>NC_134539.1:153680024-156387524 GCF_050624435.1 Tenrec ecaudatus | reverse complement strand
AAGAGCTGCAACCCAGGTGAGTCAATGCACACCCCCTTCCCGATGCAGGCTAACCCACACACAATGGAAGGAAAGGCTGCCCGGTCCTGGGACATTCTGTGTCGGACGTGCCTGGGCCACCAACATCCACTGGGTTTTCGCTGGTGACACGCTCTTAGCCACTAACCTAAAGGTGGGCAGTTGGAGCCCATCAGCTGCTCCTTGGGAGAAAGGAGAGGCAGTCTACGTCTGTACAGATCGATAGCCTTGGGAGCCCTCTGGGCAGTTCTGCTCTGTCCTCTAGGTCCCTGTGAGTAGGCATCTACTCGATGGCCATGGCCTTGCTTAGCAGTTGCAATTTTCAAATGCCCGGTCACCACATGTGGGTGGTGCCTACCCTATTGGATGGTACAGGTATAGAACAATTTAATCATCGCAAAAAAATTCTGTTGGACAGTACCGACCTAGAATATTCCAGGGGTTAGGTCGTGAGAACATTTGGATTTCAAAATATCATTCTCTAGTCTCAGCTTCTGAGCTCCACTTAGGTCAACAGCATTATCTACCTGCCCACCTGTATGTCCATCCATTCAAGGTTTAATTAATTAACTCATCCATCCATCTACCCACTCACTCACCCATTCATCCATCCATCCACCTTCCACCACCCATCTGTCCATCCATCCATCCATCCATCCATCCACCTACTACCCACCCACCTTTCCATCCATCCATCCATCCACCACCCACCCACCTATCCATCCATCCATGCATCCATCCACCTATCATTCATCCATCCATCCATTCATCCATCCACCCACCCACCAACCAACCCACCTACCCATCCATCCATCCATCCATCCACCCACCCACCCACCCACCAACCAACCCACCTACCCATCCATCCATCCATCCACTTACTTACCACCCACTCACCTATCCCCATCCATCCATTTGCCACCCATCCACCTATCCATCCATCTATCCATCCATCTACCTATCACCCACCCATCTATCCATTCATCCATCCATTCATCCATCTACCCACCCACCAACCAACCCACCTATCCATCCATCCACCCACCCACCTACCACCCACTCACCTATCCCCATCCATCCATTTACCACCCACCCACCCACCCACCTATCCATCCATCCATCCATCCATCCATCCATCCATCCATCCACCCATCCACCTATCACCCACCCATCTATCCATCCATCCATCCATCTACCCCACCCACCAACCAACCCACCTATCCATCCATCCATCCATCCATCTACCTACCAACCACTCACCTATCCCCATCCATCCATCCATCCATCCATCCATCCATCCATCCATCCACCAATCCATCCATCCATCTACCTACCACCCACCCACCTATCCATCCATCCATCCATCCATCCATCCATCCACCCACCTACCACCCACTCACCTATCCCCATCTATCCATCCATTTACCACCCACCTATCCATCCATCCACCTATCACCCATCCATCCATCCACCTACCACCCACTCACCTATCCCCATCCATCCATCCACCTACCACCCACCCATCTATCCACCCACCCACCCACCAATCCATCCATCTACCTACCAACCACTCATCCATCCATCCATCCATCCATCCATCCATCCATCCATCCACCCACCCACCTACCCACCAATTCATCCATCCATCCATCCATCCATCCATCCATCCATCCACCCACCCACCTACCCACCAATTCATCCATCCATCCATCCACCCACCAATGCATCCGTCTACCTATCATCCATCCATCCATCCATCCATCCATCCATCCATCCATCCATCCATCCATCCATCTATCCACTCACCAATTTAGTCATTCAAAATTTTCCACCAGCAATCATGACCCACAGTGATACTTCGTATTCTTGCCATCAGTGACAGACTGGAGGGCCCATCTCCAAGTTGAGTGCATGTTCTTCCATGCAGCCTGCTCTGTCTGCCCTGGGAGCATGTGATTTGCATCTGGAGCCTTTGAACCTGATCCCTGAGCCTCATATTTTCTGGCCTTAGTTTAACCTCCCTTCCATCTCGTCTGGCTCCATTCCGTCATCCCTCCCAGCACAGCAGATTAAGGAGCTGACCCAGCGCCATGGAGCTGACCTTGGACATGAGTGTGTCCTGAGCTCAGGCTCCCATGGTGATGCTCTTGGACTGTCCCTGCCCCTTGTCCCTCGGGTCCCTTGCTCTTCACTCCGAGGGCCCCTGTGCTCCTGCCCGACTGCTTGTGCTCGTGTCTGAGGGGACACTGGCTGGAAAGACTGCCCTGGGCTGGCTCTGAGTGTAGGACTAGAAGCCAAAGCCAGGTGTGGGTGGAGAAGGGGTGTGGATGGAGAAAGCAGGTGTGGGTGGAGAAGGGGTGTGGGTGGAGAAGGCAGGTGTGGGTGGAGAAGGGGTGTGGGTGGAGAAGGCAGGTGTGGGTGGAGAAAGGGTGCAGCGGGACGAATGCTGGCTCGGGGGGCGGGTTAGGGGGGGATGTCATAGCCCTGCACGGCCCTTGGCTCTGCCTGTGGCCGACTTGTCCACGTCCTGCTGGGAAACTTGGTGTCTACCGGCTTTGAGTGATCTTCTCAGGGACACCGGGTGTGGGAGGCAAACCACTTCATCTGTCAGTCGACCGTGCATGATGCACGTGCCCAGCTGCGGTCAGAAAGGTTGGAGTCTCAAGCCCACCAGAGGCCCTTGAAAGAAAGGGATGGGAGTTGGATTCTGGAAAAGCTCTGCACTGATGTATGTGAGGTTGCCGTGGAGCCCAGGTGGCATAGCGGTTACACGTTGGACTGCAACCCGAGAGGTCAGCAGTTCAAAACCACCAGCCACTGCAAGGGCAAAGATGGGGCTTTCTACTTCCATGAAGAGCTACAACTTGGAAACTCACCTGGCTTCTTCCTGCTGTGTCTCACCTGGGCAGGCGCGTCAGCAGGGACAACGTGGCTGACTGCTGCTTGCGATCAGCCAGCTTGTCCCCTTCCTGGGTGGGTACATCAGGCCAACAGTGTAGATTCCCCTTCCAGTCTTGGTGTCATCACCATCTTGGGGACTCCTGTCCCTGGGGCTCCAGGAATGCCCCTGCTGGCTCTGTGAAGCCTCTTCACCATCTCTGCTGCCCCCCTCCCCTGCCCCTGCCCACCTCAGGTGGACACAACTGCAGTTAGCATCTCAGAAAGGACCCTTAGGTCCCTAACCTACATCTGATTGGCTCTCTGTCCAGTCCCAGCAGGCTGTGAACCCTGCCTCTCTCCCATCCCTGTTACACGGGTGCCTGCCCCGGAAGAGGTTGTCAGGTACCCGTCCTGTGCTGGGTGCACATGCCCAGCTCCCCAGCTGCCTCCCTTCCATGATTGGCTGCCTCCTTGTGGGCTGAGCCTGGCCCGCCGCCTGGGGCAGAGGCTCCCCCAGGATCCCCAAAGTAAGCCATGCGGGGCTGGGAGAACCAGGGACTGTGAGGAGACCCTGCCTTTGCTTTCGGTCACTCCCCCGGACTGCTGTCCCTGGCCTTCTAAGGAGGGCAGACACAAGACCCCAGCCCAGTCAGCTCCCGGAGAGCCCACGCGTGCCAGAGCCAAACGGTGCTCCATGGAGCCTCCCAAACCCAGACCACACTCACTGCCCTGTGCCGACACTGGCCCATAGCAACCTCACGGGACTGGGTGCCCGTTTCCCAGACTGGACTGTTTACAGCCGTGGACAGCCTATCCCCCGCCCCCTGCCCATGGAGCGGCTGGTGGTTTTGAACTGCTGACCTTGTGAATTGCAGCCTGATGTGTCGCCATTCTGCCACTGGGGCTCCTTCTTCACAGAGCCCGCCTCAGTGGCTGGTCCTCCAGAAGTGACTGCCAGCTCTTTCTTCTGAGACTCCTCAGCCCTTTGTCGAGTAGCCGAGGGTCTTCACTGCAAACAGCTGCTTGCTCTGGTCCATCTGGCCCAGGCCTCGGGTTCTCCCCATGCAAAACGGAGGGGGGGCAGGGGCGGGCACCTCAGGGCCTGGGGGAGGAGAGGGAGTCATGTCAGAAGAGCTCCACATGCATGGTGCATGTGTGTGCACACAGCACACACTCACACCCTGACACTCATACATGCATTCCCCCAACACACTCAGACTTCGACATCCACTCACACACACACACACACTCATACACACAACACAACCCCACACAATGCACTTACATTGACACCACTCACACACAAACAAATGCACTCCCACAACACACCCACCCACACATTACACCCACACATTGACACCACTCACACACACACAAATACACAGAGCCACACATATACACACACTCCCACCACACAAACCCACATAATACACTCAGACATCGACACCCACTCACACACCTACACTTGGGTATATAACACACGTGCACACAATCCACCCACACACTGGCATTCACTCACGCACTTCCACTCGCACATACACACGCATTCACACACACACTTTCACATCTCCACACCCACACTCACACACATCCACATGTAACATATCTCAGACACACGCAACACACACACAGTCGTCCATCCACATACCTCCACTCACACACGCCATCCACTCACGTATATGCACACACACTTGTGCACACACACTCACACCTCAGGGCCTGGAGGAAAGAGAAGATGGGGGTCACGTGTGTAAGCACAACCACATGTGCGCAGTGCAAGTGTGCACATACACCCAACATGCTCGCACACATACACATGCCCCACACAGACACAGCCACTTTCATACATACCCATATCAACACATATGTACACACATACACTCACACCAACACTCATGCCGCTCTCACTCACACACGTATGCACACACACTGACACACACAGTGGTCACGTAAGAATGAACAAAGGGGAAACCTAAAATTAAATTAAATATGAGGGAAACAGGAAAAAAAAAGAATGATGATCTGCTCTGTAAACCTTCATCTAATTTACAATAAAGTTATAAAATGCAAAAAAAAAAAAAAGAATGAACAAAGGGCACTCCCACATCCCCAGGGAGACCCCTCAAAGCAGGGAGAGCGGTGTAGAGGGGTGGATGTGGCCAGCGGGCTCATCTGGGCGGTGGTATGTGGGCTGGGGGGGGGCAGTGGTCACTTTGAGCTGGAAGGGGTGCTGGAGGTGGATCGGCGCCCCCCTTGGGTTTGGGGGAGGGGTTGGCTGGAGGAGCTTTTGGGGAGGGGCATCGAGACTTGCAAGGGAGTGGGGGTCTCCAGGAGGGTCTCAGAGGCTGGCTCAGCTCTGTCATGGGGGTCTCCGGTGAGGCTGGGAAGGCCACCTCTTGCATTTCCGTTAGATGTGTCCCAGGGAGAGCAGGGAGGAAGGGGTGGGGACAAGGGCTGAACGCTAACGTGGACCCCATCTCACAGGCATGGAGGGAGCCCACAGGCTGTGTGGGGACTTCCTGGTCCCCTAAAACAATGGGAACCATCCCCCCACAGAGATGCAAAGGTGGAGTAGGCCTGGCTGCTCCTCTGAGTCCTCCCCACCCAGTCCTTATTGTTTTCTAGAACAAGGAGGAAAGTTTTATTCATAGGACTCTGCCCCTCCCTCTTCTCTCTTTCTCGTAATGATGCCGTGGGTGGTGATGGGAGCATGTTTTTATGTTATGTTATTTTGTATCCCTTGCTGCTGTGGGGGAGGGTGACAGTAGTGTGGGCATGTCGGGGGAGTTTTCTGGGAGAGGACAGTGTGAGCAGGTGTTACCCCCACTCCTCCCTCCCCCCATGTCTAGAAGATGAGGGGGTTGTGGGGAAGAGAGGTTGGAGCCGAGTTATATAAGTCCATGGAGGAGGGGCTCAGCGGCGGGATGGCCCCAGGATGCAGGCCACCAGGAAGGGAGGGATGTGGGGTGGGCCAGCGGAATCCCTTGGGTACATGGCACCAACAAGATGTGTGTCATCATCCTGCCCCCTGGAGTTTCCAAGGCTGCCACCCCAGTCACCTCCTGAGCGAATGGCCGCTGGGTTTGAACCTCCGACCTTTCAGTAGCAGCCGAGCTCTTTAACTCCTGCCCAGGCGCTTGACTATCAGCGGGTGGACGCTTCTGGATGCCCTCCCCCTTTGTGCCCCTTCTCCGTGCCCCCTTCTCGAAGCCAGGCCCCAGCACCTGGGCAGACATTGGCCTCCTCACTGACACCATTTCTTCCAAGCTTCCGGCCATCAAGGCCAACGGTCACCACCCTGATCTCAGAGCAGGCGCGGGTAGCGTGGTCCAGGTCCCAAGGGGAGGGAGGAGGCTCGGGCTGCCCTGAGAGTGGCTGAGAGCCTGGCCAGCTGGTACCGAGGGCGTGGCTGGCCAGCAGGGGCTCCGGTTACCCCACTGACTGGGGAGCAGCAGCAGTCGGGTGCTTAGCGGCTAGCCCACCCAGCACCCTCGCTGGACACAGCTTGGTGACCTGCTTCAGTCAGGGTGGGTGTCATCGGGTGCCACCAGGTGGGCCTGACTTGTATGGACCCCACGTGGTAGCACAGAGCAGCCTCGGGGGCTTTGTCGACTGTTATCTTTACAGGAGTGGCTTGTCTCACACAGAGCAGCAGCTGGATTCGAACCTACGGCCTTTCCTCTAGGAGCTGAGCACCCACTGGGCCACCAGGGTTGCTCCAGAGAACTCCCCCCCACCCCTGGCAGTTCTACCTGCCGCATGGTGGCTCTATAGGAGGGACACAGCCTCTCTTCTGGTCACCTAGTAGCTGGGCAGTGGCCAAGCGCCAGACGGAGTCCTGGGTGAGGGTGCATGCGCTGGCCATCTGCAGTCCTGGCTTGGCCTTCCTGGCCCTGCATTTGTCCAGCTGTGCGCTATGGACCCCGAGGGATGGATGCAGACTTGGCGGGAGGCCTGGCTTTCGGTGGAGTAGCCAGACGCCACCCACAGCAGGAAGCAGGAGACGGGCACGGTGTCCAGGGCCCGTCTTTGTCAGGACGGGGACTCTGCACTCCGTGAGGCTGGTGTTTCTGCTAGCCCTCTACACGGGGCAGCGCTGCCCTCTTACTGGGGGACCACAGCGCAATCATACTCCGTTCTCTGTTAGATACTGGGGAACAGTAGCATTGATAATATTCTGCATAATACTGGGGGGCCACAGCAATGGTAATACCAGAGGATCACAGTGATGATAATTCTCTGCTTAATATGGGAGATCCCAGTGATAATAATACTCTATTTATTGACGGGGGAGACAGTGATGATAATTGTCTGCTTATTACTGGGGGGTTCATAGCGAGGATAATGCTCTGCCTAATACTGAGGGCCCACAGTGGTCATAATGCTCTGTCTAATACTGTGGGACCACAGTCTTGATGCTACTCTGCTTATGGATGGGGACACTCTACTTATTACCGAGGGCCCACAGCATTGATGCAGGGCCACGGCGAGCCCGTGGCCGTTGCATAGCTCCAGGAGGGCTCAGCCCGGAGAAGAGGCTCGGGACGCAATGGCGGGCACGTGGCCTCCAGCACGCGTTCACAGGAGCTCACCTCTCAAAGCAAAGATACACTGGGACTGTGTGGCAGCTGGAAGTGGCAAGTGGTGACAACTGGCCTGCACAGGATGGTGGTCACCATGCTAGGTGGCTGCTGAGCGCCAGACACAGGGCTGTCCCACCACGGTGGGCAGTGAGGGTAAAGGGCCCACAGCTTCAAGAGGAGCCCGCACAAGGCTCACACATCACGTAGCTGCTCGCGCGTGCGCCTCCTGATGAATGGCGGGATGGTGGCGGCGGTCAGGCCCGTCACGTCTGTTCTTGCTCATAAGGACTTCATGCACAACAGCAGAGCGCACGCCCCGCCCCGCGGGCCTCACCATGGTTGCTGTGCTGATTCCATTGTTGCAGCCCCTGTGTCCATCTAGCCATTGAGGGTCTTTTGCTGTCGCTGCCCCTCTGCTTTACGAAGCACGATGTCCTTCTCCAGGGACCGGTGTCTCCTGACAACACGTCCGGGGCACGCGTGGCCCAGTCTCGCCCTCCTCGCTCCCCCGTAACAGTGCGGCTTTGTTCATTTCACTGTAACCTGTAGTTGTTTCAGTATTCCTCAACGCGATCGTGATTCAAAGGCGCCAATTCTCCTTCACCCTTCCTCGTTGGATGTCCCACTTTCCCATGCGTGTCAGGCGGTGGCAAAGATCATGGCCTGGGGCCAGGCGCACCTTCGTCCTCAGAGTGACCCGCTGGCTCTTCACCACTTTCAGGAGGTCTTGTGCGCTCCGATGCCCGACGCAATACGGCACTTGCTTCCCGGGCTGCTGCTTGCAGGGGCGTCGATGATTGTGGGTCCGCGCAAGATGGACTCCTTGACAAGTTTAATCTGTGCTCTGTTTACCGTGGGGTGATTGGTTAGCCCCCTTGTGAGGATTCTGGTTTTCTTTACACGGCGCTGAAATGAATGTGAACATCGTCTTTTATTTAGCCCACTATATCCCCAATACAGAGGAGCCCTGGTGGCGTAGTGGGTCACAAGCCGGGCTGTCAACGGCAAGGTCCATCAGCTGCTGGGCGGGAGAAAGATGCAGCTGTCTGCTCCTGTAAATCGAGACAGTCATGGACACCCACGGGGCAGTTCTGCCTTGTCCTATCGGGTCACTGTGAGTTGCAATTGACTTGGTGGCAGTGAGTTTGGTTTGCCCCAAACATTATCTTTTTGGGGTCATTTTGTGGAAGCTACAGTATTTTAGATAGAACGGGCTCAGTAAAACACCTTGTTGAAATGAGCTTCACCTGGGGGCACTTGTCTGCCAGCGTGCTGGCCTGTGGTGCTTGCGCAGAGCCTCAAAGTGGTCTGGGTCAGGTGCACCTTAGCCCTCAAGGGACAGCCTGGCCCTTCAACTCTTTTGAAGCGTCGTCTGCCCCATGCAATAGGCCATTTGATTTCTTGACTGCTGCTTCTGGGGCCCTTGCTTGCTTGTAGATCCAAACAAGAAGAAATCACGGCAATTATGCCACTGGTGTTTTGAACACCAGCATGGTTGTCCAAAGAGCTCCGTTGGTGCCCTGCCTTGAGCGCTGGGCTACTAACGGAAAGATCAGTGGTTCGAACCCACCTGCTACTTCTCAGGAGAAAGATGAGACTGCTTGTTTCTGTAGAGATCGACAGCCCCAGGGCACCCTATGGCAGGTCCACTATGTCCTGCAGAGTTGTGATGGGCTGAGTGGGCTCAACAGCAGTGTGCTGGTTGGTGAGGGTCGCCCCTTCTGGGCAGGCTTCAGACAGGCTAGGAAGAAAGGCCTGGTCAATCTACTTCCAGAGAGGGGCCCATGAAAATCCCTATGGACCACAGGGTCTTGTGTTCAGAGTGCCGGAGCCCGAGTAGCCTGGGCTGGAGGTCACGCAGGAGCAGGCCGGGTGTCACGCTGGTGCAGGACTGGCCTCTGTCCCATCCTGCTGCCCGGGGGGTTCACCATGAGCCAGAGCTAGTCCCTGGCAGCGCTCTGTCCATTCCCATTGGGCATGGGCTGGGCTGAGGCTGGCTCTCCACAGGTTAGCTGGGCTCCTGTCTCCTGTCCTTACCCACAGATGAGAGTGCTGCTGGGGCACCAGCCCCCAGAATGATGGTCCCTTGATCTGGTGGCCTTGCTCACAGCCTCGGGGAACAACTTTGTGAGTCTCAGAGGAAAGTCCCCACCCTGGGCTCTGAGAGCGGACCTTAGGTTGCCTCTCCCAGCGCATCCTGTCGGGGCACCCCTGGTATTTGCTGGGGAACACCCTCCAGCATTGTAGACACCCATTAAAGGTGCAAAAATAAACCCATTATTTTGTCAACCTTCACAACCACTCTAGCTAAAAAGCAAAAGCCCTGAACCCCAAATACCGCCTCTTCCAGAGAGATCTCAGGGCACTGCAGATAAACACTGCGATGATGGTGAGCAGGAGACACTCGGGGGCGTTTGAAGGCAGCGGAGAACACGAGTGGGTCCCGAGACTGTGGGGGCGGGCAGAGGAAGCCATGAGTCCTGGCCCACCCGGGAAAGTGGGCTGCAGGCGGCCTCCCTGCCTGAGCATCTGGTACCTTGGGGGGCTGGCAGTCTGGGCTCAGAGCAAAAGAGAGGTCAGTCCGCCGCTGAGAGCTCTGTGGAGGAAGGCCGGGGCTGCCCTGCACAGATGGGGTGCCGTGAGCTGGGGTGCCCTCAGCGGCAGCTGGCTGTTAGACAAAACACATGGTTCCTGAGGCACAGTGGCTTCCAACCACTGGTTGGTTGAAAGGGGACCCCGAGTCCCCTCTGAGATCCAGGTGACTCCAGAGGAGAGGCAGACGCACTGCAGGCCTGTCGTCCGAGGGCCCAGGAGCTCTGCATCCGGGCAGGGTGGCACGGCCGCCTCTTCCCCCCTCATGTCCCCATTTTTCGGCATTGTCCTTCACCGTCTCTTCCACGCTCCCCGTTAAGCTGTTAAATCGCTCCATTTGTTTAGCGCCACCGTCTCTGAGAGCTCATTTTTATCTCGGTGAAAACCAGGCTTGCTCATGGGCACATAATGAAATTGCATAAATATGCCCTTTGCTTGGAATCTAATTTATTTTTCCTGTTCATTATGGGGTAGAAGACCATTATGAAATGCATAACTTCTTTCTTCCCCTTGTTTTCCCTCCCCCTCCCCACGGCTGGAATGGAAAGGCGGCGACTCGGCCTCTCTTTATGCGGAGATTTCATCCTGATTCAATTGAAATCTGGTTAGAGCTCAAATGCCGGCCGTAATTGACAAAGATCAGCGTGGGTTGCCATGCTAATGCCTCGTCCGCCGCTTCTGTGATTTGACCCGAGCGTGGCTGAACGCACGCGGCTGGCGGCCACCCGACTCGGGCTGCGGGAGAGCCTGGGCTCTGGCCGTAGTCCGGTCCCTTCTGATGCATGGCCATCATGGTCACAAAGCTAGCTGGCTCATCCTCCCGAGAGGCTGCTGGGGGTTTTGAACTGCTCACCTTTCTGTCAGCAGTCCGATGCTTCGCTTCTGTGCTGCCAGGTCTCCTGGACACACAGATGGGGGCACCCAAGTGGACACACAGGCTGGTGCCCAATTCTCAGCAACGCTGAGAAGCCCCTTCATGGCCATGTCACCCAGCCCTGCTTTTGTCGGGGAGCTACCCGGGCTTCCCTGCTCTCAGCCCAGGTGGACACCCTGCTCCTCCTGGGCAGGAAGCGAACACCGTGGCACTGAGGAGCCTCACGTGCAGCCTCCCGGGTGCTCAGAAAGGAGGACAGAGCTGTGCTGGAGGACAGAGGGCCTCGGTGGCTGGGTGTGTGGTTGGAAGTGGATTGCCAGGCTTCTCTTCCGAGGCATCTCCCAATGGACTTGAACTTCCAGCCTTTCCCTGAGCAGCTGAGCACGTGCTGACACTCAGGGCTCCTGAGTCCTTCTGGGATCTCCCAGACTTTGAAATCTCCCCTCGGATCTTTAGGGATTTTTTTACTGGACTGGGTCCCTCCCAGCCGCTTCCCATCCACGGCTCCCGTCTCCCAGATCCCTCTTCTGCTTAGCTCACACAGAGAGAACTTGCCTGCGGGAACCCACCCTTCTCCCTGCTCAGAAAGCCCATCTTCCGGCAGACCTGGCTTACCTGGTGTTCCCATTTTCATCCCAGGTCACAGCACAGCGGGGACTGGTTGCCAGGACCCTGCCTGCCTTCACCCGCCTGTCTCCCGCCTGTGTGTGGGCCACGTGGGCTTTTCCCTGGGAGACAGCGTGGCAGACTTCAAGCAGGTCCAACTCACCATGGCCCGAGGTACAGAGGAACGCAGCCCTGCCCGGGCCTGCACGGGCCTCACGACGGTGATGTGTGAGCCCCTTGTTGCGGCTGCTGTACAAATCCATCTCCTTTACTTTTTCTCCCGGACCCTCTGTTTCACCAAGCCTGCTGTCCTCCACACAAAGACCGGCCCTTCTCGGCAGCATGTCCAACGTACTCCCTTCTGATGGTCTCTAAAACATCCCACGGAGCACCGCACCTGCAGTCACAGCAGGCCAGCCCTCTTAAGCCGGGACCCGGCTACCTTGTGGGCTTTCATTCCGAATTGCCCGTCCCCCAGCCAGAGTCTGATGGCTGGATTTGTTGTGGCGGTTGTTGATGTTGCGGAGTTCTTGCTAAAGAAGAAAGAAAGAATTCCTTTTGCTTTTTAAAATCACACATGAAGGATGGACCTGGGAGCTCTGCAGTGATACAGGGGGAGGGGGTCAGACTGAATGCTGCCGTCAGCTGCGGTCAGGCCCGCGCCGCTCTCGGCGACCCTGTGTGCAATGGGGCGGACCCTGCGCTACCCACAGGGGTTTCTGTGCCTGACGGTCAGACTCTGATCACCAGGCCTTTCCTCTGCGTCTGTCTTCATCTGCAGGCCCTGCTCAAGTGTGCACGGCATCACAGCGACAAGCAGGCCCTTGGCCGTGTCCTTGGGTGGCCGACATCTCCTTCTCCTGCCCTCAGCGGTCGCCTAGTGGTCTCTGGCTGGCTGGGTTATCAGCAAGGACGCTGGAGGAGACAGCTGAATGTCTTCGTGTGACATGCAGTTAAATGGGGGTGGGTTATGAAAGTGGATTACAGTACAGTCCCACGTGGCACCCAAAATATCTGTCTCTCTGGATGGGGACCGTCTGGGAGGGTAGAGACGTTTGGAATGTAAGCCGAAGTTATTTCGGCTCAGTGGGATTATGGGTTATTTTTATTTTCTTATTTTTGCAATATGTGTAGTTTCTAAATTTCCTCCAGTGAATATGGATTACTTTCATAATAATGAAACAATTATAACCACCCCACTAGCAAAGCCGGCTTAGACACCCCACCTGGGGATGGCCCGGGCCGCCCTTCTGTGCTGGGGCCTCCACACTCTGACTGGTGTTCCTGGGGCCAATGCGGAGGGGACCCGGCCTTTCCCCCATCAGGGAACCCACAGCTTTGTGGCACAGGTGGGGTGGGAGGGGCTGGACAGCTGTGTCCCCTAGCCTCCCGCCCCGTCCTCAGTGATCCTGAGATGCTTAAGGAGACTCTATCATCTTTGTTCCCCTGTGCTCCCCCTTCTGACGCTGCTGGGCGTCACCGGGTAGGAGCAGGAGCCTGAGAAGATCAGCAGGTGGGGGGCCTCCGCCAGAGGGCTCATCTGGCTCAGCCCTCACCCATCTCCTCCCCGAGCCCCGTCATCTCTGGGTGCTCCCAAACCCCCTGAATTATGCCAGCGTCAATGGCCGCCTCCAGGAAACACGGAACTGGCTAGACACAGGAAGCTCTGTCAAGATGCCTGAGATGGTCGACCTGGCTGGTTTTCCTCATTGGCACAGAAGGTAGGGGAGGGCTTTTGTGAAAATTCCCCAGTCTGGTCCCGAGGAGAAAGGACAAGTCAGGAAGCATGCCTGAAGACACCCCACTTTACATATCACCCCCCACACACACCCCAGCTGAATGTGGCTGGGTGGCAGCACGTGGAGGGCTTCGCATTGGCCTGACAGTGCCCCAGCTCCATGCTGCCACCGTGGTCCGCTGCTCCTAGGGCGAGTGAGGCCACATGTGCTTCTGGGAGCTCCAAGGCGCCCTCGTCTGTTCTGTGGGGTGACTGGGCTGGGGCCAACGGAGGGTCGGTGGGTTGAAGGCCGTCTGAGGCATCCAGGGGCTGTCGTGATCAAACCCACCTGGCGCTCTGAGGGAGACGTTCCGGCAGCTGCTCCGGCACAGACCTGCAGCCCCGAGCACCCTGTGGGGGGCACTGCGAGCCCGAACCATCTCGAGGGCGGGCGGGCGTGTGTGTGTGTGTGTGTGTGTGTGTGTGTGTGTGTGTTGTGGAGCCAGTTGGTAGAAAGCCCCGCCTTCCACGTGCACAGATGGGCACAGCAGCCAGCAGCACCCTGTGGTCCCCGGAAGCTGGTGCTCTGAGGAACCTGCAGTGGCCGCTGGGCCTTGCTCTGAGCCTCTGGATCCTAGAAGGCTGTGCTGCCACAGACCATAGCAGCCGCCCCAGGAGCTGCAGCCAGACCCCCACCCCTCCGTCAAGTGGGGGCCAAGGTAAGGCCCAGGCCACCCTGTGCTGGGGAGCCGCCTGAGGGAAGAGGCAGGCCCTCGTGGGCCAGTACGGAGGTACAGGTGCTGACCACACTTTGCAGTGTGGGAACAGGCTCGGATCTCCCGGGATTGGTTTGGCAGGAATTCTAAGGGATCCACCCGGGAGAGGTAGGGCTATTCTTTGCTCTGCATCCTCGGGAGCTTATGTTCGGGGAACCTGGTGTGTTTGTTGCCAAAGGGGGGTTTAATTTTAGCTAAGAGCATTCCAGAAGCCTAGGGGAGCATCCCGTGATGGGAAGGTGCTGGTGGAGACAGCCCACAAGGAGTGGTCTTCTGCCAGGGGGGGTACGGGGTGGCTGTGGGGAGAGGGTCCCTTCCCATGTCCCTCGGTGCCTGCCGGGATTCAGCCACACCCCGTGCACGCAGATGAATATCATGTGGTTTCGCCGCCGCTCGGCCTGCGTTTACAGGGTGTCTGTCCTTCAGTGTGGCTGCGCCGTGGCCGCCAGAGGTGAGCGGAATGCTAACACGCCCCACCGATGTCCCTACGGCCCCCAGGCCCCGCGCTTTCTTAGGACGCGTGGCCTCACTGGGAGCGGAGCCCTAGACCCTCAGGGCGAGTAAGGGGCCCTTGGGGCAGGAGAGCCTCTCCCTGAAGGCAGTCATCATCCATAAGGGAGCTCGAAATGGGATTGGGGGATAGGGGACGGAGGTGGGAGGACCCAGGAGGACCATCGAGGGTCGTGTGTGGAACCCCATGGGGCGGAGTTTGTGGGTGCTTCCTCCCAGGAGAAGGTGGCAGGGTCCCCACATGGCATTGTGAAGCCCTGGGACTGGGGATTCCTCCCTGCACACACACCCCCTCGCCCCTCTGTCCTGAAAAACTGGGCCTGGGTAGCTCCGGGAATCCAACCGAATAAGCCCCCTGCCCCCAATAGCTGAGCTGTGCCCTGGGCCACCCACTGAACTGAACACTAGCCTGGACCCCTTGTTAAAAGGCACCCCGAGGCTGTATGTGACCATAATGACTGCCATGACAAGGGGCTGCCCCCCAGTGGTCTCTGAGTGGAGACCTGCTGGGCCTGGGGGCCCAGCAGCTCAATTCAGGGTGTCCTGGGGTCAGAGGCTCAGGAGGTCCCTCTGCTTCCCGCCCAGGCATCTTCGCTGGGCTCTTTCTTTCCTGGGTCCCTGCGTCTCTCTGCTCCCCCTTGGGAAGGCACGGCTCAGGTGGGATGAGCCCCAGCACCATCAGCAGGACAGCACAAGTTCACGATGGCATGTCCCAAGGTTCTGTTCCCACCAGCTCGTGTCCCCACCCAGCTACTGCCCAGGCGGAGACCAAGCCCACTGCCTGGAGCCAATTCCAGCTCACAGAGACCCCTCACGAGGTTCCCCAGGATGCCCATCTTTACGGGAGCAGAGAGCCTCGTCTTTCCCGGGAGAAGCTGGTTGGTCTTGCAGTTAGCAGCCTAGCGCTTAGGAGACAGCTGCCCCTGTGCCCCTTATAGGCACCAGGGGCCAGGAGGAAGGAGCCCTGGCAGACCGGGGGTCAAGCACCCCGATGCAGAACAAGAGGTCAGTGGGTCTCCCCTTGGGAGAAAGAGGCGGCCGTCTACCTTGTGGAGATGACTGCCCAGGAAACCCTGTGGGGCAGGTGGCTCCGTGAGTCGGAATCGACGGGGTGGCAGTGGGTAGAAAGTGGGACTTTGACACCCCTTGGTGGAGGGCGTAATGCCCACAGCAGAGGGGACCTCCCCTGAAGCTCCTCTGGGCCCCCCGTGTACCCCCAGCACTTTCCACAGGCCTCACTGGCATGTACGTCCGTGCGTGTGCGTGTGTGTGCATGCATGTGTGTCACTGTTGTGCAGTGGTCTGTTCATTGCCTGGGTTTGCCTCATGACCACAGCACCGCCTGTCCATGCCCCCCGGGTGTCTGAGCCCACCGGTGGGTCAATCTCTAGGCAGAGTCTCACTGTGTCTGCGTCCCCCCTGCTCTGGCTCGAAGGGCCGGGTGACCTCCTTCCTTTTGCAGGGGTTTCATTTAGGAGACCCCAACATTGCATGCACCCAGCCTGGTGGTGGGCAGTCGCCGTGGGCGTGGCTGGGGTGTAGCAGGGAGAAGCTGTGGCCCTAACCCGTTGTGTCCCGCCATCTTGTTTGGGGGGGTGTACCGCATGGGCAGCTGAAACCACGATGGTCTTCACAGACAACGCGGCCTGTGAAGGCGTCCCACAGGAGGGGTGAGGGGCGGGAGGCTGGGGGGCAGGCTTGAGGGAGGGGGCTTTGGGTGATGTCAGCTGCTCCAGGTAAAGGGCTTGTCTCTCAAACCCCCAGGGGAAAGGGCTGTTGGTCCTTGAGATGAGCCAGGCCCAGCGGGATAGGGCTACAGGCCAGTGAGGCCTGGGTCCCAAGCAGGAGAAAGGTGGGATTCAGAAGGTTTCTCTGCCGGCTCAGTGAGTAGGGCCCCCCTCTGGTCTGCCTACCAGTTGATCTGCTACTGTGTTAGCTGCTGGACAGCCATTCGAGCGGGACCTGTTCTGAGCACTTGGAGTTGTTCTTTACACCAGAAGTACTGGTGGTGTCGTGGTCACGTGCTAGGCTGCTAACCACAAGGCCAGTAGTTCTAAACCACCAACTGCGCTGAGGGAGAAAGACTAGGCTTTCTACTCCCACAAAGAGTGACAGTCTCGGAAACCCACGGGGGCGGCTCTACCCTGCCCTACAGGGTCACTCTGAGCCAGCACGGAACCGATGGCAGTGAGTTAGTCTAGAGGCTCTGTCTGTGGTCCACTGGGCCTCAGCAGGGATGGCCCACCTTGGGGATGGGGTCTCCACTCCGAGATCCAGGGCCTCCGTGTGCCTTGTCTCCTCTTTCTCTTCCTCCAAGACCCAGTCTGTGGCCGGGTTCTCATAGCGGAGTGGTCTCAGTGGCACAGTGGCTGCTGGGTGATTGGATGTCACATGCTAGCCGGCAGCCCTGGTCGCTCCTCCCTCCCATCCAAGGAAGAAACCATCTGACTCGACACTGCAACCACCACGTCCGTCCGTCCGTTGGTCCTGTCGTCGTGCTCCAGCTGTGACAGAAGTTCAGCACTCGTGGTACACCCTCAGTGGACAGGTGTCAACAGAGCTGTCAGGCGCAGACCAGGAAGACAGGCTTGGTGGGTGACCTACCTTTCAAATGTCATCAACGAGCACCCTGGGGAGCACAGCACCGAGGCCCTCGGAGGAGGGCATTTGCCGGAGGAGGGCATCCTTTTTAGGTGGGGCTGGGGAGAGGTCTGGCCCCGGCAGCGCAGCGCAAGGATCCATCCGCAACCATGGCGGAGGCAGACAAACTTGCTCTGCAGCGAGAGGGGGCACAGGCCCAGGCATCGCTGCCCTTTGCTGGGCATGGGGCCTCCCCGAGGTGGAGCGGCTCAACGGCGGCCATCGCCGGAGGACTCACTGCACCCCGTGTTCTCGGGATCCCCGCCCCCGCTCGTCTGACTGTGGCGCTGCCCGGCTGGGAGGCAGGCACAGGCCCCTCTGTTCCGATGGCGGCCGCCAGCCAACTGGGTTTACAAAAATAAAGTTGCATCATCTGCTGCCTGTACCACAGCCCCTGAAAACAGGTTCTTACGGGCACGTGGGGAATATCGGTAGCAGATGGAGGGGCGCTGGATTTGCATAACGTGCCATTTCCATGACTCCGAGCCCCCGGGGAAGTGCACAGACGTCAACCTGGGCCTCAAAGCAGAGGTGCTGCCATCAGCCACAGCAGAGACGGCTGAGGCCTGGCCAGGCTGCACAGGAGCGGAATGGGTGAGAGGCAGGACGACCAGGCCCAGCGGTCCAACGGGTCCGCCCATCCATCCATCCATCCATCCATCCATCCATCCATCCATCCATCCATCTGTCTGTCCTTCCTGGCTGTCTGTCAGTGCAGCAACGTCGGCCCTGGCACGTCTTCTACATGTAACTGCAGCGTGGGCCTTTCCCGGAAGCCTGCTTGGCTTTGCTCCTCCAGCCCAGAAGGACGGTGGACCAACAAAATCAAACACACACTGACAGGAACAGAGTGAGATTCAGCAGAAAGCCAGCTTGATGATTCTAGCGTGCACCCCACAGTGTGAGCCCCCTGCTGCTCCGGTTCAGACCAGAGGTCACCAAGAAGGGAGCTGAAGACACCCAAGTGTGGGGTGGGGTGGGGGTTGTGGCATAATGTTTATGGGTTGGGCTACTTGACCCTCATGGTCGGCAGTTTGAAACCATCGGTCATTCCGGGAGACCCACAGGGGCAGTTCTGCCCAGTTAGGGCCACTGTGAGTGGCATCGACTCGTGGCAGTGAGTTTGTTTTTTGGTGTGACATTGGGGACACTGGCAGAGGGATGGCTCCCTGCAGAGAGCAGAAGTGGCCAAGGGGAGGAGGTGCGGCTGAGAGAGCAGGCTCAGGAGACATCGGGGAGGTCTCACTGCAGTACCTGTGTCCTGGGTCGACCACTGATGACGGAGTGGGCAGGGGGCTTGTGGGTTGGCCAGCTGTAGGGCCTTTCTGGATCTGGTTACCCTGTAGCCACCTCGGCCTGCTGGCTGCCGTGTCAGGATGCTGGTCCACTCTATCCACAGCAGTTTTGTCCAGCACCTTCCATGTGGCCGGTGCCTTCGCCCAGCTCAGAGTATAGACTGGGCCGAAGGTGACACACTATATCCTCTGAGCCCCTCTGTGGCCTCAAATGGCCCTGACTCTCAATTGAATGTGCCTTGGCACCACACCCAGAACTAGGCTTTGGTTTTACCACACAACACCCACCTGCCCGCCCACCCATAGCCTTCTCTGCTTTCCCATGTGCAAATCCCACTGTCCTCCGCACCGGCCCCGGGGCACTTTCTCTGCAGATCACAGACGCGTCCTGCGTTCTGATCTGGTCTGAGGCTGGCGGTGGGGGTCGTTCTTTGGCTGGGCAGTTAGGCTGCTGTCCAGTCATCGCGCTTGGCAAGTGCTGCCCACCAAGTTGTTCATGCAACTTCTTTGAAGCCAAGGGCTTCGTTCTCGCGGGAATCGCCATGAATGCCTGTGGAAGCGGCTGTCCCCAGATCCACTGTGGTGCGTGGCACCGGGCAACGGCTGCAAAGTACCTCTGCAGCGTCCCGAAGAGCAGCGGCGCTCCTTCGATGACTAGGCGTGTCCGGCCCACGGCGCGGCCTTTTCAATCATCAGGGGCGTCAAACAAAACCGAAGAATGGCTGTGTTTGTAGCGTGGTGTCGGCCAAGCGTGGGAGGAGGAGGAGGAGGAGCAGACCCGTTTGGGGAGACAGACAGCTGGGACACTCCTCGGAAGTGGGAAGAGTGGAGGCTTGTCTTTCTTGCTATGGGGGTGTGGTCGGGGCAGACTATCTAAGGGCAGTGGGGGTCTCACGCTCTGTTAGAATGATGGCTAGAGAGAGATCCCTGCACCTGGAGACGCGCCAGCACCCCTGCGGCCCGCACAGTGTCCCCGAGGCAAGAAGAAAGGGATTTGTACTGGGTGGCGTCAGCAGACGCCCACAGGCAGGAAGAGCACATGACAGAAGAGTGAAAGGGGCTGGTTAAACGGTCCTTAATGGGGCCGCTTCGATTTCCTAGCCTTCTGCGATGTGTTGGGAGGTTTGGTGGCATAGTGGTTCCTGGTTGGCCTGCCAGCCACGAGATCAGCAGTTCAAAACCAGCAGCTGCTCCGAGGGAGAAAGATGGGGCTTTTCTACTCCCAGGAAGAGCTTCCATCTCAGAAACCCACAGGGGCAGTGCTACCATGTCCTGTGGGGTCCCTATGGGTTGGCACCGACTCGATGGCAGGGAGTGTGGTTTGGGTTTGGTGCTGGGATGTGTCGACCGAGGCATTTTTCTTGCTTGGATCAACTCACACGAACAATTCCGGCCAACAATTCCTTGCACAAGCTTATCTTGACCTTTGTTCTTTTGGGGTTACAAGCGAACCAGAGACATATACAAACCATAGATACATGCATGGATTCGGGGCTCGCACTTGATTCTAGCCCCCAATATGAGAACAATTAGTTCTGATGACACGGCCCTACTTCATACTTTCCCTCATGAAGAGACCATTGAAGATATGGGTGCTATCGCCAAGTGTAGTTAAGAAATCAGATGGTGCCTGGCTATCAAAAAGAATCGTGCCTGGGATCTTAAAGGCTTATCTTAAAGCGAGCTGCCATCTAGATGAGGCGTCTAAGTTCCTACGGAAAAAGCACACCAGCTTGTGTGATCCCAGGATGGTAAATAATAACATCAAAATCTGAAGGAGGGGATGGAACCAGAACTTAAATGATGAACTCCGGGTTTGCAGAAGGCTTTGGATAAGTGGCAAGTCCCAAATCATTTTGCAGGGTCCCCACATGGATTGAACCCCCAGCGACTCCCCTCTGGCCCATTCTAAGGAGGAGAACAGCCTTGCCATCAGGCAGAGAGCATTGCAAAGTCGATCACGACAGATGGTATCATTTGATCTCCCTTTGGGTCCATTTTGGAGTGTTCCAGTTTTTATCATTTTCTGCTTTATTTTCAATTGAGGTGTTTCTCTGTTTTGTCTAGTCGCTTTCCCCTTCCTCTTTGCATTTTGTATGATTTTCTGTACATAAAACCCAGGATGCATAGATCTACAGAGACCGAACTGTATTAATAATTACCTAGGGGCATGGCAGGGGAGGTTGGTGGGAAATGGGGAGCTAACAACAAGCATGAGAAGAAATTGTTCTGAAAGTGTTCTGTGGTAACTCTTCTTAATATGATCGAATGATTACATTTGTATGAAATGTGAAGTATAGGCCAATACAACTCTTTTAAAAAAGAAATAACTAAAAATTTTTAAATGGCATAAAATAAAACCCAGTGAGGCAATTCTATGCCAGAAATAAGCCAAAACGAACTTGGTGGCTATGAGTTTTAAATTGCAGCTCTTAGTGAAAACGTAAGGCTCTGAATCCAAGTGTTCTGACTTCAGAGTGGGTAGAATTTCTGGGTATCAATCAATACCTTTTCTCAGTCAAATGGCCAGCTATGGATACAATCCTACGAATTCTCTGACATTTCAGAACTGCTAATGTGTTACTCGATCTACTAAATCCACTGCTATGGAATCGGTCTGATTCATGGAAACTTTATAAGACGGTGTGGGATTGTCCTGGTGGGTTCTCTGTCCTCCCGAGCAGCTGGAGGTTTCAAACTGCTAACCTTTCAGTTGGCAGTACAATGTGTAACCCCCTGGAGACCAGAGCTCCTATACTATGTACACCCACACGCACCCCTGTTGACTCGGTTCTGACTCACAGGGACCCTCCAGGACACAGTAGAGCCACCTCTTTGGGTTTCTAAGGCCGTAACTTCACAGGAGTAGAAAGTCAGATCTTTCTCCTGAGGATTAGCTGATAGTTTTGAACTGCTGACCTTGTGGTAGGAGCCTAATGCATCACCCACGGCCACCAAATCACTAACAAATGACTTTTTTACAACTTATATAATACATGTGCCCTTTTTCGGAAATGTGATGATTCTCACTCCTAGACACCCTGTCGGGAAGGGTAGAACAGCCGCTGGGAGTTTCTGAGAGGGATGTGAATGGTCTGTGGCAATGGCTTTTCAATATCAACCATGGGTTCAGGTATGAAGATAAAATTGAAAAGCAGCCGAGCGGGGTGATCCGTGCGATCTAGTGTGCACTGAGGAAGGCGTGCTGGACTCGGCCTTCAGACGCCTCGCTGGGACTGGCTACTGTTTGAGTTGGTCTGGTAGAAATATTTTTGTTGCAAGCACCAGTGATGTCTGTGATAAACAGGAAAACAATCTTAAAAATGATCATGAAAAAGGCCACCAAGGCGCACAATCGAGGAACATGAGCACGGAATGCACTCTTCTTTCAGTCATCGGGTTGGTGAGCTAAGAGCTAATTAGAAAATGAATATTCAGCAAGGTCGATACCTGGCTGTGTTAGTCCGGGTAGACTAGAGAAACAAGTTCACAGACACTCATACATGTATAAGAAAGAACTTTGTATAGAGTAATCATATATTAAGAAAATATCCCAGCCCAGTCCAGATCAAGTCCATAGGACCAAGAGTAGCCCATATGTCTAATACCTGTAAATTCCTCCTCAGACACATGCAATGATGCTGAGTGCAGGAAGACCACAGGCCGGTGGGTGGAAAGTCCTGTGGACCCAGTGGTGGTGGAAGCATCTCAGCACTGGTGTGGGTCTCTATGGGGCTCCTCCAGCTCCAGGACTCTGCCTCCATCAGGGTAGCTCCATGTGGCTTATCAACAGGAATACCTCACAAGGAGACGAAGCAGAGAGTGTGGGTCTGGCCTCCCAGTGAGCTATTTATTTCCGTGGCACTTCCAAATGAGGTCATCAAGCGGTGACCTGATTGGCAGGCTAAACTCCACTTGCACATGAAGTACAAGGTTTAAATAATTAGGTTAGGGTGAAAGGCACTTGGTGATGAGCAAACTTACAAAGAAATAATTTCATGAGTGTGTAAAGACAGCCCAAAACTGAAAATACCGGCAGTTAAGAGACAGAATCCCAAGATCTCAGCAGCTGGCATGCAGTCTTGTGTCTCTGTTCCTGGGAGCAGCTACTTGCTTCTGAAGTCAGCCGCTTCTGGCCACGTGGGCATTACAGTCTGAGCTTTGAACCTCTCGTTGGCGGGCAGGTTCAGCTAGATGCGTTGGGTGTTTTGTTCAGCGGCGATCAATGGACCTACGGGCTAATTCGTTTTGACTTTGCTGCCCAAGGATTAGTTAAGAGCCCTGGGTAAGACTCCTTCCCCTGACATTCCAAAGACTCGTGTGCTCACCTTGGCAGCACCGACACTAAAGAGTCTTGTAGTTGGTGTCTTCTCATAAGCATTATCCTCTGGGGTCATAGTCAGCAAAGAAAGGTAATTTGGTTTTGGGTGGTTTTTTTCCTCCTCAAATGCTTCTTTAATATGTGAAGACTGTTTCTTAGAGGCTGACGTTATTTCAATAATCCAGGTGGTACTAAGTTAGGGTGGATGCAGGCAATGTCGGGAGGATCATAGGCCTTCCAGTAATTATTTAATAAGGAGTAAATTTATGAGGTTCAAAGTAATGATCTAAGAAAGTGGGTACTATGCAGAAAACGGCATCAAGATCTGAGGAAGACTCTTTAACCACCTGCGTCAGTCTGGGTGGACTAGAGCAACAAATCCAGAGACACTCCTGTGTGTGTAAGAAAGAGCTTTAGATACAAGAGCAATTGAATATTGAGAAAACATCCCAGCCCAGTCCAGGTCAAGTCCATAAGTCCGATAGTAGCCCATATGCCCAACACCAATCTATAGATTCCTCTTCAGACTCACGCAACACATGTAACGATGCTGAGTGCAGGAAGATCACAGGCGCCGGTGGGTGGAAAGTCTTGTGGATCCAGTGGCAGTGGAAGCATGTCAGCACTGGCGTGGGGCTCCACGTGCCTCCTCCAGCTCCAGGGCTCTAGCGTAGCTCCATGTGTCTTGGCAGCAGCAGTGTCAGGTAGGGGTGAGCGTATCTGGCCTCCTGTGAGTTAGTTATCTCCTTCGAGCCTCCACATAGAGGCATCAAGCTGCGACCTGACTGACCGGCTAAGCTCCACCCCTTCACAAGTCGACAAAAGATTGTGTAACTACCACACAACCTGTGATGTGTAGATGACACCACCTTGCTTGCTGAAAGCCAACACGACTTGAATTAGTTACTAACAAAGATAAACACCTACAGTCTTCAGAACAGAGTGTACCTCAACATAAAGAAAACAGAAATCCTTACGACTGGATCATCAAGCAGCATCCCGCAACGGAGAAAAGACTGACAAGCTTCATCCTCTGCCTTTTTTAGACGTAAAGCCCTTCATCACCTGAGATAAGGTAGAATGGAGCCGGTACAAAGCCTTATTAACAACATTTCTACAAAGGGGGGACCAGGAGGGCAAAAGGAGGAACTCAAGTTCGACATCGCCACAGAACCCCGAGCAACCCTCCGCGCGGCATCTCTGTTGCAGAATCGGGGAGGGCTGGATGCTGAAGTTTTTCACCCCGGGCTCCGCAGAAATGTATTCTGCAGAGACTGAAAGGACCTGCCGGTTTGACAGAAAGCGAGTGAACCGCGGCTCTTCTTTAAGAACTTTCTAGGCACCAGCAGCTGACTGTGTCCACAAAGCCAGGCCCATCGGTGAGCCGCCGGTACCAAGTTATAACAAGGGAGACTCATCCTGAATCACGACTGCGGAGGAAAAGAAGCGCACGGGGACTCCAAGAAGCCACGGAGCACGACAGTCTGGCTGGCTGGCCCGTGGGTGAGGAGCACCCGGGCGCTGGCCTCCAGGCTCGACAGGAGCGCTGGGAGAGGCGTCGTCGCAGAGGCTCGTTAAGGTGCAGCCTCCGCACCAGGGGAAACATTGGAACGTGACAAACACTGTGCCTCTAGGGACGCCAGCGCAGTCAGCTGCATGGACGGCCCACACAGCCCTGCAACCTGTGCGGGGTGGCCTCTTCGCCGGGAGAACAATGGCCGGCACAGGGTGCCACCAGCCCTTTCGAAAGAAAGACACGCAGGAAGTATACGTGTTCGTTCTCCCTCTGCTGGCTCCAGGGGGTGCTGGGGAACTTGAGCAGGAGTTTCCCGGTGTCCCCGTACATTTTACTAGGCCACACTCAGCCGAGGTCTGTGGATGTCGTTGCCCATGAAATTTCAGGAATCAGAAGCAGCTTCAGGGGCAGAGGGCCAGGACAGGCAGTCTCATGAGGGCACGGCCTGACATGTGGCAAGAAGTCTTCTTTTCCCGTGTTATCCACATGCTCTAATTTTTTTAGGCAAAATTAATCATATTTCCCCCTTTTAATTAAATCATAAGTGGCAAATCCATTTAGATAAAACATCTCTTCCTGCTACATTAACAAGTGTCAGGACTTAGGGGGAGTGGGGGTGGGGGGGAAGGAGCCGGCCTTGTCCCAGGGGGCAAAAGAGAGTTTTACATAAGTTGAGAATGAACGGATATTTGTTCTTTAGGACTACCCTCAAGTTTAGGCGTCCTAATTTTTTGAGGTTTCCTTGGGCTGGTCAGGGTCTTTCCTTTTGTGAGCAGCGGGGTTACCTGGCAATAGGGTACCTCCTGTTGCGATGGAGAATCAGCGGGGTTCGCCTTTCGTGCCTATAGTGGCTTCTTCCTGAGGGTTTCAGAGCCGGCTGCACCGTCCCCGGAGCCCCTTCATTTGGAATCAGTGGGGAAAAGGGCAGTTGGGGTGGGAATACTCCCCTGTTTAGTTTTTAATTAAAAAAAATTTTTTTTCACTAGTGGCCAAAGGTTTTTGTTTTGATTTTTAACAATAGTGACGGAGACCAGTTTTAGGTCTGTGCTCAGTCCCTGCCTCTGAGTCGATCTCGACTCGCAGCGACCCTATGACACGGCATAGACCGGCCCCTCTGGGTTTCTGAGACGGCGGCTCTTTACGGGAATAGAAAACCCCGGCTTTCTCCCCAGGAGCGGCTGCCGACCTTGCAGTTAGAAGCCCAACTCGCAACCACTATGCCACCAGGGTTCCTTTGGGGGGTGTTGACTCTTCTGGGGAGGCCTTTGTGGCCACTGTGGTTAAAGGGCCATTCGCTTGTGCTCCTTGGCGCTTTCTTTGTGGAGTTTGGGCCAGCTCGTGAGCCACGCTGGTCGGATCAGACGCTTCTGGAGTCCCCGGGCTGGTCATCTTTAAGACCTTTGTCCTTATTTTGGAGGCGAGAATGGTGACGGGAAGGCCTCGGGGGTCACTTCAGGGGAGGGTGGGCCCTAACTCGAGCTTACTTGAGGAGATTCCCTGCTGTTTTCCAGCAGCTTTATCTCGGAGATCTTCCCCGGGCTGCTGACACAGGACGTCTTGACAACCAGGCCGTCCAGGATGACGCCCTTCCACGAGGAGCGGAAATTCTTTAATTTTGGAGAATCCTTCCAGGGGCTTTGAAATTCTGTGCAGGTCTTTGGGGGAAGGGTTTTTTTTTTTTTTTTTTTTTTTTTTTGAGTTTTCTTTGGGAACCTGTCCAGATTTGCCAGAGCGAATCTCAGAAGGCATTTCACGGATGGGCTTTGGACTCTTTGACTTTGTCTAGTTAGCAGATTCTTCAGGGAAGAAAGGCAGTTTAGACAGAAAGTTTCCAGAAGGGCCAGCAGGCAGACGGGGGCACAGAGAAGTGGCTGCTGACACTGGGTGGCTTCCCTGAGGGAACTCTGAGTGGAGGCCAGGCCCGCCATGCCCAGGACAGGTGCCTCCTGCACCCACTCCTGTCCCCTCGATGCAGCTGAGTGGCGTGGCAGTGACTATGAAGCCACCAGATGGTGGAGCCCCAGCTTGAAAGCAGCCTGGGACCCCGCGTCCCTGCCTTCCACGGCAGCTCAGGTGGGCCTGGAAGGCCATGGCAGCCACGTCACAAACGTTCTTGGGGATCCAGCTACCTTCCTTGGGCCCTTGCACCAAATGGCTCCTCTGCGGTGAGCTCCCGGCGGAGGCCATCCAAGAGGTCATGTCAACATGCTTGCGACCAAACAAGTGTTCGTCCCCTCGAAACTAACGTTCCTGCCCCGGGTACACCACTCCAGGGAGGCCGATCCGTGGCGGTGGCATCTCAGACTTTCAGCTGCCCTTTGGTGGACAGAGCGATTGCAGTGGGCAGCTTTTCGCCAAGTCAGGTCCCTCTCACCGACTGGGGTGGGGGGTGGGGGAATGGAGGACATGAGGGAGGGCGAGCTGGAGCAGGAGCCAAAGGGGCACTGCCGGGACAAGTCAGCTTGGCGAAGGCCTAGCATCAGTTTCTCCTTTGGGTCTTGGGGCGAGAAAATTCTCCGTCTTGCTTAGGAGCACTTGGAGAGTGTGTGAGTCCAGGTTCCCTACAGAAACAACTTGAGTGACACACACACACACACAGACACACACACACGGAAGGGCTTTATATAAAGGGTAATTGTATATTAAGAGAACATCCCAGCCCCGTCCAGATCAAGTCCATAAAAGTTCGATAGGAGCCCATATGTCTGATACCAATCTATAAGTTCCTCTCCAGACTCATGCAACACATGCAATGACACCGAATGCAGGAAGATCACAGGCCAGTGGGTGAAAGTCTTGTGGACCCAGCAGTGGTGGAAGCATCTCAGCGCTGGCGTGGGCCTCCACGTGGTTCCTTCAGCCCCAGGGCTCTGGCTCCATCAGTGGAGCTCCATATATCTTTGTCAGCAGCAGGAGGAAGCAGAGAGTGTGGACTGGCTTCCAGTGAGCTGTTTATCTCAGTGCTTCCAAATGAAATAGGTCATCAAGTGACAAACTGATTGACAGGCTAGACTCCACCCCTTCACTCTCCATAGTCTCAAGTTGACCCTAGATGATGCCCTGCCACAGAGCGTCTGGGCCCTGGCAGCTGGAGGGATCTGCTGGGTACCTGTGTGTGGGCCTTGCCGTCAGCTCACCTGTTGGCGGCAGCCTTGGACTCCCCCCTCGGGGGCCCTTTATCTACAGCCGTGTCCTCCACAGGGGTCAGCCCAGGGATGGGTGGCAGCGTTGGAAGACAGTCCTCATTTTACGTTGAGACAAAATCTTCATGGATCACCATTTTATAGTGAACGATTCAGTGGCGTTTTGTGCCTTCGTCACCATGGGGGCGTCGTGGTTACAAGCTGGCTGCTTGACCGTGAGGTCAACTGTTGGAAAACCACCAGCTGCTCCTCGGGAGAAAGATGAGGCTTCCTACTTCCCTGAGAATTTAGTCTTGGAAACGCATAGGGGAAATTCTACCCCGTGCTATAGGGTCGCTGTGAGTCAGAAATGACTCGATGGCAGTGAGGTTTTTTGTTGTGTGTGTGTGTGTGTTTTAGTGTTGTACAACCACCACCTCCATCCAAATGTCTCCCCCACCCCCTCCGCCCCAAGGGAACCCCCTCATCCACTAAGCATTCACTACCACCCACCACTCTCTGGGGTCTTTCTGAGTGTCTCACCCCAGGGGAAGCCCTGGCCTGGGCCCCCTGGGACCCGGCTTCTCTCCCGTGCTCACCAGCTTCGTCAGGAGGGGGCTATATCCGAGCTGATCGCTCCGGCTCAACACCCCCAGCCCGGCCCCATGCTCACAGCAGGGCTGTGGTTGAGCCCCTAACTCAGCCTTCTGAGCATCCCCCCCTTTTCCCAGGCCCTAGACTTTACCAAGCACAACGTCAGGATCCCCAGTGGTCACACGTCCCAGGCCTGTGAGATGAAATCTCTCCACCCTCGCTTCTCAGGAGCATCCTGGCTGTGCTTCTTCCAAGGCAGATGTCTGTCCTGCCAGCATGGGGTGGTTCATATCTTCTCTTTACAGCAGAGTGGGCAGCACTCCAGGCCACAGACAGCAGTTCGAAACCACCAGCTGCTCTGCGGGAGGAAGATGGGCTTTCGACTCCTGTCAAAGTTACAGGTTGGGGAACCCTGGGGTGGGTGGGGTGGGGGTTTTGGGGGTCGCCATGAGTCAGCATTGACTGGATGGCAGTGAGCTTTAGGGGAAACTGTGTGTTCATACCTGCTCGAGCACATGATACATGGATTTGTGTCTGCATGTGTATTCAGGTATGTATTTGTGGCTACACATTTGTGTACCTATGTGTCTCTGTGTGTGTGCCTATCATACCCGTGTGAGTGGACACACGTGTCTGTGTGTACCTGTGTGTCTGTGTGTGCGTGTATGTCATACCTGGGTGTGAGGGCATGTGTGTCTGTGTGTACCTGTGTGTTCATGTTATACCTGTGTGAGTGGACACATGTGTCGGTGTGTACCTGTGTGCCTGTATGTATGCGTTCATGTCATACCTGTGTGTGTGTGCTGTGTGGACAAGCAGAAGGCCTGAGTTACCTCCCTGCTCAGGGACCCTCCATTGCTTTCCCTGACCCCATCCCTGCAGCCCAGAGCTGTCTCCCACAGGACTGACAGGGGGCTCTGACATGGGGGCTGAGGAGGCTTCTGGAGGGGAGGACTCTGAGAGGGGGGATCTCTCAGTGGGGGTGCTCTCATAGTATCAATGTCACAGTATGTCAGGAGAACCTAGCTCGCTGTACGGCTCTGTTGTTGCTGGCAGAGCTGGAAACTGCTGGGCAGTTTCTCTTTGCTCTGGGCCTCCAGGGGTGATGCCACTTGTCCAGGCAGGGGCCCCAGCAATAGGGGGGCTATTAGGGAGCTAGGCACCCTCCCCAGGCTTTCTCCCTGCAGCCTGGCACTATCTGCCCTGCACCCGGCAGTCTCAGGGCCGAGGGGCAGGTGCTGGCTTGTCCTGGTGCAGGGCCAGCAGCCACAGGCCCAGGTGCCAGGCTCCAGTGAGCGGCAGAGGAGAGCCCCCAGCGCCTCAGGCATATCTCTAGAGGATGCGAGACACTGGCTCGGCCGGGGGCTACATGTGTGTTTGTGAGGGACAGGTGCAAGCTTAATTGGAATTCTGTATCCCTGGGACCCCCGGGAACCCCTCGGATGACTCAGGAGGGGCAGCTGGTGTGGTTGTGGACCAGCGGCCCTCCTTGTCCCTGTGCCCTACCGGAGATGGGGAGGGGGGTTGGCAGCCTTCCTGCCTGCCTCATCCTCTGGTTGGTGGAGAACAGCTCGTGCCCACGGCCCCCCAGTCTGCCACCTCGACAGCTGCTCTGGTGCCGGCAGCGCCTGCCCGCCTCATTACGTGCCGAGAGTCCCCTCCATGGGGGGGAGGGGAGAGGCAGGGAGGAGGGGAGCTTGGAGAGTCAACCCTCGGCAGGGGCCCAGGGGACCTCTGGACCTTCCGGGCACTGCTGACCTCACTGATGGGCCACCATAGGGGGGACTCCAGACCCCCCTCTGCCCAGTGCTTCTTGCCTGAGGGTCACAGGGCCATGGACACTTCAGTATATTTCCCACATCTCAGAGACCCGAGCCAGAATTCAGGGAGTAGTTTCCAAGGATAGGCTTGGGGTGCGGGATGTGTGTGTGTGTCCCCCAGCTCCTCCCTCCTTTGTTGGCCCTGCATGGTGCCTGTTCTCCTTCATTGTGCTTCCTGCTCCCCCTCCCCCTTCTGGTGACTTAGGTGTGATGAGACTCTGCTCAGGGGATCACCCCCTACCCCCTTCCTCATCCTGCTGGGGCCTCTTCAATATAGCAGAGAGCCTGGTCCCAGTCATGTTCCAGCCACAGGAGCTGCTGTTCAGTGCAGTGGAGTCGGCTCTGACCCATAGTGACCCAAGGTCCAGCAGGCCGGACACTGCCTGGCCCTGCCCCGTCCTCGCAGTCCTGCTCAGTCCACCAATGGATGCGGCCACCGTGCCCAGCCATTTCGTGCAGGGCTTTCCTGTTTGCGTCAAGCACCATCCCTCTCCAGGGACTGGTCTCTCCTGACCACATGGTCCCAAGCACACAAGGCGAGGTCTTGCTTCTAAGGAGCTTCTGGCTGTCCTTCTTCCAGACAGATCTGGCTGTCCTTCTGGCCATCTCTGGTCCTTTGATGTCCCCCGCCAGCACTGTCATTCCAAAGCACCGATCTTCTCCAGTCTTCCTGACCCCGTGTCCAGCTTTCACGGGCACGTGAGGCCATGGGGAAGGCCACGGCTCGATCAGCAGCACCTAAGGCCTCGCGGGGCCACCTTGCTCCGCAAAGCGGTCAAGAGACCCAATGACTAGTCGCAGGGGCCCATCTGGGCCCCAGACCGCTGTAGACTACCGCAGAGCCAGGAGGGTCCTTTGAGGATTCTCGGCGCGTCCTGTCGAGGTGTGGGTTGGAGCCCCGGCTGCATCTGTGCTGACCCGCCTCTACTTGTAGCCGGGACTCTGAGGCTTTGGGGATGGCATCAGTTCCCCTAAGGTTTGCACAGGGAGCGCCAGTGGTGTTGTGGGTCACCCGTTGGGCTGCTAACCTTGTCAAGATCAGCAGTTTGAAACCACCAGTGCTCTGTAGGAGAAAGACGGGGCTTTATAGCTCTGTAAAGAGTGCCAGTCTCAGAAAGCCACGGGGGCAGAGCAACACCGTCCTACAGGGTCGCTGTGAGTCCACCCCATGGCAGGGGTCTGCGCTGTGCCCGTGGATGCCCCCCAGCTCGGGGAGAAGAGGGTGTCATTTGTCAGGTTGATGAGGCCCTGTCTGTGTGGGGTGGACCCTACTCCTGCCCACCTCTGGGTCATATGCAGGGCAGACTCAGGGACCTGTGCAGATGGGTGAGCGGGGGGTGGGGGGCGCGGCGGGCGAGGCAGAGGCCAAGTGTGGATCACCAAGGAACCCCTGTTGGTCGACCTGGCTAGGGAGAGAGCTTTGCCCAGGGCTGGCAGCCTGGGACCAGTCCCACAGCCTCACAAGCAGAGTAGACACAGGCAGTAGTGTTTGAAACTGGCTGCCCCTCGAAGCTTCCACCACAGCCCCAGCCGCAGGGAGGATCCAGTCTGTCCCAGCTCATGGCAGTCTGAGCCCCAGGGGCCCCGGAGAACTGCCCCAGGGGCTCCTAGGCTGATCTCCACGGCTTTCTCCCTGGGCATTGCGGGGTGGGTCCAGCACCTGCCTGTCAGCTGTGCGGCCGGGTTCCTTTTGACCAAGGGAGAGGGCTGGCTGCTCATGCGGCCCAGCCTCCCCTTGCTTCCCCACCCCACCATGCCTGGGGGAGCCCAGGGAGGTCAAGCTGATTCCCCCACAAAGCCTGTCCCCTGTCCCACAGGGCGCCCCATTCCGCTCATTGAGGCTGCGTGGGAGTGAGTGGAACCTTAACCGGCTTAGGAACACCCTGGGTGCTGGCCATGCCTGGGGCTACAGCTGGTTCTCCCAGCCCCATGGCCATGGTCCCCCACCCCCACCCAGACTCTGTGACCTCCCATCCTTCCCCACCCCTTCCGCAAAGGCAGGGCTATACATCTCTGAATAGCATTCACGGCCCCTCCCCGCCACTGCTGCCCTCACAGGACAATTCATCCCACAGCCCTGTGAGCGGGGGGGTGCTGCCAGGCCTGGGGAGAGGCTGCACCCAGGGGTCTGCGTGCACACCGAGGCGTAACTACCCTGGGGGTGGGGGGGCTCGCCTCCTCAAATGCAGAAGGCTGGCCCTTCCTCCAGCCAGACCCATCCCAGGCCTGCTGCCTCCCCAAAGGCCGGGGCTGCAGGGTGTGTTGGGAGTTCACAGCACACAGGTGGTGGCCCACATGGCTGTTGGGGGGCTCGGGGAGGCTGGGGAAATGTCCTGAGTTTATTAAAAAAAATCTCTGTTTTTGCAAAGAACAGACCCCATCTGACAGTCTCGCGTGGGCAGCTCAGGGACAGTGATGGCACTCAGAGTGTGTCTCTTCCCACCCCTCTCCTGCATTGTCCCCTCCTCCCCCATGGACACAGACTCACCACCCCCTGGGTCCCCAAACTCACTGCCATTGAGTGGACTCTGACCCAAAGCCCCTCTCTAGGGCCGAGTAGGGCTGCCCCTTTGGGCTACTGAGGCTGTAAATCTTTACGGGAACTGACAGCCTCATCTTTCTCCTGCAGAGCGACTGGTGGGTTTGAACCACTGACCTGTGGTTAGCAGTTCAGTGCCTAACCCACGGTGGTACCACGCAGAGGCTCCTCCCATCTAGAGAGGGGCCTTTAAGAGCATGACACCCCAGGCAGCTGTTCTGTACGAGGGAAGCTGGACCGAGAGCCCTGGTGGCACAGTGGGAATGCATCTGGCTGCCAAAGGGAAGGTTGGCGGTTCAAACCCACCAGCCACTCCCAGGGAACAAGGTCACGACTGACAGCCTGATGCTGTGGGTGGGAGCGGGCTGTGTTCTGTGTGAGTGACTCCGTGGTCCAGCGCTTATCTGTAAGCATAAGGTGGGCAGTTCAAACCCACCGGCATCCCTCTGAGGAAAGGCCTGGTCATCTCCTCTCAGAAGCCAACTGGTCAGCCTGTACGGGAACCCCCTCTCGGCCACAGCCTCTTCTGCTTTTCAGAAGATGCTCCCAGTTTAAGGGCCAAAGATTATCTCAGGGGTAGTTTGGGGTGGGGTGAGAGGTTCACCCAGCCTCCTTGGATCCAGGAAGTCTGGATTCCATGAGAAGAAGAAATTGTCCTGCTGCCAGTGCTGCAGTGATCGAACAAGGTGGGCGCCGCTCAGCTCCTCTTGGGTGGTGGGGGGAGGGTAGGCAAGCTGTGGTGACCTGGGTCCCTGCTGCTAAGCTGGCACCCAGAGCCCGTGTGCCTTCTGAAGATGGGCACCCTCATCTAGCGGGTCTTCCTCCCCCAGGCCTTGCTCGGGGGTGCCCCGGGAATAAGGGGCCCTGTGGCTCTTGTCTCTCTTGGCAGCACCCAGAGTGTTGCCTGGGGGGCAGGGGCTGGGGCATGGGGTGGCGATGGCAGGGCTTTTTCTGGGCACAGATCCCCAGGTCTCCCTCCTGAGGACTCCATGGGTCGGTCTGAACTGTTGGCCTTCCTGGTAGCACCCAAGCCCTGACTGGGTGATTACAAGGGCGCTGCCGCCCCTTCGAAGTCTCACTGGGAATCTGATGCCCAGGGTCCACCTGGGCCTCAGGGCAGCCTCCTCCTCACTTGGGCTCCCAGGTGTGACCACTGCCCCTCGGGGAGGACAGTTGAGGTGACCAGTCCCTCCAGGCATCAGCAGGAGGCAGCAGTGGCAGCCCTGTTTGAAGTGCCCTTCATCTGTCCCTCTGAGACCGCCTCCTGCAGCCTGTTCATCACCTGCTGTGGTTATAGCCCAGGGCCCTAGGGGCTGCTCAGACACCTCACCTTAGGGCTGCCAGGGCCTCCCGGTTAAGGCTGAGGAGGGTGGGGCTGGCGGGGCTGGAAGTGAGCCCACTACCTAGGGCTTGAGCCTGCCTCCCCACCTGCTTCCTGGCCAGGCATTCCTGCTGCCCCGACTAGACCCTTTGGTCGGCCAACTCCCATGACTGATTTCAGGGGGGGTGGGTGGGGACTGAGCTGTGTGGATGCTGTCATGCCACACTGGTGGGAGGGGTGGAGAGGATGCTACAGACACCCCTCCACCATCACTGCCAACCACCCCCCACCAGCTGCCACCCAGACCACCCATGAGCACCAGCACAGAACTGAGTGGTGGAGTGGATCTCCAGCCCTTTCTTCTGAGGTGCTTGGGGGTGGACTTGAACCCCCAGCCCCTCAGTGAGTATGAGGAGTTTCTACCTTTACGCTGAGGGTCAGACTTCCCCCAGAGCAGAAATCCCTGGTGGCATAGTGGGCAGCAGAGTTGATTGCCAGCCTCAAGGTCAGCAGTTTGAACCCACCAAACACTCCATGGAAGAAAGAGGAGGCCTTCTGGCTCAGTAAGGAGTTACAGTCTGAGAAACCCACCAGGCCCATTCTGTTGCTAGGGGTCTGTGTTAGTCTAGGTGGACTAGAGAAACAAATTCTTAGAGACTCATATGTGCATAAGAAAGAGGTTTATATAAAGAGTAATTGAATATTGCGGAAACATTCCAGTCCAGATCAAGTCCATAAGTCCAGTATTAGCCCATATGTCCGATACCAATATGTAAAATCCTCTTCAGACTCATGAAACACATGCAATGACGCCAAATGCAGGAGGATCACAGGCCAGTGGGTGGGAAGTCCTGTGGATCCAGTGGCGGTAGAAGCATCTCAGTGCTGGCAGGGGTCTCCACATGGCTCCTCCAGCTCTGAAACTCTGACTGCCTCAGGGTAGCTTCATGTGGCTTCTCCTCAGAAATGTCTTGCAGGGAGTAAGCTGGGAGAGAGTATCTCCCGACTCCAAGGAGGAAATACAGGAGTTCCCAGGATTCTCAGGAGAAGGCCTTGCCCACACAGAGACCTCATTGGCTATCTCCTGAGTGACAGACTAGACTCCACCCCTTTGCTCTGAATCCGCAGACTGACACCAGATCATGGACCGACCACAGGGTCGCCACGGACTCGAGGGCAGGGAGTGTGTCCTTTGGGTTTGAGAACAGTGATGTGATGGGGACACCTCTTCTCCTGGATGGGGTGTGTCAATGGGCTCACGCCAGCACCGGGTGAGGATGACCAGGACTGGGCAGCCTTGGCTCTGTCCTCAGTGGGGCCCCTGTGAGCCAGACCGCACGACACCTGATAGATGACAAGGGCAACATGATAGGTCTGCGCTCCCACAGCCCCGACCCTGGGTTTCCCGACTCTTTCCCAGACGTCTCTACCCTTGTGGCCCCCTGTGTGGCTGTGGACCCCGGTGGAGGACACAGGGCCAGGCCGTGTATGCGCTTCAGGCAGCACCGAAGCTGGGTGTGACTGGCCGGGGTGGGGCCAGCATGACCGTGGAAGCCCCAGCTTCACACCCTGACCCAGACTGTTACCGACCCATGATTCTGAGGGGCTGTTCCCAGGGCTCTGTGAGGACAAGGAATCAAGGGGGTTGTGCCAGCACCTGCCACCCACCCTGGGCTCCATGCCCATTTGGGGGGAGGTGCTGGGGTCTGGTGAGGAGGAGGCTGGGTGGACAGGGGAGGGGGTGTCTAACCAGACTCCAGAAATTCCCATTCACACCCCAGTCTACAGCTCTGGCTGGTGGGTCCTGACGGGGTCTTGGGGAGCAGGCGTCAGGGTCATTGCAGCTGAGAACAGCAAGGGGAATAACAGGGCAGGAAAGAGGGTATGCGGGGAAGAGCCACCCCCACCCTCCATCCACAGCACAGTCCTGGATGCCCGGGACTGCCTGGGGCCCACCTGCCTCGGTCTCCCTACCCGCACCCTAAACTCATGACCTGGCAACAGGGTCTCAGACACACTGTCAGCACCAGCCTCCACGCAGCAGCTTCCCGTCCCTGACACCCCAGGACAAAGGAGCCTAAGTAACCCCCACACCATCCCAGCAGCTCCTCATGACTAGGGAGCCCCTTGGAGTCTGGCACCGTGCCAAAGGCCATCTGCTCCTCCCGGCATGGCATGGTCGTGATGGTGCCCTGGCCCTGGCTGCCCCTGGGGGTGGGGGATGCTGACTCAGCGTCCTCCTCGCCATGTGACTTGGGTGCCCTTGGGCCTGTTCACTCACTGTGACCCCTAGTGATGTGGTAGAACTGCCCCACGGGGCATACTAGGCTGTTGTCTCCAAGGGAGTGGGTCACTTGGCCTCTCTCCAAGGGAGTGGCTCTCAGCTGAGCACGTCACCATGGTACCAAGGGGCTCTTCACCATGTGCTGGTCACTGTGCTTGTGAGATGCTACAGCCCAGGCCGTTCTGCCCACAGCGACCTGCCATTCAGGAGGCATCACTGTCCGATCCGGCACCAGCCTCTCCGTGGCTTGCACACTTGAGCCCACTGCTGTACCCAGTGCCCACCCAGCTCCTTTGGGGGTCTTCCTCTTTTTCACTGTCCCACCACTTGACTGAGAATAATATCCTCTTTGAGGGACTGGTGTGAGAAGACAGCAGCCCTGGTGGCATAGTGGTTGTGCATCAGTCTGCGATCCTCAAGGTCCACAGTTCAAAACCACCAGCTGCCCCACAGGAGGAAGATGAGGCTGTCTACTCCTGTACAGAGTTACAGTCTTGGAAACCCACAGGGCAGCCCTACCCTGGCCTGCAGGGTCATGGTGAGTTGGCAGAGGTTTAATGGGAGTGAGTTTGTTGGTTGGTTTGGTGTTGAGAGATTAATCCAAAGCATTGTGGTTTTCAATAGCAACCGCTTATGAGCTCACAGATGTGCTTGCTCGGCCGTCCCACGGGATCATTGCCGGCACTGCCATTCCAATGCATCGCCTCATCCTCGGTCTCCCTCCTGACTGTCCGGCTGCCACCTGTGTGTGGGATACTTGGAAAGGCCCTGGTGTGGGGCAGGTGCGCCGGCATCCTCACAAGCACATCTTTGCTCCGCAATACTTCAGAGAGGTCCTTGTGCCGCGATTTACCCAGCGCCACAACACATCCCTTGGTTCCTTGACTGCCGGTTTCCTGGGCATTGGTCAAGGATCTAAGTACAAAGTAGAATCCTTGACGACTTCAATAGTTTCTCCATTTGTCATGGGGAAGAGCCGCCCCCTCATTCCAGGCCCGGGGGCTGTTGGAAGGAAGATCACAACTGTCAGGAGAGCTACAGGAGAATGCTCTTCAGCACCAAGGACAGCCGGGCTCAGTCTCACGTCCTTTGGGCGCGTTGTCAGGAAAGATCTGTCCCCGGAGGAGGACAGCAGGCTTGGTCAGAGAGAGGGGCCATGCAGGAGATGGATGGAGACGGTGCCTGCAGCAATGGGCCCAGACATCACAGAGACTGAGAAGATGGTGCAGGACTGGTCAGTGCTCACGGGGTCATGCTAGGGGCCCTAGGACAGCAGCGAATAATCACCTGGCTATGCATAAAAGTCCGGGAGTGGCTGGAACCTGCTTCTGCAGTGATGGGCTGACGGTTGTTGCTATGAGAGGCAGTCTAGCCGGTTCCGGCCCATAGCGACCCAAATGGCCATGGGGCAAAACACTGCCCGGTCCTCCACCGTCCACTCCGTTGTTGTCAGGTGTCAGCCCATGGCTGTAGCCACTGTGTCGTTCATCTCGCCGAGGGTCTTCCTCTTTCCCCCGCCCTTTTCTACTTTACCAAGCGTGATGTCCTTCTCCAGGGACGGGTTGCTCCAGGCAACCTGTCTACAGTATTGTGAGACCAAGTCTCGCCGCCCTTGCCTCTAAGGAGCTTTCTGGCTGTGCTTCTTCTGCTGAGAAAGACTCTGGGCAGTCCTGTGGGCAGTTCTCGGCGCGTTCATATTCCCCGTCGGCAGCATCCCCTCAGGCGCATTGGTCCTTCTTCCCGCGTCCTTATGGACTGTCCAGCGTCCACATGCACCCGCGACGAAAAGCACCACAGCCCGGGCCAGGCGCACTGTCGTCCTCAAAGCGACACCCTTGCCTTTCTGCACACGAAAGCGGTCTTGTGCAGCAGGTTGACCCAAGGCGGTGTGTTGTCGAGTTACTGCCCTGGAAATGTGACGAGGCAGGTCTGGCTTGGCCCGCAGGGTCGCTGGGAGACAGAAACACTCTCGCCTGGAGCTTGCTTTGGGGTCGCAGGTAGTGGGCTAGAGGCAGAGGGCTTGGCACTGGGCCCAGTCCAGTCTCTACCCCACAGGAGCACTTGTAAGCCTCTCCTCCCGGGACTCAGCTGGGGTTGGTTTCTCTGTCTGACTCTCTCTAAACTGCAGGGTGCATGGAGATGCTCCCAGGTCCCCTAGGGGTAGGACCCTCTGCAAAGGGCAGTAAGCCTGCACTAGGTGCCCCGGGACCCCCTGGGTCTGCAGTCGCTCATCTACCATGCAGACTCTGGAGTCTTTGGTTCCCGGGAGTGGGGAACTGTCTGACTTAGTGAGGGACAGAGGAGACATGGACAGGACACTCAGCAAATGCTTTGGCTCCTGCCGTGGCCAGGCCGGTCCACTCGGAGCCACTAGGTCCCTGAGCCAGTCTAGCATGGCAGCCTTCACTGGGCCGGCTGGATCTTTCCATCTGCAGGAACACGTGTGCTTCAGGGCTTGGCCTGCCTCTGCTCGCGGGAGCCCTGGGTCCCCTGTCCTTGTGTGACTGTCAGGAGGGTCAGACAGTGCCAGCCTTTCCTCCTCAAGCTGCTTCCCCTGACCTTGGGGGATGGGGGATGGAAATAGCTTCCCAAATTACACCCCTCCGGTGCCACAAGGCACAGAGATCGCAGCAGGGCCTGCCTATCCCCGCGGATGTGCGGCACAGCGGAGCATCCCGACAACACGGCAAGGTGTCCCGTGTTATTAAAACACACCAGCCCTGCTGCACAGCCGCCCCAGGCTGTCAGGGACTCCCACGGCATGCCAGCAGAAGAGGCGTCGCCGGAGACAGGAGCCTGAAGGCAGGCAAGAGGGAGGCGGCAGCGAGGCTGGCTTCCCGAGACTGGGTGTGGGCAGAGGCCAAGGGGGCGCCTTTGTTCAGAATATTCTGGGCTCCAGATGACCCCCCACGATCGGCAAGGTGAAACCCCGCGCCGCCTCACTCTGGGCCGCAGAAAGAGCGGGCTCTGCTTTCTCAGTGTGAGTTCCCTTTCAAACTCTGAGCTGCGCTGGGCTGCTGGCTCTAGCTGTTCACCACCAGGAGCAGGGGCAGCGAAGGGGTGGAGGGAGGAGGCCTGTGCTTCCAGGAGGCAGTGCCTCATGGAGGTTGGTGGGAGGAGAATGGAAGAAAGGACACCGGGACAGACAGAGGGGAAGATAGAGGAGGTCAAGGCCTCACCGAGCTGTAAGTGGGCAAGCTCCAGAGGACCTAAGGCCAGCGAGTCCCAGCAGTTGGCGGGAGCAGCTGTAGTGCAGTGTCATCTGGGCCGGCCTCTTGACAGGAGTGATGGCCAGGCCCAGCCTTTGTGGAGTCTCTGGGTGGGTCCAAACCACCGACCTCAGCTCCTGCTGCTCCAGGAGTCCTGGGTTGGGAAGCTCATTGCCGTCCAGTCCATTCGATGCCGACTCGCAGTGACCCTGTAGGGCAGCGTAGAACCGCCCCTGTGGTTTCCGAGACTGTAACTCTTTGTGGGAGCAGAAAGCCCCGTCTTTCTCCCGAGGAGCAGCTGGTGGTTTTGAATTCCTGACTTTGGGGATGGCAGCCCAGTGGCATAACCACTGCGGCCACCAGGGCTCTGAAGGGGGAAGCAACTCCGTTAAATTTGGGTTTTTGTTCTTAAAAACGAATTCCAAATCCTTGCTGCCCCTGCGATTGTTTTTGTTGTGGTGGTGGTGCATGTAAGTGCGTGTGATCTCTCTACCACACCTAGCCGGAAGGCTGGACAGTCGGCTGTCGGCTGTCAGGGGATTCAGCCCAGGGTGGTTTGGGGGGAGAGATCCAGTTTGGAGACAGGTGAGCTGAGCCTCCTGCCATGTTGGAGGTGTGACCCCGAGCCCCTGTGGGGAGCCTGTGAGGGTGCAGGGCCCCCGTGAGCAGAGCCGCATCTCCATTTAAGACAATACGCACCCGAGCCCAGAACCCCAGGTTTGAAGAGTGCAGGATGAAAGGTCTCTAATGCAGCAGGAGCAGGGGCTGTGAGCCCGGAGCCTCTGCCCTGCCCCCCGAGGACACTCCCCGGAGAGCCCACATGGGCCCTTTACAAAGGAAGATGAAGGTTGGGGGGGGGGGCGGAGAGGCTGAGTGCTTGAAGCACTGAGAGGGAATTGGCTGCCTCGGGGGCCTTCAGAGAAAGTCCAGCACTGTCTCCCACCCTGCCCTTGGGTCCCTGGGCAGCAGGCCAGAGGAGAGGGATCCCAGCTCCAAAAGGGGACTGAGGACCTTTGTCCCCACACCTGCAATCAGCACTTGGAAAGTGAGGAGCAAAGGCCAAAGAGCCAGCTTCTGTCCTGGCCACACAGAAGGTTTCCCTAAGTGATTCATTGAGCTGCCAACTCCCAGGTCAGCAGTTCAAACCCACCAACTGCTCTTTGTGAAAAAAGGAGGCTTTCTACTCCTGTAAAGAGTTTCACAGTCTCAGAAACCTGCAGGGCAGTGCTGCCCTGTCCCATAGTTACTGTGAGTCCGCATCGACTGGACAACAGTGGATTGGGTCTTGGTTTTTATCTTAACAGGAGCAGACGGCCAGCTCTTCCTCCCGTGGAACTGCCAACGTTAGGTTGGCAGCCCAGCGCTTCACCACGGCGCCACCAGCGTCTTGACTGCAGACCCACCTTGCATCCGATAAGCCAGTGGTTCCCACCTTCCTAATGCCGTGACCCTTTAATACGGTTCCTCATGTGGTGGTGACCCCCAACCATGACATTATTTTCGTTGCTACTTCATCACTGTCATTTTGCTACTGGTATGAATTGTCATGTCAGTATCTGAGATGGAGGAAGTTATTTTCATTGTTACAAATTGAACACAATTAAACATAATTAAAACATAGTGATTAATCACAACACAATATGTAATTTTAGTGAAATATGTGTTTTCCGATGGTTTTAGGTGACCCCTGTGAAAGGATCGTTTGACTCCCACAGGGGTTGCGACCCGCAGGTTGAGAACCGCTGTTGTAAGCAAAGCTATTGTCCCAGGGAGGCCTGACTCCATAAGAGAAGTACTGAATGCCTCCGCCCCTGGGTCCTGAAGTCCACCCGCACGGTCTCCAAGTTTCCCCCAAATGTTCTCTGTGGAGAATGTCTTTCTTTGGTCCACATCTGGTTGTGGTTTGGGACCACCCGCAGTTCACGCACATACTGTTCCGGGTTGTGGGCTGCAGTCACAGGCAGCCAAAGCCTTCTTCCCACCGCCCCCCCTGTGCTGCCATCGTCCCGTCCTTGCTTCCTCTCCTTTCCTGCTCCCTGGGCAAGTGCTGCCCTTGATGGTCCTAGAGGCTGCCTGCCCTTGGGTGCTACTGTCCACACTACAGTTCTGCCGCACTTTCCGTTGAAAGTCTAGCCACGGGACTGGGCTCTGTCCCAGCTTGAATGATGACCCAAGGCCATGGGCTCGGGTCCGCCGGCCCGACCTCACCAGGAAGTCTAACTACTCTTCCCACTCTATGCAGGGCCTTCACATGGGGTCCCTTTCAGAGCAGTTGGATGGCAACCGGGCACCCTCTAGTGCTGCTGGTCTCAGGGTGGTGGGGCTGCGGCTCCGTCCGTCCGTCCGTCCCCAGCTCTTTGCGTGGACGGTTTCTCCACTCTTCTTTCTCCTGCACGGAAAGAGGACCACAGCTGCACCCGCAACGGTCTCTCTGGAGATGGGAGGGGAAGCAGAAAAGGCGATTTGCTGTGGGGCTTCTCTGGCAACAAGAATGTGAAGTGTCAGGATTCTGTGGTGGTCCTCCGTGGTTTGCTCCTCCCCGTGGGATGTGAAGGTCGTTCTGCCTCACCCTCACCTCTGACCCTTCGCACAAGGTGACCTTGAGGAGGTAGAAACCATACAGCTAATGGACACAAATTCATGGCCCCACCCTCTGAGCCCACCTCTGGCTGTTCAGGTGGGTGAGGGTGCTCATCTAAGATGGTCCTTCTCTCTCTCCATCCCTCCCTGACAAGGACCTGCTGACCTGCGATGTGCCACCTCTGGGCATCGTCCTGGGGGGCTGCCTCACTGGGCACCCATTTTATCCCCGTTTCTCCTCATCGTGTGGCCCTGCATCCACCACCCCACCCTATTCCGTGCTTGGGCTGTCAGGTTCCTGTCTACTACTTTGGACCCCTTAGGCCTTAGGAGCATCTTGGCTATCTTTGGGGGAACCCTGTGGCACGGTGGGCTTGGTGCTGAGCTGCTAATCACAAGGTCAGTGGTTCAAAGCCACCAGTGGGATAAAGACGAGGCTGCCTGCTTCCAGCACTGGGCCTTTGCTTGCTACTCAGGTGAGGGGGTGGACACGCAGGGATCAGGTAGAGGATCTTGACCAAGCTGCTGGCCCCATGGGCCCTGAGTGGACCCCTGTGTGGGCTCAGTGTCGAGCAGGGTGGGAGCTGAGGAGGGCTCCAGGGCCCCAGGCTTTCCCTCCAGGCAGGCTGAGGACATCTTTTCCGCCCCTGAAGGTCAGCAGTTGGGCTTCCTGTGTCCCCCTTGCCGGGCCCTGTGCTTGCCAAGGCTGGCACGGCGGGCACCTGGCATTGAGCTTGGCACACAGTCGGTGGGGTGGGATACATGTGCTTCCCAGGAGGTCCCCATGTCCCTCCCAAACCCAGAGCGCCCTCCCCCACCCCAGAGAAGGACAGAGCAGGCTGCACCCTGGCCCTGGGCCCCTGGCCCTGGGTCCCTGGCCCTGGCAGCTCACCGGCCCCCCGGGGCCGGGTCTCATCCTCGGAGCGTTCTGTTCTTGCTTTGCTGCAGAGCCAGCGTGGGGACCATGCTCTCGGCCCTGTGCCCTAGCCCCTTCCCTGGCAGCCCTGGGTCCGGAGCCCCGTGGAGGCTGGGGCACGAGTATACAGAGTTGAACCCTAGCAGTGGGGGTACAGCCTAGCCATGGGGGTGCGGTATCTGCACTTCAGGGAAGGATGGCACTGGCCCTGCGGAGAAGAGAGGAGTGGGGAGAAAGGAGGGAGGAGGGCCTTACGGGTGCAACTGCCAGAGATCTCCCACCTGGCTCTGGGATCCCCCAACCAGCCCCGCTCTCTCAGAGAGCAGCTATGGGCCCGGTGGGAGGGCCGATTCGTCCTGGTCTGCAAGCTCATGCAGGAGGTATTTAACCTGGAGAAGGTGGCCCGGTCCTGGGATCATAAATATAGGTGATGGACACGTGGGCGCTGCAGTTGGATGCAGGGGGTAGGGGCAGGGACAGCACAGGAACTTTGGGGTTCCCTTTCTTGCACCCCCACCTTCCTGCCTGTGTCCAGGTTCAGGTGACAAGGCTGTAGGACTGGGTAACGTAGCCATCTATCTCCACATGCAGGCACTCTGGGGACCTACCTGCCCCCACGTCCCATGGGGTGGCGTGCCCGATTGGGGCCTCTTGTATGAATTCCTCTGTCACTGTGGGCCTGGAAGGGGGTGTCAAAAGCCTGACGTGTTGCATAGGCACCCTGTTCCCCTCCCCTGTCCCACCCAACTTGCTGGTCCAAGGCGCTGCAGCTTTGGGGGAAGCAGGTGGGCAGGATTAAAGGCAGTGCCCCCCCCCACCCGCCGCCCAGGTCTCAACCTCTGGAGGACGTGATGCACTGGAGGGGAGATGGATGGCTTAAGCAGGACTTGGGGCTCACTTCCAGGACTCAGGGGTCCCTCTCTCCACCGCTGGACCCTGTCTGGGCACCAGACGGAAGAGGACCTGCTGCGATGTTCTGGCTCTTAGGGAAGCTGGGGGGGGGGGTGGACACGGGGTCAGCCCCACCCTCCACCCAAGGCCAGGGCAGTGTAGGTCCAGCAGGCTGGGGGTGCAGCTTTCTCTGCCCTGCTTGGTGGGTGACCTGCTGTACCCACACCCCAGTCTCCCACACTCACGCCAGCCCTTCCATGGACCCCCTCCCCAAAGTCACCTCTGTTGTGCATTTAACCCACCAAGTGGGGGCCTCCGTTCATATATGAGCTTCCCCATCCAAATGTGGTTCCCGGAACCCAGGGCTGGTCCCGCTCTCAGGCCACCCGGCACTCTCGGTGTGGCAGAAGCATGGGAGGAGGAGGCCATGCCGGTTTTTTTTAGGCTAGGACTTGGAGAGATAGACAGACAATCAGATAGCTCCTTTGTTTTCTTCAAGCCTCATGGTCATGTTTCAGGATGAACCCCAGGGAGCTGTTCTGTGTTGGGGAGACACAGAACACCCCTTTTGGTGACTAGACCCCAACTCCCCCTCCCCCTGAGAGCCTCCTCATTGGCCCCACATAACTTGCGTGTCTGGTGACTCTGAGCTCCCTGGCTTGGGACCTGTCATCCCCTCCTTGAGCCCCCCCCCCACCCAAGGGGGCCTCAGAGTAGAGCTATTCTTGTTGTAGCTCAGAATTGACTTCGTGGAAAGTCCAGGCCACCTGAGTGGAGCCTAATTTTCATCTCAATGCAGACCCTGCTTCCTATGTGGTCGAGGATCCCCACTCAAGTTTCTAACCAGCCCCCCTGCTGGCACGTCCGTCCGACTCCCGGTTGCCCTGTGGGTGTCTGAGGCTGGAGTCTCCACTGAGGCAGACACCTCGTCTTTCTCCAAGAGGGACTGCGTGTGGCTAGTGTAAATGGCCATCCTTTCCATTAATAGCCAAGCGCTTCACCCCTGTGCCCCAGGACTCTTCCACAAATTTTAGCGGGGCTGGCGCATGCTCTGGGGATGGGACGAATGCCTGTTACTCTCCACTGTTCAGTCTGCTCAGGACGGCTAATTGGAGAGGAACCAGAGCTGAGTCCGGGGAGTGGGGAGAACCCAGGAACCCACTGCCATCAGGTTGGTTCTGACTCACAGAGACCCCCTAGGACAGAGTTGGACTTCCCCCCAGGCTTCCTAAGAGCATAACTCTTTAGGAGAATAGAAAACCTCATCTTCCTCCCAGGGAGCTTCACTGGTGGTTTTGAGCCACTGACCTTGTGGTTAACAGCTCAATAGAGTCAGGTGGTAGTTCCATAATTTCATGCCAACTTGAAGATAGACAACAGTGCAGGGGTGGTGCCCAACTTGTCAATCGGGGTACAGCCTGATGGTGCCTCCTTGTGGGCATGGCCTTCTCATGAGGAGGGTCCTGGGAACCTCCCCCTCCCTCTGTGCTGTCACCTTCCTGCTGACAGGCCATGTTGAGACCTGATGCTTCCACTGCCATTGGATCCACCGGGCCTTGCACTCGCCAGCCCATAATCCTCCTGCATTCTGCATCATTGCACGTGGCTGTGTGAGTCTGAAGAGGGACTGATGGACTAGTACTATGGACTTGAGTCGGACTGGGCTGGGCTGTTTTCTCGATATGGACATAAGTTTGATATATATCTTTCTTACACACATATGACTGTCTATGGATTTGTTCCTCCAGTCAAACCGGCCTAACAAGTCACTTAGGGAAAGCCTGCTTCCTGCAGGGGGGTGGGGCTGGTGGGGGATAGTGGGTGCAGCAGCATCTGTCAGAATGGTGGTGATGGAGGGGACATGCGCATGCACAGAGGGGCAGCCAGGGGCCAGTTGGGGGGGGGGCATACAGCAGTGGCAGAGCCCAGTCATGCAGGGCCCCCTAGAGAGGAGGACTCTGTGTCCACGGAGGGGGCTTGTCCTCAACAGGAGCAGCCTCCATCTTGCTTTCCAACATCACTCAAGAGCCAGATCATCCCCCTGACTCACTGGGCTCACCCCTGCCTGTAGGCCAGCCAGGTGGACTGTGGGGTCTCCCCCAGTGAAAAGGGGCATTGGGAGGGTTTTCAGCAGGAGTGTGACCACCCCCCTGATGGAGCTCATAGAAAGGGGGAGATGGGGGTTGTGGTGCAAAGGTGGATTGGGTCCCAGAGCCTGCATCAAGGGAGGCGGGCAGTGGGAGCAGGAGGGGAGGGCGGAAGGAGCACTGGGGAGGGGGGCTCAGGGACATGGGCTGGTGAGAGGGGGCCCTGCATGACTGGGCTCTGCCGCTGCTGTGTGCCCCCCCCAACTGGCCCCTGGCTGCCCCTTTGTTCATGAGCAAGCCCCCTCCCTTCACTGCCAGTCTCCCACCTATGGGTGCCTCCATCAGAACCCGCCTCTGGGGCTGGCTGGGCAAGCCAGCACCCAAACTCACTGTCACTCAGTCCATGCTGACCCAGCGGCCCTGTTGGAAAGTTCAAGGGGTCACAGCCCAATGAGTGACCCCTATCCCACCAGGCTCCTCACCGGGTCCTTTATAACTCACTCATTGCCCCCAGCTCCACAATGATTCATGGCACCCCGACGGGGGGCAGAGAATTGCCCTCCACAGGGTTTTCAGTGGTGGTGCAGTGGTTGTGTGTTGGGCAGTTAATTATAAGGTCAACAGTTTGAAACTACCAGCTGCTCCTCTGGAGAAAGATGAGGCTGTCTGCTCCCGTGAGTGTTTCAGCATAGGAAACCCACATCAGCAGTTCTCTCCCGTCCTGCAGGGCCACGGTGAGCCGGCAGCGACTGGACGGTGATGCAATGGGTCTATGGATGATGTCAGATGCTGATTGCCAGCTCTTTCTTCTGATGCACTTCTGGTGGAATTCCACCACCACTCTGCTGGTCAGCAGCTGAGCATGCCCACCTATGCCTTTCACTCCCCTGCTGTACAATAAGCAAGTGTCCTCTTTGGAGAGTGGTCGCTCCCTGGTGGCCTCCCCACTGCCCTGTCCCTCTTGTCTCCTGTTTATGAACATCAGTGTTTGCTTTATGTCAAAAGGAGGATTTTGCTTCACAGGCATTTTCTCTCTCTCTCTGCTCTCCTTTCCTCCAGGTTGACAATCGGTTTCTGAGAACCTGGTAGCTTTTCCTGCTGGCACTCACTCCCCCCAGCAGCCCTTGTGCCGGAGAAACTTCTGGAAAGAGCCCCAGCGGCCCCGCCCTGGACCGCTGCACTGCAGCTCACAGGTAGGCTCCTTGTGCCCTCGGTGGGGCACTTGTGGCAGGGCTGCCTGGGAGAGTAATCTTCTGTTTGTAGGACACGTGTCTGTGTGGTTCTGGGGAGCAGGACAGGCAGCTGCTGGGTCCCCAGGGGAGCATCACATGCAGCCTCCCAGGGGCAGCTGCCCTCAGCACCCTAAAGCCAGCTCCCTGGGCCGAGGGGCCTGTCCTCCCGCGCTGGTGCAACTTCTCACCATGGGCACCCTGCCTCTGGCTCAGGACACGGGGCTGTGCGTGCTGCATGCTGGCTGCTCTGGGTGGGGGCTGCAGGTCTGCATTTTCGGTGAGCTCGCCCAATGGATGTGTGTCTACTCTCTTGCTGGAGGCTTGGGGGCCTGAGCCCTGGCCAGGCGTTACAATGAGGGGAGACCAAGCCATGGTGCCTACTTCCAGTGATGCTGGGCAGTGACATGGTGACGGCCCAGGCTCAGAAGACAGGGAACCCTGGGGCTGCTGCTCATGTAGGCGGCCGGGCGGGCCAGGATGAGGAGGCTGGGGCAGAAAGGAGGACAGCCAGGCTGTGGTCGAGCGAGAACTGTGTGGGCAGACGGAGACGTGCGTAGCAGGTCGGGAGTCACAGGTTTTCAGACTCAATCTTTGGAGGGTGGCACAAACTACACCCCGCATTAATAGACCCCATTCTTTCAAAGTCGGGCTCTGTCTGGATCTTCCTGGCGAGTAAGTTCTGGAGAGGAGGGTGGAATGGCTTGGCTGCCCCGAGGCTGGCCTGTCACTCGCCAGTCTTGGGGTGGACAGGCCCTTGGGCTCTGTGCAGGAGAGGGACAGCCTGTGGCCAGGGTCCTCCATCCTGACCACGTGTGTGCAGCAACCAGGGATGGCAGGGATTTTCCCAGAGTGCCAGGCAGCTGGCCCTGACTGTCTGTTCTCTCTCCAGGTGTGCTGGGCTCAGGGCTACCTTCATTTGAGGTGGGGGGGGGGGCGGCGGGCAATGTCCCTGTGCTGACTTTGAGCCCCTCGGGGTGCAGCAGGGGAGAAGGGGAGTGTGCATCTGGAGTTCTTCAGTGGGTGGCGCCAGAGTTGAATTTGTACTTGTTTTGAAATGGTCAGTTAGGTGACCGCCACATGACTGGAGGCAGGGCTGCGTAGAACTGCAGTGTGGACACTACACTCCCGGCTGTCCCTGTACCTGTCACCCTGCCCCCACCTTGGGGTGGGACCCACAGGCAGCAATGAGCGACTTTTCATAAATCCTCCCCAGTGCACACACTTCTGGCTGATTCATCAGTCAATCTCTCATCAGTTTGTTCTCAGAAGCCGCTCAACTGAGTCCACGCCTGGACCCATCCCCAGCCATCTGTGGTGGGTGCCCACAGGGCCACCCCAGCACCAGGGTGAGCAGCTGCCCCTGGGGGGTGACTGCCTGCCACACCAGAAGCTAGCAGGTGTCTCCCTGACTCTCACCCAACACGTTCCCGTCTGTTGGGTACGGGAGCCCCTGCTGACCAGGGTGGACAGACCGTGTCCCTTGGAGAGGCGCTGTGTGCCCGGGGCACCGTCTCTCAACCTGCGACTGATATAACGTGCCGTTGAGCAGCCTTTTGGAACTTGGGGTGGTCCGGAATATCGGGGATCCCCTCCCCGTAGGCGAGGGTTTTGAAAAAGAAGCTCCTCTTTTCACTGTTCCCCCCTTTCCTGGCGGGAGCGTCCCCATGCTGCCCCCTGGTTGAAGACGAACAGGTTCTAGCTGCAGGTGTTTCTTCAAAGACAGAGAACATTGGACAACGGCGGACATCTTCCCTGAGGACTGCTGTGTGTGGATGAATGGCCGAGGGGGTCAGGGCGCTGTCAGCATGGCCCCCAGGCCTCAGCTGCCTGCTCGTGTGACAGTGAGTGCCCATGAATGCATCGGGGACGGCCCAGAGCACGGTGTTTCCCCATGTGTCTCCTGCTGGGCTCAGGGTGGGTGGGGGGTCTGCAAGGTCTGCTGGCAGGCCCCTCATGGAGGTGCTCCAGAGAGGGCCCAGGACCGTGTCTTGGCAAGGGGCTCGCATGACCCCAGCCTCCTCATCTCACCAATCACCGTGCGCCTCCACCAGGCCTTCTCCTGGATGGTCCATCGCTGCCCATTTGGGGGACAAGGCTGAACCAGCACCAGAGCCCCAGGACGGAGCATCAGGGTGGCTGGCTCTCCAGACTAGGTTCGATTCTCAGCCAGCCGGGTGTCGCACCGGGTCTCAGTGGAGCTTGTAGACTGAGTCAGGTGGGCAGGAAGTCCTCAGGCGGTCCACACCCACAAACCTGTGGATCACAGCGGCCCCTCTGGGGACTGTGGGGGACCAGGCTGGGGGCTGGGTCGTTCTGCTGTGCCCGGGTCCCTGAATCGGGGTCCCTGTCCCAGCCCGGTTGGCATGGTGACAGGCAGAAGGCATCTTGGCAGAGCTGGACCTGGAGGGGGAGGAGGCGCCCTGTGTGGGCTGAGACACCCTCTGGTCCCAGCTGGTCCCTCTCTGCCACCCCTTTCCCACCGTCCCACGGCGGGCAGGCTTGCTCTGGGGAGCTAGTGAGGCATGAGGAAACCAGGCCCCCCCCCAAATCTGCCCCTAAAAATAGTTCCTTCGTGCCGCACATCTCCAGCACACACTCTGGGTACCAAGGGGGGGGGGGAGCCGGAGTCTCTTTCTCCCCCATGGGCTGTGTATGTGGGGGTGGTGGCAGGTGGCAGGTGTTGGCAGAGCCGGGCTGGAGGGGGTGGACCAGCCAGTGTTTCTCTGGATGGTGAGGGAGGGGGACCCAGGCAGGTTGGATTTGAGGATACTGCCAGAGGGCTGCAGAGGAGGCCAGGTGGAGGAGATTGTGGGGTGAGGTGGAGTGGCAGGACGGACAGGGTAGTCAGTCGGGGCTCTGCTCTCTGAAGGTGAAGGAGGCCATCAGGTGTGGAGGGGAGAGGAAGCCTCACACATGATCCAGGAGGGGACACCTTCAGGGGGGCCATGATCCAGGAGTGGGTAACGGCTGGGCTGCGGGGCTAACACCGACTCAGGGCAAGGCCTGTGCTGCAGAGCAGAGCTGTGACCCCAGGGTCTTCTTGACGATCATGTCAGGCAGCCGATGGCCAGGCCTTTCCTCCAATCCACTCTGGGTGGATTCCTCTCCAGCCTTTAGGCTCCCAGTGGAGCCAAGTGTCTCCTACAAACTGTCCCCCCACCCCCACCCTGCACCCGATGCCCTGAGTAGAAGTCAAGGGAGAAACTGGAGTTCACTGCAGCGGAAGTACGGTGGGGGCAGCATGGTCAGGGAAGCCCTGTCTCATGGCTGGAGCAGAGCCTTAGCAGACAGAAAGGAATTCTCTTGCAGGGTGGGGGCTGGGTGCTCGATCAGAGCACCAGCCCTGAGGGAAGGTTCTGTCTCTCTGTGATCTCTGGGGGATGGTCCCTGTCCCCTTGCAGTATCCCTGGGCCCTGTGATTCCTGGAGAGCTCCCCAGCGCTTGGCATCCTTCCTCCCTCGGGCCTAGGAGGTTCTCAGCATGGGCCCCAGGTCCAGAGGGGGAGGTCCACTTACTGAGGTCCTTCTGTCTGATTCTGTCCACCTGTCAGAGAAAAGGCATGCACCGGGGACAGTCCCCTAGGTGGGATCAGCGATGCGATCCGAGCAAGGGTACTGCCTCCCACCGGGACCCCTGCATATCAGATCACACCGAGGGTGGTGGTCCCATCATGACGCCACTGTGAAACCACTGAGAACATGGCCCAGCATGTTCTGGGCGACGGACACGCCTCCATCCGTGGCCATGCCCACCGTGGTATGAGCAGGAACATAGAGGATGGTCAGTGTCGTGAGTGGAAGAGGGCCCACGGAGGGAAAGGGGAACATGGCATGGACACACAGGGACACACATGTGCACACGTGATCCAAATGGGTCCAGCTGCCACACAGCAGGGCAGAGACACAGGAGCAGCTTCAAAGGGCATGGGCAGCCCCGCTCACTCTGGGTGCCACTTCCAGGGAGGCTGGCCATGGCCACACTGACCTCTCTCCTCCTTCTATCCCCCCACTGATCAGAGGGGCCGCTGAGCCTCCAGCGGGGAGGGGTGGGCAAGGACTGCGGGAGCTTAGGAAAAGGGATTTTCAAATCGGATTTGAGGACAAAGTGCCCCCAGGGCTGGTGCTTTCAAAGGCCTGTGTCCTGTGGGGGCAGGAGTGGGAGAGGGGTGTCAGCAGGAAGCCGAAAAAGAAGTTGAAGTCACAGCAGACTGGCTGTGGTATTGCCAGTGTGGGTGTCCATGTGGGAGACACAGGGAGAGTGTGTGCGGTGCATGTATATATGCACGTGTCTGGGTTGTCGGTGTGTGCTTGTGTGTGTGTGTGAGACAGAGGGTGTGCACATGTGTATGTGTGCCTGTATGTAGGTTGCATATGTATTTATATATACACACACGTCTGGGTTGTGTGTGCACGTGTGTGTGAGTGTATGTGTGCATGTACGTACGCATGTGCCTGGGTTGAGTGTGTGCTTGTGTGTGAACGTGTGAATGTGTGTGAGACAGAAGGAGAGAGAGAGTGTGTGTGTATGTTTGTATGTGCATGCGTCTGGCTTTGATGTGAGCATGTGTGTACGAGGGCATGTGTCCCAATGTGAGAGACAGGGAGAGCGTGTGTGTCTGTATGCACACACATGTACGTATAAGTATGTGCGTGTGTCTGGGTTGTGTGTGCATGTGCACATATGTGAATGTGTCTGTTGAGAGTGTGAGCACATGTGTATGCTATCACATGTGCACTGAAGAGCCAGCCAGGCAGGGGTTGTGTCTGCATGTGCGCATGTCTGTGTATGTGCCTGTATGCCCGCGTGCATATGTATGTGTACATGCATGCGTCTTGGTTGTGAGAGTGTATATGTGTGTGAGTGTGTGCAGGGGTGTGTGTTGGACAGAGTGTGAGTGTGTGCAGGGCAACCCACAAGATGTTCAGAAGGGTCGTTGACATCCTCCTCTGTGAGCACTGGGGTGGGCAGGAGGTGGCAGTGGACAGATGGCGTTTCCAAGTGACCTTGCCTTGCTGAGCAAAGGCAGGAAGCTCACAGGCATGGCCACCTGCAGCCCCGGGGGTGGGAGCCAGGACGCCCTCATCAGCGATCCCAAGTCACAAGATCAGACAAGATGCCCGGAGAAGGCGTCCAGGAGGAGGTGCCTGTGGTACCCCAAGGGCAGGCAGTGGCTTGGGCACTGGTTTCTTGGACACCCTGGGATGCCTTCCCTGTGCAGTTCATCTTACAGGGGCCCTGGCCTCTGCTCACCTTGCCTCCACCTCACCTGTCCTCAAGGCACACTGGCACCCAGGCAAATGACTACCTAGTATTCAAGCTCGCTTGCAGCTTCTCTCTCAGCAGCAACACGGGCTCAGGACACTTTACTGAGGAACTCAGTCCAGAGCTACTCAAAGTGCGGTCCTCGGCCAGCCCGGCCCATGAACGGCTGTGGGTCCCCAGAGGGTCAGAGATTCCGACAGGGAGTGTCTGCAGTCTTTCCTGTGGTTTCTGTTGGGTGCTGGCGAGTCCACTACTAGTGCCCAGTGCACAGCAGAGCCAAACACCCTTCGGCCCTGCGCCATCCCCCCGATCGTGGTGACAGCTGAGTCCCGGAGTGCAGCATTGCTCCAGTTAGCTCAAGTACCTGTCTCTTTCTCTATTGCTGCCCCTCCACTTTCCCAATCACGATGCCCTTCTCCAGGGACCGGTCTCTCCTGACAATGCGTCCAAACTACGTGAGTGGAGGCCTCGTCCAACCCCCTTCCAGGGAGCTGTAGGCTCCCCTTCTCCCAAGACCATCCCTTATATTAACACTGTGTGAGTCCAGGTAGACTAGAGAAACAAATCCAGAGCCACTCACGTGTGTAAGAGAGAGGTTTTTTTAATCAAAGAGTAATTGAACATTACGAAAATATTCTAGCCCAGTCCAGATCAAGTTCATAAGTCTGATATTAGCCCATGTGTCCGAAAGCAATCTATAAATTCCTCTCAGACTCATGCAACACACGCAATGACGCCGATTGCTGCAAGATCCCAGGCCAGTGGGTGGGAGGTCTTGTGGACCCAGTGGCGTTGTAAGCATCTCAGTGCTGGCAGGGGTCCCAGATGGCCCCTCCAGGTCCAGGGCCTTAGTGTAGCACCTTGTGTCTTATCAACGGGAATGTCTCCCAAGGAGTGTCTGTCTGTCCTGCCTCCAGGGAGCTATTTCTTTCCTTAGCGGCTCCAAATGAGGGCATCACGCTGCGACCTGATTGTTAGCTAGACTCCACCCCTTCCCTCTTTTTTGTTTGTTTATGTTAAAAGATTATTTTATTGGAGGCTCTTATAGCTCTTATAACAATCCAAATATCAATTGTAGCAAGCCTATTTGTACATATGTTGCCATCATTCTTTGCTAGACATTGGACATTGACTTTCTATTCGTCTGTATGCTTTGGAAAAAATCATTTTATTGGGGCTCGTACAGCTAGGAGTCAGCCCTCTCACCCCTTCACTCTTAATGGGCTCAAGCTGGCACAGGTTAAGCAACGACCGCAAACGCACAAAGTGATTGCACGCCAGTTGAATCGAAGCACCAGGAGGCGGGCTTTGGGATTATGCCTGTTTTTTTTAATCCCGGTTTCTAGACATACATTTGTGTAGAACCACCACCTCTCCACCCCGGTCATGTTGTGCAACCTTTCCAGACATTTCTAGATGGTTCCTCCCTGCGGGACCACACCCTCGTCCCAGGTACCTCCGTGTCCCAGAGCATCCTGGGACTTCTCTCCTTGCCCGGAGCACACTCTGTGGACCCCGTGTTCAGCTGGTGCCCGTTTAGGTGAACGTGGTTCTTTCCTTGCAAAGGTTGAAGCCTCTAGAGGGCATCGGGAGGAGGGGGAGGCCGTCCCTTCTGTAAAGACGGTCTCCTTGGCCACCCCCAAGCCCCCAGGGGTCACTGCGAGCCGGCCTGGGTGCAGTGACCGTGGGCGGGCGATGGGGTGGTGAGAAAGCTCACACCAGACTCCCAGAGACCCTGAGGCCGAGGGCGCAGCAGAAGGGCCCCGGCAGGTGGCGGGGAGGGGGGTGTCCCGGACTGCTACTCCCTCTGCAAGTTTTATTAGCTCACCATCCACATGGCAGACAACCCAGTCGTTCAGTCGTATCCAGAACTGTACAGTCATCACCACCACCCTCCACTGTAGGGCGTTTCCTGTTGTCCTTCCTCTCCCCATGATGAAATCGCCCTTCACATAAGTTGCGTAGTCGCGTCCAGTTCTAGTGCTCCCTCCACCCCCAGCCCCCCTTGGCGACTGCTGCAGTCCCCTCCCTGTCCCTGGCGCCCCCTGCAGCCCCTCACTTCAGTGACCTCCCTAGGCATCCGCCCCTCCTGTGGTTCACAGACCCGAGAGCCCAGCGCAGACGAGAGCGCGCAAACTCGAAACACGGGTGAGGGTAAAACCAGAGTAACGTGAAGAGAAAAAGACGAACCACGGGTGGGAAGGAGGAGACCACCGTCACAGTCTAAAGAGCCAGGGAAGACGTTTCTGTCATGGAACAAGCACGAGCGCCCTGCATCTAGAACAAATTCGGCTGGGTCTACAGGGAGGTCAGCTGACCCAAGAGCCGTCACAGGAGGAGCAGCGGGCAGGTTAGGTAAGGTGACCAGATTTTCACATTGGTAAAGCGGGACACCAGAGGGACACCATTGATAAAACTCATCTCCTGGCGACATAGCCACCTGGCAGCCGAAAACCGTATACCCTAGCTTGTCATGCATTCTTTCCAAAAATCGGGACTTTATAAAAACGCCACAGGACGCGGGAAAAATTGTTAACAATTGGGACTGTCCCCCCAAAGCGGGCCATCTGGTCACCTTAGTTTTAGAGCCTCTGACCTTGTGCTTGGTTTGTAGCCCAACACCTCACCCACTGCACCACCAGGGCTCTGGCGTTGCTGTCCAGTGGCCTCAGATCAGTTCTGACTTACAGTGACCCTGGGCACTGCCCGCACTGGTGCCACCTTCATAACCGCTGTGATGTGTGAGCCCATTGCTGCGGGCACAGTGCCCATCCATCTTGTCGAGAGTTTTTTTCCTCTGTTTCACCGCCCCTCTGCCTTACCAAGCACGATGTCCTTCTGCGCAGACTGTCTCTGCCAATCCCCTGCCCAAAGCGAGCGAGACGACGTCTCCCCTTTCCCCTCTGACTGTATCTCCTCTGACACAGCCTTGGTTTTTCTTTGGCCAGTTGCGGGACTCTCGATCCAAACGCACGTATTCTTCTGCTTGCGTATCCAGTGCCCACCTTTCACCTGCACGGGAGGCGATGGACAATAGCACGGCCTGGGTCAGGCGCACCTGAGTGCTCAGAGTCACCTCCTTGCTTTTCAACTCTTTAAAGGGGTCCTGGGGCAGCAGGTGGACCCAATGCAGCGCATCAGTCGATCTCTCGACTGCTGCTTCCGTGAGCATGGATCCAGGTGAGACGTCATCGGGTCATCGTGATGTTACTTGCTAGCCCAGTGGGGAGGAGGTTGGTTTGGCTGACGCCGGGTTGTCGTTACAGAAAGCGGAAATCCCTGATTTTCCCAAGCACGTTCTTCAGGTCCCCCTTAGATTCCGCAAGCAGGGTGGCGTCACCGGCTCGCCCACGTCTAGGACGCCGGTCTTTGTGGCTTCCGTTTCCATTTTGACAGCTTCCACTCTTCCCAGATTCATTCTTTGTACTTTCTACGTCCCAATGACGAAGAGGTGCTCGCAGCTCTTTCGGCTCCGTTTGAGTTACGCCCCATCGGCAAGCGCAGGTCCTGAAAGCGGCTCCGTCCGCGTCCTTACGGTTGATGCCACTCTGAGGAGGTGGCTCTTCCTCGGTCGTGTTTCCAGGGCCCTCTGACCAGAGGGGCTCTCCTTCCAGCACCGTCTCTGTCGGTGTCCGCTGCCCTCCGCGGTTGGCTGTGCCTCAGTCCTCGGAAGCAGACTGCCCGCTCCTTCTTTGTCGTCTGCTCTTTGTCTGGAAGCACTGCTGGGGACCCTGCTCCAGTGAGATACCGGGACGGGAGAAGCTGACTGTCCACCAGGACTCGGAGCCGACTCGTCGCCAGCAGGGCTTAGAGTTCTGCCAGGGCTGCCGAGTCAATGCCCTCTCCCCAGGGCACCCAGCCTCCCACCTCGCAGGCCCACCTCCATGCTACAGGGAGGGAAGCTCCGGTGTCTGCTGGGGCAGAGTGGGCCCCATCCGCCTACGAAGACAGGATCCCATTAGGATTTTCCATTTCTGTGTATAAGGGAAGGGGCCTGCCCTTAAGGCAGAGGTTCTCAACCTGTGGGTCGCGACCCCTTTGGGGGAACTGAACGACCCTTTCACATGGGTTGCCCAATTCACAACAGTAGCAAAATGACAGTGAAGTAGCAACGAAAATAATTTTATGGTTGTGGGGGTCACCACAACATGAGGAACTGTATTAAAGGGTCTCAACATTAGGAAGGTTGAGAACCACTGCCTTAAGGTGCTGGAGCGTCTCAGGTTTCAGAGAAGTCAGGCCGCCAGCATGCAGCTGGAGGAGCGGGTTCTCAGGGACAGCAAATGGTCTCCCTTGGGGATGTCACACCTGTGTGTCCGGGAGGGGCCCCGGAAAAGGTCCTGTTGCTGATGGCTCGTGTTAGTGTGGCTGCCTGCCCTGTGCCCATTGCCCGTGGCAGTAACAGCACACCCAGATTCCCTGATGAATGAACCCAGGGGACGCCTAGAAAGAGGGAAGGTTCACTCTGCACCCCCAGCACCCCACAAAGCTCTGTGCGTCCTTTGGGGTGGGGGCTCCTCAGTTTGAGGGGCACTTGGCAGGGATCCTGGGGAGGGGATGCCCACATGAGGTGCCAGGCTCAGGCGGGTGTTGGGAGTGGCTTGTCACCCTGCCTGCAATGCTGAGCTGGGTCACCTGCCAGCTGCCCCCACCCCCACCCCCCTCTGGCATCTAGCCAGATCTAGGTGGGGTTCCCTTGGAGGTGGGTCTCCAGGTCTTTCTTCACAGTTACTCCCGAGTGAGCTGTTTACCCCACATGAGGACTCTGAGGTCCCATGGGGGGGATACAAATAGCCCAGGGACCAGCTGTGGTGTGAGGGTGCTCCACCCCCTGGCCTCTCAGCTTCCTTCTCCGCCCAGCAGGGTGTAGGGGCTGGCAGAGTCAGGACCCTGAAAGCTCTTACCTGCTTCCTCTCCAAGGGTGGGGCCTGGTCAGGGGCTGTGGGGGCTGGACGGAGCACCAGGATGTCACAGGGGTGGGGAGTCTGCTGTCCTCAGGGAGGGACGAGGCCTTGGGAGGCCTGGGGACAGAGGGTAGGCATGGAGGGTGCCCAGCTCCAGGAGCAGAGGGTGCTGACCCTGGGCTGTGAACAGCTCTGTCACGGTGCCAGCCCTGTGCAGAGGGCCATGTGCAGCCCGCCCTTTAGAGTGGCATTCAGGGTGTGCGTGGGGGTGGAGGCAGGGCCCACTGCTGCTGGGTGTGGGCGTCTGTGCTGCCCCCTCACCCCAAGTGGACCAGGAGCTTCAGCTTTGCAGAATACCCAGACCCGAGTCTCCCCCCATGTCTGTCCCGTTACCCCAGCCTCTCTCCCTGCTGTGTGCCCAGCAGCAGGTCCTGCAGGGGCCTCTCCTCTGCGGACAGCGCCGGCGCTGGCTAGTTAACATGCAGAGAAGGTTGTGCTGGGTGAAATGTAGATGTATCTTCCCCCCCTTTTGCGCATGAGTGTGTGTCTGCGTGTGCATGTCAATGTGGGTAGGTGCTGTCCTGACGGATGGCAATTAGCATTTCCTCGCGGTAACAGATGCTCTGAGCACCAGGAGGCTGGTGCCCGGTGCCCACACGGCCATCTGCTCCTCGGCTGGGCAGGGCCCAGGAAGCGCCCGGCCTGAGGCCCGGGTCCTTGGCGGCATTGTGTGGGAGCGGTTCGGGAGGGGAGGGATACACTAGTAAAGATGTTTTCCAGGTTATAAATAGTTTGTGCTGTTTATTATGGAATGGCACAGCCTCCCCCCCCCCAACCAAGCTCCTGTGTAGCTCCAACAAAGGGGAGCAGGCTGGCATACACAGCGTCAGCTTGGCATTGGGTGGGGGCCCGGTAGGGGGCAGGGTTTCCATGCGTTTCTTCATCTGGGTTCTGAAGAGAGGTGGGGTGGAGGACACGGGGGTGAGGGAGCAGAGGGAGAGGGCGGGAGGGTGGCGGACCCAAGCTTGCAGTCCATGACTTCCATAGAACCTTCTGGAAGGCTGAGTTTGGGGAAGGGGTGGGGTGGTGCCTGCAGGGCAGCCTGGTAGATGGCAGAGGCTTTGGCCCAGATGGGAGTCTCATGAACCCTGTTCTCTTTACCCATGAAGAGGGGCTGTCCGTCATCCAGATCCAGCCGGTGAGGGGAGACTCACACAGAGCCAGCAGTGTGCCAAGAGGTTGTGGGTGCCCAGGGGCCCTGGCTGGCCGAGGGGCCACGATGAGCCCCTGACCTCTCTTGCCCGGCATCCCCACTGACTTAATTTGGCCTCCAGCCTGCATGGACCCTCTCCCTGCCTGCCTGGCCGCCTGGCTTCTCAGCAAAGCGTTTGTTTGTTTGCTATAAAAAGGAGTGCCCGCCCCTCTCGTGGTGAGGGAACCAGCCTGCAGTGCCTCCCCGGGCCTGCCTGGCAGCCTGTCCCTGTGGCACAGATGTCTGGGGGTAGGGGTGCACATGGCGCCTGTTCTGGCTGTCCTGACAGATGGCCTGGCCGCTAATTAGGGCTGTGTGGTCCCAGAGGCACCCTCCGGACAGAGGTCCAGCCCCAGTTTCCCCCTCCACGTCTCCTCCGGTGCCCCCCAAAGCAGGCATTCCAAGACACAGCTTACCCCCCAGCCCCAGAAGCCCCCCTGGTGTTGTGCCCTCAGGGTTGGGCATGCTCCGGGGAGAAGAATGCACTGTCCACAAGGGGAGGGCGGGGGACTCTGTGACATGCTACTGAGTGGGGGGGGGGCAGGGATCTAGCCCAACCCATACTGCATTTCCCTCTGGAACCCCTGGTTTCTGTCCAGCTCCATGTCCACCAAGTCCCTGTGGCCGTGGGCGGCACAAAGCAGCCGGGTAGACCTGCCTTTGCTGCCGCTGGTGGGGCCGGGGGCATCTGCAACGGCAGCCGTGGGTGGCTTCTCCCTGCTTCTCTCCCCACGGGGAGCCGGCTGGATGTAGCCCGGGAGAGCAAGCTGGCCGTGGGTGACCGTGGGACAAGAAAGGCACCATGGGAAGCGGCCACCAGAGCTGGGGCTGGCTCGAGGGAGGGACGGGGCTGCAAGAGGCCGGGAGAAGATCCTATTCGGTTTGATCATAGTAATATGCAAATAAGATAAGTCTCGCCATTCGAACCAAGAGGACTGAGGAGTGGCTGGGGGTTTCCAGCTGCCGGCCCAACGTGTGACCAGGGTCCGGGGTGCTCCACTTACAGCAGTGACCTCAACTGAGGAGCGGGCGGCTTAGGGACAGTTGGCACCATTGGAAGATAGTTTGTACGTACTTGTTTTTGCTAAACATTGAGATGAGATCTGCCCCAATCAGCATCGTCAACAATCCAGTGGCATTCTTACCTCCCAGCCCTGGAGGCACCGGGGCACTGCGCAACTTGACGGCCAGCCCTGTCTGTGGCTTCGGGACATGCTCATCCCCCAAGGGGGCCGGTGCCTGTGAAGCGGTCAGCCCCGGTCCTCTCCTGGGCTGTCCCAAGCACCGCGGCTCGAGGGTCTGCTCGGCGTGTGCCACAGGAATGGAGCCCTCTCACACGTGGCCCTTCCGCCCAGGGCCATGTCTTCAAGGCTCCTCGGGTCTCAGGACATGGCTCCGTGGGGTGGCTCAGCAGTGACCCACCCTCGCATCGGCAGGTGGACATTTGGGCTTCTCCCACCTTGTGGCTGTTGCCGTGGGCCGGCATCAGGGGGGTTGTCCTTGGCTCGAGAAACGTGTTCGTCAAAGGGGAGAATAAACACAAGACCCTCAACCCTATGCCCCCCACCCCCGATATCACCTCCATCACCTCTGCCCTCCACCCTGTCCCAGGTCCAGGGCCTGCCCTCGGGTCATGGGCCTTATTCTCAGCCATGTGGCAGGGGTCTGGAGGACTCATGGGGGCTGAGGGACCACGGATGCTGCCCCCCAGACACACCACACCTCTGAACTTGCCCGAATCCTTGGCCAGTGCCTCCTGCCCCTGGTCCCCCCTCCACAACCCCTGTGAGCCCCACCGTCTGACCCCAACACAGAAGATGAAGCCTCATTTCAGTAGGTGGTGGAAGCCAGGGGACTCTAAACCCACAGCTCACATATCCCCCATCCCCCCCGGGGCCCCCCAAGACAAGATGCTAGAAGAGTATCTGCCTATCCCCCTCCCCCATAGCCCACCTCAGAGCCCTCTGGTCCCAGACAGTCCCCCGACCTCCAAACACTGGGCCAGCAGGACAACCCCCAGGCCCAAATCTTGGGGGCTGCTGCGGGGAGGGGTGTATCTACTGGCCTCTGAGGAGTAGGTAAGGCTGCGGAGAGATGTGGAGGAGGCAGGGGGGCCCTGGCTGCCCACCCCTCAGGGGAGGGATGAGAGGACGGGACACAGGCCAGGGGACAGGCCAGGAGACAGGGCCTCAGGAGAGAGGGCCCAGGCCACTCCTAACCCCTCACCCCCTTCCAGGTCCAGGCTGCTTCCAGTCCTCTTCCTGGTCCCCTCCCTGTGGTGACACCGAGGTGCTGCCCCTCTGCCCAGTGGTCAGGCTGTGGCCTCCAACCCCACTAGCCAGGCGGCTGTGTTGCCGCAGAGCTGGGGACAGGCTTCTCTGCAGAAGGGGGGTGTCTGGCTGACCAGGACTCCCGGGCCCTGGAAAGTGTCTTGGTTACGGCGGTCACATGAAGCTGACATGGGATGAAGTCCCATAACACACATACGCACACACGCACACACACATTCTCTCATAAGCCCACACAGAACATACATATATATAGAACACACAGAGAGCACGCATCCTCACACACATACACACAACACTCTCACACCAGCGCACACACAGAACACACACAGAATATGCATCCTTACACACACAACTCACACAACATTCTCTCACACAAGCCCCCCACACATAAACAAGCATATATGCAACTATACACAATATTCTCACACAAGCACACACCCAGTCACACCCTCTCTTCTGCACAACCCCATAGTCTCTCTCACACACACAAGCACACACACACTCTTCTCTGTCACACTGACAACCTCGCACACACTCACACGCACACACGTGTGCACACAGTAGGGAGCTGGGGTAACTGCTGACTGTGAGGAGGCCCTGTGGACCCCTGGCCAGGGGTTGAACTGTAGTTTGGAAGATGCCCTGCGGGGTGGTGGTGATGTGGGTGGGGGGCAGACTCCCTCTCTGTGTACCTCCGTGCATGTTGTTATCAATCACCATCATCTTCAGGCTCTGGTGGTTTCAGGGCCATGAGAGCCAGGCAGAAGAGGTGCGTCCGGGTCCCTGCGCTGTTGCCAGTGGACCGAGCTGACCCCTCCCCTGGCACAGGGAGTGCCACCTACTCCCAAGACATCCCTGCAGTCAGAGGGGCTGGGACCCAAGGGTTTCAGTGGCTGATTTTCCCAAAGAGCTGGGTCACTGAGCCTCTCTTCCGAGCCTGCGGTAGGCTGGGGTCTCTGCTGAATCTGCCCAGCGTCAGAGCTGCAGCCTAGCTTCCACGGACAGACGGTGGGGGCTGCGTGTGAGGGGCCCTGCCCCGGATGGAGCCCAGCTCTCCCAGTGGATGACAAGAGCTCTCCCATTGGGACACCGCTGCCTGCCGGTCCCTACAGCCCTTCACTATAGCCAGGCACCAGGCCCGTTACAAACCTGGGTGGGGGCCAGGATGGGGCCCACACCCCACAGAGACAGCAGCAGGCGAATGCATGCAGGGACAGTTGTCATGTGGATCTGTGGAGAGCAGTTTCCCTGTCCCCAGGTGAGGCTATGGTGCCCCTGGCTACCGGGCATCAAGATAGGACACTGTGGTCTTGTCCTGTTCCCCTTCCCCCCCCCCCCCAGTGTCCCCTGCCCAGTGTAACCCTGAAGAACCGGTCACCTCCCACTTAGACGGATGACTTCCTGGTGGGCTTTCCTCTGCAGGTGCAAGTGTAGGCTTGGGTTGCCAGGGACACTCATGGGCTGAGTGGTGGGACCATGGGCCCCCCTGGCAGTTCCCATCCACCTGTGGCTTCCTGGTGGCCCACCTTGCCTGCCAGCATCCCTCTCCCGCTGCGTGCCACCATGCTGGTTTGTCGCCATCGTGGGTCTGGGGCTGTGCTGCCCCCACTGGCCTGGGCCTGCCCAGCGCTCCCCCTCAGAACACCCCCACTCCCTCCAGACCCCATGCGGCTGCACAGGGTTCGCCACTGACAGCAGAAGTCATGTTTCTGATCACATGTATTGCCCGTGTCCAAGCTCTCAACTCAGCCCCTGTGGGTAGCGGCTGCCTCATCCTGTTCACACCACGTGTCCCCAGGCCTGGGACGGGTTTGGGACATGGGCCGTGTGTAGGAGCAGAGGGCAGCACCTGCTGTCTGGGGGTGACAGGGCAGGCAGACCCTCTGACTTCACCCGCCAGTCTCCCTCTGCAGCGCCTGCAGTGGACGGGGCTGCGGCCCTCTCAGGAGAGGCTGAGAGGTGGACAGGGGCTGAGAGGCAGGCTAGAGACAGTTAGGCAGCCCGTGTCTTGGCTGAACGTCCTTGTAGATCTCTGGAAGTGGATGACATTTGCAGGGATTAGAAGGCCGCCCCTCTGCTTATGAGCTGTGCCGAATGATCCTCCCACCGCCAACCCACTTCTGCCACCAGGCTCACCTATGAGGGCCCTGGGCTGAGGCTGCGCGCCTGGGAAGCCACGCCACCCACTCGGCTCTGTGTCCATGGGTCCCACAGAGCTCAGCCCACCCTCTGGAAACCAAGTGAGGGCCTGATGTAGCCAGAAGTGCAGGGGGTGTGGGTACAGAGTTAGGGCGCTACCCCGGCTCGTAGTCCGGACAGGGAGGGGGCAGCTATAGGCAGATATGCCCAGGTCTCTGTAATGTGTGTCAGCGACACCTATGTTCATGTTGAGGCCGTACCTCCGTGGTCTTCATATGTGCTGACATAGACCATCCTCATCTCGCTCTGTGCCAACTGTGTCCCCTGCGTCTCCTTCGGCATCCCCACTGCGACCTGCGTCATTTATACACAGACGATACAGCGATATTTACCTGTGGATGACATCTATCCTGATATGCTGATGCCCGTGCCATACCTATGTTATCTCTATGCCATCTTCATCTAGGCCTAGAGCCGTGGGCTCAAACGTAAGGGCGATGGTGAGGGCGGTCCAGGACTGGGTGGGGTTCCCTCGGTGGTGCATCGTGTCGCTGTGGGTCAGAACCGACCCGAGGACCCTCACAACGGTAACATCCTGCCTGCACCCACTGGTGTGCGTGTCGATCTCATCATCCATGTCCGTCTCACTCAGATTGCATATCTATAGTTACGTATGCGTCTCATCTGCACCTATGTCTGCCATATCTGTATCGCCCTGTGTATGCTTAGAGAAACCCCATCTTTAGGCCTGTACCGTCTATATCCCTGTTTATACCATCTCCAAATACGCCTATCTCATCTATCTCTATCCGTTGGTCTCCATCCACGTCATGGGTGCCTACATAATTATATTTATGTACTTACATCACCTATGTTTGTGTCTATGTCTGTCATATTCATACCATCCTTAGATGTATCTGTATGACATCTCTCTATATGATCTTTATCTATGTCTGTATCATCTATATCATTCCAGTCTGTGTTAGGCCAGGCTGACTAGAGAAACAAATCCAGAGACATTCATATCTGTGTAAGAGAGAACTTTAGATCAAGAAGTAATTATGCATCAATAAAATATCCCAACCCCATCCAGATCAAATTCATAAGTTCAATATAAGACCATAAGTCCGGTATTAGCCCATGGATTCCTCTTCAGAGTTACGCAGCTCAGGCAACAATGCTGAATGCAGGAAGATCACAGGTCAGTGGGTAGAAAGTCCTGCAGATCCAATGGCTGTGGACGCATCTCCGGGGCTCTGGCTGCCATCGGTGTGGCTCCATGTGGCTCGTCAACAGGAATGTATAGCAGAGAGTGTGGCCCGCCTCCAGGAGGAAGAGATGACGTTCCCAGAATCCACATGAGGAGGCCATGCCCAGCAGGAGGCACAATCAGGCCATGACCTGATTGGCAGGCTAAACTCGAGCCCGTCACTCTGTTGAGCAAGTTGACATGAACTTGTGTAACTGCCACACGATCTTTGGAGATATAAAAGCGATTAAACAAGCAAGTGAAAGGAGATCTCTCCACTGACCTGCCCCCAGTCAGAGCTGATTTAATGGAGACACATAAACTCATCCCGGAGCAAAGCCTCAGCCAGACATGGACCTTCCTCCAAGTCAACAGAGAGAAGGTCCCTCGAATCATCCCCCTGGATCCAGACGCCCAACCTCCTACATTGCGAGAAAATGCATTTCCTTCTGCTAAGGCCACTCATGCGTGGCATTTTCTTTATAGCAGCCCTTGAAAACAGAGACAGAAGTTGTTCCAGGAGTGGGGTGCTATTCTAACAGATACCTAAAATGTGGCTTTGAGTTAAGTAGTAGGCAGATACCAGAAGGTTTTAAGGGGGTTGATAGTAAAAACCTAGCGTTATTTGAAGAGACTGTTGGTAGAATTATGGGCACAGAGGCAATTCTGCTGAAGGCTCGGAAGTAGGTAAGGAGCGCTAGACACATTCTCTGTTATCTTTAAGCCACACACTGCCATCAAGTTAGTTCCAACTCAGGACGACCCTCTAGGACAGGGTAGAATGGACCCCGTGGGTTTCCCAAGACTAACTCTTGATGGGAATAGGAAGCCTCCTCTTTCTCCCAGGGGGCTGCTGCTGGTTTCGAACTGCTGACCTTGGGCTTAGTGAGTATCCCAACATGTAACCACAGGGCACCAGCAATGGACCGTTGTTGGAAATGTGGACATTAGATGTGCTTCTCATGAGACTTTAACAGAAAATGACGACCCTGTGATCGGACGATGGAGAAAGGTGGGAAGGAACTTGTCTGCCTCGTTGTGAATGCTTGTTGGAAGGCATCTGGCTAAGAGGACTTTTAAACAAGATCCTCGGGGTTGTGCCCTTTCTCCTCGCTGCTTATAGCAAAATAAAGACCAGAGAACTTAAAGAATCGGAAATTGCTCTGCATCAAGGACAGGTGTCCTGGAATGCTCCCCGAGGACAGAGCTAAGCAAACTTTAGGAGATTAAACCTGACCTGTGACTGATGGTTCTCGCCAGCTACCACCGGGAAGACTCATCAGCCGAGACTGAGGGGGCAGAGAAAGGACAGAAGAAGATTCGCAGTCTGCCTCCTGGAATTCTACAGGCAGGAAGCAAGCCAAAGGAGCCGCATCTGCTGTCCTCCAGGAAAAGGGAAACGAACAGACAGGGTTAGCCCTGGGGCAGCATGGGACCAGCAGAAGGGCTGGAAGGAGCGTGGAAAGCAGAGACGCCGAGTTCTCAGAGGGTGGGGCCACGGCCGCCTGGGCCTCAAAAGGTGGCACCACGGCGCCAAGACGTCAGAGTTGAAGCTTGGCCAACCTGGCTCTGGAACGCGGGGCTGCCATTGACGTGTGTTGGAGGATGAGGGCACCCCCAAAGCTGAGGGGGTGGAGCTGCCATGCCGGAGCGCCAGAGGATTGGAGCCTGCTGGGGCCAAGAGGATCGGGTGGAGAGTGGGGTCCCTCAAAGGAGAGTTGATACTCCATCGAGCCGGAAGCTGGAGCTGAAGCCCATGGCCAAGAGGCTTCCAGACAAGATTCAGATGGCGGCTAGCACCCAGAGTCTGGAGGGCAGAAGCACTCCGGATTCTTTGAAAGGACAGGGTCGTTTTAAAGGCGTAAGAGCTCCTGCCAGCTGTTCTGCTAGGCGTGAGCGTCACTTGTTGCCTCTTCTTGCCGCTTTCCCTCCAGTTTCTCACCGTGCTCCTAGGAATGCCTGCCCTGGGCTGGCGCCACCACCACTGGGCTTTAGAAGCAGATCGCTGTAGTCTAGATTTCACCGGGTCTCCGATGAAAAGGAATTACGCCCCAGGATGAAATACACACTCATATCTTATTTAGCTGATTCCAAAGATGAGATTTGGACTTGACCTTAGTTTGATACCTTTTGCTTGATGGGATGGGATGGGTGGCTGTGCTTGGCGTGTGGTAAGGACATACTATTTGGGGGACTGACAGGTAGGATACAGGAGGCCTGGTGGTTTAGTGGTTATGTGTTGGGCTGCTATCGACATGGCCAGCAGTTCAAAACCACCAGCAGCTCCGAGGGAGAAATCCCTCAGGGGATTGTTCTGAGGCAGCGTTGACTGCAGGGCAGTGCACAGGGTGGAAAGTTGTGGGCTGAATTGCTTCCCCCTCCCCACAATAGGTGCTGTGAATCCCAATCTCTCCCTGCCTGTGTCATTAATGGGTCATCTCCTGTCTGGGGCCGGGCTGTCTGTGGCCTGTAAATGAGACAGGATTAGTGTAGGAGTGCCTGAGTGGATCTCTTTTGAGATAAAAAAGAGATTCAACAAGGCAACAAAAGAAGGCAAAATGAGGGAAGAGAGGTGTGACAGTCAATCCAAAACAGAAGCTGGAAGAGTCAGAGACTTTCCAGACAGAGAGAGAGAGAGAGAGAGAGAGAGAGCGCTAGTTCTTCCAGAGCCGGTGCCCTCAATCCAGATTTCTAGCCTCCTACATTGTGAGAAAATGAATGTGTTTGCTAAAGCCACCCCCTTGTGATGTCTCTGTTAAGGCAGTGCTCGGTCGCTGAGACAGGCACCTGGGCACACCATCACTGCCTATGCACACTCACTCACACTCATGCACACCCACCAGCTCACTGCCCACGTCTCCCATCACCCCTCCTCTCTCTAACCCAGGCCAGCTAGAGCTTCCTGGGGTGCAGGGAGGATCTGCAGCTCTCCAAGCCTTCTCCCACCAGCTTGCTCTTTTCAGCACCCCACCTCCCCCAACTTCCCCAGACCATTTTGCTCTAGGACTGGGGACAAGGCCCCCCTTCCCTGTGCATGTGCCTGGCGGGTCCATCAGCCGCACTCTGTAGAGGGGCTGGGTCTGCGTGGGGTGTGCATGCCCATTGCCTGGAGGAGCTGTCCGCTGTCCCCATCTGCCCCAGTCGCACATGGACCCAGGTGCATGTGGCTGGAACAGACGGCAGGGTGCTGTGTGGAGCTGCCAGCTGAGTTGGGCATATTCCTAAGGAAAGTGGTCTCCCTGTGAGCCTGAGGGATAGTCATCCCCACACCCAGAGGCCGAGGGAGCTCTGTCCCTCTGGCATGTCCCCTGGTGGTTCCCTCTGCCCCTCCACGCAGGTTGTTGTCACCAAGCAGCCAGGGCTCTCTGTCACCCCCGCTGTCCCTCCTTCATTCCTCAGCTCAGTGCCTTTGCATGCCCTGTCTCCAGTCCCTCCACCAGCCCCCTCCCCACCCTCCCTGAAGAGTGTGGCTATTTCTGTCTGTCCTTCCTGTCATAAAACACCACTCAGAAGGGCTCAGGACCAGCGGCACCTCCAACGCGTGCGCGAGCACACACACACACACACACACACACACACACACACACACTCCGGTATGGTTTTGTTACGGAGACTGGGACATCTCCCTAGCCTCACCCACTCAAATGCCTCCTGGTAGTACCTCCGTCCACCCACCATGTAGAAGGTTCAGGCCTGGCACCAGATTCAACCCATGAACACGCGTCCTACATCAAAGACCACTCAGGAGGTAGGTCTGCCATCATCACCCTTGAGCTCGTTAAGGTTTATTGTGCTAACCTGGCCGATAAACACATGTGGAAGGAATTGAAAGGCCGAGAGATAAATGGCTCGGTGAGCCTCACCTTTTGAGTTCTCTGGTCTCTTGCTTTCTGATGGTCAGACCAGGCTGCAGCTGCCTTAGTCAGTTCCCTGCTTCAGCTGGCAAGGCTCATTTCCTGCAAGAATCCTCAAGGAGAAGCTGCATGGGCCTACCCTGATGCAGCTCTGGGTGCTGGAGCAGCCTTGTGGAGACCCCTGCCAGCGCTGAGATGCTTACAGGCTCACTGACTTGGCTTTCGTCTTGTATTAGGTGCCATTGTGTGTGTTTTGTGAGATGGAGGAGAACTTTGTGGATTGGTGTTGGACATATGGGCTAATGTTGGACTTATAGGCTTGGGCAGCACTGGGTTGGGATGTTTTCTTTCTCAATGTACACTTACTCTTTATATAAAACTCTCTCTTATACACGTGGGTTTCTGTGGATTTGCTTCCCTGGTCTACCCAGACAGACACGGCCCCCCTTCACATGATGCGGTGGAAGCCCTGGTGCAATCAGAGCGCTGGTCCAGCACCTCCCCTCGTGATTGGTGTCGGGATCTGGGAGGCCATCCTCCAGATGATGGGAGGGCGGTGGGCAGAGTTGAAGCGCCCTCCTGCAGACAGTGCAAGGGAAGGTCTCCCATCGGGTTAGAGTCAAGGAGGGAGCCGCTATTAATCATCACCCCCTCGGACAGTGAATGGAGTTGAGAGTGCTCCTGGAGGACCACCATGCCCAGGGTTGGCATCAGGTTTTCACTCCACCCTGATGACCTGCCCCTTTCTCCGTTAGGGAGCTGGTGGGTCCTCTCACTAGTTTCAAAGCCTGGGGCCACCGGGCCCCACCGTTCAGCCTCAACGCCGAATTGCGGTCCAGGTGAAGGGACTCATCTCTGGGTGGGGTTGAACCCAGACCCCACCATCCCCGCCCCCCGGCACCCAGATGTGACCGTTACAACATGGGTGAGCTTGTCTCTCCGGCTGACAAGACTGTGAAGGTGACAACCTTCCGGACATCCCCGCCGAGACCGTTCCCTGTCCTGACGCCCAGCAGGTGAAACGATTCAGGGCTGACTGTGCGTGGCTGAGTCTACAGCATCAACACACAGCTCTGGAACCCGCAACCCCAGTGTGTCTGTGTGTGTGTGTGCACGCCCAAGTTCTCCTTCCTCATTTGCCACCCGGCTGTTTAGAGTCTGTATCTTCCAAATGACACCCTTAAATATCGTGGTGTCCCCTTCTAACGACACATCGCGGCAGCAGATTGCCCTAATGAGGGGAGGCAGGTGGCAGGCAAGGCTGAGCCCTTCTGGGGGCAGGGACTTCTGTGGAGGAGATGAGGCTTTAGCGAGGCCTGGAGGGCAGGGCTCCAGGATGACCCCTCCCAATTTCCAACCGAAGGCTCCTGGTCTGGCTCTGACAGTAGGCTGTGCATCTCAGCACTGTTGCATCCCCGGCGTCCATCTGTCCCCCCGCCCCCCTTTCCTGGGCCTGCCTTCTTGGATGGGGCGTCTCCCTGGCTAGCCTTCTTGGACAGGGCATTTGGAACCTGTCTCAGGGACCCAGAAGAGCCACACCCTGCCCTGTGTCATTTCCGGTGGGAGCTGGAATTTCCACGGTCTCTCAGGAGCAGTGTCCTGCTCTTGCGTAGGGGCGGGTCTTGGATCCTGGCGAGTCAGTCACTCACAGTCTTCCTGTCCACCATCTTTATCTTGCTCAGGGTTACGAGCGTGTGGCCTTGTCATTCCCCCTGGAATTGTGGGGGTGATTTATTTTCTGGGTGTCAGTGCCCCAGAACCCTTCCACAGGCCCTGCGGAGCCAACAGCCCAGATGTCCCCTTGTTACGTCTGCCGGGAGTCGTCATCCTTAGTCTCCCAGAGTGCTTTGTTCCCACCCCTTGTCTTCTTCGGCTCCAGATGAAGAAGGAAGGGGTGGCCCAGAGCCAGGTTCCTCTGCTTGGGAGACTGGGGTTCAACTCCCAGCCAAGGCACTGTGACGTGGCCAGCCGCCCCAGTCCGTGGACGCTGGCGTGGTGCTGGGTTTCAGTACAGCTTCCAGACCAAGATGGGAAAGGAGGGAAGGCCCGGAGATCCATTTCCAGAAACCAGCCCACGGAAACCCTGTGGCTCTGTTGTGTGTGTGTGTGTGTGTGTGTGTGTGTATGTGTGTGTGTGTTGGGGAGTGGGGGCTGGCATCATCCCTTGGTGCACAGGGACGCTGTGAGTCTGGCGGAAGGTTCTGTGTTTCAGGAGCCAGCTGGAGGGGAGGGACGTGGTAGGGGATCGGGTGGCCTGCAGCACTCTTGCTGAGTGTACTGAGTGTCGCTGGGGTGTGGGGGTGCGTGGGCTGTGGCATTGACCCAGGGTGGAGGGATGGTGGGGGGAAGGAGTTGATGAGGGCAGAGAAGGGCCCCTGCCCAGTGGTCGAGGGGAGGCTGGGGAAGTGACAGTCCCCACAGCTCTCTGCGGAATGTGTTTCCTTTGGCCCCAGCAGTAATCAAATGTTCATTTTCTTCCTGGGAGCCAAAGGGGACATGCACTGTGTCCAGAACTGGACCCATGGGGAGGGGTCCTGCGGCTGCCCTGCTACATCCTGGGAGACAAGTCAGGGACAGACAGCCTAGGGCTAGTGGCCCAGGAACACTGCCCGCCTGTCAAAGTGACCTGGGCCCAGTGGACAGGAAGGCAGACCGGCCAGTGGGCACCCCAGGGACCCCTTCCCCTTCCAGGGCCATCCAACACGAGGGGGGCATAGTCACCACGGCACAACTTTCTGTCCCTTTTCCCTGTCCCGGGCCCACGGGGGTCCCCTAAGGGCCATTCTGCCCTCCAAGAAACCCTCCTGGTGTAGTGGTTACTCGCCCAGCTGCTCACTGCAAGGTCGGCAGTTCAAAACCACCAGCCGCTCCAAGGGAGACAGAGGAGACTTTCTGCTCCTATTGAGAGTTCCAGTCTCAGAAGCCCACGGGGGATGGGGGGCAGTTCTGCCCTGTCCCGTAGGGTCACTGTGAGTCAAGTCTGACTTGATGGCTGGGTTTGGTTTGGGGAAAATGCTGTACATGTGTCCTCTCCCCCACCCCCCACAAGTCTAAGGATTTCACATAAGGGTCTTCTGCCCTGAGAGCCCCTGCCACCCCAGTTCTGCCCCCTACCCTTGGCCGGCCCAGCCTCTTCTTCACCAGACGTGGACTCTCAGATCTGAAGAGGGAGTCGGCCCTACTCACGGGGACCCTCACCCCAGACAGAATGCCGGTCCTGCCCATCTGGGTGGTTGTGGACAGAACCGTGGTGACCACAAGGTGTCCGCTGGCTGGCTTTCAGTAGTCCACCACCAGGCCTGTCTTCCTTGTCCAGAAGCTCTGTCGAGCCTCCTAGCCACGTGGAAACCTCCCCGGACGGACTGTGCATGAGATGTCTTGATCTTCACATGGAGGTGGCGGGGTGGGGGTGGGGGGGGTGGGGGTGGGAAGGCTTCTGCCTGCTCAGAACCCGTAAGTGAGAGGCCTGTGAGGTGCAAGAAGCTCTGGGCAGCAGCCCTGGGGGGAGGGGCCCCCAAACTACATGGGGTTCAGCCCAGCAGGAGAAGCATGGGTGGAAGTTTGGGGACCCCTTCTGCTGGTTGGCTCATGGACAGCCCAGCACAGAGCCTCCCTGGAGGACAGAGCTGAGCCCCACATGGAGCAATAGTCACGTCCACTGGGAGCCCAGTGATGTGGCGTCCCTTGTAGGCACAGGCCACCACCCCCCCAGGCCCGGGCCATCTTGCTCCCGAAGCCCACGGGCCCTGACACTCTGTGCAGCTTCCTCTTCTGACGTGGCCGTGCCTCAGATAAGAAAGGCATTCACTGCGCCCCCACCATCTCCCACTGCAGTGGCTTCCTGTCGTGGTGCTGCTGGGAGCAAGGCCAGCAGGGTCACCCTTGGTGGGCATGCTCCAGAGGAGTTTCCCAGCTAGGGAAGATCAGGAAGAAAGGCCTGTCTGCTCCCAGTGGAAAACCCCACGGATCACTCCCCACTGGGCGAGGGGCCCTGCAGGCTGAAAGGCAACAACGGCTCAGATGGGCCGGCGGATGTGCAGGTGCGAGTGGTAGCAGCGCAGGATAGGCACGGCGTGGACAGAAAACACTCCCGCCCGTCAGTGCAGATGGACATCTGCAGAGGGCAGTACTGCTGTGACAGACAGGCTCTGGGAATGGCCTGCATGCGTGTCCACAGGTGGTGAGGGGCACACACAATGCCACTGTCTGCCAGGAGGAGGAGCTGAGTTTGGATGCTTGTCCCCCAGGTGGGGCTGGCTCCCTCAGGAGGCTCCGACGAGAATCGGATCTTGACTCTCCCAGCTCCTAGTGGCCCGCGGGGACCCCAGGCAACCCCTGTGACACTGGGCTTGTGATCGCATCATGGCCTGTGCGGCCACCTCAGGGGCCCCTTGGATCTCACTTTGGACCAGCGCCACCTCCACGCCCATCACTTGGGCATCTCAACCTGGCAGCCCTGCACCTGCAGAGACCCCATTTGCAAATGAGGTCCCACCTTGAGAATGCCGGAGGTCATGCACTTTGGGGGACACTGCTGGCCCGCCACAGGGGCACCACATACCCAGACTGAAGGCAGCTATGTTTGGAGCTGGGCACAGCCCACCTAGTGACTGCCCGCATCCTGCTCAAACCGGATTCTGGGGGAGGCTCGCGCACCCACTCCTTGCCTGCCACTACCCTGGACATTCCTGCCCCACCTGCGAGTCGCTCTGCCCAGCTCAGACCTTCCGTCATGGTGCCCACTCCTATGCCCAGTCCACTTGGATCGTTCTCCAGGTGCTGGCCGGGGCACTGTACCTGCACCAGCCTGCCCCCACTGCAGCCCCTCCAGGACGTCTCCAGTCTGGCCAGCTCGCCTTGCAGGGCCCCTTCATGGGGTAGAAGGGGTGGGATTCTAGAGGATTCAAGCACATGGGTGAAATTGGGCCCATGGTCAGGGCAGGGGCTCAGCCACTGATGAGGGGGCTGGCTTGGTCAACCTGTCTGGTCCCAGCTCTGACTGGGGGTGAGTGGGCAGGCATCGCTTAGTGGTTGATTCCTTGGCTAATAGGGGGTCCAGTGGTGGTGGGAGAGCCAGCTGTGGGCTGCAGGGGCAGAGCAGTTTGGGTGGGAGTCAGCAGGAGCGGCCAGAGCTAATTCTGGAAGCCAGGACTTGAACCCCCTGAGAGACAGACGCAGGATAGGGGGGGGGCTGCTGGCTACTCGGACTGTGCTCCCCAGTCCCCCAGGACCCCACACTAATGCAGTGGGACAGTGATGGGTGGGGGGCAGTGAAAGCATCACTGGACAGGGATTCGCAGGATCCTGATGGCCACAGCTCAGGGTGGTCCTACCCAGGAAGCAGACACACGGGCAGCCTGTCCCTTGGGGAAGGGGGTTAGGGATGTCTCTGCTGTTCATTCGCAATGTTGGCCGAAGCACAAAAACCCTTCCATGGCAGGTCTGGTCAGTGCTGAAGGGCCAGCAATGTGGGGAGGAGGAGGAGCAGGTGGTGGTGGTGGTGGTGGTGGTGGTGGTGGTGGTGGTGGTGGTGGTGGTGGTGGTGGTGGTGGTGGTGATGGTGGTGATGGTGATGATGGTGGTAGAGGTGGTTGTGGTGATGGTGGTGGTGATGGTGGTAGAGGTTGTTGTGGTGATGGTGAGGTGGTGGTGGTAGAGGTGGTGGTGGTGATGGTAATGTTGGTGATGGTGGTAGTGATGTGATGATGGTGGTGGTGATGTGGTAGTGGCGGTGGCGATAAAGGTGCTGTTGAAAGTGAGGTTGTGGGGGGTTGGCAGAGGCAGCCGTGGTGGAGATGGGGGCACTGTTGCTACTCACCCTCCTCAGCTGGGGTCCTCTTGCCTCGCCTGGTGCTTCAGGCGGGTGTTGGCTGCCGCAGGAATAGGATGGGAGGTGTGCCCCAGGTGCCTTTATATCTCCCTTTTTTCTACTTTTTGACCTTGCTCCCATTTTCCTGTCGTGACATGTGTAAATCTTCTGACTTCTGGAACGTTCTGGCTTATTCCCATCGATCCAGGTCATAAGAAGTGAGGGGCTGGAGAGAGGGGAGCCCAAGGTGTTTTCCCACATCACCATCTGGTCTGATGTGCGTGAGTCTGAGTGTGTGCATGTGCATGCATGTGTATGTGTGTTGCAGGTGTGCATACTGATGTGTGCCTGTGTTTGCAGGCACAGATTGTGCATTTGTGTGTGTGAAGGGGAGAGGCTAGCTCCCCTGGAGTTTCTGCACATCAGGCTGCCCTCCTGCCATCCCCACGCCACTGAGGCCGCTGCCCATCAGACAGTTTCATTGGGGGCAGTTACAAGGCATCTGGGCACAGCCTCAGAGAAAGGAAGTCATGGGGAGATTGCAGCATGTTACCTGTTTTATTAAAATCTCTGACACAACAAAGTGATCCCGATTTTTCTTATTTAAACAACAGCCCCTGTCCAAGAGCAGGGGGGGGGCAGGGGCCCAGGGCATGCAGAGGGGGCTGGCCTCTTCCCTTTTGCCCACCCATCCCCAAATTCCCAGGAAGCCAGCAGCTCTCAGTCCTGTGAGAGCAGAGATTTACTGTGGCCTGTGACTGCCTGCGCACCCCAACCCCCACCCCACTGCCCCCGGCTGGTGTTATCCCGGCCATTGATCATGGGACCTGGGTGCCAGAGGGACACTCAATCAAGGCAGGCTTCCCACCTTGTCATCCGGGCTCTGTTAGGAGAGATGTAGCCAGGAAATTAAAATCCGGGCACTCTGGGGTTTGCAGAGAGGCTGTGGTGGGGAGAGGGACAGGACTCCTTCCGCAGCCTGCTGCCTCTGGGATGGGGAGCGGGGCTGGCAGGCAGACAGGTGTGTCTGGCAGGGAGCTCACATCCAGAGCCCCTTTCCCCTGAAGGCTCACCAGGGACCCTCCCCATGGGAGGAGTCCAGCTGTGGCCCAGCAAGGAGCACTGAGGTGAAGGGAGCCCCACCGGGAGGCCGGGCCAGCAGGGATTGTGGGTGGAGCCCTTCTGGGGGCCTGGCTTTTGTGACTGGTTGTATGGGGAGTGTCCCAGATGCTTCCTTGATCATGGCTTGGTACTTGGAGCTGGGAGGACCAGGACAGAGCAAGGGGTGGAGCGGAGGGCTGGGGTGGGGCAGGGGCGTCTGCTTTGTGCCGCTGGAGACACCCACTGGGCTGTGTGCTCATCATGTGATCTTGGTGAGGAGGAGAAATGGGTCTTTCCCCAAACTAGATTCTTCTATTAAAAAGGGCGGTGGGTTGAAGTTGGAGTTTAATTTGGTTATTTCAGGGCAGTGTTTGTGGTACCCTGCTGGGCCTGCGGGTGCTAGACTGAGGCTCTTGGTTGGGCTGAGAGCAGAGGAGCCCTCAAAGCACCAAGGGAGGCTGTTTGGCTCTTAAATGTGATGTTCATTTTAGCTCCATCAGAAACTCAAGGTCTGTGGTATGTGGGGGGGGATGTCTGCATGTGTGCACACATGAAGATGGATGCGCATGTGTGATCAACTGTATGTGTGCATGGTGTTTGTGAATGTGTGCAGTGGATGTATGTGCACAAGTGTGCATAGGTGTTTTGGGTATGCGCATGGAGGTGTGCCCTGTGCACGTGTGTGTATGAATGTGCATGTGTGTGCACATGGGTATGTGTGAGTAGGCATTTGCATGTAAAGGTGTGTATGGATGCATCGTGTGTGCACTTACGTGTGTGCCTGTGTGATAAACACATATGCATGTGTTCATGTGTGCCCACACACATGCATATGTGCACGTATGTGTATGTGCTGCATGTGCCCATGCGCCTGTGGACCTATGACTGTATGTTTTGTGTGTGCACATGCATCTAGGTGCCTGTGTGCATGAATGTGTGTGTGTGCACTTGCATGTGTGTGTGCATGAGTGAGCACATGTATATCTTTGCACATGAGTCCAGGCTGACTCTGTGCACAAGGTGAGGCATTGGAGGTCAGAGTGAATAGTTGCCCAGATTCTCAGAGCAATCAGACAGCTGCACTGGAGCAGTGAATTTCTGGGGTGCCAGCTGGTGCCTGCATGGGGAAACAGAGAGCCCGGCCTCAGGAAAGTGACATCTTACTCTGGGCTACAGAACATGCTCCTCAAGGACCCGCAGCCTGCCTGTCCAGGGCCGGTGTGGCTGGGCTGGCCCTGACTGGCAGCTTCTGTCCAGTGCTGCGGCGGCCTCCCAGCAGCCTCACCACGCTCATTATTTATTTATTTAGCCCTCTTTATGATTCCAGAGGCTCCCCAGGAGAGGAAGGGGTGCAGCACAGCCCCCTCCCCGACAGATGGACAGCTGTCAGTCAGAGCCAGCTGGCTGCAAGGCCCCTCAGATTGGGCGAGCTGACGTCCCTAGGCCTGCCCGGGGCTGGGAGGTCACAGCAGCAGGGGTGGTGCAAGGACCTGGAGGGAAAGGGAGGGCTTCTGCGGGGAGGAGTCTCACGGCCAGGCTCAGGCTGCCCCAGTCCCACACCACAGAAGTGACCATCGCCCTCCGTCTGGGCTCTGCTGCCTGTCAAACCACTTCTCCCACTCTGCACCACTCGGGGAGGCACAGAGGCTGGGGGCGGGGATGGGAAAGTGATCTGCAGCCTGAGAGGGGCCCAGGGCTCCAGCTTCCCGTCTCTCTGAGCCTCAGCTTCCCCACCTGCACAAGGAGCTTGAGAGCGCCCCTTCTCCCAGGGGCAGGGCTTGTGGAGCATGCAGGGAGTCAGAAGGTGCCTCCCTGGGTGGAGGAGGTTCTGGGGCTGGGTTTTCGGAAGGCTTCTCTGGGTAAGCAGCCTCTAGCACTCGGCCCTGTTGCTGCTGTCGGGGGTTGTAGAGCCCGTTTTAAACTTGCAACCCCTCCAGGTGATGGTGGGGAAGGGCAGGGGATGGGAGGGGTCCCAGACTATCTGGGGGGTTGGGCCGCCGACCTCTCCGTTAGCAACAGAGTGCTTAACCACTGTGCCAGTGAACTCAGCTGGGACGCGACGCTGTTCCCTCGCGTCGGCCTGGACGCCACTGGCCTCTGCCTCACTCCCCGTGGTGTCCTGTGGGTACTCCTTTCAGCTGACTCCGCTCTCCCCGACCACCCCTGGGTCCCTGCTCATGTCCCTCCACTGGTTTCTGCTGCCTGAAGACCCTGCTCTACCCTCCCCAAGCTCGGGCCACACAGGGCTGGGCCGAGGGTCCTGTGTACCAGCCTCTGCACCTCTCGGCACCCTGTCCCACTCCACTCTACCCCTAGGCCTGCCAGGAGGCCTGCTGCCCCTCTGCCCACACACTCGCACCTTCCGTCTCTGGGGCACCCGCGGGCACACCTGGCAATACCACGTTATGAGTCAAGGAGTCTGCCTGCCATCCCTTCCCCTGTCTGCAGGCCTGGGTTGGGAAACAGTATCACCCCCTGCAGGTCTGTTTCCTGGTAGCTGCACAGCAGTTACCTGCAGAGCAAGTGGTGGCTGGCATTTCCAGAAGCTTCTGTCTGCTGTGTGCACCTGCCTGCAGGAAGAACTCTGCCGTGTGGGTCCTTGTGCAGGTGATGGTACTGAGGGGAATGTGTATGGAGAGGGGGGCAAGGCTGCCCGGGCAGGCACAGCCATCATGTTGACGCCCTGTCCCCAGGAACCCTCCCCCGGGTCTGAGCTCTCAGCTGACGCCCTTGTCCTTGTCAGTGCACCTCCCTCAGGACGTTTGGAGCAATGTGGAGGCTGTTCTGTCCTCCCAGGGGACCCACAGCAGGGACAGTGGACGCAGAGGAGGTGGCTGAGAGGGGCCAGCTGGGGACATAGAGCCCCGAGGTGCTGGAGCTGACAGACTAGGAGCAGAGAGAGCCTGTGGGAGCCGTGGGAAGATGGGAGGGGCGGGAGCTGGCCCCGATGGCTTGGATGGAGGACCTGCTCTGGGCCTGGGTGCCCCGGGGTGCACGTGGTGAAGGTGCTCGTTCCCCAAGGGCAGATGGGTGCTTCAGAAGAAAAGCCTGGAGACCGTAGTCTGCAAACACTGCCACAAAAACCCCTTGGAGCCCAGCTCGTCGCGCGCCCGCAGCACTGTCAGGGGTGGAACCTGAGGCGTCCTGCAGCAGCCAGAGCGACAGCAGTGAGCCCGCTCTGCTGCTGGTTGCCGGCAGGTCAGCTGACTGCGAAGCCCTCTGCTAACCGAGTCCATTCTGGCAGGCAGAACCTCTAGGGGAGCAGAAAACCTCCCCTTGCTCCTGAGGAGCGGCTTGTGGTTTCAAACTGCTAACTTCGGGGTTAGCAGCCCAACGGCACCACGGAGCGGGCGATGTGCTTCTGAAGATCAGCCCCTGGGGAGCTCCAGGGAAACCCCCATGCAACGAGTCACGCCCAGGTGTGAGTTTCATCAGGTGCCCTTCTCAGCGCTCCACTGGTGCAGGCTCCTCCGATCCCGGCAGTGCCTGTTGGGTCTGCCTGTCGTCACCGAGGCAGGAGGTCACTGCCCTCTCACAGCTAGGGTCCTGTTCCAGGGCCTACGCTGCAAACCTCCGTGTGGTCCCACAGCCAGTGAGGCGGCCACCAGCGGGTCTGAGTGTCCTCATAGCAAGGTGACAAAGCAAACCACAAAGGGGGGGAGCGCTGCGAAGGACAGGCCGTCATCTTCCCATTGTTCAGCAAGGCTGGAAGTCGGCGTCCCAGCATCAGCTTTCAGGAGGGTCCTTCCCAGCCAACGGCTCTGGGAGCTCCCTGGTGCTCTGTGGCCATCCCCCCGTGAGCATCTCTGTGTGCTCTGCTCTTGGTAGGACTCAGGTGCTGTGGATGTGGGGCCTGCCCAGCATGGGCCACGCCATGTCTGTCGCAGCGCCGTGCTGCTGTGGCCTGCGCGTTGCCGTGAGGCTGGAAGCGATGTCACTGGGGTTTAAAGACCAGCAGGGCCACCCAACGTGAACCACACGTGTCCGTGGAGCGTTCACGGTAAGAACAGACTATGGAGAGGGAGTCAGTCGGCTGTACAACGCTAAGAAAGGAATCACTGAAAACCTCGCGGAGAGCAGCCAGACACTGTCAGATGAAGCGCTAGCCGTCGAGCCCCTTGGGCACTGAAAACACGGCCGAGAAGAGCTGCCTCCTCAAGGTGGACTCAGCCACGATGCAGGGATGGGCTGAAGGACGGGGCCTTCCGTGCGGGGAGAACAACTCACAGGGCCTCCCCGCTCCACCCACACCACAGACCGGCAGGCAGCTACGGGGTGGAATGTTCTGGTTAGCGATCAGCCGTCACTCACTGGAACTGGGACCCTACAAAATATCAACCTAGGGAGGCGGGGAGTCATCGGCAATGACACGGAACGTATCCGTATGGACGTCCTGGGCGTGGGCGAGCTGGCACGGGCGGCTATTGGCTCTTCTGCACCAGACAGTCGTGGTTTGCTGTGCCGGGAATAACAGATTCCAGAGGAGAGGCACCGCGTCCATGACCAAAAAGGACGCTTCAAGATCTATCTTGGAGCGCAGTGCTGCCCCTGATAGGATAATCAGCTACACGACGACAAGAAAGTGTAGTTCATACGGCTGTTCTTCAGATTTACCCACCAACGGGAACGCCGCGGTGAAGAGGCTGGCAGATCCCACCGACGCCTCCAGTCTGCAATCCGCCCAACGTGCCATCCATCGGGATGCGCTGCTCATGGTTGGCGACCGTAAGGCGGCAGTTGAGAAGGAAAAGGAAGAGACGGCAGCTGGAACACATGGCCTTGGCGATCGCCATGGGCCGGAGGTCGCGCGACAGAATCTTTCAAGACCAAGCACTTCTTTCGGCATGCACGTCGCAGCCGCTGCGCACGTGGCCCTCCCCAGAGGGCAGACGTGGGAAGTGGCCGGACTGTGTGTGTGGAGAGCCGCTGGAGCCGCCCCAGCACAACGGCCGGCCGGCGTGAGGGCCGGCTGTGCGACAGGCCCATGATTGGGGTGAACTTGCTCATCAGTCAACACTCACGGGCCAGCAATCGAGAGATCGACGATACACCCCGGGGGCACCCGCTGTGCAGGGCATCTTGGAAGTACTGAGAGCAATGAGGTCATGACCGTGAGGACTGGGGTGCGCCGGACTCAAGCCTCAGTATTTCCCCTCATCTCACCTGCGTGTGAAAGCTGGGCACTGAATCGGAAGATGGGTGAATGGATGCATTCCAGTGAGGTGCTGGGGAAGGACGTTGACAGGCCATGGGCAGCCGAGAGAGTCAGTAACCTTTTCTGGCATGCAAGGCAGCTGGAGCAGTCCTTAGAAGCAGGGGTGGCCAGGCTTCAGCTCGTGTGCTTTGGACGTGTGATCAGGAGAAGCAGAACACAGTGCTGGGTCAAGCAGAGGGGCAGGGACAACGAGGAAGGCCCCCAATGAGGCGGATTGACCAGGACTGCGGCTGTGGGCTCAGACATAGAACAACTGTGGGGAAGCCTTGCATAGAGCCCCCCTCTCCTGGGTGAGGTGGGAGTGTGACTGGACCCTGCACATGGCCGGGTCCTGGCCAGCTGGCTCTGCTGTCCTCAGGTGGGCAGGGTGCCTCATTGGCTTCTCGTTCCATTTGTCCCGGAGCTAGTGGGGCTTTGGTGGCCTGGCTGCCTGGGACACAGGCCTTGGCCCATCTCTCTGTGCTTCAGTGTTGCAGTTTCTCGGGCACATCCACCCTGTAGTGATGGAGTCTGGTCAGGCCCCTTCCAGGACCTGGCATCCATGGGGTGCCAACTCCTGGCCTCCCTTCCAGCACTACAAGCTGGCCTGTCCATCCCGCTGATAGACATTCTCGCTCCAGTGTCCACGCTCCAGCTGGGCTGGTGGAAACTCCTTGAGGACAAGAAGTAACCTCGGGTTAGGGTTAGGGTTAGGGTTAAAAAAAAAAAATGAAGTAACCTCTGTCCTCCTGCTTTGCATGGGTTCTGTCCACTGTGAACTCTGCCCCCCCTGGGCCCTAGTCCCCTAGGCTCTGGTTCCCCATGGCCTGGACCGCTGGGCTCTAGCCCCCATGGGATATCTCAAGGTGGGACCGGCCCAGTCCTGGAAGAGCAAGGATGGGGGTGTGGGTGACTGTCCTTTTGATTTGGACCCAGGGGGCCCCACCCCCACATCCAACAGAGGGTGGGACAAGCGGGGGGGCCACATCCTGGATCCCAAGAATGTAGGTGGCAGTGTGGGCTGGCTGTGTCAGGGACCCATCTCTCTGGGACACTGACAGCAATCTTGGGGGGCTGGCATAGGAGAGGAAGGGGTGGGAGGGAGCCCAGCCTACCCCCTTTTAGTGTGTCAGTAGGAACTGGGGCCTGCTGGGTGTTACCATGCACCCTGCACTATGGTTCTTCCGGGGAAAGTGCTGTAGTGGCGGCCCGAGTGTCTCTGGCGAGTCAGTGTCCAGCCAGCCAAGGTTCAGCTGGGGCTCTTACAGCCTCTAGGGACCACAGAGAAACGTGATAGGAAGGATGCTGCCCTCCGTCCCATGGGGGTGACCACGCTGGAGAGAGAACCCCAGTGAGGTCACTCACGCCAGCTGGGGAGGCCGAGAGGAAGCTGGGCTGGACTCCACATGCCACCCACTGGACAGGGACACGTTCTAGATCAGTGGTTCTCCACCTTCCTGACTCCACCACCCTTTCATACAGTTCCTCATGTGGTGGTGCCCCCCCCCACCATAACATTATTTTCGTTGCTGCTCCAGAACTGTAATTTTGCTAGTTATGAAAATCAGGTGACCCCTGTGAAAGGGTCGTTCGGCCCCCAGAGGGGTTGACACCCACAGGGTGAGAACTGTTGCTCTAGCTCATTCTGGCAGGGCCTCCTCCTGAGCCCTGGGCCCAGGCAGCTCCCCTCCCACTTCCTCTGCCCCGGGGCTTCTTCCCCCTGCACTTCACCATTCATTCCCCTCCCAGCAGCCGAGGGCCTTTGGTAGCCAAGAGCTCTGGAAGGAGGGAGGCCTCATTAACACATAACCATGGTCCCTTCTGGCCACTTCAGACCAAATGAACAGGTATGGAAGAACAAAGGCCATGGTGACTCCTTAAAAATGAAGTCATATTTCCAAAGAGCAGCCAGAGACCACCACCCCTCCCACCCCTTTGGGCCAGGCCACCTGTTGCAGCTGCACAGGCAGCCAAGCCCCCTCTGGTGGGATGCTCAGGCCAAGAAGCGCTGGTAGTGAGTGGGTTACCCCAGAGCTGCTAACCACAAGTCATGGGTTCGAACCCACCGGCGGTTCCTCAGGAGGAAGATGAGGCTGTCTGCCGCCATCAAAGGCTGACGAGTCTTGGGCACTCACAGGGCAGTTCTCCTCTGTCCTGCAGGGTCACGGTCAGGGTCACCATGAGTGTGGCTTTCTGGGTGTAGGAGGGAGTCCCAGACTCCGTTCCTGGCCGACCCACTCCATGCACAGCCACCCGTCATCGGTCCGTGGAGGCTCGGGTCCTGGGAGGAGGCCTGCAGCGGGGCCTCCAGACTGAGACAGGCGAGGAGGAAAGGCCTGGAGACCTCCTTTCAGAAGTGAGCTCATGCCAACCCCCAGGTCTTAACGATCTGACAGGGGTGGCACAGGACTGGGCCATATCCTGTTCCATTTGCTGGCTAGCATGATCCTTAGAGGCGAGACTTGGCCTTACATGTGTTGGCAGGAGAGACCGGCCCCTGGAGAGGGACGGGCACAGTGGCTGCCATGGTGGACTCAGAGTTGGTGGTGAGGATGGCGCAGGCCCGGGTGGTGGGTTGCTAAGAGCCGACAACACCTGGTGTCTCCACGGTAACCAACATCAGCACCTGTTTCTGTGGTTCTCCTGGATGAAGATGCGCCGTTGCCAGGGAGCACAGACTCTGGTTTGATCCGGGAAGTTCCCACAGGCCCTCAGGCTCCCCTGACTCCCCGCTTTCAGCCCCCTCAGATATGTGTCCCATGGCCTAGTCAACACTGAGGCCCCGGGCAGTCTTGAGGACAGCTTGCCCGTGAGCATGGGCACAGGGCCCAATATTCTCGGGCTGGAGCCCACAGTGAGGAAAAGCCATGTTTGCTGAGTGTGGCAGGGACACATCCTGCTGACAGCACACTCGCAGTGACGTGCTTGCTGTGTCCCTGTCCTCAGTGGACTGGGAAGTGACCAGGGGCCGGGCACTCCCCACATGGAGGCCTGGCCTTGTCAGGAACCCATTGTTGGAAGATTTGGGGTGCGGTATGTTTTTGTGTTTCTTTTCCACACGTCACTTACTGGTCCTCCCTCTCCTACCCAGTGTCACATGGGTAAGATTCGCTGTTGTCATAGGCCCCACCCTCCGGGCTAGAATCAAGCACCCTGCCCTCCCTACGGGGTCCCCCAAGCCCAGCTGTGGCAGGGCAATGGTGAGGGACCATCGCTAACAGAGCCTGGTGGCCCTGGGGTCTCTGTCAGGGAGGCTGGGGAAGCACAGGACCCCAACTGCCCAGGATGTCCCCACCCCTGCGGGGGAGCTGGGCACCATGTCCCACTTCCTTTGGGACCCACAGAGCCAGCTCCCGGGTCAGAGCACGCTGCCCTGTGAGGGGACGGAGACAGGGTCGAGGCTCATGGCTCAGTCTCACCGCCCCCACCCCACCAGAGGACACTGATATAGCCCCAGGTCTGCTGCCGAGCTGAGCCGATCCTGCCTCTGCCAGGAAGCCTATGGGTTGAGCATGTGTGTGCATGTGTGTGTGCGCTCATGTGAACATGTGTGTATATGTTGATGTGGACACACATGCATGTGGCACATGTGTGTGCACATGGACATGTGTGGATGTGCCTATGGGTTTGTGCATGTGTGACATATGTGCTTGTGTGTGGACAGGTGCGCTGGGTGGGTATGTGCATATGTATGTGTGGATATATGTGGGTATGTATGTATGTGTGTGTGCACACATGAGCACGTTGCATGCTCGTGTGCATGTGGATGTGTGTGTGGTGTGTGGGTATATGTGTGGTGAGTTCATGGCATGTGTGTGTGGACATCTGTGTGGGGCGAGCATACATGTGGGTGTGCACCCGTGGTGTGTGTGCACACGTGGTATGTGTGCATGTGGGTGTGCACAGCCTGTGGCTGATACTTGGGTGTTAAGGCTCCGGCTCACAGTGGGGGACGGCAGGTGGGGGCAGGAGGCCCGAGGGGCCTGCAGAGGAGATGAAGGTGATTGGACTTTTCAAAGTAGGGCTCCTGAGAAGCAGCAGGTGGGCCGAGAGCGCCCCCACACCTGGGAATCTCCCTGTCCTGGTCAGTGTGCCTGTGCGGGTGCTGAGGGCATGGGCATTGCCAGGCTGGGTAGCAGCCTCCTCCCTCCCCCCACCTCCCGAGGATAAAGACGAGCCTGGGAGGTGAGGGTGCATGTTCTTGGAGGTGAATCTCAGCTCCATCCAGGAAATAGGGCTGCCTCAGCAGTTACAAAGGCAGAGAGGGGACAGGTGTGGGACACTGGACTGTGGGGTGCTGCAGGCCCAAGTTGGGGATGAGTGGATGGCCAGGGAAGCGGCTAGCAGAAACTAGCCAGGACCCCCAGCATGGTGGAGTGGACACCAGGGCCAGGCAGGTAGAGACCAGGAGACCCCAACATGGCTGAGTGGACAGCCAGGGCCGGGCAGGTAGAGACCAGGGGACCCAACATGGCTGAGTGGACAGCCAGGGCCAGGCAGGTAGAGACCAGGGGACCCAACATGGCTGAGTGGACACCAGGGCTGGGCAGGTAGAGACCAGGAGACCCCAACACGGCTGAGTGGACACCAGGGCTGGGCAGGTATCTGAGTGGACAGCCAGGGCCAGGCAGGTAGAGACCAGGGGACCTAGCATGGCTGAGGCTGGGAGGGGTGTTCTCTTGGAGGGGTGGGTGGGTGGACACAGGTGGGAGGGGGTTGTGCTCATTGGCAGAAGGGGAGAGGGTACTCTCAGGCAGGAGGCCTGAGCATCTCAGGATGGCTGGGATGGGGTGGCCCCGCGTTGACAGGCTGTTTGAAAGCATAGGGTGTCCCCTTCGGGTCCCTGGATCTCCTGGTTACTCTAGCCCCACTGGCCGCAGGGCCAAAGAGGCACCCATGGAGCTGGGGAGGGCAATGAGACTCGGGTCCAAGCGGTGGGCTGGGGAGGGGGCAAGCAGCCACAAGGTTTGGTGGTGGGGGATTGTGGAGAAACAGAAACTGGGTCCTCCACTGCTGCCCAGCCTGGCTCTGGGGCCCTTCGGGGGTCCACAGCCCCCTCCCCCACTCCCTAGAAGGGGAGGCCATGGTGGAGGCTGCTGCCCTGCCTGGATCTGCCAGGGCCATGCTGTCTTCCTCGACCCAGGGGTTTGTAGCAAAATCACAGGAGTTGAAGCCCCCGGGGTCCTCCAAGCTGGGCCCGTGGGCTGCAGACCTCCTGTGGCCACACTTCCCATGGGCCCTTGCCCCTGCAGCCCCTGCCCCAGTCTCAGCCTCTGGCTTCATGTCTGTGCCTACCACCCACGTATCAACTGTGTACAGGGGGCTTTCTTCAGAGTGGGGTGCTGGCAGGTGGGGACCCCTGGGTTTGGAAGGAGGAGCCTGTGCAGTTGGGGGGCTGTCCACATAAACACCCTCCTCTGTGAGTGCAGGCTCCCTAGGCCACGCTGAGAGGAGGCCACAACTCACCACGCTGGGATGCAGGGGCTCACGGCCGAGTCCCCGACAGGGATCTCAGGGGGGCTTCGGCTGCCCCTCCCCAGCATGTACCAGGACGACGAGCTAGGGAGTGCTGGTGGGCAGAGCCCTTAATAGGGTCTCCTTGTGGATGAGGGTGTGGGTGGAGATGGGGGCGCCCAGCCCCTTCTTCCTTTACTGGCTCTGCTTTTTGAGTAGAGGCACACCCCCCTCAGAAAGGACCTTCCAGGAGCTTAGAGACCACCACCCAGGAGCCCCTCTTAGGGTCACATTAACTCCTTCCACATGGCCCCCCCTATCCCCCTACCCTCAGGTAGCCACCCATCTTGGAGAATAGTGGCCACAGGCCACACACAGCCCCTGCCACCTCACCAAGGGAATAGCTGTGGGGCCCCTTAGAGCCCCCCCCCCTGAGACCCGGGTCTGCTCCTCCTAGAGAAGGGTCCTGGGTGGTCTTTGGAGGGTCCAGGAGCAGCTGTGGACACATGCCAGATGAGACCCCCATAGACATCATCTTCAGGGAGCCCCCTACACCCGCTTCTGTGTCCCTGTTTTCTGTGGTTGGAGAAGGGGCCTTGTCCCCGGGAGTCCCTGGCAGGTGCCACACATACCTTCCGGAACATTCTGTGAGTGAGTGTGTATGCCTGAAATGCACACACAGGCACATGCGTGTGTGCCCAGTGCAGGGCCTGGGGAAGGAGAATCGGGCCATGGTGGGCCTGCCCATCTGCAGCATTGAGAGCTGATGGCTGCGTGCTTCCTCCAAGTCTAGGCGGCGGGGGCCCTCAACACCAGCAGCCAGAATGACCACGTGTGACAGACGAGGGCTTGTACGATCCGTTTGTCTGGCAGAGCGTGAGGGTAACTGCGGTGGAGTAGATAAAGCAGTGGCTGTGACTGGCCGTGATCAGGCTGAGTGAGCACAGGAAGGGCCCTCCCCTGCCGGGCCCGCTGAAGGCCAGGCCCCATGGCCGTCCGGCACGCAGAGCGCCCTCTCTCTCACTAGGGGCCTCTCTAGATCCCGGGAGATGTGGGGGCTGCTCACGGCAAACACCATGGCTGACAGGGATGTTGCGGTTCAAGCGCGCCCAGAGGTGCCTCAGACAAAAGGCCTGGAATCAACTTCCGAAATAGCCGCCCCCCCAAAGCCCCATGGAGCACCCACAGTAGGGGATATGCATGGGAGCTGTCTGGACGGCTGTGGGTCTCTGCCCCTGCCTGATTCCTGCTCCGGGTCTGTCCGCCCACCTCTGACTTCCACACGCTGTCTTTCTTGTTCAGAAGATGCTGGGGGGCTGGGGTGGGAGTGAGCCACCCAGCTGTCCGTGCAGTGTTCATGGAAGAAGTAGCTCTGACTCTCTCACACACACCCCCCCACAGTGCACACATATGCGCACACTTGCACACAGTGCATGCATACACAAATGTGGGACGTACTAGTGGGCATTAGAAAGCTCATGGGAAACCCCCATTATCTCTCCTAGTTCATACTTTCTCGAACCATTTGAAGCCCTCTTGGTTTTGTATGCAATGCTAAGGTGCATGCATGCACACACTTGCACACTGCTCAATGCTTACACACACATGCATGCACGAGCGTACACAATGCCCACCCCATGCACACATGCATACAATGTCCACAACACTGACACATACTCCTACACATAGTGTACACACGCAGTGGGTCACTTGATCATACTGGCTGGACGCAGTGAGCGCCTCATGTAAGACACTCAGACTGAATTTGTATCCTTCTTCACAAAGCTGCTTGAGGAGACTTATGGAGAGAGAAGTGGGGCACTTGCTCTTGTAGCAGGAACTCAGGCAGCTTTTGCTGTGTGTGAGAACATGTGTGTAAAGGCATGTTCAGGAAGGTGTGCATGTGAGCAGGGGTGGTGGCAGCTGAGCCCCACTGGGTGGAGTGGGGGGGCTCAGGCAGCTCCTGATGCCTCTGTGAAGGGGATGCAGGACCCTTCCCACGCACACTCTCCTCTGTAAAGGGGTGGAGGGCCTGCTCCTCTGCTCTGAGGACACGCAGTCCCTGCGTTTCAAGCAGTGACTGTCACTGGGCCAGAGCGCTCCCCCCGATGTCCAGGAACTACAGGGATGTGTGCACTCACACGCAGGCATACACATACTTACACACTCGGACATAACCATGCATTTGTGCACTCACATGCAGGTACACATACATATACACTTGGACACACATATGCATGCATGTACTCACACACAGGCACACACACTTACACACTCAGATATACATACATGCATGTGTGTACTCACACACAGGTACACATGCAGACACATGTGCATGCATACATGTACTTACACACCTGGACACATGCACGTGTGCACCCACACACATGCATGCACGTACATGTGCACAGATACTCAAGCACGCATGTATGCTCACATATGTGTACACAAGCATGCTTAGGCACACATGTCCATTCATGTACACACACTCATGTACATACCCATATACATGAACTTACACACTGATTCACACACGTATCCACATGTACTCATACATATACAAATAGATCTTATCTTAAAATGTGGAAATTTAAATTTTTCTTTTCATTACACTTTCATGTAAGCACATCCATGGATTCACGTGCACACACATGCACATGCATGCACACATGTAGAAACCTGTGCACACTCACACTCACATGACTTATAGACAAATATACTCACATGATAGCCACATACATACATACATACTCACATGATAGCCACATACACACACCTATACACATAAAGATTCACACATGCTTACACACATACATGCACACATACAAAGGCACAAGTATACACATACACACTCACATACACACATCCTCACAGACATAAAGGTACAACAAATGCATGCACATACACATTCACATAATACACACCCACATAGGCCCATATGTTCACATACAAATACACATACACACAGGCACACACATATATGCACCACAGACACATCCATCCATACACACACAGGCAGACATACATACACAGGCACACACACATACATGTACACACACACTCAGACACACATATGTACACAGAGACATGTATACACAGGTACACAAGTGCACATGCGCGCACGCACACACCGCGGGACCTTGTCCCCAGTGTGTATCTTCTGAGATGAGATCCCAGCTTTCCCCACTGACTCCTCACAGGTATCTGCCTGGGGGTAACCCCTGGCCTGGCCCAGCTCTCTGCTCTCTGGGAGGGGCGGGGGTTCTGATGCACTTGGCCGAGAACCCCCAGGAAGGTAAGGCCACCGTAAGGGACAGGGTCCAAAAGGTATCTGGTGGGCACTACTGAGTGTCCCTTCCCTCCTGGGAGCCCACAGACCAGCTGGGGGCCTGTCACGGAGCAGGTATGGTCTGCTGCCCACTTGGCCCTGGAGATGGTGGGAACGGGGGCAGGGTCCCAGCAAGATTCTCCATTGGTCAAATATCGAATGCACCGTTCACGACCCGGACCAACCTGGATCATAAAGGGGCTGCGCCAGGATAGTTCTGGCATGAATCGGTTTTCCTCTGGAAAGGAAGGAATTATTCACCATTAAAAAGTAGTAACAATGTGATGTGAAGGAGCCAGCTGTAACTTCGCCAGAAACTGTGTGTGTGTGTGTGGGGGGGGACAATCTATTTTTAATGGTCTCCATGGTGACAGAGACTTTGTTTACAGCGAGTTTTTCCTCAGTGTTTTTCCTCTGCTCCATGGAGACAGCTGCAGATTTTCGCTCGACTAGAAGGTGCTGTGGCCGGGCCATGGGGTCTCAGGGGCGGAACTGGAGCCATGAGTTGGGGTCCAGAGAACCCCAGTAGGGGCATGGGGGGGAGCAGCACTGACGAGGCAGGCAGGGCCTCCAGAAGCCCCGCCCCTGGTCCAGTCGAGGGCCTCTTTCCCTAAGTGTGTGAGGACTGTGTGGGTGTGAGTGGTATGTACGTCTGTGTATGTATTGAATAGGCATGTATATTCACATATGTGCGTGAAGCATGGGACATATGCATGTGTGAGCATATCGGTGAGCTGTGTTTATAAGTGTATGTTGGTATTTATAAGTGTATATGTGTGTGCATACCTCTGTGCGACGTGATGCATATGACTGTGTGTGGTTTATGCGTGCATGCCTGCAGTCACATGTGTACATGTATGTATCTGTGCACATGTGCAAATATGTGTATACACCTGTGTGTATGCATGTGTGGTGTGGTGAGTGGGTAGGTGTGCATGCGTGTGATATGTATGTGTGTGCGCATGTGTGTGCGTGCAGGTTGGTTAGAGAAACAAATCCAGCACCACTCATATGTGTGTAAGAGAGAACTGTGTATCAAAGGGTATATTAAGCAAACATCCCTGTCCACATCAAGTCCATAAGTCTGATATTAGCCCATATGTCTGATACCAATCTATAACTCATGCAGCCATGCAATGACACCGAATGCAGGAAGATCCCAGGCCAGTGGGTGGAGAGTCTTGTGGATCCAGTGGTGGTAGAAGCATCTCAGCACTGGAATGGTTCTCCATGTGGCTCCTCCAGCTCCAGGGCTCTAGCTTAGCTCCATGTGTCTTATCAACAACAATGTCTCACAGGGACAGTAGGTGTGGCCCGCCTCCAGCAAGCTATTTATCTCCTTTGCGCCTCCAAATGAGGTCATCAAGCTGCGACCTGACTGACAGGCTAAACTCCACCCCCTCACTCTTAGTAGCCTGGAGCTGACACGAGATTACGTACCTACCAGTGTGCACATTTGTATGCAAGTGCATGGTATGTGTGTGAGTGTGTGTCTGCGCATCGTGTGGCCCTCACTAATATAACGGTGGGCTCTCACACCTCTCCTTCTCCCCCTGCTGGGCACCCCCCCCACACACACACACACTAAGATTTTCAAATGCGCCTCTAGCCTCCGCCTGATCCTCTGAGGATCTTATCTCCCAGCTCAGGGTGCTGGGCATTTCCCAATGGGCTCCACGGATGTATTCATGAGGGACGCGGCCCGTGACAGTGCTGCAGGGCCACAAAGCAGGGTGAGACAGAGCCAAAACACGCCCCTCGTGGCCCAGGCCCAGCATCTCGGGGGCTGCCTGCTGGCTCCCTCTGCAGCCTGTCTGCTAAGAAGCTGCTCCGAAGGGTGCACGCTCCCATCCTGAACGGCTTCCTATCAAGAACTGCGTGGGGACCCAAGGAGGGACCCCTGGTCCAGCCAGGGGGCTTGTGGGGAGTGCCGGGGGGTGCCTGGAGCAAGGGACACTGTGCTGGTCACCGAGGCTCTGGCAACAGAAGGCGAGGCCCTGGGACCGTGGTCTACTCTCTATAGCGACCGACCATGGAAGTCCTGGATTTGGACATTTGCATCTTAACCAGCTTTCAGACCCGACAAGGCTTGAGGAGAAGGGTCTCAGGGCACTTCCTCGGGGCTCAGACCTGAGAACTCATGAGCAGGGAGCCAGCAGGGGGCATCCACACAGATGCATCACAGAGGCCAGGACCAAGCCAGCAGCAATGAAGTGCTCACCTGGCCACCCGTCCCCACCCACTCACAGGCCAGTTACCACCCCAGTGGGGGCCACGGGGCCCTAATGGGGAAAGCCAGGGCCCCTCACTCGAAGCCCCCACCCGTCCATCAGGGGGCACTGATAGGAGGCTATGGTGCTGCGCAGGCTTCAGCAGGGCTTCCAGACTGAGAAAGACTAGGAAGAAAGGTCTGGAGGTCTCTTTCTGAAAACCAGCTAGAGAAGGCCTCATAGACCCTGGCAGTCTGATCCTCCACGGACCCTGGGGCTGGTGCAGGGCTGGGCAGATCGAGAGTGGAGGAGATTCGGGTAGCCAGCAGTTCTCCTTCACCTTGACTTCTGAGCCCCAGCCCCCCAAGTTTCAGGCACAGGGGACCACTCTGCTCCTTAAGGCCACTCCTGCCTTGGCTTTGAGTCGAAGACAAGTGCAAGGCGAGATGCCCATCCTTGCCCTGTGAGTTGTCTTATGCGCCCGCCTATGAAAGACGCTGGTGGGGGCGGGGGGGCGTGCAAGGGAGACCCTGAAAAGGCTCACAGACCAGAAGGAAATCTGAGAGAAAGTGGAAGCCCCCCTTCTTCCAGGCCCCCCGCCCCGTCCCAGTCCCCAGGGACCACCTCTCTCCTCTTCCCCTTGGTGGGGAAGATGGCCAAGCATCCCACTGCAAGCCAAAAGGTTGGCAGTTCTAGCCCCCCCCCCCCACCAGAGGCACATTAGTGAAAGACCTGGGAATCCACTCCTGTAATGTTCACAGTCCAGAAAGCCCCGGGGCGTGGGTGGGGGTGAGGGTGTCTTTCTACTCAGTCCAAGGCTGCTCCTGGCAGCAGGGGCAGGGCCCCAAGGGTTGCACATTCCAAGCTCAGCTGGGAAGGTCAGGGCCAGTCCCGTCCAATCACCAGGCTGGGCACCTTCCCTGACGAGGAAGCCCAGTCTCTCAGAGGCCAGCCCGGGGCGCCCACTCCAATGGGTGCCCTCCTGGGCTCTCAGGCAGCTTGAATGCCTGCCAGCAGGCGCCCGGCTCCATTGATTTTACAGGGTCCCTATTTAATTAGGTTCCCGCCTGTCCCAGGCCAGTCGCCCCCGGGCACAGTGACAGACTCATTTGCACCTGCTGTCAGGAAGCTCTCTCCCCAGTTAGGAACATAATTAAGCCATCATCGCACATCAGGGGCGATGAGTCACCGCTTGCTTCTCGGTTGGTTTTCGGGTCGTTTGTTTGCTTCTGGGCTGGCACAGAAGGTGCTGGTGAGTCTGAGCAGCTGCCAAGCGGTAGCCTGCCTTGGCCTCTCCCTGCCGCGTCCCTCTGTGTCCCCCGGAGACCCCCGCGAGGCTGTGCCTTCAAAGATGCTTGACACCTGGGGGGGGCACCGCCATCCAGGTGAGGGGTCACCTGAAATGGAACTGACACTTTGGCCCTCCAGGTATCCCTGCTGCTCAGGTGACTGGGCACCTGGGCACTGCCACAGCCCCAGGAGACTCCCTCGCCGGAGCATTTCCAGCCTTCAGGCCCCACTGCTGGCGACCTGGGAACCAGGGGATGGATGGCCCCTGCGGCTGACACCCTGGGCTTAGGGACCAGTTCCATCAGGGTATCTGGTGGGCACTGCTGAATGCCCCTCCCAGAAGCCCGCAGATCAGCTTGGGGCCTGACAGTGTGGGAGGAGGAGGGAGTCCCAGCAGGTCTCTCTATTGCCCCAGTCCTGCCTCTTCCCAGGGGTGCCAGAGGTTAACGTGATGCCCGCGGGCCCACCCAGAGACCTTTGGAAGAAAGACCTGGTGATTTTCTCTTCCGACGCCAGCCCCTGGAGAGCCGGCCCCCTCTGACAGACACCTGGGGTCGGGCTGATGTGATAGGCCCTGTTGGGGTCTGCACAGAGACCCCCTGTATTACCGGACCCCTTCCCTTCCCAAGGAAGTGACCCTGTCTTCATCTGCACTTGAGCAGGGGCTGCTCCTGGGTCACTTCTAGGGGTGCTGTGTCTGGGGTGCCCTTCAAAGCCATGCCTGGGGACACCAGCCTGGCCCTGGGGGTGGGGGGAGCAGGATGTATCTGAGTTCGTTTACAGCATTTGGTCCCATCAATGGTAAGCTCCCCGTGGACACGGGCCTCTGCGCAGAGAAGTTGCTCTCTGGGACATGTGGATGTTTTACCTCCTGGGCCCCCTTTCAATTGCCATCCGTGTTGGAGAGCCTCTTTGAAGGAGGAGGTTCCCACATTCTGCCACCTGGTGGCGCCCGTTGGCTGCGGTGAGCCTGGCCCTGGGATGTCAAGTTTGCAGTAGAGGTTACTTACACTCCGGCTGGGACCCGCACAGCCAGCAGTTCGAAACCACCAGCTGCTCCCCTGGAGAGAGTTGAGGCTTTCTACTCCCAGAAATAGTTACGGTCTTGGAAACCCCAGGGGCAGTTCTGCCCTGTCCTATAGGGTCCCTATTCGTCAGAATCAACTCAATGGCAGTTTTTATTTACTTATTTTTGGGTGGGAGGAGGGAGAGAGCCCGGTTACACATTGGACTGCTAACCACAAGGTCCATAGTTTGAAGTCGCTCCTCTGGAGAAAGATGAGCCTTTCTATTCCCGGAAAGAGTTAGAATCTTGGAAACCCACTAGGTCAGTTCTACCCTGTTCCGTGAGTTTGAATCCACCCCACAGCAGTGAGAGTTTTAGGTTTAGAAGAAAATTGTGCAGAAGGTCAAGAGACCCCCCACCGTGTGCGATCCCCAGTGCCGCTCACCCCCACTGCTCTAGTCCATGGTTAGCATCTTGCAGTCTTCTGATACACGGAGTGCAGATGATGGATCCATCTTGATACATTGTTGTTAACTAAAGCCTCTGGTTCACCAGGCTGCCCTCCCACGGGGTTTCCTTGGGGAGGCTCCCCGCTGTGTTGGTTCACTCCACAGGTTTGCTTCCTGCCCCAGGTGCATGGCAGCACCATCTGAAGGGTTACCTGACCCCCACAACGCCCTGGGCACTATTTTCCCCTCCCTGAAGTACCTGTGATCGAAGGCAGACATTGAAAAACCCACAGTTAGACCTGGCGCCGTCCGGTCCCTTCAGCTTCAGGGTGCCCAGCCAGTGTGTGACTGGGTAAGACACCCCCCCCGCTCCCCCGCAGCTCCTTGGCTGCCATCTTTACTATAAGGACTCAGAATAAGATGGAGGGATGGGCGCCTGGGATGACGGAGCCAGTGAAGAACAGAGAATGCACAGTGGATGGCCAGAGTGGAGGACAAAAAACTCTGTCTTGGAAGAAATACAGCCAGAATGCTCCCTAGAAGCCAGGATGGCGAGACTCGGTCTCACATACTTAGGACATGTTGTCAGGACAGGGAAGGCCCTGGAGACAGGAAAGTGGGGTCAATGAGTAACAGAAAGTCTCTCAACCAGATGGACTGGCACTGTGACGGCAACGATGGGTGCCAGCATCACACTGAGGCTGAATGAGGCTGGTGCAGGACTGGGCTGGACACCGGGTTCCTGGAGTCAGAATGGGCCCCAAGCACCCAACAGTGACAAGTCTTTATGAGTGCAGACTGCCAGGCCTTTCTTCATCGGCACCAGTGCAGGGGGGTGGGGGTGTGTGCAACTCTGGTCCTCAGGACAGCAGCGGACTGCCAGCCTCTCCAGCCGGGGCCCAGGAACCCTGGGAGTCTTCAGACTCTCCCTGCACACTGTTGAGTTGAGTTGCATCCCACAGAGTGGGACGTGACTGTGCTGCATTGGAGAAGCGAGGGGGCCCTGTGCTCACTCACCCACCAGGCACCCATTACCTGCCAGCACCTCTGTTACCTGCTGGCACCCTGATGGGGGCGAGAGGGCAGTAGAACTCTGGTTGTTATGGTTCTCAGGGCAGTGGGGGGGGGGTGAGAATCTGTTTCTGGAGACCCCCAAGTTCAGACGGGAAGCGAACAGGAGACTGAACCTGGGGGAGGGCTGGCCGTGACTGAGTCCATGGCCATGCCTACTCCCAATGCCTCGGGGACTTTGCATGGCCACCAGTGGTCATGGGGGTGGTCAGGGGAATGGCCTGCAGCACAGAGGGCTCTCTCTGGACCCCCTTAATGAAGGCAGAATGCTCTCCGGGCAGGTACAGGGTGGTCCTGCCCACACACAGACCCTGAGTGAATTGGGATGCCCAGCTTTCCTTCAGATTTTGGGGTTGAAGGTGGGAGGGGGCTACCAGGCTGGAGGAGAGCGGCTTGTTCCAGAGGTGGCCTACACACACACCCTAAGCCTCCCTGCCTTGGTTTCCCTTCGTGTAAAATGGTTCTGATGAGACACACTGTGGGAGGCGCCGGCACACTTGTGGCCACTGGCTCAGGGCTCAGCTGACTCTCTTTCTGGGGCTCTTGATCCCTTGTCCTCAGTCCTGTTGACATTTGGGGTTCTGGGCACGGGGGCTGCCCTGGGCATGGTGGGATGTGTTGGCAGCAGTGGAGTGTATAAGATTTGATGCCACGTGAGGACTTGTTTTCCCCACCCCTGGAACCCCAGTTCTGTTTTGATCCTGTGGTTCTGTGGCCCCTAGAATGTGGACAAGGAGTTGGAGGACATTCCTGGGAACTGGGATGAAGTGAGTGGCATGTCCACCACCTTCTCCAGGCTCTCCCACAATCCTCCCTGTTACCAGAGGACCCTGTCCGATCCTGGGAGCAGGCAGGTCGTGCTGGGGGAGAGGCCAGGTGGGGCAGCCCAGGTCCACCTGGAGGGTACAGCTCAGGGCATGGGCACACTGTGGAAGCTGGCCCAGAGCTGGCGGGAATGCTTTGAGGCTCTATCCTGGATCCTGCCTTCAAAGGACACCTCGTGGGCACAGGTCACCAACCCAGCTCAGCAAGAACATGAAGGGTGCCGGTCCCCCCACTTCCAGGGACCCAGGGCCTGAGGTCCGTGGTAGGACACTGAGGTCCGTGGTAGGGGAGGGGCAGCACAAACACTCACTGGGAGGTAGGAGTTCAATCCCCTAGGAGGTGTCTGCAAAGAAAGACCAGGCTGTCTACTTCCCAATCCCCTCCCTGGCCCTGTGGGACCACACTGGCCCATGGACTGCTGAGGGCTGCTGTCCAGTGGCTGGGAAGGGACAGTGTGTGTCTGGGAGCCTCCAGGTGGCCAGCTTCCTCTGGCCTCTACTTTGTCCGCGGGCCTGGCTGTGGGTGACACTGGGTGTTTGTCTGTCTTTCAGGTGCCCCAGTGCCTGGGAGGTGGTCCCTGGCAGGTGATTTCTATGCACCTTTTACCTCCCCCAGAGCACAGGCGTGCCTCATTTACATCCATTGCCGCCCACCCTGCTCCCCTCCTGTGCCCTCCCTGTCACCACCCCACCCCCCCACACACACACACCTCTGTGCACAGCTGCCCAGCTAGGCTGAGGACATGGGGGGAGATGGCCCTCCTCCCAAGCATGGGGAGGCCACAGGGGCCTTGGGGAGGGACCCTGCAGCATGGACAGGGGGAGTTGACTGGTTTGTCCTGAAAACGTGACCTGGCTCTTCCCCACTGGATCAGATCTCAGAGGGAGGCCTGGGTCTCCGGCATGGGGGTCCCACACCCTGGCTGGCTGCACAGAGATCTGGCAGGCCTGCTGGTGAGCCAGACACGCGCGCGCGCGCACACACACACACACACACACACACACACACACCCCGCCGCTGCCGCTGCTACCGCCGCCGCCGCCATCGCCACCACCACCACCACCACCGCCGCCACCACCACCCTGCCCCGGCTAGGCCCAGCCCCTGCTGACTAGAGTGCCCACGTGTGCTGGGGGGCCAAGGCTCCCTGGGACATGGCCTGGAGCCCAGTTCAGGCGGAGGCACTGGGCACGCTGGCCCTGAAGCTGGTCCCTCTGCATTGCAGCAGCCCCTGAGCCCCGGGTGGCCGTGGGAGCGAGTGGTTGCTGGCAGAGGTAGGCTGCAGGCATGCGCATGGAGACGGTGCGGTCCTGCTGTGGTGTTTCCCACCCTGCTTCCCTCAGATACCCAGCCCCCCCAGGTCCCCAGATGAATCAGATTTATGTGGCAGTCAGTGTCCTGCCCTCCTGGGAGGCGGGGAATGCAGAGCAGAGCAGAGCAGATGGTCACCAGCGGGCAGCTCCAGCAGTGCAGGCCAGTACCAGGAGGGGGAGCCAGGGACTGTGGCTTGGAGCGCAGGTTCCTGCTATGGGGGCAGGGACTCACCTGGCGAAGCCCCAGCCCCAGGGAGCGAGCGCTTCCTACCGGGGCTTCTGATAAGCAGGTGAAATGAGGCACCATCGTGACTGAAAAGGCCCAACTGAGCTCTGTGCCCACACCTGGAGGCTGTTCTGAGGTAGCTGTTGGCTGTTGACCCCACACACAGGGCAGCCCAGCCCAGCCCAGCCCAGCGGACCGCTGATGGGTCCGGAGTGGAGCGCTGGCGGCCACCAGGCTCTCACTGGCCCAGTTACACAGCTCAATCACCAGGCCTTTCTTCCCATTCCGTCTCAGTCTGGAGGTTTTGCTGAAGCCTCCTGGCATCCGACTGGTACACACGCCTCCACTGACAGACGGATGGATGGTGGGCATGCTGAAGTGCCCTGGCCGGGACTCAGACCCTGGTCTCCCGGACAGAAATCAGGATTCTACCGCTGCCCCACCCCTGCCCGCTCTCCCCAGGGGGTGCTAGTGTAGATTGTGAACCAGGACTCCGTGTCCAGGAAGGCTGGGGGCTTAGGAGAGATGGATACCTTGTAGCTGGTGTTTTGCATAATCCCGGCTCTTATCAGAGCTCCGGATACACTTTGTGCCACAATGTGATTGCTGCTTGTTTGAAATTCTCAATTTGGAGGAGGGAAACGGCAGCTTCTTTCTCTCAGATTTCTTCACGTGTAACAGGCGGGTGTTAATGAGGAGAGGGAACTTCTTGGAGGAGCTGGGGGGTGGGGAGTGGGAATGGGAAGAGTAACAATGTATCAGTCAATACATGGGAGGTGGGGGGTGGGGGTGGGGACTGTGTTTAGTGATGATCCTCCAGAAGGGGACATGCTGGGAAAAAGGTCCGTGTGTTTCTGACTCACATCCCGTTGAGGAGCTGGGGTCAGCCTGGAAGTCCCTGGGTGAGGCAGGCAAGCCCCCAAGCACAAGCTGGGAAGGGCGACCCTCTGAATTGGTGATTTTCTGACAAGGCAACTGCCAGAGGGCTGGGCAGCAGAAAGGGACAAGGCAGCAGGGTTTGCTGGGCACAGACCTGGGTGTGGGGCACGCCTTCTCCTCTCCCCCGACCGGAGGCAGGTGTGTGTGTGTGAGATAACTCTGATGGCCACTCTACTGTCGCCCCTGATCATACTGGGATGGGGGGCTGTGGGAGAGGGGCAGAGGGCAGGAAATACCAGAATTCCCCAGGCAGGGGTGAGGGGTGGTGTTGAGGAGGGTGCGGTGAGTGGGAGTGGGGCCTGGGACGTTTGTTACCAGTTTGTAATGCCCCCCCAGAGAGTCTCTTGACTTCCTCCCTGCAGGAGGTCCTACTGGTGGGGGTGGGGGACACCTCCCCTGTGAGGCTGGCTGGGGCACATGTGGGCTGGCTGGGGCACATGTGGGCCCCCCACACCCATTCCCTTTGAGCCTGTAAACTGGCACACACCTGGGCCCAGGGCTCACCTGGTGAGGGCTGGTTAGGAGCAGCATCTCGGGGGTGTGGTCAGTCACTCTGGCTTCCTGTTCCCAGGACCACGGGCAGGGCCTCGCGCCTTAGTCCTTGGCCCCTTTCAATGACCAAATGCCCTTCAGTGTGGGGGTCTGCAGTGGACCCAGGATATGAGTGTCTTCTGGAGCCCCCGTGTCTCATTCCTCAAGGGCCCCAGATGTGGTGTGTGGAGCACCTGGCTGCTCACCATCCAGTCGCCTGTCAAACCCACACCACCTCTCTGCAGGAGGACGAGGAGGCTGTAACGACTGACAGTCTCCAAAGCACGCGGCCGTGGGTCTGGTGTGGGTCGGGTTTGTTCTTTGGGACTCTCTGGGGTCAGGTTACCCAATAAGCGAGGTAATCAGGGGTTCTCATGTGCTTCCCTATTCACTGGTAGAGAATCATTTCACATTTTCTCTCCGCGTCAGAGTCTGCTCCTAGGCAGGGCTGGCATCTATCTCCCACCCAGTTCCCCACCCCACCCCCGAGCCTGCCTGTGGACTCAGGCTGTGTGCACATGGCCAGTGTGCGGGGACAGGGCCCAGTCAGCCAGGCCAGCACGGCCTGTTCATGCTCACCTACCCGTCTGCAGGCAACAGGTCTGCAGCTTTCACCGCATTATGTGAAACTCCCCTACAGAGCAGGAAGTCAGCACCAGCCAGCCCCTGCTTACCTGCCTGCGGAGGCTTCGCTTCTGGGTGTACGCACATCAGAGTGGAGTATCTCACCTCGGCTGATCCCACGGCTGACCTCACAGCTGACCCCCATGGCTGACCCCACGGCTGACCCCATGGCTGACCTCGGGACTGGTGTCAGTCTGGGCTGCACACACCTTGTCGCATCAGGTGGGGTGACTGGAAGATGTGGGCTTTCAGTGTGAGGGCAGTGGGGGCTGGTACTCCAGGAATAGGCTGGGACCACCATCTCATGGGGTCCATGGGTCTCTGTGCCTGGAACCCCTGGGCCTCAGGGTCCTTATAGCGCCTTCACCAGGCCAGCTGTCTCCTTGATGGCCTTGTGTGGATGCCCAGGGCTGGGGCTGCCCTTTCCCAGTGCCGTGCCTGACATGAGACCCACTCAGCCAATTCTGCCCCATCAGGGTCCCTCAGGGGACCCATCCCAGCTCTGCATGCTCTGCCTTTGCATTTCTCATAGTGGTTCCTGTCTGAGGTGGTGGTGGCTTGTCTGGTCCCTAAGGGGTGGGGGTGAGGGTGGGGGTGGAGGTGGGCCTACTGCTCACAGAGGAAGACACCACCCTTGGGCTGGGCAGGAGGGGCCTGAGGCGGCTTCTGCCCAGGGAGCAGCCAGCACATGACCACCAAATGAGGGCTGACCACCTCCCATTACGGGGTTCATGACCCTGGTCTGTTGGCCAGGACTCAGCTCATCAGTGATCAAAACTATGGGCCGCAGCTGGTGGCCAGGGCTGGCTGTGGGAATGGTCAGGGCTGTGGGTGGTGATCAGGATGTGGACAGTGGTCAGGGCGGTGGGTGGTAGTCAGGGTTATAGGTGGTGATCAGCATTGCGGGCTGTGGTCAGGGTTATGGGCAGTGGGCAGAGCTGTGTGTATGGTCAGGGCAGTGGCAATGATCAGGTCTGTGGGCAGTGGCTGGGGGAGGAACAGCTCTGCCAGGAACTTATGCCAGGCCAGCCAGCCCAAGACCAGAGAGCAGCTGGCAGATTGGTGTCTGGGCAGTGGGGACATCTGTCCAGAGTGGTTTTGCTGGGGGAAGAGAACTTCTCACCTGATGCCATGGGATTCCTGCCTTGTCTTTCTTCTGCTGCTGTGGGGTTTTCCCCACACCCTCTTGTCTCCAGCCCCACCTGCCCTGCAGGGGGTCCTCAGTGAGACAAGGTCGATACTCCTGGTCCCAGCTTGGCCAGAGGAGCCACAACTGAGGCTCCAGTTCCTAGGGTCCCCTCACCCCTGCTCCTGGCTTCAGTCTGATTGCACACCATGGGTTTCTATCTGGGGACACCCACCGATGGCCCCCGGGACCCTGAGCATGCCTATGTTCAGATTCTGAGTCGGGGTAGAGCCACCCTCTGGGTGGGACCCCTCTGGGGATAAGTGATCCTCAGGGATGAAGTTTAATCAGCAGCAATGAGTCCTTGGCTGGGCAGCTGGGAACTGTCTGCCATGGGGGGGGGGGGGGGGAGAATGAAGTGATTAACCTGTGATCACACATGTGTGTGCTGAGGGCAGGGTACAGTTAACCACATCTTACGGGAGCCACGCTGGCCAGAGGGGTCCAGAGCTGGCCTCCTCTGGGCACCCAGGGAAGGCCGTGGGCCCAGGTGGTAGGACGCCAGATGGTCTGGGCTTCAGAGAAGGCTGCAGCGAGGGGGGCGTAGGGTGAAGCCAGGGGTTCGGGGGGAAGAGGTTCTGTAACATGGACATGAAACCCCTCACTGTACAGACCTGGACTTGTGGTCAGTCCTCCCTGTGCTGGCATGAGCAGACACTAGGCCTGGGGTTTGGTGAAGGTTCTGTACTTGGAGTGTGTGTGTATATGTATGTGAGAGAGAGAGACAGAGACAGAGAGAATATTTATGGAGTTAAATAGACCTGCACCAGATGGTAGCATGTACTACAAGTGGGATAGCATCATCCCACTAAACCATAGAGGTAGAAAATGTAGGTGGGCTCCATATGTCCCACAAGTCATAAAGTGTTAAATACAGTTTTTTGGGGGGTTGCTTCTAGGTCATTGTTATGGCAATGACTCAGGCTGTTTGGGGACATGGTGGGTGAGACATGGACAGAAATGGCTGAGAACCCCTCCCTGAGTGACCACAGCCCCCACATGCACTAAGGGTAGCAGGAAGCCAGTGGGAGGAGGCTGTGGTCTAGACAGGTGGCTTTCACAGTCAAGGTGCGTGTCCACTGACCAAGCAGCTTCATGAGTCAGGAGCGACATGGGCTCCCTTCTTGGTCTTGCAGCTCTGAGGATGCTGTGGGTGGAGGCCAAACCAATCACGGCCCCAGTAAAGCTGGATATCTCCACAGGCCTGTGTGCGACAGAGGGACGGACAATGGCAGGTGATGGCCTTTTGTGTGACGCGGACGTGCATGGTCACGGCTTAGCTGTCTTTTCTGACTGCTGGGCTTCCCCTTCAGCATGTGGTCTGAGGGGCGACGGCTGGAACCCCTCTCAGTGTGATGTAAATGACACGTCCCAGGATCCCTCCCCCAAACAGGCTCTCACAGCAAGTTCAGGGGTGAGGTTTCCAATGCTGACGTGGGGCGCGTGGGACAGTGCTTCTGGAGTGTGACACCCCTCCCCTAGAAAATTAAAACACCCCCTTGACTGTCACGATCTGCCCATTGGATGTGGCTGCTGTAGAGAGGGGCAGGAATGCCCACTGGCAACTTCAGGCACCTGATGGTCGGGCATGCGCTGGCTGCAGAGGGAAAAGTTGGTGGTTCGAACCCTCCAGAGCCTCTGAGGCAGAAAGATGAGGTTTACAGCCTCGAGCTTGGGACGCAGCCCACTGGATAAGGAGTAGGGCCCAGGCAGGTACAGGTCCACCTGTGCCCGTCGCAGCGTGATTCAGTGGCCAGAAGGTGGAAGCAGCCTCAGTGCCCACCGGTGGGAGAACGGATACATTGACTGTGGGGTGCGGGCACAGTGGGACATGGTTGTTGTTGCTGCTGCCAGGGGCCATCCTGTCGGTTCCGACCCTGTGCACAACAGAAAGAAACACCCCCATCCCAAACCTGGGCTTGTGCCATCCCCATGGCTGTCCCCCTGCTGGATCCCAGGGGAAGGCTACGCCTGGCTCCCTGAGAAGCAGTGAGTCTGTGGCCCACCTCAGCACATGACAGCAGTGTGCTAGGCCAGGTTGGCTAGAGAAACACATCCTGAGACACTCATATCGGTGTAAGAGAGAACTCTAGATCAAGAAGTAATTATACATCAGTAAAACACTCCAGCCCAGTCCAGATCAAGCCCATCAGTCCGATACCAGTCTGTAAATTTGTCTTCAGACTCACGCAGCACACGCAATGATGCCGAATGCAGGGGGATCACAGGCCGGTGGGTGCAAAGTCCTGTGGGTCCAGTGGCGATGGACGCATCTCTAGGACTCTGGCTGCCATCAGCGTGTCTCCATGGGGCTTGTCAACAGGAAGGTGTATCAGAGAGAGAATGTGTCCCTCCTCCAGGGAGGAAGAGAGATGTTGGAAGGCTGAGCCCATAAGGGGGCATCAGGCTGTGACCTGATTGGCAGGCTAGACTCCACCCCTTCACTCTAGTTCTCCAGCTGATGTGAAATCCTGTAACTGCCACAGTGGGTTTGGAGGGCAGATGCTGAGTGAAGTTGGCCCGTCACAAACGGACAGACATTGTATGAGACCCCTGATCTGAAAAAGAAGAAAAATAAGGAGAGGCTTTCAAACCATTAAAGCAGGCAGGGTGGGGAGGGGAGGGGAGGGGCTGCAGCGGCACAGAGGGAGGGGAAGTTGGAAGTCAGAGGCTGGAGGGCAGATGGGGGTGAGCGCAGGTGGCCTGAAAGAGGGGCATGGGAAAGAAGGACGAGGGCTGGTAATGGGTTCAGGGGCTGCATGCTAAGAGGATACTCTGATAAATAGAGCCCCCTCTCCCTCCCAATAAAAAACATTACACATGTTTTGGAAACCCAGGACCTGGGAGGCCTTCCCTTGGGTCACCCCGAGTGGGAAGGACACGGTGACTCAGGGAGTGGATTCTCCCAGGGGCTCCACCTGGGCTGCCAGCAGGGAGGGGGTCAGGTGAGCCCACCTGCTGGCTCTGTGGGAAGAGGGGAGGCCACCTGCTCCAGGGAAGAGCTACTGGCCTGGGCTCCAGAGGGGCAGGTGGCTCTGTCCTGCAGGACATTGGCTTCTAGGGCAGCGGATGGGCAGGGGTGGACAGGAGTTCTCAGAGCTGCCTACCCACAGGGTGGGCCTTGGGCAGGAGTGCCGAGCACACAGGGCGCCTGGCTCCAAACCACCCAGCTCCCAATCCTGCTTCAGCCTCATGCTCAGCGTGGCTCACTTCGTGGTGGCACCAGCTGCATGCTGCTGGGAGACAGCCTCAGAACTGATAGTTGGGACTCACTAACCCGGCATTGCTGCCGGAGAAAGACCTGGGAATCCGTAAGGTTTATGGCCAAGAAAGCCCCTCAGAGCACCCCAGGCCACACCCACTGCCCTGCGGCCCCCAAAGACACCGTGGAATTTCCCCTGTGATTTCCCCGAACCCCTCTCACTGCCACGGAGTCCGTTCTGATTCAGAGCCACCCTATAGGACAGGGCAGAACTGCTTCCCCTGTGCGACAAGCTCTTGTCAGGAGTGGAAAGCCTCGCCTTTCTCCCACAGAGCGGCTGGTGGCCTCAAACTGACGACCTTGCAGCGAGCACCCAGCCACCATCTGGTAAACACATAGGATGTCCATGATTCGGAATTGGCTTCAAACCATTCCCACTTTGGGAGTCTTCTGTTTCCACACCCACACGGGAGGAAGGCAGACCTCCTCTGGTGTTTGTCACCCCCATTTCTCTGCAGTTTAGAAGGTCAGTCCCACCGTGAGGGCCCTGGCTGCCCTGCCACTGGGCAGCCCCAAGAGCTGGGGTGGACTTCTGGTCGGCCAGAGGGACTTCCTGGGGCCGGGTGGCCTGGGGCCGGTGGACGCGGGGCGAGGACGCTCCTCATTTTGGATGCGGAGCCTGTCAGAGGCTACTGCCGGAGCCCTGGATGAAGTATTCCAGGAAAAGAGATAATTGAAAATCAAAAAAGACTTAGTTAATTTGATTAGGCAGAACCGTCACTGGATTGTTCTTCATCAAAAGAGATTTCATTCTGACATGAAATTAAATCCCTCTGCCTAAGACCTGTCCCGTGTGGGGGAGATGGTCCCGGCAGCCGTGGGGAGGGGCTGCTGAAAACTACAGGGTGGGGGTGATGGATACTGGGGCAGGGGGGACAGGGTGTCAGGGGGCTCATGGCCTGGGGAGGGGTCCGCCAGGAGGCCAGTGATGGAGAACAACAGAGAGGGGCAGGACTTGGGTGGAGACCTTGATGAACAAGAGGATGGGGATGGGGGCTTTACCCAAAGGAATGGGGCAATGGGCCACTTTGGTGGGCGTCAAGAAGCCTCTCCAGGTCCACACTGCTTTGAGAGCTTACTCTGGGCCCTGGCCTGGCTCCTATGGCTTGTGTGGTCAGTCCACAGCAGAGTCCTGGGAGCCCAAAACTATGAGCTGCCCACACATGGACGTGGGCCTGAATGGGGGCAGGCCACCCAGCAGACAGATCTGATCCGAGCTTGCTTACCCGGACACGCAGACGCAGACACAGACACGCTCACCCCTTAGCCAGCACAGGAACCAGAGTCAGCACCTGTCCATGGCTCCCGGCCCCCATAAGGCCTAGACTGCACCCCCTGCTCAGGGACCTGTGCTCTTGTTCACTAAGCTGGGTGCACCTAACTCCCAACAGCCAAGAAGAGAGGGGTTGTCGAGGAGCCCGCAGATGTAGCTGAAAGATCAGCCGCTTAAACTCACCCAGGATGCCTCTGAAGAAAGGCCTGGCAGTCTGCTTCCGTAAAGACGGTTGGTGGTGGAGGTGGTGGTGTTAGGTGCCTTCCAGTCAGCCCCAGCTCACAGCAACCTGCTGGACAGCAGAATCAAACGCCGCCAGCCCGGCACCCTGGTCACAGTTGTTCTTAGGTCTAATGCTGTGGCTGCAGCCACGGTGCGGATCCTTGTCGCGGGCCTTCCTCATTTCTGCCGCCCCTCCACTTTACCAAGCGCGAGGTCCTTCCCAGGGACTGGTCTCTCCCGACGTCCAAAGTGTATCAACAAAGCCCCGCCACCCTGGCCTCTAAAGAGCATGCTGGCCGCACTTCTTCCAGGCCAAGAGTGTCTGTCTGTCCTGCTGTCAGTCTGTGGCACTTCCAGGACCCCCACCAGCACCGCTGTCAAATGCACCAACTGTCCTCCACCACTTCAGCACCAGCGAGACACGGGGGCCGTGGTCCTCCACATGCCGTCTTTGCTCTTCAATGCTTGAAAGCAGTCTTGTGTAGGGGACATGCTCCCTTGGGGCAACACGGCGTTTCTGGTTTCTCCCTGGAGGAGCAGGCGACAGTTAAGAAAGCTGGTGGAAGCCGTTTTGCTTGGTAGCAGGCGGTCACATGCCTGGGAAGGGGTGGGGCAGCAGTGGGCTCCTGCTGGGGGAGGGGCAGGCCGGTTTAGGGTCCTGCTGTTGTAGGCAGCGTGGAGGCTGCAGGAAGTGTGCACAGTGCAGAAGGGTGCAGAGGTGTATGGTCGGTCAGGGGGTCGCTGAGCAGGAGACGCAGAGAGGGCGTGAGAAACGTGGCCCTGACCTGGCTGCATATCTCATGTTGTGTGTGAGGGTGGGGGTGGTCCCCTGATGCTGTGAACCCCAAGTGCAGCGAGAAGACAGGGATCCTGAGAGTGACCCACATTGGGTGGGTCTATAGGGCTCCTTCTAACACTGGGGACACACCAGTGAGCATAGACAGACACACACACAATCAGACACATGCACTCTCACACACGCACAATCTGACACACAGACACACCCATACATAAACACTCACATACTCACAGACACACAGGCACACACACACAGACACTCACACACCCACAGGCACACAAGACACACACACTCACAGATGCACTCACACACAGGCACACACTCACAGACACACAGGTACACACAGACACATGCACGCACACACATTCACACACACACAAACGAGTGACATGCAGGTTGCTCATCAAAGGAGGCGGGCAGGAGGCCCCAGTGGTCCCCGGGAAGAAAGGCCTGGCAGTCCACTCCCCCGATCCAGCCAGTGAGACCCTGACACTCCCCTCTTTTCTTACTCACCAGGGGCGCGGGCAAGAACCCCCTGTCATGACCAGCAGGTGCCACCCCCTTCACACAGCCTGACCACACGCCCAGTAGGATAATTCAGCTAATCCGGGTATGTGGAACCAATGGGCGTCCATGGTGGGGTGTCACTCGCTCTCACAGTCCTTGGAGGGGGACTGCTGCACAGGGGCTGGGCTGAACAGGACAGAGCCTGCTCAGAGCCTGCAGAGAAGGTAGCCCCCCTGAGACGGCAGGTGCCCTGGAGGAGGGAGGTGCTGGGGAGGGCACTGGAGAGGAGCGGAGCCTCTAACTCTAGGCTGGCTCCCCCAAGTTCCCGGGAAGCTCTGAAGTGGGTGAGTGCCTGTGAAGGCATGTGCCTGCCTGCGGGTGAGGTCAGCCTGTGTGCAAGATGTGCTTGAGTACGCGTGGGTGCACAGGAGTGCGTGCGTGTGTGCATGGGTGGGCGTTCATGCGTGCAAGCACTGGAGCAAGAGTGCACCTGCCCACATGCACAGTACAGCATGGGTGTAGGTGCGAATTCCCACGTGTGAAGATGCCCGTGCATGTTTTTGGAGAAGCACTAGTGTGTACATGGGTGTGCAGAGTGCATGTGAGTATGGGCGAAGGTAGGTTGCTTGTGCACACGTAAGTGTGAGAGTGCAGGCATATGTGGTGTGTGCATGAGGGCATGAGAGCATTTGGGGGGAATATGCATGAGTGTAGGTATGCACACATATAAATATAGTGTGATATAGAGTGTGTGTGGTTGTGCGCACATGCAGGAATGTGTGGGTGTGGAAGCGTGTGCGCGTGTGCATGGCTGGTGCAGTTCAGCAGACACGAGGCAGCTCTGCAAGCCCCACCCACTCGGCATCCCCTTTACATTTATAGGCCGCGGACGGCTCCCCCAGCTAATTAGTGTAATGAATTGTCCAGATTCCGTCTGGGAGAGAGCCAGGTTTCTTCAGGGAAAACCAGCTATTCTCAAGGAGGGCAGCATCATCTCCACTTGCTTTGGGGCCCCCACACAGTGGGGGCTGGCAGTTGATGTCAGGGAACCTGGACCCCACTGTCACTGGCCCACTTACAGAGCCCACCCGTCCCAGGAGGCACTAGGGGTCCCCAGCAGCTGAGACAATCCATCACAGACAGCAGGGAAAGTGAAGCTGCTGGCTGGTTCACCTGGGACCACCCACGTGCTCCTTCCCAGGCAGTGGATCCTGGGCTTTCAGGGAAGTGGTGGGTTGAACGCCAACCCTGGATGCCCAGTGGCCAGGCTTGGGTCCAAGAGGGTGTCCTCTAGAATCTCTGCTGGCGGCTGGGCAGGGCTCGGGGAGGGTGGCTCCTCCTCTGCTCTCCAGCTGGTGTGTGTGTGTGTGTGTGTGTTTGTGTGTGTGTGTGTGTGTGTGTGTGTGTGTCGGCGGCCAGGGTGGGCTGTTTTGGGGGCCTTCTGTCTGAGTGCTGCTCTGGGCATGGCCCACGCAGGGCTGCATCTCCAGATCGATGGCCAGCAGTTCTTGAAATTACCCACCTCCCTGTCTGCACCCCTGACACTGGCTTGTAGATGACACCCCCATCCTGTCAGCAGTACCAGCCCAGCCCACCCAGCACTTACAGGACACACAGTGTCGCCCCTCATTCCTCCAGTGTGACCATAGCAGGAGCACCCGCGGGACTGAGGGAAGAGGGGCTTTGTGAGGTGCTGTTGAGTCAGTTCCAACTCCCAGTGACTCCTGCGCCGCAAAACGAAACTCCACCCTGTCCCGCACCGTCTACAGCGGTTCCTATGTCTGAGCCCAGGGCTGCAGCCACTGTGTCCGTCCATCTCATCGAGGGCCTTGCACTTTGTCACTGCCCCTCTGTTTCACCGAGCAGGGCACCCTTCTCAGGGACTGGTCTCTCCCGACAATCCGTCCACAATAGGTGAGACGAAGATCTCCATCCTTGCTTCTAGGGAGCGTTCTGACTGTACTTCTTCCAAGACAGACTGGCTGCTCTCTTGGCAGTCCATGGTACTTTCAGAGTTCTTCTCCAGCCCACCCTTCAAATGCATCCATCCTGCCTCGGTCGTCCTTACCCAGTGTCCGACCTTCACACTCATGGAGAACACTGGAAACACCATGGCTGGGTCAGGCGCACCTGAGTCCTCAAAGTGACCTCCTTGCTTTACAACTATTGGATGAGGCCCCTGGTGCAGCAGGTGGGCCCACGGCAGCACGTGCGCCATCTCGGGTCTGCTGCTTCCGTGAGCAGCGTTTGTGGACCCAGGCGAGGAAAAAAACCCCAAAACCTTTGCCAACTTCCATTGTTTCCCCATCTGTCATGATGGTTCCTATTGGTTCAGGCACGAGGCTGTGGTTTTCTTTAACTTAAGTTGTTGTCCACCCTGAAGGCTGCAGGAGGGGAGACGGAGGAGGAGAAGGAGGAGGCGGAGGAGGAGGAGAAGGAGGAGGCGGAGAGGAGGGAGCGGAGGGGAAGGGCTGGAGGCGGAGGAGGAGGAGAAGGAGGAGGCGGAGAGGAGGGAGCGGAGGGGAAGGGCTGGAGGCGGAGGAGGAAGGGAAGGTGGAAGAGATTGGAGCCGCTTCACGGGAGAGAGGGCTGTGTACTCCGGTAAAGAGTCTCAGGCTCAGAAACTCACATGGGCAGTGCCCCTGCCCTGTAGGGTCGCCATGCGTGCATTGGCATCGCCTTCTCTGAGTGTTGATTCATCGGCATGGTTTCCCAGGATGTTGCGTGCGGTCGGCATGGAGACGCTGCCCGGGCTTGCTCTCAGCTCTCACAGCTCTGCTGGGGCTCCTCTTATTTGTCATGGGCTGGGGAGCACCCCAGGGCTGCACTTCTGGTCACCTGGCTCCCCAGGCAGAGCTGGTTCGGGGTGGGGGTTGGCACCAGTCAATTCTGGCTGCTGATGTTTTCATCTGTGACTGCAGGAGGCCTGGTACTCAGACGCCACCCCCACCTGTCTTCCAGGCAGCAGGGTCGCTGGGAGTTGGGGCAGTATCTGTGGGTGTGGGTGTGTGTCCACCTCCGGGTCCCCTTTGCCGGCCCCCTGTACCCAGACGTCTCGGGAGCTGTCAATCAGTGGGCGGCCGTGGCTGTAGAACGCGTGCCCCACAGTTCCATCTCTGTCATCAGCGGCCCGAGACCTCTCCCTGCAGTTCCAGGTCTGCAGAAGGCCTCTCATCAGATGTGCGGCTGGTCCCGGCCATGCCATCTTCCTCCCCCGGCCGGGCTCACGCCTCCCCGGCTCGCTTGAGGTCATCCATCTCGCTGGCCTTCATGAGGGAGCACGGGGTGCCGGCGGCGGAATTAAGTATGAATTAAATGAACCATTAAAATAAAGTGTTATCACGGCCGCTTAATGAGCTTCGCTCTCTCACAGACCCGGGCAGCTTCCTCAGTCAGGTCATCTCACGGGTCTGGATTCTGAGGTTCGTCTGGTCAACTCCAAAGGGAGCCCAGGCCTTTTCCTCCCCCTGCTCCCGCCCCCACGGCCCCTTGAGACCACTGGAAATGCACCTGGAGGAGGTGAAGCGGTTTTGAAAAGGGCGCTAGGAGCACAGGCATCCCCTAAAGGCTGCACCTGGGTATTAAGGAGAGCCTCACTGCCCTCCTTTGGGGTAGGCTCATGGCCCCTCCAAACCAGGAACCCCTCTCCAATCTACACGACCTCAGGTAGCCGGGGGACAGGTCTCTTGGCTTTTCTTCGCTCTGCTGCCCCTTCTCTTCCCACCGTGTCTGCCCCTGGCCGTGGTCACCCAGTCCCTGCAGAGCCCAGCCCCCGCCCCCAGCCCCAGTCCCTGCAGTCCCCAGCCGTGCCAGGAGCGCCTGGGTGCAGGCCGAGCACTGGGTGAGCTTCCAGCCAGAACCAACGCTGCCTAGCTCATCTGGGTGCCTGCTGCCACTGGAAGGAGCCTGCCTGGACCACTCCCTGTGCTGACCCAGCTGGCAGCCACTCCCAACCCCGCTGGGAACTCCATCCCAACTTCCACTGAGACATGGGTGCACGGCTCAGCCTCCAGGGCTTTGGTCTTGTCTCCAGACACCCCCGGATCAAGAAAAACTCAAACCCATGTGCCAGCAAGTTGATTTGGACCCAGAGCAGCCTGCTGGGACAGAGTAGAGCTGCCCCACAGGCTTCTGAGGTGGTAGATCACTAAGGAAGCAGCTGGAGTGGTTGGGGGGCTCAAACCACCATTCTGTGGGTCAGCAGGTGAGCGCTTTACCACTGTGCCACCAGTGCTCCTCCCACCCCCACGGGGTCCTCACTCAGGGCAGGGTGTTCCCTGGTGGTGCACGTGGCTAGCACACCGAACTGCAACAGACAGGTTGGAGGCTCAAATCCACCCACAGGAGATTCAGAGGAAAGGCCTGGCAATCTACTTAAATCTATATCTATCATCTGTGGAAACCCAGCAGAGCACAGTCCTCTCTGACAGGCATGGGCCGCTGGTTAGCCAGGTCCAGTGCCACAGCCACTGCTGTTTGTCCGACAGTCTCCCCCAGGCTGCCCGCTCCCGTCTGCAAATTCTGCTCCTCCTGCTCTCCTGGGTCTCTTGGGGCGGCCAGGGCTCTCTGAGCCTGTGCTCCGCCGGCTGGGCGGCTCCCACCACAGGGAAGGCCCTCAGCTTGGTGCTGGTCCTGGTCCTGGCCCCGGGCATCACTGAGTCTTGGCAGAGTGAACGAGCCCACCTGCATCTGAGGCTGCTGCATTTTCACCTGCCTACACACTCACGCATGCTCATGCCCTGCCTTCCCTGGGAGCCACCAGAAGTCTGTCCTGGGCCAGGGAGCCCCGGGCACTACAGAGCTTTGGCAGCTGGGCTCCTCTGTCTCTCCCCTTGACCGCTACACAAGGTCCAGTGTGAGGGGTGAGGCAGGGAGGCTGGTCAAAGGGAGCTCCCCCTGGTGCACGGGGTAAGTAGTGATTAAGTAAGTGCTCAAGGTGGGATATGTGGAAACCAGAGTCCACAAGGAAGGTGTGACTTCCTGGCAGGCTTCCAGAAGAGACGGCTCTCCAGGGATGTTTCACCTAGACTGCGGCCTCAGCAGGAGCAGGGGTGGTGGAGGGAAGACGGGATGAAGTCGTGTAAGGCAGGTGGTGGGCTGGACAAGGCTCTGGGCACCTGAGGCTGGCAGGGCCACGGTGCTGAGTGGAGTGGGGGTGGGATCACAGGGGTCCAGCTGGGGGAAGAGGCTGTATTTGACTCAGGTGAGTGGGCTGACCTGCAGAGGGTAAAGAAGGAAGCGGCTGAGGTAGAAGCTGACTGTTGGGGTGAGGGTGGGGTGGGGAGGAGGGGCTTGGAGACATTGTCGGATCTGTGGGCAGTCAGTGCAGGTAGTGGGGGAAGGGGCAATGGAGAGCCTGGATTTGGGCTTGACGTGCTAGTTGAACAGGCATGCTGGCTGTGGAGATGGGGAGCCAAAGGCAGGAATAAAGCAAAACCCACTGACATGGTATCAGTTCTGACACCCTCGTGGGCCAGAGTAGAGCTGGGCTCCAGCGGGGTTTCGGGACTGAATTTTCTCAGAATCAGATCACCAGAACTTTCATCTGAGGTACCCCAGAATAGAATAGACCCTCTCACTTGTCAGTCAGCAGGCAAATGCACCCAGGGCCTGGGCAGGATTGGGGGAAGGGAAATGGAAAGCCCGTTTGGAACATGTTGGGTCCAAGGTGCTGTGGGGCTTTCAGGAGGGGCTGTGGGCAAGGGGCTGGCAGAGCACTCTGAAGGTCGGGGGAATCCACCCTGAGCTGGGATTGAGCGTTCAGAAGACCTCGCCATTGCAGAGCTTTTAAGGCCACGGCTGGCTGAGGCCCCCCGTCTCTCTGCCTTCAGGAAACGGAAGCAACTTTCTTGAGCACAGTGGCCACTTCGTTTGTCCTCAGACCTTTCTGGAAGGAGACTCCATGTCCAGCACTTGGGCCTGTGAACAGTTCCCTCAGTTCTTTAGCTGGATATCCCCTGACTGGCCACATATGTTCCCTCTGTGTGAGCCTTCCTGGCCACCCTTGAAAACCAGACTCGGTCCCCACAGGAGGTGACCTCCTCCATCTCATCTACCCACAGGCAGGGTGGCCAGCGCCTGGCAGGTTCAGGTCCACACAGTCCACACAGTGTGGGTGGATGAGGTCCCCTTTGGGGAAACCTGTTTGTGGCAGTGATGTGGCAGCAGCAGCAGCCCCCACGGGGCCATGGCTGAGGGGCTGAGGCCTAGGGAGTCTGGTAGTCTCTGGTCTTTCTTCCCCTCCCAGAGTGGCCCTAAGTTTCTCCACATTTCTCAGCCACAGGGGTGGTGTTTGGGGTGGGGGAGGTTTCTCCTGCTCTCACCTGACATGAGTGGGGGCTCTGGAGCTTCTCTTCACACATGGGGGCAGGGACAGGAAGGGGGTCCCAGGTCTTCTCAGAGCCTCTTTTGTGTCATCCTTAAAAAGGGTGGTGGGGGGTCTAGGGGCTGCATTCCTGTCTTGGGTTCTGGAGACTCGGGCTCGAGTCCTGCCCAGTACGCTTCATTTTCCTGCCATCACCTGCTGCCACAGTGATGTGGAGCAGGTCATGGAGGATCCTGCAGGCAGGAAGAAAGGCCTGGTGACTTCTGGATGCTCACTGGGTCACTGTGCCTGTGGTCAACCCCGTAGCAGCTAGCTGCAATAAAGGAACTGTGTGTAGCCTAGGGCTAATGACTATGATGGCCAGGAGGTGACTTTGCCCAGGGAACAAGCAGGCTGTAGCCTTGTGCTAGGAGGCCAGATAGGGGCCTCTGGACTTCTGCCCATGTTGGACAAAAGGCTCCCGGCCCCTACTGAGGGCCAGAAAGTCCCAGCTAACATCCTATACTTAGCTCACTGCAGCCACAGCTCCAAGCTGTGCCGGTGGCTGTCCACACTCGCCTGCCCCAATTTCCATCCCATGTCCAGCCGGGGCCAGTGGCCCTATTTGACTCCAAAGGCAAATGCTGCACCAGCCTCCTGCCATCCCAGGCCTCTCACCCTGGGCCTCTCGGCTAAGACCTGTTCAATAACCCAAACCAATACACACCCATTGCCACAGAGTGGCTCTGCCTGACAGCCACCCTGCAGGACAGGGTAGGACTGCCCCATCAGGTCTCCCAGGCCGTCAACTTTACTGGAGCAGACAGCCACAACCTCTCTCACAGAGTGGCTGCCTGCTTTGAACCTGGGACCTTTCAGTTAGCAGCTGGGTACTTAACCTCTGTGCCATCCGGGATCCCCAGGTCCTGGGGACCCCACAGCCCTGACTTAGGAGAAACAGCATGGGAGTGGGTGTGGGGTGGGAGCACATCACCTAAAGCAGGGAACCACCCAGAAACCAGCCAGTTATCTGGGTGCAGAGGCGTGGGCTGGCGGTCCTCGTGGAGGGGGTCACAGATGCGCACGCGCACATGCAAGCATCAGGCAGCCGGCAGGCAGGTCACATCCCTGGGCTGTGCGCCCCACCGGCTACTCAAGCCGGCACATGAACAGATAAAGAGGGGGCTGTCAGTGAACTATCCAAATAAGACCCTTTTATAACGTTTTTATTGACATTTTAATGAACAAATAAAGAAACAGAAGTCTGCCTATGCCTCGTGAGCCATCTAAAAACGACTCAATCAAGATAAAATAGGGGGGGGGGCCCAAGCCGGGGAAGGAGCCACAGAGGCTGTGGGGGTGGGGTGGCAGGATACAGGAACAGCCTTCTCCACGTGACCAGGGGCCTGACGGGGCTGGCTACTCAGGACCCCTCTGTAAGCACTGTCAGTGAGGAGGGGGCCTTTGGGGCACCCCAGTGATGCTGAATAGAGCCTTGACTGGCATGCTGATGGGGAACCCATTGGTCTGCAGGGCGGGGGTGTATTGATACAGGATCACTTCATGAAAACCTGTCACCCACTGCCACCAATTGGTTTCTGACGCATTGCAGCTCTGTGTAGGGTTTCCAAAAGTAGATATGTTTATGATCGCAGACAGCCTCATCTTTCTCTCAAGGAGCGGCTGGTGGGTTTGAACTGCCGACCTTTATATTAGGAGCCCAAGACTTATTCTGAAAACCAGCCTGGGAGGTGAGGGCATGGTCACTGTGGTCTGCCCCTCGAAGGACCCAAGTCCATGGCAGGCAATGATGACCACATGTGAGGGACAGCTGGCAGGGAACAACTATCAGTCATCCTCTATTGGCCTCTGGATCGCCAAAGCCACACGTTGTCCTTGCTGACATTTCTGGGGGATTCACCCCATTGTCTCATCTGGCCCTTTTGTTTGGTCAGGGATCCTCTGATGCCAAACGCTGCCATCTCCCCAGCGGGAACCTCTGGGCACCTGTCAGCACCCACTCATCCCTTGGCATGCATGACACACCTGTGGTTTATAGTCACACCTCGGTGTGGATGTTCCTGTCCCCACATCCATGCCATCATTTAATGTTTCAGAGGGAGGCGGGAATATCGAGGCATCTGATCCAGAAGAATTTTTCCAATTAAACCGTGTGATTTCCAGCCTGGGTTTCCACAGCTGCAGTCCAAGCCAGTCTGTGGAAGCACGAGGCTGCTCAGAAGGGGCTGACACCAGTAACCCTACAATGGACAGAAGGGGTGGGGGTTGGGGTCCCCCCCGTGGAAGTCATCCAGTCCCAGGGACAAAGCGGCTGGCATAGGAAGAAGCCAAGAAAAGATGAGCCCAGAGAGTGTGATGCGGGGGGTAGGTCAAAGTGGTGCTGGCTGAACCCTGTCCTGCTGCTGGGCCCGGAACTGGGTAGAGTGGGGTCCTTTGCTTCTCTCTGTCCAAGAATGTCACTCCCTCTGCTCCCCCCCCAAAAAAAAAACCCCACGGCTAATGAGTTGGTGGAGACTCACAACAGCCCTGTGGGACAGGGTAGAGCTGCCCCTGTGGCTTCCTGAAGCTTAGTCTTTATGGGAGTTGAAAGCCTCATCTTTCTTCCACCGAGTGACTGGTGGTTTTTGAACTGTTGACCTTGAGTTTGGCAGCCACCATGTAACTATCACGCCAGCAGTGCTCCTATGGAGTGTTCCACAGACCTGCCCAAAGACAGCCGCCTGCCTGTGGACAGTGACCGGGAGCCCATGGGTGAGGGGGCAGAGTAGACTAACATCTCATGCTGGGCACCAAATGCAACCCAGCTCCAAGGAAATGCGATCTGGCCCTGCATGACGCCTGTCCAGGCAGCACGAGGTGGTGCACACGTTCGTGGTCCCAGAAATCCTTATTGGAGAGTGCAGTGGAGTGGACTCCCCCGCTTCCCGCAGGCAACACACCCATCTCCTGTCTCCCGTCTCCCGGGCACAGACACAGAGCAGGTATGTCACCACATAGCGGTGGCACCACGTACCTGGGACATGCCTGTCTCAATCCCCAGGACCAAACCCACTGCCACGAGGTGGAGTCCTGCTCACCATGACCCTGTAAGACAGGCTAGAACTGCCCCGGGGGCTTCTGAGACTGTAACACTTGACTGGAGCAGAGAGCCTCCTCTTTGTCATGAGTTGATGGTGTCAATCAACATCCACAGGACGTAGGGAGATGTCTCTCCAGGAAAGGGCTGTGAATGATGACAAGGCAGATGCAGGGCCCAGCTGGAGCGGGACCCATCGAACTTTGCCAGAATGTCCATATGTATTGGATGCAGGCCGCACCCCTGAGCAAAGGCCCTTTCAGCTGATTGGCTGCCTGTTGCAGGTCTGGTCATCAACGCGATTACATTCTATTAGAGTTCATTAGAAGGCTGATGACAGCCTTAAAAAAACAAAATCCAACCACTGTCATCGAGCCAATTATGATTCACCATGACCCTGCACAGCATTTCTAAGGAGTTCGATCTTGGTGGGAACAAGGTCTCATCCTTCCTCCTCCAGGGTGGCTGGTGGATTCAATCTGCCAACCTTGTGGTTAGCAGCCCAGAGCCTACTCCACAGCACCACCAGGGCTCCTGCACTGCAAAACTGCTAAACTACATCCTAACTGCCAAGCCACTGAGACTTGTGGCTCAGCCAGGGTGACCCACAACCTTGGCTACTGGTTGGTTTTGTCCTCTTCGTCTGGGGGACCCCATTTCAAACCTACCGCGACCCCATGGCATTGTATGATGGCAGCATCAGAGTCCTGGGGGTGCAGTGGTGAAGCGCTTGGCTGCTAACCAGAAGGCTGGTGGTTCCAGGTCACCCAGCGGCTCCCAGAGAGAAAAGACCTGGCGGCCTGCTTCCATAAAGATGACATTCGAGAAAACCCTAGGACATGGTCCTGCTCGGTCCCAGGGATCGCTGAGCCAGAACCAGCTCAATGATAGCTGTAAAAACAGGATCTGGCTTAGCAGTGAAAGCCTTTGGGTCCCACTCATGAGGTGCCCCTGGGGTAGGAACAGGCAGATCTGCCTGGTGTCATACAGCATCTGACTTCCCTGAGCAACTTCAGGCTTTTCTCCCTCTATCGTGATGTCGCCTATCGGTCCCGTTGAGAGGGTTTCGGTTTTCATGATATTGAGGTGTCATCTGTCCTGAACACTGTAGTCTTTGACCTTCATCAGCAAGTGCTTCGCGTCCTCATTTGCAGCAAGCAAGGCTGCGTCACCCACATGCAGCAGGCTGTGAATAAGCCTTCCTCCGATCCCGATGCCCCATTCTTCATGATATAGTTTGGTTTCTCTGATGATTTGCTCAACACAGAGAGTCAACACAAACAGTGAGAGGACACAAGCCTGACACACACCTTCCCTGATGTTGAACCACGCACTCTCCCCTTGCTCTGTCTGAGCAGCTCCCTCTTGATCTGTGTCCACCTTCCGGATGAGCAACGTGTTCTGGAACCCCCGTTCTTCTCAATGTTACCTAGAGTTTGGCGGGGTCCCTGCAGTCCACCACCTCTGCATTGTCAATGAAGCACAAGTAAAGGTCTTTCCGGTGTGTGTGTGTGTGTGTGTGTGTGTGTGTGTGTGTGTGTGTTTGACTTCAGCCAAGACCCCTCTGACACTAACAAAGATACCCTTTATTCCACGTCTTCTTCTGGATCGGGTTTGGATTTTGGTAGCCCCTGTTGATGTACCGCCACAATCATTTTTGAATGATCTTCCGCAAAATTGTACTGTGTGTGAGGATAACGATGCTGTCAGAGAAGTCCCACATCCTGCCTTCTTCAGAATGGACACAAATATGGCTCTCCTCCATCGGTCGGCCACGTAGCCCGGCGTGGGCTAGCGCGTGCTTCTAGTGCTGCATCAGGCTGTTGGAACACTGCAGTCGGTGTTGCAGCAGCTCCTGGGGCCTTGTTGGTCAGTAACTCCTCCTGTGTGAGTCTGGGTTGACTAGAGAAACAAAGTCAGAGACACACATATGTGGGTAAGAGTAAACTTTTTATCAAAGAGTAATTGCACATTAAGAACACATCCCAGCCCAGTGCATATCAAGTCCAGAAGTCTGATATTGACCCACATATCCGAAACCAATCTATAAATTCCTCTTCAGACGCACACAGCACATGCAATGATGCCGAATGCAGGAAGATCCCAGGCCAGTGGGTGGGAAGTCTTGTGGGTCCAGTGGTGATAGAAGCATCTCAATGATGGCAGTGGTCTCCATGGGGCTCCTCCAGCTCCAGGGCCTAGCTTGGCTCCATATGTCTTGTCAACAGGGAGACGAAGCAGAGAGCCTGTGTGTATCTGGCCTCCAGTGAGCGCTTTCTCTCCGTGGAGCCTCCAAATGAGGTCAAGCTGTGACATTGACAGGCTAGACTCCATCCCTTCACTCTTAATAGTCTCAAGTTGACAACATATTATGTCACTACCAGCACCCCTTGGCTTGCAGCCTTATACTTGTCTCCCTTCTCCTCTTAGGTAAGGACCCCAGTCATTAGGGTTGGAAACCATCCTACCCCCAAGTAACCTGCTAACCAAACTCCAAAGACTCTGTTTCCTGTCAGGATCATATCCACAGGTATTAGGGACTAAGACCTCAGCCTGTATTTTTTTGGGGGGGGTGCCTCATCCCATCCATAAAGGGGGGAAGATGGGGCAAGCATGGTTTCAGCCCACAGGTGACGAGGTGGCTAGCTGGACAACCACAGCGGCCCTTGACTGACAGAGTGGCTGCCAAGGGCAGGGGGAAAACAGTTTCCAGAGAGTGGGAGGCAGGAGTTAATTTTGGGGGGCCAATGGCTGACTCCTGTGTACCCAACAAGACTGTGTTGCTGCCATAGGGGGACGTGTGGGACAATGAGGACCAGAGCGGGCCGTGACAGAGCAGAACTGCCACAGGGTTTCCAGATCTCGTCCTTTACGGGAGCATGCTGATGGTCTGGAGCCACCTGTCTTTCCCTTAGAGTAAGGTGACCAGACGTCCCACTTTTGGCGGGACAGTCCTGATTTTTAAAAATTGTTCCCGCATCCCACGGCGTTTTTTAAAAGTCCCGAGTTTTGGAAAGAATGCATGACAAGCTAGGGTAGACGGTTTTCGGCTGCCATGTGGCTATTTCACCAGGATCTGAGTTTTATCAATGGTGGCCCGCTTTACCAATGTTAAAATCTGCTTACCTTAGAGGCCTGGGGCTCACCTGTTTAGCAAGACTCCTGACCCGGAAGTCAGCACCCCCGCAGGAACTTGAGAGAGAGAGAGACCCCTTGAGATGGGAGTGGGGGGGGGGGTAGAGGTGGCCACCCCAGGCTCCTGAGTGAGGTGGAGGGCTCACCAATGACTTCCAGAGCTCCAGACAGGCGTCCTTACATCAGAGAAGCTTGGTGCTCTGAGCTGGGGGAGGGGAGCCACGGGAGCAGCATGAATGGCCTGGTTCCAGTGCAGTTGACTGCCTCACCCTGCCCTGCTCCCCCCCCCCCCCACTGCCGGTCCCCCAGGGCACGTACCCCTGCAGTCTAAGGACCTGCTCCTCAGAGTATGTCTCTCAGGAGGAAGTTGGTGGAGTGACGGGTGACACACATACACACACACACACACACACCCATGCTGAAGTCTTTGGGACTAACTGAGGGGACAGCCCCACCATCAGACATCCACCACAGGGAGGTGAGCTCCCAGGGCCAAGAAGAGAGGAGAGGAGGGGAAAACAGATCGGGGTGCCATCCCATCAAAGCATCGATCTTTGAGCAGAGAGACCCACGTTGAACCAGGAAGCAAACATAAGAACCAAACAGAAACATTAGGTGTTGAAAAATACGGCAGAATGTAAAACGGTCATGGCTGGCCCTGAGAATGGCTTGCAGGTGATGCGGAATTCCAGAACAAACCCAGCTGAGGGCTGAGTGAGTGACCGGGAAGACCTGCTTGGGCGCCGCCCAGGGAAAAGCAGATCGAGGAGATGTGGAGCAAGCTTCACGGTCGGAGGGAAGATGGCAGAGTGCTAAAACCTGGGCAGTAGAAGACCCCCGAGAGAGAAAGGGCAACTCGGGAAGGGATGTGCTTGAAGGAACGTGGGGAGGACACAGCGGTCGGGATTCAAACCCCAAATGTAGAACCTGGGACTGGGGGCCACCTGAGAGTTCCCAAAGGGAGAGGGAGTGGGAAATAGAGCAGACCCACACGCTGACAGGGACGACTGAGAATAACAGGGACAAAGTCTGCACCCGTGCAGAGAGGAGGTCGCCCAGGAAAAGAGTGAGCATCTTATGGCTTCAGGATGCTCAACCCAAGAAAGCAGCGGGGAGGCGTTGCCCAAGTACTGACCAAAGGAATTTAGAATGCAAAAGCTCAAGTTCAGGCAAACCGCCAGTCAAGGGTGACGCCACGGTAAGTTTCTCATGACCCAGTGTCTGAGACCACGCAATAAAGGAAGCAAACGAATCGAGGACCTTGGAAAGGGTCTTGCAATGTAAAGACGGGGAAGAAAAATGAGTCCCCCGGGTGAAAAAGTGCAATGCTGGGTCTCTGCCTCACATTATTTTCCAACTTGGGTGGGTGAAATAAAAAAGCTATGAACCTCAAGAGGAACACGTAAGTGATAGTCTTTCGTATCTTGGTTCATGAAGCATGCCCTAAACAAGACACAAAAAGGATTGTGAAAAGGAACTGACTTGTGCAGGACATTGGAATGAAGGAATGGGAGCCCTGGTGGTGGAGTGGTTATGAGTCAGGCTGTGAACAGCCAGGTCTGAAGTTCGAGACCACCAGCTGCTCCTCGGGAGAATGGCTGTAAAGAGTGACAGTCTCAGGAACTGAAAGGGGGAGTCCTGCCCTGTCCAATGGGATCACCGTGAATCCACACCAACTCCATGGCATGAGGTTTTCGAGAATTACGGAATATTTGTTCATCAACATATTGCCAAGCTTTTACAAAGTGCCAACCAGAAGGCAATTGGCAGGGCACAAATAATAGCATGTTCGTATCAAGGATATTTACAGGACCCTTAGAAACCAAGAGGAACCCTCGTGGCACAGTGGGTTACACGCTGAGCTGCTAAATGCAAGGTTGTTAGCTCAAAACCACCAGGCGCTCTGTGGGATTAAGAGGAAGCTTTCTATTCTGGTAAAGAGTCAAAGTCTGGGGAACCCACAGGGGCAGTTCTACACTGTCCTATAGAGTCTGTGTTAGGCAGGGTTTTCTAGAGAAACCAAACCAGGACACTTATGAAGACTAGATAGATGATAGATAGATAGATAGATAGATAGATAGATAGATAGATAGATAGATAGAGAGAGAGAGATAGATTTATACAGTGAGAAGGAGTATCACAGCTAATGAGTCCACACAGTAGTACAGAGGACTAAGTTCAGCTCATTTTTGTGGAACAGTTAAGATACTGGAAGTCCTTAAACTCATGTGGGCTGCCAGGTTCAAGGTCAAAGAAGCAGACAGGGGAGTCTTCCCTCAGGCAAGCAGGCAGAGTCTGTCTACAGGCAGCAAGCCAGCAGGGTGGGTCAGCCACAGTCAGTAGCTCGGGGGCTTAGCCAGGCAGACCCTGATGGGATCTGGAAGTCAAGCGCGACAACAGGACCCACCAGCCTCAGGCTCAAGCAGTGTACACACCAGTATCATGGGGAAGCGGGTCTTGAAAGAGCCTCAAGCTCTAGTGACAAGATCCATGGGTTGGCTTGGCCCACAGGTAGTGCAGCACACAGATGGAGGCAGAGAACTAGCTAAAGTAGCAGAGCACTGGTCCAATTGCCAGGGAGCAAGGAAGCGATGGGGTACCTACTGTCTCTATTTATTTCAGCCATCCTCCAATCAAGCTGCGACCTGATTTAACTCCACCCACATGTCCCCATTTGCCTGCTTGGCACAGTAAACCCTTCACAGGGTCGCTATGACTAGGACTTAACAATGACAGTGAGTCTGTTTGTTTGTTTTGAGAGACCAAGAAGAAAGGTATAAGTACCCAACAGAAAATAAGGGAGAAAACGGGCATCAGTTTCACCTACGAGGAAAGATATCCCCAGCAAGCACAGAAAGAGATGTTCCACCTCACAGTCGAGCTGGAAACTGCACATCTAGACCCCAGCGAGTGCCGCTTGACCTCCCCGTGACTAGAGACCATTAAAAGCCTCAACAACTTTAAAGGTTGGAGAGGATCCTCGGCCTTATTCTTTGCCATCATGGTGTGTATTGGTTCAACCCCTTTCGACCTCAGGTGGTGCAAGCCCTCAGACATTAACATTTACATCGCCACTGTGGCCCAGCCATTCTGCTCCCTCGGGTCATCTCAACAGAAAACCCCGCCTGCGTCTAACAGCAGGGGATGTGTTCAAGAACACCCTCAGGAGAAAAGACCCACCTGGACACAGTTCACGTGGACACAGCCCACCTGGACACCCACCTGGACACAGGCCACATGGACACAGCTCATGTGGACTCAGCCCACCTGGACACAGCTCATGTGGACTCAGCCCACCTGGACACAGCTCACGTGGACACAGCCCACCTGGACACAGCTCATGTGGACACAGCCCACCTGGACACAGCCCACCTGGACACAGCTCACGTGGACACAGCCCACCTGGACACAGCTCACGTGGACACAGCCCCCTGGACACAGCCCACATGGACACAGCTCATGTGGACACAGCCCCCCTGGACACAGTCCACCTGGACACAGCCCCCTGGACACAGCCCCCCTGGACACAGCCCACATGGACACAGCTCATGTGGACACAGCCCCCCGGGACACAGCCCACCTGGACACAGTCCCCTGGACACAGCCCCCCTGGACACAGCCCACATGGACACAGCTCATGTGGACACAGCCCCCCTGGACACAGGCCACATGGACACAGCTCACGTGGACATAGCCCACCTGGACACAGCCCACATGGACACAGCCCCCCTGGACACAGCCCACATGGACACAGCCCACCTGGACACAGCCCACATGGACACAGCTCATGTGGACACAGCCCCCCTGGACACAGCCCACCTGGACACAGCTCATTGGACACAGCCCACATGGACACAGCTCATGTGGACACAGCCCCCCTGGACACAGCCCACCTGGACACAGCCCACATGGACACAGCTCATTGGACACAGCCCACATGGACACAGCTCACCTGGACACAGCCCACCTGAATACAGCCCACCTGGACACAGCCCCCCTGGACACAGCCCACCTGGACACAGCCCACATGGACACAGCTCATGTGGACACAGCCCCCCTGGACACAGCCAACTTGGACGTAGCTCAAATGGCCAATAGCAGGAGAGTCAATGATTACAAGGCTATTTCCAAACAGTCCAGTATAGTACTTAACAATTCAAGCCAGTCAACCTACACAGCCTGCAACCATACGGATGGATCCGACTACTTAATGGTAGGTGCGGGGATCGGTGGGAGGAAGTCCGAAAAGATTACTGTTAGCATCATACTATTTTCTTATAAAGTTAAAAATGATCAAAACTTTTCAAAAATAGATAGAGTGAAAAAAAAGAAAGAAAGAAAAACACTTGGCCTACAATTCTGCAGCCTATAAAGCACTCAACACAACTCTAATGATACGGATAGGTCGGAATAAAAATAAAGGAGGGTGTGCACATCCCTTTAGCTGAAGAAAGGTCAAAGGGAGTGTCTCCAGTGGTGTCACATGAAGTCAACTTTGGGGGGAAGCAGAAGGCTACCGGGAATATCAGAAGACGATAAAAGTATCAACACAATACAGAGCAGTGCTGCGTATCTCTGTACCAGACAACAGAGTCTCAAAATGAGCACATCAGTCCTGAAAGGAGGAATGGGGCAGACACGCACAGCTGGCACTCAGGGACTTCAGCATCTTTTCTAGCAATTGGCAAGAGGACTGGACAGAAAATCAGCAGATCCAGAAGAACAGCACCATCAGCCAATCTAATCGAGCAGACACTTAGAGACTACATAGACCTCTCCAATAAGCATTTTCACCAGCATGAACCATCTCACGGCTCACAAGACAAATCTCAACCAATATAAGAGAATTGAAATCACCCAGAATATATTCTCTGGTTATCGTGGTATCAAACCGGAAAGTATTCACAGAAAGCTAACACAGAAATCCCCAAACATTTGGGAATTCATCAACATACTTATAAATCAATGAGGCAAAAATAAAACCTCAAAAGGAAAGAGCAAACAAACAAAAAACCCCAGCTGAACAAAAATGGCAATACCATCTATTAAAACCGGTGGGGTGCAGCTAAAGTAGCACAGAGGGAAAGGTGCGCATGCGCTAGGAAAGAGAAGACATCTCGGGTCAATAATCTAAGTCTCCGTCTCAAGACACTGGAACCTTTTGGGTGACATAGCCCCACAACAGGCAGAAGAAAAGGGATGATAAAGACAAGAGCGGAAATCAATGAAATTGGAAACAAAAACAGTGAGAACAGAAATCAATGAAACGCTAATCTGGCTCTTGGAGGAGATCGATACAATCGATACGTGTCTAACAAGATGGGAAAAGATAGAAGGAGCAGCGACACGCGTGCCAGTCTCAGAAGCTAGAAAGGAGGAACCCGCACAGATCCTGCAGCAATAAGAAAGGTCCTGCCCGGATGCAGCCAGCACGATGCACCCGTCAGGTCCACCGCGTGGAACGGAAATGGAAAGGCGTGGAAAGAGAGACGGGAGGGAGGGGACAGAGGGAGGAAAAAGGAAAGAGAAGGAAGAGGGTAGAAGGGAGCTATTGATCCACAGGAATGGATCGATTTCTCAAAACTAAAGGCGGGGGGAGGATGGGCGCACAGAGGACTGGTGGCGTCACAGAAGAGAGGAGGTGTCAGGGCCCGGTGGCACCGTGGTTAAAAAGGTTGGTGGCCCGAGCCCGTCCAGAGGGCAGAACGAGTGATCTGCTTCCATAAACATCGAGCCAAGATAGCACTAGGGTGGGGGTAGTTTCGTTCTGGCCCATGGGACCACTGAGATTCGGAATGGACCGGAAGGCACCCAACAGCATAAGAAAAGGCCAACAAGAAATCAGCCAAAGAAGTAAAGAAAATCAGCAGGGTCAGAGCGCCGAAGGCAAAGGAAGGCCTTGCTTTCAGGAAGGAGGGTGAGGAGGGGCAACGGGTGGAGAAGCTCTGGAGTGGGCTCCAAGGAGTGATTCGGATTTCAGTCAGCTGGTCGGTCAGGGTGATTCTGACCCGGGGTGCCTGTGCTGCGGCAGTGAGCCTGCGTGGGAATGAAAGATGAAGAACTCAACTCTTGTTCTGACCCACAGCAACCCTGTGTGCGGAGAACCAGACAGAGCCCGGTCCTGCACGGCTCTTAGTTGAACCCCTAACTGCAGCCACTGTATCCTTCGGCTTGGCTAGGGCCTTCCTCTCTTGGGGGCTCCTCTGCTTGACCAGGCACGAGCTCCCTTCCCAGGCACTGCATTTCCTGATAGCGTGTTCTAAGTACGTGAGGAGAGCGGGAAGGGAAGGGAGGGAGGGAGGGAGGCAAGAGGACATAAGACAGCAGGAAAGGAGGAGGGAGAGGGAAGGAGGGGGGGAGAGAGGGCAGGGGAAGTCAGGAAGAAGAATTCAGCCCCCCCCCCCAGTAGGAAACACGGGATCACAGTGCTTCTCTCTCCTGAGTTTGTTGTTGGCTAAAACTTGCCAAGCCCCGTAGACGAATCACCACTGGAAATGCACTTACAGCTGGGGTGGGGACGCTTTTTGCTACCAGGGACCATTTGGATATTTCTAGCATCATTCACAGGCCAGACTGGTCAGACATTGAGTGAATTGCCCCCGTGCGTGATGCCTGGGACGGCCTCTCTCTCTGGTGCGGTGTGGGACGTGTGAAGGTAGCCGCATAGATGATTTCAGAGGCCTCTGCGACCGTGGGCCGGACGGTCCCCACCCCTGACTTGCAGGACCAACTGGAGAAAGGAGACAATGCCTGCTGAGGAGTGAATCTTTTCCCACAAGGAGCTTTCCCTCCTTTCCCCGTGGACCCAGGTCCAGGCCATCCTTGGCCTCTTAACCCTCTGGCTACTAGGTCCTACTGTTTAGCCGGCAGGGGCCAGGAGAGAGACCCACTGATCCTTGAGAGGAGCAGGATTCACATCTCAGCAAGAGAGGGCTTTCTTTTTTAGCATGGGCCTGGTGGCGCAGCAGTGAAAGCACCCCTCCACAACCACAAGGTCAGCGGTTCAAACCCACTGGTGGCTATACAGAAGGCAGATGGGGCAGCGGGCTTCCGTAAAGACGGCAGGCCTGGGAACCCCAGGGGACAGTTCCATGCTGCCCTGCAGAGTTTCTGTGGGTTGGCATCAACTCACCAGAGGGGGAGTTGCTCTGGTCCCGTGCCGTCTGAAGTCCTGGAGGTCGAGCAGGGTTCACCTGGCACCCCTGCCTGACACCCCACCCTTCCCAGCAATTGGAGGCTCCCATCCATTCACAGTTAAGGAGAGACACAGCCCGGCCGGCACCCACCAGTCAACAGCGGCAACAATTAACGGATGCCCAACCCAACACAGATCGATTCTCGGAAAAGTGCAGTCGTCAGGGAAAACGCGAGGCGGTCGGTCAGGCTGGCTGCAGAGAGCCATGCCCCCCAGTCCTGACACACTGCGGAGTCTGACGTTTCACTCACCAGCCTGAAAAATATACCTCCTCAGGCGGGACACTGTGAAGCAGGTAGTGAGATGCATATTACCAGGGATGGGGCTGATCCAGCCAGGGCCCCACACAGGGGCTGCTCACCGGGTTGGGGATAAACTCGTTGTCACTGTGTCTAATGCCCGGTGACCCATGGGGAAACAGCTTCACTTACTCACTGCCTTGCTTCAGAGGGAGGGGCCGGTGCAGGGCTGGGGACACCCGGCAGTCCTGGCTCCGGAGCCCAGGGCGGCATTTTCCAATGAATTACATTTCCTTACTCTCTTCCCAGAGCAGTGCTCCCTGCCTGCACAGAATCAGACACGAGCACACACATTAGCTCCACCCTAGCCCTGTGGGTGAGGGGTCTTCAGGGGTGGGTGAGCGCAGGGGAGCTCGCCATTCTCTTCCTGTTAAGACTAATAGGCGCAGAGCTGGGAGCTCAGCCAGGCACTGGGGAAGACGCAGCAGTGCCTGGCTCTGGCCCCCAGGCAGCTGGGACCTGCCTCTGCTCCAGGCAGATAATCGGATCTCAGTGCTGTTGGAGGGGCGCCGAGAAACCAGCATTCCCACAGCACCCCTGGTCTCTGTACTCCCACCCATGACACACACACGAGGACCAAGCTGGGGAGGGGCTGGTTAGGGCTGGCAGAGGAGGTTTGGGCCCGGTGCGGGCAGCCTAAAGAGTGGAGGACAGGCAGGGGGCAGGGGAGCTTTCATTTGCATATGCACACACATATATATGCAGCTGCATTCCATCGGCACACATGTGTGCCCGAGGCTGCATCGGCAACTGCACACGGCCACATGCACACAGGCACTGGTAGCTGTGTCAGCCCCGTGTGCATGTTTGCACAGGCGTCTGGGGCTGCATGCACACATATACCTACACACGGGTACACCTGGCTACCGAGTACACATCGCCTGCACATGCACACAGGTACCCATGACTGCACCAGCCCTTTGTGTGCAGCCGTACACCCACATGTGCTTGCCAGGTGCACACCTCGCTGCACACACCCACATGTACACAGGTACTTGTGGTTGCATCAGTCCTGTGTACACACTTCCACGGGTGCTTGGATTGCACGCAGCCCCTCACGCCTGTGTGTGCCATAGCTGTGTGCAAAGCCTTGTTTGCGCCTCCCACGCACGTGCATGCGCACCCCTGCATTCCTTGTGGAAGACAGTGCACACACACAGGAGACACATTTCATCCTCCCCGTGACGTCACTGAAAAGCTGGGGTGGTCTGAGCCCGACACCTGGCCTGCAGGGCTGACTGGCCCGGGACCCCGCCCATGCTGGCGAGAGGTCTGCAAACTGGAAGTCCAGTGTCGAGGGCACCCACTCATCTCAGTCCCGCAGTTATTTATAAACCCACCATGCCCGCCTCCTCCAGCATGCTGACGCCGAGGAATCTGCGTTCATGGTTAGCGATGGAATCCAGATGTTCTTTACAGATGTTTCCCTCTTTTCCTTGTTTATTTATTTCATTCATCAGGGACTGTCAGGCGCCCCGCAAATCTGCAAGCGCTGCGTCTCGAACGGAGCAGCTATTGACAGCACCCACCTCCACCGCCCCATGCTGGGCCCCTTCCCAGATGGATGGGGCACAGCATGAAGGACTGGGGGAAGGGGGACCACTCCCTCCTCGCAGACCTCCTCACTGACGCCACCAGGGGCCAGTTGACATCACCACCCCCAGACACCGCCCCACCCCAGAACTCTGGGTGGGAGGGGCTTTGACTCTGGCTAGAGACCCCTTCCCTGCGTGAGAATACACATGCCCACCTGCTCAGGTGGTCGGACTGGATGTGGGCACACTTTGAGAAGCTCCACCCAGAACCAGTGTCCTCACCAACGTTCATATGCACAATGAGGGGCCCTAGTGTCACAATGGTTACGTGCTAAGCTGCCAACACAAGGGTTGGCGGTTCAAATCCACCGGCTGCTCATCTTCCTGTAAGATGGACAGCCTGGCAGACCCTGTGGGGGCAGTTCCATGCTGCCCAGCTGGGCCACCATGAGCCAGGGCCCACTCTGCACTAACGAGCCCGGCTTGGTTTCTGAGGGATGAGGAGTCAGTGGCGGGGGGTGGGGGGGAAAGGGGATCCTCATTAAACAGATTTTTCCCTGCCAGAAAGTCAGACTCAGGGCACTCAGGCTGACTGACCACGTCGGAATCGCTGCAGCACCACCGGCCCCTTCTTTCCAGCCAGCGGTGCTGCGATGAATGTTGCAGGTGCCACATATGCAGCCTGGCATGCTGCCGCCAGGCGGCCTAGGAGGGAGGGAGAAAGAGGGAGAGTCAGGGGAGGCTTTGTTTCCTCCGGTGATCATGCAAAAGGGCCCTGCTTTGAGGGAGGCTGCCCCCCAAACAGTGAGACCCTCCTCTTGCTCCCCTGCCCCGATGCTGCTGAAGCGCCCGGAGACAAGCTCACCTCCCACAGGACAGCTGAAGAGTCCTCATAGATTTCACTCCTGGGCTCTGAGCTCCAGCCCCAGAGACTTCAGTGCTGCTTGCTTCCTTGTCAGCTCTGTCCACCCAGCCAGGAGGACTCGTGTGACCCTGCGCACAGGGAGGGTGAACTGCTGCCCGGGCCTGCTCCATCCCCACGGGGGCTGGGGGGCTGGGGCGGGGGCCAGGATCCTCACTGGCTGATTCCAGATGTTGATCACAGGGCTTTGCTCCCTAGTCCCCCCCTCAGCCTAGGAGTTCTGTTAAACCCCACTCAGCCTCTGAGCGCCGCCCACGCGTCCCAGGGGCCGGGAAGTGGACCCGGGTCGGTCTCCTGCATGGAGAGGATTCCACTACAGGACCACCACTGCTTCCACTGGTGAGTGCAGCCCGCCGAGAACCGGGGGCCACAAAGGAGGGGATGTTTTAAATAAGCGAAGTTCTCCGCTCCATCATCACGGGGCCAAAGGAGTGAGCCAGATGGATCTGGACAGGGTGCCGGAAGACGGGCTTCACAGACGGGCTTCACTGGCGGGCGGCTCCGAGTCACCACCATCCTCCACAGAGGATGTCACAGACGCCTGTCCAAGACAGGTCCCACCACCCTTCCTTTCCAGCAGTCTCTGCTGGTAAACTACTACCACATACCGTTCCTCCCTCCCGATGTCGCCGGGGTGCCTGCGGTGACCAGGGAGAAACACCAATCCCATCCCTTCTCTTCCTCCACCTGCTGGCGAACACCGGCAGGGGAGGTGCCGTCTTAGCCACGAGCTCTGCCCCTTGGCTGGTTACTTTGGGAGGCGGTGGTTCTTGGGTGCTGCCAGATCAGCTCTGACCCCAGTGTCCAAGGGAACGGAGCCCGTCTGGCCCTGGGCCGTCCCCACCTTCACGGCTCTGCTTGGGGCCGTGCTGCAGCCACTGTGTCCATCCGCCTCGCCCAGGGCCTTTCCCTGTTTCACCCAGCACAGTGTCTTTCTCCAGGGACTGGGCACCCCCAATAACATGTCTAAAGTGCGTGAGACCAAGTCTCACCGTGCTTGCTTCTAAGGAGCATGCTGGCTGCACTTCCTCCCCGACAGATCTGTTTGTTCTCCTCCAGAGTCCTCAAAGGCACCATGCTCTGGTCCTTCTTACTCTCTGTCCAGCTTGAGCAGATTGGAGGGCCTGAAAAGACTGTGCTTGGGGTGATGCACAAAAGACTGTGCTTGGGGCTCCTTTGTCCTTGAACCAAGAAGGCTTTGGCCCAAAGCAATGGTCTCTTGATTTCTTGAGTGCTGCCTCTTTGAGAGGGAGGAGGTGGGCAGAGCCTGGGGAGGGTGTGTGTGTGTGTGTGTGTGTGTGTGTGTGTGTGTGTGTGTGTGTGTGTGTTTCTTAGTGCTGCTGTGACAGGAATACTATACATGGAAGGCTTTCACCCCCAAATGTGGGGGGAGGGGCATAAAGGGCCAAATGAGGACTTGCCCTGCTGGCCCCTCCCATGTAAACAGATCCTGCACAGCATCTGCCTCGGTCTGGGCTGCTCTTTGTATTAATCAGGGGTGATTGGACTCAGGACCCACCCAGTCCTTGTCTGAGCTCGACAGATAAGGATCCCTGGCTGTGCTGTGGGTTAGGTGTTAGCAAAGCCAACAGTTCAAATCCACCTCTAAGCACCATGTCCGCCAGGCTCACCCACGGGGTGAGGTGTGTGGGAGGCAAACCAGATCTCAACTAGCCCACGAGGTCCTGAAGCAGCGTCCTGCTGCTGCAGTGGTAAAGCACTGGCCAATAGCCAAATGGCCAGGTTCCAACACACCGGTAGCTAGCTCTGCGGGAGGAAGGTGGGGCTCCTGGAGCCCCTCAGGGGCAGTTCTACTCTGTCTGAAAGGGACCTCCGGATTGGAATCGACTCAGTGCTGATGGGTTTGTTTGAGTTTTAAATATACATTTAAAGATGGGTTTTAAATATGTATGCATACAAATACATTTAATTATATATAATTATATATTCATATGTGCTTTTTTTCTGGGAAGCGGCTTCTTGGGGGAGGGCTTCCCCAAAGGTTAGGAAACGTCTCTGGGAGATCAGGCAGGAAGGTTCCCAAACCGCAGTGACACAATCTTACCACTAGGGGCACTGCTGCACACCGTCGGGCAGGTGGGCGCCTTGTTAGAAGCCAGGATATGGAAAGCAGGCAGCAGGGAGGCCGGGGGTGGCACCAAGCCCGCAGCCCCCCTGCAAGTGGGGAGGGAGAGGATGGGGCGGGCTGGGTGCCAGGCCGGGTGGTGACACCATTGATAGACAGAGCAGGGTGATGAGACAGGAGCATGACCGAGGTCATCATGGAGTCCAGGTGCAAAGGAGCCCCGTCCTGTGACATGGGCAACGGGGGGAGGGGAGAGTTCTTGGAGCTCTGAGAAAAGGTGCTGGGTAGAAGCAGGACACCCAGTGGCAAGAGACCCTGTTGAGGGAGATGGTCAGCGGGTGACAGGCTGGAGAAGGAGACATGGGAGACAACTGGCTCCGGGGCCAGTGGGCATGGCAGGGAGGCGGTCTCTGGGGACCTGGATGTGGCGGTATCAGAGGGGAGGGGGCATGGGAGCAGAATCCCGGGGAAAGCAGGCGGTGGCTTACAGGAGAGGGAGGAGACTCAGGCGGGGCTGTCCTGTCCAGAGAGCAGGTACAAGGAAGGCTGCTTTGGAGGCTGGGCAGGTGGGGCCCTGCTTGCAGGTGGAGATGGAGCCAGGTGGGGCGGGGACTTTCGGGATGGGGAGACAGGAAGAGGACAGCGGGAATGGCCATAGGAGGGGAGCTGATGGCCGGATGCCCTTGTTGAGGGGTGGTATCTATGTGGGCGTGGTCTTTGGGGGTATTGCCCCTCCCCCACCCCCACAGCTGGGCTGTTTCAGAACCAGGCAGCAGGCAGAGGCAGCCGGTGGGACTAGAGGTTGGAGGGCTCTCAGCTGGGTTTCCTGAGCAGGGCTTCTGTCTCCCCTTGTCTGTTGTTCTCTCTGTGTGCCCTGTCCTTTCCCTTATGCTGCTCCTGGTGGAAACACCATGGCTTTGGATGGCATGGCCCCAGGTATCGATCTCAGGGATGCGAACGCAACCATGCAGTGCCGAGATCAGACCCTGTAATGGCACCCAGGGCCGGGGAGGCGGGCTGGAGCTCAGAGCACCGGCCTGGGAGGCTGTGTGCTTCCTTTCTATTGAACGGAAACGCTCCAGGCAGTGAGAAAGGATGGCCCTGACTCTTGGAAGGCTGCAGCCCTCATGGCGGGGAAGGCGGTCTGCTGGGTCTCGGGAGTGAGGGCTCTCTCTCAGGTCAGGGCTTAGCCCCCTGCCCCCCACCTCTGTGGCCCTCCATCTCTCTCTCACTGACCCCCGGGTGCTCACACTGGCCTCCGTCCCCAGCACCCTGGGGCTCCGGCTTCCTCCCTCCATGCCCCCCCACTCAGCCAGCTATTGATTGATCCAGCCAACCCCCACCCCACCCCCTACCTCCTCAGCTGTGTCCACTCCACTCCGGCTCAGCTCGGCAGCATCTTAAACCACAGAGAGAAGGAGCGGCTGCAGTGACTCCTTCCTTCCTTCCCCTCGCAGGGCTTGGGTCCCAGTTCTGGAAGGTGGAGAGGATTTCCAATCTGCAGGCAGAATCCCAACCACCTAGAGGGCTGCAGACCAGGGCGGAGGAGGGGACAGCAAGCTGGGAATGGCTGGAAGGGCCCGGACAGCTTCTCACCTGCTCTGGTCTGCAGACCGTGGGAACAGAGGGGAGGTGACAGCAAGGAGGGGTGGGATGGAGGGTGCCAGACATAGCAGAGAGGCGGCAATAAGAGAGGGATGGTGATTTGTGCAGAAGGCTGACACACGCGGCTGCTTAACCAAGGTGGAGGCCAGAGCCCACTCAGAGGCCCTCAGAAGAAAAGCCTGCTTATCCAAAGGCACAGTTGTAGAAAGCCCAGTGGAGCCCAGGGTTGGCATGCCCAGGGCACACTGTGGCTACAGCGGGCAAAGGTGCTTTCAGAAAGGGAGCAGCCAGCCTTGGCCCTGGCTGATCAGGGGAAGGATCACAGGGCCTGAGGACCCGAGTTGGAACAGTGGACATGCCCCCCATGGGCTGGACTTTCCCACCTGGGAATGAGGGCAGGGATGGCGGGGACAGGACAGTACATGGGCAGAGAGGGGGAGCAAACAGCAGGGACCAGGTCTGGAGCCAGCTGGTAGTGCCCACTGGGGCTTCCTGATCCCAGCAGCAATGCCAGGGCAACACTGGCCTCTCTGCCAGCACCTGAGGGAGGTCAGCGGCTCGGGGCCCCAGAGTGGGTGCTGGTGGGAGGCAGATGAGCTGACCTCAGGTGGGGCAGACTCACACACATATACATGCACACACACACTCATACACACAGGCTCACACACACACTCATATACACACGCTCACACACACTCATACACACAAGCTCACACTAACATGCTCACACACATGCTCATATACACTCTCACACATGCTCACATTAACATGCTGACACACACATGCTCACACCCCCCCACATGCTCATATACACACACATGCTCACATGCATTCTCACACACACGCTGACACACATGCTCACAAACATGTTCACACATGTTCACACATGCTCATATACACCCATGCTCACACATGCTCACATGCACACTCATACATGCTCACATGCACAAACATGCTCATATACACCCATGCTCACCTACACACTCATACATGCTTGCATGCACACACATGCTTACACATGTTCACACGCACATGCTTACACACATTCATGCATATGCTCACGCCTACACACACTCATACACACACTCACCATGTCATATACACTCCAACACAGTCTCACATACACTCCATGTTCACACATTCACACACTCACATCCTCACATAGTAACATATATACACACACCCTCACCCTACACTCTCACATGCCCACACTTAAACACTCTCATTCTCAACACATGCCCACATGCATGGGCTCACGCTGACACAGGCACGCACATCCCCTCACACTCACATGCTCACATGCTGTGTACGCACCACACACTCACACAGACCCACGTGCGGCAACTCTCACGCTTACGGACTCACACACACACTTGCACCCCCTGCACCTACGGTTTCTGGGGCCATCGTGTTTCCAGGACTACCCAGGCCTTCACTGCAGGACCGCAAGGTGGACTCAGGCCGGAGGGGCCACTCTGCTCTGAGCCAGCAGCTCTGAGAAGGAGCCGGTGGGTCCTGATGGATGGGAGGACCCTGTCTCGTGACGAGGGGTTGGGGAAGAGGCCTTGCTGAGCTTTATGGATGAGGGATATGTGTCCAGGGTGGAAATGAGCACCCAGTCCTTGGCTGCTTTGGTGACCTCTCTGGGGACAGACAGCATTGGGAGGCTAAGGGACATGCTGGTCAGTCTCCTCCCATGGTACGGAGGAGAGGTTCTGTTTGTCATCAGGTACTGAGAGTCATTCTGACTCACGGGGACCGCGCACACAAGAGACTGGAACAGTGCCTGGTCCCGTGCCGTCCACTGCTGCCCTGTGTTTGAATCCAGCGCTGCAGCCACTGCGCAGTCCACCCTCCTGCTGAACGACCCCCTCTCTTCACTGCCCCTCGACGTGACTGAGCACAATGTCCTTCTCCAGGGACTGGTCTCTCCCAACAATGGATTGCATGAACCAAAAACAACCCAACAACCAAAAAACCCAGACCCCAACTCACTGCCGTTCCATGGAGTCGGTCTGACTCAGAGTGCCCAGAATACCAGAGGGCACTATGGGGGCTTCATATGGAATCCCCCCAAGGGGTGTGTGAGTTTACGATGTGACCACACACGACCACCAGCCGTCATTGTCACTGAGGGAGAGGAAGCATGGGTGGATTTTGTCTGGGGTTAGAGTGGGGTAGTCGTGGGGAGGGGGCCCTCCAGAAAAGTCCCCCGAGGGCCACCATGGGTGCTGTGCTCTGTGTGGTGCTCCATGCCCATGGCGGCCAGGGGACAGCACTGGTCATCATATGTCCCTCCACTTCCTGTGGGACCAGAGCTGGTGGGTTTGTCCCTGGGCAGTCTGGGACCAGGGCCAGTGCCAGGACCAGGGACTGGGCATGCTGGCTGGGCTGGAATAGGCTCAGCCCCCAACCCCCTACCATGTGACCCCACATACATTTCATTCCCATTCTTGATTCCTTCTCACCTGCCCTCTGCCCCTTCCTCCCCCCACCCCCCGCCCCTAGCCCTTGACCTCACACTGCATGGGGCAGTTCCAGGGACCAGGAGCCAGCCAGCCCTCGATGCTCAGTCTCCTGGCCATGCCCAGCCTCCAGCACCCCACCCACACCCAATGGAGCTGGGCCCAAGCTGTGAATTTAATTTCACAAAGTGCAGGAACCAGCCGTTCATCAACTTGATGCTGTTTGTACAGGTGAAGCCAAATGTCTCAGAGTGGGAGACACGCCGCCCACCGAGGGAGGCCCTGCTTTCAGCCCTTTCACTGGGCCAGGGTGAGGGGCCTGGGGTCCCCATCTAAACCAGCCCTCAGCCAGGGCCTGATGGGCTCAGACGCCAGGGGCCCTCACAGTCCATGCTGCGTTATTCAAAGCAACCACTGTGTGGTTATTTAACCATGAACCAAACAATGATGTACTCATATTGCCCGATTCACAGTGGTCAGGGGGAGCTCAGACAGAGGGCAGGGTCCCTGACGATGGTGGGGGGGGGGGGTCAGCCTTGTCCTCTAGACCTGCTGGCAGAGGCAGGCAGTGGAGGTCAGGGGTGGTGTAATCTGTGTTTTGAGTTTGCAGCAGAGAGCTGCCAATTCTGGACAGAGTTTCTAAGAGAGGGGTGCTGTCCAGTTCACTGGCCCCTCCACACCCCTGCTGCCCCCACCCCTCTCTACTCCAAGTCCTCAGCGTCCACAAGGTGAAGCCCTCTCTACTCTCTACTCTGGTGAAGCCGCCTCCTACCTGTGTGCATCAGAGTACACCTGGGCTCAGAGGACCTGTGCTAACCACGGGGGTTTGAAGCACATCACCAGGCCTTTCTTCCAAGGCACCTGGACTTTAATGCCACCCAGAGGTTTTGGCTCCAACGTGCCCTTTATGACCCAACTCATCTCAGGGGTAGGGAGGTAGGGGGCCTCCTCCAGGAAGCTCTCCTGACTACACCATGTGGGGCAGGCCCTTCCCTGCTGCTTGTGCTAATGTGTCTGCACAGGAATGACTGGGTCACTTGTCACAGGCTGGGCTGGGAAAGAACAGAATGGTTGTTTCCAGGTGAGAAAGCCACAGGTGAGCTCCCAGGATGGTGGATCAGGCGGTAACCCACAGCCATCGAGTTGATTCTGACACACAGTGATCCTCCAGGGAGGAGTAAAACTGCCCGCTAGTGTTTCCAAGACCAAGCTTCGAAGAGGAGCAGATGGCCTCCTCTTTCTCCCACGGAGTGGCGGGTGGGCTCGAACCACCAGTGTTGCTTCTGGTTAACAGGTCAGCACTTAGTCCACCATGCCACCAGGGGGTCCTGGGTAGAACTGCCGTCAATACATCAGGAGGTAAAAGCAAAGAGAGGCAGCTGCGGAAGGTTCTGGCGACGTCTGCTGGCTCAGCTGTGGCCTGGTCTTGGCCTGGCTAAGTTCCAGTTCCAGAAATCACGTCAGCCGGGTCATTACTGCTGAGCTGGGTGCCACTGCCAAGGTCCCTGACTCGCCCCCAGGGAGGCTGGCCGGGGCCTGCCAGGAGAGGCAGGCACACCTGGCATGAAGGGCCTCAGGTTTCAGCAGCGGTGAGTTGCCAGGAATCCTGCCCGGAAGCAGGGTGACCTCACCTTCCTCGAGGCTGGCACCGAGGAAACCATATGCAAGGAGTGGCCACCAAGTCTCCTGATGGTCCCTGCCTGTTGGTGACCTGTGGGAGGTCCAGGGGACCAAGAGGAAGGACCGGTGGTAGGGGGAGGGCAGGAGACACATGATGTAGCCCAGGCTTGAGGGGGCCCAAGAGTCCAGTGCTCAGAGTGGGCTCCGCCCCTTGTATCCCTGTGGCCCCCAAGGAAGTCCTTGGACCTCCTGGATCTTGGTCTCCTCAGATGTGGAAAGGGCTGTTTTTATCTGCTGAGGGGCTGTGGTCAGACTGGGCTTGGGAAAGAGTCAAAATGTTTTGTAAACGGTGAGCAAACAGCTCGCCATCTACCCTTCAGGCCACCCCCTCGTGGTGGCCACATGTGTGTCAGTCAGGGAACTGCACCCAGGTCTCCTCAGCTGGCTGCTCAGAAGGTGATTGCCAAGCTTTTCTTCTGAGGCACCTTTGATGAGCTTCAGCGCCCAACGCCAACCTCTGAATGCTTGACTATTAGAATACATAGGAACTCCACACACTATGTGGAATGCCAGGGCTGGTGGACTGGTGTGTTGTTTGGCATGTTGGTTGTCCAGCTGGCTGGCTCCTTGTCTAACTGGTTGATTGGTTGATTGACTGGCTGCTAGTTGGTTGGCTGGTTGGTTGACTGGCTGGTTGATTGGCCAATTGGTTGGCTGGTTTGTTTGTCAGTTATCTGAACAATTGGTTGGTTGGCTGGCAGGTTAGTTTATTAGCTGGCTGGCTGACTGGTTGGTTGCTTGGTTCCCCAGCTTGCTGGCCTGTTGTTTGGATGCTTGATTGTCTATATGGATCTCTTCTAAGGGGTTTGGGACAAAGGGTCAAAGCCCGAGATGGTCTGCCCATTGCTTCCCACCAAGGTCCTCCTGTCAGAGAACTGTGGGAAGAACCGGTGTAGAAGTAAAATGTCCTGCTTGAGGGGGGGGTGCTCTGGGGGAGCCCCGCTCATCGCCTCCACAGGGCCAGCACTCCATGAGACTCTTGCTTGCTTGCAGATGGGTGGGATGGCGCCCAACTGGACCCCTTTCCCATGACGGTCTCTCCCCTTCTTTCCCCTCTGCACACAAACATGCCCCCTGGGGTGCCAGCAGCACGCAGAGATGCTTACTGCGCAAGTTCTGGTTGTCTGCAAATCTCAGGAGACCCACTCGGGGCCTCAGGTGGAGCCTTGGCACCAATTGGAAGAAGGCCAAATCCTGGTGTCACTGGAGACACGGGAGATGCTGATAGGAACCTCCTCCCCCGCCCTGCCCTAGCCTCCTCACACCCCTACCCCAGCACCTAAGGAAACATCCACAGGATCCCCACTCTGGCTGGTTCTTAAGTAGGGCTTGTCGGCCATCAGAAGGGGGCCTGATCAGAACGTGTCTGAAGGGGACAGTGAGTTATCATAATGGACCCTCTTGGAGCCGTCTCAGCCGCTCATAAATCTATCCCTGCTCTGAAAGTGCAGATGGCCCATGATCGTCCATCACGCCGCAGTTCAGCACCGGACAGCTCCCGGGCGGGGCTTCCCTGCAAGGCTGCCTTTTCTGCAAGCTAAAGGGAAGTGCGTGGCAGCCTCGCCCTCCCAGGATGGAGCGTGCACGGGTCCAGCAGTCGTCCGGGGTGATTGAGGAGCCCAGGAACCGTAACTCCCAGAGAGGTTGGCGCTGGGAGCAGGGAGGCCGAGGAGGAGCAGGGGGTGGAGACCCCCACCCCCACCCCTGAGGCTGCACTTAGCGTTGGCAGGTCTCTGTTGTGGTAGTGGTGGTGGTGGTAGCAGACAGGAACGTCCTAGGTAGAGGGGTCTCCAGTGACCTTCCTCAGATGGCGTCTGATCCAACCCTATCGGAGAGAACAGACCTGCTCCACAGGGTCTCTAAGACTCCACGTCTTCAGAACTGCTATCCCGTCAGTTCTGACTCACGGCGACCCCCAGGGACAGGGTGGAACTGCCCCTGTGGGCTCCAGGGCTGTGACTCTTTGAGACTAGAAAGCCTCATCTTTCTCTGGTGGAGCAGCTGGAAGATTAGAACTGCTGGCCTTGTGCTTACCAGCCCACCACCATTAGACCCACTGCCCCACTGGAGCTCCCCATCCGCCTGGGACAGTGGGCAGTGTTTCCCAGTCCCCCAGCCCTCCTGTCTGTGCCCCCCTCCCAGCTGTGTGGAGGCGCTAAGCAGGTGGCCATTTCTGCCAGGTGGTGTTTTGATACTGCAGGGCAGGCCAGCCCCTGCCCCTGGGCCTCCATGGGAGGACAGGAGGGTCCAGAGCAGTGGTCTGAGCATGAGGACAGGGACCCGAAGCCCCCTCTGATTGTGCCAGTGCTGCTGTGGCTACGCTGGTGGGGGCGGGGGTGAGCTGCCCTCCTCACCGCCCTCCCCTGTCTTATGCACAGGGAGCCCGAGCTGCAATGCTGTGCCAGGGGCCAGCCCACTGCAGGGCCACCACAGGCCAGCGTGGCTAGCTCAAGCTGCAAAGAGGGGGCTTCCCTGCCTGGTCCTTCCCAGGTTCCTGCAGGTGGAGGTTGGGGGGGGGGCAACCCCACGCTCCTCCTGCCCCTCTCTGCTGCTCAGCCAGCAGAGGGGCAACGAGACCTGGCTTGGCCAGGGAGGAGTGAGGCGGGGTAGGCTTCCTCTGGCCCCTGCCTGCAGCAGGCAGGGCTCTGCTCAGCTCTCCCAGAGCCAGGCACCTCCAGCCCTGCATGCCTCCTGCTCTCCCGTGGACGGCCCTCAGGCCAAACAGCGCTCTCGCCGGCTGTGTCCCTGTGCCCCTGGCCCCACGGCTGGGCTCCCATGTGCCTGGAGTGCCCCAGAGCAGAGCTGCGCCCCACCCCAGGGGCAGGCCTCTCAGGCAGGGCCCAGGCCTTTCTCCTCGGGCACCTCTAACGTCTCCGTGAGGAGGTGCGTGCGCACACTCAAAGTCTGTGCCCTGTGGGTCCGGGGGTCCTTATTTTCACACTCATGCCTGCAACCCAGGGACCAAGTGGTTGGTCCAGCCTGCTTCTGTGGCTCCTTCATCACTGCTCAGTGTCCACCCATGAAGAGGGGGGCTTCGGGCCTATAGGGCAAACGTTTGACCCACAGAACAACTGTGGTCTGTTGAAAACAGTCCCAGGGATGTGTGTCCGTGTGTGTGTGTGTGTGTGTATGTGTGTGTGTGTGTGCGCGCACTCGCGCGGTGTCTGGTTCTCGGGCCCCCCTCAGGGGTGGAATCCCTGAGACAATGTGCATTCCCTGGGTCCCGGCTCTCTCACCTTGCCTGTATGAGCCCCTGGAGACGTGAGTCTCAGGCCCGACCCCAGCTCTCCCCTCTGCCCGCTGCCCCTGTGTTCCGAGCGAGGCGTGAAGATGGTGGAAGGGAACACACTTTTCTGAAGGCTTGCTGGGCGCCTGGCCTGGGCTTGGAGCTGAGTCTGGGCTCCCTGCCCACGCCGGCATGGCTAATGGCTTGGAACCTCTCCCTGGCCCTCCTGCCCGAGACTCCGTGAGCCCATGACCCGGCCCTGGGCAGAAGCTATTCCTGGTGGCCATTCTGAACACACAGTGAGGAGCCTCCTTGCCAGCCCCCAACCCACCCCTCCCTTCTCTCCCCCTCCACCACCACCCCAGCCCAGCCCAGCCCAGTGTTCTCACATGTGACACCCAGGTCAGTGCTGGTGCACCCCTCCCAGCTCCGTGAGGATGGGGCAACCCCTGCCCATTCCTTCCCCTGTGTGTCGGCCCTCCGGACCGCAGTCAGGTGTGACGTGGGGCAGAGGGACATGCTACCTGAAGGCCTCTCTATTTGCCGTGCTCTGGGGAAGCCATGTCACCTGCAGGGGCACTCACAGTTGCTCCAGGGGGACTGGTTTCTGCGGTGTTTCTGTAACCAAGGTCAGAGGCCCCCGGACGTGTCTGGCCTGCCGCCAAACAGAAAGCCGCCCTGCACCTCCCTGGCCACTGGTCACTCTGGTCCTGTAGCCCCTCATAAAGCATAGGGATCTGCTTTAGCACAGCCCCCCCCACACACACACACCCCTGCATTGCCCACTTTGGGAAGAAGAGAGGTCTGGAGATCCAGCTCTGAAAGGAACCCATGGAAGCCTGATGGGTCCCTCCACCCCCCGATGCTGTTGGGCGATGCCAACCCACCGCAACCCTCAAGACAGAGCAGACCTGCCTCACCCCCTGCCCCATGCTCCCGAGATGGTGACTTTTCACGGGGACAGACAGCCTTGCCTGGTTCAGAGCAATGGCTGGTGGGTTTGAACGGGAGGGTGCTGACTGGGGGTGGCCTCCCATGCACCCCCCCAAGGTTGATGTCTTATCTTGAAGGGTCTAGGTGCCTCCCTTCTGATCTGCGGAGGGAGTGGGTCCATCGGCGCCCTGTGGCAGCGCTGGCCCCCTGGTTCCCACCTCCAGGCAGCGGCCTGGATTTTGTTGTGGTTACTTTCCTGGCTCTGAGGGGCTGGAGGCTCCAACAGGGGGGCCGGGGTGGAGGGAAACCCAGGACACAGGCCTGCAGACCGCATTGAGGGTATGTGTGGGTCATGGGTGCATGCAATGTACAAGCAAGTTGCTGGTGTGCGCACATGTGGACATGCACGTGTGTGCGCGTGCGTGTGCGTGCGTGCATGTGTGTGCGTGCATGTATGTGTGCGTGTGCCTGTGTTGGGACGGCTCTGTATCCAGGGCAGGCACCCTGGGTTCCTGCACTCTCCTGCCTGCGGTCGGGGTGGGGGGAGTGGGGGGTTAAGCCAGCCCTTCACTCAGTCATTTCTGTGAAAAGCACATGCCCTCCACCAAGCTGGGGGGCTGGGCCTCAGGGAGGGGCACCTGACAGTGACCGCTGACCCCCACAGCAGGACCTCCCCTGGGACTAACAGGGCGTCTGCTCCTCAGACCCAGTGAGGCTCCATGGCATGCTGGCCAGCCGGGAGAAGATTGCCTTGAGCTCCTCCCTGTGCCCCATCAGTCAGGGCGAGGTGGCACCACGGAGACCAAGCTTACCCAGTTTACCTGGGGCAGGGAGCTCCCGTGGGTACTCATTGGACCGCTCACTGTAAGGTCATCAGTTCTAATCTGCTGGCCACGCCGAGGGGCAAAGATGAGGCTTTCTACTCCTTCAAAGGGTTACCATCTTGGAAACTCCAGGGGGCAGTTCTACCCTGTTCTATAGGGTCACTATGAGTCAGAATTGACTAGAGGGCAGTGTGTGTGTGTGTGTGTGTGTGTGTGTGTGTGTAGTTACCTTGGGCCGAGGAGACAGAAATGGGAAGTAAAAACCAAATGACAAAACTAGGACATTAGGAGATAAGGGAGAAGATAGGACAAGCTGCAAGAAATGTACTTACCACCCCCCAAAAAGAGAACCTCTCAAAAAGCAGAGCCCCCCTTACCGGTGGAGGACTATTCAGAAGACTGGAGGCAGGGGTGCATGGACTAAAGGAAGATGACCCAGTCACTTTTCCAAGCAAGGGCTGCTAACTGCAGTTCAAACCCACCAGCCTCTCCTTGGATGAAAGAGGAGGCTGCCTCCTCCGTAAAGCCCTGCGGTCTCAGAGATCCTGGAGCAGGTCACTCTGAGTAGGAATCCACTCAGGGGCAGTGGGTCACCAAGCAGAAGGCTCTGAGGACCCCACAGAGCACCCAGGCTTCTCCTTACTGCAGCAGTATCTTTGCCCTGCATGGGCTGCCATCAAGTGCCCCCTGTCTCCTGGTGACCCCACACAGTGGAATGAAATGCTGCCCCCTCCCCCACACCATCCCCGTGATGGGACACAGAGGGCACCTTCGGACAAGCAGGGCTTTCAGTGGGGGATATTTGGAAGCCGGTCTGCCGGCCTTTCTCCCCCGTCTGCTTTTGTCAGAAGCTCTGCTGGAACCTGGTCAGCCTCACAGCCATGTGCCAGCCTCCAGCACTGGACCAGCGGTGACCAGACATGGGGGGCACTGACCTGGAATCAAACACAGGTCTCTGCCAGAAAGGCCTGAGCTCTGTCCCGCAGACACCATGCCCACCTGGAGCCCTGGGGCACGCCCTGGCAGGGGCAAGCCCCCAGGTACGGGTACTCGTGAAACAAGGCCATCTGGGAGGGTGTCAGTGCACAGGGGCCACAGCCCCCCCCCCCAACAGGACATCAGCCCAGGAGAGTGGCCCAGCTGGGAAGTGGACAACCACTGCTGTCACCTGGTCAGCCAGGTGTTTCACCCGGGCAGGTCAGCCCGCCCATCTCCACCACCAGAGAGGGTGCCCCCTCTCCCTCCCACCTGCTGGCTCTACACCCTGGCATGCAGTGCCCCTCCCTCCCTCCTTTCTCTCCTTAGCATCACGGCTGCTCTCCCGGCCTGTGCCCAACATGCCAATCTCTTTGTGGCCAACAGAGAAAGCCACCTAGGAAGTAGGTCACCCAAGAGACCACACACCCAGAGGGTCATGTAATCGGCTACCTCCAAGGCAGAATTCCAACAAATCACTCTGGGCACAAAAGCTTCCCGTGAAACCCCGCCACCTCAGGAAGAGAGCACCAGGCCTGTGCGCTCCTGTTATTCCTGGGTAGGCAGGGATGAGGGTGGGGAACACGGGCGTTTTCCACAGCTGTCCTCCCGGCTCGGCGGTCCTGGCTCTCTGATGAGCTCCCCTTGTTGTGAGCATCCTCCTCCTCTTCCTCACTGCTTTCCGTGCCCCTGCAGCTCACCCTCCACCACTGGCCCCTGGTCCAGTTCAGTGCAGGCAGAAACTAGACACGGAATTGCGGGGGCGTCACGGACCTGGTCCCACCGGTGAGCATCTCTCTGCCAGCGAGCGGTGCCATGCTGTGTGTGGAGATGATGTCATTGTTGTTAGCTGCCCTCGGGTCAGCTCCCACCCACAGCCACCCCGATGGACGCCAGAAGGGAACACCGTCCGCACCGTCGTTGCGGCTCTGCCTGAGTCCGTGGCTGCAGCTACTACGTTGATGCACTGTTGAGGGCCTTCCTCCTTTCCCTGCCCTTCTGCCCCAGAAACAATGGCCCGCTGGGGAAGTGCCAAGGGTCTCTCTAATCCACTGGATGATTGCTTTTCGAAAGGCGATGGGGAAAGCGAGGTGGAGATGACAAAGTGGCTTCGGCTTCATTTCCACGCCCCGAGTCACGGTCACAGGACCAGCCGGGAAAGGTGGGGGTTGGTGCGTGGCGTGAGGAGCGCGATGCTGATGGGAGGGAGCGGTTTCATCCATGACATTAGGGGGGGCCAGGGGGAAGCCTGGCCCCTCAGGGGTGGTGATTCTGGCCGCGTGGTGGGCACTGGCACCTCGGCTACCTTTAGCTAGCCTTTGCTTCCGGTGCTCCTGGAAGAGCAATGTCACAGGTGGATGGTCTAGCAAAACAGCATGTACCCTCTCTGTAAAGGAGGCTAGAAGTCAGGGTGCCAGCTCCGGAGGAAGCCTCTCTTGCCTTCTCTCTCTCTGTCCACTCTGGAAGGCGTGGTCTCCTGTCAGCGTCTGGGGCCTGGCATCCCTGGGAGATCACCAAATGTCACTCTTAGTGTCCGTCTTCCCCTGAGTCTAGGAGGTCATCAGCGCAGGGACCCTGCTTCCAAAGATATGCTCTGTGCCCACTTCTTCTTTTCTGGTGGCACTGAGATCCCGACTGCTCTGCCCATCTGCCCACCCCTCTCTCCTTTCTCTCTTCTAAGTCCGTACCTCTTCTAAGGACACTCCCCTAATCTCAGGGCTGTGACCTGGGCATCAGGTCTTATCCTAGCCCCCTTACTGATCACGGTTGATCACATCAGACCACATCATGGGAGTCAATTAAATCAATACAGAATGTCCAAATTACATCACGGCACAACTGCCAAACCACTGGGATCAGGGATCAGCCAAGTCTTTCTCTAGCGATTATTCTTTCCTGATGTTGTGTTTGAGATTCACAGGCTACCACAACGTCTAGTCATGCGTACAGAATAAAGGAGCACTGGCTGGTTTGAATTCGGGAAAGGTGTGCATCGGGGATGTAGCCTCGCGCCGTCCTTGTCCAGACTGTGTGCTGAGCACATATCATCCGGGACGCTGGCCTCTGTGCAGAGGGGCCAGCTGTCAAGAGGTCAAGCGATGCACTGCATCAGGTCAATCTGCTGCACACAACCTCGTTGGAATTTTGGAAGGCACGGAGTTTAACTTTGAGGACTCGGGTGCACCCGACTAGAGCCACGGCATTCCCAGTGGCCTCCTGTGCATGTGGAAGTGGGTGGCTGACTAAGGAAGATGGAAGAAGCATCGATGCACTTGAACGGGGGTGCTGGCGAGGAATATTGCAGGTACCAGGGACTGCCCCAAGAACCCACAGATCTGTCTTGGAAGAAGTCCAGCCAGAGTGCTCCTTAGGGGCAGGGATGGTAAGACTTGGTCTCATGTACTTTGGAGGCGTTGTCAGGACACACCAGTCCCTGGGGAAGGACCTCATACTTGGGGAAGTCAAGAGAACATAAACAAGGAAGGCCTTCAATGAGATGAATTCACGCCATGCCTTCAGCAATGAGCTCAAGCTTAGGGACGAATTTGAGGATGGCACAGGACCGGGGACTCTTTGGGTTCTGTTGTGCTTTGGGTCAGTCACTATGGGTCAGACTGGACTCAGTGGACCCTAACAACAACAACAATATCACCATCATCTTTTGGTTACCTGAAATGTGTGCATCCTGGCTGAGCTCAGTTGAGCCGAGCTGGAGTCCCAGTGCCTGGTGTGAGGGAGGGATTGGGGCTGGCTCTCCAAACCTGCGATTTCAGACTCCCAAGAGCCTGCTGGTCTCATGATCCCCTGGACCTTCCTCTATCCTGGAGGGACCTCCGCCATGGCCTGGGGCAGCACTGTGAGCCCAGAGAGCTGCCTGGTGGGTGTGCCCACATCGCCTAGCAGACCTGCTCCCAGCCGTCTCTTCTAGATGACCAAGGCGCTGGGCAGTGTCTTTTACAACTCGCTCACTCACTTCATAAGTAACATTTGATCTTCCAGAAGTACAGTGTGGAGGAGCCAGGCAATCGGGAGCCCACCACGAAGTCCCTCCCCTAGAGGGCCTGGTCAGTGCGCCTTCCAGCTCAGGACCCCTCAGTCCTGCCCCTGTCCCTCCTCTGTTCAGACTCTCCCATTTCCATCCTTCCTTGGCAAATTGTGCTCTGTGTTCTCAGCCAGCTTGGGGGTTGTCGGGGCCTCTGGGGCTCTGGAGCCAGCAGCAGGGGGCACATGCACTCACAAAGGGGGGCTAATAGGAAATCCAGGTTCTCTCCTCTTCCCGCCTCCTACCCCTTGCCTGAGAATTGCTTTCAACCCAATCTTGTTTTTATTGAAGTCCCCCCAGGGGCCCCTGGGGAGGCTCTTCCCCCAGCCCCTCTGCACAGTTTTATTTACCAGCGCCCCCGTGCGTGGCATTTCAGCCTCCCCATTAATGCCGTGTGCATGCTCCTCATTGCAAGCCAGATCCTCTGAGACCACCGGGGCGGCAGCCTGCAGAACGCCAGGCTTGTTTTAATTGGTTGGAATCCATTGCTGCCAAGTGCAGGGGAGTCCCTTTCCTCAAGCAATGACCCGGAATGGGATCACGCTGCCTTGATGAGCTTGTAACACTGGGAGCGAGGCTGCCGGGAATGAAGGCGGAATGAGGCCGGCTCACATCTGTCTGCCCGGCCGGCTGGGCACACTGGGCTCCAGCAGGGTGCGTCTGTCCCGCCGAGGGATGCTCTAGCAGGTGCACTTCTGTCCAGACAGAGCCTGGTCGAGCTAGACAAACACCTGCCCAGGAGTGGCACACCAGAGCCAGCACCCTTCTGCCCAGACTGGACGCCAGCCACGGATGGCCTGGGCAGGTGTGTTGTGTCAGGCAGCCAGTCAACAGCAGCAACTAGGGCACCTTGAGTGTGTCTCAGGTCCGGTGCCAAGCTCCAGCCCAGCCCAGCCCACTCACTGGCCTTAATAATGGTCTGAGTGAGCCTAGAGGCAGTCAGGCTCCAGGAACAGGACGGCTGGCCCTGGAGCCCCTGGGGGCTCACCCTCTCATCTCTGTGGTTTCTGCTTGGCCTCTGGGTCCCCAGCACCTTGAAGATGCTGCTGGAGGGATTCTTACCTCTCCTGCCCAGCAGTACCCTGTGTCCTCAGGTGGCTGTCCCTGAACCCCTGGGTGAGGCCCCCCCCCCGTCACCAGACACAGTTTGGCCAGAAGGGTGCTGGCTGTGGTGTGCCACTCCTGGGAAGATGTGCGTCCATCTCGACCATGTCCCGTGTGGATGAATGCACACCTGGGTGCAGGTACCACAGGTCCAGGTAGATGCCTGGTCTCCATTGTCCAGGGTGGTGGGGGCACCAGGTGGCACAAAGGATGCTTGAGGCCACGCCCCAGCCCATATGGCAATAGCACACCCCGTGTGGAGCAGACCGGAGCCCTAACGTCGCCAGCGATCCCGCAGCTGCTCTGCCAGCCGGGATCGTTCCAGGAGAGTACAGCGCGCAGGGCGGACACAGCACCGGGCCGGGGCTGTTGTTGGGAGGAAGGCCGTCTCCCTCAGCAAGAGTGTCCGGGGCTTCTGAGTGTGCAAAGGACGCTGACAGCACACACACATACAGACACACATGTGTGCACACACATGCACGTAGATATGAAGGGGTTTGAGAAAGTCCCTTGAAATCTCAGCAGCCCGTCATTTTAGCAGTCCACAACTTTTTGAAACCCCTTTGCATACCCACGCGTGCACAAGCATGCACACACCCACACGTGCACACACGTGTGCACACATGTAGTCAGAATCTAGCGCCCCCTGGAGGGCAGCCCAGTCTTGCCACCTATGCTCCAAACGGTCTTGGGAAAGCTGGGTAACGAGGGTGAAAGTCATACTATAGATGCATAGAGGCCCTGCCTGGGACAAGACATGGCCCTCTGGTGGCTCTGTGGGCCAGGAGTTGGACCACTAGTCCCAAGGCAGGAGGTTCAGACCCACTGAGAGAACAATGAGGCTGTCTCCACCGTACAGAGTTAGTGCCTTGAGGTCAGGATGGACTGGTGAGCCGTGAGTTTAGTTGCAGGAATGTCTTCTTTTATTGCACTGGGCTGTAAAAATAAACACCCCCAAAGCGGCAGTTCAGAGGAAGTTCAAATCCCCTTGGAGCCCCTTCACCCCCAACCCCAGCCCTGACCCCTCACCCAGAAGTAGCAATGGACATCAATTTGGCACCTACCATGTTTGCCCTGGCAATGCTTACCACAGACACGCTGGATGGCACTGGTTTGGGCCCCGCGCTCTGTCCAGAGCAGCTTCTTTCCACTCACGCCCCATTCTGGGAGCTGGGCGGGGCGGGGGGACTCCTCTGTGCAGCCCAGGGGCCCGCCTCTCCTCCATCCTTGACCCTTGGAGCAGGTCTGATTTCCCATCAACCACGCAGACCCCGTTGTTCCACCTCTTGGGTTGCCACACCCACCGCGGAGTGCCCCTCCCCCCACTTCCACCTGCCTTTCTGTGCCCAGTCCTCCATCCCCCCCACCCCACCCCCAGCCCTTCTTAAGTGCAGCCTGGGGTCAGTGCTGCCCTCTGACCTCAAAGGGTGGGTCACTCTCAGGCAGGTGGGCTGGGAGCAGCTGCTGCAGCAGGGGATGGTGCCCTGGGCTGGGGAGCCGCGGGCTCGGGACCCAACCCTTCTACGTCCAGCTGGCACCTCCCCGGGCATGGGCGAAGCCACATCAGAGACCTCAGGCCCAGCTGCCTCCCGACCTGCCTCTGTGCCCAGGGAGATAAGCCCTGCCCAGCCTCCATCCCTCTGTCTCCTGCATCCTGGGGGCTCATGGAAAAGACCGTCCTCTATACTCATACAGGTGCATGCCGGGGCTGGAGTCCAGCACCAGGGTGGACTGAGGTGAGGCCAGCAGGCTGGGCCATGGTGTCTGAATGAGATGGTGTATGCAGGAGGGGGAAAAAACCTGGGCCCGATTGGACCCAGCCTGGATCGATCTGACAGGATTGGCTGCAGAGTGGCAACCTGCCGTGGGTGTCCTGCCCTGCCTTGCCCTGCCCTGTTAGGGTCTCGTCCAGCGAGACCCTCACGCAGTGACCCGGAGGGGCAACGAACCTGGATGGGAAAAAGAAAGAGAGACATGGGGCAAGACAAGTGCTGATCAAGCCCGTTTATTTTGCCAAAACTCTGGGTATATATTCACAACAGAGAAGGAAGTGGGAAGCACATAATCCAATGAAGCACACGGTACAACAACCAATCAGCCACATGTTCCCAATAAGGTACAAAGGGTGCGCAACAGTACTCAAAGACATCGTGGTGACGTATGGGTGAACTTATCACTATGTTCCTAATATGGTATATCTGCAGTTCAATGGGTGCTCAGTACTTTGACTAATGGCAACAAGGTCAGTTATCGGAACTGCTCGTGCTACAGTAGCTTGGAATGTGGGGGTAAAGTTGGGCAGGAAACAAAGCCTTGCTGTTAGAAAGCGGCCAAGTTTCTGCTACGTGTCTGAGGCCAGGGTCTTAATGGCTTATCGGCTCCCAACACTGCCCTGCCCTGCCCTACTCAGGGGATCCATGTCTGGTCAGCAGGGAGAAGCAGCAAGCACATGGGCGCTGGGGGTGAGAGATTGGGGGTGGATGCCACAGCCTGCCCTGGGCGCCCTGGCTTGCTCAGGGATCACTGTGTAGTCAGCATGGAGAAGGCACATGGGTGGGGAGGCAGGGGGAAAGGGGTGTGCAGAGGCCTGTCCTGCAGATGGAACTGAATGGGTGCCTGGATGCAGCCCTGCCCCCCTCACCTAGACCAGTGATTCTCAACCTTCCTAATGCTGTGACCCTTTAATACAGTTCCTCACATTGTGGTGACCCCCAACCATATTTTCGTTGCCACTTCATAACTGTCATTTTGCTACTGTTATGAATCGTCATGTAAATACCTGATGTGCAGGATGTATTTTCATTGTGACAAATTGAACATAATTAAAACATTGTGATTAATCACAAAGCAATATGTAATTATATATTGTGACATATTTGACATATTTATTTCTAATGACAAATAAATGAAATGTTGTCTTGAAGCATGGTGTCGCATGGGTAACAGTCTTCACACCGGGTACTCATAGGTGAGCGTATCTGCATGTGGGCGCACCTGCCTGGAGACGGATAGAGGAGCGGTGTCTCGGTTCCTAAGACCATCGGAAATATGTGTTTTCCGATGGTCTTAGGCAACCTCTGTGAAAGGGTTGTTCGACCCCCCAAAGGGGTCGCGATCCCTAGGTTGAGAACCGCTGACCTAGACAGCAAAGAGACTGATCTCCTGCGGGGTGGGGGTGGCGGGGCGGCCCTGATGCCCCTGCTGGACATGGCTGTGCTGGGAGCTGGGCCCGTGCACGCAGATTGGCCTCGTCGTGTGGGGGCACGCGGTGTTTCCCATCAGATGATGAGCAGAGTGAATGTTCGGAGGCCCGGCTGGGAGAGACCCAGGGGGCCCCGGACCCTGCGATCTGACCTAGGTGGGGGCATTCAGTGGGTGTACTTTAGGGGTCAGGAAGCTGCCAGCATGGGGACACAGCATTCTTCTGTTTTGTGCGCATTTGGTCTGTTTTCGGGGATCCCACAGATCCCAGAGTGACAAGCCCTCAAACAGGGCAGGGTGCAAGTGGAGACTCTCCTGGGTGTGCTGTGCCCTCCTGTCCTCCCTTCACCACCACCACCCCCAGCAGACTCCGGAGAGAGTGCCCAGTGGGGTGGGGACCCTGGTGCAGAGGTGGCTTTGCGTGCCTCCTCAGGTGTCCTTCCAGACAGCGGCTGGACAGCTGCCACTGCAGGACAGCTGGCAGAGAGGAGACAGGGAGGCTGAGACAGTCAGTGGCAGGGCCTTGGCGGGCTGAGCCTGGAGGCTGCGGTCGGGGCTCAGCAGAGAACCAGCCTGATGCCTGGAAGGACAGGGGCCAGCATGCAGACTGCCCAGGGACTGGGCATCACTGTGGGCCTGGGGTAGTGGGAGGGCTCCTGGGGCCAGTGGCCTGGGAAGGGGACACCTTTGAAGGGTTCAGAACAGCACCTGTGCTGGACGATACTCCTCCGGGGGCAGCTGGACAGATGCTCTTCCGGGGGCAGCGTGGGATCTGCATCGCAAGGGAGGCACTGCAGACCACAGCCCAGCATGACCGTCCAAGACCCCCAGAGTCAGAGCCGAGGGGCGCTCCGTGGGGGTCTCTGAAGCCGGTCTCCAGGCCTTTCTCCCAGTGCCTGAAACTGAGTGAGCTTGTGAGCTGTTTCCACTGTCCAGGGACCCAAACAGGGGCTGTGTCAGGGACTCATTCACTCACTCACTCACTCACTTACTCACTCATTCGCTCAGTCACTCACTCAGTCACTCACTCACTCACTCACTCATTCACTCACTCACTCATTCACTCACTCACTCATTCACTCAATCACTCACATTCATTCACTCACTCATTCACTCATTCTTCCATCCTCCCACCTCTACTGAGCACCTGCTGTGCCCTGCATACCGCTCAGGGCACCGAGGACTCACGGTGGACTCCACGTGTTGATGCTGACGGATGAGTGAGCAAGTGACTGAGCCAATGCCGCCTGCCAACAGGAGCCCTGCTGGCACCGGGAGGACTCAGGCACTGTCGAGGGGTCAGCACTTGGAACCTGCCTGGTGGCCTGGCTGCCTGGCCACCTGGCCCCATAAAGATGGTACACTGTGACCCCAACTCTGTCTGTGGCTACAATGATACAGGTCACCAGGTGTGGGGGCAGGCCCAGAGCGGGGCGGAAGGTGGCTTCAGTCCAAGGGCTACGGTGGGACTCCCTGAGGGTGGGGCTTCACAGGAGGACCCTCACTGGCTACTTTGGAAGGGCCTGCGGTCAGGTGTGGCCGGCTTGAAGAGGTCAGGAGGTCAGCATGGTGGGGACCAACAGAGGAGACTGGCAGGCACAGGATAGGGCTGGAGGAGAGGGCCTGCAGGTTGGAGCCCGGGTCGCGTGTTAGCTGCTGGGAGGAGAAGGTTCTGGAAGGGTAGTTTGGATAAGCCGAATTCTGGCCATCTCTTTTCCCCTCTGCTGGAGCCAAACGTGTGGCAGGCGCTGAGCATGGCAGGCCAAGGGGGGGCAGGGGTGGGGGTGGGACTGCTTCTCCCCTTGGCTGCACCCCCGCCCCTGGGGACACAGGCCTGGCACCGAGTGGGAGAGGAGACCAAGAGCAAAGGCTGTGACTATCTCATGTGTTGGGTGAGAGGGATGTGAGCCACCCTGTATGGATTGCCAGTCAGTTCATACCCTACATCCTCCGGCACCGCCCCCCCTGCCAGGATCCCACACGGGGCTCGGGGCCTGGCTGGCAGTGGGTGAGGGGTGCTGATGGCCGCCCTTCCTGGGTCTGTTTGCTAGAGAGCAGATGTGGGGAACTTTCCAGAGACCAACTCACTCCACCCCAAATTGAGATGCTGTGAGTCTCAGCTGTCACCCCAGACCGGCCATTAGAAATGTCCTCTGCTAACGCCAGGGCCTTACGTCCTCATCTGCATGGCTCGCACCCGCCAACCACTCAGTCCCATGCGAGTCCTGTGGAGAACTCCGGGGAAGTGGGTCCCACGCACCCCAGTCTGAAATGCCTCTTCTCCTCCTCTCGTTTACAGTGCGGCGTTAAGACCCAAAGGCCCGAGCTACCCCTTTGGGCTCCCCCTGGAGCCGGCCGCCAGCTCTCCACCTGCAAACAGGTACGCACCAGCATGTGGTGGCTGCACATCGTTGGTTCTTGAAGGCAGCCCATAAGGTGTCCAGGGGGTGGCCGGGGTGGACTTCTCCCCCAGCGGGCTTCCCATCCCAGCCCCTCACTAGACACCGCCCAGCAAAGTGCATGCTGGGTAACGAGTAACAGGAGCAGCTGGCGAGGGCAGGAGGGCAATGTGCAATTTTCACTTCCCTGGGTCCACTGTGCGCCCACTCCAGCCGTCGCACGGGGTCTCTGTCTGTAGCAGCTGCTCAGACCGCCTGCCACCTTGCAAAACTCCCCCGCTAGCTGACCCAGGGCTGAGGGCACCTCGGGGAGCCAGCCTATCTGGCACAGGTGTGACACCCATATGGAGTCCAGGTAGTCAGGCTGGGGTGACAGGGAAGCCTTGACTTAGCTCCCTGTGCTGTCCAGCCCTGCCCCACCGGTGGGGGGTTGGGGGTTGGGGGGGATGCTGCCTATATGTAGGCCGGGTGCAGAGACCTTTATGAGAGCTGGCACCTGGGCGGCAGGTGTGAGCCCACGTTTCTCCTCTGGGATGTCTTGGGCCTATAAATATCCCCGGCTGGCTTCCTCCCGCTGCAGATGCCAACAGGGAAAGTGGGTTAATAAATAAGAAAGGGCCTCAGGGCCAAACTCTCTCCGGGAGGAGAGGCGTCGCCGCCGCCAGCCCCTCCTCTTCTCCCCAAGGGTGGTCTATGGACCAGGTTCCTGCCGATGGGGGCAGAGACGGGTGCAGGGCGTGTGTCCCCAGGTGTGACCAGGTGTGGATCTGGGGCTGGTTGTCTGCAACCTCTGTTGAATCTCATCAGCATGGTGGTGGTGATGGGGGAGGGGATACACTTCTTTCCAGACTCTGCCCTCTTGCAGGTGGGGACCAAGGCCCAAAGGGATCTGTGCCTGGCACGTGGGAGCCAGTCTTGAGGCCGCTCCTGGTCTCTGGCCCCAGCAACCCTGCCTTTGGGCCGCCCCAGCAAGCTCCCACTGAGCCTGGAGTGGTCTCTGTGGGGTCACCCGAGGGAAGCCAACCAGGCCCCAGCGGCAGCTGAAGCTGCTACTTCTAGGCGCTAGGTGCTCTCAGAGCTGGACAGAGGGGCCAAACAGAGTCCAGCAGTGCCTGGGGGGCTGCCGGCCGGAGCGAGACCTCTGGGCTGTGGGGGCATCTCAGAGAAGGGTAAACCCTTTAGATTTCCTGCAGAGGGAGGCCGTCCATGGGGCCCAACGGAGGTCCTGCCCTTTGGGGAGTGTATTCTATTCAGAGAGGGCTCACCCCCTCCTTCAGGCACAGGTCACGGTGAGAGAGGTCACCCTCCCTCCCAGCCACCCCCTGGGAGATGGCATGGCTCACAGGCGGCTGGAAGGCAGCGTCAAGCTCAGCTCCATCCTGTCTGGGCAGGTGGCCCGGGAGCTGGCCCGACCCCCAGGGACTCAGAGTCCCAGGAGGAGGGGGTGCTGCGTCTGTCGGCTTTTCCCACTGTTTCCTGGACACGGTGGGGTTTCCTATCGGACTCGGTGGTGCTCTCAGTGAGGTGTTGAGCTGATAAGGAAAGCTTTGGAGTTGAACCCACTATCGTGGCTCTGGGCGGGCACAGGCTCCATGGTGGGGTGGGGGTGGGGGGGTCAGTTTCCTTTTGTGTCTGGAGCCTCCGGTGGTAGAAATGGTCAGTGAGCATGCCTGGCTGCCAGCCCAAAGGCAAGAGGGTCCAGCCCATGAGGTGCCTTGGAAGAAAGGCCTGGAGATCTATTTCTGAAAGCCCAGCCGGGGAAAGCTAAGCGGAGCCCAAGCCTGCTGGGGCACAGGGGACTACCACGCATCCGGGTCGCTGGCCCATGCCTGCTTCTGCCTTGAGGGGTCAGGAAGAGAAAGGGGCCTGAACTTGAATGGGTGTCCTTAGCTCTCTGGTCCAACCACTGTCCCTCCATTGGTGTCCAGAGGGACTTCTCTCTGGCCCTCTACCAGCCCCAGGGAGCCACTGTGTCCCACGGGCAGCACTGGCCTGCCTTCTCTTTGCCCTCTCAGCTGGGGCAGGGATGGCAGCACCTGAGGGACAGGCTGGCTCAGGACCCTGAGCCCCTGAGACGGCCCCTATAACTGTGCAGGGGCCATGTGTGCTGCCACTGTGGGCTGTGCCCACTCCCCTGGGCTCCCTGCCCCTGGGGGTGGGGGTGCTGAGGACTCGGTGCTGAGGTGCCAAGGGAGGAGCTACCACAGCAGGGCTGTGGGGGAGGGGCTCTGCTCCCGACTCCTGGTCTGGGGTGTGTGCAGGGACAGAGAGTGGGGGGCCGAGAAAGCCATTGTCGTCTTGCCCAGGGGACCTGTCTGTGCCTGGCTTTGGGGACAGCCCCATCACCCCAGGTCCTCAGACACGTGGCCAAATGAGGCCCTGCTTCCTGCTTCCTGCTTGCAGCCTGCTCTCATTCTCTGCGCCTCTGGGGACCCACGAGGACAGGCCATCAGCCGTTTGTGGGAAAGTCCTACTGCTATCTCCTCCCACCTTCCCACGGATGCTCGGAGTCCCCATGGCATTTCTAAGCTGACATTCATCTTGCTGCTGGTGACTGAATGAGAGTCCATGGCCCCCCAGGTGTGTGTCCAGGATCAAACATACGTTGGCCACCAAGGGCCAGGCCCCGGAGAACACCAGGGAGCAGGAGGTACTAACTCACCTCATAAGCGAGTCTGCTGCCTGCACCCAAGGCGCCTCCAGGAGGAACCTGGGTGCCAGTGGGGCCCACGTACACAGAGACATGCAGGTGCATACGTGCCTGCATATAGGTACGTGTCCATGCATGTCCACATGCGTGCAATGCATGGAGGAGCACACACGTTCACAGCCACGCACACACATGCTACAGACATGTGCCAGACACATGCTCATGTGCGCGCACATGCTCATGCATGTTTACATGTGTGTGTTGCGTGCGGTCATATGTACACACACGTGCACACATGTCCCCCCTCAGCTGACAGATGACATGTCAGCTCGTTGAATCCCCAGTAGCACACCTGTCAGGTGCTTTGTTCCTAGGGCTCTCGGGTGTCTTGACAGGGAAAGAGGGCCATTGATGTGGGTGGGCCTGGCAGCCATGCCCTGCCCAGCGGCTCCCCATTTAAGGATACAGCTCCTCCTCCTCCTCCTCCTCCAGCTCTTCCTCCTCCACCTCCTCCCCAGTCCTGGCAGTGAGTGGCCTGCAGGCCTCTGTGCCTGTCCTAGCTGCCTCTTGCCTGGAGAGCCCCACCTCCTCGTGCCCCCGCCCTCATGGCATCCCCTCTGTGTGGGCCCTCGGCGGCTGCCACACCCAGCAGCCTAATGGAGCTACTCCAGCAGCTGATGTTTGTCCTCTCACATCAGCCCGGAGGCCATGCCAAGATGCGGGTGTGGGCAGGACCAAGCTCCCTCAGGGGCTCCGGGGAGGGTCCCTCCTGGTCTTGCCCAGCTTCCCGTGGCCCCTTGGCTTGTGGCCGCAACACTCCCACCCCTCCCTCTGGCTCCACTCGGCCTCCTCTGCATTTGTCTGTGCCTGAGCCCCCCTTTCTTATCTGGTTCCCACCAGATCCACCCTAATTCAGTATGACCTCACCATCTCTCTGCAAAGACCTGCCCTGCTGGCCAGGGGTGCCAGATCCCGACTGCTTGTCCCCGTCATGCAGTCGGGGAAAAGCCTGCCCAAAACATGTCACATGCCCAGGGACTCAGACTCAGCAGGAAGGGGCAAGCCAGTCCCCTTGGCGGTCAGAGGCTCATTCAGGAACCATGAGGTCAAGACTCTCCCCCAGAGGGGTAGGAGCAGGGGCCTTGAGGTGTGGCGTTGGTGAGTGGGGCTGGCCCAGGCGGTATGTGTAGGCCGGGCCAGAGGAGGGAGGACGAGCTGTTAGTGCCGAGGCTTCTGGTCCAGATGCAGTGGGAGGGTGTTGCATAAGAGACCAGGCCTCCAGGCCAGACCAACTGGCCAGTGCCCAGTGGGGAGTGTCCCATGTGTGCTCCCGGGGCTTGTTGAGGGGCAGAGTTCAATTCTTAAAATCTTATTTTCTCTGATGAGAGGTTATTATTTTTTAAGTTCTTTGACACGTTCTCCCCAGTCTGCACATGAGAGGTCATGGGGGTGGGGTGGGGGCAGGCAGGCACACAGGGGACACATCCTGAGATGGGACACCCACTGTATCGGCAGTCTGTGGAGTGACCTGATATGAACGCACAAAAGCCGGTCTCATTCCCCTCCCCCTTGTCCTCCCCCCCTGCGGCCCCACACCGTCACCCTAGCTGTAACTGAAAACTCAGAGGGGCCGTGGTCCAGCCACATCTGTTACTAAGAGCCCCTCGATTGAAGAAGTCTGCACGCACAACAGAACCCCTCACTGCCCCATCACAGACAGATAGACACACGCCCACCTAAAGTCACGGTCCCCACAGACATCTGGGTCGCCCAGTGCTGCTCTGTGGTTGGGGTGCTGAGGGGACTGCGTGCCACCTCTGGGGTAAGCACATGATGGCCGAGAAAGCCTGGGGAGCAGGGGCAGGGCCAGAGGTGAGAGACTGACTGCAAACTCAGGGGGGCCAGACAAACCCACAACTGCAGGTCCTGGGCCTTCAGCCAGCACCTCCTCTGCTCACCGCACAGCCCCCCACCCCAGGTCAGGTAGTGCTAGCTGCATCCCGGCCCCTGAGCCGGGGGAACTTGCTGGAAGGAACAGGGAGGCCAGGGCAGCGCAGGCATCTCATCTGGCTCCTGCCCTCCCCACAAAATGAATCTGCAGAACCAGCTCCTGGCAACGGTGCCGAGTTCTCACCATGCTCCATTCGCCAGGGCCGGAACACCGGCTGTGGGCAGTGGCACTGCCTGCACATGCATTTCCTGCCTGGTGGTTCTCATGGAGATGCAGTGGGCAGGGCTGATCCCCACAGCACACCACCGCGCGGCAGGGCCACAGTGCCCCACGGCCACCACCCGCGCACCCACTCTGACTCGGGCACTGGGTGCTCGCCGCAGAAACCAGACCTGTTGAGTGGGTCCTGGGTCTTGTCCACTGCAGGGAAGAACTTGCTTCACCTTCCTGCTGCTGTCTAAGCACAGGGCCTTGGGGTCCTCTCAGAGAGGGGCTGATGGGAACAAACCCCAGCTCCAAGCCCAGCCACTGATGTGGGGTCAGTTCCTACCTGAGAGGACTGGCAGAACTGGCACAGGGGAGGGGCTGGAAACCTTATGGAGAAGCAGACGGCCACATCTTTCTCCCATGGGGGTCCCTTTGAATAGCAATGCAATGCCCCGCCCGCCCTGCCCGGGCACCTTCAACAGGCACGGGCATTTAGGGCCGGGAGTTGGTGAAAGCGGCTCTCCTCTGTGGAGTGAGCTTTCACGTGACGCCTGAACACCCAGTGCTTTGAGGTACCCAAGGTCCCTTATCAAGACGGGCCACCCCACACAAAGAGCAAGCCACCCCAAAGCAGTTGGTTCTGACTCAGAGCTGACCCCACAGGGCAGGGGGTCCAACTGCTCGTGGGGGGTTCCTGGACTGTGGACATTTTATGAGCGGACAGCCTCATCTGTCTCCCTCAGACCAAGGGGTGGGTTTGAGCCCCCAGCCTTGCTGTTGGCAGCCCAGCACCTAGCCCAGTGTGCCCCAGGGGTCCCGCACAGCCCAGGAGCCAGCAGGCAGGGTTGGTTGGTGGCCACTGTCTGTGGTGCTGAACCTTGGGGAGATCTCTCTCTCTCTCTCTCTCTCTCTCTCACACACACACACACACACACACACACACACACATTTGTGCTCTGCATTTCTCTTCTCCTTTCTCTCTGAAGGGAAGCAGCCCAGTGGGCGCTCCCCACGGGGAGGGGCATGCTCCTTAAAAAGCCAGCTGTTGGGGATCAAAAGGGCAGCATGTGGACCAAGGTCAGAGGCCAGGAGTTTGGGGAAGGAGGAGAATGGGGGCAGGAGCACCGATCAGTGGATGAGTGGTGCCCTCCGGGGGTGAGTGGGTGGTGGTGCACTCAGCGACATAAAACATGGGGTGGGGGTGGGGTGAATTGGTGAGCTGATCCGCTCTGTTAAAATGAAAGCGTTAGAAGAAAGGAAGAGACTAAGGAAACGTGCTGCCTCCCCTCTCCAGGAGCCCCGGGAATGCTGTGGGCTGGGTGCTGGCTGCTAACCTCAAGGCCAGCAGTTCAAACCCTGCAGCCGATCCGGGGGAGCAAGATGGGGCCGACGGCTCCTAGTCTCAGATTGACAGTCTCTGAAGCCTCTAGTGAGCTTCTGTGTTGTGTTGTTGTTTAGACCCCGTTCTATCTGCGGATCCCCAGGCTCAGAATCCTGGGTGGGGTTTCAGGTGTTGAGACAAAACCCACTGCCATCCCGTTGATCTGACTCATGATGTCCCTACAGGACAGGGTGGAATCACCTCTGTGGGTTTCCAAGACTGTAACTCTTTACGGGGGTAGAAAGCCCTGTCTTTTTCTCAGGGACGGCTGGTGGTTTCAAACTGCTGACCTCCCTCCGACTTGCCCATGGGGTGCACTGTCTCTTCAGAGTGCACCTCTGTCTGTTGATCAACCCCCACATTGTCCGATGAGCTACTCGACTTGTAACCCTGGGCATGTCACCTGGCCTGCCCAGGCTCTCAGCTTCCTCGCTGGGACCTGGGCGCCATGCTCCCTTCCCCACTAACAGGGTGTCCAGGGCTCCAAGGAGACCATGCACCCAAGTGGTCTTGAACGCCGGTCAGATACTATAGAAATATGTGACATTCAAAACAGCAGCAGGTTTGTGGTAGAGAGGGCTTCTGAATCTCAGCCTGGATGCCCCAGCCTTTGGGGCCTCTTTCTTTGGGGAGGTGACATGGAGGGGTGGGAGCAGAAAGAAAACATCACAAAGCCACAGCAGAGCCCTGGGAAGGAGCCATCTGTCCGACTCACAGCCCCAGAGAACTGGACCCCAGAGAGAACTACTGCTTCTTACCTCTATGTCACAGGGAGCAGGTGATTCCCCCCCCCCCCGCACCCCCACACACCTCCACTGCAGCTCCACGTTGGTGAACTCAGAGTACCTTGGCCCGAGGTCTCTGTGGCGGAACTGAACAGAGACGCGAAAGCCCAAGAAGGTGTGTGGGGCATGTGGCTGCTGGGAGGCACTTCTCTCATCAGGCAGCCGAGAGGCCAGGTCTCCTCTGGGGCAGCTCTCGGGGAGCTGGGGCGGGTGCATGGGTGCGTGTGCATGTGTACATGTGCATGCACACACACAGTGCTGAGTGTGCCAATGTAAATACATGGCCTTTGTGGACAGGCTCCTCACCCCTTCCTTCAGCCACCGTTCACTGAGCGCCCTCGGTGCAGGGGAGGGGGGAGGGGGACAGGGCTTGCAGAGCCAGTGCAATGCAGGTGATGCTGGGATCACCAAGGCATGCTTCCTGGGACCCCTGGGTCCTCCTCACTGCCTCTCACCTCATTATCAACCCTCCCCCACAGGCAAAAACAAAACCATTGTCATTAAGCTTAAGTCGACCCAGCCCGTGGTGACCCCATGGGTCACAGGGGAGACCCGCCCCAGGGGGCTCTCCTGGCTGTGACCTCTATGGAAGCTAGGTGCCAGCCCTTTCCTCCAAAGCACCCGCCAAGCACAGACTGTGGGTTCTGTGGGCCTGTCCTCTGGCAGGTCCAGGGTCTCTGGCGCTGTGGCTCCAGAGCTGTAGATGACTCTGTGGCCTGGTCCGCACTGTCCAGAGGCTGCAGTAACAGGGCTCTCACTCGCTGCATCCAGTCCATGTTGGCTCGCCGTCACCCTACAGCACGGGGCAAAACTACCCCGTGCATTTCTGAGGCGGGAACTCTTTACAGGAGTAGACAGCCTCGTCTGCCTGCAGAGGAACAGCTGGTGGTTTTGAACTGCTGACCTTGCGGTGAGCAGCCCGATGCATAACCCGCTATGCAACCAGGGCCCTCACCCAGTACTAACCCCCAACAAGCTCCGGCCTCTGAGTGAGCGGTGAGGGCCTGGGGCCACGGGGATCCCAAGCTGCAGCATCTCTGCAGGGACAGAGGCGGGTCAGGGACGGAGCAAGGTCCAGGCAGTGCTACCCGGGTCTGGCTTCAGGGTGGGGACCCGCTGTGCTGGGCTGCCACGTCCAGCCTGGGAAGCCAGCCCTTCTCTCACAGGATGCAGCCCATTGGAGTGGTGCTGGGTGGCCAGGCAGGACCTGGGAGGCCGCTGTCCTGAGAGAATGCATGTCGGTCAGGGCTGTGCTGCTACCTGTCCCCAGAGTGGAGACCAAGGGATTGTAGAGACCAACCCCCTTTGTCGTGCCTTCTGGGCAGTGAGGCCAGGCGGTAAATGTCCTTAGAATGTAGAGATGGCTATGCCCTGTGGCCCCACTCCTCCCATCAAGACACATTCCAAAGCACTTCAACACTTCAATAGACCGAACTCAGAGCTGGGAGACCAGGCTGCTGCATACAGCGACTCCATCTAATCACAGATCCTCTCGGGCCAGCTGGCTGCACCAGCCTGGCAGAAGCCCTGCCTGTCATCACTGCCCCCACCCCCATCCCCGGCCACCGGCGGAAGAAGCACCGAGGCACTGGAGCAGGACAGTGAGGAGAGGGTGCTGGCCTGGTCCCCAGGTACACAGGAGTCCAGAAGTCACCGGGCCCAGGCACCTCACCGGCTGTCTGATTGCCATCCTCGCAGTCAGATATGGCGCGCATGGTACTCCTGTTAAAGGGAGTAGTTTTTTTGGTGAAATGGAGCCCTGCCTGGGGCCAGCCAAGTCACTCTTACCTAACTGCGGCTAGCATCCCTTCAGCCCATCACCCCCAGGACATCCCCGTCCACCTGAACCCCCAGGGGAGGGGTGGGGGCAGGCAGGAGCAGAGGCAAGACAAGCAGATCCTTCTAGATGAGGAAGTTCTCACAGCCTGGGTGTGCCCCTGGCCTTGTGTAGCCACGGAAAATCCCAAGCCTAAACACAGTTCATTCTCTAGGGTGCTGGCCTTGCAAGTGAGCCCAGGGGGCGGGGCTTAGGGCTTACTCTTTGGGCTGCTAACAGGAACGTCAACAGTTCGAAACCACCAGCTGCTCTGAAGGAGAAAGGCGAGACTTTCTCCTCCCCTACAGAGTTACAGGCTCAGACACCAGCAGGGGCAGTTCCACCCTGTCCTGGTGGGTCTGTCTCTGTGTGGCATGGGCATTGCCTGGGGGCGGGGAGTTGACCTCACAGTGTCAGATTCATTGGCTGCTTTGTGAGGCGGCGCCTCCCCTTGCTGGGTCCCTGGTAGCAGTTGCCACATGAGTAGAAGGCTGCAGCTTCCCATGTGCCCAGGGTCGGGGTGGGAAGGGCAAAAGTACCCTGGAGTGGCATCCCCCCCCCACCCATGACAGTGTCTGCAGCCTGCCTGATAGAGATCCTCCACCTTCTCAGTGGAGAAACCGAGGCACGTATGGTTCCCAGGGTAGCCCAGGACCCACAGCTGGTGAGGACTGGCACTCAGGCTGGTCTCCCCAGCACCTCACCCCTGCCCCCATTGCATCCTCTCCCTTCTTCTCCTCCCCTCCCCAGAGGGTTCCCCAGTGCCCTGACGGAGGTGCATCCTCCAGCATCAGCTCAGACCCTAGCCAGGCCGGCAGGCAGGCATTCTAGAACAACCTCCTGGAAGCCTGACCTGACCTCCAAGTCCTGGTCCCTCTCTCACCCCCACTGGCATTTCACCTCGCCTGCGTCTGTGGGCTGCATTGCCCTGGAGCTCACCTGTCGGCTGAGATCCAAGCGCATGCATGTGTGCGTGGCACCGGGCTCCCACTGCCTCTCCCAGGTGGGGCCAGCTCGGTCCCCAGTCCGTCCCCCCCACCACCCCTGGCTGGCGTAGTTAGTTATTTTTAGCAATCAATGTTATTGATGCTGCACTCCCAGTGAGGGCCGCCCCAGAGCTGTTCTTCCGACTCATTACGTGGAGAGTCGAGCTGTCCCCTCTGCTATCAAACCTGACACATAAAGATAAAACACAGCACTTTCTCGGGCAGCTCAGAACCAGAGGCGAAGACCTGGAAGGAGACTGCAGTTTTCGTAGTGGTGGTGGTGGGGGGAGCCCAGGTAAAGAGGCTGCAGGGGACCACACCCGAGGCTCATTCCCCAAGCCGGGAGGCTGAGGCTGGGGGCACAGGTGCCGACTGGGGAAGAAACACACACACACACACACACACACACACACACGCAGTCACCAGCATTGGAAAATCAGGATGGACAGAAAGGGCAGGGTGTTTGCCGGGGGCTCAGCCCTGCACAGCCAAGGCCACAGCAGGCAGTGCATTTGGCTGGAGGTTTGAGTGCTGGGCTTCTCTGGTGGCCGTGGATGGTGGCCAGGCCACTGGGTCTCTGTTTCTTCATGCCCGCCCCTCCACCACCACCCCCCCCCCGCCACTGCTGGTCAGCAGAGTCCTTGGGGCAGCCACTAACGTCCAGGGTGGGGACAAGACCTAGTGTTAGAGGCTTAGACCCTCTTCTCTGCCACTCTGCCTCCTGGCTCAGCCTTGGGGGTGGGGCAGAGCCTGGGGCTCACCAGGGGACACCCAGGATGATGCCACGTGTCCCTGAGATCTTATTTTGTATTATTATTAAATCATTTTATTGGGGGCTCTTACAGCTCTTATCACAGTGCACACATGCATCCATTGTGTCAAGCACATTTGTACATTTGTTGCCATCCTCATTCTCAAAACATTTGCTTTCTACTTGAGCTCACTTAAAGCAGCAGAGAACCTGCCCCAGGTGAACCAGCAAGCCCTGCTACCCTCTTTCTTTGCCACCAGAGGGCGCTCCTTCAGGGATGAGGTGGAACGCCAAGGGCTGGAGATGACGGGGCAGAGGTCCCGCTAGGATTTCATCCACTGCCCCATCTGTTGCTCCTGAACACTGATGAACTCAGGAATGCCAGAGGTGCCTGGCCAGGGGTGGCGATTTAGGGGTCTTTGCCTGACTGAGGAGAGCTGAGACTCGGGCACGCCATGCCGGTGGAGTGTGGGTGAGGAGAGCCGACAGCCCAGGGGAGAGGAGGGCCCGGCAGGAGAAGCCACCAGACGGGGAGGGGGATGGAAGGGGTTGCCAGAACTGAGAGGCCAGGAGCTCTAGGGATATGTGAGAGGGGTGGAAGCCCTGCAAATAATGATTGAAAGTGGGCTGGCATGCTTCACAATGGGGTGTGGGGCCCCCGATAGCCCCGCTGCCAGAGAGGCTGGAAGGCAGAGGGAATGGGGAGGGTTGTCTCAGTGCCCTTGTGCTGTGGTCACGGAGCTACCACATGTGGACGGGCGTTCATAAACAGAGAGAGATTTTCTCACAGTTTAGGAGGCTAGTCTCTCGGAGGGAGACTCTCTCTGTCTGCTCCCTGGATACCTTCTTGGTGTGGGTTGGACCTCAGTGTGGTCTCTGTCTTTCCCCACTTGGCCTCCCTTCTCTGAGTCCGATCTGCAATTTTTCCGTCTCTAAAGTGGCCCAGTCTCATCGGCAGCACAAAGAGCATCCCATCCCAATTGCTCGCACAGCGTGGGGTTCAGCATCAAGCACATTTAGTTGTTGCTTGAGAACTAGGCCCCATCCATGGCAGGGACTAGGCCCATGCTTTCTATGACAGCGGTGCTCAACCCATGGGTCGCGACCCCTTTGTAGGTCAAACGACCCTTTCACAGCAGTCTCCCAATTCATAGCACTAGCAAAATGACAGTGATGAAGTAGCAACGAGGATAATTTGATGATTGGGGGGTCACCACCGCATGAGGAACTGTATTAAAGGGTTGAGGCACTGGGAAGGTTGAGAGCCACTGCTACAGAAGATCGCTGCCAGCTCGCTCCTCGAGCCCAGCACTGTCGATGAGCGCGGGCGGTCCATGCCCCACCAGGAAGCCAGGCACTGCCACAGTTGTGTCAGTCTGCAGGCCAGCCATGGGTGCCATGACTGAGAAACTGCCGTGAGAAACGATCCAACCTACCATCAAGATGCATCAAAGAAGGCTCTCCATGGGAATGTGGACATTGGGAACCGGGAAGATGTCCTCCGGGAATGTCGGGTCTTCGTGAGAGCAGCACCAGAGAACCCAGCGTGGACCCTCCAGAGACCAGCAGCTCAGTCCTGGGAAACACCTTCTTCAGTCGCATAAACAGCCGTGATACATGCAGACCTCCCCAGATAGAGCAACCAGGTGTGTCAGTCTGGGTTGACTAGAGAAACAAACATTCATATAGGTGTATGAGAGAAATTTATATCGAGCAGCAATTATGCATCAATAAGACAGCCCATCCCAGTCCAGATCAAGTCCATAAGTTCAATATTAGCCCATATGTTTGATATTAGCCCATGAATTCCTCTTGAGACTCATGCAGCACATGCAATGATGCCAAATGCAGGAAGATAACAGGCCAGTGGTGGATCCAGTGGCGGTGGAAGCATCTCAGGCCTGGTGCGGGTCTACACGTGGCTCCTCCAGCTCCAGGGCTCTGACCGTCCTCAGCATGGCTCCATGTGGCTTGTCAGCAGGAATGTGAAGCCGAGAGAGTGTGTCTCCTGCCTGCAGGGAGGAAGACAGAAGTTCCCAGAATCCTCAGGAGAAGGCCATGCCCACAAGGAGGCACCATCAGACTGTGACCTGATTGACAGGCTAGACTCCACCCCTTTGCTCAAGTTGACAGGAGATTGTGTAACTGCCACACTCGGAATCAAATCGACCACATCTGTGCAAAGAATCATTGGAGAAGCTCAATATCATCCGTCAGAACAAGGCCAGGAGCTGACTGTGGAGCAGACCGCCAATTGCTCATATGCTAGTCCAACTTGAAATTGGAAAAATCAAGACAATTTCACAGGAGGGTAGAAACAAACACACGAATGAAACGTGACGTGGCGTGTAAGCCAGCTGAATTTAGAGACCTGTGCAAGAAGAGATGCGATGCAGAAACACACGTCACAGAAGACCAGGGGGTCGTAGCGTAGCTTCAGAGACATCGTGCGTGAAGACAGCAAAGGGGAATTAAAAAGACACGACGGAACGATTAAATTATGTGACGTGACGTGTATGCCAATAAAATGGTACTCAAAACAGATAAGAGACAAGAACTAAGAAGGATGTCGGAAGAGAATATCGGTTTGGATGCTGAACATAAGAGTCACTCAGACAAGTGGAAACGATGCTGAAGTGAGAGCGCTGAGCAGGGGGGCTTGAGAAGACACAATGGAGTTAGAAAACAAAAAACACACCGTTTGTCCAGCTGAAAGGACAGTGTCAAGCCTCGAGTTGCCGTGTTGTAGGATGCTCTGGACAAAATGTTGAATGACGCAGGAAGCAGTAAAAGGAGATGGCGGGAATGCCCAGAGTCCCTGGACCAGAAAGAACTGATTGCCGCTCAGTCATCCCAGGAGGTGGCTTAGGATGAAGAGCCAATGGCCCTAAAGGAAGAGATCCAAGCTACACAGAGGGCTTTAGTGAAAAGGCTCCAGGAATCGACGGGACACCAGCTGAAACGTCTCAGCGCTCTGATGGAGCCCTGGAGGCCCTCCCTCGTCTGTGCCAGGAAATGTGGAAGTCCGCTACCTGGCCAACTGACTGGAAGAGAGAAAGGTGCCCCAGCAGAATGCGGAAACTGTCGAACACGATCATGCCTGTCGCAGGCAACTACAATCTTGGTGGAGATCATTACAAAGTGGTTGCGTCTATACAGCAACGGGGAGGTGCCGGAGATCCAGGCTGAATTCGGAAGAGGCCAAGGAACCGTGGACCTCACTGCTGATGTCAGGTGGCCTTGGCTGAAAGCAGAGGGCACAGAAAGGTGTTTACTTGTGTTTTATTGGCTGCACCAAGGCCTTTGACTCTGTGGGTCACGACAAACTACGGGTACCACGGTGAAGCATGGGACTTCTAGAGCGCCCCACTGTGCTCACGTGCAGCCTGTGCATGGACCAAGGGACCCTGGTTCGAGGATAACAAGGGGCTGCGGTGTGTTCAGAATGAGGAATTGTGTCCATCGAGTTGCCTCCTTTCACCACACGGATTTAATCTGTGCGCTGAGCAAACCATCGGAGAATCCACTCTATGAAGAAGAACACGGCGTCGTGACTGGGGGAAGGCTGTGCAGATGATACAGCCGGGCCCGCTGCCCGTGGGGAAGACCAACGGCCATGGCCGGCAGTTCGGATTGCAACACAAGGTAGCAACAACAACAACAAAACCTCTCACAGAACAAAAACCCTCGCAACTGGACTGAGGACCGCAAGCCGATGGATTCCAGGGGCGAAGTCAAACGGCACGTGACGTTAGGCAGCTCCACCGCATGAGACTTCTTTAACGTGTGAAAGGGCAAAGATGGCGCTTTGCAGACTTGGGCGTGCCTGACCCAAATCGGGCTGCCTTTAAAGGTTCCTGTGCAGGTGAAGCTGAGCCTCGGCCGAGGACAAGGTAAGGCGAGTGGATGCCTCTGATCGATGGTGGGCTGGGGCATGCTGGGTGCACCGTGGGCGGCCAGAAGGGCGACCACATCTGTGTTGGCAGGACAAGAACGCTCTTTGGAAGTGGCGGTGGCCAGGCTTGGCGCATGTACTCTGGATGTGCGCTGGAGAGCTTCCCAGTCCCTGGAGACGGACAGCCTCCTTGGTAGAGTTGGAGGGGCAGGAATAAGAGGCAGACCCTCCCCCAAATGTACTGACGCAGTGGCTTCCGCCGTGGGCTCAGACGTAGCAGGATCAGTGGGGATGGCGCAGGACCGGACAGGGTGTGTTTGGTCCGGCTGCGTGGCAGTTCGCCAGGAGTCAGAAATGCAACCAATTAGGGGCAGCTTGGGTTGGGGAAGGGCTTTCCTCAGATGGACAGACAGGGTCCGTCTCACTCTGCTTTGTAACCCTTTGCTCCTCACCTCCATTCTCCTCGAGAACACAGGGTGGTGGACACTGCTGCCCATTGTCCTTGCACCTGTGCCCCGGCTCAGTACATGGCTCTGCTGTGCTGGGGGCTCCACAGGGAGCAAGACACTCGGACCTGGAGGGAAGGGAGGGCCAGGCAGGGCAGAGCAGGCTGCAGGGATCCACATGACAGGGGCATTGATGCCGAGGCCCGGAGATGGACCAGCAAGGAGTGTGCTAGGGTAGCAGGGTGGGGCAGACCCCGTGGGGCCTTAGGGACCTGGGCTTTGCTCCAAGTACTGGTGCTGGGCTGGTGGGTGTTTCTGAGTGGGTCTGAAGACCACCTGAGGAGAAGGTGCGTCCCGGGGGGGAGGGCAGTGCTTGGCCTGTGGTGGGAGGCACAGGGTGGGTGCTGAGGGCGGTTCCAGAGGCGCTGCTGGAGAGGCTGGAGAGGAGTGAGAGAGAAAGACCCAGAGGACAGGTGCCCAGGTGCGAGGCTCTAATTTCTACTCTAGCGGCTTCTCGGACTCCATGAGACCAGGGCACGATGGGGGCAGGAGGAGGGGGGACATCAAGGGGAAGACTGGTCTCCCGCCCACCCCCTGACCCCCTGCTCTCCGTCTGTGCTCTGGTCCAACACCAAGCACAGCCCCGGCTGCCCTGAGGGAGCTCCATCCCACCTCTCTCCCGGGGGAGTGGCTGTCCCTGTCCTTCCCCTGGTCCCGGGGCAGGTGGACCCCTCAGTACCAGGTGCTCCCATTTTCTGGCACCAGTACCCCTCGTGGTCATGCATCTCAACGCACAGCACCCAGTCTGTCTGCCCGTCTGTCCATCCGAGCAGGGCTGCCCCTGAAGGGCTGCCTGCACTGAAATCTTTACGGGGAGACCCAACTTCCTCAAGGCGAGGAGAGATGGGGGTTCAAACCGCCGGCCTTGGGTTGACAGCTAAGGTTAGGTTGCAGTGAGACGGGGGGGGGTGGGGGGTGGGTGAGGGTTGGGGGGTGGGGGAAGGGGGCTGAGAGTTTGCACGCCAAGCTGACAGGAAGCAGGTGGGTCCAGAAGCTCCCGAAGCTCCGTTTGATCTGGAGACTGCTGTGGGCTTCCTTCTGCTCTCCGCCTGTCAGGATGGGCTCCCGGAGATAGGAAGGGGCCTCTTGGTGACCCGGCCCAGCCAGGCAGTGGCTCCTGGGGTGGCAGGGGCTCCTGCATTTTGCTAGGCATGTCTCAGAGCCCCTGGGGAGCAGGGCGGGGTGGGGGGTCTGAGCTGCGGATGCCAAGGGCTTCCCAGGGATCCTGCTGCTGCGCAGTTCCCCGCCCCCCCACCCCCCACCCCCGGCATACCCACCCTGCCTGTGCACACTCGATGCAAACCTAATCTAGAGGAAAAATGAGTCAATTGAAACCCAATTTCCTCTCTCTTTGCACAAACGCTCCGCTCCGCACGCAGCCTCTGGTGGCTGCTGCTGCTGCTGCTCAGGGAAGCACTGGGGCTTCCCAGGCACAGAGCTACTTCCGCCCCAGCCCTGCAGTGGAAAGGGGGCCCAGACTCTGCCAGGGGCGGGGCTACAGGAATGAGGAGAAGGGCCTCTAAGGCAGGCCAGGCTTCTCTGCCACTAGAGACACGGCCCTGCTCCTGGGGGAGTGCTGAGCAGTAGGCGGCTGGCTGCCCAGGACTCCGCGTGGCAGAGGGTGTACCACACAGTCTGAGCTCATGGGGACACTGTCTGCAATATGCTAGCAGCTGGTCCTCGTCCATCGGGTGTCCACCGCTGCCCGGGGAGTGTCCCCTGCCCATGCCAGAGGGGTCAGCAGAGAAGCAGCCCCACTCTCAGGCTCCCCTTTCACCCCAAACTCAGAGTCAACCTCTCCTCCCCACTCTCCCCAGCCACCTTCCCTATCCCCCCCACCCTCCTTCTTCCTAAGAAAAAGGAAGCAGGCCACAAAGCCATTGGCTGGGCAGTGGGAGTGGGGGTGGGGCAGGTAGGAGTTGCCAGAGACCAGTGAGACTGCCAGTTCTCCCAGGACCACCAAGGAACGACAAACTGGTGAATGGGAGGTCTGTCACAGAGCAGGAGGTGCCAGCTCCGGGGAGGGCTAGCTCTGGGCTGCAGGCTCTGGTCGGGAGTGGTGTGTAAGCACCCCGTCTTCTGCTGATAGCTCAGCCCCAGGGGGTTCTGCTGGTCTTTGGGGACAAGCTACAGAGTGAAGAGAGCTGGGTGACAGTGAGAGGCAGGAGGGAAGTTGGACCCTGGGGGGACAGGGTTCATTGTCCAAGAGTCCATTCTGACTCCTCTCAACCCTAGAGGCCAGCGTAGAACTGCCCCTGTGGGCTTCTGAGACAGTAACTATGAGACTAGAAAAGCCTCATTTTTCTCCTGAGGAGCAGCTAGTGGTTTTGAACTGCTAACCTTCCTGTTAACGGTCCATTATGCCACAATGGCTCCTTCCAACCCCTTGTGAGCCTATATAAGGCTTTTAAGACTATACACCTTTACAGGAGCAGACAGCCTCATCTTTCTTCCACAAAGGGGCTGGTGGGTTTGAACCACCAACCTTGTGGGGATTTATTCCACAATGGCACCAGAGCAGGACTCTAGATCGTGGTCAGGGGCCTACCCAGCTGAGTGTATACCCTGCCTCTGACTGCCAGGAGAGTTCGGGCATGCTAGAAAAGTGGTTTTCAACCTTCCTAATGTTGTGACCCTTTAATACAGTTCCTCATGATGTGGTGACCCACCCCCCAACCATCAAATCATCCTCGTTGCTGCTTCATCCCTGTCATTTTGCTACTGTTATGAATTGGGCGACCCCTGTGAAAGGGTCATTCTACCCCCAAAGGGGTCGTGACCACACATGTTAAGAACCGCTGCTGTAGCTAGTTCCAGATGATTTCCAGGACACAGGTGGCAAAGAAACGGACACAGGTGGGGACCAGGAGGAGAGCCAGGGCCACAGATAAGCCACACCCAACTCCCAGAAGACCATCCCTTGAGAGAAAGCCCCCTGCCCTTTAGCTTCCAGGGTGGGACAGAATGCCAGGAGCCAGGTCCCAGCCCTGGGGAGCGGGTCTCGGAGCAGGTGGCTTCGGGCATCATCAGTAGATGGTCAGGAAACTCCCAGACTTGCTTCAGGGCTCCTCGGACGGGCTGCTCAGTGCATCCCCGTAGTTGCTCCCAGACCATTGCCGAGTTCAGGGACATGCCGGAGGGCCAGAGGAGGACGAGAGCCTGAGGGTCTGCTGGCAATTGAAACCGTTGTCAGGAAGGATTTAAGAGGGCCCTGGACTTGTCCTGTGGTTGGCGGGGCCTGAGGGTGGGGCTTTTGTGAACAACTACACCAGTGTTCTGCTGTTGTGGAGGGGACACAGGGCGGGAGGGACGGTCCATCAGCTTCTCCCCCGATTCAGCGCCTTGGCGGCCATCCTCCTCACCTCCTTCTCTGCGATGTTGCCCCCCCCCCCCCGTGAACATGGACTCCCTGAGGTTGGTTCCTGATGTTCCCATCTACCCTTTTGACTTGCCAGCGGCCACTGGATCCCTTAGAGATAGATTGTGACAAGGGACGACTACGCTGGGGGGCAGGCAGCCTTGACTAATCCTGCTAGACTGTGCTTTGGTTTTAAGAGGTTGGGGGGCGGGGGGAAGAGTGCTACTCTGTGGTTGGTGAGAGCTGATCTCAAAGCCTCCGTGGTTCCGGGGAAGACTGCAGTCCCTGAGAATTCCCAATATGCTCTACATTCTCCCCCTGCTGATCAGGACTTTTCTGGGGACTCTGTGATCGAGGTGGTAGCTGGCGATGGTAGCGGGGCACCACCTGGTTCTGATCTTAGGACAGCGGGGGCAGTTGCTCGTGCTGCAGACAGCCACATAAGGCCCTGGTCCCCAGCCTACCTGTGTCCTCCCTTGGGGTTCCCTTGACCGTGGCGGGGCGTCTGTAGGCACACCTGGTCCATCGTGGCCATTGCTCTGGGCTGGGACGGAAGTAGAAGAGGGACCCCACCACCTAGCCCTCAGCGGCTTTGATGCAGGTGTTGGGGGCTCCCAGTCTCCACATTCTCTGCCTCGTACCCGCCTCACGTGGGGTGTCTTATTAGGAGTGTCTCCCCAGTCCCCCAGCACCCTCTGGGATAGAGCAACATCACTCCCACTTTGAAAATGAGGAGGCTGAGGCCCAGCGCACCCAGCCACACCCAACCCGCTACCATGGAGTCCAGCCCGCCCCATCCTGAACCCTTGGAGTAGATTCCCGACAGGAAACCTCTGTTAGTGCTGGCAGCCTCCTCTTTCTCCTTCCCAGCAGCTGGTGGGTTTGAACCACTGACCTTGTGGGGAGCTGCCCAATGCTTTCCCTCACAGTGCCACCAGGGCTCAGGGTTTCATAGTCCTGTCTGTCTGATTACAAAGCTCAGACCCTTTGAAGGTCACTGTTAGGGGCCATCAAGTCGGCTTCAACTTGTAATGACCTGTGTACAGCAGAACCAAAGGTCTCTGGACCCTGTACCACCTGCATGTCCCCCCATGTTGTGACCTCTAGGTAGGCGTGCCCCATCTGCACATGAAGGGCCCCATCCTGGTGGTGAAGGTGGGCTCTGTCTGAGCAGGTAGCTGATCCCCAGTCATATCCTGAGTGCTGCTGACCCTCGGAGCTCGTCTTCCAGAACCACAGCCGACAGCACTGTCAGGAGCTCCCTGGTGAAGGCAAGGAGGCAGGTCGCCAGGCCTGTCATGTTCATCACACAGGGAAGGAAACATGGTGAGCCTGGGGCCTCCGGAGCGTCTTCCAGCCCTCCTGTCAGTCTGTCTGAGGATGGTGATGTGTGTGTTTCAAACACCACTGTCACCACCACGTGGACAGGTTTCCTGTGAAAACACTGCAGAGCCCTCCCCCTCGTGACCCTCTGTCCCCTGCCCTGGTGTCCACTGCACTCAGCTCCGAGGACGGCCCGCAACGCCTGCACTGAATGCCTCCCATGCCCAGCTGTCAGGGCGGCGGTACTGCTCGTCAAGTTAGCCAGGTCACGCTGCCCCCAGTAGAGCCCGGATGGTGCGGGCAGTCCGCGGGCCATCCTGCCTTGGGGGCCAAGCATTTGTCTGAGGCAGGGACCCGGGGAAACAGCCCCGTGACAAGCACCTAGTGTGTGTAGGTGGGCCTCCTGTCGCTGGTCGGAAATGTGTGAAGTGGACCGTCCACACAACTTCGAAGAGGAGGAAGAGGAGGAGGAGGAGGAGGAGGAGGAGGAGGAGGAGGAGGAGGAGGAGGAGGAGGAAGAGAACAGCAGCTGCACAGTTGGCATAGCTCAGGTCAGCCCAGCCGCCAAATCGAGCTCCAGCGCCGTGCTGCAGCGGCCGAGGCGCTGACCCTCACCCGGAGGGCGTTGGGAGGGTCAGAAATGTGTATCCAGAGATGCCCCAAGCAGCCGTCCTGTCTGAAGACCCTACAAGACCCAGCCTCGGCGCCCAGGGAGCATGCCCCACCCTCTGCACCCAAACAGGACTGCACGCACAAGCACACGTGACACATAAGAACACTATCTGTTGGGGGAAGTGTGTGTCTGTCCCATTGCTTTCCCCTTGTCCACTGCTGTCCAGTCAGCTCTGGTCCGTGAGATCCCTGTGTGCGATAGAGGGGACCAGGAGCCCCGTCCTGCTCGGCCCCCACCCTGAGTCTATGCTTGCAGCCACTGCGCCTCTCACCAGGGGGCGCTCAGCCTCCTGCACGTGGTGCTCTACTGGGGCCCACTGGGTTTTCATTGGCCACTGTGTCTGCAGAGGGTGGGCCACCAGGCCTTTCTTCCCTGTCTTAGTGGAGAAGTGTGGTTGGAAGGGGTGCCAGCCCCCCACCACTAATCACAGGTTCAGTAAGCACAATTGTACAGTTGATTATATATATATATATATATATATATATAGATAGATAGATAGATAGATAGATAGATAGATAGATAGAGAGAGAGAGAGAGAGAGAGAGAGAGAGCATGAGAGAAGAGAGAATAAAATAATGCAGTCAGACACATTTTATGGTAGCATGCTCACCTCCTGGATGGCCGTGATCTTACCGGCCAGGTCCACACACAGCGTAGGCCTAGGTGAGGTGGGGCGGAGACCCGGCAGGAGGCTCAAGGACCCCGTTTATTGCTAACCAAGGGTTATATCTACTTCGGGGGCGTGATTGCAGGTAACCGCACATCACAGGAAGAGGCAGTACAACAGGCATACACATCATAGGAAGGGGCAGTATAATAGGCATAGGTGTGACAGGAAGGGGATGAGCTAGGGCTGTACACATGATAGGAGGGGAGGGACTAGAGGCTTACATGTGACAAGAAGGGTGGACCCTATATTCATGATGGTGGCCTAACCTTGGCCACCCTTGGGTGGGCATGACCTCTCTGGGGTCTACTACAAGGAAGTAGTCAACTACTATCCTTATCAGAAGGGAGTGGGCCCTACTTGTGGGATAAACAGTGGTGTCTGCTTGCTTTGGATGGCTGATAACCCTTAGGGAGAATAACCCCTAACCTACTTCTGATGACCTCCAAGTGTACAGTCATTCGCAAGCAGCTAAGTTTGGCCTATATTTGGGGGAGACAGCTTGGGAGAAAGCCTTGTTTCCCACAGAGAAGCTCTACTGAACCCTATCGACCATGGTGGTGACCCGTGCCTCAGCTTCTGCCATCTCCACCCGGTTAAGCGTGAGGTCAGTATTCCTCCGGCGTAGCTGGTGGTTAGAAGGGGAAGCTGGGGACTTAGGGAGAAAGCATCAGTGTCCAGAGCAATGGCGGCCTTGGTGAGACAGAACGGAGTCCCTGTGACAGGCAGCTTTTGTCAACCACGCCAAGAGCAGCAAGTCACGTGGGTCTCACTGATGGGATGACCAGGAGTCACATGGACATGATGGTGAAGTCCAGTGCTGGCTGTCAGACAAGGCCAGTGACCCACCGTGAGACAGACGATCAGCTGCTCACGGCAAGTCCATGTGGAAGCAGCAGGCAATTGAAACAGGTCCAGGGGGAGCCAGAATGTGCTCTTGAGTCGGCCCCGTCTCCATGTGGACACCGTCTGGAGGGCAGATTTGGCGAGCTGACCACTGAGGCGGGAGGAGCTGATGGCCGTGTGGGGCTTTGAGAACATCACACAGGAAGAAAGAAACGAGCAAAGCGGATGTCAGACACGTGTTTGGTGTTTTTTGTGCTGGAACACAGAGTACCAAGAGCGTGTGGAAGAGAGCATGACGTCAAAGAACTGGACGGAAGATTTCAGAGGGGAGCCCGAGAAGACACAATTCAACAATGTGCGAGGGACTTGGGGTTAGAAAAACCCCAAAGGAAGAAAACGCTGAGCACGTCTTCAGCAGAAAGAACGAGTGGAAGGGAACGAAGACAAGCTTCAAGTTGCAGGGCTGAAAGAGACGGTGGGCGAAAGATTGAACGATGCCGGCAGCATCCAAAGGAGATGGACAGATGACACGGCTGCTGGACCACAAAGAACATCGGCATCCACCAGCGTCAAAAGGCGGCATCTGAGCAAGGACCAGTGGTGCTGAAGGAAGACACTCACGTCGCACTGTAAGCACTGGTGAAACACGAGGCCCAGGAACTGACAGGATGCGCGTGGACATGTTTCGACAAGTGATGGAGCACTGAAAGCATTCACTCTCTGTGCCAGGAAATTCACAAGCTAGCTACTTAGCCCACCGACTTGCACCCACTCCAAAGAAAGGGGGCCCAACTGAATGCTCAAACTATAGAACAATGTCACTGAGATCTTGTGCAAGTGAATTTTGCTGACGAGCAACTGGTTACAGCAGGACGTCGTCTTCCAGAGCTTGTAGAGGTTCCAGGCAGATTCTGAAGAGGTCGTGAGACAGGAGACGTCATTGTTGATGTCAGATGGATCTTGGCTGAAGGCAGAGAGTACCAGAAAGACGCTTGCCTGTTTTTTATTGGCCTGCCAAGGCACTTGACTGCGTGGATCCCAGCAAGCTACAGGGATAGCCCTGAGAAGAATAAGAACCCAGAACCTTCCTTGTCCTCCTGGGGAAGCGGGGCATCCAAACAGAACAGAGGAGCACGGCGAGGCTTACAGTCAGGACACTTGGGTGTCAGGGTTGCATCACTCACTGTACTTAATTTGTTTGTTGAGCAAATCACCCGAGAAGCTGGAGCACATGATTGGAGAAAGGCCCGTGAGCGACTGTGGGTGAGCAGCCGGACACGGCTCTGCTTGCTGGAAGCAGGCGGGACTTGGAGCATTCACTGATGAAGAAGAAAGGCCAAGGCCTGGATGACCCCTCTATACAATTGGACCAACCAACCGACCGACAGACAGACAACCTGGTGAGGAATGGAGAAGAGTGGACACTGGCCGGGAGGTCACAGTCAAGTTTCCTTGGGTCCACAATCAACGCCCATGGAAGAAGAACTCAAGAGGCCCAGCGATGTGCCGCACAGGGCAAGTACACCGCGCTAGACCTCCTCAAGGCCAAGGCGCTGAAGAGCCAGGGTCTCACTTTGAGGACCGAGGTGTCCCGGACCCAAGGCAGCACCATATTCCCCATGGCCTTGGTGCCTGAGAAGACTGGACAACGCACAAGGAGGACCGGAGAAGAGCGGGTGCATTGAATGACGGTGCTGGCGTGAATATTGACCCCCCTGCAGTCGGCCAGAAGCACAGCCAGAGTGTCCCTTAGAATGGGGCGGGGCGGAGGGGCCTGCTCTCACGTCCTCTGGACGTGCTGTCGGCGGGACCAGTCTCTGGAGAAGGACGTCATCCTTGGGAAAGTGGAGGGAGAGGAAGGCCCCGGTGAGATGGGGTCAGGCCTGAACCGACACCCACACACTAGCTTCCAGCATCGCAAACACGTGTGAGTCACCCAGGTGGGAGGTGGCCAGCGGTCTTAGAGGTTGAAACAATGAACCAGGAAATGCTCCTGGAGGCCACCCCTGTACCTGAGGACAAAAGACGGGTGGCTTCTTTCCCAGCCCCTAGTGGGTACTTGACTGCTCTCTCTGCATCCTCCCTCCACCTTCCCCCTGCCCGCCCCCACCCTCCCCTGCCCTAGGACTCCCCAAGCCCCCTGACCCTTCCCCTGCCCTCCTGAATATCCTCCATCATCCCCCACCATCCCCCTTCCCTCCCAACCATCCCCCACAATCTTCCTATTATCCCCCTGCCCTCTCCCATCTTCTCGTCCATCCCCCCCACCCCGCTCTCCCCCTTATCTTCCCAGCTCCACCACACTCAGGCTCAGTGGAGCCTGGCCAGCTCATCAGTGAGCAGATTGGGGGGCTGAGCCTGTGTTGACAGGTCTGTCTTCAGCCTAACAGCCTGTCCCTTCCCCTGGGGCTGTTCCCTCATCAGGAGCTGGAAGTATCCGGCCCCAGCCCAGCCGTCAAAGGGCGTGCATATATTTGCTTAAAGAAAATACAATCTCTCAAGGTTGCTTCCTGATGTTAACTCCCTCTGACGTGTCCTGAGCCCTTGAGGGCAGCTGTTAAATACGTCCACCGCCCGGTCGTGACAGTGACCAGGAGGATGAGAAGCAGCAGCCACACCATGGGGCGTGGCCAACCTGGCTCCTGGGGCCCAGGCACCTGACCAGTGTCACTCCACCCCTCCCTCCACACTGTAAGGGTGGCCGCTTAACGCAGGAGGCAGCTCAGTGGGGAGACAAGACAAGACTGTCTACTTCCCCAGCGTCGGCCAGTGCGGCACGCATCAGCGACATGCGTGTGGCTGTGATACTGAGAGCATTGGCATTCCCACCAGAACAAGCGGGTCACCCATGCTGGACAACAGAGCTTCCGGGCTGAGACCAGGAGGAAAGGCCTGGAGATGATCTTCTGAAAATCTGCCCAGGAAACCCTGTGGGTCCCCCCAAGAGTGCAGCACTGCACGATGGGGCACCCCCCCCACCAAACCTCCCCCAGCATAGGACAGCCAGCGTCTGATCCTCCTGTGCCTGGGCATAGCCAACGGGGAAGGCCAGCCAGCTGGTCTGGGCCCGGGATTCAAACCCAAGTCTGTCAGCTCTGTGCCACTCACCTGCCCAGGGCAGAGGCCATGGAGGTGGTCTGGGAGTAATGGGGGGGGGTGGGTTTGCATCCTCTAGGTCTCCCCTTCCCCTCCTTCAGCTTCGGCTCACTCTATCTCTCCCTCCCTGGCCTGTGGAAGGTTCTGCCCTGGTGGCACACAGGCTTAAGTGGAAAAGCCTGGCTAGCCACATCTCAGCCAAACACATCTTGGGTCTGAGAAACTCCAGCTCTCCTCAGACACATGACCCCCGAGAGGCCACAACCACTGGTTTGCTTTGGGGTGGCGCTGAGTCAAAGCCGTGTGTGTGGGGCAGAAATGCAGCCCCTGCCTGCAGTGTCCCTGCCCACGAGCACAAGGGGCCCCAGGTGCAGCCACTGTGCTCCACACTCAGTGGAACTTGACAGACACGTGGTGTCCTTGGAGAGCTGTGTGCAGGTGTGTGTGCTTGTGAGTGTGTTCACGTGATTTCTGACCACCCTGCAGCTGCTGCCTTGGCGTGGTGACCATCTTTCCCTCTGGACCACCCACCGCCCCCTGCTTTGAAGTGACTTTGGGAAGAGTGCCCTCATGCGCACACACGCATGTGCGCACGCACACACACACACACATCCAAGCTTTAGCTCCTGAGACACACCCAGGAGTCCGTAGGTGCTGGGAGAGCAGGACAAGAGGATGGCGCTGGGGCCCTCCTTGCTCTCCACTCAGTGCATGCTTGGAGTGAGTACTGGGCACCCAGGGAGGGTGCCTTGCAGCTCCTGGTGGGCCTGGTGCCCCAGCCTGGGCCCCTGGTAGCCCAGGACCTGGCAGCAGGCAGCCACTCTGGGCACAGACCTGGAGTGGAGTGTTGGGCCTGCAGCTTCATGACACTGTTGGAACGAGGCTGCTTGCTCATTGGGGTTTCCCTGCCTGGGGTCACTGCCTGCTCCGGTCTGGGCTGCCCAGCCTCAGGCTCAGCCCACATGTCTGCACGTCCCATTGTTCTACACACACACACACACACACACTTGCATACACACATGTACACACCTACACATGCACACATCTACACACCACACACGCACACATAGATATCTACACATACATACACACTTATACATGCATACACACATATACAAACTTACACACACTGCACGCACACACATACATGCTTATCCTATACACACTCACACTTATACACACTCATACACCCATACACACACGCACACGCACCAGGAGTTCTGCTTGGTCAGGAAGGTTGCGTCTCCCACAAACAGGCCTCACTCCGTGGATGTCCCAGCACTCTGTGACCCCACGCAGCCTCTCCTGAGCCCGCTGTCCTGTCCACCAGACCTGCTCTGTTCTGCTCTGCCAGCAGGGGACACAGGTCCGGCCCTGGCCCAGCCTCGTCCCCACCACCCAGCCCGTGGCCCATGGGGAGCTGAGCTCTGGCACTCTGGCTGGCCTGGCTGCTGAGGCCCCAAACCACTCGGTTCTCCTGGCATGCTCCTGGGCTCTCTGAGCGGAGAACAGGGCCCGAGGGCTAACTTGTGGTGTTTCAGAGAATGGGGCCTGGGAATGACTTCTGGTCTTTAAATTAGTTATGAAGTGGAACCCCATCAGCACGATTAGAGCCCCTCAACTAAGGACTATTTGCTGCTATGAAATACCCCAGTCCCTGGCAACATTCCTCTCTGTAGTTACAGTGTAGCTGCAGGAGGCATCTCCGCCCAGCCCAGCCCCAGAGCTCTGCCCCCAGCTCTGGGCAGATGAGGGCATCGATCTGTGGGGTGGCAGGAAGTGAAGAGGGTGGAGAAAGGCCAGAGCCTCCGTCCCCAGGCAGCCCTGGGACCCAGGAGGCAGGGGCAGCCCTGGGCACAGGCACTGGAAGTTCCCTTTGATGACAGCTGACTGTGATAGTCCACCTGCCCCCCCGGGGGGGGGGTTCCCTGCTGCTCACCGCCCCTTCAGACAAAAACTGTTCTGGCATCGCGCCCTTGTCCCGCTGAGTGGCTGTCAGGTCATCCGGAGGGAGAGGAGCAGCAGCTGGGTGCTGGCTGCGTCCCACAGACCTGGGTTCAAATCCTGGTCCCTTCCTGGGTGCTCATGTGACTTTGGGCCTGAGTGCCCTCTACTCCCGTGTGTAAGAGGACACTAGTCTCCCCACTTGGTGGGGCTGCTGACTCCAAGGTGCGGGGCAGCCCGAGAGAGGGGAGCTATTTGCTGTCGGGTCTTTGCGTCCCAGCTTTCCTGAGATAGAAGTCCAGTGCCGCTCAGGGCACCACTTGCAGTTGTGCCGCAGCAGGGGCACAGGTGGGAGCGCGAGGGTGGTTGGAATGACTCAGGACGTGTAGCCTGTTCTGCAACAGGGGGACCCTTGTGGGTGCCAGGTGATGATGTGAGCATTTCCCGGGGGAGGGGTGCTATGGGAAGGGGTGCTTCCTGCATCCCCAGCCTCTGCCTAGGGCTGGTCATAGGAGGGGAGAGTTCAGACCCCTTCCCTCCTGGGTGTGAGGCCCTGACGGGCACCCATGCCCCCACTCCACAGAGGATGAAGTGAGGCAAGAAGCTAGCTGGAAGCATGGACATCAAGGGCAGGAAGGACCCCACTCCCCACCCCAGCCTGCTGCCTGCACTCACCCAGGTGCATCTCTGCACATTGATTCCTAGTGACGGGCACTGGGCAGTGCCCAGGCAGATCGCTGCCATGGTGGAGGACAGTAAGGCACAGCCTTGCTCCGCCGCACCCTCCTTTGCCCCTGCTGACCGAGCAGTCCTGCTGATGCCTGCCTGTTCCCTCGCACAGCCAGCTATGGACCTGGACTCGCCTGGGTTGAATCATCAGCCCAGGGCAAGAAGTGTCCATAGGGGGCCAAGGAGGCGGCGAGGCCAGGGTCAGCACCCCGCTGACCAGGGCAGAGCAGGCCCATCATGGCAGAAAGGGCCTCTGTCCCCGCCCCCCCACCCCCAAGCCTGTGTTTCCCTGACAGCAGGCCGGTGTGGCCCACCTCTTCCTGGAGCTGTGTCTTTGAGCTCTCCTGCTCGGCCTGCACCTGTCCTGAGGTCACGCTCCCACGTCAGTGCCCAGGGGGCCAAGGCAGCTGAGCTCCCTCACGTGGCTTCTTATAGCCACCCAGTCAGCTCGGCTCTTTGCTGGAGCAACCTGGATTCCAGACCTCCATCCTGCCCCTGGACCTCCCTGGGCCCACCCTCCTCTACAAGCAGACCCTGCCCATCTCTCCCTAGGGGGGTTAGTCTTCTTAGAACACACAGCCTCTTGATGGTGAACCCGTTCATCTGACCCCATTGAGGAAGAATAAGAGTAGGGCTCTTGGTCTCCCCATCCCTGCCCCACACCCCAACTCATCCTGCTGGTGACTCTCTCAGGTATTGAAGGCTGGCTGTGAAAGGGTTAAGCCTGACCAGCCAGGGGCCGAGGATGTACCGTGGGGGCACAAGAGCCCCACCTGCCCTGCTCCAAGGGTTGTTGTGCCAGGGAGCTGGCTTCTCCCTTTCCTCCTGCGCCCCTTGAGGGGTGGCAGTGGGGGAGGAGGCCCTTTGGAGCAGGAGGCAGCAGGGCAGCCCAGCTCTCACAGGGACAGAGTGGCTAATGGACGTGAGCCCCAATTTCCCACAGCCGGGGCACGGGGGCTTCCACAGCACGGCCTGGAGCTGACTCCACACAAGAGCAAATGAGACAGACTTCAAAACATGGCGCCATCTGGCCCCAGCCCAGTGTGGGCTGGACAGACTGCAGCAGCCAAGGGACAGCTGCCGGGGACTGAGCCACCAGGTGCTGGGAGACCGGGTGGGAGAGGCACCCTCTGCAGGCCAACATTGGGAAGCAGCTTGGCAGAGGGACTGGGGGTGTCTCCACCGGCCCTTGGGATGCCTGTCCGGACAAGGGCTCTTGTGAGGCGCCTTCCATGAGGGATGCATCAATTGGACCCGGTTCTTTACACAGCCAAGCAATCAATGGCCCTGTTGCCAGAGACAGGTCGGGCCCCTGATCAACCCCCCTGTAGATACAAGGCCCTGGAATCTCTGGGTGCTGACCCAGCAGTGAAGGCCCCCTAACAACAGCCCGTGGGTTCCAGTACTGCCCGGTCCCCACCAGGCCCCTCTGCAGTGGCCACTGACCACCTTCCATCCCCTCGCTGGGTGGAGGAGCTTCCCATCCCAGTGGCAGTTCTGAGGACGGGCACTCGGTCAGCAGGGGCCCCACTGTGAGCCCTCCTGATTGGAGCCATGGCTGGGGGCAGTTTCTGCTCTCCCATCAGGAGAGGTCCCTGGTATCCCTTGGGTGGGCCTTCCCCATCCTTGCCAGGCAGGACCCTGGAAGCCCAGGATGAGGCCCTCCTGTGTCTCAGAGGCAGGTCTCTCTACAGCACCTCTGTCCTTCTGTGGCAGGTGCCCTGAAGAGCCCTCATGAGGAAGTCCAGGTCCACCTGGGGAGGGGCAGTGTGGGTGAGGTTCCCGAGGCGGCCAAGCCCAGCGTGCTGCTGGCTGTCCTCAGAGGCAGGGCTCCCAAGGGTCTTGAGTGGGTGTGGGGGCGAGATGGGGGCCCTGTCAGCTTGGGACAGAACTCCATGAGGACTCTTGGTGGGAAGTGGCAGTCCTCTTGGGGACCAGTGACAAAAGAATGAAGAGACACAGGACTCCAGAATCATCCCCAATGGGGCAATGGACACGGTGTGGAGGAGGGAGACCAGGCATGTGACATCAGTGGCTCTATAGGCCACGGGGATGTGCTAACTTTTTATCACGATCACTTTGATGAGGCCTGTGGCCCATCCACCCTCTCCCCATGTGCAAGGTCATGTTCATGGCCCTGCTTAGGTTCAACCCCACCCCCCTCCTGATTCATCCCTTTTCCTCGGAAGGAAGCTCAGTAGCGTGGCCCCGAAGCCTGGGTGTCCCTGAAGCCCTGGCTCCTCTGTGCCCTCCCTCTGCCTGCCCCTGGCCCACAGGCTCGGCTCTCTAGGCTTTTGTTCTAGAGCAGCGGTTCTCAACCTGTGGGTCACGACCCCTTTGGGGATGGAACGACCCTTTCACAGGGGTCACCTGACTCATAACAGTAGCAAAATGACAGTGATGAGGTAGCAACAAAAATAATGCTATGGTTTGGGGGGGGTCACCACCACATGAGGAACTGTATCAAAGGGTCACAGCGTGAGGAAGGTTGAGAACCCCTGTTCTTGAGGCTCCATAGCTGTGGGGTCATGTGACACTGCCCTTCTGGGATGGACATGTCACCTGACAGGTTTCCCAGCTTCCTCCATGTTGAATTCATCAGAATGGCCTCTCTCTTTATGGCAGAAGGAACCCTATTCCGTGGAATGAATGGGCCCTGTTTTGCCCATCCATTCACCTGTTGCTGGTCAGGCAGGCCGTTTCACTCACTGGCTGCTGTGAGCAAGCAGTCCTGCAGTGGACACTCACAGGCAGGCTGTGGGCAGGCCGTGAGCAGGCTGTGGGCTGTGGGCAGGCCGTGAGTGGGCTGTGGGCTGTGGGCAGGCTGCAGGCCAGGTTCCTGGCATGCCTTCCTCTGAGCACATTCTCAGGAGTGGACTTGCTGGGCTGTGTGGTCAATCAGTCTTGGAAGCAGTATGGCAAGGATGCTGAGACTTTGTCTCACGCACTCGGGGCATGTCATCAGAGACTGGTCCCTGGAGAAGGACATCGTGCGTGGGGAAGTGGAGGAGCAGCGACAGAGAGCAAGGCCCTCAATGAGACAGTGGGGGGTGGGGGGGTCGTGGGTGTCATTCTGTTGTACGTTGGGCAGCCGTGACTCGGCAGTGACCTGAGGGCACCGGACTACAGTGAGGGGGCCGTGCTATAATGAACTTTCTGGGCTGTTTCTGCATCAGCTGCTCCCTTTGGGGCTCCCGTGCCCCACACCCTTGCGCCCCGTCCCAGCAATGGCTGAGGCCTCCAACTCCACCACCACCACCCCTACTCACCAGCCCCCCCCCGACCCGACCTCCTTCAGCCTGGCAAGCTCTGGAGATGGAGAACACGAGAGGAGAGGGGGGATCATTGGGGGGAGGGCAGTGAGAGCAGCTTTGGAGTTTGGGGGTGTCTGTGGGGGCTCCTCACATGGGCATGCCCACTCCACGTGGTCTCTGGGGAGGCAGGAGGACTGGCCCTTTCTATCTGGAAGTAGTTGATCTCTAACTGGTTTCCCAAACACCAACAGGAAGACCGACTGGGCTTGGAGACAGGGGAGGGGAGCCTTTCTCTGGGGGCTCTGAGGTTCAGGGAGGAGGAGCAGGTGGCCAGCGTTAGGGAGGGACCTCGGGCAGCGCTGGGAAAAGCAGGGCGAGTGGCCGGAGGACCAAGGACAGAGCAGAGGGCGACGAGTAGGGCATGGTTAATGAGGGCCGAGAGGTCATGGCGACAAGACAGAGAGCTGCCCTGTGGAATTAACCACCAGGAGCCCTGGAGGCTGGGGCGGGAGCAGCGGGTGGCAGGACGGAGGCCTGGCCTTCCAGGATGCAGTGGGCGAGGAGGCTAGATGTGGGGCGGGGGTGGGGGGGGAACAGTGGCCCAGAGGTCACCTTGCTAGATGTGCTTAAGTGGAAGGAGCATAGCATTTCAATTTGGCAATGAAAGGGCAAGTGGGAGGGGGGAGATGGAGACCCTGAGGAGGGAGAGGACACACAGGGGAGGGGACACATAGGCAGGGTGGCCCCTATGTCCTCTGGAGAGAAGGGGGTAGGAGACAGGTCAGAGGAGGGGGCAGAGGTGGGGGACAACAGAGATGGTGTAAACACACACGTGCGCGCACACACACAGAGGGCCCAGGCAGTAGGGAGCATGGGTGTGGTAGCAATTCGCAGGGTGGGTGGTCCCCCTCCCCAGCTCAGAAGTGGGAGGGAAAGGTGAGGAGGCCAGTGGTGTGGATGCTCGGGGCCTGGGCCAAGGTCTGGGGGTGTCTCCTGAGGCAGCCAGACCGAGCACCAAGAACCAGGGGCCTCAAACTACAGGCTCTGTCTCCCTGTCCACTCAAGCCCAACCCACCCGAGTCCATCCTAACCCATGGCCACCTGGCAGACAGAGTAGAACTGCCTCTAGGGGGTTCTGAGACTGTAGATTTGTACCTGCACAAAGAGCCTCCTCTTTCTCTGGAGAAGGGGCTGGTGGGTTTGAACCGCAGGCCAGTGGTCAGCAGTCCAATACCCGAGGCACAGTTCCACTGGGGCTCCGGATCACTCAGCTCTGGAGGCCAGGGCTGCAGTCCCGCTGTGGGCAGGCTGCTTCCATCTGCAGGCTCCCAGGACAATCAGTCCTGGCCTCTCTGTAGGAACTGGTGTGGGCTGACAGCCTCACACTCCCTGGCTCGTAGCTGCAGCTCTGCCTGTGTATTATTATCACTGTCTCATTTTCCCTTCTTTTTGGCTGTTGAAGACACACGCAGTGGAATGCCCACCCACGCAGTGATTCTGGACAATTCAGGGACACTGGCAGGAGTCCTCATCCCCCACTCCCCAGCCTTGCTTCCGTTGGGAACATAAATACACTGTCCCCTAAACTTCCCGTCTAACCCCTCACCTTCCTAGCTAGCCAAGGCTGTGGTCCGTTTGATCTCCCACAGATCATAGATCGTTCTTTCAACGAGTGCAATGCTCACAGCAGACGGGCTCATCCTCCGGCGATTCCACTATCCTTACGGGTCAGAATCGCCTCCCCAGCCACATGTTTGCTCTCCTTGTTTGACTTAAGGAAGACTTCAGGGAACATTCCTAGTTTCGGGTTGAAAGATGATCTCAGGGTCACAGTCTTGGGGAGTTCGCCCAGCCTCCATGCACTCCAGAAAGTCTGGATTCCAAGAGAATTTGAAATTCTGTTTCACATTCTCCCACCTATTGATGGGGATTCTGCTGTAGAACCTTTGCTCCACAGTGATAGCCGGGCACCACCCAATTTTTCTGGTCTCAGGTTTGCCTGTGCCATCATACAGGGCACCTGCCTCTTCCTGTGTCTGTATCTTCTAGGAGGACATCACTCAGAAGGGACAGGGTCTTCTTTACACAATAGGACCTTAGGTTCGATAGTTCTATCTTTAAAGGAAAATGACTTGCAGGTATAGGGGTTAGCACATCGGTGCATTTTTTAAGAGATCCAGTTCCATCCACACCAAAGCACTAAACACCAAGTTCACGGCCATCAAGTCGAAGCTGACTCCAGTGACCCTGTAGGACAGGACAGTTTCTGAGATTGTAGCTGTTGGCGGAAGTAGAAAGCCCCATCTTTCTCCTGTGGAGCTTCTGGTGGTTTCGAACTGCCGACCTTGCAGATAGCAGTCCAACACGGAACCACTATACCACCAGTGTATAACTGGGAGGCCTGGGGGAAACAAGGTGAGATGCTGGCCAGGTCAGTGACCGCCCACACTCTTGAAGGCCTGAAATGTCTTCAGCTGGTGTGGGGACAGAGGTCATGCTGCCAGTGTACCAGGTACTTGTCACCCTGATTCAAGGTTGTCCCCCCTCTCACATGGGAAGTGGTGGGCAGTGCCCTCTGGGCTGGCCCTCCTGCCCAGCACGGGGCGAGGGCAGCCCATGCTAGTGGGGCTCCTTTCAGCAGACAGGTTTCTGTTCCTACTACTCCTGCAGCCCTGCTGCTCTGCTCTGGGAACCCCAGTCCCACCCACTGCGCCTACTGCACCCCAGGCTCAGACTCTCAGGACATGGTCAACAGGCTTACCTGTGAATCCCCGGCCCAGTCTGCCTCCAGAACTGGAAAGGATTCGCCTACTGGAATTAGGAAATAGAAAATCGCAGTGCTCTCAAAAGGACTGGGAGGTCTGCCCTTTCCGGAAATTGCAAAGTGGCTCACGCCTGCCAGGGAGACCCTGGGAAATTATGGAGCCCGGAGGCAATAAGGTCATGGGATCCCCGGAGTGGAAGGGCTCTCTGGAAAACTCCACAAACAGAATCAAGTGGCAGGGGTCCCTGCTGCCCCACGGCGCTCACTAGCCTGCACTTTCTGGAAGCTTTTGTTGGGCATTTCAGGAGCAACTATTGTTGAAGAAGCAGGGAGGGGCGGTCTCTTGGCAGGCGAACCCTCCTTAAGTGCCCGGCCACTCAAGGGCCAGTGGGGCGCCTGCAGATAGTTCATCCTGGGGAGGCCGGGCCTTTCAATGTAGACCCCGGGCACAGCCTGGCGCCATTGGGGGCTTCCCGCAGGCAGGCAGGCAGGCAAGGGGTGGTGAGAAGGTTCTGCTTGTTGCAGCTGCTTCTTGTCCTCTGAAAAGTGAGGTTGGGGCGCGAGAGGCTGGGGGTCACAAACTAACTGCAGAGACGCTGCCAGGAGTCCTCGAGGCTCTGAGCTGGGTTACTTCTTGTTGTGAACCTGCCTTTGCTGGGCCTTGGTGATGCGCAGAATTAAGCATTGCCTTCTCCCGAGTTACAGTCACAGCTGTGGCTCCCTTCAGACCCACTGCTGAGGCCACCTTGCATATTTCGTGTCCCCCTCCCACCTCAGGGGCTCATTTCCCAGCAAACACTCGGGGGAATGATGCTGTATGGTGAACCAAATGGCCTCAGGAGCTGCATTTTGGAAGTAGCCCACCAGGCCTCTCTGTCTGTCTTTCTTCGTCTGGACGCCCCGTTGACCCCAGGCTCCATAGGTGGCCCTGCTGGTGTTTGAAATACAGTCTTACAGCCACACGCCCGCCGCCACCCCAGAGTGACAGAATCTCGAGGTGCCAGGGGTTCAGGGTCCGGTGAAACCGAGCTCTGACATAGGCGCAGCCAGGCCTAGGGGGTGGCCGGCAGTTCCCGGAGCACCCCAATAATGCAACTACTACAGGTGAACAGGCTGAGCCTGTGACCCAGTTTCCTGGTGTGTGTCTCAGAATTACGCAATAAAACTCCCCCTGCCATCAAGGCAGTTCTGATGCACTGCGACCCTACAGGACAGGGTGGAATGGCCGGTGGGTTTCCACTCTACAGGAATGGAAAACCTCATCTTTCTCCGGCAGACCTGCTGGTGGTTTCGAACTGCCGACCCCAGCATGCAAGGCTGGGCTCCTTAGCCACCCAGTAATGCAATGACAATGTTCTGAGGCTGACCAAAGCCTGACACCAGACCCAGAGGGAGCACTGGCCTTTGGACAAATGTCCCCGAGAGACTGGCTCCAGGCAGGGCTGCCACCGGCCTCCCTTTGTCAAACAAGGCCTAAGGTTGGGGCCCACCCAGTGGGACCAACTGGCTGGTTGGATGGACTTGGACTGGCTGCCCTGTCAAAGTGGAGTCTGACCCTGGGCCGGAGCAGGGACAGCCTGCCTGCTCTGACAGCTGTCCGCAGGACAGAAGCCTTCCCACCGGCGCCCTCTCAGCCCAGAACAGAGCCAGGTTCTGTCCTTCCCTCTGAGCACACAGGGATCCAGCCCCAGGTAGAAAACCAGTTTGCCCAGCTGAGTCTCTGACGTCTGCCCCCGTTTCTCCAAAGGGGGGGGACTAGTGCACACACACACACACACACACACACACCACACTCACTGCCACTGAGTCCATTCCAGCTCACAGTGAAGACCCCACAGGACAGGGTGGAATTGCTCCTGTGGGTTTCCAAGACTAACTCTTTAAGAGAGTATCAAGCCTCATCTTTCTCCCTTGGAGCGGCTGGTGGTTTTGAACTGCTGACCATGCAGTCAGCAGCCACCGGGGTCCTCTCTCCGAAGTGAAGAGATTGAATTCACAGGGAGACCTAAGAATACCAGTTGCTCTGTGGCAGAGAACAGATGTGGGGCAGGAGGCCACCTCCCTGTGGGGACTTCTGGGTGCTGAGTTGCCGCTGGCTCCGGTGAACTCAGCAGATATGTCCAGCAGGCTGGGCTCCCCTCTCCACGTACTGGCTTGCTGCCTGCTGCCCACTTGCCCTGTTCCTGCTGCCCCTCATGTCCCGAGGGCAAAGCCCCAGGGTCAGGGCCAGGGGTCAGGCCTGAAGCTGTGGCTTAGCCAGGCTGTCTGGTTTCTCTAGGCTTACCAAGCTGTGGGCCTGGTCAGCCCCCAGGGCCGTTGTACAGCTGGGAGTACAAAGGGGATTTCCTGGTCGCGCCAGCTTTGAGTACCCGTTGCTGTGACATTAACCCTGCCCCGAGTCCCTGTGCGTGTCTCAGTAGGACTGGCCACATGTTCAGAAGCCAATGGCCAGGCCTTTCCCCCAAGTGCCTTTGAGTGGACACACCCGCCCAAAGCTTCCCGTGAACTTTCATCAACACCATGACTCCTGGAGTGTGGGGGTCCCAAGCAGACCAAGGACAGGCCTGACCGCTAGCCTCCCAAGTCAGCCTCAGGAAGCCCTGGGGTTCACATGGGGGTGCGGGTGGCAGCGGTTGAGCCAGTGCTCAGTGAGGCCGGAGGGAGACTCAGGCCTAAGGGCAGTGGGAGGCAGAAGGGAGGTTGGCCGAGGGCTGTTGGTTGAGGGCTCAGCGGCTCCCGGGGGTCCTGCTTGGAGGTGCCAGCATCCATCCGGGGATGCCACCAGGTCTGGCTTTGCCCACAGGCCGAGGAGGACTTCTCAAAGGAGCCCCCTCCCGCCCAGGTTGCTGACAGAGTTGAGCAGTGGGCTTGGGCCATGCTTTCCCCAGACTTCCCAGCCTCTGACATTCACTGCCAGGCTGAAAGCTGAGGGCCTGCCCCTCCCCCAGCCCCGCCTCCACCTCTGCTGCCCGATGGATGGATGGCTGATTCACTCCCACCAATGAGCTCCTGCAGCCAGCACCATTGGCCAGAGGCCTGTGGGCTGCCCCCAAGATGCCCCACTCAGCAGGCTTTCAACGCCTTCCCAGAGCCCTGGCCACTAGGGCCATCTGCCCTGTTGACCCCTGGACCGCCTGTGGGCAGCCATGTGCAAAAAGGACCCTGGCGGCCTGGAGGGGCCTAGAGGCCTAGCCAGGGTTATAATGGGCATCCACCAGCCGGGCACGCAGTGTCCTGGTCTGGACCCCTGTGCCTAGGGCAGCCTGGCTGTGCAGCTGCAGCCCCTGCTGGGCAGGGGACAGGCCATGGCCCCACACTCCCTGGCCCTGGGGATACCAGGTCACCATGTCAGCCCAGGGTTCAGCACAGCTATAGCACATCCCTGGAGGGAGACGGGCAAGAACCAAAAACCAAACCCCCTGCTGCCGAGTCGATACCAGCTGCCGGTGACCCCACCGGGCGGCATAGACAGCCCCTGGCTGTGCCCGTGCAAGAGCAGCCTCCTCCTGCAGGCAGGGGCTTGGCTTCGAAATCCTGACAGAGCAGTTAGCAGCCCAACCCTAACTAACCATGCCACCAGTCCCCTCGAAACCCCTCCCGTGCCACTGCAGAGCCGCGCCCCCACCACTTGCTGCCCAAGAGTGCATGTGCCCCCCAACCCCACCCCGCCTCCCTTCACACACTGCAACCCTTTGAGAGCAACTGACAGCCTGCCCACCTCCATCTGGGTGACGCCCCCTCCGCTCACCTGCTCCGGTAGACCGCCGTCCCCTTGGCCCCTGTGGCCAGGCAGCTGCCTTCGGCGCCTGGGAGTGAGCACCTATCTTCCAGGCATGGGTGCAAGGTCTGCCAGGGGTGGGCTCCCTTTGGGCCAATGCTGGCCACCATCCCATGAATCCCACCACCCTCCCCTGCACGCCACTGACCCTGCACCCCAATCTCTCCTGCACTCCACTCACACCCCGTCTTTGGGTTTGAGCTGGGTGCCAGCCTCTGCCAGACAGGGCCTTTGGGCAGTGAGCGAGCAGGGTCTCTGGGAGGAGAAAGGGCAAGTGCAGACACAGCCCTGAGCCCAGGCCCGGGCTCCCGACAGTCGAGCCGGCCAAGTGGAGTTTGCAGGAAAGGCGAGATCAGACTGTCTGGATCTGAGCCCTTGGCTTGGGGCTGGAATTGCAAATGACGCCTGGCTGAGTCTGCAGGACCAGCTGCAGCTGCCTGCGCGGGGAAGCAGTGGGGCTGCGGTAGGTGCTCGCTGGGACAGCCTGGCTGCCTGGCCACAGGCAAATCCTACAGCTGTGGGCAGAGCCTGGAGCCCCTCTGTGAGACTAGCAGATGGGCCAGAGCCCAAGGAGGGTGGGGATACTTTCCTGATGGAGTGAGGCCCTGCTGCCCGCTTCCAGCGCTCTGAAAGCCACACCCCAACCCCCCGCATCTCCCAGAGGGCTGCCCAGCTCCTCAATGGGTACAACCCCTCCTCCCTGTTCTCCTAAATCTGCCCTTGGCCGTGGTCCAGCCCGGGAGAGTGCGCTCCATTCAGACGGTGGCCCTGGTGAGCATGGACAGACCCCACCCAGGTGCTCAGTAAATACCGCAGTGACCATGAAGGTGGCTGTAGCCAGGCACCTAGCTGCCATGAGTGGAGGGCACTGTGCCCGCCCTGACCTCAGACCGGAGAAGAGGGTGGGAGTGGTATGTGCGGTCCAGGCTCAGACCCGTGCTCACTCCGTGGGGGCATGAGTGGAGGCTGCGACTCCGCCTGCCGCTGAAGCACAACCTGCACCCCCTCAGTTCTGAGGGCTGGATCCGCTCGTCGGAACCAGTTCCTGGAGAGGCTCAGAAATTAATCAGGCATCAGCTGTCCCACTAGACATCTGGAGACACAACTGAAACATCTGAACACTTCAGAGACCAGGGCCCATTCTGAAAATGGACGAATGTTTCAGGGATTGATATTTGATGCCAATGAGATGAGCGAGAAAGATGGAGAGGGAGAGGCAGAGAAAGGGATTTGGGCCTCTTCCAAGATAAGAATGTATCCGTGTGGCTCTTCTTTGCCCAAAGTGAAAGCAAAGCAAGACAAGGGGGTCTCTTCAGCCAGTTTCCTGTCGAGTGACCAACTTTCAACCAAACCAAGTCCCCCACCCAGAGCAGCCCTGTAGGGCAGAGAATGGCTCCACAGATTTTCCAATGCTGTAAATCTGTACAGGGGCATACAGCCTCATCGTTCTCCTGAGGAGCGGCTGGTGGGTTTGAACCACCGAACTAGAGTTAAGCAACCACCAGCTATCCCACCCGCCATCCCACCCGGGCTCCTGGTTTGCTGTCTTGGTCTGTGGATCGTGCACCCAGCCCAGTGCTTGCAGCCATGGGGCCTCCAGCTCCCCAAGCAGCTGCTCCTGGGGCCGCTGGCTGAGCCCAGGAAGAGGCTGGAACTTTTGGTCCCTGAGGGGTTTCCCCGGCGAGCCTGGTGAAGACAGGCATCCCGAAGGACAGCCTGTCCCACAAGTTTCCCTGGAGAGGAGGGTCTTTGTGGCTGGGGCGGGAGGGGGAGCTTCACGGGGCCCGGCAGCCTGAAAGGATTGGACGTCCCCAAGAGGCCCTGGGATGTCCCTAGCGGGTTGAGGTCAGCGGATGCTGGAGCATTCAACTTCCTGGCGAGCCCCCACTGGCTGGGTGCTGGCTGGGCCTCGCCCTGTCTCCTTCCCCAGGGGAGAAGGCTCCTTGGTTTCTTAGAAGCAGGGGCTGGCCCAGCACCATCCACCCAGACACCTTCCCCTTCCCACCGCCCTGGTCCTGCAGTAAACATTAAGGGCTATAACGGGCTGGAGTAAATGGAGCAGCTTTGCAATTAGTTTTCAAAGTACTTATCTCATTAAAGTAAATGAATTATTGATTCCGTGACACTCGGGCTTTTAGTGAGTGGCGGGGTGCCATCCCGCCCTGTGCCTGCCGCCGGGAACCCACAGCCGGGATGGGCAAACGTGCTTGGCGCTGGGGTTTTCCCCTTTTCAATTTTAATATTTCTTTCTCGTCATTTAGCACGGCAATGAGACACCCTGAGAAATGAAGGGTCGGTTCTGGGGACTGGGGCCCAGGAGACAGGCCTGCTGGGCCCAGGGGAGCAACGGGAGCCGACAGGAGAGTGGGGAGGGGTCAGGCCAGCTCCTGAATTCAACCACGAGTGAAGGTAGAGCAGTGGAGTGGGCAGCAGCTTCTGGGGGACTCTGAGGAGTGGCTGGGAGTACCCCCACTGCACCGGCAGTCAGTGGCTTTGAGAACTTCCTGGAGATCGATGGTGTGCCCTCGGAGCTGAGTCTGCAGGGTGGTAAGGCTCAGTGGTCCCAGAGGGGAACCAGAGCCCCTGGGCAGTGTGTCCTGGGAGTGGAGTAGACGCCAGCCCAAGCCCACCACCAGGCACTTGGAGGGCCTCCAGACCAGCCTCTCTGGGGTGGGCGCTGCAGGACGGGAAGGGTGGAGGAGCCCGGGATGCAGGCTGCCCAGGGACCTTGGACTGGACACCAGGGAGGGACAGCAGTGGGCCAGGCTGAACCGAGTGCTGGCTGCCACACGCAGGGCCCTGCCCACTAGGAGCTGACTCGGCATCTTCTCGGGCCTCCCTGGCAGGGTGGAGGGCCTGTCACAGAAAAGACTCAAAGTGGCCTGGCAGCCAGCTTCCTCTCAGTTGCCCCCACCCCATGGTTCCAGAGACCTGGGTCCATCTTCCAGGGCAGCCCCAAAGGGACCCCTGGGTGGTCACCTAATTCTCAGCCCCACCCCAGCTGAAGGGTCGCTGTGGCTGTTCTTGGTCAGTGAAGTCAAGTTCGTTCTGACGCGGTAGGAGGGGCCGTGCCACACAACAGGGTGCGGGCCGGTCCGGCACCACCTCCACAGTCCGCACTACGTTGGGCCCACTGTGGCAGCCACCATGGCCATCCGTCTCAGCCAGGGCCTTGCTTCTCCCTCGCTGCCCCTCCACCTGACCACGCACAACGTCTTTCCTCAGGGACTGTTCTCTCCTGCTTAGACCACAGGCCCAAAGTCTGTGCGACCCAGTCTCGCCATGCTGCCTCTGAGGAGCGCATGCTCTGCCCATACTTCTCCCGGGACCAATGTGTTCGTGGTTCTGGTGGTCCAGAACCTCACTCCAAGGCACGGGTCCTTCTGTAGCCTCCTCATTCCCTGTCCCCTTTCAGGGGCATAGGAGGTCACTGACAATACCCCGACATGGGTCAGGAGCACCCCTTAAGCGTCAACATGACACCCTTGCTCTCTGACACCACCAAGACTTGCCCAGTGCAGTGCGGCTGCTGATCTCTCACCCGCTGCTTCCGGGGGTTCCACTGAGGAGCTGAGTGAAAGGACATCTCCGCCTCCTTCCACCCCGCCTCCGCCGGTCACGCCACTGTCTGTTGGTCCGGGTCTGAGGACTGCCGCGTCTGTCCTTTGGATTGAGGTGTGACCCTGAGGAAGGCCGCCCGCCTGATCTTGGTCAGCATGTGCTGCAAGCCCCCTTCCCTGCTGCCATGCAGGGTGGTGCCCTCTGTCTGTGGCAGGCTGTGTCTGAGCCTGCCTCCCATCCTGAGTCCAGTTGGGATAAGCACGGGGAGAGGACACAGCTGTCCCTCCCACCCGGTCCTGGGCCCTGGGCAAACTCTTTTCCGACCAGCTGCAGGGGCCAGTAGTCCGGCCAGTCCCCCTCCTCCACTCTAAGCAGGAGCAGCTGCCAGAGCAGCAGTGCTGAGCTGCTGTTTCATGCATGGCTTTTAAATATATATATATATATATATCTTTCTTTGAGATTAAAAAAATTCATTTAATTAAAACTGTTGACATTGTGCCTGGCCGTCCTGCCAGAGAAAGTGGCTATAAATTTAGCATTAAATCTTTAATGGTCCATAAAGAAATATGGACTGGGCATGGATAGAGAGGTTTACCAGCCGGGGGTGGGGGGTGGGGGGAAACTGGCTCTTTTAACCCCAGCGACGTGATCTCATTAAATGGATGTAATTAAAAATGAAATTAATGGAGGTCCTGCTCTTGGCTTTGCGTCTGGGGTTGGGGGCAGAGGGGGTATGTTTAAGGAAGAAGAAGAGTAGTGATATTCACCTCCTCTTTGGAAGCCGCAAGGCTGGTGGTTCAAACCCACCAGCTGCTCCTACTCCGTGGTGAGCAATGAGGTTGGCTTCTCCTCCGAAGATGGACAGTCTCAGAAACCCCGTGTAAGGTCACTAGGAGTCGAGTCAGCTCCATGGCAGTATTTGGGGGTTGGGGAGTAATGGAGTTCTGGTGGTACTTGAGTTAAGCATCTGGGCTTCTGCCCGGATGGTTGGCAGTGCCAGTCCATAGCTGCTCCGGGAGGAAGGTGGGGCCGTCTGCTTCCATGAGGCTTTGCAGGCTCAGAAAGCCTAGGGAACAGCTCTGCTCTGTCCGCAGGGCAGTGAGACCGACCGACGCCAAGCAGTGGGTTTGGGCCCCAGGAGCTCTGTTTTCCAGGAGGTGGGAAGGTCTCTGTCCGAGGCGAGTCTGGGACGCTGGGTAGAACGGATGTCCCCACACACAGCAGCCAAAGGAAGGCTGAAGGTTCCTGTCCACCCCGAGGTGCTTGAGAAGAGGGGCCTGGGCGTAGTTCCCCTCTGACCCACGTGGAGCGCTGTGATTCAGCAGCTGATGGCAGCTGGTCAGTTGGGGAGAATGTGAATGAGGTGACCATGGTGGACAGGGCAAGCCCCGTCAGACAGAGAGAGGATGGTCCAGGGGTCCCATGGGGGGATGTACTGGGAACTTGGGGGTGTTCTTTATCTGGAGGGGCCTCCATGATGAGGGACTGAGGGCAGGGAGGCCCTGGGTGGACTGGGTAGCAGATGAGGAGGCAGCCTTCAGGGGCACATGGGCAGCCTTCAGAGGCACACACAGCGGTGAAGTTCAACCGGGTCACACCAGTTCGGCAGAACGGATACCTAATTTTTTTGTTGAGTTTGGCGAACCGGTGGCTAAAACGGCATCGGTAATCAAGGTTCTCTCTAAGGTGGGCAGCTGGGCAGCCGCCCAATGCGGAAATCACCAACTCACCTTCCTTCCTCTTCTTCAACGTCTCAGCTGCACTACAGTGTATTCTGAGAGCCGGTCATCGTGTTCGTGCCGTCGTCCACAGATATAAAAGATAGAGGAGATGCGCTCGTGGTATTTATTTATTCATCTTATTTATTCATCTCGTAAGACTCGTCAGGCTTTTGATGAGACACTGAATTTCTACTCCTTGTGCTTGTGTCTTGAGCAAACAAACGTAGAATGTGCCGAGAAACAGTGTCAAACAGCCGGAGGGTGGCCCGCTGGGTCCCTTTCCGCTCCGTGTGCCGCCCCATCTTCCCACGGGATATTCGAGTGAATGGCGCAATTCCTGAAAGGGTTCAAAGAGCTAAAACTGCCGTCAGAACCATTGCCGCAGGTTCTGCAGAAGCAGAAAGGATTTTTTCCCAAAGATGAACCTGGGACGCTCCGACAAGTCACCTGTTTCTAATCTGTCAGGCACAGTGACAACTGCCTCGTTGGCCTGCCTCGGAAGGAATGGGACCCTCCTCCTACCGTGAGAAGATGGTTTGGGACAAATCACACAGCCTGTGACGCTCGGATAAAAGCGGAGCACATTGAAGTGAGGCGGCCAATCAAGAAGAAAAAGGGAAATACCTCTAACCGTTGTGTTTGGTTTGGTCAGGTATTATTTCATCCGTTTCAGTAATGGTATGAAGCTCTTCTCACATCATCCAGTTTTGCGTGCCTCCCTGATTGCTCTTACCAAAGTGCCACCTCTATAAAATAATAAACTGCCTTTGCTCTGTCTGTTTTTGATGCGGAAAGCTGTCATGAGGGCAGCGAACAATTGTCACATATGTGAACCCCACCCCTGGGAGCAGGAGAAGTAAAGGGAGATGAGAGCCCCTGGGCCTCTGGTCCAGGAGTGAGTTCTGGGGTGTGAGGAGAGAGGCTGAGCCAAGTGCATTGTGGGTATTGATGAGCAGGCAGGTGCCAGAGGATGGTTTGGGTAGGCTCCAGGGTGAAGGAGTCGGAGCAGCAAGTCTGCCCAGAGCTCCCCATGGTGGGTGTGAACAGCCAGCAGTGCGGGCGTCTGAAACAGGATGGGGCGCAGGGGGTTATCAGGAGTTCCTGGGGTCCCGGCACAGGTGACCGGAGGGGTAGTGGGCACACTATGAAAACACACTTGGCAGAGGAGATGGGCTATGGCAAAGAGGAGGTGCAGGCGGAGAGACCTTGGGGCTGCCATCCAGGGTCGAGGAACTCAGGAGAGAGTGGCCATGGGTCCATCTCGGGAGCCTGACTATCTCAAGGACTGCCTTCAAGCTGGGGGGGGGGCTGCCTTATCCCTGACCCCCAGGGTGGTGAGGACAGCCCCTCCTTCAACCACAGAAGCAAATGGGAACCTGGGCCTGCAGCCTGGCGCTCGGTGTGGGCCTCTCCCTTGTGAGGGGTGCCCTGTGACCAAAGCTCATTTTCTCACACCTACTGAGCTCTGTGCACAGAAGCACAGCCAGGCTCAGTCCTCAGAAGACAGCCGCTCTCTGTTCTTAAATCGCCCACTGTCCTCACGCCCGCACAGGCCACACATCAGCCGCCTGTCAGTCCAGGTTAGGAGCAGGCCGATGCCAGCCCGCCCGTATCCCACCCTCCCTCCCGCCTCCCAGAGCAGTTCCAGGAGAGAGCTCAGAACTGCCAAGGCCAGCCGAGCCATGTTAATCCCGCAAGGTAATGGCTGGGCACTGAGTTGGCCCCAGCCAGCAGCTCTGAGCTGCACCCAGAGCTAATTCTGGGCCTGGGCAGCCCCACAGTGGTGAGGCCGGTGACAACTGCCCCCCTCCCACCAGCCAGGGCCATGCAGGGAAGGTCACGGGCCTTGGGGAAAGCAGCTAGCCCATGGGGCTGCGAAGAGACTGAGCAGGAAGGTGGTTAAAGGAGGCCCTCACTCTGCCCACCTGTCTGCTGGTGAGTCACCTAACTGTGCCCTACATCGTGTCATGTGTGGCACGGGCAGCTGTGCCCCATGCCGTGGCGTACGTGTTGCCGTGAGGCTGGAAGCTGTACCGCCCGTATTTCAAACACCAGCCGTGTCACTCACCACAGGCAGGTGTCAGCAGAGCTTCCAGAGAAGGCAGTCACGGGAGAAAGACCTGCACTCTCCTGGAAACCCTCAGGCCCCACAGGACACTGTCTGTCCGAGCCAGCGCTGGAAATGAGGTACGCAGGCTCCACAGTGGCCGCAGCCCAAGGAGGGACACGCCCGAGAGCCAGAAGGTGGTGCAGGGCTGGCCCAAGTTGCCCTCCGGTGCACTGGGGGTGGCTGTGAGCTGAGGCGGCACAGGGACTAAGCTTTCCGTGCAGCTCAGCACCTCTCTGGGCTGGAAATCGCAGCCCAAGCACAATCCCTGCCCAGTAGTACATTCCAGGCTCGGGCTCAGCATTTGCCGCCTCCTCCAATCCCCTCCCGGCGTCATGGTGGCGTTCTGGGGAGATGCGTGCAGGCTTGGGTGATTTAGGGCTCCCCGTGGTCCCCATCAGCAGCAGGAAGAGAAGAGCCAGTCACTTTGCTGACGCAGAGTGGGCCGCCTCCACTCGCCCATGCCCAGGAGTGCAGGTCCTGCAGGAGAACCCTCCCCGGCTCAGCCGGCGGCCGCGGCAAACCCACTGACCAGCTAGCCAGGGCCCATCTCCTGCAGGAGGCCCGTAGGAGCGCAGCCCTTGTTCGGCTGAAACAGCAGAGCTTGACGGAGTGGGAGGAAGCTCTGCGAGCTGACCTGGCCACACTGGACCCCGTAGCGCTCAGCTGATCAGCACTGGTTTGCTTCTTACCCTCCTTTCCATCCTTGACCCCAGCACCACTGCCCGCTGACCACTGGCCACTAGAGAAGAGGCCACCCTGAGGAGCCTTCATGTTGTTTGCCTCTGAGGAGTATTCTCCCTCCAGGACGGGTCTGTGTGTGCCCCTGGCAGCCCGTGGGACCTTCTTCGCCAGCACCATGCTCCAAATGCACCCGCCCTCTGGCCTTCCTTGCTCGTTGTCCAGCTCCTGGATGCACACGAGGTCTCACCTGCACCTTGAGATGTTAGCACTCACCTGTCAGCGTTCAGAGAAGACCCACAAGGGCTCGTGCAGAGCGCCATCCAGACCGGGAGCACACAGGCAGACCCAGCTGCCTTCCCTAGAGGCCTCGGTCTCCCGGTGCCTCCGGAACACTAGCGTGGGGTTGAGGGAACAGAAGCTCACTTCTCCCTGCTCTGGAGGCCGAACGCCCAGGTCAGGGACTTTGCCGGGTGGATTCCCTCACCGTTGGTGGTCCTGGAAGCTCCTTGGTTGCTTGGCTTGAGGATGGCCCTCGCTGGACATCTGTCCTCCCTGTGGGTGTCTGTGTGGCTCTGTATTCAACATGAAGGTGGTTAGGTTTAGGACCCACCCCACACTGGTATGACCTCCGCAGAGGGCTCACAGTGCACTGGGTCGGGATATGGAATGTGTTTATATCATATTGCATCACATCACACAGAGGTACTCTACGGTCCACAGGTAGACCGGAGGCCAGCAGCTATGGGAGGGGGATGGGGAATCCATCACACTGCACACCTGGCTGGGGTCAGGGAACATAGCCTGTTTGGTAGGAGTGACATTGTAGTCTTTGGGGGTTGTGTCCCCTCCAGGACGGGATGCTTTGAGTTTCATGAACCCCATTTAAGTCTCACAGGCTCTGAATCGCCCAGGGTCCTGGAACCCTGAGAGCCATAGGAGCCACTACTACCCTCTCTACCACTTTGGGACCAAGGGGTGCAGTTGTCTGCTCAGGTTTGCTTGAATACTCCCCACCCCACCTTCACATCCCCTGGGCCATGAGAGCCCCCCCCCCCCATGGCCTGTGTCTCCTACAGAGATGGTCCGCAAACTCTGCTCTCAACCCTTCTGCCTATAAGGGATGATTGGGTGGCTCTGCTGTATCCCCACTTCATAAGGAAGGAAACTGAGGCCCAGAAGGCTAGCTTGAGGAAGGCTGTGGATAAAACATCTGCAGCACGTGCCAAGCCCCCTGCACTTTGCCCCACACCCCCACTTCTGTCCTCTGCAGATGGCTGGAGAAAGTAGCAAGTGATCCATCCCACAACATGTCTTCCAAACTGAACCTCTGCTTTGCTGATCTCTTACTGTATGAGGGACCCCAAGTGACCACATCAGCCGGAGGCCCCACGATGGCCTCCATAGCAGCTGATGGGGGTGGGCAGGAGGATGGGGGCTCACTGAGCTTCCCAGCCAGCCTGCTAGGATTTTCTCTGGCCTCGGTGTTAAGCCCCCTGCACCCGGACGAGGGTCTCCTTCCATTTTGCAAGCAGGTGGGTTGAGGCAGATTTCTGAAGGTTCTGGGGAACCTGACAGGTTGGTTTCTTGGGCGATTTTCCCAGAGATGAGATTTTGCCCATCTCCCAACGAGAAAACAACATCACACCACCCTCCCTGCCGCCCTGTCAACACCGATTCATAGGACGCTGTGGACAGAGTAGGACGGGTCTGTGGGTTTCCGATGCCACCACTTGCTACTGGGGTAGAAAGCCCCGTCTTCCTCCCTTTGAGTGCTGGTGAGTTCAAGCTGCAGACTCTGTGACAAGCAAACACCGTGCCACCGAGGCCTGTCTGCATCGCTGAGGGAGCACGCCCTCCCAGAGCCTGTGTGTCTGCCTCTCCCCTGTTTCCTAAGTGCTGACCCCGCCCCGGCACCCCCTTCTCCACCCGTCTCCCTCTCTCCCCACTCCAACTGCTGAAGGGCACCTCTTCCCAGCATGGGCATGTGTCGCGCTGCAAAGATGGGGCACAGTGCCAGCTTGTTTGGGGCACCCTCAGTGCAGACAGGCAGCTTCACCCAGCACCTGGGGGTGGGGCAGGAGGCCACTCGGGTCTCACCTGGGGGCCGCCTCCCCACTCCCAGGCTCTGGCGCAGCAGCTGTTAAAGAAAGGACTGGGATGGCAGCCAAGTCTCGGCCGCCAAGGTGGGGCTGGATGCCGCCCAGCCAGGGCCATCCCCAGTGGGGTTGAGCGGAGCCCTGGAGAGAGCAGGGCGTGGAGTTGGGCTCCTGTGGGTCAGCTCCCTCGGATGGGCCTTCAGGCTCCTGTCCGCATAAGAAAGAAGGCCTTCAGCGCGATGGGTTCCCCAGCCTGGGAGGGACCAGGGCGCCCAGCCTTCCCAGAGTGTCTGTGTTGGTCAGAGCGGGGGCTGCCTAGGGGCAGGGGCCTGTCTTGCACAAGGTTCGCCAACTCCTGCACTTGGTAGGGACTGAGTAAGGAGATGGATGGACGGACAAAGAATGAATGCCTTACTCCAAGCCTAGCCCACTGAGCGCCGGGGTCTAGGCATCATGGAGAATGGGGTTCCTCCAGAGGAAGCCCAGCCTGGCTGTGACAAGAACAGGCAGGAGAACACATCTCAGTCAGGTTGTGTTAGTCTGGGTACATGACAGAAACTCATATGTATAAGAAAGAGTTTTATATAAAGGGTAAGTGTACATTATGAAAACATCCCAACCCAGCTGTCCAAGCCCACAAGTCCAACATTAACCCATTAACACACATGTCTGACACCAATCCACAAAGTCCTCCTCCATCTCACAAATCCCACACTCTGACGCCGAATGTAGGAGGAAAGCCAACTCCGTGAGCGTGTAGGCATCTCAGCGCTGGCAGGGGTCTCCACTCGGCTGCTCCAGCACCCAGGGCTGCATCGGGGAAGGTCCATGTGGTTTCTCCTCAGGGATGTCTCGCAGGAAGTGAGCTTTGCCAGCTGAGGCGGGGAACTGGCTAAGGCAGCTCCCCGCTGGTCCGACCATCACAAAGCAAGAGACCCGAGAACTAGAAAGGCGAGGTTCACTGAACCATTTTTCTCTCTGCCCTTCAATTAACCCCATATGTGCTTATCGGCCAGGTTGGCACAATAAACCTTAACTATCACACAGGTTCTCTGGGGAAACAGAACCAGGAAGGTCGAGGGAGAGAGGGAGACAGAGACAGAGCGAGAGTGAATGGCTGTATGGACCACAACCAAGAAAGCCCAGCGCTCCAATACCTGCAGTGCTGCGTGAGCCGGGCCCGCTCGGCAGGCGGCAGTGGGCTTACTTTGGGAAAGCATTCGCTACAATCGGAGGATGCTATCAATCTGGGAGGCCTGGGTGGTTCACAGGTCCTGTACCCCTCTGCTACCCAGAGAGAGGGCTGTGTCCACGCAGAGGCAGCTTGGCTGAGAGGTCTGCCCATCTTTCTCTGAAACCCGGCCACTGAGAACCCCCCAGGCCCAGCTCCCCTCTGACACCCGCAGGGACTCGGTGAGTCCGAGCTGCCTTGGGGCAGTGGGTTTGGTTGGACGGGATGTCTCCCAGGTACAACCCACGAGCCGAAACAAAATGAGTCTGCGTTGTGAATGGAAAAACGGATCGACTCTGTAAATGTTCCCCCAATTCATGGTCAATTAAGAATCACGTAAGACCCAGCAGGGGCCCTGGCGGCTCCGTGGTTACAGGATGGGCTGTGCTCTGTGAGGTCCACAGTTTGAAACCACCAGCAGCTCCCCAGCAGAAAGAATGGGCTTTCTAGTCCTGTCACAGTGACGGTGACCCACGGAGGAGTCGCTGCGATGCGATGGAATGGCCGAGAAGTCCCGGTAGTGTAGCCTAGTGGTGACGCATTGCTCCATTGAGCTGCTAATGCCAGGTCTACGGTTCTAAACCACCAGTCACTCCGAGGGAGCAAGATGGGACTTTCTATTCCTGTCAAGAGTCACCGTCTTGGAAGCCCACAGGGGTGGTTCTGCCCTGCCCTACGAGGTCTCTGTGAACAGGCAGTGAGTTGAGAAGGGGGGCCTGTCTGGCGGGCATGCCTCAGGCTGTGAGCAGGCAATGCCACTGGGTGAGGAGCGGGCCCCAGGCACCAGGGCAGCTCCGGGAGGGTGGCGGTGACCAGGCCGGGGTGGTCAGGGAGGGCTTCCTGGGGAAGAGCAGAGAAGGGCAGCAAACAGAGGACAGGACCTCTGTGTCTGGGGGAACCGGTAAGCAGGACCGTGGGAGCATACGGTCCAGGCAAGGCCAGGGCTGCAGCCACTCAACCTGAGTCATCCTGAGTGGGCAGGAGGATTTGGAGGCAGCTGCTGTGACAGTCTCCTTGGCCGCTGTGACAGGTTCTGGGGCCCTGGTATCTGAAGTCCATTGTCAATGGGGTCACACTCTTCCTGAGCTGTAGGGGCATTCTCCCCAGGGAGAACAAACTCTCACAGGCTCTAGGCAGCATTCTCCATGGCAGTGGTTCTCAACCTTCTGAATGCGGTAACCCTTTCATACTTCCTCATGTTGTGGTGACCCCCATTCATAAAATCATTTTCGTTGCTACTTCATCACTGTCATTTTGCTGTTATGAGTCGTCATATAAATATCTGATATGCAGGATGTATTAGGCGACCCCTGTGAAAGGGGTCATTAGACCCCCAAAGGGGTCACGACCCACAGGTTGAGACCGCTCCTCTATGGCATTTAGGGAAGCATACTCTCCCCCGATGCACTAGGGGGCGCTCTCTCCTGGGGTGTAGGAAACTCTCCCAGGCTCTAGGCAGCATTCTCTATGGCATTTAGGGGAGGGAAGCACATTCCCCCGGGGCACTAGGGGGCGCTCTCTGCTGGGTTGTCGGGGATGCTCTTTCCCTCTGGGCTCCAGGGAGTACTTTCTCACTGGGCTCTAGGGGGCGTTCTCTCCAGGCTGGCAGCTCCGGACCGTCTGGTTGGGAGACCCTCGCACCTACCTGGTCCTCCTTTGTGTCCATATCGACAAGGACGTGCTCACTGGTGTCAGTCACAGGCCAATGGTGGTTCTGAGTTGGGCCTGCACTTTCCACGGGGGGAACCCACGTTCCATTCCCCGTCCCCCACCTCCAGTCCGTCATCAGCGGTGGCTGGCGGCTCCAGACTGCCCCAGAGGAGGGAGATCAGCCTCGCGTTTGACTCCAGAAAGCCCGTGAAGTCGAGCGGATCTCCCTGTGGAGAAGCAGTCAGAGGTGGCTCACATCCTCCAGACCCTTTCTCCTGACTCCACCCCAAAGAGCCCATCCCGAGCACACCATGGCCCGGGGGACCCACAGTGCAGTGGGATGAACTGCGAGCGGGGGGCGGGGAGGTACCCCATCTGAGTGGTGAAGGCAAGTGGCGTCCTGTGGATTTTCCAGCTAATGGGTGAGTAGAGTCCACTCTGAGGCCTGGCATCGACTTCTGGGGAGAGTGAGACCCAGTATTCAGAGCAGGGAGGAGTAGACTGCCCCTCTGACACAGTGCCTCCGGGAGCCCCTGGATGGCTGCCTCTCGAAGCTCAGCCACCTGGAGAGGACACACCTGCCCTCCTCCCACGCCTGATGCCCAGGGGCCTCAGCCACCTCTGCTTCGCTGACTCCTCGGCCCACTTGGCTGCCAGCCTCTTGGCAGCGGGGGCATCTCATCTTGGCTCTGCCTCTTAGACACTGGGTCAGCCTGGGGAGGGGGCGGGAGGAGGTATCACGGAACATGCTCACCTGCCACTGTCCCAGGTTTGCACTGGGGCTGGCAGATGCAGGAAAGCACTCCACCCTAGCAACCTAGGGGTTACCCATTGGCAGTTCGAAACCCCCAGCCGCTCCTGGGGAGAAATATAGGCTTTCTACTCCCGTAAAGAGTTAACAGTCTCATACACCCATGGGGGCAGCTCTACCCTGTCCCATAGGGGCACCAGGAGACAGGATAGCCTCAATGGCTAGAGCTTCAGCAGCGGAAAGTCTCACCCCAGGATGGTGAAATCTCTGACAACCCCGGTGATTGACAGCATGGGGTCAGCGGGCCCCAGCAGAAACCACACACTGGCCAAGACCCACAGGCCTTACTGGGCTCTGGGCCAAAGCAGCAGGAGGGCCCGAGGCTGAGCAGGGTGAGCCGCAGGCCCCTGCAAGCTGGACGTCTGTTGGAATATCGCAAAGCCAGCCCAGAGAGGCAGCAGCAAAGTCAGAAGGTGAGGGCTCAGGGCCCCACAAACGGACTGAAGAGCTCCGGCGGACGAGGAGGCCGAGGCCACTGCGTGTCCTGGGACCCAGTTGGGTCAGAGACAGACTCTAAATGGATGGTGGGGACTTGCTCCCTGGTCCAAGCTAGACTGCTCTCTGCTCCAGCTGCTGTTTGGCCCATGGCAGACCCAACTCTTTGGGTAAATGTCTGGTGTGCTAAAACTCCGTTCCTCTTAGCTGTCCAGGAGCCTAGAAACCAGGGGCGCAGGCAGACAGGCAGCCGGTGTTAACCCAAAGCGCTGTCCACTCACAGGAGCCCAAGGGTGGACACACCCCAAGTGCCCATCCTCTGGGGAGTGGACAGAGTCCAAGGGCAACAGAACTTTTCTCAGCCTGGACACACGAAGCCCTCACACACAATGCTGAGATAAGAGGCTAAAGAAACCAGGCACAGAAGGACTACCACCGCGACCCGGACAGACACAGAACAGGCAGGTTTCCACTTCCATGGTAGGTCCACTCTGACCCCAGCCAAATTCCGCTTTTTGTTTTTTAAGTTTTTGTTATGCCGACTGCCAGGGGGTGGGTTTCAGTTCAGAGACTGTGTGGAGGGTTTCCGAGACTCGGAACACTTGTGGGAACAGACTGCCTCCTCTTTCTCCCAGAGTGGCCGCTGGCTTTGAACCACCCACCCTGCTGCTGCAGTCCAGTGCCTGACCCACAGCGCCACCAGGGCGCCTTAGTCTCCACCACAACGGCCTCTAGTTACAGTATCTTCATAGGGCATGGAGCCCCGGAGGAGGGCAGAGCTGGGTTCTACGGCATTCTCAGTGGGTTACTCATTGGGCTGCCAACTGCAACGTCAGCAGTTTGAAACCACTAGCCCCTCCTAGAGAGAAAAGATGAGGCTTTCCACCCCCATAGGGAGTTCCAGTCAGAGAAGCCCACCGGGCCAGTTCCACCCTATCCCCCAGGGTGGCTGTGAGTCCACGTCCATGGGATGGCGGCGAGCTTGCTTGCTTGTTGCTTCTTTGCATACATGGTAGCGGTGGCAACATCTGGGGGTGGAGACCTCAGAAGGAGCCCCTCAAAACCTGCTCTGTTACAGGCAGGTTTTCACATTGTTGACGTTAACATGTAAGAGCCACACGCAGAGGGTTGGAAGCATGGGTAGTCCAAGTCAGGACTGGCTGGCTGTGAAATATCTAGTCCAGGCGAGCTCCCATGGGCAAACGCTCCCTGGTTACCTGGGCTGGCAGGGAGGAATCGAGCCTCCAGGACGTGTGGCCCCAAGGAGGTATCTCTCAGGACAGAGGGGAACGTTGGCGATGGTGGTCACACAGCCCTGGAATCGCCAACGTGCAAGCTAAACCATGGTCAGAGTGGAGCGAGAGTAAAAGGGGGCCCGGGTCTGGCTTCTCCTCAGCTGTGGGGCTTTGGGCTGGTCGCTTCTCATGTCTGAGCCTCTGGGTTGTGGTCTGCAAGCCAGGAATGACTGGATTCTGCCCCAGTGGCCAGGTGGCTGTGGAGACAGACCAGAGACACTCACATGCTCCTTGCAGTCCAACCCACTCCCACGGGCAGAGCTGGGCTCACAAGAGTTCTCAGCAGCTGGTGTCTCAGAAGCAGGTCTCCTCCAGGCCTCTCTTCCGTGGGGCCTCCGGGTAGAATGGAAACTCCCGCCATTGGCGGAGAAGCTGGGGAACTGGCCACCGGCACCTGGGGCTCCCTGTGTCCTGAAGCCTCAGCCGCCCTGGCTGCTGGGGTCAAGCTGTGTCTGTGCTGAGGCTGCAGGCAGCCCCACACTCCAGCAACCCCAGCAGAGGACAGAATGTATTGGGTGCTGGGCTCTGAGCAGGTGGCACTTCTGCACATCGGCCCTGAGACCCACCAGGGAGGGAGGAGCTCCCACAGGCCTGAGTGTGAGCTTTCCTTCAGGAGCTCAGAACCCAGACTCCCCAGTGTCCACTCTGGTGGCCAGAACCCACTGATGCTTCCCCAGCAGTTCCCAGTGGTGCCCTGGGCCCCCCAGACGCCAGCCTGCTCCTCCACCACTCCAAGGAGAAGATAAACCAGAAATTACTGTGTGTCTTCAGACATGGCCGCCAGCATCAAAGGCTGAGGGTAAACTGACCATAGTTCCTCTTTAATGCATAAACTTGCTCCCTCCCCCGCCAGCTCTCCTCAGGGAGGGGCTGCAAACAAAACTAAAACCCAAATGCAGTAGGGTCTCAGGACCAGGGTTTCCGGGACTTTGGGGGTCTGTGGACTTCTCTTAGGTCCAAAGACAACCTTCTGCCGAGTAGGGCCTCACTCAGGAAGCCCACTGCCATTACATCATAGCCAACTCGTAGCAACCCTATATGACAGGGTTTGGTTTCAAACTGTTGACCTTGCCATTAGCAGGCCAACAGGTACCATGATGCCCGCAGGGATCCTGTGGAGATACATAGTATTTTTAAATTAGAATAACCAAGAAATAAACTCACTGCCATCGAGTTGATGCTGATGCATTACCACCCCAAAGGGCAGGGTAAAACTGCCCCTGTGGGTAACTCTTTACAGGGAGGCTGGTGGTTTTGAACTGCTGACCTTGAGTTAAAGAGCCCAACTTGGAACACACTGAGCCACCAGGTCCTTGTATAGCCAGTCTGGGATAAGCATCGGTTTTAATCACCCTGGAATACCAGAAAGTCCATATGACTCACTCTACCTTATTGCAACATCCACTGTCTTGCAAGGATCTGATGGTGAGTCTGCGGCACCCCCTTGCACAGGTGTGCTGTGCAGAGGGGAGCAGGCAGAAAGAGCACACCAACAAGGTGGCATGTCATCTGGAGGGTCCTGTCCCTGGAGGACATCCTGCTTGGTAAGGTAGAAGAAGATCATCCGTGAGATGGATCAGCACGCAGATGGTGCAGGACCAGGCAGTGTTTCCTTCTGGTGAGCACGGGGTCCCCGTGCGTCAGGACCAACAGCCACCTAGCAAGGACGGGAGGCTCCCCTGGAGAGGTTGGATGTGGGAGGACGGGGGAGAGGAGGGCAGTGGGTTTGCTTGGCAGCCAGGGGGGTGGGTTGGGGTGTGAGGTCCCTTGGAGCCTGGGAAGCTGTGTCTGGGTGCGTGAGCTAGGGGCAGGGTGTCATGATGCACTCCCGGAAGTCAGCAGGGCTGGTCTAATGAGGTGCCTGCCTGCCTGCGCTGTGAACCTGTGCCAGGCGGCAGGAATTACCATAATTGATTATCCCGCTGCGCAGCTGAGAGCCTTGTTTGCTGACAGAGGAACGGAATCGGCTGGCTTGTGAGTCCCAGCCCAGGGAAGCTGCTCCAGGGGTGGCCTGGTGGGGGTGGGGGGTGTTGAGCCCTAGACTCATCTCTCTTGGATACGTTGGCCGGGCAGCCAGGTGAGAGTGGAGGAGAAATGGAAAATACTGGGGGCATGGGAAGACTAAGGGAGGGGCCGCCATTTATCACTAAGACCCAGAGTGAGCCCCAGCCCAGGTGTGCCCTCACCTCAATCACAAGCCACAGGCTTGACTGACAACCTGCTTGCTCCCCGTGGGGCGCTGCAGCCTGGACCTGTAGGGCAGGACTTTCCACCGGGCTCTGAGGAAATCTAGGGGCTCGGGCAGAGAGTGGGAGAGTAGAGGGTACCATAAGGACACCCCACCACCATCTAATAGATTCTGACTCAGAGGTTTCTGGCTGTGAGTCTTCATGGAGCAGTCTCATTGTTCTCCCACAGAGGGTTTGGGGGGGTTGAACTGCCGACCTCACAGCAGCCCAGCACCTAAAAAGAACGAAGGCAGGGGCTACCTGGATGGGATAGTGGAAGCAGTGAGAAAGAGTCAGGTCTGCCTCTCAAATCGACGAACCCCAGATCTGGTGCAGCCTTTCTCGCCCCATCCCCTGCCTGCTGGAAGTGGAGACGTCCCCCTTGCAACTGACTGGGGTTCTTGTAGTTCTCCCACCCTCAGACCTCTGCCCTCACCTGCTACCACCCCCACTCCCCCGTGGGGGCAGCAGGGGCTCTGGTGCACTGATAGGGATGCAGCGAAGGTGGATGTAGAGAGAGAGCTCAGCTGAAGAAAGGAAACAGAAACACAGACTCACCCCATCGAGGCCATTCTGACTCACAGTGGCCTGGCGGACAGGCTAGAGCAGGCCCTGTGGATTTCCAAGAGGGTCACTCTGTGCGGGAATAGAAAGCCTCGTCCTTGTCCTGAGGAGTGCAGGGTGGTTTTGAACTGCAGACCTTGCAGGTAACAACCCCATGCATAAGCACAGGGCCCTCACCCCTAGGGCTTGCCCTCATTGTAGAAAAGACTCTGAGACTAAAGGACAGCCATCAGAACTCACCCCCACTCTCCCCATCAGCTGAAGGCTGCCTGGCTGCGGCCTGGTGTCACCCACCTTCCTGGAATGGCCAGTCCTTCTGACTGAGCCTCCACATTCCGCTCCCCTCCTCCAGGTGACCATGGGAGGTTCTGGGGGCAGGCAGGGGGGGTCTGGCTTTGGCGTGAGGAGGGGAGATGCCTGCCGCTTGGCAGAGGGGCTTCGAGTTCAGCCAGGCCTCGGTGCACAGACCTCCCGCTGGGCCCGCCAGAGGGGGCTGGCGGCAAAGCCCATGCGGTTTCCCTACATCTGAGCCGTCTCAGCCATGCCGTGTCCCTGGCTTTTCGTGATATGTATAAATAGACTCATTCTTTAGAGCACTTTCAGGTTCGTAGGGAAAAATAACAACAACCACAACTGGTGCAGCGAGTGGAAAGTTTCTGGCTCGCTGCCTGACTCTGCTCTGGCCATTCTAACCCCGGCACTGCGGCGGGCGGCGGGCAGCGGGTGGTAGGTGTCAGTACAACCAAGACGGCACTGGTCGGCCTCCAACCCAAGGCTCACTCCTTCCCCTGGGGGGCGACCTGGTCTCAGCTTCTCCACTGGTCTTCTGAGCACCCCTCTGCGGCAGCCTTCTCCTGGTACCCTCTTTCCCCATCTGTGTCCTCTAGTCTCCACACCTAATATGCCCCTGGGATTTGTCTCTGCGTCTCATAGGTGATTGGTGTTAGCCCCGACCCCCGCATGCACACATCCCCATAAGCATACCCCCAAACATCTGACTCCCAGATAGTGGCACCCCCATGGGTGTAGGGGTGAGGGTTCCAGCATATGTGCTGGGGGACAGGTCGCCCAGAGCACCCCCTACCCCCAGTATTCCCCCTACAATCCTCTGTCCCCTCTGTGCCATGGATGGACCCACAGTGACAGATACACTGCTGCCAACTGAAGCCAGCAGGGACAGCAAGGTTCCCATTCTCTGGGCTGTCAGGCCCTGGGCTTTGTCAACTGCAAGAGGCCAGTGTCCACATGATGACACCACAGATGCCAGTGTCACTGCCCTGCAGTTGTCCCCTTCCATTTGTGGTGCTCCCCAGGGCAGGGCTGCCTCTGTCCGGGTGGGAAGTCCCAAGGGCCTGACTGCGGGCTAGGCAGTTCCTGCCCCACCAAAGTAGGCCTTGTGTTGCCATCTGGAGAATGGGGACAGGATGGGTGGTGCCACGCTGAGGACCATTGAGAGGCTGGGTGCAGCCGCAGCAGCAAGTGCAGGACACTGTGCTAAAGAACCATGTCCACGGAGTCAACCAGCAAAGCTGGAGAGATCAGACAGGAGGCTTGGGGGCAGTGTGTCTACACACAGGGGAGGGAGATGGCTTAGAGAACAGATGTGGGGATGGCTGCACAGAGAGGCGTCTGTCCCCTCAGTGTCACGGACTTGTAAATGGGGAGCGGTGGGTGTTGTTCTGTGAGCATGCTCAACAACAGCCATTAAACACACACACAACATACATATACTCACCATGCACATACACACACATGCACACATGTATACAGACATACACACAGCACACACACACGATAATGGCAGCGAGTGGTGGGCTGGAACCGCCAACCTTGGGGTGGGTAGCAGCCTGCCGCGTATCCTGCCTGGACACTAGAGCCCCTTCACAGTGTTTCTTAAGGTGATGCTCATGGGGATCACAATGCGATTTTTCTAGATCTCAAGAAAGAGCTTTCGTCCAATGGCCTTTTGACTCCAGAAGCGACAGCCTGGCTGTAATCCTCATTCTGCTGTTTATTTTAAAAGCTCGGGGGTGCCAGGTGGGGGCAGAAATGGGGCACGACCGGGCTTGGTGGGTGAAGTGTTTCTTACAGGGTGATGACAAAGTCTGGGGTGGGGAGGTGGCGCGGTGGAGACAGCTCTGTGTGTTGCTCACCCCTGTGAGGTGAGCCTGGAAAGGTTGTTTGGTCTGCAGGCTGCGTGGTCTACCGATTTCCACGGTCCAATAGCGATGGGCAGGCTATGGGTGGGCACGTGGACTTAGAAAACACGCTGGGCTCCATAAACCAGCTCTGCCTTGTAAAGACAAGCACACACACTAGTCCCTTGGTGTGCATGTCATTCTCTCTACGTCGGTTCAGTACTGTTACACTAAAAGCACAGGGGTTCCTTGCGCCGCGTGAACAGAACCTCTTACCGGTGTGCTTAGGGGCCGTGGAGCCGGCTCCGGCGCACAGCGAGCCCATGTACCACAGCCTGAATCCCCGCTGGGGCTGGCCATCTGCACCGTCATTGCAATGTCGGGGCCCACTGTCCTACCCATGTTGTGGCCCGTCTTCCTGTAAGGATCCCCCACCCTGAGGGCGCCTCTCGCTCGAGGAACGACTTAGACCACGGTCGGGTGCACTCAGCGTGAGGGACCAGGGAGTGAAGGCCACCGGTCACGTTCCTAGAGCTGCGGAGAACCTGAGTTTGGCAGAGCTGCGTGGAGGTGCCCGGGGTAAAGCAGAGTCTCCCAGCCGCACGGGCAGCGCTGGCATCATCAGGGTCTCCCTGGGAACCCCTCAGCAGCTCTGCTCTGGGTCAGACTGGGCCAGCCGTGAGCAAGCAGAGTCCCAGGGGGGACAGAGGGAGGCCGCTCGGCGACAGTGTAGATTGTAATCCTCTCTCCTTTCTCTCTTTCCCTAGAGAGCCCAGAACACCTCGGGGACAAGTGACTGAATATAAGGTACAAAGGCCCCCTCTTCTTGCGCGGGACCGCGGGTGACAGATGTGAGCATGTGGAGCTGCTTGGTTGCTGCTGATAATGAACAAATGCACAGGGGGTCTGGGCTCAGCCCCTCCGTGGCACCCCCTCTCTGCTCCCTTTGATGGGGAGGGGGCAGCAGGGTATGGATGAAGGGTCGGGAGTTTGGTTTTCCGACCCAGTGCTCCACAAAACAGAGTGGGGCTACTCTCCCCACCTTGCGGTGCTTCCCACCCCACCCTGGCTTTCTGTGGACAGCAAGGACTCTGGTCCCCGAGGTCAGCCGGGGCTCTGGTTCTGGGCGGTGAGATACTCGAGGGGCCTTGTGGTCAGCTCAGTCCGTGTGGATGTTCCTTGGAGAGATTTGGATGTCTCTGGCTACATCCTGAGCCCGGCCTGCATGGGTGCTGCTCTGCTGTGCTGTGGGGAGGGAGGGAGTCGGTCAGCACACCAGCAACATGTACTGGGGTTGAACGAGATTAGCCACCCCCAGGGGTCGGCGCCCAAGGACAGCAGGTAGGACAGTGCCCACATCAGGGCAGAGAGCATAAGAGCTCCTTATGGCCAAAGGCTTGAAAGTGGTCTCTGGATGGTTTTTGCCCCATCTCCACCTTTGGCTCAGCAGAGGGTGCCATGGGAGAGCCCCCTGGGGCAGGGCAGTCACCATGGGGCCACCACGGGGCTGGTGTGGAGAACAGAGCTGGGACCCAGAGGGCAGACACAGCGACAAGGTGGAGCTGAGGGGCCCTGGTCATGTGGCTGTGTGTGGTCTTCCTCCGTGGGCCCAGCAAGAGCCTGTGGGCATCTGTGCCCCCCCTCCCTGGCATTCAATGTGCCGGTGGTTCCCTGGGGAAGGCAAGGAAAGAGCGGGGTGTGGTGGTGTCATGGTTACACTGCTAACCACCGTCGGCCGTTCAGAGTCACCTGCGGAGGAAGCGGGGCTTTCTCTTTCTGCAGAGTTACAGCTGCAAAGCCGGGGGCAGTCCCCCCTCTCCTATGGGGTTGCGATGAGTCGGAACCTATTCAACTGGCAGTGAGTTTGGTTTGGGTTTGGCAGTCCCACTGGCTGTTTGCATCCAGGAGTGGGGCCTCGCCTCACCTAGCTGCCTCCGGAGACATCGTGTGTGTGGACTGGGTCTTAACTTGATTCACTTGGGAGGGGGTCGCCAGGTGGCCTTTTGTGGGCCCACGACTGGCCCTGTGCTATGTGGAACGGGGCAGTCTCGCCCGTCCGTTTGCTTCCGTGCAGCCTGGACATTCCGAGAGGCAGCAGGGTTGTTGAGCGTATCAGCAGACCCTTCCTTGCCTTTGCTGAGAGCAGGGGCCGCGCCCGAGCCTGGACAGGGACCGCCCGGGCGCTCCTCGCCAAACAGGATGCAGAACCTTGTCTCTCTGCGTGAACTTTCAGACGGCCAGATTCTTCCGTGAGCTCCTCGCTGTGGCAGGAGTCTTGGTGGTGCGATGGGGAAGCACAGTGATATGAATCAAAAGGTCCCTTATCTGCCCCACGCCAGGAGGTGGCCGTCCGCTTCGGTAAAGATTTCCAGTCTCGAAATCCTCTGGGGCAGCCCCACCCCGTCCTGCAGGGCTGATGCTGGACAGCAGTGGGTTAGTAGGTAGGTGTGTCAAGCTATATCATGTGGTTTTCACTTTCATCTGGCGCAATTGGGGGGACAGCGGACTGCCGACCACAGACCAGCAGTTCAAACCCACGGGCTGCTCCCCGAGAGAACTATCAGGACACGTGGGAGCCCATCTAGGGGACTGCAAGTCCACATCCACTTGATGGCACTGAGTTCAAGACCCGTGGTAGGAGCCTAATGCCACCATGGTTAAATCAACTCCGCTGCCAACTGAAAACCCTGTGGTTCGAACCCACCAGCCGTTCCACAGGTGAACGAGAGGCAGTCTTCTTCCGCAATGATGTGTAGCCTCAGGAACCTAGGGCGGGGCGTTCCACTCTGCCCTGTAGGCTCACAATGAGTCGAGTGGACTTGATAGGCCCGGGAATCCACTCAGCTGCCATGGGTTTGATTTCGGGGCTTTAAGGGCCAATGATCATGTCCAACATACCTTCTTCAGCAATGTGTCTATTCAAGTCTTTTGCTTGTATTTTATTGGGTGGTTGGCTTTGTTATTGCTGCATTCGGGTTGGGGGGGGAAATCTCCACCTCTTTGGGATGCAAATCCTTCATTGGGTATCTAGTTGTAACCATTTTCTTCCCACGTGTGGCCGGCTACTCTCTCCTCTGGTCTCCAGGAAGTTCCGCTTAGCTGCTTGCTCATGAGAGAGCATGGTCCCAGGTTGGCTCTCACAGTTTCCTCTCCTCAGGCTTCAGGTTGTCTGTTCAGGTCTGTGGCCCACTGTGAGTGGGGTCTTGTGCATGGCATGAGGTAGGGATTGAGGGCTGTACTCTACAGATGGTTTGCCAACAAGAGTGCCACTCATTGAGAATATGGCCCTTTCCTGTTGAATAGTCTTGGCACACTTGTCAAAAGTCACTTGCCACATATTTATGAGTTCACTTTTGTTGTCTGGATTCCACCGGTTTGTCAATTAATTTCAAAAGTTGCTTTCCAATATTTCGAAGGAATCCCTCGTGGTGCAGTGGGTTACATGTTGGGCTACTACTAACCACAAGGTCATCAGTTCAAAACCACCAGACACTCCGAGGGAGAAAGAGGCAGCTTTCTACTCCCATTGGAGAGTTACAGTCTCAGAAACCCACCGTGGGCAGTTCTACCCTGTCCTAGAAGGGTTCTGTGAGTTGGAATTGACCCAATAGCCGTTAGATTTTTCGAGTTTTGCAATTCAGAGCCATTAATATGTTACTATCAAGTTTAGAATTTGCATGTGAATTTCTGCAACAACAACAAAAATCCTACTGGAATTTTGATTAGAACTGTATTGATTTATAGATCAACTGAGGAATGGCTTACATCTTAATGATATCTGTTTTCTGGCCCATACACAAGGAATGCCTCCCCGTGTGCAGCACGGATTCCTTGGTTCTGATCATTGCGTGGGGCTGGAACATCTTTGTCCTTATTTCACATGTTTTGGCGCTATTGTGGATGGTACTTTTACCCCAATTCCTGCTTGGTGCTCAAAAAGCAAAAACCAAACTCACTGCCATGAAGCTGATTCCGATTCAGAGTGGCCCCGTAGGCCAGAGCTGACCCTCTGAGAGTGTCCATCTTTCAGAGAGCAGACAGCTTCATCTTCCTCCCTCAGAGCAACTGGTGGGCTCGAACCACTGAGCTTGCTGGCGGCAGCCCAACATGGAACCCACCAGAGGGCCTGGCTGCTGGGTGCTTCAGAAGAGTCCTGGGGAAGTCTGCTCCTTTGCATTCCACTGCCCACCAACTTTGTGAAGCCCCTCCTGCGAGCACGTGGTGATCCGTTGGCAACATCGGCCGACCCCCGTCCTCCTGCCTACTGGCAGCTCCTGTGTAGATTCCATCAGGCTTCCAGTGCAGCTGATGGCGCTGGCTGTGAACCAAAGGTGGCTTTATCTCTCTCCTCCCGGCGTGCTCTGGAGGCCGTGAGATGGCCAACCACGACGTTGGCAGTTCAAACCCACCAGCCGCCCCTGGGGAGAAAGATGAGGCTGCATGCTCCTGTCAAGATTGACAGCCTCGTAGATCAGCGTGGGGCCCTAGGAGTTGCCGTCGGCTCAACGGCAGCGGGTGGTTTTGTTCTATTTCTGCTCTTCCGGTTTGGCTGCCTCTCGTGTCTTCTTCTTGCCCTGTCCCGTTGACTCCCACCTCAAGCACAATGTCAAGAGGCAACCATGACGAGCATGTGGCTTTGTTCTTATGGTAGGGGCAGCCTCCTACAGTCTGCCTATCACCACCAACCCCCTGAGCCGAGAGGCACAGTCTGGTCTGGGCGGGCGCTATTGGCAGAGGCCCCTTCTGTGCCCCCTGCCATGCCCAGTCAGCTGAGGGGTCACTTGTCACATGGGTGTGGGTCCATTGCCGATGCCTACACTCCACCCCCTGGGTCTGCTTCTCTGTCTGGACCCCGCCATGTCATGGGGCCTCTGTGGCTTTAGAAGTTGGGGTGTGGGTGGGGATCATGTCAAGCGAACTCTTTGGTTGGCCAACTCTTTTCAAAGGCTACTTTGCAAGATTCCAGAAGGACCCCTGGTAGAACTGGAATTCCCTGGAACGAATGTGGGACTTTGCCCAGCAGGGCATCTCCCGGGTCTCTCAGGAGGACCCTGTGCCTTTTTTGTTTATTGGGCAAATGACTTGGACTGGTTTTCAAACTTTAAGGCCACACAGGTTGAGTCCCGGGGGCCATCATCCCAAGATTTTGGTGTAACATAAAGCCTCTTGCTGAGATAGACAGAACATTGGTCATGGCACCTCTAACACGGTCACTAGTTCTGCCATCTTAGCTGGGCATAGTCCAGGAGAGTGTGGGCATCGAGACATTTGGGCTCAATTGCTCATACACAGTGTGGCGATGTGAAGTGGCGTGGTTCCACGCAGGTGCCATGCGTGGCCACGATGTGAAGTCCTTCCAGGACAGCACACTTTGTTGTTGATGGTTTTCTGTTTTTAATCATTTTATTGGGTGGGTGGCTCTTACAAATCATCTGACAATCCATCATTCAGTTGTAGTAAGCACACGTGTATATATGTTACCATCAACGTTTCCCAAACACTTTCTTTCTACTTGAGCCCCTCTCTTTTCCCCCTCTGTGTTAGTCTGGGTCGACTAGAGAAACAAATTCATAGACACTCATTTGTGTAAGAGAAAACTTTATATCAAGGAGCAATTGCACCTTAAGAAAACATCTCAGTTCAATCCAGATCAAGTCCATAAGTCTCCTATTAGCTCATATGTCTGGTACCCATCTATAAAGTCCTCTTCAGACTCACGAAACATGTGCAATGCTGCTGAGGCAGGACGATCACAGGCCAGTGGGTGGAAAGTCTTGTGGATCCAGTGGCGATGTAAGCATCTCAGTGCTGGTGTGGGTCTCCATGTGGCTCCTCCAGCTCCAGGGCCACATGCCTGTCCCTGCCCCCAGACCCTTTCGTGGCAGGTCTGGATGGACGCCCCGAGGGCAGAGGATGGAGGGCTAGAGGGAATCTTGTGAGAATCACCACTGGTCTGGGAAAGAACCATTCAAGTTGGCAACAAGCAGCTTAGTTTTGCTTCCCCAGTGGGCTGCCTCCATCTCCTCAGTGAAGTGGGACTTCAGGTCCCGGAGCCAAACTCTCCAAAGATCCTTCCTGCCAGAGGCAAAGGTACCCGCTCCTCAGAAACCCAGCTCCAGACAGGCCTTGAGGATCCACCAGCAGCTCTGCAGGAGGGGGACCCCACCATCTGCTCCTGGAAAGAGGGCAGAGCAGGGAATGCTTTGGGGCAGCCCCATTCTGCCCTGGGGGGGTCACTGTGTTCCAGCGGCCTCCCCTCCTCTGACCCAGCCACCCTCAGCCTTTCCCAGCTGGCCCCTGCGCACAGGGGCTTGGCCACACGCTATTCTGTTGGACACCCTTTACTCCACTCCACGGGCCTGCGGAGGCAGCAGCCGCCAGATGGGGAAACTGACACTTAGAGCCGCAAAGGGTGTGGGAGCAGTCGGCAGGGCCTCAGCCCCGGTGGGCAGGGTCCCACTCGCACTGAGAGCCCAGGAGCAAAGCGCTCCCCTGAGAGGCCTGCTGCTCTGGAAGGTGCTCCCTGGCCAGTCTGGTGGCTCACAAGAAGGCTTGAGGCTCAAGGTCTCCAGAGGCCCCTCGGGGACAAGCCTGGCTCTGTGCTTACAGAGACCCTGGGGGTGCCCGGCTCTGCACTGAGCCACCTGGGCGGTGAATGGGGTGACTCACGGTGGCCTGGTCCAGGTCTTTGAAGAGATGGAGCCTCTGTCAGAGCTGGTGGCTGCAGTCCTCCTCCTGACCAGGGTGAATGGTGCTCTCAGGGCGCCTTGACACGTATGCACAAGCGTGTTTGGGTAGCATGTATGCACGTCTGTGTGGCATGTGTGCACTAGTATGTTTGATGACATGCAATCCTTTGGGTGACATGTGTGCGCTGGTGTGTTTGGTGACATGTAACCCTATGGTGACATGTAATCCTTTGGTGACGTGTGCACTAGTGTGTTTGGTGACATGTGACCCTCTGGTTGGATGAGTGTCTGGGTGGCCTAAGTGAGTCCCTTAGGCCCCCAGGCTCTGAGAAACACACCTAGTATTGGCCACACAGGGTTAACTCGGGCCCTTTCCAACTTGACCAAGGCCAAAGCCGCCTGCTTCCTGCACCAGAAGCCCCTGTGCCTGTTTGCGAGGCGCCCTTGCCCAGGCCCTTACACACACACACACACACACACACACACACACACACACACATGACCGACCGACCGAAACCCGGGAAGTCCCTGGTGGCCTCCGCTTCCCAGCCATCTCAGGCGGCGGTTTGTGTCTGTGAAGAAGCAGGACTTGAACCGTGTGAGGCGGCCCTGGGGGGTGGGGGCACCTGTTTGTGGGCGAGTGGGCCCGCCGGGGTTTCCCCTGAGTATTCATTACAGTCAGAGAAGAGGCCTGTCCGAGTGTGTTCCACTTGGGCAGAGTCCTTTATCATCTGGTTTCATAGCAGAGACTCGCAGCACCCTCCCCGGCTTCCAGGCTGCCCCACCTGCTCGGCGCCAATGGCTTAGCCCCAGGCTCACGCTGGGGACCATGGGGACGGGGGCATGACCAGGAGGTAGTGGCAGGGGCCTGCGTGGACAGGCAGCCATGCGGAGAGGCTGACCAGAGCTCTGGCCCCTGCCTCTGCGGTGGGGAAGGGCAGGGAGAGGGGAGCCTGGTCCAAGGGACCACATCCTTTCTGCCTGTCTCCCAAGCAACGCTGTCTCTTGTGCGGAGGGGTCTCAGTCCTTTTGGGGGGCTAACATGACATGGCACCTTTGGTCCCCACACACCAGTGTCATGACTGCATCCAGAGGCATGATCATGTCGGCGACTGAAAATGACACAGGACCAGGCAGCTGTGTGTCATGTATGCACTAGAGTGGACTTATGCACCTGACTGTCTGTCTATCTCTAGCACAACGGTGGTCCTTTGAGATGTGACAGCTAAATCCCCGGGCCTCCTGCTCTGGCTGCGGTGGCGTCATTGGCCAGAGAGGACACACCACCCCCGAGGTCCCTGCCATCGTCCTCTGATCCTGAGACATCCTCATTTCCACCTGGGCATCAGGCCACCACTCATATCCCTCTGGCTGGCCCTCTGGAGTCTTCCAGACCCCACTGACCCCACTGCTCAGCTGTCCCAAAAGAGCACCCTGCTGTGAGCCCAGCATCTGAGCCCCGAGTGGCCACACCCTACTTTTAAGCAGACAGTTCTCTGATGCAGTCTGGTGCTGACTCATCCGGCCCCCTGCCCATGCATCCCCCAACAGGGCTCATCCGCAGCCCAGTCCTGGGAAGCCAGAGTCCCTCCACAGAGAGCCGTCCATCCTGCAGGCCCGGGCTGAGCACTGACCAGCACTAGGCGCTGCGCCTGGGCTTGGTATGCAGTGAGCAGAGCCAGGCCTCAGGAGCTGAGCTGCAGCCCTGGCTGGAGGGCAGGAATGAGTCTAGGGTAGAAGTCTTGCAGCTCACATGGGAAATGGGGTTCAATTCTTGGTCTGTCCACCTGGTGCCCAGCCACCCCCCATCTGTCCAAAAAGGCTTGCATGTGGCCAGGGTGCTGAATGCTCTCAGCAGAGTTTCTGGATTAAGATGGATGAGGAAGGAAGACCTGGTCATCTACCTCTGCATATCAGCCCATGGAGCCCCTGTGGTCCACAGTCAGATCCACGCTGAGCATGGGGAGGGCAGTGTAGTCCTGGGGAGGGTACAGGACTGGGAAGTGATGCCATGGGGGGGTCTGCAGGACTGGGAAACCTTTAGCTGCATTGAACATGGCATCTCCATGTGTCCAGGGCCCTCAGCAACACCCCACAGCACTGTGGGTCACTGGCGCGGTCAGTCCCTCCACAGACTGGGCACAGCCAGCCAGCAGATGAAGCAAACACCCTCGGGGGTATCTCCAGTCATCCCCCAGGGCCCACCTGCTCGGCATCTGCTGCAGTGAGTCCTCGAGCACACTGGGTGCCCAGAATGGTGGCCTCAGCCCAAACTGGCAGGAATCTCCTGGCTGCTCTGCTTCTCGCCTGGACAGGCTCACAGATGTGTGTCTGTGGGCGCAGGGGCACGAGACAAGATGGCAGTGAGAACGTGGGGGGATCAGCATCTGAGGCACCAGCACCTTCTGCAGACGCTTCTACAGAACTTGGGCGGTGCCCAGAGGCCAGTGCTCTGTGGTGAGCTGGGTGAAGCTTCACCGAGCGGATAGCAGCGTCACTGTCCGCAATACTGACTCGTGCTGTCACTGCACTGGTTGCCATGCCCGCCACAAGCCTCCCTCATCCCACCCCCGCGCAGCCCTGCCTTTCCTGCCTCCTCCCACCGCAGCCCTATCAACTCTGTCCTGTGGTCAGTGCTGCCCGAGTGGTCCCAAACGGGGATGAGTCTAAGGTATGTGCACCCTGTGTGTGACTGACCCTGCCTCTCGTAGACCTGTCTGCTCTCTGGGTGAAATGTGAACCGTGGGGGTAAGACCAAGGGGTCCCACCAGTCTCTGTCTGACCAGTCAGCCTGGTCTCTTCCCTGAGTTTCATTCCTCCATTTTCTCCCGCTCTCTGCAGACCCTTCTCAGAACAGCCCGTGTGGGAGAGCCGGGCACCATCTAGTTCTTCTGGTCTCGAGGTTGTGGACTCCTTGTTCCCAAGCACCTTTGGTTTTCATCCCTCTTCTTTCCCCAGATGGGCAGAACCATCAGCTTCGCCAAAGATGGCCACTCATGAGCCTTTAAGACCCCATCACAAGTCCCCAGGGTAGGGTGCAGGCCATTGTCTTAATGTGGTGCCGAGAAGCCTTGCTGTCCCCCGAGACTGTGGTCCTGAGCCCCAGACCCAGGGCTCATCCCTTCAAGGTGTGTGGTTTTGTCTGAGAAGTTTCCATCCCTTTGTCAGCTGTACACTCCACCACACTTACGGCTAGTGTGCAGCCCAGGGAAATCACGTGCAGGTGGTCTGAGCAGGCGCGCACTCGCCCTCGCCCTCGCCCTCCCCCACCTCTGTGTCGACCCAAGCCTCCTCTCCCCCAGACAACACTTTCTTCTGCTTCTCCCACTGCATCTCCCCCTGCCGCTGTCACTGTCTCCTCAGCTCGCTCTTAGGGTCCGTCGCCTGCCTTCCCCTGCCCCCAAGTTCACATGTAGCTGCTCTCCACCTGGGTGCCCTTCGCACCCCTGGGAACCAGCAAAGGAGAAACCTGCTCTGGACTTTTTATAACCGGGCCTCGGAACATTTGTCCTTTTATGTTTGACTCATTTCACTCAGCAGCATCATCTGCCCTGGTGGCGTCGTGGTTACACATTAGGCTACCATCCTCCTGGTCAGCAGTTCGAAGCCACTAGCAGCTTGGTGGGAGGACGCCTGGGCGATCTGCTTTGGTCAGCAGTTTCAGTCTCAGAAATCCACAGGGTTCCCTGTGAGTCCGCACTGACTCCATGGCAGTGAGTTTGGCTTTTTGGATGTCACCAGCGTTGTACAGTGTTTGGAAGCTTCGTCGTGGTTCTGTGGCTCTGCGGAGGGGCTCCCTTGTGTGCACACCCCGGTGTTTCTCCATCCCATCTTGCACTGGCGGGCATGTCAGTTGTCTCTGTCTTTTTGGCTGCTGTGCGGGGTTCTGCAATGGACATGGGGGTGCACATATCCTGGCCACAGGGAGGACACAGATGGCCCCGGTATGGTCGTAGAAGGGGCAGGCCGCGTCTGCTGAATGGAGGCTCCTGACCGATGTGTGTGTCTTGTATGTTGGGGGAAGGCAGCTGTAAAGCTGGCAGCATTGTTGTGAGCACACACGCACACACTCACGAATGTGTGCACACGCAGTGATGCACAAGCATTGACACACCCACACCCTCGCACGCACACACTCGTGTGCATTCGCAATGCACCTGTGAGGGGCTTCCAGAAGTCTGTGGGAAAAACCCTTATCTCTTCATTCTTGTTTCCCTCAGACTTTTGTGAGCGAGCCCCCTTGCATGTGCACATGCAACCACATACACAAGCCCATCAGGGTGCACCCACACATGCATGTGCACATGCACACACCACCCCTTGAGCTGCGTCCCCCGCCCTTCCACCCCTCCTCTGCTCCTGGCAGCACTCTGGGCTACCCCCTCCCCTCCCCGGAGACTGCACCCAGCTGGGAGGAAGCTAGGTGCCCTGAGGGGACCTCCCAGGCACCCAGTGCTGCCTCCTCCTTCCCTGCCAGCCCACCGCCTGGCTGGGCCAGGGATTAGGACTCAAGGTCCTGGGTGGGGGCTGCTTCAATCAGGGAGCTTCATCCCGTGGGGCAAGTTACACACACACACACACACACACACACACACACACACACACACAGCTGGTGTAACCCTGTGGGAGGGGCCTCTTCGTACTCCCTGCCTGACAGGGGTTGCCGAGAGGAGGTTCCAGGACTCCTGGTTTCATGCCCTGCCCTCTGGGCGGAGGTCTGGCTGGAGCATCCCCTGCTGTCCTGCTCCAGCAGTGGCAGAGGCTTGAGAGCCAGGAAGAGCTGGACGCACGACCCTCGGACTGACCCCAGGAACTGGCCTCACCCCTGTTGGAGGAAACGAAGAATGTGGAATGGCTCCCTATAGTCCCTTCCTCTCAGCCTGTCAACAAGGGAGGCTCCCATCTGGCCAGGGCTGGGGCCCCAGGACACTGCCCGCATGGCGGTGGACAGGGGGGCAGGCAGCTGGGACCTTCCCGTTAGAAGCTGCAGGCTGACACAATCCAAGGCCACCCCAGCCCGGCTTGTAGGGAAGGAGGCCAGTCCCCTTACTGACAGGAGCTGAGGGCCTCCGGCAAAGCCAGTGGCCAGCCTTCTCCCTGTGAGCCCCTCCCCTCCTCCTCATAAGGCCCTCTCCCTCCTCCCCATGAGAAATATCCCCTCCTCCCATGAGTTCCTCCTCCTCCCTGGTCCCCACCCTCTGTGTCTCCCCACTGCACCCCAACAGTCAATCTTGGCACCCGTCTCTGATCCGGCCTCCAGCCCAGGAGAGCCCCCCAGAAGCTCCCAGCATAGTGTCTCCTCCTCCCTCTGCTTCGCAGACTGCAGTCCTGGGGCCCAGCCAGGTATCACCTCACTGTCCCTGCCAGTTCCCATCCTATAGGCATGGAGGCTCCCAGCTTCCCTTTGTCCTGCCCCACTGCCCCCAGCCAGTGTCCCAGGTGTGCTGGGTGGAGCGGGCTAGTCCCTTCCTCTCCATGCACACACACAGCAGACACATCCATGTACATACACATAGCACATACACATGCACATATGTGCACACCGCAGAGACTCCCCTGGGCCCCCACGTAGCCAGCCTAGGGTGTCTGATGCTGCTGCTGGATTGTGCAGGGCAGTCGGCTTGAGTGACTTGGAAGGGACAGGCCCCCCACTGCCCCAGAGTCCAGAGCAGGCACTGAGCTAAGCAGCCAATGGTGCTGAGACCCAGAGAGGCAGAGCAAAGACTGAGCAGGGTGGGGGTGAGGGGGACCAGCAGAGCCAGCAGTAGGATAGGAGCCAGAGGTAGCTGGGGCTCGGTGCTTATAAGGAGGACAGCTGCAAGTGACAGGGAAGCTGGGCGCCAGCCCAGGACGGAACCCTGCCACCCTGCCACCTGCTCCCACCCTCAACCCTGCCGGGTCAGCCCCCCACCCCACCACCTTCTGGAGCCACTGCCACAGCTGAGATGAGGATGTATTTCTGGGTAGGTACTGCGCGCAGCAGACTACTGTGCTAGGTCTCCCTCCAGCTCCCCCAGATCCGGGGGCAGCACCCCTGCCAGCCTCTCCTGCTGGCCACAGGCCTCCAGGGTCCATCCAGGCAGGAAGCCCCAGGAGGCAGACCCTCAGACCCCTAGGCAGCAAGTGGCCCAGGCTCAGGAAAGAGGTGCCAGGAAGGGAAAGGGTCCTCCAGGTCCCTCTCCTGCTACTCCTCCAGCCCCAGCCGCAGCACCCCACTCTTCTCTCCCCATCCCACCCCCACCCCCTCAAACAGGGCCCTGGGCCAAGGAAGAGGAACACGGACACACACACACTCCCACACAGCACACTGACACACACACGCACACTCACACACTCCCACCCCCACACAGCACACGGACACACACATGCACACTCCCACACTCCCACCCCCACACAGCACACGGACACACACACGCACACTCACACACTCCCACCCCCACACAGCACACGGACACACATACGCACACTCACACACTCCCACTCCTACACAGCACACGGACACACACACACACACACTCACACACTCACACCCCCACACAGCACACGGACACACACATGCACACTCACACGCTCCTACCCCCGCACAGCACACACACACTCACACACTCACACCCCCACACAGCACACGGACACACACACGCACACTCACACACTCCCACACAGCACATGGGCGTAGGCGTGTGAGAGGGAGTAGAGTCCTCAGAGAGCCCCAGGTCCTCCCTCTGAAGCACCCCTGCATGGACTGGACGGCCAGTCTTTGTGTTGGCCAGCAACACTAGCCTTTCATACCCCCAGGGACTCAGCCTCAGTGGCTCCTCTGTGAACTGGGATCCAGGGATCACAAAAGCGCTCGTGCCCATGGGGAACAGGGGAGGGTGGCAGGAGTTGAGGCCTCCCCCTGCAGGACAGCAGTGTGGGGTCCAGGGCATTGAGACTGTCGCCCTATCCAGGTTCTGCTTATGGTCACCTCCTCTCCTCTCTGGGGCCTCCTCTGACTCCCTCTGCCTTGGGGGGCAGCCTGTGCTGCCCACTGGTGGTGGTCCCCACCACCCCCTGATGCATCCCACTTTGAACTGATCCCCTCTGCCAGCAGACCCTGGCCACTGCCATCTAGTAGTAGGGCAGAGTAGACTGACCGCTTCTCAGGGTCCCCATGCTGTCAGTCTCTGTAGAAACACACAGCCTCATCTTTCTCCCAAGGAGCAGCTGGCGGATTTGAACTGTAGACCCTGTGGTTAGCAGCCAACGCCTAACGCTCTGTGCTACCAGGGATCCTTCCGCAAACACGTGCCCCCAACTGAAGCCCACTAAGCCCCTCCATGCCTGCCCCCAGCCCTCTCAAACCCATCTGTACCCACAGGCTTCCAGTGGTCACTCCCTGTGGACCCTGCACGGAGGATGGTGGGATGTCTGAGTGGCTAGCTTTGGGTGGTTTGGTGTCCTCGGAGCCTGGAGAGCACAGGAGATGGCTGGCTGGGTCTTGGCTGTGGTCACTGTCATTCAGCAGGGACCACAGAGGGGCAGTGACAGCGCTCCAACCCAGCTGCAATGGGGCCCTCACAGAACCCAGGCCCTGCTTCAGATGCTGGCATTTCCCAGCTAGACACTGCCCCGGGCAGCCACGTCCTGCCCCAGGCAGCCACATCCTGCCCCAGGCAGCCATGTCCTGCCCCAGAGCCTGGGGTGAGAGTGTGGGGGTGGAGGCAGTAGCCCCAACACAGCCACCTCCATCTCCCAGCAGGCCCTGGAGCCTGCTGGTCCTTCTGCTGCCCAGCTCTGTTCTGGGGCCTTCAGAGTGGAACCCAAGGGGCCCTAGGTGCCCCGACTGCTTTTACTGAGCACAGAGGGAGGCTGGTACTCTGACCAAAGCTGCTGTCCTCTAGGATGCTCTTGCTGAGACCCGGGCCAGACAGGACAGGGCAGGGAGCCTCACCCACCCCCCCTCCTTGGGGCTGCCTCTGCTGGGGCTTAAGCTGGGGCTCCCTGAAGTGAGCTCTGCACACACTCCAGCCTCAACCATGCCCTTCCAGGCCCAGGCCAGCTCCCTGACCCCTGCTCTCTGCCCCCTGCCTGACCCTTGTCCCCCAAATGTGCCTCCCTGTGTGCCTTACCTGCTGTGTGGGCAGGGGGTGTCTGCTCTGGGCTTCCTACCATTCAGGGCTCTGGAGTTGGGGTTCGGGTAAGCACTTGTGGGAAGGAGAGAGGAAAGGCGAGGAGACTGGGGGTGTGAAGGCGGGAGAAGGACGTAAAGGAGGAGGGCAGGAAGTGGACAGTTGCCTGACCAGCCCATAACAGCGCCCGGCCCTTGAGGCTGAGCTTGAGTCAGGGACTTCCAAAGTCACTGGGACCTCGTGCCTGTCCACCCCCCAGGTCCAGAGGGCTCCGGGTGGCTCCAAATTGATGGAGACTGCGGTCCGGGCCTCACCACGGTCCCAAATGGCCCCACAGCCAGCCTCTCACCTCTGGGGACATGCAGAGGCCCACAGACGGTCCAGAGCGTCATCCCGCGGGGCCCTGGCAGGCCTGCACCCCCCTCCCCAGAGGTGGGCTGTCCACGCAGCAGGAGGGATCACGTGGAGAGCAGGGTGTGGTCAGTGCTCGAGCACCTTGGTAAGACGAGCAGGGAGCCCGGCTGCCACCCGCACCCAACCTGTGTCCTCCAGGTGGGTCCGGCAGCAGGAGGGGCTGGGGTCAGAGGTGGGGGTCAGCTGCCGGTGGATTGCCCCATAATTGACTCCTCAACAGGCAGTGATGCCGAATTAGCAGTAATTGCCGGGAAATGAGAGCAGACTCGGGGTGAGCTGACGAGGTGTTCTATAAATATTATGTTTTTCAAAGTTTGCCCTGGAGTAATGGAAGCTGTTTAAGCGCTAATATCCTGTCTGTGCATTTAAAAAGCCTTATAATGAGGATTTAGGGTCTTCATCCGCCAGGCGGCCTGGGATGAGAGGGCTCTGGGTCTCCAGCCTCCTCTCTCCTCTAGGTCTTGGGGCAGACATCTCCCCACCTGGGAAACTGAAGACCTGCCCCCCCCACTCACCTGACCCTGCCCAGACTCCTTCCCACCCCCAACCTCACCTACCCAGAGAATACTAGCTGGGTCTCCCTCTGGGTAGGCTCGTGGGGACCTCCTCTGCCCTTCTGCACACAGTAAGCTCCTGTCCCCATCTGTTTCTCTTCCTGGTCCCCTCTGCCTCCTGCCCACCTTCCTTGGGGAAGCATCCTGGCCCATCGAGCCAGAAAACTTCCGTCGCTTGGCTCCAGGCATCTTGATAGGCTGAGCCCTCCTTGGCCCCCTAAACCTGCAGTGGGGCTTCCGTCCACTCACCAGGGGGCAGGCTCCCAGCCCGGGCACCTACATGATGATATCACTTTGCCCTGAAAGCCAAGGTGTTCACTGCCCCCCAGGGTGCTCCTGGATCCCCCACCAGCAAGTGTCCCCAAAGCGCCAGGCTTTGTCGGGGACCTGGAAGGGGAAGGAAGGCTTGATGGGAAGGATGGGCACAGCAGCTGTAGTGAGGACCCGAGAGGGAGCTGCCTAGATGGCCCCATGGGGGTCTGAGCTTGCTGAGGGAGTGCTGGGTGTTCAGGGTCCTGGAGCCGCTGGGAGTGGGGTGGAGGGCAGGGCTTCCTCCTTCTCTTTCTCCTTGTGCCCTCTGCCCGGCAATGAGCCAAGCCACGTGGGCAAAGCTGTTGGGGAAGGATGAGAGGAGAGCCTTCACCCCACTGAACCCCAGGCACAGGGCTGTGTGGCATTTGAGGGGCCCTGTTTTGAAGGCAGTATGGGGAGCCTGCCTGCGAAGAGGTACATGTTGGAAATGGGGAGCTGGAGACCGAGGTACATGCTGCCAGAGGCTGGGGGTTCCCCCTTGCAGGGCTGTCTGTGTTTGTCCCAGAGCCCATCGCCCTGGGGGTCCAACTCGTGGGCATTCACCTGGAGCCCATGGGCTCTGCTGAGCGGCTGAGCTGTGTGATCTCAGTTAATTACAGAAGAAGCTAGGTTGAGGGCCTTGCATGTCTCTGCCTCCGACTGTAGCCTGCTGACAGCACTGACTTCCTATGTTCAGCTCAGTGTTGCCAGAGACCAGCTCCAGTGGCCAGCCAGGTGCCAGTACTCCAGTGGGCATCTGGAGGGCCCCCACCCAGGGCACTGAAGCTAGGAGACAGCATCCCCAGCCTGGGTGGAAGACAGGATTCCCTACAAACCTGCAATCCCTGAGCCCTGGGTAGCTGTTTACCAAACCCTGCCATCCTCTGCCCAGCGTGGGCACACAGTACCAGGGCCTCCAGACATCGCCCCCCTGAGGAGCACAGAAGCTGTACCTCCTCCCTGGGTCCACACCTGCCCCCCGCCAGGTACCAGGTGTGCAGGGGTCAGGCAGGTGACACACACTGACATGTCCCTCGGTCAACCGGCCCTGGCAACATCTGACGAGAGCCACTTCACCCCTTTGACTTGCGAACCCTCCCTGGGACCATCTCCCTCAGAAAAGCGTCCCACAGACCCCGAAGACCAAGCTTGAGAGGCTAGGATATTTATAGTAGTCTCAGCCGCAGGCACCGTTCCACCTGTCGGACAGCCAGGGAGTGGTTAAGTGAATTATGCAGCCGCCACTTGATGGGCACATGCAGCTAGACCTGCCGGGCAGGAGCAGCCGCACGGGGCAGGTGGCTTTGAGGGGCTGTTGAGTAAGAAAGTAGGACAGCTGATTACAAGGAGGGTCAAGCCATCGTTACACCAGGCGAAGATCACAGGAAGCAGCTGCGTGAGGAGGGAGGAAGACGTCTGTGGTTCACCTGGAAGAAAGAGGTGAAACTAAGCAGCCCCCCAGCACACAGTCATTGCCATCTAGGGGTACCCCGATCCCCAAAGGCAGGGGTAAGAGCCTCCAGCCCACTCGCTTATCATCGGCTTTGGGGTGCTCTTAGCCAGGAGAGACCGTGTCCATCCGTCCTGTTTCTCTCCAGGCTTTCTAAAACCCCTCCAGGGGCACAAAGAAACACCGCAACTCAGAGCCCGAGCACCCACATGGCTCGGGGTGGCCACAGCTGATTCCTGCCGCCGGCACTGCACGCCTGCGCTGTGTACTGGACACCCAGCGAGCCCTTCCCGTCGGCAAAAGGGTGGGCCGTCCAAAGCGGGGTCGGGGAGGTGGTGGGGAGCAAGCGGACCAAAGGGAGGCGCCCCCTCTGGGACGGCACATGCCATCTCGATTGTCCCAGCAAAGCTTCCGTTTGGTTCAGCAGCATCTCCAGCACTGCACTGTGCCATGCGCTCCACCCAGGGATGCAAGTGACCAGGACTGTCTCTGCTCCAGGAGCTCGCGGTCTGGGTGGCGGGGAGAGGACATGGCGTCGTGAGCCCTGTGTAAGTGCAGGGACAGCAGCGCTCTGATGGCTTGCCCACCCCCAGGGAGGGTGGTCAAGGTGACACTGCAGGAAGCTGGATACCACAGCTTCCAGAATGGCCAGGGGCGGCCCCCACCTTCCCCCACTGCCCCCCATGGCTGAGGAGGGTGGGAACTGGGTCAGAAAGGCCATAGGCAGCATTCTCGCTTCCAGGGCCATTGCCTCCCCAGGGATCTCCGTCAGCCCGGGGACTGCGATCCAGGCCACTCAGCTCTGAGTTCTGGTCACCAGGCCCAGCACTTCGTGCAGCAGGCCGACGCATGGGGGCCAGCCCGGAGCTAGATTTTGTCCAACAAGGAAAGGAATCAGCCAGAATCTGGAGACGGCCAAGCAACCTGAAGTAGGGCCACTATTCCTTAACCCAACATCCTCCATCTCTCGCCACCCCATCCTGCTCCTCAAACACTCAGGGCGATGTGGGGAACCCTTTTGCTCAGGCACCTGGCTGGGTGGCCCCAGCAGGTGTGTTAGAGAGGCGCTGGCCAGACAGGAGGGACGCACCCTGCTTCTGTGTCTGGAATCTGTGGACGAGCCTGAGGCAGGTGCAGTCGGTGGGAGCTCCAGGCCGGGGCAGGTTTGGACAGCCAGGCCCACCAGGGAGCAGTCTGGCACTGCTGGGTCCTCTGCCCCACTGAGACTGAGGAGGCGTTCCTGGTGACCTGATAGGGCTGTGGCCCTAGAGGTCATCGAGGGCCTGGGAGAGAGACGAGGCCTGAGAGGGGGGAGCCCCACCCACCCACCACCCCTCAGGCAGCCATTGGTTAATGGGACCACTCGCCAGTGACTGTTTCCTCCGCTAAATCTGGAGCGGCTGGGGATGAGCTTGAAGAGGGAGTGCAGGATGCGAGGGAGATGGGCCCGTGCACAGTGGGACACATGCTGCCTGGCCCAGTGCCTTCACCACCAGCAGGTGTGGATCAGCCTGCTGTCTTAGGTAGGACCCACTGGCCCACGGTGGAAGCACATCACCTGGCCTTTCTTCCTAGTCTTAGTCTGGAAGCACCACTGGAAGTTGGTCAGCCCCCAGCAACACACCAGCCTCCGTAGGAGGCAGAGGGCATGTGTCGGGAGTCCAACCTGGGTCCCCCACTCATTCTACCTCTGAGCCACCAAGACCCCTTTGGGGCTCTGGGTCCCTCTATGATGACACCAGGAGGGGTCTGCAAGGCAAGCCCTCCCCTGAGGGCAGCAGAGGCTGGGCAGGTTCCCCTAGAAATGGACACTGGGCTCGGGCCTGGGACCTGGGCATCCCACTGAGCATGTCCTCTCCTTACAAATGTCCACCTTACAAATCCGGCTACACGGGAGTACACACATTGGTCCCACACATGGACTTCAGGACAGATGAAACCCTCTGGAACAGAACGGGAGTAGCGATGTCCTAAGAGTAGGGGGATGGTGGGTTCGGGGGAGGCAAGGGGGAGAAAGGGAGAACTCATCACAAGGTTGGATATGTAGCCCCCCAGGGGGACAAATAACAGAAATGTGGGTGAAGGAAGTCAACGGACAGTGTAAGACACGAAATAACAACAATAATGTATAATTGATCGAGGAGTCACAAGGGCAGAGGGGTGGAGGGTGGAGAGGAAAAACGAGGAGCTGATACCAAGAGCTCAAGTAGCAAGAAAATGTGGATGGCAACATATGTACAAGTGTGCTTGATACAACTGAATGATGGATTGTCATAAGATTTGTAAGAGCTCCCCAATAAAATGATTACTTTTTAAAAATCTGTGGGCGTTAGGAGACACGGGTGTATATAAATGCTTCTGTGGACACATGGTGTCTTGAGCCGATGACTGGCCTAAGGCTGCCACTCCCCTTTGTCAGACCCATGGACAGACACTCCACGGTCCTCGGAGGGCCAATTAGCACTGCTCCAAATTTCCCCTGTGCCAAAGCTGCTGCGCAACCAACCGCCTGCACAGCCCCACCCCTCCGGCCCCTCATCCCACTCCTCCACCAGACAGGTGCTTGGTTGCTGTGCTTCTGAATTTGAGGTGTTGTCACACCCCATTTGTCACCAGCAAAAGGGCCCTTATCAATGTCTGCCCACAACTGACCCGGTGCCAGAGCTCCCCTGGGAGGGTGCGGCCTTGACAAGGCAAACCTGCCGTAGGCTCTGGAAGCTGGGGCCAGCCAGATGTGCCGGTGGCCAGGTGGTTTCTTTTCCACAGTGCCCTTGGGGGTACCAGGGTCCCTGTTGGTGCAGTGGTTAAAGCACCCGGCCGCTAACTTCTGGTTGGACCCCATGCGAGAGAGATGCGACCAGCTGCTTCTGTGAACACTTGACAGCCCTAGAAACCCCGTGGGGCAGCTCCATAAGGTCCTGACAGGTCAGAATGGGCTCAGTGGCCATGGGCCTGGTGAGCTTGGGTGAGGGACACTTGGAGGCATGAAGTGGGGAAAGAGTGAAATCCTGGGGCATGTGGTTGGATTGCTGACCCCAGCCCCCCCCCCCCCCGACTTGGTCTCAGTGGAGCCCGAGTGAGTAGGAGCCACCAGCTGAGGAATGGCACTACCTGGCATTGACAACCCCACCTGTCCATCATTGGGGAAGCTGAATCCCACCCCCCGCCCATGGCCGGGGTGGAAACATGCAGGTGAGGGGCTGCCAGGTGGGTGTGAACTGGAGTGTTAGGGGGCTCCAGTTGGGGGCGTCTCAGGCATGTTCCCTGCCTGGGCCTCACGCTTTCCAAATGAGTTGCCACTGGGACACCCGTGGCTGGGTGCTGAGCCACGTCTCTCTGTGGCCTGTGCAGCTCTGCCCAGTGCAGGTCATCTGCATCCATTGTGAAGTGCCCCAAATTCACCCTGGAATTGCCTCCCCTTCCAATCGCACTCTGGTTCCTGGCCCCTTCTCCGCTGCTGGGGACTAGAGGTCTCTGGAGATGCTAATTCCCAACCTGATTTGGCGGAATGGCCCCTTTTCAAAGCACAAAGGTTAGCGCCCCTTGGCAGTTGGAAACTTCTGTACTGTGGCCCATAATCCAGAATAACATGTAAGCATCTGCTTTCTCAGTCCCCTGGGGTCGTCCCTGTGCCCCTCTGGGGGGGCAGTGGGTATCACCCACTTTGGGAGTCACTGCTGTAGATGGTACGAATAGAAGGTTACCATCTACCTCTCACAGCAGGCACCACAGCCAGAGGCATGGGCTTCATCCTCCAGAGCTCTCTCAATCTCTTCCCCCTGCCCCCGAGGCCAGGGAAGCCTTGTGAGGGCCCCTGAGAGCAGCACAGGGCTGAGGGCACTCTCCCGGTGATGACGATGATCCTACAGACCTGTCACTGTCGGAAAGAGTGACAGCTCCTTGTGGAGGTGGGGCGAGGAGGCGGCGTCAGCCTGAAGCAGAGCTGTGGGGCCATTGGCTGCAGGGGCCTGAAGGTTGATGGCAGCTTTGAGCGGAACTTGCCTGAGTCCGCCTAGGGCTCTTCATCATTCTCGCTCACTTTCAGTGGAATTGGCAAAGTGCGGGGGTTGGGGGGGGGCAGAGACAGAGAAGACAAGAGAGACTCCAGGTGAGCCCCCCGGAAGCACGTAGTGGGGGGAGTCCACCTCCCACATCTCCAAGGGAAGAGTGGAGTTTATAACAGAAAAGGAGAAGGAGAAGCCCGTGATGAACCTGTCAAAAGCATCCCAGGTGTTCCAGGAAATTCGGAGAGACAGAGACACAGAGAGGGACGACCTAGAACAGTCTCCTCTGGGGGTCAGACAGAACAGAAAGGCCCAGCCGGGGTCTAGGGAGGTGGAAGCGTCAGCCCTCCCACGGGTGTGAGGTTCAGCACCAGGGACAGCATCCCGGGCGCAGCCTCACCATCCTGCTTTTGGGGTTCATCCCCGAGCCTGGGGTGGGGTGGGGGGAGGTCCGGCTGTGTCCTGGTGGGTGTTGCCACTGCTGGGGTTGCTGGAAGCCAGACCCAACCTTTTCCCTTTTTCCTTCCTTCCACCTTTCCTGATCCATCCAGCCCAGTCTCTCTCTCTCTCTCTCTCTCTCTCTCTCTCTCTCTCTCTCTCTCTCTCTCTCTCTCTCTCTCTCTCTCTCTCTCTCTCTCTCACACACACACACATACACACACACACACATACATATACACACACACATATACACACCACACACACGTTCCCTTTGAAAGTGCCCCAAGTCCCCTCTCTCAGCCCATTCACCACAGAGCTGAGAAAGGTAGATTTATTCCAACACAGAGCAAACACAAGCCAGGAGAGGGAGGGAGGGAGGTGGGAAGGGAGTGGGCCTTGTTAGTGTTCCCCTTTTACCCCCAAAGCAGCTCCTTTGACAGCCAGGACAGTTTCCGCACATTGTCTTGTGGGGAGAGAAGAGCAAGGCTACACCACAAAGCAAGGAGGAGCAGAGGTGGGAGGGAAGGGGTGGAGGGTGAGGGTGAACAGTGGACAGAGCCGGTGGGAGAGGCAGGTGGCCCTGGGCTCCGTGTCGTCTGATCTGCCTGGGCACCCCTAAGGGGCCCTAAGGGGCCTGGGGGAGGGGGCTTCCCTCTGGATCAGGCAGGGGCAGGGTCCCAGGCTGGCCATCAGGTGAGACTGGCTGGCCTTTAGCCCCCTCCCCAGCAAAGGGCTTCCTGCTGTAGCTGACTTCTGGTGCTTGGTGTGTGGCTCTCGGCCAATTGAGCAAAACTGGCCTGGCTCCCGCGACTCCCCACACCCCTGCCCCACCCAGCAGGTCACAGCCTTCCTCCCAGGACCCTCTGAGTGCAGAGGAGCCAGATGGCGTGGAGTCACAGGGCTTCTGGTCACCGCCATCGCTCCTGGGCACACCGTGCCCCTTGCAGAACAGATAGGCCAGCCCTGCACAGGCCTTGTCAGACTCTGGGGCTTTTGCTCTTTCCTTATATTGGCCCCCAAGTAGGTGGGGTGTGTGGGACATGTGGCTGCTGCTCACCAGATCCTGGGGTGGGTGGGGCGGTGGTTTCGAACCCCCGGAGCCTCAGTTTCAGACTTGGTGGGGTTGGCCATGGCAAAGAGCGTATCCAATGCCTCCCAGGGGCGGGGGCTGCAGAAGCAGGGACCTACATTTGATCCTGGAGGATGGGCCAGAGGACAGTAGTGGGCCATGGACAGTAGTGAGGGAGAGTCCTTTCGTCCTATTTCTACAGACCAGGAGGCTCAGGCACAGGACAGTTCAGAGCAGCAGCCCCGAGAGAGTGTGTTACAGTGATGTGAGGCTGGGTCTGCATCCAGAGCTATGGACACTGGCCATGTGTGGTATGAGGAGTGGGGGCCTGGAGGTGTACCTCTGCTGCTAGGTGCCATCCAGTCCATTCGGACTCACAGTGACTGAACGTGGATCAGAAGGAAATGCACCTGAGTCCTGCTCCATTCTCACAGTTACTGTTAGGTTTGACCCCATTGTTGTGACTGCTCTGTCCATCCGCCACCTTCCTCTTTCTCACTGAAATCGCCCGTCTCCCCCTCCTCCTCCCCCCTCTGCACCAAGCCTCATGTCCTTCTCCGGGGATTGGTCTCTCCTGACAACACTTCCAAGGCACATGTGACAGAGTCTCACCATCCTGGCCTCTAAGGAGCTTTCTGGCTGTACTTCTCCCAATTCAGATCTGTGTGTTCTTTAGGCCATCCTTGGCACTCCCAATCGCCTTCCCCAGCAGCACCATTCAAACACAGCCACTCCTTTTGGGTCTTCCTTATTCAGTGTCCAACTTTCACTCAAACTCAAACACGCTTTGTCCACGCCATCTCTGCTCTTTCTGCGTGGTCAGTGCTCCGGTCCGTCCCATTGGCATAGATCGTCAAGAATCCACCATACTTTCTGTAACGAGGGCTGGGGGCCAAGCAGGGCTGAGCCAGTCCACCAATCTGTCCATCCATCCAGGAGTGAAAGGAAGTTCCACTGGGCGCCTCATGTGGCCACTGCAGAGAGGGGTGACTTAGAGCCGAGCCGGTACTTGGAGAGCTCAATGAATACTTGTGGCAGCAATTCATTAGCACGACTTAGGAGATGCCCCTTTGGCAGATGGAAGAGGACTTCCTGGGTGGTGCACATGGTTAAGCATTCAGCTGCTAAAGGTTGGAGGTGATGCGGAGGAAAGGCCTGACCATCTATTTTTCTGACAAGCCGGTCCATGAAAAACCGTCGGGGCACAGTCCTGCTCTGATGTGCATGGGCTTGCCGCCGGTCAAAGTCTCAACTCACTCCCCACCAGTCAGTTCTGACTCACAGCCGCCCTATAGGACAGTGAGAACAGACCCTGTGGGTTTCTGAGACCATAACTCGTGATGGGAGTAGAAAGCTTCATCTTCCTCCCAAGGAGCGGCTGGTGGTGTGGAACTTCTGATCTTGAAGTTAGCCACCACCAGAGACGCAGAAACAAAAGCTCAGGTGGCATGGTGTGGACTTATTTGCTCTGAGTGGAATGACTTGCCCAGTCCGTGGTAGGAGTGGACTGACTCCAACAGCCAAAGTCCCTCGAGCTTCCTGCTGGTGGAGGGAGCTGAGCTAGAGGTGGGGGGAGGGACTGTAGAAGATGTGGGGCTCCAGTCTTCTTATGAGCTTGACTCCCGGAGTCTGCTCTGCTCCTCAAGAAAAGAAAGCAGGCTCAGCCCCTGCGTCCTGGGCCCCACACGCCCCCCGCTGGGCTCCTCCTCTCTTGCTCTTTCCCCCTCCTGGCTGCCTTCTCCCCTGCCCTCAGAAGGGGTGGGCACATAGGATGCTGCAGGAGGTACTGGGTACTGCCAGGCCTCATCGCAATGGAATTTCCTGGACCCCTCACTGTTCTGGAGAGGAAAATCAGTAATGGCCTCAGGTGGGGCGAGCAGCCAAAGGCAGAGCTCAGCCCTATGAGAGTTTGCCAGGGACACCTTCTCCCAGGGCAGGCTGGAGCTGGAAGTGTCTGCCCCGAGCTGAGCCCCTAGGCTGGCCCGCTGCTCAGAGGGTAGGGCCTGAGGAAGGTCAGCACAGGAGGAAGGCTGTCTGTCCCCACCCCCAGCTCAGGAGGAGCACCAGGGCTGTCCTGGGCCCTGGTGGCTCCTGCACCGTCCTCGCCTGTTTGTGCCCGTCGTCACAGCCGCTGTATCAATCCACGGCATTGATTGTAGCACAGCTGGTTTCCCTGCCTGCTCTGGGGAAGCAGCTCTCCTGACACTGTTCCTAGCCTGGTGAGCTGGCTTCCAAGCACAGCAACAGAGAAGCCGCCAGGGCAGGACAGACTGACAGACAAGTGGTGGAAAGACAGATGCAACCACTTCCAGGTTCAGACTCACACTGTAGTGCGACTCCCATCACTTTTTGTCTCTGAGCCACAAGGTCAGCAGTTCAAAACCATGAGCCGCTCCATGGGAGAAAGATGAGGCTTTCTGCTCCCATAAAGAGTGACCATCTCATAAATGCCCAGGGGCAGCTCTACCCTGTCCTGCAGGGTTGCTGTGTCGGCATCATCCGGATGGCAGTGAGGAACAGCAGCCCTGCACCCCTTGAGGATTAACTCCCCACCCTCTCCTGCTGGCCCCTGGCTACCTCTCATCTCCCTGCCTCTGAGCTGTATGTCCAGAAGTGTCACACATGTGGGATTGATATGGACATGACACTTTTAAGGAAATACTCATGATTGTCCTGTGACTGGCATCCTGACTCAGCAGGTTCACCCACGACCTGGCAAGTGCCAAGACTCGTTTCTCTTGAAGACCGAAGAGCATTCCACCAGCTCAAAGGGGCCGGGTTTATTTTCGCATTCTTCCTTGGATGCGCACTTGGCTTGTTTCCACCTTTGGGTTATTCTGCCACATGCTGCGGGGGGCACTGGGACTCTGGCATGTGAAGTGACTGTATGGACTCACCACACCTGGTTGACCCGCTGATGGCCCCCTGGCCTTAGTGACCAGAGCTGCAGTGGACAATGGAGGGTGTGTGTCCCATCTTGAGACGCTACCACGTTCCTGGCCCTGGACCAGGCAATGGCCAGGATGAGTGGGAGGACATTGTCCCCTGTTCAAGGGACTCATGTGCTAAAAGAGAGCTGCCCAATCAAGCAGAGGCAACCCACTGTGTGGCTTCTCCATGTCCAGCGTGCCATTGCTGTCAGGTGTGTTCGTGTCGGTTCTAACTCACAGCGACATGATGGACAACAGAATGAAAACACCACCCGGCCCCGCACCGTCTTCACCATTGTTCTTTTGGGTAAGGCCATGGTTGCAGCCACTGTGCCCATCCATCTTGTCCAGGCCCTTCCTCTCCGTCACTGCCCTTCTACTTTGCCAAGCACAATGTCCTGCTCCAGGGACTGGTCTCTCCTGACAACACGTCCAAAGGACGTGAGACAAAATCTCACCGTCCTGCCCTCTAAGGAGCACTCTGGCTGTACCTCTTCCAAGACAGATCGTTTTGTTCTGTTGGCAGTCCATGGTACTTTCAGTGTTCTTCTCCAGCACCGTCCTTCAAATACACCGGTTCTCCTTCAGACCTCTTCACTCGGTGTCCGACTGTCACAGGCATAGGATGCGACTGAAAATCCCATGGCTTAGGTCAGGCGCACCCGAGTCCTCAAAGGAAAGCTAAAGTCATTTGAATAATGTCTATTTTAAACTTTGTGTAATGAGCGGGTGGAGGTTTACAGAGCAGGTGTGTTTTGTGGCATCAGCTGCTGTCCGGTCCTTGTCCCATCCCTCGTCCCACTTCCTTCCTGGGATTCCCATTTCCATTCCTCCTCCTTCCCCAGCCTTCCTGCCCACTGGGGCAAAGGCTGCCCTCTTCATCCCTGAGGGCGGATTGCTCTAAGGCAGGGGCTCTCCACCTCCCTCAGGCTGCGACCCTCTCACACAGCTCCTCATGTGGTGGTGACCCCCCCCCAACCATAACATTATTTTCATTGCTACTTCATCGCTGTCATTTTGCTACTGTTCTGAATCAGGTGACCCCTGTGAAAGGGTCGTTAGACCCCAAAGGGGTTGGGACCCACAGGTTGAGACTTGCTGTTACCCAGGTTTGTTTCTGGTACAGACCGGCCTGCTGTTTGGCTCACAACTGAGCCCCGAGTTGGGTGGGGGGGGGGGTTGGTGAGTGAGTGAGTCCATTTCCAGACTTGAAGGCTGTCGGAGTCCCAGGAGGCCCACCAATCTCTCCCCTGGTCTCCTTCATGATTGAGACTTCAGTTCCACACTTCTCTTCCTCTCTAGCCAGGGCCTTCTGCCCTGTACCTTCATTAACTCTGCCTACCCAGAAGATTATCACTCCAACAATAATCTGCAGGTGACTGCACATTTCCTCGGTTTCACCAAGTCTGAGCCCTGGCGCGCATTCCGTCCCCACCAAAACTGAACAACCAAGCTCACTGCCACGAGTCGGTTTCACCGCATGGAGGCCCTCCCTCCAGGATGGGGCAGAACTGCCTTTGTGGATTTCTGAGACTATAGTAACTCTGTACAAGAGTAGACAGCCTCGTCTTTCTCCCTCAGAGCCGCTGGTGGTTTCGAACTGCTGACTTGCAGTTAGCGGTCCAGTGCCAGCTTGACCCGGACTGGGGTGTCCCTGGGCAAGTCAGAATAGAGCTGTGCTCCACAGGATAGCCAGGGCTGGCTTCACCCAGGCAGGGGTCCAGGCCTTTCTTCCAAGTCACCCCTTAGTGAACTCCATCCCCCACCCCAATGCAGAGGGGCCACTCTTCGAGAAGTCTCTTCCCCCGCCCCAAACGTTTTACAAAAGGAAATCAGACCAGGACAGGGGGCCCTCCACCATGGGGCTGCTGACAGCCCCAATGAGCCCTTACCTCTGCAGGCCTTCCTCTCCCCTCTACCCCCCACCCCCACCTTCTCCAGGACTGTCTCCCCCCCCACCCCACCCGGACCCCAAGGCTTCCAGCCACCTCCCTGCAAGCCAGCTTAAGTGACTTCCAGGAAGCAGCTCCTTCCCCCAGCAGGCCTGGCCAGCTCAGAGCCCCTCCGGCCTGGGCTCCACAGCCCTCGGCCCAGTGTGGCTCTCCCATGCCGTGGCCAAGTGGCCTCTGCGTCATTATAATTCTGTAATTGCTCTATAGAATTTCTATACATTCGCTGTTCATCTTTTTAAACCACTGCGTGTAGCAATCATTTGGAAATCTACCAGCGATATTCTGAACGGGTCACGACGGTGGGGGGGTGGGGGGGAAGAATTCCAGCGAGGACCCGCAGGCCTGAGAACACCGTGCGGGGATGCAGCGAGGGATGCAGGCGGGAGACCAGGTCCGGTCCTCGGCAGAGGATGGATCGGAGCCTAGTACGCACCTTCCCGGGGCGCAGCCTGGCAGTCTGGTGCGCCAAGGGAGCGGGCGCGCTCCCTCCCCCGCCCAGAAGGCTCATTGACAACCCGGCTTCCTCGGGTGATCTGCCGGCTTTGTGTTGCGCCACCGAGCCTCAGAGCCGCCACGCGGACCGCTCAATCAGACTTCCCAGGAAATGGCAGCCTCCTCTGGCCATCCCTGCACACCCCCTTCCCTGCCCGGGGGGCGGGGGGGGGGCCCTCCACCAGCCAGGGAGCACCCCGGTCGGCCAAGAAATTAGCCTCCCTTTCAGGATATGCTAATGAGGCAAGTTAGGAGAGGAGGAGGTGGAGCCAGAGAGGAAATTATGGGGCCCACCTGGCTCCAGGGGCTAGTGGAGGGGCTAGCAGGGTAATCCTAACCAAGAATACCGGGATCTCTTCAGGGAGGCCTGGGGGGCGGGGAGGTCAAGGATGCGGTTCTAGGGAGACTGAGTGGGCAGAGTGTGCATCAGGACGGCGACCGCCCCACCCCTCGGGAAGGAGCAGCCACACTGGTAGGGAAGGAGGTTTGGGGGAAAGGCGGCCATCAGCATGGCTGGTCGCTGGCCAGCTCTGTGAGTTTGACCCAGAAGGGCCAGTGGGGTGACGGGGGTGGGGTAGGGGGGAGGCGGGGGACGGGCAAGCAAGCCTGACGGCGCTAATCACCCACTAGGGCTGTCCGGAGCTGTCCGTGGTACTGAAGGGCTGCCTCTCGCTGCGTCCAATGGCTGCCTCCTTAGGGTTTGGGCTCCCTGCGTCAGGAGGGCTCAGCCACGGCCCCCCCCCCCCCCGTGGCCATCCCCGCAGAGGGGAGATGTTGGCTGAGGACCGGGCGGGTTGTCAGGCAGCAGCTGGGAGAGAAACTGGGCCGAGGAGCAATTTGCAGGCCCCGTGTTTGATGTAGTGCCGGGTTGGCTCCTTTGCAGCTCTGCTGCTGAGAGCCTGGTGACCTGCGGGAATGAAGGCTGCCTTACATGCAGCCTCTGTTGGCTGCATATGAATCAAGTGGGAAACAAAAATCAGAGCATCCTGGGGAAGTGAGGAGGGGGACAGATGCTCCCCACCTCCGTCCTAATGCAGCAGCTCTCCGCAGGAGGAAAGGCAGGTTCTGGGAGAGCAGCACCAGGCCCTCCGCTGGCTGCCAGCCTTCCCAGCCCTCCATGCCGTGCCAGTGGATTCCCAGAAACCTCCTGCCTTAGAAATGGAGAGTTGTACAGATGCCAAGACAGCACTGGACCCCAGTGCAGGAGGGGATGCAGAGAGTCGAGCTTGCTCCTTCCCAGGAGGGAGAGGCTGTGGAAGGATGGGCTCGGTGGCCTGGAATAGCCTCCCACCCAAGTCAAAGTGAGTGTCCAACCCTCCAGGCACCCCTCCCATCTCGAGTAACCTCTAGGCCATCAAAGGGACCATGTCAGTACCATGCCACTTCCTCTGAGTGGACAGCACTCAGGCCAGGTGGCAGTTGACATACTCTCCCTGTGGCGGGACAAGCTGCCAGGCAGAGCCAGTGTTGGCCTAGCTCCTGCCTGGCCCATCTTCCCCTTTGGGCCAGAGGAAGGAACTCCTGGTTAGCCTGTGAGTCTTCATGGCCCATATCATCACCCTGGGCACATGGGAAGGGGAGCTGCAAGGTCATGTCTATTCCATGGCTACCTGTCCCTTCATCCTGGGACAACCTCAGCCCCCAGAGGCCTGCTCATACTGCCCCATCACCCAGCTCCCTTCTGCAGCTTGGCACAGTGGCCATGCTCTGGCCTCCTCAGGGTCGGGGCTTTGCCAGGACAGCATTGCCTCTTGGGCATCTGTGTGCCTGGGGCCCCTAATGAGCTTTTAATGAGTTGGTGCTTTGACCTCGGGGAGCAGGAGCGGGCAGGGGAAGAGCAGTGTGCCAGCCCCTCGCACTTGATTTGCTGGGCCCTGGAATTTGTGGCTCTGCTCCATGAGGGCCTCTGGGCAGGTGTGGAGGCAGATGCTTCCAGCAGAGCCCTTCCCAGGTGCCCAGAATTGGCATGACTTGCCTGCCACAGCCCCAGGGGGGCCCTGCCCCTCTCTGCAGTGCTTCCCGGGGTCTGTAGTCGCCCTGTCCAATGTAGCTGGGTCCAATGTTACAAGAAGGGGCACAGGCCTTTCTGTGGAGAGTTTTTCATTGGAGCCTGACTATCCCAGCGGCTGGCTTTATCGAGGGTGGAGCATGCCAGGCTGGGTTCTGCTTATACCAATGAGGCCCAGTCCCAACCTCTCCACTGAGGGAAAAGGGGAAAACCAGGGCTCCGTCCCTGGGAGCGTGGCATCACAGCCTGTGTGCCTTGTCTGTGCAGGTCCATCCTAAGTGGATTCGAAACTCCCCACGGCCCTCACAGCCCTGAGAGGAGCCCCGGATGCTGCCCAAGGGGCATTCACAACCTCCCTTTCCGGCACCCAGGAGGATGTAGCACTCTCCTCTGCGCCCAGCCCTCCAAATCCTGCTCCATTTCTGGCCCTCCCCTCCCCCAGCATATGGTTATCCTCTCACAGACCCTACAGGCTGGCGGGCGACCCCCAGACCATGCCAGGAGTTACAGGGAACGAGAGCAGCTTCCTCTTGTAGGCCGAGCTCCCCCCTAGCAAACTGTCAAGGCTTTTCTGCCTTTGAGTAAAATGAAGGTGGAAAAGGTTTGTGTGTGACACAAGGAAGAATTTCGTGACAGTCAGGGTGATAAAAACCTGAATCGGCTCCCCAGGGAGACGTCAGGGTCTCCCTCCGTGGAGAGCTGGAAGAAAAGGGGGGTGGGTGTGGGGAAAGGCAGTGTCTGGGTCTGCTTCTGAAAGGTTCTAGCTGCCAGCTGGGGGGCAGAAAATGGGGTCCTCCTAGGCCCATTGCCCTGGGGCTCTAGGCAAGATGCTGGCGCTGCCCCTGGTGCTGAAACGCCACATTAGAGCTTGTCCTTACTGGGTGCAGTGGTGGTGATTCCAACTCCTCGTGTGTACCCCTGCCCTGCTGTGTGTCAGAGTGGAGTGTCTTCCACGAGGTCACTCACGGCTGGTTCTTTGGGGGAGGCAGATCATCAGATTCCCCCAAAGCACCCAAGGGTGGCCTTGACTCCCAACCTTTCGGTTAACAGCCAAGTGCAGTAACAGTTTGCACCACCCGGGGATTCCAAGGAGTCCTGGTGGCTTGGTGGTTACACGTTGCACTGAGATCTGAATAGCTGGCAGTTCAAACCCAACAGCAGCTCCTTGTAGGGGGGGTGTGGGTTTGGCCCCAGCTAGTCCTGCAGGGGCTTACCTGGGACAGGAGAGCCCAGGGAGGTGAGTCCAACTCATAGTGGGGATGCTGGTTTGGGATATTGAGCTTTGGGTACCAGATGGACTGGGGTCCCCGCAGAAGGGCTTCCTCACCCCAAAGGCAGCTTCTCACCCCAGCTTCGTCACAGGGTTCAGCAACCCCACTGAGTTCCCGAGACCTCCTGCCTAATGAGAAAGAGGAAAACCGAGATAATTGGCGTGCGGCCGGGGCTGCGGTGTGATTAGTCCATGTCCGAGCTGCTGCGGAGGACAGTGATGTGAGCAGATTTGGTTTGGGGTTGATCTTGTTAGAAGGGAGCGCAAAGCGAGACACAAAGGCTAATGACGAAGACACTCCAGAAATACCTGGGCCAAGTGTGCCAGGAGAGAGGAGCAGGCTGCTTGCCAGTTGGGGAGTCGGGGAACGTGTCTGGGGACCCAGGCTCTGCCACCTCTGACCAGTGATGTGACCTTTGGCCAGCAGTGGCCCCTCTGTGGTCCTGTGAGTGTCCCTCTACACCAAATTAGCATCATTAAGCGTTCCCTGCCTAGCTGGAGCAGAGGGCGCAAGTTGAACTGTGCTGACGCGTCTGGGGAGGTCAGAGAGGCATGGAGCAAATGTAAGATATTGTTCCAGTTATCAATCAATAATGGCAATAAATCACCCGTCGCCCCGCCTCTGTCCACTTGTGTTCCTGGCAAGTGAAAGTGGCCAGCAGGCTTCCTGAGCCCTCAGGTCAGAGATAGGAATAAAGAAAAGCTGCTTCCCTGCCTTTCCTCTTCCTCACAGATCCAAGGCTGGTGTCCTGAGTGGTGGCTGGGCCACAGTGATGGGCCCCAAAGAACCAAGCTCTGTTTCCGCAAGTTTCCCCTCGGCAGGCACTGCCTCTTTGCAGGAGCCCGAGGCCTGGCTGCAGCGGGAGCCGACTCAGGGCTTTCCAGGCCTGCAGCCTCTGCTGCCAAGGCCTCCTCCCCGCCAAGCTAGGGAGCCACGGCCCAGAGCTGGAGGCTGTCATTGCCCCTTTGGCTCGGTGCTGAATCCTCTCTCTTTGCACAGAAGGGGAGCGGGGAAGGTGGGGGGCAGGCTGGGGGACTCATTGAAAAGAACTCAAGCAGGTTGAGCAGGAAAGCCAGCCACCAGCACCAGGAGTCCTGTCTCAGAGAGGGTTCCTCTGGCTAGGGGGTGGGGGGTGGAGGGAGACAGAGGGGAGAGGAACTTGCAAAGAAAGATGTGCTTATAACTGCAGCCCTGTGCAGCTTCTGGCCCGCCTGTCCATCTTGAATGTGGCCTGGGCTTTCAGCCTCCCTGTATTTATTATGTTTCATTTCACTAGGGCGCGCTTGTAAGTGAGACGGATGGACCCCAATGTGGCAGCAAAAGCCTCTTAATTAAACAGATAAATAAACTTCCTTTGGTTGCTGGTTCCTACTTTTGCTGCAGTCCCCACGGGCCCCGGGGCGCCCTGCCAGGGGCGGCCCTCTCCCCCGCCCCGGGTCCCTGCACTGGCAGGTGGGTACTGGCCAGGACAGCGCTGACTCTGGGGCTCCCTCTGCCTGTGAGGATTCCCTGGCTAAGGTTGTAGAGGGGCCACAGTTGGGGAGCCCCTCCAGGCCCTTCTGTGCAGGCTAGAGCACAAGGCTTCTCCGCCCGGGGATTGTGGGCCCTCTGCTGGTCACCTCTGGGGTGGACACCAGGACCTTGCCTGCCCAGACTGCTGCTCCTCGCAGTCCAGCTTCATCTGGGGAGTCCGATGGGCACCACCATCCTTGGGGGCAGAGGACTTCTCAGCAAAAGCTAAAGGCTTTCTCCTCCCCCACCTGGCCTTCTCTGAGGCTGCTCCGCCCCTAGCAGCCTGATTCCAGTCCCACCCTATAGGTGCCCTAGTGGGTCATGAGTTACCCTGGACACATAAGGGTGGAGTTCAGGGCGGCGACTCAACTTGGCTCACAGAAGAGTCTTCTTGGGTCACCCCACACTTGTCCTATCAGAGCTTCATGCTCTGCCACATCTCCACAGATACCCAGCACATGCATACATAAACACACATGTACACGCACACATAGACACATGCACACACATACTTAAGCACATATATGCATAAGCACACACATTCATGGTTATATAAACATATACCTGCATACAAAAATACAGACACTTACAAAAACATGTATGCACGTGCATACATAATCACACATGCATATGCATACATATACCATGCATAATGCACATATATGCTTAAACACATGTACGCACATGCACACACATTCGTTACTGCCTGTGTGTGCACAAACATGCATGCGGGCACATATAGAAGCACAGACATACAGAAACGCATGCACACACACAAACACACATACACACAGGTGCATATGTATAAAGAGTAGTATATATTGTAGCACCCTGGTGCTATAGCAGTTACACATTGGACTGCGACCTTCATGGTTAGAAGTTCAAAACCACCATCAGCTCTATGGGAGAAAGAGTGGGCTTTCTACTCCTGAAAATAGTTACAGTCTTGGAAACCCACAGAGGCTCACTCTGAGTCAATGCATTGACTTGATGATTGTAAGTTTGTGTTTTTGAGTGTATAGAAGTACACATATATGGAAGCACACACATGCATGTACACACATGCACAGAGGCATGTGTAGAAACACTCGTGTACAGATATGTATCACTCATGGATACACATGTATACATACATACACAAACATGCACACGTGCACACAGAGGCACATACACAGAAGCACACATACACAGAAAGACGCATGCATGCACAGGCACACATACAGAGCCAGGTACAGAAACACATGTGCATATACACACAGAAGCATGTACCGAAACATGCAAACACACACAAGCATACCCACGCATGTGCAAACATATACAGGCTTTACAGGGATCCCCATGCATACATTTACACACCTACGTGTGCACACACACTGCCTCAAAGTCAGTCTTCCCCGGGCATCAGCCTGCAGAATCCAGCCCCCTGTGGAGATGCTGTGCACAGCTCCACAATCCAGCCTCTTTTGCCCAGCCTGGGCCAGGGCCCCTGTCTCTGTAGGCAGCATGGCCTGTAGTGTACTGGGAGAATCTGGCTGGACCTGGCTCCCATGAGCCCAGCTGCCAGTGGGCTGGTGAGCGCTCTGCTCACCTAGTGGCCAGTGCCTTTGCTCAGTGGCTGAGACCACTCTGGGCTCCCTTCAGCTCCCCCTTCCCACAGGAAGACAAGGAGTCTTGTGCCCCTGCTGGGCCAACCTGCAGTGCAGTAAATTTCCAAAGGGTGGGGCTGTGATCCTGGAGCCCCCACCACCAACACCTCTGTTATGGAAACAGACCAAGACACTAGATGCAGCGCTCTGACTGACGTTCTCCCATGGAAGCTATGCCGCACCCCTTCCCCAGAGGTGTCCACAGGGGAGATGAGGGTGCCTGAAGCCAGCCCCCTCCCTTGCAAGGTGTCGGGGAGCACCCCCAGCCCTGTAGAGCCTCTGCAGGAAAGGCAGACGACACAGCAGGACAGGGGCAGGAAGGAGCCAGGAGATCTCCAAAGCCTTGGAGCCGCCTCCCTTGCCGGGTATTTATAGCGGTGCCCAGGAGCGCCGAAATAATTACCGTGTGGCTCCCGCCTCCCTAACAAGGCCCCCGCGAAGGATGATCCCGAGAGTGGGGTATTTCTTTTCTGGGTTCTTTTGGTGGGGGTGAACACTAGCACTGGATTGACAGCTCTTCCAGCTCACAGCCTCCCTGGGTGCACTCTCCTCCACCCAGGAGCAGGCTCCACTCTGAGGACTGCAGTGAAGGTGTAGACTTCCTGGACCCTGGCCACCAGACCCAGAAATGATGGCAGGAGAGGGTGGTCCATGCCACTTGGGGGGTGGTAGAAGCTTCCAGAGGCTCTGCTGGCAAAGCCAGACTGAACCCCTCTCCCCTCCAGTGATCTCCCAGGCAGACGGGCTTTCTGGCCATCTAACTGCCGCCAGGGCCTGGGCCAGCCTCAGGAAAGAGTGTCCACCTGCACCCAGGCCAGGGTTGTCCTAGGCCTCGGGAGAATGCTGAGAGCCAGCTCCCTGCCCCTGTGACACTTCTAGTCTCAGGGGAGGGGGCAGCCAGACTGTCTGCTGTGTTCAGCTGTTTCATGGTGAGAATCCCCAGGGACACAGCTGATGGGGCCCAGGCCTCCTGAGACTCGTCCATTTGTAATCTGCTCACTCTAGAAGTGTCCAGTCTGGGTACTGTGTGGAGTCAGGGGGCACAGTCGCTGCCCAAGAAAGAAGTGGAGTGCATGTGTGTGTACACACACACACACACACACACACACACACACACATGCATGCATGAGTTCAATTCCTTTTTCTGAAGGTTCGACTTTAATTCTGTTCTACAGTTTTCCATTTCCTCTCTGGAGCCTGACTGCAATTCTGGCTGAGGGAAGCAGGTGTCTAGACATGTTCCCAGGGCACCAGTTCTCCCATGGAGGTGAGGCTGGGAGGCCCTCCCTGGTCAGGTGCAAGTGATGAGACAGCCATGTGGGACAGGAGATCAGCTTTCTTGGGTCAATGGCTGGGCTCAGGGTCTGTCTAGAGAGACTTCTCCAGGCCCCCCTCAGACTAGACGCTCAGCACCCTGGACCACAGTCTGGCAGCCTGGTTTGGCTTCCCTGTCAGGCGGTGAGCTCACTCCATGACATATGTTTCTCCCTCCCACCTGGCACCCCATAAAGTAAGTGTGCACTTACTTAGGAAGTGCACACTGAGGGAACGAGGTCAGGCTGGAATGAGTCTCCTGGGGCTGGAGTTGACTTGAACCCCCCAGCCCAATTTGGGCAGGGGTGACTGACCCACCAGCAGATGTAGAGCCCGGGGCCTGGGGCCGGGGCCATGTGGCTGCCCCAAATCCCTGGTGTCCTCCACAGACAGGGCAGTGGTGACTGACAGATGCTACAAGGAGCTAGGAGGTAGAGGACTCAGTCTGCAGTGTTGGGCGTAGCTTGTAGCCTGGGTACTGGGCCCACCTCTCACCCCACCCCCCACCACTGCCACCATCTTAGGGGTCTGTGAGATCCGTGTAGTCCAGGTGTGCCATCCCACTAGGCCAACACCACTCCTGATCAGAGAGCAAGACTCCAGCAAGAGGTCAGGTGAGTGGGGGCACTTGGCTGGCCTAAACTCCATCAACAGTCTGCCCCTGCCCCTGTTTGGTTAAAGGGACCTGCAGCAGGGCCATCCCTGCCCACAAAGCTCATACTAGACTCCTCAAACCACAGAGCCTCCTCTCCCCCTCACTCAGGGTTCCTGAGGTCTCAGACATCGCCCAAGCTGACCACACAGGGTAGAGAGGAGGCTGAAGCTCAGAGGGGGTGTCACACATCTGGGTCCTAGCCCCTGGGTATCCCCTCCCAACCCCCCAAGACTTCCTCGCCTATGTGCCAGCCTCAGGCAGGACCAGTGACCCTGGGAGGAACCCTGAGGAGGTAACAGTGGGTAGCCAGGTGACAGGTGCCCTTGATTGGCCTAGTCCTCACCTGCGGCTGTGATATCTTCGAGAAAGAGACCCACAGCCCTGGTGGCAGAAGCTGCAGACTTACCTGCCTGTTCGTAAGCATGTGTATGCACATACTCATCAGCACCTGTCCCTGGGGTGTAAGGAGCAGAACAAAGACTCCCTGCCCGCTGCCTGGTGCCGCTCTCAGTTGACCTGTGTACCCCTGGCCCTATGGACCACGGAGGAACTGTGTGTCTCGCCTTGGGAAGGGGAGGGTGTCTTGTGGGCACGGCCCTTTCGCTCTGCGCCCCCATTCCACAAAGCCATGCACGTGGGCCGCCGTTGGGGTGCATGCGTGGGGTCTGCAATCCCAAGGGAGGCAAGGGAGGCTAGGGGCGGCCCTGGCTGAGCGGAGCCGCCTTCCTGGCGCGGGAGCCTCTGACTAGATGCCCTCATTACATCACCGACATCCCCGCCGCTGCGCCCGCCTCCCTCCGGAGAGGCGCTTCTCCGACCGCGGTCTCCGCTGCTGAGCAGCGCACCCAGCGCCCGCCTTCCGCTGCGAGCCGCAGAGGCGGCAGGCGGCTCCTGCGCCGCGCCGGGCCGGCCCCAGGGGCATTCCAGACTCCGAGGCAGCAGGCCCCCCGCAGCGGCTGGAGGTGGGGGTTGCGGGGTGCGGGGCTCAGTGAGGTATCAGCGGCGGTGGGGGACTCTCTGCCCCGGCCCGCGCAGGGCTCCGTCTGGGACCGGAGTACGCCAGGGACTCCCCCTCCCACCGCTACACACGCGCGCACACGCGCGCACACACGCACACGCACCACTCTTTGCAGACGCGGCTCCCGAGGCTCCAAAGTGCCTGCCTCGTTCTCCCCTCCGTTCTCGCGCGCGCTCTCCACCACCCGCCCGGGCAGGGGAGCCCCGGACCGAGGCACGCCGCTGCCCGGCCCATGCCTCCCCGCTAGAGAGCCGGCGCGGGGGCGGGGAGGGGAGGGCGCGCGGGAGGACTCGGAGGAGGGAGCGGGGAGGGGACGGCGAGGGCGCCCGGGCCCGGCGCGCGCACACTCGGAGGGACGCGCGGAGGGTGCGAGCCGCGCAGCGAGCGCAGAGCCGCCCGGGCCGCCCCATGCTGTGCTCCATGGCGAACTCGGGCTGCCTCCTGCTGCCCAACTCCGGCAGCATGCTCCCGCACTCCGTGCCCTGCCCGACCGCCTTCCTCTACCTCCAACAGGTAAGCGCCCCCGGCCCGCGGCGCACGTGCTCAGGGCCCGCGCCGCGCCGCCGCCCACCCCACTCTTGGCTGCCGCTGACCGCCGCCGGAACCCCGCGTCATGGCGCCGGCCCGGGCCTGGGGGCGCTGCGCCCCTGTGCGGCGGAGGTTGGCGGGGTCCATGGGCCGTGGTGTGGGGGCGGGGTTGGAGGCGGGGGGGGGGGGCAGAGTTTGGGGCGTCGCTCGCAACTTTTCCCAGGCACGGAGGGGGCGGCGGGCGGAGGGCGGAGTCTCCGGGAAAGCCCGAGGGGCGGGGGTGCGGGGCTCTGGGTCACTTTGGGGAACTTCGGACGCGCCGCGTGGGCGGGCAGAGATTTGGGACCCCCCTCCCCTAGAAAGCCTGGGGGCCGCGCGGAGGCGGCAGCCCGGGAGCAGAGCGGTGCTGCCGCAGGGACCTGCCGCGTCGGGCCTGGGGGAGGCGGCCACCGGCACGACTGGCCAGCGCCTTGGGAGGCTCGAGCTCTGGCCAGCCGGGGAGGGGGCCTGGGGTCAGACCTAGCCAGCTGTGGAGGTTCACAGGGGCCAGAGAGCTCTGCGTCTCTAAACCCCGAAATCTTAGGGTCGTCAGGGGCTATGATCAGAGCATCCGCAGCTGGCAGCCAACCTATGCCTGAATCGGGGGTCCTGGGAGCCCACCTAATGCAGAGTCTGTGGCCTGCGGCCTGTGTAGGGGACACAGGGGGACTCCCATGCCTCTCCTGGCCCCTGGGTTTATCCTGGCTGTGCTCCCAGTGTCTGCTGGGCCTGAGCCTGTCAGGCCCAGACACCTCGCCTCGCCCACCCCTGGCCTCCCACACCCGCAGGCACCCCATCTCTCCTTTGGAACCTGCATCCTTTGGTTGGCCTCAGATGGGGCCCAGCGGGGCAGGGCTGGCTCCTGGAGAGCCCTGCTGAGTGTCCAGTCCTGGTTGGAAAGCTCTTACAAGACCAGGTCTGGGCCCTGAGCTGGGTGTAGATAAGATGGATCGGGGTGCCCCCCCCAGGGAGGCGGCCTAGCCTCCTGAGTGTACCCCCAAGGAGGACCCCGGAAGTGTATTTTGGGGGTTCTTGGTGAGAACAAGTATCTAGAGGGGATCTTGGCCTTGGGGTGGTGGGTTCTTCCATGGGACACCCTTGAGCTCTCAGAGGTGCTAAGAGAGAGGGAGCCATGGGTGGGGGGGGCAGGAGGGTTCCAGCAAGAACTAGGGGATGGTGCAGAAAACACCAGGCCCTTGGGGCTGGGCCAGAGCAGCCACCTGGACTTTGGGGGCTGGGTGGGGGGTGGCGCTCAGAAGGAGTCCTGCCTGAAGCTCCGCCACACATGTCAGCAGCTGTGGGGGAAGGGAGAGGAGTTTTGCATCCATCGGTGAGCAGTGGAGAGGCCAGGGCACCAAGGCCGGGAGCCCCAGGTCCTGGGTCTTGCCTTTCCCCGGGGCCACCTATGACATCCGGGCAGTGCTGAAACCAAGCAGAGCTGCTGGGAAGCCCCCGCCCCACAGGCAGGAAGCATGGCCAGCTCCCCACATCTGGAACATTGTGGAATTGCTGGCGATCTGGGTGGACCTCTGACATCTGTGCTCGGGCCCTTCCGAATCCCCATGACACATGTGTTGCTGGGGTCTTGGGAGTAAGTGAGTGCCCTGGACCCTGTGGAGTGGCGGGCTCTACAGCTCCCCAGAAGTGCACACCCCAACTGCCCTGGGCAGCAGGGAGGAAGGGAGTCTCCAGGCCATTTGCACAGCGAGATTTCAGAGTCCTGGGTTGGCGATTCGGTATGCTGTCCTGGGCAAGGCCCTCCACCTCTCCAAACCTCAGGCCCTCCTTCGGAGAATGAAGTTCTGTGGTCCATTTCCCTCCCCAGCTGCGAGGGTCAAGTGGAGAAGCAGGTCCCCCCACACCAGCACCTTCTTGATGGAGTCAGCCCATTCCCATGGTGGGGAGAGCCCACCCACGCAAGACCCTGTGGGTGCACCCCAGTTTGCCCAGGTCCAGGCGGCCACCTGGAATGCTTTCTCTAGGGGGCAGTGGAAGACAGTGTCAAAGGGAGCAACCCCAGCCCAAAAGGGTATCACCTCAAAGCAGCTGTTTCAGGAAGAGCCAGCATGCGTCCACTGCAGCAGCCTTTGGGCACCTTGTCCCCTGCTCTCCCTGGCAACCACTCTGCAGGGTGGCCCTGTGCATGAAAGGATGGTGAGAGGGTCAGTACGCAGCCGCCAGCTGGCTGGTAGTGGGTGCACATGTCTCGAGGACACCCAAGCCCTCTGGTGGTCCGGGCTGTTACATAACAGAGAATAATCCCCCACAAAGCTCAGGGCCCAGCTGCCTGAAACCCGGCATTTGGAGGGAGGCAGCGGGCATGCAGGGGATCCCCTGTACCTCATCGGAAGGGGCCTGCCTGCGGAAGCCAGAGCCGGCCTGGCCACGCTGAGGGGGTGCAGGCCCCTGGCAGGAACGCACGCCTGAGTGAGTGCCCGCGCCGTGTGCAGGCCCCGTGCTCTGTCCCAGCAGTGCAATTGATAGCGGGTGCGGGAGCAAGAGACGTGAAATCAAGCAGGACAGAATCGTAGTTAGAGACGCATTAAAATGCAGCATTTAGACTGGCAAGCTCCTTACACACAGAGCCTGTCACACTGGGATTAAAAAATAAGACCTCAACCCACAGGGGCCCCCACCCCGCTGCTCACTACTGAAGCGTTAACTTGCTCAGGCTGCTCTGTGCTGCACCCCAAGTGGCCGGGGACCCGGGGATACCAGCTCAGAAAGACCGCCACCCTCATTAATTAGAGGTGTGTGTTGTGTGCTCTGTCCATCTCTCCCTCTCACTCGGCCACTGGTCATTTGCATCCTCTAACCCCTCTGGAGATGGCTTGGCCTAGCTGGACACCTTGGAAAGGCCGGCCGGTGGCTGGAGGTTTGGGCTCTGGGCTTCAAGAAGGGTTTGCAGTGGTGCCCTAGGCCGGCTCGTGTTTTATATCCAGGAGGCCCACTGCCTCAGGGCTTGCTCCTTTGAATGTGTGGGCTTCCTGCTGGCACCCCCAAACCTGAACCCCGCTATACCTGCTGTCCCCATGGACCCCAGGGGCCCCACAGGGAGGATGTTCTCCCTGCTGCATTGCGGCCAGCAAGGGTTGGGGCTCATACAGGCCACCCTTGGGAGTAGGGCAGTCTAAAACCTTAGGGATTTACTGGCTGGGCTCGATGGGGGTGGGGGAGGGGGCAGGTTGTATGGATGAGTAGAAAAAAACAGTAATTACTTTATTATTAAACTGCAGTGTCCTATACAAGAGAATCTTAACTCGACATCCAATTGCAAGGCTGCTAAATCGCTCTAGGGAAGGAGCAAGATGGGGGTGTCTTAAGTGTTGTGAAATGGAGCCTTGGTTGGGTGGGGGAGTTCAGGGGCCGGGCAGACAGGTCCGGTCCTGTTGGCGAGTTTGGGGGTGGGGGGTTGTGAATTGCGTGGAGCCCCCTTGCTTGTGGGCACTTTAGGGGGAAGTCGCAGGCGGTTGCCATGCTGGGATCAGCATGAGCTTCCACCAAAGTCTTTCTCTCGGCGTTTCCCCATCATCACCTCCTTGCTGGGAGCCGGGCTGGGCGGGCACCTTCCTGGCAGAGCTGCTAACTGCATTCTCTGGTGGCACGGCACCCTGAGCACCACCTCGGCACCCCTGGGACTCCAGGGTCTCTTTGGGGATTCCCTGGGGAACACTGTTCCCATGCATTATCCTCCTTTTCGCTTTAAGGTAGCAAAACTGCTAATCACAGGAATTTTTAATAAGGATTAATTACTGTGATGAACTTAACACTCCTCTTACACCCTTTCCCCCACCCCCTCCCCCATGCTCTGGAGTTTAGAATCTCCCTTCTGTCGACTGTTGGTGTGCCCATGTGATTTCGGGACCCCTCTGAGACCTAACCCCGGGCCTGGCAAGCCACCTGCTCACCGACAGCTGTCACAGAGATGGTCTCAGTCAGCAGGGAAGGGCGAACCCACCCCATCCTCACAGGTGCATTGCCATCCGGATCTGCCCTGACCCAGAGGCTTGGCCAGGCTGACCACTGTCTCTCATTGAAATCCATGCTGCCCGGTGGGGCTCAGCCGTTGGCTCTCCTGGGAGGGGGAACTGAAGGAGCCTGGTGGCAAGGTGGGTTACTTCTTAAGCTGCTAACTGCAAGGTCACCACTCAAGTCCCTCAGCTGCTCTGCAGGAGAAAGAGGAGGCCTTCTGCCCCTGCCGAGAGCCCTGGTTCCAGAACCCCACAGGGGCAGTTCTGCTCTGCCCTACAGGGCTACTGTGAGCTGGAATAGACTTGATGGCAGTGGGTTTGGGGTTATGGGAAATACTGGGGGCCGAGGGCACCTCCCTAGCTGCCCTGACTTGAGACATCATTTCAGACGAATCCCCTGCTCCTCATTCTGGCCATGCTCAGTCACGGTGGTCACTCTTGCCTGTCTGTCCAGCCACCTTTGCTCTGCACCACATAACTTCCTCTCGCCTCTGGGAAGCACGTATGCAGGGAGCTTAGGGGTCACCGAAGCTGGAAAGCTACTGCTCAGGAGAGGCAAGATTCGAACGCAGGCCCTCCTGGTCGGGATGGGACTTTGCTCGGTCTCTAATGAAGCTTGTTGCGACTCGGCTTCAGGCAGCCCTGTCCTCCTCCCAGCCTATTTCTCAGCACCCGTAAGAAAGCATCCATCTGAGGCCACCTCGTGGGGTTTCACCTCTGTTGCTCTCTGCAGCAGGTCTCAACCTGGCTCCCTGCACCCCGCCCCCTGCCCCTGGCCGCATGAGGGCACCCCTGTTGGATGGGGAAGACCCAGGTAGAGTGCTGGGGCTGTGAGGAGAGTGGGAGGCCTCCTGCCTGGCTGTAGGTGAGCGAGGCTGATAGAGACTGAGGGAGCCTGGGGGTAGGTAGGGGGGACTGGGAGGGCATGAAGCACTGGGCATTGACTGGGGGGTGTCCTTGTGGTGCCTGGAGGCTGCAGAGGGTCTGTCATCCAGGCTTGGACTTCCTGGGGTGTGGAGGCTGGGGACAGGCTCCAGGGGGCTCCTGCTGCCTCCTGAGCTGAGGGCTGGGGTCAGGGGCTGCTCTGAGTGTGGTCTGACTGGACCCTGTCTTGTCTTGGTTGAGCTAGGAGGATATTCTGCCTCATAGGGGACGTCTGCCTCTCTTTGTGGCTCAGTGTCTACATCAGGTTCCCTGGCTTCACTCTGATTCTGCGCCCCAGGACAGGCACCGAGGGTCTGGAGTACAGAGGCAGTGCCTGCTTACCCTGTCCTTGTCCCCCTAGAGGGCCTGTAGTGTCCATCCCCCTTCCCCGGGTGTCTGGGGGCCTGAGGGCCAGGCCAGTGTCACTGCAAACAGACCTGTGACTGCCTCTCCCCCTCAGGCTCTTGGGGCAGGTGACCAGCTGTGCAGACTGTCCTGCCCTTGGTGGAGGCAGGGAGCTCCCAGTCCTACTGCCTTGTGCCTCCTGTCCTCTGATCCTGGGGAGGGACAGCAGCCCAGAGGTGGCTCGAAGCAGAATATCGGGTTCCTGGGGGGAGGGTTGAGTGAGGGAGGAGGACTGTGGCCTCAGGCCAGTGCTGGGAGGCGCCTGGCACCCACCTCAGCTCGGCTGGCAGCCTGGCTCCAGGGCCAAAGGCCAGATGGCCCTGTGGGCAGGATGGCTTTCAGAGGTGGGAGGTTGCAGCTCCTGGCAGGGTGGGACCTGGGGCAGGCTCAAGGGAGCTGGTTGACCCTGATGTTACTCGGGGAAGCTGCAGCCACGTGGGCCCACAGGCCTCTGCCGACAGACTGCTGCCCCATCCTGGACCACCCTCACATCCATAGTGGCAGGACCAGACCCGGGGTGCTCATCCCTCTGTCCCCCTCCCTCCTTCTGGGGCCCCACCCTTCTCTTCCCTTCTCATCATGCACCCTGACCTCCCCCATCTCCGTCACCCACGTTCGCCGCCCCACCCCTGCTTCTTCCCTGCGCCCCTCCACCACCAGCTCTGGCCGGCCACCATCAGCCATTGCTGGCTCCCTGAGGCTGTGCGTGGTTAACACAGTGCATTTGCCCATGGTCAGCAGGTCCAGTGCTGCCCATTACTGCAGCAGTAGAGGCATGACCCTGGTCATCGAGGCCCAGCATGGCGGCAGGGTGGGACCAGGAAGGAGAGCCAGGCAGGTGGGGCCTGGGCACTGAGCAGGAGGCCTGGGTAAGTGGTGGTACTGCCCATGGATGGATGCTGGCCTTGGGCCAGCTTGCTGAACCCAGCCCACCTGCGGACACTGATTCCCAAAGGCAGCACCAGAGACTGCTGACAAGTCCTGCAGGTCTCCCAGGCCAGGAGCTGCTGGGGTAGGTGGGGCCTCTGGATACCAGGCCATGCTCAGGACTCCGGCCGAGGAAGGGCCCAGGAGGGGAGAGGCATTGCGGAGACAACACTGCAGTGGCACTGAATCAGAAGTGGGGACAAAGGCCCCCATCCCCCTGCCTGGGGCTGCAGGCCCAACTCAGCCACAGGAAATGGGCTCCCGGGGCAAAGGCACATCTCCCCCACCCCACCCCTCTGCTGGCCGTGAGAGCCATCCGGAGCCCATCCTGCCATCAGGGAGAGGGGATGTTGGGACCTCCCTTGCAGGGCTTCTGTGTCCCCACTGCCCAGGCCAGCCCTGGTATTTCTGCTCATCCTCCCTGGAGCTCCCAGGTCTTCCCTGCCCCCAGGCCTCCCGGACAGCTCCTTAATCACCCTGAACTGAGCCCGCGGGAGCAGACGCCCCAGGGCTGAGGGCACCCAGCTGGTGGGAGACGGGTGGTCCCCAGAGGCACCCTGAGGATGGATGCACGCCTTCTCACCCCCCAGAGCCTGTGCTGAGTCAGGCCCTGCCTGCTGGCCCGAGGGGAGGGCCAGACTTCTGCCATTCTGCCTGCACCCATGCCAGCTGACTTCCGGGAGTGGGTCTGGGTCCTGCAGTGTCGATCATAGTGCTGGATATCCTGGACTGGCCGGGCAAGGTGGGGGCAAGGAGGGCCCCGCTCTGGGCCCTTGGAGCTTCTTGGCTCTTCCACAAAGGGGTGCGGGACCAGGGGGATGCCCACCAAGCCCTGTGTGCAGGCCCTGCTTTTCACCGCCTGGGGACGTCGTGCAGCAGAAAGGAAACTGGCGAGTGAAGTGAGGGAGGTCGGGGGAAGTTGGGAGGGGCTGGGACAGCCCCTTGGTTGGAGAAAGCAGTCCATGCAGTGGTAGGAGCCCTGGACAGAGGTATGTGTGGCCAGGGCAGGGTCACCGCCCAGGGGAGGCCAGACCCCGTGCTTTCATTTGAACAGATGTGACCCGAGCCTTCTGTGCCAAGACCCACAGTGAAGGGGGACCATGTGTATACAGGCGGGTGCGCGTGAGTGTGTATATGTGCATGCATGCACAGGTGTGTGTGCGTGTGCACCTGCACATGAAAGAGCGAATGTGTTTGCACCCGAGTGTAAGTGAGTGTATGTGAACATGCAAGTGTGTGCAAGTGCAAGGATGGGAGTGCCTGCAGGTGTGCACAAAAGTACAGACATGTGACCACATGCAGGTGTGCATGTGTATGTCCCCACCCCCTCACAGTGGGCCTGTGGGGCAGTTCAGCTCTGTGTATGGTCCTGGGAGGGGCCTGGTAGAAGGTGGACACCATACCAAGCATGTCCTCTCAGGCTGCTCCGCGCCCGGTGGCAGCCCATCTGAGTGCACCTGCACCGCACCTGCCTTGCATGGCCCTGTCAGTGAATAAGCGTCCAGGACAGGCCAGGCTGTCCTCACAGCAGCCTCCCCAGGGACCTTCTCCTTATCCTTAGCTGCTGACCATCCACTCCTGACTCCAGGTGAGCTTGCGTCCATTGCTGCCCGGTGTGGTGCCAGCCCCAGGGTCAGTGTGGACTGAAATAGGATCCAGAGGGTTTCCATGGGCTGATTTTGGGAAGAAAGTAGCCGGGCCTTTCTTCCTAGCTGTCTAAGTCTGGAAGCTCTGCTGAACCCAGTGTGGCAGGCGAGTGGTGGGGTGGCACCGGAGACCATAATCAACCCAGGTCTCCTGCAGGAAAGTGCGGAGCCCACCATCAAACCACCACTCCCTCTTGTTCAGTTCTGGGATCAGGGGCTCGCAACACACTGCCATAGAGTCGAGCCGACTCATAGCCACGCCGTGGGCCAGGGTGTAACTGCCCTGAAGGTCTCCAAGCCTGTAGTTCTTCACTGCAGCAGAGAGCCTCATCTTAGACCCTGCCGACCCAGCAGGTCTGGTTGCGGGGCACCATCAAGTCCATTCCAGCTCATCGTGACCTGTGACGAAGCCCCACCGGGTCCTGCACCATGCTCTCCGTGGTTCTGTTTGAGCCCTTTGCCGCCGCTGCCGCCAGGTCTGTCCATCTTGTGGAGGGTCATCCTTCTTTCCACTGGCCTTCGCTTTACCGAAATGATGTCTTTCCCTGGGGGCTGACAAAGTCCCGCCGGCCATCAGGAAGACCCCTGCTGGTCACCCTCCAAGGGCTGGCACCTGGGGCACCAGCCTGGCCCATGCAGGGCTGCAGAAGGCCGGGCAGGCCATAGTCGGCAGTGTGTTCCGAGAAAAATATCCCAGGACATTGCTGACTAGGATCCAGGTTTAGCACTGGTTGTCTTGTGAAGGGATGAGTTCTCTGTCACTGGAGGAATTCAAGAGGCTTGCATTTGGCCTGCCTGCCCCTACTCAGAAAATAAATAGATAAATAAATGGCTCAATGCCCTCCTGGCAGTTAAAACGTTTGTCCTCGATCCCACCACCCAGGAGAAAGTGTAGGTCTTCGCCTTTGCAGCCCCCCTGGATGGCTGCAGTGCCCCACCCCCTGGGGTGGTATCGCCTACTTAGGGAGCCCGGGGCCAGAGCGAAAGATGTTCTTTAGGAGAAATACAGCACCAGCCATGTGGGGAAGGAAGCCTGCTTTGCCTTTAAAAAGAAAAAAGCTGCAAATGTGAAAAGCAGATGAAATTAAATTTAATAGCACATTTTATCTAATGTAACATACCCAAAATCTTACCGTGCCACCACGTGGCTGATGCAGTGACCAATGAGCATGCCCACCTGCCTCCTGCCCTTGTCCCAGGGGCCTCCGCCTGTCTCCCAGTGCCACCCTGCAGCCTCAGGGCTCAGAGGTACCCTCAGCTGGCCACCCAGTTGGCCACCTAGCCGGTCTTTGGGACCTCGGAGAAACCCAGAACCTCCCCATCTGAGTCAGCAAAGCAGGAAGGTCTACTGGACATGGCTTCTAACATCGACCCCAGAGATTCCTCCCATGGGTGTGGGCCTTGGAGACCCCAGCATAGAGGGCAGCCAGGCGGGGGCTTGTGCCCACCGTGGCTGTCAGTGTCAGCCTACGGATGGGCTGTGCGCCACCGACAATTCCCCCACTGTGTGCCCGCTCACTGCTTCCTGCGGGTGATGCATTAGACCCGCGATGATGTCTCTGTAAGGTCCCTGCTTGGGAAAGTCAGAGGCAGGCCCTTCTAATCAGCCCTCGGTCCCCGCTTTCTTTCTGGATCTCGGGTCTTTCAGAGGGGCTCCAAAAGTGGTGCCGAGGGTTAAAAGCTTGGCGATGAGTTCCGAGGTTAGCAGGCCACACCGCCTGGAGGTGCCTCACAGCGAGGCCTGGCAGTCTGTTTCCGAAAGGTCAGAGCCTTGAAAGCCTGATGGCAGTTCTGCTCCGACAAGAGGTGGTGCTGGGTTGGGTTATGTGGTGTTGATAAAGTTCTGCTGGGTTGGATTGGGATGTGTTTTTCAAATGTCTGGCAGGCTGGGAGAAGGGAGCCCAGTAAGCACCAACAGTGGAGTAGGGCTTACCAGTTGGGCTGGTACCTGCAAGGAAAACTGGTGGTTGGACTCCATCCCAGGGTACCTCATAAAACAGGTCTGACCATCTGCTTCTGAAAAGTCAGGGGTGTGCAAACCCACATGTGGTCGGTCAGTGACCATACTGACCCCAGGGCTGCACGGAGTCTAAACCAAACATCTGGACCAGGAGGGGCCCGTGAGCCAAGCCCGCCTGCTGCCTGTGTTCTTAAAAATAAAGTTTTATTGGGACACAGCCACGCTGCTATCTTAAACACCACCTGTGCTGCAGCACCTGAGGGGCCCTTGCTAGAGACCCCCGGCTTGCTGCAAAGCTTACCCCTTTATTCCCAGCAGTCTGCAGGGGGCATGCACCCACCCTATCCCTGAGCACTGGGTTGGGAGAAACGGGTAAGTGGCCCACACCGTGGGTGGGACTTCGAAGAATGGAAGGCCAAATCCCAATAGGTCTGCTCCGCCTTCGTCCTGCAGCTTTCCCGAGCCTGTGACATACCTCATGCAGAAAATTGTAGAAAGAGCCGTATTCAGCCGGTGGGCACCACATATTTCCCTTGCAACGTGTAGTTGTTCCAAGCATGGTTGAAATCTCTCGCTCCTTCAAAATGCAGTGTGCATCTCACACCTCACAGCACACCTGGATGGCCCGCCGTTTCCAGTGCTGTGGGCGGTGCAGCGCTGTGGGATGAGCAGAGCATCTGGGGCCCTGGCCTGGAGGTGTGGGGGTGCGGGGCTGAGACTGTGGTGGGCAGCGGGGGCAAGGGCAACAGCTGGTGTAGAAAGAAGGCACAAGTGGGTGGGCTCCTGGGGCTGCTGGTACCCGGAGCACGAGGGACGGGGAAGTGCTCAGGATGTTTCAGGAACAGGCCAGAGGGATGCTGGCGTTTGCTTCAGCAGGTGATGGAAAGTCATAGCTGGTCTTTGGGTGGAATCACTGCAGGAAGAGTGGCCTGGGGACAAAGCCCTGGACCAGGGGCCAGCCGGAAGGGGGGAGGGGAGGGAACAGTGGGCAATTCTGTAGACCCAGTGGTCCCTGAATATCTGGACCACGGAGGAGGGTTGGAGAGGCGTCAGAAGTTTCTGGCTGGCTGTGAGTGCAGATGTGTGGATGCAGGACTCTGAGCTGGTCTCCTGGCCCTCAGCCTCTGGCCTTCCAGCTCCCAGTTCTAGGTTGGAGAAAGGCTGCCCTGCCCCATTGGTCTTCCATGATGCCTGTGTACCCCTCGAGAGCCCCCGAAGTCCATACTCTTCTCACCATGCCCCATCCTTTTTGCGGACATGCACAAATGTTCCTGCCAGGTGTGGGCATCCAGGGGTGCCTGTCACCTGTTGTCCAGGGAACATCTGGTTTGAGCTCTGGCCCTATCGCCTTTTCCTGGTCCCTGCTCACACCCCACACTCCCTCCCAGGGCCAGAGACCCCCTCTCGTGTACACCCCAGCCTCTCCGACACAGACATCTGGTGGCAGAGGTGTGCTGGCAGAGGCCTCCCTGGGCGTCTTGTGAGTGAATCAGGAGGGGCCCATGAGCCAAGCCCTCCCGCTGCCTGTATTCTTTTTTTTTTTTTACTGTATTCTTATAAATAAAGTTTTATTGGGACACAGCCAGGAAGTGGGGCTTCTAGATGACCTCTGCACCCCCTCCCTGGCGAGGACCACACAGATGCAGGAGCCAAAGAGGGTCCAAGCATGGTGGGGAAGACAGGTCCCAAGGGGGGGGGCTCAGGTTGACTAGGAGCAGGGGCGGGTAACAGCAGCTTGCATAGGCAGGCGGCCATGTGGCCACGGGAGCAGCCAGCCTGCTGGCCACTGTCCTGACAGAGTCTCCTGCTGGAGTGCTGGCCTCCCCCCAGACACCCCTCTGACACTCCTACCCCCATCTCTTTCAAGACTTAGCTCCCTTCCCTGCCCCCACCTGTCTTTCCCCTCTCCCTGCTATGTCAGCATTGCCTGTTTGTCTTTCTGCTTCCCTCAACAGACCACACACTGCGCGGCTCTTATGCTCACTGCCCGCAGCAGGCCTGGCACATAGTAGGTGCTCAGGACACTCCTCCTGCTGCCAACCCTGAGCTCAGAGGTTCACATCCGCATGCAGGCACCTTGAAAAAAAAGGCAGGTACCTACTCAAACCAACATGTGGGGCACAGTTCTGCCCTGACACAAGTGGGCCGCACCCCCCCCCACACACACACACAAACACAAACATGTGGGCTACTCCCTGACACACATGGGGCCACCCCCTGACATGCGTGGGGCCACTGCAGATCGGAGGAGAGTGGTGGCACTGGGTTTCCCCTTTCTTACCCTCTACCCTTCCAGCTCCTCAGCCCCGGGCCAGCCTGCAGACAAGTCCCTGAGGGCGCCATCGGGTGAAGGCTGGGGGTGGGATCTCCCATCACGGACCCCAGGGGGCCTTTGAGGGTCAAGGAAGGAATGCTGGGGAGGGGTGAGTTGGGTCCTTCCTTCGCTATTGTTCCCTCCCCCTTTCCATTTTCAACCCACGGATGGGTACTTCATTCTCTCTGGCTCACCAACTCGCCCACTGTAGAGCCCACCTTTTGGAACACACGGTTGTGCAGGATTCGGTACAGTCACAGGTTGTCTGTCTGTCACCCGAGTCTGCTCGCTGAACATCTCCACCCCAAAGGGGACCCATTGAGCCCATTGTGACAGTGACCCTCGAGGGCGGAGTGAAGCTGCCCCGGTGGGCTTCCGAGCCTTTAAATCTTTGCAGGAGCTGTGTTGTTGTCAGGTGCCATCGAGTCGGTTCTGACCCATAGCAACCCAGTGCACACCAGAAGGAAGCATGGCCCAGTCCTGCAGCAGCTGCACCAGTGTTGCTGGGCTTGAGCCCATTGCTGCAGCCGCTGTGTCCATCCATCTCCTTGGGGGCCTTCCTCTTCTTCACTGCCCCCAAGGTGCCCTTCTCCAGGACTGGTCTCACCTGACAACACGTCCAAAGTACATAAGATAAAGTCCCCTTGTCCTGGCCTCCGAGGAGCACCCTGGCCATACTTCTTCCAAGACAGATCGGTGTGTCCCGTGACAGCCCCAGGTCCTTTCAGTGTTCTTCTCCAGCATCACAGTGTCAAGCACCGGCTCTTTTCCGGTCCTCTTTATCCTGGGAGGCAGTGGAGAATGCCCTGGCTCGGGTCAGGCACACTTGAGTCTCAAAGCCACAGCCGTGCTTCTCAGCGCGCTAAAGAGGTTCCATGGAGCACATTGACCGAAGGCAGAGCGTCGTTGGCACTCTTGACAGCGGCTTCCATGAACATTGATTGTGCATCCAAGAGAGACCAAATCCTTGACAATTTCAAGTTCTTTTCCCCCCGTTTGTCATGATCCCTATTGGTCCAGCGGTGAGGATTGGGGTTTTCTTTACTGGGCTGTCAGCGTCGTGAGGGCTGCAATCCTGACTCCGCAGCAATTGCTTCAAGTCCTCCTCGCGTTCGGCGAGCAAGGCCGTGTTGCCTGCATGTCCACAGATCACGAATCGTCCGCCTCCAGTCCTTCCAGGCATACACCCAGGGACTCCCCCTTCTCCCTGGAACCCCCCCCCCCCACCTCACTGGACATTTCACATCCACAGGGCCCCACGACGTGAGGCTGGTGCCTGTTCACCTCTGTCCATGGATAGTGCTGCCTCCAGCCTGTGGCAGGGAGAAGAGGGAGGCCGACCTGAGCCAGCTGTGGCCTGGACAGGACCCTCCTGGCAGAGGCCTGAGCCCCACCACCCCCATCCTGTACCAAAGAGGCTCACGGGGTGGGGAGGAGCAGACTGGCCCTTCACCGGTGAGAGGTGGGGTCATGGGCCCACCTTCTCTATTTGGCTTCCTTGTTTGCCTGGGGCCCCTAGCGGCGGCAATGGCTCAGTCAGTGCTACAAACCAGAGCTGAATGGAAGCCCACCCGTAAGTGGCTCGGAGGAAAAGCCTGGCAGTCGGCATCAGTCAGGTCACAGCTGTAAAACCCCAAAGTGCCCGCTCCAGGTTCTCCTCCAGGAGCCAGAACCGCCCAAGTGACGCCTTACAGGAGCTGAGGCTTTGGTTGGTCGCTGCCCTGAGTCGGAAGGGACTCAGTGGAGTTTGAGGTTTGGAACTTGCCCCCCCCTAGTGAGAGCAGGGGGCATCTCCTCTGAGTAGCCCCACGTATATCCCAGGAGATGTGTGACCTTGGGCCTGAATGGATGGGATCACCCACCCTGAAATCCAAGGTACAGAGGGGGGTCCCAGCACAGAGCTGAAATCCTCCGGGGTTCACAGCCCCAGGGAGAACACATCCAGATGCATCTGGTCACACCTGGCCCTCAGTTCTGGCTCAGAGCCATGTGGGTCTGTGTGGGAGGTTGGGCAGGGCCTAGGTGGCCCTTTGGAAGGTCCCTGGAGTCAGGGCAGCCTGGGAAAGAATGGGCCTGTGTCCTGTGCCAGGTTTCGTTCAGGGAAGGTGTGTGTGACCGGGGTCACTCACTGTGAGCGAGGAGTGCAGCAGGGTACGTGTGCCCACGGGGGGGCGCGGAGCGGGGCTGCCAGGTGCTCACGATGGTGCCTCAGCATGGAGAAACCAGCAAGCCAGCAGTGTGGACAGCCATTGGCCCATGTCCCCAGGCATCTGGCTGGTAGAGAGGGCAGTGGGGCTGGGTCCCAGGGCTGGAGATAGAGCCCCCTGCAAAGGTGCTGGAACCTCCCATTGTCTGGAAGGCCTGTCTGTAACTCCATCCGCCTGCAGGCCCTGGCAGAGGTGGGGAAGGAGAAACAGGGACCACCCTGTTGCTCATGTGTGCAGCCACCCAGAGCACTGCCCATTCTGAGCCTTGGACCCCCATGCGGGGACAGGTGGAAATCATACTGGGCCCCTCCCTCCTTGGCTTCCATTCCGAAAAGAGATCACTGTGATGAGTCGAGAGCAGTGTGACTGTGGCTACTGCCCTGTGGCCAGGGGCCCGCTGGGGCTGCCCTCCAGCCATGGCAACACAGCTGGACCTCACCAGTGAAGATGGGGCCCCCTATGGAGGGTGGAGTCCACTAGCTAGGACCAGGGTTCACTTGCTGGAGATGGGGTTCTCTGACTGGAGACTAGGTTTCCTAACTGAAAGTGGGGTTCATTATCTGAAGGCAGGGTTTCTAACTGGAGATGAGGTTAACTAACTAAAAGTGGGGTTCACTAGCTGGAGATGGGGTTCCTTCACTGAGGATGGGCACACTGATTGAAGGTGGGGTCCACTGGCTGAACATGGGGTTCCCTAACCAAAGGTGGGGGTCTACTATCTGGAGAGGGGTTGCCCTTTAGTATGAGGTTGAGTGTGTGCTTCAGGCCCTGCCACATGCGTTCCCCCCGCCCCCATGCAGCCCCTGACCCCACAGCCAGCTGTGCCTGCCCTGGACCAGTGGGCAGAGGATGCCCGGGGTTGGGGAGGAGTGGAGGGCAGCCAATGGGCCAGTGACCATTGGGGTGGGGTGTCACAGTGAGCTGGGGCACCCACAGCTTTCTGGGGCTCCCAGATCATGTCACCATAGTCTTCCAGTGTCTCAAAACCCTGTCGTCTGCGCCCCCCCCCCCCATTTGGCCCCTGGGTTAGCAGCAGAGCGCTTGACTGTTGCGCCGCGGGGGAATGGCGTGCACACCTCAGACTCCGCCCACTCTCCAGGGCAGCGGCTCCAGGCTTTACAGCCACGCCATCGAGACCCTCTAGGACCTCAACTCACCGCCCTCGGGTCCATGCCCACTCAGCCTCCCTGGAGGGCAGGGCAGAGCTGCCCTGGGGGCCTGGGCAGGACTCTTCCTGAAACTTCCCATTACTCTGTGACCCTCTTCCTACAGGCTCTCCAGTCAGCATACTTGGCCCAAGCCCACTCTCTGGGCAGCCCCCCCGACACTCTCTCTCACACACACACACACACACACACACAAGCTATGCAGGGGAGGGTGGACTTTGGCAGGTGGGCCGGCCTGTAGCCAGGTGGAACCCTGCCTCTTGGCGGGGGCTCTCCCTACAGCAGGGCATCTGGGATCTGCGTGACGGCAGCTTGTCAAGTTTAATTTCTGCCAGGCTTTGCCCTCCCTGGGGCCCCTCATCCCGCCTGCCTTGCTCCCCATGGGGGGCTCCGAGCTAGGCCAACTTAATTCCTTTGATCTTGGCTCACAACAGGCTTCTGGCGATCCTGCTGCAGTGTGGCTCCCCCCTAGGGCCCACATGGGGCCCTGCTCAGCCCGCTGGGCATCCTTCCCCTGGTACCTGCCCCTTGCTTTTCCTGGGGGCCTGTGCTGGTGGGGGGTGCCAACCCAGGGCTGCATCAAGGAACAGAAAGGAAGCTCCCCACCCCAGGGCTTCTGCAGAAACTGGTCTCTGCTGGGAGCTCAGTCATGTGGCCCATCTGGGGCCCAGGTGGACCCTGCCCGGAACCTGGAGCAGCATTGGGGGAGTGGCTTATAATGTGGGCACGTCCCCTCCCAGGGACTGTAACCATGGTCCACCTGCCAGCCGCGGGCAGGGCTGAAAGGAGAGGACCCCAGCAGGCCTCACACACAGGTGGCAGCGTGTCCCTCCCTCACCTCCAGCCCCTGGGGACCACGGCTCAGCAGAGGGTCTTAGTGTCAGGGTGTCGGGCAAGGCCCAAGAAGCGGGGTGGTGTCAGGTTAGAAGTGGCCAGGCTTCCAAGAAAGGCAGGGCCCACCGGTCTCGCCTCGCTCTTCCCCGAGCGGGTGGCCTCTCGGTGAGGAGCTGCCCTGGATGGCCAGGACTAGGCTCCCCATGAACCCTGTTGCCATGGAGTGACCTGCAGGACCCGGGACCGGCCAACCCATCCTGCATGTGACCCCGAGCTGGAGAACAGGACCCAGGTGGGCTGCCAGAGCTGGAAAAGTTATTTCCAGGACGCTCTGCACCCCTGCCCTGCACTCAGCTGCCCAGAGAGGGAGCTGCCCGGCTGGCAAGGTGCCCTGGGCCCTCCCAATCCCCGCCCCTGCAGCCCCAGACACAGAGAAGCCTCGGAATGGGCCCAGCAGTTCATTCCTGAGCTGTACTGTGGCGAGCGCTCTTAATGAGGCCTAATTAGACTAATTAGCTTTCCAATGAGAGACTCGGTTTTTCCTTCTCTCCCAGTCCTGCTTTCTCCTCATTCTCCTTTTGGAATCGAAACCTGGATAAATATTGCAATGGCTGCGACTTGGTGGGGGGCCAGGCCAGAGGGTCCCTCATGGGTCAGGAGAGGGCTCTGGAGAGAGGACGTCCGTGTCCCTCTCCTCCCTTCCCACATGATCCCCAGGCACAGACCTGGGCTTCCTGGACAGGACCCAGCTGCTTAACCTCTGACGTTCCGTGTCAGTTCATAGTTTATCCTCTTTTGGCTGTGGGAAAATACATATGACTTGCCAGTTTACCCAGACACCCCCTCCACTCACGTTTGCCCCTGTAGGGGATGTCGAGGCAGCAGGGGCTGACGGCAGAGGGTAGCACCTCGGGCAGGCCCCACCCCTCCTGGATCAGACAGTGTTTCTGGCACTGGGGGGGGGGAGGAGAGAGGACGCTGGGACGCTGGAATTTTGGAGAAGTGGGACCAGAGGACTGGGACACGGGCACTGCTCCCCTCCTGCCCCCCTACCCCTGGCTTGCCAACACCTCTGTGTCCCTGTCCCCGGCCCAGCAGGTCAGGACCGCTGCCCACGGGAGGAGCAGTTCCTTGGAGGCCAATGCCACCTCCCAGAGGAGGCCCAGGACCTCCTGGACACCGTCCCTGCCCCCCTGCACACACTGTCACAGGAGGGTCCAGGACTGGGGCCCGCAGGTCCTTTGCTTCTGGGGGGAAGGCACCGCTGTCTTTGCAAGGGTGTCCCATCACCCCCTCCCCGAGCCGCCAAGGCATTTATGTATCACATACTTCTCCCCCTAGAGGCTGAGACCCTCACCTGAGGCAAACCGCCCACCTCAACCCCGCAGGAGGAAATCTGACAGCAACAGCCCCCCTCTTCCTGCATCCGGGGGCTACATTTTGGGTTCGCTGAGAGATAAATGGAATTATACCCCCCCCCAAAAAAAAGTCCTGGAAGTCATCTCACAGGGGTTTGCCTTACCCGGACCTGCAATCCATGCTCACGGAAGCCACTGGCCGGAGGCCAGACGGCACGCTCCTGTGGGGTCGCTGGGTCGTACAGGCCTCGTTAGCATGTTGAGGGGGGTGCCTCTGAGGACGGAGGTGTTCTCCATGGCCTCCCGTGCCTGTGGGAGATGCACACTGGACAAGGAAGGCGCTTGGATGAATGGATGCATTTGAACAGTGCGGCTGGAGAGTATTCAAAGGGCATGGACGGACAAAAGAACCAGCCAACCTATCTTGAAAGAAGTACGGCCAGAGTGCTCCTTAGAGGCAAGGATGGTGAGACTCCGTCTCACGGACTTTGGGCATGTTGTCAGGACAGACCAGACCCTGGAGAAGGACATCGTTCTTGGTCCAGTGGAGGGGCAAGGAGAAAGAGGCAGGCCCTCGGTGAGACAGATGAACACAGTAGCTGCAGCCATGGGCTTGGGCACAGGAACCCTGGTGAGGCTGGCACAGGACCAGGCAGTGCTTCGCTCTGTTGTGCGAGGGGGCGCTATGGGTGGGAGCCAACTGGAAAGCTCCAAAAAACCCGAAGCAACACAACTCCACAAGGAGGGGATGGAGCCCCTACAGGCTGCAGGTTCTCCCAGGATCCCAATCCCCCTTTCTACAACCACCCCACCCTGCCCCCACCACCTCCCACCTGCAGTCTCTGACTGCTCATCACCTGCACCAGACCTCCAACCATCTTGCCTGGCCCCTCCCACCCCTCTAGCTTCCCCATCTTGCCCCTCCCTACCCAGGAAGACTCCTGGCCACCAGCCCCCCAACACCCCTGCTGGGTTACAGCCCTTCCCCCCCGGGGGGGTGCTCCTGGCAGCAGAGTGGGGAGGACTGTTTAGGTGAGGTCCTGGGTACACAGGGAGGCAGCTCAGCTGGTTCCAGGGTGAGCATCAGGGCTACTCGGGGTGGGGAGCAGGGCACTGCAGCATGGTCTGATGGCCAGCTGGCCCGAGATGCCCACAGCACCTGGCCCCTGAAGCTGAGGGTACTACCAGAACTGGGGGCAGGCTGCTGGCGCAACAAGGACAGGAAGCAGTCTTGGGGGCTGGCCGAGGGGTCTCCTGAGTGGCAGAGCTAGGTCTTGGGAGAGAGCTCCGGGCCATCAGGTGGGTCAGGACCCAGGCCTTCCTCCTGCTGCTTGCAAATCTTCTGCCTCCAGCTCTCTGCTTCCCGAAAGGTCTTACCAGGGACTCCAGAGTCACGCTCAGAGGGGCTGGGACCGTGTCAGAAGGGGACACCCACAGCTCCAGGCCTCATCCCACCTGCTCCCAACCAAAGGATCGCCCTGACATCTTCAGGGTCTAAGGTTCCAGGCTCCCCAAAGACCTCTCAGCTTGATACCCCCAGATACCGAGCCCTGTGTGTCCCCTCTCCTCCCCCAGGAAGACCCCGGGCCTGTGTTTCATCCCAGGCCCCAGGCCCAGGAGGGGCCTGGTGAACCCCCGCCACCTGCATGCACAGCGCATCACCCCCCAGCGGCTCAGCTCCCCACTGAAGGCCTGCCTTGCCTCCAAGGGGCTGTCCGCGGCGCGTCCGGGTTCAAACGTCTCCTGAGTCCTGAGGAGCCCAGGGGTCGGCTCTTCCAGCCCCTTCCCCTCCGTTTAACTCATTTAACCACACGATTGTTAACAATTTTCATTTTATGACGGCCTGCTCCTCGGCCCAATTGAATTACTAAAATCTCATTTTCTCAGAAGTGCTGAATATGTAATTAGAGGGGGAAACGACACTCCCGCCTGCCCATTAGGGTTGCGCATGCCCGTGTGAGCTGTGTGACACGGGACGGCGGCTACACCGACGACGTGCCTCCCACCCCCCACCCTCTATCCCCGGGATGGGCAGGCCTTTCCAGTGGGCAGGGCCAGCGTGTGTGCATGTGTGTGTGTGCGTGTGTGTGTGTGGCGCACACGCACCTGTGTGCCCACGCACATGTCTGCACCGTGCAGGTGTGCAGACAGCTCTGAGCTCCTGGGTTCCCAGCCCAACTCCTGGGCTGAGGGAACTCGGTTCCAGACGATGCCCGTCATGTGAGCTATGCCAACGCAGCCGGTGGCAGAGGAGTGAGGCTGCCTTAGAGCAGGGACATGGGCCTGATGGTGGGCCCTCTTCCCTGGAAGGGCCCCTCATTCTCAGCAGGGAGCCAGGGAGGACCCTATGAGCTGCTTTCTGATGGGGTGCCTCCCACCCTCAGCCCAGGAAGCCCTGCTCTGGCAGCCTAGTGCCCTCTGGCCATGAACACTTGAGACTAGGTGGAGTCCCACTGCCTCCAGGGGCCCTGCGCTCCCAGGGGAGCGGGCCTGGGTTAGGGAGGCAGCTGCCAGGAAAGCGGGTGGGGTTCTGACCACACCCTCACTCACCCCAATATTGGGTTGAGGGAAGCCATGCTATGTGCTTCAAGATGAGGTCAACCCAAGCTCAGTCGGCACCCAAGGCCCCTGAAGAGGCCCTCCCACAGGAGGGGTTGAGAGTGCAGACTGGAGCTAGGAGTGTCTGCAGGCCTCTGTCCACAGGAGGTTCTACGGGGACCCATCTCTTACCCCAGACCCCCACCCGGGCCCCATGCATGAGGCCCCCACCACTGAGCCTGGGAGCCCTGAGAGGCAGCTTGCACGTCACGAGCTTTCCCTATCAGTGTTTCCATTGTGGTGTGATTGTGCAGACCTATGCTCATCTGCAGATACATGCGAACAAACCAGGTGGCGCTGTCGGACCCCTGGTGGCACAGTGGGTTTACACGTTAGGTTTAGGTTATTGACTACAAGGTCAACAGTTCCAACCCACCAGACGCTCTGCAGAAGAAAGAGGAGGCTTTCTGCTCTGGTAAGGAGTCACAGTCTCAGAAACCCTAGGGGGCAGTTCCACCCTGCCCTGTAGGGTCACTGGGAGTCCGAATTAACTCGATGGCAGTGAGTTTGGAGTTTCATGGCACTGTGAGCCAGCCAGCTGCTAGGCTGCTAATCACAAGGTCAGCAGTTCAAACCCACCAGCTGCCTCAGCTTTAAAAAAAATGAGGCTGCCTGCTCCCAGAAAGATTTACAGCTTCAACATCCCTCCGTCGGGTCGCCATGAGTTGGAACTACTTACTGAGAGTGATTGTTGTTTGGGGGTGGGGGGTGTTTTTTGCTCTATAAACATACCAAACGGCGGGAGGGAATCGGAGCTGTCTGCTCCTGTGAAGATGGACAGGCTCAGAAGCCCTGCCTACACAGGGTCACTGTGAGCCAGAGCCGATGCGGCAACATTGGTTTGGTTTTCCTTAGAAGCGCGGTAAGCAGTTTGGGATACAGACATACGACACGGGAGAAAGAGGAGTCTGTCTGGCTCCGGAGAAGTTTGCAGCCTCAGAGCCCTACACAGGGACGCGGTGCCTCAGACTCCACTCCATGACCCTGAGTGAACGTAGACGCAGAAGGAGAATTTGCAGCCCGAGCCATTTTTAATCGTTTTATTGGGGGCTCATACAATTCTTATCACAACCCATGCATACATCCATTGTGTCAAGCACACATGTACATTTGTTGCCATCATCATTCTCAAAACTTTGCCTTCTACTTGAGCCCTTAATATTGACTGCTCATTTTCCCCTCCCTCATGAACCCTTCATAATTCATAAATTATTATTTTGTCATATGTTACACTGTCCAACGTCTCCCCCGCCCACCCTCTTCTCTGCTGTCCCTCCCCCAGGGAGGAGGCTATACATAGATTCTTGTAATCAGTTCCCCCTTTCTACCCCACATTCCCTCCACCCTCTAGGCATCGCCACTCTCACCACTAATCCTGAAGGCATCATCTGTCCTGGATTCCCTGTGTTTCCAGTTGCTATCTGTACCTATGTACATCCTCTGGTCTAGCCAGGTTTGTAAGGTAGAATTGGGATTATGATAGTGGGGGGAGGAAGCATTTAAGAACTAGAGGAAATTTATGTTTCATCGTTTCTACCCTGCTCCCTAACTGGCTCATCTCCTCCCCACAGCCCTTAAGTAAGGGGGTGTCCAGTTGGCTACTGATGGACTTTGAGTCTCCACTCTGCACTCACACGCCCAAGCCATTATGATGCATCAGTTCAGGGGAGTTAATCAGGCTCATGAGATGGTGTAACCATGTGTTTCCAGAGATCTCACCATGCCATGTGCACACATGTGCACTCTCACGTGGGCACACACACACGCACGCACGCACGCACACACCCCGAGCCAGCTCTCCACCTCCCCCTGCTGCCTACTTGCTAGGCGTTTGAGACTGGTATCCTGGTGTGGGTATCCTGGGAGCTGCCCTGTGGCTGGCTCATCTCCTGGGCCTGGATCAGGCCTTCCCTACTCGCCGTGGCCACAGAACAGCGCGTTGGGTGTATGGACCGCAATGTGGGCATCTTCCTGCGAGAGGACAGGCACGTGGGCTGTTTCCTGTGACTCGGCCATGCAGGACTCACTGTCTCGTCTCCTCCCTGCCCCAGTCTGCGCCGAGCTCCCTCCTCCAGAGTGCCCCCACCCCCAGAGTCTTTCCACCATGACCCGGCCCAGCCACACTGCATTCTCTGGCTAGCCTGGGCCTCTGGGCCCCACGCTCCCAGCGTGGCTGATGCCCTGAAAAGGACAGATGACGGAATGCCAGCTGCAATGTCCACCAGCTGCATGGAGCCAGGGGTGGTAGGCGTGTCGTGGGTCAGCGCAAGGCTGGACTCAGGGAAGGAAAGGCAGCTACTGGCTTTGCTTACTCTCTCATGCCTGAGACTGGCCACACATTGGAATTTTGGCCCCCAGGACCACCGAGACCCTACAGGGGTCTCCCTCTCTGCTCTTGTGGTCCAGCAGAGGTCTGCGTGCACCTCAGGCCACCTTCATCACCACCATCCCTGCCCGGTACAGGCTCCCACCTGGAATATCCAGGGTACCCCTGGGGTCTGGCAGAGTCTCTAGCCCCACCTAGTATCTAGGGAGCAGTGGAGGGGGAAGGGGAGCACAGGACAGACACTACCGCCGGATTTGCTTCCTGAGACCAGATTTACTGCCCCACCCACCCTCCACTCCCTGGGCTTAGAGCTGAGCCCAGCCTCTTGGTCTCTGGCATCCAGGGACCATTCTCAGGTTACTCCCTGGTCTCTGCAGTCCTGCAGTGGGAAGGGGTCTTGCCCCTGGAGGCCTGACTCCCCCCACGGCAGCGGCCCCAGACACGGGACACACAGGCCCCCCAACTGAGCCCTGGCCTCTTGGTGTCAGGCCAGTGTCACACCCCCTCTAATATTCAAGGAGATCTAGGGTGAGTATGCGTGTGAGGGTGTGAAGTTGGGAGTGTGTACGGGACTGAGTGTGTGCCGTGTACAAGTACATGTGTGGGTGTGCATGGTGTGAGTCTGTGTCTACGTGGGGGTGTGGATGTAAGGATGTATGGGGGGTGGAAGTCTTTGTGAGTATGCAAGCATGGGTGAGGAACAGGGAGTGTGAGTGTATGCCTGGGAGTACTTCGTGCAGACAGATGTGTGGAAGTTTGTACACGTTAGTGGTATGTACAAGAGTCTATGTGAGTGATTTGTGTGTGCGTACCTGAGTGTTTGTTTATGGGCATGTGGATGTGTGCGTATGTGTGCATGCATAGGGGTGTGACCTGTGTGTTTGTATGTGTGTACACATGAATGTGTGTATGTGCATATGTGTGCATGTGTGAGTGGTCTGTGGATGTGTGTGTGCCGCTGAGTATGTGTACGAGGATACGTGTATATGTGTGCAGATGTAAGTTATGGGCAGGGTGAGTATATGTATAAGTGGGTATATGTGTGTGTGCATACGGGTGCATGTGTGACTGGCTCTTGGGTGTATGAGTGCATGTGCATGTGTGTGCCGTCTCCCCTTGTGTACTGTGACATGTGGCAGATTTAATGCCAACCTGCCCTCCAGGCAGGTGCCCCTGCATCCCAAGTGAACTGGGGAGTTGGGGGGCACTGGGCTCTCGCCCCTCAGCTCCCCTGCCCCTCTCACCTCAGCGCCTCCTCCTGTGGCATGGGGCCACCTGTGCCCACCTCACTGGCTGCATGGAAGGTGCGTGAGTGAGAGATCAAAGGGCCCCAGCAGGCAGTGTGGCCTACATGTCCACCACACTGCTACTGAGGCAGTGGCAAATCCAAGTGGAGGGCCAGCTTTAGCCCAGGGCCAATAGTTGAGTCATGGATGCCCTGGGCTCGCCCCGCTGAGGGAGGGCCAGGATAGGCCATGGACAGCCGACCAATCAGCCAGCTACAGGCAGGACATAGGGCAGCCAGGCAGCCAAGCCACTTTCCCTGGGACAGGGGAGCTTCGCAGCCAAGGGTGGCTGTTCCCCGGCATCCGGAGTTGGCATTGCAGGGGCAGCTCTGGGAGCCTGGCCCAGCAGCAGACGCACTTTGGGTACCCTCTCTGCACCCAGAGCTGCGGTGGGGGAGGATTAGGGGGGCAGACACAGCCTCAGGGCCTGGCACTGGGCATGGGCTGGGCAGCCCCCCGCGGAGTGGTGGAAGCCCAGAAGGCCCAGGGAGGGCTGGTTTGGGGGCATCGTTGTTGGCAGGCCTGCCTGGAAATCCCCAGAGGCTCCGTGGCTCTGCGCCCGCCCGCCGCCACCCCAGAGGCAGCTTGCTGAGTCTGCACCCGCCTCCTTCGGCCTTGGCCTGAAATATGACACCCTGTGGCTGTCGGGAGGGAGGGGGAGGAGGGGACCGGGCAGGGCGGCAGGCAGGAGTGGCTCTGTCCCCTGCCATTGGGACCTGGAAGGCATCAGGACACCTCTCTTAGGTAGGCAGCGGTGGGGCCACCTCCTCCCCAGGCCTACCCCTGCCCCTACCCCAGCTGTGACCCAGCGCCCCAGTGCAGCCCCATCTCAGAGCTAGTGGCTCTTATCTCATTCTCCCAAGGGACTGGAGACTGGGGTGTTCCTGTCACCCTGCTCTGCTGCACCCCTAGAACTTTTGTCCCCCTCCTGGGTGGCCATCCCACCCCCTGCGCCGATGCTCAGCAGTCCCCTGTCATGATGCTCTGAAATATACATGAAGTCGGCGAATGCAGACAAAATTGCACCATTTGCCGCATGAATATTTCATGCTGGCTTTGCTCCGAGGTATCCGTCTGATGGAGCTGGAGCCTGTGCCTGGCCTGCCCTGGCTGGCCGCCGCCTGGCCAAGAGTGGGCAGTGCCTGCCGTCCCACTGGGGGGGGGGGGTGGCAGGAGGCCAAGGTCAGAAGCTGCCGGGCACCCAGGCCTGCATGGCGGGAGGTTGGCACAGCAGTGGCACACTCCGGGGAGGGCAGCGGCTGGAGCACCCACTGGCTGTTTCTCTCAACTACTCGTGTGTGGCTGGCACTGCCTGGGAACTACCGGGCAGAGTTTAAGTGCCCTGGCAGGGAGGTGGCCCCTCCAAGTTGCCTGAGCCAGCTCTTCACACCTGGCTCTCCTAATGCCTCACCCTCCAAGGCCATGCTGCTGTCCCAGGTCTGGGGAGGGACCCCAAGGGGACGTGGGTCTGCAGGCGAGCAGAGGAAGCTGGGACATGCTTCCCACCTGCTCGTGTGTGTGTGTTTGTGTAGTGGGTGTGCATGTGTGCATTGTGTGTACGTGCATGTGCATATGCATGTGTACATGGGTGATATGGATGTGCATTCGTATATGTGGACGTATGCACGGGTGTGAAGGCATGTGAGGCTGTGCATGTCTGCACACATGGATACGTGCATCTGCATTGTGTGCGTGGGTGGTGTGAACATGTGGATGTGTGTGCATGTGTGCTTGTGGGTGTGTGAGTGCATGTGTGCACACCTAGATGGTGAAGAATGAGTGTATGCATGTGGCTGTGGGTGAATGGGTGTGGGTGTGCTCACATGAGTGGGTGTGACTGTGTGCGTGCACCTGTGGGTGTGTGCATATGTGTGGGAATGCATATGTATGTGCACCGGCACACAGGTGATTTGGAAGAACACATGTACACTCAGAAGAGGGTGTGGGAGAAGCGCTGCCATGTGTTAGAGGAGACTGGCACGTGCTGCCACCTGCGCATGTGTGCCCCCAGCCTCCCTCCTCTCACAGTAAGGACAGATGCTGTGTCCTTGGGGCCAGGAGGGTAGACTTCTGTGGCCAGGCGCAGGCCCTGCTGGGGGCGACTGTACAACCCTCCCATCACTGCCGCCCTAGGCCCCCGTCCTCGGCCAGGCCCTGCCCCTCCCCGCCAAGGCCAGCACGCCTGTCCTCCGTCCACCCATCACTCTCCATAGCCAGTCACCCGCCTGACTTACGGTGAGACAGACATCATGCTGGCACCCAGGGCACAGCCGGGCGGGCAGAAGGGGGCCCTGCCCTGGAGCCGCCTCCTGGGGCACAGAGTCCATCACAAGACAAGAAAGCACAGGCGGATCAGCCCATGCGGGGTCCAGGGCGGCTCCTGCAGCTCCACGTGGTCCTAGGAGGATTGCTCCTGAGAGCTGTCGGCTGCTGACTTTTGGAAATGGGCCTTTCTTCTGTGGAGCCACTGGGGGTGGGAGTGGGGGGGACTTGAACTGCCAACCTTTCCTTCAGTCACTGAGCGCTCTGCTACCCAGAGGCTCCCCGAAAGCCACCGATGTGCTGTGGAAACAGGGCTGTGAGTGGCTTTTCAACCGAAGGCATACACAGAGCTGGGTAGCGCAGGACTGCAGGGAACAGCACGAGGGTACAGGGGGTGGCATATGCGAGAGCGCTGAGGCAGATGGAGCATGGTGCCTCAAAGAACTGACAGAAAACCCCAGTGACTCGTCCCAAGAGAGTAGGGCCTTGTGGGAGAGGACAGCAGGTGTACGGCCTGGAGCACTTCCTGGACTGGGGCGGAAGCGGGCCTGTCTCCTGAGAGGAAAGAGTCGCCCAGTCCATCGTGTGGCCCTTATGGTAGCCTTTGTGAATTGTTGGAAGTCCACATACCATGAGTGTGCACACTAGCGGCACCATTTCTCTGTGCGTGTGTGGCACTCTCAAAAGCCCCTGGAAAAATCCACGGTCTCCTCATTCCATTTCTGCCCAGGTGCTGTGGAGACCCCGCACCCAGCCTGCCCGCACTGACTACATTCTTCAAGGTGGGGCCACTGGTCTCACATCCTGCTTCCCCCATTGACGTAAGCTCAGGGCCTCTGCCCACTCCACCCCCGCCCCAGCCCCCCAGCCTCTCAAGCTCCCGTTTCTACCTGACCCCACAGAGAACAGGCTTCACAAGAGCATGGTGCTGGAGGCAGGTGGTCCCAATGAAATCTGGTGGTTTGGTTTTAAGGGTTGTTGCTCACGGCAAGGTTAGCCGTTCAAAACCATGGGCCTCTCCTCGGGAGAAAGAGCAGGTTATATACTCCCACAGAGTCACAGTCTCCGAAACTCCGTCCTGTAGGGTCGGAATCACGTCGGAACCCACCCGAGGGCGGGGAGTTTCTGTTGATGTTGTGGTTCTGGCTTAGGTCTCAAGAGGGTCACAGGACCACCACTGGGGGGCTTCATGAGCTCTTTAAAACCTGGGTTGTCTGAGAATTTTAAATTTTGTTTTGCATTTTACCCCCTTTTGATCATGATTTTTCTGTAGCAGTGGTTCTCAACCTTCCTAATGCCATGATCCTTTAATACAGTTCCTCATGTTGTGATGAGCCCCCAACCATAAAATAATTTTTGTTGCTACTTCATAACTGTAACTTTGCTACTGTTCTGAATCGGGCGACCGCTGTGAAAGGGTGGTTTGACCCCCCCCAAAGGGGTCCTGACCACAGGTTGAGACCCGCTGGTCTATCGTCTTGGATCAGTGCTGGTGGCCAAGCGCTCTCTAGTTCTTCTGGTCTCTTGGCGAGGCGGCGGTAGTCCTGGAGTCCGAGCCACACCACCATCTCCTCCTAGTCCTGCCTCTCCTTCCTCGGTTGCCCCAGGAGAATAGAAGGCAGAGCTTGCACTTTGGTTTGAAAGCCGCCTTTGAACACAGCCCCCCGGGGAGCTGGAGTCAGACTCAGCTCTCAAGGCCACCAGAGAGTGAGACAGATCATGGAGGCAAACGGGTGGAGGGTCCCTGCCCAGGCACAGGGAGGCAGGCAGTTCTTCCCGGGATTATAAAGCCTGGACAGCTAGTAGAGACTGGGGGGCAGGAGAGCGGGCTTGAAAGAACAGGGTGCTGGACAGAGAATTGGGAGACATGGGGTCTCCCTCTGAGCTGCTGTGAGTCCTTGGGCTGGGCCCTTTACCTCTCTGGGCTAACGAGGAGGGCTGGCCATGGGAGTCCCTAGCCAGTCAGCTGCAGACACCTTGTCGGGGTGATTCGCCCTTTGGAAGGGCCCTCGCCCAGAGTGGGCTGCCCGGGGTAAAGACATTTCCTTGTTCTGCAGGGGCAAGGAGATGTCCCAGGCAGTGCCCTCAGAGACAGGCCTGGTGCATCCTCCGTGCCCGAGACTGCCGTGTAGGCAGCCAGGAACACGGTGGACAGACGGATAGATAGATGGATGTGACCACGGGTCAGGGGAGGAGTTCAGGTTCTCTCTCCACAGGAGGCTGGGATCCACCTTCCCTGGGAAAGTGGGTCCTCTCTCAAAGAAGTCTGGGTTCAGTCCCACCAGGAGTCCGTCCTCTCTCCACAGAACTGGTGTTCTTCCCCAGGAATTCGGAGCCTCTCTGCAGGAAGTCGGGCATGGGCACCACTGTCTGCCCCCTCCCATCCTGCTCCGTGTGTGTCTCCTCTGTACATGCCCTGTGTATGCACATCCTCCATGTGTGCCCTCTGTGTGTGTGTGCCCCCTCTGAGATCATGCCCCCATGTGTGGATTCTGCGTTGGAACTGACCACAGCCACTGTGTCACTTCCCCGGGGGTCCAGACCCAGGGCCTGCCCTCCCCTAGCCCTCCCTGGCCTGGACAGAGAGGGGTAGAGCAGATGGCACAGACTGATCTGCCTCTGCCAAGGAGGAGGCCACCACTTCAGGGGGCCCTGACCACCCCCCTGGGCCTGAGAAGGGGCAACTTGCCTAGAGGAGGGGCCACAAGGTGAGGTGTCCTCGAGGTGCCAAGGGTCTGCTGTTTGGGCTGGGCGACCTGGCTGTGGAATGTCCAGGAAGCGGGTGGACAGGAGGAAAGTTGCGGGACTGGGGTATGTGGCATCCATTGGGGAGAGATGGACCCCCACAAACCCTGCCCAACCTGCTCGGACACCTTTCATTATCCTGGGCATGGGGAGGGGAAGTAGGGGGCCAGGGAACCTGGGCAGGGGTACTAGCGGCAGGCCTGGTTTCACAGGTCAGGGACCAGGTGCAGACCTGTGGGACCCCTCCCCCCAAAGTACCTTTGCTAGTCTCACCTGCCTGCTGTTGCCCCCTCCCTACATGCCTCCTACTGCAGACAGAGCCCCTGTCCTCACTCCTGGCTGGCCCCCAACATGACACCCCTGTTTCCGGGATGTAGCCCCCACATTCTGTCCCCACTCCATCCCACCCCCAGCCGTCCTGCTGCGTGCCTCCCACGCTCCACTCATCCTCCCTGGGTTTGCTGGTTCAGAAGCGCCATCCCCAGTGTAACCAGGCCCGTGATAAAGCTGCCACATGGCCCTGGCCTCCAGCCACCTGGCTGGGCCCTGCGTGGCCCTAGGGGTACCCGTCATATGGGCTGGGGGGCTCTCTGGGCCCCACCCTCCCAAAGCCCAGCACTGCCTGAGGGGTTAGGGTTCATGTTGGAAGACAAGTCCCCCTCCCCAGGAAAGGCCAAGACTACCCCCGGGTCATACAACCTCAGCCTCCAAGTGGGGAGGTGGGGAGTGACGTCTATCCTCTCGTGTCACTGAGAAGGACCTGGACCAGGCCAGCATCAGGTGGGGACAGTGCATCACTCTGCCCATGGCCCTGACAGGGATGACAGGGCACACCTGCCCCGCGGGGATCTGCCATTGCCCTCACACGGGAGGGACTGTCTGGGCGTCACCCCCAGGCGTGATACGTGATGAAGGCGCGGGCTGAGCACCGGTGTGGTCCCCTGGGGCTCCACCACACCACAGCATCCACGTCCTGACATGGCTTTTGGGTCCCTGGTCCCTGGGCCGGTCCTTCTCAAGGAGGTGCCTTCCTCCCCTGACAACCTCTGCTGCAGATGGGCCAGCGCAGGGCACGCGTCCGGCCCTGTGGTGTTGGGTGGCAGGTGGGCCGCAGGCCCTTGGCTTCTCGGACAGCAGCAGCTTGGAGGAGGGCCCGGGGCCAGCAGGGGTCAGCGTGAATCAGAACTGCTGTGACCCCAAAGACCGCTTTGACTGAGCAGCTGGGTGGTGAGCAGGCCACGTGAGTTTTGGTGGAAGGCTGGCCCCCTGGGCAGGGGTGGAGAGGTACACACAGTGTGATATTTCCCAGAGGATGAAGTGGGGACAGGGGGTGCAGGGGTGTTGGCTCAAGCATGCAGCTCCTGAGTGGACATACACGTGGGTGGAGTGCAGAGTAGCCCCACCCACCCCCCCACTTCGGACATGACTCTTAGAAGTGCCACCACCCCACTACAGCCAGGAGAGCTCACCCACTTCCTGGGAGCCTGGCCCCAGGCCGGACCAGAGAGCAGTCACAACTTAGTCTCTAGAAGACTGCATACCCCGGATCCAGCCCATCCTTCTCTGAGTGGGGGAGACAGGCGCCCCCAGCCCACCCCCTCCTCACCTGCTCACACTGAGGAGTGATCTCTGCCACCTTGCCCTGGGGCCCCAGTGTGAGGCAGTCTGCCACCTGGCCGGCCCTGCTGGGGTCCTGGAGAAGCAGTCTCTAGAATGGAATTGCCATTCATGCCAGCCACGGGCGATGGAGCCTTTTTGAAGAGGATGTTCAATTAGAAATTGATTTTTCCATTTTATCTGGGTCATTGTGAGTCGCATTCAGCAGGCCCCTCCTCAGACACCAGCCCAGCCTCTGTCGGGGGGCCAGGTGACACGGGGGCGGTGGGAGGGCCAGTAGTGTGGCGCAGTCGGGGTGGGGAGGGCAGGGTTCTGTGGAGTGGCTGCATCGCTGCGGAAACCTCCCTTCCTCACAGCGCGGCTTCGGGATTTGGTTCCCATTAATCCAGACAGTACCTGGAAGGCATCATGGAGGAGGGGCAGCGCCAGCTTCCCCCCACCGCCTCCTCACAGACACCAGAGCTCCTGCCCAGCTCCCACCCCTCAACCTAGTCACCGGCCCAGGTGTCAGGGACAGAGGGCAGGCCTGGCTCCCACGAGCCCAGACTTGGAGAGAGAAACACTTGGGGCCACACAGCTTAGCTGGCACCCACCCCACCCCCATCGAGCCCCTCCGGATGCGTGGTGAACCTGCAGGACAGAGGAGAACTGCCCCTGTGGGTCTCCAGGGCTGTACGTCTTGATGAGAGCGCGGACACACCGCCTCATCTTTCTCCCTGCGACCACGTGGTAGATTTGAACCTCTCCCGGTCAGGCGGGCCCAGGTCCTCAGGGCTCTCCCCATTCAGAGGGTGCAGGCATGTCCCTCGGCCAGCACTGGTCCAACTGACTGTCCACCTGGCAGCCACCACCCACACTGTGTTTGTGTAGCGCTCGGTCCCCAGTCGGTGACATGGTCCCTGAAACCTGCGGCTGGGGAGCCAGCTGGGGGCTTTGCACCCCCACCCACTCCCCACCTTCCTCCTGTCCTGCTCTCCAGCCTGTGAGGGACCCAGGAGGGAGCCCCCAGCCCCACCTCTGAAAGGCCAGCGTGAAGAGACCCCCTCCCCCATACCCACAGCTTGGCATCCTGCCCCCCTGAGAAGAGCCCCCCCCCAACACACACACACACACACACACACACACACAGCTTGACCTCCAGGCCCCCCACAAGCCTCTCCCTCAATAGAAGCAGGAAGTGAGAGGAAGACCTGGTAGGGCGTGGGCCCACCCAGCTCCCTGATGTGGGTCCTCCCAGGCCCTCCAGGCAGCTCGCAGCTCACAGTGCCTCCAAGCAGCCTGCCCATGAGTCAGGCGCTGTTCCAGAACATCCAGAGCACCTGAGCCATGCCGCGGAGGGGCTGGTCCAGGAGGAGGGGCTACTCATGGCTGAGCCCCAGTCCTTCGCACCAGGCCTCTGAATGTCAGGGGCCTTGGCCCTGCCCCACGATCTCGGTGGGCCTCAGTTTCCCCTGTGCTAACTCTGGGGCCCGCAGGGGGTGTAGGAGAGGAGGCTTGGCACGGTGGGACTCCGCGTGTTGCAGTGTGCACCCACAGTCCTCGTGCCCTCCAGCCACCTGGGCACCCTGAGTGGGTTTGAACTTGACTCCTCTGACACCCCCTCAGTCAGCCGAGCTCAGTGTGCACTCGGAACGTCTCGGGCTGCAGGACCTGCCAGAGCCTCAGTTTCTCCTCTGTAAAATGGGCCATGCGCCATGAGGCCCTGTGAGGACCCACCAGGGAAGATTCCGGCAACTGGGCCTGTGTGGCAATCACCCAGCAGACAGAGCCGCCTCTGAGCTAATGGGACCGTCCTGGGGTCCCCCGAGGTGGGCTGCCTGTGGGCGTGGCAGGGGAGCCTCTCCTGGCCTTGGTTTCCCAGCAGGACTCCCAGGGAGGGTCCCAGAGGGTCCTGCGGCATCCTGCTTGCTGGGACTTCCCCTCCCTGCCCCTTGGGCCCTTTCTACCTTGTGGGAACCCCTGCTTTTCCCACCTGCCAACAGATGCCAAGTCTGTCTGCCCACCCTGCTCCCGAGCCGGACTCTCCAACCTCTCCCAGCCCCATGGGGACAGAGGCCAGGGCCCCGTCTGCAGGGGAAGTCACCGCTGCCAGGCCCACCATCCCTCTGCCAGTGAGCTGGTGCAGTTCACAGTGGGTGGGCAGCCAGGACCTAGACCAGCTAAGCAGGACCACCAGGGCAACAGGTGGGTCTGGGGATAGGGATTGCCCACAGCAAGCTGGTCCCCCACTGTGGGGGAGGGGCAGTATATCCATGCACCTGTGTTCTCTGGTCGGGGTGGGCTGTGTGTGTGTGTGTGTGTGTACTCGTGTGTGGGTGTCTTAGGTGGGCAGGCACCCTGTGTGTGGGGATGTACAGGGGGCAGGACCCAGGTATATGCTGAAGCAGGACTGTGAGAGTATGGACATCGCGCATGTGTGTGAGGTGGGGGCATGCCCCACACCTGGGTGTGATGAGTGTATTATGCTGAACATTCATGGTGTGTGCACAGCACCATGTGTGAGCATGACATGTGCGTGCATGCAAGCTCGGAGGTGAGTGTACATGTGCAGTGTGACAGCTGGGCAGGGTGCATGGTGTGGCGTGCACACTGCCTGTGTGTGGCATGCGAGTGAGCGTGCCAGGGGTGCACATGGGGTGCCTGCGCATGTGGGACAAGTGTGGCACGTGTACAAACCTGCACTGCAGGTGGGAGTGTGCCTCACACCAGTGTGAGGGAACCAGTGTGTCTGTGGTGTGTGCCTGCGTGTGCACGGATGGTGCCTGGGTGCCCTCTCTGGACACCTGTGTGATTGGTGTCTGGGCATGCTCCCTGTGTGTGTGCATGCCACGTGGCACCTAGGCATAACCTGTGTGTGCCCATGTGGGTCTGTGTGGTGCCTGGGCATACCCCTGTGTGTGCCATGTGGTGCCCGGGGTCATATGCCTTGTGTGTACCCATGTGTGCCCGTGTGGTGCCTGGGAGTGCCTATGTGTGCCCGCTGGCTGGCTGGGAAAGTGGGGCGGGGGGCTGTCCGGGTGCAGTGTCGGCAGGAGCAGAGCAGGCTCGGCGCCTCCGTCTCCGGAGGGAGCGGTCGGCAATGTGCTGAGGAGGCAGAGCTGCCATGCAGCAAGTGGAGCAGACCCAAAACTTCATTAATTAAGGAAGCTCATTAATGAGGGACATTTAATCAGCTAAAGAGGAGAGCCGGGCTTGCCTCGGCGCCGAGCAGAGAGTGGGCGCCTCCCCACCAACCCCAGCCCCCAGGCCTCCCACCCAATGCCTGGCCAGCTGGCAGCCAAAGCTCCCTGGGGGGGCCAATCGCTGCTCCAGGGGCATCAGGGTAGTTGGATGGGCAGGGTCGTGGGTGAGGGGCTATGAGGGACGCCTAACCAGGGGCTTTGCACCAGGACATTCAGCAACATTCCATGTGTCACAACTAGGGTAGGGGTGCCCGCAGGGCCTGGGACAGCTCCCAGAACGTGGCCCTGCTCCTGTTCCAGCGCTTCCAGAGCCCAGAAACTCTGGCCAAGGTGGGGGCAGAGCGTAGGGTGGGGGGTCGGGGCATGAACATGTGTGAGCGTGTGTGACTGTGAGCGTGTCCAAATGTGACTGCATTGTGTAAAAGTGTATGAGTGTGAGTGTGTGTCCTGTGGGTGTGGGTGTGGGTGTCGTTTGTGTGAGAATGAGTGTGAGTGTGTTATTACACTGTCGTGTGTGGATAAGTAGGTGGTGATGCAGGCTGTTATGTAAGAATTGTGTGTGGTTGTGAGCATTAGACGAGCCTGCATATTATAGTGTGCTTGTGGGGGGGGGTGTGTGGAAGAGTGTGCTTGTGTAGATGAGTGTGTGACAGTGTGAGAATGAGTGTGTTTAAATGGGCCTGAGAATGGGTGTGTTTTGAGTGTCTTCAGATATGAAAGCGTGTGTAAGAGTCCGTGCATATGTTAGAGTCTTGTTATGTGAGGGCATGAGAGCGTATGTGCATGAGTGTGTGTGTGTGTGTGTGTGAATGTGCTGGATTCTGACGAGGCTGCTGTAAGTACATGCCTGCTTGAGTGTGTTTATGGGTGTGTACTTCTGTGTGATCACATGAGTGTGAGTTGGTTCAGCTGTGGTGAGTCTGTATGGTGTGCGTGTTTGCATGTGTGAGTGTGTTTGCAAATATGTGGGCTGCTTGTGTGTTAGACTGATGTGTCCGTGTGCCTGGTGTGGGTGCGTGAATGCCTGTGTGAGTGTGAATGAGCGGACACTTGTGAGTGTGACCGTGTGTGTGAGTCGGACTGTGATGGTCTCCCTCTGTGTGCATGCGTGTGTCAGTGTGGGTGTATTTGTGAGTGTGACCATGTGTGAGTGTGTTAGGCTGGTGTGTGTGTGTGTGTGTGTGTGTGTGTGTGTGTGTGTAACACATCCCCGGAACTCCCCACATGGATGCAGAAGAGTGCCGCCGCCCACGACCTGAGGGACAGAGACAGGCCGAGGGAGCTGGCGTGAGCAGCAGGGGCCATGGGGTCGGGCTCGGCTGTTAAGCCTGTTAAGTAGAAAATTGCCGCTCAAGGTTTCAGGCCCTGAGCGGACTTGGCTGGGCACCGCAGCAGCTATCTCTGGGAGGAGATAGCCAATCCCAGGAACGTCAGCCGGCCCTCCCTCCCCGGACTTGCTGTCTGAGGACTGTGCGTGGGCCAGTCCCCAACTGCATCTGCATGGTGCCATCCTGGGGACATGGTGCTGAGGGCCCTCCACTGCCCCACCCCCGCCCCCGCCCCCAACTCAGTCCCCAGCCACTGCCCATGCCCAGCTCTGGCTAGGGGCGGGGGCGAGCTGACCCATCTCCATCACTGGGGAAGGTGCTGGCTCTGCGTGAGAGTGGAAGAGGGCAGGGCAGCCGGTACGTGTATGGGGGGACCTCTTGGGTACAGGTGGAGGACTTGATGGACAGCCTGGTGTGGGGGAAGGCAACTGACATCCCTGGGGTCAGTGGGTACAGACAGGAGGGCAGGAGCCAATTCAGAGTCCTGGACCTGAAGGCTTTGAGGGCAATGGATTTGGAGTCTGCCTTCTTGGGGACCAGGAGGGATGGACTGGCCACATCTGGGCATAGGACAGGGACACAGATGACCCTGGGAAGTGGTAGAGGCCAAGGTGCCCCAGTCCTGCCATCCCAAGGTCCCAGGTACCAGGTGATGGGAACAGAGAGGAGGGCATGAGAAAGACCCCTGCTCCCAGGAACAGGGTGACTGTTGGCTGTCCCACGGGGCTCCTATGTGAGGTGGGTCTGGAAGTCCAGACCAGACTCCTCAGCTGACACCACTACCTGCTCCTGGGGAAGACGTCTCCATGAGTCTGGGTCTTGGAGTCTCTCTGCAGGGTCCCCCCAGGTATTCCCTGTGCTCTCCACAAACCTTACCAACCAAGACCACCCCCACTCAGATCACACATGCTCTGGGCTCCAGCAGGCCTCTGTCTGTATCTGAAGTGGGCCCTTGCTCCCCCACGTCGGGCCGCACCTGCCATGCCACCCTAAGCCCCTTCCGCCCTTGTGGACAGCTTGCAGGGGTGCTGGCTTGGTGCCCTCCTGGGCTATGAGCTGCCAATGTCCCAGGGCAGGTCTGCAGTCAGAGCAGGTGCCCCAAGATACAAGCAGGGAAGGACAGTGCCCGCCATCCACCCGAGGACCTGAACTTTGGACTGGGCAGGACCTCCCGTCCTTCTTGTGTGTGTCCTGACACCCTAGTCTGGGCTCATAGGGGGCCACCCCTCCAGAGAGGCTCAACAGGAGTCCAGCGTCCCCTCCTGCGTGCCCTGAGCCTCTGCTCACTCCTCACACCTGGTGACTTGGGGGTGGGCTCACCTGCCTGCCTCCCCCCCCCCCAAGGCCTCCTCTGCCCCTCCCTGCAGGTGAAAATGCCAATGTCAGGATGAAGGCCACTGCCCCCTGAGACTGAGACCAGGACCCCAGAGCCTTACGACCCTGGAGGGGTGCCCCCTCCCTGCTACCTCCTTCTCTACTCTTCCTGCCTGAATGGCCCCTCTCTGTCCCAGGGTCCCAGGACCCCAAGGTGGGGCTCAGGCACTGCTGAGTGCTGAGGTGCTTAGAGTCCCCGCCCCCGGGCTGTCTGCTGGTTTGCCACTGAGGTCTTCTCCTCTGTGTGTCCCCAGCGGGGGACGGAGAAGCCTGTGCTTCTAACTGTCCCAGCACCCAGGCTGCTGTTCCCTGGACCTGATTGAGGAGGGGGCTCAGCTCGCTGCAGCGCGTGATGTGGTCATCCTTGTGTGCTGACCGGGCACCAACACAGGACAGAGCGGCCATAGGGGCACTAGGTGGCACAGGGGTGCAGGACATGGTCCCATAGGGCAGGACCCCCTTCCTAGATAATGCCCTTCCCCCCCCCCCCAGGATCCCAGTGTCAGCAAGAGAGTTGTCCCAGGCCAGCCTCTCAGCCCCCGTCTGTCCCCATTCCCGGAGTCCCAGCCGGTGGCAGTCTGGCTGCGGGAGGCTTATGTAATCGCCTTTCCAGAGGTTTGCCTTCCTAATTACATTTTGCTAATTTCCATTGAGTCGGCCTTCTCGGTGCTCAGGAATTGGGTGGCTGCGGGAAGCCTGGGGCCACCGTGGGAGGGGGAGGGACCATCCGGGACCTGGTCTGTCCCCGCCCTCCCCCGCCTGCCTGCCTCCTGTCCTGGGCTCCCCCTCTCCTCCCAGATTCCATTTGCCATGTGCAGCCCACGGCCCATTAATAATGCTAATATTCCTTAATGAATATGCAGACAGACAGTGGAGACTCCCTAGGGCTGGCAGAAGGCTCATCTTGGGGGACAGTGGGCGGCCCTGGAGCCCGTGGGTGGGTTAGACAGAGCGTGGTTCATCCTCTGGTCACCCTGGGGGACTCGGGCACTGTTTCATTGGGTAGCTGTCATGAGGACTGTCCCCTCGCCTGGTCTCGTACACCCCGGAGTACCAGGTGAACAAGCCCTCCTTGCCTCCTGGGGCAGGACCCAGAGCTACCCCCCACCCCCCAGTGAACACAAGGTCCCATGCGGACTCGCACGCTACAACGTTCCTAGCCGGTGGGGGAGTGAAGGCCACAGCTATGCCAGGTGGCATGGAGGTCTTCCTGGAGGGGGGTGGGAGTGGAAGAGAGCTGGGTGGCTACAGGAGCTCAACAACCTAAACCCAAACTCTACCATCGAGTCGATGACGACTCTCAGCAACCTTCTAGGACAGGGCAAAAACTGCCCCTGTGAGTTTCCAAGACTGTCGCTCTTGGTGGTCATAGAAAGCCTCCTCTTTCCCCCACAGAGCAGTTGGTGGTTTCGAACTGTTGACCTTGTGATTAGCAGCCCAATGCATAGCCACTGTGCCACCAGGGCTCCTGTCAGCAACCTAATGGGGTGTTCAGTGAGCCCAGGAGGTGCTCCGCAAACAGGCAGCGCCCACCTGAGCATGAAGGGAAGTGGGGGCAGGATTGTGTAGGGGCTGCAGTAGGGGTGCGTCTGCGAGCCCACAGGGACCACCGGCAGTTGTGTCTCGGCTTGGACCTTCTCAGGGGACCTTCCCTCTGACTTCCCAGTCCTACTAATGCCTCCTGCCCCGTCCTCTGACTGCTGCCCCCACCCCTGCCTGCTAACCAGAACCTCAGCCCCCAGCCAGTGTGGGGCAGAGCCGAGGAGCAGGAGGGACAGGGGCCAGCTCTGAGCCCCTCCCCCTTAGGGCGGCAGAGGATCTCAGTGTGCAAGAGGAGCCTCGGGCCGGCCGCTGGGTGGCCTTGGGCAGGTGGGTCAGCCCCCAGGAGACTCACCTCTTTAATCTGTACAATGGTCATCGCTGGTCCTGGCAGCTGCTGGGGGGGGAGTGGGCGGGATCACCCATGGGACTCAGGCTCAGGGCGGCTGTGGGGGTGGCAGGGCTGGGGGACTGTCTCATCAGTACCTCCTCTCCCCTGGGCATCCCAGTCCTGGAAGCCCCTCACCACCCCCATGCCCTCCCACCCCTGCTCTCCAGATTTCATCAGTGCCCACAAAGTGGGGTGGGTGTGGGCAGGCAGCTCTAGAGGAGGACACGTGTGGAGGCTTGGCCTGCTAGAGCAGCAGTGATGCTGCCAGTCAGTGCAGGGCACACGTCCCACCTGTCCCAGGGCTGGCTGGGTGCCCACTCTGCACACACACATGGGTGTGTGCAGAGTGGGCACCAGGAACTGGCCAGAGGGCCCCCTCCCTGCCTGCCAGCAGCTTTCAGCTGGGTCCAGGTCCCCAGGAGTCCGCAGAGAAGGCCCAGCCAAGCCTGGGCTTGACTGACAGGCTCAGCACCCAGCCCTGTGCTCCTCCCCACCCCCACCTGCCCCCACTGACTTCCTGGCAGGGAGAGGGTTTGGGAGGCACATTATTTATCGTTTGTATGCATTGAGCTTGGAGGGAATTATGGCTTAATCGTGTGAAAATCCGTTCCCTGGCTTGGGGCTTTTCCGCTGAGATGGCACCAGTCTGATGAGGGAGGGGCTGGGGCGGGCGCTGTGCAGTTGGGGGTGGGGTGCCTCAGTGCTCATCATTGGAAAGCTAGCCAGGAAGGGGGGGGTGGTCCCTCAAGGCCAGAGGGTCTTGCCATGTCTGTACCCTGGGCCCCCTTGGCATCCGGGGGCGTACATGGGCACAGCCCAGAGAGAAGGCTTCAGTGAATAAAGTGGGATCCAGAGCCCCTCCCTCAGGCTCTGACAGCCACCCAGGTACAGCCAGTTGTCTGGCTTGAGGGGGTGGGTTCAGGAAGGCCAGGTGGGGACAGAGGATCGAGTGGGGCTCCACCATGGGGTATGTCACCTACACACAGTGAAGGAAGTATCAAAATGTCACATGAGGGGAGCGACAGAGGTCACAGACGCCTCCCTTCCTCATGAACCAGCTCTCTCCTGGTGCAGCAGCTCACCAGGCAGGGCCAAGGCCCGGGTGGGATCATGCATCTTACACAGGCACACAGTCACACATGGGGTCACACAGAGGTGCACAGAGCACACGCCGGTCATACATGGGGCTCACAAGGAACACACAGAGCACACATGGGGAGCATACCATGCTCCCAGATCCTACATGGAGATCATGTGGCATACACAGTACACATGGGTCCCACATGGAGTTAACATCACAGGGCACAGGGCACATCCAGGGAGCAATAGCACAGTGCACCATGGATCACACACAGAGATCACGCATGGTAGTAACAGCACACAGCACGCATAGATCACACGTGAATACTCTGCAATGTATTCATGTTGCGCATAGGTCATGTATAGAGATCATGCAGAGCACACACTGTGCACATGGATCAGACAAGGAAATCAGATGGAGCACACAGAGCTCTAGGGGAGCAAGCCCCTTCTGACCTTTCTGCCCACCTGTAGGGGGCTCCTCCTGGTCTCCCCTGGAGCGCCCAGGTCTGATGGTGGGGGGCTGGCCCTCTGGGGTGTGGGGCAACCCTGGCAACAGAGCCCTCCTGGCAATGAGACAGAGGGATAGGAAGGGCCTGGGGACCATGTCTGGGTCTCAGGGGCCTCGTGGTCCCTGAGTGAAGTAATGTTCTATGTGACAGCTGTCCAACAGCCCTAATTAATAAAAGATATGAGAGAGATGAAACTGGCTGTCTGGGCAGAGTGGACTGGATTGGGGGAGGAGACGAAGACGTGGGGAGGGCCCCAACCCTGGAGCCCCATCCTTCTGAAACCCCACCCCTGAGCTTCCCATCCTCCCCACCACCTCCAGAGTGTGTGGTCCCAGCCCACCTCTGCTTGTGGTCAGTGTCTCCTGCTCTTGCTGGCTGCTGGGAGTTGGTGGCCCCTGGGGGCGTCCCCAAGGGTGCAGGTAGAACTATGTTCCTTGGGGATGTTCAAGGCTGGGCCCTTTAGGGTCCGATGGCCAGGTCCATCCTGAGACACCTCTGGGTTAGCTGTTTCCATTTGCACCTCCCATTGACGGCTGGAGGCTGGGTGTGCTGACATGCTTACACCACTGGAGTTGGCAGGCACTACAAAGCAGAGCTCTCTGCAGAGCTGGTGCTGAGCGGGAGTGGGCTGGCCGGTGCCTCCATGGTGAGAGGGCGGGTGACAAGGGCCTGGACCTGGCCCACAGCCATCACAGAGCTCTGTCCCCTTCCCACCGGGAAGCCCACAGACCCTTCCTTATGGGGCTGGGACCTGGCAGGACTGGAAGGATCCAGGGCTGCCATCACGTGTATCTGCTCATGTGCCAGGGAAGGTGGACCCCCTCCCTGAACATACACACATGGAAGCCACTCCAAGGCTCCATGACAAGTCAGTGCCCACTAGATATGGCCAAGCCACAGGCCTGTCCCTGCCGCTGCCTTCCGCCGGCAGCCCAGAATCTGAGTATGAGCCTGAGCCAGACTCCAGAGAGGCAGGTAGGTGAACCCTGGGAATGCCCACGTCATTCCCTGCAGCACATGCGCAGGAGCCACTGTTCCCGTGACGGGGCCCCGTGCTGGGCTCCCCTGGTGTCTGTGGTGTGTCCAGAGGTGTATCGTTTAAGGAGCCCAATCCCCTCTGAACTCACCCCGTGGCAGCCCCGGGCAAGTCCACCTCTCCGGGGGCCGATGCCCCTCTAGGAAGTGGGTGCAGCCTTCTGCAGGGTTCCAGCTGACACAGCCTCTGCAGACATGTCCCCGCAGGAAGCCCTTGTCAAGGTCAACAGCTCTCCCCTGCCTGGCCCAGCCTGGGCAGCAGGACTGGGACCATCCCCCAAGTCTCTTCGTGATGGGGACTCACTGTACCCTCCAGTTTCTAGCTGAATCCGCACCCTCTTCCAGAGTGCTGCCCTCCATCCCCGCTTCATTGGCCTGGCAGCCACATGGTAAACCATGAACAAAGTGCTACATGAGGCCGGCTGCCGGTCAGACCGCCGTGAGCGCAGGCTCTTTGGTGTCGGCAGAAGGAGCATGCCAGGCCTTTTCTCCGACTCCACCTTAGGCAGGAAGTGCTGCTGAGTGCTGCTCAGGAAAGCCTCTAGTGACAGATTGGGGTCGGAGGCGGGCAGCATATGGCACATGAGGGGCACTGGGTGGGACTCAAGCCTGGGTCTCTTGCATGGAAGCAAGAGTTCTACCCCTAACCCAGGACTGCCCCTCCCCTGGCTGCTGCTGTCATTGGTCAGTGCTGACCCATAGCCATCCCAGGAACATCAGAAGGAAGCGTGTCGCGGGCCTGGGCCATCCCCACAACGGTCCTTATGCCCGAGCCCAGCCCTGCAACCACTGTGCCCACTACCTAGTGGAACATCTTCCTCTTCCTCACTGCCCCTCCACTTGACCAAGCACGTGGCGCCTGTGTGCCTATCCGTGTGAGCGTCTGTGTGTGTCTGTGTGTGTGTCTGTGCTTGTGTGTGAACGTGTCTGTGTGTGTGAACGTGTGTGTCTGTGTGTGTTTCCGTGCCTGTGTGTGTGCATGAGCATGTCTGTGTGTGTTTCCGTGTCTGTGTGTGTGCGTGACCATGTCTGTGTGTGTGCCCGCAAGCGTGTGTCTCTGTGTTTCCGTGTCCGTGTCTGTGGGAGTGTGTTGAGTGGACGCACACTCTCAGCACCCCCAACGGGGTAGAAGGGGTGTCACTCCCTCGGGCTTGTTCCCAAGGCTGTAGACCTTTCCAGCATTAGACTGCCGCACCCTTTTCCAGCCAAGCAACTCGTGGGTTTGAACTGCCAGCCTTGTGCCAAGCCACTGTTCCCAGGCTCCTGAAGCCTCTATTCCATGTGCCTATTTGCATGGGCCATTATCAGGGACAGAGAGCTTTGTGTTAAGGACGTTTTCAGCGGTTGTCAGGCTGATCAGCAGGTGGGCAGCTCAGGTTGAACACTGATTTGAAGTCAGTGGGGGTGGGGTGCCAGGGAGCCTCCCGCTGATTAGATAAGGCTCACCGTGAATAGGGCGGACTCCATAGGGCTCTAGATGGGAGCTAGGCCCACAGACTCCTCCCCAAACACACCTGCTGACACCAAGCTCACTGCCATGGAGCCATGCCCGCTCACAGCAGCACAGGGTGGAACTGCCCCCGGGCTTCCGTGGCGGTAACTCTTGACAGGAGCAGAAAGCCTCGTCTGTCTCCCACAGGGTCCCTGGCGGTTTCGAACTGCTGTTCTTTTGGCTATCAGCCCAACATGTAACCTGTTAGACAACTACAGCCACGCCTGGGGTGGGGTCAGATGGGCAGCTGGGAGCTGAACAGCCAGCTGGCATAGAGCCCTCAGGGTCCTGTTGGGACATGACAGAGGAAGTGAGGGGCTCTGGAGCATGAAGAAGGTCACTCTCGTCTGATGGCCCCTTGGTGACGTGAGGCTCTTAATATCCACCCCCTCGGTCACTGGGCTTCAGTGGTCATGTTTGTGGTTGTGGCCCATCTGTCCCCTCCTTGTGTCCCGAGCCTGCTACAATGCTATGGCCACAGAAACCCAGCAAAGACCAGTGGTACTGGGCCCAGGTCAGAGAGGTGGACCACCCCCCACCCCAAAACCCATGCCCCAGGAGGGCAGGGACCCCACACCCAGGGCAATGTGTCCAGGGGTCACCCTCTCTGCTTCTCAACCACTCCTCCCACCTGCCTGGAAGCTGTCCTGCCTGCCTGCCGGCCCATGGAGGTGGGGAGATGGCCCAGCGCCCAGCCTCTGCCGCCAGCCTCCCTCCCATTGCCTGGCCTGGGGACCCTGAGCTCTGCATGGCGCCCTCAGGGGCACGGGAGTCTGAGAGGCAATTAGCTTAATTGTCCTGCGGTTCCTGGGAGCTGAGCACCCGGAGGGGGTGTTGGGCAGCACTATGTTTGGATCGAGCCCAAAGGTGGGGGTTTGGGGGTGAGCCAGGGCCTGACTGGGCCGTGCCCAAGGCTGAGCAGACACCGGCTGGAGCACAACACCCCAACAAGCTGGAAGCACACAGGCAGGGACACACAATGGTGCCTGGGACGGATCCTGAACACAACCAGTCACCTGCCGTGAGAGTGGAGAGACAGGCAGGTGTGCTGGCTAGCAGCCGGCTCACCAAGAGGGGGTGAACTGAGGTGCAAGGTTCACCCATTCCCAGAGCATAATTCCCCCCAACGGTGCAGAGGTCACAGAATGTGGAGCTGGCAAGAGATGCTTCCTACCTCCACCGCAGGCCCCCCTTCCAGGCTCAGATGTCACTTGGAAGGTGACCCAATGTACAACGGAACAAAACGGCGCCTGGCCCACTCCAGCCTCACGATGGTCCCTCTGTTGGAGCCCCTGGCGACAGCTGCTGTCCGCCCATCTCGGGGAGGACCTTCCTCTCCTTTGCTGCCCCGCCACCTTACCAAGCACGACGCCCTTCCCCAGGGACTGACTGGGCTCTCCTGACAACGTGCCCAAGTCCAGGGGGATGAAGTCTCGCCGTCCTTACCTCTGAGCAGCGCTCTGGCCGCACCTCTTCCGAGCCAGCTCTGTTTGTTCTTTTGGCCGTCCACGGCGCTTTCAGGACCCTGTGCCAACGGCATCCTCCACATGCGCCCGTTTCCCCGCTGTTGTCCTCATTCGCTATCCAACTGTCCCAAGCCTCTGAGGCGATTGGGAACACCTGAGCCCTCAAAGTCACATCCTCGCTTTTCAGCCCTTGAACGAGGTCTTGTGCAGATTTACCTACTGCCGTGTGACGTGTGCCCTCTTGACGGCTGCTTCCATGGGCACAGGTTGTGGAGCCAAGCAAGACAGAATCCTGGACAACTTCAACCTTTCCTCCATTGAGCATGAAGTTAAAAAGAAGACTGGACCTGCAGGCTGCAATCCCGGATTGAGCTGTGACCCATCCTGCAGGCTGCAATCCCGGATTGAGCTGTGACCCATCCTGCAGACTGCAATCCCGGATTGAGCTGTGACCCATCCTGCAGGCTGCAATCCTGGATCTTCACCAGCAGGTGCTTCAAGTCCTCCTCCCTTTCTGTAAGCCAGGTGGTTAACAAGCCTTCCTCCGATCCTGATGCCACGTGCTTCTTCATGTAATCCAGCTGCTCCGACGACTTGCTCAGCGTTCAGACTGAATAGACGGGTTCTAACTGCCCGCTGTGGGGGGCGGGGGGCGGGCAGTCCAGAACAAGTGCTGGCACCACGCAGGAACGGTGTGTCAGCGTAGAGATGGTATGGCAAATTATGAGACCAGCCTGCAAAGCAGCAGTGACCGTGACCTGAGAGACATGAGCTGGGTGTATCATGCCCTGAAAGACCTGGAGGCACCCCATTTGGGGACTGTCTCCTGGCTCACTCTGGGCCCCAGGGAGGCACCTGTGTCCAAGGGGAGACAGGTAACTGACCTCTCCCGTCCTGGTGCCCACTCTGTCCTCATCAGCCTCCAGCTCTCAGCACCTCACCCCTCCCTCCTCTCCCACAGGTGCCAGGGTCATAGCCCTGCGCCTCCCCTTTCCCCTCCCCCACACTTACTGATAGTGGGCAGGGTGGGGTTTTATGTGTGTGTGTGACTCTGTGTGTGTGTGTGTGTGTGTGTGTGTGTGTGAGACTGTGTGAGTACACATATATCTCTTTTTGAGTCTGCTTGTCTCTGCAGGGCAGTGTGTAAACATGAGGGTGCGTGTGTGTGTGAATCTGTGCGTGAACCTGTGTGCAAGGGGGTTTATCTGCGTGTCGGTGAGTATGTGCAGGGGATGAGTCTGAGTGTGTGAGGGTGCATGTGTGTGTGTGTGTGTGTGTGTGATGGTAGCTGAACATGTATCTGCCTAAACGTGTGTAAGTCCATAAGAAAGGGTTATATACATCTGTATGCAAGAGTTTGTGTGTGAGTCTGTAAACATGTGTATTGTGAGGGAGAATGTATGTGTCTGTAAGTAAGGGTGTATGGTGTGTGTGTAAGGGCCTGTGTGCATGTAAAGGTGTGTGCTGTAAGGCCTTGTATGTGTGTGTCTGTATGTAAAGATGCGTGCCGTGTGTGTAAGGCCTTGGGTGCATGTGTGTCTGTATGTAAAGATGCGTGCTGTGTGTGTAAGGCCTTGGGTGCATGTGTGTCTGTATGTAAAGATGCGTGCCGTGTGTGTAAGGCCTTGGGTGCTTGTGTGTCTGTATGTAAAGATGTGTGCCGTGTGTAAGGCCTTGCGTGCGTGTGACTGTATGTAAAGATGCGTGCCGTGTGTAAGGCCTTGCGTGCGTGTGTCTGTATGTAAAGATGCGTGCCGTGTGTGTAAGGGGCAGTGTGTGGCACGCACGCGGCCTTCCCTCCCCGCTGCTGCTGTGGAGCCCAGCGATGCCCCGGTTCAGAGTCTGCAGTGAAGAGAAGGGAGGGGGGTTGGGGGTTGTCAGCATGGAGGCACCTAGCTTGCGGCACTAAGGGGCTGGGCTCCCCCTCTGCATCCTGTTGTTCCATTACTCCAATCCCATCACCCCACTGCAGATGTGGAATCTGGCTGCTGTACCTGGGGAGCTCAGCGAGAGGTGGGATCACCCCGAGACCACCCAAGAGGGGCCTGCTCCCAGCCAGCCTCCAGGTGTCCACGGTGGAGGACAGGGATGGACAGAGCCAGAGTGTCCCCCAAGCCCCCACCCCAGCACCAGAAAAACAGTTGCCCGACAGGGGACCCCCGGCACCCCACGCGTCAGGATGGCACTTGGCTCTACAGGGTCTCGGACTGATTTTCCAGAGGCAGGTCTCCAGGCCTTTCCTCCAAGGTACCTGTGGGTAGACTCTAAGTCCCAGCCTCTCTGTGAGCAGTGAGTGGGAGTTTAGCCATTGCATGCCTGGCTCCCCGAGAACCACCCAGGGCTCCTTTACCCCCAGACTACTGGTCTCCGGGCCAGAAGTGGGTGCCGGCTGGGACTTTTAACACATGGTGCTGATGTTGCTGGCTGGGGTCCCACACTGAGCATTGCCCTCCAGGCACTGCGGAGCCACCTGAGCGGCTGGTGTCGGCTGCAGGAAGCATGTGGGGAAGGTGGGAGGGGTCCCTGGCTTGCCCCCACGGACAGCACCTCACCATAAGGGCCACTGTCTGGGTCGTCTTTGTGTTTGTGGACTTTGAACCAGACCGCACATCCCACTCTCACACGACCCCCAGTGGACTGCATCCCGCAGACGCCCTCAGCCTTGTTTTCAAACCTCAGACCCACTGCAGATGCCTCTGTTGGACCCTCAGGGACCCTCAGGCCAGAGTAGTCCTCCCCCCCCCCCCCGCCTGCATCCCCCCCAACATACACAGCGTTCGTTTTCATGGTAGCCGATGGGTTTGAACCACCAACCTCTCAGTTAGCAGCCTAGCACTTACGCAGTGTGTCACCAGATGAGCAAACGTCAGTCTCTGAGGCTTCGGAGGGGGCGGGGGGAGTACGGGGGGGGGGGGGTACTGCGTGGCTGAACGAGCAGCAGGAGGTGTCTCCAGTGGAACACGCTGTATCAGAATGTAGCAATGTGGGCATGCTGGCTGTGACATTGTAACCACCGGGGAACTGCATCCCCAGAGCTCTGTGCCTAGAGTCACAGGGCCAAGACCACAGAGCAAGGCTGAACACTGGACTCTTTCTTCTGGATTCTAGGTTGGGCTGGGATGGGGGGGAGGGGGCCTGAGAAACTGTTTCCTGGGCTCTGAGCTTGTCTTAAGGAGACAGACCTATCTTGTGGCCAGAACTCGGTGCCACTGGATGGCACAGCTCCAAACGGCCCCTTCTGTGCCGTGGTTTTGCCTAAATAATGCATTTATTAAAATAAAGAAGACGCTACGTAATATACTTGAGGTCCTATGCGCTCCTGCCTAGGCTCAAACTGGGGAAGTGTCACATGGACTCTGAGCTGTGCCGGGGTCCCGGGGACCACCCCTCCAGCTCACAGCCGGTGCCCCATGCACCACTGAGGTGCAGCAAACACCTTGATAGGCAGGGGCTTTCATGTGCATAGGCGCGAGGCTAGAGACGAGATGTTAACCAGGCCTTTCTCTCTCCCCACAGGGCAATCAGGACGCCACGGCTCCCCCCGAAGCGATGGCTCAGCCCTACCCCCCAGCCCAGTACCCCCCTCCGCCACAGAACGGCATCCCCACCGAGTACGCCCCACCTCCACCGCACCCCGCCCAGGACTACCCTGGCCAGACGCCGGTGCCTCCTGAGCACAGCATGACCTTGTACACGCCAGCACAGAGCCACGCTGAGCCGCCGGGCATTGACGCCGGCACGCAGTCCATAGCCGGGACACAAACTGTGCCGGTAAGGCTGCCCCTGGGGCCCTGGCCAGCCCAGACTGCCCAGGGGGCTGGTTTGGCCATCAGGGGAGCTGGGCGGGGTCTTGGGACCTCCCTGGGGGTGTAAGGCAGGTCCACAGCAATCCTCTCCTGAAAAGGTGCTCCGGGGCCCTGCCGTCCTCACCTCCCCATTCAGACAAGGGTGCTGGGAGGAGGGAACTGGGGAGAGACATAGGGAGGAGGTCAGTGGCCTCCTGCAGGCTCCCACCACCTGCTGCCCCCTCCCTGCACTTCAGGTTTTGTGGAAAATGAAGGTTGTCCCCTCAATCCTGGGGGCGGGGTGCAGGCGCTGGCAAAGAGGAGCAACAGCACCCCGACACTGGGGGTAATGGCACAGAGGACCAGCGCTCCAAGCTAGTTGGGGGTGGGGAGCTCACAGGAGGATCAGTGCCCCTGATCTGATGGAAGGTTTGACAGAGAGGCTGGTCCCCCAATCTGGTGGGGGGGGGCTGGCAGAGAAGAGTGGCACCCCTGGTCTGGTGTGGCAGGCTGACAGGAGAGCTTATCTCTCTGATGTGCTTAGGCGTCTAGCACAGAGGACCAGCGCTCCAATCTAGTAGGGGGTGGCTGGCAGGAAGACTGCTGTGAGGGGCTGGCAGGGAGGAGTGGGGGGGCGCGGGAGGAGGCCAGTGTCCGGTTGCAGGCGTTCCTATCATCCCCAATCACTTGTAATCTACCTGCTTGGCCGCTCTCCAATCAGATCACTTCAATTATGTGGTTGTCATGCAGCTCTAAGAAAGTGCTGAGCCCAGATTCTCAGACCTCCCGAGAGCCAGGGAGCTCACGATGGGTGGGGCGAGTGCCCGCCTGGGAAAACACCCCACCCCCATAGGACCCACTGCCCCCTGCCCGGGGCAAGCCTCAGACCCTGAACTCCAGCCTGCACTATCCAGGGTCCTCCCCACCTGCACGCCACACATGCCTGCCCACCCCCACTCTGGAACTTTGCTAGCCCACCCCCACCTCCACCACTGGCTGTGTCCCAGCAGCTGACTCCATGGGTTGGCGGGGGCCAAGCATCAGGCCACCTCCATCCACACTGCCCAGGAGTGACACCGCAATGTCACTCCGATGGCTGCCCTCACGGTGCCCCTTTCCCTGTACCAGCCTGGTTCCCAGGACCAAGTGGGGCCCCCAATAGCACCCTCTCCCCTGCCCAGTATGAACCTGCTGAACCCTCCAGTAATGCCCAGCCAGAGCCCTCCTCACCCAGGCGTCTCCATGCCCTCAGCTTCCTGTGCCCGTGGACCCCTGAGCCCCATGGCCAAGGCCCACAGGGTCCTAGGGGGAAATTGAGTCACATGACCCAGCCAACAGGGTTTCCGATTCTGACCATCGAAACCAGCACAGGCAGGGCTGGGACGAGAAGGCCGTGCCCAGAGCTAGTGTGGGTTCACCACAGACAGGCCCAGTCAGCGGCAGCCCCTTCCTCTCTCCCATGGACCACATGCTCAGCGGGCTTGGGTCAAGTCTCTGGTCACTTCCTTGTGGACAGGAGAAAGGTCTCTCACGGAACCACAGGGATGCTTTCAGGAGGAAGGCAGGAAAGGCCGGTGACCAGACTGACAGGTGACACCAAGTGGGGACAGAGCCCCAGAAGCAAGCCTGGAGGCCTTCTCGACCCTGGGCCCTTACTGCCATCCGCACCCGGGCACACAGTAGCTGTGTCCATCGGCCAGGTGCTGAGCAGGCACTGGGTGCAGAAGAGATGGGTGGCCCTGCCCTCTGGTGGCCACCAGTCCCCACAACAGGAACAGAGGGAGAGGAGCCCTGGGCTGGCCCCAGGGCCTCAAGGCAGCTGGAGCCTGGGAGGGGCTCCGGGAACCACAGCACTGACAAGCTCAGCACATGCTGAGGCCAGAGGGGCAGGACGTCCCACCGGGTGGAGACAGTGTCACCACGCACAGCTCAGGCCAGCGGCCACGTGGCTCCAAAGAAGGGGCCTGACCAGCCAAGGTCTGGGGCCATGCAGACCTAATGGGGCAGCAGGGCTTGCCCCTCCTCCCTCCTGGGATGCAGCCGCAGACAGCAGGTCCTGAACCCCCAGGGGAACTCAGGAGCCCGCAGCCCAGCCTGGAGCCTGTGTTTGAGCTGAAGCAGGCCATCAGGGCTCCCGGCCCACAGGGTATCCCTTGTTCCCCCAGTAAAGATCCTCAACCCCTGGGGTCTCCTGGTATTGGACTGGGTACAGGGCACGGAATATGTGGCTCAGAACCAGCATCCAGCCTACCACCTCCTGGCAGCTCCACACATACCTGGGGATTGTGTGCTGAGATGCCCGTTTGTGCCCGCTGGGAGGCCCTCCACCAGAGCACTTACTGCAGACTTGGGTCCTGGGCACTGCTCTGGGATGAGGGGGTCCGCTCAGCCATCTGTCATCATAAGTCTTGGGATATCTAGGGGCCCTCTCTTCTGAGAAACCACCTCCTATCTGAGGGCCACTCTGCCCCTGCTCACGCCCCAGCCTCCCAGTGCCCACTGCACCGTCCAGCTCCACCCGGAGCCCCATCTGCTGGCCCCGGCCTCACTCTCAGCAAAGGGGAGAGTGGCCACGCTGGAGGAGGTGAGAATGAGGACTCCCACAAGGGCCTGCTTGGGGATCCAGCTAGGGGAATGTCCTCCAACTGCAGGCAGCAGCCACCATCCGTGTGGCCAGGACTGGGGTCCACGCAGGGGCCAACTAGGGACTGCTCACCACTCTACCAGGGAAGAAAGGAGGTAGGGCTGCCCCAGTACCCCCCCCCTGCATTTCCCAGGAACCATTCCCAGTGGAAGAGAGGGGTCACTGGGATTGAGACCTCCCAAGGCAGGCTGGGTGCCCCTGGGGTGGGGGGGAGTCACTGTGGTCTTTGGGGCACCTGGTGAAGGAGGTGAGCGGCTGGGCAGCAGTCTCAGAGCTGTATCCTCTTGTGGCACAAGGGGCAGCACTGCCCCTCTCTGGCCCACCTGGATCCAGAGCAACCCCACCACAAGGGTCCAGGGAAGCTCTCTCTCAGCCTAGGCCGTGGGGCTCCAGGCACATCAGGGTGGGGAGGAGACAAATGCTCTGACAGCCTCTGTCGGGGCCCCGCCCTGAGTCCCCAAGTCATATCTGGGCCCAGAGCCACCAAGACTACTAAGGACAGGGGCAGAAGGGGCGGGGCAGTTGGGAGGCAAAACTGCTGCTTTTTAAGGGGGTGGGGCTGAACTGCTGTAATAAAGGGTGAGACAGATTCTGACCCCCCTCAGGTGGCGAGCGTGGCAGCCTGGGATTCTGTGCACACCCTACAGCTTCACAGCCCTTGAAGCCCGTTATCTGTCTCTGTCCAGAGCTGAGGGATTGCGGAGTGGGACAGGAAGGCTCTTGTTTGCCTATGCCTGTGCCAACCCCCAAACCAAGCCATACTCATTACCATCAAGTCACTTCTGACTCACAGAGACTCAGAAGGACAAGGTAGAGCTGTCAGTCTCCACCCAAGTAGACAGTCTCATCTTCGTCCTGCAGAGAGGCTGGTGGTTCCAAACTGCTGACTTTGCAGCTAGCAGCCTGGTACTTAACCCACTGTGGCACCAAGGATCCTCATCACCATCCCAGTCACCCCATTTCTCCTCCATTAGGGGTAGGATGTGCGGTGCATGTCCTAAAGAGGGAGTCTGACCTGGGAGGCACACGGAAAGACAGGCCGAGGTCCAGCAGAAGCCCCAAACACCCCAACATCATCACCGATGGCCCTGTGTCCCCCAAATACCGCACTGAGCTCCAGCCTAGCCTGACCCCATGCTCCGCTTCCTGTTGGGTGAAGCGCCTGCCCCTCTCTCCTGACCATCTAGCTAGGCTGACCACTGCCCTCTGCTGGTGTAGGGTCAGCATTGCATGCCCTGTCCAGCCTGGATTCCCACATCAGGGCTGAGCCAAGAGCTCAGAGGCTGCCCCACATTGTGGAAACCTGCCGCTCAAGACCTCTTCCAGGTGCTGAGCATTCAAAGCCAGGGACGTCTGTCATTTTGAGGACTAAGGTGAGCCTGACCTGAGCCGTGGCAGGCTCAGGCGCCTCACGTGCTTGTGGCAGTCGGGCATGGACTAAGGATGGTGGAGGAAGACTTGGTGCACTTGAACCGTGCTGCTGGACCAGAACGTGGGAAGAACCAACAGCTCTGTCTTGAGGAAGTACGGTCCTGACGCTCCTTAGGGGCAGGGATGGCAGGATCTTGTCTCACACACACTTTGGGCATACTCGCGGGAGAGGCCGTCCCTGGAGAAGGACGTGGTGTTTGGTAAAGTGCAATGGGCAGCAACAGAAAGGCCCTCGTCCCGATGGATGGACACAGCGGCGGCGGCGGCAATGGACTGGAACCTAAGAACACATGGGAGGACGGTACAGGACCTGGCAAGTTTTCTTCTGTGTCCACAGTGTCGCTGAGGCTGCACTGGCCTGATGGCGTCTAAGGACAAGTTTGTGCCCAGATCTGCCCCCACCCCCGGGGCACAGTGTGTGGGGGCACACTCCACCTGGCTCCACAGCTACACAGATTCCTCCCAGGAAGACGGCCCAAGGTTACAGGCTAGACCTGTGGCCACATCAGCTGCTACAAGGCTCTGTGTGGACCCTTGATGGATGGGTGCTGGGGGTCCTGGAAAATGGGCGCATCTTCTACAAGACTGGCCCCATGCTAGCGGGGAGAGCCCCTGCCACATCCTGGAAGGAGCTCTGGGTGAGGACGCAGGCCGCTCAGAGCTCAGGGTCTGCTCCCCAGCTGCTCCCAATACAGGACTGGGCCTGGGCCCCATCAAAGCCGCCTCTGTAATCCCCAGGAGCAGCCCCCAGCCGGACAAAACTGGGCCCCTGCACTGCCTAAGACCCAGCCTGGCACCCCCTCCAGGACACTGGATCCACCCACAGCCCACACCCCTGCCAGCAGGGAGGGTGCAGAATGCCCCACTGTTCAGCGCTGGGCCAGCCGCTGAGACTAGCGTCACAGTGCATCCCAGCCCAGAGGAATGGGGTCCCTGCTCAAATCTCCCTGCAGCTCCGGGATCAGCCTGCCCCAGGCCTGCATGCGGCTGGCACACGCTCCGTCTGCCACCACACTGCTGGGTCATGCGCACTCTGCTTGGTGAACAGGCGTGTGTTCAGGATGTGCGCCTTCCAGCTATGCCGCCAGCTTGCTCAGGGTGGTTTTCCTGAGCCCCGCGGGGTCCTGGCTCTGAGGAGTCAGCATGCAGGCCAGAGCACAGCGCGGCTTGGAGGACTGTTAGTCGGGCTGACTAGAGAAACAAATCCAGGGACACTCATAGACGTGGAAGAGAGCTTTGTATCAAGAGCACTTGCATATTAAGTAAACAGCCCAGCCCAGATCAGGTCCATAAGTCCCATAGTAGCCTAATGTCCAATACAGTCTATAAATTCCTCTTCAGACTCACGCAACACTTGCATTGATGCCAAATGCAGGAAGATCACAGGCCAGTGGGTGGGAAGTCTTGTGGATCCAGTGGCGGTGGAAGCATCTCAGTGCTGGTATGGGCCTCCACGTGCCTTGTCAGCAGGAAGACGCAGCAGAGAGAATGTGTCTGCCCTCCAGTGAGCTATTTATCTCCATGGCACCTCCAAATGAGGTCATCAAGCAGCGACCTGATTGACAGGCTAGACTCCACCCCTTCACTCATAATAGTCCCACGTTGACACCAGATTATGTAACTACCACAAGGACTCGAAGGCCTGCCCAGGAGGGGCACCTGCAGGCAGCAGGAGGGAGTGGAGCCCCAGGTGGCCTTCCAGGGCAGGGTCTGAAACCTTGCTCCCTATTCTGCCCCTCCTCCGCCTGGACAGGGGACTGTGGACACTGGAGGATCACCAAGCCCTGTTTCTGAGAATTCCTCCTCCTCATCTAGGAGTTGGGCTGAGTCGGGGTGGGGGCGTGCCCAGGGGCCTGGGGAGAACTGGCCTTCCCCCTCCCTGGCAGGGGCTAGGCAGGGCCTGGCCAGGCTAGTCCCCTGGGCGCTTACGGCTGGTCCCCTCCTGCAGCAGACGGATGAAGCGGCGCAGACTGACAGCCCGACGCTGCACCCCTCCGACCCCTCTGAGAAGCAGCAGCCCAAACGACTCCACGTCTCCAACATCCCCTTCCGGTTCAGGGACCCCGACCTGCGGCAAATGTTCGGGGTGAGTGTGAGCCAGCCACAGGCATCCTGCCCCCACTGGGTGTAGGCAGGTGGAGCCCTGTCCTCCTGAGGCAGGCTGGCCTGGATGGTGGGGTGGGTAGGAAGGTGGGTTCTGCTCAGCCACCCCAGAGCGTTGTAACCAAGTGGGGTCACTGCCCTTCTAGTCCCCCAGGTTTCCCATTGGCCCTCTTGGGGAGCCCACCAGCCTCATGAATCCCAGTAGGGCTATGGTACTGCCAAGCAGCCCACCCTTTCCCCCAACTTCCAGGGCAGGCACTCAGCCATCCCCTGGGCTCCTCTGGTTCCAGGACCAGGCAGCCAGCACCAATCACACAGGGATGAGCACCCATGGGTGGGCGGATGGGGCACCTACCTTCCGAGGACCCTCTCTGCTGGCTGCACTGTGATTGCGGCCCTGACTTAATCCCAAGTGCTGTCCCTGTGGGAGCAATTATGGGGGAGCAGGTGGCAGCCAAGGGCTTCACCAGGCACTGGGCTCCAAGCTCAAGCACAGGCTCCTGAGCCTTGCCCAGACGTGCCCACTTCTGGAACCATCCCTGGATTTGGGGTCTAACAGAACACTCAGAGTCCCCAGAAGTGAAGGCAGGAGGCTTCAGGGAGGTCCAGCCATCTGGTCTTGGCCCTATGAGAGTCCAGGCCTACAGTCAGGGTAGGGGCTGCCACAGGGATGGGGTGCAGCTCACTTGGGGTGCCGCAGGTAGAAGAGGAGACCCTGGCAATGGGGTGCACCGGCCAGGCACTCACTGGCAGACCAAGTCTGTACAGGTCCTAGCTACCTGCCCCCACATAGCCCAGCCTCAGTCTGCCCGAGGAGGTGGGGGCCAGGACTCCGGGCATAGAGTCTCCTTGTGGGCCCTCCCTGCCTTCCCCTCCCCATCATTCCCTCCCTCCATCACCCACTTCCCCAATCCTAAAGCCCCCCCTTTGCCAGCCTGAGACCCTCAGGCAACTCCCACACCACCTCCAGCCCTCTCTTCCAGGGCCCTCCATCCTGGGAAGCGCCCCCTCCGGGAGGCCCTACCCTAGGTGGCTAGCCTTTCATTGAGTGGGAGAGTGAGTGGCAGGCCTGCATCAAAGTCGGGGGTGGGAATTAACAGGTGGAAGGCCCACAATACCTAACACCGCCCCCATGCTTTATCAGGAGCCCCCTCTCCTACCTGGACTGAGACCACAGAGAGTGGAGGGGGAATAGTTCCAGCTCGGTGAGACCCATCTTCCTGAGAGTGGGGCAAGAGGGGTACCCCTGGGAGGGCACTGGGGGGTGCAGGCTGACGTTTCCCCTCCCCCACCCCCATCCTTTCTTTCTCCACAGCAATTCGGAAAGATCCTAGATGTGGAGATCATCTTCAACGAGCGAGGCTCCAAGGTGGGTACGCAAGAGGCCGTCCCCAGACCCGCCCCTCCCCATGTCGCCAGCTGCCAGTCACCCCACCCGCTCACTGTGAAATGTGTGTCTCTTTCCTGAGCGTCTCTCAGGACCCCTGCCAACATGGGTGCTTGTACCCCCATTGACTGTGTCACCCAGGGATGCCTGGCGATGTGGGTGCTCGTCCCCCCTTGCCCCATTGACTGTGTCACCTAGGGATGTCTGGCGATGTGGGTGCTTGTGCCCCCTGCCCCCTGCCCCCTGTCCCCATTGTGTCACCCAGGGATGCCTGGCGATGTGGGTGCTCGTCCCCCCTTGCCCCATTGACTGTGTCACCTAGGGATGTCTGGCGATGTGGGTGCTTGTGCCCCCTGCCCCCTGTCCCCATTGTGTCACCCAGGGATGCCTGGCGATGTGGGTGCTCGTCTCCCCTTGCCCCATTGACTATGTCACCTAGGGATGCCTGGCGATGTGGGTGCTTGTGTCCCCCTGCACCCTGTCCCCATTGACTGTGTCACCCAGGGATGCCTGGCGATGTGGATGCTTCTGCCCCCTGCCCCCAGCTATCTGCGGTCCTATTGCCTTGCTGCTCTCTGCTGACCGCCAGATGACCTGGGTCCCCACCCTCTCGCCCACCGCTCAGCCTGGGGAACTGGCCCTGGGCTCTGCCAGAAATCCTGGGAGTAGGGAACTGGAGGGTGCCTGGCCACACAATCCCAGCTGCCCCCGGCTGTGGGAATGACAGCCTGGTAGACTTTCCCCTGGGGGTCGGGGATACCACCCAGATGCACCCCAAAGGCTTGGTGAAGTGTCAGGGCTGCTGTGGCTTTCTCTGTCCCCTAGAAGGGACAGCAGTCGGCTCTCCCACCCTGCCTCAGCACCAAGACAGGTCCCAGAGTCCTCAGCCCACCTGACTCACCCCTCTGCCTCTCCCCTGTCCTCTCCATGCCTCCATCTCTGTCCTCCCTCATCTGCTATCCTCCCATCTGCTGTCCTCTCTCATCTGCTGTCCTCCCTCATCTCCTGTCCTCTCCCATCTGCTGTCCTCCCATCTGCTGTCCTCCCATCTGCTGTCCTCCCCCATCTGCTGTCCTCCCTCATCTATTGTCCTTTTCTCCTGTGCACAGGGCTTTGGGTTTGTCACTTTTGAGACCAGTTCAGATGCTGACCGAGCACGGGAGAAGTTGAATGGCACCATTGTCGAGGGACGGAAAATTGAGGTGCTCAGATAAGTGTACCCCTAACACCACCTTACCCCCACAGAGCCAGGCCAGTGTTCCTGGGAAGGAGGGGCTGAGGGGCTCCACCCTGGCCCTCAGGGCCCCTCGTGTTGAAATGAGGTGTCAGACTGACCTGAGGGGTCTCCCTCCAAGCCTGACGATCAGCCCCCACAAAGGGTCAGGAGGGGTCCCTGTCCTGCATACGACCTGCTTCACCAAGCGCTCCCACTCCTGTGACTCCCCTTGTGATAGCCCTGAAATCAAGGACAGGCATTCTGCCAAATGCAGGGCCAGCCTCGCCCCACTGCCCTGCACCTCACACGCGCCCTGTCCCCTCACCCCCACTGCCCACTGTGGTCAGGCCACAGAAGCAGGGGGGGCCAGGACTGGAGCAGTACTCTTCCCCAGAGAATCAGGGGTGTCTGCAGCCCAGCCCACCCCCCCCCCCGATGCCTAGTCCACACAGGGCAGTGGAGGGCTGTCGGAGCAGGGGTCATCAGCTAACACAGAGCCAGCAAGGTGGCCTGGGAGGGTCTTCTGGAACCGAGGGGCTGAGGCACTGTCCTGGGAGACAGTGACAGCAGGATGGGGTGCCGGCCCAGCCCCAGGTGGTCTCCAGGGCCCCAGGAGACATGCTGAAGCTGTAGGGGAGAGGGAGACCCAGGCTTGTCCTGAGGTCCCTTCTGCCCACCCTGTTGTCTATGCAGAGGGGCCCAGGTTTCAGAAGTCTGAAGAGTGGGGCCCCCCCAGACCCTCCCCCTCCCACCATCAGTGATGAGCACTGGCCTCAGGAGCTGGGTGTTCCCCCTAGGAGGGGTGGCCATCTCTCTACCTGGGAGGGGTCAGCCCACCAAGTGCCCCTCCCAGCCTGGGGCTTGGTGCTGGGGGTGGGGAATGACAGGAGGACAAGGGGCTGGACGCAGGGCCCTCAGCCAAGGGTCCTGGTTGGCTGGGCATTGGCCAGCAGCAGGGAATGCCATGGAGGCTCCCTGGAGGGAGGAGGTCAGCCTGGACCTATCTGGAATGTTCCCCTTCCCTGGCGACCACCCAGGAGGGGCCGCAGTGGGACGGGAAGGAGGCTGATGGCACCCCTGCTCTCTCTGTGCAGGTCAACAATGCCACGGCCCGCGTCATGACCAACAAGAAGACAGTGAATCCCTATACCAACGGTAGGAATCCAGGCGACGCTGGGCTGCAGCCACCACAGGGGCGCCCAGATGGCTTTGGCCCCGTGGCTCTGAGCAACATCCTTGGTCATGCCCTACTCTCCTCGGGCTCACGGGGATCCATGTGGGGCTGGCCAGCCACCCTGGCTGATGGTGGGAGGTGGTACTACCAGGAGTCTGCTGGGGGCCCTTGTGGGGTCCTCCTGCGCTCTGAAACTCGGGTCCTTCCCCTGTGGACGGCAGCCATGGTGCGTGTACTGCAGGGCTTCGGAGAGTTCCGGGCCAGGGTCTGTGACAGCGAATGACTTGGGCAGTGACCAAAGGGACAGCTCCCCGTGGCTGCGAAAACACGGAAGAGCTTCTGATAGGGCCCTGGGGGTTGCAGACGGCCGGCATGCTGGGCTTCTGCCTAAGAGGCGGATGCTCGAGCCCACCTGAGGCACCTGCGAAGAAAGGCCTGGCAGTCTACGTGGGGACCCTGAGTCCGAGAGCCCACAGAGCACCGCCCTACTCTGACCCACAGGGCATGCGAGTCAGAGCCGGTGTAATGGCGGCTGGTTCCCTCGCTGGCTTGGAGCTCGGTGGACACTGGAGGCTGAGTGCGCCCATGTGGGGTGTCTGTCTATGGCTATTCTATGGGGAGCCCAAGGCCGTGGGGGCTGGCTCCAGACAGGAGGGAGGGACCCACCTGAGGGGGCATTCAACCGCTGGAGCCAACAGCTTGCCCTCCACCCGAGGGCCACTCCCCCACCCCTAGCTTCCTGGAAATGGAGGAGGGGACAGAGGCACCCATCGGCAACCAGACCCCCCTGCACCGGCTGGAGAGGCCGCCACTTGGTACCACATGAGGCTCAGGGCAAGGGAAGGCCTCCCCAACCTTGGCAGTCAGACCATGGCCGCCAGCGTCTCTGCTGACTCAGGCCTGGCAGGTGACAGTGCTGCGGATGCAGGTCCTGGCTCTGGGGGCTGGCCCAGCCCAGTGTATGAGCTCCAGTGATCATTGTGGCCTAGAGTCTTTGCCTGAGCTCTCCCCGCCACTTCAGAGTCACCAGGCAGGAGGCAGAGTGGGCCAGGTGGAGAGGAGAAGGGACCATGCAGGCGGGCCTCAGCCCTCCTCTGGTGTCTGTGGTCACAGGCTATCCCCAGTTCCAAGAAGATCCATTCCCAAGTCTGTTGTGACACAGGGCGCACAGCTCAGTGGGAACAGGTACCTGTGGGTTCTAGGTAAAATCAGTCACCTGTTTGACTTAGCAGATTGTCTGTACTTTCCCTCTCTGCATGTATGACACTGCCGGGTAAGTGTCCCAACTGCTGACCTCAGGGTCAGTGGTTCAAACCCAGACACCGCTCCTTGGAAAAAAGATGAGACGGCTCTTGTGAAGACTTACCATCTCTGAAACCTTGCGTCTTCATCAACTCAGCGAGAGTTGAGTTTGCATATAAAACACTTAGGTAACCCTTCCAGATAGGCCACAGTGGTTTTGACCTCATCATAACATTGCAGGGATAATAAAATGACTAAACAGGGCCCCGTACTGAAGAGAGGGCCTGTGTAGGTGTACAGATGGGCAGTGCCAGGGACCGCCAAACGAACAAGCAACTCTGTCTCTGAAGAAGTCCAGCCAGAGCGCTCCTTAGAGGCGAGGATGGCAAGACCGTCTCACGGACTTCGGACGTGTGGTCAGGAGAGACCAGGCCCTGGCAGAGTCCAGGGGCAGAGACAAAGGAGCCCATCAAGGACATGGATCTGGCGCGGTGGCTGCACCACGGACAAAAAAAAATAACCATGAAGAGGATGTCACACAACCCGGAAGTCCGCCTTGAGTCGGAACCGACTCGGAAGCACCTAACCACAACCAGACAGTTGCTGACACTGTGCCGATAGCAAAGGGAAAAGAGGAAACGCCACGCAAACAGGTTCCCGCCTGCTCCTGTCCTGGTGATGCCTGGCATAGCAGAAGGGCATGTGTGAGCTAGCATGATGATAGCGTTCATGCCGGGTGGTGCAGCTGCTGCTGGAGACCGTGGGCCTGGTGCTCCAGAAGCTGGCCTGGTGCCGGAGACGGTGGGCCAGATGCTGGAGAGGCAGGCTTTGGTTCTCTTACTGGAGAGAGGAGGGGGGGTGTTTTTATCGGTCCTGAAGTGGGCGCCAAGAACCTTTCTGTTTAACCTAAGTGACCCGGCGGCACCTGAGGCCCCAGGGAAATCCATGGTGTCCTTTGGTGACCCTCTCTGTAGCTTGCTCCCCTGCCCCTGCCCCCCTGTCCCCGTCTCCCCCTGCTTGGGTGAGACGGAAGACTTCAGCTCCTCATTAATCAAAACCTCTGTCCGCTCTGGAGTTTGTCGGCCGGTCTTCCTCCTCACGTGCCTGAGGCTGCTGCCTTCCGGCAGGGGATAGCAGTGTTCTCGCTGACCTCTGAGCGCTGTTGTTACCAGGCAACCACTGCCTGCCTGGCCTGGAGTGGATGCTGTGGCAAAGAGGAACGGTTACGCCCAGGCAGAGTTCTTGTGGTGAAGAAGCAATGCTACTTGCAATGGCTTTTCTACCCAGGTCTCTGTACATCCCACCAAAAGATAGGACGGGGGCAGGAGGGGGTGCTAGTCTGGGTTGACTAGAGACACAAATCCAGAGCCACTCGTGGGTGTAAGAGAGAGGTGGTTTTTTTCTAATCAAAGAGTAATTGAACGTTACGAAAATATTCTAGCCCAGTCTAGATCAAGTTCATAAGTCCGATATGTCTGATACCAATCTACAAATTCCTCTTCAGACTCACCCAATACATGCATTGATGCCAAGTGCCGGAAGGTCACAGGGAAAGGCTTGTGGATCCAGTGGTGGTGGAAGCATCTCAGCACTGGCATGGGTCTCCACGTGGCTCCTTCAGCTCCAGGGCCCTAGTGTAGCTCCATGTGTCTTGTCACTGGGAATGTCTCGCAGGAAATGTCTGTCTGTCCCACTATTTTTCTCCTTAATATGAGGTCATCAAGCTGTGACCTGATTGACGGCTAAACGCCACCCCTTCACCCTTAATGGTCTCAAGCTTAAGTTGGCAACAGATTATATAACTACCACGGGGGTATGCAAATAAGGGGTGCCCCACCCATCAAGGGGGCTTGTGGGAGTCAGGAGGGGGCCTCTCAGAAGCTGGGAGAGAGACCTGCAGGATCATCAAGGAGGAAGACTCATGAGGAGAGCAGGTGTGCAGTCCCTTTCTGAAGGCAGAGGCACCAGAAGCTGCAGCAAGGAGACCATGAGACTGAGGCGGAGCAGCCGGTGGACTTCCTGGCCCACCAAACATAGCCCACCAAACACAGCAGAGCTCAGTGTGAGTACTGGGACCAGTGAGACGTGGCTGCCTACAGGAGAGGTGCTGCTTCTGGCTTGTGGTCACCTGCTCACCCAGAAGCCAAACCCACCGCCATTGCATCGATGCCGACTCAGAGTGACCCAACAGGACAAGGTAGAACTGCCACCGGGGGTGTCCGTGACTGTGGCTTTGCGGGAATAGAAAGCCTCATCTTTCTCCTACGGAGTGGCTGGTGGATTCGAACTGTTGACCTTGAGGTTAGCAATCCCACAGGTCACCTTCCCTATTCCAGACCCTGACTCATGAGTATTGTGCACGGCCATTGGCACCCAGCCAGCACATGGAGTGTTGTGGGAGAGCACTTGGTGTCTAGACTGGGCAAACAAAAATGGGGCTGGAGGCCTGCCTTAACCCTGCCTGCTGGCCACCCGCCCTGGGCCACTGTGGAATTGGATCATAGCCAGAGGGGTCAGAAGTGACCACAGGCTGTTTTCTCAGTCACACACTGGAAATGAGTGTGAATCTCATAGAAAGGGGACATGTTCTCCTTCCTTGCACTGCCCCAGGAGCCCCGTGCCTCTGAGGTCACCAGCAGTGAGTGCGTTTCTGTGACAGGCCACTGCATTTCACTCGAATGCTGACAGCCAGAGGGCAGGGGCATGCCCAGGGGCAGGATGGCGAGGTTCATTTTATAGACCAAATCCCAGAAGTGTCTCCTGGGAATGGGTCTGTGGCGCCCGGCTCTTAACTACAGCCTGGGAAGGAGACCCCGTTGTAGACTCTCTGGGGCGCACATGCGCAGGGCTCCGGCTGCTCTCGGCAGATGCCACGCTCTTGGATTGCCGCCCCTGGGGCGATGGATGGAGCGTGACTCACCTGCCTTGCTCTTCTCTAGGCTGGAAGTTAAACCCAGTAGTTGGCGCAGTCTACGGGCCTGAATTCTATGCAGGTAAGGGCTTGGAGTCAGTGGCTGAAGCACTCGGCTACAGATGGCGAGGTTGGTGGTTCAGACCCACCAACTGCTCCACGGGAGAACAATGAGGCAGTCAGCTTCTGTAAAGATCGCGTCATTCTAAACCCTGTGGGGAAGATCTACTCTGCCCTATCAGTGGGGGATGTAGGGGAGAGACTGAAGCCAGGCCAGCGGCTAGAGTGAGGTGTGGCCAACTGCAAAGCTGTGGCCTCGTCCACTCAGGTTGAGGGTGTGGCCAACTGGGGCGTGGCTTCGTGGGAGGGCACTCTGTGAGGGCATGGCCATCCAGAGGGGTGGTCAGTGGGAGGGAGCTGTTGTCTGGGGGCAGGCCAACTGGAAAGTTTGGGGCGTGGTCAGGCAGAAGGGAAGCAGTCGGTGGGGGCGTGGTCATCTGGAGGCGTGTTCAGGTGGGAGGGGGCTGCTGGGCAGGGGCCTATCCAAGGAGGAGACTGGCCCACTGGGCTGTGGTACTCATGCCCTCTGTCGCCCACTTACAGTGACCGGATTTCCCTACCCCACCACGGGCACAGCAGTTGCCTACCGGGGCGCGCACCTGCGGGGCCGGGGCCGGGCCGTGTATAACACGTTTCGGGCTGCGCCGCCCCCACCTCCCATCCCAACTTATGGAGCGTGAGTACCTTCAGGGGCCAGAGGGGTGGCTGGGAAGGTGGGGGGTTGGGAGCAACCCCAAAGGCTAGGCAGACTTCCCACAGCTCCCAGATTCCCAGACGACCCAGACCTGCAGCCACTCACCCTATGAGGACCCCCACCTACTCCCACCGTGGCAGAACCCTTAGGCCCCTTGGGAGTATGGTAGAGCAGTCTGTGCTGTGGAAACCACTAGAAAGACATGGCTTGCTACTCGGGTAAAGAGTTTGCTACAGTCTTGGAAACACAGGGGTAATTCTACCCTGTCCTATGGGGTCACTATGAGTCAGCATTGACTCGATGACAGTGAGTTTGGTGGGGTGTTTTAGTGGTAACACCTTGTGCTGCTAACCACGAGGTCAACAGTTTGAAACCACCAGGAGTTCTAGAGAGAAAGAGGAGCCTTCCTACTCCTGTCACAGTCTCACTGAGTCTGACTCGGCTCAGTGGCAGTGAGTGTGTATCGTGGAAGAAAGGAACCCTGGTGGCTTAGTGGGTTACAAGTTGGGCTGCCAACTCCAAGGTTGGTGGTTCAAACCCACCAGCCTCCCCTCAGGCTCAAGATGAGGCTGTCTGCTCTCGTAAAGAGTTTCAGCCTGGGAAGTCCACAGGGACTGCTCTACTCTGACCCTGAGGGTCGCTGTGATGGCTGTTCGATGCGGACACATCCCCCCTGCAGGGGCTTCTCTAAGCCCTGACCACTGACTGGTTCAGGAAAGTCTCAGGGTGCCCCACAACCATGCAGGGCAGGGACAGGCCCCCAGGGTGCAGTGTCCTCCCCCCACCTGGAGGGAAAAGTGGCTGCTGGGTGGGGGTGCACGAGGCTGTCAGGGGGCCTGGGAGGGCTTGGGAGTGTGGGAGAAAGGTGTGACCAGCAAAGGTGTTACTCTGTCGTTGTACCGAACAGGGCACTGGATCGAACGCTTGTTAAAATGCCGGTCCCATGGGCGGGGCTGGCCCCGTGCCCCCTCCCCCAGCAGACGCCAGAGCCCGCCTCTCCAGTGTGCCCACCACTCTCTTGTCCGTTTGCTTCCAGGGTCCTGTATCAGGATGGATTTTATGGTGCTGAGATCTATGTAAGTGGCGGCCAGGGTGGGGCCGTTCTGTCCCTTGTTCTCCCCTGCCGTACCCAACCCCAACCACCCAAATTTGAGGAGGGGTCCTTGGAATCCAGGAAGGGTAAGGCAGTGTCTACTCTGACTCCTGCACCCTTGAGCCCCTCAGCAGAGTCCGGTCTGGGCGACCGTCCCCATCCAAAGGAGCCCTGCTAGCACAGGGTCACACGCTGGCCTATGAACCGCAAGGCCAGCAGTTCAAACCGCCCGGTGATCCGAGAGAGAAAGACAAGGCTTTCCACTGCCGTGAAGAGTTACAATTGGGGAACCCAAGGGGGCCGATCCACTCTGCCCTGGAGGGTCGCTTCGAGTCGGCATCAGCGCCAGGGCTGTGCATGTGGTTGTGTTGGTCCACGGGCAGTGTGCCGAGCTGAAAGGACTGAGGTCCACATCCACCCACAGGCACTCCCAAGAAAGGCCTGGCAGTCTGTGCCTATCATAAGAGCACCATTCTGCCCCACTCACACCCGCAGGGCCACCAGGAGCAGTGACTCCCTGGAGACCAGCGTGCTGGTCTGTTCCTTGCTGCAGCCCCTGAGACCAAGACCCGGCTGCCCCTGAGCGGGGGCATTTCAGCACTGCAGAGACGGGGCTCCTGGCCCCTCCCTGCTTCTCGGGGCAGACGTGCTGTGCCTGCTCCAGGCCCCATCGCCTGGTGGTGCTCAGACCCCATGAGGCCAGTGGCTGAGTGTCCACAGCCCAGCCACCTCTGCCCTCACCCTCCCCTACCGGCTGAACCTCAATGCACGCACTGCTCACTCTCCCCCTTCTCTTCTCTCCCCCTGCAGGGAGGCTACACAGCCTACAGATATGCTCAGCCTGCCGCCACCGCTGCCTACAGCGACAGGTGAGTCTCTGGGCAGGGCCCTGGGCAGGTGGGCAGGCAGGGCAGGGAGGTAGGGGACAGGAGGAAGCCACACCTGCCTCCAGGTGGTGGGTGCAGGATCAGAACCCAGGGAGCAGATGGGTGGGGCTTGGAGTGCCCTCACCCTGTATGTAGTCAGGGGGAGGGAGGGAAGGAAAGGCTGCCCCACCCCTGCTCCGGGACCCCCAGGAGCTCCCCTGGAGCCGGGAGTGTCACCTGCCTCCTGGAAGGCCTGTGGTCCAGCAGGGGTGGGCTTCGGGCACCAGTGAAAACAGCTGGCCCCCGCCCAGCTGTGAGCTGTGAGCAGGCCCAAAGGCAGCCCTTGGGGCAGGCCCCCAGCAGCCTTGTTTGGGGCCATGGGTGGGGCCACTGTGCCAGGTACCCGACAGACACCTCATCTTGTCTGGGGGTGCCCACAGTGCCTGGATTCATCTCTGTCAGGTGTCCAGCCCACCATGCCCCCTAAGGAGCAGATAGATAAACAGGAACTGAGGCACTGAAGGAAGATACACGCATACGCACACACCACACACACACAGCCTCACTCTGGTCCCTACACACACACACACACACACACACACACACAGCCTCACTCTGGTCCCTACACACACACACACACACACATACAGCCTCACTCCGGTCCCTACACACACACACACTCCAGTCCCTACACACATACACACTCCGGTCCACACACACACACAGCCTCACTCTGGTCCCTACACACACACACACACACACACACACACACACACACACACAGCCTCACTCCGGTCCCTACACACACACACCCACAGCCTCACTCTGGTCCCTACACACACACACACACACTCCGGTCCCTACACACACACACACACACAGCCTCACTCTGGTCCCTACACACACACAGCCTCACTCTGGTCCCTACACACACACACACACAGCCTCACTCTGGTCCCTACACACACACACACACACACACAGCCTCACTCCGGTCCCTACACACACACTCCGGTCCCTACATGCACACACACTCCGGTCCCTACACACACACACACACAGAGCCTCACTCAGGTCTCTACACACACACACTCCAGTCCCTACACACACACACAGAGCCTCACTCAGGTCCCTATACACACACACACTCCGTTCCCTACACACACACACACAGAGCCTCACTCAGGTCTCTACACACACACACACACACTCCGGTCCCTACACACACACATACACACACACACACACAGCCTCACTCTGGTCCCTGCCTCTCTTCCTGACTATGCCTTCTCCCAAATGAGCTGCTCCCCGCCCCCGCCCCGCCCAAGCCCTCTGGGCTCCCCTTCTCACCCGTGGAGCCCCCAGGACAGCAGGACCCATGTCCCTGTAAGCTTCCTCACACTCCCCCTCTACAAAGCCAGGAGGGAGGAGGGCAGGGGGCCACACTGGGAGGAGGTGGAGGCCACTGCCCCTCCCTCACCGTGTCTCCCTTGGCTCTCCCAGTTATGGCAGAGTGTACCCCGCCGCTGACCCCTACCACCACACCGTTGGCCCCACAGCCACCTACAGCATTGGAACCATGGTAAGAGGCTGGGGCAGCGGTGGGGAGTGTGTGTGCAGAGCGGCTCTGAGCCCCCAGCCCGGGAGATGGGCCCCTTCACACCCTTGCTGAAACTGGGAGGCAGCCTGGATGGGCCTGCACCCTGAATCTTGAAGTCCTGACCCTGCCCATCCTCATGGCCACTCATCCGGCTGGCCGGTGCTCCAGAGGCAGAGAGAGGCTTTGTGGCTTGTGAGCCACCGCCTGTCTCTCTGCTGTTCTGGTCACCCCCACACATCACCTTCTCCCACCTTGGAGAACCAGGGCACCTGTAATTCCTTAGTCCTCCTGACCGCTCCACTAGGCCAGGTGGGCACTCCCTGGGACAGCATGGCTATAAGGGAAGGGGGCTTGCTGCTGCAGGGGTGCAGGCGTGTGTGTCTGTCTGTCTAGCTGTCAACACATGCAACCTAGCTCATCTTAACCCAAAGCCTCCTCCCAGTGCACACCACCCACTCCAGCCAGGGGGAAGGCATCCCTGCTGGCATGTAGCCAGCTTAGTCTCCAGCATCAGAGACGACACCATGGGTGTGTTTTCTTTGCTTCCTCTTTGGTCCTGTCCCCCAGCAGCTGGTGGTGCTGCTGGCTGCCATAGGGTGCAGGCCTTTTAGGGCCCTGCACCCCACCAACAGGGCAGTCAGCCCTCCCCAGCCTCTGCCCAGCCCACCCCCATCCAGCCACAGCTTTTCATTCACAGCACCCTTCATGTGGCTCCCCTTTCACTGTTTTAAGATGGTTTATCCTGGCCCCCTATACAACTGAGGGAGCCCCTCAGGCTGTGCCTGGTGGGGCAGCTCGGTGGCCCCTGGCTCTTGAGGGGCCCTGTGAGTCAGGAAGCTGGACACTAGCCTGCCTAGGAGTTGCCAGTCCTGAGCCCAGAGCTGCCCCCACAACAGTCCCAGACCACAGCACCAGATCAGAAATAGCCAACCAGTCAAAGTGCCCCTGTAGCTCCACCCCTAGCATCTGAGTCACTTCACACCCTCCCCTCCCCCAGTCACAAGCTGCCGTCCCTGCTCCCCCTAGAGTAGATTCCGACCCATAATGGCCCTGTCTGGGGTTTCTGTAGGGGAGCAGACAGGGCTGGTCTTGCTCCCAACAAGTGTCTGGTGGGTTTGAACTGCCGACCTTGTGGGGAGCAGCCCTGCTCTTGTCCCAAAGGCACCACCAGGGCTCTTGGGGAAAGTTGGGAGCAGACGCGGTTTATCGGTGGTCCGTTTCACCTGAGTCTGCGGTAGGCTTGTGCTGCCGCCGACGGTCACCTGGCCTGTTCAGTCTCCGCTGCTGCAGGCTAGCCTCTGCAGAGAAGGTTGCAACCGCCTCACCCCCTACGCGTGGGGGCCATCCCAAGTAGTGGGCACACTGCCTGCCTCTCACAAATGAACCAGCGCCCACACCCAGGAGACAGCCTGGCCCCTGCGTTGGAATCCCTAGTTTCCTCGATTGGGGGGCGGGGGAGTGCCATAGGACCCACACTCCATGCAGGTACTTTATGAATGACCCTGCCCAGGCGGCTGGCCAAGAGCACCCCCGCCCCTAGCCCTCAGTGCACAGCCTGGATAGGGGACGGGAGCTCTCCCCACCCTGGTTCAACAGAAAATTTTTATTTTTATCAGTTTATCAGGGGCTCATACAACTCATCACAATCCATCCATCCATCATGTCAAGCGCATTTGTACATTTGTTGCCATCATCATTCTCAAAACCTTTGCTTTCTCCTTGAGCCCTTGGCATCAGCTCCTCATTTTCCCCTCCCTCAAGAACCCTTGATCATTTATGTTATTGTTTTTTCATGTCTTACACTGCTTTTAATTAAACTTCATGCATGACACTTCACAGTGTTGCCCGCTCCCAGGGGGACTCAACCATAAGAAGCAGAGATTCTGGGTGGGCCAGAGGAGCACCCCCTCCTCACCCCGACTACCCAGGAGGGGCCCAGGCCCACCTCTCCTGCGTGTGCGCGTGGGGGACTTCTGCCAGGGACCCCTTCAGGGAGAAGTGGGCCTACCCACGGGCTGAGCGGGCACTGCTGGGGTGGGGAGGGCAGGCTCACCCCCAACCCCCGGTGGGCGCCCGGGGTCGGGGCAGGCTGGGGGCGGGGGCCGTGCCATGCGTCCGGTCCCGGGGCGGGGCCTCATGTGGCCACGCCCACGTCCGGCCCAGTCCCCCGGCCTTCGGTCTGTGAACCAGCCATGAGGCCGCTTCTTCTGTTTCTGTTGTAGTGAAAGCTTCCGCCGCTTTCTCCTTGGACCATGAAGGGCAAAAACAAACAAACAAAATCCCCCCCCAAAATCACAAAACAACACAAAAACATAAAACGAAACGAAAGGACACGAGGTTACCATCCAAGCGACCGCCCGAGCGGGAGGCGGGCCAGCCCCCGCGGCCAGGGGGAGCGCAGCGCGGCAGCAGAAGGCGCCATGCCGATTGATGGACCGACTGACCGACGGGCGGGCAGATGGACGGGAGAGAGAGGCGCCACGCGGGCAGCACCCTTGGAAGCACCCTCTCTGTCCCAGGCAGTGGTGGAGAGTTTGGAGGGTGGGGGCGCCCTTTTCTCTCAAGTCTTCCTTTCCGCAGTCCACCCCCAGGCCGAGTGGGGAGACAGCTCAGCACCCCAAGGGGCCCGGCCTCCTCCACGCCCACAGGGCTGGGCCTGCCCAGCAGGGGCTTCAGGGACCCCGAGGGCAGGGAGGGCGAGGGGCCTCCTGGAGGCTGTCGCCGGTGGCCAGGGGTGGGCTCTGCACAAGGGCTCACAGGGCAGGGGAACCAGAGTGCTGCCGGACCGCTGAGAGAGGGCTCAGCTGCACAGAAGATACCGGACAGGAGCAGCTTGGGCCTACTGGCTCGGCATGCAGGGCCCGAGGCCCCTCCTCCTGGCCGTGTCTCCGCCTTTCCAGAGGTGACCACCAGAAAGAGGACAGGGACGGACCCAGCTGGGAGTGGAGACTAGGAGTTGGGGTGTCGGTGAGAGCAGGCACCCGCCCAGGCGGAGCATGGGAGCAGCAGGCCTGGATAGCCTCTTCCTGCAAGGCTGAGGTCAGCTGGGCTGCAGACCCCTCCCTGCTCACCGGCCAGGCCTGGGGGGCGGGGTGGGGGCAGGAAGTAGCTGTAGCCCCAGGGGCAGAAAGATCAGGGCTGGAGGCACCCCTAGCAGAGCAGGGACAGCTGAGGAAGGGGAGGCAGCAACACACACACACACACACACATACACACAATACAACCCTCCCCCCACGGCCCAACATGGCCCCAGGGCCTCATGAACCTCAAGACTTGCACACACCTCACTTTCTCTCCGGCCTTCACTCCGACCGGTCTCCTTTTCTATCGCGGTGTACATAGGCCCCTGGGCTCCCTGCGCGGCCCACCCCTGTACAAAGCCCCCGCCGTCCACTGCCTGCCAGCAGCCCCGTGCCCCTCGGCCCCCCAGGACTGCAGCCGGCTTCCTTTCTTACCATCCCGCGTGCTTCGAGGTGTGACCACGCCGATCAGCAGTGTTATTGATGATGATAACGATTATTAAGGTTATTAATAAAGATCCCTTTCTTCAAACTAGGACGGCTCTTTTTGTGTTTGGGGTGGAAGGAAGTCACAGGACTGACCTCTCCCCAGCCCCAAGCGGGGACTCTCAGGTCTGTATTCTCCCCTCCCCACTCAGAACCAACCTTGCCCCTGCACCGAGTGGACCAGCAGCTGCAGCTCCTCCAGCTGGGAGGGGCAGGGCAGGGGTGTGACAAACCTTCCCCTCCCCAAGGGGGGCCTGTGGCCCTAGGAGGAAGGCTTAAAGACCCCTGTGCACTCTGGTCTTCAGTTAACAGCCCCCAGTCAATGCCCGGGAGGAGCCCAGCTGCTGCTGGCCCCAGGTAAATCCATGACTCCCATTCTCTGATGGAGGCGGGGGTAGTATCACCCTGCAGTGGCTGGGGTGCCAGGGAATGCCAAAGGGGGCAGGGCTGGGAGACCTCCAACTTGAAGGCGAGACTGAGACCCAAACATGGAGCCAGCAGGGTGCCCCACCCAGAGGGGAGCTCTCCATTGTCTAGCCGTCGGATCATTTATTTTAGTACAATTACACTCTTGAGAAAGGCCCGGACTTAAATGTGGGCATATTAATTTTACTGTGTCGTGTCTGTATTGCCAGTGGGGCTGGGGGCCAAGCTCTCTCGTCGAGGTGTGGGATGCCAGTCTGCCGCGCTCCATGCTCTGCTAACCCCCGTCCCCCACCCCCAATTTCTAATTGCCTGCTCACCAGACTGTGAGAAAATAATTGCCACTATAAATTTCCTTTCCCGCTCTGCATCAACTGTTCCGGGGGCCCTGCACTTTACAAAGTCTCTGGACAGGAAGTTGGGGAGCGACCGCTTTCCTGGCTCTGTAAGCCACCAGGTTGGTGACCCCACCTTTGGCTGACTCCAGAGAATGGTCAGAACCGAACACGGGGGTTCTGATGGGTTGGTCATGGCTGACGAGAAGGCCAGATCAGCACAGGCCTGAATGTTTTCACCTTGGGTGAAGTGGGGAATGGCCACCAGAAAGGGAGAGATTTGGGGTAGAAGACAGGAAGGGGAGACTCAGAAGCACGGTGAGCTCTGCCGGGAGCCAGAGCCTGGAGTATAACAGTACCACAGACTCAGCTACCACCTTTGAGCCGGCCACCGCAACCTCCAACTCTGCCAATCAAGAGGTTCTGGTGCCTTGCAGCCTGCACGTGGCTTGTATTCAGGAGGGCGACCCCATTTCTCACAGAGCGCCCACCCATCATTTTCTCCCCATCCCCTTATCACCCCAGCATGTCCTCATTTTAAAAAACCAGGTCTCTTGTGGTTCCAACCAGAAAGAAGGCCAAAAACACACTGTCAAAGAGAGTGCTTCCTCGGGGTCTCTGTTTGCTTCCCCACCTCGCCCCCACCCCCATCACACCAGAATGTTGTCCCACAGAGCCTCCTGATGCAAGGGGGCAGGGGGCAGGAGGGGAGTCAGTCAGTGGGGGGTCCTAGGCCCTCCAGGGAAGCAAGACTGAGATAGTCTGCCTCTAGCTCTTGTGCTGGGGGCCTCTGGGCCAGACCCACAGTGAGACAGTGGTGAGAAAGACAAGTCAGGACAAGGGGCAGGGAAGGGGTGCAGCCCTCAGAGAGCGGGGTTGGGGGCCTGGGAGGTGGTAGGAGAGAAGAGATGGGTCCCTGGGGGAGAACTCCCCCACCTCCTCTGCAAGGCACCAATGCAGCTGAGTTTCCTGAGACCTTGAGTCCTCCCCCGCCCCAAAACAGAAAAAAGACCACCCAACCCTGCAGGCTGGAGAAAAAGTGACAGGTGGGTGGCTCCTGGTGGCAGCTCCTGTAACTCCAGGGAGAGTGGGGGCCAGCCCCTAAGAGGGACCAGAGCACCTGAAGGCCCAGGAGGGGTGAGACACCCTGAAGCCAGTCATCTGCTTTCCGCTGACCGGGTTCTGATGGCCGTGGACCCCACGTGCAGTGAAACGAAATGCTGCCCCTTCGAGGGGACAGTCACAACCGCTCCGAGCAGTGTTTGGAGCTGTCTCATGGAGGGCCACCCCGCTTTCTTCTTGTTGACCCTCTAGTTTACCAAGCGGAAGTCCTTCCCGAGGAACCAGTCCCCCCCCCCCCCCACTCCAGCCACATGTCTCAGGAACTGAGTCTCGCCCTCCTTGCTTCCTCCAGCGAGGTCTGCATCTTTTCCCTGCGCCTCACGGTCTCACCCATGTTCCTCGCCCGCTCCCTCCTCCGCAGGCACGGGGCCTTGCCAGACCTCACTCCTTGCCCGGCTGCCCTGTGCCTGCGAGGGGGTCGGGAAGACCCTTGTTTGGGCCGGGCTCACCGTAGTCCTTAAAGTGATACGTCTGCTTTCTAGCACCTTTGCGAGGGGGGGGAGGGGAGATTGTGCGGCAGGTTGGCCCCAGGCTATGATACCACGAATGCCGACTGATGACCTGGCTGCTCTGCCCAAGTGCTGGATGCCATTGATCTTGTCTGCAATCCCGGTGATGTTGCTTCTCGGTCCAGCCGTGAGGAGTTTGGGGGACAGTATGCAAAGAGTGGGGTTTCCCCACCCCTTGTTCTGAAGGCTGTGGCCTTTGATCTTCATTGGCCAGGTTGGCGAGTCCTCTGCCTGCCACGCACGCAGGCTGCCCGTGAGCCCTCCTCCAGCAGGCCCTCCTTCAGCACATCCAGCTTCTCATGATTAGCTCAGCTGCTGCCCAGTCCACTTGCCTCATAACCACCTGCAGACAGCCCTACAGACGCAGCCCAGACGCACGCCTGGCCTGGCTTCACCCTGCAAGGTGCCCGCCTCGTTGTGGCCCACAGGCTCAATAAGGTGTCCCGGAGACCCCATTCTGGCAATGCTTTCTGAGTTTATTGGGAGCCGCGCAGTCCTCTGGAACCCCACCAGGAGTGTTCTCTCGGGAATTTTCTGCACTAAACGCCCCCTGGTCATTTCATATGAAACCCCGGATTAAGGAGAAAGCTAAGACAAAGGCGGGGTCCCATTGCCTATGTCCAGGGACCCTACCCCCACCGTGGGGCCGACAGGCAGTGAGGAGCACCTAATGACTATCAGGGTCTGGGCTGGTGTAGAACAGGGTGGCCCGGCCCCACTCAGCCTGTGGGATTGGAAAGCCTTCCCTGGGGACAGGCTGCACCAGGAACTCCACGTGGCCTCTTTGGCCAGGCCCATCTCTGGCCACAGCCAGGTCCACAACTCGGTACTGGTTGGTGAACGCCAAGCCCAGGAACTCGGGCTTCTTGGGGTCCCATGGCCCCCCACCCTGGGGGCCGCTCACTGGTTCCCTCCGACAGTGGACCCAGAAACAGCAGGCCTGGGGCAGCGGGAAGGCCCAGTGCAGGGTGCAGCTCAGCTGGAGCTGCCTGGACCGAGTGAGGCCCCTGGACCCTGGGGCGGCCGGCTGCCAGCGGACGTGGGAGATAGTGACAGTCTGCACCTGGGGCAGGGGGCTCAGCAGGCTCTGGGCGTCCACCACCTGGGAGAGAGGGCGACCTCAGCATGGGAACGGGGCACGTTGCCACGGGGTTGGGTCCCCGGAGAGCTCAGTCACCTGGATCTCCCCAAGGCGGCAGACAAAGGTCTCCTCCTGGTGGCTATTGGGGGGCCGGGAGAAGCTGACGAAGAGGTCCTGCAGTACACAGCCCTGCAGCATCACCTTGAAGCAGCTGTGGGAGAAGGTGGGGGGAGGTGTCACAGGGGCCAGGAATGGAGGGGGGGACCCCCAATGCCCAGTCTCAGCAAGCCCTGGAGGACCCAGTGGCCCCGCCTTGACCCCGGAGTGCTGGCCTTGTCTGGCTAAGTGAGCCAGGCCTCCTGAGAAACCCTCACATCCACCACATCCACTCCCCTGAGCCCAGCAGGTAGGGGGCACTCACCGCTGGACCCAACCCCCCGGCAGTGGCTGGCCACATCGGCTGGCCCACCTGGTCAGCTTGGTAGGGGGCACGCGGAGGGGCTGGGCACTGTACCTCCGGCTCGTGTCCGCTGGGGAAAAGACAAACTCTGTCCAGGCTGCAGCCAGGCCTGAGAGAGCCAGGCCCAGGGCTTGGCCAGGTGACCAGACAGGGCTGGGGGACCCAGGGCCCAGAGGTGGGTGCAGACAACCTCTGGGTAAGAGAGGGTGGGATTTCCTCCACAATACAAAGTGCGTGTCTAGGACTTGCCACCTCTTGCCCTAGTCTGGCTCCTCTCAGATGCCACCCGAGCCCCCACCCACTTCACATGTTCACACTCTCAGCGGGCTCAGCAGGGGCAATGGGGGGCGGGGGTTGTCAGAGAAGCACTGCCTTCCTCCCCCACCTCCAGGCAGCCCCACCCTTGGAGAACAGAGCAGGTGGTGGGTCCTGTCCTCACCGTTCAGGGCTGAGATACTGCCAATGTGACAGCTGTCAGTGTCCCCCGTGCTCAACTCCAGGGCCACCGTCACGGCCGAGGGTCCTTCAAGCTTATATACCAGGGATAGGAAGATCTTGGGGGGCATGGGGACCTGCAGGGAGAATAACCTGGAAGAGAGAGGGTACCCCCGTAAGGGGCCAGCCAGGGGTGGGTGGGGGGACTCCGCTCTAGACCTGGGCCCCCCTGGGACCCTTGGTATAACCAACATGGCTGGCCTCTGCCCCACCTGCCCATGACAAGAGGGAGGGGGCCCCACAGCTCATGCCCCCTGCACTCACCTACCTCACAGCCACGTGCCCCACCTCGGGGGGAATGGCCCCCCGGATGAGCAGGGAGCTGCCCCCATTCCAGGCCTCGGCCAGGCAGCAGCGGGTCTTCACCCAGCCCTCACCGCCCCCCTCCTGTCCATGCTCCCCAAGCAGGGGCTGCGGCTGTTGGGCACTAAGGTGGTACCAGGGCCCTGCGTCCACCTCCTACAGGGAAAGGTAAAGCCGATGAGAACTCAGCTCTTGGCCAGGCCATCCTCCATATACACACATACACACACACACACCACCACCACCACCACCACCCCCGACAACCTCTGTGAGACTAAGGTGCCCACACACCTGTCCGTAGCAGACTCTCCGTGTCCCCAGCCCCAGGCAGAAAGAGGTGACGAAAGGCAGGGAGCAGAGGCTGTGTGTGGGCAGGTACCGTTCCAGCAGGCTCCAGAACCTGTGGAGAGATGCAGATGCAGCTGCTCGGCCAAGGCCTGGCTGGACCAGAGAGGCCGTCAGGGGGAGGTGGCCCCCAGGGCCCCGGCCTGCAGTCTCTCCTGCTTAACTGGCCCTAAGACCTGCCCTCCAAAGGTGGCCATGGGCTGGTTCCCTGCCCTGGGCCCCAAGCTGTCCCTGGAGGGTCCCCAGAGGCAGTGACACACCTGTCCTGGTTCTGGAAGAAGTCATTCTTCTCTAAGCACTCGTACACCCAGCCAGGCGCAAACAGGGCAGCCGAGAAGCCGTGCTTCCGGATGAGCTCCAGGGACTGTGGGGACAGAAGTCAGACCAAGGACTGTCCCAACCCCGGGGACCTGGGGGTGCAGACCCCCCCAGCCTGTTGCTGTTGTTAGAGCTGTCCTGGTGCCAGCGCCACCCCTCCCCCACCCCCACCCCCGACTCACAGCAAGCCCAAGGCAACAACGCAATGACACACTGCCCGGCCCAGAGGGTCACCAGGCTTGCCTTCCTCCTGTTTTGGTCAGGAAGCTCTGCAGAAACCTGCTCAGCAGCAGAGCGGCCACCACAGAGGGTCTGGGTGGTGGCCGGGTGTGGACCCGGGCCCCTGGCATGGGAGGCAAAGGTGCCCCCGCAGAGCTGCAGCTGCCCACCTTCCCTAGCCCCATCTCCCAGTGACGGCTCTCGTCAGCCCCCAGTGCGTCTGCACGGCACCGCACACCCAGGCTCTCCAGCAGCCGTTCTCCCGAGAGCTGACTGCCGGTCTTTCCTCCGAAATGCCCCTGGAGTGTCCTCCAGCCTCCAGTCTTTCGGGGAGCAGCCATGGCAGTAACCACTTGCCCCGCCATGCAGGCAGATCCATTCAGCCTAGGGCCCTGGTGGTGTAGTGGTTACAAGCTAACCGCATGGTCGGCAGTTCAAAACCACAGGCCACTCTGGGACAGGGAGAGGAGGTTTCCTCCTCCTGTAAAGTCTGGGAAACCCACAGGGGCAGTTCTACCCTGTCCTGTAAGGTGAGATTTTTTTTTGAAATTTGAGGCTTCATCCATGCCCTGGCAGTTCCACAGACTGACCAGGAGGGGGCAGCATCAGGGGCCAGAGGTGAGAATGCTGCCCAGCCTCACCTCTGGCCCTCTCCTGAGTATCAGGACCCTGGGCAGAGGGGGGCGCAGCAAGGGGGCAAAATTTATTCTCTAACAGCAGAAGGGACGACAGGGAGGGCAGCAGCGCTGCACAGGAGGGTCAGCCGAGAGAACCTGCCAGGAGAACTGGGCTCTTGATCTGCAGCTGTTTCCCTGAAGCCCCATCCCAGCGCCCTCCCTCCCTGGCAAGAGAAGTAGACCAGGGGGGTCCGCTCCCTGCATGCACCGACGGGTGATGAAGAGATGAGAGGTTGGAGCCCCTCTACTAGTGCCTCAGAAGAAAGTCCTACAGAGGGCCAGCCGCCACCGAGAACATCTGATGGGGCACCTGGAGCACACAGTTGTGGGGAGGGGGGATCTCCCGGGGGGAGGGGGGAACTCCCCCAACGGGAGTGCCCAAGTCCAGTCCTGCAGCAGCCTTAGAAGCAGAGTGGGCCGTGTTCAGTGGCTGAGTGAAAGGTGGACCATTGGGTCCACAGGGGCCCAAGGGTAGGGGTCCGAGGGCACCCAAGGCCTGCAGGGACACTGAGTCAGAATCCACTCGCCAGCAATGGGTTAGTGGTTAGGTATGGGGCTGCCAACTTCAAGGTCTGCAGTTCAAGACCACCAGCCGCTCCACAGTAGAAAGATGAGGCTGTTGGCTCCGCAGAGTCACAGCCTTGGAAACACAGTTGGAGTCCACTCTGTGGCAGTGAGGTTGTTTTTTGGGACCCCAGGGTATCAGGATGTTAACGTCATGCTCGTAAAGAATACAGCCCTAAAAGGAGGTTTGAGCTGGTGGGTAGGGGCAGCTGGGAGAAGAGGGTATCCCCTACAGGCAGGTGACAGTGTGCCACCTGATAGCATATAATTAGGACGCTCTCTGCCACGGCATGCATCTCCCCAGCATTCCCGTGCCTCGGTTTCCCTGCTCTGGCACAGCCCACCTTGTGCGTGTCGAAGCGGCCCCCCACGACGTCGCTGCGGGCGAAGATGTCCACCCCCACGTACACATCAGCGCGCCGCGCCCCGGCCTGCGCCACCATCCGCTCCAGATGTTTCTCCCGCCAGTTGTAGTTAGAGAAGAAGCCGTCACAGGCCTCAAAGAAAATCCTGTGGGCAGCCGGCCCTACCTGTGAGACCCGCAGGCCGGGTCCCACTGCCCAGCTCCACCTCTCTGGGCTGCCCCCAGCATGCAGCCAAATCACCAGCCTCAGTTTGCAGGTTTGCACAGCTGGGGTGGGGTGGGGCAGGAACGGCGCTCCACAGCAGGACCCACGTGAACCCAGCCCTGGGGAGATGGATTCCATCCAGACAAGGGCCCACGCGGGACCCTCACGTGTGCACCGCGCCCCAGGAGCCTGTGCCAGCCCCTACTGTGCGCCTGGCAGGGCCCCACCTATGCACAGGTCTGGGAGCTTGGACCAGAGCGAGCAGCACTGAGTTGGGGCCCCAGGTATGCTTCGCGCCCAACCATATACCCCCACCCACCCCCCCGCCACGCGGAGGCTGGGCGGAGCAGGGCGGGGCAGGGTGGGGCGGCCCCACCCCGGGGAGGCGGGTGGGGGGGCCCACCTGTTGCTGTCATTGAGTTCGTTCTGCCACTTGAGCTGGCCGCTGTGGACCACGCTGTCGTACCAAAGCACCAGGCCCCCCGGCACGGCACGATGCAGCTCCCTGGTCAGGTACCGCAGGAATCCCGGCGTGTTCCCCACTGCCGCAGTCTGCCAGGAGAGACAGGGCATGCCCGGTCAGGCGTCCAGTAACTGGTCAGGAGGACCCGCCCCATGGCATCTCCGATCCTCCTCCCCTTAAAGCAGGAAGGGTCCCGACACACAAGGCAGTGGATGGGGTGCCAAGGTGGACGCGTTGAAAAAAATAGAATTACCCCACTGGGGTAAAGACAGGTTTTACAGGAGCAGGCAGCCTCCTCTTCTGCCCGCAGACCAGCTGCTGGGCTTGAACTGCCAACCTTACAGGGAGGGCGTAACCCACTGCACCACCAGGACTCCTTGTGGCCAAACAGCCCCTCCCCCTCCCCCACTGTGGCTCACTGTCAGGGAAGCATTAGACTGCTAACCACCAGCTGCCCTGGAGGAGAAAGAGGCAGCTGTCTGTTCCCACAACGACTGACAGCAGTGGACACCTGGCACTGGGTCACTGTGAGCAGAATCTATTCAATGACAGTGAGTTTTTTGGGTGTCAGAAAAGGAAGTCACCAACCCCGCCAAGCAGAGATGGAGAAGGAGCCCGGGTCCCACACACCGACCTACACAGAGCTGCCAAGGGCGCCAATCCCCTAGATCTTGGAGCTGCCCCCATCCCAGGAACCTTTGGGGAAGGGTTCCCGCTATGAGCCCCAGGGGCCAAAGGTAGGGAGGCTCACACTCAGAGAGTTCTCAATGTTGACCAGCCAGCCATCAAAGCGGAAGAACTGGGCAAGACGGACCAGCTGGTCAGCCACAGCCCGATAGGAGCGCTCATCCCCAGCCAGGAAGGCTTCGCACAACTTTGCGCCATCGGTCCACTCCGTGATGACCGTCCCTGCGGACAGGAGACAGGAGGTCAGGCACCCACCACGGTGCCGCCTAGAACCCTGCAGGTGCTCACAGTGGCACCCGCAGACATCTGGGAGCCAGCCACTCAGGGGCAGCGTCCTCAGTGGCCAGGCTGCAGGCTGGTGAGACCCACGACTGACAACCTATGTCCTTCGGACCACAGCCACCTCTTGGCCGTGCAACACCACCAGAAATGCCAGCGGTCTGGAGTTTCCTCTAGCTCCTGGCGCCCATGGTTCAGAGCAGACCTGTGCACCGCAGGGTGCTCAGTGGCTGCTTTTTGGAAAGAGATCTCCAGGCCTTTCTTCTGAGGCACCTCTGGGCGGCCCCAACCTTTTGGTCAGCAACCTGGCCTCCCACTGGACACAGCCACCCCATCTGTTCTACCGCCTATGGGGACAGCAGCAGCAGAGTGACCCAGAGACTTTTGGAACAAATCTGCCCCTCCTGCGCCCCACTGGACACCACCCCAGGTGAGAGCTCTGTCCCTTGCCAGGCAAAGCAAGCCTGTGGCTCACAGGGGCACCTGCAGGCATCGGGCGGAGGGGAGCGAGCCCCGGGTCTTACCGAGTACGCAGACCCCGTGCTTGTGGGCGGCATTGGTCCAGCCCACCGGGGGGATGGTGACCATGTGGTGACTAAAGTAGACGAAGATGTCGATGTACTGCCAGTGGTAGAAGGAGTATGGTTGCCGGGCTGAGGAGCCCTGGATGAACCTGGGAGGGAAGTGCCGTCAGGCTGGGGCCAGGGAAGTGATGGGCCTCCAAGAGGGGCCAGCTTCTCCTCAGTCACACCCTGGAAACGGGGTCAGGGGGAAGCCCCCACCACACTCACTGGAGACCCTGTCACTAGCATCGGTCGGCATCTGCCACTGGGACCCAGACCCAGCATGGTGGCCTCGGGGAGAAGAGGACCGAAGTCTCTCCCTGTACCCACAGCCAAGCCTCTCCTTATCAGAGACCCCTAACCCTGTGCAGCTCCTAGATCCAGAGAGGTCTGGGAGCCTGCAGACCGGGCTCAGAGGAGCCTCGGTAAGTTGGTCGGTTGCTCACCGTCCATGCGCCTGCAGAGGACATTGCCACGCTCCCACGTCAGGCCCGCGGGTGGTTCCCAGCTCTGGTCACCCAAAGGCTGAACCCAGCCCTCCCCTTCTCCACCGGGGGCTTGGCCACAGAGGCCAGAGGCGGTGGGCGGTGCTGCCTCCCTCACCTGTCGTCCAGGTACCCGCCCATCATGTCGTGACACACCAGGGTCCTGGGCCGCGAGCTGCTGAGAGGGGGCTGGCGGCCCACAGGTGGCTCCAGGGCCACATTGAAGCCATCCTCCATGGTGGGCCTCCAGGCCAGCAGCTCCTCCAGCGAAGTCAAGTAAAAGCTGACGGGGCTAGTGGTGTCCGTATCATAGTATCTAACTGGTCAGAGGAGCGGGCAGTGAGGACTCCCTCGGGGCCCTCCTGACTGCCCCGAGCCCCAGCTCCAGCCCCAGCCATTCTCACCTGGCAGAGGGTCTGGGCTGTAGCTGACCACTTCTCGGAAGACGCCCTCGGCCTGCTCCTTTTCCATTCTGCACAGAGAAGGGGGCTCCATTTTACTTTTCAGGCAAAAAGGTGACAGAAAAAGAACATTTCTCAGCAAATGGACAAGGCCCCACTTCCATCGAACTGATTCGGACTCACAGAGACCCTATCTATACAGGGCGTCAGGGGCCACAGATCTTTCTGGGAGCAGACAGCCTCGCTGTTCTCCCCAGGAGCAGCTGGCGGGTTTGAGCTGCCCACCTTGCTGTCTGCAGCCCAACCCTGATCCAACAACACTCCCAGGGCACCTAGTTCTCTGGCCTGTCTTCAATGCCAAATGCTGACACAGGATGGTTTCCGTGGTGGGAGTGACCCTGGCTCAGTTCCCAGCCAGGACCCCTCATGCATAGCTCCTACCCATACACACACCTTATCCTGCTAGGGGAGGGCAGGCTTGCAGGACGCTAGCCCACTGGGCAGGTGACAGCGGGGTTTCCACACTAAGCGGGGCTAGGAAGGCCTGGTGATCTACTTCCACCTGATCAGCTCCTCTTGAGGAGTCTGGGTGGCAGAGTGGTTATGCGTTGGGCTGCTAACCACCAGGGTGGCAGTTTGAAACCCCCAGCTACCCTGAGGGAGAAAGTTGAGGCTTTCCACTACCGTAAAGAGTTACAGTGTAAGAATCCCACAGAGGCAGTTCTACCCTGTCCTATAGTGGTCACTGTGGGTCAGAATGAGCTCGGTGGCAGCACGTTGTGACTCTCGAGTTTTCAAAAGTCCACCTACGCCCAATACTGTGTGATCAATGCGGGCTCATGGGGACCAGGGATTCTTGAATGTAGTCTGTAAGGCAGTGAGGGCCAGGCTTTCTTCCCTAATGCTGCTGGGTGGGTGAGTGGATTTGAATCCGCAGCCTAAAGGTTAGTGGATGAGCAAACAGTTTGCACCAGTTGGGGTCCTCTGTAAGTCGACCCCCCACCTAGGGAGGAAGACCATATGATTCCAAACTCGCCAGCCTGCAGCATGCCACCTCCAGCTCTCCGGGCTGCCCAAGGCTCCGTCTCTAAGTTACAAAGCAAAGGAGAGGGCTCCTGCTTCCTACCTCTGCTGCCCACTGCCTCAACTTTCTCCACCCTGAGTTTGGTGGCCAATGACTACTGGACAGAGCTACCTGGCCCCTGGCATGGGCATTGGTCATCTTAATGACTCAATCACTGGACTGGCAAATCCTGAGCAAATGCAGGTGGGACGCTAGGACCTGGTTTGTCACAGGGCCCCCAGCCCCACCCTGCAGGTGTGGTGACCCACTTCTCAGATCAGGAAACTGAGGCTACAGGCGTAGGCGGTCAGAGGGCAGGAAGGTCAGCGCCAGACCTCGCAGCCCGGCTCCTCTTTCCCCGCTGTGCCCTGCAGCCACTCGGGTCGGCACCCCACTTCTGATTAGCAGGGTGCCAGGTGGTCAGCTTTTGGGGAAGGTGGCAGGGGGCGGCAGGCCGCGACCAGGGACGGGGCAGGGGGTGATGGCTGCGTCCCCGCTCTGTGGACACTGGTCTGAGTGACCCCGCTTCCGCACCCGCGGTGGGGGCACTGGAGGGGTCACGAGTCCCGCCCTGGGGCTTCGGGGGAGCCGAGGAGTTCGGGGTGCAGCCCCGGGCCGACCCACCCACCTGCGATCCGGTCCCTGCCGCCGCCGCCGCGTCCGAGCCCGCTCCGGCGGGTCTCCAGCTGCCGCTTTCCGCTTCCCTGGTCCCTGAAGCTGCCGAGAGCGCCGTCTGGTAGCCCTTGGTGTCGCCCGCTCAGCCGCGGCCTCCATAGCGCTGTCAGCCCCCCGCAGCGCTGTCAGCCCCCCGCAGTCCAATCGCCGGGCAAGGTCCGCCCCTGCTGCCACGGCCAGCCAATAGGAACTGCGGAGCGCGGCTCCTTAGCTCGGATTGGCTCTGGCTGGACTCCAGCTGCAGCTCCGGGCTCTTGGCCCCTGCGGCGGGGACTTTGTACCTCCGGAGCGGGCGGGACCGGGCCGCTGGGTGGGCGGGGCCTCCAATGAGGGGCGGAGCCTGTTCCTGGTATCGGAAGCCACCTTTGCGGGATCCCCATCCCCCTCCCTCCCGCTGTTTTAGAAGGTCCTACAGAGGTTCCTCCAATAGCCTTTCCTAAAGAGGTCAAGCTCTCCCCCTGAGGGACCGGCAACTATCCCGCGGGGCGCTACACACCTACGCTTTAGTCCTGGAGGGTGGGCTAGAAGTAGTTTTTCATTGCCAGGGGGTGCTCAGTAGTTTTTTTTTTAATAAGGGGGCAGTGACCACAGAAGTTTGGGAGGCTACGAACAATTTACCAAAGGCTGAAAGGCAACCATGCAATGACAAATGGGATTTCTGCTCTTCAGAACAACCAAAAATCCAAACTCACTGCGGTCAAGTCCATTCTGAACCATCAGATCCCTTCCCATGGCACTGTTGGGTGTAGAAGCACCACGTGACCGAAAGAACCCTAGGCGGCTGCTAGCCAGCGTTTGGGGAAGAAAAATGTGGCAGGCCTGGGGGTGGACGCGAACGGCCTGGGAAACACCCCCACCCCCACCCCCGGCAGTTCCAGTCTAATCTGCAGGTGCCTGTGGGAATGCACCACCGAATAGGGCTTGACTTGTGGCCTAGGTCCCAACCTCAATCCGTCTGCCCCTGTATAACACCATTTTCCCCCAATTAAACAGATTTTTTTAAAACCACACTTTCACAGGCCTAGACAGGAACAAGAAAGAGTCTGAGGTTCATCCTGCAGGTTCACCTAGCGGGAAGCCAGGCAGGTGTCAGAGCCTGTTGAGATGGGCTAGACCCGAGAGACCCCCTTAGAGATGAGGAGGACAACAGAATGCAGGTGGAATGAGGCAGGGCTGGGTTCTCCTCCAGGTGGAAGGAGGTCTCAGAAGCTCCTGAGGACAGTTCCTGGTTTTTGTATTTTTGTAGTTTTTCGGTATACGAAGCACAGGAGGGCAGATGTATAGACAGTAACTAGAGCAGTGTTGTTCTACGGACAGGGAGGGGGGTTTGGAGGGAAATGGGGCGTAAATAATGAGTACAGGAGGGGGGAGGGTGTTCTAGAATTGACTGTGGTGGCGGATAGCCAACTCGTTTTAAATACGACGCAACTGTGGAAGTGGGTGCTCTGTGGATGGCATCTCAGTAAACCCCTTGGGAACAGAGAAGTCAGGTGCGGACAACCCTGAGAGTGCCGGGCTTGGCTGTGGACGCTTGACCTGTGGAGCTTGGAGGGAGACAGAGGGTCACCTTCTCCTTGCTGCCTGTTTGGAAGAATAGTTTGTTTGTTTTTTTCCCCAGTAGTCTTATTGGAAGCTCGGCTTGTTGGCGAGTCCCCCTGTTTCTGTATTCAGGTAGCCTTCTCTCCCTGCCAGACAGAGGCGGCTTTAAAAAGATGCCACTCGGATGGTGTCATTTCTCGGCTCAAAATCCCACAAACACTTCCCATCTCCAGGAATGAGATTTAAATTCTTATTGTGGCTCTTAATAACCATGTGATCTGGCCATTAAAAAAAAAAGATAGTTGAAATGGTTTTAAGTTAAGTCCCCACCCCCAACCCCTTAAGAGACTGGTGTCTCCCATCCTTTGCACAGGTGATCCAGAGGGACCGGTCCTTCTTGGTGAAGTGGAGGCTCCTGGGAAGAGAGGAGGGAACCCTGAGGACATGGATGGACACAGTTGCGGCCACGATGGTCTCCCACATCGTAGCACTTGGGGGGTCGGCGAGGAACAGGGCAGCCTCTTATTCTGTTACACATGGGGTGGGTAAGAGTCGGAGCTGACTCAAGGGCACTAAACCACCTCCACCTGGGCTGCCTGCGAGCCAAGGATGACAGCACGGGGCCCATTGTCACAAAATGAACCCCATGCAGGGGCAGGCCTGTCCCTGTGTTTTGAATGCCCCCAAACCTGTGCTATACGTTAGTTGCACTTCTCCCCCTCTACCCCCATTCCCGGAGTTTACAGACCCCAAAAGTGTCTGGGGGAGTTGGGGTGGGGTGGAAGGGATGGGGCTTCTGGGCAGGGACAGAGTCCACAGTTCAGGTGATGGAGGGGAGGCCTGAGGTGTGAGAACATGCACAGAACCAGGAAAGCCAGTCTGAACATCTGGGTGCCGCAGGGCCAGGTGGGGCCCACCTAGGCCCCCAGTTGATAGCCTGCTGCCTCCAGAAGTTCCTGCCCTGGGTGGGGTGCTGCAACCAAGCCACTCTGAGTGACTGCCTGTTGCTGCTGGCTTTGAACTTTACGAGCCCCAAGCTTCCATAAACTCCAAGGGTGGAGACCTGGATGCGGCCGAATGGTCAGGCCAGGAGGCCAGAAGCCCAGCGCTTGCAAACCCTCCTTGTCCCCACTTCCTGGGGCTCTAGGGCCTGGGCCATACACAATGAGAGAAGGTGGCCCCATGGGGTATCGGGTGGCACTCAGACTGCCCCAGAGTTTCCCCTAAGCTAGCCGCTCTGCGAACACAGGTCCCCGGAGAAGGTGGCAGCACCACACAATGGCCCCACCGTACTCGAGTGAACCCCGAGAACCTCGCCTGCTTGGTCTGCATGGAGCCAAGCCTCCCAGGCCTCCACCTGTCCACAGCCTGGCAGTGTGACAATAACAAACCATGCACACACGTACACAACTCCTGGGGACCTTCCTGGGGCAGAGTAGCACTGTGCCTCATAGAAAGCCAAGCTTCGGTTGTTTGGTTTTGACTTTTAAAAGTGGGTCAGCAGGCACACCACAGCCCTCTCTTTCTGGCCAAGGTGAAGTGTAGTTCTGAGGGGCAGTGCCAACAGCCTGTGGATAAGGCTCAGTTTCTAGGGAGCCATACGTCCAGGTCCCCCACTTCTCTATAACCCTCCACAGGGCCTCCTCTAGTCTAGAGCTTTCAGGAGGTGCAAGGTGACTGCACCCCTTCCAGGAACTGGAAAGAGCCAGGCCTTAGGGCCACAAAGTTGGTTCCCAGCTGTGGCCTGTCCACCACCACCCCCAATGCCCTTTGGCCCGAGGTATTTCTGAGGAGGCAGGCTAAGCTGGTTGTCCCCATGCCTGCCACCAGGACCTAGGCCCTTCTAAGTCCCTACGGCTCTAAGGAAACAAAATACAGGCTGCCCCCACAGACTTTAAATTCCAGATTAGCAAGGAAAAGGGCATGCTTGCCCTAGAGAATGTATTCCTCGTTTATTTAGAGTTCAAACACAACCTGGTCTTTTATTTGTGAAGTCTGGCAGCTCTACCTGGGGGTCCACACCACAGACTTGCTGGGTCGCCAAGTTGGGGGCTACCAGCCTCTCATTACCTTCACCCCTCCTCCCCAGCCATGCCAGACAGGGACTCCGATTTCCTCTGCCTACCCCCTGACCGCCACCACAGTACCACGGTGTCCACCCACTCCCAGACGAAGACGGGCAGGGGGATGTCGTGGGGATCTGCTTCCAGAACCCAGTGGAGCACAGCAGAAGACAAGGTGATGACCTGAGACAAGAGGCCCTTGAAATGCACCGTGGCCCCAACCATGCAGCTGGCTGTGGCTGCGGAGTGGCTCCAGCCCAGGCAGGACTCCGCGCCTGTGTGTGGTTCTGTTGAGTCAGCACCAGACGGACAGCAGCTAACCACAAAGCCCCACACGGGCCGGAAGAGGCAGGTGTGCTGTCGAGAACCTGGGAATGGTTTGCTGAGCTGATGGGCGGATGAAGGTGGCTCCTTGCTTTAAGGGAAAGAGGTGGGACTCTTCTCGTTGACTCACCTGCCTTTCTGGAATGTGGTGCTTCTTCCACGGTAACTCCTGCTAAGGCCTTCGCCTGGAGGCCAGGGTAGTTTCCCAGACCGTAACTCTAGAGGAGAAAAACAAATCCAGCGAAAGTCCTACATGTGTAAGGAACAGCTTCATATCACGAAGTCATTAGCTATCAGGAAAACATCCCAGCCCAGTCCAAGTCAAGTCCATCAGCCCCCTTCAGCCTCACGCAGTCACATGCACTGATCAGAGTAAAGGAGGATCGCACGCCGGTGGGTGCAAAGTGGATCCAGTGGTGGAGGCAGGTCTCAGAGCGGCTTACCAGCAGAAGGTGAAGGCAGAGAGAGGGTGGGGCGGAGATTCCCAGGACCCTCCTTATGAGAAGGCCACGCCCACAGGGGGGCACCATCAGGCTGTGACCTGATTGACAGGCTAAACTCCACCCCCTGCTATGTATCGACAATGGGAACAGAAAGCCACATCGTTCTCCCTGGTGGTTTTGAACTGCCGACCTTGCTGTGAGCAGCCCAACGCATAACCACCACGCCACCGGGGCTCCTCCTCGAGCGCATACAGTTGGCAAATAGATGGGCTGCGGTGCTGTGAGTTCCCTGCGTTTTGCAGCCAACGCCGACTCCCGGCGCCCGTGGGCACCAGAGTAATGGCTCTGGAGGAATTTGCATGGCCGATTTTCCGAAAATCAGTCTCCAGGCCTCTCCTCCTCTCCTCCGTTCCCTTTAACTCTGTACTGTGGGTTGAGGGACAGTGTACCGATTAGATTGGTTGTCCACCGAGCAAGGCAGACTCGAGTTGGTTGTTGACGTGGATTTCGATCCCCACGATGCACCTGGCCCGAGCCATGGTATCTTCCGTCCCTCATAGACATCTGAAGGCTGGCCGTTGATTGAGGACGTCCTAAGGACGAACGGCGGTGCTGGCGACGACTATTGAAACGACCCCAGACCGCTAGAAGAAGAAACGAAATTGTCTTGGAAGCAATAAGGCTGCTCCTTGGAGGCCGCGAGGAAGGGGACTTCGTCTTACAGCCGGAGGACATGTCGTCAGGAGCGAGCAGGCCCTGGAGGACGGTACGCTGCGTCGGGGGCCGGGGCAGCGAGAGAGAGGATGGGCCTCCAGGAGACCCACTGGCACTGTGGCTGCAGCAATGGGCTCAGGCGTGGGAAGAGTTGTGAGGATGAAGCAGGACCAGGCAGTGTGGTGGTTGTGGTATGGTGTTGTGGTGTAGTTTTGTGTTGTGGTGTGGTGCTGTTGTGTCATGTTCTGTGGTGTTGTGTTGTGGGTTGTGGTGTAGTGTTGTGTTGTTATTGTGTGGTGTTGTGGTGTGTTGTGTGGTGGTGTGGTATGGTGGTGTGGTGTTGTGATATTGTGGTGTGGTGGTGGTGGTGTGTTGTGGTGTGGTGTTGTGGTGTGGTGTAGTGTTGTGTTTTCTTATGTTGTGTTGTGCTGTGTTGTGGTATGTTGTATTGTGGTGTGCTGTGATGTAGTGTTGTGGTGTGTTATTGTGGTGTGGTGTGTTGTAGTCTTGTGTTGTGGTGTTGGGGTATGTTATGCTGTGGTGTTGTGTCATATTGTGGTGTGGTGTGTCATGTTGTGTGGTGTTGTGGTATGTTGTGTGGTTGTGGTGTGTTATTGTGTTGTGTTGTAGTCTGTTGTGTTGTGGTGTTGGGGTATGTTGTGTTATAGTGTTGTGGTGTGGTGTAGTGGTGGTGTGATATGGTGTGGAGTGGTTGTGTTGTGTTGTGTTGCATTGTGGATAGGGCCTCTGTGGGTCAGAACTGACCCGATGGGACCTAACAACAACACCTAGCCAGAACCCCCTCCTGGGACCCCTTCCATCAGAACAGTCAGTACCGTGACCAGGCACCACCTAGTTCTTCTGCTCTCAGGTTGGGAAGGCTGAGGTTCATTTGGGCCGTAACTGTTTCCAGGGGTCTCTGATCTCCGTTCTTCTTTGCTCTTTGGACAGGGAGAGACCTGTGACGGGACCTCCATGCAGACGTCTCTTTTGAAGGCCTCTGGCCGGTCTCAAACTTCCAACCTTCCCGTTAGCAGCCGAGGGTGGTAAACCGCTTGTCCCCCAGGACTCCTTTCCCTTGGGGCCAGGACTTCTTTTGTATTGGGGTGTTTTCTGTTCCAAGGTGGTCACGTGGATGATCTTGTCCTTGAACGACTTGCTCCTCTTGTCCATGCGGCCGTCTCCGTGTCCGGCCATGAAGATGCCCCTCTGCATCCTCAGCCCAAAAAGGTCCGCTGGGGCTACCCTCTCTCTGTCTTCAGCATCCACAATGCCCAATGCCTTTGGGTGGTAGGTCTTTAAGATTCCAACACCCTGTTTTCTTAGTGGCCCGTTCAGGATGTTTTTCTCTTTTCCTGGTCCAATTTTTATAGTAGCCGTTTTCCCAAGAAAGGTGTCCATTTCACTGAGGTTTTCAAGTGTGGGGATGAGCTTGTTTACATGTATATTTTTAAGTCTCTTGGTGACGCGCTCTTTAATCAGCTCCCTTTTTGGTTCTTCTAAGGGTTTTCCCTAAAAGCAAACAAACAAACAAAAAACCCTATTTGGGGAAAAAAATACAGGCTCTTGGTTTTAGTCTGTTTTCTGATCCATTCATTGCTGCTTCTATCTTTTTTGTACCCATTTTCCTTGGCTCTAACGTGTTCTTTTTCGGGCTTCAAAGGCATGGAGCTTTGTGGGAAACTGACCCGGAGGGAAACGTGACCGGGACGGTATTCCCTAACTTATCACGGAGGGAATCTGGAAAGCTGGATTCCATGGTAGGAAAAGCCACCACCTTGGTAGGTTAAAGGTAAAGTCCAAGTACATGATACTGCTTTGAATCTCATTCCGTACATTCCCCCCTAACAGCTGTGCTGCCTTAAAGTGAGCACATGGCTGATTCTGTCTCCCTGGCAGAAGCAGACATCTCCTCCCACGTGTCAGCCGGACCCCCTCAGACCTCCCCCAATGCAGGTATGAGGTTTCCTCACCTGTGAGCTCAGGGACCTTACTGTAGTTACCACTCGCCTTGTGACACATGTAACTACTGAATATGGATGTCTTATGGCTACCTATAAATATCCCGTTAGTGAAGACGCGCTCTCTCCTCCCTCTCTTCTCCCACGTCCACGTGGACCACGAAGAGGGGCTGTGGTGAGCATGGTACCACGAAATGTGTCTGACTCCATTCTTTTGCCCCCTCTCCTAGCTCTCCTACCCTCTAGGACTTTACGGTGATCTTTCTATATTGCAACTGTACAGTTGCGCCTACGGACCCTTTGGTTGTTGGAGGCTGGCTTCCTCCTGACTGGCGTGTTAGTCACACCCGTGTTCTCAGATCGCCGGGAGGGGCTTCACTCCCCTCTGAGGATCAGCCTCACGCAGCCTCCGCACCCTCGAGCGCCCTCGGGTTGTGCGTGTAGAACTTGCACTTTTCCGTAAGTGGCAATTTCGTTCTTCTCGGATCCCTGGCCCGTGACCCTCAAGCCCAGGCATCACTGTCTGCCAGGGGAGGCCGCCAGCGTGTAAAGGAGCCTGGTGGCTGTTAGGGGTTTCACCAGGGCTAAGCCCTGATCTGCCTGTTAACCTCAGCGTTGGCCACTTGAACCCCAGGGTCCGAGGAGGAAAGGCCTGGTGGTCTCATCCTGTGAACATGGCAGTGCAGCTCACCCCTGCACAGGTTCCAGCAGAACTTCCAGACTCAGGTGCAGTGGGAAGACAGTGGGACCATGGAAATGCTATGGGTCGCAAGGGCCTGATTCACAACGTGTCACAGGGGGGTGGGGGGCGCGGGAGTGGTCGGAGCAGGTCAGGGGCCCGCACGAAGGGGTCTTGCAGCAGTAATAGCAACGAGCCTTCATAGTTTCAAACGGGCTGACACCTTCGCTCTCCTGTCCTGGCAGGGTCCCCAGTTAACTGTCCTTCCCTTCGTGGCTACTCATCCAGTCCCTGGAGAAGGACATCATGTTTGGTGAAGTAGAGGGGCAGCAAAACTAGAGAGGCCTCAATGAGCCGGATGGACACAGTGGCGGAAACGATGAACCCAACCATGGGAACCGCTGAGGCTGGCGCAGCCTGGGCAGTGTTTCAGTATGTGATGCGCTGGAACCGACTCTCTGGTGCCTAACAACCACTGCTTTCAGCGAGCTCCATCTGCCATCATCAGTGAGTCCGTTTATTGTGCCCACTGGCCGATAAACACATGTGGGGTTAATTGAAGGGCAGAGGGATAAATGGCTCAGTGAGCCTCACCTTTCTAGTTCTCGGGTCTCTTGCTTTGTGATGGTTGGACCAGGGTGCAGCTGCCTTAGCAGTTCCCTGCTTCAGCTGGCAAGGCTGACTTCCTGCAAGACATCCCCAAGGAGAAACCACATGGACCTACCCCGATGCAGCCCTGGGTGCTGGAGCAGCCGTGTGGAGACCCCTGCCAGCGCTGAGATGCTTACACAGTCACTGACTTGGCTTTCTTCCAACACTCGGCATCATTGCATGTGTTCTGTGAGTTGGAGGAAGATATTTGGATTGGTGGTGGACATATGGGCTAATGGGCTAATGTTGGACTTATAGGTTTGGGCAGCACTGGGTTGGGATGTTTTCTTGATGCACACTTACCCTTTATCTAAAACTCTCTCTTATACATGAGTTTCTGTGGGTTTGCTTCTCTAAAGTACCCAGACTAACACATTCTGGTACCTTGGGAGTGGGGTACTAGAGAAACAAGTCATAAGATGGAGAGTAGATGTTTGTTTGACTTCTCCCTCACGGTAGTTTTTCTTGTCTAGCCAGAGGTCAGATAAAACCACACTATTTACTCAGTTGTTTTCTGGGAAAATATGGGAAGTGTGAAAATAGAAAAGTTTGTCAGCCCACCGCTTTGAGACATTAAAATTTGATCTTTAAATTAGTTTAGGCCACGCCTGCAAAGAAAGCTATGCAAGGAAAGATATGCCCCACCCAGTGCTTTGAAGTACTCAGGAACCAGTAGTATTTGCCAGAAGCTGGAAAAATCTGGAACCATAAAGAAAACACCTCTCTGGGACTAAACGTTAATGGAGGCTGTGAGCAGGCTGAAATGCTTGCTAGGTGCCCACCTGGATCTACTTGCTGAGTGGAAGTGGGAGACATGCAGCAATAAAGAGACGGGTTGAGTTTGGCCACTGACACCTGTGGACTGGTTTACAGGAAGAAAAATAAAGATGAGAGCAGGCTGACTGGTCTAAGGTTCATGACCTAGCATGACGGGGCTAGACTTGTTGAGCATTGGTGAGAGCCCATGGTCTAAAGGCAAGGCGACCAATGGGCACCCTGTGGGGGCTGAGTGAGGCAGCCCACATTGAGTTGACCAGATCCCGACCAGCTGGAGACTTTTGAGCCTGTGAACTGGTGCATATTGTTGCTGACTTTATGGTTGGCCTGTCCGGATTTGACTTTGCTTGTGGATGCAGACGTCACAAGGTTCCAACTGGAATGAAGAGTCTTCAGGTTGAAAAATATGATTGGCTCCTCAGAGAACTGGGTTGATGTAAGTGGGAAGTATATACATTGGATACCCAAAATTGGAGGAGATAAAGACCTGAAGTGGTTGGCTTACAAATTTTCATAGGTGGGGGAAAAAAATTCACAGGATTATAGGGTTAAGGTGTGGGTGTTACTTAATTGCAATTGTAAAGCTAAAAAAGTATGTACAGGTGCCAGGTTGGTAAGGGGTGGATTGAGTTAGTTTATTGTGCCAACCTGGCCAATAAACACGTGTGGGGTTAATTGAAGGGCAGAGGGATAAATGGCTCAGTGCGCCTCGCCTTTCGAGTTCTCCAGTCTCTTGCTTTCTGATGGTCAGACCAGGGTGCAGCTGCCTTAGCCAGTTCCCTGCTTTAGCTGGTAAGGCTCACTTCCTGCGAGACATCCCTGAGGAGAAGGCACATGGACCTACCCCGATGCAGCCCTGGGTGCTGGAGCAGCCGTGTGGAGACCCCTGCCAGTGTTGAGATGTTTACTCATTCACTGACTCGGCTTTCCTCCTGCAGTCGGCATCATGTGTCTGTTTTGTGAGATGGAGGAGGACTTTGTGGATTGGTGGAGGACATATGGGTTAATGTTGGACTTGTGGGTTTGGGCAGCACTGGGTTGGGATGTTTTCTTGATGCACACTTAACTCTATATAAAACTCTTTTACATGGGTTTCTGTGGATTTGTTTCTCTAAAGTACCCAGACTCACACAATCAGTGACATCCCTTGTCCCATGTCTGCTTGGGAATACAACCCGAACCTCTGGCAACTCCCCGTCAAAGGGCGGCTACAATCATTGTTGGATTATCTTCAAATTTTTACTTGCCTGTGATATTAATGATAATGATCTATCACTCGAGTATTCTGTTGGGTCACCTTTCTTTGGAATGGGCATAAATATGGATCTCTTGGCTAAGTAGCTGGCTTCCAAATTCCCGGCACAGAGGAGTGAGGGCTCCTAGTACGTCCTCGGTTGGTCGCATCGTGTCATCCGGCGCTCCATCTATTCCCGAGGTCTCGTTTTTGGATTATGCTTTCAGTGCAGCGTGGACTTCTCCCCTCGGCACCGTCGGTTCTCACTCATATGCTACCTCCTGACACCGCCACCGTGTATTCTTCCACCTTCAATATTTGGCTCTTAGACTCTTTCAACGGTGCTACTCCGGGTTTGGCGTTTTCTTGTGTTTTTTCGGTTGAAGATACGCGGAGCCTGTTCTTCCTGCTGGGGTTTGTAACGCGAGGTCTTGGCACACCGCATTATGGGCACGTCGCTGCCCTTTGACGCCATCATTCCTTCCGTGTGCCCGCTTGAGTTACAGCCCACCTGACTGGAACACACGGCTAATATTGCTAGAAGAAGGTAGTATACTTGTCACTTGGGAATGGGGGTCACTCGAGCACTTACCAAATAGCTGCTTTTGCTGGGAGGACGCTCCGTCGGGCGGCGTCCTAAGAACAACCAGGTTCTCTGTGTGTTCCATGTGTCTCTCCACGTTGTCACCTGGAGCTGTGCAGTCACATCTGCCTCGCTTCCTTTGCTGCTGAGAGGTCCCGTCGGGACCTCTGACCCATGGGGATCCCGAGGACAACAATCCTGCTCCAGCCTCACCAGAATTCGCGTGTCTGAGCCCCTTGGTTAGACTGTGTGGCAGTTACACCATCTACTGTCAGCTTGGGGAGGGGTGCAGTCTAGCCTGCCAATCAGGTCGCAGCTTGATGACCTCATTTGGAGGCACTGAGGAGATAAATAGCTTACTGGAGGCCAGATACACACTCTCCTTGTGAGACATTCCTGTCAGCAAGCCACGTGGAGCTACGCTGATGGTGCCAGAGCCCTGGAGCTGGAGGAGCCACATGGAAACCCACGCCAGCGCTGAGATGCTTCTGCCACCACTGGATCCACAAGTCTTTCCACCAGTGATCTTCCTGCATTCAGCTTCATTGCATGCACTGCGTGAGTCTGAAAAGGAATTTGTAGACTGGTATCAGACTGATGGACTCGATCTGGACTGGGCTGGGATGTTTTCTCAACATGCAATTCTTCTTTGATATGAAGCACTCTCTTATACACCTATGAACGTCTCTGAATTTGTCTCTCTAGTCAACCCAGACTAACGCAGCCTGCCTTTATAGGAAAATCCAGCACACTTACAGAGAAGTACACGAAAGAGAGAAACACAGAGGCCTGCAGTTTATCGCAACAGAAACACCCCGACCTTCCACCCTGAGCCCGCAGGCAAGACCTGAAAAATGATCAGAAGCCCACCCCCACTTCACTGCTCCTCCCTGCAAACGCAGGTGGCCGGCACGACCTTCCGGGACCTCACTCCATACAGCAGCACCTCTCACGTAAAACACGTGTTTAGTTCCGCTGTTGTTGTGAGGGGTCATCGAGTCGGTGCAGACTCACAGGGACCTGACGTCCCACTGAACGAAGCACCGCTCGGCCTGGCAGCGTCCTCACACTCGTTCTATGTCACCGTCGTGTCAAGAGCCCTCCTCCTTGTCACTGATCTTCTGCTTACCCAGGCAAGGTGTTCTCCTTTTTGTTAGTCCAGGTGGACGAGCGAAACACATTCATAGACGCTCATGTGTGTGCGAGAGAGAACTTTATCTCAAAGAGCAATTGTACATGAAGAAAACAGCCTAGTCCAGATCAAGTCTAGAAATCGATATTAGCCCATGTGTCCGACACCAGTCTATAAATTCCTCTCCAGACTCATGCAACACACGCAATGACACCAAATGCAGGAACATCCCAGGTCAGTGGGTGGAGAATCTTATGGATCCAGTGGCGGTGGAAGCGTCTAAGCGTTGGCAGGAGCATCCACGTGGCTCCTCCAGCTCCAGGGCTCTAGCGTAGCTCCATGTGTCTTGTCAGCAGGAATGTCTCGCAGGGAGTGGATCCGTGTCCTGCCTCGTTCTGTCGCACCTCCAAATGAGGTCATCAAGCTGTGACCTCAGGCTAACCTCCACCCCTCCACATTTAATCGTCTCAAGTTGGCACCAGATTATGTAACAACCATACACCCCCAGGGACTAGTCTCTCTCTGATGCTGTGTGTACACACAGACCGGCAAGGGTCAATCCAGAAGCACTGTCACCCAGGGTCCAGTTCAGACACGCACGGGTTCCTTCCAAACATGGCGCGGACAGACAGGTTCCTGCCATCCGTGGGCAGCTTCAGAAGAGGCCTCGCAGTCACACACCTGTCTTCGTCCCCTTGTGGAGGAGACGAGGTCAATAAAGTCCACCGAAAGCCATGGCCTCTGAGGGTGATCTGCGGGGTCAGTGAACTTCACGGTGGAAGGTCGGTCCAGCTCAGAAGCTTATGGCGACTGGCTCCGGGGGCCCAAAGGGTCGTCTTGATAGATCTGTTCACAGGGACACAGGACACTCCCAGGGGCTTGTTAGGAAGAAGCTTTGGGAACATGGAAAACAGCCCTGGTGAGGAAAGGCCAGGCAGCAGGAATTGTTCCCCATCAGAACTAGGTGCCCACTGGTTCTTGGAGGGTGGTGGGCGAGACTGGCCTGCAAGAATTTCCCTGGGAAGGGTCCCCATTCCCCCTCCAGCCCTGAGCCTTGCCCTGCAGGCTTCTTTGTGTCCCAAACTCAAGGAAGATTTCCAAGGAGCAGGAGCCGAGTCCCCAAAAGCACCCCAAACTGCCCTTCTGAAGTGGGGTGAAGCAAAGGGCACAGAGCTGGGGAGCAGCCAGAGGGACTGAAACGCTGGAGACCTGGGTGGAAGGGGGCTGGCTAGTGACACCACGGTCCCCTGTCATGTCCGCAGGGGATCACTCCCGTGTGGTGCTGGAGCGATGCCATTTGCCCGGCCCTTGGGGTACCAGGCTCCTTTCCTTTTATGTGGCACTGAGGGTCGCCGCCTGCTGCTGAGAGTCGTTGGAATGTGCTCATCTTCCATGCTGTACGTAGGCTGATGGAGCTCCAGTGGCGTCGTGGTGGTGAGCTGACTGCCGTGTGCAGGGTCAGCAGTTTGAGTCCCCAGCCCTTCTGAGGCAGAACGGTGAGGCTCTCTGTTCCCGTCAAGACTGACAACCCCAGACACCCAGAGGGGCAGTGCTACCTTGTCCTGTCGGGTCGCCACCACCACGTGTCTGTCAGTGTGTCGTCCTGTGGTGGCTTGAGTGACGCTGTGATGCTGGAAGCTGTGTCACTGGTTTTTCAAATGCCGGCAGGGTCACCCTGTGACTTGACTCAATGGCATTGATTATACTATTCTGTGTCGTTGAACTCCGACTCTGAGTGGCCCCTTGTGACAGATCAGAGCTGCCTCCTACCATTGTCTCAGCGTTCCTCTTGACACACATGCTGGGTTTGGCATTGTGCTGCTAACGGCAGGGTCAGCAGTTCAAACCCACTACCCAGCCCAGAGGCAAAAAAGCACATACAGCCTATTTGGGCCAGGTCCGGATCATGCAGCCGCTCCCCCCAGCTCTCCCAAAGATAGCCTGCTGGTCTGTGCGGCCCCTTCCCCTTTCCTCTCAAGGCCAGAGCTGGACTGTGCAGTTCCTGCCTCCAGCATTCCAAGGAGCTTATCTCTCCGGGCCAGATCTGTGCAGCCCCTTCTCTCAGTGTTCCGGGACGATTTACTCACAAACTACATCCTGACTCAGACCCACAACTGCAGAACCAGAAGGCCTTCCTTTCTTTTATCAGCACACATGTCCTTGGCTCAAGCCCTGTGTATGTCTCACTGCCTCACTGACAGGCGTGACTTCCCTGACCTAACTCGTTGGGTCTTGGAACCCGTCCAGGGGCTCAAGATGCTCCCGTCCCTTTCTCTGCTCTCCCCTCCCTCCTGGGAGTTCTTTCCCTCAATAAAATCTTTCTCAGCTTCACATTCCTGGCTGAATTCTAGCTCCGCTCTGTGCCTCCGTTTCCCCCTTCTCGCAGCCAGAGCACTTCTTAGAGGATGGTCAGACTGTGCCTCACGTCCTTTGGACCTTTCATCAGGAGAGACCAGCCCCTGGGGAAGGACCTGCTGCTAGGTAGAGGAGAGGCAGTGAGAGGGAGGAAGGCCGTGGGACGTAGGAACAATTGTGCGGACGGAGCAGGGCCGGCAGTGTTGTTGTGGGTTGCACCATGTTGCTGTGAGTTGGAATGACTCCACAGCACCTCACAACAATGACAACCACAAGGTGCTTGTCCTTCCCCCAACCCTCTTGCTGCCTTCTCCTTCCTGCCGGTGGACCCTGGTTGCTGCCACATCCCTGGGGATGCACCCATCGCCATTGGACCCACAAGGCTTTGCACCCACCGGCCTGTGATCTTCCTGCATTCTGCATCATTGCATGTGGCTACGTGGGTCTGAAGAGGGACTTACGGACTAGCATCGGACTGATGGACTTGATCTGGGCCGGGCGGGGATGTTTCCTCCGTATGCAATTGCTCTTTGGTAGAAAGCACTCTCTGACACACACATGAGTGGCCCAGGATCTGTTTCTCTCATCAACCTGGCCAGCCAAACGTACACACTATGCAAATTTCTAATTGTACTGTAAGCGTCTCTAAGTGTCTAAGTTATCGAGTGCCGACGGGACAGAAACGCCACAAGTGTGTGCCCCTATCTGACAGGAAGTAGTTTTTCCACAGTTGACCTTTCTCACCCTGCTGTTGGGAGGTGCCAGGGAGTCAGTTCGGACTCTCAGCTGCCCGACGTCCCAGAGAAGCAACCCCTGCCCAGTCCTGCGCCAGCCTCCCAACTGTTGCTCGTTTGAGCCCATTGCTGCAGCCACTGTGTCAGTCTGTCTCACTGAGGGTCTTCCTCCCTCCCACCGGCCTCTATCTGGTCCAGATGTTGGCCTCTTCTGGGGACCGCTCTCTAAACACATGAAACAAAGCCTCACCATTCTAGCTTCTAAGGAACATTCTGGATGAACTGCTTCCAAGGTAGATCTGTTTATTCTTTTTGGCAAACCACGGTACTCACAGTATTCTTTGCCAACACTAATTCAAACGTATCAATTCTTCCGTGGCCCTTCCTTCTTCATGCATTTTCATATGGACAAGAAGTGGTTGAAAATACTCTGACCTGGGCCAGATAGGCCTTAGCCCTCCAAGTGACCCCTTTGCCTGTTAGCATTTTTAAGAGACCGTGTGCAGCAGGTCTGCCCCATGCAGTGCATCGTTGGATTTTATGGCATGGATTACGGATCCAAGTAAGATGAAATCCTTGGATCCAGTGGCATAGCGGTCACGCACTGGGCTGCACTCTGCAAGGCTGGCAGTTCAAAACCACCAGCTTCTCCTCAGGAGAAATCAGGGCATTCTACTCCCCCTAAAGAGTCACAGTCTCGTGTGTGTAAGCAAATGTGGTGAAGAAAGCTGATGGTGCCCGGCTATCAAAAAGATATAGCGTCTAGGGTCTTAAAGACTTGAAGGCAAATAAGCGGCCATCTAGCTCAGAAGCAACAAAGCCCACAGAGAAGAAGCACACGGCCTAAGCGAATACAAGGTGTTGAATGGACCATGTAGCAGATACAAAGGAACAAAAACAATCATTGTGTGACCACCTTCCTCACATAATCACTGAAGACGAAAGTGTGCATAAGCAAGTGTGGTGAAGAAGGCTGATGGTGCCCGGCTACTGAGAGATATAGCATCTGGGGACTTAAAGGCTTGAAAAGAAACAAGCGGCCATCTAGCCCATAAGCAACCGAGCCCACATGGAAGCAGCACACCAACATAGGTGACCATGAAGGACAGAGGGGACCAGGTCTCCAACAACAAAGGTGGAGTGGTGGTGAGAATCACATCACTGTGAAAGAGGGGGAGTGCATGATGGGGACCCAATGCCCATCTGTAGACAGCTGGACACCCCTTCCAGAGGGGTAGTGTGGAGGAGATGGGCCACTCAGGGTTCAGTGTAGCAACAGTGAAACTCAAAACCTTCCTCTAGTTCCTGAACGCTTCCTCCCCTCCCAATCATCATGACCCCAATTCTACCTTGCCTTGCGGACCTGGTTATACCAGAGGATGTACAGCGGTGCAGTGGGGATCTGGAGGCACAGGGAATCTAGGACAGACGAACCCCTCAACACCAGCGGTGGGAGTGGCGACACCGGGAGGGAAGGGGGTGTAGAAAGGGAGAACCGATCTCAGAGATCTATGTGTAACCTCCTCTCTGGGAGATGGACAATGGGGAGGCGGGTGAGGGGAGACGCCGGGGAGTGTAAGATAAGATATAATAATTATTTATAAACTATCAAGGGACCAGGGGTGGGATCGGGGAGGGAGGGGGATGGGGGGAAAAAAGGGAAACCAAGCTGATTCCAGGAACCCAAGTGGAAGGTGAATTATGAGAATGACGAGTGCTACGAATGTATAAGGGTGCTTTGCTCAATTGATGTATGTACAGACTGTGATAAGAGCCTTATGAGCCCCAATAAAAAGATTTTTTTAAAAAGTTACAGTCTCCGTGTGGCGGTTACATCATCTTTCTACTTGGGAAGGGATGGAGTTTAGCCGGTCAACAAGGTCTCAGTTTTTTGACCTCATTTGGAGGCATGAAGTCGTTCAAGTCCTCAGTTTCGGCAAGCAAGGCTGTGTCTTCTGCATCCTACGCATTGGTAACAAGACTTTCTCCAGACGGTGCCCTGGTCTTCAGAGTCCAGCCTCTGGGCGTGTTTGCTCAGCATTCAGATCGAATACAGATGGTGAAAGGGCGCAACCCCGACGTACACCTTTTCTGACTGGAAACCATGTGGCCTCATCTGCTGAACGAAGGTCTCGGCTCTTGGGGGGGGTCTTCTGAGCTTCTATTCCAGAGCCATCTTCATGTGGCCTGGCCTCTCTCTTCCTCTATCTGCTGCTTTTGCTTAATGTCCTGTACACCCTGGTGGTGTAGTGTTTACGAGTTGGGTCGTGATCCGCAGGGTCGGCAGTTCAAAACTACCAGGTGATCCTCCATCAGAACATAGGACTTTCAATTCCCATAATCAGTTGCAGTTTCAGAAACCCATGGGGGCAATTCTACCCGGTCCTATAAGGTCTCTGTGAGTCAGCATCGACTCGAGGGCAGTGAGGTTGGTTGTTTCTGGAAATCTCAGATTGACTCCAGACACACCCTGCATCAATCCTGATTCCAAAACGCAACCCGTCACCACAATAACCGCAGTATGGAAGTTCGGATTCACCATCCGGGTCTGGAGGAGGAGAGGAGGGCAGCGTTCCCTGTCGACGCCACGTTAAGCGGCAATTCCTTGTCCTCACTTGGCCATCTACACCCCGAGGAAAGCATGCTACTGTCTTCCACCCCAGGAAGGGGCTGGCCCCTCGGGCCAGCTGAGGTCACTGTGCCTTTGCAACCCCTAGTCCAGCTGGGTAGGGACTTTAGAGAGGAAAGCATCGTCCCCAATCGGCCGCTCCTTCAAGAATGTTTCCCTTGGCACCTGAGTCAGCCTTCTGCCCTTGAGTGATCTCATCAATTGGCCAGTCCCAAAAGGCTTGCTCAGGAATGCTCTTGGAAGGACTAACCCAGACCCTCCCATCCCATTTCACTGGCCCCAGAATCCTGGCCTCAACCTAAGCCAAGCTCAGGATGATGGCACCCACTCTGAAAGCCCCTCCCTCAGCAGCTCCAAGCCTTCCCGACCCTACCCAGGAAAGGTCAGCGCACCTTGTTGTTGTTTTGTTTGATTGTTTGTTTGTTTGTTGGGGGGATTAGATAGATGTATATAACTTCTTTATTGAGACATCATCTTCATAATATATACCACACCTAGTTAAAGTACACAAGTCAATGGTTTTTAGGATAGTTACTGTGTTAGACCATGTTGACCAGACAAACAAATCTAGATATGGATAAATAGATATATTGAAAACGCTTTATATTAAACATCCCTTCCCAGTCCAGATCAAGTCCATCAGTCCAGTATTGTCCCATAAGCCTGATACTAGTCCGTCAGTCCCTCTTCAGACTCATGCAGTCACATGCAATGATGCAGGATGCAGGAAGGTCACAGGCCAGTGGGTGCAAAGTCTTCCCGATCCCAATGGCATCTCCAGGCTTCTGGCCGCCATCAGTGGGTCTCAACATGGCTCATCAACAGGAAGGTGAAGCACAGAGCGTGTGTGACCTCCTCCAGGAAGGAAGAGGGAGAGGCCAGCCCGGGAACTGTTTATCTCAGCGGCCCTCCAATCAAGCTGTGACCTGATTGACAGGCTAAACTCCACCCACATGTTACTATGGGAGCCACGTTGGCACAGAAAACCTATCAGAGTTACAGAGTTGGCAAGCCATCAGCACAATCCATTTTAGATCAGTTTCATTACCTCACAGCTTGTTCCCAGTAATAGTCACTCCCCAGACCCCCTGCCCTTACCCCTGACCTGCTCACCCCAGCCATGGTTCATAGCGGCCTCTCATCTACTCTGTGTATCTGCCCACTCTGGGCTCTTCTCTGGCTGGGTCTCCCCTTCTTTCCTGCACAATGTTTCAAGGTCCTCACATGTATCAGAACCCCATGCCTCTTTATCGCCAGGCAACATGCCATGGTGTGGGTGCATTAAAGTCTCCAGCAGTGGCTTCCACAAGGTAAGGAGTTCAAACCCACCAGCCTCTTCAGGGGAGAAAGAGGAGGCTGTTGGCTTCCATTAAGAGCTACAGCCTCAGAAACCCACAGGGGCCATGCTGCCCCGCCCAATAAGGTTGCTGTGAGTCAGATCTTCATCCATAAGTCAGCTGGTGGACTTGTGGGTTTCCCTGCCTCCTGGTGAACAGGAGGGCTGTTGCCAGGAGCACCTCCTACAAGGCTATGTGTGCACACGTGTCCTCATTTCTCGTCGGTGCATGCCTCGTGGTGCAATTTCCGGGTCATGTGGTAAGTTTACCTTTGACATTTGGAGAAACCACCCAGATGGTGCCTGCACACTGCTGCCCCGTGTTGCAGTCCTCCCAGCAGTGCACGAGAGATCCAACTCCCCGGGGTGCCCAGCAACCCCTGTAACTCTGACCTGGCTTTGCCTTGGTCCTCGGAGCCCCGGTGAGGCTGTGGGTTAGGCATTTGGACTGCTCACTACAGAGCCAGCGGTTCAAAGCCATTAGCCACTGTGCAGGGGGGAAATGAGGCTGTCGAGGATCTAGGATCACTGTAAGTCAGGACCGACTCAGCGGCAGTGGGCTTCGGGGTCCCAAAGAGGCCCTAGTGGCACTGTGGGTTAAGCGTTGGGCTGCTGGCCAAGGTCAAGATAAGACTCGAGTCAATCACAAGGCCAGGTGGGTTGAAAACAGCAAAATTTACTTCTCGCCTGGGTACACACAGACAGGCAGACAGTGAACTCGAGCTGAAAGCCTAGTGCCCTTACACACTATGAAGAAATGAGAGGCTGGGCCCCTCTCGGGCGGAAAATATAGGCTGGGTCTTCTGGATCAGTCTGCCTCCTGAAGCTCCACGTGGTCATTTTCGGACACCATCATTGGTGGTTCGCTGATTCCCTCATCACTGTCCTTGGTTCGCTGGCCTCTGACGAAGGCACTTCCTTTCCTGTGTGTTCAGAACTCTTTAGAGGCCCCACCCTGGGCAGAACTTTTTAGGGTGGGCTCTGGGGCACACACGGAGGACTCTGTTGAGCCTCACAATCAGTAGTTCAGGCCATCAGGCGCTCTGTAGGAGAAAGATGTCGCTGTCTGGTTCCATTAAGATTTACAACCTGGGAACCTTCTCTGTCCTATGGGGTCACCTTGAGTCAGCATCAACTCAGTGGCAGCGGGTTCAGTGTCAGAGTTTAGAGCCTTGCTGGAAGGACCAGAGTGGAAACATGGTGATGTGCTCGGCCACTCATGGAAAGGCCAGAGGTTCAAAGCCCCCAACTGCTCAGAGGGACAATGATAGGGCAGTCTGCTTCCTTGAGAACACGATGGGCATGTGCACCTTGCCTGGCAGGGCCCTGTGGTAGTTACATCATCTCCTGTCAACTTGAGGGTATAAAGAGGGAAGAGGGGGAAGTTAGCCTGTCAATCAGGTCACAACTCAACGACCTCATTTGGAGGTACAATGGATATAAATAGCTCACAGAGGCCAGACCCCCTCTCTCACTGCTTCACCTTCCTGTTGACAAGCCACGTGGAGCCAGAGCCCTGGAGATGACCCACCACCACTGGTTCCACAAGACTTTCCACCCACTGGCCTGTGATGTTCCTGCATCATTGCTTGTGCTGCGTGAGTCTGAAGAGGAATGTATAGACTAGTATCAGACATATGGACTTGCTCTGGACTGGGCTGGGATGTTTTCTTAAGGTACAATTGCTCTTTGATATAAGACGCTGTCTTATACACATGAGTGTCTCTGAATTTGTTTCTCTAGTCAACACGGACTCACCCAGGTCCCCTGGACGGCAGTGGACTTGGGGTTTGCGTCCTGTGGCCGTGAAGTGACAGCCGACCCTGATGCTGCACTGCGTCTCCTGGTGGTCAGTGGTGCGGGGCGCGTTTGCTGCTTGTACTGGGATGGGCGCCTGGTCTTCTGAGGCACTACTATTCAGAACCTTGTGCCACTGGTTCATTTTGTCCTTTACCAGAGTCCTTCATGTCGTCTAGGTACAAGTCCCTCACCGGCATCTCACCCACAAGTCCCTCACTGCGCATCGTCCATCACCATCTGTGGGTTGCCCTTCCTCTTGGTGGGTGAGGGCCTTAGCAGGACTAGTGTTTTCATTCTGGTGATGGACAATGTATCTACTTCTGTCTCTGTGCCTTTGGTCTTATCGCTAAGACCCAATCCTTGGGGCCTAAAGCTCAATGCTTTCTTTCCCAGGTGCTTTATAGATTTAGCTCTTATATTGAAGGCTTTGCTCCATTGTGAGTATGTTTCTCTGTATGGCGTGAGGTAGGGATTAAACTTTATTCTTTTGCATGCAGAGAACTCTAATGGGGCTGCTTTCTCCTGCTCTTTTGTCTGTCTGTCACCTTATGTATTTTTCGTGATCTGGGAAGTGCCCTCTCATTAGATCCCAGCGAGGCCAGCTTGCCATTGTGACATTGTGTTCCCAATGTGAATGCTTGAGAGGATGCACACATGCCATCCCTTGCAGGGTGGCATCTGAGAGCGATGAGGTGCCTGGGGAGGACTTGTCACCCAGCCCCGCACAGGGTGGCAAACCCTCGGGGGAAACCCTAGAGCAGTGGTCCTCAACCTTCCTAATCCCACGACCCTTTCATACAGTTCCTCATGTGGCAGTGACCCCCCAACCATAAAATTATTCTCATTGCTACTTCCTCACTGCAATTTTGCTACTGTGATGAATCGGGCGACCCCTGTGGAAGGGCTGTTTGACCCCCAGGTTGGGAACTGCTGTGAGGGGGCTCTTGTCTTCTCTGGCTGACTCACTTGGTTTTCATGAAAGCGCTAACATTTGTGGTGCAGGTGCACCTACTGGGTCTCCCAGCCCTTTCTGGCTCAGGCAGGAGGGGGCAAAGGACCTTGAGTGGCAGACGGATGCTGCCTGGGGAGGGAGGGAGATGGAACAGACGCCTTGGTGAGAAGCAGGAGCCACACTTGAACTCTGGTCAAGCCCTCTGACAGGCAGCACCATACCTTATCGGCACTTCTGCCTGTCCCCATTGCCAAGCCCTGATCTGGCACACAGCAGTTGCAGGGTGACTATTTGAACAAGTGGGTGGAGATCTAAATGCCAACGTGAAGGGGCGAGCGGGAAGCATGCCCTGAGGGAGGGGCATTGGAAAGGACCATCTGCTATTGGTGAGCACCAGCCCCTCCCCAGGGGCCAACCCGGCAGTTCTGGGGAAGCTGTTGCCCACTCATCCCAGCTGTCTGTCCTGAGGAGAGCATAAACGGGGTGAACTTGAATGAAGCTGCCTCCCTCCTCCATGAGCCTTGGGAGGAACACTCGGTCCTGCCCCAGCTGTGTGGGAAGCATGCGTTCTAGAAAGCCCCGAAGGGAGAGGTGGGGGCGTACCCTAGTGTCCATGGTTTGGCCCCGGACCAGAGCTGGGCATGACAGCCCGGCTCTCCCGATGGCTAAAGGCAAAGGAAGGAGGGCACTGGAGGCCTGCTGGCACCTATGGGTGGGAGGTAGCATCTGCGCTGCCCACTGGCAGTCAGGCTGAGGGCCTGGGCTGACAATGGGCAGAGAGAGGACAAAACAGCCTGAGTCCTCCGTGTCTCCGCTAGAGGGTGAGCTGAAGGTCAGGGCACTCACACCTGGAGGCCATTGTGGTGGGCTGAATGGAGTCCCAGACCATAGCCTCTGTGCCGGAGGATGGGACCTGACTTGGAACTAGGGTATCTCTCTGCCCCAGTGACCGAGTGGAGCATCTCGTTTGCTGTCAGCCTGGATCGCCTGCCTGGGCCCTGGCTCCTGCTCAGGTGTCTCTGTGTGAGAAATCGGTGGGCAGTTTCCATGCCAAGGAACGTCACCTGCAAAGGTGGAGAGGGGCTACACGCCAGCGATGCCCAGGGCCACGGGAACTGGAAGGTGACCTGGAAGGAGCTCACCCACAGCTGGACCACACAGCCCGACCGGCCTCCCAGCTGAGGGAAAGTCCATGTCCTGCATGTCCGGTCACCAGGCTTTGGGCCATTTGTCACAACAGCCACAGGAAGCTCATCCTGTCTTCCTGACCCTGAGCCAGGCCCAGGCACCGCCTTTCCCAGGATGCTGCATCCTGTTCCAGGGACGATGCCGTCTCTCCTGCCCACCCCTGAGACTGAGAACAGGGTGTCTGTGTGGCCTGGAGCCCCGCAGTCTCTGGCAGCTCCCCCACAGGAAGACAAGCAATGGGGCGCCAGCATGTGCCTGCTGGGACCCAGGGCCCCCAGGGCGGCCGGCAGTGAGTCAGGCTGCAGGAAAGGGTGGAGCTCCCGTAGAATAACCAAGCAGAAGAGGCTCTCTGCTGAGAAAGGCAATTCCAAGTTTAATGGTTTCAGAGCAGCGCGCACCGGGCACCCAGCAGGCACTTCCAGAGAAATGGAGGGGGTGTGAGCCCTGCAGGCCAGCCCATGGTGCGCAGGGAGGGCTGGACCCGAGCAGGTAGTGCTAGGGGGACTCTCCAGATAGAGCGGATGGACATATTGGACATCCAGCTTGCCAGGCCCTGACCCGGATACCGACCATGGTGTCACAGAGAGAAAGGGCAGTTGTCCTTAACCTGCTCCCAAGAGGGGCCATGCTCCAGAAACAGCCAAAGGAGGTTTCTAGCAGGAGGGCTCTGTCCAGCTCCGTCCAGCCCCATCCTGCCCGAGAGCACCCTCCGTGTGGGCGGCAGCCCCTTCCCAGCTCCCCACGTGTGCCCTCTCCAAGCAGGTGGACCCTCAGGGCTTGGACACAGGCAGAGCCCCTTGTGGCCGGCCCTGTCCTGCAGTCCAGAGGGAGCCTCACCCATCGGGCCTGGGACTCCGGTGCAGGATGGGTGAGGCCCCCAGGCCGTATAGTCAGATGGTGCTGAGAACACACGGGGTAGCGAACTTGGAGACTGCTGACCAGGTGGCTCCCCCTTATACTGTATCATAGCGCAATCAACGCGCTCACCGAGTGATTGCGGGGCGACCAGGAACCCTTGGCTGTTGGTATTCTACGACCGTTATCTGCATGTCCTGGTCAGCACCTTGTGCGTGTGTGTGTGTGTGTGTGCGCGCATTATATGTGGAAACAAGGTAACTAACCGTGACAGTGGCCTCCAAGCCAAAGCCTGGAGCCTTCTGTGGCTGAGCAGCATGGGGCTAGAACAGAAAGCTGATGGCGAGGGCAGGGAAGGGGGCAGGCGTGGAGACCTCCCTGGGGCCTGTGGATGGGATTCGGGAGCAGAGCAGAGCCTGGTGGTCTTAACCTGCTTCTGCTTCCGTGGAGCCCCTTGACGTGCACACCGAGTGCTGCCGGAGTCAACTCCACCCGGAGAGGCCCTGGGAGGCAGGCCTGGCAAGCTGCTTCTGCAAGCCTGGCCCCGAGAAGAGCCTGCAGCCCTGCCCCACGCTGACGCACTCGTCTCCACGAGCCACCACCAGGGGCTGTGCAGCTGGCACCCGGAGTGGCATCGCTTCTCCAGGGTGTTCCTGCATGGTGCAGCTGGGCAAGCATTGAACTGCTTGCTCACTAGGAGGCGCCGGCGAGTAAAGCCTGGTGGACCCCTGGGGAGCGCAGTCCCACCCTGACCCACAAGGGGTCACTGGGGTGGAGCGGCTTTGCCCCACCTCCTTTGACTTTTTCGGTTTTATTCCTCCGGGGACCCTCGGCGCTGCCAACTGCCACCAAGAACCTGCTGCCTGGAGTAAGCACACCTTGTCCCCCAGCCTGAAGTGAACAGAAGGGGGCTTGACAGGCGCCCACTAAAGACTGATACCTGTGTCCCCAACCCCCCTTGCTGTTGTGGCTCAGAAAGACCTGCTGCGGCAAAGGCATGGAGTTGGGGGAGGGGGGGGTGGCCACTGCCGAGCATGGCACTGCTCCAGCTGTCCCCAGGGAGTTTGGATGTGGCCTAAAAGGGGCTGCCCACTGTGGTCTCCTGGGTCCCTGAGCTCTGCCCCCACGCCCACCTCACCACTGAACTCGATTCCACTGTGATCTCACTTCCCACGCACCTATGTGACCGCTTGGAAACAGCCCTCCAGGGTGACTGGGTGGGAAGGCGGGCTTAGCCACGCCTGCCCTGTCTGCACACCCTTTGTCCAAACCTTGAGAATTTGCTAATAACTTCCAGGAAGGGAGTGAGATGTTGCCCTGGTCCTGCCAAGACTCTTAGGGGTGGGGGTGGGGGGTCACTTAAGGACATGCGCGCAGAGTGGCCGAGCAGAGCAGAGGGCTCCTCGGGCCTCAGGTACCCAGGATGTCACCTGCCCTCAGGGTTCCGTGTGGTCCCCAGCCCTGGACCACAGGGCGCTTTCTGCCAGTCGTGCTCAACACCAAAGCCAGCCGGGAAGCGGGGACGGGGTGCCTGGTGGGAAGCGGGGTTAGGTCGGCCGCTAGGGATCGGACGTGTGCTTGACCAGGTAGCCACTGAAGGTGATGTAGGTGTCGAACTCGTCGCTGAAGATGGCATTCTCCCGCTCACCCTTGAAGAGGCGCACCCACACCTCGTCCTGCTCTCGAAGCTCCAGCATCAGGCTCTGGCTCTGCATGATGCTGCGGTCGCTCACCTGCGCATACAGGATCACCACCTCCGCCTCGTTGCGCATGATGTGCAGGTAGGTCTCCTTCTGGTTCCAGGTGTGCACGTTGAGACTGAAGAAGTAGATGCCGGGCACATAGCAGTAGAACTTGCCCGTGAACATGTTGAAGTGGCCGTAGAGGTTTACGAACTCCGTGTCGAAGACCACCGTCTGGAAGTAGTCATTGCTGTGCAGTGACTTCCTCCGGCCCACAGAGAAGGCCGCATAGTGTGTCTTGCAGCGGTCCCCGGGTGCCCCCACTGAGCCCTTCTGCCCCTTGGGGCCCACATGGCCCCGGGCACCCACCGAGCCCGTTTTGCCGAACTTTCCCTGGAGGCCTCGGTCTCCTCGGTCACCCTTCTCACCTGGAAGGGACAGGGGGACACAGAGAAGGTGAGGCAGACAGCTCGGGGACAGGGGGGGTGTCTCCCTACTGGGCTCACTACTCATGACTTTATCCTCTTTGATGATCACGGGCACAGTGACCTGCTGGTGGTGCTGTGGTCAAAGCACTGGGCTGTTAACAGAAAGGTCGGTGGTTCGAGTTCACCAACCGCTTCGAGGGAGAAAGGGGAGTCTGGGACCCCTCTGAGAGTCTGAAGGGTGATTTATGGACTTATGGACATGATCTGGACTGGGCGGGATGTCTGCTTCATATACAATTGCTCTTTGATAGAAAGCTCTCTCTTACACATAGATGAGTACCTGGGATTTGTTTCTCTAGTCCACCCAGACTCATACACTGCTCCCATGAAGCGTGAACATCTCAGAACCCCCCTGGGGTGGGTCTGCGCTGTGGTCTGGGGTCACTGTGAGTCATACTCGATTGCATGGCTGTGCTGTGGCTGGGGTCCCTTCCCCACCCCCCGGTGACCTATGTGTCTGCCTATCCTGGACACTCCCTGTCCCTGGAGTCCTACAGCATGTGTGCATGTGACTGATTCACATCTGGGACTGATTCACTCAGCATTAACCCTTTCCGGGTCCACCCCGTGGTAATGAGGACCAGGGATATTGATTCTTTAAGGCTGAGCAACACCCCCCTCCCCATTGTGTGGGTGAACGGCACTCTTCATCAGGTAGGGGCCACATGGACTGACACCCCATCCCCAGTCACACTCAGGCTGGTGTGACCAGAGCTCCGGTGAACATGGGGGACCTGTGCCAGTCTGAGTTCTGGCTTGGAATCTGGAGTCTGGACCCTGGGGTGGGGCAGCTGGGCCCCGGGTGGACCTTTGTTAACTCTCTGAGCAGTTCCCACTTGTGCACCCCCTGATAGCCCCCACCTCCACCCATCAGTCAAACCAGCGGGCCCCTCCAATCTCAAGGGGGTTCCTCTGTCCATCCAGAAGCACTCGTCACCATTGTTTTTCCCCTTCCCAGAAGCCTTGGCAGAGGGCGGGGAACATGTGGGGCTGTCCAGAAGCAGCAGCGTCCACAGCCAGGCCTGCTGCTGGCTCTGAACACGTAGGGAGCAGATGTGGGCATAGGAGACAGGGGACACTGGCCATCCAGGCGGGCAGTGGCACTCGGGGGACCCCTGTGTTGTGCCAAGCCTCGGGATTGGCCTGGGAATATGCTGGGGGTGGGGGTGGGGAAGGCTCTGCAAAGCCCCCTCTCCTGTTCTTGGGGCTGCCGCCCCTTTTCATCCCCTCCCCCTGGATAACCTCAGCAACTCAATTTCCTTCTCCTCCTTCCCCCTCCCTCTCGAGCTGACAGCTGGCTTCTATGCTCCACTCTACCCCACCCCACCTCTGCTGCCACCCCAGCACCAGGGAGCAATTCTCTGGTCCCAGTACTCTCCCTGGAATCACCCACCCCCTCCCCCGTCGGTCCTGCAGCAACTGACCTTTCAGGATGGTGATGTTGACCTGGGGCACTGGGATGGGCTGGTACATGGGAGTCACAGGGTCACAGCAGCGGAAGCATCTAGAAGCAGCTGGTTCCTCTGCCTGGTGGGGGCTGTGTTTCTCAGGTGTTTCGTCAGTCCTGAGGGATTGAAGGCCTCAAGGTCAACGCAGTGAACTCTCAGAGCCCAGAACCTCCCACTTCTGTGTGCCCCTGCACACACGGTGGAGACCCAGCCGGTCACCAGTGAGGGCCGTGTGAGGGGCCCAGGGGGAACCCACACGTCCAGGAGAGCCTTTGGGCCTGGTGTGTGCTACACCGCCGTGTAAAGGCTGGCAGACCCACCCAGCAGTGCTGAGCAAGAAAGGCCTAGCAGTCCACATCCAGAAAGCCAGCAGTGAAGGAAAAGCCCTGTGGGCCAGTCCCACCTGCACTCAGGGTCTGCAGGGGGGCAGAAACCACTGGACAGCAACAGGCCTGGCTACTTTTTTATTTGTTGCCACTGAGTCAATTTCTAAGGCTGGGACCTTTTGGAAGCAGGCAGGGTGTTTCAAAGTGCCAACCCTCCAGGTTGCCTAACCCCTCCCAGCCTCTTCTCCAACCCACCCACCCGTGCCCTGGCCAGGGACTTCTTCGCTTCAAGACAGTCACCGATACATAGAGCATTGTGTTCGCTATTCAGCCCATGGTTCTACGGAATATTCCTGAGCTGCTGCTTTCTAAACTGGAGGTTCCGCTACAATGTTGCAGCTGTGGCAGGGCCGCAACAGCTCCATAGCCCCATCGTGTGGTGTTCCTCTGAACTGTGAGCCCGGGGGTTCAGGCTCACAGATTTCTTCCCGTCTCTTGTTACATGTGTGTTCAGTCTCACTGTGATCCCACACTGGCCTCCCTCGGCCACTTCCTCCCTGGATCTGCTGAATCCCTCCCTGCTGCTCCCTCCCCCTTCGAACTCTGCCCTGCGCCAAAGGCTGCCCCCTTGTTGTCTCCTGGTGGGTGATTCTCAGATGTGTGTGTCTGCTATGTCATTGCCCCTTACAGATCCCTCTGTTGTTGGGCTGACAGCAAAGCCATGGGTGGGGGTGAGTTCAGTTCCCCACATGAAGGGTGACTGAGGGCCAGAGTCTGGGGGGTCCCACCAGGCTCTAACTGATGGATAAGTCTGGTCGATTTTATGATCCTGAGTTCTAGTCTGTGTTTCCCCCCACTCTCCCCAGAACCCTGTAATGGGATCCGTAGCCAGGCACCATGGGCACCATCTAGTGCCTCCGGTCTCAAGGTCCCGGAGGCAGATATGTACCACACAGACACTTTCATGGGATAAGGCAGGACTGGAGGGCAGTCAGAAAGGCTGGGCTGGGGGCTGGTTTGTTGTGAGAAAGTGCCTGAGGTGTGTGTCTGTGGGGGGGGGGGGGTCTCACCAGACTCAGTTCCCCTGGGGTCCAACTGTGCCTGGGCTTCCGTGCTCAGATCCAGAAAGGCCCCTCAGAGCTCCCCCACAGCCCCTGGGGGCAGCCAGGCCCTCTGACCCTGTGTCCACAGTCCTTACCTCTCATTGTGGTCCTGAGGGGGCAGTGTCTCCTTGGTCCCCTTCACCTTGGCATATCCTGGGGCCACCTCAAGTTCCTGCGGGGTCTGCTGGCCATGGGGCACGCGGCCCAGCACCGGGGCCCAGGTAAAAATCAGCAGCAGACAGCAGCCCTGCAGGGAGCCCAGGGCATGGGGGCCCATCTTCCCACTGAGGCCTGATGGGAGACACCAGAGGTGGGTTGGATGAAGGGCCGTGTGAAGGAGGGAGGGGTTCCCCAGAGAAGCAGTTAAGAAACCAGAGTGTTTTCCCAGGCCAGTGAAGACCACAAGCTGCTGCAACCACAGCTCCTTCTTGGCCGCCACCACCCCTCCTCGCGGGGCTGCACACCAGCCCCATGCACACCAACACACACCCACACTCATGCTCAGGTGGTGGTGGCAGCCAGCTTGGACTTGATCTGCCCCAGGTGACAGCCTGATGAGGTGACTCCCCCCCCTGCAAGGATGCCCCCCCCCCCGCAGTGTGATGCAGCTGGCAAGTGTCTTCACTGCCCTGAGCTGCTCCACAGGCCGCTCCTCCATTTCCTGGCTGCATTGTCCTCAGCTGTTCCAGGCCACGTGGCTGCGGCGGCAGTAGTGGGGGGTGGGGGGGAGCAGGGCAGCGGCTTTGACTACTCTGAGGTCATCCTGTGGGTTCCTAGGAAGGGCTTGCCTCCCTTGTCAGCCTGGCAGGATGGCTAACCCTGTAACCAGCACACACACCCTGCTCCCCCACCCCCACCCACATACACGCCACCCGGGCAGTCAGGTGTCCCTGAGGATCCCAACCCCGCAGCCTCGAGGGCCCAGCTTTCCACAATGCCCTGGTTGCTGCCACCCCGGGTCTTAGAGCTCCCTGTGAGCATCGAGACCCCTGAGCCAACCCCACTCACGGTGGCCCCACGTACCCCACACCACCTTAGTGTTGTCACCGGCTTAGTGTTTGGGAGTCAGATCACCAGGCCTTTCTTCCTGGTGCCTCTGAGGGGACCCTTCCCAGTAGCAGCCAAAGACATTGATGGCTTACACTACCCAGGTGCTCCGGTCACTCTGGCCCTCCCACACACACCGCCCCCCAAAGTAACCTGGTTAACAGGAATCACAGGCGGGTAAGCATCAGGCTGCTAACTGCCAGACAGATGGTTCAAACCCACCAGCTGCTCCTCGGGAGAAAGACGAGGCCACCTGCTTCTGTAAGGCTGACTGCCTCGGGATCCCGCAAGCAGTTCTGCTCTGTCCTAGAAAAAAAACTCACTGCCGTTGAGTTCATGCTGACTCACAGAGACCCCATGAGTTTCCGAGACTCTTACTCTGTAGAAATAGAACAAACGCCTCGGCTTTCTTCCTCAGAGCAGCTGGTGATTCCGAACTGCTGACCTTGTGGTGAGCAGCCCAACCTGGGGGTTAGTCACCCCAAGGCCGCCCGGGCTCCTTCCTCTGTCCTGTGGGGATCAACTGTGAGTCGGGATCGCCTAGAAATCGCCTAGAAAAGACCGCAGGTTTGGCTTTGTTCGCTTTACGGGAATCCACTCACACACATGTGAGTTACAACAACACAATGTGCAGTGGAGAACTGAGGCTGAGAGGATTATTTGTTAGTCTGTTTTTGTGAGCTACCCCCAGGCAGTGTCCTGCTCCAGGAGACCCCACAGAAAACAATGAAACTGCCCTGGCACGCGCCGCCAGTGGGTCTGTGTTGGCATCCACAGTGGTTTTGTTGGCAGATTGTCGTAAAGAGACCTCCAGGCCTTTCTTCCTAGCCCCTCTCAGTCTGGATGCTCCACTGAAGCCCGTTCAGCCAGCTAGCAACACGCCAGTCTCCACTGGGGAGGAATCGAACCCAGGCCTCCCCGCATGGAGGCAAAGAGTCCACCAACTCAGTCACCGTGACCTCCCTGGCTGGCCTCCCGCCACCCGCTTTTCAAGGGGCAGGGAGTAGATTTGAACCCAGACAGATGGGCCTCCGAAGGTATCCCCGTCCTATTCTGACATCGGCAGATGTGCCTGCTGGACCCCCGAGCCCTCATCCACGCCGGCCTACAGACCACACATCGGAGACCATGCAGGCCCCTGCAGCCTGCTTCCAGTGTGTGGACGTCTCTGTTTCCTCTGTTTCCTCGGCGCCTTCATAATTACTGCTTCATTACCCTCCCTCCTTGTCAAGGCCAAGCTTGCGTCAGTCAAAAGGAAGAGCGCTTTCGTTCCTGAAACACCCCTCCCCTCTGTGTCCAGAGGAATCGGTGTAGCCATTCGGGGGCAGGGGGAAAGCACAGGGTCCCCCCGGAAGAAGAAGGGACAGGCTTGCACTAGCCACAGTCTCTCAGCCTGGGCCCTGGGGACATTTGGGACACTTGGGGGGGTCCCATGCACCTTAGGGTCTTAGCAACCCCTGCCACCACTGGCTGGATGCCAGCAGTGCAGGCAGACTCCCAGTGGTGACCAACAAAATTGTCCCCATACTTTGCCTGTGTGTGCTGTGGGGGCCAGCCGAGCTTCCCTCCGCGGGCTGACATGTATTGGGTCTTCCCGAAGGGCCTGGTGACGCAGTGGCTAAGAGCTCAGTTGCTCAGTGAAAGGTGGCAATTGGAGCTCCTCAGCCCCGCCCCGTCCCGCCCCCTGCCCAGAAGAAAGATGAGGCCATCTGCTTCTATAAAGATGGACAGCAGCCTCGGAACCACCACCACCCCACCACCCCACCACCATTCTGTGCCGTCCCACAGGGCAGGGCAGGCAGGGTGGGACCAGCGACATTGGACAGTGAGGCAGTTGCTGCTGTTGTTGTTAGTGTGCCCCAAGTGGGCCCCCATTCTCAGTAACCCCAGGCCCAACAACAGGGTCTTCATTGGATTCATTTGAAGTGTGGATCACCAGCTCTTTCTTCCTAGTCTTTCCTAGTCTGTAAGACCAGCTGAGACCCCTTCAGCAGCCCAGACACATACAAGCCTCCCCTGGCAGGCGGGTGGGGGGCTTGCACAGGCGGTTCCCTGGCCGGGACCTGAACCAGGTCTCCCACACGGATGTGAGAATGTGGCCACTGCTCTCCCAGTTGGATGAGGCGTGATGGCACCAGTGGGGAGGGGGCAAGGGACAGGGCAGAGGGGCAGCGGGCAGAGCGAGGGTGCTCAAGGGTGCCAGTGGGTCTCTGGCCAGGCTCCTCCCTGGAGCCAGAGGCAGCCCTGCCTGAAACCGCTCCCTCTTTGAAAATGTTTGTGGAAGCGTTTTCACCAGGTCAGCGTGGTTTGGGCGCTGGGATGATTTTAGCCACTCTGGAACCCAAACCGTATTTCCCAGCATCTAATCCCACTTGGCCCTCGGTCAGGTTTAGCTGTTTCCAGGGAAATGAAGTCTCAGGGGGAAGGGGGGGCATGCCCCAGTCAGGCTGCTCAGAGGAGGCAGCTACCCACAGGAAAACAGCGTTCAGAGGAGGGGACCTGGGGACAGCTTGCTCCTCAGGGTCTGGATCCCCTCAGACTGGTCCTCGGGGCTACAATGCAGGTAAGGCAATGACAGCCAGTCCCAACTAGACTCCGTTCTGAGCTTGCCTTTCCCAAACTGAGAAAGTCCTTGACCACCATCACCACCCCCAGGTCCCTGCAGACCCCTCTTTGGCACCCTCCTTGGCAGGAGGTCGGAGGCAGGGGCGGGAATGGCTGTCGCAGGACCTGCAGGAGGTGGGGGAATGGACAACAACACCTCTTCGGTCATTGCAGTTTTTGTTTTTTTCAAAAGGCCTTGATGCATGTGAGTGCATATGTGTGGGTGCGAACACGCGTGTGTACTGGTGCCTGCATGCGTATACCATAGAATGTGCCAGTAGTTACAATGTAGAATTTGGTGGCATTAAGTACATCCACCGACCGTACGACTGTCACCACCAGCTGTTCCCAGGACATTTTGGAGCCCCCAGACAGGTACGTGAACCGCCCTGGACCAGCGCTGAATAGTCTATCTGGGTCGGCAAACTGCATGCGGCTCACAAGCCCTAGGCCACGCTTTCAGTGCGTGCGTGTGGCTCTGAAGTCAAATAGACAAGTTTAAAAGGACATTACTCAGAGAATGGTGGTTTCATTTGTTTGTAAAAATCATATCGATGGCTTTTTAAATATTTGTGAGGGACAGGATTGGCTCTTGCGTCTCAGGAGTTTGTCGACGACCCCTGGGCTAACCCACTAGCCATCTAACCCACGTGCCCTCCAGACAGTTGTCTCCCGCTAACTTTTCAGAAAAGGATTGCCAGCCCTTTCTTTGGCAGCATCCCTGGGTAGACTCGACAGCCAAGCTCTCCGAGGGCAGCCAAGCCCACCCACCCACCGTTCACCCCGCTGGGGCCTCCCAGCACATCTTTTCAGGAGGCCATCGCCATGCACAGCGCAGGGGTCCTCAGCATGTTCGGAAGCAGCCCTCGCCTTTTAGCGCAGGAACGACTGAGAACGGCGCAGGGTCTGGCAGTGTTTGCTTCTCTGGTTGCATACAAATGCCACGGCCCCGGGGCCTCTGCCTGCCAGGCCTGTGCTGTGAGTCCCTGGCACATGGGGACCATGTGTTGGGGATGTTTGTTTGGATGCCCGGCCCAGCCCGGGGCCATCTGACAGCAGCATTCTGTAAAACGGGCTTCCCCCGCTGCTGTCCCCAGTGAGTAAGACCGCACCGGAACCTCTTTGAGACGGAAGGCGCCTGGGGCGACAGACCACCCTGGACTTCAGGAAGTCTCTCTGGCTGGACACCAAGGTGGTGCACACTCCTGCTGGGGCCAGTGAGGACATGAGTCCAGCAAGGCCAGACGCTGCCCAGCGTCACAGACAGCGTTGCAAGCTCCTGGGTGACCTGCTAGGCCTCGGCTGTCCAGTGAGGCGGCCACCAGCCGCTTGGGGCAGGTTCCATGTGAACGGAGGAAAGGCATGTGACATTGAAAATGCGGCGGCACCAGGCACCTTTCAAGCCGCTGCCATATTGAATCTCTCAGACGACTTGGACCAACAACCCTGCTCCACCCCAGGGACCACCCATCACAGTAGCCGCCCATTCAGCCAAGGCCGCTCTCCACGGCCGGAGGGTGACATCCAGAGCATGGGTGCCGTTGGCTCGACCTCTCCCAGAAGCCCATCTGGAATCTGATGTTTCTTCTGGAGAGCTGGACAGCAGCAGCCCTGGTCTGCTCACCGCCAGGCCAGCAGTTCGAAAGCAGCCGTTGCTCAAAGGAGGACGGGGCTCTGTGTTCCGGTCAAGAGTCGCAGTCTCGGAAACCCACAGGGGCGGTCCTACCCTGCTCTATAGGGTTGCTGTGAGGAGTCATGGGGACGATGGCAGTGAGTTTGGGGTGTCTGGTTTTATTCTTATGATTGAGTGGAGGCGGGCGATGAAAGGGCTGGACCCACTCCCAGAGGCAGCCAATGAAAACCCTGTGGGCTGCAGAATCTTTTTCAGTTTGGCCTCTCAGACCTGGGATGCCCCAGCAGGATGGCCAGTGGCACAGACAGATGTGATATCTAGCAAAGGGAGACCCTCAGTGCGAAGGGCTGGCACAGTGACGCCACCATGAGACTCAGACGCAGTGACAATGGGGACAGTGGTTCAGGACCTGGCAGCATTGCCCTGAGTCACAACCAACTTGACCAACGGGAGGTAACCACATCATGGGCCACCACCCCCCACAAGGCAGCAGCTATGGGAGGTGGGGACCCAATCTGTTGGAGATGGGCCACACCTTTCCCAAAGGCTAAGGGGGGTTGACACTGGCTGCCCACACCCAAGTAGCTGCTCCCAGTCCTGGGGAAGAAGGATGGTTTTGTAGGGGGCTTTTCAGGTGCCAATGACCATGGCCAGGCATGACAATGGGCCTGGCCAAGGTGAGCTGCTGGGTAGCAGGCAAGCGTCTCTTCGGTGAGAACAACATTGAAGAGACGAAAGTCCTCCAGCATCCCCCCCCCAACCCCCCACCCACCTCCATCCTCGCCTGGACCAGCACACCTGGGCCGAGAGGCTCACCTGGACCTGAGCACAGGCCCAGTCCAGGTTTGTCCCCCGGGCTCTGCAAGCAGAGGCCATGTGGGTCTGTCTCCAGGCACGGAGCCCACAGGGGCACCTGCCAGTCCAGCCGCAGGACCTGCAGCCTGCAGCAGACAAAGGCTGCCTTCAGCAGCTCCTGTCCTCAGATCACCTCCCAGCTGGAAGTGCTCGGCCACAGCCTGTCGGGCAGCCAGGCCGGCTGAGAGAGAAGGCAGGGTCTCAAACGGATGGCGTGTGTGCCACGAGCCTGCTCGGCAGGTGGCCTGCCCCCACTCCCACCCCCCTACCCCCCCCCCTCCGGCAACTTTCCCGGCTCATCCAAGGCCTGGGATTCTGTGGCCTGTGCCTCCTCCCACCCCTGCCCCTTGTGCAGGAGACAAATGTCTCTGGGCAGCTTTCTAAGGGCCTGGATGTCACCCTGACATGTCTGCGGATCTCCTGAGGAAGCCCGGCCTAAGATAGCACTCCATCCCACACCGAAGGAAGGGCTTCTAGGTCAAGAACGTACTGGCCCACCCCAGCCCAACCAGATTCCTAATTGCCGTGGAGCAGGGTGGGGAATGTCCCGCCCGAGGCCATTACACCATCAATACCAGCCAAGCCCTCCCCCTCACCAAAGAGAAGTTCCAGCTTCCGCATTCAAAACACAAAACCCCCTCACTGCTGTCAAGTTCGTTCCGACTCAAAGGGACCCAGTAGGACAGGGTAGAACTGTCCCTGTGGGTGTCTGGGACTGTTGTGTTTTACTGGAGTAGAAAGCCATGGGAACGGCTGGTGGTTATGAACTGCTGACCCTGCAGTTCCAAGGGCAATGTGTAACCTCAATACCGCCAGGGATCCAGCCCTCCCATGGCGAGTTCATTAAATGTCTGACCATTGGGCCTGCAAATGTTCTAAAGATCCAAATAGCCCTTGGCAGAAAACACATTCCCCACCCATGCCCTAGAGGGTCCAGCTCACTCCCTGCCACGGAGCCCACATTAGGAGGGGTGGAAGAGGAAGAGGAGGAGGAGGAGGAGAGGCAGAGCAACCCCCTGTGGGCTTCTGAGATTGTAACTGCTACTGCAGTAGGAAGCCCAGCATTCCTCCCGTGGGGCTGCTGGTGGTTTTGAACCTCCTACCATGCAGACTGCAGCCAATGGGTGACCCCTACACCACCAGGGCTCCTGGCAAGAGATCAGCTAAAAAAAAAAATTTTTTTTTAAAGGAAGACCCTTGGTAAGATGGGCTGAAACAAGGAGCTCACACACAGCAACCATCGTGGGGCTGGTCAGGGCTGGGCAGTGTTCTATTCGGTTGTCTACAAGGTGGCACCTAACAGGAAACAGATGCTGTGCCCCTCTTAAAGACGGCCACTAGACTCGCCACTGTGCGCTCATCCTGCTCATAATTGGGTCTCCCGCAGCAGACCCCTGATACCCACGGGAGGAGGGATTGTAGCCTGAGGATTGGAGAGCGACTCACCTGCCAGGACTCTAGAGAGCTATGCCATTTCCAAGCAGCCGCTGGCTACCGTCTTTGCATGGGGCAGCCCTGTGTTTTGTTTTCTGCTTGGACCCAAACGTATGGGCAACAGACAAGGTTGCTATGCAGCTTGTAGGTGGCCAAAGCAGGTCCCAGGGCCCCACCCCTCTGACCACGGTGTTAGAAGCCCCCCAAGCTTGGGGAAGGGGCGGGTGGGGAGAGAGTGGAGGAGCAGAGTGACCCAAGGCACCATGCAGTCTCCATGGGATTCTGAACTCTCCCTGAACCGCTAACCACCTTTCCCCGAAACCTGGCTCTCGACCCCAGGAGACCTGAAGTTTCTATCACTGGGGTATAAGCCACCCCCACACCCAGCAGATACGTCCTGCTGGCAAGGCGACAGCACCTTCCTGCAATGGGCTATGGCTTTTAAAATCACATGGTTGTCCAGGCTGCTGGCAGACACACTAAGAAGTCTGAGTGTAGGCAATGGAGGGCTGGGGGGCGAGGGGGGGGGCGGTGTCACTGAGCGCACAGGGGCTCACACTCTGTCTAAAGGCCCTATGGTTGCCTCACGCCCCCCCAACCCCCAAGATGTGTGTCACCTTGCCTGGCCAAGATTCTCAGAGGCTAGGCAGTCAAGTAATGATGTCATTTGGCCTTTATGTCATGATGCAGCCACCCCCCATGATGAGGTCAGCCACTGGGCTGTAAGGGAGTTCAGGTGGGTTACATCAGCTTGGTTAGGCCCCAGCCCTGACCCAATGTCAGGCAAGTTTCCTTGGGGTGCAGGCTGCTCCAATGGATAGAAGGAGAGAGTAGGGGGCAGAGATCAGAGGTGCCTCACAATCGCCAAGAAAGAAGGGTCCCTAGAGAACCTTCTAGATCCAGGAGAAGACTGATGTCAAGACACATGGAGATCTCCAAGGGACAGCGGACTCAGGGATGTTGGAAGGAGACAAGGCCCTTCCCCCTCCAGCTGGGACTGGATTCAATTTCCAGCCTCCTAACCCGCGAGAGAGTAATGTGCTTCTTACTTAAAGTCATCTGTGGTGTTTCTGTGGTGGTGTACCAGAGAACCAAGACCGGGGCTTAAATAAGTGGACGGATGGGTGGATGGGTGGATGGATGGGTGGATGGATGGATGGATGGATGGATGGATGGATGGATGGATGGATGGATGGGTGGGTGGGTGGGTGGATGGATGGATGGGTGGGTGGATGGATGGGTGGATGGGTGGGTGGGTGGGTGGATGGGTGGATGGGTGGGTGGATGGGTGGATGGATGGATGGGTGGGTGGTTGGATGGGTGGGTGGGTGGGTGGGTGGATGGGTGGATGGATGGATGGATGGATGAGTGGATGGGTGGATGGGTGAATGGATGGGTGGATGGGTGGATGGATGGGTGGATGGATGGGTGGATGGATGGATGGATGATGGAAGGGTGCCTAGGTGGGTGGATGAGGCAGTTATGTAATTTCCTGTCAACTTGAGCAAAGGGGTGGTGTAGCCTTTCAAACAGGTCACAGCTTGATAACCTCATGTGAAATAGCTCACTAGAGGCCACATCCAGTCTCTCTCTACCTTCCCTTTCCTGCTGTTGAGACACTCAGCTGGAGGAATAGATGCTTCCACCGCCACTGGATCCACAAGATCTTCTACCCACTGGTCTGTGATCTTCCTGCATCTGGCATCTTTGCATGTGTTGCGTGAGTCTAAAGAGGAATTTATGGACTAGTATCGGACATATGGGCTAATATCGAACTTGACTTGATCTGGACTGGGATGTTTTCTTAATATACAATTGCTCTTTGATATGAAGCTCTCTCTTATACACATGTGAGTGTCTACGAATTTGTTTCTCTAGTCAAGCCAGATTCTCACAGTGGCTGAATGGGTGGATGAGTGAGTGGTTGAATGGATGGTTGGATGGATGGATAAGTGCATGGATAGATGGATGGATGACTAAATGGATAGATAGGTAGATAAAAGGATGCATAGATGGGTGGACAGATGGATGTGTGGGTAGATGGATGGATGGATGAGTGACTAATATTTATTGGCATAGAAGATGTTCATAAAACTCAAAAACCAAACTCACTGCTGTTGAGTTGATGCCAAATCACAGCAACCTGACAGGGAAGGGTGGAACTGCCTCTGGGAGTCTCTGAGACTCGTAACGCTATACAAGAGTAGAAAGCCCTGTCTCTCCCTGGTAACAGCTGGTGGTTTCAAACCACTGACCTGACAGTTAGAAGCTCAACGTGTTACCGCTACGCCACCAGGGTTCCTCATAAAATAGAGACATGAAAATGCGGCTGGAGAACCCATACCCACAGCCAGAGGCAAAGCCTGGAGCCCGCCGCGTGGCTGACAACAGCAGTCACCTCGGGATGATGAAAATACAGATGCTTGACTTTTCCTGGTTTGGCATCACTTTTATTTTTCCTTCACAGCGAGCACATTACTTTTCACTTAGGAGCACGACTAGCGGCCCCACCCTAGAGACTAAGGGAGTCCTGGGCTTGTCTGGGAATTGGATGCCTCACATCTAGAAGAACGGGGCCACGCTAGATGGCACAGTGGTGGGCCTGCAGCTCCCACGGACCCAGAAGGTTCCCACGGGTAACCTGACCTCGAGCCAAGGCCCCCTGCCCTCTCACACACCCACTCAACAAGTACCTACTGAGCTCCTCCTGCACACCAGGCAGAGTCCCTGTTGATGCAAGTGGTCTGTCCCCTTAGCTACTGGTGAGAGGTTGGAGTCTGCCCAGAGGCGGGTGCCAGGGAAGAAAGGCCTGGTGATCGCCTTCTGAAAAATCAGCACTGAGAACCATTGGAAACAGGACAGCAGAGTCTGCGTATCCTATGGCCTCACTGCCCTGAGACCAGAAGAAGTAGGTGGTGCCCGGCGACCAGTACTGACTGCTCCGGTCAGGACCACAGGAGATGGAGGCTGATATAGAATAAGAGGGGATTATGCCACAGAACTCAACTGCCTAAAAACACAAAACAGAAAACCACCACCCAGAAAGCAGACCCTAACCCAGGACTGGTTAGATTGGAGGACGATTGCCCCAACACCCTCTTCACCTGTTCATCTCAGGTGCCACTGCCACTCGATAACAGCGGTATCACAATCACTCAATCACAAAATCACATAAAATCCCCTTTCGGGTCCTTCGAAGAGTCTCCTGGATGAGACTAAACAGTCCACGCTGGCTTCAACACGGAGTGGGCGTGCAAGGGAGCCGGGGACATGGGGATGGAGGCACTGTTCTCGGCAGAGCGGGCAAAGAAAGGGGAGCAAGCCCTGCAGAGCACGGCTCTACGGAGACACACAGACCATCACCCGTTGTGGGGAGATGCACCAGCAACGGACTAATGTGCCTGGCAGGGGGCTAGAGTCTAGCAACATGGCAGGACAGGAAGGGGGTTCCGGCTTTCCCTGGGTGGCAGGACCCTAGCCATTGCTGTGGGTGCATGTGAGGTGGGGGAGGACAGGCTGTTGGGGAGCCCTTACCCCCCAGGGGGCCCTGAAGCCAAGCAGACCCAGAGAGGTGAGTGGGACAGGATGCTTTCTCACAGCAGGTGTGTGCTGTCTCTGACACACGTCAGTCCTCTCTCGTGCAGGATGCTGCCGAGACAGCTGGCGCCCTACAGCCGCCAAGGAGTTGGAAGCAGAGCCAAGACCTCTAGCATCTTCACCAGGTTACACGCATGTCATGGGGTGGACTGCATGCCCAGAAACACACACGTGTGTCAACTGAGCTGGACCCTGACAATCCTTACCGTACAACAATGTCAGTGCCCCGCAAAGGACAGACACTTTCAGTGCAATTCCCATCAAGATTTTTTCCCAAATGTAGTAGAAAGGCAATGAACAAAGCAATCTGGCAATTCTGCAAGGATGCAGTTTGGCAGTTCCACAATGACATTGTCATTCCCCTCGATGGAATCGGTCATCAGCTGTAAGGGGGTCAGAGTAGAATGCAAAACCCTTAGTGGGATCACAGCCCTGACCCTATGTCAGGGGAGTGTCCCCTGGGGTGTGGCCTGCAGCACCTTGTATCTGCAAGGTGCAGACAAAAGTCAAAAGAGAGAATCCAGTAGGGGCGGGCGGGGTGCCTCGTACCACCAAGAAAGAAGAGACCGGAAAAGAATACATCTGGAGGACTCAAGTTCCCTGTGCTGAGAACCTCCTAGACTCAGGAAGCCTGGTGGCCTCTGGGGAATGCTGGCACAGAGAGAGAAAGCCTTGCTCTAGAGCTGGTGCCCTAGCCTCCCTAACTGTGAGAAAGTAACTTTGTGTTTCTGAAAGCCCTCCTTGTGGCACCTCTATGACAGCAGCACTGGAGGTTGCTGTAACAGTTGGTGTGTGAGTCAGCGATGCCGTTGGGTGCAGCTCCGCTCCCATCGCCGTGGGCACCTGATGCCGCATGCCAGGTTCTGGGGAGGTGCCCACCGTGCCTTCAGGTCACAGGCAAGGATGTGGGCTCAGGGGCACAGCCACTGGCCTCAGGTCCTAGGGTGAGAGCATAGCACCCAGGCAGACCCAGGTGAGGCTGTGAGGAAGGCACCTTCCTGCAGGACACACAGGCTCACTTAGTACACTTGGGATTGTGGGAAACAGCCCGTGGTGTTGGGGAACTAACTCCCCCACTGTGTCACCCTCACACACACACACACACACACACACACACACACACACGAAGTCATCATCCCAAAGACCCAAGAACTGCCTGTCTCTGGCGGCCCTAGGGGCATCCATGGGGAGCCCTGCTCCCGAGAGAGCTGAGCTGCGCTGTGGTGACCACCCTGGGCAGATTGCTCAGAGACAGACAGCCAAGGCCCGCCCCTCCTCCTCCCTTCCCACCCCCCACCCCCCGCTCTGGACACACTGGCCAGACGCACCCCTTCCCAGGCCCTTGCCTCCTGGAGTGGCATGGGAAGTGGGCAGCCTGGGGTGCATTCCGGAGCACTGCCGGTGGGCAGTTGAAGGAGGAGGGTGGGTGCCAGAGGGCTCCTCCCACCTCCCCAGGCTGGCCCATGGGAGGGGCTAAGGGTTCCTCCTACCCAGACCCCCAGGTCTGCCTGGTGGGAGACACCTAGGGCTTCCCACTTCTCTCCCCAGGTCTGCTCATGCGAGGGATGGAGGAAGCACCACCTTCCACATGTGAAACTCTGAGCCCGTGTCCAGCCCAGGGACAGAGTGATGGGAGACGGGACACAGCACTGTGCCTGTTTGCTGTGACCTCGGGGGCCATCTGGGGTCAGGGGACAGGAAGCTGGGAGGCCGGAGGGGAGTCAACTGATGGGCAGTCATTGAACTGACCTCCCACTGCCCTGCCTGAGAGGGCATCCTCCCTACCCCCTCCACCTGGTCCCCCCGAGCTCTCTCCACCTGGCTCCTCTGTGTCCCCTCTGCCAGGCCCCTCTGTGTACACTATATCTAATCACCCAGTCCAATCTACCTGAGTTCCCATCACCCAGCCCATGGCCCCTCTACTCAGACTCTCCATGTCCCTTCCACTAGGCCCCTCTCTGTGTCCCCTCCCTGGCCTCAGCCCTCCTTCCGCCCCCCCCCCCTCCAGCAGTGCAGAGCCAAAGTCACGTCCTCACAGACAGACACCCCTGCAAGGGGCAGAGGTACGTGGGTGCCCTGTTTGTGGCAGGCCCAGCACCGCCCCGCACACCTCTACTCCCCCCTCCCAACTATATCTCTCGATGGACCCCTGGGCAGGGTGTCTCAGGGAGAACTGGGCTGGCACCTCAGAGGCCCAAGGCCCTGAGCCCTGCAGGCCCCTCCTGGCTCTCTGTTGGTGCACATCCGCCTGGAAACCCACTCCTGCTGGCAGCCTTCCCAGACAAGCTGCCCCAGGGTGGGGGAGGGGCAAGACTGGCAGCCAGATGTGTACAGCTGAAGGTGGAGAATGAGGGGTTTGGGAGTTTCTTGGGGAGGCTCTGCTTGGGGCCAGCACAGAAGTGAGAACTGGCCCCAATGCTCACCCTTTGGTCTGCCTCCTGGCCAGTCCTCTCTTCCTCTTTCCCACCCAAGGGAAAGACAGCACAGGCCCTGCCCAGAGTACGGGGCGGCGGGGGGGGGGGTGTTCTGAGGAGGGGGTCCTGGGTCTGGGTCAGCCCCTTCTGAGACAGGCCATGTGCCCTCGGGCTTGCCATGCAGGTGCCCCTAGGAGCGCAGAACTGACTGCCAAGACACAGACCCTGGGGTGGACCCCAGGCTCTGGACATGGAAGGGGAAGCTGCCCGTGTGGAGGGAGGGCATGTCCCAAACGGCCACCTAATGTGAGAAGCCCCTGGTGGGCAGTGGGGGAGGGGGTTAGCATGCTCAGCTGCTGATCTAAAGGTCTGGAGGAGGAATCCCCTTAGAGGGGCCTCCAAAGAAAGGCCTGAGCGTCTGCTTTGGGAAGCTGAGCCCTCGAAGCCCTGTGGCTCTCGGCTCGACTGGGACGCGCCTGGGCCACCATGAGACGGAGCAGATTTGCCATCGACTGGCACAAGGGCTCCCAGGGTTGGGTGGACAGCAAGGGCAGCAGGCACCCTCCCAGCCAGCCATGCTGCGGAGGAAAAGTTCTAGCCATGTGCTGCCACACAGCTGGACGCCCAGGTAACCCCGAGTGGCCACAGTTCAACCCCGGCACCCAGGAGGTCTTGCTGACACGGGCCTTCGTTTCCTTGGGGAGGGGGTAGAGAGGGGACTTCTCTCCTGAGTGGGGATGGCTGTGGGGTCAGGGAGTGGGTGGGTTCTCTCAGAAGGCCATTGTCTCCCCATGCACTAATAACAGGCAGGTCTCTGCTTGTAAAACAAACAAGCAGACACACTCAGTGTCCACGCGTCCATGCTGAGCCACAGTGACCATGTAGGACAGGGTACAGCTGTCCCTGTGACTCTTCACAGGAGTGACAAACCTCATCTTTCTCCCTCAGACCGGCTAGTGGCTTTGAACTGCTGACCTGGCAGTTCACAGCCCAACACATGTAACCGCCACGCCACCAGGGCTCCTCCGCTCCTAAACGCAGGGAAAAAATTATAACCCTGGGCCCCTGTGGAGCTCCAGGGGGCAGTCACCCCAAACTTAGCCCGGCCCCGCCCCTGTGGGGCAGGGAGCTGGGCTGCTTCAACAAGGCCAGCAGAGCATGCACCAATTGCAGCATGCATCTCCACCTTGTGCCCTGCAGCCACCCTCACCCCTCCCCAGAGACCCTGGGTCTTGGCCGCCCTGAGCCTCGTCCCCCGAATACAAGATGGCAATGGGGAGCCTCAGCTTGGGAGGACCCTCGGCAGCGGGTTGTGTTGCTGAAATGCTTTTCATCTTTGTTTTGATGGGTAAAGTTCAATGCGAGAATAGTTGGTTTATGAGTCATGCTAATTATAGCATGGGGGAGGGAAGGGGGGCGCACCAGGAAGAAGAGCTGAAAAAAAAAAAGCCTGTTCCACTGATCATATATTGTGCTGCTTGCTTCCGGAATGCAGAGGGGCTGAGTCCTGTGAGGGTCCCCCTGGGCTCCCTCAGCACCCACTGACCCTCTGCAGCCACCCCAATCCCCAAGGAGGAGGGAGTCTCACTGGCTGGGTGGGCAGCGCCAGAGAGCTGGGCCTCTCTGACCCTCTTCCACTGCAAGGCTTTGACCTGGCTCAAGATGGAGGACTCCAGGGTCAGAGAGAGCTGGCCGGACCACTGTCCGCCGGGGGTGGGAAGAGCCAGGCAGCCCTGAGGCTCAGCCCAGCCTCAGCCTCAAAAGCTGTGCCCCCTGGAGCCAGCCACAGCGCTGTCTGGGCTGGGCGTGTGCAAGAGCGGCGGCAAGAGCTCAGCCCAGGAGGGATGCCCAGTTGAGTCTTGGCTTCACCTCAGCTCCTGCTGCACTGCCTGCAAGTCTCCAGCTGCTCTGCGCTCGGCGCTGGGGACAGTTCCCTTAGAAGACACAGTGAGAAGCGAAGTTTGCTCCGTGCCAGTGTACCAGAAACCTGCACGCACGCTACAGAACCACATGGTGTGCACACATGTGCAAGCATACATACACAAATGCATGCACCCACATACGTGTACACAGCCCACACACATGCACACTCTCACATATGCACACCTATACACACATGCATTCAATCACACATATACCCACAGACACCTACACACAATTAAACACATGTACACAATTACTCATGCATGCTCACACATACACACATGCATATAATCCCAGTACACACACATGCATACTGGCATACACATGAACACTCATACATATGCACACATAGACAAGCATACACTCACAGTACACACACGTTCACACATACCTGCACACATCCACACATGTATACACACACTCACACGTGTGCACCCACAGGCCCTGGGAGCTAGGGGAGCTGCTGGGCCGGCCGGCCATGCAGACGTGCACAGTCACGTGTGTCCCTCTGGAACTGTGCATGTGGGTTGGCCCCTGCTGGGATGTCTGTCTCCCTGCGCTGTAAACAGCAGGACTGAGCCGCTCCCCAGGGGATGCTGGGAAAGCACAGGTTCTCAGGATGCTTCTCTCTCCAAAGCTCTGGACCCCTGGTGGCGCAGTGGCTACACATCAGGCTGCTAACTGCAAGGTCAGCAGTTCAAAACCACCAGTTGCTCCATGGAGAAAGACAGGGTTTTTGACTCCCGTGAAGAGTCAGTCTCCGAAATCCCAGTTCTACCCTGTCCTATTGGGTCACTAGGAGTGGGCATCAACTGGGCAGTGAGGTTTTTCCTTGAAGCCAGGTGAGGTCAGGGTCACTTCAGGTGCAGGGCCAGGAGCCACTCCTGAAGCCCCCAGAAGCACAGGGATCAACAGCCGCAGCCAGCTGCAAACCCAAAAGGCCTGAGCTTCAAGTCCACCCAGAGGTGTCTCAGGAGAAAGTCCTGGTGACCAACCTCTGAGCAACCAGCCCCCCTCCCACCCAGCCCTGTAATTCTGCTGTCACAGGCCTGGGGGCACCCCTGGTCAGAATCGGCAGGTGACAGCTGTGCCTTACAGAGCAGGTGGGGGCGGGGCCCACAGGATGGGGGAGGAGAGAGGTCTGGGTCAGGGGGCAAAGCAGGGGGAACGTGTGATTCAATGCAGAAAGGCAAGGGCGCCCCCAAACTGGTCCAGACCAGGCACCTAGAGAGCCCAACTCCACCCCCACTCCCCACCCCCCTAGGAGGGGCATGGCTTTTTCTTGTCCTGTCCACCAGGAACATCAAGAAGACAGCTGGAGGGGAGAAGTGGGGGGCTCAGCTACCAACCCTGTGCCGGCCTCCAGGTGGACCAGGGGCCAGGCTGGACAAAGTGGCCCTCAGGTGAGCCTGGCCATGTCGGGGGGCGGGGCGGGGGGGGGCGCCCACCAGGTGCAGAGGCAGGATGTCTTTAGCACCCGCAGATGAGAGGGGAGCAAGAGGAGCCTGCACAGAAATAGGGGTCGCGATCTCACTCCCGACAGCTGAGCAATGAGATACTCCTGTCCTGGCCACAGCCTCCGGCAGCCCCCACCCCCACGCCCCAGCAAGACCCCACTGGGCCGGCCCTCTCCTTCCCGGGAACTTCGCCCCGCTGCCCCGCTGGCAGCCGCGCCTCCCTGCGTCCCCTCCAGCGCCAGCCACGTACCTGGGGGTCGGCGGCCTCTCAGAGCATCTCTGGCCCGCCCGGCGCGCGGGGCACGGCCTCGGAGGCGGGGAGCGGGTCTGGGGTAGAGGGGGCGGCGTGGCCACACGGGGTCCCAAGCGGCTCTCCTGTGTTCTCCGCTCCAGGATCCCTGGGCCAGAAGCGGAAGCGGTTTGGGAGGCTTGAGGAAGAGACGGGAGCGAGAGGGAGCTCGCGGAGGAGCGCCTGGCTCAGGCGGCCAGTGTTAACCGTGTGTGTGCCCAGCGCCCGCCCGCTGGGAGCAGCGGCGGCGGGGGAGGGCGGGAGGGGGGGGGAAGGAAGGTGCAGGGGAGGGGGGAGTGCGATGGCCACTTCCGTGGGCCTCCAGATGTGGCTGCAGCTGGGAGCAGGCTGGAGTCCCGCTCAGGGCTGCTGCTTGTGGGGGTGGGGAGGAGTCGGGCGGGACAAGGAGCCCAGGAGATTCCCATAGGCGTCCCTGAAAGGCGCAATCCACAGGGGGGCTTCCCTCCAGCTGCACCCCACTCCGCCCCACAGGGTCCAGGCACCGTGGAGAGGAAGAAAGGCCTGGGATCCACTTCCCCAAAGTCCTTTAAAAGCCTTTTGGAGCCCAGGGGCTTCAGGGGACCCGAGGGGAGATTCCATTACCTTTTAGATCCATTCCGCCAGCAACTTTCTGAAGTCCCCCTCTCCACAGCTGATTCGAGGGTGAGCCCCTAAAGCAGGTGGCAGAGTGGGGGGGGGGTGTCTGTGTACACGTGTATGTGTGCGTTTGGGGAAGCCGGTGGAGGAGCTGTAGTGGCGTAGTGGCTTACACAGCTTCACAAGGTCAGCTGTTCAAATCCACCAGATGCTCTAGGGAGGAAGATGGCACTTTCTACTCCGGGAAAGGGTGACGGTCTTGGGTACCCAGAGGGGCAGCTCTCCCCGTCATTATAGGGTCTCTGTGAGCCATGATCCATCCATGGCAGTGAGTGGCGTTACCTAACGAGAGCACGGTCACCCAGAGGATAAGAACCCCTGGCTGGACACTTCGGATTCTTCAGAGCCAGATGGGGCCATGGTGGGACCTGGTGGGGCCGTGGCCGGAGGCATGAGGAGTAGCTTGGGGACTTTAGCCTTTCTTGGGTCTCGATGGGGAAAATCAACGTTTTCTCAATTTTACGCAGATGTTGTTTGTAAACAAGCCCCTGAGGCACCCCTCCTCCCCACCACATGGCTGCCCTGGGCTTGTCTGGAGCTGCCCCAGTCCAACCCTTGTCCCTCCCCTCCTCCCCCCCACTGTGAGTCAGACACTGTGTTCTGGAATCTTATCACAGGCCTAGAGAGGACATGCTGGGAGGGCCTGGCAGGAGACTCAAACTGCTGGGAGGATCCGTTTTGCTTGCCTGGGGTTGCCCTGATGCCACCCCACCCACCCCCAGGCTCTCTCCAACCTGCTCCAGGCCGGGAGGTGGTAGCTGTGATGGGTCAGCCTTCCTCCCAGGGCTACATCCGGACAGCAGGTGTCCAGGTGTGGCTCTGGGATGCTGGGGGCAGAGCTAAGGCGCTGGGCTTCTTGAGTCCTGTCCCTGACTTTCGTCCCCTCTGCCTCATGCCACCCCTATCTGGAAATACCAAGTCCAACACCTGAGAAGGTCATCTCCACGCGGTCTGGTCAGTCCAGTTCACGGGGACATCGTGAAGGGCAGAATGAGACCGGGCGGCTTTGTCACAGCCTCTGTATGCGGGGGCTTGTGCCCGTGGAGACCCTGAAGCCTTTATCCCATCCCTCAACTGTACTTTGAGAAGGCAGCCTGGTGGTGTGGTGGTTACACACTGCACTGCTAACCTCCAGGTCAGCAGTTCAAGGCCATCAGCTGCTCCTCAGGAGTCAGAAGAGGCTCTCTACTCTGTAAAGAGTTACAGTCTCAGCAAACCCCCAGGGGCAGTCCTTTCCCCTCCCCCCACCCTGTCTATAGAGTCACTCTGACTTGGAATCCACTCAATGGTGGTGGGGTTTGGAGTTGGTTATCTTCATGCACTGCCCATCCAGTTAGGGTTGCTAAGAATGTAACTCTTTACAAGAGTGGAAAGCCTCCCCCAGCCCCCGACTACCATGATCCGAATTCTACCTTGCAAGTCTGGATACAGCAGAGGTTGTACACTGGTGCATATGGGAGCTGGAGGCACAGGGAATCCAGGGTGGATGATACCTTCAGGACCAGGGGGTGAGGGGCGATACTGGGAGAGTCGAGGGTGAGTGGGTTGGAAAGGGGGAACTGATTACAAGGATTCACATGTGACCTCCTCCCTGGGGGACAGACAACAGAGAAGGGGGTGAAGGGAGACGCCGGATAGGGCAAGATATGACAAAATAATAATCTATAAATTATCAAGGGTTCATGAGGGACTGGGGAGTGGAAAGGGAAGGGGGAAAAAAAGGACCTGATGCAAAGGGCTTAAGTGGAGAGCAAATGCTTTGAAAATGATTAGAGCAAAGAATATACTGATGTGCTTTATACAATTGATGTATGTATGGATTGTGATAAGAGTTGTATGAGCCCCTAATAAAATGTTTTAAAAATAAAAAGAGTGGAAAGCCTCACCTTTCTCCTGAGGAGCTGCTCATGGCTCAGAACTGCTGGCCTTGTGTCAGTAACCCAGCATGGAACCCACGACACCACCAGCTGCTCCCTTCTGGTCATCACACAGTGAGCTAACCACAAGGTCAGCAGTTCAAAACCCACCAGCCCCTCATATGGAGGCTTTCAACTCTCATAAAAAGTTACAGTCTTGGAAACCCACCATGGCAGATCTACCCTGTCCTATAGAGCACTATGTGTTATAATCAATTTGATGGCAGTGCAAGCTGGTTGCACTTTGGCCTACTGATTACAAGGCCGGTGGTTCAAACCCGCCAGCCACTTTGAGGAAGAAAGATGAGTCTGTCTGCGTATTAAAAAAAGTTATAGTCACGGACTCAATCAAGGTCAGTGGTTCTAACCCACTAGCTGTTGCAGGGCAGAAAGATGAGGCCGTAAAATGCCACAGCCTCAGAAGCCCTCTCGTGGGTCACTGTGGGTCTGAATCAACTCAGTGATGGTGGGCTCGGGTGGGTTCCAGCCCCAGGTCTCATCTTCCAGGCCTGTGTCAGACTCCTTCATTCTCTGATCCACAGGGCTTGCATTGGCTGACTTTCAGATGTAGATCACCAGGCGTTTCTTCCTGGTCTGTCTGACTGGACATGCTGCTGAAAGGTGTCTGCCATGGGGGACCCTGCTGGGATACGAGGTACCGGTGCCCCATCACAGCCACACATATGCCACCACAGAGTGAGAAACTGGCAGGCAAACGGCAGGATGGGGGGGGGGGGTAGGAGAAGGAGGTGTGGGCATGTCCGATGCCCACCAGATGCACAAGCCAGATTCCGCCCCCTGGGTGGACTGGTGATGAGGCGGCCCCTGAGCGTGGAGGCAGCAGTCAGCCATTGTCCAGTGGTCACTCTACAGATGACCCGGTGGCAAATGACCAGCAGCTGGCCGTGAGAGTTGTTGATGGTGTGAGGTGCCATGGAGTCAGTTCCGACCCACAGTAACCACCGGCACAACAGAACAGAATCAACGCCAGCCTCCTGATGGTTCCTGTGCTTGCGCCCATCGATGCAGCCCCGGTGTCCGTCCATCTCGCCGAGGGCCCTCCTCTTTGACGAAGCAGGATAGCCTTTTCCAGGACAACATGTGCAAAGTATTGGAGACAAAGTCTCCATCCTTGCCTCCCACCTTCTGGCCAGACATCTTCCGAGACAGATGTGTTTGTTCTTCTGAAGAACAGAATGCTATGGACGGCCCCTCCCCGCGCACACACCCGTCCCCATCTATGCCATCATCCTGCCCGGGCTGGGTCTCAGCCCCAGGCCGGAGTGTCCGACCACACGCTGAGTTGTCCACTAAGCATTCTCAGCCCCAGGCAGCTCGGGAGACGAGCTGAGGGTGTGGGCCCCTGGACACCTGAGGGAGTCCTCTACCGCACATCCTGGGGGACGGCCCGGAGGTAGCCCTCGGTGAGGGTAAGCTCAGCCCTCAGCTGAAGCTGCCCGTGTGTGGATCCGGAGAGGGGAACACTGCAGACCAGGGAGAGGGGTTGGTCACCGCGTGCCCAGAGGATACACAGGAAGGGACAGCTCTCTATGCCCCTGCCAGGCATGTCCTCAGCTGGTCCCAGGGCCTGGGTCACTGACCCAGTGCTATAACTCAGCAGTGGGCTTCTCCAGGGACGACTTCATCCCGGCCCGTCACTGACCTCTCGCCCCTGAGCTGACCTGTCGCTTTGGGAAGTGCTGCCTCCACCTGGTCTCTCTGCTCTGAGCTGCATCGCAGCCCTCTCTCCAACTCCCTGCCATCGACCCTGTAGAACAGAGTAGAACTGCCCCTGTGGGTTTCCGAGACTGTAGCTCTTTACGGGAGTAGAAAGCCTCCTCTTTCTCCCAAGGAGCAGCTGGTGGTTTTGAACTGCTGACTTTGCAGTTAGCAGCCCCACAGGTAACCACCACGCCATGACAGCTCCTTCCAGGGTCAGCTGGAGGGGCCTAACGGAAGCGTTTGAAGGACCTGCAGGGACATCCAGGCAGCAGTGCGGTTTGGAGAGCCTTGAGGCTCAATCCGTCTTTTGGCCTGCTCATCTAAGACTTGGCAGGACACCCCCCTCCACCCACCCCTGCAGCGGGTGGCTTATCAATACAGGAAATCCCAGAGATAAGCTCGTCTTCCTTCTCGTAAATAACCCGAGGCCGAGTGGCAGCCAGCAAGGACAAGACTCTACAGTCCGCTCACCCCTGCAGTGTCCTCAGGCAGCCTTCCTCCCAGCAAGGACCCTGTGAACAAACTCCCGTGTGGCCGGCACCAGCCCATGAATCCCCCAGAGGCCTCCCCTGGGACTGTGTGACTGACACCCCCTCGTGGGAGCCACGGCAAGCCTTCTCGCTGTCCTGGATGGCGATGGGCTTGGTTTGGGGATTAATGTTTCTGAGAGCAGAGTGCCAGACCTTTCCTCTGCAGAGCCAGGGGTGGGTTCAACTTGTCCATTAGCACCTCTGCACTTGTCCATTAGCACCTCTGCACTCTATCCCTGCACCACCAGGGTGCTGTGGCTTGCGGTCATGTTGTTGTTATTGGGTGTCACAGTGTCGGTCCCCCCCACACAGTGACTGTCTGTCCCACGTGAGGAAACACTGCCCACCGGCCCTGCACGCTCCCCACCATTGTTGCTGTGTCTGCGCCCATGGTAGTGGCCACTGTGTCCATCCGTCTCCTTGAGGGCCTCCTCTTTTGGGCGCTGCCCTCCACTTTACCAAGCAGGCTGGCCTTTTGCAGGGACTGATCTCTCTTGATGAGCCATCCAAAGTACATGAGATGAAGTCTCCCCGCCTCTGCTTCGAAGGAGCCTGCTGGCTGTGCTTCTTCTTAGACAGGCGGTGTGTCCTGACAGTACTCTCGGCCCTTGCTGTAACAGGAGCGCTGAAGCCCCAGGGTCTCAGTGTACCTGGTTTGCAGCTGGCTCTCACTGTGCTTCAGCCGCCTCGCCTGTGAAGAGGAGGGGCCCACGGCCTCACACCCGGAGCGCACAAGGCCAGTTGTGTTCTGAAAAAGATGCACCTGTCTGGGTCGGACTGGGTCCTCTGGAAAAACAAAAGCAGTGGTGCTTACACGGGCAGAGAGGAACAGACACCAAGAGGTCAACGCGCAGAGCTGCTGACGCAGCGTGTCCAGTTCCTAGTCCCACGCGTCAGATGTTCATCTGGAGGAGGCTTCTCCCGAAGAACCCGAGATTGCCGGGAACACCACAGACTGGTGGATGGATGAATCCTGTGACTGGAGAGGCAAATGAACCCAAGGCCAGTAGCCTAGTGGACAGGTCAGACGGAAGGCTGTTGGTAACTCCCAGGGCTAGCGGGCAATATGGCAGGCCATTGGATCAAGTCCAAAGAACCAGAGCTGAAGGAGCCAGCTGCAGGATCCAGACCCAGCGAGAAGCAAACGAGCTTTCCCACAGCATCTTCTCTAGGAAGCAGGCCACTCCCCAAAGGAAACCTCTCAATTGCATCAGGGCTGTGACCAGATCCCATCATGGAGTGGATCACATCACAGGGGATTACTAGGCCTAACTGCCAAACCACTGAGGACCCCAGCCCAGTGGACACAAAACTCATCTATCACAATGGTGCTGAGAGCAGCTTATTCCAGAGGCAGCTTTGGGGTGGCACCTCAGCACCAGGCACTGCAGTGCCCATGGCCTCTCAATCTTCAGACCACCCTTTCAGCCAAATTAGAGTGTGCCTCACTTATAGAAGACCTCTGTCTGCAGAGATGGCTGTCCTTGTGGGAAGTGTTAGTCTGGGTGGATGAGCGAAACAAATTCATAGAAATTCATATGCCTATAGGAAAGAGCTTTATATGCAAGAGCAATTGAATATTGAGAAAACATCCCAGCCCAGTCCAGATCAAGTCCATACATCCGATATTAGCCCATATGTCCAATATCAATCTATAAAGTCCTCTTCAGACTCTCAAAACACATGCAATGATGCCAAATGCAGGAAGATCACAGGTCGGTGGGTGGGAAGTCTTGTGGATCCAGTGGTGGTGGATGCATCTCAATGCTGGCGGGGATCTCCATGTGGCTCCTCCAGCTCAGGGCACTAGTGCCGCTTCATGTGTCTTGTCAACGGAAATGTCTCCCCAGGAGTGTGTTCCCACCTCCAGTGAGCTATTTGCCTCCTTAAGTGCCTCCAGATGAGGTCATCAAGCTGCCACCTGATTCACAGGCTGAACTCCACCCCTTCACGCTTAATCCTCTCAAATTGACAACAGAGTGTATAACCACCACACGGGACTGTGCAAAAAGGATCAGGAGCCTGTACTTCCCCACATGACTGGTGGGAGAGGGTTGGTACAGGGTTGGCACCCTTCTAGAATCTTCGTTACAGCTGTCATTATTCTAAATATAATCTTCCTGCCCTCCTCTCAGGCTGAAGCCCCCTGCACCCCACCCCCCGGCCCCAGTCTCCCAAGGGACTGGCAGAGGGACTAGTCATTTTTCTGAGGCAGATGCTAGATGGTGGGGGATGGGGGTCATATGAAATACAGCAGTGCAGCAATGAGAGCCTGGGACTTCCCAGAAGGCCCGGGGCCGTGGGAAGTCCCCGAGAAGGGGAATGCGTTCTGAGCCACGTCTTTGGTGGGGCCTTTCTGGCCCTCGGCTCCAGCCACCAGGCAAATGGTCCAAGACTCCCGAGAACACACATCCACCCTCCATCCCATCAATAAACGGTTCCACACGAGCAGAGAGCCTGCCAGCTCCCAAATGCCCTTTGTCCGCAGCCCTGCGGCTACAGCTCTGCGCCGCTAAGTGGGACTAGAGGGAAAGCGGGTGACTTCCTTGCCAACAACTGCAGGGTCCAGCGGCAGAATGGGGAGGCCCGGAGAAGAGCCTGGCTTGCAGGTCGCCGCCAGGGCTGAGACCAGAAGACTAACAGAAGCACACGGGCACCGAGGATGGAAAGGGCCCGTGAGCAGCATACTGCCTCTGGAATGAGTCAGGGGTCCGAGCCCGCCCGGAAGACCAGCCCCCTCCCCAGGTCTCTCACTGAGCAGCGCACTGCGGTTCCCACACGAGGAGGCCAGGGCTCAAACCCCTAAAGGCTTTTGGGATCTTGCCGAGACTCCTCAGCCTCAGACCAGGGCAGCTGGCTGGCTGGTTGGCAGCTTGTCCCCAGTCCTCCCAGTTAGCCAGTTCCCACTCTGGCCCTGGGCATGTCCTGACTCTCCCTGTGACATTGTTGTGCTAACATTCACTTTCCCTGCTGTTTGGGACGGCACTCCCACAAGGGCTGAGACAAGTATGTATGGAAAACACACACCCTCACACACACACACACACAGCATCTTTTGAATTCCATTCCAAAGCAGAGAGACAGGCAGGAGGAGGTATCCTGCTGATGGGGGTTTGGGGGTGAGGTGCCATCATGGAGACAGGCAGAAGGCACTGAAATGCAGCAAGGGGGCTTGGCAGGCAGGCCCAGCCTCCCTGGCTGCTGGCCCAGGCTCCTGCACACGGTCATGGACGGGACTGCTTCTTCATGGGCCTCGGCGCTAGAGAAGGAGGACCGGGCCATGAGCTGCCCAGGGAAGGCTCTTCAATTAGAACCTTCCGCCACTCAGCACCACCAGACTGCGACAGGCAAGGTTGGTGGTTCAAGCCCACCAGCTTCTTGGCAGGAGAGGGATGAGGCTGTCTGCTCCAATAATGCGTGAAAGCCTCAGAAATCCCATGAACCACGTGTCTGTCGGTTTGTGACACTGTGGTGGCTTGTGTGTTGCTGTGACCCTGGAAATGATGTGACTGAGATTTTGAATTCCAGCAGGGTCACCCAAAGTGGACAATTTCAGCAGGGCTCCCAGGCTAGGAACAGACTGTCAAGAAGGGACAGACTGCCCACTTTAGAGAAAGGAGCCATGGCACCCTTCCGGACAGAATGGAGGCACCAGGTGGGCAGAGCAGGGCACTGTCGGAGAGAGCGCCGGAAGATGAGATCCTTGGGTCAGGGGGCCCTCCAAATGTGACCAAGGACGAGCTGCCTGCGCAAAGTCAGTCGGACAGAGTGACGTGGGCGGAGTGACACTGCAGGCGTGAAGACTTCAGCACATTCTTGGGGCACGACGCAACACGAGACGAAACAGCCACGCGCATCCGTCAATAAGCGGAACTCGGAGTGTACACAGTGTGAACCCAGGAAAGTTGGAAACGGTCCAAATGAAACGGAACGCAGAGGGATCGCGATCGTCTAGACACGAATGAGCTGCAATGGGCTGGTATTGGCCATTTCGAATCAGAAATCCTCTGGTTTCCTCTGCAGGGGGAATGGCATTGCTGTTGTCCTCACGAAGGACATTTCCAGATCTCTCTCAAAGTGCGATACCGATCGGCATCCAAGGAAATTCAGTCAACCCAACTCTTATTCAAATGTATGCCCCAGCCACTAAAGGCAGTGGTGAAGACGTTTGAGAATCTTAGCAAAGTCTCCTGTCTGAAATTGATCGAATATGCAAGCACGAGGCGTTGATAATGATTGGTAACCAATTCAGAAGTGGGGATTCCAGAAGTAAGGATCTGTTCTCAGGAAACCTGGTCTTGATGAGGGAGAGACAAAGCCCTGATGGAGATCGCAGGAGAGAACTTTGCAGGGCCAAGGGCTTTTAAGAATGTGCATAAATACCTTTTCTCAACCACACAAAAGGCAGCTGTACACATGGACTTCCCCAGATGGGATGCACAGAAGTCACATTGACTCCGTCTGTGGGAAGAGACGATGGAGAAGCCTAATCGCAGCAGCTACAAGCAGACCAGGGGCCGACTGTGGAGGAGACCATCCATTGCTCGCATGCAAGTTCAGGTTGAGGCAGAAGAAAATGAAGACAAGTCCACAAGAGTCCAAATACGACCTTGAGCCTCCCCCTCCCCCCCCCCCGAATTTCAAGAACATCTCAGGAACAGACTTGATGCTTTAAACTCTAATGACAGGAGACCTGATGAGCTGTGGGAGGACGTCAAGACCACCATGCATGAAGAAAGCAGGATGTCATTGAAAAAAAAGGAAGAAAGAAAAAGATCAACGTGGACGTCAGAAGAGACGGAAGCTTGCTCTTCATCGCAGCGCAGCCAAGGCAGATGGAAGAAATGATGACATCAATGAGCTGAGCAGAAATCTCAAAGGACAGCTCGAGAAGACAAAGCCAAATCGTGCAATGACATGTGCAAAGACCTGGAGTTAGAAAACCAAACGGGAAGGCCACGCTCAGCGGATCATAAACGGAAAGGATGCAAGAAAGCTCCAAGCCTCGAGAGGCAATACTGAAAGATCTCGGAACAACACCGGAAGCATCAAAAGAAGATACACAATCACTGTAACAGCAAGCGCCAGCTGACAGTCAGCTATTTCCCCAGGTCGCATGTGATCCTGCAGCAGTGGCCCTGGGGAAGGAAATCCAAGCTGCACTGGAGGCAATTGCACAGCACAGCTCCAGCAACGACAGGATGCCAACAGACTTATTTCAATGAGCTGATTGCATTAGTCCAGGCAGACTAGAGAAACAAATTCATAGACACCGTGTGTATAAGAAAGAGCTTTATGTACAAGAGCAATTGTATATTGAGAGAACATCCCAGCTCAGTCCAGATCAAGTCCCTAAGTCTGATATCAGTCCATATGTTCGATACCACTCTATAAATTCCTCTTCAGATTCACAAAACACATGCAATGACGCCAAATGCAGGAAGATCACAGGCCAGTGGGTGGAAAGTCTTGTGGATCCAGTGGCAGTGGAAGCTTCTCAGCACTGGCAGGGGTCTTCACGGGGATCCTCCAGCTCCAGGGTGCTAGTGTAGCTCCATGTGTCTTGTCAGCAGGAAGATGAAACAGAGAGTGTGTGTCCTATCTCAGGGAGGGAGACAGGAGTTCCCAGAATCCTCAGGAGAAGGCCCTGCCCACACAGACGCATGATTGGTTATGACTTGATTGACAGGCTAGACTCCACCCCTTCACTCAAGTTGACAGGAGATGATGTCACTGCCACACTGATGAAGCGCTGCAAACACTCACTCTAGGCCAAGAAATTTGGAAGGCAGCTACCTGGCCAACTGACTAGAAAAGGTTCCTATTTGTACCCATTCCAAAGAAAGGGGACCCAGTAGAAAGCTCAATGGACAAAACAGTATCATTAATATCCCCTGAAAGTAAAGTTTTGCTCAAGATCATCCAACAACAGTTACAGCAGTACCTTGACAGATAGCTAGCTGCCCTGCCGGAGAGTCAGGCCAGCTTCAGAAGCGGATGTGGAACAAGGGTGTAGCAGTTACACAATTTCACGTCAACTTGATCAATACGTGTCGGGGTGGAGTCCAGCCTGTCAATCAGGCCACAGCCTGATGATGACTTCTTTGGGCATGGCCTTCTCATGAGGATTCTGGGAACTTCCATTCCTGCTCTGCTTCACCTTCCTCTCAAAGAGCCACACTGGGAGAGGGGGAGGAGACCCATGGCAGTGCTGAGAGGCTTCCACCGCCATTGGATCCACAAGACTTTGCACCCACCAGCCTGTGATCTTCCTGCATTTTGCATCATTGCATGTGCTGCATGAGTCTAAAGAGAGATTTATGGACTAGTATCTGACGTATGAGCTAATATGGGTCTTATGGACTTGATCTGGACTGGGCTGGAATGTTTTCTGAATATATACAATTACTATTTGATATAAAGCGGTTTCTTACATACACATATGTGTGTGTCCTTGGATTTGTTTCTCGAGCCAACCCAGGCTAACACAAAGGGATATGGTTGCTGATGTCAATTGGATCTTGGCTTGAAGCAGAAAATAACCAGAAAGACGTTTTACTTGTATTTTATTGACTGTACTAAGGCATTCGACCGTATGGACCATAACAAACTAGAGACGGCCTTGAGGAGAAGGGAACTTTCAGTCACTTCATCATGCTCCTGTGGAACCTGCGCATGGATCGAAGCATCTGTGTGAAGAGAACCAGGAAACACTGCATGGTTTAAAGTAAAAACAGGCGGCGTCAGCTTTGTATCCCTCATCATTCTTATTCAATCTGTATGCTGAGCAAACATCAAAGAAGCAAGATTCTGTGAAGAAGACTGCACCATGAAGATCGGAGGAAGGCTTATTCACAGCCTTCGATATGTAGATGACCCAACCTTGCTTGCTGAAAGTGAAGAGGACTTGGAGCAGATGAAGATCCGAGTACAGCCTTCCGTAAGCATTGCAATTCCATGTGTCGAAGGCCAAAATCCTCACAACCCGACCAATAGCTAACATTCTGATAAATGGAGAAAGGCTGTAGTTGTCAAGGATTTTGTCCTGCTTGGATCCACAGTCAATGCTCCTGGAAGCAGCAGCCGAAACCTCGACCACGCATTGCATTAGGTGAATCTGCTGCATGAGGCCTCTCTGATGTGTTGAAAAACAAAGATGTGATTTTAAGAACTAGGGTACGCCCCCCCCCCCAGCCACATTTCCAGTGGCCTCATACGCACGTGAAAGCTGGACATTGCATAAGGAAGCCCAGAGAAGAGTCGATGTGTTCAGGTGGTGGTGCTGGGGAAGACTATTCAGGGTCCCGTGGAATGCCAAACTAACCAGCAAGCCTGTCCTGGAAGAAGTGTGGTCAGATGCTCCTTAGAGGCAAGGATGGTGAGACTCCGTCTCAAGTACTTTGAACCCGGGATCAGGGGAGACCAGTTCCTACAGAAGGACATCATGTTTGGTCCAGTCGAGGGGCAGTGAGAGGGAGCAAGGCCCTCAAGGAGATGGAGGGACACAGAGCTGCAGCCATGGGCCCGGGCACAGGAACCACGGAGCAGAGGACGCAGAACCCGGCGGTGCTTTGTGCTGTTGTGCACAGGGTCGCTGTGGGTCAGGGCCGACATGAGGCCCCTCACAACAGCCCCTCACTCCATTTACTGTGGCCGGTTTGCCAGGCCTTTCTTCTGCCTCTCCACGTGGAGATCCCAGCCTTGGTGTTAGGGACCACCGTGATGGCGCAGGCCCGGGCCTTGTTTCTTTCCCTTGTGGTCAGAGTATCTAACACCACCGTCACCTCTGTGCTCGCAGTCTTGTGGCAGGCTGGGCATGGCAGCCCAAGAAGGCTGGGAAAGGCAGAGGACGGGGGTGGCGAGGATCACAGGACTGCTAATGTCACTAGCTATTCCCCCCTCCCCCACCCGCCCCACTGCCTTCCTCCACTGGGCTCTGTAAAGATAGATGCCAAGGGATAAAAATAAAATAAAATAAACATTTAAAGCCTGACTTTTACCAGTGACGTGCTTTCTGACTCTAACCGGGCCAGTGGGTTTTCCTTCTCAGCCTCGATCCCCTGCCTCCGCAGGTGCTCCGTCTGCTCTGCTCAGGGATGCTGTCCTCTGCCCAGGAGGGGTGTCCGCTGGACAGCGCGCCCGGCCACAGCTCAGCCAGTAATGTTGGCTCGCCCCCTGGTGGACACGAGCCTGCGCGTTTTAAAACTGGGGTGCTGGTTAATGTGTGTGTGTGTGTGTGTGTGTGTGTGTGTGTGTGTGTGTGTGATCAGAACCCTCAGACCTGGTGCTGGTGTGTGTGTGTGTGTGTGTGTGTGCTGGTGTGTGTGTGTGTGTGTGTGTGTGTGTGTGAGAGAGAGAGAGAGAGAGAGAGAGAGAGAGAGAGAGAGAGAGAGAGAGAGAGAGAGAGAGATCAGAGCCCTCAGACCTGCAGAAACAGGGAGAGGAGAGCGTTTCCAGGGAGAGGCCACGGTGGGAGGACCGCAGTTCAGTCTGAGGGGACGCCGGCGGAGAGATGCAGCCTGGGAAACTCTGTGGGTCGTCCTGTTCCAGCATCGCGATGAATCAGAATCTGCGCCAACTTAGACAAGGACAGCACGGACATTGTCAGAACGCCGTGGGGGGGGGGGGCGGGGAAGGGGGGGGGTTGGCTGCTAGAGGTTGAGGGGGAGGAAGGGGAGGTGACAGGGAGGACAGGGCATTTTCAGAAACTATCCCGGTGACACTCCCACTCTGGGCGGCCTCAGGCACTTTGGCCGACCCATTGGGCCGGAGAACGCGGTGGCCATGGGGCGCTGCAGTTGTAACCATGCACCCCAGGAAGGGAAGATGCCAGCAGGAGAAGCCCTCTGCAGTTTTCCTGTGAGCCTGCGCTGGTGCCCACTCCCCACCACCCGAGGTCCAACAGTAGGAAACACGGCCCGCCGGCCTGCCCTGCGCCGCCCCCCTGTGGGTGCTCTACTCCAGCCCACTGCTGCCACCCAGTGTCAGGCCTACTGAGGGCCTGCCTCTCTGTCGCCGCCCCTCCACTTCACCCAGCAAGATGTCTTTCTCCAGGGACTGCTGTCTCCTGGCACGTCCAAAGTCCGTGAGACAAAGTCTCCCATCTTCTCCTCTAAGGAGCATCCAGGCTGTCCCTGTTTTTTTCTGGAAGCCCTGGCATAGCCAATATCCTTCACCAACACCATCATCCAAATGTGCTCCTGCTCCCCTGGTCTCCTTGCCGCTGGTCCAGCTTTGAAGTGCAGATGAGGTGACAGGACCTACAGTGGCTTGGCCAGGTGCGCTTTAGTGTGCAAGCACCCTCCAAGCGGCCATCTGCTTTTAACACCTTACACGGGCCTTTGGCCATGAAATTGCATAAGGGAATGGCTGGATTTCTGGACCCACTGTTTTCACGGGTGTGGCTCATGAATCTAAGCAGAATCATTCCCTTGAGCAATCAGTATGTCTCCATTTATAGTGAAGTTGCTTATGGGTCCCCTTGCGAGGATGGTGTGTGAGTGCGTGGACTCGAGAAACAAATCCAGAGACACTCATATGTGTATAAGAAAGAGCTTTATATAAACAGTAAGTGTACATTAAGAAAACATTACAGCCAGTCCAGATCAAGTCCATCAGTCCGATATTGGCCCATATGTCCAGTACCAATCTATAAATTCCTCTACAGACTCACACAACACATGTAATGACAACGAATGCAGGAAGATCACAGGCCAGTGGGTGGAAAGTCTTGTGGATCCCCTGGCGGTGGAAGCATCTCAGCGCTGGTGTGGGTCTCCACGTGGCTCCTCCAGCTCCAGGGCTCTGGCTCCATCAGTGTGTCTCCATGTGGCTTGTTGACAGGAATGTCTCAACAGAGTGCGAGTCTGGCCTCCAGAGAGCTATTTATCTCCATCCAGCCCCCAGATGAGGTCATCCCGCTGTGACCTGATTGGCAGTCTAGACTTCACCCGGTCCTCAAGTTGACAGGGGATGCTGTGACTGCCACAGGGTGCTCTCTCCTTTTTAGTGTTTAGTTTAGCATCACGCCATCCGGCGCGCTGCAGTTTCGGCTCGTCATCGGGCGGGGCTTCAAATCGCACGCGGCGTGAGTCAGCTGGCGATCACAGGTTGCTAGTCCTCACAGAGCAGCCCAGTTTCTCGGATCATTTGCTTATAAGCCCGAAACGACTCCTTTTAAAAAGTGTGCTTTTCAAACAAACAAAAAAGAAGGAACGTATTGTTGAGAATGAGGGGGGTCAGAGCAAAGACCCCAAACCCATCTGTAGACAATGGGACACCCCTTCACAGAAGGATCACAAGGAAGGGATGAGCCAACCAGGGCGCAGTATAGCAGCGATGAAACACAGAGTAGTCCTAGGCTTCCTCACCCCCCCCCCCCCGCTATCATGACCCCAGTCTTGCCTTTCACTGCGGGCTAGAACGGAGCATGTGCACAGGTACAGACGAGAGCTCACGACACACGGAATCCAGGAACAGGAGTGGGAGCCGGGATAACAGGAGGGTACAGAGAAGGTGGGGAGAGAAGGGGAGGAAGGGGCCCCCACCAATCACAATGATGGACACACAACCTCACACCCCTCCAGGGGGATGGACAATAGAAACCGTGGGGGAAGGGAGGCAGCAGTCAGTGTAAGATATGAAAACAATTATCATTTATCATGGGGTCACGAGGGTGGGAGAGGGGAGGGAGGGAAAAAAGAGCTGATATCAAGGGCTCAAACAGAAATGAAATGTTTAGAAAATAATGATGGCAACATATGTACAAATATGCTTGATGCAATTAATGCATGGGTTGTTAGAAGAGCCCTCAGTAAAATGATTTTAATTTTTTTAAACACGACATAAAGAGTGTGTTTTTACTTTTTTGTTTTTGAAGAGTGTGTTTTTAAACATCCAGCAAGGCACCGTTGCGTTGGGCCATGCTAATTGTGCGGTGACTCTTAAGCACAACCCTGCCACCGAACCGGCTCCGCGGGATCAGAGGGCAACTGCGTTCTGTAGGGTTCTCACGGGCTGCTTTTCCAAGTCCATCGCCAGGCCTTTCTTCCTGCACACCTCGGGGTGGTCTCAACCCCCTAGCTTTCCATGAGCCGGGGAGCATGTGGGCCACAGCGACTATTCAGAGACTGTGAGTGGAGAAAGGGTGGATTGTTGCTGTTTTTAAAAAGCCACAGTGAGATGATGGAGCATCCAGAGAGGACAAACGAACAGAAACACACACACACACACACACACACACACACGGGGAGGGGGGCATGCAGCCCCTGCCTCATCAGATGAAGCAGACATCAAAGGCACTGGATGGGCAGACCAGGCTCCCAGTGACACAGGCAGCCCCTTCCCCAGCACACATTTGTGCTCCATCTTCTAGAGGCAAGGTGACACACACACTTGGTCAGAGACTCACACCTAAGTGCTGATGGGATCAAGCATAGCATGAGGGGGAGAAAGGGCTCTTCAGCATGATGGTGGTGAGAGAGGATTGGGAAAGGGGAGAAGGTTTTAAAGGTCACAGGATGTTCTGTTAGCTAACGAGCAAGCGAGCAAGGGAGGGAGAGAGATACAGGTAGATGGCTAGGATACAAGGAGCCCTGGCAGTGCAGGGGTCACCTGCTGGACTGCTAACTGCAAGGTCAGCAGTTTGAAAGCACTTAGGGAGAAAGACGGGCTTTCTACTCCTGTAAACAGTCAGTGTCAGAAACTCACAGGGACGTTATACCCTGTCCTATATGGTTACTATGAGTCAGCACAGATTCCATGCCAGGGATGTGTGTGTGTATGTATGTTTCTGTGTGTGTGTGTGGTGTGTGTGTGTATTTTTGTGTGGGGTGGGGGGTATTTGTGTGGGGTGTGCATGTGTGGGGTGTGCATATGTGCTATGTGTGTGGTGTGTGGGAGTATGTGTGTGTGGTGTGTGTGGTTTATGTATGGTATGTTTGGTGTGTGTGGTGTGCTGTGTGTGTGTATATGTGTGTGTGTGTACGTGTATGCATGCATTGGAGACAGCAATGGTGGTGATGGTGGTAGTGGTGATGGTGGTGGAGGTGTAGGTGTAGATGGAAATGGGGGGTGGAGGTGGGAGGTGGAGGTGGGGGGTGGAGGTGGAGGTGGTGGTGGTGGAGGTGGAGGTGGAGGTGGAGGAGGTGGAGGTGGAGGTGGTGGAGGTGGAGCTGCTGGAGGTGGAGATGGTGGTGGTGATGGAGGTGGAGGTGGAGATGGAGATAGAGGTGGAGGTGGAGGTGGTGGTGGTAGAGATGATGGTGGTGGAGGTGGAGATGGTGGTGGTGGTGGAGGTGGTGGAGGTGGAGGTGGAGGTGGAGATGATGGTGGTGGAGATGGAGGTGGAGATGGAGATGATGGTGGAGGTGGTGGTGGTGGTGGAGATGGTGGTGGTGGTGGAGGTGGTGGTGGAGGTGGAGGTGGTGGTGGTAGAGATGATGGTGGTGGAGGTGGTGGTGGAAGTGGAGATGGTGGTGGAGGTGGTGGTGGTGGAGGTGGTGAAGGTGGTGTTGGTGGTGGTGGAGGTGGTGGTGGTAGTGGTGGTGGTGGTAGTGGTGGAGGTGGAGGAGGTGGAGGTGGTGGTGGTGGTGGTGGTGGGGTGGAGGGGGTGGGGTGGAGGTGGAGGTGGGGTGGAGGGGGTGGGGTGGAGGTGGAGGTGGAGGTGGAGATGATGGTGGTGGTGGTGGAGGTGGAGATGGAGATGATGGTGGAGGTGGAGGTGGTGGTGGTGGAGATGGTGGTGGTGGTGGAGGTGGAGGTGGTGGTGGTAGAGATGATGGTGGTGGAGGTGGTGGTGGTGGTAGTGGTGGAGGTCGTGGAGGTGGTGGTGGTGGTGGTGGTGGTGGTGGTGGTGGTGGTGGTGGTGATGGTGGTGGTGGTGGAGATGGTGGTGGAGGTGGGGTGGAGGGGGTGGGGGGGAAGTGGAGGTGGAGATGATGATTGTGGAGGTGGAGGTGGAGGTGGAGGTGGTGGTGGTGGAGGTGGAGGTGGAGGTGGTGGAGATGGTGGAGGTGGTGGAGATGGTGGTGGAGGTGGAGATGATGGTGGAGGTGGGGTGGAGGGGGTGGGGGGGAAGTGGAGGTGGAGATGATGGTGGAGGTGGAGATGATGATTGTGGAGGTGGAGGTGGAGGTGGAGGTGGAGGTGGTGGAGGTGGTGGTGGTGGTGGTGGTGGTGGTGGTGGTGGTGGTGGTGGAGATGGTGGTGGTGGTGGTGGAGGTGGTGGTGGTGGTGGTAGAGGTGGAGGTGGTGGAGGTGGAGGTGGAGGTGGAGATGGAGATGATGGTGGAGGTGGTGGAGATGGTGGTGGAGGTGGAGATGATGGTGGTGGAGGTGGAGGTGGAGGTGGGGGGTGGAGGTGGAGATGATGGTGGAGGTGGAGATGATGATTGTGGAGGTGGAGGTGGAGGTGGGGGGTGGAGGTGGACATGGAGATGATGGTGGAGGTGGGGGGTGGAGGTGGAGGTGGAGATGATGGTGGAGGAGGAGGAGGGGGTGGGGTGGAGGTGGGGGTGGAGGAGGGGGTGGGGTGGAGGTGGGGGTGGAGGAGGGGGTGGGGTGGAGGTGGGGGTGGAGGAGGGGGTGGGGTGGAGGTGTGTCGGGTGCTGCTGTCTGACCTCTGACCTGGAGCAGTCCCGATGCAGCAAGGCAGCACTTAATAGGCAGACATCACCATAAACAGGAAAGACTGGCTGTGGTCGTTACATCATCTAGTGCCAATTTGAGAGGATTGAGAGTCAAAAGGGTGGAGTTTAGCCTCTCAATCATGTCATAGTTTCATGACCTCATTTGGAGGCGCTAAGAAGATAAATAGCTCACTGGAGGTGGGACACACTCATTCCCTGGGAAACATTGCGGGTGACAAGACACATCGAACTATGCTAGTGCCCTGAGCTATAGGAGCCACCTGGAGACCCAGGCCAGCACTGAGATGCTTATGCTGCTGCTGGACCCACAAGACTTTCCACCCACTGGCCTGTGATCTTCCTGCGTTCGGCATCACTGCATGTGGTGTATGAGTCTGAAGAGGAATTTATAAACTGGTATCGGATGGGCTAATATCGGACTTACGGACTTGATCTGGACTGGCTGGAATGTTTCTTAAGGTACATTTAGTCTTTATATAAAGCTCTGTCTTATACACACGTGAGTGTGTCTATGAATGTGTTTCTCTAGTCTGCCAGGACGCACACACTGCCTTCGTCAAGGGTTTCACTTTACGTGGATCTGTAAGGTCTCTCCGGGCTAGATTCCAACATCAGTCCTTGGCTCCGCAAGAGAAAGATCTCGCCCCGAAGCCGGGCTCGTGATCCAAGTGAATTTAATGAGAGTTAAAAGAAGCTTCAGGTTTTACGTGGCACCCATTAGGATTCCTTTGACCATGCGGCCTGGCAGAGATTGCCCCAGGTCACGCAAGGATCTCTCTCCTCGCAGGAAGAGGACCAGACCACCCAAGCAAGCCAAGCCCCTCTCCCTCTCAGTCCCTGCCTTTTCAAGGGTTCCCAGGGGAGGCGTAGTGAACGATCCCAGGTTGATCCCATTGGCTGAATTGCAGTCACCTGGCCCAGGTGGGCTGCCAGGTGTAACGCCCATCTGGGCCCACTGGTGGGAAAATCCAGCTTTTGTCCTTTTATGGCTCTCCTGGGCATGTGTAAATGGACTTCCCAATTCCCTAGGCTAAGCTACCTAACAGATCCACGACTCCGCCCCTGGGAGCCGCAGCAGGAAATCTGCTATGGACGGGATGGGGCAAGTCTGCTGCCAACGGTCTAAGGAGGCTCCCGCCAGTGAGCCGGGCCAGAACATTTCATCAGTTGTGAGCCCGTTCTGTATTACAGGAAACAAACATGAATTCAAGGAGTCTGTCTCCTTTAAAAAGAAATGAAAGCGTGTTCCACCTATTCCCATTTGGTTGTAGTCGAACTCACTGCCTTGAGGTCCCTGCCGGGTGGAGCTGCCCCTGCTGGTTTTCCAGGCTGTACTTCTTTCCAGGAGTAGACAGCCTCCCCTTTCTTCCTCAGAGGGACTGGTGGTTTGGGAACTGAGAACCTTAGAGTTAGTAGGCCAGTGGGTAGCAACTTCACCCCCACCACCCCCACCCCACCTCCTGTTGGTAACAGAAGGTCATTTAGTCGATGTGTTTATGACTTGTTCGGCAATGCAGGCATTCATTCAGAAAGGAATCCCAAGAACACATACAGCTGTTGCCCCTGGATGGGAACAGGAGAAGCGGGCCAGGGGGGTGGGGGATGGGTGTCTCCTCGGGCACCACTCAGATCGTTCTTTTTTGTCTTCTGGTGCGTTAGTCGGTGGTAAATGGCTTTTGGGGGTGGTGGGGTGGGGGTGGGGCTGCATGCCCGCAGGCGCTGAACGTGAGAAACCAGGTCTCTTATTTTCAGGGTTTCTGAAATGGTCATTATTGCTGGAGTGTGGGGAGGGTGGGGGGAGGGGTTGGAGGCTGCAGGAAAGGCTCGGGTTAGAGGTCAGTATTGATCGATCGATGGGCGAGGAGGTCAGCACGGTCCATTCCTCCCCCAGCGCGGGCGCCTCGGTTCCCCGCAGGACACGCCAGCCAGCACACCTGTGCCCCGGCGGCGATGAAGCACCTGGAGCGGGTCCCCATTCCAGAGGTGGCCCATTTGAAGAGACCAGGAGAGGGGCGCGCTGAGATTGAGGGGGGCAAAGGTGCTTGCTTCTCAGTCTGAGATAGGGCGAGGGTCCAGCGGGCCAGGCCAGGGGGGTGGAGGGGAAGTTCATAATCTCAGCGCCAGCCCTGCAGCCCTCATCGACCCCTTCCTTCCCCCAACCCCTCATCCTGCCCCTAAGTTTTCCGGACGGATGTTCAGAATGGCTCGCAGTAAAGGGCTCTGCGGGAAAGGGTAGTCAGCGGCAACTTCCCGGAGTCTTCGGGCAAGAACTACAACTCCCAGCAGCCCCCGCGAACGCCGGCGCGCAGCCTCAGAGCGGGGACTGCCGGGAGCGCGACGCCGCGGGCGGGGCCAGCGCGCGCCGGCGGAGGTGGCCGCGCCCCCCGTCCGGCCAAGCCGCCCAGGCCCGCCGCCGCGGGCACCGGACCCTAGCCCGTCGGGTGAGTGACCCTCGCCCACCGGTGCCCCTCTCCCTCGTGATGCCCGGAGCTGCGGCCCCGCGCCCCTGGCCCTCAGGCTCCGTCCCCTGTGACCCGAAAGAGCCTCTGCCCCTAAGCCCCGCCCCGCTGCCCCCCATCCCCATCCCTCCCGACTCTGGGAAGTAGTGCCCCTCTGACTTGTCCCTGCCTGTGCCCTGGGCGACTCGGGGACCCCTGCCCAGCCCTGACCTGTGGCCAGGCCCGCTCTGCCCCTGATTTCCCGCGCCGGCCTCCGCACCTTCGGTCCGCTGGGCAGCTAGGCTCGTGTCCGCCCCCCTCCCCGCTCACACACACGTACACACACCACCACCACCACCCTGGGGGAGAAACTGGTAAGGGCTCGACTGCTAGCCACCAGTTTGGTGCTTCTGACTGACCCGGAAGTGCCTCGGAGGAGAGGCCTGGCAGTCTACTTTCAGAAAGGTCCCTGCCGGAGACAGCGCCCGCAGCTAGCCTCCCTCTCCCTGCAGAGCCACGTGACTGTGACCCTCGCACCCCTTTTTCTGCCCTGGTCAGAGGGTCCCTGCTCCTCCCAATGCACTTGCCCTCTCTGTGCCTGAGCTTACACCCACCCCATCCCCACCACCTCCACCAGTAACCCATCTCTCCCTCAGGCGCCTGTGTCCCCAGGAACCCCCTGCCCCTCTCGCCCGCCAGCACCATCCTCATTCCTGGCTCGAGATGTTCCCGGGACACCTTTTTCCTAAGCTCCGCAGTGCAAGGACTGTGGGGATGTTTCTACGGGCAAGGACCTGCAGACAGCCCTATCAGAGCCCCTTCCCAGCCCTGCTCCTGGGTCTGCCCTCCTGTTGCCCCCCACCCCCATGTCTCATCCTGTGCAGCCCAGGCATCCCCAGGGGAGGATGACATAAGGATTTGTCCGGTCAGGCACTTGTTACCACGCCACCACAGGGATGGGGACAGAGGGCTCAAAGTCTTGTCCAAATTAACCTGATCCCAGCTAGTGACGCCTTGCCCAAGTGGCAGACCGCCCGCTGGAGGTGTGTATCTTCTGTTCACTGTCCCCCAAAAGCTGTACCCCAGTGGAGTTCCCACATAACCCTGGTGGCACAGTAACCTGCTAACCACAGCAAGATTGGTGGTTCAAACCCAACAGTCCCTCGGTAGGGCAAAGCTGAGGCTGTGCGCACCCGTAAAACAGAGTCTTGGAGACTCCATGGAGCATGGCTGTGAATCAAAGTCCCCTCGATGGTCTGGAGTTTGCATGTCTGTCTGTGTGGTTTACAGCACATTTTCATAGCCTGTGGCAGCCCCACCAGGCTTGTGGAAATGTGAATGTGCCCCTGGTCCGCTGGAAAACCAGGAGATGCAGGGTGCCGGGGCAGCAGCCCCCACAGGGGTGTGGCTTCATCCAGACCCCACGGACACGGCCTCTCTCACCTGGCCCTCTTCCTTGGGGGGTGGGGGTGGATAAATGCACCAATGTTTGCTTTTCCAAAGCCCCGTCTGGACGGGTGACCGCTGTGGCCAGACCAGAGTCCTGAGCTGGGTCAGGGCTCTAACAAGGGCTGAGTCTCTCTGCGGGACGCCCAGCAGATGTGTAAGATGGCCCTGCCAACTCTGGAGGGAAGGACACAATGGTCACCCTTGTCCCTTCTTGCTGCCTGGTCTCTTAGATTTCCTGGAAAGCTCATGCTAAGTGCTGACGCTCAGAGGAGCAGGCACGTAATGATTTCCACATTGTGTGCAGCCTAGTACCTGGCCAGCCCGGCATTGTGTACCAGTGGGAGGACCAGCTCAGCACAGTGCCATTTAAGAACGGTTATGTCAATTTTCCATGTCATTCCATCAAGACTTCCTTAATGAATGGGGGAAACAAGAGCCCCAGTGGTGTAGTGGTTATGCATTGGGCTGCTAACATCAAGGTCAGCAGTTCAAAACCACCAACCGCTCCATGGGAGGAGGAGGCTTTCTACTCCTGTAAAGAGCTACAGTCTCAGGAATCACAGGGGCAGCTCTAACCTGTGCTGGAGGGTCACTGGGAGCCAGTGTCAACTGGATGGCAGGGAGTTGGGTTTGGGTCTGGTTTCTAGAACCATCTGCTTGGGAAGGTATTTGGCTACCTCGTTCTGTCTCCCTTCATTCTGAGCCCGGGTTGTCTGTAACCGCTCAGTGCCTCTGGATCTCCAGCCACCACCACCCCACCCACCCCACCCCATGGCTCAGTACAAGTTCAAGCTCCTCTTCCATTCACTCCGAGCTGGCCTGTGCAGGGAAGACGAGGGGCACTGGGGGGCTCCAGGCAGGGAGGATGCAGGCATGGGACCAGAAAGAAGCAGAGTCCAACCGTAAGACCAGTAGAGTCAAAGTGCAGACGTGCCCGTGGGGCAGGCGGTTCCAAGGGTCTCGCTGGGCTGAGAAGAAGTTGGGTGACACTGAGCACCAAGGAAAAAAGGAGGCTGGGCCCCGGGGTGGGCGCACCCGCCTCCAGAAGTGAGCCCCTGAGGTGGCGTGCTTGTGGGATTCCCAATGTCAGGCCCTGGTGGGGTGGGGTGCTGTCTGGGCTGGGCTCCTCCAGGGGCCAGGTCACCCTCCCAGGGGCGTGAGGAGCTCTGGTTGGTGCAGCCTGTTTGTTGGTGGGTTGCCCACCCAGGGGCACCTCAGAAGAAAGGCCTAGCAATCACCTTATGAAAAAAAAAAACAGTCAAGGAGCACAGGCCACTAGTCTGGTCACAGACCCAATTGTGATACAGACTGGGCGGAGCTGGAGGGCCTTGCCTGACCCCTCCTGCGGATGGTTTTGTGGGTGCCCACCCCTTAGCTCCCAGAAGCTAAATTCTGCCCCTTCATCTGGCCGGGGGCAGGTGATTGCTAGTCCACTGTCCTGTCCTGTAGATGGGGCTTGTCCTGGTGGGCCAGAAAGCCTACATGCACCAGTCTTCCCCCTTAAAGGGGCGGCTAGCCTCTAGAAGCTGGGGAGGGACAGGCAGGGCAGCACCAGGCAGAGGTTCTGTTGACCCTAGATTTAGACCCATGAGAGCGTGCCAGGCTGTGGCCCACAGAAGTGTCAAGCTATGCTGAAGCCACCCAGCCATGGTCACTGCTGCAGTGGCCGGGACTCGAAGGCTGAGAGAGACGCTGTCCTAGAGCAGGTCTGCTGGCCCTACTGCCCAGAGAGTTGGGGGACGTGCCAGTGGGGTCCCCAATACCCCATGATGCATGCCCCTGTGATACAGGGTTGCCTTCCGGTCCTCCTGCCAGACTCCCAGGCAGCAGGCTCACCCTTGAGTGGCTCCCATTGTCATCCTCCCCCTAGGCCACCCAGCCAGTTCTGACTCACAGAGACCCCACAGCACAGACTAGACCTGCCCTGTGGGCACGGTGGCCTGCCCCTGCGACCTCCAGGGCTGTCCTTCCCTTTCTCCGAGGAGAGCTGGGGGGCGCGCACCCCCAACTTGTCACTGAGCAGCCCAGCACAGAGCACCAAATGGCCGCCCTGTCCAGCAGCCCCCAGGGCCGTGAAATTACACCAGGGTCATGGCAAACCCTACAGGGCCGAGCGGAAGGGCCTCACCTGCTCCTATGAGGCAGCAGGTGGCTTCGGACCACCAACCCTCTGCTCAGCAGCCCTGTGTGTTACCTGGGGGCCCCTCCTCCATTCACACCCTGTGCTCCCGAGCCAGCGGGCAGGGTGCCTGCAGCGGAAGCCCAGCCCCTGCTCTGGCACAGAGCCGACTGCAGAGGTCAGAGGGTTGAGCTCGGTGCTGCCAATGAGGAAGTTATCTCTGGCAGCGAGAGAAGGGGGACGTGGCTCTGGGGACATACCGCATCTCAGAGGCAAGGAAGGTGACTTCTGCGGGGCCCAGAGGGACTGTGAGAGGTGCCCTGGGCCCCTGCTCCCCACCCTTCTACTCAGCTGCATCCTGGGTCAGAGGGCACTGGCTCAGGCCGTAGCCAGTGAGCTGGCTTCTGCAGCAGGCGAGCCCTTTGTAGAAGCGGTGGCGGGCCCGGGGCTGCCCATGAAGGTAGGTGGGCCCTGTGTCCACTGCTGGTCTCAGTGGGATGGGGAGCAGGCAGGAGCAGGGAGAGAGACCAGCTGCTCCCCAGGGGCATGGACGAGCCCCTCTGCAGGCTGGCCTGTAGACTCTGGTTTCAGGAGAGGGGCTGGAGAGGAGGAGGCCTGGGTGCTTGGGAGCTGGCCCCAGGAAGAAAGGTGTGGCAGTGAAGGTGACAGGCTGGGACCGCGGAGCCACGCTGCTCTTTGGAGCCGGGTGGGGTGTGTTGGGGAGCTGCCATGCGTGGCTGGTGGGGTCTTCCTCTGTGGTTGAGTCAATCCGCCACTGTCGCTGCGCCAGGTTCCTATCCTGGCACCAGCAGGGACTGGGCTGGCCAAGGAGCTCTCCTGCTAAAGCACCACTTCCTGGGACTCCTTGGGGAGTGGTGGCCATGAGTGCCTGTTCCATGGGGAGGGAGCCTGACCATGCTCTTAAAGGAATTTCCTGGTGATGGACAGGTCTGCTGGATCTCGGGGAGCTGGGCTAGACGGGCACAGATGCTGCCTGGAGGTGGGGCGCACAGGAAGCAGTGCAGATGGTGCTCCAGAGGTCACTGTCCCGCCGCCACCACCACCACCACCACGCCTAGTACCTCGCAGTGCTTGAGGGCAGATGGCTGAGGTGGCCCACAGCGCAGGTGTCGAGGACTAGAGGGTCCAGTCCTGGCCTCGAGCAGCCTCTGTACCGCCCTGTCCCCTCAGCTTGTGTCCACATCCCTCAAGTCTCTGCCCCCGTGCTCACACTGCCCCCCCATCTGTCGCTCTTGCTGCCCCTCTCTGAGACTTGCCATGTGCCATATTGCAGTTGTCCCTGGCACCAACTGGTGAGGGCACAGCAGCCTGGCCCTCCAGGGTGGAGAATCACATTCCAGGGGCAAGAGCAGCCAGCACTGAGGGGAAGGCGAGGCCATCTGATTCCTCGAGGAATTGCAGCTCAGACGGAACCCCCCACCCCCGTCCACTCTGTCGGTGGGCCACTGTGAGTCGGCGCCCGCTCAGGGCAACGGTCGTGGCTCAGTGCATAAGCACTTCGACCCCAGCAGGCCGACATGGTGTCTGCTCCCGTGAGAGGCAGCCTCAGAGACCTTAGGGGGTGTCTCTTCTCTCAGTCAGAATTGGCCCTGCGGCGGCAGCAGATTAATTATCTTTCAGGGAGCCTCACCACCCGTTGGTGGAAGCTGGGCTCCGGGGCCCCCACTTCCTGTAGAGAACACAGAGCAGGGGCATTTGCTGCCAGGCTCCCAGGGGTGGAGGCAGGTGTGAGGCCCTGCCTGGTCTGGTGCCGGGCGGCAAGCAGGGTAAGCTGGCCCCTGGAAGCTGGGTGGCCACTGTTTGCTGGCCCCTGTGGTCATGGAGGAATCAGCTGGGTAAGAACTGCTGAGCAGTGAGGCCTCCATCATCACTCTGGGGTCCCAGGGAGCTCCCTGAGGTGGGTGCCTCAATGGCTGCAGTCACAGGCCGGCCGCGGACTGGTTCCTGCCTGCCCAGGGCCCTGTGAACACAAAGGTTTTGCCGTTTGAACCCACCTGCCCCGTGGGGGTCGTCGTGAGAGGCCCACTTTCTCCCAGCCCCAGACACGGGTGCCTGCGGGGCGGCAGGCATGAGGGGCAGAAGTTCTCTGGGAAAATGCGGTCTTCCAGGCTGGAGACCTTGGTCCAGCTCAGCCAGCACACCTCCAGCGCTGCCCACAGCAGAACTCCAGACTGAGACTAGGAAGAAAGGCCTGGCAGTCTACTTCCGAGGCCCCACCAGGGACCAGAGCTGCGTTGCATCCCCTCGCTGTTCTGGTGGATAAGTCAGGGCCCACTGGGAACCACTCCCACAGACAGCTAGTCCAGCCACCTCCCTGGAGGGCTGAGGGTGGGCGTGTGCATTCTAGGGACCTGTGGGGCCTGGACACAGAGGCCAGTAGGCTGGTGCTCTGGTCAGACTCCTGACTGAGGTGTGATGGGAGGTCAGAAACTGAGCCCCCAGGAGGTGTGGCAAGTAAGTGGGTGACAGGAGGGGCCCCAGGGACCTGAGCGGGAGGCCAGCATAGCACTGTTCTGGCCAAGCTGCAGGCCCACGGGGTGGCCGGGGGGTGGGGGTGAGGGTCGTTGCTCCTACAGGAGGACAGGACAAGCTGGGGCACCCCAATGGCCGCTCCAGGGTTGGTGAGCAGCCACAGAGCTGTCTCTAGAAGGTGGCTCGGGCTTCAGGGGGACATTTGTCACATGCACGGTACCTTCCCAGCTCAGGGACCATACAGGCCGATGGCCTGTGGTCTGCAAAGGTGGGGACACAAGTCAGAGTGAACATCGGAGCATCACAGGCACCCCACCCCTCGAGTGCCAGGCTGCCTGCCGTCCTGTTTGGGCCATGACCTTGTCCTCTTCTGTCTCAGCCTTCCTTTTGTGGGACAGAGGAAGACAGACTACAGGCTTGGCCATGTCCCTCGTCCTACCGCTGACTACTCTCCTCTGTCCTGTGCGCAGGTGCCGCCCGCACCCCACCCTGATGCCCGCACCACCCTCTGAGCCCCTGGAGTGGAATGAGTCCATGCAGGCCCTGCGCATCAGCGTGGGGGGCCTGCCCGTGCTGGCGTCCATGACCAAGGCTGCCGACCCCCGCTTCCGGCCACGCTGGAAGGTGATCGCAGTCTTCCTGACCCTCGCTGCCCTCTGGCTGGTCTACGCCCACCACCTGCCCGCCCACCGCACGCCCTCTGCCAGGCCCTCTGCGCCCAACGCCCACAACTGGAGGCTGGGCCCTGCTGACCGCTACAATGACACGTACCCGCTGTCCCCACCCCAGAGGACATCTGGGGGCACTCGATACCGCATCGCGGTCATCGCCGACCTGGACACAGAGTCCAGGGCCCAGAAGGAGCACACCTGGTTCAGCTACCTGAAAAAAGGCCACCTGACTTTGTCAGACAGCGGGGACCGCGTGACCGTGGAGTGGGACCCCACCCACCAGGTCCTGGAGTCCCACCTGGCAGAGAAGGGGCGGGGCATGGAGCTGTCCGAGCTAATCGTCTTTGACGGGAAGCTGTACTCAGTGGATGACCGCACAGGCGTCATCTACCGCATCGAAGGCCCCCAGGCCGTGCCCTGGGTCATCCTGGCGGATGGGGACGGCACAGTGGGCAAAGGTGAGCCCGAGCCAGAGAAGAGGGCAGGGGACTGGGGGTGTGGAGGATTCCTCCCCAGGATCCCCTGGGGGGCTCCTCCTGAACATCTTCCTGTGAAACCCAGGCTGTCCTTACCTGAGACCTGTGTGAGGCAGGGAAGCCAGCGGGGCGGACAGCAGGAGGGCACCGGGGTCATGGCAGGCAGCATTGCATGGGTCTGCACCTCCTGGGAAGTCAGCCCGGCTGCAGGCTCTAGGATCAGGCCCTGTCACCTCCCCCAGGAGTGTCACCTCATTACTGTTTGCCCAGGGCAGGGCAGTTGGCAGGGCACACGCCCAGGCTGCTCAGTCCAGGTGTTAGAGGGAGGACAGTCACACACTAAAGCCATGAGCCTGCCCCACCCCTGACAGAGCAGGAGGAGGGGGGAGGGGGGTCAGAGCAGGGGTGCATGCCTCACCCGGCAAGGCTTACTGCCATCCTGGGGCCACAGGTGCAGAGGAGGCTCCCAAGAATCACAGCAGACGTGGACAAGGTTCTGCCACCACCTGGCAGGGAGGGGGAGGGCTAAGGTACCCGTTCCTGCGGCCTCCTGCTAAGGAAGCAGGATGGAGCGGCCTCCCGCCAGCCAGGTGTCAGCCAAGTCACCATTTGGCACAGGCTGCTGAGACCTTAAAAGTTAGGTCATGTTTAAGACCAGTCCAGCAGGAGAATCAGTTTCCCAATATGACATCAATGAACAGGAGGGCCAGGCCTCTAGAGTCAGGGACAGGAGGACCTGGCCCCTAGAGTCAGGGACAGGAGGACCTGGCCCCTAGAGTCAGGGACAGGAGGGCCAGGCCCCTAGAGTCAGGGACAGGAGGACCTGGCCCCTAGAGTCGCGGACAGCTCTGGGTGGAGTCTCAGGCACCCTGACTCTTGTTGCCCGTTGCAGGCTTCAAAGCTGAGTGGCTGGCCGTGAAGGATGAGAGTCTGTACGTGGGCGGCCTGGGAAAGGAGTGGACCACCGCCACGGGCGAGGTGATGAACGAGAACCCCGAGTGGGTGAAGGTGGTGGGTCGCAGGGGCAGCGTGGACCACGAGAACTGGGTGGCCAGTTACAATGCCCTGAGGACCGCCGCCGGCATCCGGCCACCAGGTGAGCCAGCACAGGTCTGACTTCTTTCAGGAGAAAGGCAGGAGAGGTGCCTGGCCACTCGCAGCGAGTCCCCCTGGGGAAGGGGCCCAAGTAGCACTGCCCAGTGCTGTCCCAGGGGCCAGGTGTTCATGGGTTCCGACCACTGACCTGCTGAGCCCCAGGGCTCCTTGCTAGAGTGTCATCCATTCTGCTGCCCCTGGGGGCAGGCGGGCGCTGTGGAACTCATGCCCTGGGCTCCTCCTCGTGGTTGCCATCAAGTGGCCTCGCCTGGAAGGCACCTGCTTCTTCTGACAGCTGCCCTCCACCCCTCACCCCTCCCCCAGTCTCTGTGGCTGCAGTGGAGGTGCTTGCAGTCAGTTCTAGATAAAGTGGCTCCAGTGGGTCACCTGGTCCCTGACACTGCTTAGCAGTGCCCTCAATTCCCAGCCCCGGGGCAGGACCCGAGCCCGCAGTCTAGTTAGCTCTCCCTACATCCATCCCCTCTCACACTGAGGCCCATGGTGGACGGGCACGCCAAAATCCACCCAGGGACAAGTAGAGGGTCCTGGTGGCCAGGAGCTCCACAGTTCAGACCCACCAGCTGCCCCGGGGAAGGAAACGCCTGGGCACAGCTCTTTTTCTGTGCCCACCCATAGTCCCCATGAGTCAGAACAAATGAGCAGACCCCCATCTGACCTATGTGTCCCTGGGCCACCTACCCCAGGCGTCGAGCCATGGTGTTGCAGCGGGTAAACGCTCAGCTGCTGACTAGCAAGGGCAGTGCTTTGGGCCTCCAGCCTCGGACTCCGAAGGAGAAAGGCCATGTGCTGAGGGAAGAGCAGCACCCTGCCGGGTTGCCTGCAGCAGTAAGTGTCGCTGGACTTGAAGCCTGCTGCGGCTGCAGCTAGCACCCAGCTAAAAAGCAAAGGGTCAGTAGTTCGACCCCACCAACTGCTTTGCAGGTGAAAGACGAGGCAGTTAGCTGCCACCTCGCTGTCGAGAATGAACCCCCAGGGAGCCATCCCTTACTGCCCTAGAGGTCTGTGTGTGAGTCACTGGGCCAGCAGGAAGGCGGCAGGGTGCTGAGGGGCATCTGGGGGCCGGGAGAGCTGATCGCGCTGTGCCCGCAGGCTACCTCATCCACGAGTCGGCCTGCTGGAGCGACACCCTGCGGCGCTGGTTCTTCCTGCCGCGCCGTGCCAGCCACCAGCGCTACAGCGAGAAGGAGGATGAGCGCCGGGGCACCAACCTGCTGCTGAGCGCCACGCCAGACTTCCAGGACGTGGCCGTGCGCCGCGTCGGTGAGCTGGTGCCCACGCACGGCTTCTCCTCCTTCAAGTTCGTGCCCAACACGGACGACCAGATCATCGTCGCCCTCAAGTCTGAGGAGGACAGTGGCTTGGTGGCCACCTACATCACGGCCTTCACGCTGGACGGCCGAACGCTCCTGCCTGAGACCCGAGTCGGGGCCGTCAAGTACGAGGGCATCGAGTTTATCTGAAGCCACTGAGTAAGACGTGACCCCCAGTTATAAAGCCCAAGACAGGCCAGCACCTGCTGTCTCTCCTCGGACCCCGGAGGTCTGAGCCCAGAGCTGCCCCTGCACGGCCAGCTGCCCAGACTTCTGTGCACCGCCCTCTGGTGGTCATGGTGGTCACTGCACCTGGGGCCTGCAATTCTCACACCGAGCCTCCCCACTTCCCTCCTCCACTCTGTTCAATGGGCATTACCTGAGTGTCTGGCCTGGGGCCCAGACGTGGATGTCAGGGGACGTCGCAGGGTGGTGTGGAAGAGGACAGGCTCTGGGACACGGGCCTGGCCCTGCCGGGTCCCGGCTCAGTACTCCCCCTGCCCCCACGCCAGCGTCTCCCACCAGGATGCCTCCGCAGGGTGCCTTGTGCTCTTTCAGAGAAAGTCATGTTCTTCCCTCGGAGCGTGGGGCCACCTGCTCACAGAGAGAGAGTCCTGCAGGACGGCCCCCAGGCTGGAGATGGCCATGGGACTCGGCCTCAGGCGGCACTTGTAGGGAGAGGGGATGCCGCCCTGCCAGCCACTGTAGCCAGTGCCAGCCCTGGCAGCATCTCTGGGGTGACTCAAACTCTCCCGAAAGCATTGGATCCAGGTTCTGCCCACCTACACATGGCCCTGGGCCCGGCAGCTTCATCCCGGGCTATGTGTCTGAATGAGGCCCTGCCTTGGCACGTGCACATGGGGGCGCACACGCGTGCGCACACTCAGATACGCGCAAGGTTGTTGGTTGCCCCCACTGTCTGTCCTGCTGTCCTCTCAGCGCTGCAGGGCATAGGCAGGGAAGGCGCAGGCAGACGCTAGCCCCGATCAGTGTTGTGAAGGGGTGTTTCACCTGCCCACTGCCCCTCCCAAAGAAGTGACCTCATTCCATGTGGCCGCAGGGCTAGGCGGGCTGGGCCTACCACCATCTGGCTGCTGACCCCAACCTGCTGCCTACTGCGGGGACTTCTGTCTGTGTGACCTATGGGGGTGCATCCAGGGAGCGCCCCTTTCCTCCTGCTGCTCCACCTTCTTCCCAGGGAGCCGCGGGCAGGAGGTGCCACCTCCATCTAGAACTCAGCCCGCCAGGCAGGGTGCTCTGACACCCAGCCACCCCCGGGGGGAGGCCCTCACCATGAAAACTAGAGGACAAGCCGGCTTCTCTCGTCACCTCACCAAGCTGGGTAAAAGTGGTGCTTCAAAGGAGCCAGACATCATGGGAGGGCGCAGGGCTTGTGGGCACGTGAGACGACTTGAGGGGACTTGGGGCCAGGACCTGAGACGGTCCTTCACTGTTGGAGCCAGGGGGCCCCCTGTGTTGAGGCAGCATTTCACAGGGGTGTACTGCATTTGAGGTGTGCCCATCTTTGAAAGCCAACCACCTCCTAGCTCTGCCCCCATCCCTGTCATCCCTGCTGGGCCCATGTTTTATAGCAATAAACCATGGAAGGGCTGGGCACTGGTGTGTGTGTGACGGGCACCCCAGGACTGCGAGGGACAGCATCTTTAGGAGGAAAGGGGACCCAGGAACATGTGCCCTTTGCCCCCTCCCACCCATTCTTCCCTGTGTCCCTGGAGGGAGGCTCCGGATTGGCCATGGGAGCCCCAACCAGGGGCTGGGAGGGAAGTGCTTCAGCTTGGGATGGCCGATTCCCTGTCACTAGGTTCTCAGTACAGCTCCTGCTGCCCCTCTGCCCAGCCTCTGGTCCCTTCCCATGCAGGATGGCTATAGTTCCCAGAGTCCCTCACTGCCCATGCTCATACCTCCAGGGACCGGCCCTGTATGAAACCTCCTACACTGCCCCAGGGTGTGCTGTACCAGAGCAGAACTGGCACCTCTGAATTGTGCTATTGGCCCGGGATTTTGAGTGTACATCAGCCAGCCCGAAGAAGGACGCCTCCTCTAGAGAAGTATAACAGAGCACACTTAGACGTGAGGGTGGCGGGCTGTCTCCCGTGGCCTGGGTATGCTAGCTGGCGGGCCAGTCCCTAGAGCTGCCACAGTGGTCTCAAGCCGAGAGTGGGGAGGCTGGCAGAGGACCGGGCAGTGCTTCAGAACGGTGGCTCTGACGCCATGCAGGAGACACTGCTGGTCAGAGCACCTCGTGCAGCCACCCCACCTGCCAGTGGCTTTGAGCAGGTTCCAAGCACAGGTTCCAGTGACAGCCCAAAACCAGCCTGTGAGCGTCCCAGGGTGGGGTCTGCTTGGCAACCAGCCGCAAGGTGGTGTAGGGCCAGGAAGCGGCTTACCCACTGTGTGGCATCCCCATGAGCCAGGGAGGTTGTCTGGGTGTGGAAGCTGGGCCAGCCCAGCTGTGGGAAAGCGTGTCAAGGAGTGTCCAGTGGTCAAGTACCGTGGGCGGGTGAGGCCTGGTCTGGGCGTGTCCACTGACCGGGCAGCGAGAGAGGCAGAAGGCAAAGGAACCCAGCATCAGCCCATGACTCCTCAAGAGACTGTGGCACCTGAACACTGTGTGTGACCGGGCCCTTTGCCCAGTGCTTGGTTTCTGGGCAAAAGCCCAGAAGTCAACTCAATCTGGTGGGGAAAGAAGATTTAGGTCCATCCCACATGTTCACCCTATTCTGGTGTGCGCTTGAAACTAGTAAGTTTTGTTGATTTTTAAGACTTAACATGTAGCAAAAACAAAACATCTTCACACACAGAAGACTCTAAGCCCTGATGGCTTCACTAGTGACTTCTGTCCAAGTTAGTGACTGATAAGACCAAGTTCTCTAGGAAATAGAGCCTGAGGGTGCCCGATAACCCAGAGCAGAAAGAGATGACAAGGCAAGGCAGGCCAGTACCCCTGATGGCCCAGCACAGCGGCAGGATGAAGGCTGGCCGCGACACCGTCAGCTGGGGCCTGCAATGCAAGTTGGTGTGACCTGCTAAACCAACCCATGTGATTTGGCAAACTGACCAGTGAAGGGTCAAAACCACAAGCCTCCCAAACACTGACCGATAAAGAACCAACCTCTGACAAAATCCAATACTTGCTCGCGATAAAGGCTGTTAGACCAGGACAGCAGGCTCCCCCCTCATCTGAAAAGCTCCGGCTCCCTGGCCTGGTGGGCAATGGAGTGTCTTCCCCCAAAGCCAAAGTGAGTCCTGAGTGCTCGCTGCCTGCCTTCATTCTTTTGTCAAGTACTTTTTCATTTTGAAGTCATTTCACACCGCATAGAAGTTGCCCAAACCAAAAACCATGGAGAGTTCTATGTACCCGCCGTGGAGCTTCTTCCGGTCAAACCAGCCCCAGAGCTGGCAGACGGATCAGCCCAGGAAGCAAGCAGCCCCTCGGCACTCCGTGGTTGGAGCAGTCTGCCCAACAGGCGAGGAGGAAAAGACGCTCCCGCTGGGCAGGGTGGGGTGAAGGAAGGCGTGTTGAGCACCCAGACGGAAATGACTGGGACGTTAGAAGAAAACATACTGAGGCCAACGTTCAGTCTCACTAACTTGCAGGGCTTGTGGCCCATACATGCAAGGGGAACTTATTTCTGTACAGCTGCAACGAACCAGTGGAGCTTCCATTTAAAAGAAAACCAAAAACACCCCAAGTTCAGTAACACCAGAAAAACCTGACCTGTGTAGATGCAAATGGGCAAAGCCTGTGTGCTGAAACTGCAAGTAGTGAGATTGAAGAAAGCCCCCCCCCCCCAGATGAGGACCATGGAGCAGAAGGCTGGGTTTAGGGGGCAAGACCATCGTTGAACACGCAGGACTTGACGTGAGCACGTGTAGTTCCATTCATCTCGACAGGAGCCGGGTGGCACACGGGTTGGTAGCTCAGGCCCAGAACTGCTCCATGGGAGAAAGGCTGGCAGTCTGTCCTTATAAGATGGCTTAGGGTGCAGTCTCATCAGTCTTGTCACTCCGCCTCGGGTTGGAGGGGTCAGCTGCAGATTTGCGTCCATCAAAGCAGGGTGGTGGTGCTGCAGGACAGACAGAAACCAGTGGAACAAGAAAGAGCCAGGGACGGCATCCTGTGCAGGCACCAGTGAACCTTGACAGTAGTGGTCAGTGGGAAAGGGGGTTTTCCTCACCACTGGGCTAGAATCAGTCTTTCAGCTGGAAACAGACCCCCTGGAGCCTTCCCTCTGCACACGCACCGACGTGAGTGGAGCGCAGACCTAACTGCTAGCAAACACTAGAGCCCTAGACAAAGACATGGGGGGGGTGGTGTTCTTGTGACCTTGTGGGCAGCCAAGGTCGTCTCAGCTGTCACACCAAAAGACAGCCAGCTTCAAACCCCTTGCTCTTGGGAAGACACAAGAATAATGACAAAAGATAAGTTGGGGAACAGAACATTGGCAAATCCAATGGAAAACCATGGTACAGTCTCCGCACGTACTGCCTATCCCCCCTCCACCACAACCGCCGGCCCCTCCTCAGCCAAGTCCCACTCCAAGCCACCCTCAAGCTCCCCACAGGGCTTCCAAGCTGGCACCTCTTCCTGGCGGAGTGACAGGTGGGCTTAACCACTGCCACCAGGGCTCCTCGCCTGCCGAGTTGATGGCAACCCCACAGGACAGGGCAGAACTGCCTCTGGGTGTCCCAGGCTGACTGCAGGAGCACAGAGAGCCCTGCAAGCAGCTCCCGCGGTTTCCAGCTGCTGCCCGTGCACCACGGGGCCAGAGTCGCTGGAACCGTGGCAATGCTGAGTGGGGAGTTCATAGACACAGCCATTGGGGTGCCGGATGGCGGGGCTACTCGGGATCAAGTGTTGGCCCTTTCTCCAAAGGTTGCAGATGCTTGAACCTTACGGCCCAGGAGTCCGGCTGCTGGTTCTGCCCACAGAAGACTCAGATCCCAGGGTTCTGTGTGGCTAGCTGTCAAAAGCTGGGTGAGTAAGGCACGCCCGGACTAAAACCACCACCGCCTAGTTCAGGACTGCTTCCGTTGTTTCCACTCCCAACCTCTGCGCCCAGAAATGTTTACTGACCCAGGCGCGCAGGTGTATAAAAGAGGTATACACATCAAACACTTAGGGTTAGTAAGTGATAAATTCATTTCAAAACAATTCTTTGGTATGCCTATCATTTTATTTACCTGAGGATGAAAGCAGACTTGCACCCAAACGAGATGGCGGTGTCTGTTTATTTTTGCATGAAGAACTAAGCCCTGGTGGGATATTTGAGACTTGCAGGACTTAGAGCATCGCCAATGCTCTGCAGAGGCGACTGCTGTCTCCATTTTTAATCAGTGCTGAGAAGGCTGCTCCCAGTAAGCTGTGGTTCGGTGCTGTTGTAACACACAGTACCCCCTTGCTCAGCAGAACGAAACCACCCAGGCCTGCGCATCCTCACGGCTTCCTGTGTCTGAGCCCGTGGTTGCAGCCACTGGGTCAGTCTGTCAGTCTGTCTCATCAAGCGCCTTCCTCTTTCACTGCCCCTCTACCAAGCACAGGGGCCTTCTCCAGGGACTGGCCTCTCCTGGCAGTACGGCCAAAGGACGTGAGATGAAGTCCTGCCGTCCTTGCTGCTGGGGGCACGCTTGCTGTCCTTCCAAGACATCTGTTGAGTGGGATCTGACTCAGTGATGCTGTAAGACGGCACAGACTATACCGGCAGGTTTCCCAGGTTGAGTCTTTTCTCAGAGAAAGAGGGAGGAGGTGTTCGCCTCTGTGAGGGTCGCAGTCTCGGAAACCCGCAGCAGCGAGTCAGGAGCAACTCAACCGCAGTGAGTTTAGTTTTGGTTAGCTGGACAGGAGTAGAAAGCCCCATCTTGCAAGGAGCGGCTGGTGGTTTCAAACTGCTGATCTTGCCATTAGCAGCCTAAATCTGTGGCACTTCCACTATTCTTCACAGAGGTACACAGTGCACACAATGGCAAAAGGATGGTTAGGGCCATTTTGGAAAACGCTGGAAATCCTGTCCTCCATGCATGTTTGATTGTTTGTTTTCATGAAACTCACTGGCTAACTCGGCGAATTCTTCTGCACTGTTCATGGCAGATAGATGGCTGGTGAGTTCATCTCAGCGGAGCATGGTTTATGCACTCCATTTAGAATTAGTATGTGAAGGGCAGGTTCTGAAACGTGTCTCCCGGCCCTAGAGACAACCCATCCGCCCGCTTCCCATCTCATCTTTGAGAAGGCGATGTCCCAGGATTAGAGTCATCTGTAGCTACAAACATCGCTGACGAACCATTTCCCACCCTATTCTGACGCGGGATGGGCTTTATTAGCAAAGCTTTCAGTTTTCATCCTTCACAGAAAGATCTCCCCCAACCCCTGCTCAAAACATGTTTACACCATAGAGGTTTTCGACAATATCGGGCAACACAGTCCTGAAAGCCGTAAATCACACGATGATTAAAAAGGAACAAATCTGCGCTTCCGCACAGTCCAACAAGAACATCCTCCTCAGTTCCTCTTTAAACCTCACCCTCCGGAGCCCGCTCCCTCTGTGCGCTCTTGGAAGCACAGCCCTGGCTTGGCAAAGCTGGAATCAAACAGCCGTGGAGCGCACACCTTTCGGTGAAGTGCTTGATTTTGATAGCGCCTGGAAGCCCAACATCTAGCTCTGGGGCTATCTGGGGGACTCGGAGTGCCTCTCGATGGCACAGAATAATCCACCACGTTTTCATCCATATTTTTTGAAATGCTTTATCTTTTTAAAATATTGTTTTAATTTCAAAAATTATTATTAGTCCTGACTAATACATGCAGTATTGTGGGGGGAGGTCAGACGCTTACAGACATCCTCCCCAGGGCAGTTAGTCACCAGACTATATGGCAGGCCTCACTCCCTGCTCCTGGGACAATGAACTATTCCTCCCTGCGGCCTGCGACCAAGCGTTCTCACCCTACCAATAATGGTCTCCATCAGCTGAGTCAGGGAACAGGCCAAACTGACTCTGTGACATCCAAAGTTAAGTTATCTGCCCATCTTATCACATGCATACCCCCAGTCCCTCCTCTTACTATTGCATGTATGTCCCTAGACCACCCCCTCCCATTACTGTATTACCTATAGCACAACCCCTCCCTGTGATGTATGTCCTCACCTGTAATTAGGGGCTTGCATGTCCCCAGAGAATATAAAAAGCCTGGGCTAGCATTAAAGCTCTCTCTTCCTCCACGTGGACCATCAGGTGGGACTGAGGTGAGCATGCTACCATGAATCATGTCTGACTCCATTTATTTCAATACTTCACTTCTATCTCTCATGCTGTCTATAACTTTACTATGATCTTTACTTATTATCGCTGTACAATTGCGCCTACCGGACCCGTAATGATGTGTTAGGGGCTGGTCAAGTAGAACTGTACAATTGCTACCACAATCCGTTTCCAAACATTCTCTTTCTGCATGGACTCCTTGACATTGTCTCCCTTTTACTGCCCACCTCCACCACTGAACCCCATTCCCCCAAAACTCATTCTGTTGCTGCCCCTCTAGCTTCATCGATCCTGGGTTTCATATACCGAAAACTGGACAACCCTATAACACAGCTTCAAAAGGGTGAGCTCCACTGACATAACCCCTCTGAGATACACTCTACTGTGAACAAACAAAAACTGAACAATACAAACCAAAAAGACAGAACTTTTTGGAAAACAGGCTGATCCAGCTCACATCCTAGAGGGGGATCTACTTCATCGGTATTTTTCTCTCTTCTGAGTAAATGTAGTCACTGATCCATAACCCAAGTAATCTTTTTGTCCTAAAATATAAACAAATGTTGCTAATCATTCTCAAATACAAGCTTCAAATAAATACTAGCTTCGGTTTATGAAATCACATTTGCTTTTACTTATTTAAAAAAACAAAAACGAGTGTCCACATGGACACACACACACACAGTAGTGATGGTAAAGAAATCATATTGAAGGGATTTTTCTGCAATTAAACATTTCAGTAAAGGAGATAAAAGCGGTTTCTAGAAGTGAGTCTCCTAACACAATGCACTACACTGCATGCTGAAAGTCTGCATTCCGAAATTAAACCGCCATGTTTCTGTGCACAGTGAAAACACTGCCATTCCTAACGTGCAGTAGTCTCGATCGGAGCGGAAGTCTTTCTGGTGACGTGGTGTGACGTGGCGTGACGTGGTACGTGCGGGACGTGACGTCATGCTCCGCACAAAGGCACGTCGGTGCGTGCGGGAGCGAGGCTGCAGGGCAGGGGCTGCAACACGGGTGAGCTGCCGGAAACACTGGTGCTTCCTGGACCTTTTACTTGGATTTCATTTTGGTTGCTGCGTGCCCAGCAACCTTGTACTGTCATCGAGTTTTCTGCGACCCCCGGGGTTCACTGTCACGACCCCCTATCGGGTCACGAGCCACAGTTCACCAGGTTCTGCCCGTGTTGATCCCTGCTCCCGAGACCTGGAAGACAGAGTAGACCTGCCTCGCTGCTTAGCATCTTTCTCCTTTCTTCCGTGGGCTGCCTGGTGGGTTCGAACCCCCGACCTACTTTGCGAAACTGAAATGAGCTCATGATTGATATGCAACCAGCCGAAGCCAGATGCACAAGCTGGCACCGGGCGGGACACCCTGAGGTGGCGCTGGCACACCTGGTTTGTAGTGGTTGCACCTTGAGCTGGAGAGAAACAGGCTTCCGACTCCAGTCCAGTTACAGCCTCAGAAACGCACAGTCGCTGTCAGCTGGAGTCGACTGCGGCCGTGAGTGTGTGTGTGTGCCGGCACACTGGGTCAGCCGCCGACTGTGACACGCCAAGGGAGACAGACCCGGTGGCCTTCTCTTCCGAAAGGGTGGCGGCCTAGAGAACAAAGCCCGCATGGAAGACGCACACCGGCCTGTGTGATCCTGAAGAATGGACAGGAATAGGCGATCAGAAGTTCACAAACAAGCAATCAAATTGACATGAAAGAGCATAGACAACGTGGAGACCCACACAGAAGGGCGCCATGGAAGGGGTGAAACACCTAAGTGTCTTCTTGTTCTTTAGTGTTAACTTGCCTTCCTATTATGGTCTTAGTTTTACCTCATTAATCTTGTTAGACCTGTGCATGGTAATTTGTACAAGTAAGATCGTTTAATGCATGAAATCCAAAATAGAAAAACTCTTCAGAAATAGCAATGGGAGTAATGATTCCCTGAGGGGGGAGGGAGGGGGAGCTGATAGCAATGGTGACTATATAACCCCATTCAAGTTGATCTAATTGAACTATGGACTATTATAATATATGGGGGAAGGGGGAGAATACATTATATAAGCTTTACATACAATTAAAATTAGTCTCCTTTAAAAACAACAACAACAAGAAAACACTGAGTGGCTCCATCTCCACCAATGATCAAGATAAAGGAAGCCAGGTGAGGGACGGTTATGGTGAGAACTGGTCACCTGTGGCCCCAAGGCTGCAGCTGCACCAGCAGGGCCTCCAACCTCACGATTCTTTGAAATGGAGGAAAATCAACTTGTGTGTGGGTGTGGTGTCTCCTGGCATGTGTTGCTAGACTGCTTGGGTTATCCATAAGTCTGTTAGTAGCTGGAGGAGTCCAAAGTTAATAGGTGGCACCGAAATGCAACCAAGTACCTACAGGCAACTAACTTTTGGTAGAGAGCCAACACACATGGCGTGAGCGAGAGGTAGCCATTTCAATAGAAGGTGCCTGGGAAAACTGGATCTTCACCTGCAAAAGAATGAAACGGGACCCCTAGCTCACACCATCACAAACACGAGCTCAAGATGGGTCAAAGACCCAAATACAAATCACACAGCCATAAAGACCATCATGAAAAGATAGGGATAAACTTAACAGCCCTCTCAAGGCATAAACACGCCACAGCACATAGTGAAACGTATCCACACTACAGAAGACAAAAGACTGGGGCCTGCTGAAAATCCGCTTCTGGTGCACATCAAGAGACATTGCTAAAAGAGACGGCAGAGAATCTGTGGGGGAAACCAGCCCCTCACACCATCACGGGTTCAGTAGACGCAACTGTACGTTTATAATATAGAGAGATCATAGTAAAGTCAGAGAGAATAAGGGAGAGAGTGAAATAAAGGGATCACATTTTATGGTAGCATGCTCACCTCTGGGACGGCCATGATCTCAGCAGCCAGGTCCACGCAGACAGCGGGAGGACGGGGAGGGAGAAGAGAGCGTCTCTATTTTGGCATATATTTGGGGAGAGAACCTAAGGAAAAGCCTCTTTATATCCCACAATTCCCCCCTCTTGTTTTATAAATTAAATTCAAAAGAGCTACAGGGGCGACATTGTTATTTTCCATACGCTGGAAGCTGTCAAGGCAAATTTAAAGACAAAATTAATGCAGCCAGGCTATTGGCGAACGTTTTGAATCACAGACTGGGGGTGGGGGTGGGGAGGGGTAAAGCCCTCCTATGCCCAACTACTATTGGGGAAGGTATGAGAGGGGTTGGGTGCTGTGGTGGGAGCAGTAGAGCACACAGGGACGTCTGCTTCTACAGGGAGAGACGGAATCAGCCACGTGCTCACTCTAAGGCAGCACAGCTTTAAGGGGAGAATCTGTGGAACTGAAAGATCAATGCAGGAAAATGTACTTGGACGGTGTCTCTAACTTCCCAAAGTGGCGGCTTTCCTACCAGGAAGCACTAGCTTTGCAGAGTCCCCCGTACCGGTAAGGGAATAAGTCCCCGTCGTATTTCCCACATTTCCCCCTTCTGTGTGATGTTTAAGATTTAATAGCATCACAGAGGAACATGGTCTCTCTTCATCTCTCTCAGCTTCCTATAGAAGCAGTCCGAGACTGTGAGCATCCCAATCATGCTGATAAACAACACAGGCAGACTGGCCCTTATGTGAAATGCTTTGAACCCAAGCACTGGGGTTCAACCTTCTCTACTATCCACCAATTGTTTAATCATATCAGAGCCAGGGGGCACCTCGAATCTGACTTTGAATGTATAGAAAATATCCTTCTTTAGCTGATCAACATCTAACAATATGTTTCCCTTAAACCCTTCCAAATGTTTTCTAATCAAATCCCAATCATGCAATGTCTTTTATATGGGTAAATGGGGTTATTAAAAAAATCAGGTGCATTCCAATCACGTTTCAGCATTAACTGATGTTGCAAGTCCATGATCTGATCGCCCAACCACTGGACAGTCTGCTGCAGCTCCGACTTTCCCCTCCAGTTCATCATCCACCTTTGCCTGAGTGGCCCAGAGCTGATGCGAGTCTGCTTGCCACTTCTGCCATGAAATGCTCAGTTTTGATGGACTCTTGGGGCGCGCCCCCCCCAGCAACAGCAGCGGTGGTGGCATTTGCTATAAGTCGGATAAGGCTGCGATGACCATCCCCACAAATCGGCGAGGTCTTCTCAGCCTCTCCGACACCACTTGCATCATGAAGGACGATTCCGGACTGCTCTTGCCTCTGCGCTTCATCTCCATAGGGATCCACCCCCATCCTGCTCTTTAGGATGAGGATGCTGTCTTTAGAGAGGTTTACAAGCAGAGCGTGGTTAATGCAAGTGAACAGTTTACCATTGTGGCCAGTGGCACTGCGAGCAGTTTCATGATGATGTTTCCTACAGTGAGCACATAAGGCAGCTTTACACACGAAACCATGTATGGAGCCTCATTCTTGTGTAAAGTATCAGCATAGCCAGGCTGACTGGTGCCAGTGAAGCTTCCTGGGCAGCCTGTTAAAGGCTTCGTGGTGAGAGGTAACTTCCACCGGTCCCACTGGTCAGATGCTGTCACAGGCTTCAGTAACCTGGGCGGGAGGTGCAAGGCCCCCTTCATGCCAGGCCAGCAACTCTGACCTGGGAGTGGCAATGCCATTAGGGGTCCTGTGCCACTCACAATCACATGAGGTGATGTTGGATTCCTCTGAGAAATTAGTTAGAAATTTTCCGTGGGGGGCCCAATCAATAATAGTTATAGAGTCATTTCTCAACACCTTTCCATGTGGCCCCTGACATTTGAGCCATTTGCGTCTGTCAGCAATGACATGCTGATAACTCAGGGTTTTACAGGATTCCATGTCTCCTCTCCCCTCCACAGTAGTGGAGTTTTCATATTCTGCAAGTGCTTCACCTGTTATCATGCAGAAGCCGTGGCTGGTTTCCTTAAAGACCAGGCTTGAGAATTAGTGGCTAAACACCTGGGGGCTGCCACCCACACATAAATGCAGAGTTTCAAAACCCAGAGTGAAATTATATTTTTTAATGTTTTATACTTAAATTCTTCCACATATATGCATACATGTTCAGAATATAAAGATATATTCAAACAGCATTATCATACCTAATATAATAAACAATAATTTCCAATACTCATTCCACACTTGTATTTTCCTGATTGTCCCCAAATCATTTTTTTAAGTGTTGGTGTGTGTGTGTGTGTGTGTGTGTGTGTGTGTGTGTGTGTGTGTGTGTGTGAAATTACAGTGTTTTACCTTCCTCACTGGGGTGTCTGGCTATTCTCTCAACTCTCAGGTCACAGCATCAGCTTCCCTCCTTTCTTCTGGGCCTTGCTGGCTGAAGAGACATCCACCCATCTCCTTTGCCTGTGAAACATAAACAAATCCCTGTCTTCGGGATGTCAGCGACCTGGAAACAGAATCATGGTTAAGACTGGTGGTCTCAAACATGGTTGTGTCCTTCTAAGGAGAGTCCATCGGCTTTGTTCTGCAAAAACATAATGCATGGCCCTTTCTCCAGGTGATTATGGGACTGGGATCCCAAATGAGATTTCCATTTTCTGGAGACGTCTCGGGATCAGGTTTTTCTGTAGAAGTGAAAATGTGCTTATCTGCCCTAATTGTGTTACAAGCTTTTAGTAAGGAGAAACGTTTTTAGTTAAAATGACTAAATGAAGTTTTCCACGCATCGGATTTCTCTTCTTCTTCCCCTTCTGTTTTAACAAGGGAGATGTTAAAGCATTTAAACTGATCTCAGGGAGCTTGCTTGGTTTTGAACCAGTAAACTAGTTGGACAGACCCCACCGTCATGCAGACCCCGGCCCTGGCTCTCAGAGAACCGGAAGAGCTGGTCAGCTGTATGAGAACTTCTTACCACACTCAGGATACTTCGAAAGACTGAAAAAAGTCCTAATAAATTTGTTTACCAGATTACCAACTCACTTACCAAACAGACATTTTCCCTCTAAATTTACCAGTAAGGATACAGTTTCAATTAAGCCGGATTGCCCTTCAGGTTTTTTACACTGTAGGATTTTACAACCTTGCAATATTCTGTCTTGGTTACTGTCTCTTCTTGCCCCATGCTGGATTTAGAGGCAGTTAGGGGGCAGGTCTTAGGCCCTTGTGACTAAGAAAATGATCCCATATCCAAAATGGAAAAACATTGCCCTTCAATTTCTAACTCCATGTGGGGGAGCTGTTGCTTCCCCTCAACAGCATTCCAAAAGACCCCTTGTTTTAAAGCAGTGGTTCTCAACCTTCCTCATGCCGCCACCCTTTAATACAGCTCCTCCTGTCGTGGTGACCCCCCCAACCATAACATTATTTCCATTGCTTCTTCATAGTTTTCATTTTGCTACTGTGATGAATTGGGCGACCCCTATGAAAGGGTCGTTCGACCCCAAAAGGGGTCGCAACCCACAGGTTGAGAACCACGGACTCAAAGGGTGGTCAGACTTCTCAAGGACTCTTTCCTGATGGGTATACATTTTAACCCTAGAAATGCAAGGAAGCAAAAGTTGACTTAAGCGGTCTTCCTTCATAACCCCTGGTGTATCCGATTTTATCACTGCCTTAATTTCTTCTTCATGATCCTGATCAATAACTCCAGCCACATTCTGAACACTTTGAGAACTTAGGTTAGACTTTCCTAATAAATGTTCTATGGTTCTTTCAGGCAGAAGACCTCGAGTACCATTCTTAATAATTGCTGGTTTAATTGCAGCTTTCAGCTTTCCCTCACACCTCTGAATAACGCCCGCATCCATTTGAATTGCTTGAGTACTTGGGTTAAATTTCCCTGATAAAAACTGTATTCCGCTTTCAAGCAGAACCCCCTGCTCTTTAGTATCAACAGGCTGCTGCCAGGGCTTCTGAGCCTTTTCTTGGTCGGTCAAACTTCCTGCAGCGGGAACAGAGGCTGGGCTTTTGCGAGTCTGGTTAGGTCTGGTCTCCTGCCGTGAGGTTGGTGGGTACCTGTGACTGCCCTTCCAAGAGTCTTTGGCTGGCTTAGGCAGAAGCTTTGCCTTCTGTGCTCCGCTGGGCAGGGTCTGGATCAAGTTCTATTTGCTATTTCCCTGCCCGGGAAGCCTTTGCTAATGGGAAACATGGGAAGACGCGGACAAAACCAGAGAACAGGGTGCTCAGCAAACTCGGTCATCTCGGAGAGATATTTAATGACACCGTTATTATGAGGGTGAACAAGTGGGGTTTGCACCAGAAGATAAGATGATGAAGACTAAGAGCAGGCCAGGGAAGGGGACAGGGAGAGGGGACAGGGTAGGAAATGATAGGGGGGAGGGAGGGAGAATGGGAGGGGGAATAAATGAGGCCCCATTTATGGGGGGAGGGGTGACGGCCTATTAAGACAGATTACTTTTGTGGAGATGGCGGTGCAGCTACAGAGAATCTGCTTCTTGTAAAAACTAAAAGGATGAAAGAGCGGGAAGGCTCCACAGCCTCAGAAAATCCCAGATCCCTTCCCCTGGGGTGCTAATCACTGGTCCGAGTGACTCAAAAGCTGCGGAAAAGTAACACTGGAGCGGACTGGGGAGTCTTGACCGAGAGGCATACAGGTTCCTTTCAAACATTTGAAAGCAAAACTAGGTGAGCAGGGGAATATCCCACTGCAGTGGGGCAGATGGGCGGGCCGGGGCCTCCAGGCGTGGCTGTTAGCGCTCTGTGGACTTGAACCCCCCACACTTCCTCTTCCTCTTGCAGCCTGCAAGCCGTGTCCCTGCCCCCCTATCACTACAGGGCCATCTGAGCCGCTGCTTGCCACGGAGGCCCCAGGTCTGAGCTTGGTCAAGTCCAAGGTGCAGTGGGAACACTGAAGTAAGTCCCTCCCAGGTCAGCGGGCCGCTTACTGCCCTCAGCTGCCAGTGGAGAAGCTGGAGGCTTGAGGCCTCCCTGCGCTGCCCTGACAGAAAGGCCTGGGGATGGGCTTCGCCCTTGCCTCCCGCTGTACAGCAGTACCTCTACTCCGACGTGGACCACGGGTTCAGCAGCCAGCCAGGAGTCCCGGTGGGGCAGCGGGTTAGGCACCTGACTGCCAATGGAAAAATCAGCAGTTCAAACCCCCTCCACAGCTCTGAGGGGAACAGACGAGGCTGCCTGCTCCTGGGAAGGGTTACAGAAAGAGTCCGAGTCGGGGAACCCTATGGGGCAGTTGGGCCCCATCCTGCAGGTCCCCATGACTCAAGGAGCAGTTCCGCCCTGTCCTGGTGTAGAACTGACTCCAGGGGCATGGGCGGGCGTGGGTTTGGGCAGAGTACTTGGTGATACACAACCCTCCACCTTGAAACCTCTCGCACCCCACACAGCAGGCAAGGACCGCTGAGACTGTCACTCAACTTTGTCCCAGGGGGACAGACCAGTGCTTGCACTCGGGATGGCTGCTCCTGAGCTTTGAAGGCCCCAGTTGGTACTCACCCCGGTGGGGGGCGGAGCACTGTCTTTGTGGCCTCCCCACTTTAAGACAAAAACAGTGCTCCGCCTCCACCGGGGTGAGTACCAACTGGAGCCCATCTGGAAGGGATGGAAACGATGTCACGTGGAATCATTTAGTCTCACAGACCTTGGACCACGCACACATCAGTCCCCAGGACCCTGAGAGCAGAGGAGCAGCGGGTGCCTGGCCACCACTTCCGACTGCTCTGAAAAGGGTCCCTTGGGAAAACCCAAGGCAGAGTGGGAGGAAAAAGGTGGAACAAAACTCAAATTCTTAGACATGAAAAAAAATTTAAAAGACCCAGCTTCACTGGTCAGATAGAGACTGGTGGCCTCTGAGACGCATCCTGCCCTTCACCGTTTGGGTCTGGGACCAAACTCACTCCGGGGCTCCATGTGCGGCCGAGCTGGTCCGCACGGAGCAGTAAACACGAGGGAGGGAGGTGCCACGCCTTAGCTAATGGACCGTTTGTGATGCAAGGGGCAGCTGTTGCTGGGGACGCAGTTCAGCGAGGCCAGGGGAGGAGGAAGGAGGTGGGCTGAGGGCCCGCTGCCCGGGGCTCAGCAAGGCCTGAGATGCAGTGAAGTGTGACAGGGCCACGCTGTGGAGTGTAAAAGGGACGCCATGCTCTGGAAGCTTTCCCCTGATGGGCCGTAGAAAGTTAAATAGAGAAAAGACCTTTGGGCAGACACTAAGGCTTGCGGGGAGTGGAGCTCAAGACCCACCAGCCTTGGTTGGCTCACTTCCCTCAGCTTGCAGGGGACCCTGCCCTCCACTGGCCACGGATTTGGGGTTAAGACTATTTGAGACCCAGAGAAGTGTGTGTCAATTAGCAAGGAGCCCTGGAGGCCCCGTGGGTGAGGTGCTCAGCTGCAAGCCTACCAGGGCAGAGGGGCAGCTCAGACCCACCGCCGCTCACCCAGGGGGGAGACGAGGCTGTGTGCTCCCCTGAAAGTGCACGGCTCGGGGAAACCCTACGGTGCGGTTCTGTCCCACTGGGCCCCTGCGAGGCAGGATCGGCTGGCCAGCAGTGGGGGCTATGATGTCACTAGGCTGGGTCTTGGGACTTGCTGCCAGCCCGGGGTCTCCTTGGTCAGTTTCTGAGGATTCCGAGGTTTCTTCAGAGGATGAGGTTCACGATGGGGTAAGCCTCCCGAACCTCAGGTCTCCGGGAATGAGGTGCAGGGTCGTGTCTGCCCGGGCTCTTGCATATGGTCCATCACCAAGCAGGGACTTTTAGAAGCAGCATGTGGCCCTTGGGGTGGGGGCTCAGCCCAACCTCTGGGGTTTGTAGAACCCCCAAGTGGAGGCCCATGGGGCCAGAGACCAGAGACACCCCAAGGGGAAAGCCTCCTTGCAGAACGTGGGGGGCCTGCACAGGCTGTCCCTATCCTGCCCCCAACCCTGACTTTCTGGGGGGCCTTCCTCTTGGGGACAGGTGCAGCCCCAGGCAAACACTCCCTGCAAGGCTCGGAGCAGGCGCCCGGGGAGCCAGGACCTATGTCTCTAAAAGGAGCAAGAGCTGCCTCCCCAGGGGCAGAGCCACCGGGCACCCTCACGCTGACCCCGATGCGTGCGCGCCCTGTGGGTGTCAGGGGAGGACGGTGCCCCTGCCACAGGGCCCTCCAGGCTGGCTCCGTTGGGAGAGATCTGCAGGCCTTTCATCCGAGGCACCTGTGGGTTGGGGGGACCTAAACACCTTTGAGAGCTGGAGAGCACACTCATGACTCACCACATGCAGGTACTCGAAGGGGAATTTGGGGTGCTGGAACAGAGAAAGGGGAGCGGGGGTGGGGGCAGGTGCACACTGGAGTAGTTAGAATCAGTTTGAAGTCACGTGTCAGCTCGCAGCGGCCTTGGGCCTCTGCCATCTCCAATATCCACAAGATTCAAGGGGAAAAGGAAGGCCCCAGGGCCTTGCTCAGCCAACCCACAGACACACACACACGCACATCATGTGACTTCTGAGGATACAGAGACCAGACTCCGCCTGTTGATCATTTCCTGGCAGCCACATTGAGCTGGGTGCAGGTCAAGGGCAGGCTCCTGCTGCCGAAGGACCTCAGGTTCCAGGATTACCTCCAGCATCACCTGGACAGGTAGGCCTGTCTTTCCAGGGCTGGGGCCCCTCCTCCCATATGTGAACTCCAAGTCTACATTTTAACAAGAACTAGGATTTCTGTGGGTACAAGTAACACTTGGGGGCCATGAGGACCTCTGGGGTGGGGGTGCAAATTCTCAGGAAGTCCTACCTGCAATGAACTGATTCTTAGCCAACCCCCACCCCCGCCCACACCGTGGCTCTCCTCGCTGGATGGTGGACGCTCTTCCCTCTGTGCTGGAACTTCAGAGACTGGAGCTCGGGGCCAAACAGCCTCAGGGTCACCAAGTGCAGTTGACCTGGCTGTCCACTGCTCAAGGCTCCAGTCCAGGAGTCAGCTATCAGCCTGCATTGGTGGCCAGGTAGACCCCCGCCCGGATGCCCCAGGAAGTCACCTTTCTAAGCTGTACACAGAGGTGCCCTGCGCACGCACCCAGGACTCGACTGGCTGCTCCTCCCCAGCCCTGAGCTCCCATCCAGGCAGACACACCTGGCAGCTGAGGCATCCAAGGGTGGGCAGGTGACCCAACTGCCTCTGGCCCACAGGTGTGTGCACTTGAAGGCTGTCTTGAGTCAGGGCAGGTCTTCGGGTCAAGGTCAGGTCAGGGTTCATGAGGCTGTGCTTTGAGCCAAGCTCCCAGGAGCTCCTGCAAATGCCAGGGAGCTGGGGAGAGGCCACCTGCTGGTCTGGCCTTTTCAGGGCTCGGCAGCTGCCCATCCTGGCCTGGCTGTGCTGCAGGGAGGGAACCATGCAAATTCTTCATATGCACAGGCCGGTGGCAGGGTGGGGGTGGGGGGATATTCAAAGGGGTACAAGGCAGAGAAAGGCACCCTGGAGAGGCGGAGGAAGTAGGACCCTGTCCACAGGAGCCTGAGTGCATTCACCAATGCCCCCAGCCTGTGCCCCATTTTTGGCCACCATCTCCTACCAGAGTCTGGCTCCTGCCACAGCCCCCCTCTGACCCCACCAGCCACACTCCGGCCCACTGCCCTGCCACCCTCCCCTGTCCTTCACCCTCCCCTACCCTACAAGCCACACTTCTGCCTGCTGCAGGTTGGCCCACCCCTCCTGCACAACGAACTGTATCAAAGGTCTCCGTCCTTTGGTCGGTGTGGGCACACCCACAGGTCCTGGTTATCTGCCCTGAACGCACCTCCCCCCCTCCTCTGGGCCCTCAGCCCCTCCTCACCTAGCCCCACGTGGCAGGCACATACAGCCCGAGCCCCCCAGCCCACCCCTTCTCTGGCCAAATCTTATCAGCCTGAGGGACGGCCTTCAGATGGGGTGCCCACAGGCCGCACCCCCAGCTTCGCCTTCCCTGCTGTGCTGTGAGCCTTGGAGGGGCCCCTGCAGGCGGTACAGGAGGGGTTTCAGGGTTCATTCTTGCCTGTGTTATGTCTCCCTCTGCTGCAGGCTCCAACTCAACCATGGTCCTCCCACAGCTCCTGTGGGCATGGCTGCTGCTCTCGGGGACCCACGGTGAGACGGCGGTGACAGGGGAAGGCCACCCCTCCTGCTCTGTGGCCTAGGTCTCTCTCCTGCTCCAAGCCCCTGCCAGGCCCCCACCCTCCCAGCACCACCACTACCAGGCCAATGTCGGGCCTCCAAGAGCCCCCGGCTTCCCACAGTCACCCTGGATTAGATCAGCCACTTCCACTCAGGGACACCCCAAAGATGAGGTTCACATACTTCCTTATTGGGGGTCTGCGTGTATCTCTGCGACCCCCCCAGGACAGGCTCCCGGGACAGCAGACCAGCCCGAGATGGATGGAAGTCAGTAGCCCTGGAGCAGTGGGCCTGGGCGGGCGGGGGGGACAGAAACCCACCGTGGCCCGGGTGGGTGAGAGGACAGGAGTCCATTGTGGCCCCGGGTGGCCTTTGTTCCCCGCAGGCCTGGACAACGGTGACATGAGGCTGGTGGGCGGGCGCTCAACCAGCGAGGGCCGAGTGGAAATCTTCTACAGAGGCCAGTGGGGGACGGTGTGTGACCACCGCTGGGACCTCATCGATGCCAGTGTGGTCTGCCGCGCCCTGGGCTTCAGGAACGCCACCCAGGCTCTGGGAAACGCCACCTTCGGGTCAGGTAGGGCCTCTGACGTTCCCCAGGACCTGACCCCGGCAGGTGACACACTCAGCCAATGCCTGCAGACTCCCTTAGATAAGCATGCAGAAACTCACCCTGGGGACTGGGCTCCTTGAAACTGCCCCATGCCCAGTCACAACTGTGGGCGGAGGACACCCCCTCCCCTGCCCTTCCACACCACCCCCCGCCCCCACCGCCCACCTGTGATTTTCAACCATCACCAAGGATCTAAGCCCTCAACCGCCGGCGTAGCGAAGCCCGTGCTGCTCCATGCACACTGGGAGTTCGAATCCGCCTTTCACCTTCAAGGGAGGAAGATTTGACCTGCCTCTGTGAAGATGCCAGCAGGGGAAATGCCACAGGCCACCCGGCTCTGCCACCCGCACCCAATAAGCACCTTGATACCCCCAGGCAGCCGCAGGATGGAAACACCCCTACCCCACCCCCACTTCCCACAGTGGGCAGCTCCTGGTGGTGGTGAGGTGCTGGACCAGTGGGGGGTGGGAGCGGGTTGCCTGTAAAAGCAGGCCCAGGATGGACACCAAAAGAGCAAGCCCGTCCGTCCCCGGAGCAGCTCGGCCAGAATGCTCCTTAGCGGCAAGGACGGCAAGTCTGCGTCTCACAGACCCGTCGGGAGAGAAGGCGAGGGGAAGTGGAAAAGAGGAAGACCTTGGCTGAGATGGACTGATGGGTGGCTGCGACCATGGACTCACACACAGCGCAGAGGACTAAGCACCATACACTCACGGCGAGTCACCGGACTCTGACGGGCTCACCGATACCAGTGCCGGGGACGGCCCAGGGCTGTTAATCACCGCGCAGCAATGTGCACACAGGGACGGCTCAAGAGGCGATTTCACGTTCTCTGAATTTCCCTGGCACAGCTCGCTGGGTTTCGAAGACATCTGTAAATCCGGGCACACGGTGGGGGCGGGGTGGTGGTGTAAGTGAACCAGCAAAGAGCTGGGGGGTCAATTTCCCTGGCTCTCTCCTGCCTGCGTCCACAGGAAGGGGCCCCATCATGCTGGATGAGGTGGAGTGCACAGGGACCGAGTCTTCGCTGGCCCACTGCAGGTCCCTGGGCTGGCTGCGCACGGACTGCACCCACAAGGAAGATGCCGGCGTGGTGTGCACCAACGGTGAGCGGGCACCTCCCCAGATGTCAGTGAGCCCCCTCAGCTTCTGGGAGGCCCCAGCCGAGGGTCCCTGGATGGTATGCACGGCTTAGGTGCCAAGCAAGAAAGGCCTGGATGTCTCCCAAAGAATCAGCCACTGGCAAGGCTGTGGCTCCCAGTTCCGCTCTGACACAAGGTCACGGGCATCAGTTCCACTTGTCCCCGAAGTCTGGGGTCGACTCCTGGGAGGCAGGTCCCATTTCCTAGGTCTCAGAGGGTACAAGGCACACAGTTGGTGTCAAAGCCCAGTCGGTCTCTGACCTCTGGCGTCGGACCCAGCACACCGCCCTCCTCCCCTCGTAGAAACCGGAGCCGACTCAGCCATCCACACCCTTGACCTATCCAACGAGCTCTCGGAGGCGCTGGGTGGGGTCTTCGACAGCCAGCAGAGCTGTGACCTGTTCATCAGTGTGCAGACCAGTGGTGCGGAGGCCCTGAGCCTGTGTGGCCACACGCTGATCCTCTCCAGCAACCCCGAGGCCCATGCCCTGCTGAAGGACCCGAGCAGCAGTATCATCATGGAGGTGGACACGGAGTGCCTGCCTGTTGTCTCAGACTTTGTCAGGTGCGCCCCATGGGAGCGGGGACTCGGGGAGCCCGCCGCACCCACCGCAGAAGCCCAGGCACCAGTCAGAGCACACAGGCCCATGCATGCCCCCTCCCAGCTCCACCATACAGGCACATACAGGACACACGCAGTCATCACATAGACATGCACACACCAGACATTTGCCCCCCTACACACGCACATGCCTGTACCCACCACACTCATTCACACATACCACTTCTGTCTACACAAACACCTACACATGCCACACACATTACATTCAAACACACCTACACATTTATACACACAACACGTGTGTATTCACACCTGTACACGTCACACTCAGAACACACAAAGACAAGACACTCATAAACAGCATGCACATCCCTATACACATCACACTCACACCTGCACACATCACTCATTCATGCACATACATTAACACATGTACAACATACTCACATACACACTCCTACATCCCACATGAACATACCTACCAACAGCGCACTTACACCTACACACATCACAACCACACATAAGTCACTCACACTTAGACTCACACATGCCCACTCAGACACACACACATGCATGCAGACCCACAGACACATACAAACACCCACAGACACCATCGGGTACAGGCAATATGCTCACACACGACACACATGCTTAGTCACACGAGCTCACACCTGCACTCAGACACACTCCGTGCACACACCCAGTCTCCCCTGCAGACACATAGGCACACAACACAAGCGCACTCATTTTCACCTACCCTGTCACACACCCACTCAGGCACACCCTCATGTGCATTCACACACTTGCATGAACACACACATATTCCCAAGGCAGAAGATGAGGCTGCCTCTAGCCAGGACCCCAAAGCCCCTGGGAGCCTCCTGCCCGGCTGCCCGCACCAGCACCATGTCGCCTGCAGGTACCTCTACTCCCGCCAGCTGGCTGTGGCCCCGTCGTCTGTGAAGTGCTTCCACCAACTGGCCTCCTCCTACGGGGCCAAGCAGCTACAGGACTACTGCTCACGCCTCTTCGCTGTCCTCCTGCCGCAGGACCCCACCTTCCAGACGGCCCTAGACCTGCATGCCTACGCCCTGGCCACCAGCGACAGCCTGCTGGAGGGGCTCTGCAGGCAGTTCCTGGCCTGGAACTTCGAGGCACTGAGCCAGGTGGCCGCCTGGCCACACGTGCCTGCCGCCCTGCTCCGCACACTGCTGTCCAGGAGCGAGCTGGCCGTGTCCAGCGAGCTGGCCCTGCTCAAGGCCGTGGATGCTTGGGCTCGCAAGAGCCTGGCCCCCCCGGCGGTGGTGGCCAGTCTCCTGGAGGAGGTCCGCTTCCCCATGATCCTGCCCGCTGACCTCTTTGAGCTGCAGTACAACATGTCCCTGCTTCGTGGGCACGAAGCACTGCTTCAGTCCAAGACGCGGCAGGCCCTGGAGTTCCACACCGTGCGGCCACAGCTGCTGGGCCGCTACTGGGGGCTGAACCTCACCCAGGACACCTACCAGCCCCGGCTCTACACGGGGTCCACCTGGAGCACCTCCATCTCAGCGAGCCCTCGAGGCTCCTTCAGAGAGGACTCTGGCTACTACAAGCCCAACTACTACCGCCACCACCCTTACACCCCCCAGCCCTTTGGCTACCAGTACTACCCATACCGGTCATTCCGCACCCCCCAGCACCCCAGCTTCCTCTTCCAGTCCACGTCCCTCTCGTGGACCCTCTACCACCTGCCCAACATGCAGAGCTGCTGGAACTATGGCTTCTCCTGCACCTCCGACGAGCTCCCCGCCCTGGGCCTGACCAGGTCCAGCTACCCAGACGCCGCCATCGGCTTCGAGAACAAAGCCCTGATGCTCTGCCAGGGGAACTTCGTGGTCCACGTGGCCGGCTTCAGAGGCAATCTGGCCCCTATCCCCAGCGCGCTGAGCAGTGGCAACAGCTCTGCCAACGCGTCCCTCTTCCCCTGCCCCTCGGGCACCTTCAGCAGCTTCCAGGTGGTCATCCGGCCCTTCTACCTGACCAACTCCTCCTTGGACTTTAGATAGTCTGGCCAGGGCCTGCCTGCGGCAATCCCCTTAGCCGGCCACCAGAGGTCTCCCCTGCCCACACTGGTCCCCAGTCCATGGAAGCTTCCAGAAGCTGCCATGGTGCTCCCCTCTCTCCAGGCTGCAAGGCAGCAGGCCCTGGGCACCTCATCCTCCTCTGAGTCCTTGCTTTCGGCCATTACAGCTGTACCACGAGTCTCGTCCGTGTGTTCGAGCCGTGTTTCATGCGGGTGTGGGAAGAATGGGGGGAGAATGGACACGGCCGTGGGAAGTGGCCAGGCCACTGGGGGAGGGGGTCAGTGCGCACGCAGACAGGTGGAGGGCCACCCCAATGGCGCTGAGTCAGGCGGCAAGGTCTCCACACCGCGAGGGTGGGAGTGGGGGTGGGGTGCTAAAGGGCATGTCCCTGGCAGAAGCAGGGGCACGTTCTGGAGCCCCTCCCTCCATGCACTTGCTGCGTGAGCGCGCATTTGGGGGTGGGAACCTGTTGCTGGCAGTGGGATCCCAGCCCAGGATGCCCCCATGGCTACAGAGTAGCATGGGCCCCCAGAGAGTCTACCCCAGCCAGTGTTTCAGAAATGGGTCACCAGACCTTTCCTCCGACGCACCTGGGAGGGGACTCAACCCTCCAGCCTCTCGTCACAGCCCACGGAGCGGAGCTGCAGCATGTCCGCCCTTTGCGCCGCCCAGGGGCGGGGCAGGGTCTCCCTCACTGATGTCTGTAGGATGGGTGCTGGGGTCCAACGGGGCAGGGGGAGTTTCTGGAACGAGGGCCTGGTAGCTCTGAGAGTCCCGAGGGAGGTGGGGATGGGGCTCAAAGAGCATCCAGTACAGTCTGGTGGGAAATCGCCAAGGAGTCACCTCCTGCCGGGCAGGGCACCTTCTGCTTTTCAATCGCTGCTGACAAGGTGGTGGCTGGAGAGTATCAGAGGGGTCCTGAGGCCCTTCCATCGCCGCCACTGCTGAGTGGCAGTGCTGTCCCAATGAGAAGCAGACACCCCCCACCCCCTGCTTGCCATCTGCCCCAGGACGTGAGCAGCCCCAGAAGACAGGTGTCCCTCTAGCCTCCAGCTCAGGCTGTATTGGTCGTGTCCCTTGTGGTAGCCCTCCCACTGGGCAGCAGCCCAGTACCAGACGCCCAGCAGAGCCCTGTCCCTGGGCTATGCCTGGCTATTGGCCTTCCAGCCTTCCTGGAGACAGCACCTGTCACCCTGTCCCAGAAAGGTGACCTGAATTGGGTGGAGGGAGGCTCGGACTGTCACGACAGCTCCAGTTCTCCCTGGTCACCCATCCTGAGAGTCTAATTACCCCCCTCAGGTGGGCTCCGGCCTGTGTCTTCAGTACCCCACACCGCTTTCTATCTCAACACCCCCCTCAGTGCCTTGCATGTGCCTTCCCTGACCCACAGCTGTGGGCCTGAGAGCCCCTGCCAGGCCTGCCACTCAGCCTGCAGGGAGGTGAGTTCCCTGAGGCTGCCCAAGTGCACAGTGAGGGTCAGGCAGAGGGGGCCACCTCTGGGCCATGTCCCAGGCTCCTTGCTCCCGGACCCCTTGAATGCTTTTGTTTAGACACACCCAGAGCCACTCAGCCACTGACATGGAGAGAACTCTCAGAATCTCAGGTGAGTGCACCTCTATTGGATATTTTGAGCTCTAGCCTCACATGGCGATGCGAGATGGTTCCTTTGTCTCAGGAATAGGACAGTAAAGGCAGCCTTTGAGAGGCTGAGAGTGGGCCGTCCAGGACTGGGAAGGGGTTCCAACTTCCTGGGAGGCCCAGGCACCTTCCCTTCCCACACCATCATCTTAGTATGGCTGTCTCATGGGCCATAAACAGCTGCTGCATCTCCGGCCATTGCGTCTGCCTTTTGAACATCAGGACAAAGGGATACCCCAGATGTGTAGCCCCTGAGAGTGAGTGTCTCCTCCATAGGTTTTGCACCTAAGGCTCCTCGCCCACCTCACCCCCACTGGGCCCAGCGCTGGGGAAGTGCTGCAGCAGTGAGCTCAGGGGCTCCCAGGCCCTGCACTTCTGCCCTGCATGCTAACGCACTCACACACCCATGACGAGACTCACACCACAATGCACACCCGCCAGATGGCATCACCCAGTCACACTCAACCACACATTCTCACACAATCATACTCAGACACACAAGCACACGCACATTCACAGTCACATGTATACACACACTACACAGCCACACTCAGGCATACATTCTTACAGCCACACTCACATGGACATAGTCACATAGATACACACACTCAAACTCACACAGCCACTCTCAGACAGACACACACATTCAGACACACACACACAAATCACACACGCTCAGCCATACCTTTTCACACAATCACAATCAGACACATAACCACACGGAGCCACACACATTCACATAGTCATACTCAGTCACACATGCATTCTCACACACATACAGAGGCAGGCCACATACATGGACACACACACAGTCACACTCACACATTCTGACACACACACACACAGCCAGGTCATATACATTGACACAACCACACACACACAATTGTGTACCAGAGCCATACACAGACACTCACATTCTGACATGTACTCACACTCACTATCACACATGTAAGGGTGGACCACAGCCATTTGCACATGTGAGCAGGCACACCTGCAGGGACTTGGACACAGGGCGGGGCAGGCACAGGCATCCACAGATGCTGGTTCCTTGTCTGGGACACAGCAGGCTTGGGGTGGGTAGAGGATGTGAAAGGGGCCAGGCCATGTCCTACACCAACCACCCAAATACACAGCCCCCTGTAAGCCCTGCTCCAGCGCTCACAGGGACGCCGAGTCAGAATCAACAGGATAGACACTGGGGAGCCATGTCCCCCACCACCACCTCAGGAGGATGCTTGGTGCCTCTGGGCCACAGTGTCTTTCAGAAGCACTCTCCCACGTGGCTTCCCTGAGCCATGCCGTGGCCATGACGCGTGGCTGGGGAAGGCGAGGACTTGGGACAGCCTCAGGAGGAGCTGGATGGAACAGGGCCCATGTGGCAGCAGCTGATCTCCAGCAGGAATGTGGCGGGGGCGGGGGGGAGCGCCTGATGCCAAGCGTGAGGAAGAGAAGCTGCATCAGTCAGGAAGGGCTTTCATTCCGAGTCCCTGTCTGGCCCCAGAGCTTGTTCAGAAGTGGCTCTACCAGGCCGGCTTGAGGGGCACGTGGGGGCCGCCGGCTGGAGCTTGTGGGGGTGCCTAAGGGGGAGGTGTTGTGGATGCTGTGGTTAGCTGGTATGCCGTCATGCCCCACGGTTGGTGGCGCTGCCTGAGATGGCTGGGATCCACAGGGTCCCCCGACCTGGATTACCGAGGACGCCGGCCCTTTCTTCCTCATCTGTCTTCGTCTGGAAACTCTGCTAAGACCCAGGGCTTGGAGGAAGTCCACTTCCGGGGTTGGGTTGGGATGGAGGGGAAGACAGGAAGTCAGACAAAGTCGTGGGGCTAGGAGACCTGGGGTCAGCCCAGTGGGGCAGCCAGGACTCTGAGCCACCACGGCCCTGAGCAGGGTAGGGTAGGAGCAGAGGAGCCCGAGCCAGCTCCCTGCCTGGTTCTGCTTGGACCTGGCTGGAGGGGGGATTCAGGAGACCTGGCCCAGGCTTTCCTGACCTCTGATGCCCCCATAAACAGCCCCGTGAGGTCACACCTTAAAGCCTCACAGGACAAGGAGGTGCAAGCCTTCAGCACCCCCTCCCCCAGATCCAGGGAACTGCAGAGACACTTGGCCCGACTCCTGGGGTCTGGAATCAAGGCTTGTCCTAGTGCCCTTGTGGCACAGCAGTTGAAGCGCTTGCCCGCTAACTATTAGGTCAATGGTTCAAACCCACCAGACTCTCCAAGGGAGAAGGATGAGGCCATTTGCTTCCATCAAGACCGACAGCCTCGGAAACCTTAGGGCACAGTCCTGCCCTGTCCTGTGGGTTTAGGTTGGGGTTCTAGGGTCCTGCAGCTCCCTGACAAAGAAGGCAAGAACGGGGCTCAAACATCTTGAATTTCTATTTCGTCTCTCACAGCCCTGGGGCCAGATGTCCAAATCAGAGCCATGGGCGGGGCTGGCTCCTGGGGGCTGTTCCAGGGAGAGTTCTGCTCTGACCCTTTGGCTGGGGATGGCTGGGTTCCGGGCACCCTGGGACTGGGGTCGGCTGGCTTCAGGTGCCCCTGGGACAACTGGGTTCTGGGCCTTTTCTGGAATGGGTGAGGGTGGGGCTGGACAAAAGAAGTCAGGGTGTCATGTGGGCTAAGGACATATGGGCTAATATTAGGTGGTCAGGTGGGTGACATCAGGCTCAAAGCCTGGGGTGGGGGCCGTCCAGGGTGGGGTGGAGGATGTCTCAGCTCCCACAGAAGAAACTGGTCCAGAGTGGGGTGATGGGCATGGGGGTGGAGAAATGCCTTGTGGTAGTTACATTATCTGTTGTCAATTTGAGGGGCTTAAGAGTGAAGGGGTGGAGTTTAGCCTGTCAATCAGGCTGCAGCGTGATGACCTCACTTGGAGGTACCTAGGAGATAAATAGCTCCATGGAGGCGGGACACAGGCTCACTCCTTAGGAGACATTGCATCTGACAAGACACATGGAGCCACACCAGTGCCCTGAGCTGAAGGAGCCACCTGGAAACACCTGCCAGTGCTGAGATGCTTACAACCCCACTGGATCCACAGGACCTCCCACCCACTGGCCTGTGATCCTCCTGCATGTCATGGCCTGTGTTTCCTGAGTCTGAAGAGGACTTTATAGATTGGTATTGGACATATGGGCTAATATTGGACTTGTGGACTTGATCTGGACTGGGCTGGGGTGTTTTCTCAATATTCACTTGCTCTTGAATAGAAAGCTCTTTCTTACACACATACGAGTGTCTCTGGATTTGTTTCTCTAGTCCACCCGGACTAGCACACAGCTCATGTCTCATTATTTGGGACTTGCTGGGCTGCTGCTATTCCCCAACAGGCATCTTGTGCCTCTCTTTCTCAGAGCCTCATGCTGGGGGGACCCTCGAGGGCCCCACGTGGTCATGGGGGCGCCGGATGGCATTGCTGTGGTGACACAGGAGTGTGCTGGCAACCCAGGCTTCTCAACAGAACCTGCTCCCCCCTTTTCTCTGGGGGTGGGAATCAGGTGTGTGGCATCAGGAGTGGGGTTCCAGGACACTCCCCAACACACACGCTAAGAACTAAAGTCACCATGGAGGGCCAGCTCCAGACCAAGGTCACAGAGGCCCCTGAATCCAAAACTGGGCCCTGCGGCTGGACCCCACCCACTGCCCACTCTGTCCTGGGCAGCATGGTGACCTCCAAGCCACAGATGGACCCACCGCAGTCCATGTGGCTGCTGCCTCTCAGCTGTGCAACCTAGGGTAGAAGGTATTGCCCCAGCCCCAGCTCTGGTCTGTTTAATGTGGGGGGGGGGGGCACTGATGACGCCCTCCAAAGACTAGGATGAGACAAATTGTCATTACTTCCCGGGGCCGCCACAAAAGAGTGGCACAAACCTGTGGCGACAAGCAGTAGAAGTGAATTTGATTTGGTGAAAGCAGAATTGTCTAGCATTCTGGGGGTTGGGGTTCAGGGCAACTGGAAGGCCAGGCAACCCCTGAGGCTCTAGGGGAGGACCTGCTTCTGCCTCTTTCTTCAACATCCACCTGATTACTGGGACCAGCTCTGTGCTGACCGCAGGGGGTTTCTTTCAAGGACTAGGGCAACATTCTGGGCCATCCTGAGCCTCCCTGCCCCCATCACTGCTAAGGTCTGAGGTTTGTGGGGTCAGGCTTCGCTGGGCTCTGGGGAATGGGAGGGAGAGGTTCTGGACCCTGACCTGGATGGCCTGCAGTCCTCGGTGCACTCACCTGCCAAATCCTTTTCCTCCTGTCCACTCGCCCACCCGCCGACCATGCACCTTGGCCTTCGGTGGCCCCACCTGCATCCCTCTGTCGAAGCTTGGGGTTACTTCCCCATAAGTGAGTCCCTGCTTCTGAGAAGGCTCTCAGGCGTCCTGGACAGAGGCCAGTGTTCACCAGCACATGGCAGGGGCTCCGCCCTCACTCACCCTGAAGACCAAGGATCCCAGGAAGTGGGTCTAGGGGCTTGCCTGAGTTTCCTTGGTGGAAATGGACACTCTTCCAGCCAGAGAGGGACCAGAGCCAATAGCTGGGGAGCAGCAGAGGCCAGTGAGGCGGACACTCAGGCCAGCAGGGTGGTCCGGGCACCATGCACGCCCCAGCCGCTGACCGCTCAGGGTCATCCAGCCCATCAGTCCTGGCTGGCTGTGCCCTGGAAGTGGCCTCCTAAGGAGGGTGAAGTTGACAGCTGGGGGTTCAAGCAGCGACCTGAGGGGGGGGGGAGGGGATCCAGCAGGGTCCCTTTAAGAAGGGACGCCAGAGGACCTCAGAGGTTTAGTAAACATCTGCTGGCCATGCTAATGAGGCCCAGCTGTGTCTGCCTGGGGGGAGGGGTGGAGGTCAGTCTGGGTGGGGAAGGCAGAGAGCAGCATGAACCTGGGATGAGAGGGTCTCTTTTGTCCCAGGGCTGAGACATTGAGTCACCTGTGCCCAGAAGGAAGTTCCATCTCCCAGAACCCCCTCCACCCAGCCAGACATGGAGGACAATGAGGGAAGGGGGGAGGGCTGGCTTGGGGCAGCTGCCTCAGGTTGTCCCCCAGTGGTTCATCTGTCCCTTTGTGCACTTGGCCCCCGTGGGCTTGAAACAAAGCAAAACTCCAAACCACTGTGGCTCTGACTCATAGCGACCCTACTACATAGGGTTTCCTAGGCTGTAAATCTATACAGGAGCCCCCAGCCTCCTCGGTCTCCCTCAGGGCAGCAGGTGGGTTAGAACCGCCTACCCTGGGGTGAGCAGTCCAGCGTTTACCCAGCAGCGCCTCCAGGGCTGCAGGAACATACCCTTGTGATGTGTAGGGGCCTGGGTGTTACAAATGGCTAACTCAAAGGGGGGCAGGTTGGAGTCCACTCAGAGGCAGCTTGAAGAGAGGTATGATGACGTACTTCTGAACACCCGCCCCTAGAATCCCAGTTCTCCTCCGACTACCCAGGGACCCCCATGAGCAGCCAGGCTCCATGACGTCAGAGCCCTCCTGTGAAGCTGGAACACCCCACGGACGCTCCCAAAGCTTCCAGCAGTGAGGAATGAGAGGCGAAGTCACAGGGAGGGGCGAGGATGCCGGAGAAGGTGGCTCTGATAACGGGACATCTGAGCAGGGACTGGGCAAGGCTCTGGAGCTGAAGAGAAATGGGCCCAAACTGGGGAGGACAGTCCAGGGACCTGGGCGGCCAGTGCAAAGGTCCTGGGGCATACACAAGCTTGGTGGTTTGGGAAGCCGCCAGGACACCTGTGTGGCTGGCAGGAAGATGGGGTTGTGCTCCACAGGATGCTGGTGGGTCACCGGGGTCTCTGCTCAGCGGGGATGTGGTCTTGTTCTTCTGAGCCCACTTGAACCACACAGTGGGGAACCCGGGGGCGAGAAGGGTCGGGGGGGGGGCAGAAGCAAGAGAACCGTGGTTGCAAGCTCCTGGGGACAGGCAGTGGCATCTTGGCAACAGGGGCAAAGACCTGAGGGGCAGGGTTGAGGCTGAGACAGAAGCCTTGTTCTCTGGGTTCCAGTTGACACAGGCACCCTTTCTCCCAGACAAACCCGCTCCCACGCATCTGTGCCCTCCACGAGTGGCAGCATACAACTGCCCGCAACAACGCGCTTCTCTTGCCGCCATTAGCTGTTGCGAGGTGCCACCCAGTGGGTCCCGACACCCCACACACGCACAAGAGAAAGAAACACCGGCCGGCCCTGAGCCAGCCGTCATGTCTGAGCCCATGGCCACAGCCGCTGTGTCCACCCATCCATCTCGGCGAGGGCCTTTCTCTGTCGCCCCTCCCCTATATCAATCATGACGTTGCCCTCCAGGGGCTGGTCTCTCCTGAGGACAAGTCCATAGGACATGAGACCCAGCCTGGCTCGCCGTCCTTCCCTCTAAGTTGTGCGCTGAGGGGGCTTCTCTCAGGACAGGGGGCCTTGTTCTTCTGGCCGGCCCAGGTGCTGCCAGCAGTCTTTGCCTGCACCACCGCCCACATGCATCGGTTCCTCTCTGCTCTTCCCGATTCCGCGTCCGACTGACAAATGTAGAGGAGGCCATGAAAAACATCACGGCTTGGGTCCAGTGCCCCTCGGGGCTCAGCCTCCGCTGGGAAAGGAGGGCCAACCAATGCCATGGCTTCTGAGGGAACCGGTGGGCCAGCTCCAGGCGAGGCAGAGAGGTCCGCTCAGAAGGTTGGGGCGGCTGGGGGAGATCCTAAAGGAATCTGTCTTGGTATATTTCCTTGTGGGGCACAGGAAGATCCCGGGGGCTCATTCCGGAGAGGTTTTCCAGGAACAGAAAACTGCTGCCTTGGTGAGGAAGATGCCACGGGAGTGAACTGAAGGGTCACTTTCCATCACAAGGCAACTGCTCATTCAAGGGCAGCCAGGGGGGCTTCGTTTCACGGGGAAACCTCACTGGCTTGCTCTGTAGCCCCGGTCTTCAGGCTCCTTTGTGTTCCCAGACTCCAAGAACACTGAGAAGGAGCGCGATTTGAGGCCCAGACGGCCTTTCTGACATGGCCGCCGTCGGAGAACAGAGAATGCTTCCGGAAAGGTGCAAACCCAAACCAAACACATCCCTATCCGATGGACGCCGACTCACAGTAAGCCTGCAGGACAGCGTAGAACTGCCCCTGGGAGCATTCCAAGACTAGGACTCTCTTCTTTTTAATTAAATGATCGTTTTATTGAGGCTTTTACAACTCTTATACCAATCCATACATCCGTTGCATCAAGCGTATTTGTACACGTGTTGCCATCATTCTTTTCTAGACATTGACCTTGGGAGCAGCTCCTCTTTTGCCCCCTCCCTCCCCTCCCACCCCTAGACAGATTATAAATTAGTATTATTTTCACATCTCACCCTGACCACTCTCTCCCTTCCCCCCTTGTTTCTGTTCTTCCTCTGGAGGGATGTGTGTGGTTACATGTTGATCATTGCCATCAGGAGACTGTCACTCTTGCTGGGAGTAGAAAGCCCCATCTTTTTCCCAGGGACCGGCTGGTGATTTCAAACTGCTGACCTTGTGCTTAACAACCCCTTGCGTAACCCACTGAGCCACCAGGGGCTCCTTTTCCCTTGTCACAGGGTGTGGAAACTTGGGGCCCGAAGTGCTTCCTTCAGGACCCAGTCCCGGCACAGCGGCACACTGCAAATGTTCCTGAGAACAGCCCCCCCCCTTCTCAGCAAAGCTGGGCCCGACCGCTGTGCTGTCTGCTGCTCCAGCGGAGCCAGTGCCGACTCCTGAACTTTTCGGAAGCAGGTCACCAGGCCTTGCTTTCACGGATTTCCTGGGAGGTCTCCCCCACCACACAACCTTCCTAGACCCTTTCTGCTGCCCACTTCAGGAGAGCAGAGGTGCCAGCACTCTCTTCTGCAGGGCTATTGGGGGCGTTGAACAGTCTTCCAGCTCCCACGCAGACATACTGGACCCTGCTGCACCCCGTGGCTCCTTCTCAGGTCAGCAGGAAGGCAAACCCACTGATGCCATGGTGTCCCCACTCAAGTTGGCCCCATGTCTCACTTGAATTTGCACTGAGACCCCCGGGTTCCTCCTGACTGTGGTCTGATGGGAGGGGGTCACCAGGTCTTTCTTCTGCAGCACCATGGGAGAGCACTAATGGGCCCCTTTCTGTTAGCAGCTGAGCAGAAATCATTTGTGCCCCACGCCCACCCCCAGGGACCTACCCTCGTCCCAACAGCACAGCCCCGTTGGGTGTGAGCTTCACCATTTAAATCAAACTCTGACTCAACAAACTTCTGAGAGAAGGGATTTAAAAAATAAATCTTGCCTAACAGGAAGCCAAGTCAGGAGATGTTATGGATTAGATAGTGCTCCCTTCCCCACGCCCACCGCCACCGCCCGCCACCATCACCACCACTACCACCACCACCACCACCACCACCACCACCACCACCACCACCACCACCACCACCACTACCACCACCACCACCACCACCATCACCACCACCACCACCTCCACCACCACCACCATCACCACCACCATCACCACCACCTCCACCACCACCACCACCACCATCACCACCACCATCACCACCACCATCACCACCACCTCCACCACCACCACCACCACCACCACCATCACCATCACCATCACCACCACCTCCACCACCACCACCACCTCCACCACCACCACCACCACCATCACCATCACCATCACCACCACCTCCACCACCACCACCACCACCACCACCGCACGCCAGCTTGGCTGAGTCGTGATTCTCAGTGTTATGTCATTCTCTTCCATGTTGCGATCTGATGTAATTATCCTCTGGGCCTGAAACCCTCAGGCCGTGAAGTCAACGAGGCTGTCATGGGAAGGAAGGGGGTTGCCGTCTGCAGGACAGGGCTCCTTTGAGTCCATCTCTGTGGAGATATAGAAGAGATTCAACACATGAGCACAGGGAGAGAAGGAGGGAGGGAGGGAGGGAGTTCCAACCACCAGGAAAGAAGAGCCAAAAGCAGAGCACTTCCTTTGCACTTGGAAGGAGGCGGGGCCTGTGCTAGACACAGAAAGAGCAAGCCTTGCTCTGCAGCCCTGCATGTGCATTTCCAGCCTCCTCAGCTGGGAGAAAACCCTTCTGCAAGTTGAAGCCACTGCCTGGTCACTGTCCTCTTGGTACACACTTAGGAACTCGGCGGGGCAGTCCAGCTCTGGTGTGTGCTCATTCAGGGAGGTGTGTCTTATGTGGGGGGGGACCTAGGTAAACCTGTGCTGAGCCGCTGACCCCGGGTTGATTTCTCCCTGCACATCACTGGACAGTCACTGGAGCGGCCATCCCCTCACCGTGGCCGTGGGACTGGGCCGTGAGGAACTCTCTTTAGGTGTCCTTTGTACCTGGTGCCACCTCTGGGTCAGCTCCCTCTGGAGAGGCATGGGTTTCAGGGGTCAGACTCCAGTGATGGCTCAAGATGTTCAGTAATGGAACCAAGGGGCTTCCTGCCGCCTCCTGGTTTGTGGGCTAGACCGACCGACAGAAACCCAGTAATAGCGACCACCTACTGTCAGGAACTGGAAAGTTTCACCAAACCAAGCAGCAGCAGCCTTTCCTCTGTAAGTGGCATCCCGTCTGCAAGCATGCAGGGACACTGCTGACACCCATTCTACGCCAGCAGATGGGAGCAAGAGGGTCCTCCGGTCTCTCTCTCTCTCTCTCTCTCTCTCTCTCTCTCTCTCTCTCTCTCTCTCTCTCTCTCTCATCGCCCTGGTCTCAGAGACAAGCAGAGCCATCCCTCCAGTGGAAACCACAGAGCCACAGCCCTCAAGAATGGGGACACACAAAACACTCCAGGAAAACAGCACACAGGAGCCCCCATGGTCGAGGGGCTCCGCCCAGGGATGCCAGGTGGTTCAACATGAGAAAATCCATCCATGTCATTGGCCTCATAAATCAAACACAGGGAAACAGATCCCAGAATCCCTGCAAGGAGTCAGAAAGGGTATTCAATGAAGCCCACCGCCCTTTCCTGATGAAAACTCTCACCAAACAAACATTGTTGTCACCCACTTGCTGCCCCCACCCCCACTCCTGGAGTAACCCTGCCCGGCAGGGTAGATCTGCCCCTGTAGGTTCTGAGTCTGTGAATTTTTCCAGGAGCAGAAAGCCTCCCCCTTCTCCCGCTGAGTGGCGGGTGGTTTTGAACTGCTGACGGTGCTTCTGGTTAGCAGCTCAGTGCTCAGTCCGCTGTGCCACCAGGGCACCCAGCAACACAGTGAGGGGGCTAGAAACAAACCCAGCAGCCCACGCGGTTCTCGGCAGCAGGCGACAGGAAGCTTTGCCCTGGAGAACGGGGCAGAGACAGAGACCCTGGACCCCCTCGTGCCTTCGGTTTTGCCTGGGAAGTCCTCACGGAAGCACTAAGGCAAGAGAGGGAAATCAGGGGCATCCCAGATGGGCAAGGGAGACGTGAAACCAGCCCTCTCTGCTGCCCACCTGATGCCACGCCACAAGGTTGGCACTGGGGCAGAAGAGGGCTCACAAAGTGACAAATCCCAGCTGGAGTGCAGGGACCAGTCGGATGGCCTCCACTGGCAAGGAGAATGTATAAAAGGATATCAACACAGCAGTGCCCTGTGCACTCCCCACCCCACCCCCCAAAGGGATCGAACACTTAGAAACAAGGTTTGCCTACCGCTCTTGGGGAGTATCTGTCGGTTTGGGGTGACCTTAGCTCCGTGTTTCATGGCAGCAACTGAAGGGTCTTCTCCCCCACCACCACCACCACCCCCTGCCCCCCACCGTCTGCAGCAGCTTACTCCAGCTGAGGTGAGCGCTCCTACTCGAGAGGGTCTGTAAGGCGGCATGTCAAAGGGGCGATAACGTGGCTCGTGGGCAGTAGGCAGGCTCGCTCCCTCGCTCCCTCGTGGCTTGGCAGACCGCATGGGACGGTGACATGCCCTGAGAGCGGTAGCCTGCCTGTGCCTTGGTGTTTGTCCTCGGATGGACACTTGGGCTGTTTCCAGCTTCTTGCTGCAATGAACATGGGCAAGCACGTGTCTCTTGCTGTTGTCTCTTATTTCTCTGGGGTCTACGCCCAGCAAAGGTATTGCTGGATCGTACAATATTTCTATCCCCAGTTACTTAGGTAGCATGATAAGCAAGCCTTTACTGGGAATTCGAGTCACGATGAGGGAGAGGGCATGTATGTTTCGGGGCAGGCATTTCTACTTCTGTTGGTAGGTAAACCGGGCGGAGCGACCTCTCTGGGGGATGCTTATCAGTATTTATCTAGAGCTCAAGGGGAGAATACACCCAGTACTGTGTTCCTCCTTGGACACTTGTGACCTAGTTTCTATCCAGCCCTTGGTGACTCAGGCCATGTGTGATGGACTACTGGGACGTCAGGCCCAGTTTAATGCTGTCCTTCCCAGACGCACGGCATGTTCCGCATGCCACCCCAGAGGGACTCTGTGAAAACTCCACTAAGCAAATGGAGTTTTATGGCAAATTCTCCCTTGGGCTTCAGGCTGAAACGCCCCAGTGGGAGCACTCGGAGCTGACTGGCGTCCCGGGCTGACTAGAAAAACAAATCGAGGGATGCTCCTGTGTGTATAAGAGGGAGGTGTACATCAAAGAGTAATTGTATATTAAGAAAACATCCTAGCCCAGTCCAGCTCCAAGTCCATAAGTTCAATATGAGCCCTAAATCTGATATTAGCCCACGAATTCCTCTTCAGACTCACGCAGCACATGCAATGACGCAGAGTGCAGGAAGATCACAGGCCCGTGGGTGGAAAGTCCTGTGGGTCCAGTGGCAGTGGACACGTCTCCAGGGCTCTGGCTGCCATCAGCGTGGCTCCAAGGGCTCATCAACAGAAATGTGTAGCAGAGAGTTTCCCTCCCCCAGGGAGGGAAAGACAAAGTTCCAGAATCTTCATGAAAAGGCCACGCACGCCCACAAGGAGACCCCCATTAGGCTGTGACCTGATTGACAGGCTAGACTCCACCCCTATAACCTATTTCTCAAGTTGGCATGAAATGATGTAACTACCACACCAGGCTTAAGGGGTGGGTGGTCAGGAGACTTTGGTCTGATCGCTTGCTTTGTGGGTGCCCAGTGAATGGTGGCCAAGGACGACCGTATATTGACTATTTGTGTGCTCTCCTTGATTTCTTATGACACGTGTTTGTCTGGGAGGCATGGTTCTGCCCTGCGAATGAGTATTATTGGAAATTTTGCCCTGTTACTAATTCCTGTTGTTCTTGTCAACAGTGTCCAGTCACTTTGAAGTGTTTAATCCATACAAGTCAACACTCTGTGTGTCGGGATCTGAAAAGGCACGGCGTTTTAAATCCTATACCACTGGCTGAGTGAATGGATTCCATAGAACTCCCTTATGCCCCAGGGGGATGAATGATCACGTTCTCTCCCATAAAATGAAAATGATGTCTCTAAAGTGAACCAGAAACATATAAAATCCAAAGAGATGTGAATGGATTTGGGGCTCACACTTAATTCTGGCCCCAGTCTAAGAACAGTCAGTTCCTATGACGTGACCCTCCTCCATGGCCGCCCTCATGAAGACCCTGTCGAAGAAGACCTGGGCGCTACATCAAAGCGCGGTGAGGAAACTAGATGGTGCCTGGCTATCAAAAGGAATAGCGCCTGGGGTCTTAAAGAGTTATGGTCTAACAAGCAACCATTTATTAAAACAAACACGTCACCTAAACCCATGGGAAGAAGCACCTCAGCCTGTGTGATCCAAAGGCTGTAAATGATAACATCCCAATCGGAAGGAGGGAATGGCATCAGAGTCCAAGTTCTTAACATCCAGTTTACAGAAGGCTACGGATGACCGTGGAAGCCCAGATCCAATTGTGGGGTCCCCACGTGGATGCAGCCTCCGGTGAGTCTCCTCTGACCACAGGCCAGGGCTGTGAAGAGCCCAGCTACCAGGCAGAGAGCACCGTAACGTCGATTCCGGCCGAGGTCACTAGGTTAAAATGTAACACCCCCTCATGTGGCTCCCCTTGGGGCCGACTTTAAAGCTGAGTTTTTAATATGCTCTGCTTTCTTTTTGATTGAGGGTTTTCTCGGTGTTGTTTTGTCACTGCTGTGGGGTTTGGGTTTGTTTGTTTCAGTTTGTGTGTGGTGTGCTTTCCCATGTCTGAAATCCAGAAGTCAATCCATAGAGGCAGCGACTGGATTAGTAATTCCCGGGACACGCAGGGGAGGTTGGGGCAGTGCGGGGTTAACCACAATGAGCACCAGAAGGAACTGTTCAGAGACTGATTGGGGTGCGGATTGTACAATTCTTGTTAATAGGACCGAACGCTAAAACTGTACGATATGTGAAGTATATGCCAATGAAACTATTTTTTTTAATATCCAGAAAGAACTCTAACCAGGGTACGTGTGTGTGTGTGTGTGTGTGTGTGTGTGTGAGAGAGAGAGAGAGAGAGAGAGAGAGACCAAAGGAGACCTACAGGAAGGGGAGAGCATGGTGAACTCACAAACTGGGCACTTGGTTGACAGTCACATTGCATCCTGGGATAGAACATCCTCCCGAGTCAAACCCCACAACCAGCTTCATTCACTAGAGCAATTGCTGTGTGAATGGTTGCCTGGGAAACCCATTGGCTGTGTGCACAGACACTCACCTAACACAGTGATTCTCCACCTTCCTAACGCCTCGTACAGTTCCTCCTGTTGTGGTGACCCCCAACCATAAAATGAATTTCATTGCTACTTCATCACTGTAATTTTGCTACTGTTATGAATCATAATGTAAATATCTGATATGTAGGATGTATTTTCATTGTTACAGATCAAACATAACCACAGCTGAATATAAAAAGACTGATCAGCATCCAGATTAAGTTCCCATGGTACAGATATTTTTTTGCAGTAGTTGATGATTTTACATGTACCCGGTAATTATAATTCATGAAGTGCTGTTTTACCTCCAGTACTGCTGCTTTTAACAGAGTAGCTGCTCTCTACATGTGTGTGACTGGTCCGCATAAGTGCATCATGGTGCCAACCCTGTCGCATACACCTGTATCTGTACGGGGTGTATGTGATGGGGTTGGCGCGATGATGTCTTCGCGCCGGGTACTCGTAGGTGGGTGTATCTGCATGTGGGCGGGCCTGCCTGGAGATGGATAGAGGAGTGTGTCTCTGTTCTAAGACCATCAGGATGTGTTTTCCGATGGTCTTAGGTGACCCCTGTGAAAGGGTCGTTTGACCCCCCCAAAGAGGTCACGACCCACAGGTTGAGAACTGCTGACCTGACGGGAAGGAGGAGGCGGAGGAGGAAGAAGACAGACAGCCCCAGGACAGATTGTGGCACACTCTAGGCCTGTGTTGGGGGTGGTCTGACTGGGACTAAGAACAGGGCACAGTGAGTGCCCAGAGCTGGGAGCCAGGTCACCTTGGCGTGAGGCCAGTGGATGGAGCAGGGGGGAAGGGGCGTGATGCAGTGGGGAGCTGAGTGCCCTGTTTGGGGTCTCGGGGTGTTCATTCTGTAGGAACGCAGCAAGCAGAGACAGGAAGGGCTGTGGGTGTCCTGGTAGTGGGGGGGTCACCCTTGAGGGGAAACGTGCTTCCAGCATCTGGCCAGGTCGGAGTCCCCCGAGCTCACTGGGGGCACTCAGGCCCCACAGAGACACAGCATCTCCCTCCTCCAGGAAGCTGGACTGACTGCCCCAGGACTGCTGCCCAACCTGCCAAGGGGAAAGGTCAGAGCCCTGGCCCTGGTATGAAGCCCGGTAAGAAACCCGCACCACTGTAGGGGACAGCGTTGGAGACACAGTGCGGGAATTGTGCCCGGTCTGACACACACACACGGGGACAATACATGAAGGGAGTGCAACAGAGCAGCAAGGGGAGCAAAGCCACACAGTCTCCAAGAAATCCGGAAAATGGACTTCAGACGCAGAGGGCGGGGCTTGGCACCTCCTCAGACGCTATCAGAAAACATACATGAGGGTCAGCAGACAGACCTGGAACTATTTATAGACTCATCTTCTCCTTCTTTCCCATTTCTATCTAGATAAGCAAGATAAACAATCCCTAGGAGAAAACAACAGGACCAATGGCTCATGGGGGACAGGGGGGAAGGGGAGGGGGGAGAGAGGGAGTGGGTACCCAACAAACCCAGGGACAAGGGAACAAGAAGAGATGTAAAACCGATGGCAAGGCGGGTGTAGAACTCCTGATGGGGTTCCATCAAGTGCAGTGTAGCTGCGAGGAATTACTGAGAGCTGAATGAAGGTCGAACATGACAGTGGGACAGGAGGAAAGTAAAAGGAAATAGAGGAAGGAACAAGGAGGCAAAAGACATTTATAGGGTATATATATAGGCATGTATATATGTAAATATATTAATATATAATGATAGGTATATAGGTCTATGCACATATATTTATGTTAAGTATTAAGGTAGAAGATGGACATTGGGCCTCCACTCAAGTACTCCCTCAATGCAAGAACACTTTGTTCTATTAACCTGATGCTCACCTTCCCTGACACGATCACTGAATACAATGGGTACATAAGCAAAGGTGGTAAAGAAAGCTGATGGTGCCCAGCTATCAAAAGATATAGCATTTGGGGTCTTAAAGACTTGAAGATAAACAAGCAGCCATCTAGCTGAGAAGCAACAAACCCCACATGGAAAAAGCACTCCAGCCTGTGTGATCACGAGGTGTCAAAGGGATCAGGTATCAGGCATCAAAGAACAACAAATCCTATCATTGTGAATGGGGGGGTGGTGCAGATTGGGGACCCAAAGTCCATCTGTAGGCAACTGGAAATACCCTTACAGAAGGATCACGGGGAGGAGATGAGCCAGTCAGGGTACAGTGTAGCAACAATGAAACATACAACTTTCCTCTAGTTCTTAAATGTATCCTCCCCCACCCCACTATCATGATCCCAATTCTACTTTACAAATCCAGCTAGACCAGAGGATGTACACTGGTACAGATAGGAAATGGAAAAAGAGGGAATCCAGGATGGATGATCCCTTCAGGACCAGTGGTGAGAGTGGTGATATGGGGAGGGGAGGGTAGAAAGGGGGAACCGATTACAAGGGTCTATATATAACCCCTCCCTGGGGCACAGACAACAGAAAAGTGGATGAAGGGAGACATCGGACGGTGTAAGACATGACAAAATAATAATAATTTATAAATTATCAAGGGTTCATGAGGGAGAGGGGAGCGGGGAGGGAGGGGGGAAATGAGGAGCTGACACCAAGGGCTCAGGTAGAAAGAAAATGTTTTTAAAAGGATGATGGCAACATAAGTACAAATGTGCTTGACACATTGTTGTTGTTTTTTGACACAATTGTTACATAAGTGTAAGAGACCCCAATAAAATGATTTTAAGTGTCTGGGTGTGGTGGTTATATAATCTGTTGTCAATTTGAGACTTAAGAGTGAAGGGGTGGAGTTTAGCCTGTCAATCAGGTCGCAGCTTGATGATTTCATTTAGAGCCACTAAGGAGATAAATAGCTCACTGGAGGCAGGATACAGACTGACTCCCTGAGAGACATTCCTGTGGAGAAGACACATGGGGCTACGGTAGAGCCCTGGAGCTGGAGGAGTCACGTGGAGACCCCTGCCAGCACTGAGATGCCTCTATCGCCACTGGATCCACAAGACTTTCCACCCACTGGCCTGGGGTCTTCCAGCATGTGGCATTACTACATGTGTTTGTGAGTCTGAAGAGGACTTTATAGATTAGTATGGGACATATGAGCCAATAGACTTATGGACTTGATCTGGACTGGGCTGGGATGTCTTCTCAGTATTCAATTGCTCTTGTATATAAAGCTCTTTCTTATAAGCATGAGTGTCTGTGAATTTGTTTCTCTCGTCCACTGGGACTGACACACCGGTGATGAAGATGTTAAAGCATGCTGGTTTGAACCCATGAGAGAAGGACGAGGCAGCCTGCTCCTGTCAAGATCGACAGCCTCGGAAACCCTGGGAGGCAGCTCTGCTCAGCCCTCCTCCCCCCACCCCCCACACAGGTCCTGAGAGTCAGGACCCACCCCACAGTGGGTTTGAGGCCTTAGAAAAGCAGTCTAGGCGGAGACAGAGGCAGGCAGGAGTGTTGGGCTGGGTTTCCTGGAGAAACAAACCCAGTGGCACTCATAGATGGGTAAGAAATGATTTTATATCAAGAGGTAATTGCACATTGCGGTAGTTACATCATTCCATGTCAACTTGAAGATCTCTAAAAGTGTAAGGATGGAATTCATCCTGTCAATCAGGTCACAGCCTTGTGGGCATGGTCTTCTCATAAGGAGGGCCCAGGGAGCCTCCCCCTCCCTCCTTCTCTGCCTGCACCTCCCTGCTTGCTGGTCACACCAAGAGCTGCCTGAGCCCTGTGATGTTTTCCACTGCCCTTGGATCGACAGGGCTCTGCCCCCACCGGCCTGCGATCCTCCTGCACTCTGCGTCATTGCATGTGGGTGTGAGTCTGAAGAGGGGCTTATGGACTTAAGGACCTGAGTCTGGGTGGCTGGGGTGTTTTCCACTGCCCTTGGATCCACAGGGCTCTGCCCCCACCGGCCTGCGATCCTCCTGCACTCTGCGTCATTGCATGTGGTTGTGAGTCTGAAGAGGGGCTTATGGACTTAAGGACCTGAGTCGGGTGGCTGGGGTGTTTTCCTGAGACAGTTCTCGAGATGAAGCTCTTCCTTCCACATATATGAGTGTCACCGACTTGTTTCTCTAGTCAACCAAGCCCAGCACACACACCAAGAAGGCATCCGGCCCAGGCAGGGCTCTCGAGGGAGTCCTGGTCACACCCACTCACAGGTGGATCCCCACAGGATCTGCGCCCCCTTCTGACCAGACCCACGCAGGGAGAGTTGGCTTGGTGGGAGTGGGAGGCTTTGGCTGGAAGAGCCACGGGAAATGCCTCACGGCCTCTGTGGCAGATACATACTGCACCACCCCACTGGTAGGAGACAGGGCCTGGGGGGGCAGGGGGGATGGGGGGCAGGGGGGATGACTACTCAGGGGGTTTCTGTATGGGAGCGATGAGAGGGCTTCAACATGTAAGGGGCCGTGTTTCCACAACACTGCACTCTACATGAAACCGATTAATTGTAGGGAGGCTCCCACTGGTGGGAAAGAGGATGGAAAATGGGAAAGTCCACAGCTTTCCTGAAGCCAGTGAGCCTCCCACAAGATGCCCAGTGAGGCAGACCATACAGGGTTGGGATGTGAGCCCCACAGGGATGTGTCAAGCCCAGCTTGTGATTTTGGGGTGAACCACTTGCCCCCCAAGCCCCTGTGTATGAGGGTGAGGGGCGTGGGGGTGCTAGTCAGACGCTTCTAAGCACAGTGGAGTCAGTTGTCTACTTGTAGACCTCGGAAGGGCTTGTGGAGAGGCCGGTGCTAGGCCCAAGGACTGCAAGGTGGCCTGGAGCCCTGGCATGGCCCTGGACTTGCCTTGACATACTGCAAAGCCCAGGCCGCCCCTCAGAGGGGATGCCCGCTCCCTGGGGCCTCCTGCCACCCGTCACACCAGCCTTCAGCAGGCACTTTGGGCACACACAGCCCCAGTTGTGAGCATCACCCTCACTCCATCCCCACTTCTTCCTCCCTGTCAAAACTTAGGGCCACAGAGAACAAAGCAGACACTCTGGTTGTTTTTTTTTTTTAATTAAAACACAGCTTTATTAACATATAATTCACACAGCACACAATTCCATAGTTCACTCACATCAAGAAGAGCTGGACAGTCCTCACCACAATCATTGCATAACATCCTCTTCATTCCGGTATGCGTTAATAGCAGCCCATCCCCCCGCCCTCCCCTGCCAAACCCTCAAGGAACCAGCAATCCCATGACTGTCTCCACGGAGTGCCTGTGCTGGATTGCACACAGAAAACCCTTAAAAAAATAGTAGCCGCAAAGTCAAACAGATCAAAAACCTCCGTCGAAAAGAAAGCAGAAAATGTTAAAAACTAGAACAAATTTTAAATGGGTCACGAGGGAGATCAAAGAACACAGGGCTCCAGTTTAACCCAACAGCGTCTGCACTCAACCACTCCCCACTGCAAGCTTCTCCTTCATAGCTCACTGAGGACGGGGATGCTGCGCGGCTGGACAAGCGGTTCAGGCCCTGGCTGGTGAGCTCTCCTGGTAGGGGTGTGGGGAGGAAGCTGGCAGAGCTGGGGGAAGGTCCAAGTGAGTCCTCCCCCTTCCTCAAGACCCCCTGCTGTCCTCATAGCCCTGAGATCATAATGCTCCAGGGCTTGGGGTCAGTGGCCTGGCAGGAGGCCTGGTGACTGTCAGAGGAGGCCGTGGTAGGCTGGCAGCCCCTGGACAGACCACAGCTCCAGTGATTCGCACGCTGGGCACTGAGGCCCTTCTCGGCGCCAGCATAGCAGTGAGGGGGTGCAATGGGCACCATTCTGTGCAATCCCGTCCTGAATTGACCCCGGAGCTGCAACAACACGTTTGAGATGTTGGAGGTGGCCAAGAACTGGTTCCTTCCATTCTCACTGGGGCCACCAGGAGGCAGGGCCAAGTCAACGACAGCTAGCAAGCCAGAGGGAGCCCCGAAGAAACATCCCCTCGAAGCAGGGTGGACGTGGGGGGTGGCTGTGGGGGAAACCAGTCCCTCACACTATCACGGGTCGGATAGGCACAATGCTAAGGTTATGACATATAAAGATTAAGGTAAAGTCATAGAGAATAAGAGGGATAGAAGAGAAGGTAAAATAAAGGAGTCAGACACATTTAATGGTAGCATGCTCACCTCAGCCCTTCTTGGTGGTCCTCGTGGGATGCGGGAGGAGAGGAGGGCAGGAGTGAGAGTATATTTCTAAGTAAGGGTTGTATATCTTTGGGGGCATGATTACAGGTGGCCACACACTTAACAGGAAGGGGCTGTACAAAAGGCATACGTGTGACAGGAAGGGGATGAGCTAGGGGGGTCTACATGCAACAGGAAGGGGAGGGACTAGGGGCACACATGTGACAAGATGGGCGGGCCCTAGACTCAATATGGCAGCCTAACCTTGGTCGCCCTTGAGTGGGCTTGACCGCTCTGGGCTCTACTTCAGGGAAACAATCTACTACAATCCTTATCAGAAGGGAGTGGGCCCTACTTAGGGTGGGGCAGACTATACAGTCTGATTGCTCTAGATGGCTGATAACCCTTAGGGAGGATAACAGCTGACCTGCTTTCCTTGACCTTTCACTGCCATCCAGTTGATCCCGATTAATCAAAACCCTCTAAGGCAGGGTAGACCTGGCCCCATGGGTTTCTGAGACTGTCACTCTGTATGAGAATAGAAAACCTCACCTTTCTCCTGCGGAGTGGCTGGTGGTTCTGAACCACTGACTTGGCAGGTTCACCACCCAATCAATGTGTAACCACTACACCACCAGGGCTCCTGAAAGCAGATCCCCTGGCCTCTCCGTGAAACCAACACTAGGTTCGTTTAGCCAGTGAGCAATGTCTGCCTGCAGCGCCGAGGACATTGGCACGCTGTCCCCTGGGCCAGTAAGTTCACACTCCTGGGGGTGGCAGCACGTAGAGTGCCCTCGGTGTCCCTGGGTCATCCCTGGGGAAACAGTGGGACTGGCATGTGTTCTGCTGGGTCCAGTCCCAGCAACAACCACAAGTAGGATAGTCTTCAAAAAGAGCCCTCGGGTCACCCACGGGCTCTGGTTAGCCGTCGCTGTGAGTATGGGTTCAGCCAAGGGGCCACTGGAGTGCAAGATGACAATAAGACAGGAAAGTGAGGACACACCACTTTCTGGATAAGTCTCTGGAAACATGACGCTGTTCTGAGAACCAGAGCCCTTGCTAGGGAGTCAGCCCCGACTCAGAGGGAGCCTGAAGACAGAGTACAACTCCCTAGGGTTTCTGAAGCTGTACATCTTACGGGGGCAGCCGACCTCATCCTGCTCCCTCAGGGTGACCAGTGGGTTTGAACCACAGACCTGCAGTTTGCAGTTCAACACTGAACCTCTGTGCCACTGGAACTCCTGTGTAAACAGTCCAACACCCAAACCTCCAAACCCACTTCTGAGTGGATTCCGACCCAGGGTTCCTGAGACTCTAAGTCTCTCTGGAAAAGCAAGCAGCCGGCTTCATCATCTCCTGCAACACGGCCAATGGGTTCGAACTGCCGACCTTGGGATGAGCAGCCCAGTGTTTCTCTATGACTCACAGGACCTCCAGGACTCCTGTTCCCAGAACCGCACGGACAGGTTGGGACTTTGAAAAGTCATTTGTGTGTTGGGGGAATTCTTTTCAGAAAGACACTGCTTTCAAGCTCCACAGAATGTTGTCCACCAAGCAGCTGTCCCATGCCCCCCTCCTCCTCCCCACCGTCCCCAAAGCCATCGCCCCACCCAGCCCACGTGTTCTGCTTGGCTTTCCTCCCAACCTCACCTTCTGCGTGGTTGTATTTACATTTCATTCGCTTTTTGCCAGCAAAGCTCAGAGAAGCTGTTCTCACCTCCCTCCACCGCTCCCATTCCACCCCCATCCGTCACCCACTGCAGCAGCCTCTTTCACCACCAGGGCCCCAAGGCCAGGAGTGAGGGGCAGCAGACCTACAATTCTGGGGGCTAGGGGAGGTCATCATGCATCAGTTGCCATGGTTTGGTCACAGAGGGGAAGCCAGGGTGCTCTGCAGGGAGCCGTTTCGCTGCGCACCAGTGTGCCCACGGTAGATGGTAGATGGAGTGCCGGTCTTCTGGGGACCGGGCTACGAGGAGAGGAGGGATCAGAAAAAACCTCCGAGATGTGCAGGGAGGCCTGAGAAAAGGAACGCGCGTGTGTGTATGTGTGTGTGTGTGTGTGTGTGTGTACACATGGTGAGCCCACTCCATCCCTGGCCCCGAGGTTGGAGTTCAAACACACCCAGAAGCTTCTTAGAAGAAAGCCCTGGGGATCAACTTCCTGGACCCCTGGAGAGTCGGGTGCTGGACCTGTGTCTCATGGGTGCCCAGTTTCAAACTGGACTCTTGTGTAGTCAATAGACTCTGCTCTCACGGGAGCCTAATGTATGTGGTGGTCACAGGGGGTAGGGCATTGGGGGCCATCAAGCTGGTCCTGGTTCACGACAACCCTTGGGTACACCAGAAGGAAACACCTCCCCGTCTGGTGCCAGCCTCCCAGGGTTGAGCCGCTCGAGCCCATGTTGCAGCCGCTGCATCTACGCAGTTTGTCCAGGGTCTTCCTCTTTGTCACTAGCCCTCTACTTCACTAGGCACGACGTCCTGCTCCCAGGCCTGGTCCCTCCTGATCATGGGAGAGGAAGGCTCGCCCCTCCCTCCTGAGGAGCAATCTGGCTGAACTTTCTCCAAGACAGACCCGTCCGTTCTTCTGTCCGTCAGTCCACGTTATACACCACATGCTTGGTCGACACCCTCATTCAGAAACACCCATTCTTCAGCCTTCCCAATGGACTATTCAGCTTTCACATGCGTGTGAAGCCACTGAAAATACCACGTCTTGGGTCAGACCCACCTTGGGGTGACATCTCTGCCTTAAAGAGGTCCTTCGGGACATGTGTTAGTCCAGGGAGACTAGAGAAACAAATTCTAGGGACTCACATATGAATAAGAAAGAGCTTTATATACAAGAGCAATTGAATATTAAGAAAACATCCCAGCCCAGTCGAGATCAAGTCCTTAGCCCTATAACACCAAGCATGACGTTTTTGTAACATTCAATTAAATGTATATATTAATATATATTTCAATAACTATGAAAGTAAAGAATAAAAACAAACAAAATTGGAAATTCAGGTTAAGTCCAATATTAGCCCATATGTCCTATACCAATCTATAAAGTCCTCTTCAGATTCACAAAACACTTGCAATGACGCCAAATGCAGGAAGATCACAGGCCAGTGAGCTGGAAGTCTTCTGGATCCAGTGGCGTTGTAAGCATCTCAGCACTGGCAGGGGTCTTTGTGTGGCTTCTCCGGCTCCAGTGGTCTGGTTGCATCAGGGTAGGTCCACGTGGTGGTCACTAGAGTGTCTCTCTGGGAGTGAGCAGAGAGAGATTGTCTCCCGCCTCCAAGGAGGAAATACAGGAGTTCCCAGGATTCTCAGGAGAAGGCCATGCCCACACAGTGGCCTCATTGGTTATGACCCGATTGACAGACTAGATGCTATCCCTTCACTCTTAATCCTCTCAAGTCCCAAATTGACACCAGATGATGTAACTACCACAGGGCAGATTTGCCCCGTGCACTAGATCCTTTGATTTCTTCCCTGCCCATTTGGGGAGCATTGATGTGTGACGCAGGTGTTGTCATCCCCATCCTGTGAATGAGGATGCTCCGGTTTGGAGAAGCAGAGACTGGGAGGGGCGTGGTGACTGGTCCAGCAACAAAGCCGCCCTTTGATTCTTCCCTCACTGGGTTACTCGCGCTCTCCTCAGGAGGTGGCCGTTGGCTGGTTGGCAGCCTGCGGCACCTCATGGAACTTTTTGCCTGCTCAGCATCCCTTCCTTTGGGACTCCACCCAGCACATCCGGCCTAGCCCACTTGGCTGGGATCCAGCTAGCTCTGCTTCCTACTGGCTGCAGGAGCGGGCATGTGGCGCAAGCCTGGCCAATCAGAGCTTCCATCTGCCGGCCACGGTGATTGGCTAATGATCCACGCAAGCCAATCAGAGCCGTGCTCAGGTAGTTAGGGGTTTTTTTCCCCCATAGCAACGACAGAGACCCGCCTCTGACTCGCTCCCTTAGGGACTGGGAACTGTGAGGACCAGGAGCTGCAGCTGCCAGAAGCCTGGTCGTCCTCCCGCCTGGGCCGATGCTGCAGCAGGATGCCCAGGAGATGTTAAAGAGGTGACGCAGGACCTCCTTCTTGATGTGGTGACGTGTACACGCTGTAGCCTTGGGCTTCAAAGAAGCGAGCTTCGAGCAAACCAAACTAAACTCGCTTCCATCAAGTCGATGCCGACTCATAGCCACCCCCCTGTGGGTTTCTGACACTGGAGCTGTCTAGGGACTAGAAAACCCAGTCTCTCGCGCAGAGCTGCTGCTGGTAGTTTCAAACTGCCAACCATGTGGGTCGCAGTCCAAGTAACCACGGCACCACTGGGGACCCTAAAGAGGTGAGCTATACAGCCATGGGTCCGGTGCAGCTAAGGTGCGGATGACTCTTGGAATCCCCTGCTCAGTCACTACTGGACCGCTATTGAGTGCCCCCTCACATGGGACAAGGGGGACTTGGAACATTTTGTGGGGAGGGGGCGTGAAAAGAGCGTGGGAGGTGCTCATGCACTTTTTGCAGCCCCATCATATACAATAGGCAAAGATGACCAGTGGCGCCCGGGTGGGCGGGTGGGGGTTTGCTTCAGGGACACTGGGTGACTGAATGGTGGTGGAGCCGTCTGGACACAGGGTGTGAGGGTGGTGGCACACCTGGAAGACCTGTAGTCACGGAGCTGCACAGGGAGAAGGTGCCGCTGCCGGAGAAGCAAGCTGCAGATCTGACCTCGACTCTTGCCCACAGCGACCTGGTGGAGGCCAGCTCAGAGGACCTCCGTGTGGTCCCCATGGCGCCCCCAGGGCCCGCGCCTTAGCAAGACTGCCAGGCCTGGCTTCCAAGGCATCTCTGCTGGGCACGCGCACAGTCTGCACGAACGTGGTCTGTGTGCTCCTCTCTGCCCAAAGTCAAACCAACTGCCAGCGGATCCACGCTGACTCACAGTGACCCCGTGTAGGCAGTCAGACCTGTGACCATGCATGGGTCTTGACTTTCCGGGTCCCCATGAGTTTGCCCAAATCTGTGGGGGAGGGGACGGCCTCACCACTTTGATATCACATATTTCCTTCTCTGACAGATTTCTGCCTTACATGGGCTCTGGCCTTCACAAGTATGTATGTGTGCATATATATGGATATGCATGTATATGTGTGTGTATGTATGTATATATATTCACTGCCATGGGGTCAATTTCAACTCATGCGTGACCCTATAGGATATGGTAGAACTGCCCCCTGTGGGTTTCCAAGCCCTTAACACTTTATGGGAGTAGAAAGCCTCTTCTTTCTTCCTCAAAGCAGCTGATGGTTTCGAACTGCTGACCTTACAGTTAGCAGCCCAACATATAACATATGAGGGGATATTCCCCAAACCCAGATGTGATGTAGTGCACTTAGAGTTCATTCCATCAGCTTAGACTATTAATCAAGCTTTCTGTGTGAGGTCTGAGAAGACTGTGTAACAGTGTGTGACAAATAAGGCGTGATTTGTGGCTCCACAACAATGCACCTGCTCACACAGCCATCTCAGTGTGGCAGTGTGTGGCAAAAAACAGCATACCTCTCTTGCACCATACACCTGACTCACCTGACCTCACTCCATGCGTCTTCATTTGTTTCCAGGAATGCAGAGGGACATGAAAGGATAGCAATTTGAGGACATAGCAGAGGTGAAGGAAAAAACGAGGGAGGTGTTGTCGGCCATCCAAACAGATGAGTTTGAAAAAAGTTTTCAAGAATGGAATCACAGATTTGACAAGTGTATTAAGTGTAATAAAGAGTACTTTGAAGGTGATGAGGTTGTTTTGTAAAAACAAATTAAACACTTAGATTTGGGGAGGATTCTGCTTTGGGGGGTTGCCCCTCATATCTGTTGGTTGGCGCAGGGTTTCTGTAACTGTCAATCTAAGTGAGCAGACAGCCTCATCTTTTTCCTGAGGTACGGCTGCTGGGTTTGAACCATCAGGGCTCCAGATATGCCTATGTATGTGTATACATATGTGCCTCTGTGTGTGTGTCTCCACGTGTTGATGAAATTGTGTCTACACGCCAAACGGCACCCGGCAGGGTCGTGGCCTTCTCCCCGCTGTGCGGAGAGGAGTGTCTGAACTCAGCCTCAGTCTTACTTCTCTCTGACTCGCCTGTGCAGTCAGTAGTTCTCACTGACAGCACCTTGAGAAGTCTTCCTAGCTGGCTCCTCTTGGGAGTGTTTAAGCTCAGCTCAGTGGTTGTGCTGGCCCTTTAAGAAAGCATGCACCTCATTTCCCCTACCTACACCCACCACTACAACTCCATTTCCTGCTTGGTCCTAAGCATCCCTCCACCTGAGATCACACTACTCCCCAGAAGCCCTGAGCCTGCAGCCTCCTCCTCCTCTCAGCTCTGGGAAGCCCATGCAAAAGCAGCCATTGAGGGAATGAGGCCCTGATTAAGCTGAGCAGCCTCGACCCCTACCCCAGTCCCCACCCCCCACCCCACCTCCCAGCAGTGTGACCCTGGGGTCTGGGGGAAGGAGAGGGCTTGCTGGTCAGGGGACTTGAGTGAGGTCTCCCTCCCTCAACAAGGTCATATGGAACCCAGGGCTTGGCAGGGGGCTCAAGAGGACCTTTGAGTGGTGGTGGGAGAGCCCCCCTAGGTGATGGGCACAGCACCAAAGTGACCTGCCTGTGTTAGAGCTTGCTGAGTCAGATGCTGTCATGATTTTTGCAAATCTTAAGAAGCTATGAAAAGAAGATGCAGTGTTACTGAACAGGAGAATGTGCATCAACCCCGAGCCTGTGGCAGTGAGCAGTCAGGGGTACCCTGAGTGGCCTGGAGTTCCCCTTGTGAAAATCCAGCATTTGGGGACCCTCTGAGTCTGACACACCGGGGTCACTGCAGAGGGGCTTCAAAAAGTGGCAGAAAATCTTCACTATCTTGTACTCCTGGATAGCAGCTCCCCTTCCCCTCAACCCCCCTCTTTCCATTTCATTTCCCCACCCCCTTGCTGAGGCCCCCCTCCTGTTAGGTAGCTAGATTTAGGGACAGGGGGTTGTCCGTCCCATTCCTGCAAAGGCCCCCATAGAGGAGGCTGGAATAGAAATCAGGCAGTCATTACACTACCCGTGAAAACCCCAAATGGAGCATGCTCACATTCAAGCCCCTGAGCCAGGTGGGTGGTACACCTGGGCCTTCCAAACTAGGCCCAGGCTCATGACATCACCCAGGTGGGCTCAACCCAGTGGACGGGGTCAGTCAATACCTTCAACCACACCTTCCCCTAGCCAGGGGGTGGGCTAGCACAAGGTGGGAGCACGCTCTGGCAGGTGCTCTCTTGGCCCTGCTCCTGGTCAGAGGTAGGTCACTCTTGCTCCTGTGGTCCCCGCTCTCTGGCCCCCTAGATCCCCCAGCTCCCCACTTTTCCACGAGGTTGCTCATACACAGTTGTGAACCCTTTTGAGACTAAAACTTGAAACTCATATAACACCCACTTGGGTTACAAGACGGACTTGGGGTGAATTCTTCATTGAGCAAAGCCAAGAACCGAGGTCTGACCCACTCCAGAAACCTTCCGCTCCTATGGGTTGGGGGTCTACCCAAAGGCCCCGGTTGGGTTTTTTGCTTGTTGTAACCCTCAGTGTGTTGCTTTGTGCCCCTCCACCTTGTTTTTCCCCCTCCAACGGATGAATTGGTCATATTTGGGGGCATGGCAGGACCTGTGAAGACCCAGGTCCCGATTGCCTCCCCTAACGCTCAAAGCAGAACCCCCAGGGCCCCATCAAGGGCCAGCGCCCGCCAGCCGGGACCCTGGCTACCCAGCAAGGCAGCCTCCCCAAGAAGCCACTACTAATCGGTACATTTGACAGGAGACTTTGCAGCTGTCTCCAGGTGTGGGGTTGGGAGCGAGACCAATGCCCATGCCGGCTAGGCCTCAAAGCAGGATCTTGGATGAGGTGAAAATTCAAGGTGAAGTCATCTACTGCAGGTGAGTCTGTCAGCACAGATAAGGAGGCCTCCGTGAGGTCCAGGTGGCCCTGTGACCCCGGAGCATGAGGCTGTGCCCCCTAGAGGCCGAGCAGAGTAGCAAGAAAGGAAGTCCTGGTGTTGCTCACTGCAGGGGGTGTAGTCCCAAACCACCCACTGCTCTGCATGAGAAAGACTTTCTGGTTCCATAGGGCAGTGGTTCTCAACTTGTGGGTCGAGACCCCTTGGGGTCAACCGACCCTTTCACAGGGGTCGCCCGATTCATCACAGTAGCAAAATTACAGTGATGAAGTAGCAACAGAAATAATTTTATGGTTGGGGGTCACCACCACATGAGGAGCTGTATGAAAGGGTCTCGGCATCAGGAAGGTGGAGAACCGCTTCCCTAGGGAGTTACCATCTCAGAAATCCAGCAGGTCCGCCTTGTCCTGTAGAGTTGCTACAATTGTTACAAGTCAGCATTGACTAGATGACCGTGTGTGTGTGTGTGTGTGTGTGTGTGTGTGTGTGTGTGTGTGTAATGGACAGAAAGGGCGGGGTGAGGGGTGAGCGGGCAGTCAGGAGGAGCAGGTCCCCCATCCCAGGGTGGGAGGGACCAGAGAGAGGCAGCAGTGCCAGCCTTCTCCCCCTCTCAGGCCCCTGGGGAGTCCATGGAGGCCAGACCCCTGGTGAGTCAAACCCACTGCACTAAACTATCTCACCTGGTGGCGTAAGCAAGTAAGCACTCCCCTGGCAACCCAAAGGCAGCCACTGCCAGCAGCTCCACAGAAGCCATAGTGACCCGTGGAGGTGACCGCTGGAAAACCCCAGGGCAGTCCTGTTCCGTTCCCTGGGCCTCCTGAGTAAAAAGCAACAAAAAACAAAACCCCTTCGCCTCTGTGCACCTTAAAGCCATGACACTGACTGTCCTGCTCCCAGGGGGTCCCGGGTGAGGGGAGGTGGTCTCTTCTGATTCCTCTCAAGTCTTAAGGGCCTCAGGTCCTGGAAGGAGGTCCCTGCGTGGGACTGGGAGTCGTTCAAGGGCCAGGGGCCTGAGCCCAGGTCAGAGTTTCTTTCAGCTCTCACACACTGGTCACTGCTGGGCAGTCCTGAGAGGGGCACTGGTCAGCCATATTGGAGCAGGCACGCGTGTGTATGTGTGTTAGACAGATTTGTGTGTGTGCGTGCATGTGTCAGACAGTTCTGAGCCCATCGGCGTCCCCACGATGTCTGCCGCTGTCCCTGCTCAGCCCATCCTGGTGATGTCACCCAGGACCTGCTCTGAAGTGACCCTTTGCTTTGAGCTCCTGCAGGCAGGTGAGTAGAACACGTGTCTCCCCCCAATCCCCCCCAAAGGAGAGCCAGGAGGGGTTAAAAGAAGGTGCACCACGGCTGGTGTTGGGAGAGGAATGGAGGGCACCTGCACCCCAAGTCCTGGCTTCGCTGAGACATCGTTCATCACAGGACACAGCGAGGGTCACAGTGGCCAGGGGAGCCAGGCTGCATGTCCTGGGTCATCCCTAAACAAGAAGCCTTCCTAACATGCGTAGCCAGGCAGGCAGCGGCAGCCCAGTGGTAGAATTCTCGCCTACCACCCTGGAGGTGCCGATTCGAATCCCAGCCAGGGTCTCCCATGTGTGTCTTCCGCACACCCATCTGCCACTGGAAGCTGGCTTGTAGCTGAGAGGCTGGTCAGGCCTTCGGAGTGGGAGGAAGGGCCCAGTGACCTCGTTCCAACACCAGCCAAGGAAAACCATCTGGGTATGATGTCGCCCGTCCAGGGCCAGCACAGGACACGACAGAGCTTGGTTGCCTAGTGCATGGGGTCACTGTGAGTGCAGGGCGTTCTCAGTGGCCGCTAGCAGCACCAACAACATCACTCTCCGGGCATGGTCCCCACCCTCCCAAGGAACGGTCCTGTTGAGCCAGTCTGTGGGTGCAGGGTTTCCGAGCCATCACCCTTACAGGGGCTGGGGGTGGGTCACCAAGTCCTGTTCTCCCAGGAGCACCTGGGGATTAGGGTCTTTGAGGCAGGCCTGGTGGACAGGGCACCTCTCAAATCCTGAGGGGGGGCTGTGGAGCACCTTGTCCTGCCGCTGCCCTGTCCACTCCTGGGGCTTTAGGCAGGGGAGCAGGGGGTCCTTCCCAAAGATGAGGGTCCCAGCGAAGGGCATGCTGGGAAGGAAGAAAGATTCCTGAAATGGGCTCTCTGCTGCTCCTCCCAGAGAGAGAACTGCTGAGCCTCCCCTCAGAGAAGTCATAAAACCCGAATGTTTACTTCTGAGCGCACAAGTCTGGGACTCGCTTCAAGGGCGGATGTTGGCGCACGAGCTTGGCTCTCAGAGAAGCGGCTCCTTCTCGGGCTAGGCGGCTGGAACGTGGGCGTTGGGGGTGCTGCAAGAGGGGCTTCAGCGCCAGGGCAGCTGGCGGCTGGTGGCACACCCGCTGAGGTTGGCAGTGTGGGCATCAGCAGGCAGCCAGGAGCCCTCCCCACCCTCCTGCTGCTGGCCACCCCCCACCCCTCCAAACACACACACACATACACACTCCCATCCCCCCTTTGTCTGAGAGCTATGGCTCAGCTCGTGGAGGGACACGTGCCTGCTAGCACCTGATCCCCAGGCAGCCCAGATCCTCTGCCCAGCTCACCTTCCGCTCCCCACCAGGCCCTCTGCCCTCCTGCCCTCACCCAGGCTCTACCTCTGCCTAGAGTAGCATGACAGCCTCTGCAGGGTCACTGACCAGGCTCCAGCTCGTCAGAGGCGTCCTTTCCCACAGACAGTGCCCAGTCCTCCAACAGACGTGCTGGTGCCTCTCTTCTCGTGGCCTTTGATCCCAACACAGTTTGTGGATGCCCTGTGTCTGGGGGTCCTGCAGAAGGTGGTGGGGGGCACCCTCCAGCTGGCCTCTGGTCCTCCTCCCATATTCCCAGCCCCCAACCCCAGCACTGGGCTGATGCTCAGGAAGGAAGGGAAAGAAGGCAGGAGGGAAAGAGAGAGAGAGAGAGAGCACTCTCCTTACAGAGGTGAGTAGTCGAGCGGAAGACAGGCCTGGCATTGGTAACCCGTAGAATAAAATACAAGCAGCGAGCCTCCAGTTCAGGTGACAGGCTAAGGAAGCATGGGTCTCAAGTTTAGGAGACAGACTCCAGCCCAAGTGGCAGTGTGGTGGGGAAGGAGAGGTGGGGTCTACCGGGCAGGGGGTTACAGTGGGCTGTTCTGGGGGTGCAGGGGGTTACTAGCTGCCCTGTTAACTACAAAGTCAGCAATTCGAGCCCACCAGCCACTCCATGGGAGAAAGGGAAGCCTTTTACACCCAGTCTCAGAAACCCACCACCCTGTCCTGCAGGGTGGCACAGGTCACCATGGCTGGATGGCCGTGGGCGAGGTTTTCAGCATTTACCCACCCGGTGCCACCACCCGACAGACAGTGTGTCATACCACAGTGGCCCCTGTGTGACTGTGATGCCACTAGTATTTCAAATACCAGTTAGTCTCACTCACAGTGGCCAGGTCTCAGCAGAACTTCCAGACAATGAGAGGCCAGGGAGAAAGGCCTGGCCACCAAAGTTGGAACACTAGCCAGTGTACACCCTGAGTCACAGCAGAATGCTGTCTGAGATTCCTGCCCTTTCTGTTGTCTGATTTACCCACTCGGAGGCGAGTTAGAGCTATCAGAAATTGAGTCCCCTAGGTTGGGGGTGAGGGGGCAGGAAAGAACTCCAAGCCCACTGGCGTCAATTTCAAACTCCTAGTGGCCCCATGTAGTACTTCAATTTTAGTATATGTGCTGCCGAAGCAAACACTGCCCCCCATGTAGAACTTCAGGGACCACAAACCTTTACAAGAACACATAGCCTCCTCTTTCTCCCGAGGAGCAGCTGGTGAGTTTGAACCACTGGCCTTGTGAGCAGACCAATGCTCAACCCAAGGTCCCACCAGTCAGAGCCCCTCAGTCAGCAGGCACGCACAATGCAGGGTGGCCACCAGCAAGGTCTAGCACACGTGCCGGTGCCGACGGGCAGCAGCTGGTTCTTTGTGAGATTGGCACACATCAGGAGCAGCCACTGTGCGTGTGGGAGACTGAATCTAGGCCCATACCTGCCCCCAGAGTTGGGAGGGCAGTCTGCAGGGAAAAACAGTCTGCCCTCGGGCCCTTCCCTGTGGGCACCCATGGGGACCCACTGTGCAGTCCGATGGCACCAAGGCCTTGGGGGCCCTCTTCTTGGATGGCAAACAGGCAGGGGTGGAGGCAGTGGGTTGGAGAAGGCTATCTTCAGGTTCCCACTAGGGGTCAAGGTCAGGGGAGGGTGCCCTGGGCCCTCAAGGGCGAAGCACTGACCTGGGTCATGGAATATCTCTGTGTGCTTGAAGGCAGGCTCCTCTGTCTGGGGTGGGGGTAGGGGTGGGGGTGGGGGTAGTGCCCAACCCAGGGTATTGGCAAACCAGACCTCAAACCACAGAGGTCTGTAGTATGGGCCATAGGCACAGGGCTGGGGTGAGGGCCAGTCAGGCGCTCACCCTCCTCCAGGCCTCAGGCCTCTCTGACCCCTATGTTGGTGACCAGGTCCTAGTAAACCTGCCCTTCCCGCATCTGGCGTGTCCACCCGAGGCTGTCTGGAGGAGATGAGGGCCGGACCCTCCGCCCCCCCCCCCCCCTCCAAGAAAGAAAAACAGGCTTGGGGAGAGTGGAGCGGGCTTGGGGCGGGCACAGAGAGGAAATTCCTGGCCCTGATGCTAATCACAGCCTTGCTGCCAGCAGGCCGGGCTGCTATGCTCAGCAGGGACCCCAGCCAGCCCCTCTGTTTGCATTGGGCGGTGACATCATGGCGCAGGCCCTTCACCCCCCAACACCAAAGGAAGGAGGTGGCTGGCAGGGGGAAACCTGAGCTTCCCTGGGGCTCCCAGGCGATGGGGTGGGGGTGGAATGGGGGGAACTTGAAACTCTGACAAACGCTGCTGAGCTGGGCCTGGAGGAGTCCGGACCCCATCCCAGCCAGCCAAGGGTCCCCTTCCTTCCTCCAGGCAGACTGACGCACAGGGGCCCCAGGTCCTCCCAGCTACTCTCTGGCCCCATCCCAGCTCATCCAAGGCAGGAAGCACATGAGCACAAGCCCAGGAAATAGTCAGAGCCTGAAGAGTTGACAGCCGCCTGGGGAGCCCCTCCAGGTGGCCCTCTAGTCCTGCAGGGGCTAGTCTGGAGGCCTAAGAGTTGGAGGGCAGGACCAGTAGGGTGGGGGACCTGGGCACAGGGCCAGCTCCAGGTGCCTACTTAGGGAGATGGGCCGAGGGGCCCTGCATCAGCCCCCCTGAGTCCAAGAGGGGGCACAGGGTGGATGACCCAGACAACAGGTAAGCACATGCTTAGGGCATCGACAAGCAGAGCCCCAGCTGGCCAAGGGCAAGGCCAGCGCTGCCCAATCCAACTCAGAGCTGCACTGCGGGACAGGGCAGAACCGCCCCCTGTGGACTGTGGTTTCCCCACTGTCATTTCCAGGCTCAGGAAGCCTCGTCTTTCTCCACAGAAGCCGCTGGTGGTTTCAAACTCCTGGCCTTGCAACCGAAGATGTAACCCACCACGCTACCTGTGCCCAGGGCAGGTGAGGGCTGCGATGGGCGGGGCCTGGCTGGGCACCCAGCAAAGCAGACTCCGGCTCCATGTTGGAGAAGGAGCTGCAGGTCACAAGGGCACCCAGGAGTGAGGCCTCCACACCCACCGGTCACGCCTGCTCACAAGCTCCCCTCCCGAAGCATCATCGAAACTCCTTATCTCCGCAGGCCTCCTGGGAGTCAGCCACAGTCCTGGGTAGCTGTCAACACCGGTCCCAACGTCCAGCAGCCACGCACCCAGACAGGACACACCACTGCCTGGTCCTGCGATGGCCTCCTGTGACTGCGGCCACTGTTATTTCTCTCTAATTAACAGGGGCAGTCTGTCCTGCTGTACCCCAGGAACACGCCGTCTTCGGTCCTGTTGGACACAGGGCGCTATGAGTCAGAAGCCACTGGGCCGCACCCAACCAGAGTAAACAAGAGGTGTATTGGGGTGGACTATGGAGTCTGGAGCCACCTAAACGTTAGGGGCAGGGTGTGGGGACACGTTGTCTTAGGGTGTCCTCTGCTGCTTGGAGTTCCTGGGCTTCCAGGTGGCGGAGTCCATCGATGGGACGGCCGGTCACTCCTTTCCTTTCCCAGGTCAGGCAGGACCGTCGCCGTACTTCACGACGTGAGCGGGGCCTGAGGGAAAAGCTGTCCGTTCTTTCCAGGGAACAGAAACTCTACAAGTCTGACCCTGAACTAAGATCAAGTCCATGTCTTCTCTCCCGTCCCGTGGGACCCGGCTGAAACGCAGCGTTCTGCAAACGCTCAGTTTTACTCCCCTCCAGACCACGGTCTGATTGGCCAAAGGCATTCTTGCCTCTCTGCTTGCTTCAGACTTGTTACCGAATGCAGGATATGTGGCAAAAATGATATGTGAACCCGCCTGGAATAACATTCTGGACCCTGGAGTGTGGCCCCTACACCCCCACTGCCCTGTTTCTTGATCTGATTTCCCCTATTGTTCTTCACCCCATCACAACTGCGCCTCTCCCGAGCCCCCGGTCCTGGTGAGAGAGCTGGTCCTCCACAATCTCAGAACAGAGACTCGTCGTCCGTCCTGTGTGCCCTGTCATCATGAAAGTCCATTTGTCTGTTTGCAATGACGGTGTTTGTCACAGAGCCCTCACCTGGGAGGGAGAGATGCTCAGCGCGCTCTGAGAGTCCCTTGGGGGAGATCGACACCTCTTACACACCGATTAGAGAAACGGCCTGGTTCATTGGCCGATGTCTGTCCCTTGCAGTAGAGATTTTGGGAGGTTCTTCCCGCAGGAAGGAGGGTCCTGAGGGAAAATCGTAGCACCTGCATCCAACATAACCACTTTGGGGTTCAATCCCTAAGGGGATCACTGCAGTTGAAAGATGTTACTGGGTAACTAAGACACACACACACATGACTGTGAGGGACTCCATCGCTCACCACAACTGTAGGCCCCCTGCTTACCCTCCAGGACTTCAGGGAACCCTATCACCCACCATGACTGGAGGGGGGCCCCATCACCTATCATCACTGCAGGGAGGCCCACCACCTACCAGGACACCTCTCTTTTGACCTTGCTCTCTGACCTCATGGTCTTGTCACTTGGACCTGGTCACAGCCCTGTACTGGATTTGGGACACTGCTCAGGGCTAGGAGGTTGGGGGGTGGGAGGTGGGCTGTCATCTAGGCTGGCCCGCCGGGGGGGCCTGGCTCTCAGCTGTCCTCTCCCCAGAGTGCCTGCCTGGGCAGGGAAAGAGTGCAGGGCCCAGGAGGAAGCAGAGAACCGGGTGAAGGGGGAGAACATAGATTCACCAGCAGAAGAGCCCGAGAGGATGCAGACAGTGACAGCAGCCTGGAGCTGGGTCACCCTCGAGTGTTGTGGCTGCTGCTACAGCTGCCGCCCTGACTCGACCCCTACGCCTGAGGACCCACCCAGCACCACAGGAGGGGACCCTGTCTGGCTCCGGGGGGAGAGCTGACCACAGCCCCCACAGGCCTTTCGCTGGCTCACGTAGGGAAGCAAGTCACCAGGCCTTTCTCTCTAGCCTTTCTTAGTCTGGACACGTCAATGAACCAGGCGCAGTATCACAGCACACACCAGCATCCACTGACAGACGGGGATGGCTGTACACGTGGGGCACTGGTCAGGAAGTGGACCACACGAGGAGAGCCACGTGCCGTCTCCAGCCTCACATGCCTATGATCTCACCAAAACCAGGTGTCCGCTGACCGTCTGAGCGGCAGCACTTGAGGGACAGTCTTTCTGACCGTCCTTATGTCTGGCTCAGCTGGGGATATCACCGGCCTACCATCCCCCTCCAGCACCCTCTCTCCCCCTCCCCAGGCCCTTCGGGCTTCCTTATTGAGGTGTGGTTTATGTGGATGGAGCTCGGTGACACAGCAGTGACCTGTGTGCATTCTGAGAAAGGTCAGCAGTTCAAAACCATCACTGCTCCGAGGCAGAGTTGAGGCTGCTGCTCCCATAAAGGGTCCCCAGGAGTAGTTCAACCCTGTCCTACAGGGTCCCTCTGGGCCAGCATTGAGGCTGGAGCAAGGGGAGAGCAAGGCCACGCTGTGCCTTGCTCTTTTTGGATCCAAAGTTGTTCTTGTTTTAAGTCAGTTTCCCTACATGAGTGACTCTCAACTGAAGTGAGGGTGTGAGGTGTCATCCACCCCCCCCCAAGGGAACCTTGAGCGTCATCTGGAGACGTCTTTTTTGTCACCCACAAATGGGGAGAGGGAGGAGAGGGAGGCCCTGCTGGTCTCCAGTGAGCGAAGATACCCTACAAGGCCCAGGGTGGTGTCTCTGATGTCTGCAGTGGGCAGGGGATCCGCCAGAGGTGGGAATCTGGTGACCTGCATCTCGGCTCTGTCCCACTCTCAGGCCAGTCATTCTTGATTCATTGCTGGTTAACTCTCCTTGTGTGGAAGCCCCAGCTCAGGAGGCTGGGGACACCAGGGGCTGAGTGGCAGACACCTGCTGTGTCTGGTGTCTGAGGCTCAGAGACCAGTGAGGCAGGCACAGGTTCCTCTCTGAGCCCTACACCTCCTATCAAGGCCTACCACCTGCAGGGGATGTCCCTCCTCCGGGACGCTGGGCTGCAGACAGACCACAAGCCCCCTCCCTGAGCCAGGGCTGCTGGCCTGCAGAGGCTCTCCTGGTCCCGGGAACCTGCCAGGATCTCCATGGGTCTGCGGCTCAGCCCCAGCAGCATCTGGAAAGGAGGCTGGCAGAGTGAGCGGGAAGACCCTGGCAGTCTTGGAGATCAGTCTGCCTCAGTTTACCTTTCAGGAGCTGGGGAACGATGGCTGGCACCCCTTCCCAGGTAGGGACAATGTTTACCAGGCACGGTGTGCAGTCTCTGGCTATGAGCAGGATGTACCCACATGTGGGCTGTGGGGGCTGGGTGGTATGCCCATGGACAGTGATAGCCCTGGGAGTGTGGTCAGCCTGGCCGGCCATCTCGGGAACCTGCTGGAGTCACCCTCGGGAGCAAACCCAGCCCCGGACCACGGAGGCACGGTCAGCATCACAGCATCAGCCTGGCTCCTCAGCCCCCCCCCACCCCCAGATGAGACAAGAAACAAAAGAGCTAGTGAGCCAAAGACCAGCTGACAACCCCCCTGACCCCTCCCCCCAGCTGTGGCTGTGCCTCCACTCAGCACCCTCAGGCTACCAGAGCCGAGAAGAGGTCTTTGGGGTGACTGATGACCTGCTTCCAACTCAGTCCTTATCTGGATTCGACCACGTGTCTGAGGCCTTAGTCTGCCTGGTGGAAGAGAAGGGTCAGGCTGGAGAAGCACCAGGAGTGACCATGGACTCAGGCTGGACCCGGTTGGGGGCCTGGGAGGAAGGCCTGCTCCTGCTGGGACCTGGTGCTCATGGCAACCCTGTGACACGGGTAAGGGGTATCGCCACCTCAGTCATCCCCTGTGCACAGAGGTGTGGGTCCCCTGGTGGGGTGGGGGCAGAGGCTCTGAGCCAGGGCCTGTCCTTCCTCCCTCGCCCACTCCTCCTTGGAAGTCAGCCCTAGCCTCTCCACTCCTACTCCTCGCCCTGCCAGCCTCCCACTCTGAGCTCTGGCCTCTGGCCTGGGTGAGTCCTCTCTGGTTGGCTGGCCGTCCATCTGCTCCCTGGGACCTCTCCGCCCTGTTCTGAGAACATGGTGACTCAGAGCGTCGGAATGGACAAGAGGGCAGTGGGTCTGAGGACACAAAAATAAAGAAAACAAGTTTACACCCCCACCCCGCCTGGGAACATGCACTCCAGTGGCGGTGAACGGTGTGGACAGCAGAATACCTAGTCAAAAACAGTGTCTGGTCAGAGGTGGTGGGAGGGCCAGGCAGAGAAGGGGGTTGGGGGTGGGATGTGTAGTGTTCTAGGGGAAAGAGGCTTGTCAAAGTCAAAGTCAAGGTCAGCTGATGCTGTTGGGTGTAGCAAGCTGAGGTACAGCAGAGCCAAACACTGCCCAGTCCTGCCCCTCACAATTCCTTTTTTACAGCATCATTGGGACATAACCCACGTGTCATACAATTCAATCGTTCTGTCACACCCAGAAGAATTGGACAATTGGACCACAATCAATTTTAGAACATTTTCTTATTTCTTGTTCATGGTAATCACAATCAGCTCTAGTGCTCCCTCCTCCTCCCCGAATCCCCTTCCCCTTCCTGTCTCCCACTCCTACCCTGGACCCCCTATAAACCCTCTCATCAGTTCTTATGTCTGTAAATCACTCCTTCTGTGCTTCACAAACTGGGAAACCTGGCAGAAGCAAAGTGAAGTGGTAAGGATAAAATAATAATAATATAAAGATAAAAATACAAATAATGAAGAAGAAATGATCATTTCAGTATTATAATCAATAATCAGTATTTTAAACAGACAGGGAGGGAAAATTTCATCATGGAACAAGCAAGAAATGCTTGCACCTAGAACAATTTCAGGCTGGGTCAAGAGAGAGGTCAACTGACCCAAGGGGCAAGTTCCATCCAGCATAATCAAGATTACAGATCCACCACTTCCGGTCGTCCGCCTTAAACTGCGCCTGAGTGCTGCGTGTCTTCCCCTCGGGCCTGCAGCTAGTCTGCGGTGAGATGCCAACGCACTAAGACAGTTGGGATCGTGGGCAAATAGGGGACCCGTCATGGTGCCTCCCTTAGGAAAACGGTGAAGAAATTTGAAATCACCCAACATGCCAAGTACACTTGCTCCTTCTGCGGCCAAACCAACATGAAGAGATGCACCGTGGGCATTCCTGCAGGAGAACAGTGGCTGGTGGGGCCTGGACCCACAACACCCCCTTTGCTATGGCCGAAAGGTCCACCATCCGAAGACTGAAGGCATTGAAAGATCAGTAGAAGCTCCACTACCTATGAACCCTCTCTGGCCTGTAATAAGTGGGTCAATTTATGCAACGATAGCAACAATTAAAAAATATTACAATGATCCCTGACAATAAAGCTGTCCTTTTGTGATTCACTTACTGCACGCAGCATAATGGTTTCCAGGTCCCTCCATGATCTGCGGGGCCTGGTGCTCTCATCACTGCTTTTTCGGGGATACATAGTATTCCATCGTGTGTGCACACTGTAGTTTCTTTATCCATTCTTCCACTGTTGGGCACGCGGGCTGCTTCCGGTCTCTCGCCGCTGTGAGTGAGCAGTATTGGGCTGCTGTGAACACGGGCGAGCGCACCTCCCCTCATGTGGGGTCTCTTATTTCCGCAGGGAATGTGCCTAAGGGTGGTATTGCCGGATCACATGGGATGTCAATTCCCAGTTGCTGTTTGAGTATCGCCATATTGTTTTCCGCGGTGCCTGTGCGTATTTACGACGTCGCCAACAGCGATGTGCACTCCAGACTCTCTGCATCCTCTCTGGCTTGTGTTGTTCTCTGGTTTTTCGTGTGCCGGTGGCTCGGGCTAGCATTGAGGGCGGGGGGTGAAGGCAGCATCTCATCGCTCCACCTCACAACCCTGGTTCTGTGTGAGCTCACCATGGCAGCCCTGGGGGCAACTCATCCCCTGGAGGGTCTGGTCTGGCGCTCCAGTTTCCAGCAAGGGCACCCCCAGGCAAGTCCCTGGACTCACGAGGGGAGCAGTGATCCACTTTCAGACGCACCCAGGCCTAGCTTTCCACACTGCTGGTCAGAGGTCAGGAAGAACTCGGGGGGGGGGGATTAAAAATGGGTCGGGGGCTCCCACTGTATACTGCGTCCTTTCTTACACTGCGTGCTCGGAATTTCAGCGCCAGTCTGTAACTTTCAGTCAGGGGGCCAAGAAAGGTGCCACCACAGGTGACCTCTCAGGAAGGGGGACAGAGTTGCCCTCTGTTGGGTCTCTGACACTGTAAGTCTATGTGAGAACAGACAGCCTCCTTTCTCCTAGTGAGCAGCTCGTCCGTCGCCTGACACACAGCACCACCAGGGCTCCCAGATGGAATGGGAGGCATTGCCAGAGACCACCCCCCGGCCTCGGCTGCTGGGTCCCAAACAAACTTAAAGGGCTGGACAAGGCAATGATGACCTGAGGAGGAGGGCCGGCCTCCTCCAGTCACCTGTGGGTGGAGGCCCACTTCTGAGTGGTGGAGACACTGCCAAGAGCGGGTTTGGGGGCAGAGCTCATTCAGGCCTGGAAATGTGAGATGTCGACGCCAGGGCCGGACATGTGGCACTGACAACCGTGGGGGACAGAGGGCAGGACGTCCCAGGTCCCCCAGCATGAGGTTGAGGGGCCTCGGCCCCCTCGGAGCCACGGGGAGGCAGAGGGGGTGGAACCAATGGAGGGGACCACGACAGGGCTCCTGGCTTCTGGATGCTCACCTGCAGGCTCAGGGAGGGAAACACAGGGCAACAGGACCCTCGGGTGGCAGTGGAGGGGTCCCAAACTAGGTCTTCAGTTCTTACTGGGAAGGGTTTGGTGTGCGTGGTGGGGGGGGCACCGAGGCAGGTGGGCAACAGTCCAGTTCCTTCAATGCCTCCCCTGTGCAGCCCCCTCCCCTTGTGCCCCACCATCAACCTGCTTCTCTGAGCACTTCAAGTTCAGCTGAACGACTGAGAGCTCCCCAAGCTGCTGCAGACTGATTCCGGATCCCTTCAAGGTCATCAGTGAGCAGCTCCGAGGCTGCCTGCTCTTGGCAAGAGTTACAGCCTCAGAAGCCCACAGGGGCAGCTCCTCTCTGCCCTACAGGGTCACTGTGAGTCAGAGCTGACCGCTGGGCAGTGCCTGAGTACACGGGAGGAAGGAGAGGAGAGGAGAGCGAGGGAGGGAGGTGAGAAGAGAATTAAGGCAGTAGACATGGAAAGCTCACAGGCAGGTGTGGTCCTTTTCTGAATGAGCTCTAGACTCGGCATTTACAAAACCATCAAATAGATTCCCGCTCAGCCTCCCTGGTGGTCTGGTGGTTAGGATCCAGTGCTCTCAAATAGATTCCGGCTCATAGCGACCCCACAGGACAGAGTAGGGCAGGCATGCCCCTGTGGGTTCCGGAGCCTGTAACTCTTACTGGGAGCAAAAAGTCATCCTTCCTTCCTCAAAGCGGCTGGTGGTTTCAAGCTGCTGATCTTGTGGTCAGCGGCCCACCACGTGACCTGTGGTGAACCCAGGGACTGGGTGAGAACGCAAATGCTCAGCAGGACAGGTCTGGAAAGCCCATTCTGGTGGGGGAAGGCCCTCAGGGTTATGAGATACAAATACATCTTAATACACATTGTCATGACTGGATACAGTCCCTCCAATAACCCCCCATAAAGGAACTGTCATTAAGGAGCTGCCGTATGAGAGGAATCAGTTTCGGAGTCTGGCTACTTCACCACACCTAAAGGTTATCTGTAGATAAGAGCAATCAGGCTCTACAGCTAATCCACCATAAAAGTAGCAGCCCCCTGGGGGGAGGATAGGATGGGGCTTGGAGTGGTGAGGGGGTGTGTTGAGGTCAACTAGCATTAGGTCAAGATGCTGTGTGAGGGGCAGGCCTTCTGGAATCTCTGAAAGCCCCGCGGTCTGGGCCCATTGGAAACCACGTGCACGCTCAGTCCTGACATGGGACGAGGAGCCCCCAGGCCCCACCATCTGTCTGTCTTTAATGTTTTCCACAATCGCAAAGTCGCTCCCGAGGACCCGTCGGAGTGTTGGGGACCCCGGCAGCAAGCCACCACGCGACGACTAACCCTAGACAGCATGCGCTGATGTATTTTTACATTCACAGAAGCTGAAGAAGTGGCTTTGGATTTGTAAGGGTGCTAAAAATAATTCCCCGGCACACTAACTGTCGTCCAAATTGCCTGTGTGCCAGCGTGCGCCAACATGAGGCGCCATCATCCGTTTCTCGCCGCATCCCCAGCCCACAGCTCAGGGCAGGCCCTGGCCGGGTCGCTGGGCCGCTTGCTTTCTGGCTTGAAGCCCCCTCGTTGGAGTACAGGCGTTCTGGAGACAGAAAGGATGGCCTGGGGGGCCATAGCTCTGCTCCTCGATCTGCAGCTAGCAAAGGGTGCAGAGGCAGTGTACAGGGGTGGGGCCCAGAGAGAAGTAGGCACCAGTACAGAGCAGGGTGGGTCAAGTGAGGGTCCCCAGAAGGGATGCACAGGGAGGGGCATGCACAGTGGGGTGTGCAGCGGTCGGGGGTGCCAGGCAGGGTCAGTGGCAAAGAGCCTGGACCCATCCACCCCATCACAGCGTCCACACTAGACAGGCTGCCCACACTTTTGAGATCTCCCCTTTCCTGGAACTCAAAACTGTTCTAGGAAAGTCTTTTTCCGTTCCAAAATATGTGGGCAAAGGGAGGGGGGACCCTGAGCTAGAGTGGAGCCGCTACCGCCTCCCCCTGGATCCTACTGGCTCTGGGCTGCTGGGCCCACCCCCTTGGGCCTTGTTGGCTGGTCCAAAATATGGCCAGTTTATGTAAAATCCTGTTTGGCTCACAGTAACCACGTCCCCTCCCCCCAATCAAACTGGCCAAGTGCCCCTTAAAATTCCGAGGCCTGCGTTTCAAAATGAGGCCTAGTACCCTTCTCCCAGGCCACCCACCCACCAGGGGGCCCGGAGTGGCGGCAGGGATGACCCCTGCTCGAAATCGCCAGGCGACCACCTATGCTCCACTGGGTGGTTCGAGGCCAAGCCCCCAGCCCCCCAGGCGGCCATGGCTCCAGGCCAAGGGCTCCCCAGCGCCAAGCCTGAGTGGAGGAGGGGGTGATCGGTGGACCGCCTCAAGTGCTGAGTCAGGGCCCCCTGGGCGCAGCCCCCTCCCGGCCCGCGTCCATCTGGGGGGTTGGCCCCAGGGAGGGCGCAGCCCGGGCGGTGGGCAGTGGGCGGGCCTTCGGTGCCAGGTTGGGCGCAACAAAAGCCGGGCTTTGGGGCGGGCCGACGAGCGGAGGAGGGGGCTGCTGGGAGCCCGCGCTGCACTGGCCGCCCGCCACCGGGAGGAGGAGCAGAGGCGCCCCGAGCCGTAAAACGCCCGCGCGCCCGAGCCCGCGCCACTCGCTCCGTGGCAGCCGCGAGCCGAGCCCGAGCCCGAGCCCGAGCCCAGCGGCCAGAGCCCCGCAGCCCAGAGCGCCGCCGCGGGCCCGCCGCGCCGGTCCAGCGAGCGCACAAAGTTTGCGCGTGGAGCTCGGAGCGCGGGAGGCAGGCGGCGCGGGGCCCGGCAGCGGCACCCCGAGGACGCGACCTGCGCGCAGCCAGCCCGGCCCGCCATGGGCGCCGCGGCCCGCAGCCTGCGCCTGGCGCTCGGCCTCCTGCTGCTGGTGGCGCCGTTCCGCCAGGCCGACGCCTGCAGCTGCTCCCCGGTGCACCCGCAACAGGCGTTTTGCAATGCAGATGTAGGTAAGGGACGGCGCGGCCCTTCGACCCGGACGCCGCGGGACTTGTCCTGTCGCCGCCCTGCTCGCCCTTTCTTCCAGGCTCCCCGCCCTGGCGGCGGCGGCGGCCAGACCCCGGAATTCCACCCAAATTCCGCCGGGGCGCGGGGCCCGAGCGATCGGGGAGCCATGGGGTTTGGCAGGCGGCGCGCCCTGGGATGCCAGCGCTGAGGGCGGGGAGGTGGGGGAGACCAGCCTAGGGTGGGGTGGGAGCGTGGACCCTCGGGAGCCGGGCGGGTGGGGACCCTCGGAAGAAACTTTCCCAGGTGAGGTGTGGTCGGGTCCCTGGGGGCCGGGGCGGGGAAGGGCATGTTGGTCTGGGCTTCTCCAGACAATCCATTTGGGGTTCTCTCGATTAAGGGGGGGTCAGGTGGCAGCCTCCCTGAGGCTGTGTCTGCCCTGTGGCCCCTGCCCAGGAGGCACCACAAACAGGGCTGGGCTGGAGAGGGGGACCCCAGCGTTTCTGCCCTGACTGGTTTTTTAGGACCCCTGCCGACACAGGGGACTTGGGGACTGCAGGGAGGTGGGACAGGTTTCAAACATCTGCCCCAGGTGATGGGAGGCCAGACAGAGGGCAGGCTTCACAGAGCTGGCCCAGCAGGGACGGGCTCTGATTCACACAGGCATCCAGTCTGGGGGGACCGGGGGGAGGGAGATGAGGGGGGCTCAGCGCCATCACTGCCCCCTCAGCCTCCCTAAAGCTTCAGGCAGCAGAGCAGCCTGTTGCCGGGCCATCTTACCAAGGCTGCCCCTCACCAGCCCCGATTCAGGCCGGCCAATGCCCCATCTGGACCAGACCCCGCCCCGGCTGCTGGCCGCACCTCAGCACCCTTGGCTGCCTACACTGTCGCTCAGCCTGCAAGTTTTCAGTCCCCTAGCCTGTGGGATTGCACCACCTCCCAGGGCCACCAGGGCTGGGGCCTGCCTGTGGTTGCAGCTTCCAGAAAACCTGATGGGGGTGGGGTGGGGTACTGTCAGGGTAAGGGTTTTGCCTGGAGATGTGGGGAGGGAGGTGAGAGAATGTTCCAGATGGGAGCCAGGTGGGCTTCCTGCAGAGTGTCTGTTCTTCCATCAGGAGTAGGGCAGCCGCCCCCAGAGTGGGGCAGGGGTGACGGGGCAGGGGTGACGGGGGATTTGGGTGTGTGTGTGGGGGGCAGGCCCAAGAGGAACCCTGTGGCTTTGAGGGTCTCACTCAGGGATCAGGTGGGGGGAAGGGGGAAGGAATTGGACCCATGCCCTGGTGGCCCCACTCACCTTCTCCTGATGGGTTCCTGCTGACTGCCCAGAGGTGAACCTGGGAGCTGTGTCTGCTTTTGAGGCTCTGAGGAAATCCCCAGGTTAAGGGGGCGCAGTCCAGTGTCAGCCCAGGTGATGGGTGGCATTGACCTTTCTGGCTGTGACTGGGATGGCCCTGGGAGATGGGGGTGGCTTTTGGTGGGGCTCTGTACCAAACCCTAGATGTGGACTCATGAGGTCTGCCCCGCCCCCAGAGGGCTTTTGTGTTTTAAATGGCCTCCCTCCCAGATACTTCATGGGGTCTGGCCCAGTTGCCTGGTACCTGTGGGGGTTGCTAGGAGACTGATTCTTGGGACCACCTGTCTTATCTATGGCCAATGACAAAAGACAGCTCACGGCCTCGCTGGGATTCCTCCCTAAGGGACAAGCCTGCCTGCCCCAGGGGAGAATCTGGGGAGCAGCACCTTGGGGGCACCCTGTTAATGCCACCAGGCCTTCAGCTGGAAGGGGTGGTCAGATGTTGGGTAGGGTGTCTGAGAGGTGGCCCCAGCCGTGCTCTGTTCAAGCCAGTCTCTGGTGAGGCTGTATTGCCACTGTAGCCCTGCAGAGACCAGCTGTGGACTCACCAGTCAGCAGGGCCAGGTGGCGGGCGGGGTCGGACCTCGGACCTCGTTGGCAGAGCTGGGCTGCCTGGGTGAGTGGTGCGCTCTGGACCAGGTGGGGAGTAAGCATCCCCTCTGGCCTGGTGGCCGTGCCCAGAGCCACCTCGTTCCCGGGGAGCTCCTGCTGGGCATCTTCCCGTTCTAGACATGGGCTTTCTCCTAACCCTCCGGTGGCTTCCACTATGTATGGCCAAGGCCAAAGGGCCCATTCCCAGAGCGGCCTGGGTGCTGGCTAGCTCTGGTGGGCACTAATGGGAACTAAGCAAGAGTAGTAGTGGCTGCCCCAGACGATACCCCACTGACCCTCAAAACCAAACCTGACCTGCTGCCACCCAGAGCTCGTAGGGACCTGGTAGCCTGGGGTGGAGCTGCCCCTGTGGGTTTCTAGGGAAAGGAACTCTGGTGGCGTCATAGGGCAAGTGTCGGGCTGCTAACCACAAGGTCAGCGGTTCAAACCCACTCACCCCTCTGAGTGGAATCAACCCAGTGCCAGCTGGGTTTTGTTGTTGCTGTTTTTAATCTGTATGGAAGCAGGTGCCTCAGTGAGGCTGGTGGGTTAAAATGACCAACCTTTGGGTGACATGCCAGAAGCTGCACCTCTGCCCCACTAGGATTCCTTAGACCCCCAGGAAGTCTACCCCTGCCCCTTGGTCCCCCTCTCCCCTTGGAGAAAGGATCTGGGATCAGATTCCTGTGTGGTGTATCAGGCCCTGGAGCTGGGGGGCCGGGGCAGGGAGGAGATCTGTGTGTGTGTGTGTGTGTGTGTGTGTGACAGGCCCGGCGTCATCCTGTCCCCAGGCTGTGGGTACGTAAGTGGTTTGCAGATGGGCGGGTAACACCCCCCCGCCCCCCACTGCCTGGTGTAACATGGCGTGTGGAGGGAGCCAGACTGGATGTGTTTTGCACAAATAATGGATGGTGGCCCAAGGACTGGATTGAGCAGTGGGCGTGGCCCGATGATGGGATTCGGAGGGGGTGTGACTAGGTGAAGTGCATTGTGGCAGTCAGACACTGGGGAGAGGGACCGTGGCTGGGCCTGAGCTCCCTCTCAGGCTGTGCCTCTACTGGGTGGTTTCTCATTCCCAGGGGGCTAGACCTCCAGTTGAAGTCCTGACCCAGAGCCACTGTCACTGCCCAGGGGACAACGGGACTGAGGGTCACCAGGCAGCTGGGTAGGTACAGAGTGCAGCCAGAGAGAGGGACACACGGTCAGGGGGTAGGGTGAGGAAGAGAGGGTGCGCCTCTGTGTGCGGCTCTGGTCACAGCTCCGCCTACCCAGCACCCACATACAATCACACACCCAGACACTCTCAGGCTCTCTCACATCTGCTCACACTCACCTGACACCACACAATATTCCCTCGCACTCAAATGCACACACGCCGATCCCTCACAATCACACTCGTGTGCACACATACACCTTCGCACGTACCGGCACTCACACTCAAAGACACACCATGCCTCACAAGACTCACACCTTCACACACATACTTACACTCACCCACCTACTTATATGCACACACACTCACATACTCTTACCTTACACAGACTGGCACTCACACACTCACACTTAGATGCACACCCACTCACTTGAGAGCTAGAGTGTGAGTGGGTGAAGTGTTTAAAACAAGCAAACTCACTGCCATCAAGTTGGTGCCGGTTCATGGCAACACTGTCAGACTGGGTGGAATGGCCCCTGTGGGTTTCTGAGACCGTAACTCGTTACCGGAGTAGGAAGCCCCATCCTTCTCCCGAGGAGCAGCTGGTGGTTTTGAACTGCGAACCTCGCAGAGTTCAGCCCAGTGCGTAACCACGACGACACCAAGGCTCCGAGGAAGGAGGTGGACTTCATGTCCTTGAGTTTGCCTGTATTCTCTGTGATGAATTGGTATGGGTTGCTGTTATTATCATGTGGGAAGGCCTTTGGTACATGAATGGAACGACAGAGGTGGGGATGGCTTCTGGATGGGTCGGGGATGAGAGCCCGCGGGGCAGGGACCCACCTACCAGACACTGGATCTCAGATCTGGCCTGGGCTGTGCAGATGGCTAGTGGTTCCCCTGTCCAGAGGCTGACGCTCTGAAAAAGAGTGTGTTAAGATCGAAATCATCCACATGTTGTGATGTTAGCTCAGGAGCCCTGGTGGGGTCCAGCGGGCTACACATTGGACCGCCAAAACCATAAGCCATTCTTGGGAGAAAGACGAGACTTTGGACACCCGTAAAGAGTTGCCATCTCAAATCGCAGAGGGGCAGTTCTGCCCTGTGCCCTGGGGTCGCTGGGAGTTGGATCCGAGTCCCGGGCCGTGAGCTGCGTTGAAACCTTTCACTCCCTGAGTGGGTTTTGGTCCACTGTCGAGCATCCTCTCACCCGGAGTGGAAACCCACCCCCATCAGTGGTCACTCGGGCTTGTGTGTGTGTCCCCGGTTCTCCTTGAAGAGACAGTTGATCAACCACGGAGCTTATGGAGACCGAAGAAGAGCCAGTGTCATGGCCTGACGGTGCTGACCAAGAAGATTGAGTGTGGATGGCCGGAAGAATACATGCATCTGCCTTGGAAGAAACGCAGCCGGGATGATGGGAAGATGTGGAGACTCTGTCTCTCCGACTGTGAGCATCCGACCAGGAGGGGCCAGTCCCTGGGGCAGGACATCGATTGGTGGGAAGTTGGTGAGAAAGAAGGCAGGTCTTCCAGGAGGTGGACTGACACAGAGCCAGCACTGGGGGCGCTGAGACATAACAGCAGCTTGGAGGGTGGTCCAGGGCTGGGCAGGGTGTCGCTGTGTTGTACACCGTCACCCTGAGTCCAAACAGACTCAGGGACACCTAACAGCGGCACACGAGGAAGGTGTATGTGTCCTGGTACTTCTTGGGATGTGCTTGCCCTTTTGCCTGGTCTCCCCTGGCCGTCTGCTCACTGCTCACCAGAGGCCAGCTGGGCGACTTAAGAAGGAATGGTCCCTGAAGAACTGTCTCCTCTGTGTTGACCCAGCAGAGGGGCGGCGAGTTCAGCTGCAGTCCGAAACCACCGCTGCTCTGCGGGAGGAAGATGAGGCTTTCTGTTCCTGTCAAGGTCAATGGTCTTGGAAACCCACAGGGACAGTCTATGCCCGTGAGTCAGAATTGACTCAGTGGATGTGAGCTGTTTTTTTGTTTGTTTGTTTTGGGGGATGAGGTGACCCAGAACAAGGAGAGCTGTGCCTGGGGGCGGGACACCAGCCCTCTGTTGCTAGAGTGACCTTGAGACCTTTTTGGGTGTCCTTGGAGGTGGAACCTTCTAGGTTGAGACTTGGACACTTCTGGATCTGCAGCCTGAAAAGATGGGCAGGGCTTGGCTGGCAGCTCCATCAGCGGTGGGTCCACCTGCTCTCATCTCAGCCCAGCACATTGGCGTGGGACCAGGCTGTGCCCCGGTCCCTCTGGCTATCCTCAGAGCCCCTGAGCTAGGCTGGGTTCCCTCGGGAAGCAAAGCCAGGGGTGCTGGTATGTGCCTGTCTATAGAAAGTGGTTTACATGGAGAGAGGACTCCCACAGTGGTAGAGTGGGTCAGTCCAGTCTGGTTCAAGTCCACCGGTCAGTTGGAAGCTAGCGATTTCTCCTACTTACTTCTTCTCTGCAGGGATGGATGAACAGGAAGCAGGAAGGCTAGTTGTGTTAGTCTGGGTCGACTAGAGAAATAAATCCAGGACACATATCTAGGTGAGAGAGCTTTATATCAAAAGGTAATTATATATTAAGAAAACATCCCAGTCCAGATCAAGTCCATAAGTCTGATACCAGCTTATCAATTCCTCTTCAAACTCACACAGCACGTGCAATGACGCCAACTACAGGAAGATCACAGGCCAGTGGGTGGATAGTCTTGTGGACCCAGTGGTGGTGGAAGCATCTCAGTGCTGGTGTGGGCCTCCACGTGGCTCCTGCAGCTCCAGGGCTCTGGCCCCATCAGTGGTGCTCCATATATCTTTGTCAGCAGGAAGTGGAAGCAAAGTGTGGGCCTGGCTTCCAGTGGGCTTTGTATCTCCATAGTTACAAATGAGGCCATCAAGCTAGCACATGATTGACAAGGTTAGACTCCACCCCTTCACTCTTCATGGTCTCGAGTTGACACCAGATGATGTAATGACCACACCGGTGGATGCCGAGTGGCATGAATCTCAGGTTGGTAGTCCGCTGATGGCTCCTGGGATCAGCAGGCCATATGGCAGGAGGTCCACAAACCAAATGCAGGATTCAGACCCAGCAGAAGTGAGCTTGCTCTTCCGCACATGGTCACCCGACAGCAAGTTGGCCAACCCTGAATGTAACCCTCCCCAGTTGTGTCAAGACTGTGACCAGAGGAAGGAGGGGTGCTCCACCCTGTGCCTCCCCAGACAGCTAGGCTCTTTCACACCAAATCCCGTCATAGAGCTGAGCACACCACGTTAGGTCACAGCCCGGGAGTCCAGCCCCGCCGACGTCGACATCAACTCTGTCACAGCCCTGCTGTTGGACACAGTTCTGGGCTGAGGGTGTAAGGTGGGAGTGGCCCAGCATCCCAGAGGAAAGGATGGCAGTGGGAGCCACTCTGGGGCCAGCTTGGGCTGCTTCTGGATCCCAACTCTGCCCCTCTCTCGACCTCCCACTCTTTTGTGACCCCAGGGGGGATAAGTCCAGGCGGGGGTGTGGGGCGCACATAGGAGATGCAGAGTCAGTCCTTGACAAAAGAGCACAGGTGGGGAGGCATGGGGCTTCTCTGCACTGCTCCATGGGGCCTGGCCCCCTCCAGATGATGCCTGAGAGACCCGTCTGAGCTACAGTTACACACAGAGAACAGGACAATGAACTGCCAGTCCACTCCACTGGTCACCACCAAGCCTTCATGCTACACACACACACACACACACACACTCTCTCTCTCTCTCCCCCCCCCCCCCGCCCCATTCTTCACATGACCTAAGCCCCGCCAGGCTTCTCTGGGCAGCCAGTGTCGCCTCTGCATCCCTTCCTCCCTGGGCCCTGTCAGAGCAGGAGCTCAGGGCACGCTGGTGGGTTTTAAGAGGTGACACGGGGACACCAAAGGGGTGCAGATATGCTCTGGGGAAGGCCACTGTGGTCGGACCATTCCTCAGGAGCCGGATGCAGAGTGAGCGTTCTATGGAGAGGGAATCCTGGGGGTGTCAACGTGAGGTGCTGAGCTGGTCCCGACCCCTCCACCCCCACCCCAGGTTGGCAATTCAGAACCACAGTCGCTCCTCAGGACAGAGAGGATCCTTAAAGAGGGACCGATCTCGGAAATCCATGGGCTCGATGGTGGGAGTAATATCGAGAACCAAACCCAGTGCTGTCCGTTCTGGCTCACGGCAACCCCGGAGGGCAGAGCAGACCGCTCTGGAGGGTCTCCAGGGCTGTGGCCGTCGGGGCGCATAGCCACCTGTCTCCCCTGGGCTCCAACCACTGACCTTTGGGTTACCAGCCAAGCACTTGACCACCAGGGCTCCCTAGTGCTGCCGTGCCACCCAGCAGTTCCACCCGAGCAAGGTGTAGCCCCCCTCCAAGCATTAAAGGTGGGTGTGCAAGCAGAGAGCTGGTCACCGTGGTGTTGTGGCCCGCTGGTCACTCACCAAAAGTGGAGACCACCCCAGTGTCCCTTGGGGTCAACAGGCTGCGGGTGGTCCAGGAGACCCCGGAGGAATGGAGTTCTCTGGTTGCAGCATGGCCATACGTGTGTCAAGCACTAGAGCTGGGGGCTCCCATGTGGATAGGTCTGGAGCAAACCCAACTGGTTGGGTGGCATCCACTGGCCCCGGGCACCCTGTGTGTATGAGAGACTGGATCCTCCAGAAACAGGCCCTCCCCCCGGCCTTTCTCCCAAGGCATCACTGAGTGGACGCAACCCCCCGCCTTGCAGTGTGAGCAGCCCAGCACTCAACCACTGTCACCATCTGGGGATCCTTGCAAGCAGTGAGCGAGCTACCCACTGTGGGGTCGGGCGGCTCAACCACCCAGCTGCTCTGCTGGAGAAGGAGGAGGCTGTCTGATTCGGTCAAGATTCACCGAGTTCGAAACCCCAAGGGGCAGTTCTCGTCAGTCCTGTGAGTCGGAATCCATTCCACACTGGTGTGTTATGGGTCCAGGGCGCTGCAAGGTCCCACAGTGCAGGATCTAACACAGGCTAACTGGGAACAGGAAACAGCTTAGAACCTAGGTTCCCAAACATAGGTGCCTTCCTGCCCCGTGAGGAAAGAAATTACTCAGGGCCCTGGCAATTCAGACTATAGTGTACTACTGTAGGTACTATACTAAAAATGGTACCAGACAATTAAACTGTACTGTGTGCTGTAGCCCCTAGTCTAGAATCAAGCATGAACATCTGATTTTGCAGCCCACCCCCCACCACAATCGTCCCGGCGCCCCAGGAGACGATATCCCCCACTTTGGACCACACTGTCTTAGCAGTTACTTGGGGCTGTAGGGGCTGGGAGTTATCAATGAATAGGAACTGAGGGTCTATTTGGGTGGTGACCAGTTTGGGGAAATAGATACTAGTGATAGTTTACACGATATTGTGGGTACGTGTCATAAATACTGCGGTTTAAAAAAAAAAAGCCTCACAGAATCCTATCCCTAACTAGACAGCTGTGGTGGCCGGCCACTCGGCCTTTTCCATGCCGTGACCCGAGTCCAGTCCGTAAAGACTGTTCTGTCCACCGAGGCCACGAGTCCCTTCTGGGAGAGCCAGGAGTCTGAGGAAAGTGCTGGGCTGGAAGTCAGACTGACGAGCCTGGAGCGTTTGGAGGGTTGGCTCGTCCTGATAGATCTAAGCGTCAGGTCAACTGGCGGGCGCACCACTCCCTCGGCTTCCTAAGGGGACTAATCCTCAGACATGTGGGGGCTGTGCCGGAGGTGGGGGGGCGTATCCCAGCTGTTTCCTTCACCAGGTCTCCTGGTGCCAAGAGCTTTCAGCAGTCTCACCTGGTGAAAGGACCAGTACTGTACATGGCCTTGCAGCTGAGGTGGACTCAAGTGACCAGTGGGAATGTTGGCATGGTGCCCAGGCTCCCGCTGCCCCGGACACGGGCTGAGATGGGCATGCACGAGCCCACGTCACCCCCGCTGCTGGGCATCCTCCACCCTCAGATGTGCTTGGGGAAATCACCAGCCCGCCCTGCCCAGGTAGAAAGTCAGAGAAATGGGGTTTGAGACACCCTTTAAGCCTTGAGCGGAAACTAACCCAGGTCTCCTTGTAGCTGGATGCCAAACTGGCTCCAACAATAGTGGCAGTGCCCAGGGTTCCTGGCGCCTTTGAAAAGTCCCCTCTCTGACACCAAAGGGGGAACAATGACTTTTGAAACAAAGGTGAGGCTGTCGGGGGAGGAGGATAGGGGGCAATGGATGAATAGAAACAACAGGGATAATGAGACTGCCCAGGTCTGCACAACCCACCGGCCACCGCAACCCTGAGACCAGAAGCACTGGATGGTGCCCAGCTGCCACGGTGCCCCCTGCTGACCAGGGAGGGACCCAGAGAAAGATCCTGGAGAAAATGGGAGAAAAATACAGAACATTCAAACTATCAGAGGTCAGACTCATCAATGCGAAAAGCCCCATCATCCATTGTCTTTCTATCCATTCATCCACCCATCCATCTACCCATAAACCCAGCTGACCACTTACTTACCCATCCATCTGTTTTTCTCTGTCTATCCACCCATTCATGTATATATCCACCCAACTGTCCACCTACCCATCCACCCATCCATCCATTTGTTCACCTGTTCACCCATCCATCCTCTCATCCAGCTGTCCATCTATCCGTCCACCACCTATGGCTTTGTAGTGTAAAAGCACTTTCACCTACTTCCTTTTCCTCAAGGACTCTTCAGGGTCGGGAGGACAGGTGTGGCACCTCTGTTTGGAAGGGGAGCAGTTGGTGACTTGCCCTTGGTCATGCAGTCAGGCATGGGGAGCCAGGGCTCTGATCCTGCTGGCTCCAGCCCCTGGAAACAGGATTAGAGTCCCGGGCTTGGCCTTCCCTTCACTCTGCCCCCTTGGCCAGGAGACAGTGTGGTCCTTGGAATTGCTCGGCTCTGCAGGTTTTGTCCTAACGTGAGCAGGTTAGGGGTTTGGGGAGGCAGTTGGGCAGTTAGTGCCCTGCAAGGCCTTCAAAGGCACCCCTCCTCGATGAAGCCGTCGTGTGTCCCAGAGTTCCTCCCAGGGAGACTGTTGGGGACAGGCCCGAGTGAGGCCTCAGTGTGTATCTCTACTTTGCTTGTCTTGGGGGCATGGTAGCAGCCCCTTCACAGAGCCGTGGGCATTAGGCTTTCTTTGGTAATCCCTAATTTTCTATACTGAATTTGAATGGTACATGTGATGTTATATTTTTATTTTAACTGAATAAGACATCGGCTGTTTCAGTGTTTGTCCATGTGCGATTCCGCACTCTGCTGTTCCCCACGGATTCGTGGTTCGAGTCACCAGTGGCTCCATGGGAGGAAGGCTTGACATTGGCTCCTGTAAAGATGGGGGCCAAGAAGCCACTCCCTGCCCCCTGGGGCAGCTCGGCTCTGCCACCTGGAGGTCCTGTGAGCTGGACATGCTGGACACACCTGAGGACAAGAGTCATGCTTGTCCTGTTGGGTTGCCAAACCAGGGTTGGTTTCCAGATGTTTTCTGGACCTTTAGCACAAGTTCAGTGTCCCCTTAAGTGATGACCGCCCCACCCTCTCCCCGTCACTCCCACCGGCCCCTGGCACCCACATCTCTTTGCCGACTCCAGCCAGCCCACAACTGTGCAGACACAACTCTGTCTGCTGGGCTTGATGGCGTAGAACAGCCAGTGCTTGGTCAAGTTCAGGTCAGCACCAGGGTGGGCTGAACAGTTCAGACGGGGTGTGGTCCCCCACAGCTGGCAGGACCTCTGGGGTGGAGAGAGAGATGGCTCGGCTCAGAGCAGACAAACCCAGGGACTGCGGAGGCAGGACAGGAGAGCCCGCCTTGGGGCAAAGGCCCTGGGGTGGCGGCGGGCGTAGACTCAGGTTCAGCTCACAGCACCCTGTGCCGCAGGCCAGACAGCTCCATAGGGTTTTCTTTAAGGGAGAGAACCCCTGGGTCTTTCTCCCAAGGAGCTGCTCAGGGGGTTTGAACCTTCCAGCTCAACTCAAAGCCCTCCACACCACCAGGGCCCCTTCAGGGCCCAGAAAAGAGAACAACAAAAAATACACCAAACTCACAGCCATAAAGTCGATTCCAACCGACAGCGCCCCTGTAGGACAGGGTAGGAGTGCCCCGTGGGATTCCAAGACTGTAACTCTTTACAGGAACAGAAAGCCTCATCTTTCTCCCAGGGAGCAGCTGGTGGTTTCAAACCGCCAACCTCTCCAATCACAGCTCACCAAGCAACCACTGTCCCACCAGGGCGCTGTTAGGGGCCCAGACGGTGGGCCCAAAGAACACGGGCAGGGAAGATGGGCCTGTGCTGCAGTGGCTGGCTCCCTGGCCTGGCCACTGAGGCCCGCCCTGAGTCAGCAAGCCGGTGGCCTCCCTGAGGGTCCCTCCAGCACCAGACAGAAGCTTTTTGTCCCCAGCTCTCCCTGGTGACTTGCACCTCCCGAGATCCTCCAGCCTTAGCCAAATTACTGCTGTTTGCTTTTTGAAGAAACAAACCCAAGAGCCGTTTCATGTGGCTTCTTGGGACCTAGAGCCTGTTTCCCAAACAACGTTTCTTAGTGGTCAAACTTGGGGAGGGGTTGAAAGTGCTGGTGGGTGGCGGGGAGCATGGCAGGGTCAGTTTTCTCCTGCCTCCTGTTCTGCCTGGTGCGACTGTGGTGCCCGCACAGTGGAGTCCCCGCATGTTTGGAAGCCAGAGATAAGATCTGGCTGTAGGAGGAGGGGGAGGCCAGGTGGCACAGTGGTGGCGTGTTGGCTGTCTCGAGGTCTGGGGTTCGAGACCACCAGGCACTGCGCAGTAGAAAGGCGCCTTTCTGCCCTCCTAAAAAGCTAGTCTTGGAAACAGACGGGCAGTGTTACCCTGTCCCAGAGGGCGGCTACGCGTGGGCCTCGGCAGAGGGCAGTGAGTGCCTCCTAGGAGAAGGGGCATTCGCATGGTGATGGGCTCAGGGGAGCAGCCATGCTCTGAAGGGGAGCGAGGACGTCTCCCCGCTTCAAGGAGAGGTCCCCAGGGGGTGGGTCATCACCGTCAGGAGAACAGGGAGCCCCACGTGCCTGGCAGCTATAGAAAGCCCCTAGCTGGCCACCCCTCTGGCCAGCTCCTCACTGCCCCACCCTGATGTCACAGAACCCCTATCTGGTCCCCATGGCAACGGCCTGAGGGAAGCCAGGCTGGAAACAGACTCTGGGCTGCCAGAGGAGGTGGGAGCTGCACTCCAGCCAGCCGTGGTCAGTGAGCCTGGGGGGCCCGTGCACACTCACCATGTCAGGGTGAATGGGACGCTGGCCTGTCCCCTGGCTCCTATGTGTCTGTGCAGTTGGGCCAGAAGATGGTATCCCTTTGTGCCCAGCTGGTTGGTGCGACTCCAGGAAGGCCCGGGGTGGGTGGGAAGGCGGTCTGAAAGGCTCTCCGGGCAGTGTCAGCAGAAACTGACCGCGAAGTCCGTGTGTGTGTGTGTGTGTGTGTGTGTGTGTGTGTGTGTGTGTGTGTGTAGGAGCTCTGGCAGGACCGCAGGGTACTCGGTGGGCAGCTGAAGGTAAGGTCAGCAGTTCAAACTCACCAGCTGCCCCACAAGAGGAGACAGTCTGCTTCCAGGAAGGTCAGCCGCAGAAGCCCACAGGGACAGCCCCTCCCTGTCCTTCCGGGTCGCTGGGAGAGTCCAGTGGACTCCACAGCAGCAGATGGTGCCCAAGTCGAACACCTAGAACCAGGTTTGGGGAGAGGGAGTACACGGCATTGTCAGGAGACATTTGGGGGGTCCCGGTGCTCCCCGCAGCTCACCCAGCTTCTTAGCCGCGAGTCTGGGGTGGGAGCATCAGTCTGTACTTCAGCACCCCTGGTCTTGAGACGGCTCACGCCCTGAGGATGCGGGCCTGTGACCCTCGCCTCCTCCCTGACTACGTGGGTGTCTAATGACATCCTCCTAGAACAGGTGCGTCAGGCCCGGCCCCAGGGTCAATTCAGGCCTGTGAAATCGTCCTTCACTCACCAAAGAGAAGCAGCTCCAGCCATCACATTAGGAGTGAGTGGACTGAAGGCTTAACCAGTAAGGCCCACGGGTGATGTTATAAAACAGAGGTCCCCCGCCCCTGTTTTAACAAGATGGGCCCAGAGGTGACTGAGCAGATAGTCACCCCTTCCCCCCTACAGCTCAGGGCTCTGCAGGCACTCCTCAGCTTGTTGTGACATTAACAATGAAACACCCTGCTGTCAGATCAGTTCTGACTCGAGAGACCAACAGGACAGAGCAGAACTGCCCCGGTGGGTTTCAGAGGCCCTCCAGGAGCAGACAGCCTCATTGTTCTTCTGTGGAACGGCTGGTGGATTCGAACCACTGACCTCGTGGTTGGTTAGCAGCTCAAGGCACAACCCACTATGCCAGTAGTGTGGTTCGAGGCCAGCGATCTGAACTCACGGGCAGAAACTAAGACTCTGGGGTCAGTCGGAGTTGGTCTCCGGACCGTGGCACTTGTGAGAAGTACAGCATGTGTCTGACGTTTGTTTTACCCAACCTCTGCTTGAATGCTTCCAGTGATGAGCATCTCACTTCCTACCGAGGCAGCCCAATGATTTCAAGACAGCACTGTAGAAAGTCCCACCTCCCACTCAGCCAGTCCCTGCCTCTCGGTCACGTGCTCCTGGAGACCTAGCCAGTCATCTATCAGGAGACACGCCGTGAGTACCCCCGGCCCCCCACGTCCACATCACCGTGTGCTGGGGAAGCACTGGGCTGCTGGCCTCCCTACTCTCAGCCAGAGACGGACCCAGCAGGGTCTGCTTTCTGCAGAGGGCAGTCTGGGAAACGCTGCAGGGCTCTGTGGCTGGGGTCTCCATGAGTCAGGAATGGAGCCACACCGCTCGGGCAACAAGAGGGAGTGTGTAAAGACATTGGTCCTGTCCTCGGCCCGGTAAAAACACTCACCAGAGCCGTGGGGCAAGGGTGGCCCCCTGCGTGCCAGAGTGGCTGTTGACTGTGTGGAAGTTGGCTGGCCGGGGGGTTGGCCGCCCAGGGCTTAACTGATGCTCTACCAGGGCTCCTTAAGCCCCTTTCCAGATGGGGAAACTGAGGCACGCAGCCTTTACGCAACTCACCTGAGGTCCGCAGTTAGCGTTTTTTTTAACCCCGCAGCCCCTTGGCTGTCTTCCTGTCCAGTGGCAGTTTGACTGAGTGTCCAGAGAGGAGGCCTCTTCCCTTCAAGAAGGTAGACGGTTTTGCCCCTGCAGTGGGGCAGCACTGTCCCCACCTCCCTGGCCACCCCCCATTTCCAGTTGCCACTCTCTGTTTGGGGACAGAAACTGCCCTTCGGGTCTGGTGTGATGATGGTGCCCCAGAATGCAACTGCTGCTGTTCCGTTTAGAGGCCTGTTGTGGGGCCCAACGGTCATGTCCGCGGGCGGATTCTGCTCCAGCTTGAAGGCTGTCTGTGGGCCATCGTCTCAGAGGCTCCATCCGTCTTCATCCGACCAGTGAGCCCGGTCTCTCTGCTCTGCCTCTTTCGCCCTGCCCTCCCCACGCCCCTGTCCAGGATCTCCCATGGTGACCCCATGGTTGGGCTTGGGAGCCAGGCACCATCTAGTTCTTCTGGTCTCAGGAGAGTGGAGGCTGTGGTCCAGTGGTCTTTTTTGTTTTCCTTACCTTTGTCTTGATTTGGATCTTGGGCGGCAAGGCTCCAGGCCCTGCCCCCGACAGCCCTCCATGCTGGGGTTTCTGGGAGCCGACGGCTGTCGGTCGCTCCATCGCTGGAGGTCTCTCTTGTTCTCCCAAAGAGGTGTTTTCGTCCTTCAGAAGGGAGTGTCATGGTTTCCTTCCTGTGTGCGTAGCCCGTCTGTTAGGTGGTGATGTCTTCCGACCGTCCTGTTGGGATTCCAAAGGTAGCCTTTTCCGCCCAACACCCGCTCCTTGGCCGCTGGCGGAGCACAGCACCCTCTGGCTCTGTGAAGTCTGGTTCGAATCCGGCCGTCCGTCTGCGCTTCAGCGGTGCTGTGTGTTTCTCTGGAGGGCCTTCCCGTGGGCTGGGCGTGTGCTGAGATGAACCCCACGGGAAGGGACATGGAGAGGGTGTGCCGGTCCTTGTACATGAAGCCAGGGCTCTGGCTGCATCAGCATAGCTCCATCAGGCTCGTCAAGGAAAGAGCCCTGGAGTTGGAGTTTAGTCCTGCCTCCAGCGACCTAGTTGTCTCGGTGGCACCTCCAAATGAGGTCATCAAGCTGTGACCCGATTGACAGGTTAAACTCCACCCCTTCACTCGTAATCTGCTCAAGTTGACACCAGATTAAGCAATCACTGCAGAGGACATCCCTGGATCTTTGTCCCCGAGAATCTGTCTCCCAGAAGGGCCCACTTGCATATGTTCTGTGTGTGTGTCCGTGGACAGGCAACGGCAGAGGGCCGTTCATCTCTGCAGCTGAAAGAGTAAGCTCCCGCTCAATGGGAAGAAGAGTCCTGCATTTGCCAACACCACCCCAGGGAGCTCCTGAAAGAAAACTGTCACCCAGGCATAGGTGGGAAGGGTCCCTGGAGGATGGTAAGAACTTGAACTCTGGGCACCGTTTCAGACTGAGTCAAGGTGTTGGGTACACAGGTGCCCCTGGAACTGTAATGGACGGAGGTGGGGGTGGGGAGATGGGGCGAGCATATGAGACCCAGGCAGGTTCCTGGCCACAGAGGCTGACTGAGGCTTCTTCTGGCGTGGAGCCCAGGAATCTGCATTTAAAGCTTCCAGGCAGGTGGTCTGTGGGTCACCTCTGGAGCCCTGGAGGTGGAGCCTGGGGCCAGCGTCACTGCAGGAAGTAGCAGCTGGCCGTGTTTGAGAGGTGGCTGAGGAGGATGCAGGGCAGACGGAGAAGCATTTAACAGTGGGCAGAACCTCGGCCATGGTATGTTCAGTCCCCTCACATGGGTGTCCAGTTCTCAGATGTGGAATCAGGAGCCTGGAGAAGAACTGACGCCTTTGCAGGATGGTGCTGGGGAAGTCTGTGGACAGTCCCACGGACAGACCTGTCTTGGAAGAAGTCCAGCTGAAGTTCTGCTTAGAGGCAAGGGCTTGGTACCCCGTCTTATGCACTTTGGACGTGTGGTCAGGAGATACCAGGCCCCGGAGAAGGACGTCACACTTGGACAAGTGGAAGGGCAGCAAGAGAGAGGAAGGTGCTCCCATGGGCTCAGGCACAGGGACAATTGTGAGGGCGGCACGGGACATTCCCTTCTGTGGGGCAGTGGGGCACTGTGAGTCAGCACCGGCTCCTTGGTACCCCCCCCCCCCCAGCCCAGTGGCAGGGCTTCAGCACCGCTGGGCAGGAGAGCTGGGAGGGTGTTGAGACCCAGGTGTGAGGGTCCTGTTTGTCACAGTGTGGTCCTGACCCAGCAGAGAAATGCAGGCTCCTGGGCCAGCGGTTGCCTGCTGAGGCAGAGCCTGCTGGAGGAGGAGCTTTGGAGCCGTGAGACGGGTGAGCAGAGGGGGAGAGGGGCGGCATCTGGGGTGTCTTCAGTTCTCTTGGGACTAGACTTGGTAAATCTGGAGACATAGTGGATGACAAGTCATGCTGCTAACCGCAAGGCCAGCAGCTCAAATCTACCTGTCGCCCCGTGGGAGAAAGATGAGGCTGTCACTTCCCGTAAAGAGTCATGACCTCGGAAACCCACAGGTAGTCCCGTTGGGTCACTGGGAGTTGGAATTGACTCTGTGGCAGGGAGGTTTTACTGCTGCTGCTGTTCTGGGTGTGGGTGTTCAGCTCTTTAAGAAGCCAAATGTCACCCTAGAGCAGTTGCACCCTGTGCAAAGAGCCCAGGGAGTACTAACCACGTAGGTCATTGGTTCAAACCCATCAGCTGCTCCCTGGGAGAACGACGTGGCTGGCTGTGTGCTCCCATAAAGATGTCCAGTCTCAGGGAGCAGGCCTTTTCTGTTAGCCTCGGGCCGCTGTGGGTGGCCATGGACTTGATGACAATGGGGTCAGCCTGGCTCTGGAATGACCGTGGGTGTTCAATGTCTGCGTTTGTGTCACCAGCCAGGCTACTCATTGCTCCTTTGTTTATATCTCCCGCCCGTCTCTCAAACTGGATGCCGTGCCTCCTCCTCATTGAGCTGAGAGGTGAATGCGTACATCCTACAGCTTGCGCGTTTTGAGCGTCTCTTATCTTGGACCGCGCCTTGTCTTTTCCATGGTGTCTTTCGAAGCAACAGCACTTTTCATTTTGACGGAGTTCCGTGTCCTGTCTTCCGTGTTCCCTGCTCGGCCTCCAGTGTTGTCGCTGAGAAGCTGTGGCCTAACCCACAGCCATGGCGATTTACACCTGTGACTTCTCCACATTCCTCTTTGTTGACCTCACAGTCTGTGATCCAGGTTGAATTGGCTCTTGTCTACTGCGTGAGGTAAGGGTCTACCTGGACCGTTTGACGTTTGAATATCTATCCCATGGTTTCAGCACCATCTGTTGAAAAGACTATTCTTCTTAAAACGAGAGCTGGGTGAAGGACGGCCGAGCAGACCCGGTTTCTGTTCAGCACGGCAGGCATACCTTGTTTTACAGGCTACCGTCCCCACAATGTGACGTCACTCCTCACTTCCTCCCCACGTTTCTCGTCTCCATCCGTCCTTCCCGCCTCCTCACCTTTGTCCCTGGGCTGGTCGGTTGGTCAAGGCATGCCAAGGCATGCTCCTGGCTCTAGCGTGACTGTCCGCTCACATAGCTGTCTTCGTCGGGAGTCAGTTCCAACCCCCAGCGCCCCCGACGGACCGCACAACAGAGCTCCGCCCGGTCCGCCCGTCCTGACAATTTTCTGTTGGAGCCCAGTGTTGCGTCCACCGTGCCAGTCATCTTGTGGAGGGTCTTCCTCTTGACCGAGCGGGATGGCATTCTCCGGGGACAGGCGTGTTTGGCCGTGTTCTCCTCGTAGGCCTGCTCATTGTTCAGCTGAGAACCAAGCCCCTGGAGGGGAGGGGGCAGTTCAGCCCCAGCCCTGGAGGGTGGCTGAGGGCCACGGTCCCTGAGGCCTCAGAGTGTCTCATGGACACCGATCTTTCTGAGCCGGCTCTGTGGAGATCCTCGGTGTGCTCCATTCCCCCTCCTCCCTCATCACGGGGCTCCTTGTGCTGACATGAGACAGACACTGGCCACGGTCCCCATGCACACTGTGTGCTCCGATGAGGGCAGTGGGAAGGTGGCTGCCCTCCCACAGGAAGGGCTCCCCCAGGCTTGGCTGTGGGCACATGCTACAGGTAGCCGAGTGACTGGGGTTCTGATCGAGTGTGGCCTTTCTGCATCTGAGCTCCCTGCCTCGGTTTCCCCATCTGTGACACAGGCTGACTTGGCTCTTTGCCTCAGAGGGTTGTTGCCCAGACACACCATGCTGGAGCTGCTAGGACCGGGGCAGTGGGGGGGAATCTGCACAGTGGCCGTGGCTGACAGGGGGGCCTGCAGTGACATTGGGCCTTGGAGAGACGGGGGGAGGGGGGTTGTGCTCCCTAACCCATAGTGGCTGCCATGGTCCAGGAAGTAGCCCCTTGGTCTCACAGAGCTGTCAGTGTCGGCATTCGTGGGGAGTGACATTGGCCCTCTTCAGACAAATGCTCCCTGCTCAGGGGTATGGTGGGGTTCACGGGGGGGGGCGGGAGGGAAGGGTCAGTGCCACTAGCTTACTTACGCCTTCATAGGCCTGCCTAGGAGTTAGTCAGTACACACACTCGTACAGGTCACACAGAGGCCACATTGATACACACAGGGCACACATACATGTGAAGCATACACACAGAACACACCACATGTGACAAGGCTGCATATGTAACATACCACATTCATGTGACACACCCACACACCAAACATGTGTTTATCACCCACAAAGCACATGTATACAACACGCCTACTATATGCACACACAACTCACCACACACCTGTGACACATTCATACACATAGCACATACACATGCATATCACATGTGTGATGCAGACACACAGAACACTCCACACTGACATAGTCAAATATGTGACCCGCCACAGCTGCATGACACATCCACATGATGGACACATGACATATACACACCGCATACATGAGCCAGACTCATGTGCATGTAGCACATCACATGCTTGTGACACCACACAGAAGGCATGTGCTTTACACACGATATGCATGCACCGCACACCCGAGGAACACGGTCACATGTGTATTATATACATGTGGCACATTTATGCATGTATGACAGGCACACCACACTCAACGCACAGCATGTACACAATACATACATGTCACACATGCACCTCACTCACATTGTACACACGGCATGCACACATTCACAGCCCTGCACTCCCCTGTCCCACAGTCCCCTCCCACCCTCTATCTTTACAAGCAGCTTCCCTCCAGGGGGACAGAGGCCCTTCTGTGTCCCCAATATGCCTCCAGGTGCTTCGGGTGGTGCCCCACCCCAGTAGGGAGGGGCTCTCCCGGGAATGCTGGCATGTACAATGTGGGATGTGGAGCAGCATCCCTGACCCCCACCCATCGGATGTCACTAGCACTCTGCCCCCCTGGCCAACTCTAGTAACTGAAAATACCTCCAGACAAGCTGACCATGCTGTGCTGGATGCTGTCCCCCAGGACAGGCGGGCTGGGCCTCTGGGTGGGCATAGAGAAAGACCTGCATTGAGAATCATGTCGCTTGTCCCCAGGGCTGCTTCGTTTACTCAAAAGTTCCAGAAGGGGTGAGCACCCCCCTCTCCCCGAAGGTGTGGTTGCAAGCTGCTGGGCACCCGTGGCTCCTCAGACCCGGGGTCCCTGGTGACACCAACCGCCTTCCCCCAGAGGTCTCATCCGCAAGTCCGTGGGATGACGAGGAAGCTGGAGCGGGCCGGCTGGCTGGCCACCCACCCCGCAGATGAGACCCCACGCTGGACATCAGAGCTGCGGCTGCTGCAGGCCCAGGACAAGGGCGACATGGCTGCATGGCGGAGACAGGACCTGCAGCATCGGGGGAACCAGCCTCTGGCCACTGAGCCTGTGGCTGAGGGGCAGGAGGGTCAGCAGGCACCGGTCAGGGACCCAGAGTGGCTCCAGGAGGCACAGGTGCAGGGTGCCGAGGGTGGGCAGTCCCAGGACAAGGAGCCGGGCCCAGAGGGGGCTGAGCAGCGAGCCATCACCAGGCAGCAGCGGACCAAAGCAGCCCTCAGGGAGGAGGTTGGCCGCCAGGAGAGGCTAGCATGGAACCCCAAAGCTGGGGTGAAGGTGACAGGCACCTCCAGTGTCACAAGGGCGGTCCAGTCCCCTTTCAGCAAGCGACGAGGGGCCTCTGGGAGGACCAGCAGCGGTCGTCAGCATCCAGACCCCTGGGTGAACAGAGGGGAGGAGGTGGACAAGCTGTGTCCTGAGGACAGCGAGCCCCTGGGGGACCGAGCAAAAGAGGTGGCCCAAGACAGGAGGAGGCAGCTGGGGAAAGAGGTGGCCACCTTTACCCCCTGTCCGAAACCTGACCCTCTCGAGTCGAGCCGAGAGGCCAGGCGGCAGGAGCAGGGACAGTGGCCGGTGGGCTTGACCCGCAGAAAGGGAGCCGTGTGTGCCACCCCTGTGGGCAGGCCGGGGGGCTCTCAGAGGTGGCACCGGGAGCTCGAGTTTGCCTTCGAGGAGCTGTTCGCCACCAACCGGAAGCTGAAGGCCCAGCTGGGCTTGCACTTGGAGCGGAAGCCCCGGAAGGGGCAGAGCCTCACGGTGGACCAGGGCCCCCCAAAGGCCGAGATAGGGGCGACGCCTGCCCAGGACAACCTGAAAACCTTGTTGGCCAAGATCGAGACCCAAAAATACCACCGCCTGGCCAAGGCCAGGTTTGATGAGAAAAGCAAGGTGGCTAAAGCCAACCGTAAGCAGGAAGACCCAGCCTCACCTCCCGCGTCCTGGCCTGGACAGGAGCCCCCCAAAAGCACCAGGCTGGTGGAGGGAGGTCAGCTGGCCGACAGAGGGGTAGGGGGCACGACGGATGCCAAGCAGACCCCCGAGGTGACAGTACCCAGGAGGCAAAAGACACTGGAGCTGCTGGAACAGACAGAACACCCCAAGATGAGCCCGTTCGCTGTGCATGGGACTCGGCCGGAGGCCCGGAAGCGGGAGCAGAGGAAGGCACCCTCGAAGGCATCCCCCATGCACTTCCGTGACTCTGAGGGTGCCCTGGGGTCTGGCAGCATCCCCGGCCTGGTGGGCAACAGCCTGGATGAGAGCAGGCACAGCCAGATGATTGTGGACCTTCAGCAGCAGATCATTGAGCAGAACAAGGTTCACCGGCAGTTCCTGGAGGAAGCCCGGAAGCGTCTGCAAGAGTTTCAGAAGATATGCTGACCGAAAGGGCCCCAGCGAGACCAATACAGAACCCATCTCTGGGATGCTTGTCTGTGTTACTGTGTGGTCTTTGGCGTCCATGTCTGGGCCTGGAGGGTGGGAACCCAACCTCTTCCCCGTCCCTGGGGGTACATGTGTTCCAGCCCTCGACTGCTGCCCAAACCTGCCCACTGCTCTGTGGAAGAAAGGTGCTTCCTTAGGGAAGACAACCTTGGAATTCCTGTCCAAGTGGGGCAAATAGTTACATATGCAGTAACTAACTGGAAGGTTAGCAGTTCGAACACACCCAGAGATGTCCCGGAAGAAAGTCCTGGCTGTCTGCCCTGAAAACCCTACCGTGTTTTGGGTTTGTGGCCTCCCTGTGTGTGCTCCCCTCGCAGGAACACATGACCTTTCTCGGGCAGGACCCCCTTAAAGGGAAGCGCTGCTTCAGTGGGGAGAGCCACACAGGCCTGAATGGGGCAGAGCCAGAGGGATGGATAGAAGGGTGAAGGGTTAAAGCATCCTTCCCCAGCCACAAGCTCAGAGGGGGACTGCAGGTCAGCTCTGTACGACAGATGTTTGAGCCAAAGAAACACTGGGCTTCTCCCAGGCATCCAAGTTCAGGCAGGCACCGTTTCAAAAGAGATGTCACTGGTGGCTTAGCCTGGGGCCGAGGTCGCGGCCAGGTTTCACGAAAACCCCATGCCGTCTTTCGGACTCACCGTGCATGCCAATGGCACCCTCATACTGGAGTCCCTGGGTGGGGGGCAAGGATGATTAAAGAGTGGTCAGTTCGAGCCCACTCTGGGGCAGCTCCAAAGACAGGCCTGGAGCACTACTTCCAGAAGGTCTCCCCTTTACCATCCTTCCGGAGCAGTCGACTTGACCTCAGTGAGCAGACCCGGCATTCATACTGGGAAGCAGGACTGCAGTGAGCAGACTAGGCATTCGTACTGGGAAGCAGGGCAGGGAGAGGGAAAGAAGGAAGGGGTGTGCTTCCAGCAGGGCTGGACCTGCTTCCTGTGAGCCTGGGAATAGGGGAGCATGGACCTGAGCGCATGGTGGGGGTCCCATCCCCACCTTCAGCTCTGCAGCCCTCTCCAGCCCCCAGGCCGGCTGGGTTGAACCGCTGGCTGCATGCGGAGAGACTGGGAGGAGGTCTCAGAGCTGCTTGCTCCTGCATGGACTGCGCTTGGCCAGCGGTCCATTCTCCGAGAAAGGCTCTCCACTCCGCCCCCAGAGCTCAAACCCCTCCATGAGCAGGCAGAGCTGGGTGTCCATTACACTTTATTTACAAAAGCAGGAGGCAGGCTAGACCTGGCCCACAGGATGTTGAGATGAGAGCTCTCCTGAGCCTGTATCTCTCTCTCCCTCCCCTCCCCTCTGTGACCCATCTGCTCTCTCCACATCTCAGAGTCCACCTCCCTGGGCTTCTGAGGAGACTCAGTGGCTCCTGGTTGAGCCACGTTGACCTGTCCACCGGGTCAGCGTTGGACCACTAAAGGTTGGCTATTCAGACCCACCGCTGGAGAAGGAAGAGGCCGTCTGCTCCTGGAAAGACTGATAGCCTTGGAAACCCTGCAGAGCGTCACCCGCATGGCAGTGGGGTGGGTGACCTCATTGAAGGTCCCGGGTGATAGTCCAGGAGCCCTGGTGGTGCGGTGGGTTAGGCTACGGACATCAGTTCGAAACCACCAGTCACTCCAAGGGAGAAAGATGAGACTTTCTACTTTCAGAAATAGAAAAAAAAAAAGATTGACCATCTCAGAAACCCATGGGGCAGTTCTGTTCTGTTCTGTTCTCTAGGGTCGCTGTGAGTGGGAATCTGCTTGATGACAGTGGGTTTTTAAGGTGTTGAGTGGAACGGTTTAGTGAGCATTGGGCTGCTAACTAGAAGGTCGGTGGTTCAAATCCACCAGCTGCTCCTTGAGATAAGAACGAGGCTGTCTGCTTCCATAAAAATTGACAGGCTAGGAAACCTATATATAGGGCCACTAGGGACTGGGATTGCCTGTGGGTGTCACAGTGATGCAACCTTTGCACTGGGAGCTTAGGGGAGGCAGGGGCCACTGTGTCTTGGGAAATCGGGCAACCACTGGACACCGCGTGTCCTGGGGACAGCCTCAGCCATCCCGGGCAGCCTGCATGTGTCATCACATGGGACTCGGGGCCCCAGGCTGATTCCCACTTGCGGTCCAGCCCTGGCCCGCCTCTTTCCTTCCGTCCTCTGCTTCTGGAATGTCCTGAGTCTGGGCTGTGAAGCCACCCCACAGTTGGATGGAAGCCCAAGGCTGCTACCACTCCAGCCAAACAACAATCCCTTTTGTGTGTGTGTGGGGGGGTGAGTGTCATTGGCGTCCCCTGGGCGGCCCAGCCTGGTCTGTTTTTTTGTTGGGGGGGGCGGTTACAATTGTAGGACACAGGGCGCTATGGGGGTGGCTGGGTGTGAAGCCGGGGCCACCGAGGGACAGAGCCATTGGGTGCCTGAGGGCGGGGGCGGGGGCGTCGGCGTCTGGGAAGCTACAGTCTAGTCCGTTTCTGTTTCCATTTTTGGAGGGTGTGTTTGTGCCCAGTGTCCTCCAGGTGAAGAATCCCCAGGCTGGCCACTCAGGAGCTAAAAGTAGCCATGACTGGCAGAGAGACTGGCAGAGAGATGGGAGGTGGTGACAGTGCCCACTGTCACCCCTACCCCTACTCCTTGTCCAGGGCCAAGACCACCTCTCACCCAGTCCTATCCCCGTCATTAAGGGCCTGCTCTGCCAGGCCAGTGGCCTGTTCTGCCAGGCCAGTGCTGTGTGTAAGGGGCCAGCCCACCTGGAACTGCACCCCCTGTCCCCGAATAAAGAGGTGGCTCTTTGGCGGTTCCCCGGGGGTGGGGAGGGTGAGTAACTTCCCTCTGCTGTCCCTTGGTCGTGTCCACGGGAGGACAGGGGCACGCTCTGGCCACCTTGGCCCAGCTGGGCTACAATCCAGGGGCAAAGACCAAGCGCCCTGTGGGGAGGTGAGAGCCTGACCCATTAGCCTTGCTCTGTGGCCCCCAGCAGCCAGAGAAACCTTAATCTCTGCCCCGGGGGATGGGCAGCAACTGAGCTTTCTTCCTTAATCCTGTGCTCCACCTCCAGCCCTCGGCCCCACTTGCCACCCACCTCCCTGCACCACCACCCACTGCCTGAACCCCCATGGGCACCTGCCTCATGCCCCTGTATTCCCACAGGGCAACTAGCATGGCCATAGCTCAAGGCAGACAGAGTTCTGGAAATGCCGTGAGACTGTGTGAAGCATAGGGCGAGCCCCCCCGGCCTGCTATTAGACCTTACTCTGCTGTAGGTTTGTCCTCTCTGAACACTGCGTCTTCTAGAACTTTCCAGTAGCGGTGTATTTCTGAGCCCTGGCAGGGGGTAGGGTGGGGGCATGACTTCTCTGTTCCTGCCCTGCCTCAGGCGTCCTGCTCCCCAGCCTGCAGTCCCCGGGGTGCAGTGGTCCCAGGCCCACAGGGCAGGGAGGGGCAGTGTGCCCTCCCCCTCCCAGGGCCAAATCAGAAGCCAGGAACTCTGCTTCCTGGGAATTGCTGGGGAAGTCTGTCCTGCTCCTGTCTCTCATGTGCCCCCTTACCCACCCCCACCCCCACCCCCCCGCTGCATGTGGGGAGCTGCAGTCCCTGACTTAGACACCTGTGACAGGAGAAAGGGGCTGCTTGCAGGTGGGCATGGGAGGGGACCCTGTTCTTGCACTCAGTGGGTAACACGCAGATTGTGTTAAACTGTACAGTGAGGGGTGCCCTGGCTGGAGGCGCCCTCCAGTCAATTCCGGCTCACAGCACCCTGCGGGACAGAGCAGAACTGCCCCCAGAGGGTTCCTGAGGGCGGAGTCTGTACACAGGCGCCAAGATGGCATAGCAGGTCACATGGTCAGCTAGCAGTAAGGACGGTCACATGGTCAGCTAACAGTAAGGACAGCGGTTCGAAACCACCAGCTACTCAGAGGGAGAAAAGTGAGGCTGTCTGCTCCCATAGAGATCGACAGTCTCGGAAACCCACACTCAATAGCCGTGGGTGACCTGTATGGATGTGAACTTTCTCCTAAGGAGCATTGGATCCTGGGTTCAAACCACCGTCTTTGTGGTTAGCTGTCAGGCACTGAACCACTGTGCCCCAAGCCTCCTCATGTCCAGACTCACAGGTGTCTGGAGACCCCACAGAGAAGCGACCCTTAGGGCTCCCAAGTCTGTCAGTCTTTGCCCTCAAAGCGGCTGCTGGATTTGAACCTGACCCATCAGCCTCCAAGTGCTTGTCCACTGGGTCACCAGGGTACCTTTCTGGAAGGTCTGTGTACCCGTAGGATTGTCAGGGTGGGAGTCAGGGTATACTTGAAGGTCCTTGGTTTGTATGATGGTTTTCCCTTGGTTGGCAGGGCCTCTCCCTCCACCCTCTGCTGCTGTGGGGACCCTTGGTTCCTGCCCCCACTGGGCCATGTTCACAGGCTGTGGACAGAGCAGGATGCCCACCATCAGAGCCAGGGACTCCCAGTGTGGGGGACAGGTGGGCTGTAGGCTCCAGCAGCCAAGCCAACCAGCCAGGAACAGGAAGCAGGCATGGAGGAGGGGGCTCCTGGAGTCCTGCTGTCAGGGACCCCAGATTCTCTGTCTCTGAGAAATGCAGCCACTGAGCTGGGCCCACAGGAGCCCGTGTGCTAGCTGGGGGTGGGGGGAACCCAAGACTCCAGCCTGGAAGGAAAGGTGTCCCCCAAGTTCACAGCCACCCTCTTGGTGCCCCCACCTCACCCGTGGGGCATGGGAGGGGCGTCCGCTGGGCCCAGCCCCCGCCTGGTGGAGAAAGTACAGCAGCAGCTGGCCCACAAAGCCTCCCTGTTCTCAGCAGGGCCTCTCAGGACCTGGCATTTTTTTTCAAATGATTCAGCAGCACGTGAGCTGCAGGGTGGAGGCTACAGAGCCGATCCAAGCCCCTGGTGAGATCCCTGCGTGGCCCATGGGAGCTCAGAGTTAGGGCCTGCCAGAGCTATGGGGGTGGGGGAGGCTGGCTGCTGTGGGGTCTTAAGACTGCAGTGGGGAGATACTGGGACCCTATCAGGGCTGCACAGGGGATGCTGGGGTCCCTGCAGAGGTGGAGGGTGAGTTCTGGTGTCCCTGCAGGGGGTAGACTGGGTGCTGGGGTCCCATCAGGCTACAGGGTGGAGGGTGGGTGCTGGGGTCCTGCCAGGGCTGCAGAGAAGCTGAAGGGCTGGGGTCTGGAGGCTGGGGCCCAGGCCATTGCCCTTCTGAGCTGTAGGCAGGCACCCGTGTATTAGTGGATGATGTTGGTCCCCTCTTGTCTCTGAGGGGAGATGAGCAGACAGGAAGGAGAGATGGTCACCATGGAGACGGGCACCCAGCTGCCAGCTTCTCACCATCTGTGTCCGAGCCACACGGTGGGCAGCAGGGCGGGGCTGGGGCCACACCGCTGGTTCTGGGTCTCTCCCCTCCTGCCCACACTTTCCACCCCCCCCCCCAGTCTTCTACAGTGGCACTGCTGCTCCAGGTGTTTCTGCCCCTGGTGTGAGGCACTGTGACCACGTGTCCTGAATTTCCCAAGAGGTCTCTCCTGCTGACCCCCCTCCCCCCCACACACACATACTCCCCACTGGGCCCTGTCACAGGCTCTCAAGAGAGGAGAGGTCTAGGGGACCCCCAGGGTGTCTCTGTTCCCCCCAGCAGCTGCAGGGAGGGAAGAATTCTCCCACAGCTGTTTTAATTACTCGGGGACAGCCTCCCCCCTCCGTTAATCCCTCATGTCCCTAAAAGGAGTGAACTTGGAGAGGTCTGCTCTGCCCTTCACCGCAGAGCAGCTTCACGCAGAGCTTGGTCGGCTCTGTCCACGAAGGGGAGCTTGGAAGGGGGGCTGGACGCGCAGGGGCTAGCCCACCCACAAAAGCCTGGGATTCAGATCAGCAACATGGGTGCCCTGCTGGCGGCACCCTCCTTGTGCAGGGTTGCAGGGGCGTCCAAGGTCCACCCGAGCCCAGTCCCTTCTTTCTCCCCAGCCCGGCAGGCCATGGCATCTGCCCTTCTGACCAGGGAGCCGCCCGTCTGCTGAGGGAGAAGTTTGTGCTGGCCGCTGCCACTGTAGTGTTGTCAGGTGCCTTGAGTTGATCCCCACTCGTAGTGGCCCCCAGTTTCCGAAGCGGCCGTCTCATGGAGCAGGTGGCCAGGACTTGTCCAGCAAGGGGCCCTGTGCGCGTTCAAACAGCCAGCTTGCTGTTAGCAGCCAAGAGCGCTTAACCAATGCGTTCCAAAACCCCAATGACATGACCTTGTGTGCAAACCGAGGGGGGGTGGGGCGGTGCCACAGCTACCTCCAAACCGCATCACTTCCCATCAAGCTCAAAACCAAATCCCCAACTCACTGCCATCAAGTCGATGCAGACTCACAGCGACCCTACCAGACAGGCTAGACCTGCCCCAGGGGATTTCCGTCGCTCTTTACCAGAGTCGGAAACTGCCTCTTTCCCCCGAGAAGCCACTGGGAGTTTCAAACTGCCAACCTTGAAGTTCAAGGCCCAATGCTTAATCCACATCACCACCAGGGCTCCTGAGAGCTGCTGATGAGCTTGGCTTATTCCCTGGCACCTCTGTGGACACTGGCGCACAAACCAAGCCTGCTGCCGCAGAGCTGACTCCAACACCTACAGGGCCAACCGCCCCCTGGGGCTCCTGGGACACCACCATCTTTGCTGGCCAGAGTAGTCTCATCTGCCTCCGTCGGGGCTGTTGGTGAGTTCAAACAGCCGGCCTTGTGGAGTGCACTGTGCTCCTTTTCCATGACCCAGGAGGGAAGGAGACCCGTGGGGTGTGCAGTGGCGGGAGGTGGGGACGCTAAGGCACAGAGAACCATGGTGTGAGGCCCTTCTGGCTGGTTGCCATCTGGCTCCTTTGAACGTGACTGACCCACAGTCCGACTGACATCAGGGGACATGCTGGGGACAGCCTGGTGTTACCCCGCACAGTCTCAGTACCACCGTCCCTCCCCTCGGACTTTCCATCCAGTGCTTTCCCACCGAGCCACCTGGCCCGACTCCATCGAAATTGTCTTCACAAGCTCCCTGCTGGGGGCGGAGGGTGACATCATGTGGTCTCCTCGGCCTGGCCTGCCGGGACGGCTCGGGCGCTGCGGTCACATGTGCTTTGAGTTAGGTTGAGGCCTGCACACGTCGGTAGCCAACATCTGGCTGGGGATTCGTCAGCCGGTGTGTCACGCCGGGCCTCACACCAGCCAGAACAAGGCTGTCCCTGGCTCCTGGTGGGAGTGGGGGTGGGGGTGGGGGTCCGGAGGAGAGCAAGAGCAGTCCCTTGGGACTGACCCCCACACCAGGCAGGAGCTTAGAAGATGCTTCATGAACCTGCCTCCTGCCTTGCTTCTCCCCATTCAAACCACCTGCTCTAATTAAGATGAGACGCCCCTTGCAGCGAAGGCACCCATCAAAGCACCTGCTGCCCACTTGAGCGTGCTCGGTCTCTTGCTCCCAGAGCTGTGTCCGAGTGCCACCGCCACCGAGGTTGTGATGTTTTCTTCTCCCCAAAGAGCATCCTTCTTAGTACTCATTTCTCAGCCTACCTGTCACCCCCAAGCTGGATCCCACCGCCGTGGCTTCCATGTGGACACAGCAACCCCACCCCACCCCACATGACAGTCTGACCACCCCGCAGGGTGGCTGAGCCAGCGATCTTTACAGGAGCACATCACCTGTGCTTTCTCCTGCGGAGGGCGGCTGGCTGGGACTGAACTGCTGGCCTTCCAGGTAGCAGCCTAGAAGTTGACCCCGGAGCCACCAGGGCCACTCCCCAAAGCCTTAGGCAACTACTTATGCATTCGCCATTCCTGTGGAATTGCCTGATCTGGTCGCTCTGTCCCAAGGCCTGCCATGTTGTGGTCTTTGTTTTTGGGGTGGGGGGGAACCCTTCATACAAATGGAATCATGTCTGGTGTCTTTCACACGGTGTCCTGGCACGTGTCCGAACTCGGGGTTCTAGTTCACGGAGCAGCTGGTCTTGCCCGGTGGCTGCGGCAGCAGTGGACGGGCATTTCTCTGGTGCCTCTGCTCCCATCCGTAAGCGGCCAGGGAAGGAGCCTGGCCAGGGGCGGGCATCGTTAAGCATTGGACTACTGGCTGAGAGGTCGGTGGTTCCATGTGGACAGTCACTCCGTGGGGCAGTTCCAACCTGTCCTGTTGGACACCCAGGAATCGGGGCCATGACATCAGTGGGTACGCAGTCGGGGACTTGGATGGAGACCCCCCTCCTCCTCATTGGTTGCAGGTCCCTCTGGGGCTCAGGGAGGGCCATGGATGGCCTGGGGAGCAGCACGTGTGATCCTGGCCTCTCACTATCTTCCTGACCATCATCTGTCTTCTCTTCTGGAGGGAGGGAACGCTCCACAGGAGGTGCTGTGCATGCCAGAAAGACCTCCCCAGCCCAGCTCTGGGGTCGGCCAGGCCACCTCTTGCCTTTGGTGTGGACTGAGAGTCAGAACAGTGTCCTGGCTCTCACCATTGGAGTGCCGATGGTGGTGCATCAGTTCAGCACTCGACTGCTATAGAAAGGTTGCCAGTTCACACTCTCCTGGAAGCCTGGGGGGCAGGAGTGGGGGTGGCCTGTCATGGGTGGCCGTGAGTCAGAGTCAGCTGGACAGCACTGGACCGCAGCATCATTCAACATGCCCGGTGGCAAGTTGATGAACCCGTTGACTTTGTGTGTGCTGGCCCAGCCCCAGGCAGGGACCACACTGTGTGTGTGTGTGTGTGTGTGACTTTGTGTCTGGGTGCTGGGACCAGTGCGTCCCTATCCTTCCCTGTGCCGAGTCACCCACAGGACCCCACCCCACCCACCCAGCATTTGTACACCTCAGAGAACCAGAACTTCTATGTCCTGAAGACAGGCTGGGGGTGGGGATTGCTCGCAGCTTCTACCTGCCTCCCCCACCTCCCACAAGCATCTGGGAGCCTAGGGAAAGGGGCTCCCTGTCATCATTGTCTACCCACTCCCCCTTGAGTATACCAGTTCTTCCTTTGCTGACGTTTTCAAAAAAGGCCACTGAGACCCCTGTGGCCCCAGCTGGAGCCAGGATGCTTTGTCTGCCGACCATCAGCTGACCTATGGGCACCTGAGCGTCCCAGACACTGTTTTCCAGGAGGGGCCAGTGGGCGCTGTGAGGGGCTGCCTTGAGGGGATGCGATGGCTGAGTTGAAGCTGGATGTGTGTTGAGTTGAATGCAGAACTAGCCATGTGCTCGGTCAACCTTTATCCAATTCTCACTGCGAGCCAAGGAACGTCTGTAAGCTGGTCTAGTCTGTCATCCAGTGTGGGACTGGGCTTGGCGGCTGCGGTGGGTAGGGTGGGGTTGGGGCTGCCATGTCTTCCTGCATCCTGGTTTACCATCTTTCTGTTTGCACAGATCTCTCACCCAGAGTGACCTTGATGGGTCAGGTTTGAAGGCAAAGCTTTTAGAGCCATGCACAGTCACCCTGCTACTCTAATGAGCCTTGGAATGAAAAGAGGAAGGGCCTGCCCAGCCCAAGTGCCCCTGGGAAGGGCTGCTGGGCTGCTGGGTGTCTGGGAGTGGAGTAGAGGCCCGGCTTAATTGCCAGCAGAAAGCCCTGGGTGCCCGACCCCATCAGCGGCCTCTGGCTCCAGCGAACATTCCGGCACATTCTGGAATCTTTCCAGCCTGCCCTCTTCCCCTCCTTCTTCCTCTTTGGTCACTGTGGGTCCAGGAGCACTTTCTGTTTGATTTGTGTCCTTGATGCCTGTCTCTGAGCTGGGCCAGCTTGGCCTGTAGACTACCCCAACCATCCTCATCCTTCCTCACTGCTGCCCGGATAGAACAAACACCCACTGCGTGGGGCCCTGGTTGCACAGTGGGTTACACATGAGGCTGCTAACCCCAAAGTCAGCAGTTCAAAGCCACCACGTGCTCCGAGAGAGAAAGATGAGGCTTTCTACTCCGTGTTGGAAACCGGCAGGGGCAGTTCCAGCCTGTCCTGTCGGGTCTTGGGCGACCTTACTGTATCGCAGTGAATCGGAATGAACTCGATGGCAGTGAGTTTCGAATTTGCCGCCGAGCCCACACTGACTCAGAGCAGCCTTTGGGATGGAGTTGAACAGCTTCCAGGGCTTCCCCAGACTGGCCATCTTTATGGAAGCAGCCTGCCTCATCTTTCTTCCTTGGGGCAGCTGTGGGATTTGAGCCGCTGGCCCTGGCAGTTAGCAGCCCACAACTTACCCTCTGCGAGACCCTGCTAGCATAGGTGGTGTGACGAGGCATCTGTAGGACGTGTTCCCGGACGACTTTCAGGAGGGCAGACCTTCCTTTAGATGTTAGACCCCAACCCTAAATGTGAAGAGGTGGGTGACAACCCTGCTGTTGGGCAGTAGACTCCTATATGGAGTTGGGGGCGTGGGGGGCACATGGGTCCTAAAGTAAAGGATCAGACTGGGCTCTCTGATGTGCACTCCCTTTGTGGGCTGTGTCTGGCCCCGGGAGACTCTGCTGCAGGAATGTACCCAGCCCACCCAGGGCCCATGTGCTGCCTGAGCAGAGCAGCCCCCGGCAGGTCAGTGCCCACTCCCTCGACTGCAGAGACACCCCTCGGGCTCCTGGGAAGGACGGGCCTGGGGCTTCGGCCACTGTAGGTGGGGAGAGTTCTGGTTGAAGAATTGGTGGGGGAGTTGGGGGTGGGGTGCCGACCAGCGGCCTCTGGGTTGGGCCTTCGGTGGGGAGGTGACAGGTACCGTGCGGAAGCCCTCAGATGAGGGGTGGGGAGCCCTGGTGGTGTGTGCAGTGGTGACACGTCGGGCTGTGATCTGCAAGGTCAGCCCTTTGAAATCACCAGCTGCTCCTCGGGAGAAAGACAGGGGGCTTTCTACTCCCGTATAGAGTAACAGTCTCAGAAACCCACAGGGGTGGTTCTGCCCGGTTCTATGGGATCGCCATGTGTGGACGTCGACTCGGTGGCTGTGAGTTTAGATGCAGGGACAGCAGTTTGTGCAGCCAATGTGCAGGAGAAAGATGAGTGCTGTTGGGAGAAGAGAGGGTGCGGTCTTGAGGTTGTTATGGGCCGGGTAAGTGCCTGGCTGCTAACTGAAGGCTGCCGGCCCCAACCCCCAGCCTCCTCATGGAGGGCGGGGATCCCCGGCTGCCTGCTTCCCCAAATATGCCTAGAAAACCGGATCCTGGCGTGTGAGGTCACTGTGAGTCAGAATCGACTCGAGAGCTGTGGGCTTGGGGTGTGTCAGTCTGTTTGTTTCAGGGGAGGGCTAAGGGGCCCTGGTGGCACCGCAGTTCGGCACCCAAAGGTTGGCAGTTCGAACCCACCCACCACCAGCGCTGGCACTGTACAGCCACAGAGAGGGACAGTTTAGGGAGCCCTACTGGACAGGACTGACTCTGCGGCCCCAGGGTGGATAGAAGAACCTCAACAATAATGGCTGAGGCACAGGCTCCCCTCTGCCTCTCTGGCGCCCCCTGCAGGCCCGGAGGCCTGGCTACGCCTCCGATCAGGCCTTTGTGGGAAACTGCCCCCTAACCCAGCGCTCATGTGTTTGCGCCCTGCAGTGATCCGGGCTAAAGCGGTCAGCGAGAAGGAGGTGGACTCCGGCAACGACATCTATGGCAATCCCATCAAAAGGATTCAGTATGAGATCAAGCAGATAAAGGTACTGGTGGCGGGTGTGCAGGGAGGCTTGGTCTAGGCCAATGGTTCTCAACCTGTGGGTCGCGACTCCTTGAGGGGGTTCAAATGACCCTTTCACAGGGTTCACCCATAGATAATTTTATGGCTGGGAGTCACCACAACTTGAGGGGCTGTATTAAAGGGTCGCGGCATTAGGAAGTTGAGAACCACTGCTCTAGGGGATACTGGGTCCCAGTCCACAGCCCTACTTCCACCTGAGGGGGCCAGTCTTCCTTCGCTAATGAATGAACGGAGAGCTGGTGGGACTCGCCCCTGGGCCCAGGTCACTTCAGAAATGCTGTATCTCAAGTCCAATGGATCGTCATTCAGTAGGACCACCTCAGCTCCTAGTCAGGAATTCTGGAATGTCCCGAGAGTGCTTCTACGTGGCTATGAGGCTTCGGGGCTTCGGAGGTGACTGGTGTGGACGACGTGGTTGCCTCTGGGTGCCCACAGTTGACGTGAGGAACCTTGAACTGAGTACCGCCACACGGCAGCGGGCGGCTTAGCCTGACCTCGTGGACTCTGACTCCGAAGAGCAGGGCCCTTCCTGTGGGCTGGCGATGTGAGAGGCAGTCTTCTGGGAGAAATGGAGGCGCAGCCTGGGCACTGAAGGAGGAACTGGGCTGGCTCAAGTGGGGAGGAGGTGGGTTGGAATCCGAGGGCCACAGACTCAGGGAGCTGTGGGGGGTGGCAGTTAGTTTCTATGACTCGTTCCTACTCGACAACTCTGGGACAAAACTGACGGCTAACCAGAGAGTACGAGAGAGGCTGAAGCTTGTTTTAGGGTACCCCGTCTCAAGTATAATTTAAGGAGACCGTTTATGACATTTCAAAAGAGACAAAACCAACACAAAGACCCACACATCACCTGGAGGAAGGAGACCATGAACATAAGGTGCAAGTGGACTCTAAGGATTCATAATCGGAAAACAGAAAAAACGGGGTGTGGGGTGTGCAGGGAAGAGCAGAGGAAACATGCAAAAGCAGGGCTGGTGGCAGATCAGTGTATCACGGACCCCACAGACAGATGGGACCATGGTGGGCACACATACTGGTTACATAGAAGGGTTTACATGATTGCTCCAGGGCCTGCCCTCTGACCCTGGCAGTCCAGGAGAGACTGATAGGGCATGATTCACCATCAAGTGTCCCCCTGTACTTTCCCCAGCACAATGACCTCCATCAAGGACACACTGATGCAGATCCCCTAAGAGAGAGACTGCCCTTCTCGGGGGTGGGGTGGGTCTAGCTGGAGGGGATAGAGGCAACCCACTGCCCAAGGCACTCTGCCCGAGGGCCAGACTGTCCACCTCTGTGGTTGGTGATCAGAAGGGATTCAATGGAGGCTTGATCTATGGGGGAGCTGCAGATTGGTTTGAGGCTGCCATCCAGAGCTCGTTGCAAACCAGGGTGTCAGAATTTAACTTGGGACACAGGCCCTTGGAAGAGCATGGGTGGGGAAATTGGAAGAGGGGGACCCACAGGTGGGGCCCATGGGGCAGTGCTCCTGTTGTGGACAATAACTCATTGGTCTGCGGGGTGGCGGAGGGGCAGGGGGCAGAGAAATCCTTAGACTCTGAGTGGAGAGACAGCTTTGTAACTCGGTAGTAGTTACAACAGTCAGTATTTCACCAGCTTTCCTCTTGCTCCCAAGCACAAAACACATGCCGTACACACACCTCCCGTGGGCCTCCAGCCTCCTTGCCAACCTGCTGGTTCCGCCCTCCAGTGGAGGCAGCAGGAGTGCACCTTATGCCCCCCTGTGGTTTTCTCACTTTACTGACTGCTGTGCCCCTCAGCACCCCCCTCCCCCCCCACCACCACACTATGGATGAGTCCAACCCACCGTGCCCCTCTCCACTCCCAGCCCAGGCAAGCAACCAAGACCGGGGAGCCTACAGAGGGTCCTCTCTTCCTCGAATGGCCCCAGCTACTGACCCAAAGATTGGAGGTTTGAGGCTACCCAGGGGTACCCTGAAAGCAAGGCCCGGTGATCATCAACTTGCCAAAAACATCCGTCCTGGAAAACTGATGGAGCCCAGTTGACTGCAGCCCTGGGTTCTCACCCATGAGTCCGAACCACCACTTTGAAACTGGTTTTCAGCAGTTTCCAGGTTGGGTCAGAATCACCTGGAACCACGCAGCCCCTCCCCTCAAGGGCTCAGAAATGACTTCATCCTCAGGTGTGGGCTCTGAGAAAGACCCCCATCTGATGACTGTCACACCCACCCTGCTGAGTCTTTGGAATAGGGACAGCCATTGGGCCGCCTGGTCAAGGTCAAGTGGGAACGCTACCTCTGACCAGACAGTCCATCTGCTGATGCTTCCCATCCCTGTCCTCTCTCCTCCAGATGTTTAAGGGACCTGAGAAGGACATCGAGGTCATCTTCACAGCCCCATCCTCGGCCGTGTGTGGGGTCTCACTGGACGTTGGAGGCAAGAAGGAGTACCTCATTGCAGGTGTGTGTGTGTATGTGCGCACGTGTGCGCCCCTCCCCCAGGCAGCTGTGGTGGCACACGTATTCCCAGGGTGGGGGGACGGGAAGAACCATGATTGAAAATGCAAGATGAGCTGTATTCATGAGGAGACGTGGAAGTGAGTCATTCAATGTGCAGAGAGGAAGACAGGCTTAGAGACCCAAGGGTGTTGCGGGCCCAGGGTGGTGGAGCGGTTGGCCTGGGTCAGGGGGTTGGAGAGAGGTCACTGTGGAGGCCAGTCCAGTGAGTGGGTGGGGCTGTGTACAGGAAAGGCCCCGTGGCTGACACCCTCCCTCCCTCCTTCCACCCGAGCTCAGACCCAGCAAACACTCCCTGGGGTTTCTCTGTCACACACCCTCAGGAGGTCTCCACCCTCTGTCCACTCCCCCAGGAGAAGAGGGCTTTTCCTCGTGGGTGGCCATCGCAGGCTTTGTTAATGAACATCCGTGGCTCTTTCTTGGCTTTATTGAGGGCTTCATTCCCATACAGCCACGGTCCGCATGAAGGGTGCCATTCCATGACTTTGCAGCCCGGTCGCAGATCTGTGTGGCCATCACCACAGTCCACGTGACAGCACTGTCACCACAACCAAAACGAACCCCTTCCCCATTGACTACCACCCCCCTCTGAGCCCCACTAGCCCCCTCTCTGCCCCTTTGGGGCGTCACCCAGGAATGGCACCCTGTCGTCTTGGTTTGCTTTTTAATTAGCTTGCTTCCTTTGATCAATTTCCCTGGCATGCAAGTCCCATCACGGGCATTTCAGCCACTCCGAAGCCATTGGCCCAGTGGGCCGATTGAGCTCTCTGGTGTCTAGCTGCTTTCTCTCAATATCGCGTGGCCGAGGTCCATCCACGTGGGAACACAGGTCAGAGCATCACTTCCGATCCGTGCCGCTCCACCGCTCGGATAATCGGCCACTCTGCATCTGCCCTTCTCCAGCCGGTGGACATCTGGGCTGCTTCCCCGGGGGCCATTTGGGAGGATGCTCTTGTGGACATCCGGGCAGGTCTCCTCAGGGGTCCACGCGTCATTTCTGTGCGGCGGGAGTGGCGAGCACCGAAGGAACCGCAGCCCGCCTGGAGAACCTCTATTCTGGAGGAAGGAGATCCGGAGCGCTCCATAAAAGCAAGGATGGAAAGAAAGACGTCATTTCACGTGCTTGGACACGTTGTCGGAAGAGACCTGCCCCTGGGGAAGGACGTCCTGCTTGGCCAAGTAGAAAGGTAGCGGAGGATATGATGAAGACCCCCGACAAGATGGATGGCCACAGTGGCTGCAACAGTGGGCGCCGAGGTGACGACGACTGTGGGACGGCCCAGCAGTGGGCAGCTGGGTTCTGTCCTCTTGTCCCCAGGGTTGCTGGGTGGCAGGGGTGACTGGCTGGCACCTAACAACCCCCACGCCCCAGGCATTGCATTTGAAGTTTAACTTGTTGAGGACCGTTTTCTAAAGTGACGGTCCTGTCTGGCAGCCCAGGTGCCGTGATTTCAGGAAAAGCAATCAGAAGAAATAGCAGTTTGAGCTCAAGACCACCTGCCAGGGAATGGTCGTCTGACAGTGCCCACGCCATGACGATGAGGAGGAGGAGGGAGGTGTGAGGGGTGCAGAGTCCACGGGACCACGCACCCACTCGGCGTGGCCATGCACGGGCTCATGGGGCCACTGCATAACCAGGGCTCTAGGGTCATGTGTTAGTCTGGGTAGACTAGAGAAACGAATCCATGGACATGCATATGTATACAAGAGAGAGCTGTCTATGAAAGAGCAATTGTACATAGAGAAACATCCTAGCCCAGTCCAGATCAAATCCGTAAGTCCAATATTACCCCATATGTCTAATACTAGTTCATAAAGTCCAATTTTTCCTTGCAATGATGCCAAATGCAGGAAGATCACAGGCCAGTGGGTAGAAAGTCTTGTGGGTCCAGTGGCAGTGGAAGGATCTCAGCACGGGCGTGGGCCTCCACGTGACTCCTCCAGCTCCAGGGCTCTGGAGACACATCCATGTGTCTCCATGTGGCTTGTCAATAGCAGTATGTGGCAGAGAGAGTGTGTCCTCCAGGGAGGAAAACAGGAGTTCCCAGAACCCTCAGGAGCAGGCCATGCCCACACTGAGGCCTCCTTGGCTGTAAACTGATTGACAGGCTAGACTCCACGCCTTTCCAAGTTGACAGATTACGTAACTGCTACGGGTTGAGAGTCTGAATCGATAGCAGTGAAGTTGTTTTTTGTTTTGTTTTTGCATTTGCTAGATTTTTTCATTGTTTTATTTCATTTATAAGAATACCCGGTGGTGCAATGGTTAGGTGCGAGGCTGCCAACCCAAAGGCGAGTGGTCCTAACCCAGCGGGGAGCAGGGGGCTCTGCGGAAGAAAGGTCTGGCTGTCCACTTCTTTAACACTGACCAGCCCAGAAAACCCTCAGAGGTTGTGCCGCTCTGTCCTGGGAGGCTGCTTTGGGTTGCAGTGGACTTCGTGGGCACTGTCTGTGCCACCTGAGGGGGCAGACTCCCATGCTGCAGGATCCTAGAACCCTCACAGCCATCGAGTCGATGACAACTCCCAGCCACCCTACGGGGTAGGATTGAACTGCCCCTCTCGGTTTCCCACGCTGTAGCCGTTCACAGGATTAGAAAGCCTCATCTTTCTCCTGGGGGCGGCTGGTGGTTTCCAACTTCGGACCTTGCGAATCTCAGCCCAGTGGGCAAGCACTGTGCCACCAGGGCTCCTGGTGCAGGGCCCTAGCACCTCCTTAAATCCAGGGCTTCCAGTTTTCCACCTCTTCCTTTGGGCTGGTTCATAGGGACCAAGAGCCCTGGTGGCACAGTGGGTTAAGTAATGGGCTGCTGGGCCAACGCTCAGGGTTACGCCTACCTGCTGCTTAAGGGATAAAGGTGAGGCCGCCTGCTTCTGCGAAGACTGACGGCCTCGGAAACCTCCGGGAGCCTGTGCGCTGCCCTCCAAGGTCACTCATAGCCGGACTCCACTCCGTGCCAGCGGGTCCTGAGCCCTGGCCTTGGCTCCTAGCGCTGTCTCTTGCACTGCCTTCTAGCGGCTGCCTGGCCAAACTGCAAGCGCAAATGCTCTTAGTAAGGGAAGGGGGAGGTGGCCTAGAGGGTGGGTAACCCACTGGGCTGCTCACCTTAAGGTCAGCAGTTCATAGCCACTAGCCACTCTGCCAGACACTGACAAGGCTTTCTACTCCCATAAACGGTTCAGCCTCTGGAACCTGCCCTATAGGGTTGCTATGAGTCAGCATCTACTCAATGGCAGTGAGCTTTAGTTGGGGCAAGGCAGGCGGGCCTGCAGCCCCATTCCCAGGGGCCCTTCTGTGGGTACAGTCGTGGGTCTTCCAGACCTACAGTACGAGTCCTGCCCTCGCTGAGGACATCTCTGTAACAGCCGCCATCCTGTTAATAGAAACATTGTTGCTAGTTTCCCTCAAGCCCAGCTAACCTACACTTACAATGCAACAAAGTACTCCCCCGCAGCCCTGTGCTGGCCTCACTGCGCAAGTCATTGACCACATCCCATTGTGAGCCACCGATGTTCAGAAGGTGGTCACCACGCCTTTCCTCCTAGTCTGTCTTCGTGTGGAAGATCCACTGGAACCTGTCCTCCGTGGGTGATGTTGTTGGAATCAAGCAAGTCCTACGAGGCACATTTTTTGTTTCTTGGCCGGCCACCAGCATAAGCTCCAGAAAGGGCCCTTCCAGGCATGAGACGTCAATTCCACCCCCATACTCCCGCCAAATTATTTTGGTTATTCTCGCCAATTGCATTCTAAGTATATTTTCCTATTTGTAATTTTTCCAATGACTCTACAACTCAGAGGCAAAGGCTTGGAGAGCTTTGGATGAACACTCCTGGTTCAATTAGCCCCAGTGGTGTCAGGGTTCTGTTAGGTTTCTGGGGTAGTTTTCCCCACGTGGCAGAAGCACTTTTGCAAAACCAAGGAATTTTTATGAGGGAAAGGGAAGTTTCGGTAATAGTCTTAGATAGTAGACGCTGTATCTGGAAAGCATCTAGGGCCGTCCATGCAAGATTTTTCGAGCCAAAAAGATGGACGGAACTGAAAAGGGGGCACCTGCCCCAGTTCTCAGCGTTTTAGCCCCTCCTACCCCTGCATGAGGGGCGTGGCTGAGGGTATTGGCCGTTCCTAGTGGCTGAGTTCAGGTGCATGTGTGACGTATGTTGGTAGTTCCTAGTACGCATGCCCTGGTTGACCATCATCAGGCCTCAGTGACCTTGGTCTGCGCACGCCCAGCTTTGGATCTTCCCCCCATAGGTTTCTAACCCCCTGTGTTGTGGCAGGGCCAGCTAATTGTCATTTAGTGTAGCCATACGGTGGAGACAAGCCCCTCTATCTTCCTGCCTGCCAGTTAACACTTTGGGTTGCTAACCACGAGGTCACCTTGGAACCACCCGCTGCTCCACAAGAGAACGACGGGGCTTTGTACTCCCGAGAAGAGTTCCAGTCTCGGAAACCTACAGGGTCAGTTCTGCCCTGTCCCAGAGGGTGGCCATGAGTTGGCATGGACTCGATGGCCGTGAGCCAGCGTTGGATTGAAATCAAGGTGCCAGGCAGTAGCAGCCCGGTCTGGGAGGAAGCCAAGCCGGAGGGTACCATGGCAGCGAGGATGGCGAGACTTGGTCCCGTGTACTTTGGTCGTGTTGTCAGGAGAAGGACACCAGGCTTGGCGAAGGAGAGGAAGGCCCTGACTGGGGTGGATTGGCACAGTGGCCACAACAGGGGGCACAGTGGCCACAACAGTGGGCCCCAACATAAGGAATTCTCAATTCAAGCATCAGCTGTCTGCAGGAGAAAGACGAAAGACTGGTCGCCCTGGGACCCACAGGGTGGCTCTGCTCCATCCTGCCGGGCGGCTGAGTGGGAGCCCGCTCACTGGTGGTGGGTGTGAGCTGCTGTGGGTGAGTAGGGGGCTTGTCGGCATGCGAGCAGGAAGCAGGCGGCTCCCCCCTGGGTTGTACCCTGCTTCCCTCACACACCCCACAGCGGATGTTTGCAATTCCACTCCTGGGTCCCCCACTCCCTTGGCCCCGGGGAAGTGTGCTTGGCCTTGAGCTGGGTGCCTTCTCCCCACAGGCAAGGCGGAAGGAGATGGCAAGATGCATATCACCCTGTGTGACTTCATCGTGCCCTGGGACACTCTGAGCACCACCCAGAAGAAGAGCCTGAACCACAGGTACCAGATGGGCTGCGAGTGCAAGGTAAGTGCTGCCCACCCCTGCCCACCCCACCACACACACTTGCCAGAGGCGTCCCGGGTACAGCTGGGTGGTGGCTCCTGTCTGGATAGAGGGCTTCTCTCTCCTGGTCCTGACTTAGGAAGGGGCTAGGGTGAAGGTGGGCCCTGAGCCCTGAGGTCCCTTGGGCTATGGGAATGGGGGTGGGGTGGCCTACAGTCTGCTGGGGGGCTTGGAAAGGCTCCTCCCCACCCTACCCCAATCTCTGATTCCCTTGGCTTCATTTCCCCCTTTCGTCAATGGGGCACTGTGGGGCAAGAGTGAAATGGTGCTTGAGGGCCCCTCCCACAGGGGGCCATTACACTTGGGCCGGCATCCCAGCCACTCCCACCATATTCCCCTTTCTCAAGACTGGCCCGCACACCACCCAGAAGGCAAACCCACTTAAAGCAAGGTTAAAACTCCAACCAGCTCACCAGACTGAGGACAGAGCCATGGAGACAAAACCAGAGACCATGGAGGGGACATGCAGGGACAAAATATCCCGACAGAGGCGGTCAGGTGGTTTGAAAGGCAAAATGGAGGCCATAATCCCGACTCCCTGCCATCCTGTCCACGCCGACTGCCAGTGACCCCATGGGTCAGGGCAGAACTGCCCCTGTAGGCTTCCCAGACCATAACTCTTTACAGGATGAGAAAAGCCAGCCAGAGGAGGTGGAGCGGGCATAGCCACCCAAACCAGATTCTGTCATCTCCCAAGAGCCTCCCATCCCCACCACACCCCACCCAGCACACATGGCATTCCTGGGACCAGGCACCCCATAGTGGGCTCTGGACCAGAAGGTGCCGGGCCTCACCCTGTTGGTGGAAGGCTGTTCTGGGCATTGGGGGCCACATCCGCCCCTCAGCTCACTTCCCAGCAGCCCTGACTCCCCAAAAGTTCAAGGTTCTTTAGCCTCTTGAGACCAGTGGTGTGCGAGTGGTAGTACCCTTGCCTTCCATGCAGGAGACCTGGGTTTGAGTCCCGTCTGTCAGGGGAAGTTTACGTGTGTTTATAATGCTAAACAGCTTCCACAGAGCTTCCAGACTAAGTCAGAGGAGGAAGAAAGGCCTGATCATCTACTTCCCAATATTCACCCTGTGGAACTCAAGGGTCCGTGCTGCCGTGCACAGGGTTGCGGCCAACCTGATGGCGCCTAATGGCAGCATTGTTATTGGTGGGGGTGGTGTTGAGCCTATGGGAGTTGGAGCTAAGCCGGAGCCAAGGTCATGGGCCAAGAGTGGGAAAGTCCCTGTTGACGGGGGGTAGGGGTAGCAGGCAGGGAGAGAGGCACACTGGAGGCAACTGCATAGCCCCCTACCTCCACTTGGACCCTGCCCCGCCCTCAGGCAGCACCTGCTGCTGCTTTGGGGAGGGGGTTTCTGGAGAGCCTCCAGTTCCAGCCCCCCTGCCCGAATTCTCCATACCGGGAATCAACCCTCCCAGTGCCCACCAGACCTGCAGGGATTAACTACGGTGGCCTGAGCCCCATCCCCTCTCCCCCCCCAACCCCCCCCCAGATCTCGCGCTGCCCCATGATCCCGTGCTACGTGTCCTCGCCGGACGAGTGCCTGTGGATGGACTGGGTGTCGGAGAAGAGCATCAATGGCCACCAGGCCAGGTTCTTCGCCTGCATCAAGCGGAGCGACGGCTCCTGTGCCTGGTACCGTGGCAGCGCGCCCCCCAAGCAGGAGTTTCTCGATATCGAGGACCCGTAAGCGGCGCCCCACCTGGGCCAAGGAGGAGCCCCCAGGGCCTCAGACTGGCCTGAGCCCACACCTTCCTGGGAGCAGCAGGACAAGGCTGGGGCTGCGGCCCCCTTTCCCTTTTCTGCCCAGCTGTGTGTCTGCAGGGGGAGGGGGCGGGGGTCTCACCCCGGGCCGAGCCCCTTCCCTAAGCGTCTCCGTCCTCCGACATCCCCTCCACTGCCACCTTGGCACCGGGTCAGCGTTGACCCGGCCCGCATTGGGGCCTCCCTGGCCTGGGAACGGGCATTTTGCAGAAATTTTTGAGGGTCGTCATGAGACTGTGTAGCAGGTCTACCAGGTCCCTTTCGTCTTGAGAGGGGCGTGTCCCTCGTTTCCTGCAGCTTCCTCGCCCTGCCCCTTTCGTGTCCCCAGAGCAGCAGTCCCCACCCCTCGCCAGTGCCCGCCCTTCAACACCCCCAAATCCAGGAGACGGACCTCCTCTAAAGTGCCCCAATCCCATCAAGGGCAGGATTTCACCTGGAGCCTCAATGAGGAGCTTGCGGCTGTGGGGACCCCTCCTTCCCCCCACATACACATATACACACCCATACACAGATCCCCTGGGAACCTGCCTGAGCTTGCTCCCAGGGCAGGGTCGTAAAGGGACCCTTGGGGACCATAGAATTAAATTCTGGGCCTCTGGGCCCACTTTCCTATTCTTCCCACATCTGCGGAGCCAGGTCCCCACCAGAGCAGCAGGGCTTGGCTCGGCCTGGGTTGGGTACCAGGCACCCAGTTTGCACGTTCTGAGGACGTGAACACCCCAGTCCTGCTGGGCCCCCTGACAGCCCAGGAGGGCGCCCGTCCCAGCACATGGCCTAGGCTCAGCATCATCTTCATTTGGGGCCGCCCCTCGCTGCCCACCCCAAATTAGCTAAGGGCATTATGCAGCCCCCGCCCCACCCCTGCCCCCAGGAAAAGGTTTGGGAGGAAGGCGGCTGTTCCCATTGGGCAGCCAGCCCCCACCCTCATCCCCACCCCATGGCCTGCTTTCAGAAACAGCCCTGCTATAGACGAGGGACCCTCAGGTGGGGCCCAGTTGCTTCTACTTCCCATAAGACAAGGACTGCCCCAGGAGTAAGAGGGCTCCACCTGCTCCCAGAAAGACAACCCTGATGCCAACGGGCGAGGCACAAGTGCCCAGCCCGGGCCAGAGTGGGAGGGATGTGAGATGTCCTGAGGACGCATGCGCAGGACATAAACGCACACGCACGCGCGCACTGCACACACACACACACACACACAACATGGGCAGGCGGCCTGTGAGAGGACCTTCTCCTAAGCCTGCTCCATCCTGCATTGACCTTCAAGGCCTTTCCGAGACCCCCTACTGCCACTCTCTGCCCCGGGGCCTGCTTGGGACCCGTGTCTTCCCTCCTCGGGGACACACCAGGGACCCATGCTCCCCAGGACATTTCTGCGCTGGACAGTGTTGGAGAGCTCATCAGGTGTCCCGCGATGCCCGCAGACTCCAGTCGCTCCAGTGTAACAGTCCCGCCCCGTCTGCTTCCTATAGGGTGAAACCATCCGTGACATTTTCTCTTGTCTGCGCTGGGTTACTGTCCATTGTGAGCGCCGCGGTTGGTGTTTAGTATGTGAGACCCGCTGTAACTGTCCCTGTGCCCTGTGTCTTACTACCCTCGGTAGGTGTCAGACTTGCACTTTTTTTCTTTTTCTTTTCTTTTTAATAATTAAAAAGACAAAAAAGGTGACATGTTCGGCACCGTGGCAGCCTCTGACCCGAAGCAGATGCAGCGCCAGGGTCGCAGGCTGCGGAGGTGGAGGGCCTCTGGATTGAGCTCTGCAAGTACCCGGGCGGCCCCCCCAGCCGGTTCCCCCCGGGGCTCCCCACCATGCTTAGCAGAGAGCCCAACAGCACACAGGACCGGTCGCACAGCTGGGGCAGCCGCGGGACAGAGCCCCCTCCAACACCCTCCCCAGGAAATTGTTGCGCCGTGTATGTACAGTTTCGGAGGCCCCCCCCTTGGGCGTGGTTTATTTATGTGTTAGATTCCAAACACTGCTCCCGCCTCCCTTCATGCAAGCAACTCAAAAGTATTTAAAATAAAGTTTACATGATAGCTATTTTCGAATCTTTGCTTGGATGGCTATTAACAAAATATCGGATGCTGTAATGTAAAGCTTTCTCAACTTTGAACTTCCTCAGTCCCCCCCCCCCCCGCAGGAAGGTTTCGGGGGACGGCAGTGTGTACCGTGTGTGTGTGTGTGTGTGTCTGTGTGTGTATGTGTGTGTTTAGTCTGGCCCATGACGGCAGTGTGTACTGTGTGTGTGTGTGTGTGTGTGTGTGTGTGTGTGTCTGTCTGTCTGTGTGTGTGTGTTTAGTCTGGCCCGTGATGTCTGAGACCTTCCTGGGCCGGGAACGCAGCTGGGCAAGTCTCCAGTGCCCAGTTCAGTCACTGGACAATAAGCCTGATTAGAGAGGGCTGGTGTTCTGTGGTGCGGCTGTGTCCCAGGTGCAGGGCTTTACCATCTTGGATAGTCGGGTTGCTGACTGCAAGGTTGGCGGTTCAGACCCACAGCTGCCCCTTGCGAGAAAGAGAAAACCAACCTGTCTGCTCCTTTATGGAAAGGTTACATGGGGTCACTAGGTCAGGATGAGCTCGAAGGCAGTGGGCTTGGGGTGGGCCTGGCTACTGCTGGGTCAGTAGAGCTGACTGTACCCAGAGGGCTGTCAGGACACCCCACTGTCACACCCACATCTGTGTCCCTCAGCACACCATGCCACCTATTTCACGTCCCTGATGGATTATGAGGACCCACCCCCATCATGTGGTGCCTATCACCGGAAAGTGGGACCCCAGACATCACCAATACCATAACACCTTTTGAAGCAGGAATTGCCCTTCCTGGCCTGCACCTGTCAGAGATGGAAGGCTCAACTGTTCAAACGAGGAGGTGGGCGAGAGAGAGAGAGAGAGAGAGAGAGAGAGAGAGAGAGAGAGAGAGAGGTGGGGTTCTTGACCGAGAGCGAGAGAGAGGAAGGTGGTGTCTGCGCCCTGTCAGGGGCGGAAGACTCATGGGTGGGGGGGGAGGGGAGACAAGGCAGCCCACCCAGGCCCCACAACCCTCATTACCATCAACCCTCCCTTCCTGAACCCCCACTAATCTACTTCCTGTCTCTGTGACGCCCCTGTGGGGGCATTACCCAGGAACGGTATCTTCTTGTCTTTGGGGTTCAATGTCTTTCTCAGCATCACGTGGTTGAGGTCCATCCACGGGTAGAGCTGCCTTTCTGCCCATTGGCGTTCCTCTGGGCACGTGTGGGCAATAATTGGATACCTGACTCAGTGTGCCGGCCGGGGGGTGGGGTGGGGTGGGGGGGTGTCCAGCACCCAGCACTCCAGACCCTCCAGACACATTGCATGGATTGGGGTATTTCCGTCAAACAGGGCTTTGAGATAAAAAAAAAAACAACAAACGATGGTGGGCATTTCAAACGTACGCAAAATGCAGACAGTGGTATGGCAAATGCCGCGCCCCAGGTTCTGGGTTCAAGCCAGTACCCGAGCGTTTTTACAGCGATCGTTCGTTTTATCACAATGTTGTCATTGTAAACAGGAGGGGGGGTACATTTAAGATCATCCACTGTGTTTTAAACAACAAATCACATCGTTGATGCTTTACTCAGGCCTTGCTTGTTCCAGAGAAAGGTGCTCTTTTGCAGTCGGGGGGCGGGGGGGGGGGCGGGGTTGTGGACATGATTGTTGGTTTCGCTACAAGGTTCCCTCAAGAACGTGAAACACCGGCCACCTGGAAGGGGTGTGGGTGGGCAAGCTCACGACGTAAGCGCTGATCCCGTCTCTGTGACAATTTCCAAATTCTTCAAGAGCCATAAATATATTTTGACAAGCAAATGAAAATCACCATGATCTGAAAAGGGGACTAGAATCGTTTTATCTTCATTTTCTAGTGGACTTCAGGGCCGCAGGTATGGCCCCATGGAGCCGCCTGGGGCTGGAGGAACACGGTTGCTGACCCCTGATCTAGAACAAGCCCCCTGACTTGGAACTGATGGATGAGGAAAACCACACAGTGGGACCAGAGAAACTGCACCCTGAAAAGGGTTGGGGTTATCCATATTTTCAACTCAATATGCTCGCTCTATTTTAAAAGTTAAACCAGTTAAAAGTTGTTCTTAACTTCACAGCACTGACTGGGCTGATACTTAGATTTTGCTTAAAGAAGAAATGTACTTGCTGTCGGGTGGTGGGCAGACCTGGTGGGGCTGGTGAAGGGGGCAGCTGCTCTGGAAACGGTGGCAGACCCCAACCAGTTAAACTGAGAACTGACACAGGACCCAGGAATCCCACTCTTAGCCACAAGCCCCTCAAGGCACTGTCTCTGGCGGAGCAGCTGGTGGGTTTGAACAGCTGATCTTCCAATTCGCTTCCCAACTAGTATAGCACTCTGCCATCAGGGCTCCTTTTGAATCTAAAACAGAAAAACAAACTCACTGCCATCTCACGGCGACCCTCTAGGACAATGGTTCCCAACCTTCCTCATGCCATGACCCTTTAATACAGTTCCTCATGTGGAGACCCCCCCAACCATAAAATTTTTTTAAATTAAATCATTTTATTAGGGGTTCATTACAATTCTGATCTCAATCCATGCATACATCAATTGTGTAAAGCATATTTGTACATTCATTGCCCTCATCATTGTCAAAACATTGTCTCTCCACTTAAGCCCTTGGTATCTGCTCATTTTTCCTGTCCCTCCCTGCTCCCCCCTCCCTCATGAACCCTTGATAATTTATAAACTATTATTTTGTCATATCTTATAATGTCAGACATCTCCCTTCACTAACTTTTCTGTTGTTCATCCCCCAGGGAGGAGGTTATATGTAGATCCTTGTAATCAGTACCCACTTTCTACTCCACCCTCCCAGTATCACCACTCACACCACTGGTCCCGAAGAGATCATCCGCCCTGGATTCCCTCTGTTTCCAGTTCCTATCTGTACCAGTGTACATCCTCTGGTCTAGTCAGATTTGGGATCATGACAGTGGAGGGGGAGGAAGCATTTAGGAACTAGAGGAAAGTTGGATGTTTCATCATTGCTACACTGCACCCTGACTGACTCTTCTCCTATAAGGGGATGTCCAATTGCCTACAGATAGGCTTTGTGTCTCCACCCCGCACTCTCCCTCATTCACAGTGATAGGATTTTTTATTCTCGTGATGCCAGATACCTGATCCCTTCGACGCTCGTGATTGCACAGGCTGGTGTGCTTCTTCCATGTAGGCTTTGTTGCTTCTCAGCTAGATGGCTGCTTGTTTACCTTCAAGTCTTTAAGACTCCAGACGCTGTATCTTTTGATAGCCGGGCACCATCAATTTTTTTCACCATGTTTGCTTATGTATCCGCTTGTCTTCAGCGAATGTGTCGGGAAGGTGAGCATCATGGAATGCCAGTTTAATGAACAAAGTATTCTTGCATTGAGGGAGTACTTGAGTGGAGGCCCAATGTCCAACTGCTACCTTAATACTAAACCTATACATATATGCACATAGATCTATGTCCACATCCTCATATAGAAATATATTTACACATGTACATGCCTTTATTTAGACCTCTATAAATGCCCTTTGCCTCCTAGTTCTTTCCTCTATTTCCTTTTACTTTCCTCTTGTCCCACTATCATGCTCAGCTTTCATTTGGGTTTCAGTAATTCCTCTTGGTTACATTACCCTTGGTCACACGCTACCAGGCCTCCTACCCTCCTCACCACCAATTTGGATCACTTGTTCCCTTGTCGCTGGGTTTGTTAACACCACTTCCTTTCCCCCCACCTCCCCCTCTCCCATGTCCCCCAGAATTGTCAGTCTCATTGTTTTTGTTTTCTCCTCCAGATTGTTCATCCAGCCTATCTTATTTAGACAGACCTGTGGAGATAATAACATGCACAAAAACAAGACAGAGAAAACCTAGCAACAAAAGAAAGCCAAACAACAAGCCAATGACAACAAAACACAACAACAAGAAAGAAAAGCTTGTAGTTAGTTCAAGGACTCTTTGTTGTCCTTTAGGAGTGTTTTCCTGTTGAGTCTGATGGGGTGCCAAGCCCTGGCCCCAAAGTCTATTTTTGGTATTCCCTGGGGACTTCATTGCTCTGTTCCCCTTGCTGTTTTATTCCATGCCCTTAGTGTTTTGACTCGGTGTGGTGGGAACAGATCAGGCGGAATTCCCACACTGTCTCCAGTGTTGTCCCCTGTAGGGATATGCCATAAAATTATTTTCATTGCTACTTCCTAACTGTCATTTTGCTACTGTTATAAATCAGGCAACCCTTGTGAAAGGGTCGTTCGATCCCCCAAAGGGGTCACGACCCACACGTTGCGAACCGCTGCTCTAGGACAGGGTAGGACTGCCCCTGTGCTTTCCTGAGACCGTCACTCTATGGGAGTAGAAAGCCTCCATTTTCCCTGGTGGAGTGGCTGGTGGTTTCAAACTGCAAACCTCGAGAGGTTAGCAGCCCACCGTGCAATCCCCTGTACCACCAGAGCTCTCTTTAAAAAAAAAAAAAAAAGATTATTATTTGGAGTTAATACAGATACCCTATCATTCCATAGTTCATCACATCAAGCAGTGTTGTACAGCTGCTGCCACAATCAGTTTCCACACATTCTCTTCCTTCCTGGACTCCTTGACATCATCTCACTCTGACCCCCCTCCCCCACCACTGTACTCTCAAGCCGCCACCCCCCAGAAATCCTTATTCCACTTGCTGTCCTTATAGGTTCATCAGTCCTGGGGTTCATGTGCTGAAAAACAGAAAGACATATGACACACCTTCAAGAGGGTGCCCCCTCCCCCCATGGCATGACACCTTTGAGATAAACCCTACTATGAACACACAAAACAGAACAAAAATACAGATCATGTTGAAAACCAGATCAGGTCCAGCGTGCATCAACTGACAAGGTGCTAACTGATCGAGTCAGCTTTCCCCTTTGATCTTCCGGTCTCACCTCTCCAGTGCTCTCTGTTTAGGAACCACTTTCCGACCCTTCCTCAAGTATGGGTAGAGAGATCACCGTGGGCTTGTCTCCAATGTTGTTCCCACAGATGAATCCTGGGTTCCCAGTGTCATCCATAGGCTTCTGCATACCGGATTCTCACAATTTAGGCTTTGATACTATTCCCTCCGACTACGGATTGTATATTTCACAATCCTTCGGTGACTCATGATGGTGTGCTTCTTCCTTGTGGACTTAGTTGACATCTCACTTCGATGGCTGCTTGTTCAGAGACAAGCCCTTAAAAGACCCCAGACACTATTTTATCTGATAGCCAAACATCATTGTGGCAGTTACATAATCTGGTGTCAATTCGAGGATTAAGAGTGTGAAGGGGTGGAGTCTAGCCTGTCAATCAGGATATAGCCAATGAGGCTTCTGTGTGGGCATGGCCTTCTGAGGATTCCGGAAACTCCTGTATTCCTCCTTCGAGGTGGAAGACACTCTCTCTCATGGCTCACTCCCTTAGAGACATCCCTGTGGAGAAGACACATGAAGAGAGACTGATAGAGCCGATCTCTGGAGCTCAAGAAGCCATGTGAAGACCCCTGCCAGTGCTGAGATGCATACAACGCCACTGGATCCACAAGACTTCCCATCCACTGGCCTGTGATCTTCCTGTACTCAATGCCATTGCATGTGTTTCATGAGTCTGAAGAGGACTTTGCAGATTGGTGTCGGACATGTGGGCTAATATCAGACTTGTGGACTTGATCTGGACTGGGCCGGGATGTTTTCTCAATATTCAATTGCTCTTGTACATGAAGCTCTTTCCTATACACACGTGTGTCCATGAAATTTGTTTCTCTAGTCCACCTGGATGAACACACTCATCAGGTTTCTTCTCCACATTTTGCTATAGCCCGTATCTTCTGTGTTCCTTTCCTGAGAGTGAGTATCAAGCAGGGCCACGATGTAAGAGCTAAGTGCTAAGAACTAATTATTCTTAAGTTGGGGCTAGGATTCAGTGCCCCAAACCCATTCCTGGATTTACGTTTTCTTGTTTATCTGCCTTTGGTTCCCTTTCCAAACCTCCTTGATTTATGGTAGACTTATCAGCCCACCCCCCGGGACAGGGCACAAGGTGGAGAGATGCTCCGCCGGAAAGAGGACTAAGCTCTGCTACGTGTCAACACCAGTGAGCCTAGGAAACTCCGGGTGAAATAAGCCAGACACAGCAGAACAGATGTGGTGGGAGCGCCTCCCCACCTCCTGTCAGGGTAAGCAATCACAGAACCAAGCCAGCTTGGTGGTGGGCTGGGCCGAAGCCGGAAAGGAGCATTATCGCTTCAGAACCAAAGGCAAGCCAGCCAAGTAAGGGGGAGCAACAGACAGAATAGTCACAAACATCCGTGGGCGACAGAGTCTACAAGTGTCATTTGATTATGTAGGATTTGCTGGTTTGGGGGATGGAGGGTGGGGATGGGACTTCCCACACCCCTCTATTAGTGCACAGCGTGAGTGTCAGCAGGCCAGGGCCATGCCACGCTGGGTTCTGCACTGAGATGTTGAGCTCACGAAGGAAGATGTCTGTGGCTAACCTGATGGAGCCCTGGTGGCGTAGTGGGTCCACGTTGGGCTGCGATCTGTGGGGTCTGCAGTTTGAGACCACCAGCAGTTCCCTGGGAGAAAGACTGGAGCAGAAGGAAGCCCACAGGGTGACAATATGAATTGGCTGGAAGGCATTGACTTTGGACTTTTCAGTTGCTACCCTCACCATCCCAACAGTCACAGTGCATGGCTCCCCTGTGGCTGGGTGGCAGGGGTCATTTGCCTCTGATAGGTTCTCTCCAAGAAGCGGAGGTCTTGGGTGGAGTGGGGGCAGGGCAGACAGAAGCATGAGCCCCGTGTGCACCTTTTCAGCATGTCCCACCTGGTGGGACGTGCCTTCCCAAGGAAACCAACAAACCTAGAGTGTGAGGCACATCGAAAACTCACTGCCACGGAGCCGAGGCCGACTCACGGGGACCCCACCAGACAGGGTGGAACTGCCCCTGTGGGTTTCCGAGACTGTGACTTTTTTAAGGGTGCAGAAAGCCTCATCTTTCTCCAGAGGAGTTGCTGGTGTTTGAGAACTGCTGACCCTGAGGTTAGCAGCCCAACACATACAACTACTCCAGGGATGTTTATATGTTAAATTGTTGGAATATAACACACACACACACACACCCCGGACACACACACCTCATGCTCTCTCTCATACACATATGCATGCATGGGCACACACACAAACGTGAGACCCACGAGACAGAGCCCTGTGGCTGGCAGCTCGGCATGAAACCCACTGAGCCACCTGATCCTTGAGCTTCAGTGAAGGGGAGGGGACGTCTGGAAAGGATGGCGATGGTGCCACATCCAGCGTCACCAATGGCGCTGTATTATGACACGTGAGAATGTTGACATCACAAAGGATTTGTTCCCAAGAGGGGCTGCATGAAGGTCTGGGGAGAAGCCCCCTTCTCTTTCTATTCCATTTTCCACTCACGGGCCATCTTGTGGGTTCCCCCATCCCCAAAATACAGAGTGGACACAAAGCAACCCGAGCTCCTGGTCTGCGGAGGAGCTGCTGCTGGTGATACAGGCTGCCCTGGATGAGTGTCCATGGCAGCCTGATGACCACGGCGAAGGCTCTTCATTCCCAAAACCAGACTTCAGTCTCTTCTCTTCAAGGTAGCTTTCCGGAGACCCGCCTGGGCAGGAGGGGTAAGGCAGAAAGATTACGTCAGGACAATTATTTGGGTGGATCCCTGGTCTACCTCGATGAACCCAGAAAATCTAGATTCCACAGGAGTGAAGAATCTGTATCTCTCCCAGCCCTGGCCACACATCATAACAATGGGCCTGCCCCTGTGTTTGTTTCCTGTAGGATTCTCTCAACCGGAATCCTTCCAGAGGAACGTCTAGGGCGGGTCTGCTCTCTGAGCAGGTGGGATATAACAAGCACATCGTAAATAGTTGGTGGGTGAATCAGCCTGGGTTTGGCTGCCTTCTGGGTGAGTAGATTCAAAATCACAAAGTCGAGGTGACTGACAATTAAAAAAGAAAAATTTTACAGGAGTCACTCCGGGACCAAGTACCTGAAGATGTAAGAGCTCCCTTCCTCTCCAAGGCAGGGCGCCCCAGGTGGAGCTCAGACCACAGTGTCCTATGTTTTTAAACCAAGACTGCATTCCTTCTTCGTTGACGATTCTCTGGCTTTCTCATTCTTGGCACATGAATATGGCTCTTCTAGCTATAGTCTCTGTGACTCTCCATGTGACTGCACGGGAGTATGCAAATGAGGTGTGTGCCGCCCAACCAGGGGATTGGATGGCTTGCTAATATTGTAAATAAAGTGTACTACAACACCCCTCTGAGGGACGGAGCCACGCAAATAGGTGTATGGAACCCTAATGGGGGGCTTGGTCAGTTTTTCCATCAGGCTAGGATTGAAAATGAGCCATCCAGGAGGCAGAAAGGGGTTTCCTCACTCACGCCCATCAGGCAGAAGAAGATGGGAAGGAGGTGTGTCTTTTGGACTCACGGTCCCTGCACTGAGAACCTTCTAAACCCAAGAGATGGCAGGAATCCAGGAAGACTTCTTGGAGGCAGTGGTGCCAGGCTGCAGAGTTGGGCAAGTGGGAGATGCAAGGCCACCGGACCAGCTGGCACCTGAGTGGAGGCAAAGGGAGACCAGCAGCCTTGGTTCTGTTGGGAGACCCAGGGTGGGGATTGGTGAGGACAGGCGGGTCGGCAGATGGGGCCAGCAGCCCCGGGGTGCTCTCCAGAATTCTCCCCACCAGCATGGGACCTGGGGAGGGCTTCAGGCAGGGTCAACACACTTTCTAGCACAGCTACCCCCCGACTTACAAGGTGCCTCTATCCCAGGCACTGGTCTTTAAGCGCATTTTCAAGTAAGTGAAGTACTTACATTTCACTCTCCGTGCCTTTTATGATCAGTCTCCTTATAAATCTGATCTTGATTTGTCTTTAGGAGCTGGAACCCCGATATGTAAACACCACAGGTGGACTTCTGAGAACAAGGACTCGCCCACTGCCGTCCATTCCATGCCGGCTCCGAGTGAGCCTACAGGACACCGCAGATCCACCTCTGGGGGTTTCTGAGACGGTAGCTCTTGCTGTGGTTGTAGGTCGTAGGCTGTTGTTGTCGGTATCATCTGACTCACGCTGCCCGGCCCGGCGCCAGCCTCACAGTCCTTCCTGAGCTTGAGCCCAGTGTTGCAGCCACGGTGCCCATCCATCTCCTCGAGAGCCGTCCTCTTTTTTTGCTGTCCTTTTACTTTGTAAAGCTTGATGTCATTCTCTGGGGAAAGCATGTGCAAAGCACAGGAGACGAGTCTTGGCCTTCCTCACGGCTCAGGACGACTCTGGCCGTGCTTCTTCCAGGACACATCAGTTGGTGCGTTTAGCAGTCCTCGGCACTTTCAACATTCTTCCCCGGCACCGCGATCCCAATGCTTCCTTCCTTCTTTGGTCTTCCTTATTCAGGGACTAAGTGATCCAGTAACAGGAGGCTAGTGAACCGATCAGGGCTAAGATACAAAATAACAGTAACAAGAGATAATCGATCAAGGTTTCATGTGGGTGAGAGTGGGGAAAGAAGAGCTGATACCAAGGGCTCAACTAGAATGTTTTGGAAATGATGATGGCAACGCGTGTATAAACATGCTTAATACAGTTGATGTCTGGAATGCTGTAAGAGCTATAAGAGCCCCCCAATATCGTGCTTTTTACAAAAGAAAGTAAGAAAACATCAGGACTGGTTTGTTGTTGTTTTTTTTTGTTTTTTAATGGGACAAAGATTCTTCTTTTTCCTGTAGAGCGGCTGGTGGTTTCAAACTGTTGCCTTTGCGTTAGCAATCCAAGTAGAAACCCCCTACTCCACGGGCCTCTGCTCTACACAGTGCGGCATCAGCCAGTGGCTTGCTGTAAACCTGTGCGTGCTAAGGGGTGTGCACAGAGCAGGCGCCAGCAAGTGGTCACAGATACAGCCCTTCCTTCCTGGGATACGAGTAAGACCGAGGTCGCCTGCATAACATCCTGGTTGGCAGTTTGAGCCGTGGATTTGCCCATCCCAACCACGCAGGCAAAGACAGGGAGGGGCTTGACTTGGACAGCTGGGGGTGGGGAGGGGATAGAGGGGCTTTCCTGGGACATATTTCAGAAGTTAGATTGCCAGAGCATAGGGCTTGCTGACTGAAGGTGGGGCTCGAGGCAGAGAGGAGGCCAGTTTGGTGCACAGGCTGGCGAGTGCTGGGTGAGGTCCACTCAGGGACGCCAAAGCCAGTCCCTGTGTGTAAGGTGGGGGTGGGGGGATGTTAAAACACTGGGATGGAGGCAGGCCCTGGCGGAGGAGCCATGCAGCCAGCCGGGCAATGGGGATGACCCACGACACACTAGAGCAGGAAACTGGCCCCTCTGGAGACGGGGGCACCCAGGGAGGGGAACGAGGGAGGCTGGGGTCCAGGTGGGCTCTGATGGACTCCATTCAAAGTAGGGTGGGGACGGCTGTTGCCCAGCCGGCCCGTGTCACCAGTGACCCCTTGTGCTCAGAGATGGAAGCTAACTCACTGGGAGTGAAGGGCTCCGCCCTTCCGGACCGCCCAGAACGCTCTTAAATCTGAAACTGCGGACTCTCGGTGCCTGCCGTCAAGCCCACGCCGACCCACAGTGACCTGACAGGACAGGGTAGAACTCCTGTGAGTTTGAGACTTTCGATGGGGGTATAAAGCCCCAACTTTCTTCCTCAGAGTAGCTGGTGGTTTCGAGCTACTAACTTGGCAGTTATCAGCCCAACACTAACCCCCACACCACCAGGGCATTTTTTGGGCTTTCTCAAGACGCCTCCAAAAAACCCTCCCAGGATCTCCCAGAACCCTCTTTGGACCTCTCTAGGACCCCTCCCCTCAAGCACCTCTCTGAATGCTTCCCGGGATCTCCCCCAAGTCCCCCAGGACCCCCACCCCCAGAGCCAGAGCAGAGTCAAGAGCTCAAGGATGGCATGAGGCTGTGCACCGCGCTCCCTGTAGGGACTGAACGACTGGGGTGTGTTGCTTCTGCACAGGGTGAGTTGGAGGTGCTTTGTGCGATGTTGTGTGTGTGTGGGGGGGTGTTCAGCAAACACGTGGGCCTGTGACCCCAAAGTCATGGGAGAAGATTGCAAACTCGATGTGCTCACAGTCAAACCACGTCCCCATGCACAGCCTCCCTTTTCTCTCCCAGGGGCAAGGCCCTGGGTTCAGGTTGTGCCGCATTCCCTTCCGGTTCTGCACTTCCGGTGGGCATGGGAGGAGCCCGGGTGGTGCAGTGATGAAGCGCTGGGCTGACAGCCAGAGGGTTGATGATTCAAACCCACCCAGAGGCCCTGTGGGGTCGCGACCTGGATTTGAGTCCATAGGATTAGCATCTGGGACACCCACAAGGGCAGGTCAATGCTGCTATGTGGCAGGGCGGGGCGGGGGGAGGCAGGGGGGAGGGCAGCTCTGAGCCTGAATCGGGTATAGGAGGGGTGCACCGAGTAGTGAGTTCATTTGCATCCTGGTGACCTTTGCGATGGGGCATTTTTGTAGCTCACCTCATGTGAGCATACCTCCAGGGAATTCTGGGAGGGAGGCTGAGGGTGGAGGGTGGCCACAGCCTCCTTCCCTACCTCTCTCTAGGTTGCTCAGGTTATGTTCTCAAGGGATGGGCAGGCCTTGGGGCCACCCTGCTGTGGTCACATGCGGAAGCCCCTCAAGGAGCCCTGGTGGCATAGTGGTTACACATTGGGTGGCAAGGTCAGCAGTTTGAAACCACCAGCTACTCCTCAGAAGAAAATCCAGGCTTTCTACTCAAAGAGTTCCCGTCTCAGAAACCCACAAGTGCAGCTCTAGCTGGTCACATCACATAGTGCCGCTATGGGTCAGCATCGACTCGGCAGCAGTGAGCTTGGTTTCTGCAGCTCCTGAGCACTCGAGGGGTGGATCTGGAGCCTTTATTATCTCCTGGCTGGGACCTTGCAAACATATCTTCCCTGCACTCGGCGCTCCCAGCTGAACCATGGGAACATGACACGTCTCTGAGGGGTTGTAATGAGGATTCCATCAGGTTGTGGTGGAAAATGGCCCATGCGTTCTGGGCACTCCTGAGCTCTCAGCAGCTGGTAGCAAGGCTGGTTCTGTGAGGTGAAGAAATCAAGAGCTGTTGGAGGCCTCCCCATCTCACAGATCAGGAAACTGAGGACCAGACCCATGAGGAGCCAGTTGAGTTGGTGCCGGTTCACAGTGGCCCTGTAGCATGGAGGGGAACTCCCTAGGATTTCTGACACTGATGGAAGAAGACAGCCTCATCTTTTCTCCCTCAGAGCAGCTAGTGGGTTTGAACTACCAACCTGGAGATCAGCTGCCTGATGAGTAACCCCTGGAGGGCTCTTTGGGTAAGTTAAACCCAAACCACAGACAAACCCACTGCTGGGGACTTGATGCTGACCCACAGCATCCTCTCCCTCAGCTTCCGAGATGGTACATTTTTATTTGTTTGTCTCATTAGGTAAACTTTATTGTATCAAAGTATCGCAGATGGGTCTAGAGGACTCATCTGGACTGCAGCAGGACACCTCTTAGCTCTCCCGCCTCAGCCTGCTGAGCCATTCCTCTTTCAGAAACACACCATCCCAAAGCTTTCCCATATCCCTGTTGTTGTTTTTAACTGTCGTGGCTTGCCAAATTAAAACAGCTGAATTTGATACACGCCCAGTGTCCTTTCTTTCATCTTTCTGGGCCTGAGAAATGGAACAAGCAACACCTGTCCTCATCAGGACCCTCCGGATGTATTCTTCACCCAAGAAGTTACAGATTTCAACGAGACCCGTTCTCCTGAACAACCACGTCGGTGGGCATGGGGGCACCCCCCCCTTCTCTTGCATCGAAGCCCAGGGGCCCACCGGGGTCATGCTCTGGACACAAATGATGACAGAGAGGGCGGGCTGTGGCCAGTCCTTTCTAGTTCCCCACAGGTGTCAGCATGAAGCCTCTTCTCTTTCTTTCCAGGGAGACTGAGTTCCATATTGATGTGATTGAAGTCCCTCCGCAGGCACCATGTGCCCCTTCAGGAAAATGTCCACACCCCCTGGGATGTCACGGCCGGTGCCAAGAATGGTCTTCATTCTCGCAGTAGATGCGGCAAAGGGGGAGGATGTATGTCTTTATGGGAGCAGACGGCCTCATCTGTCTCCCTCAGAGCGGCTGGTGGGTTTGAACTACTGACCTTTCAATTAGCAGCCCCAAAGCTTAACCCATTGTGCCACCAGGGCTCCTTGGGGAAAAACCCAGTTTTCCCTAAGCCCTGTGGTCAGCTGTCCTCTGCCCATGCGGCCCTCTAATGGACTTGACACTGACTACCTGGCAGGGGGCGGGGAGGTCGCCCCAGGTCCTAGAAGAGGCTAAGTGCTAGGCAATCAGAACTCCCAGTGGCACCGTGGAGGAAAGGCCTGTGAATGAATGTACTTCCCAAAGGTTACAGGTTGAAAACCCAGAGCTGCACAGCTTCACTCTAATGATGGCAATTAACGACCATCTGACTGTCTGCCTGCTGCTAGTGCCCACCCCCCATGTGTCCCCTTTCTCTCTCACTCCCAGTGGGCCTGTGTCAGGGTCAGGGTGGCTGGCAGGGAAACATGCCTGCCCAGGACAAAGCCAGCTTCAGTCTGAAGCTCTAAGTGACCGTTCTTACGGGCGAGGGGCAGGGGTTCAACCTCGGGATACGTTTGTGGGTCTTGCTTTTATGGTTAACACACACACAAAAACCCTGACACACACATCTCCCACCCACCTTGGGTGTTGCAAAAGGACCCCTGGTGGCGGTGTGGGTTATGTGTTGAGACTGCCCTGCAAGATCAGCAGTTTGAAACCAGCAGCCCCTCAGGAGAAAAAGGAGGCTTTCTATTCCCATTAAGAGTTACTGTCTTGGACACCTCCAGCGGCAGTCTACTCTGTCTAATAGGGTCAATATTAAATGGGAATTAACTCCATGGCTGTCAATTTGTCTGTCTGTCTGTCTGGGCAGGGAGTGGGGAGGGGGTGTGCACGACGAAGCACTCAGCTGAAAAGTCGACAATCAAACCCATCCCTATGGAGGGAAGTTCTACTCTGTACATGCAAGGGGCTATTGGGGGGGAGCGGTGTCAGAATACGTTTGTTCTGATCTCCTCTGCTGATCTGTGTGATCTGATCCATCCCTGCTTTAGGGCTGTGGGGGGAGATGAGCCTGTTTGTCCCTAAAGTCGCCCCCCTCCACTCCTGCTCATTGGGACAGAAAGACAGAATGGGACAGGATGGGTACAGGACTTGGCCTTTTGGGAAAGTTGTTTCTTGCTGCTGGAGGGCATTGGAAGCTCTCCGGCCCCGGGAAAAACAGGTTGCCAGATAAGAAAACACCTGGTCCTAGCTTGGGAGAGATACCAGTTAACAGAACGAATGCAAAGGGAGGGCAGCGGAATTTAAAAGCAGGTGAAAGGCTGAACCTATCAGCCATTCTGCAAGCCAAAAGTCTCAAACTCTGAAACATCGACAGAGGTTGTACTCTACCCTACCCTGCAGGGTGGTTCTAACTAGGGACGGAACCCATGGTCTGGGGTTGGGGCTGGTGAGCCTGGCCCTGTCATAAGGCGCAGGTGAAGGCCGCTGGCCCTGAGTCTCCTGTAAGCTGTGGGTAAGGGTAGTTCTTTGCAGTAGGCGCTCTGGTTTGCAGCACATTCAACAGTCCGCTCCAGTGCATGGTGACCCCATGGGTAGGTGGCAGTAATAGAAACTCTACTTAAACTATAGGGTTTTTAATGATCCATTTTTCCGGAATCGGCCACCAGGACTTTCTGGCATAGAACTCAAAGGATGGAGGGATTTTTTACAAAAAACCTTTGCTATTTCCCAGGCTCACAGGGAATGCAATGTTGTCAATGTCAAGTTCGTTGTAAAACTGGTTCTCAACCTTCCTAATGGAACCGCTGTTAAAAGATGCTGCAAAAGCAGTATGAAATCTGCTGTAAAAATTCGACCAAGACCTCAAGGCATGGCTGTGGGATGATGTTTGGGTGGACTGGGGAGGTGGGCTTCATAGGTCAAGTGTCGTGACTCTCGGATCCTCACACTCCAAAGCGCACTTCTTGTGGCAGCTTTTCAGAGGGTGCTGCTGTTCCCTGCATGACCCCAATCTGCAGCTGGTCGCCAGGCACCGGGGCGGTGCCTCCCACTTCCAAGTCGGCACCCAAGCCGCCTGAGCCGTCGCTCCGCTAGTCTCTTTGGCCTCGAGATGCCTTGCGCCCGCCAACTCCTGCGTCACCCCTTCAGGGCTCCCGATGGAGGCCTGGGGACGCACGCACCAGCGCGGCGCCCACGCGCCGCCCACCCGGAAGTGCGGGCGCATCACATGCTCTGCGGGAACTTCGCGTGACGGCACAGCGTCTGCGGCTCGGCGTGCTTGCGTCATCGCGTAGGCTGGCGGGGCACGGTGGTGGCAGTGACGTTCCCGGGGCGTCCGGCAGCCGAGGGCGGGTCTATGGGAGTGGGGCCGCAGGTAGACCCCGCCTCTTAAAGCCGCCAGACCTCTTCGTGGTTGGCTGTGGGCGGCCGCAGGGCGCGGCGCCTTTAAGGCTCGCAGTGACACGTGTGTCCCGCGCCGGAGGCCCGGATGGTGCGCATGCCGGACTGCGGGCCGGGAGACGCGAGCGCCGCGCGGGCCTGCAGCGGCGGCCCGGAGGCCTGGTAGGCTGCTGCGGGCAGCGCGCGGGGAGACGGCCGCGGGGTCATGCGGGCCCCGGGAGGGCGCTGGGCACTTGGCTGCGGCGCGTCCCGGGGCGCGGGCAGCGTGGATGCGTGTTCACAGGGCCCGGGTGCTCGCGAGGGAGGGATTCGGGGTGTCTGCTGAGACGGGGTGCCCTCGAGAGAGGGTTTCGGGCTGTCCACAGGGTGGGGTGTCCGTGAGGAAGGGCCTCGGGTGTCTGCCCAGACAAGGTGTCTGCGAGGGGGAATTCCGGGTGTCCTTAGGCTGAAGTGTCTGACGGGGAATTCGGGGTGTCCTTAGGCTGAAGTGTCCGCGAGGAAGGGTCTCGGAGTGCCCGCGGGGGGGCAGGGTGTCCACGAAGAGAGGTTTAGGGTGTCCGTGGGAGTGGACACCCCGCAGAGAAAGGATTCGGGGTGTCTCCCGGGTGAGGTGTCTGCGTGGAGGGGCCTCGGTATGGCCGTGGGGTCTGGGGTGTCTTCAAAGAAGAGTTTTGAGGTGTCCTGGGGTGGGTTTACTCGAGGAAGGGACTTAGGGTGTCTGGGGGAGCTCGCGCATCCGCCTGAAGGGGACTTGGCAAGTTCACTAAGGGTCTGACGCTTCCCCATGGGGGGTTGTGCGTTCTGGGATCTTGAGGTGACCCTTAGAGGCTTGGGGGTGCCCCCGGGGGTGCGCTCAGGCTGTAGTGCATCGGCCACCCTCTGTCTCCTCCCGCCCCCCACCTCTGCGAACCCTGGGCTGAGTTGCTTGCAGGCTCTGCGCTGTGGGGCCGGAGCGGGCAGCCGCGTGGAGAGAATCACCTCGTGGTCCTTTTCTGGAAGGCGGTGTGGGCTCTTTAAAGGCGCCTGGCTTTTCCGAGTGGGTTTCCACTGCGCTGCTAGTAGTTAGAGGCAGAGAGAGGGAAAGTGTCTCCGGCTGATGGATGCCAGGAAGCAGGTCTTGGAGGGCAGGGATGGGATCCTCTTCTGTGTTCTTTACTGGCCCCAGCTGGCTTCTGCAGAGATGCCCAGAATTGGACTCAAGCTCACAGGGACTCTACCTGTGTACCCCCACATGAAGCACTACCCAGCCCTATGCCATCTGGTCTGCAGCCACTGTGTCAATCCATGTGGTTGAGGGCCGTCTTCTATTTTAGCTGACCCTCTAGTTTACCAACGTGCTGCCCTGGTGGCGTAGTGGTTATGCGTTGGGCTGCTAACCCTAAGGTTAGCAGTTTGAAGTCACCAGGAGAAGGATGAGGAGGACGAGGCTTTCTGCCCCTGTAAAGAGTTACAGTCCGGGAAACCCACAGGGGGAGTTCTGCCTTGTCCTGTGCGATCCGTGAGTTTTAAGGACTGCTTTCCCAAGCATGGTGTTCTTCCCAGGGACTGGTCCTTCCTCAGAACACAAAACACATCCGATGTTTTCCTGGGAAGTCTCGCCATCCTCTGTTCTGAGGAGCAGTCTGTCCTCCCAAGACAGGTTTGTTCGTTTCTCTGGCAGTCTGTGATCTGTGTGACACTCTCTGCCAACACCATCATTCAGATCTCCATCGCCCAGCTTTGGCCTGTGTAGGAGGTGATGGAAATACTGTGGCGTGGGCCTCAGAGCCCATCTTTGCTCTTTCTCATGCCAAAGAGGTCTTGTGCTGCAGATTTGCCCAGTGGAAGACATCAGTGGCTTTCTTGACTGCTCCTTCCAGGGCCCTTGGTTGTGGAGATAAGCAAGGTACCTGCCTCTTCTGTTGATCACGATACATTCGTTGTTGTGGGGAGTTTGCTTTGTTTGCATCGAGTCGTGGTCTATTTTGGCTGTGGCCTCGTATCTCTTTCCATAAGACGTGCTCCAGGTCCTCCTCGTTTCCAGCGTGCAGGTCCCCCAGGAGCAGGAGGTTACCCACAGCTTGTCCTGACCCCCGCCCTAAGATGTCTTTGCCTAGTCACCGGCACACAGCCAGACATCTTCCCCGATGGTCCCTGTCTACCCCAAATCCCTTGTCCCAAGTCCCTTCCAGGTCTGGCGGGACTTGCTGTGTCCATAGCACTGCAGCAACCTTTTTCAGTGCGGGCCAGCAGCCTGTGAGAGTCATGGTGCTGCTCTGTCCTTTCCACCTGAGTTGGATCACAGTAGGCCCTGGGGAGGCCGCCGTGCCCCAGAGGGTCTCGTCTTCCTCATCGCAAGCAGCATGAGGCTGAGAGGGTGAGTGTAGAGTGCAGTTTAGATGGAGAGATGAGCGGGGAGAGAGCAGTGTAGAGTGCAGTTTAGATGGAGAGATGAGCGGGGAGAGAGCAACAGGCCTTTGAGGCCGCCAGGTTTGAGCCCCTGTAGCAGTGGAAGCAGAGTTGTAAGTGTGTTGAGTGTGACTGTCGTGCGGGGCTCCTTCCTTGAGCCCAGGAGGATCTGCTGTGGAAAAGGGTGTGGATGCGCCTCACAAAGTCCTTCAGAGGATGTGCTGATGGGTGCTCGGAGGGGTGTCTTCCGATGGTTACCCTCACCTCGGGGGAAATCATTTTTTCGTTACTGCTTCACGTTTGCAGTGGGAAACAGTCTGTGCCTTTTGAAATCTGCCGACTCCCACTCTGGCACCAGTGCCTTTTACTCTGGGTGCTGGTCACAAGTTAAATTGGATGAAAGAGCCATCACTCTCCGGATGCTCTCCTTCCTCCAGCCACCCACCCACAGGCTCCTGTCCTGTCCGGTTAAGATGGGTCCCACCTGGGAGGTAGTGGCTGTACAGTGCTTCTAAAGCCAAGCACCTTTGCAGGGCTGAGCCACGTACTATACAGGTGAATATCAAAGCCCACTGTCCAAGTGTGCCTTCAGACTCGTAGGAGGGCTGTCCCAGTTGCTGAGGCTGTGAGTCTGTACGGGGCAGTCAGTCTCCTCTTCCTTCTAGCCACTGGTGGGTTTGAACCACTATTGATTAGAAGCCTGGAACTTAACTGTGCCACCAGGGCCATGTGTGTGTAATACACTCATATATACATATAACACATGGATGCATTACATTTGCATATCTACACACATGCATTATCCATTATCTGTAATTCCAAAACCTCAAACTCACTGCCATTGAATCTATTCTGAATCCTATCAACTCTATAGGACAGAGTAGAACCGCCCCTGTGGGTCCAAGTCTTTACAGCTTTACAGGAGTAGAAAACTTCTTTCTCTGTAAGAGTGGCTGGTAGTTTTGAACTGCTGACCTTGGGATTCACAACCCAACTCAAGGACAGCGCCGCTAAGGCTCCATTCTGTGTACTTCTCAAACAACTCAAACTCAACTGCCATTGAGTAGATGCTGACTCATAGCGACCCTATAGGGCAGAGCAGACTGCCCCTGTGGGTTTCTGAGACTGTAACTCTTTACAAGGGTAGAAAGCCCCAGTTTTCTTCCATCAAATTGCTGACCCTGCAGATCACAGACCAGTTCATAACCTTGCACTACCAGGGCTCCCAGTCTGTATTCTTAGCAGAGGACAAATCTGGTGGCTCATTGTTCTTGTCTTTTTTTTTTTAATTTCTTTTTTTTTTTTAATTTCTTTTACAAACCCTTGTGTGTTCTTGTCTTTTTTAATGAAGAGCGTGGGCTCGGCCTGGGCCAGAGGCCTGGACCTAGTGTTAGCGATGGTGGCTAAGGCAGAGGTTCAGGTTAGAATTTGAGTCTGGGCAGTGTTAGGGTTTCAGTGCATTCATTTTCCAGGTTAGGTTTAGGGTCTAGTGAGGGCTGGGGTTAGGGTCAAGGTGTTAGAGGTTAGGCTTCTCAGGGGTTGTCCTGACCCCTCCCCACCCCCCTGCATTTTTCTGCTGGTGCTCTGAGTAGATAGTTGGGGCTGCTCGTTGGGAATATATGTCAGGCTCTCCCCTGGTCTGCCTGGGGCAAGAGCTTGTCCTGGCAGCTGTGGTTCTCCTCTAGTGGCCCCCACCTCGCACCCACCCACCCCTTTCTGTGCTCTCGGTGATGGCTTGTTCTTGGCTGGGAGGGGAGGGGCGGTGGCCTCCTGTGCCCATCTCTGTTCACTCTACAGAGCCAGACACTGCTTTTAGAAGAGCCGTTAGACCACTTGGGCGATTCGACAGGCAGGGCCGCCCGCCGAACACCTCCCTTCAGGAGCCGTCGCCACATCCAGCCCTCCCAGGTAAGCCTGCGGGGGCTCCTGCCAAGCTGGCCAAGCTACCTCGTCACCCTGAGGGGGCTCTCAGGGTCCCGGCCCCTTAGACAAGAAATCTTTCTTACTTCCAGTTGAAAACCCAGCTGGTGCCACCCCCGTGTCCCCCCACCCTGCACCCCGCACTTCCCACCTTTCATGAAATAAACTCACTGCCATGAGTCAATTCTGACATACACCAACCAACCCACTGTGATACTCTGGCTCCTGGCATCTCTGTGTTTTTAGAAACTGTTGTAGAAATCAGAATTCAACCCATGTATGTGGGGCTTCATGGAAAAAACTCAGTCTTTGAACTCCATCTTTTCTTGGGGGTTTTGAAGCCACCTCTAGGGAATTCACAAGCCTTGCCTGATGGCAAATTGAATGCCTTTTGGGGGTTCAGGTTTACCTCTCCCCCCTCCCCCCACCTTGTGGTTTCCGGTTTCTATTCTTACTTTGAACTTTGAACTTGATCCATAGGTCAGTGCTTCTCTCCATGAGTTTGGGGTACAGTTGGCTGGGTGGCTTCTTGTGGCAGGCTGGGTCCTGGGCACCAGGCTGTGTAGCAGCTTTCCTGGGTGACTGAGTGAGCAGTTTAAGGAGCACGGTTTCTTAAGTGTAGCTGTGGTAGATACAAAGTAGCAGTCGGGGTGTGCAGTCTGTCTCTGCTACAGTGTCTCCTGCGCATGGGGATGGGCCTCCTCCACCAGCGGCTACAATGTGGCGAGAGCGCTGTGTGTGGCCCCTGAAGGCCGCTGTTTCAACCCCATTGCATATCAAAGACTAGAAGGCTTTGGGGTGGTGGGAGGCCTGCTCCTCTGACTTCCTCACCAGCTGGGGACAGAGCTGGAAGTGGCCCTGGTGCCCAAACCTCGGTGGGCTGGCCCTGTGCTTGGTCAGGGTTGGGGCCACCCTCTCATCTGTCACTACTTATGTCTTTCTCTGCAATTCTTCCTCCCTTGCCTTTAAAAGACCACCCAAGTCCACTGCCATGGGATGCCAGCATGCACCCAACTCTGAACTTTCTGTTGCCACAGGGGAGAGGACTACAAAGCCGGGGTGCTGACATGAATCCTAGGTTTTCTTTGCCTGCTCTGCGTCCACATGCTGTCCAGGGCAGTGGCTGAGGCACGGGGTAATTGTCTCATAGGCTTTGCCATGTTAACCAGCCCCACTGCCTCCCATGGTCCCGCTGAGCTGGCCGAGGAGGGTCCCAGGGCGTCCTTACAGAAGTGCCACTCGAGTGAGGGCCCTACCAAGCGCCAGGCAGGGCTGGGCAGCATGGCACCCAGGTGGGGCGGTCTTCCTTCCCACGGAGCCACTGCGTGGGTTTGACCTGCCGGCCTCGCAGCTCAGCTCAGGGCTTATGTCACCAGGGCCCCTCTAAATCCTCTGTGCCCCTCGGGCTGAGCTTGTCCCACGTTAGACTCGCTGCTTCTCTCCAGCTGTGAAGCGTGTCTGTGTGTGACGCTGGTGCCCATGTCTTGTGGGCCTCTGTGTGTGTGTGTGTGTGTGTGTGTGTGTGTGTGTGTGTGTGTGTGTGATCAGTGTCTTCCAAGAACTGGGGTCTACGAGAAGCAGTGGGCTTGTCCCTGGGGCCTGCCTGTCCACACTCGATGTCCGGTTCCCCCAGGGCTGCGCCATGCCGATAGTCGATAAGCTGAAGGAGGCCCTGAAGCCCGGCCGCAAGGACTCAGCGGCTGACGGGGAGCTGGGGAGGCTGCTGGCTGCCTCGGCCAAGAAGGTCCTGCTGGAGAAGATCGAGTTCGAGCCCGCCAGCAAGAGCTTCTCCTACCAGCTGGAGTCCCTGAAGAGCAAATACGTGCTGCTGAACCCCAAGACTGAAGGAGCTGCTCGCCACAAGGGTGGCAGTGAGCCCCCGATCAGGAGGCAGGGTATGGCATGGGTCCCCCCAGCAGCCGAGGGGTTGGCAGATTTGTCTGAGGGTGTCTAGAGGTGTCGTCCCAGGTGTGATGGGCAGGGCAGTGGGAACCAAGAGCAGAGAGACACAGGGTGGGCTGCAAGGGGATGGGGCCAGGCTGTGATCTCTGAGCTCTCGGGGTATGGAGTGACTGGGTTCCTGGTATATGTGGCGGTGGCAGCAGCTGCCATGTCCTCCCGCGGCTTGTGTTGACCTCTGCCCTGCCCCACAGGTGGGGAACGCTCTTACGACAGCTGCACTGACGGGGTCCCGGCCCCCCAAAAGGTGCTCTTCCCCACCGAGCGCCTGTCCCTGCGCTGGGAGCGTGTCTATCGCGTGGGCGCCGGCCTGCACAACCTGGGCAACACCTGTTTCCTCAACTCCACCGTGCAATGTCTCACCTACACACCTCCACTTGCCAACTACCTGCTCTCCCGGGAGCATGCGCGAAACTGTGAGTGCCCCTGTGTGGGAGGTGGGGGGGGGGTAGCCAGTCCCCTGAGTAGGACCGTGTCTCACTAAAGCAGCTCATTCTGGGGCCATGGTGGGCACCAGATGCAGTAAACAGTGCCCCAGCAAGCACAGCCGTTTTTAGAGACAAACTGAATTTAAACAAAACCCAACCCATCGGTGGTCTCTGAGGCCCTCCAGCTCGCAGGCCCCGTGGGAGAGTAGCCTGCCCCTGCCTACATTGCAAGAATGTGTGTCCTGAGGGACGCAGACCCTAGGGCCCTCCTGTGGCCAGCTGCCAAGTGCTTGCATCACGGCAGTGCCTTTGAGTGGCTCTGACTGGTGGCGCCTGCACAGGCTTTCTGAGGCTGTGCGTTGCTACAGGAGCAGGCAGCCTCCTCTCCCTTGTGGAGCGACTGGTAGATTTGAACCACCTACCTTGGGATTAGCAGTCCCATGCCTAACCCACTGCGCCACCAGGGCTCCTTAAGAATAATTCTTGCAGCCAATGAATTCCTACTCAGGTTTCTATTGGTGTGAACACAGGTGGCATGTGCCGCGTCAGTCATTGTCACTGGTACAGATCAGTGACTACAGTGACATCACGCCTACCCCACCCCAACCAGACAGAAACTGGAGGCTCACTTGACAAAGGCCCCCTGGACACCAACGTTTCATGGACTCTATTAGAACGAGCCCCAAGGCAGGAGTTGAACTCTGGTGCGGGTCTGAGGCAGAGAAACCGTGCGTGAGTGAAGAGTCGGTTAATTCTGAAACAAACGGAGGCAGAACCTAAGAAAGAGACAGAAACTCCTGGGGAACTCAGTGATGCTCTTAGCATCGAATTGTTCCTAGCCTTCACAAACGTGTCTGATGGGTGCTGGGGGGCTGGTTCTGTCTGGTAGCGACCCTGCCCTCCACTGAGAACCAGGCCAGCTCGTTCTATTAGGTTCTAACAGCTTGGAGAGCAGCGTTAAACAAGAGTGCCCGTTGTGAGAGAAAAGACTCGCGGTTTCCCCTTACTTGGAACCTTCGTAGGTACAGGGATTCCAGGCGCTGGACCCCGCCCCCTCGTTGTCAGTTTTGTCTGGTGCCTTCCGTCTGGGTGGCTGTGCCGCCGTGCTTCAGACCGCAGCAGGCTCGCCGGGATGGACAGCTTTCCCTGCGTTTCCAGCAGACCTGGGCAGGCTAGGAGGAAAGAGCAGGCAGCGGACTTGGCTTTTTCAAAAAACGTTGTGGCTAAAAAGTTATAAAGTAACAGATGGGTGTGCTTAGAAAAGTTCAAAATGAAAGCTATGACCATCTCCGAATGGTAAGCGCATCGTGTGACTGAGGTCTGGACGTCCACCCAGCAATCTGGTTTGGGTGTAAATAAACCCTGGCATCTTTGTGCCCCTGGAAAGCAGGCGACAAGGCCAGCCCTGACAGCCTTGAGACATCTCAGGAGCCGCTGCTCGTAGGTGTTGAGGAAAATCCTAGAACAGGGTTGAACAGGGTAGTGGTATATTCTTTGTACTTCCCTTTCTGTGTAAAATGTCTCAGAGTTTATAGAAGCCAGCACTGCCCTGCCACCTGCCCTAGCCCCCGCTGGCGGGTGGCCAGCTGACGGGTAGACTCAGTTTTGCAGGCACACACTGTGCCCATTGGGTTGCCGGTCGAGAGGACTGCTCTTGCTCTCCAGAGGCAGAGTGATGCAGTAGTGAATGTGCGGCCTGCAGAGCCCTTGTGCGTGGGACCCAGCTGCTTACGGGATGTCGAGAGACCCCGAGACACTAGCTACTGACCTTCCACACACCTTGCACTTGCCTTTGGGAAGTCGGGCTATTGCTGATTATAATGGACTGATGCTGTATGTACCACGTGCTAGCATCACTCTGTTGCTGACCGAAAGATGGGGGTTTTGAGTCTGCCTGAGGGTGCTGTGGTAGAAAGGCCTGGCAGTCTCTTTCTGAAGACTGAGCCTCAGAGGGCCCTGAGGAGCACAGTCTGCTGGGGCAGGCACACGTGGGGCTGCCCAAGTCAGGATCAGTCCGACAGCCAGTGGTTAATGAACTATCACAGGTCTCAACCGACCCTTGGGGTGACGTGTGAGCCTGCTGGGGACCCCGCTATGGACATGTCTCCTCAGTGATCCTCAGGAAGGCGGGGTCACCCTTTTCCTTCTGATCAGCTCAGCCTAGGGGCTTGTCGGGCTGGGCAGGGGTGTTGCCGCCAGTCTCTGGAGAACTCTGTTCTCTGCCCACAGGCCACCAGGGGAGCTTCTGCATGCTCTGCGTCATGCAGAACCACATCGTCCAGGCCTTCGCCAACAGTGGCAACGCCATCAAGCCTGTCTCCTTCATCCGGGACCTGAAAAGTAAGGGGCACGGCCATCAGGCCCGGCTTAGCTTGGGGCTGCCCAGTGGGCGGTGGGTGCAGCAGGGCCCAGCCATGGGAAAGGAACCTGTGTCTCCTTGGGGCTGTGGTGCACTCAAGGGTTAGCTATGCACCCCTCCCTGAGGCACGGAGTGTCCTGCCTGAGGAATGCATGGCACTCGGCAGACACCTGCGTGCCTGGGCTCCTGGTGTTCCGTGCTGGCTCTGTGGCATGCCGTCTCTGAGCCCTGCGGTGGTGGGAGGGGCTGGCCTGGTCCTCTGCACCAAAAGGACTGGCAGGAGTAGTGCAGACCCTCTCTGCCCACTGATGGCCTTCTCCCTCCCACAGAAATCGCCCGGCACTTCCGCTTCGGGAGCCAAGAGGACGCCCATGAGTTTCTGCGGTACACCATCGATGCCATGCAGAAGGCCTGTCTGAACGGCTATGCCAAGTACGCCCAAGGGTGGGCAGACACAGGCTTCCCACGAAGACTGGCTCCTCCTACCACCCCTCGCTCAGGCTATGGGCTATGGTCAGGGGCATGCAGCAGCCCTCGGGAGAGAAGATGGCCCACAACTCTGTGGGCACACCTCCCCATCATGTCATTAACCATGCTAGTGTTTTCGTTCCTGATCTCTGGAGCCCACCCGCAAGAGCAGGAGGTTGTGGGATTCCACGTGTCCTTATGAGAGAACTTGGACGTGACGTAGGCAGGGAGCGTTGATGTTGAGAAATGGAAGGCTGGAAAGCCCGAGCCTCACAGTCGCATGGATGGCCGTAGGTTAGGGCGTTTGCTCTGTGCTTCCCTTCTGGTGTCTCTGCCTGGTGGCCTAGTGCTCACATGTCAACTGTTAACCACAAGGTCAGCAGTTCGAAACCACCAGCTGCTCCTTGGAAGAAAGGTGAGGTTTTCTGCTCCCAGAGAGAGTTTCAGTCTTGGAAAACCCCAGGTGTGGTCCTGCACTGTCCGGTAGCAATGCGGAACCCGCAGTGGGTTATTTGTGGGGCTGTGATTCTCAGGGTCAGCAGTTCGAAATCACCAGGTGAAAGACAGGCTCTCTACTCCCGTCCAGAGTTTCCGTCTCGAGAACCCCGGGCAGTCACTAAGAGTCGGCATCACTCCGTGGCAGTGAGAGTTGTCATGGTTAATGAGGTTGGGTGGCATCGAGGAGTAGGCTCGGGGCTGTCGCTGCAAGGTCAACGCACCAAACTCACGAGCTGGTCCTGGGGAGAAAGATGAGGCACGCCGTCCCTGCCCACCATTACCATGATGCCACTGCCGGTCTCCATCCCTCCCCACCTCCTGCTGCACTCCGCTCGCTCAAGGCTTGGAGCTCAGTATCTCCCTCGCCCTCTGATGGGAATTTGTCTCTTCCTTTCGTCTTTTTAACTTGAATTTCACATGGAGCCTGGTTTCTGATAGTCCCAAATGCTTGTTTGAAGGTGCAAAGGGTCCCCCTTTCTTCATCCTGTGTGGTGATGGCCTTTGATGAAGCCCTGGGGCCCTGTCTCCATGTCTCTCCCAAGGGCAGACACCTGGAGACTCACAGGACTCCTGGGCCCAGCATGCCCCCTCTGGCAGCTCAGAGAAGTGCAGCCTATTCTGACCTGCAGAGTATCCCCCACCCCCCACCTCTTTGTGGCTCCCCTGCCCTTCACTAACTGCTCTCCTGGGGTGCCTCTCCATCCTTATTACCTCCACATCCGTATCTGTTACCCCTGGCTGCGTGCCCCTGGGAACCCCAGAGTCAGTGCCCAGGACATTCAGCCTCACACCCTACCCCCTCCCCTGGCAGCAGTGACCTCAGGTGACAACCACTACCGTCCTTATTCCTCTCCCTGCTGACTCAGGCCCTGCACGGGGCCCTGGGAATGGGCCTTGGTCTTCTGCTCCTGTTCTCTGGCACCTTGCAGTGTGGACGCAGTCGGGCCAGCGGCCACCCTTCTCTGAGGGTTGGCTGTTCGGGGACGGCCCTGCCTGTTTTCTGGTGTGGTGACATCTTTTCTCCGAGTGAAGCTACACCTGGCAGATAGACCAAGGGGCCCTATGTTGGTCCCCCAAATCTTACGTGTGTGTGTATGAGAAAGAGAAAGAGAGAGCTAGCTAGCTAGCTCACTTCCAGGGCTGGGGCGTGAACCAGCACAGATGGGAGGGCCTGGGCAGTGGTGGAGATGCGGAGCCCACAGTGGGTTCTATGGATGGCAACTTCAACTGCACTTTGAGGGGTGCTGAGGAAGCCTGGCCTGTGAGGGGCTGCCCTAGGGATGGGGACGGGAGAGTGTGGCTTCTGGGAGAGCTGTGGACCCAGGGTTGGAGGGACACACAGGGTGTAGACCACACAGTCGGTTGCCCCAGCGTCCAGTGGGCAGACTGCCAAGCTGTCTGGGGGTCGCTGGCCATTCAGAGGGTGCTTAGGCAGGGGTGCGTGAGCGCCAGGAACAGGCTAGCTGGAGGCATTTGCCTCTAGATCTTTCTTGCCGGACTGGAGGCTGCTGCGGGGAGGTGTCAGTGTCCAGAGCTGTGCTCTCTTTGGGACCTGGGTACTTCCTGGCCGCCCTGACCCAGGCCATGGAGTCTAAAGGGGACATGGCTCTCAGGGTGGTTTGCTTGCTCCCCGGCCCTTCACTGTTCCTCAAGGTGTGGTGTATGTGCAGGAGGGGAGGGGCCTGGGCCTGGAGAAGGACAGGGTGGGCGACTGGGAGGGTGGGCCTGTCCTATAGAAAGACCTCTCCCTGTTCCTCTATCGAGATTGTGAGTGAGCGAGGCTCCGGTGAGCCAAGCGAGCTGCTTGGGCCCCTCCTTGGTGGCCACATGCGGCTGCCCACCGAGGAGCAGAGCGGGGGCCTGGGCTGGGGCGTCTTTAGAAGGGACAGGACAGTAGAGAGGTCGCAGCAGGCAGTGAAGGGTGAAGTCCTGCCGAGGGTGGTGCAGGGCTCTATAGTCCCCTGTGCTCTATCTGCAGGCTGGACCGCCAGACGCAGGCCACAACTCTGGTCCATCAGATTTTCGGTGGTTACCTCCGCTCCCGTGGTAAGTGAGGCCGCCTTCCTCTCCGACCCAGAAACCAAACACTGGGGTCTGGTGGGGCATCAGAGGCCTGCCCCGCACAGTGGTCATGGGCAGGTGGCCAGTCCAGTGGCACATTGCTGTCTGCCCGGGGATGGTGGGGGAAGCAGCATGCCGTGATGCTGTGGGGACAGGTGTTCTTGGACAGAGAGAACCAGGCCAGATCCAAGCGGGTGGTTCCCCTCCACAGGGGAGGGGAACATGATAGGCTGGCGGAGGGGGGTGGGGGGAGAGGTTGCGGGGCTAGCTTGAGTAGGTGTCTGGGGATACACTTGAGCAAGGCTTGAGGCTGTCCCCCGCTTCAGATAACTGTGGGCCTCAGGGACTGTGGGCTGGGTGCATTCCAGTGTCTGGCCAGGGCCCCCTGCAGAGGCCACTGTCCAGTCCTTGGTCACCATCCACTGTCTGCCCACCATCACGGCCTCCCTTCGTTGCAGTGAAGTGTTCCGTGTGCAAGAGCGTCTCAGACACATACGACCCCTACCTGGACGTTGCACTGGAGATCCGGGTAACGGCCGGTGTCCATGGGCACGTGGCGGGCAGGAAATGGGGGAGGGGCGGGTGGTGGTTGGTGGGTCTGTACTGTCTACGTTGAATCTGGATCCAGTAAATAGGGTTCCTCAAAATGGACAGGGAAGCACTTCAGATCTGCTGCAGTGCACCCCGATCCCTCCCTGGTTCCTGTCTAGCTCTTCCTTACCAGTCTTTAGAAAGGTGGGGGGTGGGGGTGTCAGGACTCAGTTTTGCCGCCTGAACTCCTGAGCGGGGAATGTTGCTGACTATGTACATGCGTTGGGGAATCCTGGTAGAATAGTGGTTATGAACTGGGCTGCTGACCCCACGGTCCAGGCTTCCAGCCCACCAGCTTTCAGCTCCCATAAAGAGTTACAGTCTCCGAAACTCAGGGGGGCTGTTCTCCTTGGTCCTGTGGGGTCACTGAGTCAGAATTGATGGGATGGCAGTGTGTTTGGTTGGTATATGCAGGGAGGTTGCTGGTGGTGCCATCATTAAGCATTGGGCTGCTTACCCTGAGGTCAGTGGTTTGAACCCACTGGCCTCACCTTGGAAGACAGATGAGGCTGTCTGCTCCTGTAAAGACTCTCCACCATGGAAAACACTTGGGATCAGCTCTACTCTGTCCTGCAGAGTCCTTGTGAGCTGGATTGACTTGGCGTCAGAGGGTTTGGCTTGGGGAGAGTACACTGGGGCAGAGTCTTGAGGGCAGCGCCCTTTCCCTGGTGGGTTGCCTGGGCCTCCGTAGGTGGATGCCACCAGCTGCAGTCTCTGGGCTGGTGCAGTGGGATGCTTTGAGACTGGCAGGCTCCAGGGCCCCTGGTCCCGCCCCTCTGCCATGGACGCAGGGGCCTTGGAGAGTAGCAGTCAGCGGATGTACGTTGTGCAGTGAAGCTTTGTGATTTGCTGCCTCAGCCAGAACGGGCCTTGCCTTTGGCATTCCCGAGTCAGCAGGCGCCCCCGCCCCACCCCCTTTGCCCCTTTCAGCAGGCAGCCAACATCGTGCGGGCCTTGGAGCTGTTTGTGAAACCGGACGTGCTGAGTGGGGAGAATGCCTACATGTGTGCCCAGTAAGTGTGGCCCACTCCCCTGGGGTCCTTAAGTAAGTGGCCCATGGCCCTGGGGTCCTTAGGTAACTGGCCCACTCCCCTGGGGTCCTTAGGTAACTGGCCCACTCCCCTGGGGTCCTCAAGTAAGTGGCCCACTCCCCTGGGGTCCTTAAGTAAGTGGCCCACTCCCCTGGGGTCCTTAAGTAAGTGGCCCACTTCCCTGGGGTCCTTAAGTAAGTGGCCCCTGGGTCCTTCTAACAGAGGAAGTCTTTCTAAGTACCAATGGGACAGGGACCTCGAAGCATGAGAGCCTGACTGCTCTCACCCTGCCCCCTCTCCTGCGGGTGGGCATACTCTGTGTTGGCTCTGAGCATGTCCCTCACCAGCTGCTCTCATCGGTGGCCTTGGGGTGCTGTCCCGTTTGGTGCCCACAGTGAGTGTGCTCTCCTGCTCACTGATGGGTGAGTGGTTCCAGACCACTTTGAGGTACCTTGCAGAAAGTCCTGGCGATCACTCCTGAAAAGTCACCCCGAAAGCCCTGAGCCACAAGGGGCTCCGTGAGCTGGACTACACACAGAGTGCTGGCTGGGACTCGGTTCCCCATGTCCCCCTCCTTGGTGGGAGTCGTTTCAGCCCCTCACAGCAGCCACCTCGTGCCTCTGGGTCCCCTTCTTCACTTGTCTCCAGCGGTGCTGAGGTTGTCCTCCCGCTGTCTACTGCCCTTCATCCATGCTGCCCTCTCGGCCCCTGGTGGGCGGTGGGTACACACGTGTCTCAACTCCTCCCTGCTCTCTGCTGCCTTCCAGGAAGAGGTGGCTGTCACCGGGGAGGGTGCAGGCAGTGGGGCCACCGGGGGGCCCGTTATCACGGTTCTCCCCTCCCTCCCTGGGGCAGAAACGCCCATAGTTGGTGGTTTTCATGTTGAATTGTTGGCGTGACGGCCACTCAGCAGTCAGGGTCCCGCTCCAGAGTGTCTCTGATGGACCAGTTCAGTCGTTGGCCTGTTCACCGCATCCCGTGTCCAGGTGCTTGGTTCCCAGAGCTCTCGACTGCCCCCTCCCCAGCCCTTCGTCCCTTCTCATCATGGGGTCCCTGTGGTTCGGTTGGCAGTGCTCTGACAGCCCCGCCCCTGAGAGGCACCACTTCAGCGCAGGGTGGCTGGTAACCACAGTGGTTTCTCTCTGTCCCGTAGCTGCAAGAAGAAGGTCCCAGCCAGCAAGCGGTTCTCCATCCACAGAGCTTCTAGCGTCCTGACCTTGTCCCTCAAGCGCTTTGCCAACTTTAGCGGGGGCAAGATTACCAAGGTGAGTGCCCACGAGTGGGGCCGAGGGCAGGGCTCTAGCGGGACCCTGCTTCAGGATTCTACCCTCTTCTGGGAGGGCCAGGCTGCCTGGGGCAACAGGTGTGGTCGCCCTTGGGTTCCCACTGTCCCCCACCCTGTCCGGTGTTACCCGGAACAGTTGCATTTGCAGCTGTGGCTTTCTGAACGGGGCACAGAGCGGAAGTCCCCTGCTGCACCAGCGGGGCCAGGCCCCACTGGGAGCCAGGTCACTGTGGCTGCACTCTGGAGGAGCCGCTGTTTCTCTTAACATCCGGGGCTGGGGTCCCCGCACAATGCAGTTTGAGAATGAATGGTCTGTTTGGGGGCGGTGACTGGGCCTCTCATGCTTGGCACTTGGGACTATGGGCTTGTCTCCCGGACACTGTCTGGCTGAAGAGGCCAGGCCTACAGAGGACACCCGGGGACTTGAGCAGTGTCCATGGAGGAAACCCACTGTCTTCATGTCCCTGTCCCCGGAGACTTGGGGAGACCCCACCTACTGGATCGTTCCTTGAATGACATTTCAGACCAGGCCCTTCTAGGTGGGGGCCAGTTAGTGGACACTCGAAGTGGGGCAGCAGCTGGAGGGGACCCATCCCCTTCAGAGTGTGGCAGCACCCGTGGGGGTGGGCATTGGTCATGGCACGCACAGGAGGACGTACATTTCTCAGCTGCACCCAGTGACCACTGTGCATGAGTGTGAGCAGGTGTGTTATGCCCCTTCCGAGTGTCCATGTCCCAGCTGCACCCAGTGACCACTGTGCATGAGTGTGAGCAGGTGTGTTATGGCCCTTCCGAGTGTCCATGTCTGGAGGAAGTGCTAAGTGACATTTACCATGGCATAGTCACACAGAAGTACACCGGCCACCACAGAGGGGGTCCCGTGGCCTTGGCACACCACACCCCTGCATTCCCCAGCACGTTCCAGCCATGGGGTGTGACAAAGGGAGAGAGTCCCCTTCCTCCTCTGCTGCTGGGGACCAGGAGTGGGGGGAGCAGCTCATCCGGAGGCCAGGCCAGGGACCAGCTGTTTACCACGTGCCACAGCAGTGCAATCAGGCTCTAAAGGCCTCTGCCCACCGGGGCTCTGCAGCCCTGTTGCCGTGCCAGTCCCTGCGGAATCCTGGGGAGAAAGTCGTGTGGCTGCCTTCTTCCAAGCTGAGTGGTGCTAGCCATGCTCAAACTCTCTCTCCCGCACAGGACGTGGGCTACCCCGAGTTCCTCAACATCCGCCCGTACATGTCCCAGGGCAGCGGGGAGCCGGTCACCTACGGGCTGTACGCCGTGCTGGTCCACTCGGGCTACAGCTGCCACGCTGGCCACTACTACTGCTATGTGAAGGTCAGTCGCCGCTCCCGGACACCGCAGCAGAGAATGTGCCACCTTCTGCCCAGTCCCCAGTCCGCTCTGCACGCACAAACCAAACCCAATCTCACCCCCTGCTCTCGAGCTCACCTCTCGGGTCTGTAAGGCGGCTGCGGGGTGGTGCGGACAGCCTCACCTGGCTGCCACAGCCCAGCCAGCGGGTCACACGGCCAACGCCTAGCCCGCTGCACTGGGGAGAAGAAGCCTTCCAAGAGCCTGGACTCTGGAGTGTCGTTGGGGCTCACGGGGAACCCCGGGCTATGGGTGGGGTGACATTAGTGCTTTGTCCCGAGCCCCCAGAGGCCTCTGGTGACGACAGGCTGGCAGGAGAAGTTGAGTTGTGAGCATGCCCCACCCAGCAATACTGTCGGTGAGGGGCTGATCCCTTGGGCTTGAGAGGAGCTGGGCGCATTCAGAACTATGCAAGTGCCAGACATGTTGGCGCGAGGTCATCACCGGCCCTCACGAGGCACGTGTGCTGACTGCCCTGCCTGGTCTCCTGTCTCCCTGTGCCCCAGGCCAGCAACGGGCAGTGGTACCAGATGAACGACTCGCTGGTGCACGCCAGCAACATCAAGGTGGTCCTGAACCAGCAGGCCTACGTGCTCTTCTACCTGCGGTAACGAGCTCCTCACCCCCACTCCCCTCCCCCCCCAGGGCTGGGAGTGCTTGGCAGGAAGCCGGGGAGGACACAGCTGTTGGAGGCCAGTCCTCAGCCTTCCCTCACCAGCCTCTCTGACCGACCCGTCTGCCGTTCCTCTGACACTTTTGTGTGGGGGTGGATGGTGACCACCGGACCAGCACCTGATGAGCCTGTCCTAGGCCCCATCAGCAGGGCCTTTTTCCGAGACTGCCCCTCCTCGGGGCTCTGGTGGTGGAGCCCTGTTAACTACAGGTCAGCAGTTTGAAACTGCTGGCTGCTCGAAGGGAGAAAGCTGAGGCTTTCTACTTACAGGGTTGCGGTCTGGGAAACCCTCAGGGGAACTGCCCCATGCTATCAGGTCACTGTGAGTCAGCAGTGGCTCCATGGCCGTGGGTTTGGTTTGGGTGCTCGCCTCACCTTGGGCTTGGGAGGTGCTTTGGCTGCCCTGCGTTGCTGCTGAAGGCTCTCTGCTCCCTGATACACGGCTCTTGCCCCAGAAGAAGCCAGGCTCTGTGCTGCCCGGGGCGGTGCCTAGGCTCTGACGGGCTGTGGAGACACGTCCCTGGTTGAGGACAAAGCAAGACTGAGGACAGGCTAGTGCGGGCAGCCTGTGGCACCCCCTGATGGCTTCCTTCCTTCTACAGGATCCCCAGCTCCAAGAAGAGCCCCGAGGGCCCCATCTGCAAGGCAGCCTCTACCCTCCCCAGCCGCCCCAACTCCACCCCAGACCCCCTCAAGAAGAACATCAGCGGGGTGGCATCCTCCCCTCTGACCAGCAAGGTAACCCCCTTTGGCGGACAGACGGGCAGCATCACTGACCTTCCCTGCAGGCCTTGGAGTCTCAGACACAGGCCACCTGGGGCTTGGAGCCCCACTTCTGGGGGATGTGGGGATTGGGGCTGGGTTGTCTTCTCTGGGAATGTGGCTGTCGACAAAGCTGGAGCCAGAGAAGGAGGAGGTGGGCAGGAACAGGGGGACCAGAGCCAGCGTACAAGAGAGACAGCACTCCTATGTCGCACACTGTTACACTCACGCTGTCACCCTTCCCCTGCACCGTTAGCTCAGCTTGAGGACAGCCCGCCCATGACAGACCCGAGCAGGCCCTTCACTTTAAATTTCACTTTAAATGTGTGTGTGCGCGCGCGCACCTTTACACACCACAGTTGGGCCGTGCCAACACGCACAATCTGGTGATGTTGGTTACGTTCTCGGAGCTGTGCAGCTGTAGTCACGTCTCTCCGAGTGAGCTTCTGTCCTGGCATTTAACTCTGGAAGTACCACTGAGGCGCTGCAGTGGCTACGTGATGCGGAAGCTGTGTCGCTGTGGTCCGTTGTGCTCCTGTGCGGTGGTCCCCTGAGTGAGTCCTTGTTCCAGGACATGTACAGAGTGAGCGAGCAAGCAAGGGGACACGGGTGTCTGTAGCCGAGCCAGGTGGCTCGGCAGACAGGTAATACACACACATGCGTGCATACCCCCTGAGGTTTTGAAAAGTGTCTGGATGGTGGTGTTGGAAGACAGCTGACTTGTTCCGTGAGCTCCGTGAAGCCCCCTCTTATGGTGTGCACAGAGAGGACGGCAGTAAAGCTAAGGAGTTTGCGCTGAAACCTGTTCCCCTTGGGAGACCCTGCTGGTACTTGAAAGAGCAGGGACAGAGCTTCCAGCAGCAGCACAGCCACGAGCAAGACCGCAGACTGACCGACAAGGGGTGGGCAGTCTTTACTGGTGAAGCTAAACTCCCACTTGGGTTTTCAGAGTCCTTCAGAGGATGTTTGGTTTAAGGTTTAAAGATGGTCTCAAGACAACAGCTTGAGGAGCCCATCCAGCCTCCGTGGTTCCAGAAACTTTGGATTCCATGAGCACTTGAAATTCTGTTCTGCACCTTCCCCCTTTTGATCAGGGTTCCTTCTGTGGAATCTCTTGATGGCAATGTTCAGTTACTGGTCACGGTACACCTCAGCTTCTGGTGTCCCAGATGTCACAAAGGAGGCTACCTGAAGATCGTTCAGCGTTGGCAGCAGTAACCGGGTACCAGAGACCCGAGCTGGCTTCAGAGTGGATGGCATTGCTGTGCTGTGAACGGAGAGCAGCAAACAGATGTGCTTCCTTGACTATGCAGAGGCCTTCGGCTGTGTGGAGTGCGCAGCCACGGATAGCACTGAGGAGACTGGCACTTGCAGAGCCTGTACGTTGACCAAGCGGTAGTCACTGCGAGAGAGCAAGGGAGTGTTGTGTGCTCTAGAATCTGGGAAGGTGTTTGTCATGGCTATATCTGTTCACCATCTGCATGCTGAGCACACTCGGACTCACGCTGGGTAAAGTAGAAAGGCAGCGAAGAAGACGTGGACTGACACGGTGGCTGCAGCCATGGGCTCGGACGTGCTAATTGTGAGGCTGGCGCAGCACCAGGCCGTGTTCTGTTGTCCACGGTGTCGTGTCGCTCAGGGGCAGAGCCCCCTTGACGGCACCGGACAGCAGCAAAGCAAGGCTGTCTGCTTGAGCACCGCGCTCTTGTGAGCGCTCCCCGTGGGACCGAGGTGGCAATACGGCTGACTGGAAAGATTGGACAGGACTCTCAGGGTTCATGAGGAGGGTCACCAGGGTCACGTGGCATCGTTGTGCACGTGGACACGCTGAGGTGGTGTGGCCCTGCTGTGACCCTTCTCATCGACAAGTATAAAGAAGTAGTTGTAAAGAGAGGGGGCAAAGGCGGAAATGTTAAATACTGACATCAAACCCAACCCAACCTCAATTGCCACCCAGTCAGTCTTGGCGGCCTGGCGGCCCGGAGCACAGAGCAGCACTGCCCGTGTGGGTTTCCCAGGGGCAGATAGTCTCATCTTCCTCCAGCCGAGCAGCCTGGGGGTTCGAGCAGCTGCTGGCCTTGTGACCCACTGGCACTTAAGACTCATGGTCTACGTGCAAGGTTGGCGATCCCTGCAGCCTAGGCCCTGAAACTCAGGGGCCGCACGGGCATTGCCCAGAGGCTGCCGGTGTCCCGGGGATCGCTCAGGTGCCCTGCGCTGAAGCCTGCCGTTCACGCCCACCCAACCAAAGTGAGTGCATGCAGGTCCCCCGGTGCTCACAGCAGCGCCCTGGGAGCCATGCTCCTGCCGGGGAACAGCTCCCAAGAAAATAGACGAGACTCCTTTCAAAGCTCCGGAAGGGAGGCGTGAAGCCAGGGAGCGCACACTGAAAGAGGCCCGGGTTCAGCTTTGCGTCTATCTGTAGCCGTCCTCCAGCCGCGTGCCACTCTGCAGCAGAAGGGTTCTACTGGTGACCGACAGGCCTGGCTGCGACGATGGGAACAGGTGCTCACAGCTCGAGGCCACCCCAGCCCCTAGCCACTGTGGTCACAGCCAGAGGGTCCACTTCTGGAAACCTGGCTGGCTCGAGTCCAGACAAAGCTTCCACCCTTGGGTTGTTGGACAAGGCCCTGAGCTGGCTGCCCTGGCCAGGGCAGAATGAGGCAAAAACGAGGTGAGCAGCTGGGGGTGTGCAGGGTGTCTGCGAGCAGGAAGGCCGGACAGAGCCTTCAGTCGCAGGGTAGACTCTGAAGGTATCTCCCGTGGCCGAAGTCGGAGCATTTCGGAGCTGCGAGAATGAGCCGTGTGGAGATGCTGTGGCCATCCGTGCCTGGAGAGTGTGTGAAGCCAGGCTGGGCTGCTTACACCCAGCCAAGCATTTGTAGAGCAGTGGTTCCCAACCTTCCTGAGGCCGTGACACTTTCATACAGTTCCGCATGTTGCAGTGACCCCCAACCATAACATTTTCGTGGCTACTTCATCATTGTAATTTTGCTACTGTTATGAATTATAATGTAAGTATTTGATATGCAGGATGTATTTTCATTGTTATAAACTGTACGTAATTAGACATAAAGCATAGTGATTAATCACAAAACAATATGTAATTACATATTGTGAAATATGTGTTTTCTAATGGCTAGGCAACTCCTGTGAACGGGGTTGCCCACAGGTTGAGAACCCCTGGTCTAGATGCTGAGACTGGAGGTTGCTTTTTGTTCTTTGTCAGTGTTTTTGGTAATTTTCCAGTCTTACTGAGTAAAGATTGCGATGGAACACACGTACACACGCACCCCTTCCACACACAGCGCCCAATCTACTAAGACTATCTCCAGACAGGGAGATATCCACATAGATCAGGAGTCCGGCTGGCCTGCCTGGGGGTCACCAGCTTGAACCCACCAGCCACCCCCAGGGGGAGAGATGAGCTGGACGGTCAGGGACCATGGGGGCACTTCCGCCGAGTGTGCTGGGCTGCACGGGCCCGGGGCACAGGGTGGGGTCTGACCGAGCCTCCTTTCTGCTCTGTTCTCTCCCAGCGACAAGACCCCATGACCCCGAAGAAGCTGCAGGCCGCGGAGGAGCTTGGCGTGCCTGTCTCCCGAAACGGCTCCCTAACTGGCCTGAAGCCACACAATGGGACGGTCCCTCAAAAGCCGCCCTCGGGGACTCTATTCCCCAAACTCTCCAAAATGCAGGTGCACACGCCTACCATTCTGGATGAGCCTGGGAAGAAGGCCAAGAAATGCGCCCCCCTGCAGCACCTCTGCCTGTCCCCCAAAACCTCTCAGGGGCCCCGCGGCACCAGCGACTGGAGTGGTGGTGGAAGCAGGTCAGAGAGCCGGCGGCCGGGCTGGGACAGCAAGGACACCGTCCCCTCTACCTCACCGAAGCTCCTGGCCCGAGCAGCCACCAATGGGCACGGGCTGAAGCCCCGCGACCAGAGCCCCGACTCCTGCTCCTCTTCCTCCTCGTCCTCGACACGAGGCTCCAGCAGCTCCAGCCCTGACCACTCAGCCAACAGCGCCACCCCCCAATCCCCCAGGAGTGGCGCCGCCCGCCCCTGCAATTCTCAGGAAACCGACTGCCCTGCCAACGGTCACCCCAAGGCGCTACCGCGGGGAGGCGACCCCAAAATGGTGAAGCTGAAGGCCCCCACCTTGAGCAGCACGGCCACAGAGGCTGCCAGCATCCTGTCTCCACCCCCAGCCAAGAAACTGGCCCTGTCAGCTGCCAAGAAGGTGGGCAGGGGCCACAGGCTACTTGTTCTCCGGGGGGAGGGTCTGCACGCTGGGAGCTGGGGCACCTTGGGGTGGCTGTGGTGCTAACGACAGTAGAGGGGCAGCCCAGGCTCCATGGTTTCGGCTTGGCAGTTAGGCAATCGGGGAGACCAGTATCCCCGGGAGGTGGCCTCGCAGATGTAGGGGGCCTGGAGGTGGGGCGCAGACCCTGACTGGGCCAGCAGGCCGGGGTCCCAGGTGGCAGTGACACTGCACTGTGGTCACGGTCACGGCCAAGCTGGGCTTTTGTGTAACTCCTTCCTTGGTTCCTTTCTGTTTCTAACCAAAACCACTCTGATTCTTCTTCCACCACCCACCCTCCCGTCTCCTCCCTCGCCCTTACCCTCCCTCCTCTCTGGGCTCCTTGTGTTGTGTCTGTCTGTCTGTCTGTTTTCATTTGCTCTCATGTTCATTTGCCCTCTTCACTCACGGAAACCTTTTTTAGACCACCAAGTTTTTATTTATGTCGATAACTGCAGGCCCGCACCCTGCGGAGGGCGAGCACCACTGACCTCTGTCCACCTCCCCGCCCACCGTCCACTGGGCCGGCCAGTCAGAGCAGGTGAGCTGGGGGCTGGGTGGGGGCTGTGGGGAGACGCAGAGCCAGGAGGCCCAGAGGTGCCCCATCTGGCGAAGAAGAGTCGGCTGCCCACTGAGGGCAGCCCTGGAGGCGCGGTGGCCAGTCACCCTTCCCTGGAGGCACACTGGTTAAAACTCAATAACCAGAGGTTCCTCAAACGACAGGCCAGGCAACCCTTCCCAAAGCCCCCGGACTGTGGAGAGTAGCCGAGTGGCATGGGGCCCTGGTCGATCCAGTGAGCCTGTGGGCACCAAGCCTGCCTGCATCAGGCTGTTTGCAGACCCCTGGACGCCCGTCTGTGATCTGATCACCACAGTAGGGTTGTCGGGCTGGCTGCGAGCATGGCCTCCAGTGCAGGGACTCACTCTTGTCCTTGATCCTGGCCTTCAGACACACTTCCCGGGGCGGGGGCTTCCCCAAGGCACTGCTGCGACAGCTAGGGTGGCCGAGAGAGCGTGACCAGTGCACTGTGGTTTGGTGGCTGCTGAAGCTCCAGCTTGGTTGGGCGGAGTGGGCTGCCTGCTGCTCACAGCATGGCCTCTCCCAGACGGCCTCCTCCCCATCGCGTGTGCTCCTTGCATGGGCCATCCCCTCGGCAGGGCTCTGACGAGGCCTCCTGTGGAATATTTCCCTAAGCGGGGGGACCCCTCCGCCCTCAGATGTGGTTTCCTTGGCGGAGCCCCCCACAAAAGAGCGACGCGGGTCCAAGAGCATGGTTGTGCGGGTCCCTGGCGGGACCAACTCTGTGTCCTGCCCTGCCCCACTGACATGGGACTGCCCTCCTGGTGGGGTTGCCGTCCCCCCAAACCCTGCCCCGAGTCCTTCTCCTGGCCAGGGTACCCATCTCCCCAAGGCCTACATAGCCATCCCCCCAAGGTCCACTGACTCCTTCTGAATTCCTAGTGGGGGGTGTCCATCCCTGGAGGCCTGCTCCAATTCGGAGAGGCTGAGCCCGGGATGTTGGCAATGGGTCCCGGCGTACAGGCCCTGCTGGCTGAGGACAGGGGGTGCCAAGTGCTGCCTCCTGCGTCTCTGGCCCGGGTGTGCAGCTTGTCTGTCCTCCTGCTTCCAGTGACCAGAGTTGCTGGAGACGCATGCACACCATTGAGGTCGGGGAGTCAGCAGGGGTCTGGGGGGGGGTCCTCATGCTTGGCTGTCTTTGCAGGACAGTTCCCGCCCCCACACCACCGCCAAGCTACCCACGGCCGCCCTTCCCACCCCACACCACGTGTCTTTCATCGTCTACTAGCTCCCACCTTCTTGGGAGAACAGAGCCACGGAGCTTACCCTCTGCCCCCACCGCCCAGCCTCGGGTCAATGGGGCTTCCACACACCCCCAGGACCACCTGCAGGAGGCCGCAGCCCCCCAGAGTGTTTCTCGGAAGAAAAAGAAGCACCGCTCAGGAGACACCGGACGTCTGTGCCTGGAGGCGGGCTCCTGCCAGCCCAGCGGGGATGCCATCCCAGGGCCTCGGGGGAAGAGGAGGAGGAGGAAGAGGAAGCACTCAGAGGGCACTCTGTCAGGGGAGCCAGCTGGGGATCCACTGGAGGGCAGGGGGCCGCAGGTGGTGAACGGGCAGCAGGTTGGACAGGCAGCGGGTGCGCACTGGGAGGACAGCGGCAGCAGGAAGAAGAGGAGGAAGTGTGTGGAGGGTCTCCTGGGGGAGGAGAGTGGCCCTCAAACCCCAGCCTCGCACAGGTAAGGGCAGCTGTGGGCCCGCAAACAGGCACGGGGTGGTCCTGAGGCGGGCAGGCGGTAGGCCTGTGCCGTTGGTGGTGAGTGGGGGTGGCCATCACAGGATGGCACTGCTGATGCACGTCCAGTGTGCACCGGCAGTTGCAGGCTTCAAGAGTCCTGTGGGTCTCACATCCTACACACTGGACTGTGGGGCCCTGACCACACACTGGCACTAGGAGCTGGTGCTCTTGGTCCTCTGGGACTGGGGTGGTGTTTCTCAGGCGGTGTTCCTCCTTCTCTGGGGACTGGGGTCCAGAGTAATGCTCTGCAGGCCGTTCTTGTGGGCTGCTTGTGTGTGTGTGTACATTTTTCAGGGACGTCCCTGTGTCCTGGTTGGGCCTGGGGAGGCATTTTTGAGGGCACTCCTCGACAGACTGCACTGGGGCACAGTGCACCCTTTCTGGGTGTATGGTAGGGGCACTGACCCAACTCTGGCTCCACAGCCACGATGCCACTGCCCCTGAGATGGTGGCCGAGTGTCCGAGGAAGAGGAGGAGGAAGAAGAGAAAGCGGGAGTCCCAGCAGGACGAGGATGTGAGCGAGCCTCCCAGTGGCCTGGCCAGTGTCCTGCCCCAGGAGCGTCCAGCCCCCGAGCTTAGTGGCCACGTGCCTCACATGAACGGTAAGCAAGGCAGCTTCTGTCTGGGCATAGTCTGATGTGACCAGGTGGCCACTTGTCCTCTGCAAGAGTCTGGCTCAGGGCATGTGACGTGAACACTGCAGGGTCTTCTGGGCCAGAGTTGTCCGTCTGTGCCTCCAGCCTGTGTGTCATGGGGGCTATCGGGCATGCTGTTGGCCTCTCATTTCCCTGCATCAGGCACAGTGAGGACAGGTGGCCCTCCAGTTAAGGCCCCGTCAACAAGGCAGAGAAACCTGGCAGACACCCCAAGCTTGGTTCTGCTTGCCCAGCTGCCAGCAAAGCCGAATGTGGACAGGTAGGGGCTGGTAATCAGTGCCGGGCAGTGAGGGAGGCCGTCTGCAGGCAGCATGGAGGGAAAGCTCATGAGCTGCAGGGGGCGCTGGACAGCAGGTCCAGTCATTCAGACAAGGGTGGTTTGTAGCTGCTGGTGTACGCCTGGGCCACGTGGGAGCCAATGAGACACCTGTGGGTGGTGTGGCTACAGAGGGTACTGCACCCCAGAGGGCAGCATACCTGCAGAGGGGATACCCAGCAGATGAGGTGCTCAGAGGGATACTCAGAGGGGGGCACCTTCAGGGAGGCCCCAGAGGGACACCTGCAAGGGGTGACCCTGCGGCCACCAGCTCTGTTTGTGGAGCTGAAGGTCCTGCTCTGTGGGGTTGGCAGCCTGGGCCGAGAGGCAGCAGAGGCCGGCCTTGCAGATGGTCCTGTGCCCAGGCCTGGTTGAGGGCCAGGAGGGGAACCCAGAGGTGTGCTGTGGACAGGCCGAGAGAGGCGAAGACCCCCAGAGTTGGTGCCGGGCTGAAGGGGCACCATCTGTAGTGAGGTCAGTATAGTTGTGGGTGGACCCAGGCAAGAGACAGGGCCACGAGCTCAGAGGTGGTTTTCTGGACCCCAACAAGGGACTGAATGTGAGACCGAGGTGGGAGACCGAGCCCACACCAGCCTCTGTGGCCCATCTGACCTGGCCTGAAGTGTCTAGTGCCCCTCGGGTGTGTAAGAGTGTGGGATGGATTGGCTTTTTTTGCACTTTGTTTCTCAAGTGCTCACTTGGCCCTCGGCGTTGTCCAGGAGAGACCACTTCAGCGGCCCCTCAGTCTGGCGCCCAGTCTCCCTGTGAGAAAACAGGGCGGGCTGTGAACGTGTGTCCCCCACCGCTCTTCCTGCAGGGCAGACGCAAGTCCCTCCTGCCCCCTGGAGCATGGAGAGAGAGCCTGACGTGGTCCGGGAGTTGCTCAAGTTCTCATCAGATAAAGCTTACGGGAGGAAAGGTACTGGCCTGGGGCTTGCCCTCCCCCTCTGACGGGCGGTCCTGGGTGGGTGGGGGGATCAGCCCTGCCCTGTGTGTGTTGCAAGCGAGGGTCAGAGCAGCATGCCCTCCAGGTGGGAAAGCCGTCCACAGGCTGGCCGCCTCCCTCCGCAGGGCACAGCCTCTTCACAGGGTGGGCACTGGGAGCATGTGGCCCTAGGGGCAGGGCGGAGTTGAAGGGCTCTCTAGTCCCTGGTCTTCAGGGGGAACACAGCACAGGCTGCCTGGTTCATAACTCGTGGGCTGTTTCTGGGGAGACAGTCCCCAGCAGGCTCACCCCCTTCTGCCCTGTCTGTTCTCATGGAGAGAGAACGGACAGTCGGGACAAGGCCAATCTAAGCCATAAAGGAGGCTACCCTTACCAGACTGACGGCCTGTCTGTCCCGTAGTCTTGACATGGGAGGGTGAGCTGTCAGCCGTCAGTCGGGACGCCATGGAGGACAGCAGACTGGCCCGGAGCCAGACGGTGATGGATGACTGGGATGAAGACTTCGACCGAGGGAAGGTAGCGTCTGGTCACTGGGTGGACTGGCCAAGGTCGGGGGAAGCAGAGGCAGCGGTGGGGAGTGGGCCAGGCAGGCTGCATTCAGATCCCAGCTCCTCCATTCGCTGCTCCTGTGCCTGCCTGTCGTCCCGCTCCGTCTTCAGCTAGGAGAGGTGATCTGGGAGCTATCACCTATGCCCCCGGGAAGGTGAGGCTCACAGCACCAAGAGCCAAGCCCAAGGATCCTGTCACCCAGAGCCGAGCTGCCCCAGGTCTCCCAGGCCACCTGGGTCCTCCGTACCAGGCTAGTGGCCAGCCAGCCCTCCTTCTATGGTGGTCGGTAGCCATTTGCGGTGACACATATGCCCTGCCCGCAGCTCTCACCACTTTGGTCCTTGTAACAGGAAAAGAAGACGAAAAAGCTGCGGAGAGAGAAGAGGAGGAACGTGAACGCCTTCCAGAAGCTTCAGAGCAGGCGGAACTTCTGGGGTGCGACTCACCCGGCAAAGGCGGCCAGCCTCAGCTACCGCCGCTGAGCTCCCACGACGCAATGGTCAGCCATGGTGGCCGGGCCGTGAGCATATGTGGGCACGTGCACCTTGGTGTGCGTGGGTGTGAGCACGAGTGAGGGCGGGTTGTGCGCATGCATTGTGGCGTTCCCCTGTGGGTGCGATGAGGGTGTGCAAGTGAGCACAGGAGCGGGAGTCTAGGAGAGTGATGCCCTGAGTCGGGCGCAGCCTGGAGGGGTGGGAGTGGGGATTTCGGTGCTCATCGCCCTCTGCCCTGTGCCCCCAGCATCTGGAGAAATGGCGGTGTCCCCTCCCGGAGCCCTGCACTAACAAGCACCCTGTGGGGACCTACTGTGGACCTGCCTGCTGCTTGCTGTCTGTGGGCTCCCGAGAGGGAGGCTGGGGGCCTGCTCACCACAGCGGGACAGCCTGAGCGGAGGGCCTCCAAGGATGCTTGCCAGGCCTGTGAGAGAGGACACAGAGGACAGGCAATCTGCACTGACTGAGCCCAGTGCCCACAGACAGTGGGGCCTCTTTCCCTAGAGAGGGCAGTTGCCCACCTGCTGCCCAGTGCCACCCCCTGGCTCCTCTGGGCCAGGCCCTGTAGCAGCCTCACCCTGAGTCCAAGCTAACCCAGCGCTTCACCCCAAGTCCTGGAATGGTCTCTGGTGAGGTGTCCTGGGGCGTGGAGCCCTCCTATGTCCTGCTCCCCTCCACCAGGCCTGCGGCTTCCATTGGCCTTTGTCTCCCCTCCCCCACACGCAAGTGCCAGCTCCGTCCCCTGCCTACCCACCACCCCTCCGTCCATGCCATCCTGCAAGTGCTTGTGGACGTAAATGATTGTATAACCCAAGAATTTTTTAATCTTGCTCAAGCTGTGCCTGCAAACTTGTAACAAATGTGGAACTCCGTTAGGGACTCCAGGCGGCCGGCCAGAGGCCTCCTGTCGAGGAGGTGGCAGCAGTTCTGGAAATGACTCCAGCTGGGCCTCTCACCCTGCTCTTCCTCGGGGGAACCCCAGAGGTGGGAGAGATGTGGGGCCTGGCCCGTACCTCAGAGGGGCGCTTGTCATCAGACCTCCACGGCGCCTGTATCTGGCAGCTGGCTCTGCCCCTCTCCCTCGCCCGCCTCTGGGCCAGCCGAGCAGACGGTAGGAGAGACATGGCACTTAGCTGTGGCTGCCTCCCGGTTCCCCCCTTTTAGATTTCTCTAAAGAAGGGCCAGGAGGCCATACTTCTGGGGCCTGGACTGGGAGCTGACTCCCAAGGTCAATCGCGTTCAAAGCTCCAAGTTCCCGTGGCACTTTGGAAGCAGACGCCATCGGGGCAGGCGCTGTCCCCTCCTGGGGTTGGCACTCATTCCCCGGGGGGCCATTTCCTAGCTGTGGACCCCTCACATCCCCAGATCAGGGAAGGAAACTCCGTGGACCTTCCGCCCACCCGCCCAGAATGTGTCTGCGCTTTTCCTCGCCGTCCCTTGTCTGCAGAGAGCACCCCCATTGCGTCTGTGCAGCGGTGCCCACTGGCTTGGCTTTCGACGACGCTTCATCACTGTTCGTGGGGCCAGCCTTTCCCTTCGCAGTCAATCACTGGTCAAACTGGGAAGGGCAAGGACACAGCCCACAATGCACCCATGTTCTAGGCCCTTGTGTTGTGTGCACATCTCAACCCACATGGACACGGACCAAGCTTCTGCAACAGCAGTCCCCTGGCCGGCCTAGATGCTGGGCTCCACCTGGTGCCATGGGGGAGCTGAGCCAGAGGCGGCCTGTGGGACCCCACCAGCTGTGCATAGAGGTCCGCCCCCCACCCCTCGCCCCGAGGGAGGGGTCCTGACCCCCACGTTGCCTAGACCTTGGTGCAATAAAACAAACCATTTTGTGACCCTGCCTGTGCTTTCTTGCCTTTGCTTATAAAGCCTTACACCAAAGCCCCCCCTCCCCCCCAGCCAGTGTCCGCAGTTCCGTGCAAGGCGGTCTCTGGTGCCTGCTTCTGAAGGTAGGAATGGGAACCCTCAGACCCCTGTGGGCTCGCGGCAAGCAGGGAGAGCCTGGCTCCCCAGAATCAGGTTCTCTTGGGCTTTGTTTCTGAGCTGACCTGCACTGAGGTGAGCCAGTCGCCTGGCTGAGCTGAAAGCCACACTTTCTGCATAGGCAGGAGCAGGGCCACAGTCTGGCAGCGCCTTGCTTGGCTAGCGCGCACATGTGGGAGCTGCAGCATGCTCCCGCCACATGCCCCTGACCCGGCCCCTACCCTGAGTGGGCGGCCCGTAGCCCTTGTCCTCCAGCAGCAGGTCCCAGGACTTGCTAAGGACAAGTTCCTTGGTGTGGACCAGGGTTTTCTGTAGAACCCGAAGGTTTAGACTCGGGACAGGGGCTTTGTTGGTGTCAGGCAGAATGTGGTGGAAATGCTCTGAGAGGACGGGGGCCGGGAGGGGAGTCCTGGGTCTCCTGCAGGAGGCAGGTTTCCCGCTGGAAGGGTGTTGTAGCTACTGCTTGGCAGGCAGACACAAGGGTCTTCCGTGGCCTCTAAGAGCTCCACCCACAGGTGGACACCCAGGGTCTCGGGAAGCAGGGCTGTCTGTGAAATGGGACTTTCCAGGGGGTGCAGTGGTAGGAGCCTGGTTTTTCACCCTGGCCACCCCCACCCCCCAGCTGCTCTGAGGGCTGAGGGTTGAGGCTGTGTGCTCGGAACCCCAGTGGAGCAGGTCTGCTCTGTGTGTGGGAGCAGCTTTCAGTGAGGACAGGCCCCATGGCAGTGAGTTTGGTTTGCCTGGGGTTTCTTTTTTCTCCTGAGGACCTGGGTAGCTCATCTCACCGGTTCCCACCCTCCAGCCTGGCCCCACCACCCCCCCTTCCCCAGACCCCCAGCCATCGATAAAGACAAGAAGCTCTTGTGACATCATTGCCGGCAGAGCGCGCGTCCTGGGTTCTCGAACTGTAGGATCAGCTATGCACCTGTGATGTCCACAGCGGGTTTCTGAGTGACCTGTGACGCGAAGTGGGCTGTGCTGGCAGTGCTTACTGGTCTCACGATGTTAGGCACGAGGGCTGTTTCTCATCCTGTGTCCTTTGAAAGGCCTGGTTCTGCCCAAGGGGGCTGCCTTTGGAGACTTCTCACCAGAGACCAAGGTCACCGTCTCCTGCCTGTGCCCAGGGCTTCCTGCTATTGTAATGAGTGGCTGTTGAATCTACTGACCTTCAGGGTCGGTCTGCATCCTGTGCACCCGCTGGCAGGATTCAAACCGCCGATTTCCAGTGAGCAGGCTGGCATGTCACGGCCACACCACCAGGGCTCCTTATTAAAATGCCAGACCTGCACCATCCAGCGTGTTCCGGCTCACAGCAAGGCCCCCATGGCGCCCAGAGCAACCCCACAGAGCTGGCTCACGGGTTTTCCAAGGCCATAAAACCTATTTTTTACAATCTTCATCCCACTTTAGGTGAAAGCTTACGCAGCCTGTCAGTCTTCCGATCAATTGTCCACCAACAGTGTTCTGTGCCACTGGTTGCCGGTCCGTGAAAGGTTAGCACTGTCCCTAGTTCCTCCTGGGGTGCCCCTCCCTGACATCTCAGCCAGGGTTTGGGACAGGTGTTGCCCCCCTGGTCTCTCCCAGCTGAGGGCCCGAGGAGCACACTCCTGGCAGCTGTGCTGGCTCCTGGGCCCAGCTGTGGCTGACTAGAAGGTGGCCTCTGGGGGTCTTCAGCACACAGTTTTAAATTCTCTGGGCTCCCTCCACTCTCTTTCAAGCCCCGTGAATCGGTTTGTTTTTCATTAGAAGTTTCTTCTACGTTTTGTACCTTCTCTAAGTGGTGCCTTCCGCGGCCTTGGTTGGAGCAGTGGATAGCCGGTGCAGTCTCCGCTTCAGGAGGTTGACAGTCGTTTGGACTGATGGTTGCCTGAGTCCGCCCTTTCCTTCCTTCTGCTCGGTGCCACAAAGAAGGAGACCCTCACAAGCTCTGAAGACCCCCGAGGCTACGCACCCGACCAGCAAGCAGAGCACCTCCGTGACCATAAACTATTTGGCCCATTGGCCTAGAGGCCCCCCCACTCCTGCCCCTCTGCTGAGGCCTCAGTGTGTGTATCTTAGGAGAGACCTGTGGGTGTCGTCAACAGCCGAGCGCTTAAGCATTCCACCACCAGGTGCTTGGCTCCTTCCTAGTAACTCAGATATTAGAGGATGGGGCAAAGTGGACACGCTGCCGGGGGATGCATGGCTGTCACCAAGCCTCTGGACTGCCGAGAAGGTGACCCGCCTACCCTCCACGGGCAGGCGTTACCTGCACCAAAGGTCTTCTTTCCCTGCCTGCTTCGCTGAGCCTGAGGGCCAGCTGCCCCCTTTACTTTCTCACCGGGGTCTCGCGGGCAGTGAGCACACCCCCTCGGTGTCCCAAGAAGGCTGCCCACGTTTCTGGGTCACCTGTCTATCATTGGGCACAATCAGCTTCCATTGCAAACATCTGCAGGTTCGTCCATGCGTAGGATGGGCTTTGACAGAATGAAATGGGGGTGGGGGATTTTGACATGAGACAGAGCTCCAGTGAAGGGCTGGGGAAGCAGATTCCCAGCTGTCATTGACACCTGTCATGTGCCCTCTCTCCTGCCATCCCGTCCCCAAGTCCCGAGACAGAACTGGAAGGTCCCAGCCAGTTCTCCTGGGGCTGGCGCCCTGGGTTTACCAAGGATACCAGACTAAATACTGCTCCAAACACTGCCCAGCCCCCCACACCTGGCTCCCCTGTTGCCCTTGGGGCAGGTGGTAACCCTGACTGGCAGGACCGGTTGACCCATTCCTCCTGATACAGCCTTTCAGAGGGTCTTCCCTGCCCACCTCTGCCCTGGGCAGGGCTTCAGGGACTGGCTGAGGGCCCTCAGGTACAGTCGTAGGCAAAATGGTGACGAGCCGGGCTCCTAACTGCAAGGTCAGTCATTCGAGACCAGCTGCTGCTCCTCTGGAGCAAGACAAGACGTTCTCCTCCCGCACAGAATCACAGTCGTGGAAACCCACAGAACAGTTCTACCCTGCCGTACAGGGGCACTCTGAGTTGGCATCGGCTCAGCCACAGCGAGCTTTGAGTCTTTTCTTCTGTTCCTTGAGCACAGGGGTCCTCCCAACCCACCCACCCCCCAAAAAACCCTCACTGATATCAAGTCAATTCCAACTCAGAGTGCTCTGCTAGGACAGGGTAGAACTGCCCCTGTGGGTTTCCAGGACTGTAAATCTGTGCAGGAGTAAAAAGTCTTGTCTTTCTCCCAGGGAGCGCCTGGTGGATTTAAACTGCCGAACCTTGTGCCTTGAAGCCCCGTGCATAACCCACTGCACCAGCAGGGCTCCTGATGGCCAGTCCACGCCAGCTCACATCCCTCACCCACCAAAGAGGAGCAGCTCCAGCCATCACATTAGGGGTGAGTGGACTGAAGGCTTGACCAGTAAGGCCCACGGGTGATGTTATAAATATCCGAGTGGCCTGGGCAGAAGGAAGGTCCCCTGGCCCTGAGTAAGCACCTTGGGACATGGGGGGAAGTCGGGGATCATAGCGAACAGGGACTCTGACCTCTTCTTTCTCCTAGGCCCCAACTTGCCCCTTCCACAGGGGCCCCAACACCTCATTCGACCTGACTAGAGACGGAATACGGAGGGAGCAGCACTTGTTAGGTTTAGAAACAGTCACCATTAGGGAGAACTGGAGGGGAGCCCTGGAGGTACTGTCGGGGACTACCTACCACAAAGTTGGTGGTTCAACCCCACTATCCTCACTGTGAGAGACGAGACTCTCCTGCTTCCCTACAGATTCTCAGCCCCCAGAAACTCAATATTGGCCCATATGAGTCTGAGTCAATTTAATGGGATTGGTGTGTGTGTGTGTGTGTGTGTGTGTGTGCAATCAAATCTCTCAGTGTAGTGTCTCAGGCTGTGATCGATTTCTAAGAGTCAGTTTAAAACACCGAATACATGGATAGGGCACACGTTTATCAGGTATGTATTCAGTCTCTACTCCTATCTGAGCCAACCAGTTTGCCCAAGGACCAGCGAGGCCTTGCCCAGTGCCCTGGACCCTACTGGCCAGGCTGTCACCCACTTCAGGCTGCTCTCCCCAGCACCACCGACAGTGCTCACAGAGCCTAGGGCCCCAGCAAATGTTTGCTGGACTACTGCCCACAGCACCCCAGAAGGGACATCGTTACAAACTGAGTCCACAAGATTATGTCTCTCCACAGTGCCTGGCTTATTGAGGGGTTCCGGCTGGTATTCTACCCCGACACAATATGGCCAATCTCCCCACCCCAAGTCAGAGGGAGGCGGAGTTTTTAATTGAGAAAGTGCCCCTGCGAGGAGTCCGCAGCGGTACAACGCAGACAGGCTTTGTGATGTCCTGTCTGAAATCACAACACCGAGAACACAACTCCCTGGCTTTGGATTGGACGCTGTGGGGTGGGGCGTCATGGACAGATGTTTGACGTTAACTCAGGTTGCAAAGGTGAAGCACAGGAAACCACTGGGGACCACGAGGCAGCAAGCAGTCCAGGCCGGTATGTCTCAGGCCGTCCTCTCTGTTGACTAGACTCCATCTCAGTCAGGTAGAGAAGACTGTCAACCTTAATTGGTCCTATCAGGTGACATCTGACTCCATCCAATGCAGCCCCACCCAATGATTGCGTAGAGACTGCGTATGGTCAAGGGCCTGAGGCCAACTGCATTTGGGCAGGGTGCTTTCTCTAACTGGATTAAACCAGTGGTTCTCAACTTTCCTAATGCCACGACCCTTTCATACAGTTTCTCATGTTGCGATGACACCCCCCCTCCCCCAATCATAAAATTATTTTTGTCGCTACTTCATCACTGTAATTTTGCTACTGTTATGAATCAGGCGACCCCTGTGAAAGGGTCGTTCAACACCCCCCAAAGGGGTCTTGACCCACAGGTTGAGAACTGCTGAACTAAAATCACTTGGGTACAGTGTTCTCAACCCAACAAAGGTTTGGGAGGAGAGGGCAAACAAACAAGGTGGTAAGAGGGAAATGTTCAGCACAAAAGGCACGCAGGAAGTGGGTGAAGAGAGAAGGTCAGATAGTGTCTGTCTGGTGTCCTTTCAGTGGGCTGGTGTTTGTGGGCCGGGCGGGGGTCCAATGCCAGTAGGCACAACACTCGATCTTGATTGGAGGAGGGGGCTCCTGGGTAGGGCTTGGGGGTAAGCCCGTCTCTGCCAACTATCCTGCTCTGGCCTGAGGGAGGGCCAGAGGGCACGGTGTTGGGTTTCTGCATCTGGTACGCATCCGATAACGTTGCTACCACCCTGGAGTCGATGCCGACTCAGAGCAGTCCTGTAGGACAGCGTAGACCTACCCCTGTGGGTTTCTGAGGCTTCACGGGAGCAGAAAATCTCTTCTTTCTCCCATGGAGCACCTGGTGACTTCGAACTGATGACCTTGGGGTTAGCAGCCCACGTGTAACCACACGACCAGGGCTTCCTCAGTTCATCCCAGGAGCCTCCCTTGGTCTGTACCGAGTACTGGGTTATCACCTGGAGTCGTCTGTCAAGGGCGTTCCCATCCGTCACACATCCTTTGGATGTGTACACCCAGGATCCATGCTTTCTCTCTGAGCTAACACAGGGTGAGTCTTGCTCTGTACAATGACTCAGCATGCACAGACGTGCAGCAGGCTGGGTCCCCACCACCAGCGCCCCACATGTCTTGTGACTCCTAGCGCTGAATGGGACAGATTAGCTCCTACCTACACAGCACCTGAGGGACCCAGGTGGTATAGTGGTTATGTGTTGGGCTGTGATCTGCATGGTCAGTAGTTTGAAACCACCAGCAGCTCCTTGGGAGAAAGAGTGGGCTTTCTACTCCCATAAAGTTACACTGTGGGAACCCCACGGGGATGACTGTGAGCCTGCACAGACTCGTTTGTATAAGGAACCTGCGCCAGGAGCTCAGCTTCCAGGTCCACAGGGCGGGAATCAGAGCACACCTCTAGCCCCAGGTAGAAAAGTGATTCAGGTGACACGGACTCAGGTGACATCTTAGTCTCTGACAAGACTCACTCCTTATCTGAACCGATCTGAGTTCACCTCGAGGAGAGATTTGGAGAAGCTCCCGGAGCAGAGAGCGGGCTAATTACTGATGAGAGAGCACAGGGATGGGGGCCTGATTGCTAAGTGCTTACAGTAGGACGGCACTCCAGGGCTCCGCAAGCCTGCCAATTTACAGTGTTGGAATGGAAGCCCATGTGCCAAAGAGCACGCTGGGTCGCCTCAGAGTGGTGAGGCTCTTAGATGGAATGGGAGGTCAAACCCCGCGAAACAGAAAAGGGTCCGAGGGCACTGGGTGTGTTTCCGTGTTTGGACTCTGGCGAATGCAGACCGTGGATGGTCTTACAGGTATTATAAACGACTCATATTCAGTTAGATCAAGCTTAACTTTATAATCACCGCCAGCATCAGTTTCAAAACATTTGAGACTGTAACTCTCTAGGGGAGTTGTGCTAGTCCTGGTAGACTAGAGAAACAAATTCATAGAAACTCATAGGTGTTTGTTTAAGAGAGTTTTATATAAAGGGTCCTTGTACATTCAGAAAGCAGCCCAGCCCAGTCCAGTCTAAGCCCATAAGTCTGATATTAGCACGATCACAGGCCAGTGGGCAGGAAGTCTTTGGGTCCAGTGGCATAAGCATCTCAGTGCTGGCAGGGGTCTACACTTGGCTTCTTCAGGTCCCAGGGCACGGGGTCTGTCAGTGTAGTGCCATGTGTCTTGTCAGTAGAGTGGCATCTCCAAGGGAGTGAGCAGAGAGAGAAGTGTCTTCCACCTCCAAGGAGGAAATACAGGAATACCCAGAATCCTCAGGGGAAGACCATGCCCACACAGTGACCTCATTGGCTATAACGTGATTGACAAACTAGACTCCACCCCTTCACTCTTAATCCTCGCAAGTCCCAAACTGACGCCAGATGATGTAACTACCACAGGAGTAGACAGCCTCATCTTTCTCCAGAGACAGTTGTGGTTAGGGACCATCAAGGTGGGGTTCCGGATCCTAGGGGCCCCATGGGACAGGGTAGAACTGCCCCACAGGGTATCAGTCTGTCCGCGAGCAGACTGCCTCGTCTTTCTCCCTGGGGTTTGCACCACCCACTTTTCAGGTCAGTAGCCTAACCCTTAACCACTGTGCCCCCTGCCCCGCATGCACACCCTGTTCTATAACGTCCTGCAAACCAGAAATCATGCTTGGTAGAGTCGAGGGTGAGCACAAGGAGGCGAGGCGGACTACCATCGTGGCTGTAACAGACAAGGGTTGTGGGGTGGCGCAGGACCGGACGATGTTTTGCACTGTTGTGTGAGTCAGAACTGGTGCGGTGGCCTCCAACCACAAACTGGGTCGTCTGGTGAGATCCAGAAAATTCACCTTCTAGAAGGGTATCGATGCTTACAGAAAAAAAGGAGGAAAGTAAAACTGAAATTTTAGGACTTGGAGTCTTGTGACAAACAAGTTCACTTCAAACAATCACAAAAACCAACCCCCCCCCACCCCAATAAAACATACAAAAAGGTATTGATGACCATGAGGGGCGGGCCTGATCTCCTGGGGTTCTTGGAAAGAAGCTTCAGGTCTTACAGATTTTCAGGAGACAGCCAAGGCTGAGCCGTGTGATCCTGAGGGAGGGTGGGGGTGTTGGCTTGCGGAAGAACAGATTTCCTAACCACAGGAAGCCTGCGCCAGGGTCACGCCTTGGGCAGGAAGTCGAGACAGGGCTCCTGCGGAGGCTGGTGTGTTGAAGGTGGCCTCATCTAAGGGACAGACTCCCTGCTGCAGAAGAAAAGAATTTTGACAGAAAACGGTGCCTCTCTGGTGGCATTCCCAGGGATCCAGGGATCAGTCCGCTCTGGGACACAAGTCTGGGAGGTTGAGCTATTGGCCGAGGTCACAGACTCATTCAAAGGACATCAGAAATGAAAGCAACGGACCACTGCCATCAAGTTGATTCTGAGTCGTAGTAATAACCCTAGAGAGGGAGAAGGACGGGGCTTTCTACTCCTGTAAACAGTTCCAGGGGGTAGCTGAGGGTCAGCATTGACTATCTGGCAGTGAGAGTTTGGGGTTTATTTTTAACCCTAGAGGACAGAGTAGAACTGCCCCTTTGGGCGTCTGAGGCTGTAAATCTTTGTGGGAGCAGAAAGCCTCATCTTTCTCCCACGGAGCAGCTGGTGGGCTTGAACTGCCGACCAACTCAAACCACTACTCCACTGGAGCTCTCAGACTCAAAGGCAAGTTCAATGTCAGCCAGCTGATGCGAACACAGAGCAGCCCTGGAGCCCCTGGGGGTTTCTGAGACTGTAACTCTTTATGGGAGTAGTGTATTAGGACTTAAATTCTGAGCACCCCTTTGCAGGACAGACTGACTCTATCGACTTCCTTCTCATCATTAGCCAAGGGTGGATCATCTCCATTCCTCTCCAGCCCGCACCTCTAGAGGGGCAAGTCTCTCTTAGAGGTTTCCTAGGTGTGTCCTTGATGGAAGTCACCATACTGGGGACAGTACCAGGGTTTGCATGGTCATGCCCTATCAGACATGGTCCAGAAGCCCTGGACCAGTCTTTCAAATGCTTCTGACAATTTACATGTCCCATGATGGCCCTGTCATCCCACCTGTAACTGTGATGTGTGGATCGGCCACCAATCATGAACTGTGAGCATCTGTCCGAGGTCTGATTTAACTATCGTGGATCCTTGGATGCCATTATGACCTAACAGCCACCATCATCAGGAACATTTTCTGTTCATTGTCCCTTTGAAAACATGGCAAAAGGCCTCAAAATCTAGGTGAGATTGGGTCTCTTTTGCATAGAAAGCCTCCTCTTTTCCCTGTGGAATGGCCACAAAGGTCTCAAACTCCCAACCTCCCAGTTAGCAGTCTAATGCATACCCACTATGTCATCAAGGCTCCAGGGGATTCTGAACCTGTCTCCTTTCCAGCAGGTCCATTGCCCAGGCTGGAGGAAAAGGCCAGGAGACAGGCTAGATGGCTGAACAGTAATGGTGAGGTCACACCACCCCCTGGTGCAGCTGCCCCGAGAGGGTCCTGTGACTTTCCGGGGGGCTTGGGCTGGCTGACTGTGAGGGGAGTTGCTGGGTGGTACCCACACAAGAAAGGTCCTATGCTACCCTAGTGGGGACCAGCCATCTTTAACTCACTGCCATCGATTCAATGCTGACTCATAATGGCTTCCTGTGAGTTTCCGAGACGGTAACTGTTTATAGGCGTAGAGCCCAGTCTTTCTCTCAAGGAGCTGCTGATGGGTTGGAACTGCTGACCATGTGGACCACAGGCCACCATGTAACCACTACATCACCAGGACTCCATAGCCGTCCTTAGGGTATTTCCACTCCCAGCCTTCCCCAGACACACACCAAAAGGAGGTGTTAGAGTTTGTATTGTAAACAGCACACCAAGAAGGAGTTTACTTCTCTGGGAGTGGCTGGAAAAGAGGCATTTGTGTGAACACAGCCAGAGGTACAGAAAGACGCAGCATGAAAAGATGGTCTCATTCCAGGTCATAGTCCTGCCCCTTTTCTTCCAGCTCCATTCCTGTTCATTTTCTGAGTATCCTTCCTAGGGAAAAAGAAATGCTTATGCATACCTCTATACCACCCCCACCCCCCAAATAAACCAAAACCACAACCCAAACCAAAAAACCTCACTGTTATCCAGTTGATTGTGACTCATGATGAGTCTGTGGGGCAGTGCAGACGGCCGTGAGCATCTGGACTGTAACTCTTTACCAGAGTAGGATCCCTCACCTGGGTTGGGTGGTTTCCAAGGAGTAACCACTACACCACCAGGGCTCCTTGCATCTATACCAGCTGTATACTCGTAAGGTTATGTGGGTGTAAAAAAAGCAGTCGCAGCCCTAAGGGTCCTAAGCCATGAAAATGGGTGAGGCTGACCTGCTTCTTGCTTGAACTGGTCACCCACGCTGAGTTAGCTAAGAGGACAGACAGTGCAGGATCAGCTTGGAGCCTTGGGCACCTTCTCCACCCCATCTCCTCCCCCACGGCAGTCCCAGGATCTCTGTGGTGCCCCAGGCAGTGCTCTGTGCTGGGAGAGAGGAGGTTTGGCTGGTTTTCTGCTGTGTTGGGGTTTTCCACTTGGTCACAAGGAAAAAGTAAAAAACAAAAAATGAAACCCAACCCCCTTGTCATCAAGCCATTTCAACCCGGCCGATCCTACAGAGCCAGGCAGGGTAGAAGTACCCCCACAGCGTTTGAGGCAGTGAAGCTTTCTCCTGCCCGAGCTGGTTGGCAGGGGAACTATTAACCACAAAGCCGCCTGGGCTCAGGGAAAAGGCCCCAGTTCCCAGAGGCTTCCCGCGTTCTCCCGCTGGGTTTTAAGCGATGATCCTAAAGAACCCAGTAGGAAGGTGGGCGCAGTGGGCTTTAGCCTGGAAAGTCAGGAATGGTTCTGAGCAGGAGCCTGCTATGTCCGTGACTAGGCTACGGTGGGCGCAGCACACACCTGCCGAGCGAGTAAGGTGCCTGGAGTGTGTGGGTGCTAAAGCCTCTGGCATCAGGACTGCTCTGCCCACATAGGCCGAAGCACGCAGCCAAGACTGGAAAAGCGGGGCTCACCGAAACCCCGAAAAGCTGGGAGCTGGGACGCCTGCTCGGGCCCCTTGGCCCAGAGTGAAAAAACCTCAGGAGATTCATTCCGAGAAGGGACAGCTGAATCGCTTCGGCGATCTTTCCCAAAAGCAGGTGTTCCTTTAGCTCCACCCTACTCCCCCACGTCGAGCACGTGGCCACAGCAGGACCTTGCGATCCACCAGCCCTTGCGAAATCCGAAACCTTGCCGACTGGGCGAGAACCAAGCCTCAGAGGGCGGGCCCTGGGGGCGTGACCACCCCCGGCGCTGAGCTGCTCGGCGGGACGGAGCTGAGCCACGCGTGCGCAATTACTGCCGTGAGAATCGGAGGCGGAGACAGACCTCAGATCTAGGGGCGGGGCTTGGAGGCGGGCCGCGTGGGCGCCCTTGCGCAGGCGTGGGCCCTGGCGGTGGTCACGTGCCGGAGTGGGTGTGCGTGTGGGTACGCGTGCGCCAGTGCGGGACTGGGCGGTGGCCGCACACCGAGTGTGAGCGTGAACGGGGGCCGGGGGCGGTGCTTTTGACTAGGGGGCGGTGCTTCTGGGAGGCCGGGCGCGCGCGCAGGCGCAGCCCCGGACGGGCGGGCGGTGGTGTGTGTATCGCGTGTGCCACTGGTGCGCGTGCGCGCGGCAGGCGGGGCGCCGGAGCCGAAGGGCCGGAAGCGCGGCCGCGGGGGCGGGACTCATCGCTGAGGCAGCGAGCGAGTGAGCGGGCGAGCCGGCCGGCGGCGCGGGACGGACGGTGAGGCGAGCGGCAGCCGGGGCCGTGGAGCCCGGCGCCGGCACCATGGAGGACGACGACAGCTACGGTCAGTGCGCCCGCGGCCCGGCCAGCCAGCGTCCCGCTCCCTCCCTCCATCCCCGCGGGCGGGCCGGGCTGCCGGGGCGGCGGGCGGAACGCGGAGGCCGGGCTCCGCGGGCCGGGCGCCGATGGCTGAGGGCACCGAGGTCGGAGCGCCGCGGTCTCCAGGGCCCGGGTCTCGGGGGGCGCGTCTCGGGGCGGGGTCGCTGTCACCAGCAGCGCCTTCCTGGCCGCGGGGCCCGAGCGCACGGTCTGTCTTCCCGGTAGTTTCCGGCTCTGGCTCCGTAAGTTGCGAGCCCCGGTCCGTTTCTTTGTTCGGGGATGAAAATGACGGGGCAGGTCATCCGAGGCGGTGGCCTCGCCGGGACGTGTCCCCAGGGGACCCGGGCGTGCAGGCCTATCGTTGTCAGCTGTGGACTGGCCGTCTCGCACGGACCAGCCAGCTGCTGCCCGGCCGGCCGCCTGTCTGCGGGGCTGGGACCCGCGCAAGGACAAGCCGAGTTGTCCAGCCCTTTCGGGGCTGCTCCAGCCACCTTAGCCTAGGGACACGGTGACAGCCTGACCTGTCTGTCCCCGGAGCACTTTGAGGCGGCAGAGGGTGATTTGCTCGTGGACCGCGGCGCGTCCACACTTGACCCAGCACCGCTGGCAGCCCAGCTCCAATGGGGCGGAATCTGAAACACTTGCCAGCCCCATTTGGGACCCACCGTGGGTTGCTGGCCAAGGTGATGTAGGTGGCGTCTTGTTGGTGTTAGTGAGCAAGCTTTGACACGCCAGCTGTCAAGACATAAACAGGAAAGCGTGTTGTTGTGGTGTCTGGTATAATTTTGAGTAACTCATTGAAGAACTGGCTACTGCTGAAGAGGTGGGTTTGGGAGTAGCAGCTTGCTCTCAGGAGCCTCTGTGGCTTTTACGCTGGCAGCCCGCCCTGAGACAGGTGTCCTGGTGAGCCCGGGTGGTCAGTGTTGGGGCGGTGAGCCCAAAGGTCGGTTCCAGCCACAACAGCTGTGGAAACCCAGTGGGGAAGTTCTGCTCAGTCCTGATATGAGTCAAAATTGACCCAATGTCCATGAGAAGGCAAGGCAGTAAGGGCCTGTACTTTCCTTTTGTGATTTAGAAAGAGATTTGCTGGCCCCCGAAGGTTTCTCATGGGCACTTCTCTGCCTCCACCTAAAGTTCTTACCCACAGCACCCAAGCAGGAAGCTATTGGCTGGTTGTTTTAATACATTATGTATGCATTGAGACTTTAACAAACACACATTTATGCTCTTAGTTGTTTAGGAAGCTAGAGGTCCGAATTCAGGGCTTTCTCGCTGTGGTGGCTCTGGGGGAAGGGTCTTCTTGTCTCCTTTCGACATCTGGGGACCTACCATTCCTTGGAGATCTCCATGGGGCCTGGCATCAGTCTTCCTCTGGGTCTAACAGGGTCTCGGTGCAGGGACAGAACCAGAATCCAAAGGCTGCACCCTGTTCCTGTTTCTGCCTTCTTGGTGGTAGTAGGTCTTTCCAGTCCAGTTGGTTTCTTTTGTTGTGGTCATTGTTGTTTGTTTGTTTAATAAAAGATTTTATTGGGGGCTCTTACAGCTCTTATTACAATCCATACATCAATTATATCAAGAGTATTTGTACATATATTGCCATCATTATTTTCTAGACATTTACTTTCTATTGAGCCCTTGGTATCCGCTCTTTAAAAAAAATATTTTATTAGGGGCTTATACAGCTCTTACATCAATTGTGTAAAGCACATTTGTACATTCATTGCCCTCATCATTCTCAAAACATTTGCTCTCCACCTAAGCCCCTGGCATCAGCTCCTCATTTTCCCCCTTCCTCCTCCAAGCCCCCTCCCTCATGAACCCTTGGTAATTTATAAATTATTATTTTGTCATATCTTGCACTGTCTGATGTCTCCCTTCACCCACTTTTCTGTTGTCGGCCCCCCAGGGAGGAGGTCACATGTAGATCCTTGTAATCGATTCCCCCTTTCCAACCCACCCTCCCTCCACCCTCCTAGTATCACCACTCACACCACTGGTCCTGAAGGGATCATCCGCCCTGGATTCCCTGTGTTTCCAGTTCCTGTCAGTACCAGTGTACATCCTCTGGTCTAGCCAGATTTGTAAGGTAGAATTGGAATTATGATAGTGGGGGAGGAAGAAGCATTTAGGAACTAGAGGAAAGTTGTATGTTTCATTGTTGCTATATCGCACCCTGACTGGCTCTTCTCCTCCCCAAGACCCTCCTATAAGGGGATGTCCAGTGACCTACAAATGGACTTTGGATCTCCACTCTGCACTCTCCCCCTCATTCACAATGATATGATTTTTTGTTCTGATGATGCCTGATTCCTTGGACACCTCATGATCGTGCAGGGTAGTGTGTTTCTTCCTTGTGGGCTTTGTTGCTTCTGAGCTAGATGGCCACTTGTTTACCTTCAAGCCTGTAAGACCCCAGACGCTGTATTTTTTGATAGCCTGGCACCATTAGCTTTCTTCACATTTACTTATTCACCTGCTTTGTTTCAGCGGTTATGTCGGGAAGGTGAGCATCATAGAATGCCAATTTAATAAAAGAACATATTCTTGCATTTAGGGAGTACTTGAGTGGAGGCCCAATGTCCTTCTGCTACCTTAATACTAAATCTATAAATATATGCACATAGACCAATTTCCCCATCCTCATATATAAATATATTTACATATGTACCTACCTTTATTTAGACCTCTATAAATGCCCTTTGTCTCCTAGCTCTTTTCTCTATTTCAAAAAACAAAACAAAACACAAGAAAGAAAAGCTTATACTGAGTTCAAGGACTGTTTGTTGGCCTGCCTTTAGGAGTGTTTTCCAGTCCAGTCTGTTGGGGCACCACACCCTGACCCCAAAGTCCACCTTCAATATTCCCTGGGAACCTCGCCATTCCGTTCCCTTGCTGTTCTGTTGCACCCCCTTAGTGTTTTGCCTCAGTGTGGTGGGATCAGATCAGGCACAATTCCCACATTGCTTCTCTGGTGGTGTCCCCTGTAGGGCTATGGGTCAATGAGGGACGTCATGTCTCATAGTGGGGCCGGCCATGTGGTCCTCTCTGTGGACTGGCTGCTCTAATCGGGAACATCGTCTGCAAGACCTGGTGGGCCAGGCTGTGCTCCACTCTCTCCTCCTCCCCCTTCATCTGCTCCCATGTGCTCCAATCAGATATGTCCCTCTCTTGGAGCTGCAGATTCAATGCCGTCCTTTGAAATAAATTCTTCTGTGGAGAGGGGCAGGTGTCCACATAGTAGTTGGGATCGGGGTCAGCCCCTAGCCCAATTGTTTTCAGTACAGCGACTTCTCTGCCACCAAGTCTGGAGTGAGGTTGGCACAGTGGGCTGCCAGTTGGACTGCTAACGGCAAGATCAGCAGTTTGAGACCAGCAGTTTCCCTTTCTGATGGAAAAAGATGGGACTTTCTACTCCCGTAAAGAGTGACAGTCTCGGCAAAGCACAGGGGCAGATCTCCCCTGTTGTGTAGGGTCACTGTGAGTCCTCATCGGCTTGATGGCAGTGAACTGGAGTTTTCTATCTTCATAGCTTCTTTTCATCTCTTGCCGACCTTCCTCTTATCAGGTCCCTTGTGACTACATTGTATGCTGAATGTTCAGAGTCCTCTCGGTTTAGGGGCAGCTGCTGATCAACCCTCATTCCACTTGGAACCTTAGCCCCCTCTGTCGTCGAAGGCAACATAGTCACAGACTCTGGGGATTAGGATGGTGACATCTTTGGTGGGGGCTGGGAGTAGGGGCACTGTTTTGCCTATGATACCGGTAGATGAGAAAGAGGTTGATTCTTCCCCTTTATACAGTCTTTGAAAATCACCTTTCTTTTGTTTTCAAGGAAGCAGAAAGGCTGAACTAAAGGGGATTCCCCACCCACAAAGGAATTATCTGACTCCATCTCTTCCAGCTGCCTTCCTCTCAGATAACACCTTGTTGTTGTTGGGTGGCCTGGAGTCCATTTCTGGTCCTAGTGACTCCTGAGACTGGTCTACGCTGTCTTCTTTAAAGTCTTGTTCCTGTAGGCATAGTGAGCTCCAACCACCATTAAAAAAAATCATTTTATTAGGGGCTCATACAACTCTTATCACAGTCCATATATACATCAATTGTTTAAAGCACATTTGTACATTCATTGCCCTCATCATTCTCAAAACATTTGCTCTCCACTTAAGCCCCTGGCATCAGCTCCTCATTTTATCCCCTTCCTCCTCCCTTCACACTCCCCCCCCCCCCACCCAACCACCAATCTTTAGGTCAGCCCCTGAGCACTGGGCTCAGTAGTAAACATCGTGAACCTTAATAATTGCTTTTCAAGCTAATGAGTTCAAGTTAACTCATTTTATCAGTATTAGTCTTTTTGTTGAACTATATTTCATTAAGGAGCCCTGGTGGCATAGTGGGTTAGGAGGTGACCTGCTAACTGCCACATCAGCAGTTCAAAACCACCAGCTGCTCAGAGGGAGAAAAATGAGGCTGTCTGTTTCCATAAAGATTTATGGCCATGGGAACCCCCTGGCCTATCCTGTAGGGTCACTGAGTCGGAATAGACTCGGTGGCAGTGGAGTTGTTGGATGTTTCTATAGCAGTTCCTTTTCTTTCTTTCTTTTGTATACCCCCTTTTAAAAAATCATTTATTGGGGGCTCGTACAATTCTTATCACAATCCCAACATACATCCATTGTATCAAGCACATATGTACATTTGTTGCCATCATCATTCTCAAAATATTTACCTTCTACTTGAACCCTTAATATTGGCTGCTCATTTTCCCCCTCACCTCCCTCCCCCCTCCCTCATGAGCCCTTCATAATTCATAAGTTATTATTTTGTCATATGTTACTTTTGTATACCTCTTAAATACTTTTGTTTATTTTTAAAAAATCATTTTATTGGGGGAGTTCATTTTCTTTGATACGTTTTGTACTTTTCTTCTACTTTGTAAATTGGTTAGATTAGACCAGTGGTTCTCAACCTTCCTGATGCCGAGACCCTTTCATACAGCTCCTCATGTGGTGGTGACCACCTCAACCATAAAGCTATTTTTGTTGCTACTTCATCACTGTCATTTTGCTACTGTTATGAATCAGGCAACCCTGTGAAAGGGCCATTCAACCCCCAAAGGGGTTGTGACCCACAGATTGAGACCACTGGCTTAGAACAAATGTGCCCTGGTGGTGTAGTGGCCCTGCGTGGGCTATGATTGGCATGGTTGGTAGTTGGAAACTCCTAGCAGCTCAGAGGAAGATTGGGTGTGCTACTGCTGGAGGCAGTTACAGTTCTGGAAACCCATGGGGAGTCTTGAGTCAGTACTGGTCCGATGGCAGTGAGCTTAGAGCAATTTAACCATTGGGGGCTCTTACATCTCTTATCACAATCCATACATTCATCCAGTGTCAAGCACATTTGCACATATGCCACCATCATCATTTCAAAGCATTCTCTTCCCACTTGAGCCCCTGATATCAGCTCCCCATTTCTTCCCCCTCCCTCCCCTGCCCGCCCTCCCTACAAACTCTTGATAAGTTACAGATTATTTTTCCCATAGCTTGCATTGTCCTCCGCTGCCCCTCCCCACTTTTCTGTTATTTGTCCCCCTGGGAGGGGAGTTCTAGGTTGATCCTTGTGATTGGTTCCCCCTTTCTCCCCCCACCCTCCCCTAATCCTCCTGGTATATCTGCTTTCCTTGTTGGCCCTGAGAGGTTTATCTATCCTGGATTCTCTGTGTTTCGGCTCTTCTCTGTAGCAGTGTGCATGCTTTGTTCTAATCTGATTGGTAAGGTAGAACTGAGGTCATAATAGTGGGGGGAAGGAAGCACCATAGAACTAGAAGAAAGTTGCTATCAGCTCATTTCCCCCCTCTCTCATGGTTGGTAGTTGGAAACTAACCTTTTATGATTTATAAATTTGTTTTCATGTCTTACACTGACTGCTGTCTCCCTTTACCCACTTTTCTGCTGTCCGTCTCCCTGGGAAGGGGTTATATGTAGATCATTGTAATAGGTTCACCCTTTTCCCCCCACCTTCCCCTTCCCCTCCTGGTATTGCTACTCTCATTATTGGTCCTGAGAGGTTTATATGTCTGGATTCCCTGTGTTTCCAGCTCTTATCTATACCAGTGTACATCCTCTATCTAGCCTGATTTGTAAGGTACAATTGGGTTCGTGATGGGGGGGGGGGTAGCACCAAATAACTAGAGGAAAGTTGTGTGTTTCCTCAGTGCTACACTGCACCCTGACTTAACCACTATTTTTAGCATTGTTGCTTTGGTGAAAAGTGTTAGGAATTTCAAGTTGCCATTTTGATGTATAAAACTTTCAGAAACCAATTCATTTATAATGCGCTAAAGAAAGAAAAGAACTCAGCGTTTCCACTTCAACAAAGGGAGCTTCTAAAGCAGACACTGGAGCCTTCCTCCACCGAGTAACTCTGGTGTGTTGTGTTGTGCTGTGCCTGCGTGCCACTGGACACGGACACAAGTCCTCCTCTTGTGGACACTCCCTAGGACACGGTAGTGTTTATTTGGATGTCTTTAAGTCGCTACAGACAGGTACACACGGTGGAGATGTGCTCCCATGGGTGGAAACAATACATCTGCTATGGCCCATACGCAGACGCAAGATTCTAAATGGATTAAGGACCCACATGTGAAATAATTGGGGACTTTTTTTAGGGTCATGTGATCTCCCTCATAAATCAGAGCCTTCCTGGTCCAGGACAGTTCCCATTTTCTAGGAGGAAGAGATACATTGGGCTTCAGAGGAAACCGCATCTGGGAAGACTTCGTCCTACTAGTTTGATGTCTGCCCTCCGTGCCTTTTGAACTTGAGCCGACTGTTCTAACCTGCAGCCGCTCTTCAGTGGGCCCGGGCTCTCTGAACTCGTCCCAAAGCTTCTTTGGGTCTGTGTCTTTTGGTGGCAGAAGGGTCATAGCCTTCATCAGAATCAGTGGAGGGTCATCGGCATCAGGAGGTCATTGATGGGGTTTGATCCTCCCTTGGGACAGGTTGTGAGAGAGAGAGAGAGAGAGAAAGAAAGAAGGGCAGGCCACCCCTTGGTGATCAGTGGAAGCCTTGGTGGCAGTGAGGCTGCACCCATGATAAAGTATCAGATGTCTGGGGGCAACTTCCTGAGAAGATAATTGAATGCAGAGCACCCATCCGGGCCATTGTTTCCTCACTCAGCGCCCACACTGCTCTCCTGAGCTCAGGTCCATCCATTGCCTGCTGCCAGAGGAAGGGTGGGCGCCCAACCAGGGCTGGCTCCTTCACTGGAAACTTCACCGATGACAGTTTTCTCACGCCGAGACTTTGTGCCTGGGCAGGTAGATGGGGGTCAGACTTTTGACCAATTATTGTCACTATCACCTTCCTTAGTCTCCTGAAGAATTTCAGCTTGTATGCTCTCTCCTGGTCAGACACGGTCATTACCACAGGGAAATTGTGAGCTGTGTAGACCTCACCGGCCTGCCTTAGGGTGATAAAGAAATAGTTCAGGAGGTGGGATCCTTTCTGCCAGTCATACCCATCCTCTTAACATGTGCCATGTAGTCATCACAGAGCCCTGGTGCCCTAGCAGGTTACAAGGTCAGCAGTTTGAAACCACCAGCTGCTCCTCTGGAGAAAGATGGGTCTTTTACTTCTGTGAAGAGTTATTGTCTCTGGAACCGACAGGGGCAGTTCACCCTGTCCTGTCGGGTTGTAGTGAGTCAGGACTGACTTGATGGCAGGAGTCATGTAGTAATCAGAAACTATCTTGCCAAGTAGATTCCTCTGAACTGCACTTAGTGTGTAGGAAGAAGAGGGGGAGGAACGAGCAGGCCCCTTGGCAGGAAAAAAGGAGCTTGGTGGTGCAGCTGCTTGCATGTTGGGCTTCTCACCGCAAGTCTGGGGAAGGATGAGGCTGTCTGCTCCTGTCCAGATTCACAGCCTCGGCCACCAGAAGGGACAGTTCTGCTCTCGTCGAGAGGGTCGCGATTGGTTGGAATTGACCTGACGGTTATGGGTTTGGCTTGTTTTTACAGTGTTCTTTCTGGTGGGGAAGAGGGCCCCACAGCTCAGTGTGTGTTGCACCAGGTGTCGAGGCCGAGGTTGGGCACCCTCAGCTTGAGGGACTGGCCCCAAGGAGTGGGCCTTTCAGGACCCTGCCCTCTGTGGCCCACTGCCTCTCGCCATTGCTGACTGGTGCCCGTTGCGATGGGAGGGCGTGGAGGTGGCGGGGCTGGCTTTGCAGCGTGCAGACGTGCATCCCACATCCTCTCAAATCTGCTGCCTCTGCTGTTTGGCTTCCCTCTCTACACGCACAACAAACAAAACAGCTCTAGGTGAAGGGCCAGGCAGGGGGTTCCCGTCACTTATCATTACCCGCGGTGGCGTGACATCACGTGTCCCTCTGCCTCCTTGTCTGTGAGGGCTACTAGTTGTCTCCTGTGCTGGCATTCGAAAGGGTCAGGCTCGCATCTTCCTCACTTGGCGTCTTTGTTTCCCTTCTGGCGGCTTGAAGAAGTTTTCTTTGTCAAAAGCCTGCTGTTCTCTGGCAGCAGTGTGGTCTCCTTGACGGTAAGAAGGATGGAATTCATTTAAAACAGAGACCCACATTCAGTGCCGTGGAGTCTTATTTCAGTTCACAGGTGACGACAGGGACCCCTGGCTGTCACCTGCATGGAAGCTTTGCATTGTCAGCCTGGTGGCTAGTAGCGCAACACCGAACCCTCTGCGCCACCATGGCTCCTCGCAAGGGCCATAGCACGTATGTTGGGGAGGGATTTGAACTTGAAGAAGGAAGAAAAGGAAACAGATTTTAAGTGGTTCTGAAGAAGCCTGGGGTGGAGTGCTCCTGTGCTGAGAGTGAGCACTGACTCAGTGTCCTTCTGTCCTTTAGGGCGCTGGGCGGTTGTGCGTAGCAGCTGCCAGGCACCATGCATTTCGTCAGCTGAAGGTCTTGCCTGCTGGTGTGTGCTAATGCCCCGAGATATCATCCCAACAGTGCTCAGGCTGGCGGGGAAGAGACTATCCAGCTTTGGGGCTGTTTTCGGACATGTTCAACTTCTGTAGGGACTTCCCCAGGCTTCAGCACCACCATCTCGAGTTGAGCCTGTCTGAAGACCTCCTGTAGCCCCTGCCCAGCCTAAGGTTCCCGGCAGGCCCACTTGATGTATGTTTTTAAACTTTGATCACCATTTATTGACCACCCCAAATGTCCGGCTTGCTCGCTTTCTCTTTCACGCCACCTGGCTGGTTTTTGGTAAGTCCTCCCACCTGTCCATCCAGCCAACGCTCCTTCCTCTGTGTGACACGACCTGCCCTTCTTGCTGGAACGGTGAGGCTTGAAAGGTGCGAGTCAGCTCAGCTTCTAAAAAGTGCTTGGTGTGGGAGTTTGGAAATTTTGTGGGAGCCAGGTTTCAGGGTGCTCAGGTCAGACCTGCCCTATCAGAAGCCACCTGACTTCTGGCATCAAAGGAATGGGCATTCCAGAGTTGGGGCACAGAATCATGTCTTTCTCCACAACTAGGGTGACTGCTAGCTGCTGGACACTTGGTTTGGTACCAGGCACATTTCCCAAGCCCTCAACCCCTTCTTACAGCCACCCCAGGTGGTGGAAGCAGAGGATCCATTTCCCCCTGGGCAAGGATGAGCTGGTGCTCAGGGTGGAGCTGGGGTGAGCACCAGACTCCTTGGGACCAGGGGCTTCTGGGGCCCGCACCCCGGGCCTTCACCTTTTCTTTCCCTTTCTGAGTTGGTTGAGACCTGCAGCCTTCCTCCAGGAACACTGGGTGGTGCCCCCGTTGCCCTGCAGTTGGCAAAGGAGCTTGGTGCAAACCGGTGTTGCAGGGTGCCAAGCAGTTTTATATTCTGAGAGCCTGGTACTGATCATGGGTCAGGATTTGCAGAGTTTTAGGCTCTCGTATGAAAGCCTGTTCCTTCTCAGCCGTTGGGTGGCACGGTCACCTCCCAGGCCGCCTGTAAACTGGGCTGGTGTTGTGGCAACAGTAGTTACACCACTGGGCCTTGCATAGGTCCCTGGAGCTGGCACATGTGAATTGGGCTGTTGGACCTGGCGTGAGAGGAGAGGCAACTCTGCAGGCAGGCACACGCATTGAACTAGGTTACAGGGGCTTTGTGGTGTCACTCCCCACCCTTTTGCCTATTGTGACAAATTATAATAAAGTCTATTGAGGATGGGTCCTGACCGAAAGGAGGGTAGCTGTAAAACAAGGCCTTTAAATTCTAATAGAAACTTGGTTTTCTGGATCCGCTGAGGTCTGGGAGTGGGCACGCTGGCACTGTGACCTTGAGATGATCGCTAAACCTGGAACCAAAACCTCCCCCCAGGCTGCCTTTCAAGTAAGCAGCAGTTAGTGCGGAATGCTAGCTCTTTACACAGATGAGGAGCTGGGGGCCCAGGGAGTCTGGGAAGCAGTGCGGTGGTTGCGGGGCAGATGGCACAGCATGAAGCGTGTGACCCAGGTTGTGAACTATATGAGTAGAAATCATTGACCAGGTCTCTGTATGTTGTACTGTTTATATGAGAGGCCTTTTAAAAGTTTGTGGGGTCCACACGCTTTATGAAGCCCCATTTGATTGGCACTACAAATAGAAGGGAGGGAGGATGCTGTTGAAAGAAGGGTGAGGGACAGTAGTACTACTCAATGGAGTCCCCAGTGTCTTCAGCCGTTCCCAGGCTCCACCTCTACGGCTCTGTATGATGAGAGGAGGGCTGGCCCTGGAATGGGTGAGGCCATCAAGGGTCCTGAGACGTGGGGACCTGGGTTCCTCGGCATTGGTGACTGTGCGTGGAGGCATGTTAACGATCCAACTTTGATTGGCTGCTCTCAGCTCAACTGTGGACATGGCCCACTAAGGGGACTGCAGGGCAGCTCAGGAAACACCCTCACATTTGCATTTCATTGAGTGTTTAGCTTCTCATGGATCAGCATTGATTATAAAACTGAGTTGGGTGGTGACAGTCAGCTTTTGCCGGAGGTGGTGGCCTCCTGCCCTTGGAACGGAAAAAACAGCTGAAAAGTATTCTAGGAAGAAGTCTAGGCATGAGATGATTTGGTCATCATTTTCCCAGACACCTGCCCTCTCCGTCCACACCACATGCTTACATTTTATGGTGTGGATGCAGAGTAGGGGCTGGCACTCATCCACCATGGTCATGTGCCAAAGGCACAAACCAAGTTACCTGCTAGCAACCACTGCCCTTACCCTTTTCTGGTCTCTCTGTGAATGCCCTGTCTCTTCAACTCAGGAAAGTGTGTGGGCACACTGCATTCTAGTGAGAGGAATTTAAGCGTCTGCCTTACAAAATGAAAACAATAGCACATCCTTAGAGTAAAAACTCAGCAGAGACCTGATGCAGGGGACTTAAGTGGAGAGCAAATGCTTTGAAAATGATGAGGGCAATGAATGTACGGATGTGCTTTACACAATTGATGTATGTATGGATTGTGATAAGAGTTGTATGAGCCCCTAATAAAACAGTTAAAAATAAAGTAAAATAAATGGCTTTCATTGAAAAAAAAAAAAACCCCAGCTGATTTGGTGAGTGGTACCTGGGGTCTTAAAAACTTGTGAGCTAGCTTAGGGAGCAGCTATTGGTGTCTCCCTGTCTGGAGCAAAGAAGTGGGAAGGAAATCAGAGCAGCTTGGAAACAATCCAGTAGACAGAGGGGCCACAGGAAATGGAGCTTCCCCAACCCTGAGATCAGAAGGATTAGAGGATGCTCGACTGCCACTGTCGACTGCTCTGGAAGGGATCCCAGGAGAAGGTCTTGGAGAGATCGGGAGAGAGATGAAACAAGCTCAGAATCTAGAGAGATACTTCATCTTGGATGATGGGCAAGAGTACCAACAGTTTTAATTACCAGAGGGACTGAGGTTTTTTTTCTTTCTGAAAAGGGGGTGGTAACCTGTGTAATGAAAGATGTATACGTGAACAATTACACAGGAGAGGTGGGTAACTCTTAGAATAACCAACCTTTCGGCATCAGAAGGGTAGCAAGCACCTAGAGTTCAGAGGACAGCAAGGGTTGTGGGGGGAGGATGGGAAGCAAGGGGAGGAAGTGGGCTCAGTGATGGGTGGAGTACGTGGCTGTCAGGGGGCATGAAACACAATGTGGAAACATGTCTGAATTGTTGAAACCTTCATCTAATCCACAGTAAATAGTAAAAGCAAGCCTCCCCAAACTCCTCCCATGACAGAGAAAAGCACATTACTAAAAGCCCCTTCTGATCTTTAAAGAAGCCTTATTAGGTTCTCAACCATTTGAGGGACTTTGTTCCTGGCATTATCCTGTCCCAAGGTCAGCTGGTTTCCATACAGAAGTAGGTCACCATCCCTCTGGGGGTGAATGACTCTCAGACCAGTGTGGGTTGGAAGACAGGGCAGTAAGGCGGGGATACGTGCTGTGGCAAGCACGTGGAGGCCCTGAAGTGTCATCAGCAGAGAAAGGCCTGGGACCGGGCATCTGCCTTACTGTCTCCTCTCTGTCGCTGGCCTGCTGGCTCCCCAACCCGGTCCGGTTGGTCCCAGACATCACTGTGTGTCTGTGACAGGACACCAGGCCGGCCTGTGGAGAGCAGAGACCTGCTTGCCTAGGCGTGCAGGATGCCCACGTGACACGGAGTGAAAGGACAGGTTCCTCAGTCAGTGTCCCAGACATAAAACAAACGCTCGCTCTGTGAACTCACGGAAACCCTCTGTAAGCTTTAGGAGGACACCGATTAAGCGCTGAAATGGGGCGACCTTGGGGGTTGGGGTTGGGTGGAGGGCAGGTCTCTTCTGCCACATGAATGGGACAGGAAAGCACTGCAGCTCTCGGCGGTGGCTGTATGCTGGCTACATCGGTGGTGACTTTATGCTGGCTACATTTGCGCTAAGTTTTGATTTCAAGAAGTCATACCATCAGCCTGATTTTGACACCTGACTTTGTAGAACAGATAAAGATCTGTGGCACTTGCTACATAGAGTTACTTTTTAACTTCTGCTGAAAACACTTAGAATGTCTTGTAATAATATATTTTGCTTTGAGAGAAAAAGCATTTTAACTATTAAAATGCTGTCGCAATCTATGTGACGTCTGTGAAAAGCCTCTCTCTTTGGGGAGAGGGCAGTATGAAAGATGGGGTCTGTCACGAAAAGGGTTCTTCCTGGAGGTGGTGGCAGCAGCACACCGTGGGCCTGTGTGTTTTTCCGGCCCAGGTGGGCGCTGTTGCAGTTGGGGTTATGGGGTGTCCTGACTAACCTGTAGGCTCACCACAGTGAGCTCTTCAAAGAGCACCTGACTCTGGCACCCTACTCCCGCCACACCTGGTAGGCGAGGCTGCTCCAGGGAGCCCTGGTGGCATGTCAGGCTAAGTAGTGGGCTACTAACTGGGAGGCAGGCAGTTACAGCTCTCCAGCCATTCCATGGGGGGAATGAGGCAATTCACTCATGTAAACACAGCCTTAGAAATCCAGTGGAGCAGTGAGTGTCCCATAGGATCACTATGAGTCAGAACTGACATGATGACAGCTTTTTAGATTTTACTTATCTTTCTAGGTTTGCACTCTATGGCTAACCTAAAGGTTGGCGGTTTGAACCCACCTGGGGATGCCTGACATCTGCTTCAGGAGGCTAAGGCAGCCTCACCTGTAACTCATTCATTTACTTTACTAACAACCTGGTCACCTACAAATGAGGGGAGCCCTGATGGAGACGCCCCACACCAGGAAGTATGCACTGCCATGCTAGGGTCCCCCCTGCACAGACCAGCATGAGCTCTGCCTGGCTGGCTTGGAGGGCAGAGGGGCTCCTGGGCTGTGAGGATGGTCAGGTGGGGTGCCTGAGTGTTAAGTTCCTTTCTTTAACTCTCTAATCCTCATGCCTCTGTGCCAAGCTGCCCCGTGTTCATCTAGGAGAGGCTAGGAGAGGGTCAGCACATTAGAGCAAAAGTCACCGGGGCTGGGCGCTTCCTGTTTTGTTCCTTCATCCTGCCTCCTGCTCCGCCCACCTGTCTCCCCACTTCACCCTGCCTCCCTCTCCACCTGCCTGCGAGTCTCCTGTGGCTCTCGGTTGTGATTCTTTCCATCCCTTCTTGCAGCGTGCTCACTCACCCAGGGCGGTGCCCTCCCTGAGCTAGGCCCCAGCCACTAGAGAAGTGGCTGAGCAAGATCTCCTCACTTCTCCTGCTGGGACCAAGGAGGGGGTTGAGCTGGGATGCTGCTGGCCTGCCTTGGAGGAGATCTGCAGCAGAGTCATCAGCCAGGAACTTCCTTCGACAGCTCTCTTCCGGGCTGTTTAGCAACCTCAGACAGCCAGTCAGGGTTGACTCTAATGTGCGTGTCCTTCCTACTCCAGCCCGTGGGCAAACCCTGGCAAGACAATGACTCTGGGGACTTTCCAGCATGTGCCGACGTAGAGAGAAGAGTGAAGTGGAGTTGGTGCCCATTGTGTCCACCCGCAGGGCCATGTTGGTGGCATTGCTGTTCTCTGTGCGTCGTGCTCCCTGTCCCTTCAGTCCTTTCTGTATACTGTACTAGTGTTTAAAAAATAAATGCTTGAAAAGTAGTAGGGATGGTCTGTGGCATGTTTTACAGCTTGCTCTCTATATACACATATATGCCTTTTCTTTGCCATGAAAACTTGTAAACGCATGGCGCTCCCTGTCTCTGTCATTTTGTTTGTGCGCCTGCTCTCCACCCTCCTCAGCCTTTGCATGGCTCTCCGGATCTAGAGATTCTTGGCCGAGAAGCAAAAGCGGTGCTGCCCCATTCCCAGTGTGGAGCCCAGTGGAGACGGGAGACAAGCCAGAGACAGTCTGCACAAGCTGGGCCTAGGGGACTCCCATGTAATGGCCCACACTGGTACCCAGGTTCCCGTTCGTCGCTTCGAATGCACAATTCACCACATCTCAACCGAACATGGGCTGGAAAACTTTGATTTCTTCCTTCCCCATGAGCAGCTGCCTAATAAAGATGTGAGCCACTTATTGTGTTACATGTGTAAATGCCCAGTCAGGGAAGGCCGCACCTCCTAGAGGGAGTACGGAGTCACGAGGTGACCAAACAAGCGAGTAGATTGGCTTGCTGCATGAGGACCAGAGCCTGTGGGTTGGGGCAGGACCATTTGTTATCACACGGAGTCCAGCGAAGAGCAGGGACAGCAGCGTGGTGTCGCCGATTCCCCTGTCCCCAAGTCCCGTGAGGTGATGTGACATAACTAGACAATGGCTTCGAATAAGTTAAGGTGATTCTGCACAGCTCAGGAACAAAGGACCAAGGGCTTAGCAAGCAGCAAACAGTACAGCTGCCTTCCTCGGGGGCGGTGGGCGGTGGGTGACCAGTCCTTGACCAACATGGGCCTCCTTGACCGACGACACAGTGTGACTGGCTGCAGAGAGACAGATCAGCCCCCTTGTGCCAGCTTAGCAGGGGCCTCGGGGCTCAGAGCCCAGGGTGGACAGCCTCAGCCAAACAGTGCAAAGTGGATGCACCCTAGTATAATTGGGGGGTGTTTGGAAGTTTCCACTTTGTTTCTATAACATATGGCTCCGAGCGCCATGGCTCCACAAACTTGCCCACGTTGTTGACCGTTTTCTTTGGTAGGCTCCTGGATGCGTTGAACTTTTTAGTCTCTTGATCTTTGCTGTCAGGTGGCTTTCCAGAAAGTTCTGTCATTTCCGTGCCATACCAGTGTAGGATGGCACTTGGTAGTTCACCCTTCCCTGTGTGGAGCTTTTTTCTTTTTTAACCATTCGGCGTTGTGATATCATTTTAAAATGTTATTTTTGTCTCTCTGTCTCGGCATGAACTTAGACTGTTGCAGACCTTTGCTGAGTGTCTGCGTAAGTCGGCTGGGAGAGTTCATGCAGCAGCTTTTCCGAGTTGTTTTTAAAATCCCATGTACTTTGCAGGTGTGACCTATTGGAGCTGGCGCCAGCCTGGCCTTGGGATTCTGAGGCAGAGAGCCCTCAGGGTGGAAGGAGCACTTCGACCTTAGCCAGGGGGTTTCTCTAGGGAGTGACCATCCAGTTTCCTCTGGCTGCTGCGGTTAAACCGACACGGCAGCTGCAACAGTGGACCCAGACGCAGCAACGACTGTGAAGGCGGCCCGGGCTGCAGTGCTTTCTTGTGCTGTGTGCATCGGCGACGACTCTGAGCAGGAGGCTTCTGAAAAGACCAAGGAGCAGTGGGAGCTCACTGGCCTGTCCACCCCATGACTAACCTTAGTGCAGGACTCATCTCTTTACTGAACAGAGCTGATGTTGAACTTCTCCTCTGTGACCTCCCAACAGCCCCGGGTCCCCTTGTCCCTCATAAGCCTGAACACGGGTTTAAGACTTTTGAAAGTAAGTCCATGGTGTACTTCTGAAGAGCGACATTTTCAGATTCTCTGCATTTGTGTCTGGAAGGCAGTGTGCTCTTGGGACACCGGGCTGAAAGTAGCTCAGGCTTCTCTCACCATCTCTCTTGAATACGCGTATGGACTGAATTGTGTTCCCTCCAAAGATGTGTGGTGTGTACACTTGCTCAGTCTGGGTGCCGAGTAAATAAGTCACCCAAGGAGCTGGACTCCATGGAGAAGGCAGCGGCAGGATTGGAGGAAGACTTCGATATACAGCAGCGGTTCTCAGCCTGTGGGTCACAACCCCTTTAAATGTCGAACAACCCTTTCCCAGGGGTCGCCCCATTCATAACAGGAAAATGACAGTTATGAGTAGCAATGAAAATAATTTTATGGTTGTGGGGGTCACCACATGAGGAACTGTATTAAAGGGTCTCGGCATTAGGAAGGGTGAGAACCACTGATATACAGCAAATGACACAACCTGGTTTTGCTGAGAGCCAGGAGGACTTGAGGCACTTGCGGAATGAAATCAGACTGAGCCTTCACTGTGTCAAGAAAACCCCAATCCCACAACTGGACCAGTAGATGACAGCATCGGGATAAACGGGAGGAAAGATCAAAGTGGTCAAGGGTTATGTTTACGGGGCTCCCCAATCAATGTCCTCAGAAGCAGCATCCAGGAAACCAGAAGAGCTGTTACCCTGGGCAGCTCTGCCGCATGAGACATCTTTGCAGTGGTCCCAGCAAAAACGTCCCTCTGAGCACAGAGGTGCACCTGGCCAGCCTGTGGTAGTTTCACTTGCCTCGTATACGTGTGAGAACTGGACCGTGACTAAGGAGGACACCAGAAGCAGTGATGCATTTGAATTATGGCAAGTACCACCGACTGCCAGAACAAATCAGTCTTGAAAGACACCCAGAATGCGCCTTAGAACTGAGAGTGGCTGTGCTGTCCAGAGAAACCAGCCCCTGGGAAGGAAGGACAGCATGCTTGGAGGGGGTCAGTGAAAAAGAGGCAGCCCTCCATGAAGTGGAGTGACACCATGGCTGATGCGGGCCCGGGCTGCGTTTGGTTCTCTGGAGCGTGGGGCGCCTAACAGTGAGAGATCTGCTGCACCAAGGAGTGAGACCTTGCTTGGGAAAGCAGGGTTTTCCTTTGTGAATATCAGTTAACTTAATACAGTCGCACCAGAGTAGGCCAGACCCAGAAACCAAACCCTCTACCACCAAGTCAGTCTCACTCATCTGCGGCCCAACCGAGCAGAGTGGAAGTGCTTCTTGGGGCTGCCGAGACTGACTCTTTCAGGCGCAGGCGGCCTCATCCTTCTCCAGAGGAGCACCTGGTGGCCTTTAACCTCTCAACCTTGTGGCTAGTCGCCTGGGCTCAGTGCTTAACCCACCATGCCCCCAGAGCACCTTCCTCCTGGAGTGGGGAGGATTTTAATATGAGGGGAAAGACAGAGCACAGGCCCAGGGGGAGGACAGATGTCATGTGACAGCAGAGGCTGGTGCATCCGGCCCAACAGGGGCGCAGTAAAGGACCATTGGCAGAGGAGAGGGGCACAGGCAGTTTCTCAGCGACAGGGCCTGGTACCTGCTTTGGACTGCCAGTTTTCAGCCCTGTGAGGCAGTCCGTTTCTCTGGGGTGTTTTGTTAAGACAACCTGGGGAACTGTGATGTTCCCCAGACTGCTCTGCAAAGGACCTCTCATCCCTCAGCCTTAATTCCTATGCTGCCTCCCACGCTTACTATTTGTGCCCTGGGCAGCAGGTGGTCACTTCTCTCTAAGGGATGCTTTCTTCTCTAGTATGGGGGTGGTGGTGACACAGCTGCATCTGTCTCCTTGAATCAATCGAAGGGCTAAGGGGGCTGGGCCCAGTGCCCCAGTCTCAGGTGCTGCCTGACGGGGGCTGGTCGAGTGCTGAGCACATTGCCACCCCATGTGCGGTGCCCCATCTGGCCTCCACTGCAAGTTGAGGATGTGGCCCAGCCATGCCATTGGAAACAGGGCATTTGTGGAAGGCAGCCCACCAGGTTCCATCTGTGTGGTGCCTACACATGCTTCAGGTTCCCGCTGGAGGTCTTTCTAACCCTGTGATGATACCGAAATATCATTTGTATTCTGTAACCCATATGTATCCCTCCCTGTAAAGCTTATCTTTTAGTGGGGCATCATTTGGTAGAAGGGTATGCCCACGAAACCACTGCCACCGTCAGGAGACAGAACACAGAATGTTTCCTTGGTTGTGGAAAGATGTTTCATGTTCATGGCCCTTTGGGGGTGTGTGTGTGTGTGTGTGTGTGTGTGTGTGTGTGTGATGGTGTGTCTGTGTGTGTTGTCCTGTCGTTCCCCGCTCCTCTGGTTCTGTCACTGCTCTGAGCTTCTAGAACGGCAAGCCATGAAGTCATGCACCCTGCACCTGGGTCTGGCTCCTTTACCCAGTGCGATGTGGTAAGGTTTGCTCGTTGGGGCTCGGTCAATGTGTACTGCAAAGACAGACCCCCTTGGGTTTCTCCACTACCCTGGGAGCTGGGTTGTCTGCACTCTTAGCAAGTGTTCTTGAGCAAATCATTCAGGGAACACTTTTTTTTTTCTAATTTAGAACCCCTTTTCGATACATGGATTAATTTCCTGCACTTGGTAAGTCACTTGGCAGGTGGGGTGGGGTGATCTTTTGGAATGAGGTGTGTTTTCTCCTTTGATGAAGTCTGTGTCTCACTCCCCAACCATCAACATCATGAGTCTTAGGCAAGATCTGTCTTGCTCCAGGAGTCTTGGTAGCTTAGTGGTTACATGTTGGGCTGCTAACTGCAAGGTCAGCAATTCAAAACTATGAGCCACTCCCCGAGAGAAAGAGGGGGCTTTCTATTCCCATAAAGAGCTACAGTCTTAGAAACTCACTGGGGAAGGTCTCCCCTGCGCTATCGCCTTGCTGTGCGTCGGCATTGAATCAATGGCAGTGAGCTTGGTTTGGTTTTGGTGTCTTGTTTTAAACAAGAGGAAAACGGCATGTTCTCTAGGCCCAGCCACAGCTCTGGATGTCACTGGGCATGGCAATGCCCATTTGAAAGTCCATCTGTGCAGCTCCAGGGTGAGCCCTCGTTCTTATTCTGGGCCCCAAGCTCACTGAGGGGCCTCTGCCAAGTTCTCTGTCCTCTTACATCCATCTTAGCGGTCTGTCAGTGTACAGGAGTCAGCTGATTGGTAGCAGTGTTATCCTCCAATTTGGTGCTTTAAAGATGTAATTTCTAGGAAAATCTCCATGAAATGCTTGTGAAACACTCTTCCCTGACCATGGGAGCACAGTAAATAACATTTCTCTCCGTGGATCCCTAGTGCTGGCCCTCATGGACCTGGAGAAAGGAGACTCGAGGTAGAGGTCCCATGGCCCTCCTCGCCATTGGAAAGGTGAGGTACCTGGAGGAGCGTAAGAGAATATGCGGCAAATCCACCAACTTCCCCTCTCCTTCCCCGGTGGTAGGCTCTTTTGTAACAGACGATCTGGAATTATTAGTGGATAAAACCAGCAGCTCTCACGTACTCCATGCAGGTTGTCAGAGAGACCAGTTCCTGGAGAAGGACTTCACACTTGGTAACGTAGAAAGACAGAAACCAAACTCACTGCCATAGAGTCATCTCTGATGCCTAGTCATGCTGTGGAACAGAATAGAAATGCCCCGTGGGTGTCTAAGGCGGGGACTCTATGGGAGTAGAAAGCCCTTTCTCCCGGTCAAGTAGAAGGGCAGGGAAATGAGGAAGGCCCTGACAAGGCAGATTGACACAGCGGGCTTAAACATGGGAACAGTCGGGAGGGTGGTGCAGGGCCAGGTGGTGTTTCCTTCCATTGAACATAGGGTTGGTGTGAGTCAGAACCGACTTGATGGCCCCTATCAACAACCTGAAAATCCTGATGTCACCAGGCCTCTTCTACCTCTGAGCCTCAGGCTCTCGACTTTACCGCCTCACATGGCACATCTTCTAGATGTCCGGCAGGCACAAGCACTGCCAGAGAGCCCCTGACCTGGGTCTTGTCTTTGGCCCAAGAAGCAGGATCTCCATCCACGTAACTGTGCAGGTCAAGCATTTAGAAACCCACCGGGCCTGCCCAATTGCTCTCCTCATCTGTATCAGGCTCAGGAAGAGGGCCATCTACTCTCTCCCCAGACTGCCCCTGGCCGCCTCCTTTATGTCATCTGAAACCCTCCTGCTGCCATATTGTGGAGGCCACAGACAGACACACCCCTGGGGTGAATGGCACTGCTCATGTGACTCCTGCCATGTACAGCAGTACAGAATATACAGAAAACTCAGTGAATTACTGCAATGATGTCCTCTTCTTAGTGTCCTAGTCTGTGTCCCTCAAGTCATGAAAGTACCAGAAAGACCTGTTTGGGGGAATATCTGTTGACACTCTTCCTCTCCACCCTATGATGCTGTGGTGCTTGGTGTTGCACAATTGTAGCCCCTGCAACTTAGACACGGTTTCTAGACCTGGTCGGGGTATCTTTGGAATGAGAAGGGGACTTTTGGGGAAGTGTACCATCAGAACAGTTTTTTTTAATGTCCACATTTTAAAGAAATTGTTGAAGAAATAGCCTTCCAAAAATAGCTCATTACTATTTTTTGGTGGTTGTTTTTCATCGAAACCACCTGCTTTCAAAGCAGGCGATTAGATTGTTGCAGACCAATGGTTTCTGCTTAGTGTATTTTCAAATCAGTCACAGATAGCAAGGCACTTGGCCCGGCTGACGGCTGTGATCCTGCCTCCTTGGCTCTGCCCAGGGACAAAGGTGGCATGGCTGCCTTCCTCTTGCCCTCTGTCACAGGCATGGGGTTTCCTCTTTGGGGCAGTGGCCTGTTGCCATGGGGTCAGCTTACTCCATCATCTGAGCCAGAGGCTGGGTGGGGTGCACGGATTGTGTAACGTTGGTCTTGTGGTTTTTTGCGGAAAGGGGGAGGGAAGGAAGCCGGAAGGGGACATGCACTCCTGTGAGGCAGTCTGCTCCGAGGAAGATGAGGAGACACAGAGAAAAACAAAGACGCCCACACACCCCTCCCCAGATGCCCTCTGCAGAGCCCCACCCCACCCCAGGAGCACAGCTTTCAGAAACACCTAGCACTCCCTCCTGCTACCCCCCCACCCCATAGACTTTTTCCACTTTTAGTGAGACTGTTTTTTTCCCTAAAAAGAAATGTACAGAAAATCCAGTGAATTAATGCAATTATGTTCCTTTCTTTTTTTTTTTTTAACATTTTATTAGGGGCTCATACAACTCTTATCACAATCCATACATATACATACATCAATTGTGTAAAGCACATCTGTACATTCTTTGCCCTAATCATTTTCAAAGCATTTGCTCTCCACTTAAGGCCTTTGCATCAGGTCCTCTTTTTTTTTTTTATGTTCCTTTCTTAGGACATTAATCTGTGTCCCTTGAGTCATGAAAGTACCAGAAAGACCCATTTGGGGGAATATCTGTTGATTTCTCCTGGAGAAACTGGTTCTTGTGATGTATGACAGGCGTCTAGTTCAGAAAGAAGCTTTGTTGAGAGCCGGGTCATTCTTGGGCTTCCACGGTGATTACAGGTCACCATTTTGCTTCCAACATGTTCTCTCCAGGGCTGTGGACGCTTCATACCCTGTGACACTGCACCAACACAAGCACTCTGGCCACCTGGGCTGCGGCGAAGCAGGCTCTGCAGACCTGCTCCTCTTTGAGGACGAGAACCTCAGGTTGGGGAGTTGCGAACGGGCAGGGAAGCTCTCTCTCACATCGGGTTCCCACCTTCCCTTTGCCCCTGTAGGTGCTGCTGCTGCAGGGAGTGAGCCCTGGAGCAGCCGCTTGAGCAAGACTTGCATGGGAAGGATTCAGGTCGAAGATCTTAACCTTTACTTTCATCCAAGTGAGGCATGCGCTAGCTTAAAAGGTCATCCAGCACACACAGGTTGACACCAGTGTTCAGTCACAATATTCTACAGCCACAGTGGAAGCAGCCCAAGTGTCCACCAGTGGATGTATGTATGTGTGTATACAAGATCCATACAGCGGATAACCGTGAGGTTGGCAGTTCAGAACCAGCAGCTGTACCACTGAGTGAGGGCGAGAGATGAGGCTCTCTGCTTCTGGAAAGATAGTAGTTTTGGAAACCCTAGGAAGCAGTTCTGCTCTGTCCTATAGAGTTACTATGAGCTGGAATCAATTTGATGCCAGGGATGGAGAAAAGTAAATCTTTAAAAATAACAAATACAAATAAATATTAACCATGTTGGGGCAGGGCGTTAGGGTCACAGAGTAATGCAAGGATTATAATGAACAGTTGCCCACCCAGTGACCTTGAATGGGGGCAGTCATTCCCAATGTTTCTGGCTGGCTGTCCAGGAACCACCTCCCTATTTAGTAGTAGTCTCAAGTCCTCAGACAGTCTGTGCCCACTTCCCATAGCAGTGAGGCCAAAGTCGCTCCCTCCCATGATGGGGGCCTTTCTTGTTTGACATTTTCTTTCTTCCTTGCATTGTCACTAGACTCAATGTTTTCATTGCCTGATTTGCTTTGAAATTGTCATTGTTTTTCAGGCACTCTGTCTCTGTCCTGTGCTTAGCTATCAATACTGTCATGTTTGGGGACCCTACCTCTGTTTTCCCCAGGTAATGTCAGCCTTTGCCTGCTCGACTCTTGCCCACTTGGCTGCGGAGCCCTTGGACTCTGACCCCTGCAGAGTCACCGTGGGGCAGCTCTCCCATCACCCCATAAAGTTCCCTTTTCTGGTTTACCTTACATTTGCAGATGCACATGCTCCAGGAATTTCCTGGGAAAGAGCATGTGAGGGTCTGAGTTCTGAGCCTGCATGTTGGACAAATGATTCGTCTACCCTCGTATTTTTTTCCAGGGCAGTGAGTGTTATTAGTTTGGAATATAAGATCCGAGGTTGACAATACACTCTCTTCCATAGTGGGCGGCTTCATCGTTGGATTAGTAAGATTGTGTGATGTGGCTGCAGGAAACCGGGCCTTGTTCATTTTCTCCAGGGCACAGCCAGGCTGTGTCTGAGCCAACCATGGTTCTAAAGCATCTGCCCCAGTTGGTGACGGTTTTGATGTGTGTACTTTCACTGCAATTGAAAAAAACACCTGCCCTACTTTGGGTGGTTTCTAGTGGGGCCTTGGCTCAGACGCTGGGTGCCATTCACTTCCTGTGTCCCCGCAGCTGCTGGGGAAAGACCATCCTTCCCTAGGGGCGGAGGTGCCAGCCCTGCATAGGTCAGAGGTTTCGGTCTGCACAGTGTCCCCTGGGTGCCAGCAACCTGCTCTGTGCATCTGCCCCATGCCACTGCTGCACTGTTTATAATCCTTGGGACAAAGGAGTCAGACCTGCCAGGTTGGGATCCACAGCACCACTGAACTATAGGTCATCTGTAGGGTGAGTGCCATCTTCAGGGTCAGGAGCCCTACTGCCATGGGCAAGGCTGACCTCACCCTTGACGTGAACCTGCTCTAAAGATGCCAATGAGAAAGCCCGCACACCTCTGACTGGTGGGTTATCTGCTGTTGGTGGCGAGTGTAAGGAAAAGCATCCATCTGCGTTTTCTATGTTGATTTTTCACCAGCAGCCCAGCCTTGTTAAACTCTGGTGCATATTCATTCTCTCAGCCTCTCTCTGGGGCCTGCAACCTGTTTTGCATGGGCAGCCAGACCAACTGTGAACCACCTCTTTTCACCCTGAATGCCTTCTTCCCAGCCTTCCGTAACTGGTTAGGGCATTGAGGATATTTGCATTGTCTCACTGTCTTCTCCTGAGAGACTCTCTGGGCCGCAGAAGCCCTACAGGGTGGGAGCCTGCAGACGCACCTTTACCGAGTGTTCACAGCCCATCCACAGTCCACTGTCTCCTGTAAAGAGTTGCCCAGACTCTGCCCTATCGGGTTGCTGTGAGTTGGAATTGACTTGATGACACTGAGCTTGGCTTTTGGTTTGAAATGTTTATGAGAGCAGCAAGACTCATCTTTCTCCTACGAAGCAGCTGGTGGGTTTGAACTGCTTAACTCGCTGTAAGCAGCCAGACATGTAGCCCATCACGCCACCAGGGCTCCTAGGTGGAACCAAACAGGAATCACAGGAATCACATGGACCACATCTGTGGAAAGAGATGATGAAGAAACTGAGGCTCATCTGTCAGTATGAGGCCAGGGGCCCCCACAGGATCCATTGGTTGCTCGAGTTGAAGCTGAAAAAAATGAAACCCGTTGGTTCACGAGAGCCAGAGAATGACCGCGAGCATATTGGGCCTGAATTCTGAGACTGTGGGGAGGATAGATTAGCACCTGGAATGCTGATGACCAGAGGAGTTGTGGGGTGGCATTGGGCACTCCAGAAGGCCAGCCTTTCCCACTTTGTGTGGCGGGCCAGCTGTTGCTCCTTGGGTGTTTCCTGCGAGTTTCTTCATCACCATGGCCCCTCTCCACAGTCTCTACTGCCATCGAGATGATTCCGGCTCCCAGTGACCTGATGGAGGCCTTCTGAAGCCGTCCTTCTGTACAGGAGCATATTGTCCCTGCTTTCTCTGTCTACCAGGCAGCTGGTGAGAGAGCAACAGACACTGCAGTCAACTGTCCAGTGCATCCCCACTTCAGCACTTCATTGACATGGTGCCCGGGGAGCCAAGTACAGACTCAGACAGACCTGGGTTCAGGGGTGCAGGGCAGGGTTCCACACGGAGAGGAACGAGTTCATGCATACCATCTAGGAAATGGGCAAGGAGGCATCCTCGGTGGGTCCTGGCTGAGAAGACCACAGAAGTGGCACCCAGCGGGTTGGGGTGAGGCTTGGGGCGATGAGCCCTCTGTAGCAGGTTCTGATGGGGTATCATTCACCCCAAAGCCCTGCACAGCAAGGTCAGGAGGGCAGGCCAGACCAGGGCATGGCTGCATCCGGTTGATTGTAGACTTGGTCTGGGAGTCAGCACTTCCAAAGCCACCCCCTGGTTCCTGTGTCTTTCCCTCCAGCATGCTGTCTCAGGCTGCCTGTAGTCTGTGTTAGTCAGTGAAAGCAGCAGCTCCTACTGGCTGGCATGTTGGTTGGAACATCAGGCTGCTAATTGCTAGGACGGGGTTTCAAAGCCACCAGCTGCCCCTTGAGAGAAAGATGAGACTGCCTGCTTCCTGCGTCTCAGAAACCCTATGCAGGGACACTGAGTTGGACTCACTTGGTGGCAATGGGTTTGCGTTTTTAATGGCTGTTACTGCCTAGTGCCATAATCTAACCCGTGTGTGGAGTTTGATATTTAGGGGGGAAAGTGCTTGTAAATATCACCAGTTGGGCACTTGTATTGCACCAGGGAGCACGTGAACTTCTTCCTCTTTCAGTATATTCTTCTAAAGAGCCAAACTCAATTCTACTGAGTTGATTCTGACTCATATGGCCCTTCATGTAAAAGATCATTTAAATGAACTGGCAAGGTGTAAAACTTGTAGCAATCTATCCATTGAGGCAGCAGAGGGCAGCACAGATCAACTTTACTGCAAACATTTTAAACTTGATCCTAGTGGGCCTTTAGAACAGCTGCTCCAAGGGAGACAAAAAAGGCATTTTTCTCCTCCGAAACCACAGGGCACTTGGTCTACCCCATCGTCCTATGGGCCCACTGTGTGTCAGAATGGACTCTGGCCATGAGTCTGTGTGGCAACCACTTTCCGGTATGAGTTCCTTTGACACCCCCCCTTTTTCACTTGTGAGGAGCCCTCCCTGGGGGTGCAGTGGTTACGTGTTGGGCCAACATCTGCAAGGTCAGCAGCTTGAAACCACCAGCCACCCCTCAGACACTCACAGGGTAGTTCTAGCCTGTCCTGTCAGGTCGCTCCGAGTTGGCATCGACTCGATGGCAGTCAGAGTGTTTTTTGTTTTGTTTTGTTTTTCAATGTGGCGCTTACTGATTCCCCCATTGCTAGAGGAAGATGCTTCTGTTTATTTTGTTGTATCAAGTGTCCTCAGCGACCCGTGCACAACAGAACAGACCACTGCCAGCGTTGGCACCAGCCTCACAGCGGCTGCTGTGTTTGAGCCTTGTGTGTCCACTGTGTCAGTCCATCTCTGTGATGGTTAAGGTTTATTGTGCCAATCTGGCCGATAAACACATGTGGGGTTAATTGAAGGGCAGAGAGATAAATGCCTCGGTGAGCCTGGCCTTTCTGGTTCTTGGGTCTCTTGTTCTCCGATGGTCAGACCAGTGTGCGGCTGTCTTACCTAGTTCTCTGCCTCCCCTGGCAAGGCACACTTCCTGTGGATATCCCTGAGGAGAAGCCACATGGACCTGCCCTGATGTAGCCCTGGGTGCTGGAGCAGCCACGTGGAGACCCCTGCCAGTACTGATATGCTTACATGCTCACTGATTTGGCTTTCCTCCTGCAGTCGGCATCATTGGATGTGTTTTGTGAGTTTGAGGAGTTTGTAGATCAGTGTTAGACATATGGGCTAATGTCGGACTTATAGGCTTGGACTGGACTGGATTGGGATGCTTTCTTAATGTACGTTTACCTTTTAGATAAAACTCTCTATTATGTACATATGCGTTTCTGTGGATTTGTTTCTCTAGCCTACCTAAACGATCACAATCTTGACCATTTTCCTCTTTTTTGCTGACCTTCTACTTTACCAAGCATGAATATGTCAATTTCATCCCTCATAAATTACATGTAAATTACACCTTTTCAAATGTCTCCTAAAAGTGGCATGACAGAGTTGGCAAAGAAAATTGAAAGTACCGTGGACTGCCAGAAGAAAAAACATGTGTTGGAGGAAATACAGCCAGAATGCTACATAGCAGTGAAAATGGCAAGACATGGGCTGACATATTTTGGACATGTCAGGAGAGACCAGTCCCGGGAGAAGGACATCGTGCTTGGTAAAGTAGTGGGGCAGTGAAACACAGAGGAAGGCCCTGCACGAGATGGATTGACGCAGTGGCTGCAGCAGTGGGCTCAGACATTTGGACATTTGTGAGGATGACACAGGAAGGGATAGTGTTTCCTTCTTAAGTTGTACATCAGGTCTCTGTGAGTCAGAACTGACCTGACAGCGTCTAACAAGGCTGTGGCCTGTGCGGACAGCGCGCCATGGCCACCACAAAGTGGGGCATCCACTGAGCCCCTGGGGCCCCGTCCATCTGAGCCAGGCCAGTGTCAGCACTGCCGCACCTGAACTAGAGTTTCTCCACTTAGATCAGTCTTTCAAAAACATGATTTAACTTTTTTTTTTTTACCTTGAAAATATGAATGGCCAATTCTTGGAACAAAAATGAAATAAATTCAAATTGTGTACATAAAGCCGACAAAGGCATGCCTTATGACTTGACTCTTTGCTGTTGTTTGTTTTGGGGCATCTAAATGATTTGGACCTTTTCTTTTGACACTAGAAGTGCTAGGACTGTCTCACAAAGGTAGGTGCCACGAGCAAATGTGACAGGAAGCCCCGCAGCTGCCCTTGCCAAGTGCAGGGCGGGCAAGTGGCAAGGAATGACGTCACTCACGGAACACCTCCCTTGAATCCTCAGAGACACACATTTCCTTTGTCCTCAAGTTGGTTTGGGCCAGGCAGACTCAATTATTCATGTCTGTGAGGAGAAACATTACAAATCCACACTTTAATTTTCAGGTAACATGACCAGACGTAACCTTCAAAGGTGTTTTGCAATAGTCCCAGGTGTCTGCAGGTTCATGTCTGCAGAGGGTTGACGCGTCTCGGTGCCAGCCTCCTGGTGCCCTTCCGGGGGGTCTAAGGGCACAATCTGCATGGTTTTGAGCCTCCAGCTCCCCTCCCGTCCATCAGGAGATGGAGATAGTGAGGGAAGCTAAAGCTGAGAGTATTTGGGGGTGGGCCATCAACACTCACAGATCACCCCCATCTCTGGAACAGGGGATTTCTCTTCCACTTTTGGTAAAACTTGCAAGTTGAATTCCTGAAGGCTATGAAGGCAAAGAGAGTGCTTGGGAAGCCTTCATTCGATAGATGTGGCCGGCTCTCTCCCTGCTCACCAGCTCTGTGGATGTGTGTGGCCAGGTCGATAGCCCACTCTGTCCAAACAGGAGACTGGAGAAGATGTCCTGGGTTACTTGTTACTAGTCCCCTAGCGCACCTGCCAAGCCTGCCCATGGGTGTCCACATACTGCTGCCCTGTGGAGCTCAGGCTCAGGCACAGTCGTGAGGGTGGTGCAGGACCGGCAGGGTGTCGATCTATTGTGCCCAGGCCAGCTCGAGGGCACCACGCAGCCACCACAGGAACACTCGTTGGGCGGACTTGCTAACGTAGCTTCCGAGTAGGTGCCTGTGTGTGCCATCCCGTCTTCCCGCTCACTGTCTGACGGGGTCACTAACAGCACTCACTTTGAGTCCTCAATAGGCCCCACCATGATGACACACCATGTAGTCACTTTCCTTGCCCGTGAGTCAGCCCCACGTGGAGTTGGTGTGTCGGCAGTTAAACGTCTATGCCGAGGAGACGGGCCTTTACTTTCCGTCATTTCCTCACACACACTGGGCTTTCTGCCATGGCTTTGTGACAGCCCAGTCAATCAGGTGGCAAAGTGGAGCTGGACCTGGGACACCCCTCTCCCCCAGCCCCGGGATACCCTCTTCCAATGGGAACAGAAAGGTATCCCAAAAGCAGCCTGCTGGCAGCCACAGGAGCTGGGATGCTGGCTAGTCTGTGGGCCCTTTAGTCCCCTACTACCCTCCTCCCCCCCGCCCCAACTTTTGAGAAGGAGCAGTGTGTGATGGGAGCAGCAGTGAAATCACCAAGTCAGGAGAAACCAGAGGCTGCCTGGCCAGGGGGCACTGCAGAAATGGGGTCACTCTGACCTGTCACATCCCACAGGGGTTCCAGGTGCCAACTCTCATCTTTTTCTTTAAAAAGAAATATGTCCAGACTTGAGCACGTTTACAAGTTAAGCCACCACTTTATCTATCATGATATATGCCCCCCTATGCCCACCTGCCAGTCCAGGCCTCTGGCCTCTGGAGACTATCTCCAGCCAGCTGTTAGATGGTGGCATCACAGAGGAGGTCAGACCTTGGCGGGGCTTTCCAGGGCACCTATGAGAGAAACCTGCTTCCTCGGGGCAACCTCTAAGGCCTCCACTGCCCTCAGCTCTCTGAGCCCATCTCCTTCCCATCTGCTCCCTGCCGCAGTCCACAGGCCACTGGCTTCTCTGCCTGTGCCGCTCTCCCTCCCCGCCACCCAAAGTGGCTCTGGTGTGCTGTGTGTTTTCCTTATTTGTTGACCTGCCTCTCCCATCTCCAGGGGCATGTCAGCGTCACAAGGAGCTATGTAGACCGCTTTGCTTTTAGACATCCCATGTCTCTAGCGTGCCACTGGATCAGGTCCCATGAGTGCTGGTTCAAGGAGCAAGGGTAAGACTGTTGATTTGACGAGCAACTACAAGTCTGCAGAGGAAAGCCACCACTCATGTGCTTTGCTGTACTGTGCTACAGCTTCCGTCCCGTCCGTAAGGCCCTATTTTCCAACTATTGCACCTCATATCCCCAGCTTGCATGTTTCAGTTGCCGGTGATTAGCAATGATGGCCTGCTTGGTCAGTTTCAGCCTGGAGATGTTGGCCGGAGTCTTCCATTTCTTCATCTTTGGCTTAGTGGTTGGAACGTACAGTCAAATAGCAGTCCTTGGAACTGTGCTCTCATCCTGTCACAGACAGCGCTGGACTTCAGGACAGGTCTGGCAGTGCTCTTCCGACGATGACTGCGCCAGCCTCCCTCTTCAAGTTGCCGTTTCTTCTTCATCCCGGCAGAGTAAACTACAGGACTGTCCGACTCAGAATGGCCAGTGCCAGCCCCTCCGCCCACTCAGGCCGAGGCTGTTCATCTTCGTGCACTTCATTGTGATGGTCTCAAAGTTTCCTAGATTCATACTTTGCACACTCCACCTTGCAATTGTTCGTGGGTCTCTGCAGCTGTTGCTTCTCGTTTTGAGTCATGCTGTGTCTGTGAAAGAATTTTGCAAGACAAACAACTTATTTATTGCAAACACTCTTTTTCAACAACATAAATGTGATGGTACACGTGGAGTCACCAGATGGAATGTCCAGGAATCAAACGGCAGCATCTGTGGAACATCATTTGCTCATTTGAAAGTTCGGGTTGAAGCTGAAGAAAATGAAAATAAGTCCACAGGAGCCAAATTTTTACTGGAGTGCAGCCCCTCTGAATTGAAAGACGGTCGCAAGAACAGAGCTGATGCAGCAAACACTGGTAACCGAAGACTGATGAGCTGTGGGTGACAGCACGGTTATCATCCTGCAGGAAGGATGTTGTACATGAAGAAAGCACCAGGTCGTCAGAGACAGGAAAGAAAAGACTAACATGGATGTCAGAGGAGATTCTGAAACTTGCTCTTAAACATGGAGTAGCTAAAGCAAATGGAAGAAATGAGGAAGAGAAAGAGTTGAATAGAAAATTTCAAAGGGCAGCTTGGAGGACAAAGAAAAGTATTATAATAAAATGTAGACCTGGAGTTAAAAACAAAACAAGGAAAGAACATGCTCAGTGTTTCTCAAACTAAAAAAAAAATGAAAGGAAAAATTCAAGTATCAAGTTACAATATTGAAAGATTTTATGGGCAAAATGTTGAACAATGTAGGAAGCACCAGAAGAAGATGGCAGGGATACACAGAGTCCCTGTTCTAGAAATAATTGATCGATGTTCAGCTACTTCAAGAGGCAGCCTATGATCAAGAACCAATGGTTTTGAAAGAAGAAGCCCAAGCTGTACTGAAAGCACTGGCCAAAAGACAATTATCCAGAGATTGACAGAATACCAACCAAAATGTCTGAAATGTATATGCTACAAAGTGCTCATTTGTGTATGCCAAGAAATATAGAAGACCAAACAGGTGGAAGAGTCCCCTATGTGTGCCTGTCCCAAAGAAAGGTGACCCAGCAGAGTGAGGAAGCTGCTGAGCAATATCATTAATAATCATATTAAAATAAAACTTTGCTTAAGATTAAAAAACAAGTTACAGCAGTTAGTTCATCAACAGGGAGCTACCAGAAATCCAAGAGCTAGATCTTGGCTAAAAGTGGTGAAAGATGTTTACTTGTGTTTTTTTCGACCATGCAAGGCCGTTCGAGTGTGTGGATCATAGCAAACTATGGACCACATGGTGAAGAATAGAAACCTGAGAACAATTACTTATGCTCATATGGAATCTGTACATAGACCGAGAGGCAGTAATTCAAAGAGAAGAAGGGGATACTGACTAGTTTCAAAGTAGGATAGGTAGACATCAGAGTTGTACACTCTCTCCACACTTGTTCTACCTGTATGCCGAGCACCTGGTCTGAGAAGCTGGACTGCATGAAGAAGGGTGAAGCTTCAGGGCCGGATGAAGACTCATGAACGACTTTCCGTATTGAAGTGATACGACGTTGCTTGCTGAGAAGTGAAGCAGACTTGAAGTACTAACCAGCGAAGATCAAAGACTACAGCCTTTGATTTGGATTACAACTCAGTCTAGGGAAAATGAGACTCCTCACAAGCAGACCAATAAACATCACATTCAACTCAGAAAGACTTGCAAGTTGTTAAAGATTCTGCTTTACCTGGATCCACAGTTAAGAAATCTAGTGATGATGACGTATTGCACCGGGCAAATTTGCTGCAGAAGATCTTTTTAGAGCAGCAGTTCTCAATCTGTGGGTTGCAACCCCTTTGGGGGTCGAATGACCCTTTCACAGCGCTCGCCTGATTCATAACAGTAGCAAAATGACAGTGATGAAGTAGCAATGAAAATAATTTTATGAAAAAATTTTATGGTTGGGGGTCACCACAACATGAGGAACTGTATTAAAGGGTCACAGCATTAGGAAGGTTGAAAACCACTGCTTTAGAGTGTTTAAGAACAAAGCTGCCGCTTTGAGGACTGAGGTGTGTCTGACCCCAGCCTTGGTATTTTTAATTGCCTCATATGCGTGTGCAAGCTGGACAATGAATAAGGAAGCCTGAAGAAGAATGGAGGTATTTGAATTATGGTGATGGCAGAGAATATTGAAACGATGTCAGCTTTCAGAGTTAACAGATCCATACTGGAAGAAAAACAGCCACATGAGCCCTAGCATCGAAGATGAGGCTGCATCGCATGTATTTTGGACATGTTATCAAAGGAACCCACCCTCGGAGAAGGTTATCATGCTTGGCAAAGTGCAAAAATGGGCGAGATGAAGGGCACAGTGAGCCCAAATTTAACAGTCATTGTAAGGATGGCGCAGGAGCGGACACTGTTTCCCTCTGTTGTATGCAGGGCGCTATGGTACAGCGGCGCCGATCGACAACATCAAATGGAAGCTCCCACAAATAACATCACAGACAAGTGCCAGGTGGTGGGAAATGTTTGCAACAGAATACATGTGAATAATAATGTACAAGTCAGTGAGAAAAAAGATAACCTGATAAGTAAATGGGCCAAAGACATGCACAAGCACTTCACTGACAAGGAAACGCCCCACAATTTGGAAAGATGTCTAGCATCACTGGGAATCAGAGTGCTGTAAGCATCCCCACCAGCGAGAACCCACTGCTGCCTACCAGAGGAGCAGAAGGGAGCCCGTCGGGAAGTGGCAGCCCCGCTGGCAATGTCGGCTGAAGTGGGTTGCACTGTTAGGTACCGTCCCTTCAACTCCTACTCATAACGCCCCAAGGTACAACAGTCGGAAACATCACCCAGTCCTGCGCCATCCTCACTCACTGCCATCGAGTCCATGCTGACTCATATCGACCCCTGTGGGTTTCAGAGCCCAGTCTCTCTCCCTCTGAGCTGATGGTAGTTTCAAACTGCCAGCCTTGTGGATCACAGCCCAAAGCGTAACCACTATACCCCCTGGGTTCTCTAGCTCTCCTCACAATTGCTCATGTTTGAACCCATAGTTGAGCTACTATGTCAATACATCTCGTGGGCCTTCCTCTTTTTTGCTGCCCCTGTGCTATACCAAGCTTGATGTCCTTCAGAGACTGGTCGCTTCTGATCACATGGCCAAAGTACATGAGATGATGTCTCGCCATCTTTACCTCCAAGTACCCTATTTGCAGAAGGCTGTGGATGACAGTGAAAACCCAAAATCCATTTGAAAAGTCCCCGAGTAGATTGAGCCTCCATTGAATTTCTTCTGATCATGAACCAAGATGTAGATAGTCTGGCCCTCAGGCAGGGAGCACTGGAAGGTGCCTTCCTCTCCTAGGGAGGGGTAGTTTCTCTGGGGCTTTCCTGGGTGTGTCCTTGATGTGGACATCCCTGTACTGGAGTCACATAGGCATGGGTCATGGCCTATCAGTCGTGCTCTGACTGTCTTGGTCCAAAGGTCCTGGACCAATCTTGGAACCTCTTGGTCCCGTTCCCATCTGTACTCCCAGCTGTCACTGCAATGTATCGATCTGGCACCAATCATGAATGTGTGACAGTTACCTTTGTTCCATGACTGATTTAAAGAGCTTCTTGACAAGATAATAATTTATAAATTATCAAGGGTTCATGAGGAAGGGGGGAGCAGGGAGGGAGGGGTAAAAATGAGGAGCTGATGCCAGGGGCTTAGGTGGAGAGCAAATGTTTTGAGAATGAGGAGGGAAATAAATGTACAAAAGTGCTTTACACAATTGATGTATGAATGGATTGTGATAATAGTTGTGTGAACCCCTAATAAAATGATTAAAATAAAATTTTAAAAAAGCTTCTTGACTAAATCCTCAGACACCTTTTTGGCCTCATGTTGATGGTCTCCCTCATCCAGATGATGTGTCTGGGTGTTTGTCTTGTATTTGTCCCGTTTAAGACTTAATAAATGTTCTGGTTAAACTATTGAGATTGGGAATTCCTTTGTACCCTACAACACAGGTCAGCAGCCATTGTGGGGCAGCAACTCCAGAGAAGCACCCTTTCATTTGCCAGTAGGTGGAATAGAGAGATGACCTCCTTTGGGAAATGCTGATTGGGAATTGCCTATGGATCTCTTCACTGGGTGGCCAGGCTGGCTCTAGAAAGTGAGGTTTCGGTTATACACATACGCACCCACATTTATTCTTATGCAAGCAGGGAAAGGGAGGGACCAGGACACTCCCCTTGAGGCATGCCTGTTCTGCAGTGGTCTTCAGAGAGGACCTGGAGGTGCTGTCCTGATGTGAGTATCCAGGTGTCAGTTCGGTGTTGCTGACCAGTGGTCCAGGCTTCCCGCACCAGCAGGACTTCCTGTGGTGAGAGTGGTGTTGATGGTGGTCCAGCAGGAGCACCAGTGCAGAGGCAAGCCTGAGAGCAGGACCCAGCTTGGATCCTGGATCTGAGAGGCTGGGAGAGCGGTGGGACCTCCTTGGACTCCCTGGAAGGTCCCACTTAACTCTCAGAAACCTTCTCCTGGGTCAGGCCCCACCATGCTGGCCCAGTACTAACTTACCATCGTGGCAGGCTGGATGCAGGTGTCATCTGTAAGAAGGTGAGGGAACTCCTCAGCCTGTTAGGAACTATATTTGGATCCAGCCTTCATTCTAAGGCATTTTGATAAGGGAACAATGAAAGCTAATGCATAGGGCCCATGGAGAGTATTCATTGGTGTTAAGAGGAGCAGGGAAACTGGAGACCACATCAAAGCCCGCCACTAGGGGATTGGCTAGTGGAAAACTTTTGTGTGGTTTCCCATTTTTCAGCACAGGTTCTGGAGCCCCAGTAGCACGTTGGACTGCTAGCAGTAAGGTCAGCAGTTCAAAACAACTAGCCTCTCCCCTGGAGAAAAATGAGGCTTTCTATTCCCATGAATCATTACTTTCTCACAGGGAAACGCGCAGGGATAGTTCTACCCTGCCCTCTAGGGTCAGAAAGGACTCGATGACTGTGAAGGGGTTGATTATTAAATTGTGTGTCCTCATGGGGAAAGATCGCTGTCTGTTTACAGCTGTGGAGAATGATGTGTAAATAAGAAGAGCTGGTTAGAAGACAGTGTATATGGTATCCCGTTTCTTCGCCCGTACCCCTCCCCAATACACCCCCCCCCCCACACACACACAGAGGTGGAGGGGGAGAATGAATGGATGGATGGGGCTTGTGCAGAATTTCCCCAAGAGTTATGTTCTTGAATAATTTCCCTGCCTTCTTTAGCCTGTGACCTCACATCCCTGTCAGGATTAGATCTGTGAGTCATTCCTCGGAAGCACGCCACTCCTGTTTCCTTGGGAGACCTGGACTTGGGGATTCCAAGCTGAGAAAGTACCTGGGAAACGGGCCTGGGGTGTGGGTGTGGACAGCAGCTACAGCTCCCCCAGCGCAGCCAGGCGAGCCTGTGAGCTTGTGGGCGGCTCACTTAGTCTCAGCGGGTGCAGCTCCAGGAAGGAGATGGTAAAGCTCCAGGAAGGTGCTTGAGTTGACTTCAGGAACTAGGTGGTGGCCCGGCACTGGGAGTGACCTGCAGAGGCGGGCCCCTGATTGGCTCAGAGGACAGTGATTTTTTTTTCCTCTCCCCGCCAGTTCAGGAAGCAGCTCTGAGCTGCCCTGGTAACTCCACAGTCTGTAGGTAAACTGGACCCAATAGGAGACCTCATAGGAACACACCTCCGGCCTCCTTTAGTCAGCCTGCTGCGACAGAGAAAGATGGTCCTCAGAAGCAAAGAGGAGGAGGAGGGTGAGTTGGGGGAAGGAGGGGGCGAGACCCTCTTCTGATTTCCCCCATGGACTAGGTACCAGGTGATGTGGCTCCCGGGGAGGGGGAGTGAGGGCCAGCCCGGGCCAGCCCGGTCTCTGTCCTTCTCCGACTATGTTTATTGTCAAAAGAAAGACTGGATGGGGCACTTGGTGCTTCAGAAGCTGGTGTGTGTGATTGAGAGACAGAGAAGAATGTGGCCTGGTACTCCTGCCCACACCAGCCCTGGGTGTTCCCTGGGGCATGGGGCCCTCTGAGGCACCTGTGTTTCTGTCACGCACATCCTGTCTCGGAGGGACAGTCTGTCCGGAGCTCTAGGAAGCCTGTTTCTGAAATAAACTGTGACGGAGGGGAAACTTACTGTGAATTCTGGGCTTCCTCTTTCAGTGTGAGGCAGCGGCTGTTTGAACTTGTCAGACTTTCCTCACTACACCCCCCCCTGCCCCCGCCCCACTCCCTCTTACCCTCTCTGTAAATAGTGAGCCCCGAATAACGAGACTGAAACCCTGTGGCTTCTAAGTCCCAGAGGTTCTGTAGAAGCCCTGGAGCCTCCAGCACCTTCCTCAGCCAGGCCCTCTGGGGTTTCGGGGCGGGGGTGGGGGGTGGGGGACAGGGTGGGGGGGAGTGGAGCAGGCCTGTTGGCTGCCTTACCAGGCACACCGAAAACTGTAAATAGGTTTGTAGCTAGTAATGAAGGACATGAGTGGACGAGACTTGAGCCTTAGGAGATACTGGGGCCGTTTGGGTGTGGCGTGTGAGAACGTTGCAGTGCGTTCTGGAGGGTCTTTTATGCTCTACCTTACCTAACGCACAGTATCGTGACAGACCCCTGGCCTTCCGACATCCATCCGTGGTTACAAGCCAATGACCTCACCCTAAACCTCTTTTGGTGAAAATGTGAGGTATAGGTAATGGTTTCTTATAAAAACAGGCCACATTCACCAAAGGTGGTTGTGGTTGTATTACGTCAACGTGTATCTGGAACTATTTCTATCCTGCTTTTTTTGGGGAGCAGCCAGGTCTGGCTGGCTGGCCTAGGGTCCCAGCTCGTCTGACTTCACACAGACTTAGCAGGGGGCTTGCCTGGCCTATGTGTTTAAAGTGGCACTTCCAAGTGGGGGCTCAGGTGGAGAGTCTGTGTGTGGGGTGGGGGTAAGGGGCTGGAATGACTGGGATAGGAGGACACAGGCTGCTGATAATTAGATCAGCGGTGGATGGGACAGTCCACAGAGGCAGTTTCAGAAAGGGTTGGACCGCCTACTCGGGAGGTTTTATGTCAGGAAAGTGGGTCAGCCTTTTCCAGAAGCCCTGGTGGCACAGTGGTTAAGCAATTGGCTATTAACAGAAAGGTAGCAGCAACTCGAAAGAAAGACCTGGTGGTGTTCTGCTCTTGTGAAGCCCTCCAGGGGTGGGGTCACTGCGAGTCCAACATCAGCCAGGTCACAGGAGAAAGATGAAACAGTGATGGCACTGGGGCAGCAGGTGTGGGCCAAGCCTGGCCGCCTGTGTGTATTACCACTTCGCTGGGATCTGCTTCTGCCCCAATCTGAGCCCAGCCAGACCCTTGGAGGGAGCTGGCCTGCAGGTGCCTGGAGGTTCTCCAGTTCTGCATAAACTGCCCAGCCTGTGCCTCTGGTCACATAGGTGTGGGCCGGGGAGGGAGAGATCAGAAACAGGATTACCCAGCAGCCCCATTCCACTGGCCCTCCTGGGACTATAGCAGCAGGTTATCTATGTGGGCCAGGAGGGAGGGTAGGTATTGCTAGAGGTACACAAGTGGCATCGAGACAGGTGTGGAAGGGAGGGACCCCTGGTGGGTCAGAGAGAAGTGAGGGTGTGTGTGTGAAGTCTTCTTTAAAGGAGCCCGAACCTTGCCAGTGCACACATCTCACATCCATAGCCCTCAGAGGTTAATTGCGCACTCTCTTCTCCCCTGACAGACACTGTTTTGTTTGTTTGTTTGTTTGTTTGTTTGTTTGAGCTGCCCACTGGCTTCTGAATGTCATCCTAGCTGTGTGGTTTCACTCATCTCAACTCCTCGCCTCATGAGGTGTCGGCTTTGGGAGCAGACCTGGTGGGGTGGGGGTTTTCAGACACCATTCTTCTGGTTTAGCAGCTGAGCACTTCACTGTTGCCTGACCAGGGGCCTTGAAGGTAGTTGCTTTCAGGTTGCGTCTATCTCATGGCCACTCTGTAGGACAGAACAGCCTCCCCTGCGACTGCCACATCATCATCTGGTGCAGCTGTGGGTTCAACCCATCGACCTCCACTGGCACCTGAACGCCCGGAGACTTCCTACTGGCTATCCAAGTGCACTGCTGAGGAGTCTGTTCTGACTCTACCATGGGTTTCCAAGGCTGTAGATCTTGATGGGGTCACACTGCCACATCTTTCTCCCTTTGAGCAGCAGGTGGGTTGGAACCATGTATCAACCCCTTTTAGTTGACAGCTGAGTGTTTGACCCTGATTAACCTCAGCAAATAAACAAACTCATTGGCACCTGGTTGATGACGACTCATAAATATAACTCTACAGGACAGGGTACACTCACCCCTGTGGGTCCCCAGATGTAATTCTTCTGGTGGTCGTGAACTGCTGGTCCTGCTTTAGCAGTCCTTTGTGTAGCCCAGGACATGAACCACTGTACCACCAGGGCCCCGAAACCAGCCACCCAGTTCCAACTCACTCTGACCAAATAGGGCAGAATAGAACTGCCCCTTTGGGTAAATCTTGATGGGAGCAGAAAGCCTCATTTTTCTCCCAAGGCACAGCTGGTGGATTTGAACTGCTAACATTGCGATTAGCAGTCCGTTGCGTAACCCATTGCACCACCAGGGCTCCTAGTCCCCTGTTACGTGCCTTTGACCCTTACTTCTTCTTTGGAAGGGAATCCAGACCACCAGGCTGGCACAAGCAGACACTAAGCTCTCTTTCTGGTACCAGCGGGGTTTCAGGCCTGCACTGGGCCTTGCCCCTCACTCCTAGTCCTTAGGCCCCCATCATTCTCTGGCTACATTACCCTGCTCAGTATCAGGGTGACTAACTACTATTCTCTCTGCATAACTTGACTCTGGAAGCTGTTGGGCATATGCAGGCACCCCCAGCAGAGCCATCTTTGCCCTGCCAGGCCTTGCACAGGGCTGGGCCTGGGTCTGCTTCAGTCCCTGATCCCCACAGGCCTGGGTGGTGGCTGCAGCTCGCTCGGGAGACACCATGCTGGAGTGAGTATGTTTCTGGAGGAGGAGGAGGAGGAGGAGTGAGGGCTCCTGGTTTGCACGGGCTCCACTGGTGAAGGACTCCACCTCGGGGAGACCCTTGTCCTCATGGGGTCAGGCTTCACTGTAGGGTTGCAGTTCAGATAGAAGGGAGATGTCAGCAGTAAGGTGCTATGAGGGAATGCTAAGTATTTATAGGAAAGCATACCGAGTGGAAAGCATGCCATTGTCCTGGCTCTCACTGCTTGGGAATGCCGGCCTTGATGCCAGCTTACCACGTGATCACCGGGCTGGCCGAGGTGGGTGTGTGTCAGCAGGAAGACCTGGGGTGTTCCACCTCCTCAGCCTTTCTTTATGACCGGCTTGCACTGTGCAGACGCATAAAGAGCTCTATCATTACTTGTAATAGGCACACACCATAGCAGGAAGCCTGCATCTCCATCTGCTGTGGCAAGTGTGGAAGAGACTGGCTGCTTTTGAATCTGACCCAGCTGCCTGTTGCTGCACCCCCGCAAGTGCTCAGGGTGCTGTGCAGGGACTAGAAGGGCCTTTCCTCCTGGCAGTGCCTGGGCCAGGCTTCTGGCCTCCTGGAAAAGGTTGGCCTTTGTCCATGGTCTCTGAGCCATCCTGTAGCCTCCCAAAGCCCCTCTTGGGAACTGGAGAGAGTGGGACTAGTGGTGGGTGGACGTGGGAGGCAGCAGGTGGTATACTTTCAATAGCACCCCAGGTAGGAAAGTGAAGCAGGTGTGGTGGGCTTGGAGGCCCAGATCCAGAGCACTAAGAGCCTCTGTCAGACTACTGATGCTTAGCTACAGTAGAACAGCCAGGTTCTGTAGGTCCAGAGAAGAATGTCAGATGTAACATCGGACAGGATGACCATTCCAGTTGCTTCCTCTTAAGCCAGTGCCTGCTGCGCCCCCCCCCCCCCCCCAATGTGGCCTTAACCACTCCGTAGAAGGCCGTTTGTTCCAGAGGCTAAACCTACGTGCCCTTTGCTGCTGGATAAATCCAAGATGCAGGGCTCAGCCCCTGGGATTGGTGGGATGGCCCCGCCCGCTGTCCTTCAGGGCCAGGCTCCCCACAAAGCTTTGCCATTGAGTTGACCTAGCTCCTGACTGCTCTCCTTTTGTTTGGTCGTGGACAGGCCTTCAGGGCTTGCTTCTCGCTGAGCCAATGTGTGAGGCCTGGGCCTTGGTTTCTTGCTGCACAGGTGCCCTGGCCTCCCTAGTGGGGGCCTGACTGCTCGATCCATGCTGGGCCTCAGAAGCCACCTCGCTCGCCTGCCTCCATCAGCTCGTGGGTCCAAGAATGTTAGTCAGGCCTGGGCAAGGGGAAGTCTGTCCACATTCCCTAGCTGGGCTTGCACTGGAGGAGAAAGCACCTTGGTGGAGCCACCACTGGTCGAGCAGTGAAGGTGCCCCAGTGGGGGACTTCAGACTCCCCTTTACCTTGAGCAGCGTTCTCCTCTACCTGTGGGTCACCACCCCTTGGGGGTCGAACAACTCTTTCACAGGGGTCGCCTGATTCATAACAGTAGCAAAATTACAGTTATAAAGTAGCAACGAAAATAATTTTATGGTTGGGGGGGGGGGCGGTCACCACAACATGAGGAACTGTATTAAAGGGCCTCGGGATTAGGAATGTTGAGAACCACTGACCTAGAGCAAGGTCAGCAGGGGACCCTTGGCCAAATCTGGGGATGATTTTGGTTGTCCCATATGTGGGGTGAGTATTGGCACTCAGTAGTGGGGCCCTGGGGTGCAGCTCAGCACCCTTGGGTACACAGGAGGGTCCCACCCACAGAATAACCCTAGGGCCACAGAGGCCTGAGGCTGCTGGCTTTGACTCAGGGAGCCCACTCTTGTCTGCTTTCCTTGAGAGATGGACCCCACCCAGGGTGACTATAGAACCCCTCACATTTGAGAATCACCATGGGGGGCTGCCAACATGTTCCCTGGCCCCCACCTTCGGCTTGCATCCCAAGATCCGTGTGGTTAATTCATCCCAACAAGAATGTGCTAGAAATGCCATGGTGCATCTGACGTGGTGGGTCTCGGGGGAGAGGGCGGAGGACAGGGCTGCCCTGGGCTTCACGCTGCTGTGGTCAGCATCCCTGCGCCTGCCGGCCAGCATGCAGCAATAAGAAAGGGACAGGCGAGTGGCGCTGCCCGCCGCGCGCCAGCAGGGAAGGGTTAACACAGGGCAGCAGTGAGCCGCTCTGCGCTTCTGAGGAGAACCACCAGTGCCGCCTGTGAGCCAATGCTGCCCGCGCTGCCCCGCCCCCACGCCCCCCAGGAGGCCGAGCTGGGGGCGTAGTGGGAGGGGCCGCGGGGCTCTTGCCTTCATGGACCTCAGCCCACAGGGACTCCAGTGGCACACAGGGCTCCTGGATCTGCCTGGCAGCGGCTCCAGTGCTGACCTCCGCAGCCCCCAGCGGTACCCCCTGCGTGCCTGCTCGCCTTTGTTTCCCGGACTACGCCTCTTCCCCCAGGCTCCGCCGGCACCCATGCTGTCGCTGCCCCGGCCCTCACGCCACCCCGTGCTGTGGGGGTCCCTAGCCGCTTGGGACCGTGGGACCATACTCGTCCACCATGGCCTCTAAGGAGGAGCTCAACAGACTGCCGCTGCGCTGATGGGGAGGCGCAGGGTCACGCCTCGGGTAAGAGGCTGTGTGGGGGTGGGGGCTCTGTAGGGCTGGAGGTGGGTGTCCGGTAGGTAGATGGCTACTAGTGGGACACCCTGCATGTCTACTTTATCCCTCCTTGCCCAGTAATCATTCCCACCCGCCCCGCTGGGTCGCTGTACAAGCTGCAGCGCTGTACTCTGGGCTCCTGCCTTGGGGAGCATGGAAGCAGGGGGGCAAATCTGCCCGATTGTATACCCTCAGTGCCACAGCCTCCGGCTTTGCTCAGTGAGGGCCCTGGAGCCAGATTCTGGCCCTGGAGCCAGATTTCTAGCAGTGCAGATAGAACAGCAGGGCTGACTTGCAGCTGTGGAGACCGGGAAGGGGTGGGCGCTGGGCGGTGAGACAAGGCAATCTCAGGATCCAGCGGTGCACAACTGTGTGCTCTGACCCTTACCACAGCTGAGGGAGGGACAGGGGAGCTCATCTCATCCCATGCACACCCCAGAAGGCTTGAGGAATTGAGGGTCCAGCCCTCTCTGCGTGTCTCCCAAAGGTTGAGAGCAAATGGCCCTTCCTCAGCCCCCACCTTCCCAAGGCATAGAGATCCAAGAAGGGAGAGCTTTGTGTAGAGGGGGGCTGGGGGTTCTTAGAGGAGGTCAGCTTCTTCACAGGGTCAGTGAGCTGTTACTGAATGCAGGTGCTAACTTTTTAAAAAGGTAACTTCAATTTTATGATTTGGCTTCTTTTGCTACCTTAGAATTTGGCCTGCTCTCCCACTGTGTCCTGCGGTGAGATGAGGCTTCTGTTAGATGACTCTTCATCCTTTCGTCTCATTCCAGAATCCGTTAAAGTAAATGTGCTCATTTCCTTCTTTATGCAAGGACCCCCCACAAACAAATCACCAAAACCCCCCACACAAACAAATCACCAAAGAAACCCAAACCAGTTGTCATGGAGTTGACGCAGCTTACAGCTAGCTACCCTAGGTAGAGTTCTCAGTGGCTGGGATTCAGGCGTAAATCACCAGGCCTTTCTACCCCAGGCCCTGCTGGGTGGACCAAGCAAGCTCTTACTTGGCAGCCAAGTTCACTGACCGGAAGACAGGACGAGAATCCCCTTGTTTGACCAGAGTTTTCTAATAGCCATTCTTTCACAGAGATGGGGTGGGGTTGGGGGCAGATGTGGGCCATGTGCTCAAGGTAAAAACTGGTGGGGCCGGGGGCAAGAGCTTCCTCCTCCTAGAGTCCCTGGCTGCCTCGCTGAGTCAATGAGGGGCTTGATAATAAGAACCAGCCGCTTTCTGAACAGTGCAGACCTGTCCCTCACGTCTTCCAGTTACTCCCATAGAGCCGGCTCAGTAGGTGGGTTTGGGGCTACAAGAGCCTCAAGTTCGTGGATTGGCAGTGTGTTGGGAGGAGGTTGGCTGCATGCTCATTGAACTCTGGCGCTGTGTGTCAGCCAGGTGAAAAGCTCTCAGGCTGCATGTTAACAGGTGGACGGGCCTGTTACTGTGTGGCACCCAGGAAAGGCCCCGTCCTCACTTCTGGGAATGGGGCTGGGCTAACACACCAGCCGTGGGCTCTTGGTACAAGTGCTTGAAGAAATGATTGGGAGTTGACTCGCTGCAGGCTGACTCTCGAGCAGTGACTGGGTGGGTGAGTCCCAGCAGCTTCCTGTTGCCCATATTCTTGGTGGACAGGACCCCACCCTGCACGGGCTCCAGCCGGAATCATCACACTTTCTGGTGGTGGTCGGCCTGTTTCTCCTCTGTTGCCCTTTACTTGGGTTTTAGATTCATTCTTGTCACCCTCCCTGTCTGAGAGGTCTGACCCCTGTAAACCTAATATCCGCAGGGATGGAAATGTGTCCTCTCAGTGAGAGCAAGAAAAGGAGGGAGTGTCCCAAGTCAGCCCCTTCCCCAGCCGTTGTCCTGGGAGTCCTTGACACCTCCCACCGTACTCCCCACCTGCCACCCCATCTGTGGCCAAACCTGTAATCCACATATGCATCTTTTTACCTGAAAAACCAAACTCACTGCCGTTGAGTCGATTTTGACTCATAGCGATCCTGTAGGTCAGAGAGAACTGCCCCATGAGTTTCCTAGACTATAGCTCTTTACAAGAGTAAAAAGCCTGGTTTTTCTCCCACTGGCTGTTGGTTTTCAACTGCTGACCTTGAAGAATGCAGGCCAATGGATAATGACTATACTGCCAGAACCTTTCTTTACTGTGGTTTTCTTAGAATTTAACTGTATTTAAAAAAAAAAAAGAATTTAACTGTATTTCCAGTTAGACCAGTGGTTCCCAAAGCAGGCAATATTGCCCCCTGTGTGGGCGCTGGAATGATGCAGGGGGCTGATGTTTTTAAGTGCCAGAGTGGCACTGAGTGATTTGTTGTTGTTGTTGTTGTTCTGAAAGGGCCAAATCCGTTTGGGAATCTGTGGCTCACACAGCTATTCTGCCCAAGTTATCTCCTGACCCCACTGACCCTCTTCACAGCCCGGCCAACGTCCTTATGGTCCCCCAGGGTCTTCTGTTCTCATCCTGCGTTTAAGTGACCAGATTTCCTCCCAAGTAGGCTATTTGTATCCCCCATACTAGATGCCATTGTCCCACTGAAAGCCAAAACCCACCCTGTGCAGAGAGCACTTGTCATTGTTGATGATGGCATGGACAGTCACCATGAGCTGGCTGGGACCCTGACCATGTGTCCCAGAATCCAGAGTTGACAGTCCCTCCATGGTCAGGTTTGGCACCCCTGTGTGGGTCCACACAGCATCTGTCCCCTCCTTACACCCACTGCCTTCCTCACAAGTTTCTGAGGTTCACAGGAATGGGCAGCCTCTTCATTCTTTGGAGAAACAGCTGGTGGGGTTGAACCACCAACTTTGTCATTAGCAGTCCAGCGCTAGCTGAAGGACCTAATATTGTCCAACTGTCTAGATTCCACCTGTGGGCATCTGTTCCTACTGCAGGGACCACCTTCTGCCATCAGGGAATGGGATGAACCAACGGTAACACAGAAGGGAAGATGAATCCTATTTGAAGAAGAAGGCAGGAAACTGGGGTTTGTTGGGCACTTGTACCCCATTTCACATTACCCCCATGGCAGTGACAGATCTGAGACCTGGAGAGGCGCTGCACAGGCCAGCTCTCTTTCTAGAAGGTCAGGGCATTTCAGCTGACCTGAGAGACAAGGGATTTCGCTCCTCAGGCTACTCTGACAGGGCTAGCTAGTCGGAGTCCCAGGTGCACAGCAGCAGGTGCTGCAGGGCCCTGCCCACCCAGGCATCTGTCTGCAGGCTTTGGGCTGACTTCTTCATGAAAGCAGCTTATCCTGGCCCACGCAGTGAGCCCAGACTGCACTTCTCTTTCACTGTGTGCACACTGCCTGCAGTGCCACCTTCACTCTGGACCCTGTTGGCCCCTCAAGGTGGTGAAGGACTGGGGGCTGGGGTTGGAGTGGAGGGCCTGCTCCGCTGAGGTTCTGGGGGCTGGTGGCAAAGGCAGGTTGTGGCCTGAAAGTACTCTTATAGCTCTGTCCCATCTTGCCCACGGCATCTAGCTGCACAGGTCACTTTGGTGACCGCTAAGCGGAAGCTGTCTGCAGAAGAACTGCCACCCCTGTGTAACTGAGGAGCTGGTCACTGGGCTCTGCCAGGCTTGCCTTTGCTGACAGAGAGTAGACAGGAGCCCACAATGTGCTTCTGCACAGCCCACTGGTGGAGCAAGAGGCCACGGCTCCTTTAAGACAATCCTCCTTTGTATGCCCAGCGTGGAGCCCGCTGCCTGCTGCCTGCCTGCCGCCCTGAGCCACTGCCTGTGCTGAGATCTGCAGTTTCAGCCAGATAAAGAAGTCAGTCGCCGGCAGCTGCCCTTGCGTGGCTCCCAGCACAATGGATCCTTGTGGTTGCTGGCACTCTGATCCTTTCTTTAAACCCAAACCCTGGAAAGGAATGGCAGGGGCTTTGTCCCTGTGACTCCACGTAGGCTACCTTACCTGTGCCCCTAGCAGGAGGGCTCCTTGGGCCTGGCCTCCTGCCTCTGCCAGGCCCCAGGCAAGGTGAGGGGGCAGCCAGCCACTATGGGGAGCAGTCTTCACTCTCAGCCCTTTGTAAAGCCCAGGCTGGTGGAGGGTGGCCTCCCACGCTGCTAGGCTCTTACCGGTGGCAGCAGCAGCACGTGGCTGCTGCCGGGGACGGGGCGTTGTTTGCTGCTCCTCCATCTGTCCCAGGAGCCAAGCTGTCACAGTTTAACCCTATTGGTGGCACTGAAAAGAATCGACATGTCCTGTGTGTGTTACTGTGGGCCAGGTCTCCTACCTGGAACTGTGGGAGCCAATCCCAGCAGTCGCGCCCCCCCTACCCCCTTCTCCTTGCAGGGAGCTTTTTATCTCTGGGGAATTTCTTTTGTCTCCTGGACAGCATGAGAAGGAGGGCTTGGGGTTCACGGATCAGTTTCTGGGGCAGGAAAAAATACTGTTCGTACACTGCTCTGGTTGGCTTCCTCTCCTACAGCAACATTCATTAGAGAAAAGGAGAGTCAGAGCTGCCCTCCTGCCCCATCCCCACCCTCACCCCTCCCCAGTTCTTAGATGATTTGTTGGACCAAAAAGGAAGCTTCATTGTGACTCGTGGTTGCTAAGTGTGGACTGAAGCCATAACTTAGAAACCCCGTGGTCGGTGTCAGGAGCCGAGATCAGAAAAAATGTGAATAAGTGGTTTGTTCACTGGGGCCGCACATTGGCCGGCAGCCGGTTCAGCCTGACGGCCGGCACTGAGCAGGAGGCTGGGCGTTAACACTTCGATTTTCCATTTCCATTGGTAAATTACAGCCATACATACAAAGCACATATTTCGAAGTTTACGCCCCTCCCTCTCCCCTCCAGAGACACACACCCCAGCAGCTGCTGCTCCCAGGGAACCTGTCAGGCTTCTCTCCTCATGCGAGGGCAGGAGCTGCCCAGGTCAGGGTCAGAGCTGGTCGGATGAAGTCCATGCACAGTCACTCATTCTCTCGCTCTGGCCATCCTGTAACCCAGGGTTCCTCATGCCTTGGACATCCCCAGAAATCGATATAAAGCACCACTTTCTTGTCTGTCACCTGTACCCAGCAGTCCTTTTTGCCTCTATTTTGTTAGAATGTGGGCACCATTCCTGGGCTCCCTACAGCTCCCGCCTACCTTCACCTGTGCCTCTGCTTTGACTCCATCTGAGGAGCGAGCCCCAGTGCTATTCTTGGCCTGCCTTGGCTCTACACTCTGTCCACAGTCGACTCTCAGGGTAGCAGACAGCTCAAAACAGTGCTGTTCAGAAGGCAAGCCATGCTCCCTGTGGGCCAGCTGTGGCCCCTGGCTCGAGTCCCCATTGGCATGGTCAGGTGGGCCCCATGTGATCTCCTCTTTGGTACCTGGGCCTCCTCTGGGTTTGGTTTTTCCTGTTTGCAAATGACTTCCCTGTTGTTGCGAGAAGGCGGCACAGATGTGGCGGGCTGTCTTGTCCGCTCTGTGCAGAGTCTGTCCACAGAGCCCTGCACTTCCTGCTGCCGCCTGGTCTGATGTCTTAGGGTCCTGGGTGCTGGTTACCCTGGGGATCCTGAGTGATGCCCCTACTCTGGGAGCCAGGCCCTTTCTCTTTCAAAGGGACTTCTTGGGCAGGGGTGAGTACGAGATGAACCGTCTGAAATGATTTTTCGTTGCCGTCCTATATGTCTGGGAATTCTGTGGCAGAGGAATTTTCATTTGGAACTAGGGGAGCCCCTTGCCGCTGACTCTCAGCCCCCTCACTGAGCCCATCTGCTTTGAGGGCTCTTCCTGCTCAGCCTGGACAGGTTGAGGGGCTTCTCCAGCTCCTAGGTGGCACTCTGTGAGTTTAGGAGTGCAAGTGGGTGCTGAGTGGGTTGAGAGGCAATCCCAGTCACTCCTGTTTCCATTTCCCAGCCCTTTTGATCTGTGTTCTGCAAAAGCACCCCAACTTTTTTTCTTCTGGGGGATGGGATGAGAGACACTTCGTTCCGAGTGCTCACTGCATTCTTTTCCCCAGTAGTGTCTTGTCAGTGTGCCATGTGTGTGTTTAAGTCCTCGTTATGTTTCAGGTGGGCATCCAGACTTGTGCCCCGGCTTGTTTGTCTGTCCCCATGGTGCTCTCTCTAACTCATGCCGAATGCTGGCCCTACCACTGTGGAGCTGGGAGGGTGAGTGGGCTCCGTGTGTGGTGACTGATGCCCAGTTTCGCTTTGGCAGATATTGGGGCAGGACCCTTTGTTGCTGCAGGGCCCTGCGTGCAGGGTCCCACCTGCAGTTTACCTTCCTAATGCCGCGACCCTTTCACGCAGTTCCTCGTGTTGTGCTGATTCCCCAACCATAAAATTATTCTCGTTGCTACTTCATAACTGTAATTTTGCTACTATTATGAATCATGTCAATATTACAAATTGAACATCATTAAAGCATAGTGATTCATCACAAAAACAATATGTAATTATATATTGTGAAATATTTATTTCTGATGACAAATGAAATTTTGTCTTGAAGCATGGTGTAGCGCGGTTAACAGTCTTCACGCCTGGTACTTGTATGTGGGTGGATCTGCATTTGGGTGAATCTGCATGTGGGCGGACCCACCTGGAGACAAATAGAGGAGCGGTGTTTCAGTTCCTAAGACCATTGGAAATATGTTTTCCGATGGTCTTAGGCAACCCCTGTGAACATTCGACCCCCAAAGGGGTTGAGACCTACAGGTTGAGAACTGCTATTCTAGAAGGTACTTACACTTCCTCCGCTGGCTCCCTCTCCTGTGCTTTTTATGTTGCAGGTCTGTGTCTTTTTGTTGTTCTTTTACTCTGTGTGTGTGTTTAATTAGTGTCTTGGAAAGGAGGTTTGCAAATGCTAATTGGATTTTATGATACAGGAACTGAAGTAGGACCTTCTAGAAGAGGTATCCTGTGACTCTCAGAATTGTGGAGTGCTTAGACCCTGAGAGTAGGAGCTCTGGTGTCGAAGTGAGTTATGATTGGGCTGCTAACCACAAGATCTGCAATCGAACCCACCAGCCACTCTGCAGGAGAAAGATCAAGCTTCGCACTCTCAGAAACCCACAGGGGAGCAGGCCTAGGCTGTCCCCTAAGGCCACTGTGAGTCAGAATCGACTCGATGGCAGGGAGCTTGGTTGTTAAGACCCTGAGAGGAAGCAGCCAGACAGACCCAGTGCCCCTGGATCAAGGTCAGCTTCTCGTGGTCAGCAGTGGGCTTGAGGGGCACTCCTTGTCCTTTGTGCTTTTCTACCCACCTTGTTAGGAGGATCTGGAGCTTCATCTGAGCTCTTTTTGGTCAGAGCCTCCTTGATAACCTGAGGAAGCCAGTTATGTCACTTCAACATCAAAGACCAGTCATGGATTCTCTCCCCACCCCTGCCACTGGGTCATTCCCAACTCGGAGTGACCCTCTAGTTACAGTAGACCTGCTGTGTAGGGTTCAGATAATACAGATTTCCATGGGAACAGCAGCCTCATCGTTCTCCTGCAGAGCGGCTGGTGGATTTGAACCTCCGGCCCTGTGATTAGCAGCCTAACCCACTGTGCTGCTTGGGCTCCATTCCCGTGAGAAAGTTGCTTTCTTTCTTTTTTTAAGTTAAAAGATCATTTTATTGCAGGCTCTTACAGCTCTTACAACAATCCATACATCAATTGCATTTTTTGTACATATGTTGCCATCATTTTCTTTTTTTAAATCATTTTTGGGGGCTCATACAACTCTTATTACAACCCATACATACATCAATTCTGTAAAGCACATTTGTACATTCATTACCCTCATCATTCTCAAAGCATTTGCTCTCCACTTAAGCTCCTGGCATCAGCTCCTCATTTTTAACCCCTGCCCTCTTGAACCCTTGATAATTTATAAATTATTATTTTGTCATATCTTCCACTGTCCAATGTCTCCCTTCACCCACTTTTCTGTTGTCTGTCCCCCAGGAAGGAGGTTATATGTAGATCCCTGTAATAGGTTCCCCCTTTCCACCCCACCCTCCGGGTATTACCACTCTCACCACTGGTCCTGAAGGAATCATCCGTCCTGGGTTCCCTGTGTTTCCACTTCCTGTCTGTACCAGTGTGCATCATCTGGTCTAGCCAGATTTGTAAGGTAGAATTGGGATCATGATGATGGGGAGGAAGCATTTAGGAACTAGAGGAAAGTTGTGTATGTTTCATCATTGCTACAATGCACGCTGACTGGCTCATCTCCTCCCCACAACCCTTCTGTAAGGGGTTGTCCAGTTGCCTACAGATGGACTTTGGGTCCCCAATCTGCACTCCCTCTCATTCACAATGATATGATTTTTTGTTCTTTGATGCCTGATACCCGATCCCTTTGACAGCCCGTGGTCACACAGGCTGGTATGCTTCTTCCATGTGAGCTTTGTTGCTTCTGAGCTAGATGGCCACTTGTTTACCTTCAAGCCTTTAAGACCCCAGACACTATGTCTTTTGTTAGCCAAGCACCATCAGCTTTCTTCACCACATTTGCTTATGCACCCACTTTGTCTTCAGCGGTTATGTCAGGAAGGTGAGCATCATGGAATGCCAGTTTAATAGAGGAAAGTATTCTTGCATTGAGGGAGTACTTGAGTGGAGGTCCAATGTCTATCTGTTCCCTTAATATTAATCCTATAAATATATGCACATAGATTTATTTCCCTATCCTCATATATAAATATATTTACATATGTGCATGCCTTTATTTAGACTTTTTAAATGCCCTTTGCTTTCTAGCTCTTTCCTCTATTTCCTTTGACTTTCTTCTTGTCCCTCTATCATGCTCAACCTTCATTTGGGTTTCAGAAATTCCTCTCGGTTACATTGCCCTTGATCATGCCCTACCAGGCCTCCTACACCCTCCTCACCACCAATTTGGATCACTTGTGTTCCCTTGTCCCTGGGTTTTTTAGCACCACTTCTTTCCCCCCACCTTCCCCTCTCCCATGTTCCCTTGGAATTGTCTGTCCCGTTGTTTTCTCCTCCAGATTGTTCATCCAGCCTATCTTATTTAGACAGACATGCGGAGATAATAACACGCACAAAAACAAGACAGAGCAAACTAAGCAATGAAAGAAAACAACAACAGTAATAACAACAAAAGCCAAATGGGAAAAAAACCAACACAACAACAAAAAAGAAAAACTTGTAGTTAGTTCAAGGACTGTTTGTTGGCCTTTCGGAGTGTTTTCCAGTAGAGTCTGATGGGGTGCCAAGCCCTGGCCCCAAGTCTAATTTTGGGTTCCCTGAGGACTTCGTTGCTCTGTTCCCCTTGCTCTTCTGTTGCACGCCCTTAGTGTTTGAAAAAGTTGCTTTCTGAAATAGGTTGTTGCCCCAAATGTCCACCAATTATATTAGTATGATTGTCTGCCTTCTAGAAACTCAGGAATATAATTTCTTGTCTTCATAGACTAGAACTTTTTCTCGGAAACTCAGACTGACCTCCTGCAAGCCTGCTTCTCTCCGAAGTGGACAACTGAGCAGCAGAACTCGTGCTGGGTTTCAAAGTGGCCCCTGTTGTAAAGGAGACATTTGTCTTTGTCACACAATGTCGATGGATTTATTAGCTCAGCAGTGAGGCACTTCCAAGATGCCAGCAACTTCAGGGGGCTGCTGACACTGGCACCACAGGCCCCTCGTGGGAGGTCATGGTCTGCTGGGACTTTTGGGGACTGAAGAACGGTGTGGGGAGGTTTTCCTTCCTTCCTTTGACATCATGGAGTGGGGTGGGGTCGGGGAGCAAACACAACAGCATCTCAAGGCTGAGGGCAGGATAATAGGGGTCAGACACGCCTCTGACCTCAGCCACTCCCCACAGCATGCTTTGCGGGGCTCGACAGTCCGGTGAAGTGACCACACCGAACCACTGACCCATGATTGTGGGGTTTACTGGGAGGTTACGCAGCCATATCAGGCTCAGGGTCAGAAATGCTCAGGACACAGGTATTCTGGTGAGGAGCGCCTCTTCTCAGTCATGCCCGCAGGCCTGTCCAGAGCTCTCCTAGCATTACTGTCAGCAGGCCACGGGCACTCCGCTCTGCTGTCAGGCTCAGCCCAAAGACTCAGCTTTAGCTCTGTGAGTCAGCCTCTGAGCACCAAATGTTTATTGTCTCCATGTGTGCTGCTGCTGCTGCTGCTGCTGCTGCTGCTGCTGCTGGGGCCAGTGAGTCCATTCCAAGCCCTGGCCACATCCTCACCTGTTCTTTCTGAGCTGTCCTTCCCTCATTAAAATACGCTCACTGCCCCCAAAGCTTGACTCTCATCTTTACGGGAGCAGATCACTAGGCGTCTCTCCCAAGAGACCTGTTGCTCGGTTTGAAGCGCCCACCTTGCAGCATAACCCTCTTCCGTGCTTCTCACTCACTCCTTGACAGCGAGGTGATGCTGACTCCCAGCCCCCTGTAGGACAGGGGAGCCCTGCTCCTGTGGTTTTCCATGACTGTAACTCTGCAGCAGTGAAGGCCTTATCTTTTCTCCCAGGGAGCAGCTAACCCATGGCTTTGAGTTGCTGGCTTTTGTTAGCAGCCTGGTGCGTCACCCACTGCGTTATTCACCGGGGCTCCTGATTCAACGTATAGTCAGTAGCTAAAATGTAACAGCGTTTTCTTCATTTTGGGTAGGCACTCTAGTGTGGATGTGTTTCACACCTGACGGGAGCTTCATAGTCCTGTGGCTTGTGGCTCTCCCTTGGCTGACAGCTCTTGGCCTTTCCGTTTGGCCTGGGAAAAGGCCCAGCAGGGTTCCAGGCAGTGTTCCAGGCACTTCAGCCTCCCAGCAGTCCCAAGAAGTGCTAGTTTGTACCCCACTTGACTGAAAGTGAAAATGTGCCTCAGAGGGGGCCCCAAGTGACCTAAGAAGTATGGGGTAGATTGTAGCAAGGTCGTGTGAAATCAGGTCTGCCCATGTCCAGTCCTTGTCGTTCCCCTTGGCTCACGGTGGTGTCCTAGCAACTCAGAAGGGCCACCACCTTGGAGGGCTTGTGCTTCCCAGTGCCTGGAGGGCTGGTGGATTTGAACTTTGGACCTTGTGGATTACAGCCCAGGGCTCCCTCCTTCCTCCATAGAGATGCCACAGCCATTGGGCCCCTCTCTTGGGGTTTCCTGGGACTCCTAGGATGGAGTTGAGCTCAGTGGGCCATGCTGGTCCTTCAGGGGCCACCTCCATCAGAGCCAGACCCTCACTTGCCTGTGTTCCTTCCCAGTGTGCCTGCACGTGCGCTTTTCTCAGGCTCGCAGTCTCTCTCGTTCCCTGGTGAACCTAGGTAGTTGGAGCGGCTTCCTCCCCGGTGATTTCTTGTGTCCTGCTCCTTTGGGAACGGGATTCCCATTAGTTCTGGTTGGGGTGCGGTGCCAGCTCATTTACTAACAGCACCCCTTCTCCTTATAGTTCCCAGCGACCTGACTCCGGAGGAGCGCCAGGAGTTGGAGAACATCCGGCGACGGAAGCAGGAGCTGCTGGCTGACATACAGGTAAGAGAGAGAGAGAGAGAGAGAGAGAGAGAGAGAGAGAGAGAGAGATGGATGACTGGATTATCAAGGATGTAACTAATATCTGGTCCCTAGGAACTGCTCCACCTCTGACAGCAGTTTTACTGATATTTTTCTAGATTCCTTTCCAGAACAACCAAATTCACAGGGAATCAGTGTGAGGACTCACTGTTTGCTCTGACCCCCGAGGCAGCAGCTGTTACTGTTGTAGAATTCTTGGTAAAGCCTTTGGGTCCTCAGGGTCAGGGCTGCCCTGTCACCACCAGATGGCAGCATGGAAAGGAAGGACGCCTTGGTTTGAGTGCATTTTGACAGTTGTGCCTAGATAGCGGGCAGTGCTGGGGAAGCTTGCTGCTCTCCATTCTGAGGACAGGCCTGGCTGGTGTGGGAGATGGCAGGGAGCCTTCCTGCCACCAGCCACTGAGTGGCAGCATCAGCCAGTCCTGCACTGCCAGCTGGCTTTCATCACGTGTGTTTAGAAAGCAGCCGCTGGGCCTGACAGACTCTGGAGGCAGCCAGTTTGGGTTGAAGACACATTTGTCATTGTGTTGTCAGTGCCCTTGAGCCAGTGCGACAAGAGCAGAGCCCCACCCAGCCCCACCCAGCCTGCCTCCTGGGCGCTGCTCTTCACCAAGCCCATTTTTGCATCGGCTGTGCCAGTCCATCCTGTCGGGGTCTTCCTGTGTATGCTGACCCTCTGCTGTACCAAGCATGACATGTCCTCCGGGACCAGCCATTTACACACTGTCTGTATCTGAAGGTTCATTCCTGTGTGCGACCATGAACTCTGTGACTGGGTCAGGCGCTAGGCCCTGTCACCTGTCTACTCCCTCCTGCCTAATTGTCACACAGAGTCCCCGTTCCAAAGAGAACTAGTCCACAGCCCACCATGTCAGGAGGTAGCATATGAGCTAGATCCAGTGTGCTGCAGGGAGAAGTTCAAGCAGCACTGAAAGCCTTAGCTGAAAATAAGGCTCCAGGGGTGGAAGGGTTTCAGTAAGCCAATGAAGCACTGCAAACACTCGTCTGTGCCAGGAAATTTAGATGGCTCCTTGGCCAGCTGACTGAAGGAGATCTATATTTGTGCCCATTAGAAAGGTGACCCAACAGAATGCCCAAGCTACCAACAGCAGTTTCACGGACAGCGCGCACACGTACAATCTGGCTGACGATCACCCACGATGGTGGCAGCGGTCCACTGACGGGGAGCTGCCCGAGGTCCAGCCTGGATTCAGAAGAGGACGTGGAACAAGGGACATCATTGCTGATGTGAGACAGACCGTGACTGAGAGCCGAGGATACCACAGAGATGTTTACTTGTGCTTCATTGACTCTGCACAGGCACTCGATGTGTGGACCCTGATTAACCATGGGTCACCCCGAGAAGAACGAGGATTCCAGAACGCTTCATGGTGCTCCTGAGGAACTTGTACACGGACCAAGAGACAGTTGTACAAACAAGGGCACACTGCACAGGTTAAAATCAGGAAAGGTGTGTGTCAGGGTTATATCCTCTTACCATACTTGTTCAATCTGTGTGCTGAGCAAATCATCAGAGAAGCTGGTTTTCATGAAGAAGAATGTGGCATCAGGATTGGAGGAAGGCTCATTAACAACCTCTGATACACAGATGACACGACCTTGCTTGCTGAAAGTGAGGAGGGCTTGAATTCCTTGCTGATGAAGCTCAAGGCTTGAACCTTCAGTATGGATTACACCTTACTGGGAAGAAGACCAATCCTCACCTGGACCAACAGGTAACATCATGATAAATGGAGAAAAGGTTGAAGTTGTCAGTGATTTTTGTCTTTTATCTATCTATCTATCTATCTATCTATCTATCTATCTATCTATCTATCTAAATTGTTTTATTAGGGGCTCATACAACTCTTATCACGAACCATACATATGTCAATTGTATAAAACACATTTGTACATTCATTGCCCTCATCATTGTCAAAACATTTGCTCTCCACTTAAGCCCCTGGCATCAGGTCCTCATTTTTTCCCCTTCCTCCCTTATGAACCCTTGGTAATTTATAAATTATTATTTTGTTATACCTTGCCCTGTCCGAAGTCTCCCTTCACCCACTTTTCTGTTGTCTGTCCTCCAGAGAGGAGGTCACATGTAGATCCATGTAATCAGTTCCCCCTTTCCAACACACCCTCCCTCTACCGTCCCAGTATCTCCACTCACACCACTGGTCATGAAGGGATCACCCGCCCTGGATTCCCTGGGTTTCCAGTTCCTATTTGTACTAGTGTACATCCTCTGGTCTAGCCAGACTTGCAAGATAGAACTGGGATCATGATAGTGGGGGAAGAGGAAGCATTTAGGAACTAGAGGAAAGTTGTATTTTTCATCAGTGCTACATCGCACCCTGACTGACTTGTCTTCTCCCTGAGACCCTTCTGTAAGGGATGTCCAGTGGCCGACAAATGGGCTTTGGATCTCCACCCTTCACTGCCCCCCCTCATTCACTATAAGATTTTTCGCTCTGATGATGCCTGATACCTGATCCCTTCGACACCTCATGATCACACAGGCTGATGTGCTTCTTCCATGTGGACTTCGTTGCTTCTGAGCTAGATGGCCGCTTATTTTCTTCAAGCCTTTAAGACCCCAGATACTATCTTTTGATAGCCGGCACCATCAGCTTTCTTTGCCACATTTGCTTATGCACCCACTTGTCTTCAGCAATCTTATCATGGAGGTGAGCACACCATGATATGATTTTTTTGTTCTTTGATGCCCGATAACTGATCCCTTCGGCACCTCGTGACCACACAGGCTGGTGTGCTTCTTCCTATGTGGACTTTGTTGCTTCTGAGCTAGATGGCCACTTGTTTACCTTAAAGCCTTTAAGACCCCAGACACTATCTCTTTTGATAGCTGGGCACTATCAGCTTTGTTCACCATATTTGCTTATTCACCCGCTTTGTCTTCAGCGGTTGTGTCGGGAAGGTGAGCATATCATAGAATGCCGATTTAATAGAAGAAAGTATTCTTGCATTGAGGGAGTACTTGAGTGGAGGCCCAATGTCCTTCCGCCACCTTAATACTAAACCTAGAAATATATGCACATAGATCTATTTCCCCATCCTCATATAAATATGCATATGTATATGTCTTTCTCTAGACCTCTATAAATGCCCTTTGCCTCCCACCTCTTTCCTCTATTTCCTTTGACAATGATTTTGTCTTGTAATGATTTGGCTCCACAGTCAATGCTTTGGAAGCAGCAGTCAAGAGATCAAAAGATGTGTTGCATTAGGTAAATCTGCTGCATGAGAGCTTTTTAAGACTATTGAAAAGCAGGCATGTCACTGAGGACTAAGGTGTGTCTGACCCAAGCCATGCTATCTTCCATTGTCTCGTGCGTGTGGAAGTGAGACACCGAATGAGGAAGAGCGAAGAAGAAACCATGCATTTGAAAGGTGCTGGAGAAGACTGTTGAAAGTATCCCAGGCTGCTGGAAGGAGAAACTAATCTGTCTCGGGAGAAGTACAGCCAGACTGCTCTTTGGCAGCAAGGATAGCAAGATTTGATCTTACCTGCTTTGGACATGTGGTCAGGAGAGACCAGTCCCTGGAGGAGGACATCATGCTTGGTCAAGTGGACGGGCAGTGACAAAGAGGAAGGCCCTCAAGGAGGGCCGCAGCAATGTGCTCAAACATAGAAACAGTTTTAAGGATGATGCAGGACGTTCAGTGTTTCCTTCTGCCCTGCACAGGGGTGATACCCATTGATTGGTGGCACCTGTCAACAACAAATGCTATCCTGGCAAGGAGCTCATCATTGTTTCAGGTTACATTGGCTGTCTGATTGCATTTGTATGATGTGTTGTATTTTTGTTGGGGTGGGGGCATGAAGAAGATGCCCTCCTGTGGTTTCCCAAGTGCTGCCTCCTTCCATTAACTCTGGGCTCTTTCCTTTGTAGAGGCTGAAGGATGAGATAGCAGAAGTAGCGAATGAAATCGAGAACCTCGGGTCCACGGAAGAAAGGTGAGTCTGCCCAGCTGCTAGCCAGCCTCAGGGGCGGTGGCTTCTCGGTGCCCTAATGTTTATTAAGACTTAAAAAGACAGACAACACTAAAGGCATGGACACATCATCCTGATGGAGAAGGCCATTGGCACAAGGTCAGAATGGCATCCAAAGGTTCATTGAGATACAAAGCTTTATAAAAGGTGTCGAAGAGCAAAGGAAACACACAGAAGCATGCCTCATGACTGTGACCCCTGAACAGTCTCCATTACAGTGACATGGCCAGCCAAGCCAATAAAAGACAGACTGCCCCTCTCGTGGCTGACTGGAGAGGGACAGAGGTAATTCACCCTCCAAGGCATTCTGCCAAGATGAGCCACATCGTTGGTTAGTGAGCAGTGATCTGTGTGGGGACTCTGCAAATGGACTTGGAGCTGTCACTACCTACTTGGAGCTGTTCCTTTGGGAACTGGGTGTTCTGAATTTAAGCTCTTATACAGCACACACACCATACTGCCAGCCCCCGGCCACTGGTACATGAGCTGCCAGACACCCCTGGGACCCAGAGAACCTCTGCTTGACCCTGTGGTGCCCGCTGTGGCTTTCTGTGTGTCAGGTCAACCCTCCCCAAGCGATTGTGAAAGCCCTCTGCAGCGGCTCGTGTCCAGTGTTGTCTGCAGAGTTGGATGCTTGTCTGTGCCTCAGAGGCACAGGGGCAGGATTGCAGGGGAGACGGAGATGCACAGTGAGGACAGGAGTCTGGGCGACATGAGACAGTAGTGACTAAGTGTCTGGTTTTGAATGGGGGCTCCAGACCATTCTCTAACTGTTTAATGCAGCCATCAGGCCGTGTGCAGTTCACGGGTGTCTGTTTTCCTAAGCCCGAGGCTCCCCGGCTGGCTCACGAGCCTGTTGGATTTTGTGATTTTGAACTCGGGTGGGTGGGGGCACTTGACTTCAGGGGGCTGGTGTCAGCCCCTATGGAAAGTAGCAGCACATCACTGAGTCTCTCTCATTAGCCTGCATGATAGCTTGCCCTCTTGCCCCTTTAAAAAAATCCCTGCCCCATCGGGGTCCCATCAAAGTGTGAGATACTGTTACAAGGGCATGGAGGGAGGCCACAGATAAGGAGCAAGTGTTTCCACCCCATGTACCTGAAGATGGGCTTGTGCCTGGGTGTGTAAAGAGCTCATAGGACCTTACATACAAGGACAACCCCACTGAAAATAAAGGCAGAAAATTGGAACACACAGGTCACCTAGGAAACACACTGCACAGGAAGGGGCACCCCACCTGCATAGTCTGGTGCTGAGCGGGGGTGGGGGGAAGGGGAACATCCTGTGGCTCTGTAAGCTCCGGGAGTGTGTGCATGTATGAGAGCCACTGCACCGCCAGGCCCACCCCTGGGTGGCACACGCACTGCCATGCAGTGACAGAAGACAGGCCTACAGCCCCACTGTGTGCTGGGGTGTGTCTAGATGTGCTTGATTCTGTGGTGCCCGGGACCAGATAGGAGGTCATGGTTGGCTGAGCAGGATATTAGGATGGAGATTAACTGTAGACAATGGTGAGGAATTTTACTCGGGAAGGAAATCGTTCCCACATGGGATTATTAAAATCATCATCAAAATCATTCTCATGGGCATTAAAATGGGTATATTATGGTGTGTCAGTTACACCTTACATGGTCTGCTTGTTTTCACTATCATTTACAAAAGAAAACCACTGACCTGGTGTGAGGCAGCTGCCCCTCGCTTCACAGGGCAGAGCCACCCCAGTCCTGCCAAGTCCTGGGAGGCAAGTGGGGGTGGCGTTGGTCTCTCAGTACTTCCTTCTCCTGGAGAACCAAGATGGCTCTGTTGGTTGTTTTGCAGGAAAAACATGCAGAGGAACAAACAGGTAGCCATGGGCAGGAAGAAATTCAACATGGACCCCAAAAAGGTATGGGAATGAGCAGTGTGTTTTCATGGCGCCCCGAGAGCACTGGGAGCTCAGCGGCGGACACAGCCGTCGTGTTACACAAAGGCCGTGTCCTGTCGAGCTGTACGCCCAGGCTCCTCAACAGCAACCCCCTGACCTGGAGCAGCCCTGGCGACCTGTTCACCCCCGCCCCCAGTGCTGCTCCTGGGCATCATGGGTCTCTGGTGCCGCCCCCAGGGGATCCAGTTCCTGATGGAGAACGACCTGCTAAAGAACACCTGTGAGGACATTGCCCAGTTCCTGTGTAAAGGCGAGGGGCTCAATAAGACGGCCATCGGTGACTACCTGGGGGAGAGGTGAGGCCGCCAGGACCTGCAGAAACAGACAGCCCCTACCCAACCCCCCTCCAGATGAGCCCAAGATGGCGTGGAGGGGAGCTCTCTTAGGGAGAATTTTAGTGGTTAGAGGCAGGGGCCCCACAGCGGCCCGTTTGTTCAGGTCATAAACTCAGATGGGTTTCTTCTGTGGTGTGTGACTGGTCAATAGGTGACTCAGTGGTCAGCCTTGCCGAGCCCACTGGACCTGGACCTCAGAGTTTGGAGACAGGACTGAACAGGGGATGGGTGCCTCTCAGGGTCTGGGTATGGCCTCTGACCCCGGCTTCTGGCTTCTCTCAATAGGGATGAGTTCAACATCCAGGTGCTTCACGCCTTCGTGGGGCTGCACGAGTTCACGGACCTGAACCTTGTCCAGGCCTTACGGTAAGTAGCCGCCTGAGAGGCACCGGGGAGGTGTGGGAGACGGGTGCTGCATGACATGAGTGGTCACTCCCAGGCACAACGACACTTTGTTGCCATCGTGTCTTTGGGAGTTATTTCTAGAATCTTGAGGTTTCTTGAAAACCTGTAGTCTAGTGGGCCATGGCTGACAGTGGTGGGCTGATGAGAGGGAATGAATGATGATTCATTGGCCCGGAAGTCCGAATCCATGCAAATGCTTCTTGGGGTCTCCTTGGGAGTCGATGATTACTTCCCGTTTGGAAACCCCCTTCACATCCACTCGGCCTTTGTTTCGAGAAGAGTGCTGAGGCTGGGAAGGGGGGGGGTCTGTTCTGAACACAACAGAAGACGGCAGCCCGGCAGGCCCCCTCCCCCTCCTGCAGGTGTGACGCTACACGACTAGAAGTTGCACACCCACTTCCAAGGCCATAGCACACATGTCTTCCGCATAGGCAGTTCCTGTGGAGCTTCCGGCTGCCAGGGGAGGCGCAGAAGATCGATCGCATGATGGAGGCCTTTGCCCAGCGCTACTGCCAGTGCAACCCCGGAGTCTTCCAGTCCACAGGTAACCGGGCCGCTGCCGGAAAGCCCAACCGGAGAGACCAGAAATATCCATTGCGGCACCTATGAATCATGAGCTAAATGGACAGCAACTGTTACGAATCATGTTTATTAGGGGAAAAAATCTTTGGTGGCAAAAGCAAATGGTGGTCAGTGGAAGTCCACGCTGTCGGCCTGTTAGGGTGTTCACTTTGCTGCAGTGTGTGTCTGGGGTCCATGGGGTACCACTGGGTGAGGAAGATACTGGCGGGCATGTCTGTGAGGAAGGCCACCCTGGAGGGAGGCTCATTTTCTCATTAGGCAGGCTGCCGGCTCTCCCAGGGTGTCAGACATCCGGGTTTTACTGACTGTGCTCCTTCGACCTGACCACAGTGTTTCTCTTGTGACGAGCCCACGTGCCTAACGAGCAGACACGTAGAGCAGAGGACGGGTGCGAGGGCTTGCGTGCTGGCAAAACCCTCAGACCGTGCGAGGTTTGTGTAGAGACGGGCTGTGGCGCTCCCTGTGTGCTCTCCCCCAACGCCATTCTGCTGGCAGCGTCGGACATTCTTCCAAAGAGGCTGGTGTGCACCGACAGCATGTGCTCCTCCGCCCAGGGTGTGCCCCTGGCCCCTGCCTTGCACGAGCCTCCTCTCTCGTCTTCAGACACCTGCTACGTCCTCTCCTTCGCCATCATCATGCTCAACACCAGCCTGCACAACCCCAACGTCAAGGACAAGCCCACCGTGGAGCGGTTCATAGCCATGAACCGGGGCATCAATGACGGCGGTGACCTGCCCGAGGAGCTCCTACGGGTGAGCCGCGCTGCCTTGGGCCGGGGCTGCCAGCAGGAGGTGGGGTGCTCCTCCTGTGCATTCACTGGGAAACTCCCAGGCAGGCTCAGACACCGTCCGTCAAAGCTGGACTCACGCTGAATCCGAAACTGCTGTGCCCTCCCATTGTCCGATTGTGAGCCAGGGTGAGAAGAGATGTGTCTGCAATCAGATCCCCCGCCCTCTTTCCCCCAGAACCTGTATGAGAGCATAAAGAACGAGCCCTTTAAGATCCCTGAAGACGATGGCAATGACCTCACCCACACCTTCTTCAACCCTGACCGTGAAGGCTGGCTGTTGAAACTCGGTGAGTGATGCCCCTGGGCTAGGGCTCCACAGTGGGGACTGGGGCCGGGAGGTGGAGGGGGGGTTGGGCTGCGGGGGCAGAGGTGGGGGGTTTCTGCAGAACAAAGATCTCCAGAAGAGGTGCCCCGGGTCAGGCTATGCGGGCGTGTTTCTGCGGCACATCTGGGGACATGCTGTCCTTGACCGTCCACGTTCATGTTTCCACTTGTAAGTCCGTTGACAAGGTGTCATGTGGAGATCCCCTTGAACCTGGCCCAAGTCCGTCTCCCCGCCCTTCTGCCTCGGGACAGTGACAGCTGTGTCCATCTGTCCATTCCCACCCCCACCCTGTGCATTCTCACCACCGCACCCTCCCCAGGCAGCGTGCATGGCAAGCTAGAGCCGGGCTGCAGCTCCCCCTCCCCCCACGGCACCTTCCTCTCCCTCCTTCCGGGCCCAGGCCCTCCATGGCGCCGACCGCTCACCCAGAGGCCCTTTCCCTCTGTATCCTGGGAGCCGGTCACTGTGGAAGGACGCCAATAAATCCACAGCTCTGAGTGGGTTCTTGACCACTAACCACAAGGTCGGTGGTTCAAACCTGCCAGCTGCTGTGCAGGAGAAAGATAAGGCTGTCTTCTCCTCTAAGGATGTGCAAGCTCAGAAATCCTGTCTGTGCAGGGTCGTGTGAGTCGGAATTGACTCAATGGCAGTGGGCTTATTTTACTTACTTTTGCATTCATTCACTTGTTTGTGTTTTAAGAGGTCCCTTTGTTTTCTTCTGCCCTGGCTTTGAAAATGAGTGGGTCCCCACCAAGGCCCTCCCCTCCTCTCTGGACTCAGTGAGGCGTCCAGGAGGGGAGCTGCACAGCCTGCCGGCCCTGGCACCTGGGAATCAGAGACAGAGTTTGATGTTCTTCCTGGTTCAGATGCAGCCACCCCCTCCCAGTGTCCACACACAGCGACTTAACGGATGCCTTCTCCCTGGTTCCCCTCACGGGCCAGGGTTATGCATGTCGCTGGGACTGGCTAGCCTTAGACTTCTAAGCCAGAGGAACCTTTGAAGGGACAGTTCTACACTGACTGATCCCCAAGGTTCTGCCTCCACACTATCAAGCAACTAGCCCCTGAAGGAGACACTGGCACGTTCCCCAAGTGCCCGACGCTCCAAAGATGGCCCTGAGCCTGCACCAGGGACAGCCTGGACTGTAGCTCCACCTGGGCCCAAGGACGTGGTGCGGTCCTCATAGCCCTTCTTCTCAGCCCCCTCCGAGTGAGCACCTCCACCTTCCCTAGTGTGAACATGTCTGTGTGTGCGCGCCTGTCCCCGAGAGTCTGTCCTGTGTAGATCCATGTGTGCCTGGTTCATGGGCCAGGCTGGTGTGTCTGTGAGTCCTCACACACACTTTCAAGAGACAATCCCGCCCCGTCAGTGACTAGGGACATAGCAGTCACCATTGGCTGTGTGAGCGGGGTGCGTAGAATCGTGGGGTCCCAGCCCTGACCCAGACCCAGCAGGTGTGGCCCCTGCGGCCGCTCCATGGTTCCCGGGTTTCATTTCTGGCTGTCGGCATTGCTGAAGCAGGCGTGCGGGTGACTGAGGTGTGCACCGCGCGATGAAGGAGCTGAGTGAATTCGTTTGTTTTAATTTTCTTTTCTCCCTCATTTGTATGTTTCCATGATTTGGGCTCTCCTTTCCTTGCCCCAAACTCCAGGAGGTATGTAACCCCGGGCCCCGCCCGCCGCTCTGCCCAGGCCCCGTACTCGCCGCAGCCTTTCTGAGTCTGTTGTCCCGGTTATTTTGTGTTCTTTCTGTTCTGTTCTGTTCTGATTTTTAAATTGCTGGTGGTAGTGTTACTGCTGCTTCTAACTTATTGTACAGTCCCTAGGGAACCGGCCGGGTTGGGCTCGAGCTGTTTCCCTGGCTCATCCTGCAGGCTAGCCTCTCGTTGTCCGGTAGGCAGGCTTTAGGGGGTGGGGGTGAGGGCGCTTAGGGCAGTGGGAGGGTGTGCAGTCACACGGGGCTACTGAGGGGCAAGAGCACATCTGCAGGGACCCTGGCCAGGGCGCGGCATCTTGGTCGGATCCCAGGAACATCTGTGCTCCGCATGTGGAGTCCAGCCAGGAAGAAGGGGCGGGGAGGACCCTGCGATTTCCCAGGGCCACTTGCTTGCTTCTAACAGACCACGCGCACAAAGCAGATGGAGATGAAGGCCCAGGGCCCAGGCGAGGCTTCCGCAGCCGGTGGGCCAGGGGTCTCCTCAGCTCCGGGGCATCCTGGCGGGGGTGGGGTGCTTTCACTCTGCAGTCTCTGTTCAGGTTCAGTCTGGGCTCCTCTTTCCCGGGGAGTCACCGCAAGAGCTACACAGGCCCTTCGCTCTGTGGGCACAGTGCACCATTTGCCCTCTGTCAGGAAGCAGGTTCAGGCCTGCTGGGGTCCCACCCTGAGCCCCACTATCGGTCAGGGTGTCATGGGGGCTCGCCCTAGACTGGGGGTGGGCATGGGGCAGCCAGTGGCTGAGCCTTCCACAGGGACTGTGCAGGTGCGCATTGCTCTGTCTGCTTGCTCGTGTCTGTCTACTTCCACCTGCAGGGTTCCCTCGGCCGAGGGCCAGGGACAGCCACCTTTGTCCTTAGAGGAACCCTCAGCTCTGCTCTCTCTTGGGCCCCTCAACCAGGGGTGGGGGTGGGGTAGCCTGCGATGGAGGTGCATGGGGACAAGCGTCAGTTGGTGTCTCCATGTGTGCTGAGCCCAGGAAACAGCAAACCCACGTCCATCCAGCTCTCTGGCAGGGAGGGGGCAGTCCCTGCCTCAGCACACCGCCCGATTGGTGATGGTGGGGGGTGTCACACAGAAGTCAGAATCATGAGGGTGGAGGAGCTTCCTGTGCTTTGGAGCTGGTCTGGTATAGGGTGGGCTAGGCAAAGGCTTGCTTATGCAGACCTACCCTAGCCTGACCTGGACAGCTGTGGCTCAGACTTCCTCCCTAGAGCTGAGCATCCTCCGCCCCACCCCCATCCCCTAGTGCCCCACAGCCCTGCCATGTAGGTCCCTCTGGTGTGAGCACATGGGCATGCCCTGGAAACCCCCCACTCCCACCCTGTTGAGCTGCTTATGACAATGGGGCTGGTGTCACTGAGACCTGGCCACCCTCTCCTCGCAAAGCCATGCCCTTGGGGGTGAGGGTTCACCTCACCTGGGCTCCACTTGGGCATCCGGGGCTGCAGGAGACGCCATGGCCAGGGCCAAGAGACTCACTCCGGCACACAAACCCGACGGCAGACTAGGCACGTGTGCATACAGGGTCCCTTCTCTGGGAGGACCTGGGTGGCTCAGGTGAGGCTCCTGTCCGGCCCTGTGCTCCTGCCTCGGGCCCCACCATTTCTGTTGAAAAACACAGGCGGGGTCTGCCCAGGGCTGCCAGGCCCCTTGTTGAGTTGTCTGAGTTTCTGAGGCCTCCCTGGCTGAGGTCCTCCTCCAGCACTTGGGGTGGGGGAGTGGGTGCTCTGCTCTCAGGCCGTTGAAAGGTCAGTGAGAGATTTCACCCTGATGCCGCAGGGAGGCTGTGGGCAGGGTCTCAGGAGGGTGAGGGCCAGGCTCCAGGAAGACGGGATTTGCCAGAAAGGGATTGGGCCGGCCCTTGCCTGTCTCTCCCTTCCCACCACCCCGCCCCCTCTGCCACTGGCCACCACACAGTCAGGCTTCCTGCTGCCATTTGTTCACATGGTGGGCCATTAGCACCCCTGGGGCCCTGCCCTGCACTCTGGCTCCATCCCCCAGTGTCATAGACTGCTTGCTCCGCTCATCCATAAAGACGCTTCTGCCTCAGCTCTGTGTCTCGCACCCTGTCGTCCGCCATGGCCCTGCCCCCACTCACATGGGTGCTGTGTGGTGGCACCCTGGTGACTGCTCCTCTTGCTCTGCAGGGGGCCGGGTGAGGACCTGGAAGCGGCGCTGGTTCATCCTGACAGACAACTGCCTGTACTACTTCGAGTACACCACGGTGAGCCCTGCAGGGTGAGGGCTCGGCCTCGGAACTGGCCGTTGGGGGAGGAGGGGACAAAGGAAGGAGGGATAGATGGGAGAGTGTTTTGTTTATTGATCGGTAAGTGGAACCTGTCCTCCCTCTCCCAGAGAAGGGTGTCTGGAGGGCAGGGAGGGTGAAGGGCACAGCCTCAGACAGTCAAGGGGGAGGCCGAGGTGGCCCCCAGAGTCTTTGACTCCATGAGTGCAGGGCCGTGCTGTGTGTGACATGGGATCCTTTGCCTGCACGGCATGGGAAGACAGGGCCTGGGTTCCCAAACCACCTCCATAGCGCAGGGGAGCGTCCTAGGAAGCTCAGCCCACAGACTGCCGGCCCAGAGCAAGCTCGGGCATTCTGGGGAGGAACAGGTCCTTTCTGGGAGAAGTCAGGAACTGACAGCCCCCCTCTCTTCTCTCCTGTCTGCAGGATAAGGAGCCCCGGGGGATCATCCCGTTGGAGAACCTGAGCATCCGGGAGGTAGAGGACTCCAAAAAGCCAGTGAGTACTCATTGTCCGGAGAAAGTGACGGGCCCAGCAGTACTCTGAGGACGCATACGCTTGGCAAACACTTCGCCAGGCAAAGGACTGCTAGGACTTCCCGTTTGTCCTGTCCTGTGCAGCGAGGGTGTGCCTCAGGAGCGTGTGTTTTGCCTGTCTGCTGTATTGTGTGAGGACTGACCGTGCCCTTGCACATATAGTGCCTGTCGCTCACTGACTCTCATGGAGGGTCCTGTGTCCTCAATTAGCGAACGAGCATCACTCTCCCGCTTGCGTGAGGCACTGATGGGGTCCCCGCACTGCACTCAGTGAGCTCGCTTACCTGCACGAGACGTCAGTGGCCTTTCTCCTCCCTCAGCAAAGGCCACCGTATCAAGTACTGTTTCTCCTCACTCAGGGACTGGCTTGCCTGCTCTGTGCAGGGTACTGCGGCTTCTCCTTGCTTGGCCACCATCGCTCACTGGCTGTGTGGAGGCATCGGCCTCCCACCTCACGTGGTAGCAGCAGCACACGCTTGGGCCTGGGCACTTGTTCCAGGACCCAGGCTCTGAATAGATAGATATCTTCCTGCTTTGGGATGCGGACCTTGGTGGCTTGGCTGTCAGTTTGTGGAGATTAGAACAGAGGCCCGTGGTCCTGGTGTGTGGACCCTAGACAGGGGCCGGTGGTTCCAGTGTGTGGCAGATAGGATGGGCTCGGGGAAGGTAGTGCCTGGTCGCAGCTTCCTCGGAAGCCTCAACCGTGCCCCCCTTGACTCTCAGAACTGCTTTGAGCTGTATATCCCGGACAACAAGGACCAGGTGATCAAGGCCTGCAAGACAGAGGCGGACGGGCGCGTGGTGGAGGGCAACCACACGGTGTACCGCATCTCCGCCCCTGCCCCTGAGGAGAAGGACGAGTGGATCAAGTGCATCAAGTAGGTGCCCCACCTGGGCCCCGCCCCACCCCTCCATGGGCCACGGAACTGCAAGCCCTGGGTAACGTTTGGCTGTGCCCCCTGTGGGGCTCTGTGGGGCTCCCATCCCAGGTGCTCCTCACAGAGCGGGCACTGGCTGTCTTTTCTCACTGAGGAATCATGGCTTGTTCTAGGGAGACAGCCCTGCGCTGGGACGGCTGTCCGTGGGCCCATGTCTCCTCCCCGTTAGATGTTCCCTGCGAGCCCCTGTCCAGGGTCAGCCCGCTCAGGAGCCCTGGTGCTGTGGAAATAGGCCCAGTCAGCTAGAGACCCTCCACCCTAACCCCCTCCTCTGCACAGAGTAACCCTGGTGGCTGCAGCAGCCATGTGCTCACCCCGCCCTCACCTGACTGGCAACTCCAAGCAGGGACTGCCAGTCCTGGTCACTGAGGTTGGCTCCAGCCGCACTGGCACTGGTGCACGAGGGGCTTCTGGAGCCCCGTGACCGCATGGCTAGAGGGAGAGCACTAAGGCCTAAGTGTGTCTGCTGGACTCGGAGCCTGCCTGAGTGCAGGCAGCTGTGTGTGCCCTGACCCTCTGTCTCAGAAAGCATGTCACCATGACCTGGCTGTGGGGCCACCAGGTGCTGCTGGGACCTGCAGTTGACCATGTCTTGACTGCCCCCCACATCACTCTGCTCTGAGCACTCCCACATGCCACACTGAGCACTCCCACATCTCTGCATCTCATGCACCCCACATCTCTGTTTCCCATGCCTCTCTGAGGGCCCAGCTCCCCCACTGCACTTCAGCTCCCTCTCCCCCCATTTGTGTGCAGAGCAGCCATCAGCAGGGACCCCTTTTACGAGATGTTGGCGGCACGCAAGAAGAAGGTATCTTCCACAAAGAGACACTGAGCAACCCGCGGGCACCGTGTCCCCCCTGGCACTGCCCCCTGGCACTGCCAAAGCTCTCAGACTGGCTTCAGCTTTTGCTCCTTCATGAAGTGGAGACGGCTGCCCCTGATGCCCCTCCGCCCCCGCCGTGCAGTCTGACAGCAGTGTTGGTCACCGCGCCTGCACCACTCCTGTTTTCTGTGAAGACGCCTCCGCCCCCGCCCGACTCCCACCCGGCTGCCACGCGCCCGAGGGTGGGATGGAAGCGAAGCCACATGCCATACAGATAGATCTCCCAGGAACAGAGAGAGCAGAGCGCTGTCTGGGCAGCAGCTGATGGCAGGGTGGCCAGACCTGGTGCTGCCCATCTGGGCACAGGGTGAAGGAAAGGGTGTGGCCTCTGTGGTCAGGACCCTCGGGACTCGGTGCAGGTGGCCTGTGGAGCCCCGAGAGGGGAGGGGCTCACCTCCAAATGCAAGTTCTGGGTGGGCTCCATGCCACAAAGTCAGCGTTCTGCCCTGAACGAAACCCCTGCAGCCCAGACCCAGGGGCCCCGCAGGGCTTCGGGACGCCCGACTGTTGCCCACCTGTCCTCGTTGTAGAGGAGGGTGGCTCTCACCAGACCGCCTTAGGGCCCAGCCTGTCCTGCTGCCCGGACGCCCGCCTCTCCTGCTGACAACAGCTTGGGGGTGGGGTGCGTGCCCGGCCCTGCCGTTCTCTCAGGGACTCTCAGGGAGACCCCTGCCGCTCAGCGGCCCCCTTGGTCACCGCCTCAGCAGAGGGGGACACAGAGGCCCCTCGAAACCGGCAGTCTGCCCCTCTGCCCACAGGCGCCTGCTGCACTCTGGGCACCGCCTTCAGGCGGGAGCCCTTGTAGGAGGCGGTACAGCTGGACCCACCCAGTGGTGGCTGCGCCTGCAGCCTGGAAAACCCCGGCAGGAGACTGGGTGGTGCCAGCCAGTGGCTGGGGTCGGAGCCCCCCAAGTGGTCCCGCCCTGGGGCCCCGCCCACCACACTGGCTCCCAGGACAGGCTGGGCAGCAGCTGGGTCAGTATTAGTCTGTTTATCAGCGTGTACATATCTCTGTATAGCTTTTCTCCTCCTAGATTATTTTGTATTTGTTTAAAAAACAAAGTTTTGTCAAAATATAAAATATAAAGACATGACTGAAAACTGTTGACAGGGTTCTTAAGAAGAATATAATTGTTATTTTATTTGTTTTGTTTGTTTTGCCTTGTAAACTAGCACCAAGGAACTGCAGCGAATAAACTCCACCTGCCCGTGCCCCCCTCTGTGTCCGAGGCCGGCTTTCCTGCGGGGCAAAGGGCTCTGGGAGGGCGAGGCTGGAGGGCGGGCACAGCGCTCTGAACCGCATCCCACGGGCCAGCAGCCGTGCAGAAGAGAATGGAGAGAACTCCCCGCCTCCTTTCAGGGGAGACAGTCACTCACCCTCTCTAACTGAAGGTCAGGGGTTCAGTCCCACTGCCCTCCTCAGCACAAAGACTGCCTGCTCCCAAAGAGATGATAGCTTTTGGGGCCCCGAGGGGGCAGTTCTGCTGTCACCTGGGTCGGCATGAGTGGGAATCGACAGCACTCAACGGTGACTTTGAAACCAAGCAGCCTGCCACCAGGCAGGGAGCACAGCTCCAGTTTTGCTTGAGCTCACAGACGGGCCTGCCTAGAGGCAGCCGGCTCACGGGCAGCAGCAGGCCCAGGTCTTTGTTTGTGGCCCAGCACAGGACCAGGGGCTGGGCATCATGTGTGAGCCCCGCAGAGTCAACCTGGCTCGGCGATGGACGCAGAGGGCCTCTGAGGCCGCCGGCTGCTGTGGTTGAAGGGAGCAGGTTTAGCTCTGTGGTTTCCTGCACTGCACACTCCACGGGGGAGCACTGAGGGTGATGGGAGATGACCCAGCAAAGTGGGGCAAGGGTGAGGCCAGGGCAACCAGGTGGCCTAGACTCTAGCCTGTGGTGGTGGCGGTGTTGGCCTGGACCTCAGTGACTTGCTGGGCCCTGCCCATTTTGTAACTCTGAGAGAACTGATGGGGAGAATGTGGCTTGGTTGCTTCCCTGGCAACTCAGCCCACTGCCATCCAGTTGATGGGGACTCAGAGCGACCCTATAGGGCAGAGCAGAGCTGTCCTGTGGTCTTTGGAGACCAATCTTCACGGGAGTAGAAAGCCTCGTCTTCCTCCCAAGGAGGGGCTGCTGAGTTGGAACAGTGAGCAGCCCACCACACCACCAAGGTTCCTGTACAAACTGCAAACCAAACTCGCTCCCTTGGAGTCCATGCTGACTCACCAACTCTGTGCCGGAGAGAACTGCTGTGACTGACTGTCTGGGATCAGAAAGCCCGTCTTTCTCCCTCGGAGCAGCTGATGGATTTGAACAGCTAACCTTGTGGGTCAAAGCCCAACTCCACCAGGGCTTCTTTAGAAGTTAGTAATGTTTATTGGAATGAGTTTAGTAATAGGGATATTGGATATGTTTCTAGTAAAATGAACCAATAGGATTTGTTAAGATGTTATGATTTTCCCATGCTTCCCACCCCCGGTCTTGGGGTCAGGCTGAGTTCTCCAGAGAAGCAAATCCAATGACCCCGTATGCATCTGTCTGTAGAAGATGCTCACACAGTTGTACAAGTGAGTAAGTCGCGTCTGGCTCAAGCCCAGGGTCAGCTGTCAGCTGGAGGCTTCTCCTGATTCCTGCAGCTGCAGGGGCTGATGGGCAGGGAGCAGGGAGATGAAGCAGGAAGACCACAGGCTGGTGGATGCCGAGCTGAGTGAATCCGAGGAAACCAGGTGCAGGATGCAGACCCAGCAGTAGGCATGAGCTCCTTCCACACTGTCAGTCTGTACGCCCGAATGAACCCCCCTCGGGGGTACCAAGGCTGTGACCAGAGGAAGGAGGGGCTGCCTTCGCTGCTCTCCCCACAACGGCCTGACTGCTTCATGGAAGACCCATTGTGGAGCTGGCCACACCGTCGTCGTAGGAGCCTCGGGCCCACCCAAGTTGTCACAGTGTCATCCGGTGCAGGCATGGGTACAGAGAGCTCCAGTGTGGTCCTAGGTCAGAGCATAAGCACCCTCATTGAAGAGGGATCAGCGGAGACTCCCTCCTTCAAGCCCCAGGAAGAAGCAATACAAAGGGTTTCATTGTGCCCTCCCCACCTGAAGCCTGTTCTGCTGTCTGACCGTCCCCAGTCTCTCACCTTTCTGAGTGATAGCCAAACCCCTTCACTCTGTTGTGGGGTGGGGCATAGTTGGAGGCAAGTCAGAAATCTCCACATAAAACTCTTGCCTGAGTTAGAGCCTCTGGCTTAGGTCATGTCAGGCCGAGCCCTGCCTCTGGCCAGCATCTGAGCGGCCAAGCCGCAGGTCCCTAGTCAGAGACAGGCCCCCATCCCACGTTCCTGAGCACCATGTGTGCCCACTGGGGGATGCCCGCTGAGCCGCAGAACAAAGAGGAGACGGCTGTCCCTCTAAGCACGTCTGGAATCTCTAAGGAATGACTGCCTATTGTCTAGGGGCACCGTGACCTGGAGGGGCTAGACATCAGTGCTGGGGCTTGCAGCCGGTCCTGGGCAAGCTGACCACGGTGGTCCAGCAGCTACAGTGGAGTGGCTGTAAGCCGATTCCCAAGGGCTTTTCATCCATCGCCACTGGGGTCAGGCAACTGGAGGACTGGGCTGAGGAGAGAAGTGACAGGGTGGCCACTGGCGAGGACAGGTGGCCTGTCCTGGGTCTGCTCTGGCCTGGCGTTCCTGCCTGTGCTCCTTAAGCCGAGCACGCGCTTACTGCGCACGGGGCAGCCAGGGCCCTGGTGCCGTGGTGATTTATGAGTTGGGTTGCTAACTGCAAGGCCATCCGTTCAAACCCACTGTGAGGGAGAAAGACAAGGCCTCCTATTTCTGTCCAGTCACCGTCTCATAGGCCCCCAGGGGCAGTTCTATCAGACAGCTACGAGTCGGAATCACCTAGATGGCAGTGAGGTGGTTTTCTCTGTGTGTGGGGGGGGGGGGCGGTGGGGAGAGTGTTTGGGGGCCTGGTAAGTGGTACCTGACTCACTGGTTCCTCACGTTTCTTAAAATGCCACTGTAGGCTCGTGGGTTAAGCACTGGGCTGTTAACCCCAAGGTCAACCGTTTGAGACCACCGCCCACTCCATGGGAGAAAGATGAGGCTTTCTACTCCCTCTGAGGCCAGGACAACGCAATCTGGAAGGCGAGTGACAGTCATCCCTCAGCGTCATCCCCCCACCGGTGGGCTTCTGCTGTTGCAGCCTGCTTGTGGCCACCGGTCAGCCGGTCCTCTGGGGGACACGTGTGGCCAGTCCCTCCCCTATCAAGGTTGGCAAGACCCCGAAGAGGGCTCCCAGTCTCGATACGAATCCCATGTGCCTCGTGTCGCACAATAAAGCCCTTCCCGTTGTTGGAACCCACTTGGTATTGGCAACTCCGTCAGCGAGTCCAGACACCGTGAAGAGCCACAGCCTGGGAAACCCACCGCGACAGTTCCGCCCCATCCCGGAGGGGCTGTGGGGCGGCACGGGCTCCATGGCAGTGAGTGAGACTCTAAGAAGGGGGTCCTGGGACAGGGTCACACCCTCTCCCTGCCATCCAGTCAGTGCTGACTCTCAGTGACCCCCGTGGGTGGGTTTCCGAGACTAACTGCCTCGGGGAGTAGAAAGCCCAGTCTTCCGCCAAGCTGCTGCTGGTTTCGAACTGCCCAAATGCAGGACCCACTACACCACCTGGGCTCCTAGAGCAGTGGGCGGGAGTTGAAATGGACCATATTCACAACCTCTCTGAGGTCAGATGCCACCCAGTAAATTTCTGTCACAATGTCCTGTTCAAACCAGGCGGGACCCAACAGGTTAGGAACACCCAGCTAAGCAGGGTGCCCCCCTGGAAGATGTCCTCCTCCCCGCTGGACCGGGAGGGGATGTGCCCGGCAGAGGGCTTCCTCCACATGACTCTCCGGCTCGAAGCACCTTCCGGATTTCTTCATTGTGCAGCGAACACCCACGTCATCATGACCACCAGGCAGGCTGTCCCTCTCCCCGGCCGGAGGACCCATGGGTAGGTTACAGGCACGGTTGACAGACATAATCCCTTAGCCACTTGTGATGTCTACACAGGACCAGTTTCACAATCGCTCTGCCCAGCATCTGCGTATGTCCCCTTGCTCATGAGCTCAGAACTGAAAGCCACTGAGGAGTGTCCAAGAGTTAGTGCGTCGTCGGCTCAGCAGCCAGGGCTGAGAATCCAAGGGGACTGATGCACTCTGCCCAAAGTGCTGGGGGTCAGGGCTGTGGTTCCCGTCACTGAGGGCGCCCCCGGCTCCTGGGGAGCCATGCACCACCCCCTCCCCTCACTGCCCCTCAGTTGCTCCTGGGGAGCCTCTCTGAGGTTAGGGGCTGTTTTTGAGATCCCCACGCTCCATGAAAGGATCCAGAGTTTCTCGGTTACTGCTCTGTCCCTGAGCATCTGTCCATCTGACCTAAGTCCTTCGCTGTGGGTACAGCTGCCCCCAAGATCTACCCCTAAATCGCGTAGCTGCATTTGCCTTTCTAACAACCCCAGAAAGAAAAATCAATTCTACTTTGCATACCATTGCTAAATGCCCACCCCACCCCCACCTTTTGCAAACACGTGATAGGAGTGTCTGTGACTTAGTCCCAGCACCTAGCAAACCCCGGACGGGTGTGGAGGCTGAGCCGGGAACCCAGGCCTTGGCTGCAGACTGCATGGAATTGGTATGGACAGTGGTGTGTGTCTGAGCTCCTGAGGGACTTGGTGACACCCAGGTGACACAGCCACACCTGTCTCTGCCTAGTGAGCATTTGAATGCATCGAAGCCAGCAAACCTGATGACTCAGTGCCCACTCCACAGGGATCTGTTTGTGCCAACAGAAAGTCGGGGCTTCCCAGGTGGCCTCTGCCATATACCTCTGGGCAGCCTTGACCACCCACCCACCTCCCTTCCACCCCCCCCCCCCCCCCCCGGCAGATATCTAAGGCCAGGAACAAAAGCCTTGCTTGGGAGGAAGGTAAAAGGAAACACAGGAAAGCTCTAGGAAGCAAAGCTATGGATAGAGGTATAAACATAGGTGTGTATATATGTAAATACATTTAATTCATAAAAGCAGAGGTATTTGCCTATGTACATATATCTATATGGCAATACATTGAAGAATTAGACAGACTTTGGGTCTCTGCACAAGCCCTGCCTCAACACGAGAACACTTGTTCTAACAACCTGGCATTCAGTGATACCCTCCCGACACAATCGCTTAAGACAAAATGGGTGCCTAAGCAAATGTGATGAAGAAAGCTGATGGGGCCCAGCTATTAATAGATACAGCGTCTGGGGTCTTAAAGGCTAGAAGTTATAAACAAGTGCCCATCTAGCAGGGAAGCAGCAGCCCACATGGAAGAAGCACACCAGCCTGTGGGATCCACGAGGTGTCAGGATCTTGTAACAGGCATCAAAGACCCAGAACAAAGAACCCATATTGAGAACAACGGGGGTCGGAGCAGAGACCCAAAACCCATCTGTAAACAATGGGACAACCCCTCATAGAAGGGTCACAGGGAAGGGATGAGTCAACCAAGGCACAGTATAGCACTGATGAAATACATAGTATTCCTCTGGATCCTTGAGGCTTCCTCAACCCCCACTATCATGACCCCAGTCCTGCGTTTCACTGCAGGCTAGACCAGAGCATGTGCACAGGTACAGACGAGACGAGAGCTCACGACACACAGAATCCAGAAACAGGAATGGCAGTAGTAATACCAGGAGAATAGGGGGGAAAGTGGGGAGAGTTGGGGAGGAAGGGGAACTGATCACAATGATTGACACATTACCTCACACACCCCCGCCCCCACCCCCCAGGGGGATGGACAACAGAAGCCATGGGGGAAGGAAGACAGCGGTTGGTGTGAGATATGAAAATAATAATTTAAAATTTATCAAGGGTCTCAAGGTGGGGAGGGGTGGAGGGAGGGAAAAAAAGACCTGGTACCAAGGTGCACGAATTGAAAGTAAATGTTTAGAAAACAATGATGGCAATATATGTACAAATAGACTTGATACAATCGATGTATGGATTGTTATAAGAGCTGTAAGATCCCCCAATAAAATTATTAAAAACAAAAACAACTCTGCCTGCCTGGGTGAGGCTCCTTCCACAGGGGAGCACATGGCACAGGGGGTCCCAGGCATCCACAGTCATGAACGTCAGATATGCTCAGGCCTCCAGCATTGTCCTCAGGCCCTCGGGGTGCTGGCTGGTAAGTTCTGGGCTGCTCTCTGAGAGGTCAGGTTCAAATCCACCGGCCAGTCTGAGGGAGGAAGGCGAGGCTGGCCGTTCCCAGTACCCTGCTCAGGGTCGCTGTGAGTCAGAGTGGCCGTGATGACCATGGGTGATCGTGCCCTGAGTGCACAATGGACAGGCGCCACCAGACGCTTCAAAAGAGCCACGAGCTGTCTTCCCTCGCAATTGCCACCCAAAGCAGCCATAATATCCCATTACCGGCTACCCAGCACCTCACGTTTCCCTGTGAGCCCCCAAACCAGCTGCTCCCATCAGCCTGGGGCTGAAACAATCAATAGAGCCACTGTTGTGGTCAATGGTACCCACTCACAGGGTAGGCCTGCCCTGGTGGGTTTCAGACGTCACTCTTGATGGGAGTAGACAGCCTCATCTTTCTCCCACGGAGCACCTGGCGGTTTCGAACCGCTGACTTTGCAGTGAGCAGCCGGATGCGTAACCACTATGTCACTCAGACTCAGTGACGCCCCTCACGTGTCTTTCTTCCGAGGGCCGTTTGAGGGAACTTGGCTCCCTGGGGGGGACTTGCCCCTGCAGCTGTTGGGCTTGGCCAGACATGCCCATACCTGCTTCTCCCCTTTCCTCCCTGTCTGTTCCTGCTAAGTAGGCTGCGGCTACGAGGCCCAAGGCTGGGAGGGGCCCCAGACAGTCAGGGACCGAGTGGTGGACAGTTTGCAGTGTGTGTGTTAGCTTGGCCCTGGGGCCCTGTCCCGTCGCCCATCAGCCCGTGCCTGCCTGCCTTCTTAGTGTGATCACACACAAAAAAATCTTAGAAGCCTCCATAAACTTTGAACAGAAGCCCTGCCCCCAGCCCCTCCCAGTCCACCTTGTCCCCCGATAACAGGCAGGCACACGAGACAAAGAACAGGGCCCTGGAGGAAGGCGCCCCTTTCAAAGGGCACCTCCAGGAGCCAGCACAGCCCCTCGGAAGAGGGATGGACAGGAAGCCAGGGGCAGATGTGAACGTGCACAGGTGAAGTCCATCCTGAGGGCCTCTGAAGAAAGGCCTGGCCACCCAAGTCCAAGAAAACCCAGCCATTGAAAACCCGTGAGGCGCAGTTCTACTCCTAAACACACGGGGGCGCTGCGGGATGGTGTTGAGACCGACCTCCCTTCTGGATGCTCAGGTGTGGGTCCTGATGCTCTGGGAGGTTACAGACAGGTTGGCGGGGGTGAGGAGGAGGGTGGAAAGGGGAGGATCCAGTCTGAAGGGGCCTCAGCCTGGTCTTACCATTGGCTTTCAGAATCCCCTTGGCCAAGCCATTTCTAGCTAGGCTTGCTGTCCGTCGGGTGGAAATCGGTCCCCAGCACCTGCCGACTGTGGACTTTATCATGGCAGCAGCGGGAGCCCTGGCAACGCTGTGGTTACCCGTTGAGCTGCCAACCGCAGGGCCAGCAGTTCTAAACCATCAGCTGCACAGAGTCAGCCTCAGAAACCCACAGGGGCAGTTCTACCCCGTTCTGTGGGGTTGCTATGAGTCAGCATCGACTTGGCCTCAGTGGGTTTGGTGTTGATTTTGATCATAGCAAGGGCTCGAAACAGCTAACACTCAGGGCAGGTGGGCCCGAGAGGGAAGCCAGGGTCCAGGGAGCGTGACTCAGGGTCAGCCGACTTCTGAGAGCTCATTCCCCCTCCTCCTGTTGGTTCTGAGCCCCCTCTCCCTCGATTGCTCCCCCCCCCCCCCGTCTCTCTCTCTCTCACACACACACACGCACACACACACACACACACAGAGCAGGGCTTCTGTGTGCAGGCATCATTCTTGTTTTTCCCATTTTTTAAGGGCTAGAAAACACGGGCCACTTTAATAAGACTCCTGTCTTACTCGTCTCCCGCCAGCCCTCCTGATGTGGAAGCCCTGGTGCTATAGTGGTTGTGCGAGGCTGGCAGTTCAGAGCTCCCGGCTGCTCTGGGAGAGAATGGACTCTCTACTCCTGTAAAGAGCTACAGACTCAGAAACCCAGTTTGACCCTGTGGTTTATTGGAGCTTGGGCGACCCACACAGACACTTCTACTCAGTCTGACAGGGTCACTAAAAGTCAGAACCGACTTGATGACAGTGACTGAGATTTTGAACTTTAAGCAGCAAAAAAATTACCACTCACAGCTATCCTGTCAATTGCAACTCATATCAACCTTCCAGGACAGAGTAGAACTGCCCCTGTGGGTTTCAGAGGCTATAATTCTTTATGGCAGTAGACAGCCTCATCTTTCTCCCGAGGAGTGCCTGGTGGGTTTGAACCGCCAACCTTGCCTGACTCATAACCTGCTCCACCACCAGGGCTCCCTTGAAGTAATCTGGGGGAAGAATTTTTCTTCTGAGTTTTGGATTCATCATTCCTCATCCAATGTGAAACAGAAGACAAATCCTCTGGGCTGGAATGTTCCGGAGTGGGCTTGGAAAATTGCATGTCAAGCGGATTTGTCTAGGTCTGGGGGGCCGAGTGGCACTGCTGTGTGGGCTGGGATGTGCCCGCCCGGCCGGAGGGATGGTGTCCTAGCCAGGGGGACATCACCGTGGGGGGATATGAGGACGTGAAGCCTCAGGGCTTCCTGCACTTGTGAAAGTGACATTTTACTGTGTTTTCGGGAAATGTCGACAGCGCCATTAGGTTCCCACTCATCATGGATGATACAGCTGATTTGGGGACCCCGGTCCCTTTCCCACAGCCTGTCAGCGTGGCCTCGGGCTGCCTCCTATGTGCCTGGCACCCAGCAGCCAAGCGGTGAGCTCACTCTGGCCCTGCGGGTTTGGACACAGGACAGCCTAGCACAGAGCTCACAGCTGCCCTCTCCTCTGGCCTCGATCTGAGACCCATCATTCAGCCGCTCCCCAGCCCTGGAGAAGAGACAAATCTGTGTTTTCTGATGGTCTTAGGCAACCCTCCCCCCTTGAAATGATCGTTCAATGCCCCCCAAAGGGGTCATGACCCACGGGTTGAGAACTGCTGTTCAGTGTGTTCATTCCAGAGTGCTTGGCATAAGGACTCTGCCACACGCAGAGGGAGTTTATGCAGACCGACCCGAGACCCTCTTCACTGTGTGGTAGTTACATAATCTGTTGTCAATTTGAGTCTTAAGAGTGAAGGGGTGGAGTTTAGCCTGTCAATCAGGTCACAGCTTGATGACCTCATTTGGAGGTGTTAAGGAGATAAATTGCCCACTGGAGGCAGGACAGACACTCCCTGGGAGACATTTCTGTGGACAAGACACATGGAGCTACACTAGGGTTCTGGAGCTGGAGGAACCACATGGATCCCCACCAGCACTAAGATGCTTACAGTGCCATTGGATCCACAAGACCTTCCACCCACTGGCCTGTAATCCGCATTCAGCGTCATTGCATGTGTTTTGAGTATCTGAAGAGGACTTTATAGACTGGTATCAGACATGGGCTAATATCGGACTTATGGACTGGATCTGGACTGGTCTGGGATGTTTTCTCAATAATCAACTGCTCTTGTATATAAAACTCTTTCTTATACACATATGAGTGCCCTTGGATTTGTTTCTCTAGTCCACCTGGACTAATACCCCTCCTTTTCCAATGACACTGTTTCCAGCCTGCCCATGTGGCCCTGAGGCCTCCCCAGTAACCCACCAGCACAGACCAGGATTCACCCCAGGTCAACCCAGGAGCTGTCGGCTGAGGCAGCTGGTGCCCACCTGGTCTGATAACCACTCACTGTGGAGGGAGCGCCAAGGAGTGGTGGCATGGTGGGTGATGTGTCCGGCCGCTAACTGCAGCAGTACGTAATGTCACCTGATTTCTTGCCAGCTGCTGCCGGGGCCTGACCATGATCCCAGTCAAATGGAATCCTCCACCTCCGCCTTTCCTCCAGGTGTCAAGGCGTTGAGAAGCGTTGGGCTTTCTTTATGTTGAGCGGTAACCCGTACAGAAGGCCGTGGTCCTTGTTCACCATCAAGTCCTCTCTGGATACAGGGAGCTCAAGCCTGGGCCCATCTCTCCCAACGAAAGGAAGCTGCACATCCAACCTGGACTGCTCGTCCCACAGAAGGGCTGAAACGGATGGGCAGAGGGAGGCCAGGTCTCTGCCAAGAGCACATGCAAAGCTTGGAACGCACCGGACTCTGTTGAGTCGGTGCCCCCGAAGGCATCCTGTTTCTCAGACGGGATTCATTGTTGGCTAGGAACTTTCCCTCCGATTCACAGTTTGCTCTCTGCTTCTTACTCCTAAGTCCCCCGGGCCCAAACCCACAGCCATCGAGTCGATTCTGACTCCTAGCGACCCCTACACAGGGTCCCCAGGGCTGTCGATCTCTACATGACACGAGCAGCCAGCCTCAGCGTCCTCCCTTTGTGTGGCTGGAGGGTTTGAACCTCCAACTTCCCCGTCCACAGTCTAGCCCCACCAGGGCTCCGGTGGTCCCCCATGAGCTGCTCTTCTTCCAGCGGCCTTGCTGCGCTGCTACGGTCCCTTGTTTGTACGTTTTAGTTTCTCCCCTTGAAATAAAGGGAGAGCGTGTCTTACTCTAGCGTTATCTTTGCTACCTGGCTCGTGCGCCACGAAGCTTCCTCTCCCGTAGCTTTCTTTTCTCCACATCCGAGGGATCTCAGTATTCTTGGAAAGGTACCCCATTTGTCAAGTCAGCCCCCTCAGTGGCTGGTGATGGCAACTTTACTGAGTGTGATCCCTCTCTAACACCCCCACCCCCCACCCCAGCACACACCCCCTCCCCGGCAAGTCAGCCCACTGCCACCGAGTTGTTCTGACTCACAGAGACCCTGCCGGACAGAACAGAACTTCTGCTTAGGGTTCCACGTCTGTCTGTAATCTTTCCAGGAGCAGCCTGCCTCATCTTTCTCCCACGACGCGGCTGGTGGGTTTGAACCACTAACCTTAGCCCAATGAGTCACTCGGGCACCAACAGGTGTACATTGGAGCCATCTGCAGAGGGGTGCATAAGAAGTCAGACCCGCTGGCTTCTCCCGCACTGAAAGGTAGCTGTGGGTGCCTGCCACCGAGGGAGCCAGCCGGTCAAGTTACCGCGAGTTATAGATCCCCCTGGGTCTCAGACCGACTTCGGGCACCATGAACACCAGCCAGGGCCTGGGACACACGAGGGCCTGCTGTGTACAATGCAGACACCCTCGCTTAAGCTTACGCAGAAGTACCCTTGATCACCAAGTTTGCAGTTCATTACAACACAGGAATGCCCAGTTACCGTATAGACTCATGGATAAGCCAAGTTCTTCAGCACATTTTTCATGCCGTTTTTGTGGTAAAATAGGTGCCTTAGCTGATATTCGGGTCAGCTTATACTCAAGTATATACGGTACTTCTTGTTAACCTGACTGCCCCTCCAGGACTCCCCCCAACCCCCCACCGCCAACAACACACACACACACACACACACCTAGGCTTCCTGCTTTTGTATAAGGCTCTGATTCTAAAGATGGGGTGTAGCAACTATTATGGCATATCACTCAATGTTGATACAATGTCAATATCACACACCATATGACTCAATGTTGCTGCTGTGCTAGGTGCCCTCGGTCCGATCCGGCTCACAGCGCCCTGTGCGCCACAGGACAGGACAATTCGTTTACAGGGGTGGGGGGTAGTGGGGAGTGTTGTAAAAACTAAAGCCACACACGTGACGGGCAGGTGGAAAGGTATCATGGGTGGTTGATGTGCACACTGAGTGTCTACAAAGAGTTCTGGTTGGTAACTGGGAATACGATGCGGAGGGATCTCACAGGAGGTAGACTCTTCCAGAATGCTGAAAACACCTGTAAATGTCGTCGTACCTCCCGACACCTGCAGGCATGGGCACATCGCTGCCGCCTGCAAAGCCCAAGTGCAGGTCGCCTCTGAGAAACAGGCAAGTGGGCGACACGGAGCCAGGCCGGCACTTCAACTAGAAGCTTGGTCATGTCAAGTTCCCTTTCATTGTAGAGTGCTCCATGTCACCACCCTGCCTCTCAGGAGCACCCAGCAGTCCTCGAGGATAGAGCGGCTCTACTTCCCGTCCCAGGCCATGTCCCCCAGGGCCCTTGGTGCCATCAGAGGGGGTGCCAAGGTCCACTCCGGTTTCTTGAACTCAGGAAAGGAAGCTAAAAGAAAGAAAATCAGGTTTCCAGATGGCTCTGAATAGCTTAGTTACTGACCCTGTTTGATTGCAATTGGGGATTTAAAAACATTAGCATTACTTTCTAAAGCTCTTAGTTGAGCTGTTTCTTGGTCCCCTCCTTGACCTCGCACCCCAGGGAGTCCACGGTCGCCTCGCCTTAGCCCCTGCCCCGTTCTCGTGCCCCATGTGCCCCTCCACATTTGGGGCCCCGGGGTTGGTGAGTACGACCTGCAGGTGGTAATAGATTGGGGTTTCAGTCATTGTTTTTGGCTCTCCTTTTGTTAATTTTACTCCTCAAATATTCCCTTTCTCTTTGCACTCTTCGTCTTTCTCTCTTCAAGCCCCTCATAACCACGAATCCACTATTGTCCCCAGGTGGCCTGCTCTTGAAACCATCTATCAATGGGCTGCTCTCCTTGGGTATCTCACTCAGCGGTGTGTGAGGCCAGGTGGACTAGAGAAACAAATCTTATACGCTCACATGTGTATAAGAGAGCTTCATATCAAAGAGTAATTGTATATCAAGAAAACATCCCAGCCCAGTCCAGATCAAGTCCATAAGTCCGATAGTAGCCCGTATGTCCGATACCAGTCTGTAAATTCCTCTTCAGACTCATGCAACACATGCAATGACACCAAATGCAGGAAGATCACAGGCCAGTGGGTGGAAAGTTTCGTGGATCCAGAGGTGGTGGAAGCATCTCAGCACTGGTGTGGGTCTTCACGTGACTTCTCCAGCTCCAGGGCTCTGGCTCCATCAGCATTGCTCCATGTGGCTTGCCAGCAGGAAGATAAAGCAGCAAGAGTGCGTGTCCTGCCTCCAGGGAGGAAGACCAGAGTTCCCAGAATCCTCAGGAGAAGGCCTGATTGACAGGCTAGACTCCACCCCTTCCTCAAGTTGACGGGAAATGATGTAACTGCCCCAGTGGGTGTTTCCAAGGGCTGCCCACATTGTGGCATGAGAACGTCCCTTTTCTCTATGATTGCATTGTGTTAATGGACCACGTTTTGTGTGTCCAGTCGTCTGCTGATGGACCCTTGGGTTGCTTCCCCCTTTGACTTGTAAACATCACTGCAGTGAACAGCCAGTCCCTGTTCTCAGTTCCTTTGGGGCTGGAGCTAGGCGTGGGATTGCAGGACGAAGCTGGGCTCCGTGGGGCTTCCAGAGGTTGGTTTTTCAGAAACAGACTACCAGGCCTTTCTTCTGAGGGACTTCCAACCTCCAGCCTATCCGTTTGCACCTCAAGGGGACAGGCTCCATCGGCACCAAAGTCCCAGGTGTGTCTTCCATCATGAAAACACTTGTCAGACTCCTCTCGCCCCAGGTAGGGATTATCAGACAGAAAGATCTGGATAGTTCATTCTCTCTCCAATCTCCTCTCTCCTCTCTCTCTCCCTCTCTCCTCTCTCCTCTCCCCGCCCCCTCAAGCTAGGCAGGCACATTGCTGCTCTCTCATAAACACACCTGCAGGGCTGGGGACGAGTCCAGACAGCGTCCAGCTCAGGACCTCCCACTCAAAAGCTCAGAGAAACAAGGATGAAGACGCAGCAGTTACACACCCACCTTGAGAACCTAAGGCATCACGTGCTTTTGATGACCCTGAGGTCATCAGAGTAGAACTGCCCGCCCCTGGGGCTCTCCGAGACTGCAATTCCTTCCGGAGCAGCGGCTTTCTCCCTAAGGACGCAGAGTGGAACTGCTCCTGTGAGTCTCCGAAACACTGACTCTTTACAGGATGTCCATCTTCTCTCCCGGGGCTGCTGGTGGTTCTGGACCGCTGGCCGTGTGGGTCACAGCCCAAGGCATAGCCATGACACCACAAGGGGGGCTTTTATCACCCAGTTTAATGATTAATATTCTAAGAGCCTCTGTTCTTTAAGGAAACCTGTGGCTTCTGGATCCCAGGAGAAGCTGAAATATAATCACCTGCAGGCCTTGGGAAGGGCCATGGATCTTGGAACCCCGCCCCCGCCGAACAGGTGTGCAGAGGTGAGTGACGTGAGCGTGGGACTCTCTGCAGGGGTCTTCAATGGGCTCTGGCTGGGCCTGGAGGACATTCCTGGGTCCAGCTGCTAGGGAGCAGCCTGCGATGAGCACCCTGACTGTGAAGGCTCTCGGTGTGAGGACCCTGGCCTGACACTCCCCGAGGCAGCTCCGGAGTCCCCTGGGGAAAGCACTCGCCCCTCAATCACATCTGCTCAAATTTCCCAGGAAGGGCAGGAAGATCCCCCTCCAAGAGCAGCACCTCCCCTCCCCCACTGGAGGTTCCAACCGTCCCCACACTCAACAGGGCGTTTGTGTTTCCAGGCCTTTCTTCCGCGGCACTTCTGCCTAGACTCCTACATCCAGCTTTTTGCTCCACAGCAGAGAGAGTGGACTGGTCACGCTCAGTAGGGCTACCAAACCAAACCAAACTCACTGCGATCAGCCCTGCTGGCATAGTGGGTTACAAGTTGGGATGCCCACCACAAGGTCAGAGGTTCAAGCCCACCAGTGACTCTGAGGTAGAAAGATGGGCTTTCTGCTCCCATCAAGAGTCACCATCTTGGAAACCGGCAGGGGCAGTTCTACCCTATGATTAAAGTCACAGGGAGTTTCAAACCCCCACACTTGGCCCTGAGCCTGGAGGCAGGGTCTGGCACCAATCATTCTAGAAACTTCCCTGGTGACCCCAGTGTGTGGCCACGCTGGCAACCAGACCACAGCTGCCCTCAGGTCCCTGGGGCTGTGATGTCAACTCGGGCCAGAGGAGTCTTCTTCCAACTGAATGGTTACAAAGAAGGACACAGGCAGGGGTCTTATAAGTGAAGGACAACTGGCCGCTCCAACCGGCTTCCAGAGGTCAAGGCCAACTCACCACCACAGGGAGTCCATCCCAACTCCCCATGGCCCCACCGGATAGAGCCCCAGAGGCTGCTAAGACCATCATCCTTCTGGAAGCCAGTTGCCCCAGCTTGCTCCCTCAGAGGGGTTGGTGGGTTTGAACCACAGACTCCTGGGTTAGCAGCCTAACGCCTAACCACTGAGCCATCGCAGTGCTGTGCTCCAGACAGGGGTGGCGATGCTCCCCACTGGGCTGGTTTCTGCTAGGTGGCCCCCGCCCTCGCGCTGGCCTGCATGCAAGCCCTAGAGACTTTCACCAGGCCTCCTCTGGCCCTGGTAGTGTCCCCGGTTGCCGGTCCTTCCTCCGGCACTCCGGGTATGTTGAGTTGCCAGCCTTTGAATAGCTGCCTGAGCATGTGCACTGCTGGAGTCACCAGGAGCCAGCCTGGCACAGACGGGTCCCTATGGCTCTGCCGAGAACGCGGCTGTCAGTCCCTATGGCTGGACGCTATCCACTCTCACCCAGGAGAGCTGACTGCAAGCCTGGCAGGCTCCCCACGGCCCCTTGGGTCTCACAGCCCCTGGCATGCAGGCAAGGGCCTGAGCAGCAGAACAAACGCCGCCCATGCTTCCGAGCGGCTGCGGGGAACTTGGTGTGGGCACTGAGCGCAGCGGAGGTCAACCGCGGGGAAGCGGTGATGAGGCCCAGATGGCTGGCCTGCGCTTGCAGATCCCCACGAGGCCCCATTTATCCCTGGGGACTTGCCTTCCCAGTGAATGCGGCAGGAAATATTCCCCGGGGATCTAAGTAGAGGGTGGTGGGCTTCCTACCAACGCCCCTTCCGCCGCCCCCACCAGCCCCGGAGATGGGCTGTGACCAACGGAAGTAAAGGGGGAGGCGGGTGGCGGGTGGCCAGTGAGTTTGGGCAAAGTGTTTCAGGGGCGGCTTCGCGGGCACAGGCAGTCAGCCTTACACTAAAGGCTCAGCTTAAAGCTGCCAGGCACCGGACTGTTTGCCCAGAAAGTGCCCCCATGTAGCCTAGGTCCTTTAGGCCCACTCCCCCAACAGGCCACGCCAACAACCATGCCCAGGCCACGCCCCCTCACCACCACACTGCAGAACCCACTGACCCAGCCAGCAGCCTCATGGCCCCTCCCCCCACCCCCACTGCCCCACACAAGCTGCAAATGGGGATTGTAATCACTTCAGATGCTTGATGGGGCCTCCAAGCAGCAACCAAAATCATTGTCATCCAGCGGATTTGGGGACCCGTTTTTTTTTTCTTCCAAGGTCCATTTGGAGATTTATAACATCATTCTCCAGCCATGCAGAATGATCCATTTCAAAACTGCGCATGCCGTATTTGGTCATACGTTTTATGAGCCCAGCCCTAATGTGATGGCTAGGAGTAACAGGTCTGGCTGATAACCCTGAGGTCAGCAGTTTGAAGCCACCAGCTGCACCGAGGGAGAAAGATGAGGCTTTCTACTCCTGTGAACAGTTACAGTCTCAGAAGGCCGCTGGGGCCTCCCTGTGAGTCGGCATTGACTCCCAGGCAGCGAGCTTTGTTTTTTATTTGTTTCTTTCATACAGCCGAGGTCTGGATGCTCCACCCTGCCCTAAATCTCACTGGCATGGAGACCATTCCCACTCAGCACGTTAGAGGCCAGGGTAGAGCTGCCCTTATGGACTTCCAAGACTAACTTTTTAGTAGAAAGCCTTCTCTCTCCAGCGGAGTGGCTGGTGGTTTTGACCTGTATACACCGTGGCTTATGGACAAACGATGGAGTGATGCAGGAAGCAACAAGAAGTGATGCAAAGGATACACAGTCATGGTACTCAAAAGAACTAGTCCACAGTCCACCGTGTCAGCAGGTAGCAGGTGAGCAAGAACCAATGGCACTGAAGGAAGAAATTCAAGCTGCACTGAAAGCATCAGCCAGAAACAAGACTCCAGGAGTGGACGGAATGCCAACCGAAAGGTTTCAGCAAGCTGATGGGGCACTGGAAGTGCTCGCTTGTCTGTGCCAGGAAAATTGGAAGAAGCTACTGGTACCCACCCCAAACAAAGGTGACCATCAGAATGCTCAAACTATAGAACAGCATCATTAATATCCCCTGCAAGTAAAACGGTGCTGAAGACCATCCAACATCAGTACATTGACAAGGAGCTGCCAGAAGTTCAGGATGGATTCAGAAGAGGGCTTGGAACAAGGGATATCGTTGCTGATGTCTTAGCTGAAAGCAGAGGATACCAGAAAGATGTTTGCTTGTGTTTCATTGACTCCTCAAAGGCATTCAAGTGTGTGGGCCAGAATATACGATGGATGACCTTGAGAAGAATGGGAGTTCCAGAACACCTCATCGAGCTCACGAGGAATTTGTACACGGATCTGGAGGCAGTTGTGCGAACAAGGGCACGCTGCATGGTTTACAATCAGGAAAGGTGTGTGTCAGGGTTGTATCCTCTCACCAGACTTGTTCAAGCTGTGTGCGGAGCAAATCCTCAGAGAAGCTGGTTTACGTGACGAAGAGTGTGGCAACAGGAATGGAGGAAGGCTTGTTAACAACCTGCAACACACACAGAGGAATGACTGGATGGCTGGAGGTGAGGAGGACTTCAATCCCTGTGAATTATACCCCAATGTAAAGAAGACCAAAAACCTCACAACTGGGCCAATCAATGGGTCACCCCATGATCAGTGGAGAAAAGGCGGAAGCGGTCAAGGATTTTGTCTTGCTTGGATCCACAATCAATGCTCATGGAAGCAGCCGTCAGGAGATCAAAAGGCAAGTTGCCTTAAGTAAATCTGTGGCACAAGACTGTGTGTGTGTGGGGGGGGGGGGGTGTCAGATGCTTACAGACATCCTCCCTGAAGGCAATCAGTCACCAGACTAAGGTAGGCCCTGCTCCCTGCTGCTGGGGACAGTGGGCTAAAACTTGCGACCATTAGCTTGGTTCCTGTAGGTACTGATAATGGTTCCTATGGAGATCCAGGGAACAGGTCAAACCCACTCCTGGACATCCAAAGTGAAGCTGCCATCCTGACTCTAGGACCCGCCCATCTTGTCACATGTATACCCCCAACTCCTCCTCTTCCTATTGCGTGTATGTCCCTAGATTGTCCCCCTCTCATTGCCGTATAACCTATAGTGCAACACCTTCCTGTGACATATGTCTTCACCTGTAGTTAGTGGGCTTGCACGTGTAGGTATATAGGCCTTGGTTAGCAATAGAGAGATGCCTCTCTCTCTCACTCTCTCTCCTCCCTTGACCTGTCTTCAGCTCCCTCCTCCCCTGTTCCCTTTCCCCTTGTCCTCCTTCCCCTCCCCCTCTCTCCACAAGGACCACCAAGCAGGCTGAGGTGAGCACCCCACCATGAAATGTGTCTGACTCCAGTATTTGACTCTCTCTCTGTCTCTCATGCTCTTGAAGACTTTAGTATAATATTTATATATCTCAACTGTGCATCCTGAACCTATGATTAGTGGTGGGGGGCTGGCTCCCCCACCTCATACCGCACAAGACCTCTGCAGAGTGCTGAAGAACAGGGCTGTTTCTCTGAGGACTAAGGTGCGCCTGACCCAAGCCATGGTATTTCCATTGCTTTACATGCATGTGAAAGACATTGAATAAGTGCGACTGAAGAAGAATCAATGCATTGGAATTGTGGTGCTGGAGAAGAACATTGAAAGTACCATGGGATGCCGAAAAGGTCAACCAGTAGTCTTGGAAGAAGTATGGCAGAGTGCTCCTCAGAGCAGGGGCTCTCACCCTTCCTAATGCCGAGACCCTCTCATACAGCTCCTCCTGTGGTGGTGACCCCCAACCATAAAGCTATTTTTGTTGCTACTTCATCACTGTAATTTTGCTACTGTTATGAATTGGGTGACCCTTGTGAAAGGGATCACGACCCCACAGGTTCAGAACTGCTGTATGAAATATTTACGTGCTCTCTACAGGCAGAAGAATGTTACATTAGGAACAGCAGAATAGTCACGACCACGCAATCAGTTCCCAGACCTGAGCCAGTTTACAGATCCACAGCTCCTTGAAAGAGGGGGAGACTAGGTCCCTTTGAAGGAGGACCCTGCTACATCACCAAAGGTTTATACCGAAGGTTCATCTTCTAGCCTTCCCCAAAGGGACTGTGGCCTTTCACAAGAGAGAATGTTCTCTGGGGGAAAGGAAATAATCAAACTTTTCAGGGATTACTGGACACTGAGTCAGAACTGACACTAATTCCAGGAGACCCAAAATGTTTCAAAGACCCACCAGTCAAAGTGGGGGCTTATGGAGGTCAAGTTGTCGATGGAGTTTTAACTCAGGTACACCTCACTGTGGGTCCAGTGGGCCCCCAGACCCATCCTGTGGTTATTTCCCCAGAATGCATCATTAGAATAGACATAGTAACTGGCAGAACCCCCATATTGGATCCCTAAAATGTGGAATAAGGGCTATCATGGTAGGAAAGGCCAAGTGGACACCATTAGAACTGCCATTACCTATGAAAATAGTGAACCAAAAGCAGTACCTCATTCCTGGAGGGATTGCAGAGATCAGTGCCACCATCAAAGACTTGAAAGATGCAGGGGTGGTGATTCCTACTACATCCCCATTTAATTCACCAATTTGGCCTGTAAAGAAGACAGATGGATCCTGGAGAATGACAGCGGATTATCGTAAACTTAACCAGGTGGTGACTCCAATTGCAACTGCCCTTCCAGATGTGATTTCATTGGTTGAGTAAATTAATACTTCTCCTGGTGCTTGGTATGCAGCTGTTGATCTGGCCAATGTCTTTTTCTCAATACCAGTCTCAAAGAACCACCAGAAGCAGTTTGCCTTCAGCTGGCAGGGGCAACAATGTACTTTCACAACTGTCCCCCAGGGGAACATAATTTAGTCCGAAGGGACCTTGATTGCCTGTCTCTTCCACAAAATGTCACACGAGTCCACTATCTTGATGACATTATGCTAGTTGGACCCGCTAAGGAGGATGTATCAAAGACTAGATTCACTGGTACAACATCTGCGTGCACGAGGGTGGGAAATCACCCCAATGACGATGCAGGCACCCTCCACCTCAGTAAAAGTTCGAGGGGTCCAGTGGTGTGGGGCATGTCAAGATATTCCTACTAAAGGGAACGATAAGCTATTGCAGCTGGCCCCCCAGTGACTTAACGGGAGGCACAACGCCTAATGGGCCTCTTGGGATTTTGGAGGCAGCATATCCCTCACTTAGGTGTTCTACTTCGACCTATTTATCAAGTGACATGAAAGGCCTCCGATTTTGAGTGGGGCCCAGAACAAGAAGAGACTCTGCAGCAGGTTCAGGCTGCCGTGCAAGCTGCTTTGCACTGGGACCATATGATTCAGCTGACCCAATGGTGTGAGAGGTGTCAGTTGTAGATAAAGATGCAGTGTGGAGTCTTTGGCAGACCCCTATTGGTGAATCATAGCGTAGATCCTTGGGATTTGGGAGTAAAGTCCTGCCATCCTCTGCAGACAACTACTCCCCCTTTGAAAAACAGCTGTTGGCCTGTTACTGGGCCTTGGTGGAGACTGAATGCCTCACCATGGGCCACCAAGTCACCATGAGGCCTGAACTACCTATCATGAACTGGGTATTGTCTGACCCCCGTAATCATAAAGTTGGACGTGCGCAGCAACACTCCATTGTTAATGGAAGTGGTATATACGAGATCGGGCCAAAGCAGGACCTGAAGGAACAAGTAAGCTGCATGAAGAAGTGACCCAAATGCCAGATGTGAGACTATATACTGATTCATGGGCTGTGGCTAATGGCTTGGCTGGATGGTCAGGGAATTGGAAGGACCATGATTGGAAAATTGGTGACAAGGAGGTGTGGGGAAGAGGTATGTGGTTAGACCTCGCTGAATGGGCCAAGAAAGTAAATTGTATCTCACATGAGCGCTCACCAAAGGATTACCTCTGAAGAGGAGGACTTTAATAATCAAGTGGATAAGATGACACGCGTTGTGGAAACTGGTCCTTCTCTTTCCTCTGCCACTCCTGTTATCACCCAATGGGCACACGAACAAAGTGGACATGGTGGAAGGGATGGAGGTTATGCATGGTGAGTTAGTTAGTTTATTGTGCCAACCTGGTCAATAAACACATGTGGGGCTAATTGAAGGATGGAGGAATAAATGGCTCAGTGAACCTCGCCTTTCTAGTTCTCGGGTCTCTTGCTTTCTGATGGTCGGACCAGGGTGCAGCTGCCTTAGCCAGTTCCCTGCTTTAACTGGCAAAGTTCACTTTCTGCAAGACATCCCTGAGGAAAAGCCACATGGACCTACGCCGATGCAGCCCTGGGTGCTGGAGCAGCCGTGTGGAGACCCCTGCCAGCGCTGAGATGCTTACACGCTCACTGACTCGGCTTTCCTCCTGCAGTTGGCATCATTGCGTGCATTTTGTGAGATAGAGGAGGACTTTGTGGATTGGTGTGGAACATATGGGCTAATGGTGGATTTGTGGGTTTGGGCAGCACAGGGTTGGATGTTTTCTTTGAGGTGCACTTAACCTTTATATAAAACTCTCTCTTATACATGAGTTTCTGTGGATTTGTTTCTCTAAAGGACCCAGACTGACACACATGGGTACAGCAACATGGCCAATAGGGACATATGGGATTAAGAACAGAGTTTGATTGGAGGACAAGGAGATAAATGGCTCTGCAAGGCCCACCCCTCTGGCTCTTGCTCTCTGGTGATCAGAATACGGTGTGGTCAGTTTAGCTAGCTCTCCACCTCATTTTGTGAGCTGCACTACCTGTGGGACAGCCAACCCGTGGATCCTGTTGCTAGAGCTTGAGGCTCCTTAGAGACCCGCTTCTCCAACTGTATATCACTTGAGCCTGAGGCTGGTGGAGCCTGTGTCTTGCATTCTTTGAGTTTGATATCCCATCTGGGCCTACTTCACTAAGCTCCTGAGCTGCTGACTGTTGGTGACCCGCCCTGCTGTTTGCTGCCTGTGGGCAGACTGCCTGCATTGCCCGAGGGAAGACTCTGCTGTCTACTTCCTTGACCTTGGACCTAGCAACCCTCGTGAGTTGAACTGAGCCCTCTGTACTGCTGTGTGGACTAATTGGCTGTTATATTCCTTCATGCTATATACATATATCCATATATATGTATACGCACATAAATATAATCATAACTGTCCTGGTTTTGTTTCTCTAGAGAACCGTGCCTAACACAGCCTCAAGGAGATGGATTGACACAGTGGCTGCAACAATGGGCTTGAAGATAAGAACTGCGAGGGTGACCCAGGACTGGGCAGTGTTCCCCCTGCTGTCCACAGAGTCCATATGGGTCAGATGCCCAGCATCCAACACCAATGGGTGGGGAGGCCCCCTGGTGGTACAGCTGGTGAAGTGCTTGGTGGCTAACCAGAAGATTCAGGCAGACCTTGGAACAGCCAGAGAAAGATGTGGCCTGCTTCCATACCGATGACAGCCATGGGGACCCGGTGGGGCACCTCTGCTCTGTGCTACAGGGTCACCCAGAGTCGGCAGTGCCTGGAGGGCAGGCTGGGTTTTGTGGGCCAGAGCATGGGCTCAGTGCTCCAGTGGGGAGGTGGGGATTGTTCATGGCCCGCCCCATAACTGCTGGGGATAGGGGCGGTGAAGGTTCATGTCCCTGGTCAACTGTGCTGCCACCTTTTTGAAGAAAGGGTTCTGGAAGCCTGCGGAAACTTCCATAAGTTCTGTGGCAGTTGAAACCCCTCAGGGAAGGGAGCCATTTCCTTTACTGGCCTGGTCTGGACACCCGGATCCTGACGGACTGACCGGACCTACGGTTTGGCTCAAGTGGGTGAGCAGGCTCCAACCCCATGAGGGGCAGCGAGGGGCAATCTGAGAGGGAGCCCCACATAAGAGGGGTTCCCGGGGGATGCAGATGGAGGCCTCATAGGACTGAGATGGCGGTCCCTGGAAGACCCAGTTAAGGGACCCACAGGACAGACATAGGGTCTCGAATAGAGGTAGAACCCCCTACAGGACAGGAGTGGGGCCCTCAGAGGACAAATGAAGGTCCTGTAGGGGAGAAGCGGGCCTTCTTGTAGGACCACAGGCGGAGGCCCCTGTAGGACAGAGGTGGGGTCACAGAAAACAAGTGGGGCCCCCAGAGGACAGAGGTGGGGTCCCTGGAGGACAGAAGCAGGGGCCCCTGTGGGGGCTGCCCCACCCTTCAGCTCTCCTCCAGCCCTATCCCCAGGATTCTGGGTTCCTAGAAGCTCTGCCCCAGCCCGGCCGCTCCTGGAAGGCCCCACCTGTCCCTCCATTCCTCCCCTCCCCCACAAAGTCCTAAGGACACTATGCAGAGCCCCCAGTGGCTGGGTCTCTGCTTCCGTGGGAGTGCTGCCTGGGACTCCCTGGAGGTGGGGTGTGCTGGGGCCTTGTCCACCCTCCTCGGTGGTCAGGCAGAGGATCTCGCTCCACCCAGAGAGCCTCTCCTGGATGACCTAAGGACCCAGGAGGGTCCTCACTACATTCAAAGGGCAAGCCCAGCCCAGAAGCTCTGCTCTAGGCCCTTGCACACTCCCACGGCCACCGTGCGGCATCCCTGCCGGCTGGACCACACTCTGCACTGTAGCTCCCCATCAGATGCAGGTCTCTGTAACGTGCAGGGTGGGTGGGTGGAAGTGGACCAAAGCCTCTGTGGTGATTCCAGAGGCAAGGGGGAGGGGCATGGAGTCAAAGCTGGGGTGTGGGAGGCACTTTCTATGAGGGCCAGCACAAGAGGACGCGGCGAGTCCAGTCAGCATGACGACCGTGGGCCGGTCTGTCCTTGTCCTGGCTTTTCCAGGAGCCCTGGTGACGCTGAGGGTGTGCGCATGGGACTTCTAAAGGCAAGGTTGGCAGTTGGAACCCACGAGGTGCTTGGAGGAGGAAAGATGAGGCTGTCTGCTCCCACAGATTTACAGTCTGTGAGCAGTTCTAGTCTGCCCCACAGGGACACTGGGTCAGACTCGATGGGATGGGTGCCAACTGGAACTGAAGTAGGCCCCTGAGAATCAGCTTCCTGGATGTCCGTGCCCCTCCCCTGCCCCCAGCCCCCAGGTCTCACAGGTGCCCCGAGGAGCGGAGCTGACGGGGTCACTCCAGGCATCAGGTTCCTCCTGTTGTGGTGGCCACCCCAGTGCTTATCACACTGAGCCACTAGGGCGCCTTGCCCACCTCCCAGGTGCGTGGGGCCTACACCAGCTCGTGGCGCTCCCTGTGGGCTCTCGGTGGCTGTTCTCCCTGAAGCCGATCACCAGGCCGTTCTTGCTCCTGCCCACAGGGTGGATTCAAATCTTGGGCCTTTTTGTCTGACAGCCGACAAAGGTCTCAAGGCGAATCCCGGTTTCTCTCGGCTAAAGCTGAGTTTGCGCCTGGTCCCCTCATCAGTGGGACATGGAAGTGCCCCGCCTCCCCATTGAAGGCTGTCTCCTCCCCATCTTCCCCGCCATGTGCTGTCCTCGCTGCTGAATCAGACGGAGAAGCTCAGCGGCTGGCCCCACGTGGTCTCTGAGGACATCTGGACCAGAATAAGGCATGGCGACACCCCTCTTCACGGATGTGCGGGCCGAGTACTTGGAGCAAGTCTCCTCGGTCACCCTCAAGTTCAAGCCGGACAAGTGGGGCAAGATGCTGGGGTCAGAGGAGAACGTGGCTCTGCTGACCGAGTTCCTGGAGAAGGCAGACGTGACGGTCCTGGTGCTGACCCTCAATCCGGCCGGCCTGATCATGCCCAGCCTGGGCTTCCCCTCCTCACTCAAGTCCAAAGCCATCTACTTCCTGAAGAAGAAGCCAGAGAACATCACCAGGGACAACTACAAGTCCAGCCTGCTCTACGGTGACCTCAGCCCCACGCCCGTGGACCAGCTGATCGCCACTGTAGAGGAGGTGAGTGCCCACCACCTGAGCCAGGCGGGACTCGGGAGACCCCTCTCTTCACGGGGCAGGGGGCTCTCAGGACCTGGGCATGCCAGGGGCAGTCTCTGCCTCACCAGCTGGCTCCAGGCCCTCTGCCACAGCGGGGCCACGAAGGAAAAGGTCTCCCTTACAGGGTTCAGGGAGACCCTGGGGACAGGGCCCTGGCATCTCCGGCCCATGATCGCTGGACAAGACCTTTCAGTCTTCTTGCTCACGACCATGGACCATGCCTGCTCACAGTGACCCTAGTGGGCAGGCGCAACTGCCTCTGTCGGTCTCCAAGACTGTACGCAGCTCTTGACAGAAGCAGAAACCCCAAGCCACCAGACTCTTTACAGGAGTAGAAAGCCCCGCCTTTCTCCCATGGAACGGCTGGTGGTCTCGAACTGCTGACCTTATGGATCACACGCAGCCCATCGTGTAACCCCTACAGCCCGAGAAGTCCTCTCAGGTCCTCTGGACGGCCGTGGGATCCGTGGGGCCGAGGGGATTGCTGCATTGCCCCCACTCCCCCAATCTTCCTGGCCAGGTGGTCTACTCGCTTCTGAATCAGACGGAGAATCTGAGCGGCTGGCCCCGCGTGGTCTCTGAGGACATCGTGCTGCAGGCCCACAAGCTGAAGAATGAGATGTTCGTGATGGGGGGCAAGGTCAAGGGGAAGACGCTGCTGCCCATCCCGGAGCACCTGGGCAGCCTGGATGGTACCCTGGAGTCCATGGAGAGGTCGGAAGCCAGATGACTCTGTCCCCAGGGGAGGAGGCTTTGGGTCCACTTGGGCAGGCCAGCTGGGGACATAGGGGTGTGCCCCCAGTCTGCTGGTGGTGTGAGATTCTTGGAATAGTCCCCAGTGTCCTCACTGGGGACAGTTGATCTTCCATGTGTCCAATGTCTGCCCGGGGGTCCCAACAGGAGCCCAGGGTGCCCATCGTAAGCACCCCTTCTCTCTGGAGGCACCGGCACCTGACGCCCCCCCTCATGCGTCCTGCGTGGGAGTGGGAGAGTCCTGTTTTGCACTCCTGCCCCCCCCACACACACACAAACGCCCTGTGCCCACAGGATCCCCCCGGCCCTGGACGACTCGGTGCTGCATGCCATTGAGACCATCATCATCGACTGGTCCCACCAGATCCGTGATGTGCTGAGCAAGGACTCAGCCCAGGCCCTGCTGGACGGGCTGCACCCGCTGCCCCGCGTTGAGTTCGAGTTCTGGGATGCCCGCCTTGTGAACCTCAAGTGCATTCATGAACAGGTAACTTCGGGTAGTGCACGCTGGGGCGGGGTCTCAGCCAGGGCCCGTGTGTGTGTGTGTGTGTGTGTGTGTGTGTGTGTGGTGGGGGTATTCTCCACTGGCAGCATTTGGGGTCTCAGCGTGTGCCCATGGTGGGTCTCAGCCGCTCAGCTAGACCCTGTTAGGGGCCTCAGCACATGCCCATGCGGCATGGGGGTGAGGGCGGGATCTCAGCAAACTGCTCACAGGCCAGGCAAACTCATGCCAGGTACAGCTGGTGGCTTGGGCAAACACTCAACCTCTCTGAGGGTGGGGTGGGGCATGCAGGGGTGGCTGTGCATGCAGTGTGCTAGCTGGGACTCGAACCCGGTCTCCCACATGGAAAGCAGATTGAACCACTGTCCCTGGGCCCATCGGCCCCCCACTAGCCCCAGGTCCCTCAGCCCCCCACCCGCCCCAGTCTGCGGTGCCCCTGGCTTGGGCTGCAGCGGTGAGCAGTGGATGAGCAGCCCGTCCCCACAGCTCAATAGGCCCAAAGTGAACAAGATTGTGGAGATCCTGGAACGCGCTCAGAGCTGCTACTGGCCGGCCCTGCAGACCGTCTACACCAGTGTCACGGAAGGTGAGCTGCTGCCCTCGGGCCCCAGGGACACGCCCACGAGCAGGACCCCACTTCTCCAAGGACTGGGGGGTCGGCGCTGGAGAGAGCGATCCAAAGGCTGGTTTCCCTCAAGTTGATTGTCAGGCCTATCTTCCAAGGCACACACTGTACCCTTAGTTCACCCATGAACAGCCCCCACACCCGGGTCTCCCTGTGAGGTCGCTGGACTACTGGAGCCCTGGTGGTGCTAACCGCAAGGCCAGCTGTTTGAAGTGACCACCAACAGCAGCAGAAGCTCCGCAGGAGAAAGACGAGGCTTTCTTTCTACCCCAGCAAAGAGCTGCAGTCTCGGAAATCCCCAGGGGCAGCTCCTCCCTGTCCCCATGGACCCGTGGACCTTGAGTTTGGTGTCTGGTCCCCGCAGGGCTGAAGGAAGCCAATGACATCGTCCTCTACCTGAAGCCACTGCGGATCCTGCTGGAGGAGATGGAGCAGGCGGACTTCACAGCGGTGAGCGCTGGTGGGAAAATCGCCTTGCTCCAGGCCCGGGGGGCTCCCTTGTGGCTCTGAGTGCCAGAGCAACTTGGGGGGTGGGCTTGGGGTGCCCCAGGCGGGGAGACTGGATATACTGCTGCTAGCTGGGTGCTGGCTGCCCACTGACTCACGGCCCTGCTCCCCCACCCCGCGCCCAGCTCCCCACCTTCATTGCCAAAGTCTTGTACACTATCTGCTTCATCTGGGCCACCTCCGAACACTACAACACGCCTTCCCGGGTCATCGTCATCCTGCAGGAGTTCTGCAACCAGGTCATCGAGATGGTAGCCCCCCCTTCCTCCGCCCCCTCCCAGCAGGCAAAATGGGGGCGGCTGGCGAGGAGGGAGGAGGGGAAGAGGACAGCCCTGGACTCGGGACAGTGGGATTACGAAGCCCACACCAAGCCACGTTCCTTCTCACCAGAAAGGAAGGGCTAGTGGTCACCTGCAAGTGGGCCCACCTGCCGCTGTCCCTTCGATAACACAAGGTCAAGACCAGGGGGCCACATGGGCAGGGCCCTTCAGCCCTGGAGCAGGCTTGGAGTTCTCAGGAGCTAAGAAGGGCTGGCTGCTCATGGCAAGGCTGGTGGTTCTAAACACACAGATGCTCCATTGGCTTCCCTAAAGAGCTCAGCCTTGGGAACCGCTCGGGCAGGGCCACACTGCCCTGTGCAGTCGCCTCAAGTCGGGATCAGGGCCACTGCGTCCCATGGGATCGCCGTGAGCCTGGGTTGACTTGGAGGCAGTGGGCTTACAGAGACTCGTGGGCCCCATGGTGCTGTGTGGTTCTTCCAATGGCTCAGCTTCATAAGCCGGTCTCCAGGCCTTTCCTCCACGTTCTCTCTGGGTGGACTTCTGCCTTTCTGTCAGCAGCCGAGCACTCGCACCATTTAGGCCACCCTGGGCAGCTCCGGCCACCCCACCCCACCCAACCCCAGTGAAACAGTCGATGGTGACCCTAGCAACCCTATAGGGGAGAGTAGAAGGGCCCCCACAGGATTGCTGGGGTTGTAGATCTTGAGGGGCAGACCGCCTCCTCCCTTTGCCTAGGGGTGGTGGGTGGGTTTGAACCGTCCACCTTGAGGGTAGAAGCCCAGTGCCTAACCCCCAAAGCTACCAGAGCCCCTTACATCAGCCCCTCAAACCCAAACCCTAACTCACTGCCCTCAAGTTGAGGCCAACTCGCAGTGGCCCTGTGAGTTTCCCGGAGTAGAGTGCCATCTTTCTCTCGCTGCCAGGACCCTGGGTCGACATGATGGCAATGGTTTGGATTTGGGGGTTCAGCCTGAGGTCAGGGGTCAGGGTCGCAGCACTGAAACCCCCCAGGGTGGCTGGCAGGTGGGTGGGGTGCATGTCCCCGGGGACAGGGGATGTGGGGCCCTGGGGTTCACCGCATCTAGTCGGCTAGCAGCCTGCAGGCAGCGCAGAGTAGGAACGTGGCCCTGTCCCCTGGCAGACGCGCACATACCTGAGCCCGGAGGAGGTGCTGAAAGGCCTGCAGGGAGAGGTTGAGGAGGTTCTCAGCAGCATCTCCCTGTCGGTGAACATACTGAAGGAGCTCTACCGGACCTACGACTTCTGCTGTGCAAACATGGACCGCTTCTTCAAGGTGCCTCTGCGTCCCCAGGAGCAGCAGCAGCAAGGGGAGAGCAGGGCCAGGCCGGCCCCATGACGCCCTCTCTCTGCCATCCCCAACACAGCACAAGGAGCCCGTGCCCTGGGAGTTCCCATCCTCGCTGGCCTTTTCTAGAATGAATGCTTTCTTCCACCGTGTGCAGACCATCGAGGTGAGCCCGCGGTGCTGCCCGGCCCTGGACCAGTTCCCTGGTCACGGACAGACATGCTCACCCGCCCCACTGTGGCCCGTGTGCTCCGAGGGCCTTCACAGTCTGCAGGGGGCGGGGGGCCTCATCTCCTAGTCCCCTCCAGACACTGCCCTGCTGTGAGGCCCCTGCTTTTTTCACTGTGTGGCTTTCCTAAGGAAAGCACCAGGCCTTTCTTCCTGGTCTCTTGGCCTGGAAACCCATCTACCACAGGGAGGGGGCACACCTGGGGGTGTCTGAAACATGGGAGGCAGAGCTTCCCGCATCCCAGCCACATGCTGGGTGCAGGACGGCAGACCAGCCAACCAGGGGTGTGCCTCACCCTGCCCTCCTTTAAAGTGGTCGCCCAGTCCAGGGAGATCTATGTCTTGGGGAAACTGAGCCCCGGGGAAACCTCCTCCACCTCCTCAGCCACAGCAGTTAGCCAGGACCATTGGTGGCTGCTCCCTTGGTCTCGTCCCCCTGTTGACGGGGTGAGGTTGGTGACACACTAAATAGCTGCACCCAGGAAGATCCGGAGAGTTAGTGGGAGGGGAGGGAGACTCCTGGAGAGTTAGTGGGGGGGGGGGGGAAGTGACAGCAAGGGGAACATCAACAAGGCCCCCCCTAAGCACCTTTGGGGTGCGTGGGTAAACGGATATTTTAAATGCCGCATGGGGATGCTTCCTCCAGGGAGAGGACTTGGGGGACCGCACAAGGAAATGGGGTTCTTGTCTTTGCTGCCTGCTGTGTGGCTTTGTTTGTGTGTGTGTTTGTTTGAAATGTGTGCACATCTCCCTTTGAGCACAGGGGAGAGGTGGGATTGACGAGCTGTGGCAGTCTGCCTCTGTAAAGATCTCCCCCCAAACCCCAAGCTCAACTGCCATCGAGTCGTCTCCAACTCACAGTGGCCCGACAGGACAGAGCAACACTGCCCCTGTGGGTTTCTGAGACTGTTGTCTGTTCATCTTTAGGGGAGCAGACAGCCTTGTCTTTCTATCAAGAAACGGTTCGAACTGAGGACCATAAGGATTTATAGCCTCGGCAGCCCCACAGGGTCGCCCTGAGCTGGAATCAGGCCACAGCAGTGGACATGGGTTTGGGGAGTCTGGTTGATGGGCGGGGGGCTCCTGAAAGGTGCATCTGAGTCCCATTGAGAAGGGGTTCTTTGCAGGAAGGAGCCTTCTGGAAAGGGAAAGTAGGGTTTCCTCAGCTGGCTAGGTGTCCCAGGACCCCAGGCCCAGTTGTGAGGCCGGCTCAGCGGAAGGGGCTCTCTTTTGTCCCGTCACCCCCACCCCCACCAGGATCTTTATAAAACTGCGATCGAGTTCCTGAAGCTGGAGAAGATCGAGCTCGGGGGGGCGCGGGGCAACACCCTGGGAAGCCTGCTGACCCAGATCTATGAGGAGGTCTTTGAGCTGGTGAAGGTGTTTGCCGAATGCAAGTACGACCCGCTGGACCCAGGGGATGCGGTAAGCGGGGGACGTGGCCCTCACACCCCAGGAAGGGCAAAGACATCGCTTGCAGGGAGGGTGTGGCCAGGACCCCAGACTTTCAGGAGTTGCCAGGGGAGCCCCCGCCAGCTGTCAGTTGGATGACGGTTCATGCAACTGGAGTTCACGCCCAGGGAGCCGCCGCCGCCCAGTGCTCCCTGCGGACACAGCTCCCTCTCCACATGCTCTTAGAGTTTTGATGAAGATTATGCTGACTTCGTGACCAAAATCCAAGATCTGGACAGGAGGCTGGCCACCATCTTCTGCCAAGGCTTCGATGACTGCCCCTCCATTGAGTCCTGCACAAAGGTATGTGGCGGTGTGCAGGGTGCCCGACCCCATCTCCCAGAGAGCTCAGCACTGGGACTCCTGGGGCTGAGCTGGGCAGCTGGGCACAGAGCTCTCTCTAGCGCAGACCCAGCAGGGTCCTGGGCCTTTGGGACATGTGCTTCCAAAATGCAAAAGCAGGGGAGCTGGAAGCTCTGCAAATGTTGAGATCATCGGAGAAGGCTTGACTCGAGTTGGTGCCAACAGATGCAAATGAGTCATCCGCCTCCCTGCTGGCTCCTTTCCCCACAGAGCGGTGCCATGCCTGCCTTACTTCCTCCAGGGCTCTGATCAAATGCCACCTGCCAGACAGCCCTTCCTCTGTCACCCACTCCTCACCAGTACCCACCCCACCCCAGGCCTCCCCACTGCCCACTATCCTCCACCATCCTTTACCATCCTGCACCATCCCCCACCGATATCAGCCAGCATCCCCAGCATTCCCCACATCCACTGTGCTCCATCTTCCACAATCTTCCCCCTCCACATTCTCCATCTTTCACCATCCCCATCACCATCCTCAGTCCTCCACCATCCTGCACCAACCTCGGTGCTCCATCATCCTCCACCATCCTCAGTCCCCCATTATCCTGCACCATCCTCCACTATCTCCATCACCATCCTCAATCCTCCACCATCAGTATCATTCTCCACCATCCCCATCACCATCCTCAGTCCTCCACCATCCGCCACCATCCTCACCACCATCCGCCACCATCCTAAGTCCCCCATCCTGCACCATCCCCACCACCATCCTCAGTCCCCCACTGTCCCCTATCCTCATCACCCTCCACCATCCTCACTTTGAGTGACCCTCCTGGCACTTGAAATACTCGTGACGTAGCTTCCAGCATCACAAGCCACCGCAGTGCGACACGGTGACAGACGCCCCATATGCTCTGAGAGCTGGACGGTGGATACGTTAGGTGGATACGTTAGACGCTTCAATGATGGCACCGGCAAGTGGCGTTGAAAGGGCCGCCGGCCGCCAAAGGAGCCCGCGGATCTGTCCTGGAGGAAGTACAACCGGAATGCTCCTTCGAGGCAAGGGTGGCGGGACCCCATCTCACAATGCTTTGGACGTGTGGTCAGGAGAGAGCGGGCCCTGGAGAAAGGACATCGTGCTTGGGAAAGTGGTAGGCAGGCGCTTGACGAGCTGGGCTGACCCTGTGGCTGCGACCATGGCTCACACCTGAGGACCGGGTCATGCACGGGGTTGCTAGGGGTCAGATCAGACTCCATGGCCCCTCAGGACCACAACGAAAAGCACAGAGGAGCAGCTGGGGGGTGGGGAGTGTGGACCTTCCCCATCCACCTGCTCAGGTTCCTCCTGAGACTCAGAGTCCTGCCTCCCTCCTCACCTTCGGACCCCTGCCGCCCCGCTGGTCCATTTGGGGTGAGCCACCTACCCACCCACCTCCTGCTCCTGGAAACTCTTGAGCTATTTGGTATCATTGCTCCCGGACGGCCACCCACCCACAGCCAATGACATCCTGGACCCATGATCCACACAGTCATCTCCTCAGGGTAGAACGTCATCTCAGCATCCTGCCCAAAAGTCAGAGTGCAACATCACGAAAATCAAAGGGGGCATGAAATGCATAGGAAGCGGACAAGCAAGCACAGCCAGAGGGCAGGAAGGACACTTCCCAGCAGGCACTGCTCCATCTTTCCTGTGGAGGCTGGTATCCTCCTGCGTCTCTAACCTTGCCACCTCCCCTGCAGACAGCAGCGGCAGGGGTGGGTGGGCTGGCTGCTAACTGGAGAGCTTGGTTCTCTCCCAGAATCCACAGCTGCCTCACCCACCCCACCCCCAGCCCTAATATCACAGCTCCTGTTAGGGACCACCCACAGACCTCTCTCTCCAGGGTCCACAAGGGTCAGTCCTCATCCCTGAAGTCCAGCCCCAAGGGGCTTCTTGGGATGTGACGCTTGGGAGCAGCAGACTGCCTTGGCTTTCTCCCACAGAGCAGCCTGTGGGCTCAAACCACCAGTCTTTCTGTGTGCAGCCCCGCCGGGGCGCCCACCTTTAAGACAGCCAGAGCCTCCGTCTCCTGGCTAAATCCCCACCATGCATCCTCTCTCAGCTGGCCGATGCACACCTTCCCGGGCCTGAGTCCCCACCGCCCAGCACACACCCGGCACCCTAACTCCATCAACCTGAGGCTGATGGCCTCCTGCCTTAGCCCCCACCCCAGGTCTACCCCGGCTGGCCTGCAGCACAAGGCGAGTCCAGAGTCCGGGAGCCCCAATGGGTGGCATGTTGGGCTGCCAGGTCAGCAGTTTGAAAACACCAGCCGCTCCGAGGGAGAAAGATGAGGCTTTGCACTGCCACAGAGGGGCAGCTCCACCCTGTCCTGTAGGGTCGCTATGAGTCGGCACACCTTGGTGGGGTGTGCGTTTGGTTTTGCTGTGTCTGAATCTCTCCCCCTCCCACTCTCCCTTGGTCTTGCAGTCCCAGCAGCCCTCCCTCAGCTGCTGGTGACTTGAAACCATCTTGGGCTTTCAGTCACAGGGACACGTCTTGTCTTCCCTGTGTCTCTTCTCCTCTTCTCCAAGGACACCATCCGGCTTGGATAAGGCTGTAAGTCAGAAAGGTCGGTGGTTCAAACCCACCCCACCAGCGGCCCGAGTGGTGGAAAGCCCGTGGGGTCCAGGGTCTCTAAAGATGACCCAAACCCAGCCCACTGCTGTGGACTTGGCCCCAGGACCCCAGGGGGCCGTTGCCCTCCATCCCCTGGGGTTGATATGGATGAGAGCCAATGTCACAGCACCCAGCAACCACCCTCCCCATCCTTCCTGTTGGGTGAAGACCCGCCCTACCCAGCATGGCCTCAAGTTGTCGTGCCAGCCACAGGGGCCAGGCGCCAGGCTTGAAGGAGACTGGCTCCAGACCCAAGCGGGTTCTCAGAGCCAAGGCCATTTCCTGATGGCAGTGTGTGCTGCCTGGGCACCTTCTTGGGCTGACGGCCTCCTTCCAAAGGGAAGTGACTCTCCCAACGCAAAGGTCAGGCTCCTGGGACGCCCCCGCAGCGAGGCGCCATCTGTGGGTGTTCTGTCCAGTTTCTCCTTGCCCAAATCCTGATCTCTCCTGGGCCTGGGACTAGCCCCTGGAGATCGTGGGTCCGGAGGTCTCTGCTCACCTGGAGGTCAAGTTGAAGAACAGGATACGTCAGCTCCAAGGCTCTGCTAGGTGGGTGGGGGTGTCAGTCGAACCCGTTGCTTCAAAGTTCCAGCTCCCAGCAACCTGACGTGCACCCAACAGACCCGCCCGGCCCTGCGCCCCTCGCCGTGGTCCTCAGATTGGCGCCCAGGGCTGCGGCCACAGTGTCGTCCATCCTGCCGAGGGCCGCCCTTGCGTCTCCTGGCAACGCGTGCAGTGGACGTGAGGATAGGGGCTTCAAAGAGAAGGGTTAAAGTACTATTCCGGCGGGTGCTGTCGTCGCAAGGGCCCCCCACCGGACGACTTAAAATAAGAGCGCTGTGCCTGGAACCCAAGCGCAGGCCATCGGCAGAGACGGGCTCTCACCGGAGGCCCCAGGGAAAGGTCCCACTGGGCTCCTCCAGCTCCTGGTTGGGACTGGTGCTCTTTGGCTTGTGCCACACCCGGTGGCCATCTGGTCAGGTCTCATGGTGACTCAGGGTCACCCCATACGTGCATGAGCCGAATGGAGGGCCCACCCTGCTCCAGCATGACCCCAGGTTCACGGACTAATCCTCAAAGACCCCGTTTCCAAGCAAGGTCACAGTCCCAGGTCTGGGGGATGGCACAGAATGTTAACAGGTCTTTTTTTGGGGGGGAAGGAATTCAGCCACTTCAGGGGAGCACAGCTTTCCTCCCCCCTTGACATCTACAGCTCCTCAATGGCTGAGGCCAGGGCAGTGCAGGGGATGGGGAAAGTGGGGGACCCTGGCTGAGACCCGCCTCTCCCCCATCCCAGCTCCTGACCATGTGTGGGGGCCTCCTGGAGCGGCCGCTGATCCTGGCTGAGGTGGTGCCCAGGTACTCCGTCATGCTGGGGCTCTTTGATGCTGAGCTAGACAACACCAAGATCCTGTACGATGCCCAGATGGCCGCTTCGCAGGGCGGGAACATTCCCCCGATCCACAAGAACATGCCCCCGGTGGCCGGACAGCTCAAGTGGAGCCTGGAGCTGCAGGAGAGGCTGGAGTCCCCCATGAGAGACCTGAAACACATTAGCCACCCGTGAGTGGTGGTGGCCCCCCGGGGCTGGCAGCACCCCTTCCTGGCAGCTGGGAGAAGGAGAGGCTCTCCTCTCTTTGGCCACCTCACTCTCCATGTTGCCCAAACCATGACCTCTCAAGGCCAAACCCCAGAAGACACCTCTTCTTCCTTCTCCATGGGTCTGATTCAGGAGCTCTGGCTGCCCCCGCCCCTGAGGGTCCCAAGTGCTAGTTGGACGGGAGGGAAGGTTAAGGAGGGCCAGGCAAAGTCTGGAACCTAAGCCTTCTGGGGCCTCTGATTCCAGGGTCATGTCCAGCCCAGAGGCCCAGCTGGTCTACCAGAAGTACGATGAGATGATGGCGCTGCTGAAAGCCTGCCGTGAGAAGACCTACCAGGAGTGGGTGACGCGAGTGGACCAGGACTGCTACTTCAACCTGGGGCAGCCTCTGATCCAGCGGGACCCCTCCACGAAGCTCATCCAAGTCAACTTCAGCAAGGCGGTGGGTGTAGCTGAAGGTCCAATACACGTAAAATCACCACACTGGAAGCTGGGGGGTGGTTTTTTATGATGGCGGGTTCCAAGGGCAAGCCTTTCCCCCTCTGCCCTCCCCCCAGGGTTCACTCCTGCACAGAGCAAGCCCCCCGATCCCATCCAGCTCGTGGTGCTTGCTGGGGGTTCACGTTTAAACCCGGTTTGGCCGGCAACTTTGCTTCATGAGCATGCCCTTCTGTCAGGCTGGAAATGGAGCCTCACGACCCTGGCGGAGTTGGGATCTAAGAGGGAGGGTGTGGTCCAGTGAGCACTTGGTGGTTCCCAAGGGGACCCCTGCATTTGAAATGATGATAATTGTGATAGTAGTGATGATAAAGCCTTTCCAAAAGGATCTAAATAAACGGTCCTCAGGCGAAGCCCAGGGACCTTGGACAAGAGGGTTGTGATCCAGAGCCAATTCGGGAGGCTGTAGGGTGGTGGTTCTCAACCTTCCTAATGCCATGACCCTTTAATACAGTTCCTCATGCTGTGGTGACCCCCCCCCCCGCAACCATAAAATTATTTCCGTTGCTACTTCATTACTGTCCTTTTGCTACTGTTATGAATTGGGCGACTACTGTGAAAAGGTCATTTGACCCCCAAAGGGGTCTCGACCCACAGGTTGAGAACAGCTGCTGTAGAGGGTGAGGAGCAGGTGAGAGGAAGAAGAAGAGAGGGCAGGATAGATGCTCCAGTGAGGACAGAAAGGTAGCCTGAGCTTGTCTCCAAACCACAGATCAGAAGAGGAGACTGGGGATCAGGAGGGCGTGACGGGTCTCCACCCACCTGTGGGGGTCCGTGTTTCTGGTGGAGCACCAGAAATGGGTTGTCTGTGGCCCAATCCTGCCAGCTCCCCTCGCTGCCCTGTCCCATCCCTCCAGGCTGTACAATCAGCCCCAGCAGCGCACCCTTTCTGTTGCAAAACCTCAGAGCACTGGGGTGACCTGACACCATCTCTGATCTCGGTTGGTGGTACAGCTGGTGGCCGTCCTGCGTGAGGTCAAGTACCTGAAGTTTCAGCAGCAAAAGGAGATGCCAGACAGCGCAGAGAGCCTCTTCTCCCAGAACGAAACCTTCCGGAAGTTCGTGGGCAACCTGGAGCTCATCGTTGGTTGGTATAATGAGGTAAGGCGGCCTGGGTCCTGTTTCCATTTCTTTGTGCCAAGTGCCAGGCAGCTGTGTGTAGAACCCATGTAAGTGTCGGATCACCAAGTGAAACAAAATCGATGGGTGTGGTTTAATATTCAAATTGGGCATAAAGTTACGGCAACATTGACAGTGATAGAAACTCCGTTGCCACTGGATGCCAGGTGGCATGGCTTGGTTCTTCAGAGATGGGTTACGCTCCTCAGCAGGCTGTGTTCTGGATGGTTCTAGACTCGTTCCACAGCAGTGGCACCCATGCCACTGACCGCTGAGTCAGGTGCTGTCAAGTGGGTTCCCACTTTCATAGACCTGATGTCCAGCAGGTGGTCCTGGGCTGCCCACGCCATCTTTGTTAGGTTGGAGTCCAATGGCGGTCTTCCTCCTCTTGGCTGCCGCTCGACTTCACCAAGCACGGCGTCCTTTTCCAGCGGCCAGGCTCTCCTGACCACGTGTCCCAAGGCCGTGAGGCCGAGTCCTGACATGCTCACTTCCAAGGAGCGCTCTGGCTGTACTTCTTCCAGGGCAGATCTGTTTGTCCTGCTGGCGGGCGGTGGTACCTGAATAGCCTTCTCCAGCTCCACCGTTCAAACGCAGCCAGTTTTATTCCGTGTCCAGCCGTCTCGTGCTTACGAAGCGACGAAAACCACCCTGGCTTGGGTCGGGCACACCTTAGTCTCAAAGTCACCTCCCTGCTTTTCAACACGTTTGAGAGCTCTCGTGCAGGAGATCGGCTCAGAGCAATGCATCATTTGATCTCTTGCCGGCTGCTCCCATGAGCACTGATTGTGGCTCACACGCACGCAAGATGCAACCCTTGACCACTCCGTCTCGGCTCTGTTTGCCGTGGTGGGACCTGTTGGTCCAGTCGTGCAGACTGCGGTCTTCTTGACATAGAGTCGTCGTCATCGTGCGGACTGAAGGCCGCCATCCTGGGTCACCAGCAAGTGCTCCGTTCGAGTCGTCCTCACTTGGAGCAGGCAAGGTGGTGCCACCTGCATATTTGCAGGTTGTTCACGAGCCTTCCTCCAATCCCAAGGTCCCACCCTCCTCATCTAATCCGGCTCCTCTGGTGATTTGCGCTTCGTCACCCAGTGCATCTGGAACTGCCATAATCTGGTGTCAACTTGAGACTCAAGTTAAGGAGTGAAGGGGTGGAGTTTAGCCTGCCAATCAGGTCACAGCTTGATGACCTCATTTGGAGGTGCTAAGGAGATAAATAGCTCACTGGAGGCCAGACACCCCCTCTCTCTTGCTTCATCTTCCTGCTGACAAACCTCATGGAGCTACACTGATGGAGCCAGAGCCTTGAAACTGGAGGAGCCACGTGGTAACCCACACCATGCTTCCACCACTGTTGGATCCACAAGACCTTCCACCCACTGGCCTGCGATCTTCCTGCATTCGGTGTCATTGCTTATGTCCCGTGACTCTGAAGAGGAATTTACCGACTGGTATGGGGCATATGGACTAATATCAGGCTGATGGACTGGGCTCGGATGTTTGCTTGATATACAGTTACTCTTTGATATGAAGCATATATATAGATATATATCCTGAATTTGTGTCTCTAAACCCAGACCAGCGCATTATGGCACCTTGGCAGTGGGGCGTGCTTGAGCTCTCCCTCGTGACGGCGCTTCTTCTGTGCCAGCCAGAGGTCAGACGTGGCCACGCAGGTTCCTGGGTTGTTTTCTAGGGAGCATACGGGAAGTTAAGCTTTTGATCATTTTTTTTGGTTGTTGTCTTTGGTGATTCCTATTTGAAAATGATGAAAATGAATGTTAATATACATTTTGAGCTCAGGGATAGAAATCGCCCCTTGAGTTTCTCAGAGACCATGCTACTTAGTGAAAATGGCTGGCAGAAGGTCAAAATGGCTGACAGACGGCCATTGAAGCCAGAGGCCTAAGGCCATATTTTGTGCCAACAGAGTGGTTAAGAAAAAAGGATTAAGATAAATTAGATAAGGATTGAACTTAACTGTCTTAAGAATTGGGTTTAGGGATGTGCTTTATACAATTGATGTATGTATGGATTGTGATAAGAGTTGTATGAGTCTCTAATAAAATGTTAAAAAAAAAAAAGAATTGGGTTTAGGATCTGGCTGTGCTACCTTTACACAGTTTTCTTCTTGGGAAGTGAAAACAGAGAGTTTGTAAGACTACTTGCCTTGAGCCATTAAATTGGAATTTACACGGGTGAGGCCGTGCCTGCAAAGAAGGCTCTGAAAGGATGCGCCCACCCAGTGTCTCCAGGGATCAGGACAGTGTCTCCAGGGATCAGGACAGTGTCTCCAGGGATCAGGACAGTCAAAGGGGAACAGACATGCCTAAAGGGCTGTTGACAGCTTGAAGGAAAAAAGGAACTCTTTGGATTTTTTGAATTTTGATTAAGTGGTTTGTTCCAGAAGCTGCAAATTTTAAAAATTGGAGCCATTGAAGGTACTTTCTGCTCTAGGCCTGAACTTTAAAGGGAGCCTGTGAGCATGGGCAACCTGAAATGCTTGCTAGGGGACCACCTGGATCCACGTGTTGAGTGGAAGTGAGAGAAATGCAGCAATAAAGAGACGGATTGAGTCTGGCCACTGACACCCGTGGACCTGGTTTACAGGAACCAGAGGATAAGATGGGAGTGTGTTGACTGGTCTGAAGTTCATGACCTACCACAGGGGGGCTAGGGCAGTTGAGAATGTGTGATGGGGCCCATGGTCTAAAGGTCAGGCAGCCAGTGGGCACCCTGGTGAGGCTCAGTGAGGCAGCCTGCATTGAGTTGACCAGAACCCACCCAGATAACAAGAAGACAACATCTGAGCCTGTGAATTGGTGCATATTGCTGCTGACTTTATGGATGGCCTGTCCTGCTGTGACTTTGCTTATGGATGCAGACTCACAAGGTCCCATCTGGGATGAAAGATTCTTTACATCAAAGAGCATGTTTGTCTCCTCAGAACACTAGGTTGGTGTAAGTGGGCAGCATAGAAACTGGATACTGAGATGGGGAAGACAAAGGCATGAAGTGGTCACAAACTTTCATAGGTGCTGGAGTATATTCATAGCAATATGTTGATAGGATTATGGTATAGGTGTTCACTTAACTGCAAATGTTAGGCACAGAATATTTGTGTTTTGTTCACCTATAGAATATTATGTTTAAATGAAGTTGGCACATTGAATTGTATGGATTTTAGTGTTATCCTGTTAGGTGCAGATATGATTTTATTATTTTGTCTAAAAATTATATATGGCTAAAGAGTTGTGTCAGAGTGCTAAGTTGACAAGGGTTGGTCTGTGGCAGTTACATAATCTGTTGTCAACTTGAGACTATTAAGGAGTGAAGAGGTGGAGTTTAGCCTGTCAATCAGGTCAGGGCTTGATGACCTCATTCGAAAGCACTACAGAGATAAATATCTCACTGGAGGCTGGGCATGCCCCCTCTCTTGCTTCGTCTTCCTGCTGACAAGCCACAAGGAGCTACACTGATGGAGCCAGAGCCCTGGAGCTGGAGGAGCCACGTGGTGACCCACACCTGTGCTTTGATGCTTCCACCAACTGCCACTGGATCCACAAGACTTTCCACCCACTGGTCTGCAATCTTCCTGCATTCAGCGTCATTGCATGTGCTGCGTGAGTCTGAAGAGGAATTTACAGACTAGTATCAGGCATGTGGGCTAATATTAGACATATGAACTTGATCTGAAACTGGGCGGGATGTTTTCTTAATGTACAATGACTCTTTGATATAAATAAATAAAGCCCTGTCTATTACATATATATGAGTGTCCTGGATTTGTGTCTCTAGTCCACCCAGACTCACACAGTCATGAACCATTGAAGATCAAAAGGCATCCTTTGCTCGAGAGCAGAGTTCAGGGGGTCAGGAAAGGGGAAGAAATGGAGACAGGAATAGGGAGGAAGTGGGAGGAGGGGGGAGCGCATCGAGGGACCAGTGACGGATTCATTTAAACAAAATGCACATCACTTATTGAAACAAGAACAGGTGATCTCCTCTGCCCAACTCACAATAAAAAGATTATATACATATATAATTTTAAACTGGACAAGAACTATTTACCAGAATCCGGGCGAGGATGACCCCACTCCCTGGCCCCGAGGTCTCTAGTGAGAAGCTATGCGTGTAGGTGCTGCCCTGGAGACCTGCTAGAGAGACCTGAGGAGATGGTGGCCGCCCCCAAGCTTCACAGTTCCAGACTTTCCTTCAGGTTGGTTCCTCGTGATGATCCAGTCTGAGGACTTAACACAAGCAAGCTCGCTTTCAAGAGCTTGGTGACAATTAGGAGTTCCCAAGATTTGGGGACAGTCCCTTCTAGTGGAGAGGATGTTCCGAGCATCATCGTCCTGGTCTGGGCACCCCCGGAAGCCTGGAGAACGTGGACTCAGGCACAGGGCCTCCCTGCTTCTGACAAACCTACCCCAGATCCCAGGGAGGACTGCTGCTCGCACACAGCCCATGCCACAGCACGCGTGGCTGGGAAGCGAGCAGCTGCCGTGGCAGCATTTCCTTCGGAGGTGCATGCGGCCGCTCTGGGTCGGAACCAACTGGATGGCACCTCCCAATAATAGCATGGTAACCACCTCGTCCAGTGACACTAAACACCACGCTCCTCAGGCTGCTCCGCTGTCACCGCGCCCCAGTGCAGGGCGCGTTTTGAGATTTGGACTCTGTGCTCCGAGGCATGGCAACCCTGTGAACAGCAGAAGGGAAGATGGCCTGTTTGGTGGTGCCATCTTCACAGCTGTCCTTAAGCCGGAGCCCGTGGTTGCAGCCACTGTGTCCGTCCATCTCGTCGAAGGCCTTCCTCCATTTCACTGCCCCTCTACTTTACCAAGCATGATGTCCCTCTCCAGGGACTGGTCTCTCCTGATGACATGCCCAAGGCACGTGAGACCAATTTTCACCCTCTCCTGCTACTTCATTAGTCCAGGCTGAGGGACAGTGGCTGCCAGTGTCTTGACGGGTCCTGAGGAAGAAAGACCTGGGCCCACTCTAACCAGACCGCCTGCCATCACATCAATGTCCACTCATGACCACCCTACAGGACTTGCCCCTGTGGGTTTCGGAGGCTGTAATGCCTTAGGAGCACAGACAGCCTCACTTCTTTCCCGAGGAGTGGTGGGTGGTTTTGAACTGCTGATCTTGTGGTGGGCAGCACAACGCATGTGACCCACTGCACCAAACAGAAACCCTGACCCCAGAGCAATTCCAAACTGGCTGGAGGTGGGACCCGACCCCAGGAGCGGTGCCTCTGTCTTTCAGATAAAGACCACGGTGATGGCGGTAGAGTACCCGCTCATCAAGTCAGAACTGGAGGCCATTGACGTCAAGCTGCTGGCCGCCGAGACAACGCTGTTCTGGAACAGTGAAGGTATGGGGCACAGTCCACCATGTGTGGGTGGGAGGGTATGATGTGCCCCATGTCTGTCCCCAGGCCCAATCAGAGTAAGTGGCTCCTTCTGCCTTCTGCCTCAATGGGCTGGCTTTTCTCCTCCAAAGGTGGTTTCCCCCTGCTGGTGCATCTAGTTAAGTCTACCCAGAGGATCCAGGGGTGTCCCCCCACAGGCCAGGCATCCAGCGCAGGGCTGGCGCTCTGCTTCAGAAAAGCCAGCCTCTGGAAAATCCTGCAAGGAAGCCTGATCCAAAGGGAGGGAGAAAGTGGAACAGAATTCCACACGCTCACATGACCTCCAGGCTGGTGGGAAGCCATTGAGGCTGGCTAAATCCCCGGGACGGTTGCTTTTAAGCCTTAAACCCTGATGTCTTCCTGAAGCCACGTGATCACCGGACTGGCTACATTAACTGAGTCTGCTCAGAGAGTATAGTGTTCTTTGAAAGAACTCCCTGAGAACATCACGCTGACCACCAGGATGGCAGGGGTCAGCGGGGAAGCTCTGGTCGGGGCCATGAGGCCGTGTTAGTGGGATGAAGGGCTCAGAAGAAGATGGGGTGAACGGTTGCCCTACTGACTCACCCATCCATTACCATTAGTGTGCAAAGGAAGGAGCTTATTCCCAACATCAGCAGCATGAGGAAGGCAAAGAAACCACGCCAGGGCATGGTCTACCTGGGCACCCATGGGGCACCCATGAGTGAGGTTGCCCGCTTGACAGCCACTGGTTTTCTAATCTTCAGTGAAGTAGAAAAAATTTGTATCCATGGATATACATATAAAGGACCCCAGTGACTGCTAACTGGAAGGCTGGTGGTTCGATCCCACCCGCCGTGCTGAGGGAGAAAGAGGAGGCCACCTGCTCCCGTCAGGAGGTACAGCCTCAGAAATCCCGGGGAGCACTTACTGAGCATCAGCCTAGAGCCTGGCAGGGGGCGGGGCTTTGGTCTAGGTTTCACCTACCCAACGAGCCCTCCTGGCGCAGTGGGTTACTCCTTTTTTTTTTTTTTTTTAACATTTTATTAGGGACTCATACAACTCTTATCATAATCCATACATATATCAATTGTGTAAAGCACATCTGTACATGCTTTGCCCTCATCAATTCCAAAGCATTTGCTCTCCACATAAGCCCTTTGCATCAGGTCCTCTTTTTTTCCCCTTCCTCCCCGCTCCCCCCTCCCTCATGAGCCTTTGATAATTTATAAATTATTATTTTGTCATATCTTGCCATATCTGTCCCATGTCTCCCTTCACCCCCTTTTCTGTTGTCCATCCCCCAGGGAGGAGGTCACATGTAGATCCTTGTAATCGGGTCCCTCTTTCCAACCCACTCACCCTCTACCCTCCCCGTATCACCCCTCACACCCCTGGTCCTGGAGGTATCATCCGCCCTGGATTCCCTGTGCCTCCAGCTCCTATCTGCCCCAGTGTACATCCTCTGCTCTATCCAGACTTGCAAGGTAGAATTCGGATCGTGATAGTTGGTGGGGGAAGCATTTAGGAACTGGAGGAAAGCTGTATTCTTCATCGGTGCTACATCGCACCCTGACTGACTCATCTCCTCCCCTAGACTCCCCTGCAAGGGGATCTCCAGTGGCCGACAAATGGGCTTTGGGTCTCCACTCTGCACTCCCCCCTCATTCACTGGGTTACTCCTTAGGTGCTAACCACAAGGTTGGCAGTTCAGACCCACTAGCTGCTCTGAGGGAGCAAGGATGAGGCTGTCTGCTTCCATATGGAAACCCTAGGGGGCAGTTTTACTCTTTGTGACAGTGTCACAATGGGTCAGAATGGACGTGAGAGCAAAGCCCATGTGCAGGTGTGTGCGTGCACACGTGCACACACAGTGTTTCCCACTGCAATACTGTTTAGCTCATGCCCTCCCTCGTGCTCGGGAAACCCCCTCGTTCCCCATTCCCAGCTTCTTCCCATCACCCTTAGCGCAAACCTCCCCCCACCCCAGTAGTGGCTCCCTCTCCACCCCACCTGCCCTGCCATGGGGTTATTTAAAGCTAAAAGGAAACTGCTGGCTTGCCCAGCCCCAAAGCACCTATTTCAGTGTCACCTGTCAGCGGAATTGGGCAGACTCCCTGGGACACACCACAGGTGTCCCGTGTTTCTGAGCTGGAATTGTCAGAGCCCTTGCTTTGCTGTGGTTTCCCGAGTGGACGCCACAGGGGAGAGAGGCCCATCTGTGTAGAGATGGTGCTGGGGAAGCAAGAAGACATCACCCTGCTGCTCCCCATCTCCCCTGTTGGGCCAGGCTCACCCCCTGGATCCCGTTTAGCTCCTGGGAGACCGCTGGCCTCGCCCGCCCTCTTCTGTGATGACTTGCGCCCACGCCCACTGTCTCAGCGAGAAGATGGCGGTGGACGTTCACCGGGTCTGCTCTGGGCTCCCACGAGCAAAGAGGCCATCGCCGACTCTCACATGTGCACATGTCTGGGCACACCTCGCCCCAGCTCCTGGCTCCGGGCCACTCCCAGCTTGGAAAAGAGCTTCCATGCTCTCCAGGGACTGGTTCCTGGTCAGAGGGACCAGGACACAGGAGGATGTGTGCAGCAGGGTCCTACTCATCAGGACTCTAGGACCCCATGGGGGAATAAGTGCTCCCCATTCTGTTTCCCAAGAGAAACACTGGGTGTTCTTCCTCAACAACCCCTTCCCAGCAGGGGGGCTTGCTAAGAGGGGCTGCTAAGACAGCTGTTAGTCTGGGTAGACTAGGGAAGCAAATCCACAGAAACTCATATGCATGAGCTTTATATAAAGGGTAAATGCACGTTAAGAAAGCATCCCAACCCAGTGCTGTCCAAGTCCAACATTAGCCCACATGTCCGACACCAATCTACAAAGTCCTCCTCCATCTCGTGATGACGCCGACTGCCGAAGGAAAGTCAAATCAGTGAGCCTGCAAGCATCTCAGCGCTGGCAGGGGTCTCCACGCAGCTGCTCCAGCACCCAGAGCTGCATCAGGGTAGGTCCTTGTGGCTTCTCCTCAGGAATGTCTCGCAGGAAGTGAGCCTTGCCAGCTGAGGCGGAGAACTAGCTAAGGCAGCTGCACCCTGGTCCAATCATCACAAAGCAGGAGACTGGAGAACTAAAAAGACGAGGCTCACTGAGCCATTTAGCCCTTCGCCCTTCAATTAACCTCACGTGTGTTTATCAGCCAGGTTGGCACAATAAACCTTAACTATCTCAACGGCAGAGAGATTTTCACAGCGCCCAGCTACATGCGCAATGTCCTTCTGCCCCGACCAGACGGGTTTTACATCGCCCCACTTCGTGCCTCGTTCAGGTGTGTTTGGATACATTCAGGAGACGCGGGAGATTCTGCATGACCTGCAGACCAGGATACAGAAATCAAAGCAGAATATCGAAGGCATCACCCAGGCCATGAAGGTGAGCGGGTGGGCCACAGGGCAGGCCTCCAGCGGGGGCACCCAGGAGAGTCGGGAGGAGCCATGCTGGGGACATGCTGCCCAGCAGCTGGCAGCAGTCCCCACTTGTGGTCCCAGGTCCGCGGTAGGCGGTGGGCATGCATACGCTCTGCCAGGCTGGTGCTGGGAGCAAGGGCTGTGGAAGCCCATGGTGAAGGCCCGGCCTGCCTGGGAAGGGCTCAAGGTTCCATACAGACACAGTCGACTCTTGAGCTCAAATCTGAACACCCCCCTCCCACCCCCCACCCCCCAAAAAACTGGGGGAAAGTCTTCACTAGTTCTCCCCAAGATCCGCCATCCCATCAGCACCCCATATTGGCGAAGACCCTGGTAGCTAGAAAGCCACCAGGAAGTCTTTGAAATCCTCCTCCCCGTTACCGTATATACTCAAGAAAAAGCCCACCTGAAAATCAGCCGAGGCACCTAATTTTACCACCCAAACTGCATTAACAATGTGCTGGAAAGCTCGGCTTATACAGGAGTGAATACGGGGGTTATCAGCAGCCATAGTGCTGTTTTGCTTTCCAAGGGGTCACATTTAAGTGGTTGTTTCTTTCCCGGGACACGAACACCCGACGGAGGGCCTGCCCTCACTGTGGTTCCCCCACCTGTGACTCCCCCCAGACTCCTGAGCACTGGCTCTCTGGGAACTTTTCTCCCTGGGCCCTCCCTGCTTCACGGCTTCACGTACCCCCGACTGGTCACTGGTCGTCCTCCGGGGCAGCTGGCACCCAGAATGCCTTTACCTTGACTCTGCCAAGGCCCTCAGGCCCAGGGTCTGCTGGTTCCGGGTCCCCAGCAGATCCCCAGAGCAGGCAGGCTTGTACAGACATGGAATCCCCTCCCAAGCCAGCCGAGGAGCGTGGCAGTGAGGGGCAGGTTGGCAGCACCTCGCTCTGTGCCTCCCCTGCAGGACTGGTCCACGAACCCCATGTTTGAGAGAAAGGACAATAAGAAAGACACCCTCCTTGACCTGGAAGGACGGATGGCCAACCTCAACAAGCGCTACATGGTGGTCAAGGAAGCGGGCGTGAAGATCCAGGCCATGGTCGCGGTGAGGACCCGCCTGCTCTGCCGACAGTGGGGGTTGGGGGTGGCCGATGAAGGCAGAGCCAGACTTCTCGGGGACTGGCTGGGTGGGGACCAGCTGTGTGCTTCTCTTGCTCCTAGAAGGCAGAGATCTTTTCAGAGGGGCTGCTAATGGGACAGCGGGGGCAGCGGGGGGGGGCATCTTCACTGTACCCTCAGTCCCTCAGTCCTGCACAAAAGTGGTGTGGTCACCATCAGGCCAGCATCCCTTGTTTTGGTGGGTTCTTGTGTGGTGTGTGTGGTTAATCCCTGCTGTGTGTGTATGGTGTGTGTCTAGTTTGTGTATGTGTGTGATATATGTGTGAGTGTGTAGGTGGGTGAGTGGGATGTGTATGGTGTGTGTGTGTGTGTGTCTGTAGTGTGTGTGTGTGTGCGCGCGCGCACGTGTGAAACATAGGGATAGATCTGGGTGCAAGTCAACAGAGCAAAATGGTTTTCCATCCAGCCACCCACTGTGATTTGTGAGGTTGACAGCGCCCCCACGCACAGTCACATGAGCACCTCCCCCACTTGCTCCCCAGTGTCCTGTTCTCCTGGCAGGCGTGGCTCGAGGACAGAGACTGTGCCTGTGGCATGGGTGCCCTTCGTGGGTATCCATCTATGCGGGTGCCTGCTGCAGCCAGCAACACAGGCAGCCCAGTGTGGAGACCCCAGGGTGGGGGGTCCTGCTCTGCCCCATGGGCTTCAGGCTGCTTGGCTCTTGAGCCCTGCTGCCTCTGAAGCAGCCCGCCCGGGTCTCTAGCATCACAGAGCGGGAAGGAGGAGCAGCTCATCTCTGAGGCCCACAGGAGAGGCGGAGCCCAGCAGCGCCTGAGAGAGAGCGCCTCCTTGGAGCGCAGCATGTGTCCCGGCAGCCCAGGGTGCACCCGGCTGCGGTGCCCTCACTGGTGGGGGTTCAGATGACTGCCAGTCTCAGACCACCAGGGGTCACATGGAGCAAAGACCAAAGAGCTGCAGAATCGTTGGTGGGAGGGGGGTGGAGGGAGGAGTGGATGAGTGACTCCCAGAGCTGGATGCATGGGTGCAGGAGTGGATGGGTGACACTCAGAGCTGGATGCACGGGTGTAGGAGTGGATGAGGGACACCAGAGCTGGATACATGGGTGCAGGAGTAGATGAGGGACACCCAGAGCTGGACGCACGGGTGTAGGAGTGGATGAGGGACACCAGAGCTGGATGCATGGGTGCAGGAGTGGAGGAGGGACACCCAGAGCTGGATGCATGGTGCAGGAGTGGATGAGGGACACCAGAGCTGGACGCATGGGTGCAGGAGTGGAGGAGGGACACCAGAGCTAGATGCATGGGTGCAGGAGTGGAGGAGGGACACCAGAGCTGGATGCATGGGTGCAGGAGTGGAGGAGAGACACCAGAGCTAGATGCATGGGTGCAGGAGTGGATGAGGGACACCCAGAGCTGGACGCATGGGTGCAGGAGTGGAGGAGCGACCCCAGAGCTGGACGCACGGGTGCAGGAGTGGGTGAGGGACGCCTAGAGCTGCTGGAAGCACAGACGGAGGAGTGAATGGGGGATGTGGATGGCCCCTCCGCAGGAAAACGCTGAGCTGTTCCGAGCGGACACCACAAGCCTGTCTTGGAGAGACTATGTCAATTACATAGACCACATGGTCTTGGAGGAATTTGACCAGTTTATTCGCAACTCTTTGACCTACCTGATAGACAACATGGCTGTGGATGTAAGTCGGGCGCGGGGGTCTGGGCGGGGTCTAGCTCGGAGCTTCCTGGTGACAGAAAAGGCAGTCTTTGGGGAAAATGAAACTGATATGGGGTGACTGAGCTCTCGGCTCGTGTAAAGAGCTCCAGTCTCGGGAAGCCCCAGGGCCAGTTTCACCCTGTCCTGTCCTGTCCCTGGGGGTCTGCATTGGCTTGATGACAACGAGCTGAATGGTGACCGCCCCATCCCAGTTTGCCTGGGCCAGTCCCACTTCCAAGCTGAACGTCTTGGGGTCCTCAGGAACCTGCTCCCTGCAGCAGTCACAGCCAGGAGTGATGGGGCCTGGGGTGGCCGAGAGGTGCAGAGGCCGTGACCCCGGCATGGCCTGTTCTAGGGCAGCGTCGCACCCCTGTTTGAGGTCCACATGGAGCTGGACGAGGACGGGATGCTCTTCAACCCCTCCCTGGAGGTGGGCGCCGATCAGGGCTTCCTAATGCTGATGGAGAGCCTGATCAACGACATCTACAACGCGGCCAAGCTCATCCCCCGGCTTGCCCGTGGCCAGATGAACTACAAGGTCAGTTGTGCACAACACCAGCTCCTGGCGTCCAGCCAGAACTGCGGGGGGCAAAGGATGGTGACTCTGAATACCCGAGGTTGGCTCGCTCTGTTGTGTCACTTACACACCACGTCACTCTTGGCGCCCCAGCATTCTGCCAAATGAACCTTCCACGCTGAACGGCATCGGAAGTCCGGTGCCCAACTGCCAGGCCTCATCCGGGCACCAGGCAGGTCCAAGAGACGTGTTTGTCCGGACATGGCTGGGCTGGCTATGAAGTACAAACTGGAAAGAGGGGCCGGGAAATGCTGGGCTGCCCCCGAGGCGGGGGTGTGGGGGCAGGCAGGGCCGGGGTAGGTGGGGTGGGGGTGCCGGTGCGGAGTTAGGGGACTATGCTGAGAAGGGGATTTCTCTCTGGAAACTAGAGTTGTTCCTGAAGCCCTTCCCACTGCCAAGAGGGTTTCCTTCAGGGGTGCCCCGAGCGAGGGTGAGGAGGAACGGGGACTGGGAGGTGAAAGCTGACGTTCAGGGCTTGACTTGTTTAAAGCGAACAAACACTGTCAGAAACCTCGATAAGGAGGGGGGGGTGTACACATTCCTGTATACACACGTGAGTGTGCGTGCATACACGTGTCTGTGTGCATGCTCCTACACCCACATCCACATGTGTGTATCTGCATGTGTGCACATGTGCGCGCTGTGCACATCCCTGGGCTCACGTGTGCGTATTTGTGTGCCTGTGTGTGCCCCGTGCAAGTGTTCACCTGTGAGCATGTGTACCAGTATACAGTGAGGGGGGGCACAGCTGGGAGGGGCTTGCAATTGGGTCAGTGAAGGGGAGTGTCCAGGAGGAGCTGCTAGCTGGGGGCGTGGGGGGCAGGCCCAAGTACTACGTGGCCACCCAACTGAGCTCTCCTGGCCAGACTTGGGACATTTGTTCTGGGGCTCCTGCCCCATGGAAACCAAACATCCCAAACTCCCTGCCACAGTGTGGACTCTGACGCCCAGGGAAGAACTGCCCTGTGGGTTCCTGAGACTGGACTGGCCTTTAAGGGACTCATCGATGACAATAGCGGCTCCCAAGAAGCCAAACTCACCTCCACCAAGTTGATTCTGACTCAGCGACCCTACAGGACAGGGTAGAACCGCTCCTATGGGTTTCTGAGACTGGAACTCTTGACGGAACTAGAACGGTGTGTCTTTCTACCTGGAGTGGCTGGTGGTTTTGAACTGTGGACCTTGCAGATCGCAGCCCAGTGTACACCCACACCACCAGGGGTCCTTGGGGTCCCAATAAAGACCGCACAAAGGGCAGAGTGAAAGGGACTCCAGGCTCCTGACGTTTTCTCCTCTCCTCACTTCTTACTGTGAGCTCAGGGAAGCTTCTGGAGCCTCGGCCTTACATCCAGCGACTCACACATGTCCGGCTTCCCCTCCTCCCTTGCCATCTAATTCCATGGACACCCCCATGCCCCTTCCTCCCTGTGCATCCTGTTTCACCCCCGCCACCTCCTTCCCTAACCTCCTGAATTTGGTCCTGCAGTCAAACCCAGCCTTTAAAAACGTCTTTCAAAGGGTTGACTATTCTGCAACAACACCCTCAACCGTGTCTGTACAGACCTGTCTATTGTTTGGCTGCAAATTGTGCAGCCCCTGCCCCGCGGTGGGGGGGAAGAGTTCAGTTGCAGACCTGAAGGGTGACTAAGGATTCCCAGTTCTCAGGGGTCCCACCAGGCTCTGTCGGGCTGTTAGGTTCCTTGGGTGGGAAATACTTCGTTTCTTGGCTTCCCATGAGAAAGAATTCATGCCGAAGCCTGGTTTGTGATCCCAGTGGGTTTTTATAAAGGACAAAGAAGTTTCGGGTTTTGCAGTCACTGCACACCCACACGTGGTGGCCTGAGGCCAGAGACCGAGGCACCGCCGAACGGCAGGTGCCGGAGGGCGAAGAAGGGCAAGAAGAAGGGCAGGGGTTCTCGAGGTCGGGGTAGTTGAGGCCTCTGGCTGGGAGGCGTGGCCAAAGGTCTTAGTTGACTCCATTAGCTGAATTAAGCCCACCTGGGCCTAGCTTGGGCCGCCCAGGTTTATGGCCCACCTGGCTCAGGCTTGTATTGGCACATGCCCAGGAGTCTCTAAGACTGGCTAAGGGGTTGCCTGATTCTCTGCAGCAACCTCCTGTAGGGGGCCTTCAGGCATGGAGAGGGACACCTCTGACCCTGCTTCTCACTGCCTCACACGACCTCTTTTGAGTGCGGTTTGTCCCACCTTTTTCTCCCCCTCTTTGCAGGGCCTTTCAGAGCAGTCTGGAGTGGTGGCCAGGCACCACCTAGTGGTCCTGGTCTGGGGGGGAGGGAGGGGGATGGCGGGAGGCTACAGTGTGTGGTCGTTCATCCACTGTGGACTGTTCCCTGCCTCCACCGTGGGCCCCACTCTGCTTGCCTCCAAACAGGGAGAGACACCAGGCTGCCCACACACCTTTAAGAACTCCTTTCCTACAATGAGATGGCTTTTTGCCTGCCCCTGTGTGGGTGGGGTTTTCTGCCTCCCACCCCCAGTGGGTTGGTCTGGTCCAGGCTTCCCATGCTCTCTACTCTGGGTCATGCACAGGAGGATTCCTGGAAGCTCCCTGACACCCTGCTTCCTTCCACTGCATGGGCTCTGTGCTTACCCACCCATCATGGGCTCCTCAACGGGCTTCCCCCCATCCCCCACATCTGAGAGCTGCAGCCAGAGTAGGGGTGCCCCATCTGTTTGATTCCTGGGCACTTGGCTGGCCTGCCCTGCCCTGCCCGCACACCCACCCCGCCAAGTGCTCCCCACGGCGCCAGGAGGGTTGAAGTGTTGGGGCGGGGGGGAAGGGCAGCGACCACGGGATGGACCAACTGGCGCCTGTGCCCTCCGGGACCCTGCCCAGCAACTTGGCCATGGGTGGTGGGCTCACTCGCTGGGGGGGCTGCTCTCTCCCTCCCAGACGGACCTGGAGGACATCACGGATCTGATCGAGATGCGTGAGGAGGTCTCCAACCTGGTCCTGGGCGCCATGAAGGTGGCGGAGGAGTACCAGGACTCCCTGGAGCGCTACTCGTACCTGTGGTTGGACGACCTGCAGGAGTTCATGAAGTACTTCCTGATCTACGGCCGCGCCCCCACGTCGGAGGAGCTGGAGGCCCGCGCCGACGAGAGCCTGCCCAAGACGGCACCCACGCTCGTGCAGTTCCAGCAGCAGGTGCGGGGGCGAAGGGGACCAGCAAATCGTGAAACAAGGGGTGGGATGAGGGTGGAAGTGGAACCTCTGGCCCATGGGAGGGGCTTGTCCGGCCTGAGTGGGCGTGTCCAGCCCCCTGGTGGGCGTGGCCACCACAAGGGCCTCCCCAGGTGGCAAGCTGTGGCAGCGCTGGGAAGAGAGGGAAACAGAGTACCACGCCCACCTCCTGCCCTCAACCACGTCAGTCTTCGGAGGTTCTACTGGGCTTGCCGGGTTCTTCTGTTCCTGACACTGTGGACCTAAATTATCCTGTACCTGAAAATTCACCCGGGCAGCAGCTCGGCAGGAACTTTGAGGGTCAGAGAGAAGGTAAAGGGGGCGTAATAAGGACCTGGCTTTCCTGCCACTTGGGGGGCAGCAGAACCCAGGTGGTAGGAAGCTGAGCTCCAGCCCGTGCTGTGACAGTTCCAGGCTCCCAGCCTGCACGCATGCGCCCACGCACACACACACTCACACCGGAGCTGGAGGGGCCCTGGGGAGTACGGGCAGGAGGCTGGCAACCAACCCCAGAGCAAGTGGCCCTGAGCTGAGAGTGACTTTGCTGGGAGGACTCGGGCCCCGCGGACCTGAGAGGGCCATTCTGAGTGGTCTACGCCAGAGGCTGCCACCTGCTCGTGTCACCTGTCAGTACAGGTGGCTCTTATCCAAGGCACCCCACCTTGTCGTGTGTCCCAGGTGTCCTGCTAGGTCGGTGTCAGGGTTGGCGGCCATTTCAGAGGACCCCAGCTTGGGTCACGGCTCCCTGTGGGTGCCCCGGCGGGCCCTGACTGTGGCACCTGGCCCGCAGATCGACTCTTATGAGAAGCTGTACGAGGAGGTGTCCAAGTTGGAAAACACGGTGATCTTCCAGGGCTGGCTGCAGTGCGACTGCCGCCCCTTCAAGCAGGCTCTGCTGAACACCATCAAGCGCTGGAGCTTCATGTTCAAGCGGCACCTGAGCGACCACGTCATCAACAGGTCAGCGGGCCCTGAGGTCGCTCATCCACCCCTGTGGCTGACCACGGCACCGGAGGCTGTGGGGGAGCCTGGGAGCAACACGTGGGTGAAGAGCCATGCAGTGACACTCCCAATGGGAAGCCACCCAGTGGTGGCCAGGAGGAGAGGCCTGGCCATCGCCCCATAGAGATGACAGCCCAGGGCTCTACGGAGCAGTGCTGCTCCAGAACTTGGAGTCATAGTGGGACCCAGGATCGGGGACTCAGGTTGGTGGACCGGGGCCAGTGAACATAGGTGCTGGGAGAGCATGTGACCCAGCCGAGATCCCTCTGGTAGGCTGGGGGAGGAGCAAGATGACTGCAGGGTAAAGGGTGGCCCATGAGAAGGGCTGAGTGGACTAGTCCCCTGTCTCAGGACCCTATGGGGCCCACCATGCCCTTGCTGGTGCCTGTGGCTGGGGGGCTCAGCCTTTCCCCTCCTGCTAGCAGCCCCCCGACACCCCCGTGTCTTGCAGCCTCTCAGACCTGGAGAACTTCATGAAAGTAGCCAGGATGGGCCTGACCAAGACACTTAAGGAGGGGGACTACGACGGGCTGGTGGAGGTCATGGGGCACCTGATGAAGGTCAAGGAGAGGCAGGTGGCCACCGACAGCATGTTCGAACCACTCAAGCAAACCATCGAGCTGCTGCGGACCTACGGCGAGGAGATTCCCGAGGAGGCGCACGCCAAGCTGCAGGTGGGGACCGGGGCTTGGTGTGGGGAGCGGGGGGGACACGGGGGCTGAGGACCGAGGACAAAGAGACACACGCTAAGCTTCAGGTGTAGGTGGGGTCACAAAGTGGCTGAAATAATTAGAAATTCACCGCCCACAAGGCAGGAGCGGGGTGGGGGTGAGGTCAGCCCCTCATGGAAGTGGACCCACAAATTGCCTTGTTGTTGCTGTTGGCAGCTGTCAACTCCCCCACCATCCCCTACCCTCGGGGACCCCAGACCCAGCAGAAGGCAGGCTGCCCAATCCTATACCCTCCCCTCGATCCACTGCCGACTAGGGTCCTGGGATTGCTCTGGGCTTTCACTGCCGATCTTCCCTGTCTGTCTAAGGCCAGGAGGTCAGCTTCACAGTCACAGCTGGCCTCTGCTGACAGGGTGGCATGAAGCTCATGAAGCACCTCCACGGGGAATTGAACCCGGGGCTCTCACCACAGAGCGTCACTGCCCTGCCCCAGTGCATGCTGTGTGGCTAGGTGCCAGAGAGTCGGCTCTGACTCACAGCGAGCCTACACACCACAGAAGGACACACCGCCCGGTCCTGCGCCAGCCTCACAACGGTTATGTCTGAGCGCACGGCTGCCGCCACTGTGTCCATCCATCTGGTCGAGGGCCTTCCTCTTTTTTGCTGCCCCTCTACTTCGCCAAGCACGGTGTCCTTCTCCAGGATCCGGTCTCTCCTGATGACACAGCCAAAGTACATGAGACGGAGTCTCTCCATCCCCACTTCTAAGGAGCATTCTGATTGTGAACACAATCAGACCAAGCCCAAACCCAGTGCCGTCGGGTCGAGTCTGATTCACGGGGGCCTCATGGAGGGGTCCCAAGGCTGTAGGGCAGGCAGGGGTTCTCAACCTTTCTGATGACTCGACTCTTTCATACAGTTCCTCATGTGGTGGTGACCCCTGATCATAAAATTGTTTTCAATGCTACTTCCTCACTGTCATTTTGTTACTGCTATGAGTGGGGTGACCCACAGGTTGAGAACCGCTGCTGTAGATCCTTATAGGAAGCAGACAGCCTTGTCTCTCTCAGAGCCACGGGTGGGTTTGAACATTGTGGTGGGTCAAGTCCAGCGCTTATTCCACAGTGCCACCAGGGCTGTGAGACAAATCTACACATGGGCTGAAAGGGGGGCGAACCACACGCAGCCACCAACAGATTCAGGTGAACATCTGGCTGTCAACTGGGCGGATCCTGGGGCCGGTGGACTAGTCAGATCCCGGGAAGCTGGGGGCCGGGGACTTGGTCCTCAGGACTGTTGCCACAACTTCCCACGAGCCTGCAGTGGCTTCTCAAGACCTTTAAAATGAGAAGACTCAGGCAGCCTGGCCCTCGGCCTTGACCGTCCGTCCGTCCGTCCGCAGGAGCTGCCAGAGCACTGGACAAACACCAAGAAGCTGGCCCTCCAGGTGAAGCAGAACGTGGCCCCGCTCCAGGCCAACGAGGTCAACATCCTGCGGCGGAAGTGTCAGCAGTTTGAGGTACCACTGGCCTGCCAAGCACAGGGGAGTCGGGGATGGAGGCAGGGCTGTCCATGGGCTCGGCTTCTTGGGGATCTGATTGAGGCACTGCCCCTGTCTCCCCAAAGCTGAAGCAGTATGAATTCCGGGAGAAATTCCGGCAAGAAGCTCCATTCTCCTTCAGTGACCCCGAACCCTACAAGTCCCTGAACAAGGTACCTGCTTGGGAGGGGACAGGCTTCCCTGTCTGTCCCCAAGCCATTCCTATCAGCCCAGCCACGGGCCATGCAACTTGCCGGGGACCCCCTGTCAGTATGTGTGCATGTGGGTGTGTCATTGCGCCTCTGTGCATGTGCACTCATTCCTGTGTGTGCGTGTGAGTGTGCATACATGTGTGTCCATGTGCCCCTGCATGTGTACCCATGCACGGGCACAGGTATGTACACCTGTGTACCTGTACTTGTGTATGCATGTGATTATGTGTGTGCAAATGTGCGTGCCTATGTGCCCTTGCATGTATATGGGTGTGTGGCCATGGGTGTGTTTGCACACATGTGAGTGCATGTACAGGGGTGTGTGTCAGCATGTTCTTGTATGTGTGTACTCCTGTGTGTGTGCACATGTGCATGAAGACATGAGTGTGCATGCATGTGGACATAGATGTGTGAGTGTGTGCACATGTGGATGTCTTGAGTGTCTTGGTATGAGTGTCTCGCCTCCTGGGTGGGTGTGTCTCATACATGTGTGAACGAGTGTGCATGTGTGCACGAGTGTGCATGTGTGCACAGGCGTGAGCTGCCCCACAGTCCTGCTGCCTCTCCTCCCAGGGGCTGCCTGCTGCTCCTCCAGGTCCTCAGCTCACTTTGCCTCTGTGTCCCATTCTGTGCTCAGAGCATGGCCTCCCAACGCATGCCCCAACCCCTGCATCCTACACACACACACACACACACACACACACACACACACCCTGCCCTTCCGGCCCTGAGTCCCATCCGTCCGCCCCTCCCACTCGGCCCCCAGCAACAGAAGAGCATCGCAGCCATGGAGGCCATCATGGAGGCCCTGTCCAAGTCCGGGAGCCTGTTTGAGGTCACAGTCCCCGACTACAAGCAGCTCAAAGCCTGCCACAGGGAGGTCCGCATGCTGAAGGAGCTCTGGGACATGATCGTCATGGTGAGAACACGGTGTCCTGGCTGTGGGGGCCCGCCTGCCCCCTGCAGAAGCCCCTCTGTGCATCCTGTCCCCCCTGTGCCGGTTCGTAGCTCCCTCTTCCTCTCCCTCTTTCTCCTGTCTCCTCCTCTCTCACTCCATCTCCCATCTCTTCTCCCTACATTTAATTAGCAAGCAAAACCACAAGCTCCGTAGAAAAAAATGCCCATCAGTTGCCAGATAGAAGACCTGACAGCCCGCTTCCCCAGCTTAGCAAGGAAGCCACTGCCTTGGTTTCTTTAGCCTTTACGTGTTCTGTTTTATGTTGTGTTTGTTGGTGAGAGTACGGGGCCAGGTGGCTTAGTGACTACGCTCTCGGCAGTTCAAAGCCAGCAGCAGCCCCTCGGGGAAAGATGTGGTGTCTGCTCCCATCAGGAGGCTCAGGAAACAGACCTGCTCTGCCCCCATAAGGTCACTGTGAGCTGGAACCACCCACCGGCAGGGAATGTGGGTGGACGGACAAGGTGGCATGGTGGTGCCATGGTTCAGCGTCCAGCTGCTAACTGAGAGGTTGACGGTTTAGACCCACCAGCCACCCGGAGGCTAAAAGATGTGGCCATCTGCTGCCATAAAGCTCTCTGTCACATTAGGCATGGGGTGGGCAGCACCGCCCTGTGCCGTGCTCACCGTGAGTTAGGTTTGAGGCTGGGCGGGGATCAAACATCAGTGTGTGCAATTCACCAGCATCATCTACACGTGCCCCCGCTGCACAGCCTCCTGACTCCTCCTTTGTCGGGTTTCCTCCCCTTTTCACACGGACTCGCCGCTCCCCCCACACCCTCCTTCTTATCTAGTCTCTCCAGTTGCTTCTGTCCACTGGCTCCCCCGCGGGGAGCTCTGGGGAGCCCTGGCGGTTGTGGAGGTCACAAGTTGGGCTCCTAATTGCAAAGCCTGCCGTTCGAAACCACCAGCCGCTTGGCAGGAGAAAGACAGGGCTTTCTGCTCCTGTCAAGACTGGTGGCCGTGGAAACCCACGGGCAGTTGTCCCCTGTCGGGCAGGGTTGCTGCGATCAGCGTCCACTCAATGGCAGTGAGTTGGAGTTTTTTTTGGTTTTTGAGAAAGAGCTTAAAATTTGCACGGCATGCCCCAGGCTGCTTTTTTTTTTTTTTTTTAATGAAACGTTTCCTTCCGTGCTAATTATAGAGCCACACACAGTTGTAAGAGAGCGTCGAGATTGGGGGATTGGGGAGCAGGGTCCCCCACTGGTAACATGGGCACAGCTGTTGTACAGAGTTACAGCTGGGTGTTGGCATTGCGACAGGCAGACTACAGGAGGTGCCAACAGCACTTTGGCATCCCTGCTGCCCTTCCAGCCACGCCCACGTGCCTCCTGCCCACCCCTTGGCGACCAGCAGCCTAGCTGCCTCCCTCTAATTTCAGCATCTCCAGCATCCTGGGACCGGCTGGCCAGGATGGGCCGTTGCTGCTTAATGCCCTCTCCAGGTGGTCTGGTGCAGGGGCAGAGCACCCTGTTTCTGGCTGAGCAGTCCTCCCTGGGGCGGTCCCCCTGCGGCCAGTCCCGGAGCTCTGAGGAAGGCCCCTGGGGCAGAAAAGAGTGGCACTGCCTCCAGTATCCCCGGGCAGGGTGAGGCTGCATTCTCACTGTCGGGACAGCGTGCCAGGAGCACGCTGGCTGCATGATGAGTCATGGGACAGCGACCACGCGGTTTGTAGAGCGAGCACTGCACCGGTCCCCCCTCTGACCCCATCAGCACTCCGGGCTGGGACCGGTTTGAGTTTTCACTTCTGACTTTCAGCCTGCGGTCCCCTCACTGCGGAGACCGCTCTGGGGCTCTGTCCAGGAGAGTCTTTGCCACCAGTGGTCCCCTTCTGTGGAGGGTCTGTGGGTGCCACTTCTAATGGGAGTCCTCGGTCCCTACGGGCAGGGTCAAAGAGAGTTCTTGTCCCAGTTGCTTGTCGTTCGTGTGTGTCATGAGAACATCACACAAAGCCAGAGTGAACCCACTGCTGGCGGGGCGATGCAGACACGTGGCAGTCTGGCCTTGGGTCTCTGAGGCTGTGACTCTGTATGGATCCACAGCCCATGGTCCTGGGAGCAGTGGTCGGGATCAAACCGTGCAGGGCAGGACCTCTGTCCTGTGCTGAAAAGCACAGAGGTTACTGGAGGACGAAGGTGCGCCTGACCCAGGCCATGGTTTTCCATCGCGTCGCGAAGTCAGCTGTTGAATAAGGAAGCCCAGAGGAGGCTGGAGGCATCTGAATTGTGCTGGAGGGGTCTGCCCAAAGAACCAACACACGCGTCTTAGAAGTACAGCTGGAACGCTCTGTAGAGGTGAGGGTGGTGAGAGTACTGGTCTCACGTACTTTGGTCATGTCATCAGGAGAGACCAGGCCCTGAAGGAGGTCATCACACTTGGTAAAGAGGAGGGGCAGCAAAGACAAGAAAGGCCCTCGACAGACGGCCTGACACCGTGGCTGCAGCATGAGGACAGTCGGGGTGGCGCGGGCCGGGCACTGTGCCATGCTGTTGTGCACACGGCGACCTTATGGGTCAGAACCCACTCAACAGAACTGACAGCAGCAGCCCACCTGCATGGGGGCAGCCAGCCTCCTCTTCCTCCCTCTGAGTGGCTGGTGGGCTTGAACTGCCAACCTCGCAGTTAGCAGCCCAACGCCCTCTGCACAGGGCTCCTTTCTCAGAGCTAAAGAATTTACCACCTGCCCTTTCAGCGTTGGGGGTCTCGTTGTCAATCAAGCTCGCCAGTGTTTCTGCCCACCCCTGCCCCCGGTGTTTGCTGCTGGGCAGGTTGGGGTCTTCCCTGAGAGCCCGCTGTGGAGAGGTAGGGTCCATGCACCCACCTGATGCCCCCCGGAGCCGGCTGCTGCCACAGGTACAAGTCTTCCTTCCTTCCCTTGGAGCAGCACGCCCAGTGCTTAACCCTGCACCACCTGGCGTCCCTGTAGAGAAGACCGCCTTGGAGAAAACCATGGGGGTGCGGTCAGCCCCTACTGGCCCCAGGTCACTGTGTCAGCATTGGCATTGGGACGTGGGTGACACTGCCCAGGAGCCAGCAATGAGCCTTGTAGCAGAAATAAACAGCCAATCCCAGGGGCTGGCAGGACACATTCATGAGCTCAGGAGACTGAGTGAGCTCAGCCCCACCCCGAACCCACCTGAAAGGCCACAGTTCCACAAACTGCAAACTCGGTCTCTCCCAGTGGCCCCAGGGGCAGGGGCGGGGGCGTAGTGGGCTGCTCATCACAAGGCCAGTGGGCTGAGCCCCCACCCCCACCCCCACCCCCACCGCCGCTCCACAGGAGAAGTTTTTCTGCTCCCTTGTAGAGCTAGTGGGAAAACCCACAGGGGCAGTTCTGCCTTATCCGATAAGGCCGCTGTGAGTCAGAATTGATTCAATGGCCGTGAGTCTGAGCCGCTTCAAAGTCAATGTCCTACAATGTCGTAACACCCCCTCTGCCCCTCCATCTTGCTCCCACCAGGCTATCCCTCCTCCACCCCACCCCCCAGCTGACAACACTCCTTCCTCACAGCTCTCACCCCCACACCCAGTAGTGAAGGAACTCGGGTCCCCTGCCTTCTGTCGGTCTTGGCCTCTCTGTGCTGGGAGACGTTTCTCTCTGCATTTACCACCCCCTACCCCACCCTCGCCGTCTCCCTGCCCTTTACCCATTGAGTCCATCCTCTGGCTCCCTGCACTCTCGCTCACCAAGCCCTCTCAGGAGCCAGGAGGCCCTGCCAGCCCGTGTCATCCAATGCTGCTGTCCAGGAGGGAACGGCCCCAGTCAGTGTCTGATGCCCAGCCTCCTCCTGTGGCCAAGAAGCTGGCCTGATGCCCGGGAGCAAGGCCAGTGGGGGCACTGTGCCAACTGCCCTTATGCCATGCATTCTCAGCCACCAGACAGCTCTCAACTATCCCCCACCACCCTGCCCCACCCCTGTACCAGCCACTCACCTGAGCTTCAGTAGTAGCTCAGAGCAGGAGCAGGAAGGGGAGACAGGTCTCTGCAGACCCTTCCCAGAGTGCACCCCACGGGGGAGGCCCCATGTCTGAACCAGGTGCACACCTCAGGAGACAGGTGTGTCCTTCCAGGTGTACACCTAGGGGGACAGATGTGTCCTTACTAGGTGAATGACACAGGGAACAGGCTTGTGTGCCCTTCTCAGGTACACACCTCAGGGGTCAGGTGTGCCCTTCCCAGGTGCACACCTCAGAGGACGGGTGTCCTTCCAGGTGCACACCTCAGGGGACAGGTGTCCTCTTTCTAGGTGCATACCTCAGGAGATGGGTGTGTCCTTCCAGGTGCACACCTCAGGGGACAGGTGTGCTCTTCCCAGGTGCACTCCTCAAGGGATGGGTGTCCTTCCAGGTGCACACTAGCATTGATGACTGGAAGACCACCAAGTGGAAGGCCATCAACGTGGAGCAGATGGACATCGACTGCAAGAAGTTTGCCAAGGATGTGCGGTCCCTGGACAAGGAGATGAAGGCCTGGGACGCCTTCGTGGGCCTGGACAACACCGTGAAGAACATGATCACCTCCCTGCGCGCTGTCAGCGAGCTGCAGAACCCCGCCATCCGGGACCGCCACTGGCAGCAGCTTATGACGGCCGCCCAGGTACACTTGCGGCCGGGCGGGGCAGCGGCCAGATGCTGTTCTGTCCCGGTGAGGGCGGCGGCCTGGTCTGCCCACTTGTAGCTACCAACCTGTCCTTCTAACTCGGGGCCTGCATTTCCACTCTGCACTGGGTCCCCCAAGACTACAAAGCCAGTCCTGGTTACAGGCCAAATGGCCCCTGTTCCTCCATGGCCTCAGATCAGCCCTGATGGGGCAATGGGCTAATTGCTGGGCTGCTGAGTCACAGGGTCAGTGGTTCGGATCCACCCATGGGAGCTTGCTCCTATACAGATGGACAGTCTCAGACACCTCAGGAGCAGTTGCACCCTGTTTGATGGGCCCCCTATGAGCTGGGCTCAATGGATGACAGTGGGCTTAAGGTTCCCCAAGGGCTTCAGGGGTACTGAGTTTTGCACCCCTGAATTTCTTGGGCCACCCCCCTAGGGTTGAGTACCGGTCTTGACACCCCTGGAGGGCCAGCAGGAGCCCTCTCCCCAATGGCAACCAAACCAAAAGCAAACAATTAAAATGGAGTCAATGCCGACTCAGTGACCCTGTAGAACAGGGTAGAGCTGCCCCTGTGGGCCTCCGAGACTATTAACTGCTTTACGGGAGTAGAAAGCTTTGTCTTTCTCCCAAAGAGCGGCTGGTGGGTTTGAACTGCTCACCTTGGTTAGCCCAGTGGGTCACCAGGACTCCTTGGCAAAGGGGAGATAATGAGGTTCTGGGGGCAGCTAGTCCCAGAGGCTGTGCCCCACCCCCAGGCAAGGACAGTGGCCTCAGGGACATCTAGAAAGAGCAGCCCGAGCTGTTTGGTCACAGGTGTGAGGGGCCTGGGAGTCAACCAGCCAGGGGAGGGTGCGCACTTGAGCACCTCCTGGAGACCAGGGGACAGGAGCACATCAGACAGCAGAGGTTCGGGAAAGTGGGCAAGGGGCTGGTGGGGGAGATAGGAGAGCCTGGGGAAGAGGGGGGACACATGCTGAGGAGTTGCAGGCATGGTGCAATCCCCTCCTAAAAATCTGCCAGGTTCGTGGCTTGATGCTAGCCCCCTGACTCATGGTTCCTGATGGGTTTGCAGTGCCTGCTTGTGGGAAATAGTTTGCCAGCCCTTTCTTCCTCTACTTTCTCCATCTGGATGCTCTGCTGAAACCAGCTCAGTCTCCCAGGCCTCCACTGATGGGACTTGGGGGGTGGGGTTACCCGTGAGGTACATCACGTGGAGCAAAGACTCACTGACCCACCACCAGCCCGGCTGAAGGCCCTGACCCTCACCAGGGGCAGCAAGAAGTCCACTCTCCCTCCTGCCCACCACCCTTGGTGGGTCCAAGTGAAACTGCCTGCCTTCAGTTTTTTAATGCTGGTCCCCCGCCCCCTCACCCCCACCCCTGAAGCAGAGTGCCAGGCCTCTCCTCCGAGGCTCCTCTGACTGGACTTGAACCTCCCACCTTTTGTTGGGTAGCCGAGTCAGTTCCCCATCCACACCTCCCTGCGAACGAAATGCGGGTTCTCCACACACACTGGCGGGGAGAAGACGACCTGACAGGCATGATCCTCCCTCCCCCACTCAGGTGAAGTTTGAGATGTCGGACAACACCACCCTGGCCGACCTGCTGCAGCTGAACCTGCACAAATACGAGGACGAGGTCCGCAACATCGTGGACAAGGCCGTGAAGGAGTCTGGGATGGAGAAGGTAACCCCGCTTGGACGGACGGATGCCTTCCGTGGGGACGCCTCCGAGGGTCACCCAGCCCACTGTACCAAGTGTGAGGTCCTTCTCCAGGGACTGGTCTCCCAACAGCAAGTCCAAGGCTGTGAGCCCAAGTCTGGCCATCCTTGCTTCTAAGGAGAGCTCTGGCCGCACTTCCGCCAAGGCAGCCTTTTGGTTCTGACCGGCTGTGCCACACACAGCCCTCTGAGCCCTCACGCACTCATAGGCCCATCTCCTCTGTGCCTCCCTCTGCAGGCCGCCTCGGCCCAACTCCTTGCCCAGTGCTCGGCCGCAGAGAAGGGGCTGAAGGAGGCCGGGGCACGGGCGGAGAGGAGGATGACCCTGAGCTCCTTCGAGAGCTGCCAGGGGGACAGACACCAGGCTGGGGCAGCTCCAGTCCTGCTGGGCAGTGCCGGCAGGCAGTGTCCTGTGGCAGCGTTGAGTGGCTGTTGTGTGTATCCGGGCTCTACACGGGCTTTCCTGGGACACAATTCACGGGTCCGCCGCATCATCCCTGCAAGTGTAGGCGGCTTGTGGTCTGCCCACCACCACCGTGACTCTGCCTGCACCCCTGGCCCTGGGTCGCCCCCCCACCCCCCATCACCATCTGTCTCCGGTCTTTGGGTGGCCCTTCCAGCATGTCTGATGGGCCTGAGCAGCACGTGGCCCCGGGTGTCTGCCTGCTTTCACAGGGCATGTCCGTAGGCCGGGCCCCACGGTGACCAGGACCATCTCCCTGGCTCGATGAGCACAACTGTGGACAGGGGCCACTCCCGGCTTCTGGCGACTGAGCACACAGCCTGAGACAGCCCGGGTCCCCCAGGCAGCTCCGGACGCCCGTCCCTGTGTCCCCGGCAGGTGCTGAAGACGCTGGACAGCACCTGGTCCACCATGGAGTTTGAGCACGAGCCACACCCGCGCACGGGGACCATGCTGCTCAAGTCGGACGAGGTGCTGGTGGAGACGCTGGAGGACAACCAGGTGCAGCTGCAGAACCTGATGATGTCCAAGTACCTGTCCCACTTCCTGAAGGAGGTGACCAGCTGGCAGCAGAAGCTGTCCACGGCCGACTCGGTCATCTCTATATGGTTCGAGGTCCAGCGGACCTGGAGCCACCTGGAGAGCATTTTCATTGGCTCCGAGGACATCCGCGCCCAGCTCCCCGAGGACTCGCGGCTATTCGACAGCATCGACCTGGAATTCAAGGTGGGCGCTGCCCACCCCCATGGGGACTGGGGTGGGGGTGCTCTGTGCCCTGGTGACCTCCCACACTCCCTTCGCAGGCCTTGATGGCAGACGCCGTGAAGACCCCCAACGTGGTGGAAGCAACCAACAAGCCGGGGCTGTACGACAAACTTGAGAATATGAAGAAGAGGTGAGGGCCCTCTGCCCCCCGCCAGGGAGCCCCCCACTCACCGGCTGGTCCTCGCTGTCCATGGATGTATACATGCCCTGACCCTCCAGCCACACACACACACACACACACACACACACATACCACATGACATGCCTGGCACACGCATGACATGTGACACACGGATGATACACACGGCATATATGACACACATGCTCCTCCATGCTGGGGTGGCCCCTCCCCAAGGTCAGAGCAGGGCCGGGTGAGGGGGTCCCTGTGGAGAGCTCTGGATGCAGCTGGACAGGTCAGCCCTCAGGAGAAAGGCCTGGCCATTACCTCCCAAACAGGCAGGCACTGAGCCCTGCACAGGTAGGCTCCCCACGAGCCGGCTCCACTCGGTGGCTGGTGTCTTAGGTCAGCGGCAGGCAGGGGTCTCCAGGGGCTGCAAGCTCAGGGGGGACATGGGGTGGGCCACAGAAGACCCTCTTCCATTGATGACCCAGCACCCCCCCTCCCACCCCGTGCCCAGCCTGGCTGTTTGTGAGAAGGCCTTGGCGGAATACTTGGAGACCAAGAGGCTGGCTTTCCCGAGATTCTACTTTGTCTCCTCCGCCGACCTCCTGGACATTCTCTCCAATGGAAATGACCCCGTGGAGGTAGGGCCTGAGCGGTCCTCGGGAGGAGGCTGTGTCTCCCCTGAACCCCAGGTCCCTGCCTCGGGAATGCCCTGCTGTCGGGGGGAGGGGTCCCTCCTGGGCTATACGGTGGGGCTGGCTCCTCGGACTCTGTCCCCGCTGCTCCAGGTCGGTCGCCACCTGTCCAAGCTCTTCGACAGCCTGTGCAAGCTGAAGTTCCGGCTGGACGCCCAGGAGAAGCCCCTGAAGCTGGGTGTGGGCATGTACAGCAAGGAGGACGAGTATGTGGACTTTGACCGGGAGTGTGACCTCTCAGGCCAGGTGAGGGCGGCCGTCGCCCCCGCCCCCACCCCCTGAACCAGCATCGTCTTAGAATGGTGGGGGAGAGAGATACAGGGGATGGCGTGCACACCGCCCAGCAGGCTTCACGTGTGCATCTCGGCAGCTGAACCGCGTTCATCAGTTCCCGAATTCTTCCATCGCCTCAAAAGACAGCAGCCGAGGAAAGTGGGTGGCATTTTCTCCGGGTTTGGAAAGGGGTCACCTTAGAAGGTCCTGAATTGGGTGGGAGGGAAGTGTGGAGCCAGACTGAAAACTATCAAAGGGACCAGGCTCACGGGACGCAAGGAGGCTGCTGGGACCCCCTAGACGGTGGCCCTCAGCCACCTTTCAGTCTGGGAGTGACCAGAAGACCCAAGAGGCACTGACCAGGACAAAGTCCAGAGGGGGAGGGCAGAAGGGGGCGCCGGGGCAGGGTGGGATGAGTGCTGGGCCCGGAGGGCCCGCAGTGGGAGATTCACACACAGAGTGTGTGGACTGGAGTGTGAAACTGACCATAAAAACCACAACACCCAAGCCCACTGCCTTCCAGGTGCTGCAGGCCCTCGGGGACCCTGTAGGACAGGGTGCGACGGTCCCGGGCGGGGGCGGGGGGTCAGGGACTGTGACTCTTTACAGGAACAGAGAGCCGCCTCCGTGTGCTGAGGAGCGGCTGGTGCTTTCAAACTGCCGACCTTGAGGCTAGCAGGCCAGTTCATAATCCCCACGCCAAAACTGAGGATGGGGCTTTGTAAACCTTCACCGAACTCACAATAAAAAGGGAACACAAGCCAGCTCCAGAGGCCCTGGGCAGTGGTGGGTGGTTCGAGCTCCACCTCCCCTGCCTCGGGCACCAGAGGGGCAGACCTGGGGCGGCCTCACTGCACCGGCAGAGAACTTGGGGTGCTGCAAGTCCATCTGTGAGCCAAACTGTGAGCCTTGGTGGCGCATGGGACTGCCAGCCACAAGGTAGGCAGTTCAAACCACCAGCTGCTCCTCCGGAGATAGACTGGGATTTCTACTCCCGTGGAGAGTCACTGTCTCGGAAGCCCACAGGGGCAGTCCCGCCCCGCCCGACAGGGCCACTGCGAGTCGGTTGAGTGAGGGGTGACTGTAAGGATCAGTATCTTCTTCCTGTACAGCAAGAGCACCTCGGGATTGGGGCCAGGCCCTGTGTTGCAGCTGTGGTCACCCCTACCCCCACCCCCAGGTGGAAGTCTGGCTGAACCGCGTGCTGGATCGAATGTGTGCCACGCTGCGCCACGAGATCCCAGAGGCCGTGGTGACCTACGAGGAGAAGCCAAGGGAGCAGTGGATCTTTGATTACCCGGCCCAGGTTCGAGCCCAGCCTGGACCTCGGGCCTGGGCAGAGCGGGTTGTTGCCCCAGAGGGCCCTTTCCGTGGCAGCTCACCGGGGCGCCATCTGTTCTCAGATTGCACTGACGTGCACGCAGATCTGGTGGACGACCGAGGTGGGCATGGCTTTCGCGAGGCTGGAGGAAGGATATGAAAATGCGATCAAGGATTACAACAAAAAGCAGGTAAGGGCTTCTTCGCATCCGCCAGACCCGGCCACCCTGCTTATGGCAGAGGGGAGCCCCGCCCCGCCCTTGTTCTGTGAGAGCCCATAGCTGGAGCCACCCGTCAGCCCACCTCGCCCACGTGCCCCTCCACGTTTACCAAGCGGGAGGCCCTTCTCCGGGGACTGCTCTCTCCTGCTCACACATCCAACGGATGGGACACGCACACGTCCGAGGTGCGGTGTGGCCGTACTTCTCCCAAGACAGGCCCGTTGGTTGGTATTGTGCTTAGTTGCTGTCGAACCTGTTCCGACTCACACGAGCCTCATGTGCAACAGAAGGAACCGCTGCCTGGTCCTAGGCCCTCCCCCCTGCCCCCCCGCACAACCATTGCTCGGTGTGAGTCCATAGGTGCCGCCATCGTGTCAACCCATCTTAGCAAGGGTCTCCTCTTGTCACTGGCCTCGACTTTCCCTAGCCAGTGTCCTTTTCAGGGACTGGTCTCTCCTGGTAACAGGTCCAAGGAATGGGCGACCACCTGTCCCATCCTTGCCTCCCGGGGCAGTCTGGCTCTGCTGCCAAGGCAGCTGGGCTGGTTCTGCTGGCAGTCCACGGTGCGTTCAGTCCCCTTCGCCAGCACCATCCTTCAGATGCACCGGTTCTTCTTTGTCCGACTGTCGCAGGCGTAGGAGGCCACTAGCCTGGGTCAGGCCCCCTTCGTCCTCCAAGTTACCTCCCTGCTGTACAATACCCCAAAGATGTCTTTTGCAGCAGATTTCCCCAGTGCAGTGCGCCATTTGATCTCTCCAGCTTCAGTGTGCGTGGATCAGTTGTTGGTAGGCGGTACATTCTCTGTTCTTGATCAGCCTCAGCTCAATTCAAAGGCGGCGAGTCTCGCCCAGTCTCCCCGCCTCCGCGTGCACATGAGACCTGGGTCAGGTGCACCTCGGTCCTCAACTTGGCATGGTTGCTTCCGGTCACCACAGGCAGGTGGTAGCTAGTGACTCCGTGAAAGAGTGGTCTTCCGGGAGGCTTCGCTTCCCTCTGGTCCATCAGGAGATAGGAGGCACAGGCCGCCTGGGGGCTTTCCCACAAGATTCTCAGTCATAAATTTAATGAATGAAAACCAGGCCCCTTGCTACTGAGCAGATCCTGATTCACAGCAACCCCATGGGACAGAGTAGATCTGTCCTGATGGGTCTCCAAGACTTTTAAAAGTTTTTATGGGAGGAGACAGCGGGTGGGCTTGAACTGCTGACGTTCTGGTTAGCAGCCCAGCACACCACCCTCTACATGATCCGGGCTCCTATCAGGCTGAAGCCCAAAGACCAAGTTCACGGCCATCGCATCTATTCTGACTCTGAGTGGCCCTGCAGGACAGGGTAGAACTGCCCCTGTGGGTTTCTCAGACTGTCACTCTTTACAGGAGTAGAACACCTCGTCTTTCTCTCCTGGAGTAGGTGGGGGCTTTGAACTGCTGACCTTCCAGTTAGCAGCCCAACACAGCCCACCAGCACTCCTCAAAGTATGAAAAGCTGCCCATATGCCCACCACGGTGCCAGCATCTGGTTGGGCGGCCTTCTACCCTTTGGTTCCCATGTAGTTTATCTGTACGGAGAAACCCACAGGCTGACCTCAGCTACCAGCCAGCTGTTCGGTCCCTAGTGGTCATGGGCATTTTCGTCCACAGCGAGATGAAGCTGTGTCACAGCCCAGCCAGTCCCCTTCCTCAAGGTCACCCCGAAACGCTTTTGACTTCCGTTGGTTTTTCAAAACCACTCTGGCTCCCCAGTGTCAGTGCCCGCACAGTGACATTGACGACAGTCTTCAAGCTGTGGGACTGCTCCTTCTCCTCATCCGAGCTGGCCCTCCGTCATTCACGCATCTCACTGCACCCCAGGTGGCCTGCCCAACTGATGGGAGTCCTGGATTGCTGCTGTCACCGTGGTCCGGTATGGAGGACCCTTTACAGCCACACCGTGCCCGCGACCGAGATTCTCTACAAGCCCAAGCTAAACGATCACCAATGCGGGGCACCGGTTTGGTTTAAGGCTTACAGATGAACTCAGAGCAATCATTGTGTGAGTTTGTCCAGCCTCTATGGATTCAGGAAGTTGGGATTCTGGGAGAATCTCAAAATCTGGTTGTACATTTTTTAAAATGGTTTTATTGAGCTCTGATGAACATACCATGTGATCCAACCGCCCAGTCATATGAAGCAGGGCTGTGTGGTCATTTTCTTCCTTGTGGTACCACCATTCCTAGACTGTGCTCAGTGAGGACCCTACAGATGGATTTGGGCCTTCGCCTATCATCCATAGCGTTCCACGAAACCCCAGTTCAGAATTTAGACTCTGGTTACTGTTTCCTCCTCGGAGTTTGGATTTTATTGTTTACAATCCTTGGATGACACTGGCTAGTGTACTTCTTTATGTGGACTTAGCTGGCTTCTCACTGAGATGGCTGCTTGTTGAGTGACAGGCCTTTAAGATCCCAGACTCTATTTTTCCTGACAGCCCGGCACCATCTGATCTCTTCACCATCCTTGGTTGTAGCACCCGTATCCTCGGTGGTCTCCCCATGAGGGTGAAGGGCCATGTCACAAGAACTAATCATTCTTATCTTAGGGCTGTGGTCCAGTGAGCATTCAAAATCCATTTGCTTATAGAACTATGGTTTCTACACATCCATGGCTCGCTCTGGAGACAGCATTATCATTTTACCATAGTATCGCATACATCATCCCCACGGGGCTGAAGATGATTCTATTGAGAGTAACATGGATTTAGTCCCTGGTAAAACACTGTTGGAAATTGATACTTGGGTAAGTAGGGCATCTTATTAGACTTCAATGCACAAGTTATTAACTTGTATGGTTTCAAAATGTGGGTGATTAGACACTGGTAACACAAGCCATGAAGGATAGAGACAGGGCAGTGCTCTCAGTAACACTCATGTGCAAAGGCAGAGCCATGTCTGGTAGGCTAACACGTGTCACAGAAGTGCAGAGGGTGCGGGAAAACAGCGACTGTACGTTGGTTCCGGTCAACATTCGTTAGGTGTGAAATTGCTCTTCTAGATTGATCCCTCCTTTTGATCAGGAATCAACTACCGAATCTTTGATCAAAACGAAGGCGTCTCTTCTGTTTCTTGCTGTTGCAGTTTCTGGGGGTGTGCTCCACATCTTGGATCTGCCTCAGCCCTGGCACCCAGCCCCAGGGCCACCCGGCAGGTGACAGGAGACCGTGTCACGGGTGATGCGTGATGCCTGGTGAACACGCACACATGCCCTGACCTCCCTCCCTCCCTCCCTCCCTCCCTCCTGCAGATCAGTCAGCTCAACGCGCTCATCACCCTGCTCATCGGGAACCTCAACCCCGGCGACAGGATGAAGATCATGACCATCTGCACCATCGACGTGCACGCCAGAGATGTGGTGGCCAAGATGATCACCGCCAAGGCACGGGCAGCTGTGGGGGTCGGGGGTGGACTCCACTCGGGCCAGGCTACATCCTCTCCTTGGGAGGCAGCAGGAAGGGCTTTCTCCCAGCTCTGTTGCCGGCAGCACCAGCACCCCCACCCATCAACCAGACTAGCCCCTGTGGGCAGTGGGCAGTGGTCTGAGGAGGAGGTCACTGGAAGTGGCCGTCCTTTAGCAAGATTCAGCTGGGATCGGTGGTGGGGCCTGGGTGGGAAGCCCTCCCCACCCCAGTGCCCCTCACCACCCCAGTGCCCCTCACCACCCCAGTGCCCCTCACCACCACCTCCACCACCGGCCTGGCTCAGAGGGCCCCTCCTGCCCACTCAGGTGGAGAGCTCTCAGGCCTTCACCTGGCAGTCACAGCTCCGGCATCGCTGGGACGAAGAGAAGAGACACTGCTTTGCCAACATCTGCGATGCCCAGATCCAGTACTCCTACGAGTACCTGGGCAACACGCCCCGGCTGGTCATCACCCCACTCACCGACAGGTAGGGCTCCCCCACCGCTCTCTCCCAAGGAACCTTCCTAGCACCACCCGTCTGCCCTGCCCCCTGACCAGGCCGGGAGTAGACACCACCACGTTCCCTGGCCTCATGCCTGCAGTGTAGCTGGGCCAGAGGGACCTGCACTCAAACCCGGGCAAATCAGTAGACCCCCATTACCGGAGAGAACTGCTCTCTGATAGAACCTGTGGAAGCTGGAACCTGCGTAAGGCGGAAACCGGCCCAAGACAGAATAATCAAACATTTCCTGTTCAAGCAAGCAACGGCCACTGGACAAGGCTGATGGAACAGGCTGTGCTGTCCCAGAGGGCCATCAAGGCGGGTTCTCGCCCTTACACTATGCCCAGCCCTTCAGCACTACCCTGGGGGCTATGCCAGGGGCGGGGGCAGGTGTTACTCAGTGGGACTACCACCTAGGCACACATAAGCCGCCCACAGCATGGAGCTGAAAGAGCGGGCAGAGCCTTGTTTGTGGGCCTGGGCTTGGCGCATGGCCAGCGCCCGAGTTGCCAGCAGGAGCAGGGCCCGATGACCTTGGGTCTCGGGTAGCCTGTCTGGGGCAGGCGGGCAGCAGCAGGGATCTGTCAGCAAAGCAGATGAACTGAGTTTCCCGTGCAACCCTAGGACAAGGCTACTGGCGTAAACGCTCGGCTGTGGTGGGTACCGCCCGTGTGACCGCTGTTTGATTAGTTTGGGGACACAAGCTGCCCCCAAATCTGAGGCCTGTGTTACAGCTGCGCCTTCTGTCCCCTCGTCACCTCAGACACATTCCTCTCCCCATTCCCATCGAGGGCCAGCTTGGAGCAGGAAACCATAGAGCCTGTTGGCTTTGTGACTGAACACTCAGCTTCAAACCAAATGAAAGGTCAATGGTTCGACTCCACCAGCTGCTCCGAGGGAGGAAAGACTCAGCCGCCAGCTCCTGCACAGATGACCAAAGACCAACAAGGAAAGGCCGCTGGCTCAAGTTGATCCTGATGCACAGCGGCCTTACAATACAGAGCAGGGCTGCCTGCTTCATAGAGTTCCGCAGGCTGTCCACCTTTACCAAAGCAGACGGCCTCGTCTTTCTCCCTTGGAGCAGCTGGTGGGTTCAAACTGCCGACCTTTCGGTTAGCAGCCCTGTGTGAGCCTGCTGCACTGCCAGGGCCCCTTGCTGTGAAGCTGGCAGGCTGGGAAGTCCAGTGGCACCATCCTATCTGCCCCTGTGAGTCAGCATCAACTCAACGGCACCAGCCACGGCCATCAGAAACCACTGTGGCGCCAGCAGGCACTGTCCCCCTGGACACAGGCAGTAAGCCGAGGTCCCTACAGGTGCTACATCACCTTGACGCAGTCCCTGCACCTGATCATGGGTGGAGCCCCCGCCGGCCCAGCCGGCACTGGCAAGACAGAAACTACGAAGGACCTGGGCCGGGCCCTGGGCACCATGGTATATGTCTTCAACTGCTCGGAGCAGATGGACTACAAGGTGGGTCTGGGCCCCAGGTGTGCCGGGGAACAAGGCATGTGCTGGAGCCCTTGGGGCGTTGGGAGCACAAGGTGTGCTCCTGGGGGTTGGGAGTCCAATCCCCAGGACATGGCCACATCAAAAGACAGCATCCCCTCCCCCACCCCAGCCCTGAGCATTTGGTCCTGCAGCCTGCCCCAGGAGGGGTAGGCATCATGTCACCCAAGTGCTGATGGCGGCCACCCCCACTTGCCCACTGGCAGCTCCCTCTCACACTCCCAACTGTGCTGTCCTGGGGGTATGGGGCTCTTGGAGTCTCGTCTGACCTCTGAGATGTTGCCAGATGGGGGAGAGGGTACCCTCGGGGCTGATGGGCAGATGAGAAGAACCTGGGTCTGCAGGGGGCCCCTACCTCTTCATCTGGGTCCTCCTGCCCTGATGTTGAAGGTCTTCCCTGCCCTCAGATAAAGGAAGCTGGGTCTGCAGGGTCCCCCCTCCTCTGCAGCTGAGTCCCCCTGCCCTTAAGTAGAAGGTTCACCCTGGCCCCTGTGTCCATGCGGGTGGCCGAGTAGAGAGTGGGGGGAGGGGGTTATGAACATCTAGAATAAGGATCAAGTTTGGACTTTGGCACAGAGGGGCCGGCCTGAGGCTCCTCTCTGGTCTGTGGTGGGGTGAGGGTGGGAGGGAGTTGTTATTCCAGGATCAGGCCCCCCAGCCCCCTGCAGTATCAACCCTGCCAGCCCAGGGCCTGTGGTCCCAGATACAAGTCAGGTCTGGAATGAGGGAGTCCCCGCTGGCTGCTCCCCCCTCCTTGCCTTTACCAACCCTCCCCCTCTCCCCACCCCCCAGTCCTGCGGGAACATCTACAAGGGCTTGGCGCAGACGGGAGCCTGGGGCTGCTTTGACGAATTCAACCGCATCTCCGTGGAGGTCCTGTCTGTGATTGCGGTGCAGGTGGGTCCACCCCGCTGGCTAATGGCCGCCCGCTCCCATCCTCGCAGCCCAGGGGGCACGCCACCCAGTGCCCTGCCCATGAGGCTGAGGGAGATCCCACCCACCAGGCCCCACAGTCCCTCAAGCATACCCGCAAGAAGAGGGGGGTATTTGTACCTGAATACAGGTGAGGAACAAGCCCTGAGGATGCACTGGGTTAGCCCAAGGGCGGTTAACCCACAAAGTTGGCGGTTCAAAACCTCCAGCTGCTCTGTGGGGGAAAGATGAGGCAGCCTTGTATTTGGGGTCCCTCTGTGCATGAGTGAACTGGACAGCAGCAGGTTTGGTTTGGGACACAAGAGGCTTTACTTGGGGGAAAGGCAGATATCAGCTGGGCTGGGCATTGGAGAACACCCAGGAGCTGACCGTCAGCCAGGTGCGGGGAGGGAGAGAGGAAGGGAAGGTGGAGGGAGGAACGGAGAGAGGAGGAAGCAGGGCCAGTGGGTGAGGACCAGCTGGGTGGTGGCTACTGTCACTTCACACCAGCAAAGTAGGGGAGGGCCCAGCTGAGGTGGTGCTGGCCAGGGCCAGGGGGACACGACCCCAGGCCGAGGCTGTAGCAGCTTGCTGTCCCCCAACGCCAGTGGCCAAGCAAACCTCAAATATATTAGAAAGACGCTGTTCCAACAGGACACCAGGAGAGGCTTTTTGGTGTGTGGGCAGCGAAAATTGTAAGGCGTCACCCCGCCCCCGGCGCTCAGCTCTCAGCCACGCCCCAGCCCTGCCTCACCGTCAGTCAAGCCCTAAAACCCGCCCACAACCCAGTCCCCGCCCCGCCCCAGTCCTTGCTGGCCCATCCTTAGCCTCCACTCTCAGCTCCTCTGGCCCTTGCTCTGCCTCCGCTTTCAAACACTGCCCCCTGCCCCTCTCCCAGCCCTCAAGGCGCCCCACCCTCAGCCCCGCCCATCCCTGCCCACCACGCCCTCTGCCCCGCCCCAGCCCTAGCGTGCCCTAGCCCCTTGTCCCTTAGCCAGAGGGCAGTCCAGGCTAGCATGAGTCAAGCATTTGTGCTGCAGAATGAGGGAAAGGGCAAAGTGGTGTTTGAATAAGGTTTTGAGCCGTAGGTGTCTGCGCGCCCCCCGGTGGTGGCGTGGAGGTTTGCAGCCCCGCATTCAGCAGCCTCCCGGGTGGCAGATCAGAAAGGTGGAAGGTCCGCAGAGAAGCCCTTCACAGGCACCAGGTGCATCCTGATGTCTCTGTGTCTCTGTCTCTTATATCATGAGGTTTTTCTCATTGGTCGCACACTGCCAACTTTCCGGCTGGTGGCTGCGGAAGGGATTCATAATGCACTTGCTACCATTGCTCCTCCTTGGGCTGTGAGCTACAAGGTCAGCAGTTCAAAACCGCGGATGCTCCTTAGGAGAACGATGGGCTTCCTACTCCCTAAAACAGTGACAGTCCCAGAAACCCACAGGGCGGTTCTACCCTGACCTATCAGGTTCTACCCTAGCCTATCAGGTGAATCTGGGCATGGAGTGGCGGTGAGTTCGGTGGGGTTTCTTTCTTTCTTTCTTTCATTTTATTAGTTGTATGAGTACAACTCTCATCACAGTCCACACATACACATACATCAATTGTATAAGGCACATCCGTACATTCTCTGCCCTAATTGTTTTCAAAGCATTTGCTCTCCACTTAAGCCCTTTGCATCAGGTCCTCTTTTTTTTTCCCCTCCCTCCCCGCTTGCCCCTCTCTCATGAGCCCTCGATAATTTATAGATTGTTATTTTGTCATATCTTTCCCTATCCGGAGTTTCCCTTCCCCCCCCCCTTCTTTTTTCATCGCTTTTCCTTAATGTAAGGGTGTTCATGATCGAACCCTGTACTACAGTTTCCTCTCTAAACTGTTGTTTGCCTTGGGTTTAATAAATGGCCCCTTTAAAAATGAAAAAAAAAGATTGAAGGTCAAAGGTCAGCTCACTCCCAAGGCCCCCTACCCTGAAGTCAGGGATTAAGTGACTTCCTTAAAGCATCTGTGATGCAGCAGCCAAACACACCCACTAGACACACACACACACACACACATTCTTCGCACCCTCGAGTCACCTCCACCGGTGGGGGCCAGTGTGCTCTTAGGATGCTGAACAGGTTTCAGCAATGCTTCCAGCCAAGGCAGACGGGGAAGAGAGGGCTGGCGACCTACCACCCCAACAACCAGCCCAAGAGCCCTGTGGGTCGCGGCATCCCATTGTGCATGGGCTTGGGCCCGTGCCCACCATGCTGACACCCACAGTCTGGCTGGCTGGAGGGCACTGAGGAGGTGGGGTGGGGGCGGAGTGTGACTATGAAAGGGCAGCAGGAGGGATCCCAGTGGCAGCGATGGACTGCTTGGATCTGGACAATGCCTCTTGGCTGCAACCCAGTGTAGCAGCTGTGGACAATGGGGGACTGGCAGGGGCTGGCCAAGGGCCCAGGGAGCCCTCTGTTCCTTCTATGTCTGCGTGCACATCCCCGGCGAGCCCAGATGTAAATTGTTCAGCTGTCATGGAATCCAGACTATCCGGAGCCAGGGAGGCTGGATGGAACCCTGAAACTGTTGCCCTGTGAAAATCTATAAGCTTTAAGCAACACACACACACACACATCTCCTGAGTTTTCTTTAAAACAGAACTGTAGTTTTGCCAAACTGGTGCCAAATCTCTGCCTTGGGGCCCGGTGCTCTTTCAGGACTGTCTTTAACCTGTGGGTCGAACCACCCTTTCACAGGGTCGCCCAATTCATAACAGTAACAAAATGACAGTTAAGTAGTATCAATGAAAATAATTTTATGGTTGGGGGTCACCACAACATGAAGAACTATATTAAAGGGTCGTGCATTAGGAAGGTTGAGAGCCACTGTTTTAAGGGATCAGATCAATCAAATTGACTCAAAAGGTGGGCAAAGGAGCTGAGAGGGCAGTGAGTGTGTGTTCTTGGTTGCACAACCCGGAGAAGTGGTCCAGGCTGAGGTTAAAGTGTAGAGAGGACTCTTAAGAGATCGCGGGAGCATGGACTGGGAAGAAGGCCGCGTTTCCCTGGGAATAGTCTGCTGGGAGCATTCCCAACAGCAACAAGGTGAAGTAAATTGCCGTGAGAACAGAGGGGGCAGGCGCCCTGTGGGATCATGGTGGGCCACCTCCTCTGGCCACAAAGACCCTGGCCGGTGGATGCCGGTGGTTTTCCCATCCACGGTTCACGTGCGTGCCCACCCTGCAGGTGAAGTGCGTGCAGGACGCCATCCGGGCCAAGAAGAAGACCTTCAGCTTCCTGGGGGAGACCATCAGTCTCATCCCCACGGTGGGCATCTTCATCACCATGAACCCCGGCTATGCGGGGCGCACTGAGCTGCCTGAGAACCTGAAGGCTTTGTTCAGGTGGGTAGCCCAGGAAGCACCTGGGAGGCTCGGTGGTGAGGAGGGACGGGGCCCCAGAGGGTGGGGACACACCCTAACTGGCAGGACCGGTCTCCCCCAGGCCCTGCGCCATGGTGGTCCCTGACTTTGAGCTCATCTGTGAGATCATGCTGGTGGCCGAGGGCTTTCTGGAGGCTCGCCTGCTGGCCCGGAAGTTTATCACACTCTACACCCTGTGCAAGGAGCTGCTCTCGAAGCAGGTGGGGGCTCGGGGCGCCAGGCTTCGCTGAGCTGGGGTGAGGGGTGGATACACACACACACACACACACACACACACGGCAGGTGGGGTCTCGGGCACCCTGGTTCTGCAGAGCTGGGCTGAGAGGGTGGTCACAGAGTTGGAGGTGGGAGGGGAACCTCAGGGGCCCCAGCTTCACAGAGCTACCCTGGACCCTGCCCCTAGCTGACCTGGGCGTGGGGTTCACTGGGGTCAGTCGAGGCTTCACTCAATCCCTCGATCCACCCACCCCCTCGGCGTGCAGGACCACTATGACTGGGGTTTGCGAGCCATCAAGTCGGTGCTGGTGGTGGCTGGATCCCTGAAGAGGGGGGACCCGAGCCGGGCAGAAGACCAGGTGCTCATGCGGGCGCTGCGTGACTTCAACATCCCCAAGATCGTGACGGACGACCTGCCCGTGTTCATGGGGCTCATTGGGGACCTCTTCCCCGCCCTGGACGTCCCCCGCAAGCGGGACCTGAATTTCGAGAAGGTGAGCGGCCTCTCCCACAGTGGGTGGGGTTCCCCTAGCTGCTGCCTGTGCTACCGGATTGCCCTGTCCGGGAGTCCCAGCAGAAGCGGGTGGGGGCGGCTTCCCTGGCATCCAGGCCTCCGTGAGGCTGGGGGGCGCGTGCTCCGCAGAGCTCGGGAAGGTCCGGTGGGGCGCCCGTGGGCGGCGGCCAGCGTGCGCGCCTGTGCGCAGATCATCAAGCAGAGCGTGCTGGAGCTGAAGCTGCAGGCGGAGGACAGCTTCGTGCTGAAGGTGGTGCAGCTGGAGGAGCTGCTGCAAGTGCGCCACTCGGTGTTCGTCATCGGGAACGCGGGCAGCGGCAAGTCCCAGGTGCGGGGGCCAGCCCGCACCAGCTCCCAGCCCCGAGGACCCCCACCCAGGGCACCCTGCGCGTCTGTACCTCAGCATCTGCCCGTGGACTGCGCGTCAGCGAGACGGGACATATGGCTGGGGGTTGGGCAGTGGCTCAGCAGGCCCTTCTTCCGAGCTGCCTCTAGGTGGAGCCTTTGAGCAGCCGAGCAGCTCAAGGGAGACCAGCAGCTAGCAGCCGTCCCAGTCGCAGTGTAGTTCCAAGCTCCTCTGTAGTTGGGGGTGCAAACCCCTCCACCCCACACCCGGAAGTGGCTCTGCTTGTGGTCGGGACAGCATGCCACACACATACACACTCACACGTGCACGCATACACACGGACACATGCACACATACATATGCGTGCACACACATGGACACCTACACGTGCACACTCACATACACGTGTGCATGGAGACACATGCACACACGTGTACACACGCATGCACACACCTGCGGACACATGTACATACATGTGTGCGCAAGCACCCACAGGTGTGCATGGAGACACGGGCACTCACGCACATACACTCACGCGCACATATGTGGACACATTCACACCATGACACTTGCACACACATGCGCATACACATACATGTGCGCACATGGCATCAGGGTTGCACTCACTCATGCACTGGTCCCCACAGGTGACCCCCGCCTCCGTGGCAGCCCCTTGGGGTGCTGGCTGCCCCTGACATCACTGTATCTCCTGCCTCTACCCAGGTTCTCAAGTCCCTCAACAAGACCTACCAGAACCTCAAGCGGAGGCCTGTGGCCGTGGACCTGGACCCCAAGGCTGTCACCTGTGATGAGCTTTTTGGCATCATCAACCCAGCCACCAGGGAATGGAAAGACGGTACCAGATGGTGTCCTCAGGCTGTGGGGAGTGGAGGCGGGTGTCCAGGGACCATGGAGGACTGGGAGAGTGAGAGTCAGTACTGAGGTGGGTGTCTAGGATTGTGGGGGATGGGGGGGCTTCCAGGAGCTATGGGTGTCCAAGGTAGGTGTCCAGGGACTGCAGGTGACCGGGGTGAGCATCCAGGCGTTGTGGATGACCGGGAAGATGAGAGACCGCTCCAGGGGGGACGTCTAGGGGCTGTGGGTGTCCAGGAGCATGAGAGACAGTACTGAAAAGCAGGTATCCAGGTGTCATGGGTGACCAGGAGACAGAGGGACAGCACCTGGGCAGGTCTTAGGATCCATTGGTGACCAGGAGGGTGAGAGACAGTACCAGGAAGGCATGCAGGGACTGAGTGACCAGGAGGGTGGCCTCAGCCTACCTGTGGATGCACCCCCATCCACAGGTCTCTTCTCCACCATCATGCGGGACCTGGCCAACATCACCCACGAGGGCCCCAAGTGGATTGTCCTGGATGGGGACATAGACCCCATGTGGATCGAGTCCCTCAACACGGTCATGGACGACAATAAGGTACGAAGTCCCAGCCGCCGGCCTCTGGTCAGTGGCGGAGCGCTCAAGCGCTGCACCAGCAGGGCTCCTTGAGCTGAGGGTGTGGCCAGTGCTGTCTGTCCACTTACATGAGGCAGGAGGCAGGCATAGCAGAACCATCTAGAAGTTAACACCATGGACCTTGGGGTGGACGAGGGCGCTCGAGTGACCCTGGGAAGCAGGCGTGTGGGCGGAGGGATCTGTGTGTTGCCTACACATCAGCAGTTTCTCCCTGTCCCAGCGGGCGGGGGATGGAGGTGTGGGACTGCAGGCAGGATTATGGGAGCCTGGACAGGTGGTGGGAAAGCCTGTCATCACCTGTTGGGCCACAAGGGCTTCCCCTCTCCGTCCTCACCTTCGAGCTCCGAGATGAGACAACGCCGCTGCTGCTGGAAGCCACGTTCCCATCACAGGTCCTCGCTCTGGTGCCATGCCACTCTCCCTGATGCTGTCATCCCCTGAACCTGGCCGCTGTCCCCTCAGGTCCCTGACCTTGGCGCTTTCCTCCCCCACCCCCGGTGACCCCCCAGGTCCTGACCCTGGCCAGCAACGAGCGAATCCCCCTGAACCGCACCATGAGGCTGGTGTTTGAGATCAGCCACCTGAGGACAGCCACTCCAGCCACCGTTTCCAGGGCGGGCATCCTGTACATCAACCCCGCAGACCTGGGCTGGAACCCGTGAGTCGGCCCCCGCCTACTGGTCCTGGGGTGGCAGGGGTGGGGCAGGTGTGAACCTACAGGCTCCTTCCCATGAGCCCCGAGGATGTCAGCGCCGGCCCCCCTCCCCTCCATTGCCTGCTCCGCCCCCATGGGGATCATCGTTCCATCACGTCCACACCCCAGAGCCCTCCCTGCCCCAGCTCCCCCATCAGACCCCTGGAGGCCCACAGCTGCCCCCAGGGGTGGTGAACGGAGCCATGCTCACCTGGCGGGCAGGGCACAGGCACGGTGAGTGGGGACAGGCAACCGTCCTGGCTCAGGCCCCCATGCCCCGCAGTGTGGTGAGCAGCTGGATTGAGAGGCGGAAGGTGCAGTCGGAGAAGGCCAACCTGATGATCCTCTTTGACAAGTACCTGCCCACCTGCCTGGACAAGCTGCGGGTGGGCTTCAAGAAGATCACGCCCGTGCCCGAGGTCACGGTCATCCAGATGATCCTGTACCTGCTCGAGTGCCTGCTGACGGAGAAGAACGCACCGCCCGACTCCCCCAAGGAGCTCTACGAGCTCTACTTCGTCTTCGCCTGCTTCTGGGCCTTCGGCGGCGCCATGTTCCAGGACCAGGTGCGGTGGTGGGTGCGGGCCCGAGGGCTGGCCCTATCGCGTGGCGCATGATCCTCCGCCTAGCGGCCTTCCCCCCCCCCAGCTCGTGGACTACCGCGTGGAGTTCAGCAAGTGGTGGATTAACGAGTTCAAGACCATCAAGCTCCCGTCACAGGGCACCGTCTTCGACTACTACATTGACCCTGACACCAAGAAGTTCCTGCCCTGGACGGACAAGGTGCCCACCTTCGAGCTGGACCCCGACATTCCTCTGCAGGTGAGACACCCCCACACACACCCATCCCCCCTCGGGGGACCATCTGGCACACTGATGGGGACTGAAGAGCCCGCCCATGGCGCCCACAGGCCTCGCTGGTGCACACCACGGAGACCATCCGCATCCGCTTCTTCATGGATCTGCTCATGGAGAAGTCGTGGCCCGTGATGCTGGTGGGGAACGCGGGCACCGGCAAGTCTGTGCTGATGGGCGACAAGCTGGAGAGCCTGAACACCGACGACTACCTGGTGCAGGCGGTGCCCTTCAACTTCTACACCACCTCCGCCATGCTGCAGGGTGAGGGAGGGGGCAGGCAGGGCAGACTGCCAGGGGAGGGGGGCTGCGGGGAGCAAGCTCAGGGGCATCCTGGGAAAGCCGACCCTCTGCACACCACTAGGGGTCCTGGAGAAGCCCCTGGAGAAGAAATCAGGGAGGAACTACGGGCCGCCGGGCACCAAGAAGTTGATCTACTTCATCGACGATATGAACATGCCCGAGGTGGACAAGTACGGCACGGTGGCCCCGCACACGCTCATCCGGCAACACATGGACCACAAGCACTGGTGACCGTGCAGGGGGCCCCGGGGCTGGGGTACAAGGGGAACTGGTGACTGTACAGGGGCCCGGGGGCTGGGGCACCAGCACTGGTGACTGTGCAGGAGGCCCGGGGACTAGGGGCACCAGCACTGGTGACCGTGCAGGGGGCCCGGGGGCTGGGGCACCAGCACTGGTGACCGTGCAGGAGGCCCGGGGGCTGGGGCACCAGCACTGGTGACCGTGCAGGGGCCTGTGGCTGGGGGACGCACCCCGGCCAGGACCCAGGTGGTCGAGGCACAGTTAGAGGAAGGGGTTTGTTTCTTCCTTTGTGTGTTTCCATGCTTTCCGAATTTCTAACCCTGAGCACGTGGCTGTGTGTGGGGAGCCCCTGGGGGGTGATGAGCCCCAAGTTTGAGGGTTCAAACCCACTGAGAGAGGCCCCTCAGAAGACAGGCCTGGTGCTTTGCCCGGAAGGGCCACCGCCTTGGGAGCCCCCAGAGCAGTTCCTGCCTGCACCCATGCGGGCTCGCCCTGCAGGACTCGGCAGCCACAGCCCCCCGGGAAGCAGGACAATGAGGGAGGAGGTGGATGCAGACCGGCAAGTTAGACTGGTGTCGCTGTGAAAGACACAGAAGCCCCCACGGACACCAGCTGAACGAAGGACTCTGTCCTGGGAGAAGGGCCGCCCAGACACTCCCGAGAGGAGAGGATGGGGAGACCTCATCTCACGCACTTCAGACGTGTGGTCGGGAGAGACTGGTCAGGAGACGTGTGGTCGGGAGAGAGTAGTCCCTAGAGAAGGGCAGCAAAAAGGAGGGGCGGCCCTCGAGGAGACAGACGGACCCGGTGGCTGCATCAATGGGCTCAGGCACAACCTTGTGCGGCTGGCGCAGGACCGGGCGGTGTTCTGTTGTCCACGGAGAAGGTGGCCGTGGGTAAAAGCCAGCTCCATGGCACCTAGCAGCCACAAAGCCATCCCCGAAGAAGTCTGCCCTTTTCATTGAGCACCACGTCGAGACAGCAATCTGGGCATCTTTGGGGGACTCAGGTCATGTTCTCGGAATTGGGGGAACAAAAAGAAGTGTGGAGGGGCAGGGCTGTGGGGTGGACAGGGCCGGGGGGCTCCCCAAGGAAACCCTCGCAGAACAGCCTCAACGATGAGCAGGCCCCTTGGCGAGATGGGGGGACAATTCCTCCACTCAAACTTTCCAGGCCTTTTTCCTTGGCTGTCGAGTTTCCTGCTTTCCCTAAGGAGCTCCCTCGATGGTGCTGCATCCCTGGGAAAACCCATCTGAAAGACTTTTCCCTTTGGGATCCGTCACCATCGCCTTGCAGGCTGCCCTCTGCTTTAAGTGGAACCGGCTCCGGCAGAACCCCTCGGAAGCAGCTGTTTGACCGGACCTTTTACCTGTTCTGGGGGGCGGGGGGAGTGGGGCTTGGGGTAGGCACCCCAACAAGACGAAGACAAGTATATGCCTGAGAAAACTTGTCCGCGCCCCCCTCTGAGCCCGAAGGTGTTCGGGGTATGACCTGGGCTTTTATGAACTGGAAGCCTCACCGCTGTCACCACGGATCTCCCTGGTGGCATAACCGTTAAGCACTGGGCTGCTCTCTGAGGTCTGCGGTTCAAACCTGGCTGCTGCTCCACAGGAGGAAAGGCCTGGCAGTCTCTCCTGTGATGGTGGCCACCTGGGAAGGCCCGTGGGGCCATTCTACTCTGTCCTGTAGGATCACTGCGTGTCGGGATCCCCTGGGCAGCACACCTTTCCTGACTCAGGCTACGCAGCATCCCCAGGTTCTGTCTGCACACTGCCTCTGGAGCCGTGCACAGGTCCCACATGACACAGGAAGTGCTCTGTGATTCCCGTTTCCAAGCCCACCACCGACAGTGTCATTAGATTTCTCAGTGAGGGCAGGACAAATACTGGACTGTCTCACATAGAACCTGGGCTTATGGGATCTGTAACCATGTGCAACCCACTGCTGGGGGTGGGCCTGGGGCCCAGGGCTTTTCCCTCCCAGCTGGCAGCAGGCCTGACTTGCTCCCCCAGGTATGACAGGCAGAAGCTGACCCTGAAGGACATCCACAACTGTCAGTACGTGGCCTGCATGAACCCCACCTCCGGCTCCTTCACCATCGACCCCAGGCTCCAGGTGAGCAGAGAGCGAGGTGGTCTTAACCGGGAGCCATGGGTGTGGAAGGCCGGAACTGTGAGCAGGCACTGCTGTGGACTGCTAAGCTGGCTCTCGGAGTGAGTCAGGAGAGTGGAGCCGGGAGCTGGAGAGAGGCTGGGGCTGCCAGACTTGGCAAATAAAACCACACAGATGCCCCGGGAAGAAACGATTCCTTTTTAGTGTCAGAATGATCCCGTGCGATATTCGGGACATAAAGCCTAAAGCAAACTCACTGCCATCGAGTCAATGCCAATTCACTGAGGGCCTCCAGGACAGGCTAGAGCTGCCCCCTTGAGTCTCTGGGGCCGTCACTGTCTATGGGAGTAGAAGGCCCAGTCTTTCGCCCCGGGAGCGGCTGGCGGTTTTGAACTGCCGACCTTGTGGTTAGCAGCCCAGTTCGTAACCACTCCTCCACCGGGGCTCCTGTATAGGGTTTCTAAGGCTGTGAATTCTTATGGGCACAGACAGCCTCATCTTTCTCTCTCACAGCAGCTGGTGAGTTTGAACCTCCAACCTTACAGCCAAATAGTTCCCCAACAGCATGACCAGGGCTCCCTTATTGGGAACCTATATTGGGATTTTTTAGAGTCTACACACACACATACTCGAAGGGTCAGCTAAGAAGAGGAAGACTGCACACACATGACCAGGGCTTAAGGTGACTCAACTGCCTGAGCATGCCCAAAGGACACAGGTTCTGCTCCCCGGGGAGGAGGGCCAGCCGAGCTGTCCCCGAGAGCCGCCTGACACACACTGTCGTCATTGTCCCCAAACAGCGCCACTTCTGCGTGTTTGCTGTGAGCTTCCCGGGCCAGGAGGCCCTCATGACCATCTACAGTACCATCCTGACCCAGCACCTGGCCTACCGCTCAGCCCCCATGGCCGTGCAGAAGATGAGCAGCCAGCTGGTGGCCTCAGCCCTGGGTAAGCTGGCCGGCCTCTGCCCTCCACCCTCCACCTGTCCATCAGTCCCACTGCCTGATGGGGCTGACGGCCTCTTCGTTCTTTCCCCTGGCAAATATTTTATTTATACTTTGGGATCAATATCTCTTAAACCATGCTGCGCTTCCACAGGGAGGTTTCGCGAAAGCCAATTGCGTGAGGGGGAGGCGGCCGAGAGGGAACGCGAGCGTGCAGAAATGATTTATGCGCCAGCCTCTGCAGCCGGGCAGACTCGTCCTCTTTGCGTCACTGCTCCTAATCCATTTGCTGGAAAAACTTGCCCTGGGCGCTGCACTTCCGGAGGCCAGTAAGAGCCCCCAAGAATCGATGTGTCTTTTTTGTTCCTGTAACAGCCTTGCATCAGAAAGTCGCCACGACGTTTCTCCCCACGGCCATTAAGTTTCATTACGTCTTCAACCTCAGGGACCTCTCCAACATCTTCCAGGTACCGACTGCTCTTGGAGCTCTCCCACCAGCCAGACTGCCTCTTGCAGATAGGTTCCCGGCCCTCGGCACTCTCAAGAGAAAAGGCTGAGTTGGTAGTGGATTGGTGGTGGTGGTGATGGTGATGGTGACTGTGATGGTGGTGATAACAATCTGACAGTAATGATGGGGATGGCAGTGATGGTGATGGGGTTGACACTGGTGGGGATGATAGTACTGGTGTACTGGTGGTGGTGGTGATGGTGATGGTGATGGTGATGGAGATGGAGATGGTGGTGGTGGTAATGTGATAGTTATGATGGGGATGGATGGCAATGATGGTGGTGGTGATGACATTGATGATGGTGATGGTGGTGGTGACAGTGATGGTGGTGATGATCTGACAGTAATGATGGGGATGGCAGTGATGGTGATGGAGATGACGGTGGTGAGGCTGATAGGACTGGTGGTGGTTGTGGGTGATGGCAGTGGTGACAGTAGTGACGGTGATGGTGACGTTTGCTCTCCTTTACCGACTGCTTATGCTGTGCCAAACCCTGAGCTTGGCCCCGTACACACCCAATTTTCTGCAAACAACACACAAGATGGATACTCACGCGTCCCCACCGTACAGAGGAGGAGTGTGACGCTGAAGGAGGCTGAGCCGTGCCCGTCTTCTTCGGCGTCAAGTGGCAACTCAAATGCCAGGCCCTCCCAGAAGCCCCACCCATAGCCCCACAATCTCTCCCTCGCTGCCCGGCTGTTTTGTTAGTGGAACACGTCCCAAGATGCCACTGGCACTGCCTCCTTAGTTTGCTGACCTGGTTCCCTCTCCGCACTGGAGCATGAACTCCATGAGGGGAGGGTCTGTCTCGTCCCATGGCCCCAGGGCACAGCAGGCCCTGCACCAACACTTGCCGAACCAACCCGAGGCCCCTCAGTTAGTCAATGGCCAACCATCCAGGACGGGATCCAGGCAGGCTTGCAACCTGGACTGAGCTCAGGACCCTCTGCTCTGTGGCCTTTGATAATCTGCTCAGTCCCATGGCTGGCTGCCCTAATCCCTCTCCATCGGTCGTCCCGTCAGAGAATGAGGCCCTCAGCCCTGCCCCGTGGGCACACCATGCTAGCTGGCACACCATGCCCTTGGTGATGGGTGAGCTGGCCAGCCCATCATACCAGCTCACTCCCTGAGGACACAGCCACCCTCTCTGAGCACCCAGCCTCTGCACGGCACCTGCCAGACATCCTGGTGAGGCTGCAGACACTCACTGATCCGCCTCTCTTTGGGGCAGGGACTCCTGTTTTCTCTTCTGGACATCCTGAAGACCCCACTGGACCTCGTCCGCCTGTGGCTGCATGAAGCTGAACGAGTGTACGGGGACAAAATGATCGACGAAAAAGACCAGGAAACATTGGGCAGAGTCACCGTGGCTTCCACCAAGAAATACTTTGATGTAAGTCAATCCATCCACATCCGTCAGGTGGTGGTGGCGGTGGTGGGTCAACATCCCCCAACAGTGGCCCACCTTCCTGAGGCTACAGGTGAACAGAACCTCTGACCTGCATCTTCTAGGGAGCGATCCACCGTGGACCCACACTAGGCCAGTCATCATCAGGGTGGTCCCATCTCAGGACCACGTGGTGGTGTCAATGTAAGACTGAGCTCGTGGCTGGGAACATTCAGGAACAGGTTGCCAGACCTTCTGTCCACAGTGCCCATGGGTAGGCTGGCAGCTGAGCGCTAGGTCATCGCCATCCAGGCACCCCACGGTCCACATTCGGTCACACCGCATGCGCGACCCTGTCAAGTGGATGTGGACCTGAAAGAAAAGCCTCTGTCCATCTGCAGTGGAGATCGGCCCTGCTGGCGTCCCTGGTCGTCTCGGTGGAATCTTCTGACTGGCATGGCAGGGACTGTGTCCCGCCTATTCAGGGCCCAGGAGTCAGGTCTCTCAGATCATCAGGACAAGATGCGGATGCTCCCTGTGGCCAACGGCAAGCCTGAAGAACCCTTTATTCGCCTATAGGACCTCAGCGAGGAGCTCCTGTTTGCCAAGCCCAATATCTTCTGCCACTTCGCCCAAGGGCTCGGCGACCCCAAGTACTTCCCCGTGTTTGACGTGGCGCAGCTCAACAAGTTCCTGGTGGAGGTGCTGGACAGCTACAATGAGGTCAACGCCGTCATGAACCTGGTGAGCACGATGCCAGCCAGCGGCCACGTTTCTGGACAAGACCACAGAGGCATAAGGGGGTGCGGGATGCAGGCCACACACAAGGCCAGAGGACCATGGGGGTCCTGAGATGCGGCTCTGAATGCCCGCCGCCGGGCTGTCCCTCTCTCTGACCCACGCAGGTGCTGTTTGAAGACGCAGTGGCCCACATCTGCAGGATCAACCGCATCCTGGAGTCTCCCCGGGGGAACGCCCTGCTGGTGGGGGTGGGTGGCAGCGGCAAGCAGAGCCTGTCCCGCCTGGCCGCGTACATCAGCTCGCTGGACGTGTTCCAGATGACTCTCAAGAAGGGCTATGGGATCCCGGACCTCAAGGTGCGGGGGTGGGAGCGGGAACCTGTGCCCACTCCCTCTCCACAGCCAAGCCTGCCGTCTGGTAGAAGCAGCCCACTCACCGGCCCTGTGCCTGTGTGCAGGCTTGTGTGTGTGCGATAGTGTGTGCGTGCGCGTGCATTCGTGCATGTGTGTATGTGCAGGTATGAGCGTGTGCTAGTGTGTGATTATGCAAGCATGAGTGTGCATGAGTGTGTATTGTGCATACAAGTATGTTTGTGCATGTGTGCACATTTGTGTTTATATATGTACCTATGTGTGTATGCGTGTGCATACATGTGTGTGCATATTTACAAGTGTGTGCATTGTACATATGAATGCACATGTATGTATTTGAGTGTGCGTGTGTGTGTGTGTGTGTGTGTAGGAATGCCTGTGTGCTGATCATCAAAAGCACCATGGCCGGTGCCCATGCGGCACCTGGGCTGGGGTCTGAGGAAGGGGTGTGAGGCCCAACATCAGCACAGATTCCAGTGTGGAATGGTTCCACTGCCCTCCTCCCCACCCCCACCCTACAGTTTATAAAAAGAATGCTCTGCCCCACGGCTGCTGAGTCCACGGGATCAGCGCTAATGGGAGCCGGCCCCCCACCTGAGCACGGCTGGCCGCTGGGCTTCCCATCCATTCCCCTTCCCGCACTGCGCTCCCCTGGGACCTGCGCCATTAACCCAGAGTGAACCCAGGGAGCAGCGCACCCACACTGCCCTGAGCACGGCTGCATGCCGCCACAGTCCCATGGAGGCTTCTCCTGGGAGACCCTTGTGGTCCTGGGGTAGGTCTCTGGTCAACTGGCTGGAACCCAGTGCCTCGGGCTCTGGGGGAGGGACAGCCTAGGTCCAGAAGAGCGGCAGGCTTCTGGGGCTCACTGCACCCCACTTCTCCAAGGAGCCCTGGTGGCACAGTGGGTCAGGCAGGGAGCTGCTAGCAGCAAGGTCAGCAGTTCAAACTCAGCAGCTGCTCTGCGGGAGCCAGATGAGGCTGCCAGCTTCTGGGTACACAGACAGCCCGGGAAACCCCAGAGGAGTAGTTTGAGTCTGTCCTGTCAGGTCGTTGAGCCTCAGTTGATTAGACAGCACTGGGTTTGGGCTTTAGTTTTGTTTACTTTCCCAGACGTGTCTATGCCCCATAAAGGGACTGACCGGACCTGATGTGAGGGGCTCCCTGGGTGGCACTTGACTAGTTTGCACTCAACTGCTGGCCTCAAGGTCGACGGTTCAAACCCACCCATCAGCACAATGGAAGATTAAACCCTGGCAACCTGCTTGCGCACAGAGGACGGCTGAGAAGACCCCAGGGGGCAGTTTTACTCTGCCCCACACGGGGGCCACAGGGAGTCAGGGCAACTCACCAGTGTGGGTCAGCCTCTCCTGCAGGCAGGCCAAGTCCTTCCTGAGCCTATGTTGTCGGTGGTCCTGTTGACCCCAACCCTCGGCATCACTGTGGGACAGACACGGTGGGACCGAGCAGGACTCTGCCATCCCCCAGCCAGCTCAAGAATGGCTGCCGATCAGACCTTGGTGAGTCGAAAGGTTTCCCGGGGCTGCGTTCAGGAAGGAGATGGCCGGGCCTTTCTAAGCCCATTGCCCATGCAGCCAATTCCAACCCAGTGACCCACAGGGAGCAGCTGGGCACCATCAGCTTTCCTCACCAGATTTGCTTATGTACCCGCTTTGTCTTCAGCAATCATGTCGTTGCCACATTATTAGAACAAAGCATTCTTGTGCTGAGGTAAGATATGAATAGAGACCCAAAGTCCATCGGCTTTCTTGTTGCATTTAGACACACACACACAAATATACGTATATATTTTTTCCTCTTTTTCTCTTTCTTCCTCCTACTCCACTATCATGTTTACCCATCGTTCATCTCTGAGACAATTTGATTGATCGAATATGACCAGAGAAAAGCTGTACCCTCCTCGCCATCACTTTTAGAGACCTTACTACTCCCCTGCACCTTCATTCTGGGTTTGCCCCACTCGCCCCCCCCCCCCGGCCTCCTCCCCTCTACTCCCCCTCAGGAACTGTGGATCCAGTCGCTGTCCTCATAAGATTGCCTATCCTGCCTATCTTGTCTAGATAAACACCAAAAAGATAACATACAGCTCGGTCACGAGTCTAGCAGGGACCCTGGCGTGGAGCAGATGAGCGTCTCTGCCTGAGACAAGGACGTGCTACAAGCCATCGGTCCCATGCCCGTTTCTTCCAGGGTTCCATATCCCAGGACCTGCTGACCTAGCCACACACACCCTTGTAGTCGCCAGCCTTCGTGTCTGAAAGGCGCATGTCCTAAAGGTCCTGCCGTCGGGATGGAGCAGCCCGCCTAGTGCTGCTTCCATCAGCCAAGTGCTTGACCGTGTCAACCTTCTCCCCATTTATCGCGATGGGTCCCGTTGGGAGGATTTGGATTTCCCTTACACCGAGCTGTCATCCACGCTGAAGGCTGCAATCCTTGCAAGTGCTTCAAGTCCTCCTCGCTTTCAGGGAGCAAGGTTGTGTCGTCTGCCTGTCGCAGGTTGTTCACAAGCCTTCCTCCGCTCCTGAGGCTGCGTGCTCCTCCGCAGAACCCAGCCGTTCTGGCGGTTTGCTCAGCAGACAGCTCTGCCGCCCACCTTCCCAGATCTTAAACCATGCAGTGCTTCCTTGTTCTGTTCGCACGGCTGCCTCTTGATCCAGGTTCAAGTTCTGAATGAGCACATGAAGTGTTCCGGAATGCCCATTTTTCTCAAGGTCATCCAGTTTATTCGGGTCCACACAGTCGAATACCTTTGCATAGTCAATGAAACAGGAGTAAGCATCTTTCCGGTATCCTCTTCCTTCAGCCAAGATCCACCTGACATGAGCAATGATGCCCCTTGTTCCACATCCTCTTCTGAAGCCGGTCTGAACTTCTGGCAGCTCCCTGTCAATGTACCGCTGCCACCGCTGTTGGATGATCTTCAGCAAAAATTTACTTGCATGTCATGCCAATGATACTGTTCTATAGTTGGACCATCCTGTTGGGTCGCCTCTCTTTGGAATGGGCACAAGTATGGATCTCTTCCAGACAGTTGACCAAGTAGCTGTCTTCCAACGTCCTGGCATTGAGGAGTGGGTGCTTGCTGAGACGTTTCGATGGGTGTCCGTCAATTCTTAGGCCTCGTCTATGGCTGATGCTGCCAGTGCAGCGTGAACGTCTTCTGTCAGCTCTGTTGGTTCTTGCTCAGATGCTGCCTCCTGAATTGGTGGGCTGTGGACTGGTTCTTTGTGGTACAGTGACCCTGTGCTCCTCTTCTTGGCATCTTCTCTGGATGCTGCCTGCAGCCATCATTTTGCTTAGATGCTCCTCAAGGATTCTGCTCTTACCTCGAGGGTGAGGTGCTAAGACCCCGCCCTCAGCTGGTTCCCATGCACCACCACCCCCACCTCCCCTGGAGGCTGAGTGAAACACTTAGCTCTTGTTGTCTTTGTCAGCTTTTCAAATCAAAACAAAAAAAAAAACGTGAGGTTGGAGGCTTGCCTTGGGACCCTAGTTTATAGGCCGTAAGAGGTCCTGGCAGCACAATGGTTGAATGCTCGGCCCCTAACCACAAGGTCGACAGTTCAAACCCACTGGCTGCTCTGAGGGAGACAGATGCAGCGGTGTGCACCCACCAGGATTGACAGCCTGGGAAACCCCCAGGGCAGTCCCTCTCAGTCCTACAGGGTCACTGTGAGTCAGAATCAACGTGCAAGCAGTAGGTTGGGTTTGGGGTTGGGTTTGAGGGTCTCCAGTCAGGGATTCCTCCTTCCTACAGCCCCCACGCTGCTCCTGGGCAACAGTCCCCGCAGTGCGTCGTCACCCGGATGGCTGTTTCTAAATGACAGCCCTCTTGGCAAGGCGCTGTTACAGAAGGACCACAAGGGGGTGGGTCTGAAGAGCAGATGTTTATTTTCCCGCCGTTCAGGAGGCTAGAAATGGGTTCCAGGTGCCAGGGCATCTCTCTCTCTCTTTTGGCTGTGGGGAAGGTCCAGGGCCCAGGCTCTCTCTGTCCGGCCCCCATTGAAGCTTGCTTCTCTCTGTGTGTTATCTGACTGCGTATTCAGGGTCAGATGGGGCCCGTCTTTCTCCCTCAGAGCAGCCTCTGGGTGTGAATAGCTGACCTTGCAGGGAACTGCTCAGGCCCTGTGCCAATAGGAGGGCTCCTCTCCAAGGCAGGGGGGCGGGGAAGCGCAGCCGAGCCGTGATCGGAGTGCATCCCCTTCCCCCCACCCCACCTTGCTCGCTGCAGCTGGACCTGGCCGCGCAGTACATAAAGTCGGCCGTGAAGAACGTGCCCTCCGTCTTCCTGATGACGGACTCACAGGTGGCCGAAGAGCAGTTCCTGGTGCTCATCAACGACCTGCTGGCATCGGGCGAGGTGCCTGGGCTCTTTGCGGAGGATGAGGTGGAGAACATCATCACGTCCATGCGCCCGCAAGTCAAGACCCTGGGCATGGCGGACACACGCGAGAACTGCTGGAAGTTCTTCATTGAAAAAGTCCGCAGGCAGCTCAAGGTAGGAGGCCCTTCCAGGCCCCTGCCGGGGTCGAGGTGGGTGTCCCAGGCTCCGCTCAATGTGGGGAGGTGGGGCTGGTCCTGGACTGACTCACGACGACCCTGCTTGGGACAGGGTAGAATGGTCTCTGAAACTGCCCGTGTTCCAGACCGGGGATCTCCAGGCCTTGCTTCTGAGTGACCACAGGGCGAGCTCCCACCTCCCACCTGCAGAGGAGCCTTGACCATTGAGCCCCCCGCCAGGCCTCTCTAGCCCCAAGGGGGTGCCTGGCCCCACCCCTCTCTTCTCGCGGCCCTGCAGCCATTGGGAGTCTCAGGGCGACCTCAGAGCCACGTCCCCGTCGTCCAGGTGATCCTGTGCTTCTCCCCGGTGGGCTCCGTGCTGCGCGTGCGGGCCAGGAAGTTCCCCGCCGTGGTCAACTGCACGGCCATCGACTGGTTCCACGAGTGGCCTGAGGATGCCCTGGTGTCGGTCAGCGCCCGCTTCCTGGAGGATACCGAGGGGATCCCGGTGAGCACCCCGTGTGAGGCCAGTTGGCCAGTCCAGGGACACTCACCTATGTGTAAGAAAGAGCTTTAAATTAAGATGTAATCATAGACCAAGAGAGCATACCAGCCCTAACTCCAGTCCATAAGCCCCTCTTCAGACTCAGGCAGCCATGTGCCGTGATGCAGCATGCAGGAGGGTCACAGGCCGGGGTGCAGAGTTGTGTGGATCCATCCAAGGTCGGGTGAAACTTGGCAGGGATCGGGGGCTTCTCGGGGCCAGTGTCAGAGTCCCAGCAGGCAGGAAGGCTGAGTGACGGGGGTGGGGTGGGGGTGGAGGACCAGGGTCCTCCTTATAGAAGGCCACACCCCCAAGGAAGCGCCATCAGGCTGTGACCTGATTGACAGGTTGGGGTCCACCTTACACTTTGATACATCTCCAAGTCAACATACAATCATGTGACTACCATCACCCTCTGCCCCCAATTGTTAAGATTGGGGGTGCAGAATCCCCATGCGGTGGTCCACCCAGCTCTGACACATGCCACTCCAAGTGGGCCCCGGGCTGCTGCAGTACATCGCCTTCTTGGTGGCTGGTGTACACACCGGCTGTGTGTCGCCCCTCCATCGCCTTCTCGGTAGCTAGTATCCGCACTCGCTGTGGTTACCCGGCTTCTCTTCTGCGGTTCCCCCGGGAAGACTCACACCCCCAGCCTTTCAGCTTAGCAGCCAAGCACATTCGCCGCCAGAACCACTCGGGCTAGCAAATTGGCCCAGCTCATCGCAGCTGCACACATGCAAAGCAGAGCAAGCCCCACCCCATCCTGCACCGTCCACACAGGCACTGCCTTGGTGGAAGCCCATTGCTGCAGTCTTTGCATCAAACCCATCATGTGCAAGGGTCCCCAGCCCCTTCTGAGATAACCCTACCTCATCTGGGGTACAGACACCACCCCCCTTGCTGACTCGCTGTGGCCCAAGGCCTCCATGAGGGAGACCGGAGGCCACCCTACTAGGATAGCCAGGCCAAGGGGCCGGGTGGTGACCAGGGCTGCCCGCCTCCGCAGGGGGAAGTAAAGGCCTCCATCAGCTTCTTCATGGCCTACGTGCACACGACCGTCAACGAGATGTCCAAGGTGTACCTGGCCACAGAGAGGCGCTACAACTACACCACACCCAAGACCTTCCTGGAGCAGATCAAGCTGTACCAGAACCTGCTGTCCAAGAAGAGGCTGGAGCTGGTGGCCAAGATCGAGCGGCTGGAGAACGGTCTCATGAAGCTGCAGAGCACGGCTTCCCAGGTGGGTGTCCCAGGTGAGGGCCCCAGGTGGGGGTCCTGCTTGCCAGACCCTCCCCCCAGAACCAGAAGCATCCTGGACGCAGTCGTGAACCAAAGAACCAAAATAACGTGTCGGGACCTGAACTTCTCTACCTGCAGGCTCGAAGAAGCTCCAGAAAGCCTGTCCAAACGGAAAGCAGAAAGACAATGGCAGTTTTGCCACCCAGTTTTTGAAGCCCCCTAGTATAGTCCCCTTTGGGTCCAGGGCTTTCTCTGCCATCAGGCCACATCAGTGACAGGGGCACTTAGACCGAATGACGTTCTTTTGTCATGCATTCTGTCGTGGGTGCAAATACAGAGAGCAGGACACGCAGCAATTCAACCCATTCTATGGGGACAGTTCCGTGACCCTGGTGACACTGCTCAATCTGTGCAGTCCACCCCATCTCAGTTTCCGGATTGATCCCTGACCACAAACGTGGCTCCTTGCCCCCACAGGCTCCTGGCTAATCTCTTGAGTGGCCATTGTCCATTTGACGCCATCTAGATAGTTCTTGAACAAGCACAGTGCTCAAGGTGACGTCGCCTGCTAGTTAAGCCAGGCTGCTGCTGGGTTTAAGCCCCGGTGGTGTGGTGGGCCATATGCTGGGCTACTGACCACCAACCCCACTGAGGGAAAAAGATACGGTGTTGAACCCTAGGGGTGTAATGGTTACTCTTTGGACTGCTAACCGTAAGATCAACAGTTCAAAACCACCTGCCACTCCTCAGGAGAAATGGGTTTTTACTCCCAGTTACAGGCTCAGAAATCCCCCCCCCCTTCCCGGGGCAGTTCCACCCTGCCCTATGGGAGGAGTCAACATCAGCCTGATAGCAGTGAGTCAGTAAGCTTTGCTCCCATAAAGAGTTACAGTCCTGGAAACCCACAGGGCAGGTCGACTCTGTCCTGTAGGGTCGCTGTGAGTCAGCATCAGCTTGTGTGGTTTTAAGGGGACTTCTGGGAATCCTTTTAAGATTTAAAGATGTCTCTCAGGGCAACAGTTTGAGGAGCTCATCCAACCTTCATGGCTTCTAAAACTCTTCGCGTCCATGAAAAAATTCTGTTCTGGATTTCCTACCCGTTTGATGGGGATTCTTCTATGGTCTCTTTTACCGAAATGTTCAGTTGTGGTAGTGGGGCACCATCCAGTTCTTCTGGTCTCTTGGCAAGGAGGTAGCTGTTCCTGGAGGCCAGTACTGTACCTCAATCTCCTCCTGCTGCTGCTCTTCCTGCCTCTCCTTCTTCCTCTGTGGCTCCAGGAGAATATGGATTTGACTTTCACAAAACTATGAGAAAATAATTTTCTGTTCCTGAAAGCCACCCCCTTGTAGTTTTTCCAGTGCAGCAACCCAAGGTAACTAAAACAACTGTTTTAGTAGGATGTGACCCCACACACTTTACCATGTGAGCCCATGCTGGGTCCCTTACCTGGGAGCTAACACCAAGCCTCAGTGGCCCAGGCAGATGCTTGCTGTCACAGAGAACATGTCTATTCTGAAGTGTCCGGAAAGCTTCCACTACGGCTGGCTTCACAGCATCTAAGCATTTGCTCCCTGGCCTTAAACACCCTCTCCAGTGTTGTCTTGCCATGGCTAGCATCCCAGGGAGAGTCCAAGGGTGCTGAGAACAAAACTGGGGGGGCGGGATGTCAGGCGCTCACTGACCAGGGGACCCATGAGGGCTTCAGCTGCAGGAATGTTTCTCACTGTTCAGGGGACTGGGGGTGGGGATTTGCGGTCCCCACAGGACCATGTTCTGCCCTCCCAGGCCCCCACCTTCTCTCAGCTGCTACAGGCATTGCTCAGCCTTGTGTGGCCAGTGCAGCCACACCACCTCCTGGGCGCTTTGCCAAACTGTCTCCTTCACAAATGGAGGGTCCGTGCCCACCCCCACCCCTGGGTCCAGTCTGCTCACTGCCTGGCTTCGGGGCCAGCTTGGCTGCTCTCACTCGATTTTACGTGATGACCTGGGAGAACAGGGCAGAGCATCCCCTCCCGTGGTGGCACAGGCCCAGAGGGGCCCGCGGCCATGGGATTCAGTTAACCTTTCCTGGTGCCCATCTGAGCAGTTCTCCCTGTGGCACAGGGTCGCTGTGAGTCGGCACCGAGTTCTGTGCCAGAGCTCTGGCCCTGTGTACACGGTTTTCACCCAATATGAGCAGCCTCCGTTGGACTGAGGAGACTGCCAAACGTGGCCTCTGGGCCTTCACCCAGAGGGCGGTGCTCGGATGGCTGCAGCCTCGCTCTCCCATCTCCCCGGCCCCCCAGGTGGATGACTTGAAAGCCAAGTTAGCCGTGCAGGAGGCTGAGCTCAAGCAGAAAAATGAGAATGCGGACAAGCTGATCCAGGTGGTGGGCGTGGAGACGGAGAAGGTCAGCAAGGAGAAAGCCATCGCTGACGAGGAGGAGGCCAAGGTCGAGGTCATCAACAAGGTGAGTGTGGCCCGAGCCACCGAGACACTGCCCCCCCCCATGCCCATAGCCAAAAGGGCATGGCCCCAAGGAGATGCTCCCCAGGACCTGTGAGGAATGCAGGTTCCCAGGACCCGCCAAGACCTGCTGGCTCAGGGCTGCCTTTGATTTCATGTGACTTTGTGACTCCGGGGACCCCTGATGACAGCGTGGGAGGCTTCTGAGGGCTTGTGGGTTGTCATCTTTATGGAAGGAGCCCGGGGCACAATGTTTGGTGACTGGCTGCTGAGCCAAAGCTCAGTGGGTAAAGCCCGCCAAGCACTGAGCAGAGGAAGAAGAATTGGGGTCTGGAGACCCTTGGGAAGTTCTCTCTGTCATGTGGAGTGTCTGTCAGGCTTAAGGGAAGCAGGTAGCCAGGCAGCTTCCTCCGTGATGCCTCTGCGTGGGGACAAACCTCCAGCCCGGTGCCCCCAGGGGACCTTGGGACTGCCTTGTGGCTGAATGACCTGTGGCTCCCAAGCACCCTAGGGCCCTCAGACAAAGCTCCCGGGGAGCACCTCTCACGCAGGTTCAGGCAGGCCCAGGGCCCTGGTGAAAAGGCTCCTGGGTGGTGTTGGGTATGACCAAGAACCAGAGCGTGGAGGGGGGCACAGCCCAGGTTCCATGTCTGTCATCCCTCCACCTGCTCCCTCTGTATTACCTGTGTCACCACGCGGTGAGCCAGTGGACAAACGGAGGGAGGAACAGGCGAGTACAGGAACAAAGGGATGAATGCAGGGACGGATGGATCTGTGAGTGTGAGTGAACAAATGAATGAATGCAGGAGTGAATAAGTGAATGAATGACACACGAATGAATGCCTGAATGAAGGCATGCATGCATGCATTAAATTAATGAGTGCAGAAATGGGAGAATGGGAACAAATGAATGCGCAAGTGCATCAATGAGTGAGTACAGGAATGAACGGATGAATTGCAGGGATGAATGAATCAGTGAGTGCATGAGTGAAGGGATGTGTGCATGAATGAATGACTGGGTATAGGAATGAACAGTGAGTGAATGAATGAATGAGTGTAGGAATGGGTGTGTGCATGAATGAATGCAGGAATGAACGGGTGTGTGCCTGAATGAATGAATGAGTGCAAGGATGAATGGCTGAATAGAGCTGACCTCGCCTCCTTGGTGAGGGACTGAGCCATTAGCCCACGGTGAACCACCCGACGGGCAGCTCCCTAGGGGCGTGGTACACAGCAATATGGAGACACAATAAGACACAGAGCCAGGTGGCCCGAGTGACCCCAAATCCCCCTCCTCTGGGAGGCTTGAGTCCAAGGAGGAATGAGTCTCCTTCCAGAGCCCAGTCCCTCCTTCCACCCTGAGGCTGAGGGCACAGGCAGGGAGGCGGGGAGAGGAAGGGGGCTGGCCTGAGCTCACAGAGATGCAGGGACACACGAGGCTGAAGGGGCTGGCTGCTGGGGACTCACTGGGCCTCAGGCCACCTTCAGGGAGTGGTCTGGGGCCCCGATACCCTCTCCCCTGACCCCCACCCCAGAGGAGTTTGGGCTGACCTGCCTACCTGGCTCCTTCCAGAACGTCACTGAGAAACAGAAGGCATGCGAGACTGACCTGGCCAAGGCAGAGCCAGCCCTACTGGCGGCCCAGGAGGCCCTGGACACACTGAACAAGGTAGAGGGAGCCAGTGGGGGGATGGGGAGTGGGGGCAGGGCAGCCCCTGCCACTGGCCCACAGACCCCGGTCCAAGTCATCACCTCTGCCATTTGCAGAACAACCTGACGGAGCTGAAGTCCTTCGGGTCCCCCCCAGACGCCGTGGTCAATGTCACGGCTGCTGTCATGATCCTGACAGCCCCGGGGGGCAAGATTCCCAAGGACAAGAGCTGGAAGGCGGCCAAAATCATGATGGGCAAGGTGGACACCTTCCTGGACTCGCTGAAGAAGTTCGACAAGGAGCACATCCCCGAGGCCTGCCTGAAGGCCTTTAAGTACGTCCGGCAGCCTGGGCTCCATCTCCTGTGTCCTCCGCTGCCTGCCGGGCCCCAGCACAGTGCAAGTCCAAGTGCCGGCCGGGTGGGGAGGGGCCTGGGCTGAGTAGAGCCAAACCCACACTTCCGGCGAGAGGCCAAAACTCGGGAAAGATCCTGAAGCTAAACCTTCTGCCTGGGAAACCTCTGTGCTAGATCTTCAAGCCTCAGCCATTGGATGGGGAACAGGGGTGGGGGTGGGGAGTCAGACGGCCCAACCAGGTCACCAAGGGGCAACTGTTTCACCTAAGGCTGGTCCATTGTACCTGTTCAGGAGTGGACTCTGACTCCTACAAGTCCTGGGGGCAGAGCAGAAACCCACCCCCCGCTCCCCCATAGGGTTTCCAACGCCTAGGTGGTTCATCTCGTTCGGGAAGGGTTTCCGGTTATTCGAGATTCACACTCCTTACATGGTGGTCAAGTGACTTAAAGATGGTGTCGGAGGTTGGGGGACAGGGTGTCTATCAGTGCCGGCAGTAGGCCTGCTTTCCCACAGGTTGGGGTGCAGGGGTGGGGAGGGAGTGAGGTTAAGATACCAAATAAAACCATCAGTGCTAGTAGCCGGTAGGCAGAGCCCCGGAGTTGGGGGCAGTGGAGGACGAGGACCCCAGGGCTACATCCTGCTGGGTCCCGCCCATCAGCGCCTCCCGCCTCACCCTCCAGGCCCTACCAAGGCAACCCCACGTTTGACCCCGAGTTCATCCGCTCCAAGTCCACGGCAGCGGCCGGCCTGTGCTCGTGGTGCATCAACATTGTGCGCTTCTACGAGGTCTACTGTGATGTGGCCCCCAAGAGGCAGGCCCTGGAGGAGGCCAACGCAGAGCTGGCTGAGGCCCAGGAGAAGCTGTCCCGGATCAAAAACAAGATTGCCGTGAGTGCTACCGCATGCCCCCCACCCCTCGGTCTAGCCTGCTGATCGGAGGAGCTAGGGACGCCACCCAGGGATGCCCCGATGGGTGGAAGGGGTGGGGTGGGGGGTGGCGCTGCCAGTCCTTACTGTCCACACTCGCCCGTCGACTCAGAGACACCCTACTGGACAGGGTAGAACCACCCTCTTGGGTCTCCAAAGCTCTCAGTCTTTATGGGAGCAGGGAGCCTCATTGCTTCCCTCAGAGTGGCTGGTGGACTCCAACCACAGACCTTGCAGCCTAACCCACTGCACCACCAGAGGCCCTTACATTCAGGTGCCCAAAACAGCAAGCACACTTCCACTGACATAGACCAGGCCTGACTCAGAGCAGTCCTGCCTCTGGTGTCCGAGGCTATAGGAGCAGGAGCAGTCCACCTCGTCTTTCTCTGGCAAGCAGCTGGTGGGCTCGAACTGCTGGCCTCACAGTTTACTACTGTGGCCCCACTTGAGGCCTTCCCGCCCTGTTGCTTTCCAGGAGCTCAATGCCAACCTGAGCACTCTGACGTCCGCCTTTGAGAAGGCCACGGCCGAGAAGATCAAGTGTCAGCAGGAGGCTGACGCCACCAACAGGGTCATCTCCCTGGCCAACAGGTAGCCCCTCCCTGCCCCAGCCACACAGCCCTTGGAGGAATGGAAGGACTAAGCCAAGCCCCTCCCAGGAGACCTGGCGGCGCTGTGGGCGAAGTGTTTGAGTTGCTAACCACAAGGTCGCCAGTTCAAACCCACCAGCCGCTCTGGGGAAGAGAGTTGAGGCCATCCGCTCCCACAAAGACTGACAACCTCGGGAACCCTAGGTAGAGCCTGTCTGGGTCTGTATCCACCCGAGGTCTGGGGTCCGGTTTCCAGGTGCAAGGAGATGAGGCTTTGGCTTCCAAATCCCTGTGTCAGCTTCCTGGAGCTGTCGCTGGGCTGGTTTAGGGTTTCAGACAATGGGAGCTTGTTCTCTTAACTGCGGGGGGCAGGGCAGCTTGCTTCTGGAAGTTTCAAGGGAGAGCCCATCCTTTGCCTCTCTCCCAGGTCCTGGTGCCAGCTCACCACAGCCCTTGGCTGGAGGCTGCATCCCTCCCCCCTCCCTGTGTGTCCGTGTGTCTGTGTGTCTTCCCCACTGTGTGTCCAGACCTTCCTGGCCTCCCTGGATGGGAGGTAGACAGTAAACACCCTCGGCTCAGCTCACTAAGTTTTGGGTTCAGTCCAATGCAGAGGCACCCCGGAAGAAAGGCCTGGCAATCTGCTGTCCCCCAAACCAGCCACTGGATGCCACACCGCTCTGTGGTCACCATGGTCCCACCCCTCCTGTCACCAGCAGTGCCAGGGATGCCCCGGCAGTTACCCTGGAAAGTCAGCTCAGGCGAGGTGGGGCAGGGGTGAATCCTGACAGGCAGAGCCAGGAGTTGCTGTGGGTTCCCAAGCAGACCTGGCAGTATAGCAGACACCCTTCCGGGGACCGGGAGCTGACCATCTAGCTACCTCCCACCAAGTGAGGATGTTGTTAACACAGGAGAGTGCCCAGGGTGAGCGGACGCAGGAGCTGGTTCTCGCTGTTGGGGAAGATGGCGCCGGTGGACTACCTCCGCGCAGGGTGGGGGAGGTGGCCACAGACGTTTGATTTCTGAAAACATGCACCGCCTCTGCGGTGCACCAGGGTCTGGTATGTGCCATGTTCCGCCCCATGGTACTCTGCCGAACCACCGAGCCAAGGGAGTACCCTACAAGCCAGAGCTCTGCACGCATCTGAGGTCGGAGGGCTCCCTGGTGATCTCCCAGCTTGTCCCCCCTGGGAGCACCCCTCCTGGCCACACACACCAAAGCGCGCACACACCTTACGGGGGCTCCCGTTGCAGGCTGGTGGGGGGCCTGGCGTCAGAAAACGTGCGCTGGGCGGAGTCGGTAGAGAACTTCAAGAAGCAGGGGGTCACCCTGTGCGGGGACGTGCTGCTCATCTCGGCCTTCGTCTCCTACGTGGGCTACTTCACCAAGAAATACCGCAACGACCTAATGGACAAATACTGGGTCCCCTACATCAATCAACTCAAGGTGAGGCTTCAGAACCGTGTGTCCGGCAGGCATCTGGCAGGTGGGATGCACCTAGACCCAGCCCATGCAGGACTCTGGAAATGGCCCCCATTAGTGAGGCCGGCCACACAGCCACTGTAGCCCGAGCGAGGTCAGAGCGAGCACAGGGGCGAGCCCGGCACCAACACGGATCCCTGGTGGTGCCGTGGATAAGGCAGCCCGCCTCGCGATGTACAGTCTCGGAAGGGGCTCATGTCCACAGACCCTGCGTGTCGGAATTCACTCGGTCCATGCACCCTCAGGTCCCCATCCCCATCACGGAAGGCCTGGACCCCCTGACGCTGCTGACGGACGACGCCGACGTGGCCACCTGGAACAACCAGGGCCTCCCCAGCGACCGCATGTCCACGGAGAACGCCACCATCCTGTGCAACACGGAGCGCTGGCCCCTCATCGTGGACGCGCAGCTGCAGGGCATCAAGTGGATCAAGAACAAGTACGGGAAAGAGTTGAAGGCCATCCGCCTGGGCCAGAAGAGGTGCGTGCACAGGGGTGGGGCGGGGCGGGGTGACCGCAAACGGAGGCGCCATCTGGGGCCCCTTTGAACCCCATTTTGCAGAAGCCAGTGACCGAGCTGGTCCTTGCTGGGTGGGGCCCTGGGGAGTCAAGCTGGAGGACAGACCTTGAACTCAGCTCTTCTCCTTTTCACGCTTTTGAAACTCCATGTAGTCACTGTCAGATTTTCATTTTAATTGTATATGTGTGTGTGTGTGTGTGTATATATATACATATATATATATGGTAACAACGTTAAAATGAAAAGTACACACACACGAGGGCTTAAAAAAGTTCATGGGAATATTCTAATATCTTTATGTAATTCAACTTTTCCGTAAATTTTTGAAGCCTTCTCATGTGTGTATGTATAAAAGCCATCATGTGTGTATATACATATATGTTTATGCTTATATACAAGCCCTCTCCCGTGTGTACATAGATGTGTGTGCATGCATGTGTATGCATGTACGTGTTGTGTATATGTGTGTGTATATATCCATACTCGGGCAGAGTATGGCTGTCTGTGGGGCAGAGTAAAGCTGGCCCCGCATGGGTTTCTGAGACTGTAGCTCTTCACGGGAGTAGAAAACCTCATGAAGCTACCTCAAAGCAGCTGGTGGTCTTGAACTGTTGAGCTTGCAGTGGGAGACTCAGTGTGTAACCACCTCACCAGGGCTCATCTACATGCACATGTGTGTGCACGTGTCTGTCAGCACCAGTTGGTGCCGTCCTGTTGTGCTGAGTGTTGAACTAACTGCAAACCCACCAGCCGCTCTGAGGGAGAAAAATGAGTCTGTCTGCTTGGGAAGGCTTGTTGGGGTCGCTGTGGGTGTATATCTGTGCATGTGTGCGCACATGTGATTACATGCATGTGTGCACGTGGATATTGTGCATGCACGCACATGAATGTGCATGTGTGTGCATGCACACATTTGTGTGTCTTGCATATATGTGTTGTGCGTGCATGCGTTTATTTGTGCGTACATGGACAGTTTTGTGTGTGCATGCATGTATGCATATGTGTATATGTCTATTATACACACACACTGTACCCACCCGAGCTGGTGGAGACTCCCCTGACACCCCACCACAGCCGGTGCTCTCACACGACAGCGATGTGCCCCCTCCCAGTTCTGGAGGCCAAGATCTCAGTGGAGGTCAGCAGGGCCAGGGGTTCTCACTCACCCCCCTGGAGCCTCTAAAACCCAAACTCACTGCCCTCACGTGGAATCCGACTCACAGTGTCCAAGTGCCCCATGCGTAGGCTTCCGAAAGCACAGAGCTAATAAACAGGCTGCCTTCTCCGTCTGGCTAGTGGGTTCGAACCCCCGAACTATAGTTATCCACTGTGTGCATACCTACTGCACCACCAGGGTTCCTCCGAAGGCTCTGGAGGAGGCCCCGGCCTCGCCCCCTCCAGCTCACAGGCAGGCGACTGGGGCTGGAAAGTGCCTGTCTAGGCCCCTTTTCTTCCTGAAGGGGCTGGAGTTAGGCTGGGCCGCCTGCTGGCTGCGGAGCCTCGGGGGACTTCCACCTCTCTCTAGTCTGTTTTTGCAGGGTGGTGGTGGTGATGGTGATGGTGGCCGCCATCAACTCGACTCCCACCCACAGTGACCCCACCCACATGCCATAGAAGGAAACTGCTGGCCCCACGCTGTCCTCCCAGCCAGTGCTGTGTGAGTGCCCATCTGGCTGCCATGCCCAAGGCCTCTCACTGAGAGACTTCTTCCTCGGTGACCCTTGACTACCGAGCCTGGTATCTGTCTGCTGCAGCCCTGGTGGCCTAGCGGGTACGCACTGGGCCGCTAACCTAAGAGCATCAGCTCAGACCCACCGGCTGCTCCTCGGGACAAAGATGAAGCTTTCCACTGCCGTAAAGCATTATCGCCTTGAGACCCCACTGGGGCAGAGCTACCCTGTCCGAGCTATGGGCTCACTGTGAGTCGGCACAGACTCGATGGCCATGAGTTTGATTTCCAGTTGTGTGTTCTTCTCCATGAACTGGACCCTCCCGATGATATGCCGGGGAATCAGAGAGGACAGAGCACTTTCAGGCTCCCCCTGACCCCCATCAGGTCACCCAGGTGCCCTGCCACAAAGCTCTCTGCTCCGGGGGAAGGGCAGGTTGCTGGAAGGTGGGGTACGCTGTCTGCCCCTTGGTCCCCTCTCTCATGCGCAGTTTCCTGGTCACTGTGTCCTACATACGAGGTCCTGGGGTGATGCCGAGAGCTCACACACAGCTGGTCACCAAAGAGTTGGTGGCTCGAACTCGCCTGCAGTGCCACGGAAGCAAGACCTGGCAATCTCCGCCGGCAGATAGCACGGCCCCAGAACGCCGTTGGGCCGGCTCTGTGACAGAGCCCACTGCAGGGCAGCGGGTGTGGTTTGGGTTTGTCCTGTCAGCCGTCGCTCAGCCCTGTCCGCTGTGTGCCTGCAGCTACCTGGACATCATCGAGCAGGCCATCTCAGAGGGGGACACCCTGCTCATCGAGAACATCAGCGAGACTGTGGACCCCGTGCTGGACCCGCTGCTGGGCAGGAACACGATCAAAAAGGGAAGGTGAGGTGTGGCCATCGTGCAGTGGCTTCCTTTGGTGGCGCAGTAAGTGAAGCGTTAGGCCGCTAACCACAAGGCCGGCGATTCAAGCCCACCAGCCATTCCGCGGGGGCGAGAGGAGGTGATCCTGTGTCCGTACTGATGTCCAGCTTCATCGGAGTCTAAATCGACCCCAGGGCAGAGGGTCTGCTTTGGTTGTGGTTGTTTCCCTGTGCTCTCCCAGCCGGCCACTGGGAGCGGTTTCCAGAAGGAGCTAGCCAGTCTGTAGGGACCCCCAGCACCCAGAGGTCCAACTGGGAATGCCTCTGGGCAGGGGCCCTGCGTGTGGTGGCCTTCTTCTTCCTCTCTCCATGCACCTTGCAGATACGGCGTCTGCACCCGTTGTTTTATTTTCGTTTAGTTGAAACTCACCTGACATAAAATTGCTCACTTTAGAAGGAGCGATGCAGCGGTATTCCGTGCGTTTGCAATGCTGCAGTGCCCTCCACCGCCATCTGGTTCCAGGGCGCCTTTACGCCCCATTCGAGACACCCAAACGAGGCCCCATCCCTGCTGCTCCCTCCTCCCACAACTGCTCCCTGGCAACCACCAGCCTGCTTTCTGTCCCTCTGGAACTGCCTGTTCTGAAGAGCTCACCAAGTCTGGAGGCCTTGTGTAAGTTCCGGAGAGCTTCAATAAATTCTAGAGGGCTCGCATAAATTCTGGAGAGCTTGAATAAATCCTAGAAGCCTCCCATAAGTTGTAGGAACCTGGCATAAATTCTAGAGGTCTAGCATAACTTCTGGAGGCTTCTCCTCCTGGAGGCCATGTACAAAAACAAATTCAAGATGGATCAAAGACCCAAATAGAAACCGCACAATTATTAAGACCACCAATGAAGAAATAGGGTCACAAAATGAAGGACCCCAATATGAGGCATAAACACACTACTGAACATGATGACAAACAGCCACACGACAGTAGACACAACTGGGGCCAACTGAAGACAAGACATCTATGCACGATGCACGGCTTCGTCAAGAGTCAGCAGACCCCCAGCAGGAAGGTGACCTGAACGGCAGGCCCTTAAACCCGCCCAGGTGCCAGGTGTCATCCTATGTGTCTCTGCAGCCCCTTCCTCCACCCCCACCAGGTTCATTAAGATCGGCGACAAGGAGGTAGAGTACCACCCCAATTTCCGCCTGATCCTGCACACCAAGTACTTCAACCCCCACTACAAGCCTGAGATGCAGGCTCAGTGCACCCTCATCAACTTCCTGGTCACCAGAGATGGCCTGGAGGACCAGCTCTTGGCTGCTGTGGTGGCCAAGGAGCGCCCAGACCTGGAGCAGCTGAAGGTGAGTGAGGGCCTGCTGTCAGGTGGCCATGACATGACTGTGCCCCCATCCCCCGATGACATTCTGCAGCCAGTCCAGGGCTGTTGCACCCCTCGGGCGAGGCCAGGCTTACCTGAGGCTGTGTCCTGGCCTCTGCCATTCCCCGCAGGCGAACCTCACCAAGTCCCAGAACGAGTTCAAGATCGTCCTGAAGGAGCTGGAGGACTCACTGCTGGCCCGGCTGTCGGCCGCTTCCGGGAACTTCCTGGGGGACACGGCCCTGGTGGAGAACTTGGAGATTACCAAGCACACAGCCAGGGAGATTGAGGACAAGGTACCATGTGCCCTCCGCCAAGCGCACCGCCGCCGGGTACCGCCAGGGATGGGCACTCTGGTGACCGGGCACCTCCCTGGGATGGCGTGTGGGCAACTGGCACCTCCCTGGACTGAACATGCTATGGCTGGCACCTCCCCAGGGCAGGCCCATGGGTAATTGGGCACCTCTCCAGGCCAGGCACACAGGCAACTGACCACCTTCCCAGGCTGCACACGTGGGCAGCCAGGCACCTCTTCAGGCCGGGCTGCCTGGCACACATCTGGCTCGATGGTCTGAGGAGGAGCCATGGCCCAGGAGTGAACCCCAGGCACTCAGGGAAGGGGGAAGGGTCTGGATGCTCACCCAGCCGGCCACCCCAAGTCTGCCTGCGGCGGCTTCTGAAATCAAGAGTGACAGAGCCCAGGTGGGGGCATAGACGCACACATGCCCGCCCCGAGGGCTGCTGCATCCCAGCCCCCTTTGTTCCAAGGTCCAAGAGGCAAAGATCACGGAGGTGAAAATCAACGAGGCCAGAGAGAACTACCGCCCGGCGGCGGAGCGCGCGTCGCTGCTCTACTTCATCCTTAACGACCTCAACAAGATAAACCCCATCTACCAGTTCTCGCTCAAGGTGAGCGGTAGCCCGGCCTGGGCCGCAGAGGAACCCCCGAGGCCCAGCCTGGCCCCCTCCAAGGCTGCATGTACTCCACCTCCCCACCACCCCAACCCCGGGCCCTCCCCTCCCGAAGACGCAAACCCACACGCGCGCCAGGCAGCGCGGGCCCTGGGTGACGCCAGTCCGGCCACCAGGCTTTCAACGTGGTGTTTGAGAAGGCCATCCTGAAGACGGCCCCCTCAGACGAGGTGAAGCAGCGGGTCATCAACCTCACGGACGAGATCACCTACTCGGTCTACGTGTACACGGCCCGCGGCCTCTTTGAGCGAGACAAGCTCATCTTCCTGGCCCAGGTGACGTTCCAGGTACCAACGTCAGCCGCAGTGCCCCTCGGTGTGCTCCCCAGGCAGGGCTCGCGTGCCGCCGGGTCTGTGTGTCGGCCGCTGCAGGGAAGCAGGCACCGCTCTCGAGGGAAGGGACTTCTCTTGCTTCTTTTTCCTGTGGTTTGTTTGGTTTGGTTTGGTTTTGGTTTTGGTGGTGGAGTCGTGTGGTAGACACGGAAGCCTTTTCCCTGGGGGCTGGTATCGAAGTTACACAGCAGCAAGGAGCCATTGTAATCCATTCTGTTATCAAGTGCTCCCCCGTTTCATGAGCCCAGAACCCACAACTGTGGAGACATCCAGACACACAGCCATCCCGGCAGACAGAAGCCACACCCACTGGGCCCCGAGATCTCCGTCTGCAGGAAAGAGGAGGGCTGCGAATGGAAAGGGGACCAGTGGCCACCAGCCCAGGGGACTCAGGTGCACTGATTGGCCCCTCCCCGTCTGCAGCAAAGAAGGGTGAGCTCCAGAGCTCACCGCCATCGAGTCGATCCCGTCTCGTGTCTCCCTGTCGCACAAGACAGAACTGCCCCTGTGGTTTCCAACACCGTAACCCTCATGGGAGTAAAGTGACGAAGACGAAAACATAAAGGGAACCTGTTAGAGTAACGCAGCCTCTGACAACCTCAGGGTCTGTAGGCGCAATCGTATGGCGATAATATATAAAGATTATAGTAAAGTCATAGAGGAGAGGAGAAATGGGAGAGAAGAGAAAATAGTCACATTTTATGGTAGCTGCTCACCTCCGGGACGGCCATGATCTCAGCAGCCAGGTCCGAGCACAGAGAGAGAGAGAGAGAGTCTTTACTGTCTTGGGATATTTGTAGCCCTAAGACAAGCACACTCAGTAGCTACATACGTCACAAGGTGGGTGGTAACCACAGTAAAGTCCCTGAGCTCACAGGGGAGGATCACGCGAAGCTCAACCTCCGTAACCCTGGGACCCAAAGAACTAGATGGTGCTCAGCTACCACGACCACCTGCTCTGAAAGGGGTCTCACGTGAAGGCCCAGGATATTGTGGGAGAAAGATATGGGCCAGCACTTGAAATCATACAAGAGACCTGGCTGACTGATCGGATAGAGATAGGTGGGACATCCCCACCCCCACCCCCACCCAACACGTCCTTAACATCTGCAAAGGAATGTACCCCAAATTAGAATCATCAACCCTGTAAGATGAGCGGGGCAGCATTTAGGACCAGGTCCAAGGAGGAGGAGAGGGGAGAGATGGAAACGGGGCACGCAGGAAGGAAGTGGGATGAGGGATGAGCGGTGAAGGATGAGCTGGTTCAGAGCCGGTGTGAGCTGTGGAAGGTAAAACTGACGATCTGCCCGGTAAACCTTCACTGCTTCACACGACATGTCCTCTTGAAAACCGACCAGGCCTGTGCCCAGGAGGAGGAGCCCTGGCTGTGCAGGGGTGAAGCACTGGAGGGCGGGCCACGAGTTCAGACCCGCCAGCCGCCACGCAGCAGAAAGAGGAGGGTGAAGGCATGAGGCTACGGAAACCCCCAGGAGCCGTTGTGTTCCCTCCCATGCCCGGGTCGCTGGGAGTTGGAATCAAGTCACTGGACGGGGCAGGTTTGGTGTAGCTGGGCTTGGGGGACCGAAGAACCGGCACCGGGCTCGGCCCAGCCATCCACGCCAGGAGCACCCCAGAACAAAAAGCAGGTGTTGGATCAGAAACCTGCATGTTTGTACGTTAGCAGCCCCACTCACTGCCGTTTCCTGGGGCAGACGGCCTGACCCCCCTCAGCAGATGGTGGAGGAGCATTACTCCACCAGGAAAAGGCTGCTGGGACATGGGGTACCACGTCAAACCTTGTGACCACGTGATGCTAGGTGAAAGATGCCCACCCACACACCACGTGGCTCACCCCAATGGAACATGCACAGTGGGGGATCTGCAGACACAGGGGTCAGGGGTTGCTGGTGTAGGACACCAGGCTACCTTATGTGCTGTTGAGAACATTCTAGAACCGAGAGAGGCGGTGGTTGCAGCCTTGTAAAGGCACTAAATACTGTTGGATGGTTTTTGTGTTACAATGATGACTGTTAAGATAATACTTCAACACACACACACGCACACGCACGCACGCACGCACACACACGCACACGCGCGCGCAAGATGAATGAGCAGTACACGGGGTTGGGGGGCCCAGGGAGTGAGACCTGTACCCTCCTCCCTCTATGTTCTCCCCCACCCCCAGTTTCTGGGACGACAGCCCACGCGTCTGTGCCCTGACGTTCCCACAGGTCCTGTCCATGAAGAAGGAGCTGAACCCGGTGGAGCTGGACTTCCTCCTGCGGTTTCCGTTCAAGGCGGGGGTGGTGTCCCCCGTGGAATTCCTGTTGAACCAGGGGTGGGGCGGCATCAAGGTTAGTACCTAGGAGGTGCCCTTGGGGTGCTCACAAGGCCAGAGCACCCAGGGCCCGGGTGGGCAAAGGTCTTCCCAGCAAGGCAGTCAGAGAGATGGCCACAGCCAGGCCAGGGACAGCTTGTCCTCCCCACCCTGAGAGCCTGTCTTGTGCCCCACCTCCCGCTTCCAGGAAAGGGCAGGCAGGGGCCCTCGGGTCTCAAAGTCCTGGGGTCTTTTGGTGGGAGGCTTGAACCACCAACCTTGAGGTTATGTCACAGAGCTTCTGGTCTCTTCATAAGCCCAAGCCCACTGCCGGGGAGTCAGCTCTGACTCACAGTCATCCTGCACAGGGTGCACAGGCGCAGAAAGCTCATCTTCCTCCTTTGGGGTGACTGGTGGGTTTGAACCGCTGACTTGACTTGTGGTTGGTTAGCAGCCCAGCCCTTAACCCACGGCAACCCCGGGCTCCTCCTCAGTAAGCCTCCCAGTTGGCGGATGAGGTCATGTCCCTGGATTCAGTCCCCCTCTGCCAGCCCACCCCAGGCTGGCTACCATCCTCTGGCCACCCAGGTCGAGGTGTCCTCAGCAGCCTGGCCCTGGCCCCTGATCCCTCATCTGAGCACGGCCTCTCCTGAGGGCTTGCCAGCAGGCAGGTGTGCCCTGGGTCTGGGGCAGAGTGGCGGCAGGGCACATCGGGCGTCCTGTGCTGCCCACAGGCCCTCTCAGAAATGGATGAGTTCAAGAACCTGGACAACGACATCGAGGGTTCCGCCAAGCGCTGGAAGAAGCTGGTGGAGTCGGAGGCCCCCGAGAAGGAGATCTTCCCCAAGGAGTGGAAGAACAAGTCTGCCCTGCAGAAGCTCTGCATGGTGCGCTGCATGCGGCCCGACCGCATGACCTACGCCGTCAAGTGAGGGTCCCCGGCCTGCCCCACCGCCCACCAGGGCCAATCATGACCCCGCCCGACAGAGGAGGACCTGGGGGCCCTGTAAATCTCAGTCCTTTGCCCCTCTCGCCCCTTGGGGACAGGGGTGAGATCTCAAAACTTAGTCTTGAAGGACCCGCGGTGTGCCAGAGGATGGGGGACCTGTCCAAACGGAGCGAGATGAAGTCTGGCCACCCCTGCTCCCAAGGGGCATCCCGGCCATGCTCCTTCCAGGACAGATGTGTTAGTCCTCTGGGTGGTCACGGTACCTTTGGTCTCCTGTGTTCAGTTCTTCAATATTTTAGGAAGGTACACAGTTCAATCACTCACCACGGCCAGGTTTAAAATACATCCCGAATGTATGTCCATGTGGTCGTACATGTCATGAACAATGTCAAGCCCTCTCAACCGAGGCACCAGGAGTGGAGAGCTGTTCCCACCCGGTGGCTCTCTGCGCCTCCCCTCACCCGGCCGCCTGCACTGGCCCTGCTGGTCTACTCCAGGGTTAGAAATAGTTATCAAGGCCTCCCACTGGGAGGCGGGACTTACCTCTGACCTCCGGGAGAAGGGACGTGTCCCTTCCTTTCCAGGGCGCCTCCAACCTTTCTGTCCGCCTTCGAATGTGTACCTGTTTTCGGTCCCCAGGGACTGTCCTCCCAAAGGCCCCCTTTGGGGAGAGAAGCAGGCTGGTCTTTTTGCTGCTGGGCCATTGCTGAACCCCAAGTCCTTGATGGAAGCTTAGGGAACTTCTAAGCATCCCCAGGCTACCTAGTGACAAGACCTGGTCGTCTAGATGCCCTGAGGAGATGCCCCCCTCCCGCGCCGGACCCTTTGCCTGCCCTCCCCCTGGCCCCCAGTGCTTAGGTGACCAAGTCGTCCATGGAGATGGCCTCCCACGGGGAACACGACACGGAAGGTGTCTGTGTCTATAGAACCAGGGTGGAAAAACAACCCAGCCCCCTGCCTGCTGCAGGAGAAAGCTGCTGTAGCAGGGGTCTCCCCCACATCTGACCCACGGCTCTGTCCACAGGAACTTCGTGGAGGAGAAGATGGGCAGCAAGTTCGTGGAGAACCGCAGCGTGGAGTTCTCTCGCTCCTACGAAGAGAGCAGCCCCTCCACGCCCATCTTCTTCATCCTCTCCCCGGGCGTCGACCCCCTGAAGGACGTGGAAGCCCTGGGTAAGTGGACCCTCGTGACCCTCCCCCAGGGCCTCGGAGACTACACCTTCACGGCCACCTTTCGCCCGTGGAGCAGCCGGTGGGTGTCAAGTCAGGGCCTTCCAATTAGCCGCCCAGCGCTTAACCTGCTGCACCACCGGGGCTCTGCACTGCGGACCTCACACCACACCAGACTCAGCGCCGCCGAGTCCATGCCCACGCATGCGACCCGACAGGACAGGGCAGACAAGCCCCATGGGTTCCCAAGGCTAAATCTTTACGAGAGAAACAGCCTCCTCTTTCTCCCTCAGCGAGACTGATGGGTTTGAACTGCTGACCTTAACGTTATCAGCTCAAGCCAGAGCCCACTACTCCCCTGGGCATCAGGGCCCTGCACATCATGGCCCCAGTGAGATACCACCAACAGCCTCCCTACATACTGGAGAACTGTAAATGTTAAAAGTGGGCACCTCTTGGGCAAGATTGGCCCCCGAAACCAGACTATACCCACAGTGGGCAACACAGCGGGACTAGTGCCCATGGAGACAAAAGATGGCACAGCTGCTGTGGAGGTGCCAACACAGGATGGCCCCGTGGCAACGGCCCCACTCCAGAGACCCCAAAGGATGGAAGCAGGGACTCAAGGGGCCAGGTACACTGGTGTTCCCTGCAGCACTGGTCGCAACAGCCCACAGACGGAAACCACCCACGGGCCCCCCACTGCTGGACGGTGAGCACGTGGTAGTCCATTGCGACAGGGGGATGCCTGCTCATACGGAGTCCTGGTTCACGCAGCGCCACATGCATGGGCCTGGAGAACATCCTGCCGAGGGTGACGAGCCCGGCAGGAAGCGTCGCACGTGGCACAGAGCCGAGTCTGAGCCACGTCCAGGATGGGCCACGCATGGACGTGGCAGATGTGTGAGGCCCCGGTGTCAGGAGATTTGAAGACAATACACCCCACATGCAGGGGACGTGTTGTCAGGAGAGACCGGTCCCTGAAGAAGGACATCACACTTGGTGGGGCGAGGGGCAGTGGCAAAGAGGAAGGCGCTCAACAAGATGGACTGACACAGGGGCTGCAGCCATGGGCTGGGACGGAGGGACAATGGTGAGGGTGGTGCAGGACCGGGCAGTGCTTGGTTCTGTTGTCCCCTCAGGTCCCTGTGAGTCGGGACCGGCCGGCCTGACAGCCCCTACCACCCACCACCCCCAATGCCGAAGGTGGGATGTGGGCCAGAGCCTCCATCCCCACAGCGTTTCCACAGCCCCTGGCCTTTCCCGTGTTCCGCTCCTTTAGGGAAAAAACTCGGGTTTACCATCGACAACGGGAAGCTCCACAACGTGTCCCTGGGCCAAGGGCAGGAGGTGGTGGCCGAGAACGCGCTGGACGTGGCCGCAGAGAAAGGTCACTGGGTCATTCTGCAGGTACCCGGGCCGGTCCCCAGGCATGGTGTGAGGCAGCCAGGGGCTGAGTTTCATCTTCCCAGGGAGAAACCAGCCTCTGGATCTGTCTTCGTATATGCGTACACCCAAGGTAGAGTCCAGAGACCCAGACCAGTCAGCAGGCCAGAACCCCACCTCAAAAGCTTGTGTCCAGAGACCCGTAGGCCTGGCGGGGCAGCAGGAAATGTGCAGGGTGGAGGAGGAAGGGAGCTTTCTTGGAGAACATCTGGGTGTCCTCTAGAGGCAGATGGCTCCAGAAAGAGTAACCTTGTAGAATGTGATTACATCGCACCAGAGCCCGGGCCAGGCTGACTCACAAGTGACCCGTCCCTGGGTCTCTCGGCCAACAGAGGGTTGCGGGTCCTGCATGGGCTCCGGTCATTGAGCAAGACCCCAGGGTTGAGAGCAGAGGGCCCCACAGAGAGACTGGACAAACACACTAAAGAGACATACACATCACCTCTGGTCTCACCCCATTGCAGATAGGGGGTGAGAGGGTAGGGGCAGCGAGACCACAGCTGATTGGTTACAATGTCACTGTCACACCATAGCTAGACCATCCCTCCGCAAGTGAGCCCCTGGCTAGACCCACTCACCCATGCCCTCCACGTGGGCCACCATCCAGGGTCCTGCCTAGTCCCACCTCAGACAGAGTCCTGGCCTTGGAATCGTTTCTTTCCCACCCAAGTGGAGCAGCAGAGGGGCTGCTGGGGGGAGGGGCCTGGGCTTAACTGGCGGGGGGGGGGGGGGGGGGGGGTTGTCAGGATAGGCCACAGTTGGAGCAGGGGGCGGGGCACGTCGTCAGCCGCTGGGGTAGGCAGGGTCACTGAGCGCCAGGTCTGGGCTGCAGAATATCCACCTGGTGGCACGCTGGCTGAGCACGCTGGACAAGAAGCTGGAGCGCTACAGCCTGGGCAGCCATGAGGACTACCGCGTGTTCATCAGCGCGGAGCCAGCCCCCAGCCCCGAGTCCCACATCATCCCCCAGGGCATCCTGGAAAACGCCATCAAGATCACCAACGAGCCGCCCACCGGGATGCACGCCAACCTGCACAAGGCCCTGGACCTCTTCACGCAGGTAGGGTGTGCGCGCACAAGGCAGCGTGGGACCCCTGGCGGCGGCAGAGCGGGAGCCACGGGCCCCTGGGCGACTGCTCCATGTGAGCTCCGGAGTCCCGCTAGCTTCATTGCGCTTTGCAGACCTAGGGCCCTGGTGGCCCGGGGGCACCCGGCTCTCATAAGAGAAAGGTGAGGCTGCCCTCTGCCCATCTGGTTTTACATGTCCGTGACTGGTGGGCTGGGTGGGGACATTGGTGCCCAGTGTGCTCATGGCGCCTGGCCCCCGCCTGGGCTGGGATGCGGTGCGGAGGACAACGAAGCCACTGTGCGTGGAGGGGAGGGCGCAGCCGCAGGCCCGGTCACCCAGGTTCTCACCCGAGGACGACCAAAGGGGGAGGAGACACCGGTCAGTTTTTGAGGACAGGCCAGGACCTGTCCACTTCCCTGGGAGCGGAGGCTGACTGGGGAGGGGAGGTGTGATGCGGCAGCGCAGGCTCCCTCAGCTGCTCCTGGCCTTGGAGACTATGACCCTGGAGACTTATTCCAGGGGAACACGGAGGTATGTGGGGTTAAGGGGTGAGTGCCAGGTAGACGGGCCGAGGGATACAAGGCGGATGAAGGCCCGGGAAGTACCCAGGCAGGGCTGAGGTAGAAGGAGGATACTGATACCTGGGGAGGGTGTAGGTGCACAGGGAGGACAAGTAGGTATACTCGGAGTGTAGGACCACTGGTGTGGGGTGGCGAGAGACCCCAGAATGGTGTGTGCATCACTCCTGGAATGGAAGTTGGGAGGGTCGTGAGACCTAGAGGGAGGGGGCAGAGGGGCTCAGAGCAGCCCTTCCTCCCACTTCCTGGAATGCTGTTGGGGGTGGGGTCTGCATACAAAGGGCTTCAGGAATCAGGGAAAGTCCAAGGTTAGCCAAGCCTCCATCACCCCACATCCCCACTGCCCAGATTGCTGTCCTAGCTGCCGCGCATGCGGGATTCCATGTACGCCCTCCCCACCCCCCATGGTGGCACGATGGGTTGTGCCCCACAGGGTTTCCATGGACTGACTTTTGGAAGTAGATCACCAGGCCTTTCTTCCTGCTGCATTGCAGTCTGCCAGCTCCTCCGGCTAATTGGGGAATCGAGCCGGGGTCCCCCGCATGAGAGGCTGGGGTTTTACCACAGAGCCACACTGGCCACTCATGCAAAGGTGGTTCCCGTGTGACCTCACAAACCTGCAGGTCCAGAGCCCCAGCTCAGGCCAGGCTTGCTCAGGAGGAAGAGCTGCCCAAGCCCCTTCCAGGCAGCCATTCCCACTCGTTTGTAAGGAGTTGGGCACCGTGAGCTGTGAATGAAGAGAGCGCCCAGGCTTACAAAGGCAGTCCAGAACCCCAACCGCTCCCTGCCGTGCAGTCTGCAGTCGATGCTGGCTCACAGTGACCCTCTAGGACAGGATAGAACTGCCCCCGAGTTTCCGAGACTGTACTTCTGTATAGGAGCAGACGTCCTGTCTTTCTCCTGCAGATCGGCTGGTGGTTTTGAACTGCTGACCTTGAGGTTAGCTGCACATAACGCATGACCGCCGTGCCACCGGGGCTTGTGTGCAGGGCTGTTACTTCTCATGAAGGAAGCCTCATGGTGGCCCAAGCCGGGGAGCAGTAGAAGGCACTTGTCTTGGTTGTCAGGTGCCCGTGGGGCTGGTTTCTGACCAGGTGACCCCTGGACAGTTGGGCTGCCCCGGGGCTCCCCAGGGATTCCAGGCTGTCATCTGTCCGGAGCCACTGCTGCGCTGGAACAACTGGCCTTCGGGCGAACAGCTGAGCACTCGGCTGCTGTCCACTAGGTCTCCCTAATTGGGCTTGTTTAGTGACACAAAGCCATCAAACCACATTTCCAAAAGAAAGGGTGCAGGTGGGGTCTTCTCAGGCATTCCAGCCCGGCCCCCACCCCAGGGTGGGACTTAAGTGGAGCGTTCCGGCTGACCTCGGACGCTGGTGTCCACCCACCCCCACCCTCCGCCCCAGGACACCCTGGAGATGTGTACCAAGGAGATCGAGTTCAAGTGCATCCTGTTTGCCCTGTGCTACTTCCATGCCGTGGTGGCCGAGAGGCGCAAGTTCGGGGCCCAGGGCTGGAACAGGTCCTACCCCTTCAACAATGGGGACCTCACCATCTCCATCAATGTGCTCTACAACTACCTGGAGGCCAACAGCAAGGTGAGGGCCACAGCTCCCCCTCCTGCCTTCCCTCCCCCTCTCCCTCCTCCCTCCCCCTTTCCCTCCTCCCTCCCCCTCCCCTCTCCCTCCTTGCCTGAATCGAGCAGCACACATTCTGCTAAAACTGAAGCAAAAGCAAGAATGGTTTAGGGCGAGGCGTGGGCGAAGGAGGGATGGTGGCGTCCCTGATGCAGGGTTCACAGAGGGAAACTCCCTGGAAGAAGGGGCACGGCTGTATGGAAGATGAAGCCTGCACAGGCAGACTGTGAGAAAGCAATCTTGCTTCGTTGGCCAAATGGACGAGGTCTGGCGAGCGACAGCCAACGCGAAAGGCGCCCCATCGGTTCAGCATGCACAATTCCGACTGGAAAACTCGAGCGTTTTCGCCTGTGGTGGCTAGATACCGTGGAGTGGGTTCCAGCTCACGGCGACCGTGTGTACAACAGAAGGGGCCACCGCCCGGCCCTGCGCCACCCTCACCATGGCTTTATGCGGGCCCAGCGTCGCAGCCCGTGTGGAGCCTCTCCACTTGACCACGCGTGACAACCCCTTTGCTTGTCCTTACAGTTTTATTAGCTCTTCCTCCACACGGCACGCAGTTCAGTCATTCAGCCGTCACGATTGGCAGTTATCGCCACACTCAATGCGGGAACATTTGCTTCTTGCACGCATTGTTATTCATGTAATTTTTTAGCAAACAAATAGGCACAAACATTTTCCAACGCCACCACTTCTACACATACAGTTCAGTGCCATTGATTATACTCTTCATGTTGTACGCCATTATTGATAGCCTTTTCTAAACGATTCCACCACCACTAACACAAACTCGGTGCCCCCACACACACACTAAGCAACAACTCTCTTTAACCCATGGTCACCACTGGTCAAGTTGGGCTGCTTTTTTTTTTTTAGTAGTTTTCTTGATAGTGTTCACATATCATACATGTCCATAGTTAAACCGCTTCTAAAATGACTTATATACATCATCACAATCGCTCTAGTGTCCCCTCCCTGCTTCCGCATTCACTGCTCCCCAGATCCCCCTGCCCGCCCCACCTCCCACCTCTCCTCCACATCCCCAATAAGCCGATGCTTCAGGTATGGTCTCTGTGCATCCATTCCTTCTGGGCTGCACAGCCTGGAAACCCAACAGAAACAGTAACAAGCAAAAAGGCAGGAAGAAAATAATAATATAAAGATAAAAAAATACAAATAAAGAGTAAGAAAGAAAAGACCACCACCAATATTTTAAAGCCAGAGAAGAAATGTTTGTCATGGAACAAGCAAGGAACACTTGCACCTAGAGCAATACAGATGGGTCAAGAGGGAGGTCAGCTGACCGAGCGTCGTCCTATACCGTGATCCGATCCACCATCATCAAGTTTGCAGTCATCTCTGTTGGGTAGGCAAGCTGCTGCAGTCCCTGGCCTGAGGGCAGAGGGGAGCTGCCAGTGGCTTCATCTGACCACTCTGCAGATGGGCTTGGGGCTCCCGCTGCCCTCCACAGCCTTCTACGGATTGGGTGTGGACAGTTTAAGCTCTGGCACTCTCCCTTGGTCATGTCTGCAGTGTGATCATCATCTTTGGGTCACACAGGCTGGGCTGCTTCGCCTGTGTGGACTTGGTCGATGCCGCGCCTAGACTGGTTTGAATACAAACCTCTAGGACCCCGGACACTATTCCAATTGATTGATAGCTTGTCAACAACACGATGCCCTTCTTGAGCGGCTGGTCTCTCCTGACAGCATGTCCAAAAGACGCGAAAACCAAGTCTCGCCGTCCCGGCCTCCAAGGAGCATTCTGGCTGTACTTCTTCCAAGACAGACTGGCCTGTTCTTTTGGCGGTCCATGGTACTTTGAATCCTCTCCCCCAGCACCACGACTCAGATGCACTGATTCTTCCTCGGTCTCTCTGATTCAATGGCCAACCTTCACTTTGGACGCCTGTCGACAGCCAGGCATCGCAGATGAGAAAAAATGAACTACAATGAAAAACTCACTGCCTCCAGGTCGCTGGCAACACACAACGACCCTGTCGGACAGGGCACAACTGCCCCCGTGTCCCTACCTCTTCACTGGAGGAGAAAGCCCGGCCTTTCCCGAGAGTCCGACTGACCCACCGCATCAGCGCTCCATCGTGGGTGCTCCTCACCCCGGGCCATTTCCATGAGAAACCAGGAGGCCTGCACCTGGTCTTGGCCCACCGCCTCCAACTGCCTCCTGCTGCTTAATCACAAAACAGTCTGCAGGGCCCCCTTCTGCAATCGAGCACGTAAAATGACTGCGCTGACCGGCTCGCCGCCCAGGACGCTCAGGGCTTAGGGATGGACCACAGGGCTGCTATCAGGGCATCCAAAAGTGTCTTGAACTTGATGGGTGGGGCGTAAGCTGATAGTGTCAGTTTTTTAATTTTTTACTTTTCATTCATTCTCCCATGAACTTCTGAAGTCCCCTGGGCTTTGCCACACCTGTGATATATACTGATACACACACACACATACACACGTGGTTGTTAGGTACCACTGAGGCAGTTTCAACTATACATACAACAAGGAAACACTGCCTGGTCCTGCGTCATCCTCACAATCTGACTGATTGATAAGGCCCTACAACAAATACAGAAACGGCAGCTCATCATATACTCAAGACACACAAACAGAAAAGAGTTTTGGTGTTTTTTTTTAAAATGAGTATTTTTAATTCAGGAAACGAGCTGAGTTTAAAGAACGTCAGTCAAGGAGGCGCAGACAGGCAGGCGGGCATCATGTTTGAGTGCGTGGAGGCTCTGAAAACTGGGCCAAGCACACTGCCACAGAGAGGCTGCCGGCGGGGATGGGGTGCCTCTCTCCTGACAGCTCCCCCCTCGCCCCCAGGTGCCCTGGGACGACCTCCGCTACCTGTTCGGGGAGATCATGTACGGGGGCCACATCACGGACGACTGGGACCGCCGGCTCTGCAGGACGTACCTGGCTGAGTACCTCCGGGCAGAGATGTTGGAGGGTGATGTCCACTTGGCCCCCGGCTTCCAGACACCCCCAAACCTAGACTACAAGGTGAGGAGAGCGGCCCTGGCAGGGGGTGGCGAATAGCAGATCAGACGGGATGTCACTCCTGACGGCAAGGGTCCCACAGCAGCCCCGGGAGGGATTCTGAGGCTGGCCATCGAACGGGAGCAGGATGCCTCCACACAGGTTGCGGGGGTGTTTGAACTGCCTACCTTGTGGTTAGCAGCCCGACCCACGGTGCCACCAGAAGACCCCAAATAGGGCCTCATGGAGAGGAGGGGTGCAGAGGGCCAGCCCGCTGCAGGCAGGACGTGGGTGGAAGGTTCTGGTTCTGAGCGCACGGGCTGCTGAGTGAGCCCGCTGGCTCACGGGCCGGCCCGTCTCCAGGGTTACCACGAGTACATTGACGAGAACCTGCCCCCGGAGAGCCCCTATCTGTACGGCCTGCACCCCAACGCGGAGATCGGTTTCCTGACGGTCACCTCAGAGAAGCTGTTCCGCACTGTCCTGGAGATGCAGCCCAAGGAGACGGACTCGGCTGGGGGCACAGGGGTCTCCCGGGAGGAGAAGGCAAGCCCTGGGACCCCTGCCCTGACCCGCAGGCCCCTAGACATCCCACACACAGGCCCAGGGGAGCCAGGGGGTTGTCAAGACGTGGTATCAGTGCATGAAGGCACGGCGCCCACCCCGGGAGCCCAGGCAGAGGGTCCCTGCTCTGAGCGGCGAGCCTCCCCAGGTGAAGGCCGTCCTGGATGACATCCTGGAGAAGCTCCCCGAGATGTTCAACATGGTGGAGATCATGGCGAAGGCGGTGGAGAAGACGCCCTACGTGGTGGTGGCCTTCCAGGAGTGCGAACGGATGAACATCCTGACTAATGAGATGCGCCGCTCGCTCAAGGAGCTCAACTTGGGGCTGAAGGTCAGTGACAGGAACGGCCAGCCAGACCCACGCCACTGGGGCTTTGACCCTTCAGCGCCGACAGCGAGTTACCACCCCTTCACACCCCAGCCTGGCATCCCAGACACCTGGAGCCAGCCACTAGGACCGATCGCAGCAGTCCTGAGCGCGGGGGACTGTGTGCGTGTGCACGCAGACTGCAGGGGTGACGCGATGCCTGGGGGCTTCGGGAGCAGGGCGAGCTTGCTGTGTGTTCCAGGGGGAGCTGACCATCACAACTGACATGGAGGACTTGTCCACGGCCCTCTTCTACGACACTGTGCCTGACACGTGGGTGGCCCGGGCCTACCCCTCCATGATGGGCCTGGGGGCCTGGTACGCGGACCTGCTGCTCCGGATCAGGGTAAGGATGCTGCCTCGGGGCAGTGGCTTCCTGATCCTGCTGCCCAGGCCTCTGTCCTGTGGCTGGACGGGTTTGTACACATAACACCAAGGGGCCCCAAACGTCCACATGAGCTGAGATCTTGCCGAGATCACAACGCTGGCTGAAGGCCCGGTGACGAAGGCAGAAGTCCCTCTTGGGCTCCCACTTTACCCTCGCTGACCCACCACTCCCTTCTTGACCCCTGCCTTTCAGCCCTGCCCTTGCCCACAACCTGCCCGTTTCCTCCAGGAGCTGGAGGCATGGACGACAGACTTCGCGCTGCCCACCACCGTGTGGCTGGCAGGCTTCTTCAACCCACAGTCCTTCCTCACGGCCATCATGCAGTCCATGGCCCGGAAGAACGAGTGGCCCCTGGACAAGATGTGTCTGTCTGTGGAGGTGACCAAGAAGAACCGGGAGGACGTGACAGCGCCACCCCGTGAGGGCTCCTATGTGTATGGGCTCTTCATGGAGGGTGAGTGTGAGCAGTTCCTTGGGACCCAAGGGGCTAGAAGAGGCTGCCACCTTCCAATCCTGCCCTGCCCTGGCTCCTGCCCTCTGGTGCATGGGTGGATGATGGCTCCTCTGTCTAGAAACAGGCCCATGTCGTTGCTGACCTCGGGCTTGTCTGGGCAGTGGGGAAAGGGGGGCATGGAAGACCCTGCCCATTACCTGAGGCATGCACAGCCTGTGGGAGCAGATACCCTGCCCTCGCGTTCCCTGTCAACACAGTAATAAGCCCAGGCAGCCAATCTCATGTTTATTGGGGTTCCAGGCTGGACGCCGTGCGTCCTTAAATAGGGTGCAGGGGACGGTGGGCACGCTAGCAGCAGGTGGGTTCCAGCGAGCACGCAGCGCCTCAGCTGCACAGGGACAGGCAGGGTGGATGTGGCACATGGGGCCCACGATGGGGCTCAGAGCAAGCTGTCCTCAGCAGCGGGGGCAGCCAGGTGGCACTATCAGCAGGGCCTGGGCAGCACCAGGACCGCGTCTGCCAGGGGTCTCGCTGAAGTGCCGTGCTCTCCCCACAGGCGCTCGCTGGGACACACAGACCAGTGTCATCGCGGAGGCGCGGCTGAAGGAGCTGACCCCAGCCATGCCCGTCATCTTCATCAAGGCCATCCCTGTGGACCGCATGGACACCAAGAACTTGTATGAGTGCCCCGTGTACAAGACACGCGTCCGCGGGCCCACCTACGTGTGGACGTTCAACCTCAAGACTAAGGAGAAGGCGGCCAAGTGGGTGTTAGCAGCTGTGGCCCTGCTCCTGCAGGTCTGAGCCTCGGGGCCACCAGGCTCCCCTCAGAGGCTAGCAGCAACCCCTTCCACACACACCTTGGAGACACTGGACTAGAAGGGGGCACACGGGTGGAATGGAAAATTAAACACGGGTCCCCTACTCTGAGTCGTGTGACTTATGTGGCCCTTGCTGGCTTGGCTGCGGGTAGGCGGCCGCCTGGGCTAAGAAAGCATCTAAAAACTGCGCCCAAGCCCCAGGGCCACCCTCAGCCCCTTCCTACCCCTCCATTGAGCTCCATGCAAACAGCTCACACGGGGGCTCCAGGCAGCTGGGGAGCCCCCTACACTTGTGGGAAGGTGGGGGTGCCTCACTGCAGCCCCAGGCTTCTGGCAAGAGCTTGCTCTGCCTGGCACAGCCTGCAGAGGGCAGCTGTTCACACACCACCCTTGCTGGCCTGTGGGTGCAGGAGGGCCACAACTGATCCCTCATACCTTCCGCCTCAGCACCAGGGGAGCACAGTGAGACCCCGGAGGCCCACCCCTCGACAAGCAGCACACAAAGCACCTTGAGGGCTGCCTGCACTGCACCCATGTTCAATTGGAGTCTCAAATAGCACCCCTTCTGGGTTGCTCACTCCAAGTCCTGGGTACACACAAGGCCCGGCTCCCTCATGATGAGGCCGAGAGGCGGGGGGCAGCTCGGAGGGCACTGGAAGAGTCAGTCCCTCACCCGGCCTCCCTGCAGAAAGGCAGGGTTGCACAAAGTGGCGTGGCTACAGGGCTGCCACCTCCTGGCCAGGAGGGGTCACTGCGGCCCAGGTGCCCAGAGTCATGGAACCTAACTCCTGAGACCCACCAGGTGCTAGGGGCTGATTATTGGGGGGGTCTGCGGGGTGGGGACCTGCCATGCTAGCAGAAACCAGGTGGCCCACTGGTGGCCTCTGAAGACAGAATGGAGCGGGCCTGCCCGGCAGTCCTCGCTGTCCTGCAGGACTGAGCCGTGGTGGCCAGCAGAGCAGAACAGGAGCAGTTTGGTAGAACCCTGAGTAGGGTCCGGTGAGCCCCCCAGAGCTGGGTGTGGCTGAAGCGTGACTCCCACTACACCACTGAGCCCGGGTACCCAGTGCTGCTCTTCCCAGCAGGCTTTCCGCTGCCAACACCTCAACCAGACCGCATGTCAGGGTCGGCAGCTAAGACGCACCTGGACTCAGAAGAAGTTCTTAATCAGAGGTGTCACCATCTTCACCCACAGCTTCACCTGCCGGCTTGGCTGCTCAAAGGTGGCCGCCGACACCACACCTGAGCTCAGGTAGAGCTGCTCCTGCTCCTGAGGGAGGAGGACAGGCAAGGTTAGAACCATCAGGAATGGGGATACGGCCTCAACTTCTGACCAGGCACAGGAAACCACCCAGCTGGCCAGGCAGCCCGGCCCAGAGAGCAGCAGGCATGATGAGGCAGGGCAGCCTCACCTGGGTGCTCCGGGATGGCTGACGGGAGTGTCAGGGAGCCGAGGGGCTGGGGGGGGGGGGGGCCTGCCATGCCATCAGAAACCAGGCAGCCTGATGGTGGGCATGCTGGGACAAAGCCAGCCAGTGTCTCAGGCCCCCGTGACCGGGATCCACACAGAGCAACAGCTCTCGTGAAAACTACATTTAGAATACGCAGGCCGGCAGCACCGTGCACAGTCCCAACCTCGTGTCCAGGGTGGGGACCAGCACGCTGGACACATCAGTGTCCCTCAGCCATAAACCAAGGCTGCTGGGATGGGCAGTGTCACTTCACGGTGGCACAGGGGCTTCAAATGTGCATCGCCGCAGCTGTGCCCTTCCACCCAGTTTCCCACCAACTTCTTGAAGCCCTACACAGAAAAATAGCTCTGTCCTGGCTGACCAGGGAGCACCCTGGCTGGGGAGAACCCACCTGTCTTGTCAGCAGCCCCTCGATGAAGGCAAGGGGCTATGTGGGAGAGGCAGGCATGGGGGCACGCACACAGACCGGTACCCCAGGGGCCCCTGTCATCCTTTTCCACAGGCTTTTTGAGGTTCCTGCCCACCCCCATGTGTACCCCTCAGTCCAAATTTGAGGAAGAGGCCACCCTGTCCACAGGCAGCCAGGGTGCGAACAGCTGGCGCCTTCTCCCTGCATCAGAAGGAAGCCCCCGCCCCCTCTGTCTCTCAGTCCCTGTCACCAGGCAAGGGCGGGTGGCTCAGAAAACAGAAGTGACCGTGGGATTTTCCTTTAACTTCCTTCTGCCTGCCCTGTCGGAAGCTCGGGGGGGCTGCTGCCTCACTCTGGGGGACAAAACACTACAGAGGCCAGCTTTCCTTCTGCCTGCAGCCACACCGCGCTGGGCCAGCAGACCCTGACTAGGATGCCACTAGTCTACATACTTCCAGCTGGGTGACAGTGGGAGGGCAGGAGGGCGCCCTGCCAAGGGCAGGCAGGAGCCTGTGGCAGGCGGGGGTGCACCATGGGAACAGTGGGCACAGGACCCACTCTGGGACACAACAGGACTAGTCCACAGTCTTTCCCACCATGGCGATCACACCCACGGCTGGCCGCCCCGCCACACCTAGGGCCCAGGGCAGAGAGTCCTGGTGGACTTGCCCAAGTCACTCGGCATGGTATTCCCACAGAGCCCACAGCCAAGCCCTCAATGAAATTACCAGAAACACTTGGGTTCCTCAGAGACTCCCGGCGGGACTGAGAGGAAGTCAGCTGACTGGTGTGACAATGCAGCTCAAGGGGCATTTTGTGGGTCACAAGTGGTAAACAAGTGTCCCCCAAAACAAGCCAGGGAGTGTATGTACTTAGTCAGGGAGGGACATCGGGCTCTGATACAGAGATGGTCAATTCCAAGGCTCACTGGGACCTGCATCCCCAGGCGGACAGTGAGGGGCTGTGGCTGCAGAGCCTTGGGCACTCCAGTGGGGGCTTGCCCGAAACGCAAACACACCAACAGGGCCATCTAGAAGCAATCATAGGCACACAGACCCACACGTCTGTGAGCACAGGGGGCTACAAGTCCTCCCTCAGGCCTACCCACCCCATCATCCCTGAGGAGGCAGGCAGAGCCGGGACAGAGGGTTGCAGCTGTCACCCCTCACAAGGGGGAGAGGGCGTGGCCAGGGACCATGGAGGCCTGTAGCAGAGCCCATGCAGGAAGGGAGCTGCAGAAGTGGGTCACCGCAGGCACCACACAGGGCACACAGCCCATGGCTTCCTGGCAGTGCGGCCTGGCTACGGACAGGATTCCCACTCACTGAAGGCAGGACTGAGAAGACTGGCTGTGAGCACTTCCTCCCGGCAACAAAAGCTGCAGCCATTGCACAACGCCAATCCCCAGACGCAGGCAGGCTCGCAGCACCTGGCAGTCACCGGCTAGAGCTGCGCTCTGGCTGCCTGCTGTCGCCCTCTGCACTCCCGGGAGCCAGGAGGGGACAATCCTGGCAAGCACAAGGACACAGTCACATGGAGACCCCTACAGGTCCCGCCACACACTTCCCAGGAGGGAGCAGTCCCTCCCTGGAGAAGGACCTTAAGCTTAGAAAGTACAGAGTCATAGAAAAAGAGGAAGGCCCTCCACAAGACAAACTGGCCCAGTGGCTGCTGCCCGGGCTCAGGACTCGCTACCAGACCAGCCCGGGCTCAGGACTCACTACCAGACCAGACAACTCAGGCCGGAAGACAGCTCACACACTCCCCAGCAGCCCCTCCTGGAACCCCGCCCTGGGGCCCACCCACCTGGTGGAGCTGCTGCTGCAGGGTGGGGCTCTCCGTCACAATGGCAATCTGGGCCTCCAGGTCCCGGTGAACCGACCTGTACCCAAAATTAGGAGAGCCAATCAGCGTGAGGCAGGGCAGGCTGCTCCCTGCCAGGTAGAGCCAGAGGCCTGCAGGGAAAAGGAGACGGGCAACACAGGTGAGCACACAACTGCCAGGTCTCCCGCCACCGCCGCATCTACCTAGAGGGCCGAGCCTGCGGGGAGCTGAGCCACCCTGGGCTGCCGGGAGGGACCACAAGAAGGTGGCTCTCAGGGCCTATGGTACCTGTGCTGGGCCTGGCTCACCACAGGCCCTCCTCAGAGGACACAGGTCTCCTGGTCGGGCCCTACAGCTGGCTAGCCCCAGCACCCTCTCTGGGAGAGCTGATGGGAAACAGCCACCCCATGGTGGTCACACGTCCGGGAGCAGAGCCCCAGGCCCCCATGCCTGGTGGGCAGCAGTCCCACACCTGGCCCAGGCGCTCACTGCCCACAGGCCCACGGGCGCCGGCACTGCTCAGTCTGTGCTCGTGGAAACTACGGAAAGCCGCCCAGGCTCTTGCCTGACCCCTCCCTCTGGAACCCCCCAAACTGGACCCCCACTACTGGGTGCTTGGCCTTCTCGCCTAAGGGTCCTGCCAGGATGCAGCCCTCTCCTGCCCTCTGCCCCCAGCCTGACACAATCGGCCTCAACCCTAAGGGGACCTGCACTCAGGTCCCCAGACAGCAGCTGTTCCCGGCTAGGCTCTGAGGACACTGCTCCAACCCGCTCCTGTCCCACTCTCTGCTCCCTGCCCACTCCACCCCAGGCTACATCCAAGCCGCAGCCTGGCCCCTCAAGGCTCACCCTTTCCAAGGGCCCACACAGCAGCCACGCCCCTCCCCCAATTCCACCCCTGCTTTTCTCGCACAGCCAGGATCCACTCTTGCTTACTGTCCAGCGTTCCCAGCTTTGTGGAAGGGCTCCCGCCAGGGGTTCACCCAACTGCAAACGCCGACTCCCTCCCAAGACCGTGGGGGCACTAGGCCAGGGTCTGGTGGGGAAGCCGGCATAGCCACACCTGCCTGTTTGGTGCAGCCCATCAGAGGCGGTCGCCATCTCCATGCCCCCTGGGGCCTAACCCCGCCTCCTAAGAGCCTGGCTCACAGGTCACCGCCCAGGTCCCAGCCAGAGCCCTCCGTTGCCTGGGACCCCAACAGCTGCTCCTGCCTGGCATGGGACAACAGCACCAGCAGTTACTTCCTGGTCAGGAGAGCAGAGCCACCAGTAAAACGGACCAGGTGCCTGGTCAGGGACCACTCCTAACAGTGCCCCGGGTCTTAGTTCCTCCCCAAGGGTGCTCCGGCCCTCCGCTGTCCCCCTCTATGTGGGGACAAGTGCTCGGTGGACAAGCTGGCCCTTATGCAATGCTGCAGCGTCCTGAAGCTCCCAGGGTTGAGGGCAGCACTGCCCACTGGATGCCTGCCAGCTCCCCCCCACCCCCTGTAGCGAGGACTCTGCCTCACACTCACTGTAAGGGGGGCCCCTCTCCACCTCATGGCCACTATACAAGGACACCTCCCACCGCATGTTCATAACACAAGAACTGACCCCTGCTCAGGCATCCACGTGCCCCCCTCTCTAACTCCTTGCCCACAGGGCACGGCCCTCCTCCTGCCTCTCCTACATGCCCTCAAACACGGGTCATGCCACACCACCCTCCCCCAGCCCAGCATGACCACAGACTCTAGAGACAGATATGGGTCCCAGGTCCCTAGCAGCCCCATGATATAGCAGGTGGCTGGGTGGGAGGTCAGCAGGCTCTGGGCAGGCAGCAGACTCCCTAAGGGGGTGTGTGAGGTCACACGTGTGCATCTTGGCAGCAGATGGCAGGCTCCGAGTGAGCTTCTCACCAAGAGGATGGCTCCCAACCAAGCCCTCACCTCCCTGGCTTGGCCGAGATAGGGGGGACTGAGGATGACCTGTGGGGAGCAGAGCAGGGGGCACGGCTGGCCCTCCTCCAGCCAGTGGCCAGCATACCTTTGGCATGAAAGGTCCAGCCAGGCCGCCAGTACTCCTGCAGGCGCACGCGCTCTTGCTGGCCCAGGCTGTGCACCTGGTGGAAAAACTGCCGCTCGATGTGGACATATGCCGCAGGAATGGCGCCAGCCACGCCCTTGGCTCCAAAGAAGCCATTCACCTCGGGCGAGGCCAGCAGGATGTGGTACTCGGGCCTCGTGCCCAGGACCAGGTCCATGTAGGCCTGTGTCAGGTTGAAGTAGCCTGTGGTCAGGCAGACGCGGGCACCGCGCTCAGCCTCGGTCAGCAGGGTCTCGGTGACCACCTCGTCAATCTGGATCTCAAAGGGCTTCATCTGGATCAGCGGGTAGATCCAGGTGTCCGGCGCCGGCCTGCGATCTCCGGCAGCTGCGGCGTCCCCTTGAGTTAGGAGAGAATCGCCATGGAAGGTCTGGGCATGCAGCAGTTGCTGGCGGGTCCGCGCCGAGTGGATCACATCCATGACTCTCTTGTTGGCAGCCTCACAATACGCAGCCCGGTCACCTGCCGGGAGGTGGGGACAGGTGAGCCAAGGGCAGGCCCTCCAGACCCCGATAGAGAGTCCAAGCCTCTAACTAGCCTCCTCCAGGGCGCCCTGTTGTCAGCAAATGCTTTCTTTCTGAGAGTCCCTGCCTGCTGGCCCAATGAGTGGATGGCCAGTTGGAGGGCCTGAAGTCGAAAACTCAGGAGCAGATGTGTGTGCAAAGTGGCCACGTTCAGTGGGTGGAGCCCCCCTGCAGTGGCCCTCACAGAAGGGCTCGATCTGTTCAAGAAAGCGCAGCCCACTCTCCTGGCATACGGGCTCGGGCTCCGGCTCCGGCTCCGGCTCCGAGGGAACTGAGTCCCGCAGACCAACACCATGGGGGTGTTAGCGGGGGCTGCTCTGGGAGATGGGTCTCCAGAGGGAAGAATGGAGGCCCTGCCCCCATTTCCCCAGCTCTTCTGAGACAGTCGCTCTGGGGTCAGCAGAAAAGGGAGGCTGGCTGGGCCACGTGGTCCTCCCAAACGCACAAGGAGCACAAAGACTTGTGAGAGGGACACAAGTCTCTCTGAAGACATGAGGGGCCAAGGGGGCCGAGGGACCCGCCCGCTGCCCCCAATACGAGGGAGAGCCATCCCAGGGAAAGCGATCTCGTCGCAGGGACAGTGAGGCTCCTGGGTCCCACTGAAACCCGAATGCCAGCACAAGCTCCTTCGGAGCCATCTGGTTCTCAAGGGCAAGCTGGGCAGGCAGCCCCACCTCCCAGACCGGCAAAGGGTAACGGGCAGCCATGAGTCGCATCTGTCAGCTTCAGACACAGAGTCAGCAACAAAGTGCAGCAGCAAGCTGCTACTACAAAGAAGTAGGGGTCCCTGGCCCCTACCTTTGTAGGGGTGCACCATCCCCTCCACCACGTGCACGGAGTCATCGCCCTGTAGCTGCAGGGACACGTCCCCCACGGCATCCACCAGCTCTGTGAAGAAGTCGGCGATCTCGGGACAGTCCTGCAGGAAGACGTAGCGGTCCTGGCGGTTGGTGAAGTAGGAGTCACTCAGGTTTGCGCTGCAGGAGGAGGCGGGGAAGCCATGAGGACTGGGCCAGGCGGGGTTCACACACTGCAGGCCTGGGGGTCCCCCTGAGGGACGTACAACAGCTGGGACAGTCCCCGGAGAAGGTGCTCCTAGGGAATGCAGATTCCAATCCTGGCTCAAGGCTTTGTTCTGCCCTGCATGACCCAGCGAGCATGCCCTCTGCCCTGGCCTCCCCACGGGGCTCAAGGCAGCAGCAGGCCTCACCCGCTCAGGAGGACACTGTTGTCAAACAGGTAGACCTTGATGTGCTGCAGCCCGATGGTCTCGTTGAAGCGCTCGGGCAGCAGGAGGCGGAGGAGGCCTCGCAGGTTGGGGGTGTGGAAGAGGGAGACGCGCACCTGCTCGGGGAACCTGCGGAGCAGCGGCAGCAGCATGGTTCGCGAGTTCTTCCTGCCTGGGGGCGGGGCATCGGGCTGTCAGCACCAGGCAGCACCTGGCCTCCGAGGGCAGACAGGCTCCCCCTCACCACTCAGGCCCCCTCAGCTCTGTTTGACCCTTGAGAAGCAGTCTTCCCCATGGGCGGGTGCTGGGCCTGCACCCCAGAGACCACACTGGACCCTAAGAACGCAGCCAGCCCAAGGGACACAAGGTCCAGGCCAGGCCCAAAGGTCAGTCAGGACAGGACATTCTGCGGCCTAGGTCCCTCTAGTGGGTATCCAGTTGCTGCTATGGAAGGTGTCTGCCTGGATAGTCCTCACCCAGCCTGAGGGGCCGGGCGCACAGGCCGTACCTCGGGAGCCACGCGTGAAGTCTAAAAGGATGGAGACCCTGAGGTCCGACGGCAGCTGAGCATGGAGGGACTTCTCCAGGGTGCTTTCCAGACAGTCCACCTGTCAACAGCGGGAGGCAGGGGCTGCATGACAAAAGCCGACCTACCTGTCAGCCTTGGTCCCCGGCACCCACGTGAGAGCTCTTCCTGCTCAGACTGCCTGGCAACCATTGGAGAAGCCTCCAGTGCCTTCCCTGTGGCCTGGGGGACCCGCAGGTCAAGGGCGGCCCCCACTAGCATGCTGGACCAAGCCGCTCTGGGACTCGCTGCTCGACACCCACTCCCATGTGCATGCGCGTGGACACACACAGATCGCGTCACCACGATGGCCTCCCCAACACCTCCTGCTGAGCCCACAGCCTCTGCCTGCACTGGGCACCTGCCACTCCTGGGCACATGCGGAGGGGATGGCCTATCCCACCTGCCGTGCTCACACTAGTCACATGGAAGGGCAGCAGGGCCAGAGAAGCTGGGCTGCCTGCAGACTTGGCACCTATCCCAGGTCCCTAGCATAGCCCGGAGCCAGCCCTGCCCAGGACGGGGGGATGTGCGTGTATGTGTGTGTTGGGGGGGGGGGCCGCGCTGGTCTCCTCATGCCCACTGGGCTCTGTGAGGCAGCCACAGAGGACAGGAGATGGATACAGGGAACCGCCCCATTCAGCTGTGCGCATGAACCTGAGGTGTGACTCTCCTACCGGCCCTGAGTTTACAATAAACATGAATGAAAAAATAACACCTGACAGGAACAGAGGCTGCGTCCTGTCACCGCTGCTGTTCCCTGAGGGCTGGCGCCACATGACCTTCACTACCATGTGCTTGTTTTGAATCTCAGACAATGTGTATCTCAAAGTCAACTTCGTGGGATTCCCTGCATGGCATCTGACAAGGGTAAGACCATTTTGAAGACAGAGCGCCAGGTTGAGCCCCGCACTGGTGAACAGCGGGGCCCACGGAGCCCTGGTGGGTGGTGGGGGTGGCGGGGTAGCAGGGATGTTGGCTCGAGCGCCACCGTCAGTCACCCTGTGCTGCTCTCTGGGGACGAGAACCAGCACTGCCAAGGACAGCGCACTGCAGCTGGGGTGCCACATGGGATCCTGCCCCTACTGCTGCTGGCGCCCCAGGACCCTTACCAGCTCCTGCTCCAAAGGGCCGGTCCCCAGGTAGAGGGACGCCATCACCACTCGCCTCCGGGCTGTCTTTATCTGCCCCTGAGAGAGGAGACACTGTGTCCACACACGCTGTCACCTCCAGGGGCACCAGGCTCTCACCACCCTCTATGCCCTCGGTGGGCATTTGCAGACGGTGCAGCGCAGCACAGAGAGGCACGGCACACCGCTCCTAACAGCCCATCCTCCCCTACAGACGCTGCCGGTAAGCCCTACCTGCCCCCCACCCGACCCTGCCCTCAATGCAGTTTGACCACAGGCCCAACTCTGATGGCCACGGAACGAGGCTTTGGGGGCATGGGGGCCGGCACAATCCAGGCATGCCTAACATGTGCTGGCCTCAGGTGCCACGTGCTCAGCACATGGTGAGGGCATCTCAACCAGCCAGATCAGAAAGGTAGCAGGAGGCAAGAGGGGAGCCTCCAGTCAGGCCACTTCCCTGTCCAGCTATTGAGAGGAGCTGCTTCGGAGGCAGGGACAATGAAGACAGAGAAGGGGATACTGCCCAGGGCTGGAAGACAAGGCTGTGACCATGGGAGAAGTGCTCCAGAGAGGACCAGCAACAGGGGCACACGGTGGGCAGCGCCAGTCTGCCCTGTCTATCCAGGGAAGAATGGTACCAGGTGCATCCAACATGGCCCGTGCCAGTGCCATCTGCCCAGGGCCCGCCACAGGCCAACTGTGCCTTCACAAAGGCCAGGAGAGCTGCTTTGGGAAACTCGTTCCTGAGCCCGAGAGCAGCCAGACAGCCCGGAACCCCCAGAGTGTCATCGAGGGAGCCCGTGTGGAGGGTGGGGCATGGACATGCCACACAAGGCAAACGCCACATGCCACACAGCAGGGCGCCACAGATGTACTCTGGAGTTAGCTGGCTGGAAGAAACGTGGGTGCACCTGGAGAAGGCACAGCGGCCACAGGGGCACCCATAGGCGGCATTCCTTGAAGACACACGGCCCATGAGCCACACAAAGACAAATCTATGAGCATCTCCAGCACCACGTCCCACCTGGCCGCCCCAGGTGCCCAGGGCTGTCCCTGCAGCAGCAGGAAATCTCGGCAGAGAGCAGCCTGGGAGAGGGTCCCTCCAGGAGAGGTTCACCCAAGGGTGTGGGCCTGGGACCCCGAAGCGTCCTTGCACTGCCTGCACACATCAGCATGTCCTTCACAGGTGACGCCAACCGGCTCTCCTTCCCTGGCTACACAAGGCTTGTCTCCTCAGACACCACTCCAGCAACACACCCTCCCGGTCGGTCCTCGCTCCTGTGTGTTAGGAACCCATATTCCACATGCAGCCAAGACCCAGCCCTGACCTCACTGGCCTACCCTGGACACCGTCCGAGGCACAAGCCTGGCAGCAAATAGCAGCCGGGGACTCCCAGAGGAGACGGACTCGAGAGCCTGCCTCCTCACAACATACCTTCATAAGCTCGAAGAACTCAGCCGGGGCAGACAGCACCTTGACGTGAGCGCTGCAGACACCGAACTCAGGAACCAGGCTGCGGATCCACTGGAACCTGTGCACGGCCTCTGGACACAGGCAGCAGGGCGGGGAGGGGGCCTGGGGGATGCCAGGGGACAGCAAGGGGGCCAGCAGCAACCATGGCGACCTGCTGGAGATAAAGTGCAAATGAGTGGAGCCCCCCCCAACACACACACACACACATACACACACACACAAACAAGCATGCCCTCGGGCTCGCTAGGTGACTTGGGGGTAAGGTTCCTCCAAGCCCAACTCTGGTTGTGCTGTCAGGTAGTTCAAGCCCAGCAGCCACTCAGAGAGAGGAAGCTCCTGTAAAGCTCTCCTTTCAGAAACCCTAGGGGACAGTTCTACTCTGCCCTGCCAGGGTGTGACTAGTCAGACCCCTGGAAGGGCAGCTTGAACAGAGCCAGTGATGAAGGCTGAACCCCAGAACCAGGGACAGGGGCTGGAGGGGCCACAGAACCTCTGACAGCAGCCTTGGCCCCCACCAATAATGCACTCTGCAAAGGTGCACCCACAGGGCTGACAGGGCCAGCTGGGACAGCCAGAGAAAGACAGCCTCAGATCCAGGCCATGCAGAGAGGGCGAGGATCAGCAGGACGCCAAGGGCACTCAGAGTTGAAGAAAAGCTGGAAGCAGGCAGTGGGGTAGAGGAGCATGCGAGGGCACGTGTGCCCTCCAACCCAGCTGTGCCAGAGCCTCAGAGTGGGCGAGGGAAGCACCAGAGCCAGGTCTGTGTGCGCTGAGGGCCAGCCTCGGATGACTCTGTCCACGGGAGGCACTCCAGGAGGGGACGCTCAGGGCCTGAGGCCGGATAGCTGAGATCATGGGACGCCTGCATTGGCGTCAAGGCTGTCTGCCAGGACAGGTGGTGTCACACGCATGCAGCCGGCCCACAGCCACACCAGCTGCTCCAGGCCAGCCCAGGGCCAAGAGGCGCCAGTCCATGGCAGGAGGGCCCATCAGCTCAAGGAAGCAGGCAGGCAGGAGGGCTGTGTGCTGCAGCAGCTGGCAAGCCAGAAGCTGAGATAGACCAGCCATTGCTGCCTCCTCATTGTCTGTCCCCCCTCCCCACCAAGCCACACTCCTTCCCAAGGCAGACCCCAGTAGAGGGGAGGGAAGGCCGTGGGTCCACTGGAAACCCAGAGAGCAGGGAGCCTGCCCAGCAGTCTATCGTGCAAAGGCCCAGAGGGGTATTGGGTCCGATGTGCAGGCATTTACTAGTCACACCCAGGTGGGCTGGAGCCCCAGGCAGCAGCAGGCGTCCCCTCCTACGGACCAGCAGCACTCAGCACCTCCAACCACACTCAGGCCGAGCGCCATCACACATGCAATTGTATGTGTGAGCACTCTACATGGCAGAGACAGTGTGTGTTTACGCGTGTGCGTGTTCACACAAACGCATGTGTGTATCACCTCTCTGGACAGCAAAGGCAGTGGGTGGGTGTGAGACACATAACTTGCTTTGCTTGGTGTGTCTCAACATCCGTGCCCTCCTCCCCTGAACAACTGGGGCATCACCCTGACCCCAGGCCATGCAGTCCGGTCCTCCTCAATCTTGCACAGCAGCTAAGACACTCCAGTCCACTCCCCAGAAGGGGGACAAGGATGCTTCCTTGGCACACAGCACTGGAAATGGGGACAAGGGCCAACGCTGAACTCCAGGGCACCATCAGCGTGCCCACCACAGCCTGCCAAGGCCTCGCAGCATGGCACACCAGCTCAGCCAGGGTCAGGACACAGGGGAGCAGGCTGGCAGATCCTGGGAGGCCAGGCACCAGCATGTGCAAAGAGCAGAAAAGTGGTAAACTGGTGCTGGACAGCAAAGCCAGCAGGACCAAGGGCCTGCCCAGGAGGGAGTTTGATGAGTTTGGTGAAGTGAAGGAGGGAACCAGGGCCCAGCCCTTAGCTGGAGAGCACTCGCCAGGCTGATCCAGCCAAGATGCCTGAGCGTCCTGGGGCTCCTGAACAAGTCCCTCTCTCCAGGCCACTCTCCAGGGAGCACCCACCCAGCCAGGGCCCAAGTCTGTAGACAGCTTCCCCTGCTGACTTCCTGGGTACAGTGTGCACATGAGAGAAGAGACCCGCCTGCCAGGCACAGTCTCAGCCTCGGGAGGGAGGTGCTATGGACAGGGCTCCAGACTATGGGCTAGGCCAGGGCCACCCCAGTCTGGCCGACAACTGCACCCACAGCCTAGCTTCTCCTGAGGCCGGACAGGGAACACTCTGGTGGTAGGCCTCCAATCACACCCACAACATAGCTTCCCCCTAGCTTGCTGGGCAGTTTCCTCCCCGCAGCCCGGCCTGGGCCCTGGGTTAGGATTAGTCCCGGCTCTGCATGCAGCTCTGGGAGTTTCTCAGAGAAAGTTGGTCCCTGACTCCCAGCAGCCCCCTAATTCACAGGCTTGGTGACCCTGACCTCTAGAGACTGACCTCCTGCACTGATGACCTTCCCCCACCCCACTCCCGCCCTAGGTTAGAGAGACCACATAGCCATGGGCAGGGGGAGGACTGCAGTGACCTGATCAAACAGTGGGACAGAGAACTGAGCCAAGACACGCTGGGCTCCCATTCCACCATCCAGGGCTCTGAGCTCCAGGGAGTCACAGGGCTGGACCATTGCTGCCTTTCCTGGAGCACGGGCAGAGTAAGAGCCCCAGCCCCACCAATGCTACACAGCACCCCCCAGCCCTCTGCACACAGTGGGCCTGAAAAGGGTGGCCCACATGGCTTCGGGCTTCAGTGGACTTTGTCCCGACATCCCTGGTGGCACTGACCAGGGAGGGGGAGCTGGGACCAGTGGGAAGGCAGCAGCAGATCTCTTCTTTGTGGGGGGTGGGGCAGGCGGTGTGCATACCCCCAGACTTTGGGGAGCTGCACCTACCTCCTGAGGAGACCAGGGCCACCACCATGAACCCTTTGTCTGGAAGGGCCACCCCTTGCCCTGGTTCAGTGACGGGTGCAGAGGGCCTCTGCATCGCCATCAGGGGTCCTAGGCATGGACCCAGGACACACGAGGTCCCTAATGGACAGGAGGACGCCGAGCCACTTTTCCCAGTGGGCCCATAAGGTTCTGGTCACACCCAGGGGCTGTGTCCTCTGAGCCGCAATCCTGGCCGTGGGCCCGGAGCCTTCTGGAACTGAGAGAAGCGTCACCATACACACGCGCGCGCATGTGCGCACGATTGGCAAGAAGGGAAGCAGCAGCACTCCCCACTGCTGTTTCCAGAAAGGGCTTTTTAAGAAAGCACTGCCCGCCCCAGTCACACAAGTTTCAGAGTAACTAATGGGGAGGGACCAGGACAGAGAAGCTGCAGTCACACACTTCCTGAGAAAACTGTGACTTCTCAGAGTCCCTGCACGCCTTGCCACCCGCCAGGCAGGACTGACTGAGACAACTCCAGAAAGGGAGCCCAACATGGATTCCTGGAGACACCAAAACAGGTGATGCCGCCACCCAGGGGTGACCAGACTGGGCTCTGCTCATCCACCTAAAAGGAAGTTGAGCCCCATGGGACTGTCAGTCCACAAAGGATGGAGCAGGATGTCCCAGTGCCCACTCTCCCCCAGCCCACTGAAGGGGACAGGTCAATGTTTACAGTGTCACTGCACGGCGATCCAGGCCGGCGTGTCTGCCATGTGGCACACATCTGTTCACCCAGACTTGCCCATCACCCGCTGGGATGCACTCTGGGCATCTTGGGGTCATGGCCACCTCACACAGCCACAGCTGGGAAAAGCTGGCCACTGCAAATCTTTCCAGTCACTACAAAATCCATTTTGTATGGTAAGGGAGGGAATGATGCTGACTCCAAATAGCCCCTCTATCCATTCTACAAGTGTAAAGCCGCCAAGAGGTGGCTGTACCAAACCCCAAGGAGGAGGGAAAATGGGTCCCAGCTTGCAAGGCTCCCAGAAGCAACGTCTGGATGTCATCAACATCATGCCCACAAACCTAAGGATCCACAGCACGCTCACCTGCCACTCCAGAAACACCTGCTGCTCAGAGATGTGAGAAGTCCTGCCCTACAACTAACTAACTCTCTCTCTCTCTCTCTCTCTCTCTCTCTCTCACACACACACACACACACACACACACACACACACGCTCAGACACTTAGAACAGAACACTGTGTTTTCTTGCCCATCCAGCTCAAACTGAAAATGGTGTGAAAATTCAGTGAGGCCAGCGGGCTTTCCCAGAAACACGGCCTCGTGCTCAGGATCAGGCGCAGCATCTTCAGGTGCCTCACCCTCGCCTTCCCCTCTCCCTTCTCAGAAGCCTGGGGCTCTGGGAGGAGCATTGCCCACCGCCTCATGACCCCCCCTGCCACCCCACCACCCCCTCTCCCCACCCCCACTAGTGCTGGCTCTAACCCACCCAGACTCTTCCCACTGCCCCTGACTTCCCATGAGTCCCCACGGCCTTGCGTATGCAGCACCACAGCACAGTGCAGCTCCCCAGGGCTCTGAGCTGAGGGTCTGCTTATCCCACTTCCCTAACTCAGCCCCACCATCCAGGGGGGCCTCAGCTGCCTTTAGTTCTCTGCTCCTCACCTAGCCTGCTCACGCCCTGCCTTGAAACCACAGGGCTGAACCTTGTCACCCTCAGCCTGCTCTTCACTTTCTTCTCCACACTTTACCGTAACTGCTTATCAAGGTTGGGGGTGGGGTGGGTGTTGGGGTGCCAGGAAGGCGGGGCTGAGGCTTCACCTGCCTCCTCAGTCCCAGGAGGCCCTAGGGGCAAGTGAATGACTCGGGGCAGTAGTGTGTGACCAGAATGGAAGGGGAGGGGCCCTCCGAAGGGGAAACAGCCCAACTGCCAGCTCCTCCAGGAGAAGTCATTTCCAGAAGCAGAGCGTGCTATCTCTGTGGCCACCTCCACGCCAGCAGAAAAGGAAACCACCCTGTCAAAGCCCCGGGTCGGCTTGCTGTTCCACCCCCCACCCCACCCCCCGCCACGCCAGCAGTTGAGTCAGACCAGCAAAGTAAAACCTAAAATACTCTTAAGCTCATGACTACACAGAACTATTATCAATGAATCAGTGACTGTGGAGTTCCAAGAAATCGCATCATTCTGAGTGAGGAGCAGCTTGAAGGTCAGCACCCTCCTCGGAGGGGAGAGCCAGTGGCCCAGACCTGCCCAGCCCCCAACACACAGGATCCGGACAGGACGCATCAGAAACCTGCGTTACTAACTATTCAACACTCACCCACAACCCCAGTGCCCGCCCACGGGACTGTCACATGGCCAACGGCTGTAACACACACGCTTCTGACTTGATGCCCAAGAAACCGAGTTTCTGGCTTACTCACCGACCCAGAGAGACAGCTATTATTTCTCCACTTAATCAAGACGAAACCTGGAGCCACACAAACTGCACCCATGGAGAGACACAGAGACACACACACACACAAAATGCCCTTTCTGAAAGAATGTGGAATGTCCCAAAGTCTGTCACTAACCAATTCCAGGGACAAAACCATTGCAAAGGACTGCTTCTTACATTCAAACAGAGAAAGGGGAAAGAGGAAATTGCCTACATGCCTTGTGTTCCGGTGAGGACTTTTCCCTGCAGCATTGCCCCATTGTCCCAAGAGGTTGCTGTGGGCACAGCAAAGCCACCCACTGGAATAGACAGACTCCTCTTGTGCTGCTGCACTGCGGGCCCAGAGTGGAGTGGAGAGGTGGCTTCCCCAACCTCGCTCCCACCACCATGGGGAAATTCAAAAGTCCTCTGAGCAACAGGCTGCCAAGAGGCCCCCTCCTACCCTGATTTTATCACCTCAAAGTTCCCCTGAATCACAGCCCAGTTTTGCTAGAACGCTTCCACTGTAACCTACACAGCAAAGCTGTCGGTACCTGGAAGCAGCACGCGTGCCCAGCCCTCCCCCGGCTAGCGCACACACAAACCCAACGGCGACCAAACGAAGGCACAGCTTCGATCACATGGCACAGCCTCGGGATTTATTTTTTCTTTCTCTCAAGGATCAAGTCTCTTCAATAAGAAATCTATTTACACACAAGTGATTGCTTTTTGGTGGCTGTTTTTTCTTTAATATGGACTGTGGCAGGGTTCTCAAGCAGCCTTCTAAAAGACCAGTCTCTGGCTGTCTGGAACAAAGTAAAGAAAATTAATGAAAGGGGGGGGGGACCTTAAGGAAAGAAGCAGTTCAAAGGATGAATGGGCCACCCAAACCACAGCCTCCAGGATCCTGAGATCAGAAGCAGTAGATGGTGCCCGGCTACCACTGCTGACTGCTCTGCTCTGGGAGCACAATAGAAGATCCTGGACCGAACCTACTCACTGCCACTGGGTCGATTTCAATTCATAGGAACCCTACAGGAAGGTGACCAGATTTTAACACTGGTAAAGCGGGACACCATTGATAAAACTCAGATACTGGTGAAATAGCCACATGGCAGCTGAAAACCATATACCCCAGCTTGCCATGCATTCTTTCCAAAAATCGGGGCTTTCGTAAAACACCGCGGGACTCAGGAAAGTTTGCTAAAAATCAGGACCGTCTCGCCAAAAGAGGGACGTCTGGTCACCTTACCAGGGCAGAGAAGAGTGTCCTTGTGACTTTACAAGAATGACTCTTCCTTCTCCTTTCTCCCACGGAGAGGCTGGCTGGTGGTTTCAAACGGCCGACCTTACGGTTATCTGCCTAACAGGGCCCTTAGTCACCCTTCAGACCTCGATCTGAACCCACCCCTGGGGATCATGACCCTTCAGTCAAACCACAGTGAGGCTTATGTAGTAATTAACAACGCCGGTGCCGTCAGAGCAAGCACCCCTCTGACAGATAAGGGGCCACAAACAAAAGTCCAGCGGGCAGAAAGGGGCGGGAGGGCTGAACGACCAGGCAGGCCAGGGAGTAAGTAAGCAGCGCTCTCACAGGGCGGGGGCTTCTAATCACCATCACTGAGCCAAGTGCGCACTGAGTGCTGGAAGGGACGCTAACCGCTCCGGACGCTTTCACACACACCCGATAAAAAACGGTTACCAAAAACAGGAAAAGAAAGAAACAGACCAGGAACAGGCGCTGGCCCCTTGGGTCAACTTGTTCTCGGCAAATGTTTACTTCGAAAGCCCACTTCCCTGCTGACGAGAGCTCTCGCGGTGCTTTCCCAGAAGGCCGGCCCTCGAGCAGCGGCGTGAAGGGGCTGGGAGAGGTTCTCGTCCTCCCGGCCCGAGGGCGCCTGACTCAGGATTGCCTCACGGGCCTGCCGGGCGGGTCCGAGACCTGCGGGCACGCCACCCCGGCTGGGCCTGATTCACGCCCACGTCACCGCGGCCCGAGGCGCGGCGAGAAGGGAGAGCCGGACCCCTCGCGCGGACACCGACGCGACCACGCCCCCACCCTGGGGTCCGGCTCAAGCCCGAACGTGGGTCCGGCCCCCGGAAGGCAGAAGCTGCCCGCTTCTCCAGAGGAAACGGCCGCAGGGAGGCCCGGCGGCTGCCCGCCGACGACGCCGACGCCGGGCCCCGGGCGGGGCGCGGGCTATCGGGCCCCGGGGCGCAGGGAGCGGGGCTCTGCACAGCCGGGACCGGAACGCCGCGCTCCCGCCGGCCGCCCCTCTCACCTCCTGCGCCGGCGGTCTCGGTTCCGCCCCAGGCGGTCCGACAGGCGCCCCAGGAGCGCGGCCAGCCCGGGGCGGCCCGGCAGGAGGCCCAGCAAGCGCCTCCAGAACACCGGCCCCGCCGCCGCCGCCGCCATGGAGACTCGCCGCTTCCGCTTCCGGCGCGCGCAAACTTTATTGACAACGGTGCGCGCGGACACGGCGCGCGTGCGCGTGCGCCTGGCCCTGGGAGTTGGGGGAGTGGGCAAGCGGGTCACGGTGTGCGGGGGATGGAGCCTCAGTTTCCCCCGAGGGGACGCAGGTGAGGCGGGAGTTCCGGCTGTGAGGGCTGCAGGCAGGTGTGCTCAGGTGTGAAACCCGTACACCTGGAGTCACCATTAAACAAAGGCTAGAACTGCCTCTGTGGGTTTCCAAGACTAACTCTTTGAGGGCGCAGAAAGCCGTGTGACCTACTGTGCCACCAGGGCTCGGGAAAGGACGTGGCGGGAGAGTGCAGAGCCGTTACTTTCTCGTGGGGATCACTTTGCAGGCTGGGAGGCAACACCCTTAAGGTGTGAGTTGGGCTCATACAGAACTGGGCTAACTAACACCTGAGTCACCGCGGGACTCTGAGTCCTGGAAAGCCCCCAGCAAGCCCAGGCGAGAAGCACTTTGCACCTGCGGGCCCCAGCGCCTGCCTGCCGCTCTGTGACTCCTCCAGGTGCAATGCGGGAGCGCCTCCCGCTTCCAGCTTCCACAAAAACAGGCTGCCACCGCCTGCCCCGACAGGGGAGGTTCTGTTGCCAGATCCGCTGAAGGGGCCACCCCTGCAAGCTACCGCACTGTGGGTAGCTAATTACTAACAAGGGGGAAGAAACGTAGGACAAATTTAAGGGCCTTAGTATCAGACATAAATATACTATGAACATAATGAAAAGCACCCACGCCGCAGAAGACAAAATAGAGGGGGAGCCTTCTAAAAGCACCACATTGATGTACATCAAAAGACTGAAAACAGAACCCGCAGACTGGGGGGGGGGGAATATTTGGCAATGATTTATCAAGTAAAGGATTAAGTTCAGAAATCTACAGAAAACGACAATAGCTTAATAAGAAAAAATACAAATAATCCAATCAAAAAATGGATACAAGGCACGAATGGATAGACAGTTTACTAAAGGTGATATCAAGGCAGCCAACAAGCGTGTGAAGAAATGTCCTCCCAAAGCCCATCTACAGACCATCTAGTCAGACTGAGCCAAAGGCAGGTCTGCTTTAGCGACAACATCCTTCCTCTCAGGCCGAGACCATTGTAATCTGGATGGATCGAGCTCTGTATGTGGCCAGTGGACCTGTAGACCCACCTGAATTTGTTCTGGGTGTGGGTATCTCTTACTTGTTCCATGGCAGAAATTTCTTCCCTGGCTTTTCGATTGTTGATAGGATTGTTTCTTACTCATTAGTTGTATTTTTGTGTTTATATCATTATTATTTTAGCCTTACCACCTTCTTTCTTTTTTTTTTTTTTTTTAAAGAAAGCCCAGGGGTGGAAAGGTCGCCCAGTCTTTCTCCCTAGGAGCTGCCCGTAGTTTCAATCTGCCGACCCTGAGGATCACAGTCCCATAACTAACCACCGCACCACCAGGGCTCCATCAGTTTTATTTGTCGTTGTTTCGGGTTCCCCAGTTTGTGACGCACAGGAGGAGTGGATGCATGGTGATAAAGGATATAAGGGTTGGTAGAAGATGTGGGGGTGGGGCTTAGGGAAGGAAAGGGTAGTTTGGGTTGAAAAAGTGAAAGCAGGAGTGGGGAGGGAACACTAGAACTGACTGTGATAGCCCAACTCATTCTAAAGGCAATTGAACCGTGGGGGGAGGGAGGGAATGTTCTAAAATTGATGTAGTGATTGGACAATTCTTGTTGATATGACTGAACAAACTATTGTATGATATGTAAATAATGTGCCAATAAAACTGTTGGGGGGGATGTTCTCATTCATTAGCCATAAGAGAAATATAAATTGAAACAAAGAGATACCACAGAACACCAATACTCTTAGCCAAATTTTTAAAACCAAATAATAAATGCTAGAGTGGATGTGGTGAGATTGGAACCCTCATACACTGCTGGTGAGACTGTAGACGTGTGCACCCACCGTGGAAATCAGTGTGGCTCTTGCTTAAACCAAAGCAAACACAAATACCTTATGATTGTGCAACCTCTGTACATGGTACAGGCCCTAAAGAAACAGAAAAAAACCCAAACATAATGTACACCCACATTTATTGTAGCAATTTCTATAGTAGCAAAAAGATGGAAACAATCAGAAGCCCCATCTCCCATCCGTAGAGGAATGAATACACAGATGGCACATCCACACCATAGACCAGTGCACGTCCTTAAAGAGCAATGGTCCGTCTGTCAAACACCTGAAGACCCTGGCAATCAGAGAACAGTACCTGCAGCCACCTTAGTCAAGGTCCTAAAGATGACTTTTATGACACCATTACTACAAAGGCTAAAAGAAAAAACATTCACATCAAAGGGTAAGACTAAAGACAAGGGCCAGGAGTGGGGGCACAGGGTGGGAAGAGATAGACAGATAAGGAGGGAGGAAAGGTGGGGAAAGAAACAGAAGGGGCGTGAATAACACACTGCCCTGGATTTGATGGGCCGGGCTGTGCAGCTACCTGGAAGTGATTTCTCTCTGTACCTATCATATTCCACAAACAAAAGGTAAAGATCAATTTAAATATCTACAAATAAAAACAAAATAAAGTTGTGTGTTTTGTTTTCAAGACTTTTACTGGGGGCTCTGACATCTCTTATCGCAATCCATACATTCCTCCAGTGTGTCAAGCAACTTTGCACATTCGCTGCCATCATCATTTTCATAGAATTCTCTTCCCACTTGAGCCCCTGATATTGGTTCCCCCTGCCCACCGTCCCTCACAAACCCTTGATAAGTTATAGATTATTTTTTCCATATCTTACATCGCTGCCTCTCCCACACTTTTCTGTTATTCAGCCCCATGGGGGGTTGGTTAGAGTTTGATCCTTGTGATTGGTTCCCCCTTTCTCTCCCCACCCTCCCCTAATCCTCCCGATATCTCTATTCTCCTTGTTGGCCCTGAGGGGTTTATCTATCCTGGATTCCCAGTGTTACAGGCTCTTATCTGTAGCAGTGTGCATGCTCTGGTCTAATCCGATTTGTAAGGTAGATTTGAGGTCATGATAGTGGGGTGAAGGAAGCACCAAAGAGCTAGAAGAAAATTGTGCTCCATCAGTGCTATACTGACCCCTGACTGGCTCATCTCTTCCCTGTGACCCCTCTGTGAGGTGATGTCCAATAGTCTACAGATGGGCATTGGGTCTCCACTCCATGCCCCCCGCCCCATTCACCTTGGGTATGGTTTTATTCTGGGTCCTCGGTACCTGGTACCTCATCTCATCGACACCTCATGATCGCACTAAGTGTAGTTTTCCACTTGACGGGCCTAGCCCAAGGAAATGAATGCCAAACTCCCTGCAGGGCTGTGCATGTCAGCGGTGCTCGTGAGAGCCAAAACGTGGAAGCAGCCAACAGTGGAGGAGCCAGCTACATACATAATGGGGCAGCCAGGTGTCGTCGATAGGCCAACCTCCCGAAACTCGCTGCCTTCCAAGCAATTCCAACTCATGGAGCCCTCAGAGGACAGGGTAGACCTGCCCTTGTGGGTTTCTGAGACTGGACTTTGCACTGGAGCAGGAAGACTCATTTTTTCCCTTCAGAGCAGCTGGTGGTTTCGAACTACTGACCTCATGGTTAACAACCCAATGCTGAAGCCACTGGGCCACCAGGTTCCTAAGGGATTAAGAATGTTTAGGGGTATAAGAGGTAGAAAAGGCAGACTAACAAAGGGTAGTAGGGAGGTTATCTCCTTGTGTTAGAAATTGGAAGGAGAAACTGTGTTGTGTGTGTGTGTGTTGTGTGTTGGCACGCATGCACAGACAGACTGAATGTAAGTACAGGGCAGTGTTAGTTAGTGTTGGTTGTTTGGTCTTTTTAAAGAGTTTCCAAATTGTTTACCATCAGTGGGGATTTCTGATTTTAATATGTTTAAGGCGATTTACAAACCCAAAGTGGAACTGGATTCATTTCCATCCTTCCAAGTAAGAAAGGGTGAGTCACGGAACAGTTCAACTTCCAGGAATCAGCATGAGACCACCCACTTTGCACCATGCCTGGCACCCGGAAGGAGCCCTGGTGGATCCCACACTGAACTGCTAACCCCTCAAGGCTGGCCGTTGAAACCCAGCAGCTGCTAGGAGGGAGAGAGGCGAGGCAGTCTGCTTCTGTAAGGACACGCAGGCTGGGAAACACAGAGGCAGCTCTACTCTATCCCATAGGCCCCTGTCAGTCAGACTCCATTCCCGGGCTGTGGATCTGGGAACAGGATCATTGCACCCTCAATGCTGCTCAATCAATGTGAGCACGATGTGGTCCACCAGAGCAGGGAGGTCACCGCGAATCTTGCTGGATGCTTCCGTGTGCTTCTCTGAGCTGTCTGTGTGAGGCATCTGAGTCGACGAGGGACCACGGGCACGTCCCACTGGGAGCTTCCAGTCCAACATCGATCAACGGGGCTCAGGAGGGGGAGGGTATTGAGAGTGTGATAAGTTAAATTAACGAGTATTTGCACTGAACATAAAGAAGCCATGGCGATGTTATGATTAAGCACTGAGATGCTGAACAAGAGCTCAGTGGTTCAAATTCACCAGCTGCTCCCAGGAGGAAGATGTGGCCTTCTGCTTCCATAAGGATTGTCAGCCTTGGAAGTCTCAGGGGACACTTCCTCCCTTTCCTAACGGGGCACCAGGACTCAGAACCCATTTCCTAAGTATAGACATCAGGGGGGGATCCAGTACCTCGGAAGGCCACATGCTGAGCCTCTGGCCATTGTCAGAGAAACAAACCCACTGGAGCGGAGGCCGGCTCAGAGCGACCCAACAGGGCAGGGTAGACCTGCCTCTCTGGTTTTCCCAGGCTGTCACTCTACCGGAGCAGAGCCCTCATTTTTCTCTGGCAGAGCTGCTGGTGGGTTCGAACTGCTCATCTTGCAGTTCCACAGGCCAAAGCATTATCCACCATGTCGTCAGGGCTCTCTGGCTTGGGCACAAACGAGGCCCCAAATCTCAAACATCATCTCAGGAGCCCTATTAACTCTTAAACAGGATCAAGACCAAGAGTAAGACCCATCATGGGAGTGGGGGGGTGGGGAGAGTGTGGCCAAGAGGTTCTAATGACGTCAGAGGGTTTAACAGACTCGAGGCTTCAGGAAGACAGGAGACAAAGGAAACTCTGAAACATGACTGACAGCAGATCAATACAGCACCGCTGCCGCAGGACTATCGACATGGGAACAGCATCATGATTGAGTCATGCCTATTTTTCGAGGCATAAGAGTTTATAAGATTGCTCCAGGGCCTTCCAACCTAAAGCAGGCCTCCTGACACCTTAACCCAGTACCCTAACCTCCATCAGGAACACACCCAGGCCAGCCCCTAAAGGAAACTGCCCCGCCCTAAACTGTCTGTGTGGGTGGCAGTAGGCCACTTTCTAATGCACTCTGCTGCAGGGCAAGGCTGTTCACATTCCAGGTTAAAGGTCAGAAGGAATTCACTGGCGGCTTCATCCACAGGGAAACCCTGCGAGTGTATTTCAGGCTTTCACGGTCCCCCTTCGCCTTCTGCAAACCTGGTACTCAGGAGTTAAACCCTTTCCCACTTGGAACAGGTCCATCACCAGCGAGAATCGTGAATGTGGCGCTGCAGAAGAATATTGGAAGGACCGTGGACTGCTGAAAGGACAAACTGATCCGTCTTGGAAGAAAACTGGCCAGAGGCCCACAGTGGCAAGACTTGAAGACTTCGCCTCACGTGCTTTGGACATGTTGTCAGGAGAGACCAGTCTCTAAAAAGGACCTCATGCTTCAGAAAGTGGGGGGGCAGCAAAAAGAAGATCAGCAAGAGATGATGGGTACAAAGGCTGCAACCAGGGATTCAACGTGGAGCCAGTGGCGAGGGTGGTGCTGGCCGAGCAGGGTTTCCTTCTGTCATGCAAAGGGACATTATGGGTCGGAACCGACTGGCTGGCTTCTGACAACAGGAACCAGGGTGAGACAAGTGGGACTTCTCCCAAGGAGCTGTGCCTGGAGAGGCCACAGTGTCAGAGCCTAAGCAAAGCTTTCACTGGATGTGTGCGCTTGCTAAGAGTGCAGGCATGCTTGCTAACAGGAGGATGCAGCCGAATGCATTGGTGAGAAATAAGCGGGAAGATCAGACACTCATCCACCACAAGGTGCCCTAACGCCTGCCTGCGGAGGTACCTGCAGCAGATGCCACACCTGCTGCTGAGAGTGCTGAGTCTACACCTCCATGATCTCAGACCCAAGGGCCTCTATCCCTGCTCAGCCCACCGCACACACCTCCCACCCGCACCCTCTGACTTCCCGCGAGTGCCCTTCACTCCTTCCTGGACAGGAAGTGCCAGGGTTAGAAAGACAGGGTTGAGGGGACCCAGGACAGACAGTGTGGCTCCTCCAACGGAAAAGGAAACTCATTCAGTGGGAGTCCAGTTGACGTCAGGGGGTGGGGGAGCCTGCCCCCAGATAACAGGTTGCTCTCAGAAAGGAAACAGCAGGAAATTTGCAGCCCAGGTCCCAGGCCTCGCTGTCTGGGGTTCACACCATTTTGGGAACTGGGCCAATGCACAAGGCAGCCCCAGGCCCGAGCCTGCTCTGTGGGAGAAGGTCTCTCCTAAAGACCAGGCTGCCAGCAGAGCCCTGCCGGCCAACCCCCTGGGCCTCCAGAGAGAAGGTCTTGTCTCAGTTGGCACAGGCGCCCTCCCCAGGTGCCCCTGGGCACCAAGCCCTCATTTTCTAGGGAACGGAGCCCGCCGAGAGAGACTGGATTGTGTCCCCACCAAAAAAAGTCCATGCTGAAATCCTAATCCCCATAAACTGGAACCTGTAGGTATAAATTTGATAATTGTAAAGCTGGCAGTTCAAACCCACCGGCCGCTCTGTGGGAGAAAGACGAGGCTGTCTAGTTCCATAGAGATTGACAGTCTCAGAAACCCTATAGAGATCAGAATTGACGGGTCAGCAGTGTTTCTTTGGTTTGGGTTCACAACTAGGGATAAGGAGCCCTGGTGCCGCCATGGGTCAGGCACTGAGCCGCTTACCTCCAGGTCGGGCAGTTGAAGAGAGGTGTTCAGAGGGAGAAAGACGAGGTGGTCTGCTCCTGTACAGTCACCATCTCAGAAACCGTGGGGAGCAGTTCTACCCTGTCCTGTGGGGTCTGAGAGAGGCGATGGGTTTGTAACTGTGGCCCAGTTAGAAGTAACCTTTTCTAGGGTATCGGAGTGAGGTTCTACCACAGCAGGGTGGGACGAGCGTCTGAGTAATAAAAGGCGCAGCAGAAACACACCCACACACACACCCCATGCACGCACGCACGCACTCACACAAACACTCGTGTGTGTGCACAGAAGACACTGCCTTCTATTGAGGTGCATCTTTCCTTTCTTCCTTCGGAGAGGGGAGCCCCAACGAGGACGATCCTCCCCAAGATGATGGACACAGCGGCGGCAACAAGGAGCTCAAAGCGGAAACGACTGTGACCGTGGCCCAGGAGCAGGCAGCGTTTCATTCTGTTGGGTACAGGGTCCCTGTGGGTCCAAACAGACGCAATGGCACCCAGCAGCACCGGGCTCTGGAGGAGCACAGGGGGTGTAGTGGTTACAAGTCAGGCTGCTCACCACAAGGTCAGCAGTTTGAAACCACCAGCCACAGCTTTCTACTCTGTCAAGAGTTATTGTCTTGGAAACCCAGAGGGCAAGTTCTATAAGGCTTCTGGAATGGTTCGTACCTCGGTTCTTGCTTTGTCATGCTGAAAGAATTCACTCAGCAGAAGCACTTTTGTAAATCAAGTGGCTTTTATGAGGGAAAGGCAAGTTTCAGGTAATCGCCAGAAATCCCAGGACCAAGAGCAGGAAATCCCAAAAGAGCGCCCTGAGAGGGAGGCCGGACCTCAGGGCCTGGGGAGGCACGTGTGCGCCCCACCCACCCTCTGACCTGCAAGTGTGCACCTGAACACGAGTGGAATCAAAGAGAGAAGTAAGAAAAAAAGAAGAACCAAAAACTTGGCCTTTCTGTGGCAGGCTCTCTTGGCCTCCAACTGGGAGGCGTGGTTGAAGATATTGGCTGACTTCATTGGCTGAGGTTAAGTGCACCTGGGTGAGGTCATGTGGCCAGGACTAGTCTGTGCATCCAGGTGGACCTCCCACCTGGGCCCAGGTTGCCTGTGTCTGCGCCTGCTCAGTTTGGATCTTGCCATAGGTGTCTGGTGGGTGCCTGATTTCTCTGGAGGCCCTTTGTGGTGGCCCTATGCAGGCATCTGGGGAGAAAAACCCCCTTTCTCACTGTTCTGGGACCTAACAGTTCTACCCCTTCCCACAGGGCAGGGTGGGAATTGATTGGAGGGCAGAGGGTTTGAGTCTTGGGGTGTTTTTGAATCAGCTCACAGCAATCCCGGCCACAGGAGACCGTGGGCGTGGTGCAGCATTTCATTCACGGGACCCAGTGGACAGCAGTGGGCGTGGTCCTGTCTTAGGAAATGACCCAGAGCTCTCCCTTCTGCTGAGAAGTGTCTTTGCCCAGGTCCGGGCAACCTTCCAGCTACATCTTCCCAGACCCCGGCAGCGCATATTCCTGGCCTTCCTTTGGTGTTGCCAGGTGCCAGCGAATCAGTTCCAAAACCGAGAGATCCAACACACAGCAGAAAGAAACGCTGCCCGGCCCCGCACCCGCGCCATCTTCACAATTGTCCCTGCTTGAGCCCGTGGTGGAAGCCACTGTGTCCATCCATCTGGTCCCGTCCAGGGCCTTCCTCTCCTTGACCGCCCCTGGACGTGACCGAGCATGTCCTTCTCCAGAGACTAGTCTCTCCTGACCACACCCTTGGTCTTTCTGTGTAGCGGTCATCCAATACTCATGATTATTAGCTCCCCATTCCCCCCATCAAAGCACATGAGGCGAAGTCTCGCCATCCCTGCCACCAAGGAGCATCCTGGCCGAACATCTTCCAGGACAGATCTCTTGGTTCTTCTGGCGGCCCACGGTCCTTTCAAGATTCCTTGCCGGCACCATAACTCACATGCATCAGTTCTTTGGTCTTCCTTATTTCTCAGTCCCCGGGAGCATGCCCTTGGCCAGTTTTGAGTCAAGGATGGGGCCTGGTCCCCAGACCAAGGTTCCGCATGCACGTCGAAGCCATGTGGACAGACCAGGGCTCGCAGTGTCGGGGACACCCCATGAGACTTGCCCACCCCAGAGTGGGAGCTAACTGTGAGAAACGTTGTTGAAATCCTGGACTCCATATCGGTTCCTCTTGGCAACTGGCAGGTCCGTGCAAAGCCCTGAGCGGGGCCCAGACCCAGATGGCTCTCTCAAACGTGACCTGGGGCAGCCGATGGCCTCATCCCTGCGGAGTTTACCAATGGTCTACCACGGGCTTTCATGCAACGAACGCTCCAGAAATCCAATTTGTGCTCATGTTAGCTCGCGCTCTTGTTGGATTTTGCAAAACTGGGCTCCCTGAGATAAATCTGGCAAAAGGGGGAGGGGCGTACCTCACTGCCCCTCCACAAACATTTTATCCTGGAGTTGGAAAGCCCCCTCCCCCGTGCCTCATTGGCTGAGAACTTTGGGGCTAACAAGCTAAGAGGTTTCTCCCTCCAGACAGATGCCCTCCCTCCCCACCCCCCAGCTGCCTGGACTCCAGTCTTCCTCAGCACAGCCGTCAGCTGGTGCCCTGGAGACTTAGCCTCTTCTGATTGACAAAGATGGACTGGCCTGGTGACTTACGTCTCACTTAAGGATGGCTGACCTGTTGCTCTCCCACCCACTTGCAAACCTCAACGTGAAGGCCGCCTATCTGGAATGTGAATTAGAGCTTCGGTTTGGGGCACTGGGTTGGCAAGGGATGTGCTGCAGCAGGATGTGCTCTGCTGGGGGGTCCTAACTCCACCTGGAGTCTCCCTGTGGATCCAGTCCCACCCCCTCGGCCCCACAGCAGCCTAGTTCTTTCTGATCTTGGCGCTCTAGCAGAGTTGTGTTTGGAAGTGGCTGAGGACCACTCCCTTAGCCAGCTCAGATACTTGCCTGAGCTTGTCCTGGATGGAAGCCTCAGGGCTGGGAGTCGTACCTCAACTCAGGTCAGGAGTCCTCCCCCAACCAAGCTGGGGGGGCCCTGCACCAATCTTGTAGCTTTTCCTTCTTTTAAAATATGCTAACAGACCTTCTTCAAAACAAACAAACATGTAATCTACATATCACACAATTCATTGGCCCAACCATTAAAGAGTTTGTAATCATTACCACGATTGACTTTAGAACATTTCCTGCATCCCAATACTCTTTATTATTAACTCCGCATGCCCACCCCCCACCCCGGGCTTGTAAGCTTTTTTATCTCCCGGCGGTGAGTACCGAGAACCAAGACACGGGTCTCTTTCCCGCTTCTGCAGTCCCGCCTGCGCTGTGCTGTCCTATCTCCATGGCCACATTTTCGTGCCACCATGAGGGTCTCATGCTAATGTTGCCCTCACCCGATGGCTGATTTTTGCCCTGTTTCAAGCGTAATCAATAGATCTCCATACAAGCACATTTGAACTTGGGGTCAGTTTTCCCCGAAAACTAAGGGGCTGACCCACGCCCTCAGCCTTCACACACGCACACACACACACCTTCCATCACCCTGGAGTAATCTCATCTCCGCTGGCCTGTTTCTCAGTCTTAGCTCGGGGCATGTGGACCAGTTGGAGTGACACAATGGATGCATCAATGGACTCAAACATGAAGGTGGCACTAGACCGGACCGGGCACGAGGTCACTATGGGTCAGAACTGACTGGATTCCCATCACTGATAATCACTACAACAATCCTGGATAATCCACCCCCACCCCCCCCAAAAAAAAGACTCAAACCCAGCCCACCCAGCATAAAGCAGGGTGCTGCTCTTGGAAGAAAGAGGTTAGTGAAATGTTTCTTAGAGGGTCATAGATTAAATATAAACAACTAAATCTGATTATGTTCCAATAAAACTATATTGACGGAAACAGAACCGGTTGTGGCCCATGGACTGTCTTTCGCCAGTCCCCAACACCCTTAGACTTTCCCCTGAGCCGCATCTCTGCCAGGCTGGGCAAGGAGGCAGTCCTGGGACCAGAACCCTGAGTTGGCTGGAGGTTCGGGGATCCCAGAAGCTGGAGGGTCCAGGGAACAAGCTGACGGAGCAGCAGAGCTCACATCGGCGAACAGGGGCCAGGAGGCTCGGAGCCAGTCTAGATCACTTTAAAATGCTGAGACTCTTGACATCCGCAAAACCCCACACCTCTGGCTCAGTGACTGCTGGCCACAGAGAGGCCCGGGGAACCTGGCATTTGACCACGGAGCCAGAGCCCAAATTTCTGGAAATGCCTGGGGCGGAGAGGCTGGTTCCTAGCTATCTCTGGTGAGAGAAGAGGACAGCTCTGGCTTCCAGGGGATCTTGGCTTCTTGTGGTGTGGCAGGAAGCCAACGCCAGCCCCAGAGAGGAGAGAGGCAGCTCTCCTGAATCTGCCCAAGTTGTGGGGAGACATGGTCATCCAGCCAGCACCTTCGGGGGGGGGGGGAACCCCAGGGGGCAAACCAAGCAAACAAGCAAGCAGCTGGGCTGGGGTGGGGACTCTCCCTGCCCTGTTTCTCACTGCCCAGCCCCTGCTGCAAAGTCCAGGCAGGAGGCTGAGGGTGGCCACCGGGTGGGCAGCAGAGTCTTGCTCTGGACCAGCCTTGCTGAAGACCAGGCCAGATCCCACAGAGCTGGAGCAGGTGGGAAGGGTGCTGTGGACAATGACCCTCATGTGACTTCTTCCCAGCCTCTTGGAATTAGGGGAAGAGATTAAAAAGAAATCCCCCAAAGACAATTGCTCTCTGTGCTTGCAGCCTAAGGAGGGGGCGCCGGGGCAGGGTGGGCTGGAGCAGTCTTCTCAAGGCCCAGCCTCATACAGGGAAGAGCAGGACAGGGAGAGAGGGCAGGGCTATGGCCTGCATGGAGCTGGAGGGCCAGCTGGGACAGGCTGTGTATGACTGCCCCAGAAAAAGTCTCAAACTCATCAGGAGTCCTGGGCAGCCTGCTTAAGTGGAAACCAAATAATGACTGAGAGGAAGCTTCCAACTCTACCCTGGGCCGAAACAGAAAGGCCTGGAAACTTGCTTCCAAAGGGCCGCAGCCTGAGAAGTCCTGAGAGCTTGGGGGGTGGGGGGTAGGTGGGAGGGGTGTCTTGCTCCGCAGCAAGTTGGGTTTCCAGGAATGGGGACCCCACCCATAACCATTGGCATTTTTTTTTAATGTGAAAAGTCTTCGTTTCTCAATGTTGACCCATATTTTTAAAAACCCTGAACAAGCCAATCACATCCCCAAGAGTTGTACACCCATGACCTTTCTGAAGCCCTTTTGTGTGCCCAAGGTACCAGGGTGCACGATGTAAACCATGTGACGGTTTGATCCTGTCACAAAGAGCACAGACAGACCCAGAAGACAGAGCGGAGCTGCCCAAGGCATCTCCAAGGCTGTAGGTCTTTATGGAAACAGATGAACACAATCTTCTCCCACGGGGCGGCCAGGGGGCAGGTTTGAACCATCAACTCTGCTCGGCAGCCTAGGGCTTGAATGACTTTGGTGCTGCCAGGATCTTTGCCCACTCCCCTCAAAGTCCATTGTCAGAATTCAGGGGGTGTCCTGCCCCACATGGAGGTAGAATGGTAGACCTAGCTCCTCAGCTCTGAGGCTGTCTCAGGCTGAGCTTGGAAGAAAGTGGGCTAAGACCTCGGTGGGTAGGAGGGAGCTGTGGAAAGGGGACATCCTGGGGCCAGAGAAGGGAGGGAGGAAGAGGGACTAGCCAGAACCTGGGCAGATTTTCTGCATTTTGCTGTGTTTCAACAGGGAGAACCCTCTGGGCCTCAGCTTCCCAGCCACCCAAGCACATCACTTCCTCTGGGAAGCCCCTCGGGGGCTCCGTCTCCCCCCCAGGGGAATGTGCTGTCTAGTCATCCGGAGTCACAGCTACCCTCTGGGGCAGAGAAGTGCACACAGTGTCTCCTAGGCTGAAGTCCTCAGGCCTGAACTGGAAGGTTGGTGTTTCAATACCATCAGCGGCTCCTCAGGGACAAGATGTGGCAGCCTGTCCCCCGAAAGAGGACAGTCTTGGAAGCCCTGCCCGGGGACGTTCTACTCTATCCCACAGTCGGAATTGAGGACACCCAGCCACCACAAGCTTTTCTTTTGAGCAAAAGGCGTTGTCCACCCGACACTTGGTACACGTTCTGCTCTGTGGCAGCCCTCGGCCCACTCCCCCTGGGTTTCCATCTCTCCCGTCCTTTGCTGCCTTCTCAACATGTTCCCAGGCGCACACTGCCCTTTGCTCTCTTGTGGTTGGTTCCGGCGACTGCATACCTCCCTGATGTGATCACAGACAAGATCACTGGATTTAAAACACAACAACAAGACGTATTGCCATCGAGTGGATGCCAACTCATAGGGACGTTGTAGGACAGGATAGAGCTGCCCCCGTGGGTTTCTGAGACTGTTAACTCTTTATGGGAGTAGAAAGCCTCATCTTTGTCCATTGGCACAACTGGTGGCTTCGAACGACTGACTTTGTAGACTGCAGCCCAACTCGTGACCACTGTGGCTCCGGGCTCCTCGATCACCATATAGCCCTCCTGCCTATTGTTTGGCTCCCAAAGGGCCCTGGTGGTGTAATGGTTACATGTTGGGCTGCTAACCACAAGATCAGCAGTTTGAAGCTACCAGCCACCCTGCCAGACAGAGACCAGGCTGTCGACTCCCATATAGAGTTAGTCTGGCAAATCCACAAGCACTGTTAGTTCTAGCCTGCCCTCCAGGGTTGTCATAAGTCGGGGCTGACTTGATGGCAGTGAGTTTGGGAGCTTATTGTTTGGCTCACTGCCATCTGGCTGCTTTTGACCCATGGCAACCCTATTGGGCAGAGTAGAACAGATGTGGTGGGTTTTTGAGGCTGAAAATCTTTATGGGAGTAGAAAGTTTCATCTTTCTTCTGACGAGGGACTGGTGGGTTCGAACTGCTGACCTTGTGATGAACAGCTGAACACTAACCCACTACTCTAGAAGAAACACTGGTGGCAGTGGCCCGTCGTAAGCCTGGGACTGCTAACTGCAAGGTTGCTGGTTCAAACCCACCACCCGCTCCTTGGGAGTAAGTTGAGGCATTCTGCTCCAATAAAGATGTACAGCCTCGGAAACCCTATATAGGTTCACTGTGAGTCATAATTGGCACCGAGTTTTATTGTCTGACTCTAACAGCCATCCTTAAGGAGTAGCTATTCAGGCCTTCTCTCCCATGGAGACGCTGGTGGATTGGAACCTTTGACCTTCCAGCTCCTTCCCAGTGGATCCGAGCTCCCAGTTTGTGCTCAGACATCTCTGGGCACTCCTCCTTCATGCTACCTGGGATTAATTCATGGTGACAGCAATCTTAGAAGTGTTGCCATGAGTTTCATCCAAAGTGAGAGAGACCAGGTTGATTCCAGAAACTCTTAAGTCTATTCTGCAAGCAAGAGAGGGGGTGACAGTTGGGTTGGGCACCTCCAACTGGCTCCAAATAGCCAGTGAAAATCAAGTAGGCGGCACACCGGGAACTATGGGACAAAAAACAGGTTTTCAATGGTCACAGGAAACAATCAGTCCCCAGAGAGCCGGTTTCTCAAAGGTCATAGAGAACCATGACCTATACCTACATGTCCCTGGGATTCCCAGATTTCCAGGCCCTGACGCATCATAGTCCATTGCTTATCTATACCCAGGGGAAGCTTCCTGCCTGGTTATCTTAATGACCCTGCTTACTGCCTTCCGGAGACCATCCCTACCTATGATGATGACGCTTAAAAGGAATTTTTACTGCCAGGGAGGGGGCTGATAGATTTTGGGTTTCCAAGAACTAAATCCTGAATGAGGAATGATGTTATCTTGCCAGTATTTGTGATAAACAGCTGGTTAGCCCTGTCATGTCCCCCTCCCTATCTATCAGAAGAATCTGGACTTTCCAAGAGGAATCTGAGCTCCTGGAGGCCCAAACTATAGGAGAACGAAAGCGAGCACATTAACTGAGTGTCTACTGGCTCACAGTGACCCTGTGGAACAGGGTAGAACTACCCCGGGGGCTCTGAGAAATGTCCCGGGAGCTGCTGGTGGCTTCCAACTGCCGCCTTTGGAGTTCCCAGCCCAGCACATAACCCACTACTCCACAAGGCTCCTGTGGGAAGGGGGACAGAAGAGATCCTGGCATCCCTACGCCCACCCCACAAACTTTCTGCAGCCCCTGCGGATTCCCCTGCCCCCAGCACAGTCTCTGACACGGGGTCTCAGGACTCGTCCATTTGAGAGGGTCAGGGCAGCATCACAGCAAGCCCACGGGACAGAGAGGAACGGCCCCCTTGGGCTGCCTCATCTTTCCCCCAGGAGCATGGAGCGCGACTGGTGCTTTCAAACTGCCGACCTTCTGGTTAGCACCGGCACTCCTTACCCACTTGGCCATGGGGACTCTCAGCAGGGGAACAAAGGCACGCACAGGGAGGCTCCACTCCTCAGAATCAGCAACCACTGGCCCCAAGGACAACCTTCTTAAGGGTTAAAAAAACAAGGAAGAAAAAAAGAATGAGTGGATAGTTTGGTAAAAATCAGCCGCACAAAAAAAAGGAACAAGAAATGGCTCCAGGGAGGTCCTGGCCACTCCAGATGACACCAACCTTTGCTTACAAATCCAGGGAGCCAGAGGAAGCTATAGGGTCCCCAGGAAGGGGAGGGGACTCAGGGAAACTTACCTCTGAGGGTCAGGGTGAGGGTCTTGTGGATCAGGGAGCAGCGGGGACTAGAGTGTCATGGGTGGGGGGGCCACCCCACTGCCTGGTGGGGTCTTCCACCCTCACGACACCTGGGCCACTTCTCTGCTGTCCAGGCTGCAGAGAAGTGGGAAGCTAGAGAGAGTCCCTGTTTCCCTCTGAACTTGTGAGCGTCTGCGCCCTAAAGGGAAGCCACAGCACACAAGGGCTGAGGCTTCACAGGCTGACTGGGCTCCAGAGGCGCTCTTGGGGGTCTTGCCCACTGTAAAGAGGCGCCCAAGCTACAGGGGTCCCTAATCCAAGTGCTGGGGGTCAGAGCCCGGGCTCCTGGGAGACCTAGGCTGGTGTCCTGCAGGGTGCTGTGCAGGGATCAGTCACACCCACTCAGCCCCCCTCCACCACCACCATGGGCAGCTCTGACCCCACCAGGGGCATGGGGAAGGGAGCAGGATCGTGCCCTTGTGGACTAGCAAAGCCTCCCTACTGGGCCCCTCCCGGGCATGGCCACTTCAGCACCAGGCCTTCCGCCAGGCCTCATTTGCATTGTAACCCAGCTGGCTCACCACAGCCTGGCTTCCCAGAACTGCCCTGTCCCCTCATCTCTCTCCCACCAGCCAGGGCACAAGCGCACCGCAGGGCAGGGCAGCAGCTGCTTTAGGGAAAAGAAAGGGCTCCTACCCGCAGCCGGGAGGACAGAGCTGGTTTGTTGGCCAGGGGTCACAGTCACGGGAGACAGTGGGCTGCAAGGTAACCCCCTCCCCTCCCCATCCCCAATCAGAACTTGAAACAGATGTAAATTCCTTTAGGGATGAGGGGAAAGCATTCCCCCACTATGTTCTGCCTGTGGATGCCCCCACTCACCCCCCCAGAACTACCCTTATTTGCCCCTCAACCCCCCCCATGGGTGAAAGGCTGGGCCAAGCCAGGGAGGGGGCCCTCCACAGGCAGGCATGATGGTCCAGTCCGCCCCCCAAGAGAGACCAGAACTCCAGGAATGTGGGCAGTAGGGTGGGTGGTGGGCAGTGGGAAGATGGTGTTTTCTTTCCCTCCCTTCTGCAGGGTTTCTGGGAAGTACCAGAGGCCGGCAGGCTGGGCCCAGACTCCACCAACAGAGACTTCTGATGCCAAAACTTCTCCTTAGCCCTGGCCCCTCCCCCCAGACCCAAAAACTGGAATGTGGCTTTCCAGTCCCCAGGCCACTGTCCCAGCCCTCCTCCTACCCCCATCCCTGGGTAATCCTGAAGGAAGGCTCTCAGGGTCAGCCTGGTGTGGGACCCCTGAGCCTTCCTCAGTCCTGGATCGGTCAGCTGGGCAGCAGAAACTACTCTACGGAGCCAGCCCCCCTCTCCAAGTTCCCCTGGTAGAGCACCCAGAAAGAGCAGGAGAAGGGCCTGCCAGGAGGTCGTCCGGGCAGCTGCCCAGCATGGACATCAGGGAGGAAAGCAGGGCCTTTTAGTCCCATAAAGAGTGACATCTGTCTTGGGGACCCACGGAGCAGTTCCACCCTGTCCTGTGGGGCGGCTCTGAGTCCTCACCAACTCCATGTCAGTGCATGTGGTTTCTGACCGGCCTGCTGCCGGTGCCTCTCCATCACTTGACGAGAAACTCCAGGAGGGCAGGTGACAGTTAAAAAAAATTTTTTTTTCCATCTGGGAGACAGACTGAAGTTGGGTTCCTGGCTGGTACACCTCCTGGGCAGCCCCTCCCCTTCAACAGCTGAGGCCTGGATGTTACTGAGCAAGTGGTAGGCAACTGGACATCCCCTCAGAGGGACCAGCAAGGCCCGGTGATCTACTGAAAATCAGCCAGAGTAACCCCTCTGGGTCTCAATGGTGGGACCCCATTGGATGTGGTGCCTCCAAGACACCCCCACTTCACTCTCCCGCCGCCCCGTGCCAGGGGCCAGTCCACCACACACACACAAAGCCCTGGGATGGAGGGAGCCTTTAGCACAGGGAAGTCCCAGGTCAGCCTGGGACAAGATGAACCCCAGTGTCCACTCCCAGGCTGGCTGGAGAGCTGGTGACCATCTATGTTCACAGACTTGTGGCCCACCCCCCAACCTTACCCCCAGTTCCAGGGCCCTCTCCCCAGGAGCTGGCACCCAGGGGTTCCTCCACCAGGTCTGGAGATGGGCTTGACGTGGGCTTGAGTAAGCAGAAGCCCTGAAGGCAAACAAAACCACACCAGCTTCCCCTCCGCGAATGACTCTTCTTTATCTTTATGACCAAGCACCTTTGCCTGGAAACAGGACTGACTTCAGAGAAACTGAGCGCGGAGGGAGCGACTAGGGAAAGCAGGGAGCCTTCTACAATCCCTTAGGCAGGAAAGCAGCGGATAAGGAAGCAGGCAGGCTTTGCTTCGCCTGGGGTCTCTGGAAGAGAGCCCTACACCAACCCAGGTGGCGCCGCCCCCTTCCCAGCAATGCTGACTCCCCTTCTCTTTGTCTCCAGATTAGCTAACCCAATAATCCCTGGTGCTTCCCTTACCCACATCCTGTATCCCATCTAGCCCGGCAGCCGGGAGCCCTGAAGGAAGGCCCAGTTATCTGAGACAGGAACCAGGGATGATCTGCCCTTTCCACGATTTTGTTCTCTGCATTCAGCATTACAAAGAGGGAAAGAAAAAGATTCCCTCCCTGCCCTCCAGGGGTGGTTGTTTTGCTGGTAGAGTAGGGGTGGGGTGGGGTGGGGTGGGGAAATGGAGTCCTAGGAGGGAGTAGGAGCAGTCCTGGGGGCAGCTGGAATCCTAGCGCTCAGCCAAGGAGGAAGACGGCCCCAAACAGAGGAAGAAGGGAGTGTGAAGGCCAGGCTGGGAACTTTGGATTCTTCCCCCAGCCTTCGGGAATGACCAGAGAGATGAGAAAACCACTGGGAAGCTTGGTGCCCCGTTGTTGTGAGGGCTATGGGGAGCCAAGCAGCCTTTTGGGAATGTTCCCCAAGACTGACACAAAATACACCTAGTTCTCTGCTCCTCGCACCCCCCAAATCTCCCCTGCCAAGTCTTCAAATAACACTAGAGGAACTCCCTCCCACTGAGCACTTACAGCAGGTGAGCCACCTTCCTGAGCCCTCTGCAGGTCTCAGCTCACACTCACTGCCACCGGTCAATTCCGACTCACAGCAGCGCTGCAGGACAGAGTAGAGTGGTCCCCACGAGTTTCAGAGGCTGTCGAGCTTAAGGGGAGCAGAAAGCCTCACTGGTTTCCCTGGGGCAGCGGGTGGGTTTGAACTGCTGACTTTGAATTTAGCAGCCCAATGTGTAATTCACTACACCACCAGGGCTCCTTAGAAGTTTGAGACAATGACCTCTGATTTTCAATGAAATGGGTCGGGCTTTCTCTCCACCTTAAGCTTTAGTTAGTCTCGGAAATTCAGCCAGCAGTTCTACCCCATCTTATCTGGTTGCTGTTAGTGGGTATATCAACTCAACCGACCATAGTGAGTTTGGCTTGGGTTTATCTGGTCCCAGCCTACCTCCCACCACCTGCCCTGTCCTTCCAGAACCTTCTCCAGCCCATGCAGACCTTCCCCTGCTGGCCCTGCCAGTCCTTGATGCTGGCTGGGACCCACTCTAAGCTCCCAGCCAACCACACAGGTCACTGCTCTGCCCCATCCCTGAACTCGGCTTCCCTTAGGCCCCAGGAGATTGGGTACTGGGACTGACAGGTTTCAGAGGTATATTTCATGGACCAGACTGGATTCTCGACGCACCCCCACTCCCACCTTAAAAAATGAGCTCTCACAGGACTGTCATTCCAGGGGACGCTAGTGATACCCATGGCTTTCTGGTGCCTCCCAGTACTGGGGCCTGATCCGAGCGGAGGCTCTGCTCCAGGAGGCCGGTGGAATAAATGGATGAATGAACTGGCTATGTCAGAGCAGTGTAACTTACAAAGCACTCTCCCGCCTGGCCTCCATTAACTGCAGGGGCCATTCCTTCTGCGTCAGCCTCCAGGCTGCTAAGCACAGAAGTGGACTTTCACTGAGCAGTCTCAATGGACACAAATGGGCAGCCCTCAGAGGTTCCCGATCCTAGAGGAAGGGCGAGTCCCTTTCCTGGGTCTGCCAGCATTTGGAGGGCAAACACTGGGTCCGATTCATCTCTTCATGCCCAGCCCAGTGCTACCAAGTTAAAGAAAGAAAAAACTGCATGGGCTTTGACCCCTGGTGCCCAGTGTGTCACAGTGGGACTGGGCTCCTGAGGGTTTGCGTGGGCTGATTTGGGGAAGCAGATAGCCAGGCCTTTCTTCCAAGGCACCTCTGGGCGGGTAGCCAGTGCACAACCATCTGCACCACCGGGACACTTGCTACACAGTTCAAACTCACAGTGTGGAGGTGATCTGACTCGCCGAGACCCTATAGGACAAGCTAGAACTGCCCCCTGAGAGTTTCCGAGACTGTAACTCTTGATGGGAATAGAAAACCTCATCTCTCTTCCACAGAGCAGCTGCTGGTTTTGAACTGCTGACCTTAAGATTAGCAGCCCAATATGTAAAACCTCTATGCCACCAGCCCTGGTTATGTTTTGAGAAAAGAAAGCCAGGAGACGGGGCTTTCTGTTCCCATAACGAGTCGTAGTCTTGGAAAAGCACTGGGGCAGGCAGTTCTCTGTCGCCCAGGGTTAGTTACTGGGAGTCAGAATCAACTCGGTGACAGTGAGTGTGACCCTAAAGTTCCCACTGCAACCAGTCAATACCGACTCATGGGAACCCTAAGGAAGATGGCAGAACTGTCCCCTGTGAGTTTCTGAGACTAACTCTTTATGGGAGAAGAAAGCCCCATCTTTCTCCCTGCTACAAAGTTAGAGCCCAGTAAATATCTGCTGACTGATTTGGATAAACCAGCTTCCTGCCCCGTAGACCCCATAGCAGGAAAGATCTCCTCCTTCCTCTTGCCCAAAGGGGGAACTGGAAGGAACTGCTTCTGCTTCTGTTACACCTTGACATGTAGGAGGTTGCTTGAATCTCAGGTCTCTGAGGGGAAGAAGTTGGGATTTCCTATTTCACAGGGGGCAAAATGGACGTCCTCCAAAGTATGGGTGCCCTTCTCCAATCTCTCCCAACTGCCTGACATCTCTGGGAAGAGGTTGAGGGGAACACAAGGTAGCAGAGGCAGTGAGATGCCTGCCCATTCCCCAACGCCCTGTTGTCAGCTTTGTCCCCTACTTCGCACTGCATCACCCTGGGTCCTGTGACTCTGGGGAGAGAGTAAGACATTGTCCACTCCATAGCTGCTGCTCACCTGCATAGGACAGCCACTGGACAGCCACCTAGCTGCCTTCGGGTGTCCTGAGACCTGTTGTCAGTTGGGGTGGGGGCAGATTGCAAAACTTTGCTTTTCATAAAGCTGGTTGGGAGCTCTCTGAACCCAAACTTGAACATGAGGGAAGTAATCTTTCAGCTCATTCGTCTGCCTTTGGACCGGTTGCAGTCTGGTTAAGGGCCCTCTGACATGAACTAGATCTGCCCCCACAGTGTGTTCTAGGTTATGAACCATGCAGGGGCCAACTGCCAGGTCTTTAGCCCGGAATTACAGATCTAGCAACCCGATGCTTAACCCCTAGGCTACCCAGACACCCTGGGAGTGAGTAGGCCCCTCGCTCCCCATCGCCCTACATTGAAGGGGTCTTGGGACAAAAGTGCTTTCCAGAAACGCCCCTCTGCTGGGCTTTCTTCCTCTAGCCTGACCTCTGACCCCTTGTCGGTGCCTCGGAGGCCCCAGCGGCGCGGCCACGTTCCCGCGGACCTCAGTAGCATGTGCAGGGCCGGCCGCCCAGCCACGAACTGCACGCCCTTTGCGGGGCCCGGGGCGCCCTCTGGCGGACGCGGAGCCGCGGCCACCCCGGCGGCCGGTCGCGCGGAGAGCACCTGGCCCGACCACACCGGGCCACGCAGGTTTGCAGGCCGAGATGCGCGGAAGAGATCTGGCGGGGGCGGGGTGAGGGCATCACTCATGTCTCTGGACAAAGCAACGGGCAGCGGACCGAGGGGCCGGCGGGCAGGCAGCTGCCACACAGGACGCGCCCACAGGTGACGGTCCCGCGTCCCCCCTCCTCCTCCAGCTCCTGGGACCGTTCTCGGCCCCCCCCCAGCCCGCCTGTGGCGTCCCCAGTGCCCCCCGCCGGCCGGTCCGGGTCGCCGAGAGCGGGGACGATCGGAGGCCGGGCTGGCGCGGGTGGGGGCGGGGAGAGGCCCCGCGCGGGGTCCGAGGAAAGACGAGGGGGACCCAGGCGCGGGTCCCACTGGGCCTCCCAGAACTGCCCGCGCCCCGCTGCTCGAAACTCAGCTTCTTAGAAGGGAGAGGGGGTGGGGGAAAGCGTGAATGAGAAGCGGGGGGCGGGGCGCGCGCGCGGGAGGGGCCCTGCCAGGAACGCGCCCCGGGGCTGGCGCCGCGCCCGCCGGCCGCCCCGGCGCGCTTTGTCTGGGCCGCGTCCCCGCCGCGCGGCCCCGCCCCGGGCCCGCCCCCCGCCGCGGCCCCTCCCCCGCGCGCGGCCCTTGGCGCTGCTCTAGTGACTAAACATTACAAGAAGACAAGCCGCGCAGTTCCAGGAATTGGGGGGGGCGGGGCGGGGCGGCCGCGTATATACCCGCCGCGGCCCGGGCGGCTCCGACTCCTAGCCCGCGCCGCTCGCCCGCTCGGCCCCGAGCCCCTCGCTCGTCCGCCCGCCAGCCCGCCCGCCCGAGGGACTAGCGCGCCCGGCCCCTCGGAGGACTTGCCGGCCGCCAACATCTGGGCGCCTCTGGTCGCCGCTCGCCCGCGAGCCATAGGAGCGGCCTCGGCCGGAGACTCCAGTTGGGGACCAGGTAGGCAGTAGGAGGGGCGCGGCGCGGTGGCGCGGGGGGGTAGGAGGGAGGCGGGCGGTCCGGGCGCCTTTCCCGACTACCCCTCCCTTTCCCGGGTCCTTCCCGGCAGGGAGCGGGGCGGATGGGCGCCGGGGAGCCCAAGTTCCCGGAATGCCCCAGCTGGGGCCGCGGCTTCCCTCCGGCCCCCCGCCCTGTCCGGGGCTAAGTCCTAGCGTCCCCACCGTCCCGGGGCCCTTACTCCCGCACCCCACGCCGGCGGCGCTCCGGGCCACCCAACTTCCGCGCCCAAGTTTCCCAGTGGGCGCTCTGCGGTGCGCACGAAGGAAGGGGAGGCGCGGGACCCCCGCGGGCGGCCAGCGCTCCAAGAGGGTCCGGACACTCACGGCGCACGCTTGCTTCCCGCAGCCCCCCGTGATGCGGTAGCGGCCGCTGTGCGGAGGCCGCCCAGCAGCTGCAGCCGCCGCCACCGCGCAGACCCACGCTGGCTCCGTGCGCCATGGTCACCCACAGCAAGTTTCCCGCCGCCGGGATGAGCCGCCCACTGGACACCAGCCTGCGCCTCAAGACCTTCAGCTCCAAGAGCGAGTACCAGCTGGTGGTGAACGCAGTGCGCAAGCTGCAGGCGAGCGGCTTTTACTGGAGCGCCGTGACCGGCGGCGAGGCGAACCTGCTGCTGAGCGCCGAGCCCGCCGGCACCTTCCTCATCCGCGACAGCTCCGATCAGCGCCACTTCTTCACGCTCAGCGTCAAGACCCAGTCGGGGACCAAGAACCTGCGCATCCAGTGCGAGGGGGGCAGCTTCTCGCTGCAGAGCGACCCCCGGAGCACGCAGCCCGTGCCCCGCTTCGACTGCGTGCTCAAACTGGTGCACCACTACATGCCGCCCCCGGGGGCCGCCTTAGCGCCCTGCCCCCCGCCCGAGCCTGCCTCGCCCTCCGCCGAGGTGCCGGAGCAGCCGCAGCCTCCGGCGCAGCCGCCCCCGGGGGGCGCCCCGAGGCGAGCCTATTACATCTACTCTGGTGGGGAGAAGATTCCCCTGGTGCTCAGCCGGCCCTTGTCCTCCAACGTGGCTACCCTCCAGCATCTCTGTCGGAAGACTGTCAACGGTCATCTGGACTCCTATGAGAAGGTCACCCAGCTGCCTGGACCCATACGGGAGTTCCTGGACCAGTATGACGCCCCCCTTTAAAGACCACGGACCGGGGTCGCGAGGGGGGCCTGGAGTCCCTCGGTTCGGGCACGTGACACAAGCACAAGCATCTAGCCAGGAGGGGCCCCAGGCTCTCGGAGATGCCGGTGGACAGGCCCCTCCCTCCCCCCCGCCCCGCCCCTGCCTGGGGCTGCGGGACGAGGATTGTCGGAAGCCAAGGGGCAGAGCCACCTGGGCTCCCCTCCCCCTTCCAGCTTTTCCGGAGGTGCCGGCTGGCCCGTGGGACTATAGCTGCGACAAGTGGATTCTCCTTTCTGACTTCCTCTACACCCCCTCGGGTTCTGACTCTGAGAAGGGCCGAGAAGCCTCAAATTCCCAGAGGAACTTGTTAGCCTTTGGTTTGGTTGAACCCGGAGCAGGTTGTGGCGCCTGGGGAAGGCTGCAGGAGAGGGAGCCAGGGGGTTCCCTGGGACTTCCGACTGGCCAAGGAAATGGGGGTCTCTGCAGAATGCAGGTGAGGAGGGGAGGTGCTTCTCCCTGGCTCCAGCGGGGGGGGGGGGGGGGGGAGCTGAGCAGCCCAGATCTCATTGGTGCCGGGTTCCACTCCTCAGGCCGATCACAGGAACCTGGGAGGAGAGCCCCAAGACCCTCCCCCGGTTAAGGGCGAAGTGGCACCGCTGGAGGCTGGCCCTTTTCCCAGCCAGGCACCAAAGGGAGCTGGGAGAGACAGAAAGGGGAGGGGGGGAGCACTTTCTGCTTGGTCTGACTAGGAGATTCGCCTTAAATGCTCCCTGTCCCATGGATAGGGGTGGCACCTGGAAGCCACTGCTCCAGGCCAGGGGAGCAGGGGGTGGTCTGCTCACAAGCCCCCCCTGTGGAAAGTGGGTGGAGGGTGGAATCCACACTCTCCTCTGGTGGTCCACTCAAGTCACCAGGTGTCCCCCCAGGTCCTGCATAGCCTCTCCTGGGAGAGGCGGGCAGGAAGTCTGCCCAGGTGCCTGTCTTGCCCGGGGCCGTCCTCTGCAATAGCACTGATCAATGAAATCTGCAGGAATGTATCCACCTCCACCGCTAATCACCTGGAACTGGCCTGTTGAGGGGCTGGGGTGGGGGGAGAGAAGCAAGAAACATCGATGCACAAGGTGTGTGTCCGCTGTTGAGGCTGGGTGGAGGACAGCTGTGTGTTGGGGTGGTTACACGTTGTTTTGGCTTTTTGTTTTTGGTATTGTTATTTTGTGTTTATTTTTGTATTGAGTTTGTTTGTTATTTTCAATAATGTTTACAATCTGCCTCAATCACTCTGTCTTTTATAAAGATCCCACCTCTAGTCCTCCCCTCCCCATCCCTTAGCCCCTGGCCTTCCAGGCTGTTCGGAGATGCTTGAAGAACTCAACAAAATACCGATCCAAGTCAAACTTTGCACATATTTATATTTATATTCAGAAAAGAAACATTTCAGTAATTTATAATAAAAGAGCACTATTTTTTAATGAAAAACAGAACGTGTACTTTCCTTACCCTTCTTCCCCACCTCTTCTCTACTTCACCTTAGCAGCCCACCATGCCCATCTAAAGAGCCCCTGTGGGGAGTCCTAGAGTTGGGGCCTGGGCAAGTCCAAGAAGCCCAAGGCCTGCTCCTGTCCCTTCTGCCTCCCGTGTGTGTCCTGGATGAGTTCAGGCAGCCAGCCACTTTGACTGTGGGCAGTGAGTAGGGTAATTCCTGCTATTCCCAGAGTGCATCCAAGGGAGGGTTTGCCGGGAGCCCTCAGGGAGCCTGGGGCTGTGTGGTCAGTGCTTTTACAGGCTCGGAGCTCTTAGGTGCTCTGGCTCGCCTGCAGCCAGGGAGGTGTTCCCAGAAAGCCCAGGCACTGGGTCCTGGTGGTGACCCAAGACACCTCTGCACATGGGGTTCCTGGGAGGTGGGGGAGGGCCTAGCCAGCTCCACATTCCTCCATTCCAACCCCAACCCACCTTCCACCTCTGTCTTCCTCATAAGTACCCTTTGGTTCTATTTTTAGGCAGCCTCCCCAACCTTAAGGCACTTTGGGCTCCCTGCTCCAACCCTGCCTCCCCCTCCCCCCTCCCTAGCACAGGTGCTAAGCCATCAAGTTTCATAAGATTTCTGACCCAGGAGCTATGGGTTCCAGGGGACCAGGGACTTGCACTGGCCACTTCTAGTGTGCAGAATGGGGCTCAGTAAATATTTGCCAACTGAATGGACGCGGCCACGGGTGCTGGGAGGTCAAGTACGTCTTGGGAATGTGGGAAAGTGGGACTGCCGTCCAACCCCCTACCCTAAAAACCCTGATTCCACCCATGCCAACTCACAGAAAGGAGTATTTGTTCCTCAGTTCCATGGGTGTTCTGTCTAGGCCCAAGGGCACCCCTGGTGAGCCCCCTCTGCCAAGCCAATGGGGCAGAACCCCTCCCCACCCCTGTAGGTTCCAGCACTAACCAAAAAATAAACCACGAGGAAGCCCCCCAAACTCACCACCATGGAGTCCATCCCCATTCAGAGTGACCCTATAGAGCAGTGGTTCCCAACCTTCCTAACGCCGCGACCCTCTCATCCAGTTCCTCATGTGTGGTGACCCTCAACCATAACATTCCCTTTGCTACTTCATAACTAATTTTGCTACTGTTATGAACTCGGGCGACCCCAGTGAAAGGGTCATTTGACCCCTAAAGGGGTCATGACCCACAGGTTGAGAACTGCTGCGATCGGGTTTCCCAGGCTGTGAGCCTTTCAGGAGCAGATCTGTTTTCTCCCTCAGCACATACTGGGTCTTGTGGTTAGCGGTCCCAATGCTAGGGAACACACCACCGGACTCCTTCCCAAACCAAACTCACCGACATTGAGTCCATGCCGACTCAGAGCCACCCTGTAAGACAGGGTAGAACTGCCCCTGTGTGTTTACAGGGGTAGAAAGTCCTGTCTCCCCAAGAGCGGCTGGTGGCTTAGAACTTGTGGATGGTAGCCCAATGTGTAACCACTGTGCCACCAGAGTGAGTGTGCTACTCAGAAGGGATCCCCCTGGTGCTTCCCTTCTGAGCCTGCTCTTCCCCAGACACCCCCACCCCCACCCCCCAGCCAGTAGCTGGGAAATGAGGACCATACCCAAGTAGGGTCTTTGCTCCATCTCCTCCCCCAGCCTACAGCCAAAGCCAGAGCCCTTTTCCCGATACCCAGCAAGCTGCTCCAGGAATCAGTGTCCAAGAGGCAACTCAGAGAGTAAATAAACAAAGTCATTTTTCTTTCCCGTTTCCTGGACCTTGGGGGAGATGTCCGGAAGTGTCCACAAGGGACCAGGCTTGAAACTCCACTGAGTTTGCACCCAACCCATGGGCCCTAGGACCTTGGTTTCAGATGGCCATCTTCCCAGAGTATGCATGGCTTCCCCCGCCGAGGATGAACTCCTGGGGAATCCCTGGGCCTGCAGGTGGGTTCTCCACCTGCCTTCCTCATCACAGATTCCATGCCACAGGCTGGAGGGGTGCCAGCATGCCTGCACCATCACCTTCAGGGTCCCTGGAACCCACAGTTAGCTATTCAGCTTTCATAGGAAAAGGGCCTGGCCTCCCCTGGCCCAGGAAGGGGCAGTTCTCCTTGGTCCCTGGACGTTGAACTTAGTTTGGGAGAGACAAGAAAGCAGAAAGCCTGGTTCTTCCTGCCCTGCCTATCTGAGCCTCCTTCCCCACCGCCAGGCAGCACCTGGACCAAGCCCCAGGCCAGCAGGACCAGACCAAGGAGGCCAGGCCCCCCTGTTCACTAAAACCTGTGTGGGACTCTACCCTCCCCCTTCCACTGATCAGTACTCCTTTTTCTCATTCCCACGCCCAACCCCCCAAGTCATTCCCTACTGTTCAGAGCCAGGGGTCCCAGCCACCTGAAAGTGGGAGTCTGCTGCTTCCAGCCCCAGCCCCGGTGCCCAGCTTCAAGCCACCAGTTCTGTTTCGTATCTGCGCTCTGGCGAGTGGGGCATCCGAGGGGCCGGGCGGGAGAAAGGTCGCAGAAGGGGACCTGGGGTACATAAGTCGAGGCCTGAGCCATAAGGGCCCGTGGGGGCGGTTCTCAGTCAGGCCCCCAGTCTTTGCAAGGGGAAGGGAGAGGCGGGCGAGGAGTCTTAAGTCGGGCTGCAGGGTCGGGGCGGGGAGAGCAAGCACACGGTGGGGCCCAGGGTCCCGGCCCCAGGCTGGGGCGCAGGAGCGCATGCCGAACCCCGCCCCACCCCCTCCCGCTTCGGCGGCCGCCGGGCGGGCAGCGCGTCGCCGCTGGGTCGCCCTCTGCCAGGAAGAGTCACTTCCCGGACACCGCGGGAGCCCTGGCGGAGCTATGCGAAGAATGTCCGCGCCGAGCCCGGGGGGCGGTACCTCCCGAGCCCGCCGCGTCAGTGAGCGTGCGTGCGCAAGCCACGCCCCCTCCTGCCACCACGCCCCCGGACCGCCCCTGCCGCGTCCGCCCCGCCCCGCCGCCCGCGCGAGCGCGTCGCCATGGCAACAGGATTACAGGCGGTGAGCGCTGTTTATTCTCAGCCCAGTGCCAGGAAATTCGGCCCCGAGGCTGCCAGGCGCACCTCCCAGGGGTGGGGGGCGGGAGAGGGCGGGGAGGGGGTGGGCCGGGCCGCCTGCCGCGGGGAGAAGAGGGAGGCTGCGTTTGTCATTTTGGGGTCACTGACCCGCACTCGGAGGGGAGGTGGCCCAGGAAGCCTGGACTCGCCTTTCCAGGCGCTGATGGACCGAAGTTTCCCGGTCTAGGACCCAGAGGCCCCCCCCAACACGTCTGAGGTCCTGCCCTTGGGGTTCCCTCATCTCCTTATTCAATCATTCATGCGCTGTCACTCATTATTCATTCTTTCATTCATTCCCGCATTCACTTACTCATCCAACTGCTCTCACTTCACTCACCCATCATTTCACTCACTCAGCCCTTCACTCATTTATGCGTTTATTCCTTCATTCACTCACCTATTCATCTTCACTCACAAATCCATTCATTGTCATTCACTCAGCACCTGTTCCTCCATCCACTCATTCAACTGTTCATTCATTCATTCATTCACTCATCCACTGGACCACTAATCCATTCATCCATCTACTCATTCATTCATTCAACTATTCCTCACTCATTCATTTGTTCATTCCTTCACTCACTACTCCATCCATCACTCATTCATCCACTCATCTGTTCATCCATTCACTCACTACTCCATTTGCTCATTCAGTCATTCATTTGTTCAGCCACACATCCATTTATTCATTCACTCACTAATCCACTCATTCATTCAGTTATCCATTTGCTCATGAATCCATTTTTTCATTCACTCATTCACCCACTCACTCCCTCACTCATGTGCTCACTCAGTCATTCACTGTGTTCACTCATTAATTAACTCATTTATCCATCTAGCTACACTCTAATCCATCCATTCATTCACTCACTGGTGTGTACCATTCACTGACTGATACATTCATTCACTCACTCATCCCTCCACTCATTCAATCATTCAATCAAGCACTCACTCACTCATTCATTCCTTCGCACATGCACCCAATCATCCACTCCTTGTGAGGTTTTCACTCGGGAGTGACCTGAGGACAAGGAAGTGAGCACGTCAGTAAGTACAGACTTGTTCCTACTGCATGAAGCAGTATCTTCGGATCACGTTCCATTGCATCAGGAATTGCCCATGAGTACATCCCACCCTCTGGTTGGAGACCAGCTTGTCCTGAAAGTCTAGCAACCCAGGACTGTAGGTGATCTGACCCTCTGGCCAGAACAGGTCCATTTCAAAGATGGACAAACAGGTCCTCCAGTGCTGGGGCGCGCCTTCCGTGCCCAGGCCGAGTTATATGAGTGAGCTGGAAGCGCTGTGGAAAGTGTCATCTAGACTTAAGAAATCTTTCTGCTCCTCAGACTTGCCCACGGTCCAAGCCCCACCCCCCACACGCATGTCAGAGACGTGGGCCCCAGAGGGTTTTCAGTGGCTGGGTTTCCAAAAGCTGGTGGCCAGGCCTTTATTCTGAGGTATCTCTGGAGAGGGAGAGAAAGACTCAATCCAACCTTTCAGTTAGCAGTTGACCTTGATCACTGGTAGGCTTTTGCACCAGGCAGGAAGGTCCGGGCCCTCTGACCCTAAGGCCCAACCCCAGTTCTGAATGGCAGTGCTGGCTGAGGATGGCTCTAATTCATGGGGAGGGGGCGCTGAGTGATCTCTTCTCTCCCCCTGTGAATTGGAGACTAGCCTTGGGATTGCCTGGGCGGAGGACAGCCCAGCTTCTCTTCCTGGGGCAGGGAAATCCCTCCTGGAACCTTGGCTAAACCAGAGCAAGGGCTGGGAAGTGAGTAGGGTGGGAAGGCCCAGCAAGGAAGGCAGGCAGGCTCAGACAAGTGCAGCCCTCCCTTCCTTCTCCCTGGGGCAGGGGCCCTGGGCCTTCGGGCTGGGGGACCTGCCGGGTGGCTGCACCTCCCCCTCCGCCCAGGAGGCTGCCATGGAGCCCTCCCAGCTGTGCAGTGCTGGGAACAGGCCAGGCCCTTGTGAAATCCTGAGCGAGCCTGACCCGTCATAAGGGCTGCCTGTGGGAGCGGGCGGGAGGGGCCGCAGGCTCTTCCCAGAAGTGGGGAGACTCTGGACTTCCCACTCAGCAGCACTCCGATTGCAGAACAGCCTGAAGCAAGAGCAAGCGGCCCGGGAGGCCTGAAGCCCAGGGAACTGCAGACTTAGGCTCCTCTGGAAAGAGGCCAGGGCTCTGGGTGCTAGGGCCCATGTGACCCACCCCCTGTTGACACCATCCCTGCTGCTCTTCAGAGCAGGAAGAGGCAGGCAGCCCCCCAAACCCCAGAATACACTCTCTTTGTGCATATTGCACAAACACTCCATGTTTCTCTGCCCCCTTCCCTCCCCAGTTTCTGATCCTGGACTCCCGGGCCTGCCTGCTCAAGGCAGCTTTGGAAGGGTGTGGCTGCAGTGAGCAGCCAGCCCCGTGGCCCCCAGACTCATAGCCCCTCAAGTGTCACAGAGGAGGGCTGCTCCACCCACAGGGTTTCCTTGGCCGAGTCTTGGTGGCACAGAGGTTAAGTGCCCAGCAAGATTGAGTCCAGCCTCCAATCTTTGGAAGGAATATGTGCTGGTCTGCATCTGTAGCAATGGGCAATCTTGGAAGCCCGCTGGGGTCATCCAACCCTGTCCTCTGGGGTTGCTATGGGTCAAAAGCACTTCACAGCCAAGGAGTTTCATCCAGCCCCCAGGGTCATGCACATTCACAGCACAACCTTAGCGACAGGCTGAGGAGTGGGAAGCTACCCGTGAGGGCACCTAACTTGTCCATCCGGCACCCCAGGTGGTGGCAGCACACATGGGAGCGGTGTCACGGGCATCACTCCGGATGTGGGCAGAAAAGACCGGAAACAATCCAGCTGCAAGAAGCTTCAGCCTTGAAGGGGAGCCAGACATGAGAACCAAGAAATCTAACAATCATGACTGTGAAACAGCAGCAGACAGGGTCCAGCTGTGCAGGCCCGGGAGGAAGTGACGTTCATGTCTTCCCAGAAGAGGTGACTCCAGGACCACTCAGAGCACAGGTGCTCACACAGCAGGGACAGGAGAGCAGGGCACTGCCAGGACCAGAAACAGGGCCTGGCCAGAAAGGCAACACCCGGGGGGAAACCATGAGAAGATTTGGGATACCCTCACTGGACACTTCTAGAAATATCGATTCCCCCCAACACAAAGCCCCTTCCTGTAGGATCTATACCGATTTCCCTGTGCAGTTGGCACCAAGTTGGGTCTCCAAAGCCACCTGGCTCTTCCCAAACCCACCTGTTCTCAGGCTCTCATCCTCATAGGTGGATGCCTTTCCCAGGGGTGGTGGGAGGGGGTTGAAGCCCATCTTCAAGTTCTCCATCAGCAAGCACTCTGTGGGAAGACTCGCTACCTCCATCCGCCAGATCTAACCACCCACCCACCTGCCCACCTGAAGGTCTCTGCTGGAGTCTGTCTTCTCCTGCTTCTCTTCTGAGTGGTCTTCTCTCCTGCCTCCCTCTCAAAGCTGTCCTTGACACCCGGAGGTCCAGGGACACATCCCTTCTCTCTGGACACATCCAATGGTTGCAGTCAGCTCTGCTGACTCAGTTAGCATTTGGTTATGGGGTGCCTTTGTCTCCTGATTTCTCCCCCAAATTCCAAAAGCCAGCCCACTGCCCTTGAGTTGATCTCACGTGATGTCTAGCAATCCTAGATCAGGTTTCTGAGCCTGTCAATCTTTGCGGGAAGAGATTGTCTTATCTTCCTCCCTCCAAGCACTCACCCTGCCGTTAGCAGCCAATCAATGAACGGCCCTGAGCCTCATGGGCTCCCTGCTTCCAACCCAGACTGTAGACCCCCTGAGGGGAGACCTCACCCCCATCAACTTGATTCCATCAGAAACTTATGGAGACCCTAGGGAACAGACTAGAACTCCCCCTGTGGGTTTCCAAGACTGAATCTTTACAGAAGAAAGTCTCTCTCTCCCTCTCCCTCTCCCTCTCCCTCTCCCTCTCCCTCTCCCTCTCCCTCTCCCTCTCCCTCTCCCTCTCTCTCTTGCTTAGTTCGCCCTTCATGGATCCAATAATTATGTATGAAACCAACATAGTAACCATTGTGAGGCTGGCACAGGACCGGGCAGTGCTTCATTCTGTGGTGCGTCAGGCTGCTGGGTGTCTGGTCCCAATGGGACAGCACTGAAGGACCATCACAGTGCTACAGAGTGAGTCCCCCAGTGGGTGCACACAGCTCTCAAGCGGCTCTTGACTGGCGAGCAGGAGGTTCAAAGCCACCAGCAGGTACTTAGGAAGAGAGCCCGGGAGACCAGCTTCCAGGAAGAACCAGCTACGAACACCGCACAGAGCAGCTCTCCTCTGCCCCTGCCCCGAGGCCAACACGCACATGCGCCCAAGCAGTCATCCTGTGCGCGCGCGCCTTGTGGTTTCAGCGCAGGTGCGCATCGTCTGCGTTGTTTTATTTTGTCGTTCTTTGCAAAGACCAGCCCCACACGGGCCAGGCGGCGGATGCTCGACCCTCAGCCACGGTGGTCGGGACAGAAGGACATGCTTTTAGAGACCAGTGCCCCTGAAGGCATGGCCATATCATTCAGTTCCCTCATAATTTGGGGCTTTAAGAAGCAAACAGGCACCTTGTCCTGCCCCGGCCTTACGGGGCATAAATTGCATTTGTGTTTTGGTTTTCGAAATGCGTTCACACACACAATCGCCCTCTGTCTTCCCGACATGCCTCAGATGTGAGGCAGGAGGATAAAATAGATGGTGCTTCCTAAGGAGCCAGCCGGGTGTCCAGGGATTCTGGTTTGCCCGCAGTCACACAGGTCGTGAATGGTAGGAGCCAAACGAGCGTCTCTGTGGTCTGAACCTCATGCCCAGTGTTCGGCCACCGAGGTCCCTGGGTGTGAGCATGCTGGACTGGCTGGCTGAAATTTGGAGGGTCTGAGAGGGAGGGAGGGAACCTCATGGCTACTGGTTGTTGGCCACTGGTTTTATTTCTGGTACTTTCCACCACTGCATGGGCCCCTCCACCCACAAAGGTCCCTTAGCTGTTCTGTGAAAGCTTTCAAGGACCCAGTGGTGGTTTCAGTCCACGCTTGGACTACATCAGAGGTGAGGTCAGTCCTGGGGGGCGGCCCTCAGGCCACCATTCCATCCACCTAGACCACAGGAGGGCTGCAGGGAAAACCAGTGTCCTGTCCTGCCCTGCCCCAGAGGGTGGGAACCTCAGGTATCTGCAGAATCTCAGGGCAACCCCAGCCAGAGTCCAGCCAGCCTGGTGCCCCAGGCTCGGCCTGAAGCCTCAGAGAGCCCATGCCCTCAGACATGGTCTTCTCTGGACTCCCGGGAAGCTGGAAATGAGCTTCATGTGCCTTCTGCTCTAGAAGCCCATGAAAAGGAGGCACTGGGATTGGGGACAGGCACCCAAGCCTGGCCCTTCAGGTGCCCTGTGACACCCATGAAAGTAGGCAGGGGTGGGAGGCCTGGCAGAAGGCCACCCAGGAGACCCCCAGAAACCAGTCAGCCCCACTCAGCATGTTGGAGGTCCCCAGGCCATGGAGGGCTAGGGCTTAACTAAGAACCCAGCAGGGAGCCTATGCAGGGCTAGAGCCATGGAGTGGGAGGGGAGGATCCTCCCCCAGGAGTGCAGTGGGGCCTCCCGCAGGCTGTCAGCCAGGCCTCTCCAGTGGAAGACAGGAGCCCAGAAGGTCAGCCAAGGGGCCCAGCTGCAGCAAGGACGAAGGACAGGCCTGAGCTGGTCAGCCTTGAGCGGGGGTGGGGAAAAGTCTCCTGGGAGTGGGGGGGGATTGCGCTCAGCTGAGGACCGGGAAGGAGATAGGTCTGGGGAGGAACCAGTGCGCAAAGCCACAAACAAGTGCTGGGAAGTGGCCAGTTGAGCAAGGACTCAGTGGACACGAACGTGGAATGGACAAGTTGCTGCGTGCTAGGCTGCGCCGTCTGCAGAGGTGACAGGCAGCCCCGTCACGGGCATGTGGTGTGCATGCTGCAGTGGTGAGGATGGGTGACTCAGCCCTCTCTCACCAGACCCCCTCCTGTGAGCAGCAACAGCTGCCCGGGGGCACCATGCACGGAGGGCACGGCACCGGGAGAAGGTCTTCCTCTGGGAGCAGGAAGCTGGCCCAAGCCAGCTTCATAAAGTGACCTTAACCTCGGTGGATTCACACCACCACTGAGTCAGTCTTCCCAGAATGTGGGCGGAACTCTGTTCCTGGGCCTGGGATGCCCTTTGTCATTGGAGCGTTTCAGGCTTCTGGTGGGCATGGATCCTGGACGAAAAGGCCCCTCGTCCACCTGGCACGCTCGATTATCCCATGGACGCCCTTTTGTGGACTGTGTCTGTGAAGGTTTATGGAGCAGACCCGTTTTCCACTCAGTGGCTCGTCTGCATTTTGTTTCAGGCCATTGGTTGCAGCTGACACCTTGTCGCATTGCTCACCGCTACACCCTCCCTGTGTTTCCTATGTCCATCCCATCTTTCCTGACCCATCTGAGCTTCGTTCTTGGGCAAATGCTGTCCTTGAGATCTCAAGCAGTTGGGTCTTTTAAGGAGTGTGTGCCTCCCTTGTCTACAGTTCCCCTTACAGCCCTGTTTGTTCAGCTGAATTCTGAGCCCTGGGGGATGAGTTCATTTCCAGACCGGAAGGGTGGCCAAGGACCAGAGACCTCGGGTTCCCACCGGCCCCTCTCTGACCAGTGAGCCCAGTCCCTTCGATGATTTTGACATCTGTTCCACATGGTGTCTCCCACTCTCGCCGTGTCCTTCCAATGGGATCCTTCCCAGAGCACTTTGGAGGGAGGGGAGCCGGGCATTCTTGCTTCCGGTCTCAGGGTGACGGAGATGCAGGTGTGCACGGTCCATTGGTCCATGGAACCGCTGCCGTTAGACTTCGACTTTCTTCAGTTTCCTCTCCTTCAGAGCACCTTAGATAGTCACTCATGATCTCTTAAAATTTTTTTTAATTTAATCATTTTATTGGGGATTCTTACAGCTCTTATCACAGTCCATCCATCCATTATGTCAAGCACATTTGTACATTTGTTGCCATCAACATTCTCAAAACATTTTCTTTCTACTGAGCCCTTGGTATCAGCTAAACATTTTCCCCCTCCCTCCCCATCCTCATCCTCATGAACCCTTGATAATTTATAAATTATTATTTTCATATCTTACACCAAGTGCTGTCTCCCTTCACCCACTTTTCTATTGTTCATCCCCTTGGGGGGAGGTTAAACATCCATCATTGTGACTTTTCCCCCGTTCTCCCCCACCCCATTCCCCCTACCCTCTTGGTATCAATTCTCTCATTATTGGCCCTGAGGGGCTTACCTGTCCTGAATTCCCTGTGTTTCCAGCTCTTATCTGTACCAGTGTACATGCTCTGGTCTAGCCAGATTTGTAAGGTAGAATTGGGAACATGATAGTGGGGGGGGGAAGCCTTAAAAAACTAGAGGAGAGTTGTATGTTTCATCAGTGCTCTAGTGCACCCTGCCTGGCTCATCATCTCCCTGCAACCCTTCTGTAAGGGGATATCCAATTGCCTACAGATGGTCTTTGGGTCTCCACTCCACAGTCCCCCTCATTCACAATGATAGGATTTTTTGTTCTAGGTCTTTGATGCCTTTAAGACCCTAGATGCTATATCTTTTGATAACCAGGCACCATCAGCTTTCTTCACACATTTGCTTATGCACCCATTTTGTCTTCAGCAATCGTGTCAAGAAGGTGAGCATCATAGAATGCCGGGTTATTCGAACAAAGTGTTCTTGTATTGAGGGAGTACTTGAGTAGAGGCCCAATGTCTGTCTGATACCTTAGTATTTAATATAGCAATATATGTACATAGATCTATTATATATATTTACATATGTACGTGCCTGTATTTAGATCTCTACAAATGTCCTTTGCCTCCTAGTTCTTTCCTCTGTTTCCTTTTACTTTCCTCTTGTCCCACTATCATGTTCCACCTTCAGTCGACTCTCATTAACCCTTAAGACCCCAGTCCCTTACTCACCACGGTAGGATGTGGAATCTGGTGTTTGAATGTACAGCCCCTTTCATAGGCTTACTTAGAGCCTAAGGAGCCCTGGTGGGGCAATGGCTGATGCACTGAGTTGCTGCAAGGTTGGTGGCTTGAACCCACCAGCCTCTTCAAAGAAGAACGATGAGACCGTGCTTCCTTCCACATACAGGAGGGCCAGTGATGTAGCTGAGAGCTCAGCGGTGAATGGGAAGGCAGGCAGGAGAAAAGTCCTGTCCGTGTTGTTCCAGAGAGCTGATAGCCCTGGGGACCCCACAGGGCTGCTCTACTCTGCCCTGTGGGTCACAGGCATCAGAAGGTACACAGAGCAGCAGGATCATCACTAGTTAGACTGATGTGCCCAGCTCTGTTCTAAGCACCTGCCAAATGTTATCTCATGTAATTCTCCACCAACCTGGATATTAGCGACTATGACCGTGAAGTGCAATCCGTCTGGTTCATTCCAACTCAGACACTCCAGCTGACAGAGCTGAATCTAGTTAGCAGTGAGCCTGTTGAAGGGCACAATGTCCCTATTTGTACCCCCAACTCAATATACGTGGCCCCAGGTTACGTCGAGTAGAGAAGTGGAGCTGGGCTTGAGCCCCCCAGCCCAGCACAGAGACTGCGCAGGACCTAACCACCCTGCCTGCATGGCGCATCAAGGGAACCAACAGCACTGGACTGTTCTGGAGATGGACCAGAGTCACCTGTTTGCTATCAGTCACACACACAGCCCCGGCTACCCCACCCCCCTTGGTTCCAGACTAGCCTAGCTGGGTTTGGATGCCTCCCATCCACCCCCCACCCCCACCGCCCCACCCCACCCCTGAGCATCACCTAACTGCAGGAGCAAGTGAGAAGGAGCTGATTGGTAAGGTCCCTGGCTGAGCCTCTACCTTCAAAGCTTCCTGTGGGGGTGGGGGTGGGGGGGCCGAAGAGGGGGAAGTTGAGGAAGTCCTCTTTCCTGACCCTCCTGGTCTCCTCAGGCCCTTTCTTTAGGGGCGGATGCATTTCCTTCTTGTTTTCCTCCACTGCCCTCTGGTTGACACTGGATGTTAGGGCTGGATGTTAGTGACCCCCCCCCCCGCACCCCCCCCCCTAGCTGGACTGCTTATAACAATAGAAATGGATTCTCTCAGGCCTGGAGCCCAGATGTCTGGAATCCAGGAGGCAGCAAGGGCCCCCTCTGAGGGCTGGAGCTGAGGACCCGCTCCACGCCTCCTTCCCCTGGAGTTGGGGGTGGCCAGCTGGCCTTGGCGATGCTTGGCCTGTAGAGCCACCACTCCCCACCCATGACCACCTGTCTTCACATGGCCTCATGTATGTCTTTGCCGCAAACCTCCTTTTCTAAGGAAGTGGGCTTAGGGCCCAAACACTCCACACGGTACGACCTCATCTTCAGTCAATGACATCAGCAAAGACATTCCTTCCAAAGAAGGTCATGTGCACGGGGTCTGGGTAGACGTGGACACAGAAGGACAGTATTCCAGCCAGCAGGGTAGGCCAGCAGGGTAGGCCAGCAGGGTCTTGGGATCTCAAAGCAAGAACATGTCCCCTTTCTTGGCATCTTCAGGAAGAGTCCCTGACATGTGTCATTCCTCCAAGATGGAAGGGGGAATCAGTGGAATGTCCCCATGCACAACACCTTGAGGGCAGAGGACAGGCTGGAATGGCGCCAGAATGGAGCCCAGTGGAGGGCTTGGTCACCCACAGAGCCAGACAAACACAGGAGGTGGACTAGGGGAGGGGCAATACACCCTGTAGCTACCTGGCATGGCTTGGCATTGAGACATCCCTCACTCAGCTTCAAAGTTGGTTCCTGCTTTGTCCCTTGGGGGACAAGTCTTTAAAGCCTCCCCCAGTAACCTCCCCTGTAAAGGCTATCATCTTATTTAAAAAAAAAATGCTACCATTTTCTAGAAAGTTCATTTTGAGCACCCAGGGCAGGAGAGCGAGGGAGGTGGAGGCACAGAGGTGGGCATGGGGCCCCTAAGTCCCTTGCCAACAGTTCCCAGGGCTTATCCATCTGGGAGAAGGTCAACAGTGCTCTTTCCAAAACCCTGCAGTGTGGCAGGCGGGGGGCGGGGCCAGGTGGCCACCTTCATGACTCAAAAGTGCCTCCTGATGCAGGTAAGGGGAGGCAAGTACAGGAGAACTGGGGAAACGGGGGCCAAGGGTGTCATGGGCATGATCCTCCAAGAAGCAGCGATGGAGGATACCCCAGGGGCCAGCGGTGGAGGCTGGACAACTGGAAGGAAACCCTTCAGGGCCTTGGAGGGGGGGGGGGAGCAGCGCTTTGTGCTACCAAAGGAGAGGAGGCTGAACTTACCTGAACCGCAGGAAGGGGCGTGCCCTGCCTGCATAAGGACAGCCAGATGTCCTCCAGTAACAGGAAGTCAGCTGGGTTCCAGCAAGCAGGGGTGGGGATGGGGGAGCGGCTGGGGGCACCCTCTTTGAGCCCCTCATGTGGTGGTTCCTACCTTAGAAGCAAAAGGAGCTGGGGGGAAGGAAGGGTCGGGTTTGCATCTCCACACCCCCATCTGTCAGGCAGGACACCTGGCAGACTGAGGCCTGCTTCCCCATCTGTACAATGGGTGTAATGACTCATCTCCACCCCCCAGCGTGACTGTGATGGACCAGGGAGCAAGCACATGCAAGTCACTGGACTCACATAATGACACCCCCCAGGTCCCTTTGGAGTGAGGACTGAGCAGCCCTCTTTCCTCTTCCAGTCCCTTGATAATCTGGCATCTAGCGAAACCAAAACCCAAAGTAACTCCTATAGAGTCCATGCTGGCTCATAGGGTCCCCCTGTGAGTTTCGAAGACGGGGACTGGAGCTGCTGGTGGTTTCGAACTACGGACCATGTGGATAGCAGCCTAGTGCATAAGCACTACACCACCAGGGCTCCTGGCTTCTCTCTAAGTGGGGGTCTCACCTGCCTCATGGAGAAGTGGCCCTCTTCCTGACAACCTACCGCCTCTACCAACTCCCCTTTAGGGATCAGTGATGACCCACCACCCCTCGGCTGCCTTCTCTCCACCCCAGGGGCCCCCTTTCCTGGTTGACCCAGCCCCTCAGTACCCCGGAGCACCTCTTCCCAGTCAGGCCTGGACCTGGGGATTGCTCTGTCCCTCACTCCAGTACACTTTGCAGGGCCGGCTGTCTCCCCAGCCATTTCCAGGGGCCGCCCCTCCTGGCAACCTCAGGCTACAGCCCTGCGAAGGGCAGCTGAAGCAGCCACCTCCGAGGAGTCTTCATAGGAGCGGCTGACTCACCAGGCCAGCCGGGCTCCGTTAATATTCTTGGCCCTGAGCCTGGGAGTCCTGCAGGATCCCACAACGAGTTGGACCATCCTCTGTACACAGGCGGTTCCGGGGAAGCCCAGGGGTGGGTGGGTGGGGGGAGGCCCAGGGGAAGGTGCTCAAGCACCCACAGCTCCGGGCCTGGGATGAGAAGCTGACATGGGCAGGCCGCACCCACGAAAGAGAAAGGGCCACCTGGCAGGTTACATAAGTATTTTATGTTCATTATGACAACGCTGGAGGGTGGGTACACTCCCCACCAGCTGGCAGGTGAGGAAGCAGCCTTAGAAGGAATTGGGGTGGTGGGGAGTAAAAGGCGGACTCTGCGGACCTCGCATCCCACTCAGGCTAATTGTTGGGAGGCGCAGGCTGAGGCGAGTGTGGCCACCTAGTTGGGGGAGAGAGGCCACAAAGAAGAGGTAACCTGAGCATCCTGGGGACCCCCGGGCCGGAACGGGGTCGCTCTTGATCAGGCTGAGGGACGCAGGTCCACAGAGGCAGGAGGCGGGCAGGCTGCCTTGCAGGGAGTGCCCCTTGGCCAGCGGTCCTGCCCGCTCCGCCCGCCCTCTGCCTCGGATTCTGGAGCTGCGCCCCGCAGAAGAGGGCCGACTAGGCGGGGCTGGATCCTCTGGCCGGGCGCATGGCAACCGCCCCGCTGTTGCCGCCTCTCGCCTCTCGCGGCGTCCAAGAGACAGCGAAGCCGCACGACCGCGCGCCAGCTGCGATGTCTCAGTTCTTCCATCGGCCCACGGCGGGCGTCCTCGCAGCCCGGCGGTGAGGTCAGCGCCGCCCCGCCCGCCAGCTCCCACCTGGGGCACGCACCCTTCCAATCCCTTACTCGGGTGGCCCCGCATCCGATCTCCCCGTTCTTTATTCCCTACCACTATCCCATACACCTCTCTCGGCCACTTACTTCGGGGTTTCCCACTCCAGCTGCGGATCCAGCCCCTCCCCCCGCCCCTAGCTCCAACCCCCACCTCGGACCCCGCCCCTGGTTGCCCCACGTCCCACCTCGGGTCTTCTACTTTACATCTGACCTCGAACCTAGGTATCCAGCTGGGGCCTGAGCTCGTGCCCCTCCAATCCTTTACTTAGGGTTCTGCATCCCATCCCCATCCCCCCACCCTCAGACACAGACCCCAGCCTCACCCCGGGTTCCACCCCAACCAGGGGACCCCATCTTGGTCCCCTTCCTCCCACCGTCCTCGAACCTGGTTCCCTGAAACTCTCCCTGGGACCCCACCCCGAACCCGGGCCTCGCCCTGCCCCCACGGGGTCTTGCGCCTGGGTGGGTCCCCCTGTGCCTGCCCGAGCGCCGGTCCTCCAGCCGAGCCCTATTTCAGGCGCTGGCGCTGCGGGCCGCAGCCCTGCCCGGAAGGTAGGCTATTCTGGGCTGGGCCGAGCAGCTGCGGCCCCAGGGCTTCCCGGCAGGGTGCGCGCCCGGGCCAGAGGGCAGCCAGAGCCAGGGCTCCCTCCCCCGCCACGCCCCACCTGTCAGGCGCGCCCAGCGCCCGCCCCCTGGGCTAGACCCAGCTCCTGCCCCAGGCTGGGAACCTGTTCTGGGACCAGGTCCCTGGCAGGGTGTGCAGTGGCCACTCGTCCCCTACGCCAGGGCCCTGGGCAGGTGCCTTCCTTCCACCTGTGCCTCTTCTGGCCCACTGCTAGCCCAGGTCTCTCCCCAGAGCTGGGTCGGAAGGGCGGGGGAGGAAGTGAGCCTCAGTGGAAGCCGTTGGTGCCAGGTGTTAGCATGCGTCACCACGTGTAGCTCAGCACTTCCCAGCCGGCAGCCCCCAGTGCCGCTTTATGTGGTCAGGCCTCAGCCCAGCTGCTTCCACCCCAGGGACCTGATGCCTGCAGCCTTTATACTCCACAGCACCCCTTCTTTCTCTGGTCAGTGCTTGAGCATTTGACATTTAGGGGGCTGTGAAGCTTCTGTGGGGTCCATAGCAGAGGGGGCTGCCAAACACAGGGGGGTGGGGGGGATGGACTGAAGGAATCCTGGAATGTCTTCATGAATTAGTTTAGAAGCCCCTTATGTAGTCAGGAACCCCAGTGGCAACGTGGGCTACATGTTGAGCTTCTCGCTGTTCCAGGGAGAGATGAGGCCTTCCACTCCCGGAGAGAGAGCCACGGGTGGGGGGGGGGCATTTCCATCCAGGCCTGTAAGGTCACTAGAAGCCTGACTCTCGGGGGGGAGGGGCAGTGAGTGTGGGGCTTCTGAGTCTTGGACGGTTATCCTCGATGAATAAACATAAGGAAGATGAGAAGAACCAGGGACACCCGCCCCCGAGGGCCCACTCCCACAGAGATGACCCCTCGGTTCGAGACAGACGATGACTCTCCTGGTGCAGCAGGGATTTCCTTCCTCCCCTTGCTCTTCTTTAAATTGTATTTCTTTGGGAGTCGTTGAGCATGCACACAGCAGACCACACACCCATTCCAACCGCTTCCGGGTAGACCACGCAGCGACCTGGGGCCTGCCTGCCCTGCCAGCTGCCAGCCATTCCCACGGGGTCCTTTTCTTCTTAAAATGTGTTCACTATGAATAGGGTGAAGGTGGGCAGAGCAGGCCGTCCTGGTACACCCAATGACTCATCCTCAATCTGCTTCATCTCATCCATTGCCAGACCCTCTGGGGACCCCCAGCCCGCCTCCTCCCGCGTGTCCCATCTCCACCGTCTCCACTCCTCCTCCTTCCCTAGCCCGTCTGACCATTGACCTTGGGCAATGCTGCGCCTGGATCCCAAATGCTTCCAACTACTTCACCTTCCTTTTGTGAATCCTTACCCCGCCACACATTGTCACAAACTCACTCCCCCTAAGTTTCCTATCATAACTGCTGTCAATGGGAAGAGAGTCCTTAAGAGCATAATGCTCCAGGCAGACCTCCCTCCCCTCGCCCCCACCCCCTGCTCCCTAGGAATGAAGCTGATGCTACAGGGAGAGATCATTGACGCTGTGGAGGATTTCCTCTCGTTTGGATCCACCATCGGTGCTCATGGAAGCAGCAGTCGCGAGATCAAATGATGCACTGTCCTGGGCATCAGAGAGGACTCAGGTGCGCCTGACCCAGACCGTGATGCTCTCCCGCGCCTCCTATGCACGTGGGAGTGGGACACTGAGTAAGGAAGACGGAAGAGTCGATGCATTTGGATTGCGGTGATGGAGAAGGATATAATGACCATAAAAACAAACACATCTTTCTTGGAAGAAGTACAGCCAGAGTGCTCCTTGGAGACCAGGAGGGCGCGACTTGGTCTCATGGCCTTCAGACTTGTCGTCAGGAGAGGCCAGTGCCTGGAGAAGGACATCCTGCTGGGTGAAGTTGAGGAAGGCCTTCAACGAGGTGGATTGACTTCATGGCAGCAACGGTGAGCCCAAGTGTAGGAACAGCCTTGAGGGTGGCGTGGACCGTGCCATGTTTCTTTCCGTGGTGTGCAGGGTCGCTGCAGGCCGGACCCGGACAATATCCACAAAGTGAAGTTAAACTGTGGTTTGGCTGTAAGAAGACTCCAGAGAGTCCTTTCGGTTTAGGACAGCGGTTCTCAACCTGTGGGCCGTGACCCCTGAGGGATGACCTGATTCATCACAGTAGCAAAATGACAGTGATGAAGTAGCAACGAAAATAATGTTATCGTGGGGGGTCACCACCACATGAGGAGCTGTGTGAAAGGGGCGTGGCATCAGGAAGGTTGAGGACCCCCTTCCTAGGTTTAAGAAAAAGTCGTCTCAGAGCAGTGTTTCTGGAGTTCCTCCCCCACCGGGGCTCCAGAAAGCCCCCCATCCATGCCACTGTCCGATTCAGTGGTGCCTCGTTCCCTTTAACCAGGTGTCTTCTACGCAACTGTTGACCAAAAGGTTCGGCTCGGTAGCCAGGCACAGTCCAGTGCGGCCCGTCTCCAGGGAAGGGAGGCAGTAGTTCTTGGAGGCCATTAGCCACGCCTTCCAAAGCCCCTCCTCTTCCTGCCTCTCCTGCTTCCTTGCTTGCTCCAGAAAGTCCAGGCCAAGCACTGGGCTTTGGCTGGCCCCCTGTGAGCCGTGAAGGCCCTGGGCTCCACGCACATGCCAGGAGGTCGTACAGAAGCAGAGCACATGACTAGGCTGTTTAACTGGTATCCCCATGGATCCATGGCCACACACCCTGAACGGAGGAACCAGACCCATGAAGTGTAAGGCAATACACCAGCAGTCCCAGTAGCTCCTCTTTTTTTTGTCATTGTTGCAAATAAATTTATCACATGGCTTTTTATCATATTCAGTTTTATTTCTTTTTCACCTTTTTATTGGGATTTGGGTGACCGTGGGCAGTGCAAGTGGGCCATCCAGTTGACAGTCCTCACATTTGGAGCCCTGGCAATGGGACGCAGCCAGGGCTCTTCCTGTGCATGTGTGCGTTTCCGTCTGTCTGTCTTCCTTTCTCTCTCCTCCTGGCTGCCCTCAGCGGAGCTTTGTCCCTGGGACAGAGCTGCCCCTTTGACCCCATGTGGTTGGATGAGCTCTACCTCTCTGGGGCCAGTGTCCACCCAGCGGCCAGCTATGCAGTGGGCAGTCGAGCCGCAGAGTAACACACAACATTTGTCAATTCGGCTTCTCACCGGGGTCACCTCTGTGGATAGCAGTGCCATTCCCCCACCCCCACCGACCTTTAGTCCACAGGTTCCATCACCCGGAGTCCCTCCTCTCACCCTTGTGCCAGCCCTGTTTGTCTTTGGGGTGAGTCGGGGTGAACGTTGTGGGCTGTCAGCAGAAAGTAGGGTGCAGCCACAGACCCACATCTGGGGTGGGGGTAGAAGGGGGAGGGAGCGAAATGAGAGAGGAGAGTGTGAGAGAGAGCTAGACAGACAGGGAAAGGGAAAGAGAGTGAGAGTGAGACAGAGAAAGAGGAAGAATGTGAGAGACAGACAGAGAAAGAGAGAGAATGACAGAGGCACAGAGAAGGAGGGAGAATATGTGTGAGAGACAGACAGAAAGAGAGAGGGAAAGAGGGGCAGAGGAGGAGAGAGACAGAAAGAGAGAGGGACAGAGGAGAGGGGGAGAGAGAATGGTTGAGAGAGAGAGAGAGAGAGAGAGAGAGAGACAGAAAAGATGAGGGAGGCAGAGACGGGGAAGGAGGGGGAGAGAGAGAGAAAGGGAGTATGCTACAGACAGAGAGAAACAAAGAAAGTGAGAGTGAGTGTGTGAAAGAGAGAGAGAGAGAGGCAGAGAAAGCAAATTGGGCCCAGGTAGTCAGGGAACCCAGTGCTCCTCCTTCCCGGGGCCGTGTCCTCCCCCTCCAGGCGCTGGAGCAGGTGAGGGGAGCCAGAGCCGCTCAGCAGTCTCCTTGTGAATCAGTAACAGCCGGCCAACCCTGGACGCTCAGTCAATAGATGGTTCACTTCCTGCCGGAGAGATTGTCAACTTGGCACAGTATCATCACCGGGAGAGGAATGAACTGGTGATTAATTCAGAGTGGAAAGCAGACCTGGCCCGCCCCCCTGCCCACCTCCCAGGTGAGGCAGAAGGCACCTGGCAGGAGGCTGGAGCCCCAGTTTCCCAAAGAGCCTGAGCTGCCCACCCTTGGAAGGCCATTGTCCCAAATGGCAGAGTTTCTGGGATGGATGCAGCCTGGCCTCAGCTCTGTGGCCAGCACCCGGGAGAAGCAGGCAGACTGGACCAGCACCCCCTGGCTGGGCTGCCATCTTAACCTCTGTAAAGTGGGGCTGGTGACACCCCCCATGAAGACCGCCCAATGTGAAGACCACCCATGTCACTGAGTTCCCCGCCCATCAGGGGCGCTCTGTGTATGTCTTCCTCTTCTCAGCCTCTGACCATGGCCATTTTCTCAGGCTTGGAAACAGGTCCAAGGTCTCCGCCAGAGAGGGAAGGGGCAGGGGGCCCCCACCCCCGGGCCCGGCGGGAAGGGAAGCAGGAGAACTGGGAAGTCACCACCTCTCACTTCTGCTTTGCGGGTTTCAAACTCTGGGCGGCCACAGCTCCTGACTTCCTCCCCAGAGCCCACGGGGCCATTTGCCTATGTCGTATCGACATTCCGGATCAGGGAGTCACCGCTTTACCCCACGCTTGGTCCCCACAGTGTCCCTGGAGCATCGTCGGGGAACCAGAGAGCTGGGGCACGAGGCTGCAGGCCAGGGTTGAGCGCCCGGAACCCTCTTCTGGGTGATTCAGCCTGACCCACAGACTGTGTTCCCTGAACGTTACGACAGGGCCAGAAAGGGTTTTTCCCAGAGACTGCCATTCCCGCTGACCCAACCCTGAGCCCCTCAAGTGAAACCAGGGTGAGTCCCAGTGGTGAGGGCTGGGCACTGGCCTGAGGTCTAAAGCAACGGTTCTCAACCTGCGGGTTGAAACCCTTTGGGGGTCGAATGACCCTTTCGCAGGATCCGCCTGATTCATAACAGTAGCAAAACGACAGTGATGAGGTAGCAACAAAAATAATTTTATGGTTGGGGGGTCAGCACCACATGATGAACTGTATGAAAGGGTCATGGCATTAGGAAGGTGGAGAACCACTGCTCTAAAGGGAGATACCAGAGTCTCCGATGCCCAGTTCACTAGTTCAGTGGCTCCTCGGGAGGCTTTGGGCCGTCTAGAGGAGCTGCGGAAGAAAGGATGGAAAATCATACACGCAATTCATTCATGGTGACCCTATAGGACAGGGCAGAACTGTCCCCCCCGTCTGACTCATCCTGAGCCTATAGGACAGGGCAGAACTACACCCCCCGTCTGACTCATCATGACCCTATAGGACAGGGCAGAACTGCTCCCCCCCCCGTGCGACTCATGGTGACCCTATAGGACAGGGCAGAACTATCCCTGCTGTGAGCTTCTGAGGTGGGAACTCTTCCCAGGAATGGCAAGCCCCTTTCTTCCTCCCTCAGAGCTACTGTTGGTTTCAAACTGACAACCTCAGGGTTCATAGCACAGACTGGTAGCCACTGTGCCCCCAGGTCTCCTTCCAGAGGAGCATAGCCATTGAAAACCCCATGGGTGCAGTTCTATCCCGACCCCACCAGGCCGCTGTGGGCCGAGTGGACTGGAGAGCCAGTCAGTGGCTGTGGGATGAGGGAGGGTCTGGCTGGGCTCCAATGTGCCCACAACGGGCTCTGCTGGCTGTGCTTCCCGGCGGCATCTTGGTGTGACCGGCGGAAGAGAAAGGCTTCAATTCCTTCTGAAGAAACCACCCGGGAACGTTCTTGCTTCACTTTGGGGTGGGAACTCTCGAAATGGCAATCCTCAAGCCCGAAGACGCAGCGTTCTCTGCTCTGCGCAGGACACCAAGCCTCACCCACCCTCTCCCGCTCAGTCCTGCCTCCCAGGGACCAAGAAGCCAGACGGACAGCTGTTGATCCGTAGAGCAGAGCTTCGCAAATTTATTCAGCCAACTGCTAGAAATAAGTTGCTCAGTGACCCTTCCCCACCCAAGCAATAAAAAATATTTGTGCCCTGTCCTATCCCCCAGGATAAAGCACAGGCGCCTGCTTTTATAGACCCTCTCTTCTCCCTCCTCGCCTGGGCCGGTTCAGCACTGCCCCCAGGGGGGCGGTATCACTCACGGCTCTATCAGGTTTCTGAGCCTGGACAACTCATTTTTCCTCAGAGGAGCGGCTGGGCTTGAGCCCCCGGCCTTGTGACTAGCAGGCTGGCCTTGAGCTGACAGCGCCACCAGGGCAGGTGTTCAGGGATCCCGCCATCCTAGCACCCCTGCGTGTTAAAACAGAACTGGCTGTATCTGGGGAAAGCAGATGGTCAGGCCTTACTTTTCCAACATCTCCGGGTAGACTCGAACCCACAGCTTTCCAGTTCTCAGCGGAGCCCGTCTGCAGCACCCAGGGGCTCCAGGGACCCAGACTGAGCTGCAGGGCCCTGCTTAGTGGTTCCCAGGAAAATCAGCCCCGTACCGGGAAGACATTATGTCACGCATGATTTGGGGGGCTGGATTCAAGGGTCGGTGCCTGTCTGGGTGGGCACTGGGGCTAGGCAGTTGTGCCAGGATGGCCGTGGGTCCTCTGGGCTCTGGTCCTCAAAAAGCTAGGAAAGGAATTTCCGGTGGGGTCTTTTCCACACTGGGTGGTTTCCTAAGGCCTTCTGATCACCCAGGAAAGAGATCGGAAATGAATCAGGGGTTTTCCCCCTCTGACAATGTGCAGGGAGGTGTGGTCAAACAGCCACAGGTTCTGAGAGTCATAAGGGGTTCAGGAAAACCCACAGCCCCTGAGCCGACGACGTGGAGGAACAAAAGAATGGGATCAGCCGGCCTCCGGGAACGTGAGTCTGTAGGGACGAAACAGTCTCAGCTCACAAGGGGGTCTGATTTTCCTGGAGGGAAGAAATGACTTTTTAAACACAAACCCGTCTCTTCCTTAGCTATCATCCTGCGGCGCACACACCCTGGGCTGAAGCTTTCCGAAGCTTGATGGGAACACGCGGCGTGGACCATTGTGCCAAGGGAAGGGCCTGGTCCATCTCCCGTGCCACCCACGCCAGACTGTTCACGGTGGCTGGGAAGCGGGGCCTGTGATCACAGAGATAGCCCTCCTGCCTCCGGCCTGTTCCGTCCAGGCCAGACTTGTAACTCACCCTTTCCTATTTCTTCTCTCCTGTACCATACAACGTACAGCCGTACACAGGTCGTATTTTCCATGATGTGAGTCCAGAGTCTGGCTGGTTTCTCTGATTTGGGGGAGGGGTGGGCTTTAGTTCCTCTTTGCATTGTGATAATTCTGTATTTAAAGGGAATACTTGAAGAAATGGGCAAAAGGAAAATAAAAGATGTATTGAAAAACAATCCAAAACATTGGAAAGAAAGACAACTGAGGATTCAGTGGGTCGGCCTTGAAGACCCCCAAGGAGGAAGAACATGGTAGTCGGCGGGGGGCGGGGGGGTCCACATGAGAACCTGGCCTTGGAGTCAAGCCTGACTCAGGATGCCCCTGTGAGTGTCAGGGTCCACTGTGCTCCGAGGGGCTCTCAATGGCCTCCAGGCCTTTCTCCCGAGGAACTCTTGGTGGACCTGAGTCGCCAGCCTTTCCGTGAACTGCAGGTGGTTCCGGCGTGGCGGGAGGGGACATTGAAGGCAGCCCTCTGGGGAGTGGAGGTTAAATTCTGAGAAGATTCGGGTAGAAAGTAGATGTGGAGAGAAATAAAGACAGTGGAGAAGGTGGGGAAGAAAAGCACCTTCAGTCTGATTGGGGATGGGGGTGGGGTCTCACACATTGCTGCCCAGTCGATTCCAACTCACAGTGACCCTAGAACCACCCCCCGTGGGTTCCTGACTCTGTGTGACTCTTTATGGGAGTAGAAAACCTCATCTTTCTCCAGATGAACGCTGGTGGCTTCAAACTGCTGACCTTGCTGTTAGCAGCCTGATGCATAACCACTACACCACTAGGGCTCCCCAGGGTGCTGTTAAACATGGGCTCTCAGTAACACAGGGCCTAGGAGGAGCAGCCCAGGCCTGGCATGGGAAGATTGATTTGAGTCAGACAGCAGAAGAGGACAAAGAATGGGGGAAAGCCTTTATTGAGCACCTGCTGTGGACTGGCTCCTTCCCAAAGCCTGGCAGTTCTCCTCAGGCCCGTGAAGCCAGGGAAGGTGGAGACCCCTCAGGGGGCACCCTCTAGATCAAGCAGACGGATGCCAACTTCTGCTTGCTCCCCTGCGGAACTCAGAAAGAATGAGGTACTGGCCGGGCTGAGAGGGGACAGACTGACCTCTGAGACAGACAGGAAGGACAGAGAGGTCTCAGGCTCTAAACCAGTGTGCCCCACAGTGGGTGGTACCAGTTCCTGAGAGTGCTGGACCAGTGCCAAGGTACTCCAAAAGCAAATACCCACCCTTTATGGAGGATTGAGTACAAATGTTTCTCATTGCCAGGGGATGGGCCCAGGGAGTAATTTTTTCCACCTTATTATTTTTGTCTGAAAAGGGGCCAGGAGGTCAAATAAGTTTGGGAGCCTCTTCCCTCTGTCAACCAGGCACGGAGAAAGTCTGGCCGGAGGGCCCCACGCACACTCACACACACTCACACTCACAGCCATGCCAGCAGGTCACTGCTGACTCAGCGAACCTGTAGGACGAACCTGTAGGATGAACCTGTAGGACGGGGTAGAACTGGTTCTGTGAGCTTCTGAGACTGTAGCTGTTGACCAGAGTAGACAGCCTCTTTCTCCAGAGGGTCAGCTGGTAGTTTTGAACTGCCAACCTCGCGGATCGCAGCTCAATTCATAACCACTATGCCACCAGGGCTCCTGAGGGCCGTATAAGGCCCTGAGAATCATCAACACCGGCTAATGACACATGCCTCACCAGCCCCCACATTCTCACTCCCTGCCACCCATGGACTCCGACTCAGCAAAAGTGCCTGGGAGTTCCTGATACTCACTCTTTATGGGAGTAGAAAGGCCCTTTTTTCTCCCGAGGAGCGGCTGGAGGTTTTGAACTTCTGAACTTGTGGATCACAGTCCAGTGTGAAACCACTACGTCACCGGGGTTCCCTAGCCATCGCATTAGAGATGAGTTAATTAAATGTTTGACCAGTGTGGCCCAAGAATGATGTCATAAATATCCAAATGACTCTTGGCCGAAAAAACGGTTTCCCGCCCCTGCTCCAAGTCAACACAAGGGAGGGCTGCCCACAGGACCGGGTCAGGACCATCTTTACCGCCCCTGGGAGGCCTGGGGGAGGATGGTGAGTAAACCAGGCCCCGGGGCAGAAACCAGACAGGGAAACTGGAAGCCAGGGAGGCTGATATTAATCAAAAATGCTGGAACCAGTCACGGGACGTGCACACCGCCGTCACACCCCTTTCTAGCAGAGGCTGTGGAGCGTCTCTGGGGCGAGCTACTGGGCTGAGTTTGGGGGACACGGGTTGCCAGGCCTTTCTTCCAAGGCGCCTCTGGGTAGATACGAGGCTGGGGGTCAGCCACACCACGTTCACCAGGTTTAGCAAGCGAAGAAAGGTGTGGGACCTTAAAGGGGCAGTGGGTGGAAGTGGGTCTCCCAGGCATAGCACGCTTCTGCAGGCTGCAGGGAAACTTCACAGAGCGGCCACCCTTCTGGCTGCAGACAGCCGTAGAGTGCTTCCTGACCCAAAGTCCTGCCTTCCTGGCACCAACCCGCACCACCCACCCTCCCTCCCTGGGTTCCCTGTTTCAGCATCTTTTTAACCCTCACCTGCCTTCTGAACTTGACTTTGGGGGTCTCGTGTGTGTGTGTGTGTGGGGGGGGGGTGTCTCATGGGGTTGATGGTCACTTTCTAAGCCAGGCTGTTGCTTGGCCGTCATGTGATCTCTGGCAGTGTGGGCTCAGTGCCAAGTCTGAAGGATGTCTGAGGGCCTAGGTCCCCCAGGGCCCCTCTCTCTATCAATGTTGACGCTGTCATTAGCTACAATGGAAGGAAACACGGCCTGGCCTATGCCGCCCTCTGCGTGAGCCCTGGGCTATAGCCACTGTGTCTGTCTGTCTGTCTGTCTGTCTGTCTGTCTGTCTGTCTCATCGAGGGTCTTCCTCTTTTTCGCTGCCCTTCTACGTTTTCGATGTCTTTCCCAGGGAGTGCTCTCTTCCTGGTAATGTGTCCAAAGCGCATGAGACAAAGTTGTGTTTTTGTTGTTGGGCTTTCCCCCCAAAGGTTTCCGATGAGTACTTTACATTCTTTTACGTGTATCTAGGTTTCTGAATTTTGATCAAACAAATTCCTACTGCCTTTCTTTCTTTCTTTTAATTATTTTTTTTAAGATGAACAAAACAAGAACTCAGCATGCCGCCAAAGAAGGCATCTGGGTGGTGGACAGATGGTGAAGAAATGCTTGTGATTCTTAGGCGTGAGAGTCTCGAAGCCACACCACAGTGAGCTCTCACCTCCACCCACCACGGATAGCAACGTTCTTGTCTGTTTCTCAAAAACAACCACAGCAGCCGATGCTGGTAAGGGTGGGGAGAGACTGGGACCCTCACACACTGCTGGTGGGACTGACTGGAAGGGCGCAGATGCTGTGTGGAACAGAATGTCGCCTCCTTAAAGCGTGGGAAACAGAAATGCGATATGACCCAGCCACCGGTCTGCGTGGTAGATGTCCTAGAGAAGGAAGAGCCAAGACCCGAGGGGACTCGTGCACACCGTTTCGTCTGGCTTGGACCCACCATCAACGCTAATAGGAGCAGCAGCCAAGAGATCAAACAGAGCGCCGCAAGGGGTCAGTCTGCTGCAAGACCCGCCCGCCCCCCCCCCACCCAGTGTTGAAAAGCAGAATGTGACTTAACACAAGCCGTGCTGTTTTCTGTCACCTCGTATGCACATGAAAGGCCGGGCCACGGATAAGGAAGATGGGAGAGGACACAGAGCATTTGGCTTGTGACTCCAGGGAAGGGACAAGGCACTGCCCAAAGAAGAAAAGGATGTCTTGGAAGAAGTACATCCCGAGTGCTCCCTAGAGGTGAGGAGGGTGAGATTGTGTCGCATGTCCTTTGGACATGTTGTCAGGAGAGATGGGTCCTCGGAGAAGGACGTCATGCTTGGTCAAGTAGAGGGGTAGTGACAAAGAGGAAGGCCCCCGACAAGATGAACGGACACAGGGGCTGCAACAGTGCCCTGAAGCCGCAGAAGGATGGTGAGGACGGCGCAGGACCAGTTGGTGTTTCCTTCCGTCTGGAAGCGACTTAACGGCACCTGACAAGACCATGTCGACTGTAGTGCCATTCATAATAGCAAAAAAGACAGAAACAACCGGAAGGCATGGGAACAGAGGAGTGGACAGACACACTACATCCACACAATGGATGCCAAGGTAAATCTCAATGAGGCTGTGAAACATGCAGTAGCAAGGACAAACTTTGAGGACTTGATGCTTAGTGAGATAAGTCAGCCAGAGAACTAGAAACTCGCTGCCAAACCAACCAACCAACCACAACCAACCAACCAACCAACCACAACCAACCACAACCAACCACAACCAACCAACCAACCACAACCAACCAACCAACCAACCACAACCAACCAACCAACCACAACCAACCAACCACAACCAACCGACCAACCAACCACAACCAACCAACCACAACCAACCAACCAACCAACTACCACAACCAACCGACCAACCACAACCAACCAACCAACCACAACCAACCAACCACCCAACCAATCACAACCAACCAACCAACCACAACCAACCAACCAACCACAACCAACCAACTACCACAACCAACCGACCAACCATAACCAACCAACCAACCACAACCAACCAACCAACCAACCACAACCAACCGACCACCCAACCAATCACAACCAACGAACCAACCAACCACAATCAACCAACCAACCACAACCAACCAACCAACAACAACCAACCAACCAACCACAACCAACCAACCAACCACAACCAACTGACCAACGAGCCACAACTAATCAACCAACTACCACAACCAACCGACCAACCATAACCAACCAACCAACCACAACCAACCGGCCAACCACAACCAACCAGCCAACCAAACTCCCTGCTATTGAGTCCATGCTGACTCACAGCGACCCTATAGGACAGGGTAGAACTGCCCCCGTGGGTTTCCAAGACCATCACTCTTGACAGGAGTAGAAAGTTTCATTTTTCTCCCAGTGAGCGTCTGCTGGTTTCGAACTGCTGTCCTGTGGGTTAGCAGCCCAGTTCTTAACCAGCTAGGGCGTCGGGGATCCAAAAGGGCACAGATGATCTGAGAGCATATTATAAAAAGACAAGGAAAGATTTTCACCCCCCACCAAAAAAGGAAAATATTATTTGTAGCACACTTCTAGGGCAGATTTTCTGGCCTCTAGAATGCTATGGGTACGCAGAGGTTAAGTGTCAGGCCCCAGTCTGCAAGGTCAGCAGTTCAAGAGCACCTGGGGAGGAAGATGGGGCCTTCTTCTCCTGTAAGGAAGGCGGTCTGCTCTTCCCTATGGGGTGGCTCTGAGTGTGACTGGAAGGCAGTGGGGTGGAGCGTGCGAGGGCTCTGGAAGAGCTGGAATCTGGCCACTTCCCCTCGCCTTCTTGTGGGCCCCTCCGCACCATGTGGAGACAATCGTCTAGGAAACGGTACAATCAGACTGTGGTGGCTGTCGAGTTGGCCCCGACTCCTGGAGACGACTCCACATACAACAGAGTGAGACCTCGTGCTGTCCTCACACTTGCTCTGACATGGGGGCCCTCGGATGCAGCAGCCGTGTCCATCTGTCCTGTTGGAGGGTTCCCTCGACTTGACCCAGTAGGAAGTGCTTCTCCAGAGGCTGGTCTCTCTTGACAACATGCCCAACTCGTAGGCAACAGCACCCAAGGTACCCACAGTATCAAAGCCCAGCGCTCTGGCTTGGAAGGCAGTGCCCGTGGGAAGACCAGCCGTGCCACAGGGCTGACCGAGGCGGGCCTGTTCCACGGATGTTCCCACGACCTGAATCGGGGTATGGAGTCAGAGCTCCCAATAAAAACCAAACAGAGGCGGGGCCAGTCACAGAAGCCATTTGGAATAGGGATGGGTCCAAGTTTAGAACAGCAGGCAGGATGTCTGGACACCTCTGCTGGTGTGGGCCAGTGCCCGGACCTGGTTCTGACTCATCATGGTGCTTCTGTGCCGCTGCAGGAGACGCGGCTGGTCCCGGGTCCAGCATTCACGCTAGAGCCAGACGCCCCAGAATCTGGGTCTTGGGAGGACACAGACAGTGAGTCATGGGACACCAGAGAGCCACATGGAGCGGAGTCCTGCAGGGGCCACAGGAGTAGTGGCAGCGGACTAAAGGGCACAGGGGAGGCAGGCAGTGACGCTGGAGCTGCTGAGAACTCATGCCCACGAGGAGTTCACCCCTGTGAGGTAACCCCCAGAGAGGAGAGGAGGCAGAATCAGGTTCTCCACACCCAGACCTGAGGACAAGGGAAGGAAGTTCCCAAGGGACAGAGTTCAACCTCAGCTGGGACACACGGGACAATCCTGCTGAGCTGGCTCACCACACAGACCAGGGTGCAGAGAGGGACGCTGGGTCATCAGGGATGTCCACGCAGGAACATGGGCCTGTGGGAGGTAGTGAGCTTCCTGTCAATTGGAGTGTGCGAGTCCAGGCTGGGGATGTTGGACTCATTGGGCCCCAAATCCTTTTCCAGCTCTCTGGAAACATCTCCCCACGAGGAAACATCCCTCAGTTTGCACAGAGGCTGTGGGCAGTGACCCCTGCCTTGGACCCCAGGACTTAGGGACTGACCCAAAGGCACCAAAGGAGGGGCAATGGATGGCAGCTTGAGGCTGATGGGTGGGGGAGACCAGGAAGGAGGGACGAGGGCTGGAAGGGAACTGGGAAGAACAAGAGAAACCAAGGGGCTACGTCGGGAGGGGCTGTGAGCGGCGTGGGCAGAGGGGAGGGCAGCAGCAGCAGGACCGGCCCGTGCATGGCTCTGGGGGTGGGGGTGGGGTCACTGGTACCCAACATCAGGCCACCTGGATGGTGACTTGGTTTCTAGACAAGGAGGCTGCGGGTCTGAGGGACAGGCAGGTGACTACTTTGAGCGCGGGGGGGGGGGGGGGGGAATCTGCTGCCCAGGGCCAACGGGACAGTCTACCCACCTGCCAAACCCAGCTGCGTGCCTCTTCCTGCCAGACCCTGGAGCTGAGACAAGCGAGAACCATGGGAGTTGGATGCGTGGGGACACGTGGTGTGGACGCCACCGAATGACGCGATCAGAGGACTCCGCACCAGAGGGGCCATAAACATGTTGTGTGGTGTTCCAACAGAAATCCTTGGGTTTTGTTTTGTTTCTTCTTTAAATAAACACATCCCTGTAGCTAGTCATCACAATAACACCATGTGTTGTCAAGCCCAGCTGACCCGGATCAATATGCAACCCAAGGTTAGAACTTGCTGCTCAGGTGCTCTGTGAACCTTCACGTGGGCTTTGGTCACCACTTTCATCACTGCCCAGAGACAGTGGTGTTTCTGCATGAGAGGCAAGCCCAGGCTGATGTTCTGGTCATCGACCGTATTGTCATAGTCGCCCCTTTGGTCCAATGGGCTGGTGTTTTGCCTGCAGCCTTCTGTAAAGGAGTATTTATGAACCCGCCTTCAGTCACTCACCTATCAGAATGAGGTGGTCATAAAGCAGAGAAAAACCAGACTGACAGCCATCAAGTCCACTCTGACTCTGAGCGACCCTGCAGGAAAGGGCAGAGCTGTCCCTGTGGGCTACAGGCTGTCACTCGTTATGGGAGTAGAATGCCTCATCTTTCTCCAGCTGAGCGGCTCCTTTTTTTTTTTTTAAACATTTGATTAGGGGCTCATACAACTCTTATCACAATCCATACATATACATACATCAATTGTATAAAGCACATCCATACATTCTTTGCCCTAAATCATATTCAAAGCATTTGCTCTCCACTTAAGCCCTTTGCATCAGGTCCTCTTTTTTTCCCTCCCTCCCAGCTCCCCCCTCCCTCATGAGCTCTTGATAATTTATAGATTATTATTTTGTCATATCTTGCCCTGTCCGGCGTCTCCCTTACCCCCTTCTCTGTTGTCTGTCCCCCAGGGAGGAGGTCACATGTGGATCCTTGTAATCGGTTACCCCTTTCCAACCCACTCACCCTCTACTCTCCCAGCATCGCCCCTCACCCCCTGGTCCTGAAGGGGTCATCCGCCCTGGACTCCCTGTGCCTCCAGCTCCCATCTGCACTGGCGCACAACCTCTGGCTGAGCTGCTCCTTAAAGGAAAAGGAAAATAGATTTTACAAAGTCTTCTGCTCAGTTGCTAAGCGCATAACTTGCTGTAGCAAGGGTCTACATCAGGCCACCTGGATGGTGACTTGACTTCTGGACAAGGTGACACTGGGGGTCCAAGCTGGTGGTTGGATTCAGACAATGTAAGCAATGCAAATGAGCTATTTACAACTCTATCCTGCATCTTATTCTATCATACAGCCCCCTCCCTGGGGGACGGGCAACAGAAAAGTGGGTGAAGGGAGACATCGGATAGTGTAAGACATGAAAAAAATAATAATTTATAAATTATCAAGGGTTGGTGAAGGAGGGAGGGTGGGGGAAGGAGAGGGAAAATGAGCTGCTGATGATACCAAGGGCTCAAGTACAAAGCAAATGTTTTGAGAATGATGATGGCAACAAATGTACAAATGTGCTTGACACAACGGATGGGTGTATGGAGTATGAAAAGAGTTCTACGCACCCCCAATAAAACGATTTTAAAAAATTAAAGAAAAGCAGCACATATCAATTGATGCATAAAAAATAAGAAACCTATTGCATGCTAATAAAGGAAATTTTAATTTTAAGAATGTGTAATTTCAAAAACACATCAAGGAAAAAAATGGATAATACATTACAAGCATAACACATTAAAAAATAAAATGGATAATAAACATCACTAAGGATTCTTGTCCTGTGTGTCCCAGCTGAGGTTGAACTCACTAAGGATTCTTGACTTTGGGCGTGTTGTCCAGAGAGACCAGTCCCCGGTAAAGTACAGGGCAGCGACGGAGAGGAAGACCCTTGACAAGATGGACAGACACAGGGACACAGGGGCTGCACCCACGGGCTCCCAAGTGATACTGGTGAGGACGGCGCCAGGCTGGCAGGGTTCTGTTCAGTGGTTACACCTCGGGCCCCTGTGAGTTAGAATACACCAGTCAGCATCTAACAACAATAACAATGGATTCTGTGTGCTCAGCAGCGGAGGAGGTCAGTGGGTAAGGGGGGGGGCACCCACCCCAGTGACAACACTGAATGTGAGCGCCCAGCCCCTCTCAGGGGACACTGGGCAGGGTGGACTCTGAGTCAGGAAGCCCCACGTTCAAGGCTGACTTCACTGCCTCGTGCTGTGCCTCAGGCAAGCTCCCTAACCTCTCTGAGCTCCCTTCTCGCTCTGTTCCGAGGGCAAGGGAGAAAGCAGGTAGGTAGGTGTACAAGAGCCTGGTACGGATGAGCCCTGGCCCTAAAATAGGTGCTGAGTCCCTCTGTTGTGTTCATGAGGCCGTGGGGGGGGTCAGAGGCATGGCCAAGTCTGAATTTATAAGCGGAGCCCAGTGGACACGACGGAAACCTGAGAGGAACCGATACAGCAGAGGCCCTGGGTCGGACCTCTAGGCTCCAGAACCCGTGACTCTGTGTGTTTTGAGGACATTCCCGTGTCGCACTTTTGTTTGTGGCGGCAGCACCGCCCAATGGCCACGCCATTGCAGCCAGTGGAGCCCCATGCGTGGCAACCCCACGGGTCTCCACAGCTGTGATCTTACAGGAGCAGCTAGCCAGACCTCTCCTCTGTGGCATTGCTGGGTGGATTCGAACCACCGGCCCTCCAGTCAGTAGCGGAGCCCACGATATTTGTGGGACTTGGGTAAGTAAGCCACTTCCCCACCCCACCACCCACCCAAATATGAGTCTGCTCCCCTGGCTCTGAGAGGGCAGGCCCGGCCACCAGGGACATCTGGGAGACATCAGCAGTGGTCACTCCTTAGCTGCTCTGGGTCTTGGTTAGACACAAGGCGAGCTTCCAGCTCCTCGCTGGGGTGGCCAGCAGGGCTGAGACTTTGGTAGCGGTCACCCAGATTTGCAGAAGGGGGTAGCGATGGGGGTGAGCAGAAGTGGCAGACACCACGCACATGCCCATGAGTGGCTAGACACCTCCTCAGGCCGAGGGCAGAGCTGGCCCCAAGAGGCTGAGGGAGGGCTCCACCCGTTGAGGTCACCAGACACCTCCCCTCCCCAGCAGGCCCAGGGGCTGCTGTTCCAGGCTCGTCACCTGGGGCATGGCACCCCCTCCTTTGGGGGTGTCTCTGGCCCAGGACCCCATGCTGCCCTCCCAGGCTCCAGGAGGGAGGCTGCACGCTGCCCAGTGAGTCACTGTGCCCACTTCCTGCCACAGCGAGCCCGTGGCTGAGTCACCAGCCCCCCAAAGGGAAAGGCAGGCCACAGGCCGGAAAGTTGGAGTGTCCTGGGGGTAGGAGCCGGGGAGCTGGCGCTGCGGGTGCCACCGCACCCCTTCTGGGGCGCCCTTGGCTCTCCGCAGCCCAGCCAGTCGCCAGCAGGGCGCCTCCAGTCATGGCAGTGTACCCCCAAGATGAAAGAGAAGAAGTGCCCCTTTGAAGTCAACACCAGGTTCCAGAGAACTTTCCAAATAGCTGCAAAGTGTTCTCTTAGCCAGAGGCCCCCCAGCCGCCCACCCTTCCCTCTCCCAGCTGCCCCAGCCTCCTTTCCTTCGGAGCCTTTCAGAGCAAGCTTCAGGCATGTGCTCCCCGAGTGCCCGACATTCAGAGGCCGGTGGCCGGAGTCACAGGCCATGCCATTTCCAGGAAACCGGCACGGGCGCCCTGCCTCACCTGTGTCTGGGGCCAACCAGGACCACCCTGGCGCCTCCTGGCCACACCGGCCTCCTCTTCCCCTCTTCCCTCTCACCTGGTCCGTCCCGCAGCTGCTGCTACGGAGGCTGGCTGGGGCCGGGTAGTGCATCGGCCACGGGCTCCGAGGCTGACCGGAAAAGGTCGCTGAACAGAAAGCCTCTGCAGTTTGAGCCCCCAGCGGCTCCTCGGGAGAGAGCTGGGCAGTCTGCTACCACAAAGATCCCAAACCAGCCCAGCCCGGTGCCACCCGGTGCGCTGCTCCGACTAGCCCCCAGGGGCCGGGGGAAGGAGTCAAACCGCTCCCAGAGTTCCCTAGGCTGTGTGGTCTATTTACAGGAGGCCGACAGACTCGCTTCCTTCTGCTGGGCAGTCCCTGTCAATGAGCTGCCTAGTGCCTAACCCACCGCACCACCAGGGTCTCGGAAACCCCCGTCCCATAGGGTTGAATCTGCATAGCCTCAAAGGCAGCAGGTTGGGGTGTTTTGGGTGGAGCCTGGGACTTGAGGCCCCACCAGCACCCATGTAGCTGGGGCTCAGCTGGAACCGGTGGTGGGGAGCGGGAGTCCCTCCTTCATCCCAGCGTCTGTCTTCAGCCTCCTGGAAGGTGTGGGGGAGAAGAGCAGTCAGGCCTGGGCTTCCTCCTCCGGGCTGAGTCAGCTTCCCACTGGGGTCCCCTTACCCCGGGGCCCCACACTCAGGCCGTACTTGTTTTTATTTTAACGTTACCTTGTAGCAGCTTACAGAGCACACTGTTGGCTTCACATTCGGAAACACTTCACATGTACACTTTGTTTCAACTCAGCCCTCCCACGTCCTCCACATTTCTAGTCCCTTTCCTCTTTCCTGACCCTCCAAACATCGTCCTGGGGTCAGTGTGCCCCTTTCCTCATATGTGGCTGATGATTCAACATGGGGCTGAGTTCAGTTCCTGACAGTCTTGGGGGTTCCACCAGTCTCTATCTGACAGGGATCCTGGTCTCTTCCATGGTGCTGAATTCTGCTCCACATTTTTCCTCTTCAGAACAGTGGGGAGGGGTGGCCGGACACTAGCTGGTTCTTCTGGGCTCGGGTGGAGGGGAAGTTGCCTGGTTCGGCAGGTACGGGAATGATTGGTTCCAGGCAGCTTCCATTCTGATGTCCTTCCTTCCTTGGGAGAGACGAATGAATGGTGGCATCTTAGCTGGATGTCCACAGCTCCCTGACCCCAGTCACTACTCAACCAGGTAGGGTGTAGAGGCCATCTATGCTGGGCTGGCCAGCCGAGCACTCTTCACAGCTTCATCTGGGAACTTGAGACTTGGGAGTGAAGTCACACACACACACACACGCACACACACACTCAGCTCTCACACACATATACAAACTTGGCGCTCTCACACACACACAGACAGACTTGGCTCACACACACAGAGAGATTTGGCGCACGCACACACACACACATACACACACACAGGTCTCCTGGTCCCCCTCCAAGAACAGCTATCACTGTCCACTGCTGGAGGCGACTGGACACGGGGCAGGGGGTGCGCTCCCCTGCCGTGATGGCTCCTGACAAGGTCCACGCGCAGTCCCTGCCAGTGGCATTTTCTTGCCCTGAAGATGGAGTGAAGATGGAGACCAGGGAGAGGGACCCCAGCTTCTCCCCAGGGCGTCTCCAGCAGCCTGGCTACTCTCACGCTGCCCTGCCCTCTGCTCTCCACCCTGCACCGTGCTCTTCCTGAGGCGTGACCCCCGGTCCCTAGGTGTCCAGCCCAGGGCGCCCAGGGGACAGTCCTGGGCACTGCCTGCCCAGCCAAGTAAAACTGGAGTAAAACTGCCTGCCAGGGAGCAGGCGCCTGGCCAGTGTTCTCCTGTGACTCCCCTCATGGTGTGACCCCTGGCCTTGAGCCTCAGAGACGCTGACTTGTCTGCAGTAGCCAGCTAGGCACGGGGCTGGGAGTGGAGCCCTTCCTGCTCATGTCAAGTTCAACTGTTTATGACCAGGCGATACCAACACGGGGTGATCCGCACGGGCAAGGGGCTGGACTTGGTCTCAGGAGATGAGGGTTTCCAGGCCCAGACGAGGAACATTGGCACGTGGCTGGCCGAAGAGGGCTCTCTGTGTCATGGCTGAGCTGGGGTTGGGACCCAGCCAGGCCGCCGCCTCCTTCTCACCCCAGAGAAGGCATTCTGAGTTACTGTAGTCCCGTCCCTCACCCTTGCCCGGGCAGCATGCCTTCACGTCCCCAGCTCTGGACAGACCCACGAATGCCTCGCCAGGCCCTGCCTCTTCCTTGAAAGAAATCACAACGTCTCACTCGGGGACTGGGGTGTTCTGTCCAAGCTTTTCAACGTGCAAACAAAGGAGGCCGTCCTCCTGGGCTAGGGAGCGCCTGGGCTTGCCTCTTGGCCTGGCGTCCTGGGTCTGCTTGGAGTGCCTGTGCAGGCCTGGGCCTTGCTCCTGCTCGGGGCTTGCCTCAGCCCCAGTCCTGGTATAGCAGAGCAGATGGTTTTGACAGACAGATGCCTTCTCTCCCAGTTGGCAGGGCTAGAATCCAGGGCGTCCGATCTGAAGGAGGGCCTCTCTCTGTAGGCTCCGGGCAACGGCCCTGCTCTTTCTTCAGCATCTGCGGCCCCGAGTTCCTTGGAGATTGCTGTGGGTCTTGGCATTCATTTTCCTGCGGGTCTAACAGGTTCTCAGCGCAGGGACACTGGGTCCAAAGGAGGCACTCCGCTCCAGGTGCTTCTTTCTGGGTGGTGCTGAGGCCCTGTGTCACAGCTGGCGCCATTCTCTCTCCTTTCTCTCACATCAGACCACAGGGTGCTGCAACCTCCTCTAAGCTCCTTACAACGGATGGCTGATTCCATCAGATCCCATCATGGGGGAATGATGACATCATTACAGAACTGCCAAGCCCATAATTATAGAACTGCCAACTCCCCTGGCTGAGAATCACAGCCAGCCCAGTTTGCACGTGTTTTGGGAGGGCCCCATTCCACATATGACCACGTCCAGGTCTTATCCACTACTTGACACGAGGGCATTCAGGTGATACCGCACTGTGACTGCCCTGAGATTCATCTAGGCACCCTGCCACCATCAGAATCCTCCTGTTATAGAAGACACAGGTTCAGAGAAGTTAAGTAAACTTCCTAAGGTAGTTCAGTGAGTGAAGCCTAGCTGAGGTCGACCAGATGACCCAGCTGGGGGGCTGCCCTTCCTGCCTCAAGCTGCTGCCCAGAAGAGCCAGCCCATGCTGGTCAAACGCCCCAGACCCCCAAGTCTGCGGCCCCCTGCTACCCAGCGAGTTGAGGAGCAAGGAAATGGACTCCATCCAGATAAGCAAGGTACTTCCTGCCCCAGAGCCTAGCCCCCAAGGCTGCTCGCTCCACTGTTTATAGAGACAGATGTTTGGGACGGAAAAAGAGAGGCAGGCCTGCGGCGTCCCCATGGAGACGGAGAAAGTTTGTAACTTGGGCAACCAGCAACTGGAATTTAAAAAGGAGAAGGGGAAAAAAAAAAAGGGAGGGGACCAGATCCCACAGAGTCCCTGGCTGGGTCCTAACAGTGGCGTTGCCCAGGCAACCAGGCCTGCGGCACTGGGCGGCCACCCAGCTGGACCTCAGCTGAGCCCAGGAAACCCGGGAAGTCCATGGTACCACGTGGGAGGGCACTCAGTATCATCCAAGTGCAAAGACAAGTCCCCAGCCTCTCTCTGGGTGCACAGCACAGCGGCCAGTTTCAGGGGTTAGTGGATGGTCGGCCCTGTCCCTTTCTCATCGCCCCTCTACCCTTTCTCCACTTCCTTCTCTCCACCTTCTTCCTTTATCCTTGTCCCTTCCCAACCTTCCTTCTATCTTCCAGGCCCCCTTCCTTCTGCAAAGTCCACCTGGCCCCTACCTCTGTCCGTGGCTCATGCAGCCACACCCCCTCCCCCAGGCCTGAGAGGGAAAGCCAGTGGCAAGGGAGCTCTGAGCTCGGCTGAGGACCGAGGGCAGCTTCTGTAGGTGGGGTGTGAGCTGGGGGTGGGGGTGGGGTGGGGGTGTGTGAAATGGAGCTCAGGGCCAGCTGATGAGCGAGCAGGGGCTGCCCTTCCCACTCAGAGCTGTTGCCCAAGAAGCAGACCCCCCTACCACTAGGTGCCTCCAGCTCTGACCTCGGCCAGCAGGGCCTGTTCCCACTCTCTCTGCCTGGAGACCCTGGCTACTGGCCAGTTTGGGGAAGGGAGAGGAGGGAGCTCCAGGGCCTCATCCTCACAAGCACAAGGGGGTCTGCCAGCCATAGCCCCCTTCTCACTGGTGGTGGGTGGCCCTGAGGGCGGGCACGGAAGCCTTCAAGGGCCGGGTGGGGAGCCAATGTGGTTTTCGACGCTGGTGATGCCATGGTGGCCTGTGGTCACTGATCATTCCAAGTTGACCGTCCCGAGGCCCTGCTCTGTGGCCCACGTCCATCTCCGGGACCCTTGCTGTCCTCTCCTGCAGCCTGTGAGCCCAGTCCCTTTCCTCCGTGCCACCACCTCCAAAGAGCAGGGGTGTCTGAGGAGCTTCCCACCAACTCTGGCTGAGTCCTGGAAGCCAGGAAGCATTGTGGGATAGCTGGACCAGCTCAGTGGCTGCAAGTCCTTCCAGCCAACCTCCAGGCTCCCAGGTGACCCCAGATGGGGAAGAAGGCCAGAGTGGGACCACCAGGTTCTGATCAGGTGGGGAGCTCAAAGCCAGCTCAGGAGGTCGGGCTGGGCTGGGAGTGAGTGAAGGGGGCTTTGCTGGCCTGCAGCAGCGGGGACATATGCACAGTCAGGGCATGGTCACAGTGTGGGAGAGTACAGCCCCGACTAGCCGGCTCCTGGTAAGCGGGGACTCTGGTGGAAGGAAGGCTGGGGGCAGAAGACGGAGGCCGGGTCCTGGGCCTAGAATCACTGGGGAGGCAGGACTAGAGCTCAGAAGGCTGGATGGGAACCCAGCGGTCAGTCTAGAGCTGAGGTGTGATATGATCACAGGGGCCTAGCCTCCAAACGCACCCTCGTCTTTTGAGCACTGAGTACCCACCAGGAACGCAGAACCAAGCACCCACCAGTACTAAACACCCACCAGGAACCGGGCACCAAGCACCCATCACATATTGAGCACCCACCAGGGACCCAGCACCAAGCTCCCACCAGATACTAGGCATGGAGCACTTACCAGGGACCCAGCCCAGAGCACCCTCAGGTACCCAGGACTAAGCACCTACTATGAGCTAATCATAGGCCCCATGCCCCTGCCCTAACCTGCGCATGGCCCAGCTGGGACAGGGTTTACTCAAGAGTTGAAAACCCATGGCAAATGAGCCAAGTTCTTCTGGGGCTGAAGAAAAGAGGTGTGCCAGTATGGGCTGGCATCCCTGAAAGGGAGTATTTCATACAGGGACCCAAACCCACTGGCAGCGAGCCAATTCTAGCCTGGGTTCCAATCCACCGGTCTTTGTATGAGCAGCCAAGCGCTGTGCCCACCCTCCCTGAAGACTTAGGCTTTCCCACTGGCCTGCTGGGGGCTTTCTCCTTGGCACCCCCAGAATGCAAACCTGGGGGTGGGGGCCAGGCCGTCTCAAGTGCCGCCTTCCTGCCTTCTGGAGGATTCCCTTCAGAGAGAAGCCCCCCTGGGATGACCCTAAACCCCTCACCCTTCTCTGCACTTCTTCTGGTCCCTTCTGGCCTGAGGGCCCATGTCTGCAAGGTTGGGAGGCGAGTGGACACTAGGGCAGGGTGGAGCTGCTGAGGCCCAGGCTGGGGGGTGAGCGAGGCTGAAGAGAGGGGCTCCTGCTGCACAGGCTGAACCTCCTGCAGGGATGGGGAACCTACTGTGCAGCCCAGTCCCTGAGCGCCTCCCCGCCACCCCCAGCCGGGCTCCCGAGGCACCAGGTGTGATGTCCTGGTTCCCAGACCCAGAAGACTCAATGTCCCTGGACGTGGGGCTCTGAGGCTGGTGAAACCACAGCCCCCCAGGCCCCACCCTGCTCTTTCCCACCCCTCCCTCCCTCCCTCCCTCCCTCTCTGATTCCAAAAGCCCTTCCCCTCCTTGCCTAAAAGTCACCTGACAGGGCCTCAAGTCCAGCCCCACCCAGCTTCCCACCCCCAAACCAACTCCCAGAAACCACCTGGAGCTGAAGAGGACATTTCCTGGTTGTGTTGTCCCCGCACGCACCTCCTCCCACCCCCAGTGTCATATGCATGTACTAGTTTACATGTATGTGCACACAATGCATGCATGCATGCACACATTTGAACCTGCACCTACACACATGTATGCATGCACACGTACACACCTGCATGCACCTAACCCCACACCCATGCATACACATAAGCATGAACACACATATGCGCACACACATGTGCAAAACACACACTTTCACACCATCTCAGCGGTCTCACGCCTTCTCCCCACTCTCCTGCAATGCTCCCCCCTCACCACCAACACCTCAAATTCAGCTCCAATCACTGCAGTTATGACTTGGGGCCATCATCAGCTCCCCCCAAACTTTCCACATCAGCACCTCCCCAGCTGCCCCCTCAGGACAGTCCCTCTCCCAGCTCCTAGCACCCAGCAGCCAAGGCTGCATCTAGTTGTTCCCAGTGGCGACTCGGGACGCCCAGTGGCCCAGGGATGGTCAATATAGGTGAATGCTGGTGGGGCGGAGGAGACCCCGCCCACAGGGTTCTGTTTCACTGGGAAGGGACTTCCCTTAGAAGGAACCAAGACATCTTGTATCAGCTCTTAACGATTTGGGAAGGAAAGCTGAATAGCTCTTTACTGTAATCCGAACAACTAAATTATTCATCGAGAGCACAGACAGAGATTGGACAGGGGGGCTGGGGGTGGGGGTGACAGGTGACCAAGGCCGGAGGCTGCCCTTCCTTCCTCCTCCTGAGGGCCCAGCAGGACTTGGAGGGGTCTGGGAGCCAGGGTTCCCAGAGGCCAGCTGGGCAGCTGGGTGCCTAAGAGCATCCATTTCAGCATGAGGTGGGGTGAGGAGAGAGTCTTGGTGTTTGAGGTATCCCCAGCCCCTCTGGGGCTTGTCCTGATTGGGGCGGGGGGTGGGGAGTTCACCCACTCTGGCCAAGTGGACCAGGTCCAGGACTGTGGGATGCCTCCCCTGCCCACACCCACCTTGGGGTTGCAGTGGAAGGGGCTGTCGGACTCCTTGCAAGAGGAGGTGCTGGGATGGGAGGGGGAGCATCAGAGCTTGTCCCCTAACTCAGTCCCCCGGCCCCTCCCCAAGAGAGGCCAACTCTCCCATAACTGCCTTCTAGGTCAAGGGTGTGAGGAGCCTCCTTAACCCCCTGCCTTGGACTAGGGGAGGGCCAGCTCTCCTGCCTGCCTGGGCCCACCACACAGAGGGCAATGCACTGCCCACCCACCCCTGCTCTTGAGGTTGGGGCTCTGGGCACCCTGCCTGCCCAAGGCTCCTTCCCAGCCAGGAAGGCTTCTTTGGAGGCTGGGGGTGGGGGTGGGATATGGACATGAAGGTGTTCCTGCCTGCTCTTCCTCACACCACGATCCCCCAGTACCTGGGCACACAGGTGGATGGGCAGGGGGTGGTGAGGCGTGGGGGGTGGGCCTGAAACCCGTGGAGTGGCCAGGAGGGAACCTGCTGGTAAGCACAGCAGAGGAGAGGCCTGGCCAGGGGGAGAGCTTGGAAGATGGGAAGGAGAGACACCAGGAGGGAGGGAGGAGGCCTTTTGGAAAGTAGAGCCCTGGGCCCACCCCGCACGTGCTGACTCACCCCCCGCCCTTCCATTTTCCCTGTTTCCTGGGGATTCTCCGTTTATTTTCGGGAAAGCTGCCGGCTCCGTGACTAATTTGTTCTTAAACAAACCAAACCCAGGCAGTGGGGAGGCTGGGCGGGGCCTGAGTCACTCTCCACTCAGGGGGGAACCACACCTCGGGCGGGCAGGCCACCTGGCTCCAGGCCTGGGTGGCACTGGGCTGCCCCTGAGACTTCCCACACCCTCCCAAGGGCCCCTCATTCACTTAGGGAGCTGGCAGCCTCAGGAGGTGACACAGTGCCCCCTCCTGACTGGGAGTGGTGGCCCAGTGAAGGGGCTGCAAGAACACCTTGGGGGCTCCCAGGAGAGAAGGGCACCTGGAGCAGTAGATGCCCACTTCTTGTTGTGGAGCAACTAACTGACCGGCTCTTGGGCCTCTCGCTCTCCTCTCTGACCCCTCCTCAAGCCCTCCCATTCCGTGGCCCCTCGGGGTGGCCCTGGTTTCACTCTCTCCGAAGCCACAGGACCACCATAAGGCCTCACCTAGCCCTAGGTGGGTACCATAGATAGCCGCCTGCCCCTGGCTGGGGTCCTGGGAGGTAACCTGCAAGCCCCCAGGCTCTCCGCCAAGCAGGAGGGAGAAACCTGGGATTCCGTCCAGTTCACCGAGGTGGAAGCTGAGGGTCAGAGTGGTCACCACACCAGAGAGACGTGGACTCAAAGCCTGATCAGAGTCTCCCTCTCAGCTTGCCTGGGCGACTTCTCTCAGAAGGGCCAGTGAAGAAGTAGGAACCAGCGATCAAGGGCGTTTCAGACTGGGGAGGGAGGGGGGTAGAGGAAGATGAATGTGAGCCCAGGGAGCGCCCAGCCCCAGCCCACCAACTTTGTGGGCACCTAACAGGAGCGCGGGATTCTAAGTAAACAGAGATCCTGCCCCCACCCAGTTCCCTCCGGGATTACTGTTAGAACTGCCCTGCCCCAACCCCCCAGGTGGCTGCCCCCACCGCGCAGGGCTCACAGTGGGCCAGGAAACCTTTTGGGGGTGCAGGGAAAGCTCACTGGTGGCCCGCTTGGAGGCAGGAACTGGGTGCTTGATTGGCGGGGGGCGGGAGGGGGGGCACAGGCCCAGGCCGGCACACGCGCGTACCCTTGACCGGGCGTGGCTGCGGCGGGATTCCCGCCTCTGCCTGGCCTGGCCGGGCGCCACCTTCCACGGGTGGCCGCGAGGATACCGGGAAGGGAGACGCGCTGGTGCTGCAGGTACCCGCCCGGATAGCGCAGGCGGGAGGGCGCGGTCCCCAGGCCGGTCCCCGGGTGGGGCGCGCTGGGCGGCCCTGCTGGGCCGGGAAGGCCCGGGCACCTGGGACCCCGCTGGAGCCTGCGCTCGCTCGGCCAGGCCGGCCTCCAAACATCGAACACAGCCCGCTCGGGAGCGCCTTTCCAGGAAGCGGTGCGGAGCCGGCGAGTTCCCGACAGCCGCCCCGGCGCGCGCCTGCCCGGCCTGCCGCCTGGCCGCGGCTCCACAGCGGATCAATGTGCCGGCCTCCGCGCCCAGCCCCGCACCGAGGGGACCCAGCCCAGCGGCAGCCCGCAGCAGCCTGGGGACCTGGCGCCGCCGCCGCTGCGGGGTGGGGGTGGAGGACTCCGTCATCCCAGCCCTGCTGGGCATGCCCCTTAGCCTTTTTGCCACCCGGCCTGCCCACCATCCTAAGTCATCACTTTCTTTTTTAAATTTTTTTAACATTTTATTAGGGGCTCATACAACTCTTATCACAATCTATACATATGCATACATCAATTGTATAAGGCACATCCGTACATTCTTTGCCCTAATCATTTTCAAAGCATTTGCTCTCCACTTAAGCTCTTTGCATCAGGTCCTCTTTTTTCCCCCCTCCCTCCCTGCTCCCCCCTCCCTCTTGCGCTAAGTCATCACTTTCATGTGGGTACAGGTCACTCACCTCAGCTGGCAGGGCACCCTCCGGTGGTCCTGCCATTCCGAGCCTCCCCACCCCCATCCCCACGGGGAGTCCATTCTGATGCAAGGGATCCTATAGAACTGCTGTTTAGCATTTATAAGACTATAAGTCTTTATGGGAGCAAACAGCCACTTCTCTGCCCCAGGGAGTACTTGGTGGGTTTGAACTTCTGATCTTCTGGTTGGCAGTCCAGTGTTTGACCCACGGTGCCACCTTCCTCACCGGGAACTCAAAACCAAACCCACAGCTGAGGAGCCGCTGCTGACTCAGTGACCCTACAGGACAGGTGGGAAGAACTCCTGTGGGCCTCTGAGACTGGGGCTCTCTAGGGGAGCAGACAGCCTCCTCTTTCTCCCATAGAGTGCCTGGGGGCTCCTGCTGCTTTACCCGGGTTCACTCACTACCCTCTAAAAGAATGGCTGTAGTTGAAAGGAGGGTCCTGGAGAGGGGCTGACAGGGCAGGGTGGCTGGGAGGGAGGGAGGGAAGAGGCAGGGAACTTAAGAGGCCCAGAGTACAGGGGTCTGCAGGAATCTCAGCTCTCAGGCTGACTCGGGGGCCAGTGGGGAAAAAGGGAGAGGGAGAGGGGGAAGAGGTGGGGCCAGAGGGAGCCGCTCTCTCTGGGAAGGTGACTAGACTGTGGATCGAGTGAAGGAGGCCATGGAGGGCTGGCCTTTCTCCTCCCGTGGACTTAAGGGCCAGCGCAGGTGGAATGTGTGTGTGAAGGTGGTGTGTTCTGCGGCCCCCACCAGCTGGGAGGGGTTCCAGTGAGGGACCAGGGGCAGCAGAGTCCCAGAACCCTGATTTCAGCACAGGGTCTTCTGCAAGGATAGCCCAGTCCCTCCTTCCAGAGCCAGGGGACAGAGCAGAGAAGAGACTCCACTGTAGGGGGTTCTGTACCGGCCCTGGAAGTGAGGGTCCCAGGGTGCTGGCGACCCTTGAATGGTCTGGATCTGGGAGGGGGAAGAGCCAAAGCTAGAAGGCCGGTGGCCCACAAGCTGGCACTGACCAGCCAAGGAGGGGGGCTCCTTGCTCTAGGCCCTGTCAGCCTCACATGCTCAGGAAGAGGAGGGGGTTGGCCAACTGGACACATTCAGGCCCTTCCCAGGCTCCCAGCTCCTCCTGCCACTGCAGCTGCTGTGGGTGGTCGAGGTGGGGGTGGGGCTGGAGATTCTGTGCAGCTGATGCAGGAGGAGAAGCCCAGGGCAGTGCTGGGCACGTAGGTGGGACAGTAAGACAGGCGCTGTGGCCCTGCCCTCACCTCTGGAAGGTGAAAGAGGCTGATGGGAACTTGAAGCTGGCCGGCTGTGCTCCTTTGCAGGAGGGGGCAGGGGCGGGCACATGGTAATACCTTCAGCAGGGGGTCCTGTTCCCACGTCTCTCCTGCTGCCTCTTTGTCTTCACTGCAATCTCCTATGGCCCCACTCACTGCATTCATTCAGACATGCAGGCATCCAGTTCACTCACTCACTGCATTCATTCATCCACTCGCTGCATTCATTCATCCACTCACTGCATTCATTCATCCACTCGCTGCATTCATTCATCCACTCGCTGCATTCATTCATCCACTCACTGCATTCATTCATACATATTTCCACTCAGCGCATTTGTCCATTTATGCATTCATTCATCTATCAGTTCATGCATTAATTCACTCACTGCATTCTTTCATCTGTTAATACATCCATCCATCCATCTCTCATGCATCCACCCACTCATTCATCCATCCGTGCATTCATTCACTCATTGTATCCATTCATCAGCCAAAGCATGTATTCACACACTACATTCATTCACTCACCCCCAACTTGCCTGAGTGCTAAACCTGGGGATTCCACTGGGAAGCTGTGCATTGTGGGAGGGGAGACCCTCTTAGAAGCCTGAGCCCCCTAAGCCCAAGGAGAAAGCCTGGGGCCAGCTTTGGAGCCCCAAGTCAATGTTTCCCGTTTTGATGGAGATACTGCAGACGCACAGGCAGCCTAATGGAAAGCATTCCCTTTGCCCCGATTTCCCCACGGTAACCAACCCCTCCGCCAGGACGCCGACATCAATGCCAGACTTCATCAGATCCCCAGTTTGGCTTGGGTTCATTTGGGGTGTGGGGAGTTTCATTTGGAGCCCCTGGGCAGTGCAAATGGTGAACTAACTCAGCTGCTCACAGAGAGGTTGGAGGTTCCTGTCCCACAAGAGGCACCTCAGGAGAAAGACCTGCCAATCTACGTATGAACAGTCAGCTGAGAGCCCATCGGGGCAGTGCGCTGCACTGACGGGCACTGCACTGAGTGGGAGCTGATCTAAAGGCGACAACCGATCTTTGTTGAGCTGGTGTTTCCGCAATAAGGAGTCCTGATGATGCTGTGGGTTAAATGTTGGGCTGCTAATTGCAAGGTTGGCAGTTCGAACCCACCAGCCACTCCACAGGAGAAATAGGAGGGTGTCTGCTCCCTTAACGAGTAGCAGACTCCCAAACCTTGGGGATCAGTTCTCCAGTCTGTAGGGGGCGCTATTACTCAGACGGAGTCTATGACAGTGAGTTTGGATCTGGTTCCCTTCCGGCAGCCCCATCACCTGTGGATGTTTGGGGTTCCCGCCCACAGTTCAGTTGGTGGGCAGCTCAGATCCACGAGAATCCCTCGGGTGCCCCTCTACAACCCTGCATTTACCTCTTAAGTTTCCCACCCCTGACCCGGGGCCCAGAAGAGAAATTTGAGCCTCTTGTGGAAATGGTGGCTCTTGTCAGTGACCTGGTCACCAGCTATGTGGCCTGTGTTTCTTAGAGCCTCAGCTTCCAGGACAAGCCCTTCTTGTGTTTCCGGCCTTTCCCCAAGTGATCCCTGGAAGGACAGATGTCAGAGCCAGGAAGGATCAGGAGTTGTAGGGCCCACGTGTCCCAAACAAGGACACAGCATGGAAAACTTAGTCTAGATTCCATCGGTGGACTCGCTCGCTCCCTGGCCACTCCTGCAGCTGGTCCTGGGGTTGCCTCCTGCAATGTGGCCTCCGCTGCTTTAGGGGGCGCACTTCCAGGGGAGGAGTGCGTGCACCATGCTATGGATTGAACGGTGTGCCCCTGCCCCAACTTGTGTGTAACCTAACCCCTCTACCTAGAATGGGGTCCCATCGTGCTTGGCGCGTCCTATAGCAACCGGGACAGACACCGGTGAGATGACAGACCCTCGGTGATCACCATAGAGCAGGCACATCCACAGCCCAGGGATTTCAAGATTCAGAGCCAAAGAAAGACCCTCTCCCTGGGGCCACACACTACGTCCAGTTTCCTGCCCCCTGAGCTGTGAAGAAACCACCTTCCTGTCTTTGAAGTCTCTCGCTTACAGCGTTTCCGCAACAGCTCTCCAAACCAGACTCACCGCCATCCAGGCCGCGCTGACTCACGGTGACCCTACAGGACAGGGTGGAACTGCCCCTGTGAGTTTCCGAAGCTCTAACTCTTTACGGGAATCCAAAGTCCCGTCCTTGTCCTGCGGAATGGCAGGTGCTGACCTTGCAGTTATCAGCTCCACACGCCTCAGGGCAGAAGCACTAGGGAACTCAGAGACTCAAGTGTCACGGCCATTCTCAAACCGAAACTCACTGCCATGAGTTCATTGTGACGCGCAGCCGCCGGACACAGCAGTTGTTCCTCTATAAAGGAGTCGGCTCACCTGTCCAGCTCCTCACTTGTTTGCCTGGGGTGACTGGTACCCAAGGGGGTCCCTCTGAGGGAAAGTGACTCAGTCCTCCAGAGGGATGGGAACAGCCGGTGAGGGAAGCCAGACAGGAAAGGCACATTGTGTCCATTCCATTTACCTGAAAGGTCTGGAATTAGCCAGTCAGTAGGGACAGGAAGTGGCTTAGTGGTTGCCTGGGGGTTGGGCGAGTGGGGAAATGGAAGGGTCTGGGAAGCGGGCTTCTTTTCTGGGGCTGAAAAGGCTTGGCACTTGTGATGGCATCTGTACCGCCCTGTGACTACACAGAAGATGACCGAGTTCCAGGTGCAATGTCCGTCAAGGCCATGGAATACTTCTAAGACACACAGCTGTGTGGGGTGTGAATGGCTGTGATCACTGCTGCCAGGTGCCCTTGAGCTGCTTCTGGCTGGCAGTGAGCCCGTGGACACGGGAATGAAGCACTACCCAGGCCTCTCCAGCCTCAGCCGCCATGGCCATCCAGCTCCTTGAGGGTAATACTCATGAAATGAACCCCTTCGGAACTTTGGCCGGTTGCCCCACCAGGTGGAGAACCCCGGCCAGGTGAGGCGCTAGCCCAGAGCCAAGAGAACATGGAGCGCTGGCAGAATGGCACGAGACCAATGATCCAATGATTGCACAAATCTTAATAGGAGTGATTAAAGTACCCGAGCTATAAAGTAAACGCCAACTGTGGTCGTTGTTGAATCAGTTCTGGCCCATAGCAGCCTCGTGCGCGACAGAAGAAAACACCGGCCGCTCCTGCACCACCTCCAGTTGTTCCTGAACCCATTGTTGCAGCCAAGTGCCACTCCATCTCCTCGAGGGCCTCGAGGGTCCCTTCACTGTCTCTAACTCAGCGGTTCCCAACCTTCCTCCTGCGCGGCGACCCTTTCAGACAGCGCCTCATGTGTTCGTGACCCCCCAACCATAACATTATTTTCGTTGCTACTTCATCACTGTCATTTTGCTACTGTGATGAATCGTCATGTAAATATCTGATAGGCGGGATGTGTTTTCATTGTTACAAATTGAACATCACGAAAGCATAGTGATTCATCACAAAAACAATGTCATCATATGTTATGAAATATTTATTTCTAATAACAAACTAATGAAATTTTGTCTTGAAACATGGTGTAGCATGGGTAACAGTCGTCACACAGGATACTCGTAGGTGGGTGTCTGCGTGTGGGTGGACCCGCCTGGAGACAGATAGAGGAGTGGTGTCTTGGTTCCAAAGACCATGGGAAATGTGTTTTCTGATGATCTTTGGTGACCCCTGTGAAAGGGTCATTCGACCCCCAAAGGGGTCATGACCCCCAGGTTGAGAACCGCTGCTCTAACAGAATTGAGGATGACCGTATTTTTTTCCTCCTTTATATGGGCGCTTTTTGTTTATATCATTTCCTACCTCTGCCCGCCTCCCACCTTCTTCTTTTTCTTTTTAAATATGGGACGCTTCACGAGTCTGGGAGTCACCCTGGGGCAGGGGCCACGCGAATCCCCCATGTCCTTCCAATGTGAGCCTATGTTCCACTGTTCGCCTGTGTGCTGCCGACACAAGCACCTTCTCTTTCTTTTCTAACAGCCTTCCTAGCACTTTAGCCACACGTCCTGCAATTCGACCATAAAGAAGGGTCCTGCCGTCGCCACCATCTTCAATGCTATAGCATTTCTTCCTGCTGTCATTGTTGTCCAGGCAATTCTTTTTCTCATTGTGGGAAAGCTATTCACCACAGAACATTCTCCAATTCCACAACTTCTGCTTGCTTAATTCTGTGTCATTGATTACACTCTTCCTGCCGGACCGCACTATTGATGCCTTTCCAAGTTATTCCGCCGCCTCCAACAAACGCTCAGTGCCCCGTGCAACCTCTCTTTCCGTTCAACTATCGGTCAAGCTTGGTTTGTTGGTTTTAAAGAGAGCGAGTCAACAGTGGGGGGCCAAGTGAGTTGTAAATAGTAAGACATATCAATAAAATAAAACTTTTGTGGGAATCCTTCCCCCCCAAAATTCACTTATCATCTCATTCTATGGTTAAATCACTTTAAAAACGAGTGTGTAATCTCAATCAGTTCTAGTGCTCCCTCCCCCTCCTGCATCCATCGTTTGCTCCCCAAACCCCTCACCCTCCGTGTCTCCCACCCCTCCTACCACATCCCCTAAAACCCTCCCATCAGTTATTACCTCTCTGCATCCATTCCTCCTGTGCTGCACAAACTGGGGGACCCAACAGAAACAACAACGAACAAAACCAAAATAAAGTGATCAGGTCAAATTATTGATAACATAAAGATAAAAATATAAGTAATGAATAAAAAAGAAAAGATCACCATCAACATTTTAAAACCAGGGAGGAAGTTTTTGTCATGGAACAAGCAAGAAACACTTGAGCCTCGAGCAAGTTCAGGTCAAGAGCGAGGTCAACTGACCACGTATAGAGTTTGATCCGGCATCATCAGGCTTACAAAGATCTCCGAGAGTAAAGCTGTTTGAGCCCCTTGCCTGGGGTCAGAGGGCTCTCCAGTGGCTTAATCTAACTAGTTACCCTGTCCATGGGTTTGGGGCTCCCTCTGTCCTCCATAGCTTTCCACCAATTGGGTGTTCATAATTTTAGCTCTGATACTTTTCCGTTCCTCACATTTGAATTTTGTTATTGTCATCTTTGGATCACACGCTGGTGTGCTTCTTATATGTGGACTTAGTTGGCTCCTCACAAGATGGCTGCTTGTTCGAATACAAGCCTTTTAAGACCGTAGACACTATTCCGACTGATAGCCAGCCAGGCACCATCTGCTTCCTTGATCACACTTAGCTGTAGCTCCCATAACTTCAGGGATCATTTCAAGAAGATGAGTATCCAGCAGGGTCATGTTCTCAGAACTAACTGTTCTTGGATCGGGGATAGAGTCCATCTGCTTGTCCGTGGGATATGCACAACTCGGGTTTAGTTTGGTTAGCACCCGTAATACGACACAATCAAAGCCCCATAAGACCAACTACACCAACAATAGCAACCAACCAGCCAGCAAACAAGCAAAGAACCAAACCAAACCAAACCAAAAACAAACAAAAGGCCAGAAAACAAAACCCCACAGAAACAAAAAAGTAATAACATTGTCCATCATCCCCCTGGGGTATAAGGCCATTGCACTGATAACATCACTGTTGGAATGAGTGCCTCCCACTTTTTCCTTTAAAAAAAAAAAAACTTTATTAGGGGATCATACAGCTCTTATCACAATCCATCCATCCATCCATTGTGTCAAGCACATTTGTACATTCATTACCCTCATCATTCTCAAAACATTTGTTCTCCACTTAAGCCCCTGGCATCGGCTCCTCATTTTTCCCCTCCCTCCTCGCTCCCCCCTTGATAATTTATAAATTATTATTTTGTCATATCTTGCACCGTATGACATCTCCCTCACCCACTTTCCTGTTGTCCGTCCCTCAGGGAGGAGGTTATATGTAGATCCTTGTAATCAGTTCCCCCTTTCCAATCCACCATCCCTCCATCCTCCCGGTATCGCCACTCACACCACTGGTCCTAAATTATTATTTTTTCATGTCTTACACTGTCCAACGTCTCCCTTCAGGCACTCTTCTCTTGTCCTTTTTTCCTAATCTGACTTTACATCACTTGTGACCCAGGCCTACACTTACTGATGAGGGGGCTGCACAAGGCCCAACTCAACCCCAACAGGGTTCCGTCCCCACACTGGCCACTCGCTGGCTTGGCCTGCCTAGCACCTCAGTCCCATCCTTCGGTAAGAGAGCCACCTTCTAACCCTTCCCCCACTCTCACCTCACCCCATCCCTCCTGGTCCCCATGGCTGGAAGGAGCACATGAGCCAGGCCTGGCCAATCAGAACATTGCACACCTGATGGGCGCAGGCAGGGGACAGGACCCAAGCGGGCTGACCACTCTTGCTGTTTCTAGGAGAGTCTGTCTGCAGATGAGGCCACAACAGAAGGAAGCCTGAGCGCCCAGTGCCCGGCCGGACCCCGTCCAGAGCCACGGTCATCGCCCTTCCAATGGCTAGAGCCAGTTTAAATCTGCCTCCATCCCCCACACCCCAACAGGGATTGACCTGTCCTCATTAGCGGAGCGATCATGCCTGTGCTCTGTGCCTCGGGATGTCGGCGTGAGGCAGGTGACACTGCCTGCTCCAGGCTGTGTGAGGCTCCAGGAAGGTCATCAGCTGCCTCCGTAGCTGTGTCCTTAGCACACACCAGGTACCTGGTCTTCCCCGCGCCCTTTCTCTGCCGGGAAGTTGGATGAGAGTCCCTGGTACAGATTGAGTTGTGTGCCCCCTCCTCACCCTCCACTCCCAAGATGTAAGCTGACGTGGCTGGACCGTGATTCTCAGCACAATGTCATTGGTCTCCATCTGGTGACCTGATGTCATTATCCTGTGAGCCGTCCAATCCCCACCTCTACGGCGCTGGTGAGGCAGGGTGCCATCTACAGGACGAGGCTGTGTTTTGAACCCATGTTTTGAAGGACATCTCACTGCCTGTGAGTCCCTACTGACTCACAGCGACCCTATAGATCTGGGTAGAACGGCCCCTGTGAGTGAGTTCCCGAGACCGTAACTATTCACAGGAGCAGGAAGCCACGTCTTTCTCCCAAGGAGCTGCTCAGGGTTTTGAACTCCTGACCTTGCATTAGCAGCCCAATGAGAACCCCTCCACCATCAGGACTCCTTGTGTGGAAACATCAGAGAGAACAGGGGTCAGAGGAACCGCAGCACCACCAAGAAAGTGAATCTGGAAGCAGTGGAAATGTCTGTGGACCCAGCGTCCCTGTGCTGAGAACCTGCTAGCCCCGGGGCAGGCTGATGCTACGGCACATGGGCATCTCCAAGGCAGGCCAGGCCCACAGATGCTGGGAGGACACCAGGGCCTTCCTCCTGAGCCAGCGGGGAGCGGGAGCCTTCCTCCTCCCTGTGTTGACGCTCTGAATTTGGACTCCGCTTCCTGGCCTGAGAGGGAATGTGAGTCTGTGAGTTCAAGCCTCCCTTTGCGGTGTTCATGGGAGAGCCACAGGGAAGAGCGCTTGCAGGCTCAAGGGCACAGGCATGACACAGTAAGGCTACTCCATGCCCCCCACTGCCCGGCGACCTTGCTGCTGGGGGTCAAGCTGACCCAGGCAGAGAGCTGGGCAGAGATGCAAATTCCTGGGTGGATTCCTCAGCCCCCAGTGCCTGGAAGAGGATCCGGGAAAGGCCAGGCCAGGTTGGTTGTGTGTGGCCACTGTCCTACCAAGTAGGTGACACCCCTCTGACCCCCCTTGCAGAGAAGTCAGGGCTGGCCCCACGACACCACTACTCCCCACACACTGGAAAACTCCACGAAACAGGCCATCAGATCCAGGTTTTTAACACAGCAGCGCCACCTGTGAAGGTACACAGAACCCCTTGTCCAGTTCACAGGGGTGGGGGACCTGAGCCCCGCAGGAAGCTCAGTCTCTACAACATTCATGCCCAATTCCCTTCTTGCCCTTCTCAGCTGCTGCCTGAGCCCCAGTCTCAGGGACCCCAACATTGATTGGCACTGTGACGCCCCATCTTGGGGCAGGTCGGGACCTAAGCCTGACCCAGAGGCTGCCTGGAAATGGGAGGCTGTGGAATGCAGTGGGCAGCTTGGCAGAAGGACAGAGCCGGATGGCTTCCAGGAACCCGGCCGCTGGCCTGGCCTCGCCCACCGGCCCTAGGCTCCACCAATGGACACAGGTCCCAGGCCCCAGCCTCCAAAGGCGCTCGACCCATCCCAGCCGCCCGGGGGCTCCCTGGTTACCACTCCGGCCCTGGCTACAGCAGGACAGGAGACAGCAGGACAGGGACCTGATCTCTGTCCTTGCAGGTTTCCAGCCATGCCAGGAAGGGGTATCTTTAGCTTCTCTTCCTGGAAGCCCACTGGCTCCTGTCCCACGTGGCCCTGAGGTGCCTCCAGACTGGGCCACCTCCCCCTGCACTGTGGGCTCCCAGGAGGGGAACGGCCACCATGGAGCACACCACAGGGTGCTGGCCCAGAGACCCCAGACTCAGCCCCCTTCCCTACCTGCAGTGGTTCTCAACCTTCCTAATGCTGCGACCCTTTCATACAGTTCCTCATGTTGTGGTGACCCCCCCCAACCATAAAATTATTTTCGTTGCTACTTCATCACTGTCATTTTGCTACTGTTAGGAATCGGGGTCACAACCCACAGGTTCAGAACCTCTGCCTGGCCTCCTGCCCCCTTGCCCTGCCCCCTGGGGGCTTCTCCTGCAGAAGACAACCTTGAGCTTCTCCTAGCCATTGTGGTCAGCTGCTGTCTAGCTGGCCCCCACTTATGGTGACCCCAGGAAACACGGATGGGAAGGCTGTGATCCAAAGGACTTCCACTGGCAGAGTTTGGAAAGATTTCCGGGTCTTTCTTCCTAGTTTACCAGAACTTGGATGCTCCACCAAAACCTGGTCAGCATCACAGCAGTCTGTCAGCCTCCCCAGCAGCCAGCTGCTGACTGAGCTCCAGGTGCATGGTGGGAATGGAACTGGTCTCCCCCCTGGAAGGCAGGCATCCTCCCATGGAGGCATCACTGCCTCCAAATCTAGTTGGCTTTGGGGCAGAGAAGGAGGTGCTGAAGGCCCAGCGAGGGGGTGTGAGGGCCTGGGGGACACACAGGGAGTGAGGAGTGGCTGTCCGGGCAGCAGCATGTGAGTCACGGGATGAGCAGTTTTCCTGGAAATGTGAGCTTCTGGGCCTGTCCTAGAGGTCACTGGCTGGGGCCTAACCAACAGGCTCTGGGCGACGGGTTGGACCAGGGCAGAGGGAGCACTGGGTTGTGAGCACGAGGACCCAGGTCACAGGAGCATAAGAGAAGCCTTTGTGAAGAAGGAAGCAGGACTCAGGGCACAGACAGACAGGAGCTTGGAGGCCTCGAGACGGGGGACTGGGGTGGTGGACACTCGGCCCAGCGGTGGGGCTTCCCGCTAAGAGGGCCCGGGGCAGGCAGCAGCTGCAGAGCTGAGTTACCAGCAAGGTGGGAAAGGACTGGGGTCTGGAGCAGGGGTGGGAGGTGGCCCAGGGGCATCAGGTCAGAGCAAGCTGTCCAGGAGCAGGGTGAGGGTGGTCCCAAGGGTGGGGGCTCCCAGCCTAGCATGGTGGGTTAGCTATGTGCGGGGGGAGGTCGGGGAGGAAGGCGGTGTGGGCAGGAGCAGGCCAGGAGAGCTCAATCCCTGGTGCTGGTGCTCGGTGGCTCTGGGAATGCCCGAGAGAAGGGTGATGATGGGGGGCCGGGCGCGCCCAAGCCAGAGGTGGGGAAGGATGGCGGGCGGGCAGCTCTCCTGGGTGGTGCTTTCAGCCACATGTCACAGGCAGAGGCTCCAACCCTTGGGATATTCATCGCTCCCTGAATGAGCCCAGAAGGCAGGGTGCTAGAGCTGGCTGGCCGCTCCAGGGTGTGGATCAGGACTCCTGTTCTCTGTCCCTTTCCACGGCACCAAAGCAGGCGTTCCACCATCCAGGTTTGTCCTGATGTGCCTAGCTTTAGTGCTAGAAGGCCTGTGTCCCAGGAAACCACTTTTAGACACTACTGGGGCTGGGACGCCTCATGGGCACAAAAGAGCTGCCACAGCGCCAAACATCACATCCTCATGAGAAACTGAAGGCAGATCTACCCATCACTGTCGCAAGTGGACTACAGGAGCGAGAAGGACCGTGACCGGGATATGGAAACATCTGCAGATAACACCCCCACAGCATCAATCCTGAGGCCCTCGGACCACCAGCTCCTCCACGGTCTCTCGCGGTGTGACTCACGACCCTTCAGTCCAGTTACCTCAATTTCCAGGTGGCGCTTAACTGTAAGTGATTCAGGGCACAGCCAGGCAAGTCTCCTGGGGGCAGGGCTGCCCCTCCCTGGGCCGGCCCCACCCCAGGAAAGTCCACTCCCAGGGAGGTGATCAGGACTCAGAGCTGGCCAACAGGTGGAGCAGCGATGTACATCAACCGCACTCAGTCTGAGGGCCAGGTGACCGCAGCGCTGGTTAATGGTCAGACGGAACTCACTGGAGGCTGAGCTAAAAAGACCCACAGTGGAGCTACGGCTTCCTGGACAAGCCACTCGAAAGACAAACAAATAAAAAGCCCCAAACTCACTGCCGTCGAGTCAACGCTGACTCACATGACCCTACAGGTCAGGGTAGAGTTGGCCCTTGTGAGCTTCGGAGACTGTAACTGTTTACGGAACAGTCGGTAGTTTCAAACTGCGCGGCTTGCTGTTCCGAAGCCCCAACCCATCACCACGCTGCCGCCCGGACAGACGGCCTTCCCCAAACCAGTTTTGTAGCTTGAGACTAGCTTGTGTCACAGAAGAATTAAGTCCCTTTGCGCTTTACTTTCCCTCCCTCTACCACCACTCAGGCCAGTGTTTAGGTCTGATAGGTAAGGAATCTGGAAGGCTTTTCAGGCTGGGACCCATCTCTCTCTCTCTTGCTCTGTTTTCTTAATTGAAATTTATTTTAATTATTTTTTTCCTGGAATACAGTACCCAAAAGAAAAACATGCTCCATGTAGTGGCGCAGCCATCCCTTCAAAAGGAGAGCGGCATCCTCGAAGATCCCCATCGGAGCAGTCCTTTTACTCCGCCCCTCCCCCTCTCCGTTGGCTTCACTGCCTCTCGCTTACTCGGTCTGTGGACAGGTTCTTCCTGAGCACAATGCAGAGCCAGGGAGTCCTCTTCTTGATTTTGGTCAAACTTCTCAGTAAACAACCAGGTGCCATTCAAACGACTTCATGGGGGAGGGAGTGAGGCCCAGGGAGGCCAAGGACTTGCTGCTGGAGGGCACTCACTCAGCTGGCAGACTCCAAGCCTCCCGTGGGATCCCCCCAAGCCCAGCTTCAGCTGCACTAGCTGTGGCAAGAGGCTGTCTCCTCCCAGCAGGCAGTGCTCCTGAGCACCCTGCTCCCGGCGCCTCTGCGAGGTTCACCCACCCACCCACTCACACACACAGCTCACACACCACACTTAAACGCCCTACACGCACTGCCTCAGACACACTCACACTCATATCCGTCCACACCCTCACTGGAGCTCCCACATACACACGTCACACACTCACAACCACCCACCCTCTTCTCACACTCACATTCACACTCACTCTCACAGGCACCCCCGCACTGACACAGCACACTCACTCTCTCACACACTTGTTTCCTCTTATACACACCTACTCAAACAGTACACTCACGCTCATACACACTCACCCACACATCACACTCACTCACACTCACAAACTCGCTTCTGCACATGCACTCCCACCTGCCGTGCACAGGGCGAGCTCTGAGTGGGTGTGCAGGCTCCTGGTCAGGTGTGCATGAACATTGTCCTGATGGGCTGACAGCATCCCGGCAGCACGCTGAGGGCCACTCCAGGCACTAGGACGATGCCATTGATGCCACTCTGCTTCTCACTTGCTAGTCTTCCTGCCCCGGGTCACCCCTAGCTTCCAAGTCTCCTAGAAAAGCAACAACTCCCTGTGATGCCGACTCACCACCACCCTAGGACAGAGCAGAGCTGCCCCTGTGGGTTCCCGAGACTGTTATTCTTGACGGGAACAGAAAGCCTCATCTTTCTCCCTCGAGGCTGCTGGTGGTTTTGAACTGCTGACCTTGCAGATTACAGCCCAACGCACAACCATTCTGCCATCAGGGCTCCACACGTGTCCTAAAACCCACGGTCAGTGCTGACTCGTGGTGACCCCATCGCACAGTGCAGACGTGCCCCCACGAGTGTCCAGGTTGCAGATCTTTGTAGAGACAGGTGAAACATCTTTCTGCCGAGGGGCAGCTGGTAGATTCTGCATGCAGCTGAGCGCCTTCACCACGGATCCACCAAGGTTTCTGAAGCCGCTCCTCTTTTCAACCAACATAGAACGAAACAGAATAAACTTGCTGCCCTCAAGCCCAGTCCAACACCCCGGGACCCCACGAGACAGAGCAGACTGCAAAGACATCTCATGTCTCCACGGGGCAGGCAGCCTCGTCTTCCCTCAGCTCTCTCCTCCGATCCCTGACACAGGACTTCTCAGAGGCTTTGGATCCTCTCCATCAGATAGGACGGCCACACCCACCCTCACATACACTCTCTCATGCCACAACACATGCAAACACTCCCATTCAGACACACCGCGGGTCTGCACACCAACACACACACACACACACACACACACCCTCACATACACTCACCCTCACATACACTCTCTCATGCCACAACACATGCAAACACTCCCATTCAGACACACCGCGGGTCTGCACACACACACACACACACACATACACCCTCACATACACTCACCCTCACATACACTCTCTCATACCATAACACATGCAAACACTCCCATTCAGACACACACAGCCGGCCTGCACACACACACACACACACACATACTCACATACACTCTCGCATACCACAACACATGCAAACACTCCCATTCAGACACACACCGCGGGCCTGCACACCAACACACACACACACCCTCACATACACTCTCTCACACCACAACACATGCAAACACTCCCATTCAGACACACCACGGGCCTGCACACCAACACACACACACACCCTCACATACACTCTCGCATACCACAACAGATGCAAACACTCCCATTCAGACACACACCGCGGGCCTGCACACCAGCATACACACACACACACACACACACACCCTCACATACACTCTCTCACACCACAACACATGCAAACACTCCCATTCAGACACACCGCGGGCCTGCACACCAACACACACACACCCACACACCCTTTCACAACCCTCTCAAATTCATAGTTACACACAATCACACTCACGTGCTCACATCCCTCCCTCACACATAGTTCACAGTTACACACCACAGCACCCTCCTTCATGCCTATACCAGACTCGAACTCACACACACTTTACACACTCACAAATATGACACACCATCAAGCCCCCATACACTCATTTCTCACTGACACACTCTTACACCCAGACACACACAGACTCACACACACACACACACACACCAGCACACACTTCACCCCTCACACAATCCCATTCTCATTCACATGGACACCAGACACACTCCCACACTGCACACATACTCCCCGAGCACCGTGGAAGACCGGCCTACAGGTGGCTGGGCTGAGAAGGTCTCCCTCTAGTGGCCCCAGAGGTGGAATGAGGCCTAGCCTGACCTGACTCCTGTCAGTGTCGCCACCACCCGCTGGTGTGAGCTGTGGGAACCTCACACTCCAGCAAAGGGGTCCCCAGAATCCTCAAGGGTTCCAGTGCCCACCACCCCCACAGCCAGCCCTACCTAGACACCGAGTCTGCTCATGTACCCCTTGGAGCTGCGGGGCCACCCTGGGCTCACCCCACTTCCAGAGCTGGGGGAGGGGGAATAAGCCTGGTGGGTGGGGGCATCCTTGGTGGCTTGGCATCTTCCAGGGAAAGGGGGCCAGGGCCACCCAGGAGGCAGGAGGTGGAGGCTGCCTAGAACATTCTCTGTTGGATTATATGTGTTGGGGGGAGGGAGGAAAGCAGGCTGCAGGGATGAGGTGCCACTGGGCGCATCCTGGGGCAGTGCGTGCCAACTTCTGAGTCTTACCTTTCAACTGGCAGTAAGAACAATAACAACTTTAGGGATCACTCCCCACCCCCACCCCAGTATGTTTTCCCAGGACCTTAATTGGCAGAAGGGTCTTTGTAGACGGCCTCAAGCCTACCACCAAGGGGACCTTTTCAGTAGCACTGCCTGCTCCTCAGGGTATATCTGAGACTGTACATCCCGCCCCCCGGGAGCAGCTAGCCTCATCTTCCACTCACAGGGGGGCTGATGAGTTTGAACCACAGAACTTAGCATCTCAACACTGAGCCCGGTGCATCCCAAGAGGTCCTTATCCGAGAGTCCTTGAGAGAGACAGGACAGACAGAGACAAAATGACAGACTGGAGCCATGTAGCCACACGCCAAGAAAGCGTGGAGCCCCCAGAAACTGGAGGAGATGAAGGAACCCCCTCTCCCCGACCTTACAGCTGTCAGGCCCAGGGCTTCATTTTGGGTGTCATGAGTTACCTGGGGGCCCCAGGAAATAAAAGCATCCCCCCATACAGGGATCGCCCTCACCTGCAGGCTGTCTGGAAAACTCACAGCCAATCCTGTGTTGTCAATTTCTTTTATACCCATTTCACAGATCACGGAGACTGTCAGTTAAAGTCAAGTAGCTCGCTCCTCGCGGCAGCCTATGACGATGCCACCGCCTCTGTTTGAAGTCCTCTTGGGAACACCAAGGCCCAGGGACTCCCAGCTGAGAGGCAGGGCCCCTCGATCCCAGGGTCCCATCAGGACAGAACCACGACGCCCACTTTCTCCGAGAAGGACGCCTCCGTGCTCACGGGCGCTCCGTTGTGACCGCTGTTCTCCCTCAGCGTCGGGCACATAAAACCTAGCTGCATTGCAGGGAGTACGTTTTATTTCCACCGTTTTCGGAACACCCATGGGTCTTGGAACATCGTTGCCGCCGCTCCCAGAGCATAAAGTTTACTGCATCAGAAACTGTGAACTCCGGACAACGGCAACAGACAAAGGGTGATTGGAGGGGGAACAGCACGGCGGTGCCTCAGACGCAATCAGGGATGCCATCTGTGGCTGCAGGGGGCTCCAACCGGTGAGCCCTGTCACACACCGACCGCCGAGTCCGTCTGTCCTCCAGAGCCCACGGAGGCAGCCTGGGAAATCCATCTCATGTCTCCCACAAGAACACCAACCCCAGCCCAGCCCTTTGCCATTCCATCTCCGTCCCGCGCTGGCCGGATTTTGTTCCGCCGCTGCCGTCCAGCGACAAGACGAAGCCAAAGGGGAAGAAGCACAGAAACCGGCGCGATGACCGTGGCGGTGTCAGTGGGTCGTCTGCTGTTGGTGACCCAGGCTGCGTTAGCCATTCTGACGGAGGGGCAGGGCGGTGTGCGGGGCGGGCGGGGGAACAGGAGCGTCCGATGAATCCCAGGACACGGAAGGCCAGTGGAAGTTCAGGGAGAAACAGAAACATCAGCAGCAGGTCCTGTTTCAGTCTAAGTCCATCCCGAGACTGCGTGGACCATACTTAGGGGGGGGAAGGGTGTGTCTGCCGGATTTGAAGCTCAGAGGGCCCGACTGGCTCTGTTTAGTTTGTCTTGCTTCATTTTGCCAACTTTGGCCTCTCTAGCTGGAGCGGAAAGGGGCCCTGGTGGCGCAGTGCTCAAGCGCTCAGCTTCAGAACGCAAGGTTGCTGGTTCAGGTCCAGCCGCTGCTGGGAGGAAGAGAGGTGGCAGTGTGCTTCCACCTGAGGACATGCTGGGCGGCGATGGAAAAGTACCACAGCTGGTCAGGGGCACTTCCACTTTGCACTTGATGCTTTTGCTTTTCGACACTGTGGAGAGCAGTGGTTCTCAACCGTCCTCATGCCTCAGCCCTTTCATACAGTTCCTCATGTTGGGGCGACCCCATTCCTCATGCCTCGGCCCTTTCATACAGTTCCTCATATTGGGGTGACCCCATTCCTCGTGCCTCGGCCCTTTCATACAGTTCCTCATGTTGGGGTGACCCCATTCCTCATGCCTTGGCCCTTTCATACAGTTCCTCATGTTCGGGTGACCCCCTTCCTAATGCTTCAGCTCTTTCATACACTTCATGTTGGGATGACCCCCTTCCTCATGCATATCGTGACCTCCCCATCATAAAATTATTTTCGTTGCTACTTCATCACTCATTTTGCTACTGTTATGAATCATCATGTCAATATCTGATATGCAGGATGTATTTTCATTGTTACAAGTTGAACATCATGAAAGCATAGTGATTCATCACAAAAGCAGTATGTCATTATATATTGTGAAATATTTATTTCTAATGACAAATAAGTGAAGTCTTGTCTTGGAGCATGGTGTAGCATGGGTAACAGTCTTCACGCTGGGTACTCGTATGTGGGCGTATCTGCATGTGGTCGGACCCGCACGTCTACAAGGTGTGGGGCAGGCCCACCATGCTTCAGCGGGGGCTGTCCCTCTGCCTAGCACTCACCTCCTGCTGGCGCAAAGCCCTGAAGGTAACGGTGGCACCCTGCTGTGATGATGGGGACTGCTGGCAGAAGGGAGGCCATCGAAGAGGCACCACGGCCCACCCACCTGGTGCAGATGACTGCTGGGACAGGGTCTCCTGGGCCTGGTGATTTGCATCAGCACCTCTGAAAGAGGTGGGCCTCAGGGTCAGAGTGCACAGACTTGCTGTGTCTATCCTCCTGCTTGGCCTGAAACAGCCTGGGAACCCCAGACAGCCAGGCAAGTAGGCTTGGCACGAGGCCTACAGGAGCACCGAGGAGGGGTGCCAGCCAGGAACCAGAGGGCACTTGGGAGAGGTAGGCCCTCTTTGTGGCCATGCTGGGCCTGAGCAGGTGGGTGCAGAGGGGATGACCCCAAACCCCTCACTGGGCTGGCCTCCTGCAGCTCAGAAGGGAGAATTCTTCTCCCCACACCCCGGGCTCTTCGGGGACTGTCTCCACCCACTGCTGGCCCGGCTCCCAGTGACCAGGTCACAGGGTGGAGCTTCTGGGCACAGGGAGGGTGGGACAGGGCGCAGGTCCCCTGATGCTGCTTCTTCCTTCCTCTTTCTGGGAAAGGGGGTGTCCTGCAGGCCCAGCGCCCATGGGCGGGGTGGAGAGGGCTCGGTCACAGGCTCTCTGCTCTCTGAGCCCCGGGGTCTCAGGAGAAAGGAGCCGGGAGAAAAGGCACAGGGGGCAGGGGTGTCGGCTCTGCCCTCCAAGGGTCTCCCTGCCCTCCCAAGTCTGGGAGCCAAGGGTGGGTCGTCATGGGTGTTCTGGAGAGTATCCCTGCCCCCAAGCTTGGGAAAGGACCCCCCCCCCCCCAGGCCAGTATCTGGTCCAGGAATAGGTCTCAAAGGGCACCTTCCACCCCCAGGCAATGGGAGAAGGTGTGCCCTGGACGGTGAGGTGGGGCCACTCCTGGCACCCTCACTGGCCCCCTGGGGGGCTGTAGGGTGGCACAGGTCGGCTCAGGCCTCGGCGGGGAGGTGTCTGGGCTGGTGGCCAGGTGTGGGTAGGGCATGGAGCGTCCCTGGCTGGAGCCACAGCCACTGCACCTTTTGTTGTCCCTAAGACTGGCTGTGCCATCTCGGCTGTCTTGACCGCTGAGCTGAAGTAGGCCCCAGACCTTCCCCACGGGGGAATGGTGGAGAGGGCACTGGAAAGCGGGGAACCAAGGGAGAAGGGTCAGGGCGCCAGGGGCCTTGAGGAGCTGAGGGGCTGTAGCAGGAAGCTGGCACGGAGGGGCAGTTTTGCCTAGAGGATAGTGTGGAGCCAGCTCCCCCACCCCCCATGTCTGCCGTTACTGGAAATGAGGAACCGTCCTGGGGTCTCCAAGGAGCTGCCTGCTGGTAAGTCCCCTCCCCAGCGGCCCCTCCGTCAACCCCACAGGCACAGCTGTGCTCGCCGCAGCCCCAGCTGGGCCCCCTCCTGCCTCCCGCTCCGGTGGTCTCCTGGGGAGGAGGCTCTGGGGATAGGCAGGTCCTGGGTGTCTGTGCAAAGGGTGGGCAGTGCCCAAGGGTATTAGGCAGCCAGAACTGTGAGCAGGGCTTGGGGGCATGGCCATGTCCTTCTCTGACCCTCCCTGATGCTCCAGCTGCCACATGGCCCTTCCCAAGATGTTATCCGCCTCCAAATGCCCACTCTGGGGGGAGGGCATTCTCCTCAGGGCCCCTGGTGCTGCCCAGGCCTTAGGAGAGAGGGCGGGCCCTCCCGTGAACACTGGCAGGATTTAGGCCCAGCATCTGGGCTCAGGCTCAGACCTGCCTCTGTACCTAAGCTCTATGTTTTCGGCAAAGCCAACTGCCTGACCTATACCTGCCCCTGAGTAGCAGGCACCCAAGAGGTGGATTAGGCAGCACGGAGCATGAGCCTGGCTCTCAGCTTAAGTCAGGGGGTCCTGGAGAGCAATAGGCATCCAAGTGAGAGGGGTCTGGGTCCCAGGAGGGTTCAGGCTGAAGACAGGACACCAGGCCAGCCAGCTGGGCCAGTTTCTCCAGTGCCTCCATGGGACCAGAGACACAGACAGGAGGGAGGGCCCGGGAAGTCTGCACAGGGGAGGAGGGTCTCCACACCTGTCTGCCACCTCCAGTCCAGGAGTCCCTGTGTCTGGGCTCCGGAGGCTGCCGTCACAGCCTGGGTGACTTGGAACAATAGACTATTCTCTCACAGGCTGGAAGCCAGACACTCAAACCCCAGAGCCCCCAGGAGCACACCCCACTCACTGCAGGCTCATCTCCTCCAGGGCCCCGCGGGCCACAGTGTTCCCGGGCTTCTGCCCCCCACTCCTGCCCCTGTGCTGTGGTCACATGGTCTTCCCCTCCTCCTCCTCTTCCTCGACTCGATCTCAAATCTCTGTCTCTGTTCTCACCTAGGGACACTCGTCTTTGGATGGAGGGCCATCGAGCGACCCTGGACGATCTCATTTCGACCCCTTCCCCAGGGAAGGCGAGGTGCACAGGGCTCAGGGCTTGGATTAATATTTTTGAGGGGCTGTCAGTCAACCCCCCAGGAGGCCCAGTGGTACCACAGGTAAGTGTCCCACTGCCTGCCAAAAGGTTGGTGATTCTGATCCACCCAGGGGTGCTGCAGAGGAAAGGCCCGGAGGTCCATGTCCTTAAAGCTTAACTCACTGTCCACAAGTCCATTCCTCCCTGATACCACAGGGTCAGCAGCCAAGGACTTTAACCTCTGTGCCACCAGAGCCCCTTCCCATCAAGAGGGCACTTAAGAAAACCCCACGGGGCTTTCCTGTCGTGGCGCCCGGGGCCACAGGGGTCGGCATGAGCTCAGCAGCCACCAGCAGCAAGGGCATTCACCACATGGCCTCCGTCTCCCTGCTGTGTGGGAGGTAGCGTCCTCCAACGCTGTGGACATACCAGCCTTCCCCGGAGAAGCCACGCTGGCCAAGCTCTTCGTCCCAGGAGCCCCCCCGCCCCTCCCCCGCATCTTACCGCAGGTTCCTCGAGCCCCAAGTCTGTGCACACAACGACAAGGCGCAGGCTCATTAGCTGACTGCACCCCTCCTCTCAGGGAGCCCTGGAGGGGTGTGGCCGCCTGGCCAGGCACCTGTTCGAAGCCCCTCCTGCAGCAGGTGGGCCCCTGATCAAATTCCCAGGCTGGAATGTGGTAGCAGCAGCAGGGCTGGTGAGGAACAGGGAGGCCTCAGGCAGAGGGAGGAGGCAGGGCTGCCTTGTGACCGCTGGGGTCACCAAGCGGAGGACAACTGCTCGTGGACTGGGAGCACCCACCTGGAATGTTACATTAGAGAGAAACAGAACCTCACCCCCTGCCCCGCCCCAGTCACCTGGCTCGCTTGTCCCTGCAGCCGGACCTTCCTGAACAGGTACTGGTCTCAAGTGACCAAACCCATCTCCAGCCGCCGTCAGAACCCAAGTCAAGCTCACTGCCGTCAAGTGGATCCCCACACCGGGCAGAGGAACATCTTTCCCAGAGTAAAACAAATTCACTGCCATGGAGTCGAGGCTGGTTCAGAGCGTCCCTGTAGGACAGGGTAGAACTGCCCCGGTGGGTTTCTGAGACAGTGACTCTTCAGGGGAGTCAAAAGCAGGCACAGAAAACCTCATCTTTCTCTCCTGGAGCGGCTGGTGGGTTCACACTGTCGACCTTGCCTTGGTTGGCAGCCTCTCTGCTACCAGGGCTCCCTACCGAGGGCAAAATAGGGCTAGGCTCTACGAACGCTTTGAAAATTTAACCGTTTGAGATGGAAAGGTCACACTGACCAAGGGCAAAGTTCGGAGCGGGGAGGGGGAGCCCAGCGCCAGCGGCCAGGTAACAGGAAGTGAGGAGGAAGTGGGAGAAGGGAGTTATGGGAGGGAACGAACCGGTACCCATGGCCGAAAGTAAACGACGGACAGTCTGCCCTGTCAACCTTCAACCTTCACCCACAACTCACAGCACAGATGTGTTAGACTGGGTGGACTAGAGAAATAAATCAGAGACACTCATATGTGTATAAGAAAGGGCCTTGTATATAAGAGCATTGATTGGATATTGAGAAAGCATCCCAGCCCCGTCCAGATCAAGTCCATCAGTCCAAGAATAGCCCACATGTCCGATGCCAGTCTATAAATTCCTCTTCAAAATCACCAAACACAGGTAATGGTGCCAAATGCAGGAAGATCACAGGCCAGTGGGTGGGAAGTCTTGTGGATCCAGTGGTGGTGGTGGAAGCATCTCAGCACTGGCGTGGGTCTCCACATGGCTCCTCCAGCTCCAGGGCTCTGGCTGCCTCAGTGCAGCTCCATCAGGCTCCTCACTAGTAATGTCTTGAAGGGAGACAGTGTGTCTGGCCTCCAGTGAGCTACTTAACTCCGTGACACCCCCCAATGAGGCCGCCATCGAGCTGTGACCGGATGGACAGGCTAGACCCTGCCCCTTCACAAGTTGACAGCAGATTATGTAACTACCACAACAGACATTGCTGGATTTTTAAAGGGGGCGTGAACTCTCAACTCCACTGCTCCACCTCCTCGCCAGGTCCCTGGGTGGTGCAGATACACCCGGCTGCTGCCCAAACGGTTGTTGAGTCAAGTCTGCAGGCCGTACCTCAGAAGCAAGGCCTGGCAATCTGCTTCTGAAAGTCAGCATGGGTGCCCTCCTGGGCGCTGCTCCTGCAGGCGACCATGGGCTCACCAGGACTTGGAATGCCCTTCATGCCCTGGCACTGGCCAGGCCTTAGGCGTGGGGAGAGCCCTTCCTCAGCCCTTGACCTGGGGCTGCATCAATGAGATGTCAGTGGCCAGTACAGTGAGTGGAGGTGGGGACTGAAGGTGTGCTAAGAACTTGATCTCCGGTAAGGAAAGAGCCCACATGGGGTGGAGGAGAACCGGGGAGCCTAGCTGGAGGTCTGAGCCCTCTAATGCAAGAGCAGCAGACATGCCACAAGGGGGTGGTTGCAACAAACAGACCCTTATTTTCTCACAGTTTCAGAGGCTAGAATCTGAAGTCAAGACACAGGCTCTACGGGCAGGCTTTCTCGCTCTGTGGGGTCTGGGGAAAGTCCTTCCCTGTCTCCTTGAGTTCTTGTCTTGGGGAGCTTAATTGGCAGCTCCTCCTCTATGCATCACAAACCAGACATGCCGGCCCAGCCCCACCTGGGATGCTCCCACAGGCATGGAGATCAGGGATTACACCTCTTTGGATGGCTGGACACAGGGCTGCCACCAGGGATCAAGCTAAGAACAATCGTGAGCACGGCACAGGGACCAGGCAGTGTCTCAGAACTTCTGTGGTACATGGTGTCCCCCTGGGTTGGACCCACCCCACAGCACTTGAGAACAACAACAACACTTGGGGGAGACCTGAGACATTACATCACACTGGACCTGCCCGGAACTTGGCACCAAACACAGCAAACCCTAGCCTGCTGGACCCACAGGCACCGGAGCAGAGAATGACAGCTCCCTGGGGAGCACCCTGAGGCTCCGGAGCTATTTGTTTTGAGGTCTGAGTAAGCAAGAGCTAGCTGATACAGAGTATCTCCCAGACCGCCCACCCACGGGGGAGTTAGCTTAGGGGGCAGGGACCCAGAGAGGCTTCCCACGGGGATTTAGGCAGCAAAGGAGTTGCATGGATATACTGGCTAAGGAAAAACCACCATCGGGAATTTCGTCTTGTTTGAACCCACGGCCGATGCTCACGGAAGCAGCAGTCCAGAGGTGGAGAGAAACACTGCCTGGGCTCCATCTGCTGCACATGGCCTCTTTCAAGTGTTGAGGGGCGATTAGGTGAGTTTGCGGACTGAGGTGCACCTGACCCCAGCCATGGTCTTTTCCATTGCCTCCTGTGCACGGGGAAGCAGGACATGGAACAAGGATGGCCCTAAGAAGAACCAATGTGCTTGGAGGACGGGGCTGGAGAAGAACAGGAAAAGTTCCAGGGACAGCCAAAAGGACAGACAGATCTGTCTTGGAAGAAGCACGGCCAGACTGCTCCGTAGAGGCAAGGATGGCGAGATTTGGTCTCCTGGACTTTGGCCGTGTTGCCAGGGGAGACCGGCCCCTGGAGAAGGACATCGTGCTTGGCAGAGAGGCAAAGACGAGAGGAAGGCCTTCAACATGTGGGGTGGGCACAGTGGCTGCAGCCAGGGGCTCAGCTGTAAGAACGAGGATGAGGACGGCGCGGGAGCGGGCAGCGTTTCCTTCTGTTGTCCAGTGGGTCACTATGAGTCGGAACTGACCGGACTGCGCATGACAACATTGGTTACCACTGACCTAGGAGACGCCGCGTCGCCAGGGCTTCCTGATGCCAGGCACAGAGAAGGAAAAGCACAGAAGCAACTCACACAGGACTCGCCACCGGCGGAATGACCCTGTCAGAGCCCTGGGGACAGTCCCTGAATCAGTCTGGACCTGGCGTCTCACCCTGAAGGTTCAAGCCCTAGGGTGGGGGTGGAGTGCTCTGGTTGGGTGCATGTTGGTCTCCAGTGGTCGGAGCTCTCCCAGCAGTGTGCTGGGCACTGGGAGGCTTACCAGGCTGAGGTTTACGGGCTTCCTATCCTGGGAGATGAGAGTCTCCAGTCAGCAAGGTCAGGCACTCGCAGGGGGCCCCATCCTAGACCCTCATGCCTCCCAGCCTCTGGGAGCCCCAGGAGTGCAGCTGAGCTGAACTCTACGGTCACGTGACCATCATCTCCACTGTACTCTGTTTCATGAGGGCACCTCTCAGATGGGACAAGGGTCCACCCCACTTCAAGATGGCATCAGGCTACCAGGCAACACCTTCCAAGACCCTGTTTCCAAATGGCATCACGTTTGCAGGTCCCAGACTCCCACGTAAAGCTGGGGGACAACAGTTACACCCACACCACTCTGACTTATGAGCTCTCAGAAGCCAGAGGTTCCTGCCTGCCCCTTTCCTGGGATTCCTTACAGAGGGAGGGTGTCTGGAAGCCACTTGGCCAGAAGGACCTATGTCCACTACACACAGGACGGCAGGAAGGGGCCGAGGCAAGCTGGGACTGTCCTCCACTCTCTGCAGGGCAAGGACCCTCGGCCTGGCTGCAACCCTTGATGTTCTGGGCTCAACTCCGGGTGTCTGGAGGACTGCGGAAAGCAGCTCGTGATCAAGCTATTGTACGCCCCCCCAACTCCCAGTCACCATGCAGAGGGCAAAGGGAGGGGTAGCTCTGGGAGGACATGGGGGGCTAGCCAGGGTGTGGGGTGCAGAGGAAACAGCAGGCACCCTTTATACTTGGGAAGTCTAAGTACCCTAGTTCAGGACTGGGCACTGACACGTAGCAACTGCCCATCCAGGGGGCTTATCTAAGTCTCAAGGAGCTGGTGGCATAGTGGTTATGAGTTGGGTTGCTAACTTCAAGGTCAGCAGTTCAAAACCACCAGCCTCTTTGAGGGCACGAGGTGAGGCTGTCTACTCCCATGGAGAGGTACAGTCTGGGAAGCCCACAGAGCTGGATCCACGCGGTCCCGCAGGGTCACTGTGAGCCAGAATGGATGGACTCGATGGCAGTCTGAGCTAAGCCTCAGCTGAGGCCCCTGGGAAATGGGTGCTCCCCAGGGTATCGCTCCTTGGGAGGGCATGGTGGGGACCATGAGTGGCATAGAGGGCCCCACATTGCTGCCTGCCTACCCACTCCCTGGTGTGCCTCCCACCTAGGGTCCCTTGAGACCCACGCTGTTATCAGTGGGCTTACTCCCCACACCCCCTTCCACATTATTAAGGCTGGGGGACAACGCAGCTGGAGAAGCACACTATGGGACCTGGTGGCACAGAGGCAGAGCCAGAAGGGGTCCAGAGTCCTGGCTGCCCAGGGCAGCAGGTGGAAGAATGAATGGGCTTTCTAGGTCTCGGGGGCTGGGGTTCAACTCAGGCCATGGCCAGTAAGCACTCCCTGCCCTCCTCTGAGGGGCACCATTTTTGGAGGGGGGGGTGGGGAACCCCTCTCTTGGGGGACAAGAGCAGAGCTGTGGCTGAAGGAAGCTGCACCCCCACACTCAAGTCAGGGCAGAACCCCAACAAGATACCTGGAGGTGAGGCTCAGCCTACGAGGTCCCTCCACTTAGAAAGAGGGGGCACCCCGCTCAGAGGCTGAGTCCCTTCCAGATGAGAGCTCTGGACCCAAATGAAATGCTACACATCAGTGGTTCAAACCCACAAACTGCTCTGCTGCAGAACGTGGCGGTGGTGGTCTGCTTCTGGAAGGAAGCTGGCTTTGGAAAACCCAGGGGCAGCCCGGCTCCATCCTGCAGGGTCAGAGAGGGCTCCAGGGTGGGAGGGGGGTGGATCTGGTTTGGCTGCAGCCTGGCTGAGGGTAGCCTGGGCCCCAGAGAGCAGGTACCCGCACAGGCAGGCAGCAATGCCTTCCCTTACCATCTGCAGTGAGGCATTTACAGTCAATAAACGGGCTAATTAATTCTCTTCAAAGACCTCTCAATTATTCATCCGAACTATGCAGAGACCATTGGAGCCCTCTGATCACAGCTGGGGGCTGGGCCCTGGATGATGACCGTAGCCCCCTGGGCCCGGATCTGAGGGAGGGTCCCCAGGGCCCTGGCCCTCCCAGTGTACCCCCCCCCCACTAGTCCTTAGACTTGCATCATCTATAGCTTTATCCCCAATTATTGGGAAGAGCAAGACCCCCAGAGGCCCAGTGACCTGTGGACAAGAAGCTAGACACTCCCTCAGGGACCGCCAGGGTGGGCAGTGGGCGCCCACCTAAAGCTGGCCCCTGGCACCCGAGGGTGTGTGCTTGGAGGGGCAGAGGGAAAAGAAGGGACAAAGGGGCGGACAAGCAGCTACAGGGCAGGCCAGTGGTGGTGGGCAGCAGCTCGTGGCCCACCCACTGTCCTGGGCAGTGTCCAGCCACACAAGGTCACCCAAGAGGGTGGGGCCCCGGGGCTGGTCTTCAGTACCCCAGCAGAAGACCCCTCCAGGTCCTAACCTCTGGGCTTCTTACTCTCCTTCCAACTTCCTGAGCTGCCCAGCACCCTGGGCCTGAAGGCTGGGGGCAACAGGCCTTGGCTCAGCCCTCCTCAGGACTCCCGTCCCCAGCAGCTCTTCAACCCCAGTCCGCCTGGAGGACAGCAGCCAATGACACGGCATGTGCAGGGTTAACTCCCAGCCGCTCCCAGGCCCGCCGAGTGGGGGGTGGGGGGCCGGGGGCGTGCCTTTCGGGAAGTGTGGATTTCTGCAGCGGTTTTACTGGAAAGGCTGTAGCTGAAGGTGGGAGGGGGTCACCATGGCAACTCTAGCTGTGGGAACAGGTTGCGGGTGGGAACCCATTCTTCCAGGGGCCCCGGAGGGCCCTCAGGCGTTTGGTACTTTGGGGACCCCACAGCTGCCTCCTGGGCGTCTCACAGTCTTTGGGGAAGTAGAGCCACCACACGGTCCCCACCTGGACAGACACATCACCTTCCTCTCCACAGCTGTAGCCCCCAGGCTGGCCCTGCCCATCACGCCCCCTCTCCATCCATGAGGCAATTACCTAGACACTCCCCCATCCCAGTTCTGCAGAGCCTCCCTTCTTAAGCACTGGACTTGGGGGAGCCTGGGTCCTTGGCTGGGGTGAAGTTCAGGGGTGCTGAGAGTGAGCCTACCCCCAGCCCAAACCCACCTGGGCCTCCAAGAGCTAGCTCTGCAGGCCCCAGGGGCCACCTCCAAACCCAGAGCTCCTGCCTTCCCCGGCCCCCCACTCCCCAGCGGGTGCAAGGAATTCCTGGCTCTGGGTTCTCCCTTCCCAGTGCCCCACCCCACCTTGTTACCCCAACCAACCGGACTTCCCAGCGCTCCAGCTCCTGGGTCCTGAGGTTATTGCAGGGTGCGGGGAGGTCAGGGACCTGGGGGTCAGGTTGAGGGGGGCCACCAGGGCATAGTGAAGTGGACACTGCAGGGGGGGGGCGGGGCTCTGTGCCTTCTGAGCTGTTTCTGTCAGCCCAGCAGGGCAGATTCCAATCAGGGGTGGGGGGGGTACCCGCATGAAGCCATTCCAGGAATCTCAGGGGCCCTGCCCAAATGGCAGAGGGCAGAGGGTAGAGGGCAGCCTGGCCTGGGAAACTTGGCAAGGTGGCCCCAGCAGAGAGGAGGCCCTAGGAAGGAGGTGGAACCCATGTCCATCCCCCCCACCCCTTTTCTTAGGGTGACACCAAGAAAGACCACCGCCCTGGGCTCTAATCCCTGGTGGGTGCAGGCCCTTAGGGTGGCCTTCCTGCCAGGCTTAGGTTTCTTCATCTGGAAAAGCTTCCGGCTCGCCCCGCCTGTGATCACGGTGCTCTGAGTGTTCCCAGTGGGAGATTACAAATCCTCTCTCTCCTGCTTCCATCACAAAAAGCAGGGCTCCAGGTGACTGTGCAGATGCAGGTCCTCCAGGGACACACCTGGCCCAGACCATGTCGCTCCCTGCTGGCAGGGCGGCACCCTGCAGCATGGCTCGCACGTGCCCAACGCCCCTCAGGGGAAGTTGCTGAATCCTTGCCTCCCGCCTGTCTCACTGGGGTCTTAGCTAGGCTGGATTTGGGGGCACCCCTCTGGCCTGCTGCACACCCTGTGGTCCCCCCTCTCCCAACTCCTGGAGCGCCTGGAGCTGCCGAATCCCGATAAAACATTTGGGGGAGGTAAGTGCTACGTATAAATAATTAAGACCACATGCATATTCGTCAACAAAAAATGTTTAAAACCCCCATTCCCGAACAGCTGCCTGTGTGGGGTCGGGAGGGCAAGGCCTGAGCTCCTGGGGGAGGGGTGTGAGGGGGCCCCTCCCCCAAGCCCCTTCCCAGCCCAGGAGGGTTGGGTCTTCTTGGTGCAGCAGGGACAGGGAGAGGGTGGCAGCAGAGGGGTTCTTGTCCAGGGGCAGGAGGGCAAGGGTAGAACCCCCAGAGGCCAAGTCCCAGCAGGTCCCCCACACTCCAAAGCCAGTAGCACCTGGCCCCCAGGGGTGTCCAATCAGCTCATAATGAATAAAGGGGAGGCTGAGCCAGATGCCAGTCAGCAAGACCCCATAGCCCTGTCCCCATGGTGCCCAGCACCCTGAGAGCCTCAGGTGAGCCAGCAGAAGGCCTCAGAGAGTGTGGATGGCCAGGGGTGGGGTGGGGCAGGGGTGGAGTTGACTTCCTTCTCCTGCTCCCCAAGCTGGGGTGGCAAAAACTGGACCTGCCCCTGCTACTCAGGAACCTGCCAGGTGTCCCCAGGGACTCAGCTCAGTGCTATCAAGTCTGTTCTGACTCACAGGGAACCGACAGGACAGGGTAGAACCACCCCTGTAGGTTTCTGAGACTGTCGCTCTTTATGAACAAAGGAAGCCTCATCTTTTTCCCAAGGTGCAACTGGTGGCTTCAAACTGCTGACCTTGTGGTTAACTTGAAACCCTTAAGCACTACATCCTCAGGGGCCTCTTTTCCTGGGAAAAGCAGTGCCTAGCATCCACCCCTACCCCCACCCCCATCTCTCTGCCAGCTCTGTAGGTCCTCTGTCCACTGGGCCATCCTACCTCGCAGGACAGGTCCCCTGGGGTGGTTTGCACATATCGCACTCAACCCTCCCTCCTGCCCCCTGCCAGAGTTGTGCCCCCACAGCCTGCCCTCATTTCTCCCTACTCACGTGACCTCTGGGCCCCCTTCCCACCCTCTGAAGGAAGTCCCCTCAGCACATCTCAGTCTCCCGGCCTCCTGTGCTCAGAGTTGGGGACCCCGAGAATGAACCCAAGCCTGACCCTCCAGGAGCCTGCAGCCCATCAGGGACCCTGGCCATGACTCGTGACAACATCACTGTGCCTTAAGGCCAAAATTCCAAACCCACTACCATCGGGTCAAGGCCAACTCAGAGAGACCCCACAGGACCGGCGAGTTCCTGAGACTGCAACTCTGTGCAGAGTAGAACACCCCATCTTTCTCCCCGGGAGCGGTTGGTGGTTTGGAACTAACTGCTGACCTTGTGGAGGGAGCAGGGCATGTGGGCCGGCGGAGGGCTAGAGTCCTCCGACAGGCTTCCCAAAGGAGTCTGGCCCATGCGGGGAGGTACTTCGAGGTGGGCAAGTGCAGAAGGTGGGGCGCTGAACAGGGACTCCTGCTGGCTCTACACGCCCCTGGGGTACACAACCAGGTGGGGCCCCCAGACAGCTGAGCCCGGGTTCCAATCCCACCTCTCCACAGACCGGACCACATTGTCTGAGCCCCCTCACCTGTAAAAGAGGGTCATGGTACCAGTTCTGTAAGGACTGGCTAGGAGGCCCCAGAGTTCCTGGGCACCCTCCCCACACACCCAGCTCGGCTGGCAGAATGAGAAGCATGTCAGGATTGGCTGGGAGATGGACCAAGGGCCTGGCATTTCCCTCCAGTGTCACCTAGTGAGCTCCAGTCTTGGCACCCAGGGCACGGGGGACACCTAGCAGGCAGGGTGACTGGTGTCTGACCGTGTCACCAGCTCCATAGCCCAGGGACACAGCTGAAGGGGCTAACTGCACCCTGCCCTGTGTGTCCTTGGTAGAATTCATCTTGCTGGGATACAGTCCTTCCCAGGGACCGCATAGCAAGTGAGACTGGCTGTCCCCTTATCCACTCCCTCCCTGCACCAGTGTGGAGACCCCTGGACTCCTCAGCTGAGATGGGGACCCAGTGCCCCTCTACTCTGTCCCATCTCCCAACCTTTCCCCTTCCAGCCAGCCAGCACTTGCCATTGAGTCAATGCTGATCGCAGCGCCCCCCGGTGTCTCAGAGCAGAACTGTACCCTGGAGGCGTCCAGAGCTGATTGGTCAGGGGAGGGTCCCCTGGCTCTGTTCTAAGGAGGACTCGAACCGCCAGCCTTCCCCGTGGACAGCTGAGTGCACTGATTGTATGTACCAAGCCCCAAACCCTGGCCCTGTGCTAATGACCGAGCTCGCCCTGAGCCCCGCTGCTTCGGGGTCTTCTGTTCCCCGCAGGGCTGCTGGCTGGGCGAGGGGTTGACTGGTCTCAAGAGAGACCTGCTGGGACCAGGCCAGTGGAGGGCTGGTGTTCATTTTAAGACCAGTCTTCCTCCACAGTCGCAGTGTGGTGGGCAGTGGGTGCCCATCAGACCCCATCTGGCATCCTTGGCTCACAAGGGGTGTCCACCTTGTGTGGTGTCACCCCTGAACAAGGCAGGGCCTGACTGGGCTCTAGCGCTGGGCACGTCCTTGGTCACACCCCTTGTGACCTGCCTTGCTGGCCCTCCTCTGGGATAGCAGGGCAGCCACCCAGCTGGACAAAGTGTACGTGTACTGAAATTCACCACAAGCCTTTCCCATCCCTGCCTCTGTGCACAAGGTTCCTCCTCCTGCCCACAGTCCAGAACCTGCCTTGCCCTCCATCTCACCAGGACTCTGGCCCTGACTGCTGCAGGAGTGGGAAATGAGAGTCACAGGAGGACAGGGGACAAGAGGCCTGGGATGGGGGGAGGGGGGCCTCAGGCCCCTCAAAGGGACACCCTTGGGTCCCACATTCCCAGCACCTGGCCAGTACTGCTGGCCCTGCCCACAGACCATCCGCTGTAGAGATGCCTGGCGTCTGACCCCTCATCCTCCCCGCCTGGTGGGCCTCGGGATCAGGTGCGGGCCAGCAGCACGGGGCTGACCCCAAGGCCCGTCCGAGCCCAGTGACAGGAAGTGAGAAGCCCAGGCCGGTGCCGGTAAGCGAGATTCTGAGATTAGAGTCTGCCTATCAGAAGCCAGCTGAAGTTGGAGGCCAAGTTACTGGAAGGAGGAGGAAGCTGCCGCAGTAAATACGGCAGCCCTGCCCCGAGTATGGGCCCTCTGTGGGGCCCAGCTGGCTGGCGGGGGCCCTGGGGAGGGGGGCATAGAGGAGCAGGGTGTGGCCCAGCCTCGGACTGGGCTAGCAGGCCTGGGTGGGTCGGATCCCCCTATGACACAGCCCCAACCCCCATTGCCTCTCCCAGCTCCCAGGGAGGTCCCTGAGGGTGAGAGCTACCCTGCGCCTGATGGGCTTCAACAGCCCCCCCAAAACAGCTATTCCTGGAAGGATGGCTGCTTCCCAGCAGGGCCAGGGTCCCAGGCTCCTGCTCACAATCAAGCCTTCACAGCTCCTCTGCGACTCAGCATCCCCTTCGACCCACAACCCTATGAAGCTGGTTGCTCCAAGCGCCAGCAATCCAGGAAGGAGTATGAAGAGACAGCCCAGCATGTACTTTGCCTAGGGAGGCTCACTCTGTGCTCACAGAAATCAGCTAGGCTGGGGTGGGGAGCGGTTAAAGGCTGCTCTGAGGCCTCACCGCCACCAGGGCCAGAGCCGTGGCTCCTCAGCTCCCTTCCATGACCACAAAGCTGGACCCCGGGAATAGAACCCTTGCCTTCCATGCTAGAGGCCAGGGTCCAGCCTATGCACCTCACACACGACCACCTCCCATCAGCCCTCAGAGGCTCCTGTGTTGGTGCTGGAAAGGCTCCACAGCCACTTCCAGACTGAGACACATGAGGAAGAAAGGCCTGGTGATCTACTTCCAGCAATCACCACGGGAAAACCCTATGGGTCCCAACAGCCCCGATCTGCACCAGATCGCTGGCTGGTTCAGGTGGGACCGGGCTGCATAGTAACCGCTTGTGCACAGGTCACTGTGAGTTAGGGTCACCTGCATGGCAGCTCACAGGAAGCCCAGGGTGGTGAGGGGTCTCTGTCTCCTACACACACACACACACACACACACACACACACACACACACACACACACACACAGTGGCGGAGCTACCTGCTGCTCCAGACTCCACCACCCCTGCTGCTTCCCTACTTGTCCTTCTGCACCCCCCATGCAAACCTGGACCGCTCTCTCCATGACCCAAGCCACCCAGGATCACCCACCCTGACCCCACGATGCTCCATCCCTGTGAAGAGTCACCAGCCTGACACCAAAGCCCTGCCCTCTCCCCATTGAGCGCCCCTTACTCCACAGGTGAAGCTTCCGTCCGGGTCACTGAAATGAATGAACCAATCAACAGAAAGTACAGAGCAAAAACTGTGGAGGGCCAATGCAAGAACATTTTGTTCTAATAACAGCATTCTGTGATGCTCACCGTCCTGACATGATCGCTGAAGACAAATGGGTGCATAAGCAAATGTGGTGAAGAAAGCTGATGGTGCCCGGCTATCAAAAGATATAGCATTTGGGGTCTTAAAGGCTTGAAGATAAACAAGTGGCCATCTAGCTGAGAAGCAACAAAGCCCACATGGAAGAAGTACAGCAGCCTTTGTGATCATGAGGATAGGATCAGGTATCAGGCATCAAAGACACAGAACAAAAATATCTATCATTGTGAATGAGGCGCAGTCCGGAGTGGAGACCCAAAGCCCATCTGTGAGCAATTGGACATCCCCTTACAGAAGGGTCGCGGGGAGGAGAGGAGCCAGTCAGGGTGTATTATAGCACCCACAAATATACAATTCTCCTCTAGTTTTTTAATGCTACCCCCCCACTATCATGACCCCAATTCTACCTTACAAATCTGGCTAGACCAGAGCATGCACATGGGTTCAGTTAAGAGCTGGAAACACAGGGAATCCAGGACAGATAAAGCCCTCAGGACCAATATCGACAGTAGTGATACCAGGAGGATAAGGGAAAGGTGGGGGGAGAAAAGGGGAACTGATCACAATGATCTACATATAACCCCCTCCCAGATGAATGGACAACAGAAAAGTGGGTGAAGGGAGACATTGGTCAGTGTAAGACATGAAAAAATGATAATAATTTATAAATTATCAAGGGTGGGGGAGGGGAAATGAGAAGCTGATACCAAGGGCTCAAGTAGAAAGAAAATGTTTGAGAATGATGAGGGCAGCAAATGTACAGATGTGGTTGACACGATGGATAGATGGGATTGTGATGAGAGCTGCAAGAGCTCCCAATAAAATAAAAATTAAAAAAATCTTTCAAACTCTCAAGATTCCATGTGGTGGTCCCAGAAAGGAGCACTGAGGGCGGGGGGTGAGGGGGGTGCTGTCTGCAGTTCAGGACTTGCTGTGACCCTTCTGGCTACAGTCAAGGAAGGCTTACTCGCGGATCATGTCAATAAATATCCCGGCTCCCGGTGCATGTTGTGTGTGTGTGGGGGGGGGGGGGGGCATGCTAATAAGGTATATAGAAGAGAACATGGGGATTGGTCTGTTTTGAAAGCCCACTGGGTTTAAAATGAGGCACCCCAGATACGGAAAGGGGGAATCTCAATCTTGCTGCCAGCAAAAGCCCAGTCAGGACCCTGCCAGGCTGCCTACGCCGAGCCTCCTGCATCCAGGAGGCAGAGCTGTGATGCCCGGGAGAGGAGGGGAGCAGAGAAGCAGGCAGACAGGTGCGGCAGGAGCTTCAGCAGAACCAACAGGAAACAGCAACCAGAGGTTTCCTTGAGGGCAGAAAGCCAGTGCCTTCAGGCAGGGATCCTGCTGAAGGAGAGGGGCGGGGCCGGGTGAACTAGGTTTACCAGCCCACAGAGCCAAACTGAGCACCTTAGAGCCAAGGCTTGCTGGCGTGGTGAGGTGCCTCCTGAGCATTGATCAGCAGGACTAGAAGAGCTCCCTAACACTCGCCAAGAGGCCAAAAGAACCACCAGGCCCAAGGTGGGTATACAGGCGAAATTAGGGCCCACAACCTTGGACAAGCACCATCCTCCCAGGAGAAGGCACGCGTGCGCCCCCTGCTGCAGCCTCTGAATCAGTCCCTCTTGCTGAGATGGAAGGAAAATTTGGGGCTTCCCAAAAAAGGCATGAAGAAATGGGGAAGAGAGTTGGTGGACTATCACCACGATCTTCCTGAGGCCCCTTCATGTCTGTGACCTTAAAGAAGACATTCTTCACCGAGACCATGACTGTAAAGGGAGGTCCTGGTGGCACTGAGGGTTAGGCATCGGGCTCTTAACCACAACGTCGGCGGTTCAAAGCTGCAAGCTGCTCCCCAGGAGAAAGGAGAGGCTGTCTGTTCCTGTGACAAGCCGCAGTCCCTGAAGTCTGAACCTGATCAAGGGTTGCTAAGAGTCTGAACTGACTGGAAGGCAATGAGTTGGTTAAAATCAGGGAGAGAAATGACACATTTAATTACATGAGGTTGAGACTCTTTCTTCTCCAGAGTTCATGGGAGTGAGATATTAATCCGCTGAAGGAAGGGAGAAAGGTGCAGCCCAGCACCTATATAAGGGATTAGCACTTGACTTCTATAAAGAGCTCAGACCAATCGATTAGAAAAAGACATCTAAGGGGGGCTGGGAGGAGATGGAAAGAGGAAAAAGCAAGCCCGTCACAAGAGTCCTGCAAAGGGCTGAGACGTTGTTTAAGAGAGTGTTCATTAACAAACAAACACCAAATCCACGACCCTCAAGCCCACTCGGACGCAGCAATGCTCCCGGACAGGGTTTCCAGGGCTGGGTCAACTGTAGGGAAACAGCTGGTGGGTTTGAACTGCCGGCACTTTGGTTGGCAGCCAAGTGCCTAACCACTGTGTCACCGGGGCCCCTGGAGTAGGTGTGAGCTACCGGGAAAAGCAGATTAAAGCCACATTGTCAGTACACGCTCCCCAGCAGGGCTAAAATGAAGAAGGCTGTCGTTGGGGCCTGGGGTATGGACATCCTTTGAACAAACTGGGGTCAGCTGGGCTTACCATGCCGTACAGCTGACTCCAAAATTCCACTTCTAGACACATGCCTCCACCCACCCTGACACTGCCCACACATGGGCCAGGAAGGTAGGCTAGAGGACATGTGGAGAACCATAGATAGTCGTGAGCATCAAGTCTCAAGACCACCAAGCTCACTGCCAAGGAGTGGACCCTACAGCACCCCACTGGTAGAACTGCCCCTGTGGGTTTCTGAGACTGCTTTACGGCAGTAGAAAGCTATGGCAGTAGAAAACTTTATGGCAGTAGAAAGCTACGTTTTTCTCCCAAGAAGCAGCTGGTGGTTTAGAACTGCTGACCTTGCAATGAGGAGCCCAATGCTGAACCACTACACCAACAAGACTCCTCTCTCAAGCAAGGCCACCATGTGTTTCTAAAGAAACCAGGCACAGCAGACTGGTCCTGCGGGACCAAGGGCTGTCCCCAAGATTGGCCAAGGCTGCTGTCTTTACAAAGGCCAGTCTTCTTTCTCCAGCAGGGCGGCTGGTGCGTTTGAACCTGCGGACGTTTGGGTCACAGTCCACGGCTCTACCAGGGCTCTTGGAGCAGGATATGCTGAGGGAGTGACAAAGATAAGTGAGCTGCCACTGCTAAGATGTGGTTGGGTCTTGGGGGGTGGGGCACATGTTCCTGGACAAGAGAAAGAAGCCAGGCCCCCAACAGAATTCCTGTTGTCTGATTCCGGCTCCACTGAAGCTCAACACCAGGCACCACTGCCTATGACGAGCAGACACACGTGGTCAGCAGGTGCCTCGGTCGTGGGTCAGTTGAGACTCACAGTTTCGCCACCCCGCTGCGAGGCTGTAGTCCCTCACGTGGCTGTGAGTCGGGACTACCGCGCTCAGAACACTTAATCACTGCACCTCCAGCACCTCAAAACCCACTGCCGCTGAGTCCATTGCACCTCGCAGTGGTGCTGCGTCGGCTTTCTGCGGCTTTGTGCATCTCATGGGGACAGACAGCCTCCGCCCGCTCCCTGGGCAGCACTCCCTGCCACGGAGTCGATTCCAACTCTTCGACAGTGAAGAGCACAGGGTAGGGCAGCCCCTGTGGGTCTCTCAGGCCAAAACTCCCAAAAGGAGCAGAGAGCCTCCGCTGTCTCCCTCGGAGCAGCTGGTGGGTTCGAACCTCTGACCTTGTGGTTAGCAGTCCAACAGTAATCCACTCCACGCCACCAGGATTCCTTAAAGTCCCATTGCCATCAAGTTGATCCCGACGTTTAGGAGCTCCCTAGGGTAGACTAGATCCACCCTACAGGGTTGCAAAGGTGGGGAATCTTTATGGCAGCAGACAGCCTCCTCTTACTCCTGAGGAGCGCTGGTGGGGTTGAACTGCCCACCTTTGAGTTAGCAGCTGAGGACTGACTACCAAGGCTCCTTGAGGACCCACAGGTAGTGGCCAGGCCATGAAGAAAAGCCAATGACTGACTACCCTGGGTCACAGCAGCAATACCGCAGCCCCTCTGTCCTGTCTCCTCGTCTCCCGACAGATTCCTGTGGGTTTTCTAAGCTGGTCCCGAGGTTAAAGGTTCTAACCTACTGTCAGAAGACATTTCTCTCAGTGGGGGCCTGGAGGAGCCCTCTATAACCCCTTTCCTCATCCCACTTCAAGGGCAAGCCAAGCTCATGGCCCATGGTGTCCGCCACCCAGGCTGGGGAGGGAGCCGAGGCTTGGGGTCCTCCTGGACCCCACAGGTCCCATGGGCTGGGGCCCAGGGCTGCCATGGGAAGGCTGGCTCCCCCACCTGTTTACCAGGCGCCTGCTATCTGCAGCTCCAATCTGTGGCCTCTCTATCTCAGCGGGGCCAGCCTGGTTCCCAGCAACAGGCCTCCCGGGCTCACTTCCTGCCAGCCCTGGGCCTTACAGGAACCCACGCTGAGGCTGAGCTCAGCTATTGTGCACACCCCCCCCCCCAAGAGCCTGCACCTGGAGGGCTGCCACAAAGCACCCACCCAGGGACTGCAGACCCAGCATCCTCTCAGGGCTGGGGGAGGGGCACCTGGAGCACCCCAAACCTGCCCGCAGAGAGACCCCCAGTCAAGGCAGGTTCTCCAGGCTCCTCGTCCCAGTGTCCCTCGGAGCTCCCATGCCTGGAGCCCCCTGGCTCACATCACGGTGTGTGCAGGAACCCTTGGGGGAGGTGAGAGGGACTATATCCCTTCTGCCCTGCAGCTGGTGCTAACCGATGCCAACTGTGGGCCAGATGCCGGCTCTGCACGCAAGACAAGACAAGGACAGGAGTGGCCAGGTCCCTGCTGGCCTGGGGAGATGTCAGAGAGTGGCCCACTGTCGTGCAGTGACTGCTGGGTCATGGAAAGAAAGAGGGGCTGCGAGGGCTGAGCAGGAGGGCTGGGGGCTCCCTGGAGGAAGCAGCATCTTGACCAGGGCCTGGAGACTGGGCGGTGACATCAAAGGATGTGCAGCCTCTTGGGACCTCCAGGCAGGAGGGCAGGCGTAGACCCCAAGGGTGAAGTCTGGGAGATGAGCCCCTGGTGGGGGCTGGATTCCCATCAAGGAGGCCGATGTGAGCTCAGAAGTGGGTTGACAGTTAGCTGAGCGCAGCTGGACCCTGGCATACCTGAAGCCTGAGGTGCCCACAGGCCTGGCCCGGGCAGGGGATGGATAATGGGTCCCCAAGGACGCTGTGACCTCAGTGACAGCACCTGGCAAAGAGCTGGGGCCCTCATTTGAGAAGAGCAGCCTGCAGGGAAGGCGGGCAGGGCCAGCACAGGAACAGCCCAGTCCATGGCAGTTCCTCCCTCAGCCTGCAGCTGTGACTGGTAGCTCCATCTCAGAGGCAGGCAGAGGGCCCCCACCCCCACCCTCTGTACACACAAGAACACAGACATATACACAATATGCAGAAACACACGCTCTTACACATAAAGCCAGACTGTCTCCCTGAGGTCATGCTCAGAGCACCAGGAGGCCCCCACTCTTGTCCCCTCCTTGGTCACCCTTCCTGCACCCGACACACTCCTGGGTTCCACTAGGCCAAGCAGACTGGCCCCAGACCTAGGGACCAGGTGGGCTGGAGCAAGCAACCACCAGACAAAGCGGACTTTCCAGGGCAGCATATGACAGGCTGGTCTGGGGATGCCTGGGCCACCTCCCATGAGATTTTGGGACTTTGGTGACCCTAACTTCCCTGTTCACCCACTCCTGACACCAAGGTCGTTGTGAGGGTGGCCAGGGAGGCAGAGGGCCGGGGGGCTGTGCATACTGAAGTCCCTGGACCCGGAGGCTGCTCTGTGTCTCTGCCATGGTGGGGAGGTGCTAGGAGCCCTTCCGCTGCCCACTTTCCCTGCTTGAGTGCTGCCACCACTGCCCCGGCCTGCCAACTCCAGACTCTTCCCCTCCAGAGGTTATGTCCCTGTCCGCTCCCACCCCCACCCCACTTCCCAGCAGCAGGCTGGAGCTGGGCAGAGGTGGGGGCAGCAGGGAGATATGGGGTTGTTTTCCAGAGCTGGGCATTGCTGGAAATGCTGGGTCAGGCCAGAGGGATCCTGGGGTGGGTGGTGGAGGCCCACTGTGCCTTCCCTTCAGATGGGGCTCCTAGGATCATGGATGTCTGAAGGGACAGTGGGGGCACCCCAGCTGGCTCCTCCTCAGAGCGGACCACCCACCAGCTTCCCCTTCCCAGTGCATCCCTCCCACTGCCCCTTCCCCCTGCCCCATCTTTAGAGCCTGCCTCTGCCTCCCCACTCCCCTGTGTCTGTGTGAGAACTCTGGGGTCTGAGCCCAGGGATGTCTGATCTTGCTCCCCATGGTGCCCCCACTCCTCCTGGAACTCAGCAGGGTGTCTTTGCAGGGACTACTGTCCTCTAGATAGGAGGGGTGGGAAAGGGGGATTGATGGGACTAAGGCCCCCAGGTAACAGCGGCCCCTCCCCACTGACATTTCCAAATCTATGGCCAATGCTATAGGAAGGAGTGACTCTGGGTACTTTCGAGGAGCCCCCATGGGAAGCCAAGTCTAAGCCGTCAGGGGCCCCCATAGTAGGGGACCTGGCCCTGCCCCTTGAAGCTCTGGGTAGTGTTCAGTTTCTGGAAGTCCAGTGTAACAGTAATAGCAGGTACATCATGACCTAGAGGTCTCCCTCAACAATAGCCCATTGTGTGGGTAACCGCGATAGTTTATTGTGCCAGCCTAGCCGATAAACACAAGTAGGATTAATTGAAGGGCGGAGAGATAAATGGCTCTGTGAGCCCCGCCTTGCTAGTTCTGTGCCTCAATTTAAAGGGTACACTACCTGTGGGATGCCTAGCCTGTGGACTGTCACTGTAAGTTAAGGTCCCTTTAAGCCCACATGATTGGAATGTTCGTCTTGAGCTGGGGACCGACAGTTGGTGACAGTTGGTGACCTGCCTTGCTGTTTGCTGCCTGGGTATATATAGCCCAGCTTTCTCTACAGAAAGGACTGGCGGCTCTCAAGACTTAAAGGACTGCTAGTGTCTCACTGCATTATAATTTATAATTTAACTGTTAATTTCTTGTATTATCTATCTGTATATAATTTAATAGTTCATATATCTATCTTTATAAATATATTTATATATAATTACTAGCAATCTGGTTTTGTCTCTCTAGAGAACCCTGTCCGACACATTTTGGTACCAGGAGTGGGGTGTTGAAGTAGCAGACGTATCCACATTTTGGGGTGTTGAAGTGCTGTTAAGACTAATCAGGTTGGAAAGCCAATTTAAGAAACCCATATTTATGGTTTATTTCTCTAGGGAGAGGTTAAGTGCGGTGCTCTTTACAGAAGCCCACTGTCACCAAGGCAGCTGGCCATCTAAGTGGGGGTGGGGTGGCATAGGGAAGGAGTTTGCCCCCCCTCTCTAATTCTGCTCAGGATCTGCTCCAGAGAGGTCTGGGCAGAGTCCCAGTCATGCATGTCCCCCTGCCCAGCACCTGCACGATCTACAAACAAACCCACACTGTGTGAAATGGAAGTTACAGGGCAGGGAGTTAATTTTCAGGGGCAGCATATGCCGGAGCTTGACTACCAGCCACAGGTGGGAAAACTGGCCCCACCTGACGACTTCCTGCCCTGTGTGACCTGGGCAGGGTCTTGATTCCCTGTCTGGGGATGGGGAGTAGTGCTAGGCACCCGGGGGTGCAGTGGTTGGGTATTAGCCTGCTAGCCAGGCAGTTCAAGCCTCCTTTCCTCCGAAGAAAGCTGCTTCACATTGTCACTGCCATCGAGTCCATGCGGGCTCAGAGCGAGCCTACAGGGCAGGGAAGAGCTGCCCCTGTGGGTTTCTGAAACTGCACCCCTTTACAGGGGTAGAAAGCCTCCTCTTTCTCCTGTGGTGCAGCTGGTAGTTTCGAACAGCTGGCCTCGAGATTAACAGCCCAACATGTAACCCACTACGCCACCAGGACTCCTTCCCGTAAAGATTTCCGCTTCTCTGCAAGCTGGTGGGGCAGTCCTACAAGGCCTTCCCTGCCCGCCCTCTGCCCGCCGGCTTACGGGGCAGCGGGTTTGGAAGCAGCGCTCCTGAGAGACCGAACTATGTTCACACTTGTAAAATGCCTAGGACATGATGAGTGCCACATATGCTCTGCTCTTTAAAAGCTTCCCCAGCGCCTGCTCCGGCCTCAGTTTCCCTTCCGTACCTTCCAGCTCCAGCATCCCCGAGCTCGCGCGGTCCCCACCTCCGAGAAGAACTACAACTCCCAGCATGCCACGGGGCCTTCCCGCCGGCAACGAGGCGCGGACTACAATTCCCAGCATGCCGCGAAACCTCCCGCCCGGCCGAACGCCCGGCAGCTTAAGTCAGGGGAGTCGGGTGGCTCTGGGCGCGTTGGGGCCAGGGGTCTGCAGCCCCCGCCGGGGTGGGAAGCCGGGTACTGCCCGGGGCTGTGGCCCTGAGGCTCGGGACTCTTGGGCGCAGGGGTCTGGGGGTGCTAGGCCCGGAACGACCACTAGGGCGAGACCCCCCCCCCCCCCCGCCCCAAGTCCGCGTTGAGCAGGTCAAGGCAACCTGGGGCGAGGGCACTAGTGGGCACAGCTGGCGTCTGGCGAGCCCCCTGGTGTGCAAAATGAGACCAGTCACCTTATGAGCACGTAGGAAATAGGGCTTCTTGGGCGGGCACTGTGCAGACCCACTGAGCTAGAGGCTCACAGGAAATGGTGTGGCATAGGGGTGCCCCCTAGGCCTCCAAGGGAGGTATCTGCTACCACCCCAGCACACAGAGGATCCGAGGAACTCCCTCCTGGCCCCACAGCTGACCAATGACAAAACCGGGACTCAAACCTAACCACTGTCCTCACGCACAACAAACACAAACCCCACCCACAAAAGGGGTTTCTCTGGGGCACTCCCCCCCTACTCCAGGACGGCGTATTACAAGAGCCTGTGACCTGCCTCAGCCAAGACCTAAAGCCGCCCTCCCAGTGATCCACTATGACCGCTGGGGTGGGGGCCACCGCCACACACCCAGGGACAAGCCAGGGCCTGGGCTGGGACGAGGTCGGGTTGATGCTGCATCACCTGCAGTTACCTGGCTGAGGCCTCACAGCTGCCTTCCAGAGGTGGAAAGGCTGGCGTTGACCTCAGCAGAAAGGCCTGGGAACGCAGGGAAGGGGCTTCACAGACAAGTCCTCTTAAAGCAGTGGTTCCCAACCTTCCTAATCCCACCACCCTTTAACACAGTTCCTCATGTGGTGGTGACCCCCCAACCATAAAACTATTTTCGTTGCTACTTCATCACTGTCATTTTGCTACTGTTAAGAATCGGGCAACCCCTGTGAATGGGTCGTTCGACCACCAAAGGGGTTTCAACCCACAAGTTGAAAACCGCTGTCTTAAAGGATGATGATGATGATGTCCTGGATGGGGGGGGGTGGGGGCGGCAGCACACTGGGCAGAAGGGACTGCAGAGGCAGAAGCGCAATGATGGGAAAGCAGAGTGGGTGGGGGGACTCATGACAGGAGGGGAGCCAGAGGCCTGGTTCAGCTAGCTTGAGCGCCATGATAAGATGTGATATGTGTCCTCCCCTCCCCTGCCCACCCCACCCCACCCCCCATGCATACACTTCAGCTTTCAGTCAGAGCCTTACTCGTTGGGCTGGTAACGCCAAGGTCAGTGCTTCAAAAGGAGGCTTTCTACTCCCATAAAGAGTTACCGTCTGGTATCAACTAAATCCATGTAGAAGAAGGATAGCAGGTAAACAAGCAGCCATTTAGCTCAAGCAACAAAGCCCACATGGAAGAAGCACACCAGCCTGTGTGATCACGAGATGCTGAAGAAGGGATCAGTTATCAGGCATCGAAGAACAAAAAATCATATCATTGTGTGCTTACCTCCCCAATACGATCGCTGAAGACAAATGAGTGCATAAGAAAATGTGGTAAAGAAGGCTGATGGTGCCCGGCTATCAACAGGTATAGTGTCTGGGGTCTTAAAGGCTTGAAGGTAAACAAGCGGCCATCTATCTCAGAAGCAACAAAGCCCACATGGAAGAAGCACACCAGCCTGTGTGATCAAGGTGTTGAAGGGATCAGGTATCAGACATCATCAAAATAAAAAAAAAATCATATCATTGTGAATGATGGGGAGTGCGGAGTAGAGACCCCAAAGCCCATCTGTGGGCAATTGGACATCCCCTTATGAAAGGGTCTAGGGAGGAGATGTGCCAGTCAGAGTGAAGTGTAACCAAGATGAAACATACAACTTTCCTCTAGTTCCTAAATGCTTCCCTCCCCCCCCCACTATCATGATCCCAATTTTACCTTACAAATCTGGCTAGACCAGAGGATGTACACTGGTACAGAGAGGAACTGGAAACACAGGGAATCCATGGTAGATGATCCCTTCAAGACCAGTGATGAGAGTGGCGATACCAGGAGGGTGGAGGGAGGGTCGGGTGGAAAGGGGGAACCGATTACAAGGATCAACATTTAACATCCTCCCTGGGGGACAGACAACAGAAAAGTGGGTGAAGGGAGAAGTTGGACACTAAGATATGACAAAATAATTGATAAATTATATCAAGGGTTTGTGATGGAGGGGGAAGTGGAGAGGGAGGGGGAAAATGAGGACCTTATGCCAGGGGCTTAAGTGGAGAGTAAATGTTTTGCGAATGATGAGGGCAATGAATGTACAAATGTGCTTTACACAATTGATGTATGTATGGATTGTGATAAGAGTTGTATGAGCCCCTAATAAAATGATTAAAAAATAAAAAGAAGCATAGCAGCCTGTGTGAACCAAGGATTGCAAATAATAAAATCCAAATCTAAAGGCGGGAATGGCATCAGAGCTTGAATTGTGAACACCTGGTTTGTAGAAGGCTATGGATGACAGTGGACGCCCAAAGTCCATTTACAGATCCCACACATGAATGAAGTCTCTGGGGAATCCCCTCGGCATAGTTGAGGGGGGTGAAGAGCCTTGTTATCAGACAGAGAGCAGTGTAAGTAGATTATGGCAGATGTAGTGAGGTTAAAATATAGTAACCATTAAATACATGATTAAAATATAATAACTGTTAATATATTAAATATAATCTCAATCACTTGATCTCCCTTTTGACCCATTGTAAAGTTGTTTCAATTAAAAAAAAAAGTGAAGGGGAACCAGATGTGGACGAAGCCTTGTGAATTCCCTCTGACCAGAGACTGGGCGTGAGGAACCTTGCTGTCATGAAGAATGCCTGGGAAAGTGGGTGATACAGTCAGGTTCAAGTTTAACACCTTATCCCTCGATCTCCCTTTTGGTCCATTTTACATTTGTTCTACTTTTTAATATTGTCTACTTTCTTTTTTATTGAGATTTTTATTTGTCTTTACTTTGTTATTAGTTTGTTTATGGTTTCCTGTATGTGAAATCCAATATCGGTAATTCTGAAGAGACAAAAAGTGTATTTAATGGTTCCTTGGGGGTATGGCAGGGGAAGTTGGGGGGCGATGCGGAGCTCATGATGATAAGTACGAAAAATAAAATATAAAACTGATGGGGTGATGACTGTACAGCTCTTGTTGGTGTGATGGAACTATGAAGTTATGTGAATTATATGCCTATAAAACTTATTTTTTATGGGAGGGTGAAGGGAAGGTGAGGGAGAAAGGGGGAACAGATTACAAGGTCTACATATAACCTCCTCTCTGAGGGACGGACTGCGGAGAAGTGGGTGAAGGGAGGCGTCGGATGGTGTAAGATATGACTAAATAATTTATAAATTTATCAAGGGTTCAAGGGGGAGGGGGGAGTGGGGAGGGAGGGGGAACAATGAGTTGCTGATACCAAGGGCTCAAGTAGAACGCAAATGTTTTGAGAATGATGATGACAACAAATGTACAAATGTGCTTGACACAATTGATGTATATATGGATTGTGATAAGAGTTGTACAAGACCCTAATTAAATGATTATTTAAAAATACCTTTTAAAAAATACCTTTATTGGGTGCTCTTACATCTCTTATCACAATCCATACATTCCTCCAATGTGTCAAGCACATTTGCTCATATGCCGCCATCATCATTTTCAAAGCATTCTCTTCCCACTTGAGCCCCTGATATCAGCTCCCCATTTAAAACTCTTTTTTAAAAGTTGAAGTCTGGGACACCCACAGGGGCAATAATAGTACCGTGTCCTGTAGGGTCACTTTGAGTTGGAATCCAGTCAGAGAAGCTCCACCTCCACCTTGGAGCCTTCCTCCCCAAACTCACATGGTCCCACCCCCAGCCCACCTACATGTCCCCTTCTTGGGGACCCCCTCTTCCCCAGTCTCTGGTCTGCCTGCAGTGTGGGGGTCCACAGCACCCCTCTTGAGTGGCCAATGGGAAAGGAAGCAGGAGGTGTGTGAATCTGGCCAGTGGGGTTCAGACCACAAGATTTTCTTAGGGTTAGGGGCTGAGACCCAGGAGGAGTTGGGGGCCTTTGACCTGGGATATGAAGAGACAAGGGCCCTGCTCCCCTTTGGGAAGTACTTCAGCACTTGGCCATCATTGAAGGGCTCACCCTCAACCCCACTCCCCTTCCCCATCCACCCTCAGCGCCCTCTCCCCGTCCACTGGCCCCCAGATGCCAGAAAAGGCAGTCCAACTATCCACCTAAGTTATGGGTCCACTCGCCCCCCTTCCCGCTGCACCCCGGCCCCCAGCCCAAGAGAATTCCTTTGAGTGACTGGGGTGGGGGCACGGGGACCCTCTCAGGAGATGAGAGGAGCAGAGCCAGGCCTCTCCTCTGCTTCTCCAGCCCCCTCCCAGCCAGCCCATTCATACAACACACTGCCCTGTCTCTAGATTCCTGTGACCACAGCACCCCCTGCTGGCCACGGAGTCTCACTGCCCGTCCCCAGCCCCCAGCCCCCTGTCCTAGTAGATAGGTCATCCTGATTAAACTTCCAATTTCCAAAAAAACAAACCTTCTAATTTCCCAGTCTGTGGGTGCCAGCTTCTCTTCCTGGGCCCTCTGGTGGGCACTGCCCACCAGCTGAGGGCAGTCCCGGAGCAGCTGCTTCTGCAAGCCAAGCTTCCAGGCCCTAGGACTAGCCTATACAGACCTGACAAGCCTCCTCCATGCCCTTGGACCAGCCTATAGAGATCTGACAAGCCACAGTCACCAGCGAAGCCTCACTAACGTTGACATGCGCCGATCCCATGTGTGTCAGAGTAAGACTGGAGTCTCTGGGGTTTTCAGTATTTCGGGTTTCAAATCACCAGACATTTCTTCTAAGGTGGATTCAAAACCTGGGCTAGACTCAAACTCCCACCTCCGGATCGCAGCCCAGCACATTCACCCAGTGTGTCCTTAGTGTGCCAATGCTCTGGCATGTTGCACAAGTCATCTGGAAGGATCACTTCTAATTGCCATCAGACCCTGCGGGGAGCTGTGGCCCCAGGACTCAGCCAGGCAAGGACAGACAGATCTGGTCAGGCTTGGTGTGAAAATCTGCCCCACCCCCACCCCGCAGTGTTGGGTCCCGTCATTGCAGGGGCTCCCAGCTCCCACCTCCAGGTATCTGAGCAGGGTATATCCACTCAGGTAAGGAAGTCCAGGCAGCCTCACCTAGGCCCTCCCCCCTTCTGGTGCGAACCTGCTTCCCAGGGACCAGCTAACACCTGCAGAAGCGGAGCTGGGCAGGCATGGAGAACCTGGCTGGCGCCATCTGCAGAATCCAGACTGAGCACGGGGGGGGGGGGGGGGGGGGGCCAGCAGCGGCTCAGGAGGACGCTGGGAACACTGACTTGTGGCCCCGGCGTTTGGCTCGCAGCTGCCCCCTAGGTGCTGTACTGCAAGAAGGCTGCCTGCCTCCTCTCTCAGCTGGGGTCCCAGTGAGCTGCCAGGGACCACCCCTGGCAGCTGGGGGGTGCAGGTGGGACAGGTCCTCCCAATCTTCCTACGCCTTCCCCAGCCCTGGCTGTCTCCCTGGGGGCTGGGGGCTGTCTCCCTGGGGGCTGTCTCCCTGGGGTCTTGCAGGTCCACGGTGGCAGGGAGTGCTGTACATGGGAAGTCTGCCTGGTGCTGGGCTCAAGACGTAAAGACAAGTTGCCCATTTGAGGTCCCTGGGTCGGGCAAACATTTTGCTTGCGACCGAGCCTGGTGTTGAAGTGGCTTCTGATGATCTGGGCTACCACCAACAGTAGGGTCAGCAGTTTGAAACCACCAGTGGCTCCATGGGGAAAAGATGAGGCTTTCTAGTCGCATGAGGAGTCAGTGTCAGAAACCATTCGACTCTGCCCTGTAGGGTCGCTATGAGTCAGATCGCCTGAATGTGAGGGGTTTTGAGCTTGGAGACTTATCTGAAAATTGGTGGTCTGAACGCCTCCAGCGGTATCATAGAAGATAGGCCCGGCGACCTGCTCCCATAAAGACCACTGAAAGCCCAACTCTTAGGACAAGAACTGGGCTTCAGGGCAGCCCGGGAGTCCCCGACGTATCCCTAAGAGCAGGCAGGCGCCCACCCACCCCTCAAGTTGAGTCCCTGAGCAGCCTCAGGAATCGCTCCCACCTCCCCAAACGTGCAATGGGGTGAGGCTGTCAGAACACGGGCAGTTTGAGGCACAACGAATATTCTAGTCACCCCTGCCCGCATCCTGACCTCCTGTGAGTGTGGTTGGGGGGCTGCATGGCCTGCTCTGCCCCTTGCCCCGGAGACCCTGGGCCAGCCCCGCCCACTCTGAACCTGCCCACTGGGGCTGGCTGCACCCCTCCTGGGTTCAGGACAAGACAGGTAGGTGTGTGTGTGTGTGTGTGTTTGTGTGTGTGTGTATTCGTGCACTAAGGCACCCAGTGCTGGTCACGCGCGGGGTCCCCAGAGGGCAACTTGGCCCCAGGTCTCCGACTGCAGGTGCCTAGAGACACCTCCAAGGGCCAGGCCCCGCCCTCTGAGAAGAGATCCTCCCTCTTGTCCTCCCCCTCTGACCGCCTCTGTCCCCCCAAGCCCAGGTGCACTTCCGGGGACCCAGGCCCACTTGGACCGGGCTCAGCAAATGAACGCAGCAGTGGCCCTGTGCGCTGTGACTCAGTTTCTCTGTTTCTCTGTGGTCAGGGCCCTGCTAGCCACCTCCCAGAATGGCCTGGGCGGGGGGGAGGGCTGTAGCTCTGTGAGCCACTGCAGCGCCCCTCCCCAGGTGGGGGTCACAGGACAAGACTGGCTGACAGAGTAGCTGCAACAATGACTCACACGTTGCACGTGAGGATGACGCAGGACAAGTGGTATTCGTTCTGTTGTTAATGGGGTCACTTCGAGTTGGAACCCCCTAGGCCAGGTCGCCCCTAACACAACAAGCTGGCTCAAGCAGCTTCCCCACATCTGGCCCCGCCCACCTACACCTGGCCCTTCCCACCTACACCTGGCCCTTCCCACCTACACCTGGCCCTTCCCACAGTCACTAAGCCCTCCCCGCAAGACCAGAGGCACATTAGCTGCCTGATGGTCTCTCCTAGCCTTCCTCCTGAGGCCTGGAGCACAGATGGAGGCCTGAGTTGGGGAGGGGGAGGCCTATGGACTTCGCTGAGGAAGCCTGACACCTCGGGGTATCTGGTCAATGCAGAGGCCCCCAGGAACACAGAGATCTGCCATAGGTGCCTGTGTTAGGTAGCAGGCTAGGGACAGGGGTGTCCCTCTCCATGCCTGAAGGCCCCCTCTATGAGATTGCTGCAGAGAATCAGGGGAGCCCTTAGCCAGCCATAAAGACTACTACTTGGTATGCATCATTTCAAGCCTGAGCCAGGTGGGCCATAAACCTGGGCGGCCCAAGCTAGGCCCAGGTGGGCTTAATTCAGCCAATGGAGTCAACTAAGATCTTTGGCCACGCCTCCCAGCCAGAGGCCTCAACTACCCTGACCTTGAGACCCCCCTGCCCTTTTTCTTACCCTTCTTCGCCCTCCAGCACCTGTCCTGTGCCCTTTCCGCCGTGCCTCGGTCACTCTGGCCTCAGGCCACCACGTGTGGGTGTGCAGTGACTGCAAAACCCGAAACTTCTTCCTTTGATAAAAACCCACTGGGATCACAAACCAGGCTTCGGTATGAATTCTTTCTCGTTCGAAGGCAAGAACCAAGGTATTTCCTACCTGAGGAACCTACAGGGCCCCAGCCACTTCCCTCTGCAGACTTGGCTCTGGGCCTGGGCAGGGATTCTTGCAGTAGCTCCGCCCCCTGAGGCTCCAGGGTGGCAGGCGGTGCAGTGAACCAGGAGCAGTGAGGCCTCCACGGAGATCGAGGTGGGGTGTCCTTACATCCACTGGGTGCTTACAACTTCTGAAACAGGCCCAGAGAGGTTAAGCTATCAGTCCAAGAGGCCTCAGGCTGGGGCAGGACACACACTGCCGCTCCTGAGGACAGAGTGCTCCCAGTGCCCAGTGAGGCAAGACTCCAACATCCTGGTACCATGTCCAGGGAGGAGATTGGCCCGCTGGCTTCCCAGAGTGGCCGTAACAAGTGCCACACACCCAGGGAAGGAGGACTTAAAACAACAGAAATGTAGGTGTTCGACTGCCAGCCCAGAGTTCAGACTTCACTCCAAGGTAACTCCAAAGAAAGGTCTGTCAGTCTGCTGGGGGAAAAAAACCAACCCAGCCTCGAAGTCCCTCTCGAACAGGGTCATCGGAGTCTCAACAGACTCAGTGGCAACCAACATCTCCACCCCCCCCCCAGCCCCCAGCTCTGCCCCAGCACATCAATAGAAACAAAGTACGAGACACACGTGTGAAACATAAGTATCCTCGCGGCTCCGGAGGGCTCTGCCTCGGGGATCCCTCTGAAAGGGAGCTGCTCCTGGCCTCTCTCCCAGCTGCTGGCACTGCTCTGCTGGTAGCTGCATGCCTGGATCTCTGCTTCCATCGTCACGTCACATGGGGTGTATGGCTCTTCTCTGCCACTCCTCCTGGACTAGGGCCCCGCCCCGCCCATCTTACCCCAAGTGCAAGGACAACATCTGCAGAGACCTAGTTCCCAAACAAGGCGACTGTCGCAGGTTCCCGGGGCGAGGACTGGGACACACATGTGCTCCCACACATGTGTGGCAGGGGAATTGAATGACAAGATAAAGGGGTGTTCCCACCAATTTCCAAAAGTGTTCCCCCCTTTGCGGGGAGGTGGCACAAGTAAATCCTCACAGGAAGTTTGGAAGACAGCTACCTGGCCAACTGGTACCCCAATGATAGAACAATATCATTAATACACTCAAGGAAAATGCTACGGAAAATCCTCCACTGACGGCTGCAGCCGGACATTGATGGAGAGCTGCCAGAGGTTCCAGCTGGATCTGCACTTGACTGTGCGGCTCATAACAAACGATGCACAAGCCTTGCGAAGAGGTGGGATCCCACGACACCTCACTGTGCTCACGTGGGACCTGCACACGGGTCCAGGGGCAGTTGTGTGAACAGGACAAGGGCATCCTGCATGGTTTAAAATCAGGACGGGTGTGCGTCAGGGCTGTGGCCTCCCACCATATTGATTCCATCTGGTTGCTGCGCAAATCATCTGAGAAGCTGGATTCTATGAAGAAGAACATGACATCAGTTTATTAACAACCTGTATCATGCAAAGGACACAACCTTGCCTGCAGAAAGTGGGGAAGCCTTGAAGTATTTGCTGTTGAAGATCAAGGATGGCAGACTTCAGTATGGATTACAATTCAATGTAAAGAAAATCAAAATCCTCACAACTGGACCAATAGGCGACATCGTGATCAATGGAGAGAATATTGCAGTTCTCAAGGATTCTGTCTTGGGTCCACGATCAATGCTCATGGAAGCAGCAGTCAAGAGATGAAATGATGCATTGCGTTGTCTAAATCTGTTGCACAAGACCTCTTGCGAGTGGCTTTGAGGACTAAGGTGTGCCTGACCCAAGCCAAGATATTTTGAATCGACTCATTTCGTGCAAAAGTTGGACGTTGAGTAAGGAAGACGGAAGAAGCATCGATGCACTTGAACGGGGGGTGCTGGTGAGGAATATTGCAGGTACCAGGGACTGCCCAAAGAACCCACAGATCTGTCTTGGAAGAAGTCCAGCCAGAGTGCTCCTTAGAGGCGGGGATGACAAGACTTCGTCTCACGTACTTTGGATTCGTTGTCAGGACACACCAGTCCCTGGGGAAGGACACTGTGCTTGGCAAAGTAGAGCGGCATCGAAAGAGAGGAAGACTTTTGACACGATGGATTGACCCAGTGGCTGCAACAAGGGGCTCAAACATAAGAACAATTGTGAGGACGGGGCAGGACCCGGCAGTGTTTCATTCTGCTGTACATGAGGTTGCTGGGAACCACAACCAAGTCGATGGCACCTACCACCACAATTTAACCCAAACCAGTGCCCAAGGACACCACCCAGACCTCCTCACGTCCCAAGAGGTGGCTGTAAGCTGTTCGCTCAGGGCCACGGGCAAACCAGAGATTCTAGAAGGCAGGGAGAGAAAATGAAAGAGGGATGTCAGGATTCATCCTGAAGGGCGCTCATATCTCAGGAAAGGGGTCTGGGCTTCATCTGTCGAACATACATTTTCCTTTTATAAAAATAAATGTGCTGATATGATATGATTGGCCAGCAGAGAAGCACCTTCTTCTCGTCTGGCTGCTTGAGTGTCTTCTGCCGCCGTCACCAATAACTCAGTGACCGTCCGGACCAGGAGTTCATGACCAACCAACGACGACTTCCATGAAAACAAATGGTCCTGGAGGCCCTTCGCCCTGGGAACACGACAGTGCCCAAGACAGAAGTTCAAGAAACACTTGCCACCGCGGACGAGGCCACACCGGGAGTCGTGTTTGCGTTTAGATCTGGAACGCATCTTGGTGGAGGCGTGACTGCTGGCTCCCGGATTCGGCAAAGCAAAATGAACCTCCACAGATTCGCAAGTGACAAGGCCTGTGTGAGAGGAAAGGACCCCAGAACCGCGCGAGGAAGGCACGAACAGAGTGAGGGAGTCGGGGGCTGCTGAGGGAGGCCGACGTCGGCACAGCAGAAAGAAAGGGTCCCAGCCGTGAGCTGGCGATCGGAAGACAGACAGAATAAAGATGCTCTACAGTGACCTGGTGTGCCATGGTCATGTGGGTTTCTCACCAGAGCATGGATGAACTATAAGATCTTAATAAATAGATAGATAGATAGATAGATAGATAGATAGATAGATAGATAGATAGATAGATAGATAGATAGATAGATAAATGTTATCTGTTTATGAAGCAATGCATTTGGGGCTAGATTTCACTTTTAGCGTCTCTTATATTGTAGACTCTCTCCGGGGTTAAGACCACCCCTTCCCTGGGATCAATAAAGCTGCACCAAATACAGACAGATAAAATTCTGTCTGGATGTCCTGGAGAGACGGCAGGCCAGGAATGGGTCATAAGAAAGGTCTGGAAGAGAGAAACCTAGACTGGGACTAGGCATTGTGGCCACCTTTCCTCTGCAGGAAGCTGGAAGCAGCTTCTGCCAGTTTTCTCTACGGATTTTTATAGGTGATGTCCCCAATCTGCCAGCAGCAACCAGGCACAGGATGGAACAACACGTGACTGAAGTCAGGAGGGAAAAAACCAGAGAAGAGAAGAGAATCGGCATAATGGAGCTATGAGACATAAACTTTACAACAAAATATTCAGGGAATGCAAGACAATATCGAGAAATTTGGCAGCGAGGGCAAAACTATGAGACTGCATTGAATTTCTAGAACTGAAAAATAGGATAACCGAAATAAGAACTCTGTGGAGAAGCTTAATAGCAAATGCAAATGACTGAAGAGAGAATTAGCGAACAGGAAGGTAAGTCCCAAGGAAATACACCACCCCACTTACTATCTTATGATCCAAAAACCTCGAATTCGGGACAATAATTTAAAAGAAATCGACTACCCAACTATCTTGCACATTAAAGACACAGCTTGTACCAGTAACAGATGCTGAGGAGGATGGCGAGAGAAACAGTCTGGGGATGTCTAAGACTGCAGTTGGCTGGTGGTATGCAGATAATCCCTAGAGGTGACCCGGTTTGGTTCGGCAGGACAGACTAGAACTGCTCCCTAGTGCTTCGGAGGCTGTGCATCTTTGCAGGACCAGAAGGAATATTGTACACAGAGGAGCATTTACTAAAGAGAGGGTCAGTCGCTGGAGCTGGGCCTTAGAAGGGTGCAGATAAGTGTGTCAGAGGGAGGGGACGAGGAGGCTGGCATGGCCAGGAGAGACTGCGTTGGTGACTGGCTTTGTTGTGCACGAGGAGGGGGTGAACTTACTGAGCTAGTTTTCACCAGGGTTTCTCCTGTGGCTGCTATGAGGCCAGACAGTCCCCTCCCCAGGGAGGAGAGTTAGGGGCTCTCCCCAGTTCTCAGAGGGGGGCCTGGTCTCTTTGGCACTGACCTCTGACCTCTCTCTCCTGTGGCTCTCAGCTCAGCTGCGTCCCCACACCATCTGCTCTGTGACTCTTCAGCCTGGGCACTCACCCCTCTGACACCTGTCCTCTTGGACAGCAGCCTGTCCAAAAAGGGAAGCGGGCCAGCACCCTGGCCTCCCCCTCAGGGAATTCTGGTCCCCAATCAGCCTCCTGTGTGTCCATGCTGGCGTCCTCCCTCAAAGCCCAGGAGGCCTAGTGTGAAACGTGGACCTCCAGTCCCCACGGTTTAGCCAGGAGTAGGGAGAAGGGCCCTTCCAGCCACACTCACCAGAACCCAAGAACCCGCCCTCAGTCACAAGAGGCCCCGCCCACCGAGTGACCCCGCCCACCAAGTAGTCCTGGCTTTCTGCCTCAAGTCAGCATGGCACCCTGGGTCGCCCCCACCCCCCCCACTGCGCTGGAAGGGAGAAGAGGGCTGGCCGCCTGACATCGCCTTTCCCTTGGAGCACGGACGGAGCACGCACTCACGTGCACACACACGCACAGAGCCCCGGCTCACCTCCACACTGTTTGCACCCCTGGGCCTGCTTTACCTGTTTGGACAAATTGGAAGAAGAGGGAAGCAAAGGCGGAGTCACACAGGACACAAGCTGGTTTATTTTAAGGACAAGGTGGCCCGTTGCCCTGTGTGGAATGGTCGTGCTGGCCCAGGTCACAGCCCGGTGCCCGGCGCCCAGGAGCTCCTGGGACCTTGAAAGCAGCAAAGGGGGCATGGAGTGCGCAGGCAGCAATGCGAAGCGAGGCCTGCACCTTCAGATGCTCCTCCGGGGACCTTCCATCAGCACCTCCCAGTGCTGCCCAGGAAGCCCCTGGGCCACCGAACTGTGGTAGCACAGGGGCGTGTCACCTCCCCACCCCACCTCCACTGGGGCTCAGGGTGCCATCCCATAAGCCTGCAGCAGCGCTAGCCTGGGCACCCCCTGCCACCTCAGGCAAACCAGCCCCTCCTGACCACAAAGGCTACCCATGAGCAGGTTAAGTTAGCCAGACCCCTTGCCCCTGTTACCTGCTTCCTCCCCCTTTTGTATGGGGTGCCCACTGGGGTCCCCCCTAAGGAGCTCTAGGAGGAGCAGGGTAGGAGTCTTGCATGGGCTGGGAGGGAAGCCAAGAGCTGTCCCCTCTAAAAGGCTCAGTTTAAACCCACCACCAGGTCTGAAACCCGGGAACGGCCATGTCCCTGCTGGCCCAGGACAGGCTTGCTTGGATGACACTGACCCTGCAGGGCCCTGGCCCTGCCATTGGGTGATGCGACACAGGGGTCCATACCGCTCTGGCCCTCTGTGAAGTGGGCGTGTGGTAACTGTCATGCTGGACTGCGGGGGGCTGGGGGCATGGGGGAAGGAGTGTTTGAGTACATATACTGCTCTCTGGGGCCCCCTCCCGACCCAGGTGTGGGGGGCTCCAGCCCAGGGTCTCTGCAGTGGCACACCAGGACCAACTGGGATGGGGTGGGTGCATGCCACACTGACCAGTGGTCAGTGGGTCCATGAGCACCAGGACCCCGGCCACCGTGGGCACAGTCCTGGAACCTCAACCTGCTCCTGGTTCTGGGCTGCTCGCTGAAGGTCCGCAGTGTGAACCCACCAACTGCTCCTCAGGAGAGAGGTGAGCAGTCTGCTTCCCGAAGGACTGCCAGCCTCAGAACGCTTGTGGGTGCTCTGTCCTCTAGGGCCACAGTGAGTCAGAACCGGCTGGGTGGCCGTGGAAGAGAGGAGGTTTGAGGGTGTAAGCGTGGTCAGGGGAGCCCCAAAGAGCTGGCTTTGCCAAGCACAAGGACCCTGCGTGCCCCTCTCATGCGGACACTGCCCTAGCCCCTGTCCCACCCCAGGACCCCGTTTCTCCCCAGAGCCCAGGGCTCTGACCACGTGCCGGCCCAAGAAACCACAGAGGGAGAGGACACTGCTTGCTCTCCCGACTCTTGCTGGCCACCTCCGACTCAGATGACCACAGAGTGGGGAGGGCCAGGCTGGCTGGTCTGGCTGAGGACGTGGGCAGCTGCCAGAAGGAGGGCTCCGCTGAGGGTCTCGGCGGCGCAGGAGCCCCAGGCCAGGGCCGAGGACCAGCCGAAGCTGATGCTCACGGCCCGCATGTGCTGGACCCCGTACTGGCGGGCGGTCTCCACGAAGGCCAGGTGTGAGTAGCCGATGTAGATACTGATGCCCGCCAGGGTCAGGGCGCCTGGGGAGAGGCCAGGGTCAGGGGTCCTGAGGAGAGAGGTCTAGGACCACTCATGACTGCTGGGGCATCTTCTCCCCAGTCTCCCCTCTCCTGTTTAGCCCTGACCAGCCTGTGGCCTGGATCCTTCAAGGCCACCTTCCCAGGGGACCTGGGAGATGGAGGCTGAGGGAGGGGGGTAGACACAATGGTCAGCTCCTAGGCCTAGAGCAGTGGAGTTTTAGCTCCTAGACCTGGAGCAGTGGAGTTTTAAGGGGTTTGCACCCATAATGTCCCATTACAAAGAGCACCCCCAACACCACCCCCTAGAGCAGTGGTTCTCAATCTTCCTAATGCCAAGACCCTTTAATCCAGTTCCTCATGCTGTGGTGAGCCCTCCCACAACCATAAAATTATTTTCATTGCTAATATAACTGTAATTTTGCTACTGTTATGAATCAGGCGACCCCTGTGAAAGGGTTGTTCACCCCCAAAGGAGTCGCGACCCCCAGATTGAGGACCGCTGCTCTAGCGGAAAGGGAAGAGGGTGGCAGGGAGGATGAGGGAGGCAAACAGCTAGGGGCAGAATTTAGGGAAGGGGAGGGATGGAGCTAGTCCAGGGGCCACAGGGGTCTGAATGTGAGGGTAGGGTGAGCAAGGCTGAGATGGCCTCTCTCCTTGTAGGGGTGGAGACTGGGGGGTCTGGGGCCCATGGCGGAGAGCCAAGTCCTTGTCTGTAGAAGCTCCCCACCATCCCATCCACCTGAGTCCCTCTTCCATCCCCAGCTCCCTCCGTCCAACAGACTAAGTTGGGACCCTCACTCAGCACCCCCCCAGTTCAATCCCACCCTGGGGGGGCGCTATGTCCTCTCAGTCCTCCTCACCCTCTCCCCTCCATTTCCACTGTGCACAGTGTGCACAGAGCCTAGATTGGCCCCAGCCCACCCTGGTTGCAAGGGCGCCCACGCCTGCCCCTCTCTTCCCTGGGACCTCCTGAAGGACGTGTCCCTGGAGAGCAATCACTTAGGAGCTCATCATCTCAGCCCCCCCCCCCCACACACACACACACTGGGACTCTCTTTCCCCAGCCCCTAAGGTGCTGATGTAGGCAGATGGCTGGGGGACATTCCTGTCTACACTGACAGTGGCCTGCAGGCCCTGAGGATGTGTGTCTGTCTGAGCTGCCCAGACCCTTGGATGGCCCTTGACACAGAGAACTGCTGGATGCGGGCAGAGAGGACTGGGGGGCTGCTGGGGGCTGGGGGACACCTTCTCCTGTGCTTCCTGGTAGCAATCCCACTGAGCCCCCTCCCGGGGCCCCAGGTTCTCCAAACTCACAGATGTCTCTGGTGATCATGCCAGGCCACCCCTGACATGGTGGCTAATCCTGTCCTGTGGAGCGCATGTCATCCAGCATTGTCTAGTGTCCTGTGACCTGCCCCCACAGCTGCCCCCCCAACTCTTGGCCTGACAAAGTGCCCCTTCCCCCAAGAGTCACAGTCCCCTGCAGGGCAGAGAGCACCAGGTGTGGCACATGGCCCTTGGGGAGGACACATCCATGGCTGGGGGACCTGGTGGGCAGCGGGAGCTGACGGCACCGGAAGACTGAGACAAACATGACACTGGTCTCCTCCTGACCTCAATGGGCCTGGGAGACGTTTCATCTGTCGGGTGGGACCAGGTGCCCCCCTCTGCTTAGCACTGCAGGTTGAGGGTCCCCAGCAGCTGGCTCCTCCTCCAGGTTCTGACAGACTGTCACTGTCACCATCAGGCCCTTCCCACTCAGAAGCCCATCCCTCCATCCTGCCCAGCCTGGCTCCTCCCACAGGGCCTTCTGGGAGTCCGTGGAAGCCCTGCCAGGCTCCGCAGACAGGTCCCAGCAAGACCCTCCTACCCCCACACCCAGTACCTTCCCCCTCCCCTCCAGGGCGCCAGTGCCAAGGTGGGCCAGGCCAGCACCAGCCCAGAGAGCAGTGGTGAGGGGCCAATGGGCAAAGGCCACCTTCTCCCAGACTCACCCCCCAGCAGGAAGTAGCAGCCGGTGAAGACCAGCAGTGGGACACTCTGAGCCAGGGAGCTGAGCAGCCCGCAGATCCAGCCGCACACGATGAGCACCAGGCTCAGGGGCAGGACCACCATGACAGTGCGGTGCAGCGCTGGGAGGAGGCGTGAGAGGGGAAGGGGCTTCAGGCAGGGGGCTGGGGACCAGGCCTTCCAGGGACCTCGGTGCGGCTCTGCAGGAGAGGGGTCAGCATGCCGTGGTGGCAATCTCTCCCAGGGACCAAGAGCCCCAAGCTCCCTGGAGACCAGTGGCTGGATGGTACTCACTCCTCCTTCTGCTCCCATGGTACTCCTCCGCCCCCTCTCTCCAGTGGCACAAATCTCAGCCAGTGGGTGGGTGATGCCCACCAGGAAGGCCTGCAACCATTTAGGGAGACAGAGGAGGGTCCCAAGAGGAAGCCGTCCCCGGAGCTGTGTCCCCCACCACCAAGTGGGAGGGCAGTGGTCAGCGAGGGGGAAACTGAGGCACAGAGTGGGCTGGCCAGTTGGGAGCACTGTGGTCCTGAGTCAGTCGCCGAGCGCAGCAGGGAGCTAAGGGTCATCCAGGAGCAGCTCTGGGAGGGGTGTCTGAACCCTGACACCTGTGACTGCGGGAAAGACGAGGGTGACCAGGACTCACAGATGAGGTGCTGAATAGAGCTGGACACATCCAGGGTCTCGGTGGCAAAGGGGTCAATGACGGGGATGCAGCTGTTACGTCCTGGAAAACAGACACATGTGCGGATGGGGAACTGGGCTCCCACAAGGGAGCTCATCCCCCAGCACTTCTTGAAAAGGGGAGCTGGCACGTCCCCCACCCACGGTCACATAGCACTGGCCGACCATCGGTCACCAACCTGAGGGCACAGGCTCCTTCACAGTGGAACCCATCAACCTCAGCAGCGGGGCTTAGCAAGGGGGGAGGGGTGCTGGCTGTCTACTTTGGAGGCCACCTCCCCACATGCTGGAGAAGCAAGCCAGGAGGGAGCAGGGTGCAGCGGGGTAGCCTCCTGGCTCATATCGTTCCTCTGTGGACTCCCCACCTCAGCCCCACTGGCCTGCCCCCCTGGGTCCTGGGGAACACCAGGAGATCCTCCCAAAGTTCTCCCTTTGGGCTTCACAGATGTGTTACTTTGCTATGGCTAAGCCCTCCACCCCAGCCCATAGGAACCTGTGGCAAAGTCCCCATGGGCAGAGACCAGCCAATGGGGCCCCTGGGACCCATACCCCACCCCCAGTCCCTGAAGGTGGCTGTGTCCCAGTCTGGGATTTCTTCCTGTCTCCAGGCTGCAGACAGGCCAGTGGTGGGCTGGACGCCCCTCTCCCCACTCAAAAGAGCTCATTGTTAATTTCTCTGGAATTCCACAAGCCAGGAGGTGGTTAGGCCGGACAGGAAAGGAGTGTTCACACCATTGGAATCTGCGAAGGGACAACCCAGGACTGCTTTCCTCTGGAGAGCAGGGTGGGAAGCACTGGCCCCAGGCCCGCCCAGATCCAACATTTCACATAGCCCAGGGGTGTCAAACTGGTGGCCCGAGGGCCGCATGTGGCCCCAGAGGTAATTTTTTGTGGCCCACAATGCTCTGAAATAAAATAAAAATAGAAAAAAGTGTTATGGAGAAAACAGCATTTAGGAGGGATCGAGGCAATACCATACACACAGTTCCCTCATTACATTTTATTTCAGAGTATCATGGGCCACAAAAAATTACCTCGGGGGCTGCTTGTGGCCCGCGGGCTACCAGTTTGACACCCCTGACATAGCCTTCCCCAACTTGCTCCTGACGAATTTGGCCTCTCCTAAGATGCCCTACCACTTGCAAGGAAGTCCACTCAGATCCCAAATGGAAGGGGGTGTCCCTCAAAAGTCCCATGCTGTTTACAGATACCTGCACACGGAGTAGCCTCAAAAACCCAAACCCACCAAGACATTGGAAAGAGGTGAATGCAGTTGTCTACATAATCCTGCAGTCACGGTGACCGACTGACTGACAGACGGACGGACGAGTGCATGCCAAGACAGAAAGGACACGCAGGGTAAATGGGAGTGGGAGGGAGAGTGGCGTAGAGGACATTAACATCTGTGTATTTGACTGTGTGGTGGCAAACATCCCATAACTGTGGCAGAGCACTCGGGGCAGGAGTGACATCGCCCACGTCTTAGGGGAATGAGTCTCTGGGCCTGGGGGCTCTGATCATAGTCTCAGGGGGCACCAAGGTCAATGGACCAACATACCCCCCACCCCAGGAGAGTGTTCTGCATCCTACTCTGGGGAGTGTCAAGTGGGGTCTTCCAGGGATGGTACAGCTAGGGGTCTCTGCCGCCCGGAGCAGAGAAGAGAGGTGGACATGGAAGGTGCGCGGGAACACTGGGTCAGCAGACCCCTGGACCACCGGAGCCTCAGCACCACAGCCCTGAAGGCAGGAGGACTGGGTGGTCCCCGGCTCCCACGACCTGCTGCTCTGAAAGGGAACACATGAGAGGGCCAGGGGCAGCTAGGGGGAAACAGATAAAGCAAAACTCAAACCCTAAAAGAGGATCCAGCTTGCTGGAGGGGGAGCAACTGGTGGGACCCCAAGACTCTGGTCCTCAGTCCCCCCTCAGGTCTGCAACAGAACTCCACAGACAGGTACCTGAATAGACAGGTCTCACCCCAGAGGAAGAATAACACTAGGAGGTGTGTTCCTCTGGCATTGAAACGTGAGGGGCAGCCTTTGCTCAAGGACAGAGCTCCAGAGGTCAGGGGAGAAGGGGATGGAGACAGGGGACCGGGAGGATGTCACATTTCATGTGGGGACTATAAGCCAGGATGTGAAACAAGCTAAGCCTGAAATGTTGAATGGAGACTTGAACTGCTCTGTAAACCTTCACCCACAACACACACACACACACTCTCTCTCTCTCTCTCTCTCTCTCTCTCTCTCTCTCTCTCTCTCTCTCTCTCTCTCTCTCATGCACACACAAATTTTTAAAATTCAACTTCTGTTTTTTGAAGACCAGCCATCTTGCAGTGGGCATCAGGTCACTGCATTAAGCCATCAGGTCTTTGCATGCATGCACGCACACAGAATAGAATCCTGCACCCTGTAGAGCGGAGGGGGGCTCTGGGGGCAGGGACCCTACCACATGTGAGAGTGAGGAAGTCAGATTTGGCTTTAAAGGAAACCTCAAGTACACAGGGGGCTCCTTTGGGCCCTGTACGCAGGACTGTCCATACTGCCCATGTGTCCCCCTTCCGCACTGGACTGGCCCAAGGGTGGGCCCTTCTGAGCCCTGTCCACCATTTTGCCCTGACAAGCTAATGGAGAAGAGAGACCTGTCCACTCCTCTGGGGAGAAACCACGCTCTGCGGGGTCTGCCCACTCAGGGGTCTGGCTGCCTTTGGCTGTGACGGGCCGGCCTTAGGCTAAGCCGCAGTCCCCAGGTGCCAAAGCCCAGCGTCCCTACTGCTTTCTTCCTAGCGACACAGACACCGCACAAAATTTGCAGGGTTTCTGCAGGCAGAGCGACCTGGAGCTGCGGGAAGTGGGGCCAGGCAAGGGTGGGGGCGCCTGTGGGGTGAGGGGCACGGGTGGGGGGCTGCGTCCAGGCCCCGGGAGGCTCTTTTACCTTCACAGATGCTCCAAAGCCCGGAGTGCGAGGACAGCTCGGCGCTCCCGGAGCCACTGCGGTTGCCCGCGTCCGCCACCTCCAGGAGGTACCAGTAGTCGCTGGCGACCGCGGCGGCCAGCAGCGCGAAGCTGAGCAGCGCGCCCAGGGCGGCGGCCACCAGCAGGGCGCCTAGCCGGGCCATGGGGGGCGGAGACCCTGGCGCGAGGGTCCAGAAGCGGGGAAGGCTTGTAGAGGAGCCTGGGGATGCGGACCCGGAGAGAGCAGGGGTGACTAGGAAGCGGGGAGCGGAGGGGGCGTGGTTGGGGGGAAGCGGGGAGTCTCAGAATGAGGGTGGGGGGAGCGCCGCGGAGGGGAAAGGGAGCAGGAGGGGATGCGGAATGGAGAGGGATGGAGAGTGGAGGGAAGTCGGAGAGCAGGGTGAGATGGGGGCGGGGGGGTGAAGGGGAGCGAGGTCGAAGGAGGGATTCTTGGGGTCCAGGCAGACGCCCCCCCCCAGGCTCCTCTGGGCGCGGTGCCCCGTTTCTGCCCGCGCCGGCGTGGCGGTGCCCCTCGGTTCCCGGGAAACGGACCCCGCCTCTCTGCGACCTTGGCGCTTCCCAGGCGGGAAGGGGGGGAGGGGACAGGCGGAGGAGCCCCCGGCCTAGGGCCGGTTCGCGCGTGGCGTGGTTGCAGCCGGCCCAGTCGTCTGTCCTCCCCGGGGCTGCAGGGGACTGTGAGGATGGGGGTAGGAGAGCGGTCCCTGGGGTGCTGCAGGCACGGCCGCCTGGGGCTTCCGGCAGTCGCTCAACCCGGAGGGACGCAGCAGCCTGGCCTGGGGAAAGGTAGCCCCAGTCCTGAAAAAATCGCCAGATGGGAACAGCAGGGCTGTGCGCCAGGGAGGGCAGAGATCTGGCTGAGGATTCGTTCCCATTACAGACCCCTCAGCTAGGCCTGTCTGCAGACTTCAGAGGGACCTTCTAGGGCGGTCGTTGGGGAGTGTGGGGGTGGGGGGCAACAGGGGCTGGGCAGGGGAACCCAGGCCCCAGGGACACAAGCTGGGGCCTCTCCCAGGAGTCACAGCCTGCATCCGCAGAGTGGATCCTGCTGGTCACTGGATGGAGGTCCAAGGTGTGCTCCCATCTGAGTGTCAGTTTTTCCAGCCCTGGTTGGGGTGGGGGAGAGCACCCACTGGGCACTGGTCTGCCCCTCCCCCCTCCTGGTTTGAGGAATGCCTTGGGGATGCAGCAGCAGACCAGCCAAGTGATTGAAACCATCCTTCATGGGATCCAGCGAGGAATGATTCGGCATTTATGCGAGGTCTTCATCCTCCCACTCAGAGCTCCCAGGATTTGGGGTACCTGGCTGCACTCCCCCCCCCCAGGTGCCTGCTGCCCATGAGACTCACAGAGCTGCCAGTCCACAGCCCCTTCTCTGGGGCACCTGGGGCAACCAGAGGGTCTTGTCTCTAGGGCCTTCAGGCCAGGAAGGTGAAGGAAATTCGTCAGACGACTAGCCTAGCACCCACAGAGATGAGATGAGGATGTGTGGGAGGTTGGGGGGACAGCGTGTCCTGTTGCAGGGCAGAAAACAGCCAGGAGTTCAAGCCCCCCCCCCCCTTATCCCACAGGAACATTTCCCCCACCTTTATCTCTATCGCTGGAAAGGTGGAAAGAGAATGTGTTGGGTGGATCCCAATCAATTCAGAGCAGCCTCAGTAGCACTGCCGGAGGGGTTTTGTTTGCTGTGGTCCTCATAGCAACAGACCACCAGTCTTTTTCCTGCAGAGTTGCTGGGTTACGAACAGAACTGTGCGCTTCACCTGCGGGGCTCCTGAGAATGACCTTCTGCAACTCAACTCCCTGCCGCGAGTCCACGATGCCGCCTCACAGGACAGAGTTGGCCCAGCCCTGTGCTTCCCTAGGCTTTACAGGAACAGGCAGCCCCGCCTCTCCCCACCCAGCAGGTCCACAGGTCCTTGCCCAGCGGTGTCCACTGTGACACGTCATTTTTAGCCAAGAGGAGGAAGAGAGGAAGCCCCTCGATGAGATGGATGGACTCCGCGGCTGCATGGATGGGCTCCAACAGAAGAACCACTGGGCACAGACCGGGTCTCTGTGGACTGAAACCCACTGGGTGGCACCTAACAACGAGGAGATAAGAGATGGAAACAAGCCAACTGTCCATCACAGAGAGAGGGAGATGCACGAGCCAAGTGTCCATCACAGAGAGATGAGATGGACAAGCCCAACAGGGCCCAGCAGCTCCATAGAGACAGGAAGTCCTGGGACTCCCTCCAGGACACAGAACATCCAGAATGAGCCAGTGCGCGGGGACGAGGGCTTATTAGCAGTCTCCAGGTGGGAGGGAGGGGGCAGAGGGGACTGTGGCGGGCAGGATCTAGCATGTCAGTGAAGGGTGACGAGGATGCTTGGAAAGAGACAGCAATGACGGCAGCGGCAAAACACGTTGTGGTTTGGGGCCATCGAGTCGGCTCCGACCCATAGCAACCCCGTGCACAACGGAAGGACACACAGCGCAGCCCTGCACCCTCCTCACAATGGTTCCAATGTCCGAGCCCACTGTTGCAGCCCGTGTCCGTCCATCTCCTGCAGGGCCTGCCTCGCTCTCACCGCCCTCCATGGTACCGTCACCAAGCAAGACGTCCTCCTCCATAGCAGATTGACTGGAATCATCCACGCCAAAAAAGAGGGGTGCACGAGGCGAACGTTTTGGGAAAGGTGTTTCACCGCAATTTATTATTTTTTTTGACCTATTGCCTTTTATTGAAAAAGTATTGCCCTGCCCCCACCAATTTAAATAAATAAATAAGACTGCAGGCTGGCCAAAGCTGTCTAGACAACAGGATCTGTTGGCATTTCTGTAGTGGCCTCCGCTCACAGTGCATTAGTGGGGCCAAAGCACGTGTGTGTGTGTGTGTGTGTGTGTGTGTGTGTGTAAGCTATAATAAGGAGCCCTGGTGGTGCTGTGGGGTGAGCACCATTGGGCTGCTAACTTCAAGGTCAGTGGTTCAAAATCACCAGCCGCTCTGTGGGAGAAAAATGAGGTTGTCTGCTCCCGTAGAGAGTTACAGTCCTGGAAACCCCAAGGAGCAGACCTGCTCTGCATGGAAATCGATTCGATGGCAGAGGTTGTTTGTTTGTTTTTCTTCATTTAATTTTTATAAGCTTTAAGGCCGTGTTTAGGGAGAACTAGAAAAACCCCTTTCGGACTGGGTGTTCCTAATGGCCCCACTGCCTAGCGGCCCAAGCTAGTTTGCAAGGGTCCCATCGATTTGTTCCAATCTACATGGAATATCCACCCTGCCATCAGCTCACTCTTGACTCATGGCGACCCCATACAAGGTTCCCAAGAGACTCAATCTTTCCTGCGTGAGCAGCCTTGTTCTCTCACAGAGTGGCAGGTGGGCTCGAACCACCAACCTTGGGGTTAGCACCCCAATGCCTAACACAGCGCTACCAATGCTCCTTTCTAAATAGACTAAGACTCTGTAATCAGGGCCAGTGACGGGGGCTAGTTGAGGCCATGGTGACCCAGAGAGTCATTTCCACAGGTGTCCCTCCCAGAGCCCTACCATCCAGTAGGAGAACCTCGTTGAGCGGCACTAAGATGTGGGTACTTGTACTGCCTGGGTCGGGTCAGAGGCCAGCAGTCCATCGGCTTCAGGCCTGCCCTCCAAGTTCTGGTGCCCAGAAGTTGGAGGGATGGGCTCATTTGTCACCCCGATGGGTTTCTTTGATGAACTCTGCCAGTACACCTCTCCAGAGATGGACCCAAATGATACCCCAGGCGAGTTCTAGAAGGTCAATGCTGTACAGGATCCCTTATTGTCCTTCCTCAGCGGCCTCTCATCAGCTCCAACTCCATCAGAGCCATCGAGGGCTGGGGGGGTGGCGTGGCATGATGCTGAGTCCAGGCTGTGAGGTCTCTTCAAGGGGGGCATCAGACCATGACCGACCACTGAGGCAGGGCCAGGAGCTGCCTTGTGATGAGGACATTCAGTTGTAAGTGGCCCAAAGCAGGGCTGGGTACCCCCTTTTCCTTGATAACCACATTGAAGTATCTTCTCCCCGCAGCTGAAGGGGCCTGAGAACACCCCAGGGATGACATCGGGCAGACAGGACTGGCACCCAGAACTGAAGCCGCCAATATCATCACGGTGCCAAGGTTAGGGGGCGGCTGCCCCAGTGGGTGACTCTGTGCAACAAATGTGACGCCGCCCAGTCCCGCGCCGCCCTGTCCTTGCTATTTTGGAACCTGTGGCTGCAGCCACTGTGTCTGTCCACCTGCTAGACGGTCTTTCTCTTTTGCTACATTACTGTGTAAGTACCTGGGACCGAGGAATATTCTGGGGCCCTGGCGATGCAATGGATTACGCGTTGGGCTGGTAACCACCAGCTGGTCCACGGAGAAAGACCAGGCTCTCCAATCCCGCAATGATGTACAATCTTGGAAACCCACATGCGGTTCTACCGTGTCGTTGCCCCCCATCCACCTCCCACCCCATAGTACCATCACCATGAGTCAGAAGGGACGCAATGGCATTGCGTTTGGTTTGGGTACTTTTTCTGAGACAGGTCTCGGTTCTCTGGCAGCCCGTGGAGTGGTCACTATCTTTGCCAACACCGCGTAACTCAAACGCACCCACATCCCTCTGCTCTCCCCGCTCCAACCCAGCTTTCCATGTACATGAGGCGCCTGAAACATGACTGGAATCAGGGCACCTCAGCCTTCAGTGACCTCTTTGCTCCTCGACGCCCTGGACAGGCCTCAGCGGCAGCCCGCCCACTGCAGCGCGCGGTGGGATGCGTTCACGGCTGTCTCCATGTGTGTGGCTTGTGGGTGCAGGAAAATTACCTCCTCCACAGCTGTGATCTTTATCATGATCTTATCTGTGGGTCCCTTTTGGGGATTTTTTTTTTAACATGGAGTTGTAATCCATGCAGAAGATAGCATCTTTGATCTTCACCAAGTGCCTCAAGTCCGCCTCGCTTTCAGCAGATCACAGATGAATACCTCTTCCTCCAATCCTGATGCCAAATCCTTCTTTTAAAAATCATTTTACTGGAGGCTCTTTCTGCTCTTATCACAATCCATCCATCCATTGTGTCAAGCACATTGATACACATGTTGCCATCATTTTCCATCCATTGTGTCAAGCACATTGATACACATGTTGCCATCATTTTCAAACCATTTTCTTTCTGCTTGAGCCCTTGGTATCAGCTCATTTCCCCCTCTCCCACCCTCCCTTCCTAATGAACCCTTGATAATATATATAATTTTTTTTCATGTCTTACACCAACCACTGTCTCCCTTTACCCCCTCTTCTGTTGTCCACTCCCCTGGGAAGGGGTTATATGTCGATCATTGTGATCAGTTGCTAAATTCTTCTTTGAGTAATGCAGCTTCTCTGATGATCTGCTCGGCATTCAGATTGAACAAGTGTGGCGAAAGGATACAACCGTGACACACACACACACATGCTTTTCCTGATTTAAAACCATGCAGGGTCCTCCTGTTCTGTTTGCATGTCCGCCTCCTGGTCCAAGGATGGGTGTTTCCTGAGCACAGTGAAGTCACCTGGATTTCTCATTCTTCTCCATGTGACCCATCGTTGGGTACGATCCACACCGTCAAGCACTCTTGCAGTCAATGAGACGTATCTTTCTGATATCCTCTGCCATCAGCCAAGGTCCATCTGTAACAGCAATGATATCACAGGACCCCTTGGCTTGAGTGACTGGCAGCTCCCTGTCAAGGTTCTACTGCAACCATTTAAAAAATTATCTTCTGCAAAATTTCACTTGCATGCGATATATTGTTCAATAATCTCAGCCCAGTAGGTCACTTTTCTTTGGAATGCACATAAATAGGGATCAATTCTTGTCTGTGGGCCAGGTAGCTGTCCTCCAGTCTTTCCTGGTCTAGATGAGTGGGGGCCCAGAGCTGCATCGGTTTGTTGAAACATTTCCTTTAGTATTTCATTGATTCCTGGAGCTTTTTTTGGTCAATGCCTTCAGTGTGTCTTGGATTTCCTCAATATCACTGGGTCTTCTTTCTGGCTGTTTTTATTAGGAGCTATAAAATTATAGGGAAGACAATAAATGTGATCGGACAATCTGGGTCCAGATAGGAAGAACTTTCTTTTGCTGTACGGTTTCCTTTCACAACAGCCTTCAAATCACAGGAGGCCGTGATGCCTTCTTCTACCCCCGCGGCACGGTTTCTGAATCAGTGGCCCGCACTCCAGTCTTATTGATAAATCAAATTCACTTTCAATCCATTGTTTAGAGGGAGCGTATGTTTTTTTGTTCCACAAAGAGGGCTTCTTGCTGCACAATGGGATCCTAACACAGAAGAGTGTTTCTCTCGAAGCTGGCTTCTCATGGGGTTGCAGGTGTATCCAGTGTCCCAGCTTGGCTCAGCTCTCTCGCCAGAATGATTTTTGGTCTGTTCCCCGGCAAAAGGAACATGGCGACCATACACCACTGGCTCTTGATCATATGTTAACTCATGAAATGGTTGCATGTTAACCAATCTCTCTATAGACTATACATACATATAGAGTACATATATAAAACTATACAGTGGTTCTGTGTGGTCCTTGCATCCTCTGATGCTTTGCTCACAAAAACCCCCAGTGTTTCTCAGTTCTCTTACCTGATGGCTGCTGAGCGTGTCCTTCCTTCTGGGTTTCGAACTCCACGTCTTGGCACGTCTCATTATAGTACATTGTTTTCTCCGGCTGTCCTTTGGAATATTTCTGCTCTGCTCTCCTCCATCATGTTCCCACTGGCTTTAGGAGCTGCTCAACGATGAAGGGCGAGTTTGAGCCTCATCTGACATCGCTCTGGTTGTTCCTCTCTTGTCAATGGCATTTGCTGTTCTTGCTGTCACCCCCAGCTTCACGGGTCTTCAGTCCCTGGTGCTCAGGAGTGGTGGATCAATAGCACTTTCCATAGGGGTGAGGGTCAAGGTCCCTGCTTGGTCCCCATCAAGTCAGCTGAAACCTGGCTCAATGTGGAGAGGGATGCTACAGCTCAGAGGCCTCCCACAGGGGCCTGCCTCCCTCCTCCTTGGGGTGCAGGCTGCTGGGGTAACCTCAGGAGTGTCCTGAAACCTGGGTTCACACCCCAGCCTCACCACCTGCTGGTTTGTAGAATCTGAGGCAAGTTTGTTTTGTCTGTTACAAAATGCAGTAAGAAAAAAATCTGGCTGTGAGTTCCTTTTGGAAATGAAAACAAGGTCACTGCCCTGAGGGGTGCTACATCAGGTGGCAGCCGGCGAGGGCCCCAGGGGAGGCAGAGTCTGGATCTGAGGCTGGCAGGTAGCCCTGCCTGGTTCGTCTGGTGTGGGGGCCAGAGAATGCTCGAGTGCCAGCCTGTCCTCAGCAGGGAGGCCCTCGGCTGACTTCCCAGGCAGATGTGAGCTGAGTTGTTCTGTGTAGTGCTTTCTGTTGTTTCTCCTGGTGGGAGTTAAATAGGGCACCTGCTTCCCAGTCTGCCGCCCACACACCTGTTGCTCTGTGGTGTGGCGTGGTTGCCGTCCCAGTGCACCTGTCTTCCCACTCTCTCCCTGGCTTCCTGATGCACCCTCCCCCCACAGCCTCCCTTTACCTCAGTTGGCTGTTCCTCCCCAGTGCAATGGCTATGAGCTGTCCATCATGTGGCTGAGGATTATGGGTTATTAAGGCCTGGTGAGAAACAGCCTTGGGAAAGAGTCTCTAGAAGGCAATAGGTGTATGCTGAGGGGTCTCGGGTGGGCTCACTCCAGGTGTCCCAGCAGCTCCACCTGATGTGTTGTTGGCCTATGGAAAGGGCAGAGGACAAATAGGCTCTGCAGTGTGCTCTAGGTGGAGAGGCCAGTGACAGGTGGGCACAAACACTCGCTAGTCCCCGTAGTTGGGAAGGCTGAGCCAGCCTGGGCTGTGATCATGTCCCAGGGACGCAGGCCAGGCGGGTACAGGAATGTGTCCTGGCAGCAGACAGCAAGTCACCCCAGAACACCAATATTTGAACAGCCGGGGGGGGGGGGGGCGGGGCACTGTGGCAGCATCCAAAAGAGACTTCATTGCTCAGCAAGGACTGGTCTGTCCACCTCCATCATCTGATGCGCCTGCTCAGAGGGCTGCAGGTGGGACAACTCAGAAGCCCTGGGCAGCCCCATAGGAAAATCCCCAGGTGGAAGAGTCAGCCACTGCACCTCCCTGGGGAGCTGCTGCCCTTAAACTCCCATGAGTCACTCACACACTTTCAACCACCCCAAAGCCTTCACAGAAACAAGCCAGGGGCCCTGCTGGAGCCCTCGGTGGGCGTGCCCTCCATTCTGTGGGGTGGCTGACTCAGAGGTGTGGCGGGGGGGTGGCTCTTTCTTTGGTGGCTGAAGGTCGGAGCCCAGGAAGGCAGGGCTGGTCTCCCTACTCTGACGGGGCTGGCTACGTAGTGGGAATGCAGCGCAGTCCAGGACGAGCCTCGGGCCTCAGTGCCTCGTGTGTTTTGAGACAGGGAGCCCTGGGCCCGCCCAGCTTGAACAAACAAACACTTTTCAGGACATTTTTATTGATTTATCACACTGTCTGCGTCAGGAAGAGCTGCCTATGAGTGGGAACACTGGGCACCAGCTGCCTGACATACGTCACTGGGGTGGCAGAAGGACTCAATGAGCAAGCCTCGTGATGCCAGGCTGTAAGACCTCTCAGGGCCGTGCCCTGGGGGCACTGGTGCCCACTCCTGGGTGAGCTGGGGCATGCAGGTCATAGAGAAACATGGCCACTTTGCCCTGTGCCCACAGAATGTTTTCCTGGGACCTCATGCAGGTGGTGGGCTTTGCTTGGCTCCCCCCAGCCCGACCCCGGGGCCCACAGAGAAAGGTGCTCACTCCCCACCAGGGGTGCCAGCCTGCCGCTCAGGACCCCCTTCTGCACTCGTGGGTCTGTACGATCATGCACAGCAGCAGGATAGAGACTTTTGGATGGACACCCATGGGGGAAGGGGGTGAGAAGATGAGGACTGACGGACACAAGTGGGCAGCAAGCCCATAGCCTGTGCAGATGCTGTCTGGCCAAGCGAGAGCCAGGGTGCTCTGACCACAGCTAAGACAGATCCCCTCTGGGGCTTGAGTCTCAGATGAGTTTTAAAAGGATACTGGAATTCTTCGTCCACTCACAGGGACCCTGCACGCATCCACACCCAGCTTCTCGGCCTCGAGGGACAGCAGGCCACAGCTACATGGGCGCCGTCAGGCGGCCTCAGGCCAGCCCACCCCACGAGGAAAGAAGAGACGAGAAAGAGCAGGGCAGGGCAGTTGGTACAGGCCTGTGGGCTGTCCTCCAGCCACACCAGCCACTCAGAAAAGCCATTCAGTCCAGTCACCCAGCTGCAGGGCCCCAGAGAGCTGGGGGAGTCACAGCAGGCAGAGGCTGGGCGGAGTCATTCCAGGGCGGCCAGCTGCTCGATGGCAGAGCGTACCTTCTTGGCACTTTCTTCAAACTCCTTCTGCTTGTTGCTGGTCTCCTTCGCCTGGAAAGGGAAGCAGGCAGATGACGCCTAGCTCGAGCCACTGGCCCACCTTGCGCAGGCTGCCAGCCTGGGGCAGCCCCAACTTGGGGGGAGGAGAGGGGGAGGGCGCAATCAATTCCCTTCCCAGATGACCGGCACACGATGGGCCCTACAGCGCACTTCCTGTGTGCCCAGGAGCCCTGGTGGTGCAGTGTGATGGGCTAACCATAAGGTCAGCAGTTCGAAACCAGCAGCTGCTCCGCTCCTTAGGAGAAGGACGAGGCTTCTACACCCATGACGACTGTGTGATCCCACTCCAGGGGGATGCAGGTAAATGGACACACTGGATGGCGTAAGCCATAGCAAAAATTAATAAGTATTAATAATAATATATCATAATAAGGGTTCCTGGGGGTTAGGGTGGGAGAGGGAGGTGATAATGGGGAGCTGATATCAAAGAGTTCAGGAAGAAAATGTTTCGAAACGTCATGTTGGCAGCAATTGTACAATTATGCTTGATCTAATTGAATAATGGATTGTGATTATAGTATCTGTAAGATCTCCCAATAAAACAATTTAAAATAATAGTAATAAATGGTCATTGTTCTAAAAAACCAGAGTCGTTCTTGGAGACCCTGAGGGGCAGCTCTACCCTGCCCTTGAGGGTGCTGTGGGCCAGCACCAACTCCATGGCAGTGAGCGTGAGCGTGGCCTTCAGCTTTCCTGCGTCAGGCCCAACACCGCCCCATCGCACCACCAGGTCAACTGAGGCCCGGGCTGCACTGCCCCTGGGACGCCTGCAGGAGCCTGGAACTCTGCTCCCACGGGCAGTGAGTGAGAGAGACAGACAAGACAGACATATTGGGCAACCACGGGCAGTGTCCACAAACAGAAACAGCTCTAGCCAGCTCCAGTCCCTCCCAACTTCTGTGCTCCACAGCCTGCTGCCCCCTCCCGCCCTGCTGCTCTGAGGCCCAGAGCTGGGTTCTCGACCCACTAGACCACCCTGAACCTCCCCAGGTCAGGCCGAAGCAGACAGCTCCTCCAGCTCCGGGTGCACAAGCACCCCTCCCCCTCCAGAACGGCTGTAAGGGAACAACCACAGCAGGGCTTTCACCCAAAGAGATGCATTCGCCCTCAGGCCAGGAGGCAGGGGGCGTTTTCTCTGTTGGCTCACAGTTTGGGAGGCAGCTCCTCGTCTCCTTTTGGCATCTCTGGGCCCAGCATGCCTAGGAGACCTGGGTGTGTCCTGGCACCAACCTTCCCCTGGGCCTGGGAGGTTCCCAGAGCAGGGGCCCGGGGTCCAAAAGGCTCACTGTGCCACTCCTGGGAGCAGGTCCCCGATCTCGCCTGCTTCACTTCCCTGTTGTCTCTTGTAAGAGATCCCGTTCCAAAGCTCCTCCCACCTCCGGCCAGGGCTGATCACCTCAGACCACAGCATGGGGGAGATGACGTCACAACACCACCACCACACAAGGAGTCAAGCTGCACACACACCAGTGTGCACATGACTGCCCAGTTGACACATCTGTCCTTCCAGAGGGCAGGAATGGCAGAAGGTGGCCCTGGGCACAAAGCAGTCACGAGAACACCATGTGGACTCGTAATGACCCCTGTGGGATTCCGAGCCTGTGACCCTTGACGGGAGTCGAAAGCCCAGCCTTGCTCCCACGGAGCTGCTAGGGGTTTCAAACGGCCAAGCAGGTGGATGGCAGCCCACTGAATAACCGCTGCACCCCCAGGCTCTCCTGACCATCACTACGCAGCACAGAGGCATGTCAGGGCTCGGGTACAAAGGGCCGGTCCTCGGGGCCACCCGTGTCCAGATACGTACAATTTTGTTCTTGGCTCGTTCTTTGTCCAATTTCAAGAATTCGCTCAGGGTCAACTCTTCAAACTGCTTCTTGACAGAAAGGAAGGCGCAGCCAGACGAGTGCTTTTTATGTTCCTCTCTACAGAAGCGAGACGAGAGGGGCTGTCAACGGTCGGGGCAAAGGGAGAAGCAGCTGTCTGCTTGGGGCTGCCCAGACCGCACCCCAGCCTCCCGCCCGGAGTCTCGTGCCATGCACCCGGCGGGCGCGGCTTCAAGAACCAGGCGGGGAGTCAGGGACACGTGGAGCCCCCCCCCGCATGGGGTCCCGCACCACATTGCCTCACATCTCCCATGTCTTTCTGCCTGATGTGTTTTCGCTGAAGTCCCTCAACGAAGAGAAGGGAAAGGATCCGGCTGCGAAAGCCCAAGCTGCTCCCCATCAAAACCTGTTAGTGTGGAATTCCTCCCCACTCCTCAGGGAGCTGGTGGGTGAAGGGCATTGTGGCCTCAGAACCAGGCTCGTCCCGAGAGCCTGCCTGCCTCACAAGGAGCCCTAGGGCTGCCAACGACAAGGTCAGCGGTTCACACCCACTCACAGATGCTCGGGAGCAAAAGAAGGCTGTCAACTCTCTAAAGAGCCATGGTTCCGGGAGACCCAGTGCAGGGGTCGAGAGCAACGCTAGGGCAGTGGGTTGGGTTGGGTGTCCTGTCCTCCGAGGTGTCCTCCTCTTGTCTGATTCCTGACTAGCTGCCAAGCCTGTTGTCATGAGAGTCTTGGAACACACAGGTCACCTCGCCCAGCCCAGAAGAAAAGAACAGCCAGTCCTAACGGCCAAGCTGACCGCAACTCAGAGGTTCCCTCCCAAGAGCGGAGCCTCCCCACGCCAGCCCCGCCACAACTGGACCCCAACAGCAAATGCACTTTGGGGGAAACAGCATCACCCTCGGGGCAGGAAGGTGAGTGAGCTGGCTGAGTCCCTGGAGGAAACAGTGAACTGTGGAGACAATCGAAGCTGGCAGGAAGAAAGGGGCATGTGTGTAAGTTGCACTCTGGAAAGGCAGGTGGTGGCAGTCTCTGAACACACACACAGACATGTTTTTTCCATTGCGCTGGGGAATCTTGACAAAACCAAACCAAACTCACTGCCATTGTCATGTTGGTGCTGACTCACAGCCACGCTGTAGGACAGGGCAGAGCGGCCCTGTGGGCTCCAACACTAACTCTTCACAGGAGTAGACAGGCTCCTTTCTCCCGAAGAGTGGCTGGGGGTTTTGAACTATGGACCTTGCAGTTTGCAGCCCAACAGGTAACCACTGTGCCACCAGGGCTCCTGGGGAGGAGGCAGGCCTGGCCTGTCACTTCCCAGAGGGCAAAGCTGATGGTGTCGGCAGGGCCGCCACGATGCCAAGCACACATCACCGCAAGAGCAGCTGGTTTGGTGGGTGGAGGTTTAACTTCTGTCCGTTCTCCTTCCCTAGGTCAGAGCACCTGGCTCCGTTCACTAGTTCTGACATGAACTGTCTGCCTTGTGCTTAGAATGGAGGCCCCAGGAGGGCAGAACCACAGCCCGCTCTCTGTGTCTGACAAATGAGGTTGAATGATTCAGCACGATTGACATTTCAGTCCTCTTGCCCCACTTCAAGATTAATGTAATCTGATCAGAGCCCACAGGAGCAAACAAAGGAAAAGAGTGGAACACATCCTGGCCCACCAATCCCTGAGGACCATATTCCTGCTCAGAGCAGCCAAAGCACGGAGAGGACATAGGGCCCGCCCGCCCCACTACAAGATTCAACATCCCTCACTGACCCAAAGTGCTACGGAGGACAACACTGGAGACACAGTGCAGGAATTGCACGTGAGATGACCCCACCACACTGAGGAGAAACCCTAAGGGTGTGCGACAGAACAGAAAGGGGAACTGAGCAACGAAGTCCTAAGGGAATACCAAAAATAGACTTTGGGGCCAGGGCTTGGCACCCCATCAGACTTGACCAGAAAACACTCCTAAAAGGTCAAAAAACAGACCTTGAACTATTTACAGACTTTTCTTTTTGTGTCATTAGTTTTTTGTTGTTGTTGTTTTCTTTTGTTGCTTTGTTTTGTTCTGTCTAGTTTTTGTACGTACTATTATCTCTGCAGGTCTATCTATAGGTGGGATAAACAATTTGGAGAAAACAAGGGGACTCACGGTTCTGGGTAACATGGGAGGGGGAGGCAGGGAAAAGGAAGTGGTGTTAACAACCCCAGGCACAAGGGAACAAGGGATCCAAAATAAATGGTGAGGAGGGTGTAGGAGGTCTGATAGGGCTTGATCAAGGGCAATGTAACCGAGGAATTACTGAAACCAAATGAAGGCTGAGCATGATAGTGGGACAAGAGGAAAGTAAAAGGAAATAGAGGAAAGAACTAGGAGGCAAAGGGCATTTATAGAGGTCTAAATACAGGCACATACATATGTAAATATATTTATATATGAGGATGGGGAAAGAGCTCTATGTGCATATATTTATAGATTTCGTGTTAAGGGAGCAGATGGACATTGGGCCTCTACTCAAGTACTACCTCAATGCAAGAATACTTTGTTCTATTAAACTGGCATTCCATGATGCTCACCTTCCCAACACAATTGCTGAAGACAAAGCAGGTACATAAGCAAATGTGGTGAAGAGAGCTGAGCTGATGGTGGCCGGCTATCAAAAGATATAGCATCTGGGTCTTAAAGGCTTAAAGATAAACAAGAGGCCATCTAGCTGAGAAGCAACAAAGCCCACATGGAAGAAGCACACCAGCCTGTGTGATCACGAAGTGTTGATGGGATCAGGAATCAAAGAACAAAAAAATGCTATCATTGTGAATGAGGAGGAGTGGAGAGTGGAGACCCAAAGCCCATCTGTAGGCAATTGGACATCCCCTTACAGAAGGGTCGTGGGGAGGAAACAAGCCAGTCAGGGTGCAGTATAGTACCAATGAAACATACAACTTTCCTCTAGTTAATGCTTCTTCCCCGCCCACTAACATGACCCCAATTCTACCTTACAAATCCAGCTAGACCAGAGGATGTACACTGGTACGGAGAGGAGCTGGAAACACAGGGAATCCAGGACAGATAAACCTCTAAGGTCCAATAATGAGAGTAGCGATACCAGGAGGGGAAGGGGGAGGTGGGGGAGAAACAGGGAACCAATCACAATGATCTACATATAACCCCCTGCCTGGGAGACGGACAACAGAAAAGTGGGTGAAGAGATGGTCAGTGTTAAGACATGAAAAAGTAATAATTTATAAATTATCAAGGGTTCGTGTGGGAGGGAGGAAAGGGGAAAAAATGAGGAGCTGATACCAAGGGTTCAAGTAGAAAGAAAATGTTTCGAGAATGATGATGACAACAAAGATACAAATGTTTGACACAATGGATGCATGTATGGATTGTGGTAAGAGCTGTCCCCAATAAAATGATTTTAAAAAGAAAGGATTAATTTGAGGCCCTGTCATAAAAGTCGAGGACTCTGACACAGGGTCCTGGGGGGCTGGGTGGGTCAGAAGGCCCAGGCCTCCGGGCCTGGGTCTGCAAGCCTACTGGGGTCTAGGGGCTCCACAGATGCGGTTAAAATCATGGGATTTCCCCACAGCTTCTCGGAGGTCCACCGAAGCAGTCTCCCGGCAAATTCCAGCTAGGAGGCAAGGTCCTTCACCAAGAATTAGCTCAGTTCAAAGCCCAGCTCAAGAGGGGGCTTCCCAGGGCGGCCGGAAACGGGCGGGGACAGAAGGTCCGGAGAAACTTACATGGGGTCATCGTCCGGCTCCCAGCCTTCCAGCTCCTTGAAGCAGAAGAAGCACTGGGCCAGGTCGGGCTCATTCTCCGTAGGGCAGTGGATGAAGCCAGCCTCGGCCATCTGCGGGGCAGGGCGGGTGAGAAGGCGAGGTGGCCTGGCCCTACCCTCCCCTCCGCTCCGCCCAGAGGGGTGGTTCCAGAGGCTGGGGTCCAGGGCAGGGCTGGGGTCGGGTGGGTTTCGAAGGGGTCTGGGGGCTCCCCCGGGGCCTTGGTGACGCAGTGAGTCGAAGGCCCAGGCGGGCCCGAGGGGGTCTAGGGGTTCCGCAGGAGCTTGGTGGCCCTGGATGGGTCAGAAGGCCCAGGGCGGGGCGGGGGCGGGGCGGGGTACGGACGGAGGTGCAGGTTGGGGCAGGCTCACCCGCTCCGGGGTACAGGAGCAGCCTTCTAAGAAAGGCCAGTTCTTGAACGTCGAGATGCGGTGATCCTTGAGATACAGCTGCCAGGCCGGGGGCAACTTAGGGGCGCTCATGCCGCCGCCCAACGAACCCGCGATTCAAACGCGGCGGTGGAGGCGCGCCGAGGGGCACGCCGGGAACACCCCGCCCTTTGCGCGGACTCAGCCCGCGGCCTCCTGGGAACGCGAGGCTGGGCGGCGCGGGGCCTGCTGGGAATTGTAGTCCTCTGACTAGGCGTCTGCTAGGGCAGTGGTTCTCAACCTGTGGGTCGCGACCCCTTTGGGCACTGAACGACCCTTTCACAGGGGTGGCACAATTCATAACAGTAGCAAATTTACAGTGATGAAGTAGCAACGAAAATAATGTTATGGTTGAGGGGTCACCACAACATAAAAGGTGGCGGCATTGGTTAAGGACCACTGTGCGAGGCAGTCAGTCCTAGCAGTCAGAATCAAGTGCTTTCAAAGAGGGAATGACCAGAGGAGCTGAACATGGGCTGGCCGCCACTAATGGACTCAAGGTATGGCCCCTGCTAAGCACAGAGTTGTGCTGTTTATTGCCAATGACTATGGCAACTTTATTTTTTTCAAATCATTTTATTGGGGGCTTGGTCAACTCTTATCACAATCCATCGATCCATTGTGTCAAGCACATCTGTACATTTGTTGCCATCATCATTCTCAAAACATTTTCTTTTTTACTGGAGCCCTTGGCATCAGCTCCTCATTTTCCCCCTCTCCCCCACACCCTCCCTCCCTCATGAACCCTTGATAATTGTTTAAGTTATTACTTTTTCATGTCTTACACTGACCAATGTCTCTTCACCCACTTTTCTGTTGTCAGTCCCCCTAGGAGGGGGTTATATGTAGATCATTGTGATTGGTTCCCCCTTTCTCCCCCACCTTTCCCTTAACTTCCTGGTCCTTAGAGGTTTATCTGTCCTGGATTCCCTGTATTTCCAGATCTTATCTGTACCAGTGTACATCCAGTCTAGCCGGATTTGTAAGGTAGAATTGGGAGTCATGACAATGGGGGTAGGAAGCATTAAAGAACTAGAGGAGAGTTGTATGTTTCCTCGTGTTACACTGCACCCTGTCTGGCTTGTCTCCTCCCCAGGACCCTTCTGTAAGGGAATGTCCAGTTGCCTGTAGATGGGCTTTGAGTCCCCACTTTACACTCTTCCTCATTCATAATGATAGGATTTTTTGTTCTTTGATGCCTGATCCCATCAACAACTCGTGATCACATAGGCTGGTGTGCTTCTTCCATGTGGGCTTTGTTGCTTCTCAGCTAGATGGCTTCTTGTTGTCTTCAAGCCTTTAAGACCCTAGATCTTATATCTTTGGATAGCCGGCCACCATCACCTTTCTTCACCGCATTTGTTTATGCACCCGCTTTATCTTCAGCGATTGTGTCGGGAAGGTGAGCATCATTGAATATATGGTAACTCCATGCCCCACCACTACCCTGTGCCCCCAGCCAATGGCTATGCTGTGCACACCTGCTCCTGCCCCATCCTTAGTGTGCTCTGTGGATCTGGCCATGTGATCAGAGGTTTTAGGTTGGCTTGTTTTAAGAAGCAAAGCACCAGGCCTTTTCTGCTGACCTTAGTCTGGAAGCTCAGTTCTAACCTGTGCAGCTTGTGGCTGCACGAGAGGAGCCCTGGCCAGAAATCAAACCAGGTCTCCCACAGTGAGGGCAGGAATGCCACCCACTGTCGAGCTACCACTGCCAGCTGCTGTCTCTGCTACGCTCTGCAAGCTCTTCTTTGTGGCCGCTCCCCCGGGCCTGGGACCTGGTACCCGGAAGGCTTGTCCTAGGAATGCATGCTGGTCCTTCCCAGCTACAGAAAGACGCGTCTCCTTCTCTCTGGAGACATCAGGCAAATGAAACCCACAGTCAACGCTCCACCCCAAGGCCAGCTGATAGCCGGCCTCCTGCAACTTGTCGAATTATTGTTGTTTTGCCACTGTTTGGCATAAACATCACAGGGTTTGGTTTTTTGAAACAAAAGAGAATTAGCTTCATCTACCATGTCCCTGCTACTCCCCCAAACCCCGACAGGCCCTTTGCAACTCACAGTGACACCACAGAACAGAGTCAAACTGCTTCAGAGAACCTCCAAGGCTGTCAGTCTGTCTTGAAGCAGACCGCCTCATTTTCCTCCCAAAGAGCAGGTGATGGCTTAGAACCACCAAACTTCCAGTTGGCAGCCCAACCCCTACCCCACTGGGTCTCCTGCTTCTCTAGCTTGCTGGTTTGGGGCAGAATATTTTAATATTTTTCTTTTTTGTGTACGTGCATGTGAAGAAGGTAAACTGACAGGCAGAACCTTGCTACACTCTAGATGTGCATCTCAGACTCTGGGGCACACATTCTCATTCACGTCGTTCCTGTGAAAGTCGATACTGCCACCTAGCCAACATACTGTCACCCCGGTGAGTAGGAAACCGGTCACAGAACACAGAACTTTGATTTTGAGAGGTCGTTTTTTGTTTGTTTTTGTCAGGCACTGAAAGCACGTTAGGAATTATGCTGCTACCAACCATTTGTTGAAGGTAGCGGACTTCCAAATGGAAAGACAGCTTCTAGATGCTAATGTGGAAGCAGGCAACCCTGATGGATCAGAAGTGGGGGGTTTCAGGGAAAACTTAGCAGCTGTCCTGGTGGCAAGGTGGTGGTGTGAGCATGATGCTGGGAGCTGTCCCACCGGCATTAAAGATGCCAGCAGGGCCACCCCGGGTGGGTAGGAAAGCTTATAAAAATATCCATGAGATTTCTTTTGGTACATTTATGGTTTCCAGTTTTGCGTTGGACGAAACCCGGTGGCGTAGTGGGCTATGCGTCAGGCTGCTAACCGCAAGGCCAGCAGTTCCAACCCAGCAGCCTCCCTGAGGGAGAAAGATGAGGTTGTCTGGCCCTGTACAGTCACAGTCTGGATCACATTGGGGCAGCTCTGCCCGGAGTCCCTGGGTTTACAGCCAGGGCGCTTCCCCGTTCCCCGAGAGGGTGGCCATTCAAGTCCACAGGGAGCTTGTGGCCCACAGTCTTCCCCCTGGAGCCTGGTGTCAGCATGGTCACATGGTTTCAACCCCCAGTCTCCTCCGCAGGGGAAAGGGGAGGCTTCCTGCTGCTGGCAGGGGTGATTCCACTCTGTCCTACAGGGGTCTGAATTGGAGCCCTGGTGGGGTCAGCAGTTCGATACCACCGGTCACTCTTGAGAGAGGAAGAGGAGGCTCTCTACTCCCATAAGGATTTAGTCTCAGAGACCCACAGGGGCAGTTCACTCTCCAAGGTCAGTGTGAGTCCGAATCAACGCGATGGCAGGAGTTTCTGTCTGAGTGTCCAAGAAAACTTTATTTATGGTTATGAAACAACCGTTTCTGAACTGTTTCCCCCAACCAGGCAGTGGGTTGCAGGTAAGTGTCTAGATACTGGGTCCCACAGGGACCAGACTTGCTCCAGAGGCTGCAGGCCACACACAGCCCTAAGCTGAGCTGAGCTGGGCCCGCCCCACCCTGGAGCCAACGTGGTCCCAGACACGGCCAGGGAGAAAGTGGGGCTCCTGAGTGGAGCTTAGATCACCCCAAGAATGGGCTGTGGCTCTGTTGGGCACCAGGGGTGGGATTGGGGTAGGGTGGTAGGGTTTCGTGGTGAGCTTCAAGGGCCGGTGAGCACTGGGCTGGGGCTCAGGTGCCATCAGGCCTCTGAGAAGATTGTTTTCAAAATCATCTGCAGTCGGAAGAAGAGACAGAAAAAGGCCGGGGTTGGAGAGGCCCTGGGGAGGCGCTCAGGACAGGCTCCGGAGGATGGCATGAACCAAGCAGGCTGGGCTGCCCTTGGGTCTTCCCGAGAGATGGGCATTTGGCCTCCACCCCGTGTCCCCAGCCCAGGGAGCCTGGTGGTTAGCGTTGGGCTGCTAACAAAGTCGAAAGGTCGGCGGTGGTTGTAACCACCTGCTCAGAGCGGGAGGCAGGTGTGGCAGTCTGCTTCCATGGACAGGGCAGCCTCGGACCCATGGTGGGGCAGGTCTGCGGGGGTCCTACAAGGTTGCTGCATTGGAACTGACCCGCCCGCAAACAGCGGGGCTGCATTGGGTTTTTGTGGAGATCCTCCTAGACCCAAGGGACAGTTGATAACAAGGACCTTCCCCCAGAGCTGAGAGAGAGAGAGAGAGAGCGCCTGCCCCTGGAGCTTGGATAGTCTAGTCTCCTAAATGGGGGAGGGAGCCACCCAGGGGCGGCACCACTGTTACAGCAGCCGGGAGAACGGAAACAGCACCAGACAAGTTTTTTGGTTTCAGGACTTAGTTTCTTTGCCTGATTACATCACAGTTTAACCTCATGGGGGGGCTATGCTGTTCCCAAGTTCTAAATATTAATGTAACCAACTATCCTTAGACAGGTCCGAGGGCAATGATTTGTGGGCACACAGGGATCCATGTAGCCAGACTGGGATCAGAAACGGCTGGGCAACATGACGGGGGCTGTCCCCGGCTGGAGACTACTCCCTCACTACTCATCACTGAAGGAGCCCTGGCCAAGCCTAAGGCCAGCAGTTCAAAACTACCAGCTGCTTGAAGGGAGAAAGATGAGGCTTTCTATTCCTATAAAGAGTGACAGTCTCAGAATCCCACAGGGGCACTTCTACCGGGTCCTAGAGGGTCATTGTGAGTTGGCATCCACTTGGTGGCAGTGAGTTTCCCTGGGACCACTCACTGACACTGGCCGTTTTTGCAACCAGACTGCTTCCAATCAGAGGCAGAGGACTCACGTTTGAAGTTACATTGCCATGATCGCTGTACTTAATGCCAGGTGTCCTCAGGCTTGGTGTCACCCTTCACGACCCATGCACAGCAGAACCGAATCCCGCCCGGCCCTGCGCCATGCTCAGCTCCTGTTGCCACCCCTGGGTCAACCCATCTCGTCCAGGGCCTTCCTCTCTGTCACCGCCCTCTACTTTACCAAGCACGATGCCCTTCTCCAGGGACTGGTCTCCCCTGACAACACGGGCAAAGTCTGTGGGACCGAGTCTCGGCGTCCTTCGAAGGAGCCCTCTGCCTATGCTACTCCCAAGAGATTTGTTTGTTCTGGCAGCCCGTGGTACTTCCTACTTCCAATGTCCTTGGCCAACACCATCATTCAAATGTACCCATTCGTCTCTGGTCTTCCTGACTCAGCGTCCGGCTGGCCCGTGTGTATGAGGCCACTGGAGAGACCCTGGCTCGGGCCGGGCACACCTTAGCCCTCAAAGTGGCATCCCAGCTCTTGAAGCTTTTTAAAGAGGTCTTGTAGAGATTGGCCCAACACAACGTGTCCTTTGATTTCCTGACTGCTGCTTCCAGCCAGGAGCACTGATTGTGAATGCAAGCAAGATGAAATCTTTGAAAACCGCTTTTTTTTTTTTTTTTACTCCCATTGATCAGTGTTACCAACTGGTCTAGTTGTGAGGATTTGGGTCTTTGCATGGCGTTGCAATCCACACCGAGGGCTACAATCCTTGACCTTCATCAGCAAGTGCTCCGAGCCTTCTTCGCTTTGAGCAAGCAAGATGGTATCACCTGCCTATCGCAGGTTATTAATAGGCCTTCCTCCAATCCTGATGCCGCATTCTTCTTCCGGTGTTGGATGTTCTGCTCAACATCAGATCAGATAAGTATGGAGAAAGGGTACAGCCCTTTCCTGGCTTTAAACTGCTCAGCTCTGTCTGAATGACTGCCTCATACGGACTCTGAGGGAGCCCACCACGGGTTCCAGAACGCCCTCTTCCTCTCAATGTTCGTCACGGCTTGTTACAGCCCACACAATCGAATGCCTTTTGCCAAGTCAATGAAACACAGGTAAACATCTTTCGGGCACTCTCTGCTTTCAACCAAGACCCGCCTGACGTCAGCGATGACAGCCCTGGTGCCACGTCCTCTTCTGAATCGGTTGGAGTTTCTGGCAGCTGCCCGGCAATGCAACCATTGTTGGTGAGTGGTCTTGGCAAATCGGTCCTAGCTTATGATGGTATATTATTGTTAGGTAACATCCACATTCTGTTGGATCACCTTTCTTCTTTCTTTTGATCATTTTATTTGGGGCTCGTACAATTCTTTACACAATCCAACCATCCATCCATTGTGTCAAGAACATATGTACATCTGTTGCCATCATCATTCTCAAAACATTTGCCTTCCACTTGAGCCCTTAATATCGACTGCTCATTTCCCCCTCCCTCCCCACTCCCCCACCTCATGAACCCTTCATCATTCATAAATTATTATTATTTTGTCATATATTACACTGTCTGACGTCTCCCCCTGCCCTCTTCTCTGCTGTCCCTCCCCCAGGGAGGAGGCTATGTGTAGATTCCTGTAATCAGTTCCCCCATTCTACCCCACATTCTCTCCACCCTCCTGGCATCGCCGCTCTCATCACTGGTTCTGGAGGAGTCATCTGTCCTGGATTCCCTGTGTTTCCAGTTGCTATCAGTACCAATGTACATCCTCTGGTCTAGCCAGATTTGCAAGGTAGAATTGGGATCATGATAGTGGGGGGGATGGGTCACCTTTCTTTGGAAGGGGTTCACATCTGGATCTCTTCCAGTCAGTTAGCCAGGCGTCGACCTTCCAGATGTCTTGCTATAGACGGGGGAAACATCTCCACTGGCTTTCTGTCAACCCCTGGGCCCTGGTGTTTCGCTTGTCTTCTGTGCAGCTTGGACTTCTTCCTCCAGTCCCTTCGGTCCTTGTCCACAGCTTACAACTGCCCACAGTTTCATCTTCGCCCACGCTGCGGCCTCTTGACATTCCCTGTAAGAACATCTCCTGTGTGGACTGGCCGGATGCCCTTCATCGCCCTCCACAGTCAGAGCTGAACTTATCTTGGTGGCTCAGTTTCCAGTCAAACAACCGGCAGGTCCCAAACCAGAACGAGGCCCGGTCCTGCGTATTTGAGCCCATTGTGACAGCTCCTGTGCCCATCCATCTTGTCAAGGGTCTTCCTCCTTCCTCCTTTGCCAAGCAGGGTGCCCTTCTTCAATCTATATGGGGGCTCTGTACGGGGTTTGGGGTTTGGGAAGTTGGTCGTCTTTCTCCAGTGGAACAGCCGGTGGGCTCGGACAGCAGGCTGTAACAAGCAGCCCACTGTGTAACCCACTGTGCCCCAACCTTCCACATGCCCACAAACTGCCCAGAAGGCTCCCCTGGGCGGGGGGGGGGGGGGGGGGGGGGGGGGGAGGGCTCCGGCAGCACCTGTGTGTTGACAGCAGAGAGGGCTGGTCAGGTAGCTGGAAGAAAAACGCCCACCTGGCTCAGCAAGTAATCCGCCTTGCTTAGGTTCTCCAGGACTGAGAAGTGGTCCACATCCGGGAGTTCTTCAAAGGCCACCTCCCACCCTCCTTGACACAGCACCTGGCAGAGGGGCACGGGCAGGGGGTGTGAGGCTGCAGACAGAAGAGGTGGTGGCTCTCCGTGCTAGCCCCCAACTGGCCCCTCAGAGGTCCACTAAATACTTAGGGTGTCCTTGGGGTGGAAGAGGAAGGGCGGCTAAGGTGGAAAGGAGGATATACTATGACCTTTGACCTCGCACCCAGGTGGGAGCCAGGTGTACCTGAAAGAATTCCCGGGACTGTCGCTGGAATTCGGGGGAGTCGTGCTGGGCCAGGATCACCAGCATACGGGGGTTGGGGGCCGCGGGCTTCGGCGTAGCTGGCAATAGCAGCTGTGGGCTGTTTCTCTGGGCGTCCTCCCTGGGAGGGGCGGGGTCAGAGGAGAGGGAGGAGCCCAGGCCTCACCCCGCCCACCAGCAGGATCCCTCCTGGGCCGAGAGGCAGCAGAGCAGTTTCAGGGGAGTGGGAGGAGCCTGAGCCCCATTCCTCCCACCCCTTGGATCTACCCCTTGGTGGTGGGGAGGGGGCGGGGCATAAGGGACATGGGAGGAAATCGGGCCCCACCCACCCAGCCACAGAATACCAACTTGGCAGGAGGGGAGGGGACCAGGTCAGCAGGGGAGAAGCCTGGACCTTCGCCCACCCACCTGAGGATGCAGCTTAGTTTGTGCGGAAGCGAGTGGGGTCCGCAGGGGAGAGGGAGGAGCCGGGGCATTACCCTACCGGCTGGTGTAACTTGGTTGGTGGGGAGGGGGCGGGGCATCAGGAGAGTGGCAGGCTGGGCCCAACCCCTGCCCACCCGCAGGATCCAGGTGAGGAGACAGACAGGCCAGGTGACTCACAGCGTCAGGTGGAGAAGGTCATTGTCCGAGGTGTGGATAATGGGCTCCAGATCGTAGATGCCGCTCATGAGGAACAGGGCTGTGAAGGTGGAGGCCAGTTACGCCAGCTCGCCACTAAATGGCCCTCCCCATAGGCACCAGGTTGTTTGTCAGGTCTAGAGGAGGCCTATAGGGAAGCCCTCCCGGTCCCCTCCTGTGTGGTCACCTCACAGCTGCAGACGCCCTCAGAAGCCTGGGGCTGGGGAGTGGGGGTGAGGCCTGCAGCCCCAAAGAAACCTTTGAGGTTGGGTGTGACTCCATGCTCTGTCCAGTTGGCCAGCAGCATCATGGCAGCCAGGTGGGCCCCGGCCGAGTGTCCACACAGGTAAATCCCCCTGGGGTGAGCCAGAGAAGGGGAAAGGGGCTCAGACCCAAGAGCTTTGTGACTTCCAGGTGGGTTTGCACTTCATTTCCCAGAGCTGTAAGCAGGGCCACTGAACCCACTGTCCCACCTAACATGCCCCCCACTCACCCACTTGGGAGGGCATGTGCAGCAGATACCCACCTGTTCCTGGGATACTGCTTCTGGAGAAAGGTGAGACTCCTGGTGAGCTGGTCTACCATCAGGTCCACGGTGCCTGACAAGGATACATGCTCGGTCAGCTGAGTGCAGCAGGGAGGGGCTGCTCCCCTCCAAAATCCCCCAACCTGAAGAGCCCGCCTTACCTATGGGTGCAATGTCATACGCCACAATGGCCACGGCCACTCCCCAAGAGGTCAGAGGGTCAACCATGAAGGCCGACATGTCTTTACTGTAGAAAGAGACGTGGATGTGACTTTTGGAGGCAACATGGCCAGTAGGCTGCTGCCACCAGGTGCTGGACACACCATGGACCAGATGTCCTGTCCAGTCAGAGCACCAGCTTGCTGTGATGCCATGGATATTAGGAAAGGACAGGCTCTGGGATCCGGGTGCCTGGTTCCAGTCCCTGCGACACCACAGGCTAGCAAGGGAGCCTTAGGGCCTGTTAGTTTTCTCCTGCTGCTACAGCAGAAACAGATGCGATGGCTTGAAGTGACATTGACGCTCTCGGATGAAGAGTCTGGAGGCCAAATCCAGGCACCCGCTCCACAGCAAGGCTTTCTCTCTGGGGTGGCTCTGGGGACAGGTCCTTGCCTCCTTGGAGCACCAATACACTCACCGTTCCTTGAGGGCTCCACGGTCTGGGCACTCATCCCCCCTGGGTCTAGGAGGTTCTCAGCGCAGGGGCCCCGGGTCCAGAGCGCTCCTCATTCTTGGTGGTACAGAAGCTACTCTTCTCTGCTCACGTCTCTCTCCTGTCTTCACTTGTGACATTAAGGGGATAGCTCTCCTGATATCAGATCAGTAACTGTGACTGGGTGCTGACCTGGGGTAGGGTGATGTATTCCACCCTGATCCTGCCTCATTCCCATGCAGACATAGCCCAACCCTCTAACATAATCTAGTCCTGCCTCATTCCCATACAAACATAGCTCAGTCTTGTAACATAATCTAATCCTGCTTTGTTCACAAGCATAACCCAGTCCCCTAACATAGCTAAAAAGATAAGATATTCCGCTCCTGTAAAGATTTACAGCCTGGGACACCCACGGGGTTCAGCATATGTAATGCTGCCTCATGAGCCACAGGCAGGGTTTAGGGTTGACAGTGAATGACAATATGGAGATAATCACCTAACCCTGTGAAGCAGGACAGAGCCAAATTGATACAGATTTTGGGAAAGTCTCAATTCGATTCAGGACAGGGACCTCGTTGAAGCTTAGAGTCTGTTTTTCATCTATGCAATAGGGATAATTATGTTTCATAAGGTACAATTTATAGAGACGTGAAGATCAGACATGTAGGAGTGTCCCCAAGGGTACTATATATATTACCATGAAGGTGACTGTGTTTGAAGGGGGAAGACCGTATATCATAGACAACTTCTCAGAAAGGTCCTGAGCAGTGATAGGGACCTATAAGAGCCCAAGGGTCCCACTGCTGACACTAGGGTGGCCCAGTTTTCCCCTTTGCCCAGACTCTCCCCTTCTTTCAAACGGAAAGCCTCATGCCTGTAAAGCCCCCGTCTTCTGTCATGGAGAATGAACGCGTGGCCGTGAGTCGGGGACTCCATTTGGCCATGCTGACGGTTTCCCTCATCCAGGGCACAGTCTTTGTTTGGTCTGCGTCCTGTTTACGGCGTAATAAAAGGATCGCCATAGAACATGCTTGTGCCAGGAGGTTGCTTCCCACCTAGCACACTCCCAAGAGAAAGAAGAGGAGATTCCAGACACAGAAACATATGGGGGGGGGGGGACAGAAAGGAGGCAGAAAGAGAGAGAAGCTGGAAGAGGCAAAGATGGATGCTTAGAAGAGAGTTCGATCCCGGGGTTGCTGTGATCTGGGACTCTGGCCTGCAGAATGCAGGGGGGATGGTCCCATTCTAGTTTGTGGAGCCTTTGTTACATCAGCCCTCCCCCCCACAAGCTTAGGTGCCGGGAGAGGGGAGTCTCCCCGTGTTTCTGCTCCAACTCACCTCCCGCACTGCCACATCCCTCCGTGAACAAACACGAAGAAGCGCATGCCTGTAAAACAAAGCAAGGGCCCGTCATGGTCTCTTGACTAGAGGGGTCCCCGGGGCGGGTGGGACCTGCGGCAGCCCCGGGACTCACTTTGCGAGGACACTCTGTCGGGGAAGTAGATGTCCAGTTTCTCCTGCTGTCCATCACCGTAGGAGACGTTCAGTAGGATGTTCTTGGTGGCCCGGGCCCGGGAGGTGGCTAGCTCGGGAAACAGACACGTGGCTCATTGGCATAACTCAAACATATCAGGGACCAGCCACGGGCTCCTACCCCTGAGTGGGCAGTGGCTTCCATGTCACCTCTGGAGGGAAGCGTTTGGCTGAAAGTGGGCTTACGCTGCTGTCCCTTCCTGAGCTTCAAGGCACGCACTCAGTTCTGGGCTCCAAAGTGCCCCACAGGTAGGTGGTTATAACAAGCATGCTCACTCATCCAGGTAAGCCTCTAATACTACCTGCTCGCATCTCTAGCCTGATGGGGACATTCCGTTGCCTGCTGACAGAGCTACGAGGGGCCTCCAAAGAGTCTTTGGAAAACCCCATGACCTTTTCTTTCTAAAAAAAACAAACAAAAACTCGTTTATTTTTGTTTTCATCTAGACCAGTGGTTCTCAACCTTCCTAATGCCGAGACCCTCTCACACAGCTCCCCATGTGGTGGTGACCCCCCAACCATTAAATTATTGTCGTTGTTACTTCATCACTGTCATTTTGCTGCTGTGAGGAATCGGGCGACCCCTGTGAAAGGGTCGTTAAACCCCAGGTTGAGAACCGCTGATCGATACCAAGATGAGACAGGACAAGAATGGCCTCTGAGTGGTTGACCTCATCTGATCCCTTTAGTTTCATCACTTAAGCACGTGAGCCCCACCTATTCCCTCAACCCACCCTCCCCGTCCGGGGTTCCCTCCTCGGAGGCAGTCCCTCCATATTTCCATTCCCCCGTAATTCCGCACAGTCAGCTGAGTCCATGCTTTAAACACATCCACTGGCTGTGCCCAGAGGTTGTGCTTATGTCCACCTCCCCTTCACCACTAGTTTTCTTTCTGTATTTCTTCTGGGCAGTTTTACTGGCGTCCAGTTCATGCAGCGTGCGGTTCAGTAGTTCGATCGTGTCCAAAAGAGCTGGGGAGTCGCCCCCACAGGCCATCTGAGAACAGCCCCTCCGTTTCCCACCCCCTGTGTTGGAAACAAACCCAGTGGCACAGTGCTTTCTAGGAAGAAGTTGTTTCTGTATCCAGTCCAACTCAAGGGGGAGGGAGGGTAAAAAACAGGAGCTGGTTCCAAGGACTCAAGTAGAACATATTTTGAAAATGAAGCTGGCAACCTAGGTGCAAACTTGCTCGATACAATTGATGTATGGAATGTGATAAGAGCTGTAAGAGCTGCCAATAAAAATGATCTTAAAAAAACAAAAGTCCGACTCTAGTCCTTAAGTCCTATGCGAGTCCTTAAGTCCCTCTTCAGACTCACGCAGCCACATTCTGGTGATGCAGAAAGGCGAGCTGATCCAGGAACCAGGGAGGTCAGGGGCGGTGGGTGCGGAGTCTCTGGACATGGCAGGGTGCTGACAGCTCTTGGGCAGGTGGCCCACATGGGGCCCGCCCTACCTCCAGGTCCCATTCTGCAGGCAGGGAGGCGGAGTGCGGAGAGGAATCTTGTGTTCCCCTGGCGGACATAAAAAAGGTGTCATCAGGCTGCAAAGGTGATCCACAGGTTTGACTCCACCCCTCGCCAGGAGTGTCTGGTTGGCACAATCCCTCCCCACCACACTCCCCAGGGCCCCCAGGACAACCACAAGGCTCCTCCGGCATGAGGCCGGCCAGACTTTGGCTCACTGGCTTTGGTCGCACCATTGGGAAAGATCAGTTGCTAGACAATGGCACATGGGGAGTAAGGCAGAGGACGATGCGGGAAAGAAGCCTCACTGAGAAGGAAGGGCACGGTAGTGATGGCAGTGGACGTGTCGGCTCGAGGTGGCACAGGGCCCGGTCCCTTGGTTAGCAGGTGCTACCATCCTGGAAATACCACAGGTGGATGGCTTCAGCAATCAGAAAGATATCTTCTCACGGTGGATGAGGCTAGAAGGTCTGAAAGAGGGGGTGCTGCCTCTAGGGGAAGCCTTTTTCTCCCCGTCTGGGCGCTGGAGGAAGACCCGTCTCTTCTGAGCTTCTGCTCGCAGGCGATCTTCCCGTGGCTTGGCGCCTGTCTCCCCTCAGCTACCTCTCCTTGACTCTCTTCCATGTCTCCTAGACTCTGGACCTGCTGTCAGGTGGGACCATAGAGGGGCAGCCCAAAAGAGGAAGACTTTTTAAAAAATCATGTTATTGAGGGCTCTTACAGCTCTTATTACAGTCCATCCATCCGTCCACGGTGTCAAGCACATTTGTACATTTGTTGCCATCATCATTCTCAAAACATTTTCTTTCTACCTGAGCCCTTGGTATCAGCTCCTCACCCCCCCTCCCTCATGGACCCTTGATAATTTATAAATTCCCACCCACCCCCATGTCTTACACCGGCCACTGTCTCCCTTCACCCACTTTTCTGTTGTCCATCCCTCTAGGAAGGGGTTATATATTGATTATTGTGATCACTTCCCCCGAAGAGGAAGACTTGACAAGATGGATGGGCACCGTGGCTGCAGCCGTGGGCGGAAACGTCAGGACAAAGGCAAGGTTGGCGCGGGGCCGGGCGGTGTTTCCTTCCACCGCGCCCAGAGTCGCGATGCGTCTGAGTCGACGTGATAGGACTTAACAACGGCACAGTCTCTCAAAAGAGATGGACTCACGCTTCCTCCCGCCCCCCCCTGCCATATTGGAGCCTGGGGAGGCCTGCTGGGAACAGGACTTCTAAACGGCAAGTATGTCTGGCAGGCTGTGGTCCAAGGCCATCTTTGCTGGCTATAAACGGGGTCTACGGGACCAGAGGGAACACGCAGCTCTTCTTAAAACTGAAGAAGGTGTTTACACCCGAGATGAAACGGAATTCTATTTAGGCAAGATATGTGCTCATGTGTACAAAGCAAAGAACAACTCAGTGACTCCTGACGGCAAACGTAATAAAACTAGAGTCATCTGGGGAGAGGTGACTCGTGCCCATGGAAACAGGAGCAAGGCTTGGACCAAATTCCGCCGCAACCTGCCTGCTAAGGCTATTGGACACAGAATCCATGTGATGCTGTACCCCTCAAGAATTTAAACTTAAAAGTAAATAAATAAAATTGTGCAATTGTTAAAAATAAAAAGAGAGAGAGATGGACTCATGATACCCCAACACGAATCCCGCCTCGTGAACATACCAGAGGCGCACTCATTCCCAAATGGAATTACAGCCACTGTTCTAGAGCTCAGGGTCTACAACATATACCTCCGGGGAACATGACCCGATCCCCGACACCAGGCAATGCTTTCGAGAACGAACTAAAAGAACTGGAGGAAAGATACAAGCCTCAAGTTACAAGACTGATTCGATGGGCGAAGTACTGCACGGTGCAGGAAGCACCCGTACAAGATGTAGGACTGCAGGGAGCCGCTGTGCTGAGAAGATGTGGTAGGCAGTCCGCCATTCCAAGAGGCAGCGTATGAATAAGAACCAGTGATGCTGACGGAAGAAGTCCAAACTGCACTAAAGGCACTGGTGAGAAATGAGGCTCTAAGAAGGAATTCCCGTGGAAACGTTTCCACAGGCTGCTACCGACCCAGAAGCACTTTCTTCCATGCCAAGGAACTTGTGAAACAGCTACCCAGCCCTGAGATTGGCAGCAGTCCATCTTTAGGCCGATTCCACAGAAAGGTGACCCAACAGAAAGCCGAAGCTATCAATCGATATCGTTAAAATCACATGAAAGTAAAATGTTGTGAAAGATCATTTTAAAAACATTGCAGCGGTACACCAACAGGGAGCTGCCAGGAATTCAGGCCGGAGTAGAAGAGGACAAGGCACCAGGGAGATCAATGCGATCGGATGGATCCTGGCCAGACTAGAGACTGCCAGAAAGGTGTTTACTTTACTGGTGTTTTTCTGATGACACACAGGCAGACAACTGTGTGGGGCACGGCAATCCTGGGTCACATCTGCAGTCCTCATCATGCTCCGTGGAGCGTGCCCGTGGGCCCAGGGGCACCTGTGCAAACGCAACGAGGGCACACCAGTTTCACATCAGGAAAGGTGTGCTTCAGGCTTGTGTCCTCTCACTGTCCTTGGTGCCGAGCACATCATCCAAGGAGGTTGGAGGATGGCTTATTAACCGTCTGTAGCCTGCAGGTGACACGACCTTGCAGGCTGAAAGCAAGAAGCACTTGAAGAGCTCGCTGGGGATCCACAGCCTTCAGTAGGATTTGTATCTCGGTGGAGAGAGAAAACTGGAACCTTCCAAACTGGACCAAGGGACAAAGTGTGAAAAGTGGAGCAAAGATGGACATTGGCCGGGATTGCACCTTGCCCCGATCCACCACCGATGCTCCTGGAAATAGCGGACAAGAGACCCAGCGATGCTGTGTGCAGCTGGGGTCCTGACAGCCCCACCAGTCCTCTTCCACGGAGAGGTGACACATCATCTGGTTACCCAGGAGCATGACAGAGCACCAAAGTCCACACTCACTGCGCTGAGTCGGTGCTGACTCCTAGCAATCCTATAGGACAGGGTAGACCTGCTCTGTGAGTGTCAAAGACTAACTCTTAGCAGGAGTCAAAAGCCCCATCTTTCTTCTGTGGAGTGGCTGGTGGTTTCGAATTGCTGCCTTTTCAGGTAACAGCCCAATGCTGAACTTCAATGCCCCCAGGGTACCTAGGGGAACAGGGGATATCTGGAAACTCCTAATGAACCCTGAGTCCAATCCATATGGCCTGCAGATCAAGCACAGGGTGATAAGCACAGGGAAGAAGTGGTGTAAGTGAGGGGGCAGGGAGGGGATTGGACAGAGGGAGGATGGAAAATTGTGATCGCCCTCAACAGGGCACAGACTGGTAGGACAGTCTGGCTTAGGCATTGAGAGAGGTCTACTCCTCTAACCTGTAGACTCGCCGGCCTTACTCAGTAAGAGGAGGCTATGAAAGATGGAGACCTTTAGCCCAATGACCCTTCATGAGTGAGGAATGAAAACCTCGCAGAGCGGGAAGGGATGAGCCGTTAGGAGGGTTGAGGGTAGTTGAGGCAGTTATATAATCTCGTGTCAACTTGAGGAGATTAAGAGTGAAGGGGGTGGAGTGTAACCTGTCAATCAGGCCGCAGCCTGATGATGCCTCCTTGTGGGCATGGCCTTCTCATGAGGATTCTGGGAACTTCCTCTCTCTCTCTGCTTCACCTTCCTGTTGACAAGCCACGTGGAGTCACGCCGATGGCAGCCAGAGCCCTGGAGATGCGTCCACCACCATTGGGTCCACAAGGCTTTGCACCCACCCTCCTGTGATCTTCCTGCACTCTGCATCATTGCCGGCTGCATGAGTCTGAAGAGAGATTTATGGACTAGTATTGAACTTAGGAGCTAATATTGGACTTATGGGCTTGATCTGGACTGGTCTGGGATGTTTTTTTTAACATACAATGACTCTTTATATAAAGCTCTCTCTTACACACATACCTGTGTCCTGGATTTGGTTCTCTAGTCCACCCGGTCTAACAAAGTAGTAAAAGACAGTGGAACGTTATGGCTATCCATCCTGCACATGCTCACAGGTGAAACCCACAGGATGCATCATCAGGAGGAGTCATCTAGAAATAACCATTTGTGCCTTAGCAGACAGCCCCCACCCCACCCCCCAACCGCATATTCACTCCTTTCTTCCAGGTGTGAAGCCAGTCCTGCAGAGGAACCTGGGGGCTTGAGAAAGAGAAAGAAGAGCCATTAAAAGAAGACCTGAGAATGCAAGACCCTGACAGAGTCACCGGACCTCGCAGACACCAATCTGCCCCCGTGATCGAGAGCCCGCTGCCAACCAGGTGCTGGAAATGTAACGCCAGTCGGGATTTGGTCTGTTGACATTTAGTTTTGTCTGAAGCAGTATTCTCAACCTGGGGGTCAAGGTCCTTTTTGGGGGTCAAACGACCCTTTCACAGGGGTCACCTAAGACCATCATACAACACATCTCCGATGGTCTTAGGAACCGAGACCCCGCTCCTCTATCCATCTCCAGGCAGGTCCGCCCACACACAGATCCGCCCACAGACGAGTCCCTGCATGAAGACTGTTACCCATGCTACACCGTGCTTCAAGCCAACATTTCATTTATTTGTCATTAGAAAGAAATATTTCACAATAGAGAATGACATGTTGTTTTTGTGATTCATCACTATGCTTTCATGATGTTCAATTTGTAACAATGAGAATCCAGCCTGCTTATCAGATATTGACATGATGATTCATAACAGCAGCAAAATAACAGTGATTAACAACGAAAATAATGTTATGGCTGGGGGGTCACCACCACACGAGGCGCTGTATGAAAGGGTCGCAGCTTTAGGAAGGTTGAGAACCGCTGGTCTAAAGGGACCCGAGATGTAACAGCCCCTCCCTTGCAAGTCAAGTTAACCAGGAAGGATGTTCTAACCCTGGAGGCAGGCAAGGCCATTCACAGCAGCAATGGAGCCAGTCTGGGTGAGACAGCCCCTGGAGAAATGCTGCTACCACGTGACAGTCTGATCCTTCGCGGGGGGAATGTAGGTGGTGACACTCTGGAGCCTGCTCACCCTGGTTAAGGTCCTGGTTATGGTAACACTTGTTAATGATCTCCTGGGCCGCTTGTAGAACCTGGCAGCTATCCCCGCCCTGCCCCCACGCCAGTCTCACCAGCCCGTGTTCGGGGTCTGTAACTTGTTGGAGTCTCACTGAGTCTTTGGAGTAGTTGGCAGTTAGCAAACCCCACTGTTTCCTTCTGTCAGCTCTTGCAGAGCTAAACGGAACTTCGCACGACAGCCTGGTCTTTGTCTTCATGGGAAACAGTGACGGGCACTCCAACCCCCTTGTCTCCCGGCAGCACTTCAGGATGGGCCTTTTCAGAACAGAATGCATACAAAATGGCCAGCTTCCCTGGGAAGAGGAGATCGCATGTAACATGGTCTTCCTGCCCCCTTCATTACTTTCAATGAATTAAAACTGCCCCTGTTAAAAATGGAAAAGAAAGGAATCGAACAACACACTGCATTGGGCAAACATGCTACACAGGCCTCTTTAAGGTGTCAGGAATAAAGGTGTCACTCTGATGTCTAAGGTGTGGCTGACCCGAGCCAAGGTCTTGTCCATTGCCGCGTCGGCGTGTCAAAGTGGGGCCATGAAGCAGGAGGACAGGACAAGCTTCGTGCCTTTGAATGATGGTGCGGGCAGAGGGCCAGGACGGCCAGCAGAGCAACCAGATCTGCCCTGGAAGAAGTGCAGCCAGCATGCTCCTTGGCCATGAAGCTAGCAAGACTTGATTGTGAGGGCTTAGGACATCATTGGGAGGAACTAGTCCCTGGAGAAGGACTTCATGCTAGGTAGGGTCAGTGACAGAGGTGGATTGACACAGTGGCCACCAGAAGATGGCCTGAAACCAAGCTGGGACCGAGAGGCGCACCTGACCCAAGCGATGGTCTGTTCCCTCTCCTGGGCACCGGAAAGCTGGACACTGAGGAAGGAGGACCAAAGCAGGACCAGTGCATTCGAATGACGGTGCAGGCAAAGGAGGGATGCAGCTGAACAAGGATGCTGGCAAAGAACACTGACAGCCCCGTGGACAGCCAGAAACACAGACAGATCCGTCCTGACGCAGTGCAGCCCGAGCGCTCCTTGGAGGCCAGGATGGCGCGACTTTGTCTCATGGGCTCTGGACATGTCGTCAGGAGGGACCAGGCCCTGGAGAAGAGCATTGTGGTAGATACATAATTGTTTGTCGGTCTGAGGATTAAGAGTGTAGGGGTGGAGTCTAGCTTGTCAATCAGATCATAGCCCAGGAGGTCTCTATGTGGGCTTGGTCTTCTCCTGAGAATTCTGGGAAATCTGGTACTTCATCCTTGGAGGTGAGAGACACTGTCTCTCTCTGCTCACACCCTGGGAGACACAGCAGCTGACAAGACACATGGACCCACCCTGATGCAGAGACCCCTGCCAGCGCTGAGATGTTTCCAGTGCCACTGGATCCAAAGACTTTCTACCCACTGGCCTGTGATCTTCTACATTCGGCATCATTGCATGTGTTTCGTGAGTCTGAAGAGGACTTTATAGACTGGTATCAGACATATGGGCTAATATCGGACTTGTGGACTTGATCTGGACTGGGATGGGATGTTTTCTCAATATTCAATTGCTCTTGTATATAAAGCTCTTCCTTATACACCTATGTGTGTCCATGGATTTGTTTCTCTAGTCTACCCAGACTATCACAAGCATCCTGCTTGGAAAAGTCCTGGGGCAGCAAAAGAGAGGAAGACCTTCGGCAGTGCGACTGCCCACCGCGGCTGCGTCGAAGGGCTCAAACCCAGCGAGAAAGGTGAGGACGGCCAGCACCGGGTGGTGCTTCGCTCTGGTGTCCATGGGGGTGTCCATGGGTCACTGCGAGTGAGAGCCCACTCGACGGCACTGTGTGAGGCCGGGTGGACGAGAGAAACAAATCCAGAGAGACACTCATCTGTGTGTGAGAAAGAGTGTCATGTAAAAGAGCAATTGTATATTGAGAAAACATCCCGACCCAGTCCAGATCAAGTCCATAAATCTGATCATAACCCAAATGTCTGCCACCCGACTATAAATTCCTCTTCAGGTTTGCACAACACATGCAATGACACTGAATGCAGAAAGATCACAGGCCAGTGGGTGGGAAGTCTCGTGGATCTCCTGGCGGTAGAAACATCTCAGCACTGGCGTGGGTCTCCACGTGGCTCCTCCAGCTCCAGGGCTCTGGCTCCGTCAGTGTAGCTCCATGTGGCTTGTCAGCAGGAAGACGCAGCAGAGAGAATGTGTCTGGCCTCCAGTGAGCTATTTATCTCCATTGCGCCTCCAAACGAGGTCATCAAGCTGCGACCTGATTGACAGGCTAAACCCCACCCTTTCACTCTTAATAGTCTCAGTTGACACCAGATGATGTCACTACCACAGGCAGCTAACAACAACAACAACAACAATCATGTGTGTAGTGAATCAATAAATGAGTGACTGAGTCCTATGCCCCACACCATCCCAGACAACCCTGACCACAGTTTCCTACCCACAAGGGCAAGTTCATGGACACGTGGGATTCAAAGAGAATGGCATTTCCTCCACCAACTCTTGGGAGACACACACACACACACACACACACACACCGGTGTGGCCTTGGGCATGTGTGCCCCTAGCTAGAGGAAGGACTGTCAAGGTGGGGTTGGGGGAGTTGACACTGGGAAGTCATTGCCAGTCACTCTCTGTCCTGGGCATTTGCAAGATGTTCCTGCCAGCCCGGCATGGGAACAGCGATGCTTCCAGGCTCATCAACAGGGCAGGCTTATTCGAAAGCAGGGATTTCATGAACAGGGGCCTTCTTAAAGGGGATCTGGAGGAGCTAGAGTCCTGCAGAGCTGAGCAAACTCAGAGAGCTTGAGGTTCGGGCCCTTGACGAAGCGGCAGTTAAAACCCGGCAGCTGTTCGTGGCCCTGTTCATTGTCCAGCACAAATGTCACCCCTAGATACTGGAAAACTCAACTGAGAAGGAAAAATGGTCGCTCCTTAGGAACTGGCTTGGTGGGAGATGGGGGCTGGGGTGGGTGTCCACTGGCAGCAGGGGCTGAGAGGAGGCTGAGGGGGCACATACAGCTTCCCTGCAAAGTGTGAATGCCACCCCCAGTGAGGGCCTGATGTGCCCCTCCCCAAAGACTGGAACAAAGGGTGTTCGTTGTGTGTCTGGGCGTGGGTGTGGGGGGAGCTTCATTACAATGGCCCAAGCCAAACCAGACCATCACCAGGAAGCCAGTCCCAGTACGATGCCCTAGGACAGCAAGCATCACAGGCAGCATTTGCTGTTCATCCTGTTGGAAAGGGCTCTACGTGCGTGCTTGTGTGTTGGAAGCAAAACCGGTGTCTGTTATACACAACCCAGAGCGCTGGCGGCTCAAACTCTAGTTGTAGCAACTGGTTTCACAGGCCCAACCAGAGCACTGTGTGAGGACATGAATGCCAGGAGTCCTTGCCCACCCGTAGCCACCGTGGTGGGCAGGGTAGAAGCGCCTATGAGGGGTCACCGTGCATCAGAATAGAACTGCCCATGGTGGGTTTGGGCTGGGGATCCAGCCAGAGCACTCCTTGGAAGCGAGGAGGGCGAGGCGTGGTCTCATGCACTTTGGACATGTTGTCAGAAGAGACCGGTCCCTGGAGAAGGACCTCATGCTTTGTACAGTGGCTGGGCAGCGCAAAGAGGGAGACTTTCAACCAGATGGATGGACACAGTGGCTGCAGCAAAGGGCTCCAACCCAGCAACCACTGTGCGGATGGCGCAGGACCGGCGGTGTTTCCTTCTGCTGTCCGTCGGGTCGCTGTGAGTCGGAACTGACCGCAACCTCAACATAAGTAGGATGTGCAGAACCCTGGCACTGCACTTGGGGGACACAGGCAGTGATGGACGTTCCCCCGAGACCTGAGTGCAGTCAAGTTCCCAAGCCTCGAATCTTTTAAAAGATCCATGACAACAACCAGAGTCTTCTAGAAACAGCTGCGTGGGCGTCCTCCTGTCCTCTCACGGGGGCCTGTGACCCTCAGGGTCTGGGCACAGACAGCAGCAGGAGGGGAGGGCGGCAGAGCAGTGAACCTTACCTGGCCCCATGCAGGGGCTAGGCAGTATCTGGTTGGGAAGTGGCCCTTCCCTCCCACCCTGAAACCTGAATCACTGCCGCAATCAAAGGCCACCCCAAGTGGCCAGGAGCAGGTCGAGTGGTACCTTGGGAGCCCAGCTGGGAGTAGGTTTTCAGAGCCTCTTCGGCACTCTGCCGGATGACCCATCTGCTGGGACTGTACTGGATCTGCAGCAACTATGGGACCGAGACAAGGCTCTGTGAGGCTGGGATCTCTCCACGGAGCACATCCCAGGACGCCCCGCTTGGCCACTACCACCTCCCATCCTGCTCCTCCTAATTCACTACAAGCTTCAGATGCAGCCTACAGTCCTGGTGGAGCAGAGAATTAACGAGTTCAGCTGCTGGTCAAGGGCGGGAAGTCTGCATCCCCCCCAGGGGCACGTTGGAATCAAGGCCTGACAATCTGCTCCTGAGAAGGCAGCCAGGAACTGCCTATCTCCAGGATAAAATGTAGGCATCTGCTTACGCAGCCCCCTCCCCACCCAGGCCATTCCAGCACTGACCATGAGGTGGCAGTACCACCCACTCTGGGAAATGCTGGAGGCAGCTCAGAGCCAACACACCCTGAACCAGCGACAGCCTTCAACAAAGGGGAGATGCAGAGCCCTGGTGGCACAGTGGTGACCACTGGGCTGCGAACTGTCAGGTCAGCAGTTCGAAACCATCAGTGACTCTTTGGGAGAAAAAGGAGGCTTTCTATTCCCATAAAGAGTTTCCATCTCTGAAACCCGGAGGTGCAGTCCTACCCTGTTCTATAGGTTCCCTGTGGGTTGGCCTCGACTCGATGACTTTGAGATTTCAGAGTTTTGAGATCTTGGAAATGTGTTGTGGGTAATGAGATCGCGTGACCCGGGCTTACAGCACCAACCCCCGCTGGAGGTCAGAGAGCTGGGGCAGCCACTGCAGAGGAGGGGGCGTGGGCTGGTGTTGGGTGACAGGGTAGGCTGAAGAAGAGGAGGGGCAGGTCAAGGGGAAGACACAACAGAGGCACAGGGGTGGGAAGAGGGAGGGTCAGGGGTGGGGCTGAGGGTGGGGTTCAGTGGGGTGGGGGCTGTGCCTGCAATGAGGACTTTGGAACCCCAGGGGAGTCATACTAAGTGGTCAGCTGCCAACACAGAGGGAGACAAAACCTGGTGACCTGCCCCCATAATGCCACAACCTGGGGGGGATGGAGTTGCTGTGTCAGAATCGAGGGGCACCACGGACCGAACTAGTGTCACTATCTGCGCAGGGTGGTGCCCACACTTAGGGGACTGTTATCATCAGCCACTGACAGGAAGATGGTGCTCACGTCTCACGAGCCGAGTCCTCTGAGTGAGTGAGTGAGAGTGTGTGTGTGTGTGTGTGTGTGTGTGTGTGTGTGTGTGAGAGAGAGAGAGAGAGAGAGAGAGAGAGAAGCAGACTGGTTGGATCGGGATTGATGGACTGTGTCCCTTTCAACATTTTCAGATGTGTTCACTACTCAAAACAGAATCCCTGCCCCGACTGCAGGAAAACAAGCGCTGACAGCATCATGGACCCTCTCCCAGTGCCCAGCACTTGGCATGTGCTGCTCTAACCCTTTGAACACCCTCCGTAAACTCCTGCCTCCCCGATTAATTCAGACCCAACCAGGTTACATAACCCCAGGCCAATGGAACAAGAGAGAACTTTGGTCCTCACTTTGTGGGCTGTGGATAGAGCAACTTGCTGGCCTCCGTGTTCCCTATCCTTAAAGCCCGGAGAACAGAACCTGCCTGGCTCCAGACCGAAGAGCATCAGTGGGTGGCCAGCACCCATCAGGTCCACGGGGTTTCTGAACCAGTCTCTCAGAGCCAGAGGGTCTGTCTAGGGCTGGGGATGCGGTTGCCCTGGGCTCTTTTGAAGGAAGGCAGCCATGCATTCTGTGAGCCGTGGAAATTTCCATCCAAATACTAAGGATCTACCAGAGGTGCTCTTATCTAAAAGTACATCTGCTTAGAACTAACTTGCCGAGGGCAAGTCCACTCTAACTCACGAGTTGCCATTTTCAGTCAATTCGGACTCAAAGCGATCCATCCTCATGGGTTTCCTTATGGGGCCAGAAAGTCCCATCGGTCTTCCAATGGGAGAACTTCCGGTGGCCTCGAACTGTTAATCTTGTGATTAGCAGCCCAACGCTACTCAGACCCATAGTGACTCCCTAAGGACAGAGTAGAACGGCCCCCTAGAGTTTCCAACGCTGTCAACTTTCTCCCCTGGACTCCTGGATCAGCTGGGGGTGGGAGTGCAACCAGCCTCTGGGCTTGCAGGGGAGCGTTTAACAGCTGCACCACCAGGCTTCCTCGTGGCTTCGAATGCGAATTCTAATCTAATTCTAGTCTGCGCTGACCTGCTCAGTCCCTACCCAGGCCTTCCCACAAGCCACCTACCTCCTTAGACATCTTCTTCCAGGGGGCCTCAGCCCTGCCATCAGCACGGGACACTTCCATTCCAAAGACACCCGCAGGGTCTGGGCGCCCAGCTGCCCAGGTGAGAGCCGCGAGTGCAGTGATTCTGGGTCAGCCCTCTTCGACCACGCCCCGCCCCCTCGTCGTAGCCCCGCCCCCAGTCTGTCTCCGGACTCGGCCCGAGTGCCGCCCCGCCCCCTCGACTGGCCCCGCCCACCAGCCTGATTTCCCAGCTCCCTGTCTAAATCCCAAACCAAACCTTTTGCGCTGGACTGACAGCGACCCTACGCGACAGAGTAGAATTGCCACCGGAGTTTCCAAGGCTACAACCTTTATAGAAGCTGACTGCTACAGCTTTTATTTTTCACATATGTACATGCCTTTATTTAGGCCTCTATAAATGCCCCTTGCCGCCTAACTCTTTCCTCTATTTCCTTTGACTTTTCTCTTGTCCCACTATCATTTGGATTTCAGTAATTCCTCTTGGTTACATTGCCCTTGATCACGCCCTACCAGGCCTCCTACCCCCTCCTCACCACCGATTTGGGTCACTTGTTGTTCCCTTGTCCCTGGGTTTGTTAACACCACTACCTTTCCCCCCTTCCCCTCTCCCATGTCCCCCCAGAACTGTCGGTCCCGTTGTTTTCTCCTCCAGATTGTTCCTCCAGCCTATTTTATTTGGACAGACCTGCGGAGAAAATAACACGCACCAAAACAAGACAGAGCACAACCAAGCAACAAAGTAAAACAGCAACAAGCCAACGACAACAAAACAAAACACAACAAGAAAGAAAAGCTTATAGTTTGTTCAAGAACTGTTTGTTGGCCTTTAGAAGTGTTTTCCAGTCGAGTGGGTTGGGGCGCCAAGACCTGGCCCCGAAGTCTATGTTTGGGGTTCCCTGGGGACTGGGTAGCTGTGCTGCTCCCCTTGCGGTTCTGTTGCACGCTCGTAGTGTTTTTCCTCCGGCTGGTGGGATCAGATCGGGCGCAAATCCCACACTGGGACATCTTTCTCCGCCGCAAGGGCTGGTGGGTTCGAACCACTGATGCGCCGGTTGACAGCGGGACGCTTTAGCCGCTGCGTGCTCCCGCTCTAGCCCTGCCCCTCATCGACCCACCCACCCGCCTGAGTGACGGGCTCCCGCCCAACAGGCGCCACCCCGCTGAACGTTACATTTCATACATGAGAGGGCGGGCTCTACTTAGGATATGGCGGTGGTGATTGGACCCTGGAAGTGCGGTCCCGGCCCTCTGATTGGCCGGTGCGCCCAGAAGGCAGGGCGGAGGCTGCGGCGCGGGAGTTTGTGCGCGCCACGGGCGGACGTCAGAGATTCGGCGTGTCCTGGTCGCGCCATGAGTTGCATCAATCTGCCCACCGTGTTGCCCGGATCCCCTAGCAAGACCCGCGGCCAAGTCCAGGTGCCAGCGCCGGGGCAGGGCGGACGGCGGGGTCCGAGTCAAGCCGGTGCGCGGCTTATGCGCGGAGCGGACCCCTAAGTGACCTCTCTTTCTCTTCTAGGTGATCCTCGGACCCATGTTCTCAGGGAAAAGGTAATGACTTCTGGGGCTGAGGTGGGCCGGGGCCCCTCCTTTCCGGGAAGCCTGTCGTCCTTCGAGGACCCAAATCTCCAGTCTAGGGTCCTTGTCCTCCCTGTGACCCACTTCTGGTCGGTGTCCCACAGGGAGGACCCAGTCTTACAAGGAAATGTCTCAGGAATCCTTTCTCCCTCCCTGGAATCCCATGAATCCCAGCCAGCAGAAAGCGCCCTCCCCCATCTTGAGCACGCCCCTTCCCGGAGCTCAGCACTTACGTGCCCTCCTGGGTGGCCTGTGTGTGTCCGTGGGCGGGCACCCCGCCTGAGGGGGGCGCCTGGCTCCTTGCGTGCACATAGAGGAGACGGGGCTGCTTCCCCTATGGAGTCCAGGCCCTTAAGGCTGTGAGCCCTCTGAGCTGGGGCTGCCGTATTTCACCCCGTAGGGTGACTCCAGCACCTGGGTGGGGCTTCTTCGCCCCTGGGTGGGGCTTCTTCGCCCCTGGGTGGGGCTTCTTAGTCCCTGTGGTGGGGCAAAATGCTTTCGTTGCTGCTGAGAACTTTGGTGGAGTTGTCTATTTCCCACTGCCCTGGGAGGCTGGTCACCTCTGAGTAGGAGAGTATCACTCCTGCGCCCACCCTACCTTCACCTGCTTCAGAGTGGCCTGCTGACTGGCTGTTGGCTTGGTTTCTTGTTTTGGTGCATGCCCAGCCAGGATCTCAGCTGACTCAGGCATTTTCTTGGGATTTATGGGTGGCTAGGGAGTCTGGCGGTGTAGTGGTTACCACGTTGGGTTTTGATCCGCATGATCGGCAGTTCAGAACCACCAGCAGCTCTGAGGAAGAAAGACTGGGCTTCCTACTCCTGTAAACAGTTTCGGAAACCCACTGAGGGTGCTGTGAGCCAACCTTCACTCCATCGCCGTGAGTTTAAGGAGCACTAAGCAAGCCCCGGCGGCTAGTGGTTATTTATTGGGCAGCTAACTTCAAGGTTGGCAGTTTGAAACCCGACCAGCCGCCTTGCAAGAGAAAAGCTGCACAGCCTGGGTGACCCACAGGGGCAGTCCTGCCCTGCCCTGTGAGTTGGCGAGGACTCAATGGCAGTGAGTGAGACGCCCTGGTGGCACAGGAGGTGGTGGGTGGAGCTGCTAACCATAAGGTCAGCAGTTCGAAACTACCAACCCCTTCCCGGGAAAAAGATGAGGCTCTCAGCTCCCATAGAGTTAGTCTAGGAAATCCACAGGGGCAATTCTACTCTATTATAGAGGGTTGCTGACTTGGAGTCTACTTGATAGCAGTGAGGTGTGTGTATGTGCAGTGAGTTAAGCAAACCACTGAAAAATGTTGGCAGTTTAAACCCACCAGCCGCTCCTGGGGAGAAGGTAGAACTGTCTGCCCCCCAAGAGGCTTTGTGGGTCAGTACTGATGGCCCAGAGTTTGGCTTAAGTTTTGTTTTTGGTTTTGTGCTCTCACTGCTGTTATTCTGCCCATACACCATTAGGGGGCAGCTGGAGCCTGTGGTGTGATGAGGTCTTGCCTTCGCACAGCCTGAGGCCTTACCCTTTGACCTTGCAGCACGGAACTGATGAGACGTGTCCGCCGCTTCCAGATTGCACAGTACAAGTGTCTGGTGATCAAGTACGCCAAGGACATCCGCTACGGCAGTGGCTTGTCAACCCATGACCGGTCAGTCCCTGGCCTTGCCTGCCTGAGCCCTCGGGACACAGGACGGATGGGTACCGGCACCCTTCTCTGGGAGATGGTCCGTAGGAAGACAGATGCCTGCTGGTGCCTGGCTCCCATCAGGATTTCCCAGGCTGCTTGGGAGAGTGGCCGGGAATGGGACCTCCAGCTGGGGCAATGTGCGCCTAGGGGACGCTGAGTGGTCCCTGGAGCCATTTGGGATTGTCCCAGTTGAGGGGAGAGTCCAGGGGCCTGTGAGTTGTGCCCAGGACAGCCTTATACTGTAAGCCGCTGGCCCAAATTCAGAGCCATTGTGCTTGAGAAAGCCTGCTGCAGAGGCTGCTTGGCCGTGGCTTTTAGCCGGCTGTCCTCCCTGCCATCTGTGGCCCCGTTGTCTGCCAGAGCACCTCACATGGGCATTTCCATCTGCCGGCCCTCGCCTATGAGCTCCATTCTCGCTCCAGTTCTGTCTGTTCCTCAGCAGCGGGCTAGCTTTCAGCCCAATACTTCTGAGACACTCGGCTCCCGGGGCATGTCTGTCTGCGCCTCTGGAGGCAGGGCCGGGACTGAAGAGCCTGGTCCAGAGAAGGTGCTATGTGATGGCAGCTTGGAGCTGTGGTTTCTGAGTCCCATCCTGGTACCAGGAAGTTGTGTGTGTGTGTTGGGGGTGGGGGGAGTAAGCCCTGGACTCTTGTCTCCCTGGTGTGGCTGCTGGAGTTTGCCTTTTCCTCTCGGGGAGTCACCGGATGAGCAGGAGCCCCGGGAGGAGGCAATGCTGTACAGAGCTCAACAGGGGAACTTCTGGAGTGGGTCTGATCCAGGACTCTGGCCAGGCACGGTCATGTGGGGGACAGGTCATCTTTAGTACAGGCTGGCAGCAGCCTGGGACAGCTCGCAGCAGTGACTGAGCACTTGGCACGCCCGAGCTAGGAGGCCTGCTGCCCCGGTCTCCTCCCTTTGAGGTGGGGAGAGGCTATAAAATGCATCAGGCCGGTGCTAGACCCAGAGTTAGATCCGGAAGCAGGGCATGGCCAGGCGGCAACCCCAAACAGCAGTTATGCAGTCGGCTCTTTGCTCTAAGTGAGCAACCCTGGTGGCAGGCCAGTTATGCTTTGGCTGCTGACGGCAGGGCAGCCACTGGGCCCCGCCGACTGTCCTAAGATGTGTCGGCTGGCTTCCAGAGATGTGCACCTGCCGAAACCTTGAGGGGCAATTCCCCTCTGTCCCATAGGGGCACTAGGGGCGGGAAGGGACCCAGCGTCGTGGAAATGCTCATTATGCTGCAAGCTGCTGCAAAGCTTGGCCGGACGGGTCAGCAACCCAAAAGTCAGCCGCCAGAAGAAGGTGGGAGTAGGAGCCATTTAGGCAGCCAGGGACTGCCAAGAGCAGCCCTTTTCTTCAGTCCACCTGGCTTTTCAGGGAGAGTGGGACCCAAAATATCCTGCTCTGGTGCTGGAATGTTCCCACTGTGGGCGCCAGCTGGCCTTTCACTCATTGCCACGACCACGACACCAGTAGGACAGCCGACAGCCTTGCTTGTGTCCTGGCTGTGGCCTGGAGAAAGCAAGCATTCCGGGAGCTTGACTGTATGTAGGAGGGGCTCAGGCCCTCCCTCTTCTGCGGGGGCAGGCAGGGATGTTACGTCTGACTTCATGGGTCCCATTCTCTGGTGGCCTAGTGGCTGTGACACGTAGGGCTGTATGGTCAGCAGTTTGAGACTACCAGCCGCGCCTTGGGAGAAAGACAGGGCTTTCTACTCCTTTCAAGAGTTACAGAAACCCACAGGGGCAGCTCTGCCTTGGCACAATTCCCTGTGAGATGGAATTGCCTCCAGGGTGGTGAGTTTGGCTGGTTTTACCCCAACATTGTGAGCTGCTAGGGAGTCAGCCCTTTTGGCAGACCCAGGGAAACCCCAGACCAGGACAGGATGCTGCCCCACCCCCACCCTCAGATCAGATGGTGGGGACTCCTGGGGTTTTCATTGGCTGATATATAAATATATATATGTGTATTTATTTAAGGCCATTAGGCCTTCCTAATCTCAGTCTGGAAGCTGTGCTGAAACCTACTCGTCATTGTGGCAACACACAGGCCTCCACTGAAGGACGGGTGGTGGCTGCTCATGAGACGCAGTGACAGGGAATCGAACCCAGGCTTCTTGTATGGAAGACGAGGATCCTACCAGTGAACTACGTTTCTCCATTAATTAAAATGCATATATTGCAAGTACCTTGTAAGACATATAATCCAAGTTGAGTTCTATTTTTCTTTCGATTCCAAAGTGAAAGCCTTTTCATTGGCCCCTAAAAGTCTCCTAGCAACCCCCCAGCCTTGCATCTGTTGGAAAAGGGGCCACTAGACAGGGCACATAACCACTTCGGTTCTCGATCGGGAGTGCTATTGGGTGGTACTAATTTCTCGCCCCTAGCAAAGGTAGATGGGCTTCCGATAAGCGCTGTATTCTCCCAGTCCCTTGGGGGAGGATGTAGGCGGGCTTCCTGGCTCCCCGATCCGCATGGCCTTGCTCATGCCTTGGCTTTCCCTCCCAGGAACACCATGGAGGCGCTGCCTGCCTGCCTGCTCCGGGATGTGACCCAGGAGGCCCAGGGTGTAGCTGTCATCGGCATTGATGAAGGGCAGTTTGTAAGTCGCCTGGTCACTCTTCCTCATTGTCCCCTCTCTTCTGTTTCTCTTTCCTCTGCTGCCCTGGATGGCATCACTTCCATTTCTTTTCTTTTTGTAACGTTTTATTAGGGGCGCATACAACTCATCACAATCCATACATACAATTGTGTAAAACACATCCGTACATTCTTTGTCCTCATCATTTTCAAAGCATTTGCTCTTCAGTTAAGCCCTGGGCATCAGGTCCTCATTTTTTCCCCCTCCCTCCCCGCTCCCCGCCTCAGTCATGAGCCCTTGATAATTTATAAATTATTATTTTGTCATATCTTGCACTGTCTGACGTCTCCCTTCACCCCCTTTTCTGTTGTCCGTCCCCCAGGGAGGAGGTCACATGTAGATCCTTGTAATCAATTCCCTCTTTCCAACCCACTCTCCCTCTACCCTCCCAGTATCACCACTCACACCCCTGGTCCTGAAAGTATCATCTGCCCTGGATTCCCTGTGCCTCCAGCTCCTATCTGCCCCAGTGTACATCCTCTGCTCTATCCAGACTTGCAAGGTAGAATTCGGATCGTGATAGTTGGTGGGGCAAGGAAGCATTTAGGAACTGGAGGAAAGCTGTATTCTTCATCGGTGCTACATCGCACCCTGACTGACTCATCACTTCCATTTCTATTTTAATTAATTATCTTATATATGTATGTGGAAACAAGGTACGTGAACTTCCTTGAAGTAAGTGGGGTGTGAATGCTGCTTCCTGGTTCCAGTGTAGCTGTGTGGACCTTATTCTACCGTGCTGAAGAACACACAAGGTTCCTTTGATGGTGTGTCCGGAACTGAGACTTCTTGGAGTTCATGCATGGGGAGCGTTGTGTCTTGCTAGACCTGTGGTGTCTTTTGCTCGTTCCACATGGGTTTATTTTTCTTCTTGCTCAAGTGTGTCCTTTGGTAGCTCTCGCAGACAGCACGGGTGGGTGAGAAGGGCCCCTGGTCTTCCTGCTTGGTGTCTGGAAGTAGGCTTCCTATTGTTCTCTGCCGCTGCTTTGGGGACAGTGCCAGCAGGCATTGTTGCTGGCAGGGGCCACCATCCATCTGAGCATGGCGGGGCCTGTGCCCATGTGCTCCCAGGACGATGGGGCAGCAGCTTCGGGTCTGCCGTGTGGCGTTTGGTGTGCTTTTCATTACTCACCGCGGCCTGAGATCGAGGCAGCCGAGTCCTGTCAGCAGAGTGCCGAGTCCACTGAGAGTTGCGGCAGAAAGGAAACAGCTGCCCTTGAACGAGGACAGTGAGGTTGTTTCTTATGATTCAAACATGTTGTCGGGAAAGACTCAAGTGCTGCAGAAGAGGGTGCGTTCAGTCAAGTGGAGGGTCCGGAAAACAAGGGAGACCCCCCCTCCTCAGGGTGAGGCATTGGACGAGGGGACTTCCTGTGGGTAGCTGTGTAAGACCAGGCGAGGTGGGAGTGTGTCAGGGTCTGTACGTGGGGCAGATGACCAGAGCAAGATTGTCACATGAAGCAGAATGTGGTGGCGGGGTGGGAGGAAGGCTTACTAACAACTGGCGGGATGCAGATGACACACGGCCTTGCTTGTGGAAAGCGAGGGGCGCTTGGAGCTCCTTGCTGGCGAAGATCACTGCCGCTGGTGTGGATGACAGCGCCACAGGAAGCAAGCCAAGAGCCTCGCCACGGGCTGGGAGCGGCGGCAGGATGTGAGGATGCACACAGACTAACGGGAAGCCAGGGGTTTCCTTACTTGGATCCAACATCAAGACCCCTGGAAGCAGCAGTCAAGAAGTCAAGGAACACCTAACTTCTGCCCAAGACCTCTTCTTCAGAGGTGCTCAAAACAGAGATTTCCCCCAGAAAACACAGGTGTCTCCTTAACACGTGCAAGGACAGCCCTGGGGAAGGGTAGGTGCCCTTCTCTGAAGGAGCTAGCCAAGGTGCGGGACAGAGCTGAGCGGGGTTGGCAGCGACACTTGGAATTAGGGGGAGAACTGGGGGCTCAGCTGAGTTCTGTCTGGCAGGGTTGTGGCTCTGGTATCCTGGAAAGAGCAAGCGGGATCTTCCCAAGGCCCTGACATGGGGGGGGGGGCTGGCCTGGGGTTGGGGTCTGCCTTTGACTTCTACTTCGGTGTGGAAGGTTAGGAGCAGTGGTTGGCACCCAGGGTTGATTCTGTCCCCCAGACTCAAAATGCAAGCCTCCATGTCAGGGCTGGATGAAGGGGTGCTGCTGGCACCTGGGGCAGGGGTGCTGGTAAACACTGGGGAAGCAGTCCCCATGCCCGTGGTGCAGAGTGTGAGAGGCTGGAACCAGAGGACTGGGCTGGAAGCTGGGTGTTGAGTCCAGGAGGGAAGGTGTCTTTCCCCCCCCCGCCCGCCACCCCCAGCTTGCTGTGACCTCTCAGCATGGGTCCATACCCCTGCCCCATGTTTGGACTGCTGTCTGTCCCCTCGCTTTAGTCTTCAATCGCGTGGCTCAGACAGCCCCTCCCTGGGCTGGGGCTCCTGCTTTGCTGAGGCCGTCCTCCTTGCAGCCAGAGAACCACCCTAAGGCAATAGTTGCTTCAGGCGTGCGTGCTCCCGGTGCCTGGGAGACTTGTGCTGTGAGCTAGCCTCGGCTGGCCCCGTGGGCTGGTTTGGAGGACCGGGCCGTGGGTGGGGGGCTGAGGGCCCATGGGTGGGAGTGGCAGTGAGGGGACACTCACCCCTCTCCTGTGCTCCTTCCCTAGTTCCCCGACATTGTGGAGTTCAGCGAGGCCATGGCCAACACTGGGAAGACAGTGATTGTGGCTGCCCTGGATGGAACCTTCCAGAGGAAGGTGAGCAGTCTTGAAACCAGATCCAGGGAGCAGCGGGCACCACAGGGCCAGGCCCTCGGATGGTCGGCTCAAAGCCCCCTGGTGCTGCGGGGCGGGATCGAGCTGCTCAGCTCTCCGTCCACAGCTCTGAATGGGTAGGGGGACAGATGCCACCGCGAGGGGAGGCCAGGTCAGAGATTCCTGTGTGGCCGCCGCGAGGGGAGGCCAGGTCAGAGATTCCTGTGTGGCCGCTGGGCAGCCCGGGGTCATACTTACCTGCACTTTCCCTGCGGGGCCGGCAGGCCTTCGGGAACATCCTGAACCTAGTGCCGCTGGCCGAGAGCGTGGTGAAGCTGACCGCCGTGTGCATGGAGTGTTTCCGTGAGGCTGCCTACACCAAGAGGCTGGGTGCAGAGAAGGAGGTACTGCCCGCCTGGGTGGGCGTGAGGGAGGGGTGCCTAAAGACCAGGTTTAGAGAGGGCTGCTGCCTCTGCCTTGCGGGAGGTGGGGCACACACTGAGGACCATTCACACCAAGGTCCTGCTTCTGCCTTGGAGGATGGGGGCCAACTGAGAGCCTGTTCACAGCGACCCCGCCCCTCTGTCCCTGACAGGTGGAGGTGATCGGTGGGGCAGACAAGTATCACTCAGTATGCCGTCTCTGCTACTTCAAGAAGGCTCCCGGACAGGACAAGGAGAACTGCCCAGTGCCTGGGAGGCTGGGGGAGACGCCGGCCCGGAAGCTCTTTGCCCCCCAGCTTGGCCCACTGAGCCCCCTGCACCAGGGTTTCCCCATGATCGGGTCCTAGGGGTAGGAGGGGTGAGCTGATGTCAGGCTGGACACAGCTTCCCCTCCATGTGCCTCAACCCCTGGTTCCTCTGGCCGCCCCACCCGGGACTCCCCTTTCTTTCCAGAGAAGGCAGGGCCCCAGCCCTTGTGACAGGAGCCCGGGTCTTGTCCCCTCTGTGGCTTTTGCTGTGTGCCGGGCAGTCAGAATCCTGTTCCTGGCGCTCTCTGCCCCATGGAGAACCACATCCTCCCTCCACGCTGCCCTTGGGGGACAGCCCTCCTGCACTGAGACCAGTGTTCTCCAGGACTCTGACCCTCCACATGGGGCCTGCTGGGTTGTGGGCCCGAGGCTGCCCTGGCTTTTTAAAAGTAAGGCTGGGACTTGGTTGAGACTCTTGCATTGTTTGTCAAGTGAATGCCTAATAGTAAAATGAAAGTTAACCGGACCTGGAGTTGGGATGGGGCAGGACTCCCCAGACTGGGCTGTGGTCTGGCTTGAGGGCGGATTCCTGTTCCAGCTCTTTGGGCATCACTGAGACACCCCCAGGAAGTGGGTCCTGGAAGAGGAACCACCTGCCTGCCTGCTCTGCCTGGGTGGGTTTGGGGGCAGGATGGGTGACCGCCGCTGGCTGGAAAGATGATACTGCGAGCAGTGAGCTCAGGCAGCTGGGCCCCGGAGTCGGGTTTTGTTTGTGAGATGGACACTGGGCAGACGGCCCGGCCAGGAGGGCCATGCTGGGGTGGGGGTTGGGTGGTAGCTGGCATTGTGCCTGCCAGTGCTCTGAGGCAGCCTCCTTATCCCAGCTCCCTCTTGCCAGGCACCCTCCAGGCTGCTGGTTGTGTGGTCGAGGGCGACGTGTTGAAGTGAGTGAAGTGCTGGGCTATCAAATTAAAGGCAGGAGAGCTCTCGAGAAAGCTGGGCCAAGCTGAGGCCTTGGCCACCCACTGGGCAGTCCTACTGTCCTTCAGGGTCTGTACTGAGTCAGAATCCATGGTGCTGGGCAGTCATGTAGCTAAGCCATAACTAGGCCTGGGGACCCTCTGGAAGTGGGAATCTGGCATCAGGCAACACCCAACCTGTCGTTGGAAGAGCTTGGGGAGGTGGCTCTGTCTCTTCTCCCCCTGGGTTTTGAAACCGCAGTGGCCACTTGGACAGCTGCCTGTCAAACTTGGGGAAACGGGCTGGCTTCCGGGACTGAGCATTCCTGCAGATGACCAGCGCTTGTCCCGGGGCAGGCTGGGCTGTCCCATCTGTCTTTGGAAGGACTCTTGGCACTAAGCCCATGGGCCTGTGAGGACCCTTCACTGCCAGGGGAAGGTTGGGGGAGAGGCAGCCCCAGAAGAATGGCCCTGCTCATGCTGGGCAGTAATTTTAGGCTGTTGATGGAGGACAGTTGGAGGATTTTTGGAGGCCCCAGATTGAGGGGACCCTGGGGAGGGGGGGGTCAGTGGGGCAGTCTCGAGCCTCCAGAGTGCATGCCCAGTAGCTTCCCTGCCTGGAACACCAGGCTGAGACCCACACAGCAGCCGCCAAGAGTAAAAGAAAACAGTTTATTTCCTCCAAGAAGCCTGATCAACCATCCCAGGCAGGTGGTGCCCGGAGGCTCCCAGTGCAGTCAGAGGATCTGTGTGTACACACACTTCGGCAGAGTCAAGAGTCAAAGGATATTTACATAAAGCTGGGTGTTATTGGTCGGGCAAAGCCAGCTCCTGCAGTCGGGTAGGAGGCAAGGTAGGCACCAGTGTCTATATCTTCCCCCCTAGGTGGTGACCCAAGTCCAAAGCGAGCAGGCAAGGCAGTGGTGACCACAGCCCAGGGGACCATGCCCGCAGGATTAGGGCAGCAAACCTGAGTGAATAGAAAGGGGCTGGAGGCTCAGCGCAGCATCAGCTGGCAGGCCCCCTGTGAGGCAGCACCCCTCCCATCTTTGGCAGAGAACCCTGTTAGCTGGCCCAGGCTCAGCTACTTGGGGGCTAAGGCACGTGAGTCAGGTGGCAGGGAGGGAGGGGGCCACTGTCCTTCCAGCTCCTCCCCAAGGGAGCAGGGACATCAAAAGCAACCAAAACACAGCTAAAAAAACCCAAAACAACCACACCCCATAACCCTTGTCTAAAAAATGCCCTTGTGGAGTGAATGGGTGGGCAGCTGGGGCCTCCCTTCCCATGTATAGGTCTTAGCAGGGAGGCAGGGGGTCTCCAGCAGCCAGCACGAGAAATGTCCAGGATGGTGGGCAGGTGCCCCACTAAGTGCCCATAGCATTGCAGCAGCCGATTAGTACACAGGGGGCGGCTGGTACCCGTCGGGGGATGCCTCTGCGTTCTGGGTGAAGGGGGGTTGCTGGTAATTGTCGGCAGAGGCGGCAGGGTAGGGGGCGTAGACCGTGGTAGGGTCGGGTGTGGGGTCCACGTAGTTTTGGAGGAAGTCGTCCACTCCGGCCTTGTAACGCTGGTAGGCCAGCGAGGCCAGCACACCCTGCAAGGGACCAAGGTCTGGGCTAGGGGGCAGGCGAGGTCTCCCCAGCTCTCCGCCACCCCTCCATGCTTGAGGCCACCCGCGAGGCAGCCCACCTACCCAGGAGAAGATGGAGAAGAAGCTAAAGGCGATGGCTGCTCGCGGGGAGTCGGCGCCCACCAGCACATCCTTGGGGTTGGTGGCTGCCCACTGGTTGGTGAGGAAGCAGAAACCAACAAACCACAGGAAGGTCCAGAGAGCTGTCAGGAGAAGGGAGGCTCAGGGAGAGGCCTGGAGGCCGAAGCTCAAGGCCTGTGCAGCAGTCGAGGCTGCAGGGGCAGGCCCTCCACTCCTGCTCGCCCCGCAGGACATGTCACATGGAGGGCCTGGGACATACCTGAGAAAAGCAGGTCTCCGACGACCAGGTACTTGCGGTCAGTGGCATTGCTGATCTGGGGGAAGTAGACGTCCACTACAAAGAAGGCGGCACAGGCCAGGAAGGCCAGCACACCGACAGCCCCACCGTAGCGGCAGGCGTCCTCATTACGGTTGAACACGCAGTAGCTCTCGTCCGACCTGTGGCTGTTGCTGTAGCCCTCGCCGAAGATGCAAGCAAACACGATCAAAGCGAAGATCTGGGGGGATCGGGGGCATGTGGTCAGAGCAAGGGTCTCTCACGGGAGGATGAGGGCAAAGGGGAGGTGGTCTGGCAGGGTTCAGATGTGGAGAGCACAAAGGCAGGGGCCTGTGGTTGGAGAGGGTCCAGGTCTGGGGGGCATGCAGATGTGAGAACATGCGGTTGAGCAGGGTGAAGGCCTGGGGCGGCTGGTCAGGCACCACCAGAATTCCCACTTCCAGTGCTAGGCCTCTGGGTGCATGACCCAAGGCCAGGGGAGCTTCTGGAGTACCACCATTCACTCTGATCTCAGTCCTATCCCAGCCAGGCTGCCTAGGGGCTGGGGGACTGCCTGCCCTGCTGGCTGCCCCAAGTCTTCTTCAGCAGGAAGGGCAGCCCCCACCCCCAGCTTACTCCTACTTTAAGTTTGAAACGACAGGAGCCACCAAGTCAGGGAAGCCCAGATTTTAGTCTGGAACCCCACTAAGATCTGTATCACCACGGTAACAGCCACGCTCTGCCTGCCCGCCAGAGGGCAGTCTGCACCCTGAGCGCAATCCTGGGTCTGGGGTTCACCTTCAGGACCTGCTTCTGCTTCAAGGCGCCTCCGCAACCCCTCCAGCTGTTCCTGCTCCAGGCTGGCTAGAACCCCACTTGTCCAGCTTGCTTCCTTCAGGAACTTTGCACTCCCCAGCACCCACCAATTCCCAGGGCACCCCAGTTTCTCAACTGCACTCGGACCTGAAGGGGAGGAGTCCAGAAGCGGGAGGCCCCAGGGTCTCCAGCTACTAGGGTTATCAGCCCCGCCCACCCCGGCTCGTGGTGCACTCGCAAGCCCCGCCCCCAGTGGGGAGGAGCCGGAACTGGGCGACGCGGGTCGCCCGGTGCCGGGCAGACTCCTGGCACAGCTAACCAGCCAACACTGAGGGCACCTCCTTCCCCTACAGAGCCGGTCTGGGCCCAGTTCCTCGGAGAGGCGTCGAGGCCATGGCGAAATTCCTCATCCCAGGCAGGCTCCCTCGGCCGCCCCCCGCCCAAAGCAGCAGCTTTACCACGGAGGAGACGAACCCAAACCTGTTCGAAATGCCCACGGTAAACCCCGCAAGTCTGCTCCGCGAGCCGCCGCCCAACTCACGGGAAAAAGTCAATAAGCACTTATTTATTAACTAAGTAAAGCTCCCGCTTCCGCCTCTCGGGTCCAAGGTCACGAGCCCCCTGGTTCCCCCCACCCACCCAATCCGGTGCCGAGAGCCGGCTGGGTCAGCCGACCGGGGGTGAGAGGGAGACCCGTCTCGTCTCAGGGGTCCAGGCGCTTCGCTTTCACCGCCGCCGCCCCCCATGTTGCGCCGGAAAGCCCCTTCCCGGTGACTTCCCCAAGTGGGAGTCACGGCGTGCGGGCCACCTGTCCTGGAGTGGTCCCAAGCCCCTCCCACTGCCAGCAGGGCGGCGGGCCGACCTCCGGACACCACCCCGAGAGCGTGTGCGGAATCCGGAGTCTGGGGCCTAGAGGGGGATCGAACCTAGGCCCGGGGTGGCGGGGTCTGGGACCCGGAGCGGTCCGGATCTGGGACTGGGGACAGTCTGGAGCGGGGCGGGGGTGGTGGTTAGATGGCGGGAGTCCGGGCCTGGGAGGGCAAGTCTGGACACAGGGCGAGAGGACCGGGCCCGGGGGAAGGTGGCAGGGTCCTGGGTGAGGAGAGGCGCGACGCCGCCCGCCCGCCGCCCACGGGATCCCGGCCCGCGCGCGGCCCGCCACCTGTCGCGCCCGGAGGTCGGCGCGGGCCAGAGGGTACAGCCGCCTCCCCAGCTCCCTGGACCCCGCTCCCCGGCCGCCGCTCCCTCACCATGCACGCGGCGCGCGCCACCACCTGCGGCTGCGACAGGAAGCGCTGCAGGTCGAAGGAGCCGCCGGCCTTGGCCGCGCCGTAGGCCCCGCTCTCCATGTCGCCGTCGCTGTCGCTGCCGCCGCCGCCTTAGCCCAACGTCGAGAACCAACAGGGCAGGGCGGCTTCGGCCCCGCCCTCGAGAAGGGGGCGTGGCTAGCTGCCCAGGGACCGGGGCAAAGTGCTGGTCCCCGGAGTGGCGGGAACGCGGGGGGCAGGGACTCGCTGCCTGGAGAGCGCCTTGCCCACCCACCTCCGGGGAGGGTGGGGCGGGGTGGGGTGCTCCCCTCCCTCCCTCGCTGGCCTGCAGGCTGACCCAAAAAGGGCCGAGGTCTTCTGGTCACTCATTTTCTCTGGAGCTAAGCCTGGGGTCAAGTCCTGGACGCCCCCTGCCCCTCTTCTCTCCCCCAAATAAATTCACTACTATCAGTCAAGTTCAACTCATAGCGACCCTAAAGAGCGGAGTGGAACTGCCCTGGGGTGTTCTTTAAGGAAGTAGAGACCTCTTTCCCCGAAGGAGCGGCTGGTGGGTTGCAACAGCCCTTTGGTTTAACCATGGCTCCTCCACGGTCCCCCAAAGACTCCAGTTCTTCCTGGAGCCGCCGGGGTGGTCTGACTCCCCACTTCCAGGTTCCACGAGGGTGGGCAAGACAGGAAGTTCCCAGGGCGGCAGGCAGGCGGCACAGCTTCTACCCAAACCCAGCCTTCCCGTCCAGACAGGATCTGTCTCATAGCCGAGTTTAATCCAGTTTAATTACCAAAACGGTTGGAGAGTGGGGGTGGTTTCTCCAGGCGCCACAGGGCCTGGGAGGGAGGTGGGGGCGTTCAACACACTCTTTGCTAGTTTCTGGTGGGTTATGGAGTGGATGCAGGCCGGGGAGCCGGTCAGATGTGCACTGACCCGCTGGACCCAAGTAGCTGGGCCTTCACACACTGCCCCCACTCTAGTTCCCGCTTCCAGCTAGCCCCCTTGCCTGTACAGCCGCCCCCCACCCCCCAGGAAGTATGTCCATCCGTCACACAAATCCTTAGTGACAGTTGTGTGGATTCCCAGGCGCAGGGTCTGCCCTGTCCTAGCCCAGAGGTCCATGTGTCTGTCTGTAAGGTGAGCACCTGGGCTGTCCTGGGACTCTGCCCACTGTTCCTTCTGGTCACAACCTGGATGAGAGGTGTGGAGAGCCCGGTTAGGTCAGTGGCCACCCTTCCCAAGGCCCCCAGTTTTATGAAGCTGGGCACATCTGTGCCGAGGCAAGAATGAGGGCTGGGAGGCTGACTCACCCCACAAAACAAAGGGGGGGGCCTGAATCATCCTGAGGCCAGCGCTGGTCACGTGGCCAGTTTTGGTGCCCCATTTTATGGAGGGGACAACTGAGGCTCAGGAGGAGGAAGGACCCAGGTGAGGCAGGGTGGTGTCAAAAGCGGAATCCTGGGCAGCTCCAGCGAGCATCTCTGGGTGCCTCAGAAACCAAGCGGGTCCATGAAGCATGGCCACTGCCGCTCACCCGCCCGCAGCTGGAGCGAACAAGGTAAGGCACACACAGGCCCTCTGCCAGCAACACCAGGGGGTCTTCCCAGCCATGATGCAATGGCCTCAGGCGGAGGCCCAACCCCTGTCACCACCTGAGAGGGACTGGCCTGAGTGGCTCTCACCAGTGCAGCCCCTGTTCTCTCTGGACCTCACCAGGGACACAGGCCAGTCAGCTGACCATCACAGGGTGGGTGGCTGGGACCTTCGTCCCAGTCAGCCGAGTGTTTGGCACGCACTAGCTCATAGCCACACCCTGGGCAGCAGCCTGTCCTACTGCTCCCATCTGCCATGGGGAGCCCAGCCCAGCTTCACACATACCCTCCCCCACTTTCCCCCACTTCCTACCTGGCCCTTGAGGTCCAGCCCAGCATTCCAGAAGCCACAGCTGCAATGCAGGTGAGGCTGCCAGCCAACACCAAGATGGGGCCCTGGGGCAGCTCTCCTGTGGAGGTGGGGTCAGGATGGTCAGGTTGAGTGTCCCCATTAGGGAGGCACAGGATGGACCTGGGTCTCCTAGTCCTCTGACCCAAAGACTCACCACCTCCCACCAACCTGCCCCCAGATTCTGGAGGGGATGTGCGGAAGTGACCACCTCCCACTGTAAAATAGCCAGCTTACCTCAGAGCCCAGGGGCCCCTCACCTGGTGGCAGCAGCGTGAGGGCGCTGGCCTGGACGCTGACGCTGTTTTCTGCCTGGCACTGCAGCCAGGCTGGCCTCCCAGCCAGCGGGAAGGAGAAGTTGGCAGGCTCCCCGTGGGGAGGTCTCTGCTGGCTGTGGATGTGTCCGTCCTTTCCAACCAGGCTGTAGGTCACAGGTGGGCTGCCCGAGGACACCCGGCAGGTCACTTCCACCCTGGGGCCAGACCCATCATCCACCAAGGTAAAGTTGGCCTCAGGCTGGGACACTGGCTCTGGCAGGGTGGGAGAGGGTCGCAGAGACATGGCCAAAGTTTTTTCACATGAGCCCCAGGCAGCCTTCTGGGTTACAACCTCCACCTCTGCCTGGTGGTAGTAGTGTGCCATCCAGTCAGTTCTGATTCAGTGGCCCTACTCACTGGCATCTAGTCGATGCCAACTCACAGCGACCCTCCCTATAGGTCAGGGTAGAAATGCCCCAGTGGGTTTCTGAGACTGTGACTCTTCCTGGGAGTAGAAAGCCTTGTCTTCACCCATGGAGCAGCTGGTGGTTTTGACCCATTGACCTTGTGGTTAGCACCCCTACACATATCTACTACGCCACCACTGTACTCTGTACTCTGTCCCGTGGACCGCTCCACATCCTCATTGGCTGGAGGGCAGTGGCTTTTGTTGGGGGCCATCTTCACGGGAACAGATGGATGGGCTGCATGGGGTCACATCCCCAGCCTTCTGGGGAGCAGCCAGGGGCTTCGCCGTTGCGCCACCAGGGTCCCTGACTTGTGGAATGTTCCACACAATTCCACGCGTGGCTCTGTCCTTTTGTAGGTCGGGTTTCCAGGTGCCCGATCTAGCTGAATCTGCATTCTGTACAGAGCATGAGTCACTGTTGGATATAAGGACTCCCTCCCTGGGGCAGAGCCTGGCCACCTTATCTATATTCTTCCAGTCTGGTCTTGGTCCCTTCTGCTGGCATGCATAGACCCTCAAGACAAGGAGGGTCAGAAGATTCTAGAATGTGCCCTCTCCCCAGCCTTTAATGGCAGGCTCAGATCCTAACCACCTCTTGTTGTGTGTTGACCACCCTCTAAATGTTCCTTAAGGAGCTCGGGGGTGGGTACCTATGAGTTGGATTTCTATGGGAAACAGAACTGGGAAAAGTGCGGATAATCTGTCAACATCCAAAGGTGAAGGGATCTGGGAGGCCGGGGCTCCCAGTGGAGCGAACCTTCACGTTCATGGGCTGAAGATCCACCCACTCACATTCCCCTAAGTAGAAGTCATTCCCCTCAAGCCCCCCATGATAATGCCAATTAAAAAAATCATTTTATTGGGTTTTTTTTTTTTTGGATAATGCCAATTTTAAGGTGCTGTTTGCTAACATGGTCACTGACTATATTCTTGAAGGTCAACTGCTGAAGGCTATCTGCCTGAAGGTTGTCCGCCATCAAAAGCAATCAGACCCGATTGTCTATCCCACCCTAGATACAACCCACTCCCTCTGATAAGGATCCTGGATTCGGTCCCCTGTGAAAGAGCTCAAAGACATCTAAGGGTAACCCACTCAGGACAACCAAGGTTAGGCTGCCAGCCTCTCTCTGGAGTCCGCCCCTCTTCTTGGGGTGTACCCTCCTGTGCTGGTGTGTCTAATACATCTCCTTCCTCTTACATCAGCGGTGACCTGTGATTAGAGGGCTTGCATGGAAACTCACTTGGATCACACAGCTTGCTTTGGTGTGAATTCTCTCAGCTTGCGAAGCCAAGAACTGAGGTGTAGCCCACTGCAGGAGCCTAACAGTACCGCAACCCACGGCCTTCTTTCCTCCTCTGTCCATCTGTCCAGCTGGCTTCGTCCTTCTCCATCGCTGCCTTTGGCCTCCCCCCTCTTAAGATCTCTGCATTTCTTTATTTTATTATCCCTCTGGGTATCTCTCTCTGCGCCCCACCCCCACGGTCTCCATTTATGACTGTCTCTGTCCTCATCTCTATCCACCCTTACTCCCACCCTTTGTCCTGTCACACACCTCAATCAATAGCCCCCCCAAAAATCCACAATATTAGAAGTGCTCGCGCGCCCCGAGAGTACATAGGATGATGAGAACACTCCCTCTGTGCTTGGATGGAGCCGGCTCCTGAAGCCATGACGGAGGTGAGCCCTTGCATTGCTTTATCTTGTCTGATGCCTTTCATTTACCCCTCAATTACACAACCGCCCCCTTGGACCCGAGGCTGGTCCCCCACAGGCCGCTAACACCAAAGCCAGAAGTTCGAAACCACAAGCTACTCCTTGGCAGACAGGTGAGGGTTTCCAGTCCCTTAAAGACTTAGTCTAGGAAACCGAACTCTATCCTGCCCTATGGTGTCTGTAGGAGTCAGAATTGACTCAGCAGCAGTGAGTGTGTGTGTGTGTGTGTGTGCGCGCGCCATAACCTTTTCCACCCACCATGGCTTACTGTCTTGGATATCTGACTATTCTCTTTGTATTCAGGAGCTTGGGTGACGCAGAGGTTTGGGCACGAGCTGCTAATAGAAAGGTCAATGGTTCAGGCCCACTAGCCACTCCTTTGCAGAACAATGCTGTCTCTGCAGCCCTCTGGGGCAGGTCTCCTCCACCCCATAGGCTCGGGTGGGTCTTTGTACCACCATTCGAAACCAACTGGGCAGCAGTGGATTTGTTGGATATTTTTGTTTTGTTTTATTTTATTATCCTTTTTGGGGGGGTAAAGAAACTTGAGTCTCAGAGTGGGCTTACTAACCTGAGACTCCAAGGGCAGTGAGTGTAGGGATTTGATCCCTTGACTCCCTGGCTTCACCTCCATGTGCTCTTGGGGTCAGGCAGGGATGGGTCCTGGGTGCAAAGACCCACTGCAGAAGGGACAGGGAGGAGCAGGGAGTGGGCTGGGGGTTCGAAAGCAGCCTTTGTTACTTGTAGGTCAAGAGGCCCAGGAAACTTTCCTAACTGCCTTGCCATTTCTCTTCCAGGCCCCACCCACTGGGTGTCGAAGATTACATGAGTTAAGGAACCAAGGAGGTTTGTGGTCTGAGGTTGGTCAGCAGCGCTAAGCGGATCCCTAATTCTATCCCCCACCATCAGGTCACTTCCGCACTCTGTTCCTTTGCATGTTTCTCTCAGCCCCTCAACTGCCTGCTGGCCCCAGGGGTGGGGGTGGTGGAAGCTGGGGTGGCAGCCCCCTGGGGCTACCCTCTATGGGACCCTGGATGACCTTGTCCTTATCTCCACTCCCAAGAGCCTATCAGCCTTGCCCTCTGTCCCTCCATCCCCTAGTGCACACCCTCCCCCCCACTCCCACCATACTCACTGGTCCAAAGCTCCCAATACATCTGCAGCCTGGCACTGGTGGCCCTGGTCCCCGAGGGGAGGGGCACCTGGCAGGAGTACGTGAGCAGGTCTGGCCGGGACTTGAGTGTGATGTTGATACTGAAGAAGGCTGGGTCGCTGGTCCTCACCACCTTCTTGGCCACCTCGACGTCCCGGCTCCCCCACAGGGTGTAGGTGACAGGCGGGGGCACATTCGGAGAGTGACACTTAATAAGAATCAGGCGGCCTTTGGGGAAAATCTCTAGGACCTTGTAGTCAATGACGATGTCAGGGGTCCCTTGGGGGGGGAGACGAAAAAAACCACCAGGAATTAAGCTCCTTAAGGAGACACTAAAGATAGTCAGTACCAAGCCAGACGCCCTGCCCCCCAGTCGATGCCCACAGGGGAGAACTGCTCCTGCGGGCTTCCAAGAGGGTGACGCTTGACGGGAGTAGAAAGCCTTACCTACCCAGTGACGCAGTGGTGCGTGTTGGGCCGAAACCAGCACCCCCTGCTCCATCTGCAGGAGAGAGAGGACATTCCGACTCCCCTGAGTTCTACCCTGTCCTCTAGGCTCGCCACGAGATGGCCTGCGTCCGTAAAGGCTGTGGGTTTGGATTTGCGCTCATGTTGCTGCTCTCCTGCACCGAGCAGGAGGCCCTTTTCTGAGTCCATGCACTTTGGAGTGCACCCCCAAACAGAGACGGGGACAGGTCTTGGTGTGTACATCTTCACGGCAGCCAGAGGAGGAAACCGCCTAACTGCCCAGCCACAGAGGCCAGATAAACACAGTGTGGAGGATCACCCAGCCAACAGGAAATTCGTTTCGACCCGTGCTGCCAACCAGGCCCTGTATCACTCTGGCCTTTGGCTGACAGTGGCATGTGTGCGTGCGTGTGTGCATGGCTGTGGCCTGGGAAGCTGTGCCACCAGTCTTTCAAATCCCAGCAGGGTTGCCCTTGCCCCGCCCCAAGGTGGGCAGGTTTCAGCAGAGCTTCCAGGCGCCGACAGATTAGGAAGAAAGGCCTGGCCACCTCCGTCTACAAATTAGCAAGGCGGCTGGTGGGTTTGAACCTGTTCTCAGTGGGGCACTTCAACCACTGCACCAGCAATGCCTTTCCCTGCACTTCTGCCCAGGTCCTCAGTTACAACCCCAATGGATGGCGAGTGCCGAGTCCCACCAGCGACCCTGAAAGCGCCCGTGGGCCAGACCACACTTCCTTCTGCAGTGCATGAGGCCCCCAAGTGACCCCGTGGGGCAGAGGACAATTCACAGCCAGAGAGCCCAGCCAGGCTACAGGGCCAGGGCCACCGCTGCCAACTATCTCCTCCTCGCTCCCCCTTCCCCACCTCCCTGGTGGTCCTGCTTCCCTCTTGAAGAAGAAAGACAATTACTAAGCCAAAACAAACAAACAGGTTTCCATACAGACTCTTTTGATTGGAAGAATATGAAGCGGGGTGTGCGGCATTTGTAGACCGCTGCAAGAATTCCAGGAGGCCTGTTGGTGCCGTGGCTATGCGGAGGGTTGCTTCCTACAAGGCCGGCAGTTCAAAACCACCAGCTTTTCCTTGGAAGAAAGATGAGTCCTTCCACTCCGCTCTGTGGAGTTAGTGTCTTACAATCTCGGCAATCCACAGGGTTTTACTCTAAAACCCACAGCATTTTACTCTGTCCCCTAAGGGTCCCTAAGGAGCCTGGTGTAGTGCTGGTGTGGAGGGCTGTGATCCAGTGTCAGCAGTTCAAAACCGCCAGCAGCTTCTCAGGAGAAAGACTGGGCTTTCTACTCCAGTGAACAGTTAGTCTTGGGAACCCACAGGGGGCCGCTGTGAGTCAGCACTGACTCATGGCAGTGACTTATCATGTCCCTAAGAGTTGGAATCCACTTGATGCCAGTGAGCTCAATTGGTTGTTTGTTATCAAGCAGCCAATGGATGCTGCCCACCTTGAGGTCTCTTCCTGCCCCAAAGGGTCTTTGGAGCCAGAACCCTGCCTCCACAAGGGGGAAATGGGGACCCCGGGTCAAAATGTGATTACATGCACACACACATGCACATGCACAATACATACGTGCACCAACACATCAAGGAGCTTCTAAAACTCAGAAAAATGTCAATGAAGGAAAATGACATTTTCCCAAACTTTTTGAAGGTGATATAGACACATATATACACGCACATGTATGTATACACACGATATACATACATGTACATATATATGTATGTAAATTTATAAACCAAACCCCTACTGGTATCGAGTTGATTCTGACTCATAGCGACCCAGTACAGTGCAGGGAGATGAGGTCCCGGAAAAACACACACACACACACACACACACACACACACACACAGATCAAGTCCATTCTGATTCATAGTAACTTTAAAAATTAATATTTTATTTTTTTCGAAATCATAGTCGGGCAGAGTAGGCCTATTCCTTAGGGTTCCCAAGATGGTCAGTCCATCTTTCTGGGTGCTTCCGACAACCTCATCTTTCTCCCGAGACGGGAGGAGTGATGGGTAGGGCTGAACCCCTCAGCAGCCTCACGTTTAGCCCACTCTCTTCCCCCCACCCCCCTCCCCCTGTGTGTGTGTGTGTGGGGGGGGTGAGCTCCCTTTGAGAAGGGAAGAGGCCCCCACCTGGGAAAGTGAAAAGACAGCCGGCCCTTGGGCCGTGGCAGCTGGTTTGCAGACAGCGGGCGCACACAGAGAGACAGGGAAGGCCTCGGGGAGGTGGGCGGACACAGTGGCTGCCACGACGGGCGCCCCCCTCAGCCATTGTGAGGACGGGCAGTGTTGCCCTCTGTCGCGCACAGGGTCGCTATGGGTTGGAAACAACTCGAAGGCACATGGCCATGGGTCACCCCGACTGCTTTGGTGGGAGGCCACGCCGGTGGACAGCCTCGGACACCCTGTCCAGTGGGGTGTTGGGAGCCGGCACCCACGGCAAAACAGTGGGCCGCTTTGGTTTCAAAACAGATCAACAGCCCTTTCTTCCTAGGCGCCAAGAGAGGCAAGTTCCAACCACAACCTCGGACCAGAGCGGAGCCCTGGGTTTCTCTCCCGCAAGCCACCCCCCCCAGGTCCCTGCCCCCACCGCACTGGGCACTCGTGGGGGCAAGGACTACTGTTCTCTCTGCACCTGGGGTCCCCTGGGTGGGGGGGCCTCTCCTTAAATGAATACCTTGCGTGAGTGAATGACTCATGGCTGGTCTCAGGGGGTTTCTTTAGTTGGGCTGCCAGACACTGCCCGCCTTCCCCCGCCCCCAAAGAGGGCTTATTTTTAAAGCGAATGAGGAAATGAGAGTGAAACTGCGTCACCAGGGCCGTCCCTCTCCTTTCAGCGGAACAGAGGGTGGAGACCTGGGAAGGGGTCTGGCCGGGATGGGGCAAGGCGGAGGAGAAGGGACCACTCATGGTCACCTGGAGGGACGGAAGTGGGGCTCAGAGAAGGGCGGGGACAGAAACGGAGAGAACGCTGCCTCTCCTGCCCTCTTGCGGCCGCGTCCAGCAGCGCAGCCTGGAGGTCCCCTGTCCCCTAATGCTTTCGGTTGGGAACCACAAGGCCAGCGGTTGGAAACCACCAGCCGCCGCTCCGCAGGAGAGCCCGGGGCTTTCTACTCCCCTAAGGAATTACCGTTTGGGAAACCCACAGGGGAGGTTCTATTGGATCGCTTTGAGTTGTAATCGACTCCATGGCAGTGAATCATTTTTTTTTTTTTTATGGCAGTGAATCTTAAGGCGACCCTCAACTTCCCCTTCCCCCACTGCTCTCCTCCTCCGTGACCACACCCTCCAGGCAGGGCAGATCAGGGGCCCACCTAGGTAGGACCTGCCCTCCCCTCCCCTACCTTCTACCATATATAGATTTGTTCCCCTCCCCCAGGGCCCTGCAGGGTTTGAAGTCAGTTCCAGAAGTGGGGATTGCCTGACATCAGGACCACCCCTCTGCCTGCCTTCTTCAGCCTCTTACCCAGGCAAAGCCTGCACAGGGAGGGCCTCTGACATCAGGACTCCCACCCCCACCTTGCGGCTTACTCACCTTCTCCCTGGTCCTTGGAGAAGCTGCTGGTAGCTGTAGGAGAGGGGGGCTGGTAAGAGAGGGGGGCTGCTGACAGCCCAGAGAGCCCCCCCACCGAGCCCAGGCCTCCACCAGTGTTTTACAGCCAAGCTCCATGGTGTAGGGCATTTGGGCCCATTTTCCAGATGAATATGTAGTGACTCAGAGAGGCTGGGCAGAAACAAGCTTCAAATGCAAGGCTACTGCCCACATCTGCCTGGGACATGAACACCCACTCTCGTGATCCCTAGCACCCCTCTCCTAAGCCCACCTCCTCAAAGTCCTGCAGCAGTCCCTCCCATGAAGACCTCCCCACCCTCTCAGGCTCACCAAGAGTGGCCAAACAGCACAAGAGAAGGAGTCTCATGATCCTGCTGGTATGGCCACTGCTCAGGCTCCCCGGGGCTTCCCAGCTCCTGGCTTCTTCCCTGTTGGGGCCCCTAGGTGCTGGGGCCCCCAGAATGGTGTCTGTGCCTGGGAGATAACCCAGAGACAGGGGCCAGGCCTCTGCTCCCCGGCTGAGCCCTGAGCACCCCTCCCCCCCAGCTCCTCCAGTTCCCCCCCTCCAAGACCTGGGCCGCAGGCCAGTTCAGGGCCACAGGAAACCTGGACACATCACAGCCATCCACATCACAGCCTATTTGGTCAGACAGCCCCAGAACCTGGGTCTAAGGCCAGTCTGGGACAACAGGACACCCAGACACAACACAGCCTGTGTGGTGGCCTGCAGCCACGCTAACAGTCTGGGGAGAAGAGTGTAAATGAGGCCTCTCAGCTCAGAAACCTCAGAACGGGCAGGAGCCGTGGGGCAGGGGGCTAGGCCAGCCAGAGACTGACCGTCAGAGTACCAGAGCAGAGAGCAGAGGGAGTGGGCCGTGGGCCCTGGCCCCTGCCTGCCCATTTGAGTAGCCTGACTCCTCATGCCCAGGTCAGGTGGCTGCTGCACCAGCCAGCTGTCTCTGGCCAACCTCAGTTACCCTGTGCGGGGACTACTTATTGGGAAAATGTTCCCACCCCCTAGATAACTACCTGCTTCCAATTGGGGTAGCCTTCTCCCTAGTAGACTTGCCTCTCAGCCACCCCCTACTTCGGTGCAGGTGTAGTAAAGGCTGAACTGTGGCCTGTCTAGCCACACAGCCTTTACTTCTCTGGCACTCCACACGAAGGTGTGAGATTATGCTAATGAAGTGCTGTGGCCCACCAAGGGGACTGGATGGTTTGCTAATAATGTTAACCACGTGCACTGCACCCTTGCTGGGTGGGACCATGCTGGGTAGGAACACTACTAAGGGGCTTGGTCTGTAGTGCCATCCCACTGGGGTTAAAGTGAACCATCCCAGAGGAGGAGAGAGACCTCAGGACCACCAAGAAAGGAGAGCCAGAAGTAGAACATGTCCTTTGGCCTCAGGATGCCTGTACTGAGAATTCTTTAATTTAATAAATCTTTTTATCGGGGCTCATACAACTCTTATCACAATCCATATATACATCAATTGAGTAAAGCACCCTATACATTCGTTGCCCTCATCATTCTCAAAATTCGCCTTCTACTTGGGTTCCTGGAATCTGCTCATTTTCTTTTTCTCCTCCCCTCCCTCCCTGCTCCCCTGAGAATTTTTTTGACCAAGGAGTGAAAAAGAGATAGCGGGGGTTGGAGAAAGAGAGAGAGACATCAGCCGCACAGAAATCTGAGACCAGCCAGAGTTGCTGCACCAGGTTACCCACTATGGAGCAAGCTAGTTGGGTGCCTTCAGGCAGAAGACTTGCTGGTGGAGTAGGGAGCCTCCGGGCACTTATTGGTAGATCTAAAGAATTTTAAAACAGTTGTTCAAATAGACTAGAGGCCCAGGGGCTATGGGGCATGGATGAGAAGAAGCCATACCAACTAAAGAACTGTGTCCTGAGTTTCTGATCCTGAAATGTAACCTGCTACTTAATAAGCCCTGTCGTCATTAGTGTGGCCACTGGAACAAACAATGGAGTGTAACCCAGAAGAGTCCGGTGGGAGGGACAGTGGGTATCAGAAATGGTAAAGGCTTGGAGGATGGAGCTGTGTATTTGACCTCTGCCTCGTAGGCATCCTTTCAGGCTGATGCTGATTCTCTCCCTCATTATGGTAGAGGTGGTCAGGTGTCTCTGTCGCACCAGTTTTACACTCACCCCCACCCTTGGTGCCCACGGACCCATGCAGGAACAGAAACCTGACTCAGGACCCCTACTCGGTTCTTCTCAGGAGGCCCGGCGGAGGTCTGAGAAGTCTGTGAGCAGTCTACCAGGCAGCAGGGTCCCCTTGCTCACCAGGGGCTCAAGCCAGCTCCATCACTTCCCACTCCCACTCCTGACGCTCAAGCTGGGAATAGACTCGGTGCCCCCGCTCTGTGCCGCTCACTTCTCCCATCTTAATCCTCGAGTGCAGCTCTTACACAAGTACTACAAGGGGGTGGCTTTCACAAACAGATCTGGGTTTTCTCAGATTAGAGGACATGTCACCAGCTCCAGGGGCAGGCTTTCTGTGCCCCTTCTGGGGTAGGTCTTAGGCTCTCTTCAGCTTCTGCTCTCCTAGGTGAACACCCTGTGGCCTGGCACCAGCACTTTCCTCCCTCTGTTCTGCTGGCCTGCTCAGTTGGCTTCTTTCTATCTCAGAAGAGCGGGGTTTAAGGAAGACACTCCCTGGGTTATTACGAGTTGGGCTGCTAACCACAAGGTTAGTGGTTCAAACCCACCAGCTGCTCTGAGGGAGAAAGACAAGGCTTTTTACTCCCATGAAGTCTGTCTCAGAACCCCCCTGGAAGCTGAAGCTGGCCAGGTCTTTGAGAGTGGGATGAAGCAGTCCTGGGCCCCCAGACCAAGGTGGCCAGCAGATCCGCCCCATTCCCCCAGGACCTGGTCCCTCGAGGGTCTTGCAGTTTCCCAGGGGTACCCTGGGTGCTGCCTGGCCTCCCCACAGACAGCTCTTCAACCAGGCTGCCTGGGAGAATGGCCTAAAAACATCCGGGTGCCTGGCTGCACCCATCGTGGTGGCATAGCTGGGTGGTGCAGCTTCTGGAAGTTTCCGGGAGTGGTGCCAGTCTGTGAACCAGATTTAAAGGCACAGGCAGGCAGTTTGGCAAGGGCTCCTGCTCAGCTTGGAAATCAGGTGGCCGCTGTAGCCACCTCCCAGCCTCTCCTTTTGGCCTTGAGTGCTGTGTCTCATCCCCTGGCGAGTTACCCCCCACCCGAATATACACACTGTCCCTGCAGTTCAGATGTACCATCAGGAGGCGAGTGGCCCAGCTCTCAGATAAGGGCGGTGGGGGAGGAGTCCAGACAGGGAGGATGGAGTTCAAAACCCCAGCTATGTTCTTTCGGACCCTGAAATCCTAGGTCCACCACTTAACCTTCCGACCTTCCAGGGGGACCAATTTCCTCATATTAAAGTAGGGCTCCCCCCACACCTGTCCATCGTGTGTGTGGTACGTCCCATTGTGGTATGTTGTGGTGAAGTCTAAAGCAACCAAGGCACATGGGTTCTGTAGTTCTCCAGATGAAGATGAGGAAGGCAGGCCTAGTGAGCTACTTCTGAAAATGAGCCAAGATGCTCTGATGTGATGCTGGAAAGTATCCTGGGTTAGAGATGCACAGTTGCTGCCGCCGCCATAGACTGGGGCTCGCCTTAACAGTGGTGCAGAGCCCTGAAGTGGGTACCTGTGTTGTCCTGGTCACCAGGATTCAGAGTTCACTAGATGGCAGTTGGTAGCAGAGAAGGCACCACAGGAGGCTAACTCACTGCTGGGCGGGATTCTGAGACTGTAGCTCTTTATGGGAGTAGAAAGCCTCATCTTCCTTCTGAGGAATGCCTGGTGGTTTCGAACTGTTAACCTTGTGCTTAGCAGCCCAACATATAGCCTACTACAGGAGGTTGGGAAGAATTAAACAGGAGAAAGAACCCCTCCCACAGGGAATGGTTGTTGGCATGGTTACCTGGGAGTGGGCTCAAAGCTATTGTGCAGGAAAAAAAACTGTCCCCAGTGTTTTCCAAGCCCTGACCTTTCCAGAAGCCGGTTAGTCACCAAAGCTCCATGGGGCTCCTTCCCCAAGAAGAGGTCTCTAAACGTCAGTAACCAACTTCCATGTAGTTATAAATAAAATGCATTCATGGAGAACTCTATCACTACATTATAAAACATTCACAGAAAAAATCGATGCCTGAAAGGATCGAGATAGAAGCAAATTGAAGTCCTTATTTCCTTCTGGCAGCTCCAGAGTGGGTGCGCACCTCAGCAGGGACCAGGCTATGGGCCCCAGATCCCCGAGATGGTACCCAGCGGCCTGGTGTGTGGGCCCAGGCAGCGGCAGGCTCTTGGCTATGGCTCCACGGTGCTGGGGTAGCGGAATCTGCAGACTGGAACGGGACTTCTGTGTGGTCCGGGGCTGTGAGAATGTATCCCTGCTGGATGCCCCAGGGAGGATCCCAGCCAGGGGGACCTGGGGCCCGGGGAACCAGGGCACGGGAATCCTGGGCAGAAGGAGCGCGGGCGCGAGGCTCCTCCGGGGCGAGGGAACTCGGGCCCCGGAGAGTCTATGGGACCTGACTCAGAGAGCAGCCTTGACAGGTCCTCCACCAGATGCCACTTATCCTTGACTTGCTGCAGGGGAGCAAGCATGTGCATTGAGAGTTGGATTGAGGCTCAGGGCTAGGCCGAAGCCCCGCCCCCAGGAGGCGGCCCCTCCCACTAGCTGAGGTTTGTTTCCGCCCCACCCCTGTCACTCCAAAACCACATCCACGGAGAGGCATCTTGAGGCCACGCCCCGGAGCTGTCCATGCAAATTTTCATCCGTTCCCCCCACCCACACCACTCCCCCAAGCTGTGCCCTATCATCAGTCCCGCCCCTGCCCACAGGCCCCACCCCAGAGCTCAGCGCCAAGCTCCTCCCTCCAGACCACGCCTCCACACTGAGACCACGCCCCAAGAAGTTCTGCCCCACCCATGGACACTCACCCACAACAGCTGCTTCCGGAGCTCCTGGATGGCCTGGGCGTTGGCTTGGGACTGGGAGACGCAAGCGGTCAGGACAAGGCTTGGGGCAGACGTGGGAGCGAAGGTCATACAGCAGATCACAGGCGCCCTCCTTCCTTCCCGCCACCCCCCACCACGGTGTCTGCTGATAGGCCCCAAAGGGTCCCGTTTCATTTCTCCCAGGAGGTCCTCTCTCCTCTCATCAGGCCAGGTGGACCCCGGGAGGCTACCCAAAGATGGTTTAGGTGGATCCGCACCACATCCAGAAAGGAGGCCCCCTGATCCCTGGCAGGCACCTGAGCAGGAGGAGGAGCGGGAAGCTGAAGGCGTGGGAGCCGAGGTAGTGGAGTGTGCGCTGGCCGACCAGAGGGAGGCGGAGGGCCACCAGCTCCGGGACCACCTGCCAGGGGGCCGAGTAGGCGCCGAAGAGGCCGCAATCCCAGGAAGAATGGATGCTGGGGAGGGGACCAAGCGGAGGGAAGCATCAGGGCAGGAGCTTGCTCCGCCTACCGCACTCAGTACTCCTCTTGCCCATCCCAGACCCCACCCACCACCCTCCAGGCCACGCCCCCATCATGCTGAGTACTCCTCCTACCCATCCTAGGCCCCGCCCACTTCTCTGTAGCCTGGGCCCGCCCTTACCTGGTGATCACATAGCCCAGGGGCAGCACGGCCAGGAGCAGGCCCAGGAGGAGGACCAGCTGGAAGAAGAAGGTGGAGCTGGAGGCACGGAAGAGTCTCGGGGAAGTCCTGGAATTCCTCAGGAGAGTGTACTGGTGGGGCAGGCAGCAGCAGGGAGGCCATGAAGACTCCAAGCCAGAGATGTGGGTACCCCAGCTTTGCCCGACCGACCGACCCCTGTGCCCCGTCAGCTCCCTCCCAGACCCAGACCCTGCTGCCCCCAATGCTCACCTTCTTAATGTAGAAGGTGAGGAAGATGAAGATGGTGTTGAGCAGGGGCAGCAGCGGGCAGTAGAAGAGGCCCATCCAGGTGACTGTCTGCCCTGCCACGATGTCCAGCACATTTTTGGGGACCAGGAACTCCTCCCGGTCCAGCCAGGCCCAAAACCGGCCAGAGAGCCGATCTACCAGCAGCCTATAGAGGGAAAGTCCAGTGTGTGTGGACCACCTGAGCCTTGGCTGTGGCTCCTGCCACATGCCATGTCCCCTTGTGCCTCAGGGCGCCCCCCAAGGTTACCTGCGAGGCAGGGTGACCAGGAAAGTGAATGCCACCATGAGGAGGAAGTTGAAGATGCTGAGTTTGTAGAACTCCTCCCCGACAGAGTTCTCCCAGCACTGGGGTGGTGGTGGGGGCGTGGAATAGACGGGAGCAAAGGAAGAGGAGAGTCACCACTGATGGTGCAGGCCTCCCCCTCCCCACCCCCTGGGGGGCTTCCCAGAGAACAAGAAGATCTGGAGCAAGGCTGCTGCCCCCACAGCTCTACTGAGAGATGGACAGTGGCCCCCCAGAGGTGCTCTGTGGGGGAGCTGGGCCTGAAGCTGACTCAGGTGGGACAAAGAGACAGAGTGGGACAGAAGGGTAGGGCCCCAGAGTGGGACAGAAGGGTAGGGCCCAGCGGAGCCAGCCACCTGGTAATCACAGGCATTGTAGCCGTAGGACTTGCAGCTGGTTGTGTTGCGGCCCAAGCACAGCACGGTCTGGCCCAGCGAGAAGGAGAATATGCCCAGGCTGGTCAGCTTCAGCACCACACACCTGGAGGTGGGCGGCCACCATCAGTCCCTGTCTGCCCTCTCAGCCAAGGCTCCCAAAGTCTATTCCCCAGGACCCTGGCCTCCAAAGTTTCCTGTTTCGACATCAAATTTACAAGATACTGGCTGGGCTGGCTGGCCTCTCCCTACCCACCTTCTGGAGACCCACAGACTCACAAGTAGGGAGAGATCATAGCCCTCAAACTCCTGGGGGCGGTTCTATTCTGCACGGAAGGGTCCCATGACGCAGGACTGGCAGCCAATGGCCAGAAAGACATGTGCTTTTACGCAACTTATCGATGACATGAGATCATGATACCCCTGGTCCTTTACTGCCAGTTGACATCTGCACTCCCCCTCCCCCGCCCTGTGCACCCCATGGTGACCTCTGACCTCCTGCCTGGAGGGCCTAGTGAAGGCACAGCTGGGCCCTGTGGGTGAGGGGTGAGGTGCTGTTTTCAGTACAGAACTGGACCACCCAGGGAGTCCTCTTTGGAGGCTGCTCCTGCCCCAGGCCCGTGTTCTAGAAGAGTCTGCCTGCCTTGCCTCAGGTCTGGAGCTGAATGATAGGAGTTTCCCAGCTCTGGGGCCCCTGGGTACACACTCCTCCTCACACATCACCAGCCCTGCCCCTGCCCCCCCGCCCCCCCACCCAGGGCAGCACTGACTGACCAGATGAGGATGACGTTGACCTCTGTGTTGGGGGGCAAGTTCTCCAGCTGGACTAGAAACACAAAGAGCAGGGGGCCCAGGAAGTTGACCATGGCGATGACCCCAGGGGGCAGGTACTGAAGTAGTAGAAACAGCTCCTCCTGCAGAAGACACAGGGAAGGAAGGGGTGGAGGGGGTGTTTGAACAAGTGACTGGGTGTGAGGGATGAGCATGAATGGGAGAGTATGAGGGGGGAAGAGGGGGTGTGTGGACAGTGAGTGTCATCACGTGCATGAAGTGAATGTGTGAGCTTGTATGAGGCTGGGTGTGGACAAGTGAGTGGGAATGACCATGACTAGGAGTGTGTCTGGAGCATGTTCCTGGGTCAGGGGTCCCAGTGGCAGCACAACCGTCTGTGACAGGGACCCCCAGCTTGCCCTCCGGGTGGCGGAGGGCTGCAGGAAGTGAACAGAGTGGCCATACCTCTTTGTTGTCCTGCGAGTACTTGGTGGCCCAGAAGATGGCGCTGATGGCCCCAGCCACCAAGAGCCCAATGAGAAGGTTGATCCGCAGGTAGGTGAGCAGGTGGTAGGCCCTCTGGGCCCGGGTCTGCTGCTGCACCTGCTCAAAACGCCACTGCTCCTCCAGCTCCACCTGTTGTGGGTGAGGGCTTAGTCCAGCAGCATTCACCCCACTCACTCCCACCCTTTCCCACCCATGCACCGTCATACACATTCCCACGCACAGCACCAATAACCGTATCCCCATTCAAATACGGCAGCTCATTCTCATGCTCACACTGATTGACACAATTTCAGACTTACACATACTCATTTATTCATGCAACATTCACTCATGTAGCCGTGTTCACACGCACTACCTCTTCATGCCCTCTCACACACTCACCCCTTCATCACACTCGGTCATTTCACTTATGCATGCGTACACACGCCTGCACACACTCACATCCCCATATGCCCACTCCCACTCATTGATGCAAACTCGCTCACTTTCACCTGCATTCATGCATCCACATGCCCACGAGTGCACACTCACCCATTCCCGCCCTCTCACGTATTCACACGTACACACACGCAGTCACGCACTCTCAAACCCACTTGTTCACACACCTTAAACTCCTTGCTGATCTCATGCTTCTTGAGGAAGGCAGCCTCCGGCACATGGATGCAGAAGTCCCAGGAGGAAAAGACCTTGGTGCTGAGCGCCCTCCTGTGGCCCCTGCCCAGGAACGGCTTCTGCGGCAGCCCCTTCACCATCCTGCAGGGAGAGGCCAGGGGTCCCTAGGGAGAGGTCCCAGAGGTCCTTGGCGGGGAGCTGGTGATACAGGGACAGTAGGCCCTCCTCCTGAGGTCTGCAGAATTCAGACCCCAGAGCTCCCGATGAACAAGACCTTCAGGGGCCTTCCTGTCAACTTGGGGGCACCCTGCCTAGGGTGGGGTGACCAGGGAGGACCGCAGGAAGGGGAAGACCAGGCTTTGCCCTCACCGCCTCAGGGTCCCGCAGAAGCAGAGGAGCAGGCAGAAGAGCGGGCTGAGCAGGTAGGCCAGGCGGACACTGTATGCTGAGCTGGTCTCGGGCCCTGCACGGTAGGCCCCATAGAAGAGGAAGGTGTTGTTGAAGGCCTGCGGACCAGAGCTGGCTGTGAGCTTTGGACGGGTTCCACTTCGTGTGTTTTTATGTTAATATTAGCTCACCGCCTCCCACCATGATCCAGAAAGTGCCCCCTTGGGTGGAGGCTCAGAGAAGTTCGGCAGCTTTCCCAAGATAACAGCTTGGAGGACTCAGGTTAGGACTCAACTCTCAGAAGCCATACTGGCCACCACGCCATGGTTTCCAGTGCTGACAGGAGGACCAGGCACGAGCCGCACCCTGGACAATCTCCCCACCTTTGCCCCTTGTGTCCCGCTACCCCAGTCGGGCTCTGAGAGCCACCAGACATGCATGCATGCACTCCCTCTCTGGTCCACTAGAAGCTGCAAGGGCCCTGAAAGAGTGGGCATTTCCTGACTGGGAGTCACCAAAACCAGGGGCCCCAGGCCCTCCCAGGGCCGTGGCCAGAACCACTCACCCTGCCAGTCAAGATGTTCCAGAATTGGTTGTGGAATCTCTGAAGGCTGGCTGGGGGCTGGTCACTGCCAGGGCACTGGAGGGCTGTGGGGGAAGAGCAGGGGCCATTGGGAGGAGTCTCCAAGACCCCATGGGGCCTTGCCCCCTGCTAGCTCCATAATCCCAACCCCAGGAGGTCTGTGCTATATAAGCCATGGGCCCAGGAGAGTCATAGAGCTGGACTCAGGAAGGATGCTGGGGTGGGGACCGTGGACCACTCCCCAAGCCTCCCCCCCAGCTGCCCAACTCAGAGCCCTGGGCCACCTCCACTGGTAGGCGAGCTCTGAGCGCTCTCTCCTCTCCCGGACACCTGAGTCACACAAGGGGCACTCACTCAGGTTCAGGGCTGGCTCAGTGACAGGGGGATGCAGCCAGACCAGGGGGAGCAGCACAAAGCTGGCAGTCAGCAGGAAGGTCAGCAGGTTGAGCAGCAGCAGGAAGCGCAGGAAGGTGAAGTAGGACTGGATGCCGGTGCCAAAGAGGCCTAGGGGAGGGCAGCAGGGTGGCCAGGGAAGCACCGAGTCAGGCCCCAGGCTGACCGCTGCGTTCCCCAAAGAGAACTTGTGCGGCCGGGGTCATTGGAGCAGTACTGCGGGTGGCCACCAGGAGGTGCTGTCGCCCACTCATCCGTCCAGGCTGGAGGGCGGGAGGGGAGGCTGGGTGGATGGGAAGGAGAAGGTCAAGGGCAGGTGACAGGATGCCCTCCTTCTAGTGAGGGGCGTGGGGGCGGGTCCTACCCCCGATCTCATAGAGCGCCGCCTCCCAGAGCCCAAAGCCTCGGGCCAGCCGTTGCACGGAGTCCCGGAGGCGTCGTCTCTCTGTCTGTCGCTGGCTCTGCCACCGCTCCCAGCATGAGGGCTGCTCCCCTTCTGGCACTCGCAGCCGCCTGCCAGAGAGGTGGCAGTGACAGGGCGCCCAGAGTCACCCACCCACCGTGCCACTGAGGTTGTCACCCTGTGGCCTGGCACCCACCGTATGACACGCTTGTCCTCCATGGGGTAGGGTAGGGCGCGCACCGGTATCCTGGAGGCGCACAGCCGCTCCATCTCCTGCTCCCATAGCTCCGTGGGGCCAGGCTCCAGCTCCCCGGGGGGCCGCCCGGAGCCGCAGACCCCTGCCATTGCATCTGGGCATCCGAGCTGTGGCCTGGCCAGAAACGAAGGGGACTGGTCCTACTGAGTCTCACTGCAGCGCTCAGAGCCATAGGCTCCCCACCGTGAAAAGGGGAGAGAGGGAGGCAGACGAAGACTTGGGGCGCCACGTTCAAAGCCCAGGCCCGGGATTCGCCTGCTCCTTTCTCGGTTCCTCCCTCACCTGTGGCCACAGGCCCCAGGTCACTCCTAGGGGAGAGACCCTCCCTCGCTTGCCACGCGCTCAGCCCCCCTATGAGACGACCGCTTTGTCTCAAACCCATAGCCCAGAGCGTGGACAGCTCTGCAGGGGCCAGGATCCCCTCCGCCTGCGTCCTCAGTCCGGTCCCCAGGCAGGGGCCGCCTTGAAGCGAGTCGCTGCAGCTCCAGTTCCGGAAAGTGGTGACAGCGTCCCGGGCTGGCAGTCCCTCCATCCCCAACCCCCTCTTCCGAGTTCTTCCCTTGTGCCCCCCACCCTGCTCGCCCCGCACCCACTCACCCGAGCGCCCTGGGACCGAGCCCCTGCAGCCAGCCCCTCCTCTGGCCTATTCCCCCCACGCCGCGCGGGGCTGCTAGGGCGCCGACAGGGAGAGAGGAGGTGTCACATGACAGGAACCCCGGCCCCCCACCCCAGTTTCCTCCTCTCGAAACCTGCTGGGGCCCGCGGCGGCGGCGGCGGCACTTCCTGAGGCTCTTGGGGGCGCCCAGCGCTGGTGGGAGTCTGTGGTGGAGCCCTGCCCGCGGCGGTGCGGGTTTTGCACCCCTGCACTACGGCTGCGGGCTGGCAGAGGGGCCCCTAGCTGTGCTGGGGCGGCGAGACAGGAGCCCCCCGCCCGATCCCTTCAGTCCGGAGCCTGGGCCTGACCCGAGGGGCCTGACGGGGCGGGGCCGTGAGCGCCGGACTGCAGGGACCTGTCCCTTATCTGTCTGCAGCCGGTCGCTTGCTCCCGGTGGCTCTCCGCGATAGTGACAATGCTGGGTGGCCCTCTCACAGAAGCCCGCAGACGTTATTTCTCAACCTTCCGCCTGGGAGTAGCAGTTACCTCCACCACAGCCCTTTCCTGCAGACCTCTGCCTACAGCCCTTCCTCTAGGACCCTCCCCTCTTTACAGGGGGTCATGAGGGTGGTGGTGGTGTGGGTGTGTGTGATATTTCAGTGACCCCCTGCCTTCAGGCCTGGGCAGCTTCGACCCCTCCCCTATGCCAGGCCCACAGTGGTCCCCCTACCCAGCAGTCTGGGTCTCTCAGAGGAGGTGGCCCCTGTTATGTAAGGTCCTGAATAGCTGAGGTGTGATAGGGGGTGAGGGTGGGGGTGGAGAGAAGCTTGGGCAGACGTGGCACCAGGCACCTCCAGCCACAAACTTCCTGAACTCCCCCCTCCCTCCTTCCTCATCCCATCCCAGCTGACACCTGACAGCTGCCAAGGCCTCCCCTGGCCCACCCTCTTTCTCTGTCCTGCACCCTTCCTGTGCTCAGCCTGGACCTGCAGTGAGCTGAGAGCTGCTTACCTGCACCGGGAATGTTCCTCCCCTGGGGGCCTCCTGGGGACTTTCTCAAAGTCTAAGCTCCAAGCTACACCCAAGCTCTGGCCCAGGAACCTGGGAACCCTCTCAGCCTCAGTTTCCCCATCTGTGAAATGGAAGTGTTAGGTAGCTAGAGGCAGAAACCAGGGGTTGTCCTTCTATGTGGCAAGACCTCCCTCCTCCTCCCCACCCCTTTATAGGAAGTTGGAAGCCCATCAAGGCTAGAGGGCATGCACAAATTCAGGTCTTTGAGCCAGAAAGCCCGTGCACCTGGATTGACCCAATCTAGGCCAGGTGGGCTTACTTCAGCCAATAGAGTCAACTGGTACCATCTACCACGCCTCCTAGTAGAGGGCCCTGCAAGTCAGAACCTTTTTCCAGCTGCTCCTCGGGAGCTCAGGTGTCCACGTATGGGTGTGAAGTTCCCTGAGGAGGCCTCTGTGAAACCTGAAACTTCTACCCTTTATGAAAATTCACTTGGATCACAAACCAGGCTTCTTCTGGATTCTTTCTCATGGGAAGCCAAGGAATTTCCACCTGAAGAATCTAACAGAAACACCAGGGCCTGCCTCCCCCTTTGTGGGTGGTAGGAACACTCACTGCCTCTTGCCACACACACCACGCCCCTTTACCCCTTCTCTCCCGCCAACATAGGGCTGCTGGGCAGACTCCTTGGCCACCTGCTCCTCGGGAGAAAGGAGGCTGTATGCCCCCATAGAGATTCCCAGCCTGGAAACCTTACACAGGACGCCATGAGTCAGAACCACTCCATGAACTGGCTTGGGTTTGGGCTTCAGCCTAGTGTCGTCCGCAGCTTAGCTTGAAGAACTCTATTTTGTGGAAATTTCCAACCTGGCTGTCTCTCATCTCACCCTACATATAGCCTACAGACTCGGATCCACAAATACTCTGGCCAGATAAGCACCTCCGACGTGACCTGCTGACAGACCTTGACCCACCTGCTCCTGGATGTCCCTCTAACCCAGTGCACGTGGGCGGACCTGCCTGGAGAAGGACAGAGCAGCAGTGTCTCCATGTCTTGGTTCCTAAGACCATCAGAAATACACAGGTTGAGAACCGCTGCTCTAACCTTCCCAGTAGCCTGTCTGCCAGAAAGGCAAGGAATGTAGTCAATCTCGACAAACCCTGACTCATCCGAAGGTGTCCCCTTCCTGACCCCCTCCAACATCCTGCCTGCAAAGACTGTAGGGAAGGGCTGTTCCCTCCCGATCTAGCCCTGCTCTACCTACTGCACAAAGGTGCTCTGTGCCCTTGAAGAGGGGCAGTGGTTCCCCAGGCACTCGTTCCTCTCTGGCCCAGCCAGCTGAAGGAGAAGGCTGATTCTGCCGTTTTAAGAGTGGTGTGCTTTGATCTCGCTCTCGAATTACACTAGCGCCCAGGAAGTGCACCCGGTGCTCTAGACACACAGCAGAGACCACGCCCCCAGGGGGAGGGGGAGAGAACCCCATTAGCGCCGGGGGTGAGGACTGGCCTGTCAGTCCCTGACACTTGGGCAAAGTACTCAGAAACGGGGGACCCCAGGGCGGGGTACCGGACCAGACACCTGGCTTCCCTTACTCACTGGCCACCAGGTAAGTTGGGAAGAGGGGTGGGGACTGGCCTGAAGAAGCAGAGAGGCGGGTGCGGCCCAGCGAGAGACGGGGTCACGTGATGCCCAAGGCTGTCACCACGTGGACAGCGACAGGACTCTCCATCCCCCCAGACTGGGCTTGCAGTGGCCACAGGCCATCCCCTGGGTTGCTTTCTGCCACCATCCTGCTACCTTCCCCCAGGCCTCAGCTCCCAGCATCCCTTTCGGGGCACAGGTGTGTCGGTCCCAGGTGAGAGTCCCGGAAGGGAATGCTGGGATCACAAGGGGCGGCAGCCCTGGGACTTGGGCAACGTCCACCCGAATTCCTCCCTCCCTGACTCACACCTCCCTAGCCCCTGCGATCCCGGGACCCCCTGGGTGTGGGCAGAGCCCACTCAGGTATGTGGGGGTCTCCGCGGGGCTGCGAAGGTGGAGGCAGGAAGGAGAGGGCGGAACTATGGTTGCACCCTCGCCCCCAGCCCAGGCCCTCCCAGGCTGCAGGGGAGGAGGCGCGGCGCGGGCGTACGGGGCGGGCGTGGAGAAGGCGGGAGACTGGTTCCAGGGGCCACTGGGGAAGACTGGGCGGGTCTAGGCTCGCGGAATCTGCTGCCCCCTGGACTGGGCGGTGACTGCGGAGGGAGGTTCCAGGAAATGGTCCCCACCCGGCCCCTCCCTGGCCGGCTCAGGGCTCCGGAATGGCAAGCTGTGGCTGTCCTGGAGAGGAGCGGACCTGGCGGGTCCCAGCCGGGCCAGGAGAAGGAGTGTGGGTGAAGACTCCGCCTACAGATGTGAGGCTGTGGGGGTGGGCGCTTGGACCTGAGGCCTGCCCCCCCTGGGAGGAGCCAGCCGGCCCCTCCGCCTCTTTCCTCTCTGAGAGTCGAAGTGCCCACTGCTGGCCCCTGACACCCTCCCCCAAAGTGTGCTTGCTCTGCCCCCACCCCCTGGGAGAGGAGGAAGGGTGCTTATCGGGAGGCCTGGGCACCGTGTTGTCCCCAAGTGTCAGAGGGACCTGCTGTGTATGGGGACCTGAGCCTGGCCCCGGGAAGTTCCCTGCGGGTGGGGGTGGGGAGAGCAGAGACAGGGCAAGGCTGGACTGGGCCAGGCTCCCACTGGGCTCTTGGTGGGGACCATGTGATGACTGACCAGGACAAAGGCAGTCTGTTGTTAATGCCACTCCCTTCGTGTGATGGAGCGTGGGGGGTGAACTCCTGTGAACTGGAGGTTCTTGGTGGCCTGGCACAGATGGCAGGGACTGACCAAGGGTGGTGGTGGTGGTGGTGGTGGTGTGTGTGTGTGTGTGTGTGTGCACGCGCGCGCGCGCGAGCTGTGGGGGCTGGGTGGGACAGCTTGCTCTGGGCCCGGGGCCTCCTCTGGTACATGAAGCCTATGTGGGGCAGTTGGTTCCACCAGCAGACAGGCCTCAGAGCTGCCCTGACCCTTCTCTTGCCCTTTCTAAGAGGGCAGCGTCCCAGGGCGGCAGCGCCCTGGAAGCTACGGACGGACGTCCCACCCCTTCCCCTTTTCCCACGCACTGGAGACACCGATACGGAGGAAACAGAAGGGGACCTGAGATCCCCACACCCTTCCTTCCGGCCCCTTCTTTCCTCCAGGTCCAGGGGGCTTCCCCTGACCCACTGCGTCTCCAGCTCGAGGGCGGGGCCTCCTTAGGGCCACCCACCTGACCCTGCAGAGAGGCGGGCCTACAGCAGCCTGCGCTAGGAGAGGCCCCTCCCCGGGACCCAGGGGAGTGCGGGTCTGGGTGTTCCGTTTGGCCCGCTTTGTAACCAGACTGCTCCACTCCTCAGATGGACGGCGGGAGGCCCGGCCCATGCTCCGAACTGCCCTAGGTCTACGGGCCCCCCGTGTGGGACTTCAACATGGCCTTTGCCCTCGAGGTCCCTGAGACCCTAGAGGACTGGGGGTAAGAGCTCAGAGGCTTAGAGTGTGCCAGGTCCCCTCCCCTGCTGTCCTGGAACGCAGCAGGACTGAGCTGGGCCCCCTGACTCACACTCCGCTCCCTGCCCCCCTGCCGCAGCCAGGAGCCCAGCCCCTATGATGAGGAAGAGGTCCACCACTCCTTCCACCAGCTAATTCAGGAGCAGAGCCAGTGGGCTGGGGCCTCAGGGCCCGAGGAGGCGGGGCTGGAGCTGCAGGAGATCGGGCGGGGGACCAGCACTCCCGGGGCCCCAGGTGAGCAGGATGGAGGGAGGACTGGCCAGGATGGGGCGTGGGGACGTTGGCTGACTCGTGTGGACAAACCTCTTTTGCTGTTACAGGTGGGGACCAGCAGGTGACCCCGGGGCCCGGGGACACGCCCGGGTACAGCGCAGCCACCCTCCGCATCCTGGCCAGCATGCCCAGCCGCACCATCGGTGAGTGGTTGGGGACTCCGGCGGGCACCAGTCAGATCAGAGCCCAGAGGCCCGCCCCATCCTGTAACCCTCTCCAGCGGGCCCAGTGTAAAAATAGACTCCTGGGCTCAGGGCCCCGAACTCCCAGGGGAGGGGCTTGGGCAGCCGGTTCCTCTAGGAGAAGCGGGGTGGCCTGGGGCTCGAGGCACAGACCTCGGGAAGCCGGGCAGTCCGGCTCCCACCCTGATCACCCCCCACCCCCGCAGGCCGCAGCCGCGGAGCGATCATCTCGCAGTATTACAATCGCACAGTGCGGCTGCGGCGCCGAGCTAGCGGGCAACTGCCTCGGGGCGCCAGGCCTAGCCTCCGAGCGCGTGACTTGGAGCTGGACCCCACGGCCCGCGACGAGGAGGGTGAGTGAGTGCTGGCCAGGCCCGGAGCCCTCAGAGGGCGGCGGGGCAACCTCCCTCCGTACCCTGACCCCTGGGGTCACACTCAGTCTTCTGGGACTCACCCCCAAAGTACAGGGGACCCCGACTTATGATGGGGTTCTGACAAAAGTTAATATTCTTCCCCCCTATTTTCATTGTTCCTGACTTTACTCTCGGTATTTTCATAAATAAATCCTATCTTTGAACAAGGGAACATCCGGGAAAGCTAACTGCTGCAAGTTATAAGCACACCTTCAAGTTAATAAAGCAACATTGTATCCATTACAAACACCCAGCACAGTAACCGCGAGGCAACATTGCATCATGTACTTCCTAGCCACAACAAGTTTTGTATCCAAAAACCCAACAGCCAGTGAAACTCACAGTCCAGTCCTGTGGGAGGTTTATATACTTGAATGGGTCCTAAGTGGGATCTGTTTATAGCAGGGGGCTTTAAGAAATTCCTGGGAAAATTCCATTATCTTTTCATATTTTTTGAAGCACCTTCATTTGCCCTGGTGGTATAGTGGGTAATGTGTTGGCCTGCTAACAGCAAGTTCAGCAGTTCGAAACCACCAGCCCTCTCAGAGGGCGAAAGATGAGGCTGTCTACTCCTGAAAAGAGTTTACAGCCTCAGAAACCCACAGGGCCAGTTCTACCCTATCCTACAGGGTCACTGTGAGTCAGGATTGACTTGATGCCAGCGGGTTTGGGTTTTGGTTTTCATATGTCGAAATTTTGGGTGGGAGACAGGTGGGTCAGGACAGGGATGGGATTTGGCCTGGACGTGGTGGGAGGAAGGTTTGGGGGTTGTGAGGCCCTGTCCTGCGTCTGCAGAGAAGCGCAGTCTGCTGATCAGGGAGCTGCGGGGCCTGACTGGGGTTCAGCAGGACCAGATGCTTAGAGGGATGCCCCTGAGCCTGGCCGAGAAGCGCTGTCTGAGGTCAGTGTATGCAATGTGGTGGGGCAGTGGGAGGGCTTGTTAGGCCCCTTTTTCCTTAAGGCACCCTGGCTGTTTGTGCCCACAGAGAGGAGAGCCGGATCCCTAGGGGGACTCCGAGGGGCAAGGTGGACGGGCGTGGCATCTGGTCCTGCTGCAGCCAGCTCAAGTATGGCTGTGTCCTGGTAGGAGCCTTGGGGTGCTGGGCTGGGTGGCTTCCATCTGGCATGGGGTGAGGGCAGTAGTGGGGCTGGGATATTCTGTTGTTTGCCCTTATCCTTCCTCCATGGCTCCCCTAGTCGGGGTCTCCCCACCTGGGACTGCCCCCTGCCGTGGTCTCTGGGCCCTCCCCTCAGGACCTCTCTGCCCCTGCTGTGCCCACAGGCCATGCACAGCCTTTGGTTGTGGCTGTTGGGGCAGCTGCCTGCCCTGAAACCCTGGCACTACGCCCTGAAGCGGATCGGGGGCCAGTTTGGCTCCAGTGTCCTCTCCTACTTCCTCTTCCTGAAGACCCTGCTGGCCTTCAATGCCCTCCTGCTGCTACCCCTGCTGGCCTTCATTGTGGGTGTGGGGGCAGCCTTCCCACCAAAGGAGCTGCCCCACCCCGCCCCCACCTTCACTGGGCTGGAGCTCCTTACTGGAGGGGTGAGTGCTGGCCAACCCCGCCCCCCCAGGGAGGCCAGGGTGGCGAGTCCTCCACCCAGAGCTGGCCCCTCCAGCAGCTGCTAGGCCTCTGCCAAGGGGGTAGGACCGGAGGAGAAGGAGCCCTGACCTGCAGGTCCCTCGGCAGGGCTATTTCACCGGCACCGTCATGTACTACGGGTACTACAGCAATGCCACGTTGAACGAGCCATGTGTCTCGCCACTAGACGGCAGCGAGTGCACCCCTGAGGCCGGCGGGCTGCCCTATAGCATGCCCCTTGCTTACCTCTTCACCATCGGGGCGGCCTTCTTTATCACCTGCATCACCCTTGTGTACAGGTACCAGTCCTCCGTCACGTGGCCCGCCTCTGAATACCGCCCCTTCGTCCCCTTACCTACCCACCTGCCTGTTGCCCATCCATCCACCTCTGTCCGGCAGTCCACTCACTTCCCCCAGCCCCCTCCCTTAATCCATCTGCATCATTCATGATCTATCCATCCATTTGTCCACCAATCACCCGTCTATCAATTCATTCCTGAATCTTTCATCCATCTGTCAATCCATCAACCCATCCCATTCATCCATCTATATCCACCACCCATCCACGCATCTAGTGATCCAGCTATCATACATCCATCTACATCCACACACTATCTACCAATCCCTTCATCCTACCATCAAATGTCCACCTGTATCCACCCATTACTCATCTATCCATTTATTCATCGAGTCATCCAATAAGCCTATCCATCCATCAACTCATCTGTTCTCTTACCCATTCATCACCTGTCCCTTTCACCCATCCACATTCAGCCGTTACCTGTCCATCAATTTATAATTCATCCATCCATCCATCCATCTATGTCCATGTATTATCTATTCATCCATTTATTTTTTAATGATTATTTGAATTATCCACCCACCCATCAATCTGTCCATCCATCCATCCATCCATCCATCCATCCATCCATCCATCCATCCATCCATATATTGATCCATTGATCTAGCCATTTATTTATTGGTCAATCTATCCATCCATCAGTCCATTGGTTAGTCCATTATTCCCTCCCCTAGTCCTCCTACAAATGTCCCCAGTCCCCAGATCCAGGCAGGTCAATAAAGGCACTTGTGCCAGTCCTCCAGCAGCTGCCTAGGGAAGAAGACAGGCCAGTGAGCAGACCAGAGCGTTTTCCCGAGTGTTAGGGAAGCAGGGGGGTGGAGGGCGGGGTAGGGGTGGGGGTGAGGGCTGCTGGTAAAAGAATGGGCAGAGAAGAAGGGAGCAGGCACTGGGCAGTGGAAAGGCTTTTGGTGAGTCCTGTCTGTCCTCTCCGGGCCCGTGTGATGGAACCACACAGAGTAGCTCTAGAGAGCCCAGCAGTGGCCCACACCGGGCCCTGAGCGCCTATACTCAGGGGTTGGGGGCCCCCGGGGGTGGGAGGTAGGGCTCAGCTCTAGGCCCTGGCCTGTTGGTCATTGTCCTGGTCCTGTGCTCACCCATCTGCTGGCTCTGCCTCCTGCCCCAGCATGTCCCGCTCTTTTGGGGAGAGCTACCGGGTGGATAGCAACTCGGCCGTCCATGCTATCACCATCTTCTGCTCCTGGGACTATAAGGTGACCCAGAAGTGGGCCTCCCGCCTGCAGCAGGACAACCTCCGGACCCAGCTGAAGGTGGGCAGCTGGGAAAGGCCAAGGGTCACTGGCTCCTCCCCCCAAACGCAGCCCCCACAGCCCAAGGGGGTTCTCTCGGCCAGATACGGGCAGGGTGTGCACCACCCCTTCACCCACTCCACCCCACCCCCGCTGGTGAGGAAGGGCAGGTGCCCCAACCTTCTGACATCTGAGACCCTCCTGTGTCCCTCTCAACCCTCCCAGTGTGTGTGTGTGGGGGGGGGGGCGGGGGGGAGCTCTGTGGCCTCCCAGCCGTGCTCTAGGGTGGGCAGACTGGTCTTTGCCTGGGGGGCGGGGGTTGCCGGGACAGTGTGCCCCCCTCCCTGTGTCTCATGTATGTGTCTCTCTCTGTGTCAGTGTGTCCCCCAGGCCCCGTGTGCAACTCCCTGTGTGTCCCCCATGTGTGTCCCCTATGCATCTACGTGTGCTTGCCCCCCCCTGATGATACCTGCCCTCCAGGAGCTGCTGGCTGAGTGGCAGATGCGACAGGACCCCCAGAGACTGTGTGCCCGTGTGCGGTGGGGGGCCCTGCTGGCCTGCGTCTGGCTGCTGTGCCTGGGGATCACACTGGCCTGTGCCCTGGCAGTCTACACTTTCTCAGAATTCATTATCCAGGTGGGAGAGGGGGAGGGGAGGAGACTGGAGTCTTCTGACCTCTACTGAACTTGCTGGGTGAGGAGGTGGGGGGCTGGTGGCTAGAACCTGGGTCCTGGGTTAGACCCTAGTCCCAGTGGCCCCATCCAGGACCTGAAGCCCAGCAGCCTTGGCCCTTGTTGAGGGCCCCTCCCCCTTTCTGTCCTTTGTTTTTTGTTTCCATGAACTTGGATGCTCTCACCCTGCCCCCATCCAGCTTCCCATGCGGTTTAAACTTGAGGCCTTGGGCTTGGGGTGCTGGGCCTTTCCGGGAAGGGGAAGAAGGTGTTATACCCTCTCTGCCACGCCCCCTGCAGTAACCCTCTCCCTCCCCCTCCTCTGGCAGAGGCCTGCAGCCTACAGCCAGGAGGTGGCATTGCTGGCCCTGCCCCTGGTGGTGAGCCTTGTCAACCTGCTGGCCCCCTACCTGTTCCGCGTGCTGGCTTCCCTGGAGAGGCACCAGTCCCCCATGCTGGAGGTCTTGGTGGCTGTCTGCAGGTGTGGAAGCAGGGCCCAGACCTGGGGGTGGCCTTTTGGGGTCTCCTTAGCATCCTGCTCCTCTCCTACAGTCTCTGCATCCTGCCCCTCCCCATCCCAGGAACCTTATCTTCAAAATGATCATCCTGGGCATCCTGTGCTACCATTGGCTGGGCCGCAGGGTTCGCATCCTCCAGGGCCAGGTGAGGGGCCAGGTGAGGGGCCAGGTGAGGGGGCCAGGTGAGGGGCCAGGTGAGGGGGCCAGGTGAGGGGGCCAGGTAAGGGGCCAGGTGAAGGAAGGCCGTGGGTGGTTGTCCTAGGGGACCAGGTGAAGGGCCCAGGGATAGGTGTCCTGTAGCGCCAGGTCAGGGGCCAGCCCCTTGGTCCAGAAGGAGGTTTGAGAGGCTGGTTGATTGTGACCCCCGGGCAGCAGGTGGGGGACCCGGGTGGGCGGTGGGTCTGGGCTAAGGGCTGGTCTGTTGTTTCAGTGCTGGGAGGACTTTGTGGGTCAGGAGCTGTACCGCTTTGTGGTCATGGACTTTGTCTTCATCTTGGTGGACTCACTCTTCGGGGAGCTGGTGTTGCGGTGAGAATGCAGTGGGGGGGGGCAGGGCTGGAGAATAGGGAGGGGTTGAGGGGGCAGGACTGCTCAGGCCCGCCCCTTGCAGGTGGTGTGCAACGCTCCCCCATCCCCCTATCCCACCTCCTCATCTCACCCCTCATCCCACCCCTACCCCCTATCTTCCTCCCCCCCCCCACCCTTGCAGGCCCTCACCTAGGAAGGCTTAAAAAAAAACACAAAAAAACAAACCCACTTACAGTGACCTGAGAGGACAGAGTGGAAGGGGCCCTACGGGTTTCCAAAACGAACTTTATGGATCCCTGGTCAAAACATGTGGGGGAAAAAAAAATAATAAAACTCTGCTTGCTTCCTGTGAGACAAAAAAAAAAAAAACGTGGGGGAGGGGTGTCGCTAAGAGTCAGCATTGACTCAGTGCCAGTGAATTCACTTTTTATGGGTGTAGACTGCCCTTTGGTTTTCCCATGGTTTTGAACCACTGGCCTAGTACATGACAGCCCAACTTGTAACCACGACCCTACCGTGGTTCCTTTGGGAAGGTCTCAGCCCTGGGGAAAGCAGGGCTCTGTTCTCCCCAGCCAGGACCCCAAATCGCCCCCACCTGCTTGGGAGTGGATCCCTCCATCTGGGAAAACGCCCACCAGACAGGACGGCGTAGGCTGGGGAAGGAAGGCAGTTTGAGAACGCCTCCCACTGGCCGTTACTGCAGTTCTCTTAAGCACAGACACACATGTGATTGTGGTACATACACATATCTACACACATATATATGACTGTGGTAAAACTCTATGACGCACATTTTCCACTTAGCAAGCATGTTGATATGCACCTTCGGAAGCTGTTTTGTTCAAAGGAAAGAAGTAGGCGGTGAGAGTCCAGATGAGGCTCTCTGGTCCTGTGGGTCTGCCCCCACCCCCCCACTACCCGCTAGGCCCCTCTTTATTTCCTGCTCTGCTCTCTGAGAACCTTTGGCTTTGGTAGTAATAGTGAAAACGATTTTTTTTAAAGACAATTTTTGAGAGCAGTTTCAGGCTTACAGCAAAACAGCAGAAAGTGCAAAATCTCCTTACACTGTACCCCCCCCCCACCATTCCTCCTATATTGAAACAGTGTTACCAACTAGAACCCTCCCCGCCCTCTGCAAACCAGGATCAAAATCCCAGCCATTGCCATCGGTCAGTTCTGACTTGACTAAGTCCCCCTCCCTCTAGGGGTTGGGGATATGCGTGTTTAAACAAGGGGCCTTCAAAAAAGTTTGTGGGGCCATTCTATCATATTTGCATGCTGTTTTCCACGAAGCCCTCCCCACGTAGTGTTTCAGACGTGGCGTGTTTTCCAAACCAGACCAGACCGACCCAGTGGGGCAAGGACCCCAACCCACTTCCCATTCTCCTTGGTGACTGCCTCTGCCTTGGGCGGGGGTGGGGGGAAGCTCTGCCTGGGGGTCCCGGCTGACCCTGGGGGATGCCTCTGCCCAGGCTGGTGTCTGAGAAGAAGATGAAGAGGCAGCGGAAGCCCGAGTTCGACATCGCCCGGAATGTTCTGGAACTGATCTACGGGCAGACTCTGACTTGGTAGGCTCACCAGGTGGCAAGCCCTACCAGTACCTCTAGGTTCTGGACGACCTCTAGGTTCTGGAGGATGTCCCGGCAAGGGGGCCAGGCCTTTGGTCTCCAGTCCAGCCTGGTCTGGGAGTGGATGGGGAGGGGCCGGGCCAATTACTCCAACCTTGAGCTGTGGGGGGTGTGTGTGTGGGGGGTGGGGTGGGGCCCAGGCCTCGGCAGGCCTCTGACCCAGTCTCTCCTGCCCCTCATCCCCTTAGGCTGGGCGTCCTCTTCTCGCCCCTCCTCCCTGCTGTGCAGATCTTAAAGCTCCTATTGCTCTTCTACATCAAGAAGGTGAGGGGGGGGCATGCCCCCCTTGAGAGCACCCGCTGGCAGCCAGGGCACCCTGTATCTGTGCCCTGGCCACAGTCATCTGACCCCCAAGGCTGGGCAGAATCCTGCTAGTGACATGTGCCGGGTCAGGGATGGGGTCCTGGGAAGTTGCGCTGATCCTCTATCCTTGTTGAGGGTCCCCACTAGTTGACAACTTGGGTCTGTGTCCCCAGCTGGCCTGAGCAAGGCACTCTCTCTGACCTGGGTCCCTGTCTGCGCCTTGGGCAGGATTCTCAGAGGAGGGGTGGAGGGGGCTGGCAGGGAGGCACTCACAAGTAACCTTGGACGGCCCACTCCCCATGTGCCTCAGTCTCCCTTCTGGTGTGTGTGTCCCGGATCTGGGCTCTACCTGGAAGGACACCCCCCTTCCCTCCAGCTTTTTCCCTCTCATGTCACCCACCCCAGGCAGGGTGCGGGGCGGGCACCAGTGGCAGCCCCAGTGTGAGTGTGGCCTCTGTCCCCAGACCAGTCTGATGGCCAACTGCCAGGCGCCGCGGCGGCCATGGCTGGCCGCGCGCATGAGCACCATCTTCGCCACCCTGCTCTGCTTCCCCGCCTTCCTGGGTGCTGCCATCTTCCTCTGCTACGTTGTCTGGCAGTGAGTGCTCCTGTGCCGGCCTGCTAGTGGGTGGGAGGGTGAGGGCAGTGTGGGGGGTAGTGTCCTGGGTGGGAGCCCAGAGGGGCCCTCGCCAGCTTAGGGTCTCCCCGCCCTGCAGGGTGAGGCCGTCCAGCAGGTGCGGCCCCTTCCAGGGTCTGGACACTATGTACGAGGCGGGCAAGGTGTGGGTGCTGCGACTGGAGCGTGCGGGGCCCCGGCTCTCGTGGCTACCCTGGCTCTACCGCTACCTGCTGGAGAACACCTTTATCATCTTCCTGCTGTCCGCCCTGCTGCTGTGAGTGCCGGCGGGGGAGGGGGAGTGATGGGGGGGCTGCACAGGTGGGCTCTACTCCCTGAAGGCCTACCTGCACCCCCGTGACTCCCTCCTACCCTTCTGCCTGCAGCGCTGTCATCTACCTCAACATCCAGGTGGTGAAGGGTCAGAGGGAGGTGATCTGCCTTCTCAAGGAGCAGATCAGTAATGTGAGTGTCCTTTCTGAAGCCCACCCGGGTCCAGGTCCGGGGCCGCCCCCGGGGCGCCTATGGGAGGAGCTGCGGGCAGGGCTGCCCAGGGCACTCTGCGCTGCGCAGTTGGAAAAGCTGGCCCTAGTCCTGGCCCGTTCAGTGCCCCCGTGTTATAAACGAGCCCAGTTCGAGAGCGCCAGGATAGAAAGAGATGTCCAGTGAGTAAGGAGACCAGATGGGAGTTCTCTACTCCGCGTGTCACTCTCCCCTCCAGTGCACACACTCACTGGGCTGGGAAGCCAGAGGGTGACCTGCCTGTTACCCTGCATCCCCATATTACATGTTACTTGCTGACCTGCTCACGCACCCCACCCAGGCCACATGCAGGCTGCCTATAGCCGCAGACTTCCGGGGGCCTTGGACGTCACTGCCCTTGACACCACCTTTTCCTTTGCCCAGTATTTTTTTTCTGTGTACTTGATGTCCGCCCCTATATTGGGCAGACTGGGTGCTTGGGCCTTGGCTGTGTGTTCTCAGTGTCCTCCTGTCCAGGCTGCCATGCGCCCCTGCTGCTCTGCGCACCCAGGCCCTGGCCTGCCAAGGGTTGCGGGTGGTCTGCAGGTGGGGTCACAGGGAACCTGCCTGCCTGTAGCAGTGGGGTGGGGATCCACCCAGACCTTGGGGGTGTACACTCCAGAGGCAGTGCTCAGAGCAGACAGACTCTGGGGTCTGGGCCAGGTGGGGCCAGGGGTACACCCCCTCCCACTGAGTCGACTGGGCCTTGTGGTGGGCAGTGAGCATCCAAGGCCGATTCCCCACCCCATGGCTTGATCTCTAGCCTGGCTTGCCTGGGCTTGGGCTGTCCAGCATCAGCTCCTGGGGTGGGCTGATCCAGGGGTACACAGGACTCCGCTCTTGGTTGTCTAAAGGTGGCTAGGAGAAATGGTGCTTCCGAGAGGCCTCCCTGCCCCGACTTCACTGCTGCTCATTTGGTGCTTATCAGGTCCCAGGCCTATGCTACGTGCTATCCTAGAGCCTCGGGGGGAAGGACATTTCTGTTCCCCTTTACCAAGACTGAGGGCAGAGAGGAGGTAACTTAGCTAGTGAGTGGCAGGGCCAGTGGGCTCCAGTGGGGGCTGGCTCGGCAGGGTCCACACCATCTTGGGTGGCAAATCAATTTTCCCTCTTCACCTGGTCCGCTAGGTAACTCAGTCACATAATGCATTTCCTTGCACACGAGACGTCAATAGCAGGCCCACAGATATGACACCCACAGGAAGCTAACGTGCGAGGGGGGAAATGGGTTTGAGGCAACCGTGTCAGGTGGGCGTTAGTGGCAGATCCTTCCCAGGTTACCTTGTTTTGAGGCTTCTCTCAATTTTCTGTGTGTGGGGTGCAGAAGGAACCCTGGTGGCACAGTGATTACGAGTTGGGCTGCCAACCAAAAGGAAGAAGTTTGAAACCACCAACTGCTCTGCAGGACCTAGAAGGGGCTTGCCCACAGGGATAGTCCTAGTGTCCTGCGGGCTCTATGCCAGTTCGAGTTTGTGTTGGGGCCTGCCCACTACAGCCTGGCCAGGGCAGCGCTGTGTGGACAGGTGGCCTGGCCTGCTTTCTTACGCTTCCCGCTCTGGCTTTCCAGGAGGGCGACGACAAGATCTTCCTAATCAACAAGATCCACTCTGTCTATGACAAGAAGGAGCAGAGCAGGGGAGGGCCTGCAGGGTCCAGCAGGCAGGCCCAGGCCTCAAGCACGCCTGAGGACCCTGAGGCTGGGCGTCCGTTCTTGCACCGGTGATGTCCACCCCACGGGGCTGCCACCATTTTTGGATGTGCCCGCTTCCTCTGCTTCAAGACTCGGCAGGGAACAAGCCTAAGGAAGCTGCTCCTCTTTGCCTCTGCACCCAGGTTGGGCCTCGGCCATCCCGCCCTCCCGGCCCCCTGCTTCCCCCCCCACCCCAGGTTTCCAGGGGACATCAAGTTCTCTCCCAAGTCAGGCTGGGCTGTTTCCTTTCCCAGTATGCTGGCGGGAGGGGCACCGAGCCACAGGGCACCCACCCAGCTCCCGAATCCACTGGAGGCTCTGTAGCAGAGACACTGCCCCGTAAGGCCTCACCCCCGTTCCCGTGTTGCCTTTTGCACACCCAGGATGCCAGGTGAAGCCCCATCCTGAGTCTATACTGCAGCCCCCTTTATGTCCGGTCCCCAGGGGCTGCAACCCGAGGTCCTCATGGTTCCTCAGTCTGCTGGAATTCTATTTATTCATATTAAAAGTTGTTTTGCAAACCAGGCTGGGCCTGTTTCCAGGGAGGCTGGGCCTGACCCAGGCCTGCCAGCTGCACGCTGGTGTAGTGGCCCCAGTGCCCAGCCTCCTGCACCACCTGAAAGCTGAGGTCTTGAGTGTCTCATGTGTCCCCTCCAGGGTCTACCCTTCTGTCCATGGAGATGCTAGGCCCAGTTGCTCCCAGTTCCTGTTGGCTCTGGCTTAGTGTGCCCCCTGCTGGTCAGGTCCCAGGTGGCAGGGACAGGACCTCTGACTGACTTGATGCCTGGGGAGGAAGCCAGTCTAATTGAGTGGCTGGAGGTGGGTCTGGTTAGCCATTATGGGGGTAGGATGGGCTGTTCCAGTGCTCAGCCAGCCAGCCTGCCTTCGAGTGTCTTGGTGGAGGGGCAGCTGGGGATCCAGTGTGATCAGCCAGGCAGGGTGGTGGCCAACCTGGAGGACAATTAGTGTCCCCATGCCTTCCAGGGGACCATGCCATGTGCAAGCCACTAGCTGGCATGTACCTGGCGCTCACCTGTGCCCATTACACACAGCTTTCTGGGTCAGGGCAGGCAGTCATGTCTGACGGTAACCCAGGCCCTGGATTCTGGCTTAGCTATGATTGAGTATGCAGCACAACCCCAGGTTCTGGTTTGAGGTAGCGGCTGGGAACTGCTAGGCCCTGGTCTGATGTCACAAATGTCATCCAGGGCTGCCCTCTAGCCCACGGTGGCCCTGAAGCTGTTCCATTTCTCCTCTGGAGTGGTTCCTGTGTGGTCTTACCAGGGCATTGGCGCCTAGCAACTCCGCCATTCCCAGGATCTTCCTGGTGCTGCCCAAATTGAGCAGACCTGTCTGGAGCTGCTTGCTGCTGGGACCATACTGCCCCCTTTCTGAGTTTCCTCCTCCAGTTTCTGCTTTTCAGCCCCGTTGCCTGCTGAGCGCTCCCCTTCCAGCAAAGGTGGGTGGGAGCAGCTCAGTGTCACATGGAAGGAACTCTGCTCACGGGGAGGCCCGCGGATCTCCAGGGCTGCTGTGAGCGCACCTTGTCCTGGTCGCCAGGCGCAGAGCTTGGTTCTTGGTGATGAGTGAGGCATATGTGCTAATGGCAAGCTGCCTCCCCAGAGACAGCACTCCAGGTCCAAGGGCCCCCAGCGAGCGAGGGAGGGAGCCAGCGTTGCAGCACAGGCACCGACCGGGCAATGAAGGATGACAGTGTCTTTGGGAAAAATGAAACCAACAAAAAAACCACAGAAACACACTTATCTGAACAGCCAAGAAAAAAATTGCCATTTATTAAGTTTCAACAAAGCGTTGTACTTTTGAAAAGCAACTTTCGGTGCATTTTCTTCAACAATCACATTCTATGAGGAAAAACATTAAAAGCCACAAACTGTTTTTTTTTTTTAAATCTTAGAGTTACAGACATCTTTCATTCAAAATAAACGGCCAAAACACAAAAACAAAACAACAAAAACAAGAATATTCGTCCATCCCCCAATTTTATATCAGGGTTTTTTCTACAACTCGATGCTAAACGGCAGCATGGGAAGCTGTATGTCTGGGTGCACTGCGCGCACGAACGCCCGCGCGCACGCACATACACTCATTCTCACAGGCACACGCACGAGCGTGAGCACAGACGGGCACATGCACACTCATATTTGATGCTCATATGTAGGTATGAGGGCATCAAATATAGAGGATGCGTGAACGGCCTTGAGATGCTATTACTCTGAAGAGGCGTACAGAGCTAACCACACGAGGAAAACACGTGCGAGAGAGACGTCTGGAACCCAGTTTGTGCATAGTTCATGATCCTCTGAAAACCAGCTTCCGGCGTCTGTGGTCCTGCAGGACCTCTTTTTAGTTTTTTTTGTTTTGTTTTGATAAAACCATTAAAAAGCTAATTAAAAAATGTAATGCACAAGTTTCCTGATCAGGCAGGCAGAGAGCACAATGTTCATATATATCTTTTTTTTTTTAAAACATACTCCAGGGCATGTTATTCCATTGTCTTTCTTCCTTGCAAAACAATCAAAACATTGATCATTTTAAAACATAAAGCAATCTTTAATATATAAAGCACTCTTCAGACATCTATTTCTTTTGAGTCCATTATTTGGTAAGTATGGAACTGCTACACATTAGAGATTAGGCATTCCTTTTTATTTTTCTTCCTTTTCAATCACATCTTCAGTGCTAAGGAGTTGGGTTAGAAACACATGAGCCGGTGTGGAGCTGCCGCTCGGGAACCCTGGCTATCCCGAGGGAACGTCCAGCGTGTGTGCAAGACGGAGACCACGCCCCTGCTGTGCGTCTGACGTCGAGGGCGGACGCGGCGGCCGGGCGGGGGACCCCCACAACACTGTCACCCAGAGCTCTGAAGTAGCCCATCTTACTTGAAAATAGGTTTCTTTACGACGTGGGTTTTTTTTTTTTCTTTTAATTTTTTAAAATTTTATTTTAAAGTTTTGAAGGAGGGGAAAAAAAAGGTCTGTAAACAGGTGGGAGCCCACCGCTCAGGCCCCTCTGAAAGCAGTCACACTCCGTCCAAGTGCTTATTCCGTTCCTTCCGCGGGAACCTCCCACTTACAAGTATCTATGGCCACAGTTCTCGGCAGTCCGTGTTCCTTTGTCCCCGACCTGTCGAGTCCGAGCGGAGAAATGGTGCAATACTCTGGTGGTCGGCGCTTGCATTCATCTGGGACGGAGCTGCGGGGGTGGGGGTGGGGTGGGGTGGGGGGCACGCGTCCTGTCCCCCGAGCGGCGCTGCGGGCGTCACCGCAGCAGAGTCCTTGAGTAAACATCACACGTGACGCGTGGCCGCCGCCCGGGAGTCTTCGGCCGCGGGGCCACTGCGGGCATGCCGGACGCTCAGTGCAAAGTTAGACGCTAGCAATTAAACGGCTGACCGATGCGCCAAAGGAAAATAATCCAAGCATATACTGAATCATCGAGAACACCCAGTTAGATCCTCTCGCGCTGTCGCACACACACTCGCGCACACGCACCTAGGCTATGTATGAACTCAGAAATGTCTCCGTGAGCCTGTTTCTGTGTACTGACGTCGACCCGGAAGTGTAGAATTAGAAAGTGTTCACATTTCCTTATTGGCCTGCTGGATTCAAGTATTTGCATGTTTGATATGTCTTTTTTTTTTTTAAAGTTTAAAAAATATTTTTTGGGCTTAAAAAAAATGACATGAAAAAGTAATGACACAAGGGTAATGTGCATAGGCAGGTCCCCGGGGCTGGAGCGCTGGGCGCAGGCCACTCCTCCGGCGGCTTCTGTCCGTCCTCTGTGAGGCCAGGCTCGGCCACCCCCGCCCCTGATTAGGGCCGCCTCTGGTAATGTGCATAATCATCACAGGCTCATTTAAATAGGCTTTCCCCGCCCCTCCCACCCGCCCACCCGCAGTGATAAAATAACCCTTTCCAGCCCCGTCGGAAAGTGCCCTTCATGATACACTAGTCTAAGCAGCTTTACACTTAAAACCAAACGACACCACTCCGTACCAAAGTAGGGCGGCGACGGCGACACCAAATCAGAAGCTGTAGAAAGATCCTGTCACTAGCATGTGACGCCGACCAGGCAGCCTGCACTGTGGAGGCAACAGTTCGCAGGGGCTGCGGTGGCAGCGCGCAGGCGCTGAGGGTCCTCCCCAGGACAGAGGCCAGGCCCTCTCCGGCCTAGAGGGACTCCCCGCTCAGGAGGTCTCCTGGAAGCAGCGTGTTCAGTGGGGTGGGGCTGCCGATCACCCTGCTGTCTTCAGCGCTGGGGGGGCCCCACAGGCTGCTCGAGTACTGGGGCCCCCCACCCCACAGCAGGTCGCTGCTGCCCTTGCCACCCAGGCAGGGGGTGCTCCAGTGGCCGGTGTCACCGCGCACGAGGCCGTGGGCACTGCCCGCGGCACCCAGCCGGGCCTGGCTGGTCCCAGAGCTGGACTGCCAGCTGGAGGTGGGAGGCAGCGCCTGGCCCTGTGCCAGGAAACGGTTCACTTCCTCCTCGCCGGCAAACTCGGCCAGGATGGTGGTGTTCCCCAGTACACACCTGCAGTGGGGGAAAGGTGGGGTGTGAGCAGGGACCTGTGGCTGCCACTAACCCTTCCCTTTGGGACACCAGGCCCCTCCTCCATCCTGGGCATCAGCCACCAGGAAAAGGGCAACCGGTGGCTCAACTTTTGGCCACTCTACTGGTCAGTGCGACAGCACCCACAGGATGTCCAACGGAGGCCAACTGCCCAGCCTTCTGGGGCATCTGGGAAGCAGCTGAGGGCATTCACTGGCCCACAGACCCCCAGCCCCACCCCCTGGGGCTACCGACTGAGAATTGGGCTTGACAAAATTCCCTGTTCTTTTTTTTTTTTGTGAGTGAGAGTGAGTGAGTGAGTAAGTTAGAGTGAGTGAGTGAGTAAGTTAGAGTGAGTGAGTGAGTTAGAGTGAGTGAGTGAGTTAGAGTGACGTGAGTGAGTGAGTGAAAATTCCCTGTTCTATGCAGGGCTCCCCACCCATCCCACACCCATCATCAAAGGTGGCTCCCACTAGAGGAGGGGTGGGCCTGACAGTGGGTTCATTGTCGGTGTTCCCCAGGAAGCCTCCCTCTAAGTCAGTGTGTCAGCATGTGCAGCCTGGGATCTGGGGGTGGAGACGCACATGTGCAGGGACTTCTGGGCCTTGGCGGCCTCCTCCTTGGAGCTGTAGCGGACCACAGCGTTCCCTTGCGTCAGGTTCAGGTGGAATGTGACGAGAGGACCGTGCTGTAAGCACAGCGTCCGCAGCGTGGAGCCGTCGATCTGTGTGCACAGAGGAAAAAGGCCGTTCGGCACTTGGGTGGAGTGGGCACGTGGACACATGTGCTCAAACCATAGCCCTTTCCTCCAGCCTCACAGTTGGGTTGGTTCTGGGCAGGATAGCACTGCAGAGTTTGCCCTTCCAAGGAGCCCTGGTGGCATAGTGGGCAACAAGTTGGGATGCTAACTACAAGGTCTGCCATTCAAAGTCACCGGCCACTCCACAGGAGAAAAGCGAGGCAGAAACCCACAGGAGCAGTTCTACCCTGTCCTATACGGTCTCTGAGTCAGAACTGACTCTTGGACAGTGAATCTGCTTTGTTTTTGATTCCACTTTCAAGCATATAATTCAGTGGCATTACGCATGCCCACAGGGTCACCAGTCACTGCCAGAACTTTCTATTCCTGGACAGAAATCCTGTGCCCCTTCTGCAGGCAACTTCCCATGTCCTCCAAGCAGCTGCTTCTTTCCATCTAGTGGACAGTTCAGCTGGCCAGGGCCCCTTGTTGGGGTTTGATGCCCTCACAGGACCATGTACGTCATGGATGGCCTTTGATCGAAAGAGGTGCCAGATGCCTTCACAGAGCAGGGGATGGGGCCCCAGGGACTGCAAGGTCTGAGGAACAGGAGCAGGGCTCACAGCCACCCTAGCCGTAACTCGGCCGTAGAGCCTAATACCCAGCTGACTCCCACACTTCTCCCCAGGCTGGGTGTGCGCCAAGTACTGGGGGCACTCACCTGGGGTGTGAGGTTTCGAAGAACAAGCCAGCTGCTGGTCCTTCCTGAGGTGTCAGTACTCCAAGCAGAACCTGTGTGGGTTGGAGGGCAAGCTCAGTGTGCCTGGGCCAGTCAGATTCTTCTCTGACTCCAAGGATAGGGAACCCCTATACCTCCCCCCTCCCCCACCAACCTAAGAAAGCCCTTCCCAGCCTTTGAAAGGCCACATCATTTTCTGACAAACTCTTGCCGGCCCTCCTCCCAGCCCTGGAACCTGGCTTGACTACCACCTCTGCCTGTCCAGGCCCCCAGTGAACTCACGCTCCCGTCTGCCTGTTAGAAATTAACAGCTACCGCACATGCTGAGACTGAAGAGTTAACACTGCCACACTCAAAACAAGCAGCAGCAACTTCAAGCTCCACCTAAGGATCTAGAGCTCTCTGCTCAGAGCGTGGCCAGGGCAGCCAAGGGCCCACTGAGGTGCAGCATGGTGCCAGAGCCATGGCTTTTGTTTGCTTCTGCGCAAGGCCTGTGTCCCGACAGAAGCAAAGGTGCTCTGCTGAGTCGGGCCCCTGCGTGGGTGGATGCCTGGCAGCAGCTACGGATGCCCTACAAGCCACCAGCACCGCAGGGAGCTCTCGAGGGGAGTCCTGCCATCTAGAATGGCTTCTCTGCCCACCCACATACCTGAGGAGTAGGAGTTGGTCCAGCCGAGGGGGCTGGCTCCCCAGGTGGAGGAGGGCTTGGGGTTGGTGAGCCCGGGTGGTGGTCGAGTGGGTGCACTTGGGTTTCGGGGCGCCTTCCACAGCTCGTGAGACAGAGAGGCCTGGGTGTGGGTGGCAGGGCCGGAGGACCACGTGGACTTGATGTCTGACAGCTTACCTGGAGAGGCAGAGGGCACACACGTCTAAGACATAGGAGTAGGGAGGGGAAGTCGGACATCGAGGTGGAACACACTGCTGGGCCAGGGCCCGCTCGGCATTCGCTCCTGGTTTGCCTGACTGTGGGCACCTCATCCATCTGCTACAGTCCATTCTGACTTGAGGTGGCCCCAACTTGGCCAGGTGGGGACGGGGATGCTGCCCCACAGGGTTTCCGAGGGGAGTGGCTCACCAGGCCTGTCTCCCACAGAGTTCCTGGGCAGGTCTTCTGGTGAGCAAAAGCCACCTGGGCCCCCTGGGAAAACGCACCAGAGCAAAGTCACCATAAGCAAACCGGACTTCCCAGTGGGTCACGCAGGCCAGGGAGCAGCTCCCTCCTCCTGCCGCCCCTCACAAGTGCCTGCCACTGCCAGCCCCACCATCACTGCACAGCCAGGGTAAAATCAGAAGCCCCCTCCCCACCTCCGCCAACCCCAGGGACCAAGGGCAAGTCAAGAAGTTAAGGCAGAGCCACTGCCTCTAGAGGGGTCCCTAGACCCCATGAATATCCCAGGAACAGTTTCCAATTGGCATCAACTCATTTTATAACAACCACTGAACAGAAAACTGGCAAATGCCCCAGGAGGACCCTAGAGGATGGAAGGTGAGTTTCTGCCTGGTCCTTTGCTGAAGGGCTCTGGGACCGTGAAAGGTTTAACTACAGCACTTTTAAGTGTTACAAGGAATGGAAAGATTGGGAAAGTAAGTGGTGCTTTTGTAAGCAAGATGCTAAATAACACCAAAACATGTACCCTCCACACGCATCTCTGAAGACTCCCAGTATTCACTGAGGGATGGTGACCTACAGGTAGCATGCTCTCTGTATCTCTCCACAGCCTGGCTGTGCTTTCTGGGGCCAGACTCACCCAGAGTGCAGAGTCTGGATCCCCTCCCTTCATTGGGGACAGTCTTGGGTGAAGGGGAGGGAGAAGTGGAGAGGGGAGGGTACAGGCCCTGTGCTGGGGACTTGACAGGTATGCAATTTCCCCTCACAAGAGACTCCTGCTCACCCCCTTCTGGAGGTGAGGGGACATGCGTGAAGGTCCTGGCCACCAGGGCAAAACTTCTGGGCCATCCCTGACAGGGTGGGGAGCACAGGGGTGGGGGAGAGGAAAGGCGACATGGAGGGAGGCCAGAGCGTACCTGCAATGCTAGGTGCGGATGCCATGCTGCTGAGAGAGCTACTGTAGCCGGAGGCACTGAGCGGCCAGGCACTGGCGGCAGGCAGCGTGGCACTCTGGGAGGATGACGGGGAGGGCCCTGCAGAGCCAAACAGACACTGAGAACAATGGCAAGCAGTGGCCAGCAGTGCCAGCTCAGGACGTGAGGACATACACACTGGCTCCGAGCTACACTGCTGGCTGGACAGGACAGTGTGACATGGTCCAAAGTCCTGTCCCAAGCCCAGAGTCCCTCGAGGCCATTGTTCCTAAGGCTTGGGAGGCAGAGACTCCCCATCAGAATAAAGAGAGCCTATCATGGGGGCTTGAGAGTCATATAGGCCTCGCCTTGGACAGTCACCCTGGGACAACCGTCCCACAATGACAAGACGTCCCCAGAGCGCCTACTATTCCCTTTGTCACTTCCCCATGTGTCGTACACGTGAGCGCCGTTCAAGTCAGCCCCAGGATGTGGCACTTCACCTAGGTGCAGGATGATGGAAAAGTCCAATAGAAAATCCCTCCACCAAGAAGTAGAGGCTGGCAGGCAGAAGGGCAAAGATGGCGCCTGGCTCTGTCCCTCATGACCCGAGGTTCTGGCCTCCCAAGGAAGGACACTCTGCCTGACCCCTTCCCCAGAACGCAGGGCCCTCAGGCTGTCCTGCTGTCGAGGAGGATGGATACTATAGTGTCCTCACAGTCTGCAGGCCACGGACTTTACAGACGGAAGCCCAGCAGTACTCACTGTGTGCCCGGGGGTTGGGGCTATAGGCCCACCCTCAGGCGGTGTAGCAATGGACCGTGTCCCTTACTAGTTCATTTCCCTGGTCAATGATGTATCCATGCCAGCACAGCCTGAAGCAGGTTTCAGTGTGGCCACTCTGCTGTACACACTTCCCTTCTCAGGGTTAAAAGGATGCCCAGACAGCATCTGCTCAAGTGAATGCCTGAGCCAGAATCCCATGCGGAAGGGGACAGAGAAACGAAATGCAGAGGGCACCTCCACCACTCTGCTCCCAGGAAGACCAGATGGAGAGCCCCACTAGGGGCAGAACGGAAACACACCAACACATCACTCTTGTCCTTCAGGACTCGTGTCCCTACCTGATCTATGACTAGATTGACCTGGCCCATCAGCAGCAGGGTGACCACCAGACACTGCCATGAAAACACCGACTAGTCCCCATGAACTTGTGAAGGCCCCGTGCTGACGGCCCGCCCTCACCTCCGCTCTTGAGGAGGTAGCGGTTAACGTCCTGGATGGTGGTGTTAATCGTTGGCCCCGTGGGGACGCTGCCGGGAGTGACGTCAGGGTCGTTCTCGGGATCAATGTTCTGAAGTCCTTTCCACGGAACTCCAGGCTGGAATTCTGTCCATGGAAACCCAGACATGCGGCCCGCTTAGCTGCTGCTGCTCTGCTCCAGTCCGTGGAGGCGAGACTTTGGACTCGCTCCCACAGAACTCACCGGGTCTTTGGACCAGGCTAGAACAGACAGGTTGCTGAGCCCCCCTTCTCTGTCCTGTGTGCCCTCCCTCTGGATCAGAACAAAGGGGCTGCTGTCACACCAGCTCCCATGAAGAGGCCATGGCTGGGGGGGGGAGCACATACCCTCAGAAGGCCTGCTTCCTCAGCAACCCGTGTTCCATCACGCCCCCCACAGTCCACCATCCTGGTCGCACCTGGGGGCCAGCTGACGCTGGAACCATTAGAGATCCTGTCACTGTCGGCTTTGGCGCGGGCCCAGCTGTGGGGGACAGCTACGGGCGGGCTGGCTGGTGACTCACTGCTCTGGATTAAGTCGTACCGGCTGTAGGAGTCGTCAATAGCCGACTTGGCTGGAGGCCCTATGCTCAGACCTCCAGGGATAGCACCTGAGGACACAAAAGCGAAGGCTCAGTGAGCGCCCTGCTCGGAAGACCTGGGACACTGCACTTCTGGGCAGAGTGTGTCACATCATCTACAGCTGATGGCAATGGTTGACTAGGATTTCCAGGTTCCTGTAAAGCACCGCCCAGAACACAAGTAGGGGAGTGCTGTTGTGTGTCCACTCCTGGCAGCACCTCCTCCTGCCTTCATCCCGCTGGTTGCCTGGAGCCTTGCTTCCTGGAGCAGGGCAGTAGCAGCACTGGGCATGCTTCTGGCTGCCAGTCACACTCCCAGTACCTGCATCCCAGTCTGCACGCCCCTTGTACCCAAAGTCCCAATTTGGTTGCCAGCTGGGCACCTGCCTGGCCCAGACACCCACTCTGTCTGGTGGACCAGCTCCCAGCTCTGTCTAGGGCTTACCTGCAGGCCACACGGGGACTGTCTGCACACAGCATGGTGCTCGTACACCGTGCGGTGTCGTGAGCGTCCACGATGCTCTACGACAGGCCCCTGAGCAGGGGGGTTGGGGGCTATCATTGACAAGCGTCCGTCCCTCTGTGGGGGAAGGGCTCCGCGACTTAGTGCACGTTGTCTGCTCACCCAGACTCAGCCCTTCAGAAGTGGATGCCCTGGGGAAGCCTTGGGCTCTCATGATTCACCTGTCAGCTAAGATTCCAGCCACCCTGAGGTGGTCAGCAAGAGGCCTGGAGAGCTGCTTCCACAGAAGCCCTTCCGCTCTGAGTGACCCCAGGGTGCTGTGTGGATGCTGAGCCAACATCAGCCCTCGTACAAAGAGTGCTAGCTCATCAGGTAGGGAATCGTTCTAAAGTGCACGTCTCTGCCTGTTGACCTGGGGGCTGATGCCAGTCTCCCTGCTGTCAGAATGTGTTTCACCCTCCATAGCCCCAGGGGTGTGGGTGGAAACATGAACTTCCTAAACCGACCAGATGAGGGCGACTGCCTTCTCTCCTGCCAAGTACAGGGCCGTGCATCCAGGGACGGGGTCTACCTTCCTTGGTTCTTCACGAGTCCATTGATTCTAACTCTTGTCACTCCCACATTGGTGTGTGAGCTGGCAAGGCCTTGTGGGAGAGGAGAGAGCCTTATCTTTCTCCCCCAGAGTGGCTGGCAGCCCGGCCCTTACCCCATGGCACCACCAGGGCCCCTTCCATCAGAAAGGCTCTTCTCTCTTTCCAAGATACTTTCTATGGAGAGAGACACATGACCCACTGAATCCCTTGCCGTCTTGCTACAGAGCATCAGGGGAATGTGGGGCTCCCCAGGGAACTGGCCCTGGCCTGAGCACCTGGAGGCCTCTGTACCGTCTCAGGGCATGGAGTCTGGCAGAGCGGCCTCCACCATGCCAATCCTTCCTGAGCAGACAGACGTGGGGGGCCCAGGGTCACTCTCTGCTCTGGGCCTTTCCGGCATGTACGGGGCTGGAGCTCAGCTCTGACAGGGGACTTACACTCTCTGGAATGGAATACTGCCCACTCCACTTTCAACCCTGACTATAGAAAAGCAATCGGCTGACGAGCAGGCTGGCCTGGTCGGGTGGGGGTGGGGGCCCCAGGTTGACGCACCGAGCTTGCTGGGGTTGTGGTCGAGAGAGGCAGCGCTGGGCAAACTCTCCATGGAGTTTGGGTGTGTCCACTGGGGCAGGCGTGACTGGGACGGAGACGGTTCCTTCCCGGACAGGCTGCCAGCCATGTCCATGCTGTTTACATTCATGTTTGGGTTCAGTCCGGCTGAAACAAAACGCTGTTAAGGTAAACCTGCTTTCACTGCAAATCCTGGTGCCCAAGGGTGTGCCGAATAAGGATCCAGCCTTGGTGGTTCAGTGGGCTAAGGTGTGAGCTGCTAACCACCAGGCCAGTTACCCAGACCCACCGCTGTTCTTTGGGATAAGAGTTGTGGCCGTCTGCTCAGCCTCAGAAACCCCGGGGACAGATGTCCTCTGGCCTGTAGGGTTGGGACAGGTAGGAGTCAACTCAAAGGCTATAGTGGGCTGGTCACTGCAAAGACCTGGAAGGCCAGTCTCCGCCTTGATTTGTGCCCTGCACGTTACTGGGAACTACCCAGACTTAAGCTTCTGGGAGTCCTGCTACTGAATTGTGGTGAAAATGTTACCACACAATTATTGAAGGAGCCAAACCAGTTTTCATTTCACTTAACCATGACGGCGTTTTCTGATGTTAGCACACCTGATGGAGGGCTCACCAAACCGAGAGAAAAAAACAAACAAAAAAATAAGGTCTCTAATTCTAAACGATGCTCAAAGGGTCACTGAAGCAAGGGGACAGCAAGGCCCTGGCTCTGCCTGTGCTGAGCCCATACCCTGGAAGCTGTGCCGGAGGAGGAGGAGTGAGTGAAGCAGCGTGGGCTGACGGGCAGCCATCTGTGAAGGCAGCTCTACATGAGTGGAGTGAAGCCAGTGGTCAGACCATACCCTATGAGGGTTTGGGGGCAAGCGGGCCTGCAGGTCCTGTTGAATTCCAGCTCTCCGGTGCGACTGAGCTGGGGTGTGGTGTGGGTGTGGGTATGTTGGTGGGACTCACCAAGGGGGTAAGGAGTGAAGGGGTTGGGTGAAGACTGCTGCTCTTTGGTCTGCAGGTCGGGGAGGCTGGGTGCCTGGGGGTGTGGGGGGAAGCTGTCCATGGCCGATTTGCCTGCAGAGGGGTGCAGAGACAGAGGTGGTGGGGGCGGCTTCACGAGCAAGGCCTGAGCCAGCTGGCGCTGCTGCTGCTGAATTTGTTGCTGCAGGTTAGTGATTGTGCGCGCCACCTGCAGGGAGACACACACCGCCGTGCACAGGAGTTAGCAGGGCTGGGAGCTGTTCCCCCAGTCCAGTCCAGTCCCACCCCACTCCCACATCCCCCAGAAAGCCAGGGTGCTCACTTGCTGCTCCTGCTGCCTCATGGGTCCGGACACATTACGCTGGGCCTGTAACATCTGCTGCTGGATTTGTAAACGTTGGTATGCCTGCAGGTGGGCGGGGAAGAGGCAGAGTTAGGTGACTGAGATGTGGCTCGGGAAGCCTGGTGCCCCAATGGGCTTTAGTCAGTAACTCTTGCCCCCCGCTCCTGGTCTGGGTTGGCAATGAAGGTGCCAACCTTCATTGGTGTTTTGGTGAATGAGAGAAAACACTGCTCAGATCATAGGGTAAAATGAGAGGAAAACTGCACTCAGAGCAGGAGAGGGTTGTCTAGCACGACACACAGACCACCAGGGCACAGGCAGGCTCCATGCCAGAGGGCTGGGTGCTCAGCCCACCTCCCTGGATAGGTGGGCATGCACAGCTCATCGTGTGCACGTGTCATCCACAGGGGTGGCGCTTGTGCCAGGGAAGCCTCTGCTTGTTCACAATGCAAAAGGCTGTTGTGGTGCAAAGTTGCCGCCATGCAGACAGGCAAGAGTCGCCAGCCTCTCTCACAGCAGGGTTTGCTCGTGTTGGATCAGAGGCTGATCCAAACAAATAGCAGCAAAGAGAGCGGTGTGTCCCACTGCTGTCCCGCCTCCACCCTTACAAGGGAGCTGGAAACCATGCAGCCGCGGGAAGCCTTGAGGCTCTCCCAAAGAAGACTAACATCAAAACTCCTTTCTGTCGAGAAGTTATTTTAAACAAATAGAACATTAGACACAATTCAGCATCCTCCTGAAAACTTTCATGTCCTAGGGACTTACTGCAAAGGGAAAAGGAGATTCCAGAGAGCTGTATGACACACACTGTGGTGTCCTGTCAGAATGCACCGTGTGCACTGTGACTGTGGGGCTGGTGTGGTGTGAAGTCACCACGCAGCCCAGGCCTGTGAGTTAATACAGAACCTGCCCTGTTCTGGGGGACCAGACCCTGGGCTTATGAGATGCATGTGTAATTGGGGCACAGAAAAGTCCAAGGGCTTGGGGCTCCTACAGATAGTGGTCTTGGTCAGTGGTCCTGTCTTCTAGAAGCTGTCTGAGCTGCTCCTTGCACACCCCAGGGTCATTGCTCAGGAGCTGACATGGCTGGAGGAGACTTCTGGGTCAACCGGGCAGGGTGATGTTCAGTATATGTCCAGGGGTAAATACGTGACACCAGGAGGGTCTACACTACACCACAGGCCTTCCAAGAAAGGCCATGCTACATCTATACCTGCCCTCCTCCTTGAGGAAGCTGCAGAAATCAACCTCATGCCAGTCTGAGCTCTAGAATGCTCTTGGCGCCCATCCTTGGAAGAATTTAGAAAAGAGCCCCTCGAGTACCTTCTGAGCCTCAGTGCTGAGTGAGTGACTCTGGTCCAGTGGTCCATTAAAGAACATGCCAGAAAAAGATGGGGTCCGTGTTTTGAGGACGTGGGCAGGAGGAGTTCCACAGCCCAGGGAGACACTTGTCTTTGGTGAGAAAGCACCTTGCCCCAGCCAGTCTGAGAGAGGCTGGCCCCCAACTGAGACAAAGCGTGCTGTCAACAGTCAGCACCTGCTGCCGAAACGTGTCCCCGCCTCAGCAGGCCTGGCCACTCACCAGCTGCAGCTGATAGAGCTGGTTCAACATCGTCATATGCTGAGGATTAATTGGCGAGGTTAATAGTGCAGGGTTGAGACCAATGTTTTTTGCTGCAAACTGCAAAAGCTGTGCTTGAACCTGTTCAACAGAGAAGACACCATTAGGCCTTCCTACTAAAAAGCACTGATGGCCATGAAGTCTCTGGACTGATGACGCAAGGAAACATTTGACAGGTCCCTTGAGTAGCCACTTAGGGTCACTGAAAATGCTTGGATACTCTGACTGGAGCAGGAACAGGCTTTATCGAAGAATCACGAGGAAGCATGAAAGAACAACAACAAAAATGGTGACAGGTGCCGTGGTTGAACTGTGTAAGGTTCCGGTCTCATGTCCCATGCTGTTAATGCAAACAGAGGAGCTGCCCGGCCCATCACAGGCAACTGGAGCAGCAGCGCAAGTACGCTAGACACCACACCATGTCACTCTCCTAAGAGGTTCTGACCCAGGGTGGCCCTCCTGTCACGACCACCTTGTGCTCTTGACTCAGACCCTGCATCCCACAGTCACTGCTCTGGACTCAGAAAGCAGACTGCCCCAGGCTCACAGGTTGAAATCAGCTATCAGGGGCCCTGCTGGTACAGGCAGAGACATGGGGCCTGGCCCACCCGGAGGCCTTGGGACGTGACGGTCTATGGTCTCTCTGATGAGGACACGCTGTCGTGTCAGAGAGCCCATGGAAAGGCAGGGAAAAGGAACACGGGTGGAGCTGAGAGTGCAGGGCAAGCGGTGTCCAGCCTGGGAGGAGGCAGGTGTCCCGAATGGAGCTGACAGCCAGCGGTCCTCACATCTGCTCTCCCTGGCTGGGTGACCATGTGGGTGGAGGGAAGCATGGAGGTGCTGCCTACTGGCTCTGCTCCTTCCTGTAGCTGGGGGAGAACGTGTCTCTCATGCAGTCAAGTGGGTATCTGGCATGTAAGCACGATGTTCCCAGCTCAGCAGGACCTGGCCTGGCCTCTCTCCCTCTAGTCTTGGCCAGTCCCCTGGACTGAACCGAGCCATCTTCTCAGAGAGGATGAGGCCAGACCCAGGGGCAGATGCAGGGCACACCCTCCCCCGGCTGCCCGAGCAAACAGGAGGCCTGACCTGAGGGGATAGAAACTGAGGCACTTGAGCACGGAGACTGGGCTGGGAGGAGCTGAGGGGCTGCGCTGGTGGTGGCGGCGGCGGTGGCGGCATGGTCCTGGCTTGTGCTGCTCCGCTGTTGCCAAACATCCCCAGATTGCCACTTGGTATCTGCAGGGAGCCAAGCAGGGCACGTTCGTCACCTACCCAGGCTCTGGTGGTGGGTGTCAGGCACTGGCCTCCACCTCCTGCCAGGGTAACCCGCAGCCCGGAAGGCTAGGCAACAAGTCTGGTGCGTCCCTAAACAGGCAGCCGCGTTTCCACAGAGAGTGACAGACATACAGGCAGTTCTCACTTTGTCCACGTCTGCCTCATATCAGGATTGCGCCGGGCACCAGCCCGCAAGCCGCAATATGAAAATCCCAGTTCTATGCCCTGGTTTGCCCTCACCAAGGGGCCCTGGACGTGCCAGTCATGACTGTGTCACCGTGAGTGTGCCAACCTGGTGCTCCTGCAGCTGGTCCTTTAGTGTTCCCACACACAGAAGGGAAAACTGCCCACCCACTGTCACGGGGTCTGTCCCGCTCAGAGCGACCCTACAGCACAGAGTCCAACAGCACTGAGGGCTTCCAGGGCCACCTCATCTTTCTACTGTGAAGGGGCTGGTGAGCCTGAACTGCCAACTTTAGGGTTAGTAGCCCACACCCCAGCCACAGAGCCACCAGGTCTCCTGAGAAAGGCACACTGTGTGCTAAGCCTGACTTGCTGACAGAAGCACAAGTCCCACCGAGTGAGACACAGCACAGACCGGGATGGGCTGTGCTCAGCTTCCTGGACAAGTGGCATCCAAGGGGACCTAGGACTAGCATTAGACACTGGTACGAGGGCTGCACTGAGCTGACCAAACAGCCAACAACACACATTCCCACACACCCTGCTGTGGGCTGACCCTGTGGTAGGTCATCTGGGGTTGGTTTTGTGACTATCCTTGGCTGGGACCGGTCAGCCTGCAGAGAGGTGCAGTGGAGACCTAACCAACCTTCTCAAGAAGAGAGGCTGAAAGGTCCAGGCAGCAGCCCTTCTGACCCAGCCTAGCACTTGGCCCTCTCAGCTGGACTGGCGATTTTGACAGTCCTTGCTCGGCTGGTACCTGGAAGGCCAGTGACTGGAGCCCAGCAAAAGTTCCTCAGGAGACTTGAGCTGGCTGTGTGCCCGAGACAGTGTCACACAGGGTGGTTATGAGAAAGAGTCAAGAAGATGTCATACCACAACCACCACCCCAGGTTAGCAAGCAAGGTCACTCCCATCTCACACACAGCAGCCCTGTGGAGAGCGGGGAAGGCAGTGTCCCTATCAATCATCACACAGGGGACCACGGGAAGACATGGGGATAGCTCAGCCACCCGGGGACAGCTCAGCCACCCCAGGACAGGTCTTAAAGGGAAGGCTCCAGGGTGCATATGCAGGGCTGAGCAGACGAGTGAGGAGGGAGGTTCTGCAGTGGAAAAAGGCAGCACTGGTCTGCCTGGTGTCCTACACTGGAGAGCCTGGGGGCTAGGGGAGACAGTGTGGCAGCAGCCCCTGCCTGCAGGGGCTTCTAGCAGCAAGTGTCAGCTCTGCCCAAAGAGAGGCCGCTATGGGGACTTGGCCAGCTCAAGCCTCTGAGTGTCTTAGCAAGGGGTGAGCACAGAGGTCCCTGCACGGCAGTCCACTTGGGAGGTTTTGACTGTGCACCATTAGACCCGGAAAATGGAGCTGCCACCACATTGACATGGCCACCAGTGTCAGTCACATCAGGGTCAAGATGTCAGGGGCATTCAGGCCAGTGTGAAAGTGAACGTAATTTTGCAGTGTCTCCTAGAAGGTGACCTCATTTCAAGGACTGTCACTCAGCTCTTGCCTCCAGTCACTCTGGGGGTAAATCCTGACTGTCTCCCAGGCACCTATACATAATCAGGTCTACTAAAAAACCAGGCACACCATCTAAGGACAGTGTGTTACGTGTGTCTAAGCCCTCTCCCTGTGGCAGCCTTACCTGTCGAGAAGAATTCAAGTTTTGAATGCCCAGCCCTGAGGTCATGCCACTCAGGGTCTGGCCGGGGAGCGCGCTGCTGTTGGAAAGGGGGAGCTTCAGGCTTGGTGAAGGCAAAACTGGTGAAGGAGTGGGCTCTTCCACGAGGCCGCCGTCCTGTTTGGGGAGAGAGGGTGGGCCGGGAGATAGACGAGTAGGCAGATGAGGAGTGGGAGGATCCAAACCGTGTGGGCCAGAGGAAGAAGGGAAAGACAGGGGAACGCCGTTCCGATGCGGTTGTGGCTTTGGACATGCTTCATAAACGCACACGTGGACGGCAATGTTCTTTGCCCACGTTGGGACTGACCCTGTCTCGGAGAGGAGGGTTGAGGGGGCTGGGGCAGGGACAGTGGCAACTTCTCAGACCTTCCCTGTTGGAATGAACGAGTGCCCTACAGGTAGGCTGCGGGCTGACTGCTGCCTCCAGCTGCTATGACCCACAGAAGCAACCCCCTCTGAGGGCTCCATCTCACACTGGGCACCAGCCAGAACTGGTTTCCATCTCTACTAGTGGAGGCGGAGCTGTGTGCCAGGCAACTTTGCAAGTTCCTTGAAAGAAAGTTTACACAGGCCTCCCAGGCACCTTAAACAAAGCAGACAGACTGGGGCCACTGGCTTTCTCAGGTGCAAACATAGGATGCCAGTTTGGGGGCAGGGAGAAGGGGTGCTAGGTGAAGCAAGGCAACCAAGGCACCACACCCTTAGTCAGTTATGGCCTGGACCATCCGAGGGCTGTCTGCAATTCTGACGTGGCCAGAATGGGTACTGACACCTGCTGCCCCAGCCCGCTGCTGGGCCTGTGGGCATCCCGTGTCAAGCACATGGCCTATCCTGCCTGGACACAATTTTGTATTTGGATTGTATCTCAGACAGCCTCTCCCCACCAAGGCTGGATTTCGTCTCAGGTGATGCCTGCACGGTTGGACAAAAGGCAGAGTAGGCCATGCCCATGCTGGTCCTGTCTGACAATCCACACATCCGAGGGCTCTCAAATAGTCCATGGAGCAGTTCCACTCCCCAAATCCCATTTCCCCTCGAGTCCCTGGGACACACCATCTCCCATCCAGAGAGCCCAGTTGTCTCAGCTGTTGGCCCAACCTTTCAATTGGGTGGCCAAAGTGATGGCCAGGTGCAGGCAGTATGCCTGACAGTGCCTAGTTCCCAGGGTCCCGGGTCCACATCACCTCCGTAACACAACTGTCAAGTTTTGCATCAGGGACAGCGTTCACACAGAGATCACCCCCAAACAGGCTACAGACCGCCTCCAACCCTACCTTGTCGAGAAAGGTGGGGCGGTCCACAGAAGACTCTTTGGAGATTGGTGGGCGGCAGCCGAGGGGTTTGGTGACCATTCCGTTATAGTCGGTCACTCCCAGTCCACGCTTGTCCATGTCCACCTTCTTTTCCAGCAGAGCACCTGAAGCAGGGCACAGGGGCCACAATGACACAAGATGCCCGTCTCTGCTACTCTGAGCTCCCTTCCATGTTGTCGGTAACCTCCTCGGATGGCCAGGCTATCAAGCCCCATTTGCTGAGTCCCCCCATTTGCAGGAAGTCAGCAGCATGTCCCTTTACACAGTGTGCGTGTCTGCCCACGCATGCGTGTGCTGGGAAAAACAAACAAAATGGGCCAGTCTGCTGTGCTGGCCCTATGCCTCCTTGGGAGTCCCCGCCCAGCCTGGCACCTCTGGGGTGCCCTGTGACTTACTCATGGCCTGATCGAGACTCAGATTGTTGCTCTTCAAGGCCTCCTCGGCTGGTTCTCTCTGCGGAGAGAGCTTCTGTTAGGACTGCCTGCTCTCGGTGTACGAGGTCTCGGCTAGCAGCTGAACCACTTTCCCACTGCCGAGGCACAAGGGCAGTTGCTTAAAGACACACAGGACCAAGATGATGGACTGGTCTGATATGGAGTGAAGGGGTGTGTGCAGTGCCAGTGGGACCCCGTGTTGCTCAGGAAGCCATAGCCACACTCAGGCACCAAGAGCAGGTGGTGTGAGCTTCTCAGCTTGGGGGTGCCTCATCAGCATGGTGGGGAGTGTTTGGGGGGATTATGTCAGCATGGGGAGCTCTCTGCCTCCCAGCTCTAATGGCAACTACTTCTCACCAAGAAATGACCAGCTCCCCATTAGAGACCAGACCCTGGGCACAATGCCAGCCCGGCAGTGCGGCTGGGACCCTCTGGTCAACTGGCCTTGCTCCCACTCCCCCCAGCCCCACAGAGGGGAGAGACTGGCACCAGCGCTGTGCCTCCCTGAGGCCAGGGTGACCACCTCAAGCCTGTGCTTCCTTTGCTCCCCCAGCACCCAGTGCTCGCATAAAGACTGAGAGGAGCGTGTGAGGGGAACAAGGGTCCAAGCACAGCCCAGAGACAGAGCAGATGGGCTTCACTCTCAGACCATCCCCTTGGTGTGAGGCTGCCGCTGCATGGTCTTTTCTAGACAGGGGGAGCAGGAATCTTTCCCACTTATTGCACAAATGGATGAAGATCAACTTCCAAGGACACACCAGAAGAAAACACAAAGCCAGAAAACTGTGGAAGCCAACAGAAGCAACATCCCCCTCCGCAGCAGGCTTTCATAATAGACATGAGCATGATCTGGGTTTTTTTTGGTGTCCAGAGTGACAGTCCCCAGTCAACAGGCTGAGTAATTTATAAGTCAGGTGACATCAACAACCTCATCCTTCAAGTGACACACCACCCACATGCACAGGGGCACCCTGGACCCTCCTGGTGGGGAGAGGGGAAGTGGCCAGTCACCGGGAAGCCCATGTCAGTGAGTTGTTTGATGAGCCGTGTCAGGATCCAGGCATCGTCCTGCTTGCTGGACGTCTTCAAGCCCTGGAACGGAGAGGTTATTAGGTATATCCTGGGGCCAGGCACATGGACAGCAACACGTTTCCTGTTCTCACCTGTGCTCCTTCAATCCTGCTGGGTGGACAGGGAGTGTTCCCGAGGCATTGCACAGCCCCCTGACCCACAGGGAGATGGCTACAGTGCACTGACAGGCTGAGACAGGCACCCTGGATGATCGCAAGTGATTCCCAATAAGCTTATGACCTCGTGCAAGAACTGCCTTTTGTAAGATGGTAAACTGCAGGTATTTGTTGTGTGTAGTGGAAGATGCAAGCAGCCTGCTTGTGTTCCGAGTTACTCTTTCCTAAGAGCTCTTGGTGTGGAGGAGAGGGAGGGCAGCAGAGGAGCAGGAAGGCCTGCTCTCCCCTGGGGGAATGGGTGCAACGAGCCCAAGGTCCACTAATGGCCATCTTCCTGGTGCTTTACAGACAGGAGCCCTCCCCTCCCCTGGCCCCTCCAAGGACACAGTAACAGATCCACCCTGAGGGCTGAGCTAAACCAAAAGGCTCTTTCTTCCAGGGAGGAGCGTATTTGGAACTTGACTGTGGCCCCAGATGGTACAATATTCTTATAGACTAATTTGTCATTTCTGCTATCTCAGTGGGCTGTGCTATTGCCAGCCCTCCTGGGAAAAAATTCTTTTGGACGTCACTTCTACACAGTCTGCACGGAGCCCTGGTCTCAGTCTTGGGGTCCTGCTTACTGCCAACTGACAGCTTCATGGAATTTAGCTTTTTTGACAGGTCACACATGCAGGTGTGAAAAGGTTCACTTGCTTCCATCTTCTTTTTGCCAAGAGAGATACCTGCCCAAGCCCCTGAAGCCCCTGGGAGCTGTGTTACATGTTGACCCTGCCGCCCGCCCCACTGGCAGCAGTTAGTCCCTTCCTATGACGTTTTGATAAGTGCATCACAGTACAGGTTCTCAGGGCTTTTCAAAAGTTCACCTCACACTACTTTGTGTTTATGAAAGCCCTACAGTGGGGCTTGTTTTCATGAACCGAAAGAAGTCTGAACAGGGTGTTTGCTTTTGTCCAGCAGCGGTGTTCCCTGGGGGAAGGAGGGGTGTCTGAGCGAGCCTGCGCTGGGGTGCTGCACATGACGGTCAGGTCAGGGTCCACGTGTTACTTGGGATGCGCCCGGTGGCCGAGCGGTAGTTGCTTCCAGAGGCTCCACAGCAACACACACTTTGGCTCAGGAGGGAAGGAGCCTTTTATCACACTTCTGTGCAGCTTTCGATACCATGGATGTGGCATGATTTGCCACCCCATCAACATATATGAAGTGGTCTTGTTTTTCACAATGTTTGCTACTATCCAAAGGTGCACTATAAGCCTGTGTACAAATGTGCTGGCCGTGCTGTGAGCAGTGGACCACACTGGCCACTGGCTCCGCATACCCTTCTACAGGCTGTGCCTGACAGACGATCATGTGCAAGGGCCCTGGGTTTCCCTGGATGAACCCCCTCACTCACGCCTGGTGCTGCTGCCCTCTCCCGGGGTCTCCCAGGGCCACTTCTCCTGGCTTCTCGTGAGGAGCATCCGGTCATGTGCTTGACTTGTTTTTCTGCTGGCCTTGGTTTTTAGTCTCCTTGAGATTGGTTTCCAGGCCCCTCTTTCCATACTGGGGTCACGAATCTGTTCCTGGGAACATAAGTGATGGCCATTTCCCTAGCTTGTCATTGGAACCTGATTTGACTCCTGTGATGCGATTTCTAGGCTCCTCTACTGAAATCGGCAGATCTTTTACTTGGGACTTTTTGATTCGGGCCAGCGTTTGCGTGGCCTCTCTCCCTCCAAGATGACGTTTGACGTTCTCTCGTGTTTCTTTCACATGTACGCTTGTGATGTAACCGTCGCTCATCCTGAGTTCGGACATGCCTCACTTCACTGTGCTTCAGACACCATGGCTATTAATTTACCTTCAATAGACTAAAGGCCGGGCAGCACTGGATCCAGCAAGTCCATTGGTCCTGTTCTTTTCCCAACAGTGCATGCTCGTTCTGTTCATTCTTACAGACTCCCACACTTCCCAGATGCACACCTAACAGACCACAGTGGAGCCACAATGCAACTTCTCTAGGCACAGGGACTCGCTGCACTGAAACCTCAGGGCCGCCTGTCTCTGGGAACTGGGCACCTGGCGTAGCTTCCCCGCTGGCTGCCCTCCCACTGCTGTAAGACCACCTCACGGGCTCGCTCAGAAGCCCACGGTGCTCCCCTAACAATGAAGACCTGAGAAGAGTGTGTGGGCTAGGTGGGCCATACTTCCATGAAAGCCGGGAAATGTGAGAAAATATCCACTAACCTGCTAGAAAATACACCTATTATATGCTGAAATAGAGCTTTTAGTTGAAAAAAAGATGGCCCAGTCTGCATTTGGTAGTGCTGCACCCACCTTTTGAAGTCCTTTTTTGGGGGCACTGCCCCAGGAGCCACACGAGGAGGTGCCATCTTGGGAAGCGGCATTACTCCACGCGTCCCCGTCTTCCTCCTCCCACTGACTGGTGCTGAGGCGTCCTTCGTCTCCCCCGCTGCCCCAGCCTTCTTGCATAGATTTTGAAGCTGCAGAGAGAGGGACAGGGAGAGAGAGAGAGAGAGAAAGAGAGAGAGAGTGCACAGACAAGATGTCAGCAGAGTCATCACTGTAACACAATTCAGGGGAACAAGTAGGAAAGGGTGTATGAGAAACTATACACACAATCCCGTTCCTCCCAGATATAAGGACTGAATTTCTCAGCGCAGATATGTAATGTGTACGCACATGTACAGCCAGGACTGTCCTTCAGGCTCCAGCTATTGGCATGTGTGCTGCTCTGAGCTGTCCCAACAATTAAGAAGCCACCTGGAAACAAATACCGAGCTGATGCCAGCTCGCAGCGGCATTATAGGACAGGACGGAACTAACCCTGTGGGTTCCCGAAACAGTGGTTCATTTTTTGCTTTTAGGTAGGTCCTAGTTGATGCTTAAAAAATACATATTTTCCACTTTTTGGTGAAAGTTTACGTAGCAAATGAGGCTGCCATTGAACTCCTTCAGCATCTTCTATACACGCTGTCCAGTGACACTGGTTACCTATTGTGTTCCCACTGTGCTGGCACCTGCACTTTGTCCATCCCCGTTCCACTTGTGCTAATCGAGGGCTCCTGACTCTGTGAGCTAGGGCACACACTGACTGTTTGGCCTCAGGTAGAGACTGCACTCTTCACGGAAGTAGAAAGCCTTGTATTTCTCCCTTTGAGCAACTAGTGGTTTCAAAATGCTCGCCTTACGGTTAGCAGCCCAACGCGCAGCCACTGTCACCAGGGAAGGGTGGTCTGCACGCTCACTCATGACAGTTTCTTACACTGGGCGGCCAAGGCAGCACCAGGAGGGGAGATTTCTTCTTCAGTTGCTCTAAGTGTCAATGGGGAGTAGTTGGTGGTGGTGGTGGTGGTTTGGGTCTGCTACAGGGTGCCTGGTGTCACATGCTCTCAGACACCAACCAGGGAGAGAAGAGTGGCCGCTCTGGCGGGCCGAGTGAGCAGTGCGAGGCTGTTTAAAGGGGCAGGGCAGAGCAAGGGCTCAGACGCGTGGCTGTTGCGTTCTTGTGTGTATTTATTAATGTCAAATGGGAGGCTGCAGGGTTCTGTTGAAAGCAGTTCTTCTGTGGCCATACCAGGGCAAGTCAGAAAGTATCGCCACTGGGGCTCAGTGGATGGCTGCAGGCCGTTCTCAGTCATGGTGCCCTTGAGGCACAGCAACCCCACGGAAGGCCAACAGAAGGAAACACTGCGCCGTCCCGCCCCATCCTCACAACTGGGCTCATGTGTAAGCCCATTATTATGGCCACGGTGCCAATCCACCTTTGTCTAAAACTTCCAATTCAAAACAGTGGCTTCTGAATGGATCTGCTGGGCCAGTTCAATTCCAGCAAAGAGGTTAGTTCAGAAAGCCATGGGGACTGAGGCTTGAGATTCCACAGGGGTCATCGGGGCAGAAACTGCACTGGTGAGAAAAAGGCTGGGGATTTCCCATCACAACACTGTAGCCGCTTCTCCTTCTAGTGTAGCAAGAGTGTAAACACTTCCAGGAAACCAGAACTGCTGTTCTGATGTGATGTCTATTGGAGTCTGCAGAATTCTTCAGAAACGAGTTTTAAAGAGATGGAGACACCACCACCTTCAATGCAGAGACAGACCTAGCTGGAGGAGATGCCGGAGAAATACTACCTTCTTGCACAGCTACTTTTGTTTAATAAAGGTGTCTATCAGTTGCGAACAGTACTTTCTGACTTAACCCTGTACACAGTATTTAAGTTTCGTTTAGAGTTAGTCTTAAGGTGGAGCAAGCCGAGGTGTGCGTCCTAAAGCTTGCATTCTCTCTGTCAGGCTGCAGATGCCGGGCTCACCTGGTTTGCACAGGGCTGGGGCAGCAGCAGGGCCACTGGCTCTCCCAAAGGTCACCGCTGGTTCAGCAGGATGATCCCCCCATCCACTGCCACTGCTGGGGGGCTTCCCCCATGCTGCTGTGCCGTTGTCCACCAGGGTGGAAGGAGGGGGCGGATCTCCCCAAGAGTTTTCGGCCTTTGAATGAACAGGAGGCATTTCTCCCCAGCCTGACGAAACTGAAGAGGGACGGAAGGAGAGAGAAGACACATGAGATGGGGCAAGGAAGTAAACAGCACACTTGATGCCAAAGCAGTTTCTGGGTGGCTGTTGTTGTTGGGAGTTGGTGGCCATGTGACAGAGGCAAGCGGGCCCAGAGTGTCTCCAAGGCCATCACCTTCAGGAGAGCAGATCACCAGGAGGTCATCATTTTTTATTTTAGCAGAGCCCTGGGTGGGCTTGAACTGCTCGCCTTTCAGTTAGCAGCCGAGAGCTTGGGCTACAGTCAGGATGGCGCTAGCAGTAATACAAAATCTGTTGCTCACCATTATTTATGCCTACAATAGTTACAGTCTAACCAGGTCTAAGTGAGTGATTTAAAACGAAGGTTTGAGAAGCAGCTTGTTGTCCACCTGGTACTGCATGTAAAGACTGAAAGGGAGGTTGGTCACATTTTCCTTCTCTGTGGGCTACTAATAGCAGCCACTGTACGATGGCCAGCACCGAGGGATTCTCTGAGTCAAACCAGTTTGAGAGCTCACCTAACAGCATCAACAACAACGTTCTTCCATCAGAAAAAGGTACAAGCTGCCAATGTGCAGAAACACAGATATTCCAATCGCAACTCAGAACAGAACATCTGTAGGAGAAAAGCTCTCGGTATAAAATGCAAACAACTGACCACAATTTTACAGGGTTTGGGCTCAGCATGGATACTTTCATCTCAAGTGATGAGATTTATTAATTTCCTAAAATGAATGCAGAACCAGTTCCCTTGATGCTCCTTAGTCTAATAAAATGCACTAATACTGATTAATGACGAGAGGACTCACAGTCCACCAATCACTTTAAATGACAAGCTTGCCGCTGAGTTGAGCAATATGCAAACGGCTCCCCGTAACAGGGAGTTGGCTCTCATCAGCGGTGCGAGGCAATTGCCAAGGACAGCGCTGCCTGAAATTACACAGAAAATAACGCACACAGAGACGTGCTTACACAAATTAAAGGAGTAAAATTAAATCAGAAAAATTAGCACAAGTAAAAAATGGCCAAGGTTCAGCGAAGGAAAACAAGGCCGGTGCTGCTGGCACTCCCTCGGGCACGTTGACTCACCACCACAGGCCTGTCACCACACTCCTCTCCCATCCCTCTGAAAGAAAGGTCTGCTGCCTGTCGTAAGTAGAGTCAGAAGGAAAGCTCACTAGAGGCTTCCTTCCTCTGAAGCAACAGACACAGGAGCGCTGGTGCTGCGAGGGATCGGCATGCAGCTGTTAACGTTGGCCCGATGGGGCAGGAGGACAACAACAGAGATGCCTGCCGAGTCCCTTTCTTGGAAGCAAATGGCATGTTTCAAAACCAAATCCACCATCAACCCAGGAGAGGGTGCTCCTGTAGTCGCAAGAGCTCTCTGTGGAGGTGATGCCGGGTGGGCCCAGGATGTGTGGCCCCCTCAACACTCTAGAGCGGAGGTCTCCATACTTATTTGGTCTGCTGCCCCCTCAGAAAAGACATCACTCAGCAGCTCCCATGAGGCAATGACAAATGTCTGTGCTCTAGACCTCCACCCAAGATAAAGTCTAGGTCTCCACTTTGTAGCCCCTATTGGTCCAGCTCTGCCTCCAGGAGGCGCTCTAGCCACTTTGGGAAACCCATGCTCAGAAGGCTGGAGAAGGAGGCTAAGAACAGAAGTAGCCAGATTCGTTTAGATGTTGAGCAAATATTTTCAGTTGACAGAGTTTTTAAATAACACTATGAAAATCAATATCCTTCCCATGGCCCTCTGTTCCTTGTTGGAGTGAGTCTGGTATCCTTTATGTGAATTTTATAGGTTATCTTTCAAGAGAGGAGTTTATGCAAGTGGAACTCATTTCTCTCACACACAGATTCCTGGTGCAAGGACAACATGGCCAGAGCCCGCCGGTCCCAGTCTCCCTCCTCTGAGGGTTAGCACAGCACGGGGAGTACCAGGAGCAATGCGGCCAGACACTCAGATCTTGGCCCACTAACAATGTGCCAGCAGGAACAATGCAGAGAGAGTACTCTGACCTGCCTTCCACCGGGTGCATTGCAGCACAGCTGGTGGGCAGAAGGCATTTTCTTCTGTGAAATAAGCACCCAATCTTGTCACACGTGACTTTGATGTCCTTGGGCGTGGCACTTGCAGAGCAAAACTGACCCACAGGGCTTTCCAGGTGGTGACCTTTTGGAGGTAGTTAGCCAGGCATGTCTTCCACGGCTCATCTAGGTAGGCTTGACCCTTAGTCAAGTGTCGAGCCCCTGTGCCACCCAGGGACTCCAAAAGTGTGACAGGCCATCCTTTCTGGGAAGAAAGGCTGAGTTAAAAAGCAGCCAACTATAATTAGGTGAAAAAAACAGAACAAAACAAAAAAAATGAACTCACTGCCATCAAGTTGATGTTGACTCATAGTGAGCCTATAGGACAGGGTAGGTCTGCCCCTGTGAGGTTCTGAGACCGTACTTCCTTATGGGAGTAGAAAGCCCCATCTTTCTCCCGAAGACTAAAAAAAAAAAAGAAGAAGATTTAAAATTCAATCAATGAGGCATTTCCTTCATGCCTGGGTTTTCAGGTGCTGACCTAATAAGGTGGGCTTGAACTCAGGCTGATGGCCTGAGACGCAGTGTGAATTTATTATGGTGTCAGGTTGGATACTGGTATTTATACACGGTGACACATGTAGTCACAGGGCTCAGTGCCCCACCTTTCAAGACACAGCTGACACTTCTGCCCATGTCCAGAGACTTCCCCGAGGGTTCTATGTTGTAAGGCTTGGCAGAAGGATGGGTCACTCTGACACAGCATTTTTTTGCAATGGTCTTATAACTGCCACCAAATGAATTGGACGGCTTGGTAATAATGCAAATAAGGTGCCTGGGATCATGCAACTAAAGTATAAGAAGCCCTAAAGAGTGGATTGGTCAGTTTTGCCATCCTGCTAGGGTTGAGAAAGAGAATTCTGGAGCAGAGAGGAATCTCACCTTCACCAAGAAAAAAAGAGCTAAGAGCACATGCTTTGGACCTGGGGTCTCTGCACTGAGAACCTCCTAGCCCCAGGAGTGAGAGCCAGCGAGTGAGCTGTCACCCTGGAGACAAAGTGAGTGTGGTAGTAGAACCAGGAGATGGCAGTAGGCTTCTTGGCCCTCAGAGTGAGAGAGCACATGCCTTTAGGCAGGAGGCTTTCTGGCAGGGTGGGTGCCTTTGGGCGCTTATTGGTGGAACTAAAGAGCACTGTCACACCAGCTTGAGCAGGACAGAAGCTTCTCTGTTGCCTTACTGGATCTTCACTGGGGACCAGAAGGCCTTGGGGGTGGGATTCCATTAAGACTCTGGACACACATCCACACACATCTCCTCCTCCCTCTATAGTGGGACTCCTATGTTCTGGACCTCTGTCTCTTAGCAAGCACCCCACCCCCACCCCAGGAAAGCAACAATAGCTAAAGCCCTATTGAAATCCAGAAGAGGAGGCCACATCTCAGGTCACTGCTCTTTTAAGAACAAATGAGTGGCACTTAAAATAGAACTTCTGACTTCTGGCTGGAGAGGCCCGGGATCTATTTCTGAAGTTATGGTGTGAAGTTGAGCGGTAACAGCATCTTGCTGATTCATGTCAACTGCAGGGGACTCTGGTTTTTAAAAACTAATTTTAAGCCATCGGAAAATAATAAAAGGACAAGCAGATTTCTAGGACAGGGAGTCTTGGAGGAGGAGCAGTGTCCTGAGCTCCTGGCATGGATGGGAGGACAACACGCTCAGGCAGTCTCAACCCTCGGCTTCCTTGGCTCAGCATCATGAAGGTGCCAGGCCTCTGCCATGATCCACTCACACCTCCTTTGCCTGTGTGGATAGTATCTGTGCTGCAAAACTAAGTTAAACAGCAAATATAATACCACCAGACTAAGGAGCCCTGTTGTCAGAGTGGTTACATGTTGGCCTGCTAACTGCAAGGTCAGCAGTTTAAAACCCAGGGAGAAAGACAGGCTTTCTAGTCCCATGAAGAGTTACAGTCTTGGGAGCCCACAGGAGCAGTTCTACCCTGTCCTATAGAGCCACCGGAATTGACACAGTGGCAATGAGGTTTTTGGTTTGTGCGTTTGTTTAGACTAAGAACCAGGTACAAAGTGAAGCCTGCCTCTCACAGAATCCCCTTGACATGTACAAGGTGACTTTTGGCCAGACCCAGGAGAGCTGAGAAGGTGGTGCTGGCTGGCGAGGCTGTCCTGAGGACGGGCAGTGGTGGTGGTGTTGGGCACCATTCTAGCTCACAGCCACCCTATGGGCAGCAGAGGGAAGTCATGTCTGTGCCGTCCCCACAGAGGTTCTTGTGTGTGAGCCCCTCAATGCAGCTACTGTGCCCATCCGTCTTGTCGAGGGCCTTCCTCTTTTCTGCTGTTACGTTGCCAAGCATGATGTCCTTCTCCAGGGACTGGTCTCTCACGATCCATCACATGTCAAAAGTACATGAGACAAAGTCTCCCGATCCTTGCTTCTAAGGAACTTTCTGGCTGTGCCTTTTCTACGACAGATTTGTTTATTCTTTTGGCAGTTCATGGTGCGTTCATGGTGCTTTCAATATTTTTTACCAGCATAATTCAAATTCATTGATTCTTCTTTGTCTTCCTGATTCAACAGCCAACTTTTACATGCACGTGACTGCAAACACTGTGGCTCTAATCAGACACCCACCCTTGCTCTTCAGCACGCTAGAGGTCTTGTGACGCTCATTTACTTAATGCAACAGGTCTTCTGATCGCCTGACTGCTGCTTCCATGCGCAATGATTGTGGAGCCAAGCAAGACAACTTTCTCTACGCCAACATTTTCTCCATTTATTATGATGTTACTTATTGGTCCAGTTGTGAGGATTTTGTTCTTTAAGTATAATCCATATTGAAGGCTGAAATCCTTAACCTTCATCAGCAGTGCTTCCAGTCCTCACTTTCAGAAAGCAAGTTTGTGTCATCTGCACACTGCAGCTTGTTAATAAACCTTCCTCTAATCCTGACGTTGAATTCTTCTTCATATAAGCCAGCTTCTCTGATGATTTGTTGAGCACTGGCAATAATAGGGATTAAAAGGTAAAAAACAAAAATCGGGAACATGATCAACATTACCAGTACGCTTCAAGCGTACGGTATTAGCTTTTTTTTTTTTTTTTACATTGTGATAAGAGCTGTAAGAGCCCCCTTAAAGTGACTTATTAAAACCAATGAATAAGAAGGCATCCCAACCCAGTCCAACCCCATAGGTCCCTAATCCGAAGATTAACGTGGTGTCTTCAAACAGAAGTATCTGCAGGCAGATGGCAAGGAAAGGTGCATTGAATGTCCCCAGGTAGATGGCAGTCCTGTGGGTGCAGAGTCTCATGTTTCCGAAGTCGGTGGAAACCTGGCATCTCGCTGGCAGCTCACAGGGCGAGGGCCTCCTGGCCCCCTCAGGCAGAATCACAAGAATCAGGCTGGAAGGGCGGCTGGGGGAGGCAGCACCAGGACCAGACGCAGCCGAAAGTCCAAAATGTTTCACAGGGGCAGACAGGCCCACCTAGCTCCCACGGGCATGCGCAGCGCAGGTCACATGTGCGTCATCGGACTGGAGCAGAGAGTGTGTCAGAGAAGCTGCAAGTGTAGGGTGGTTGGGCCTGGGGACCAAGAGGCCTGAATCCACGTGTCAGCGGGTCCTCAAAGAAGCTGACCCCAGCCTTTCACTCCTCAAGTGGCTGCTGGTGACTTCTGGAAGCATTCCGTGGGTGGTACTTCTCACTCGTCCTCAGTGCAGGGAGCATCCTGCTCCGGTTCCCTGGAGTTCACCGGTGGGCTCTCTGCTGGCATCAGTGGGGCTGCCTCTGGCTCCTCGTGGGTCTTGGGCTTCTGGGGGCCGTGCAGTGGGCAATCCAACCAAAGAAACCTGCAGGGAAAGGAGGGCAGTCGGCAGGCCAATTTCTGGGCGTGCCAAGACACTTGGCCCAGCTCTGGATAGAAAGGGAGTGGCTGGGGCACAGACTGCCCTGGGCTCAAGGTGAGAGTGACCTGGCGCCCTGGCTGCTCCTCTGTAGAATCCCAGGCTTGCCGCACACAGACAGGACCAGACAGCGCCATCACCACGTTGTCACCGCAGGAGATGGGAGGTCTGAAATGCGGTATTAGCTTTTGACTTCTGCTGATGTTGGAAGACCAACATCCACACGCAAGTTCATGGCCCTACTATGTTGGTTTAGCTTGAAATGCGTATACGATGCCCTTTATGTTCAATTCTAAATTAATTGTACATGTGCCTGAAGATCCATTTTCTAAGTGTTCCAGAGCAGCCTCCTAGGGGTGCTGGGTCACCAGCTGGAGAGGGATTTTCAGGGCCTCCTCTTCTGCCCTCAGAAACAGTAGTCAGTGCTGCATCTGCATGTGGTTGGGTGCTGTGGCCACGCCACTGATGTCCAAGCAGCAGAGTGGCTCTGCCGTGACTGGGTGGCTCGTTGTAGTCAGTTCCTTTAGCCCAGAGTCCTCTCATAGCTCTCAAGTGTCTCTGCAGAGTCTCATTGTTGTCGCCAGGGCATGAAGAAATACTTCAGGTCATAACATAAACCATATGAAAGGGTAAACTTCAAAATGTGACACCAGTGGTTGACAAGTCATGGCTTGGGGACCAAGTGGTGGCCAGGGCCTGCTTCGGTAGCTCAAGTTTGACTGGACTCTGCATGCTCTCAAGAGTGCACAAGAGCAGCTGTGGAAGAGCTGGCACAGCCTTGCCAAGCTGCAGGAAGGCCCTCCGGCTTGTACAGACCCTTTGCTCACGGTTGCTGCTTCTGTCCCACGTGACCCTAAATGACGACTGCAAAATGCAGCCTAGGCTGACCCCCTTCTGGAGAGTGCTTGCCAGCACCATCATCAGGGGCATACCAGACCCTTGCGTTCTGGGCCCACCAAGGCCCGCTGCAGCCTTGGGGTAGGACCACTGATGCTCTGTGCAACAGCAGCCCCTAAGTCCAGTTATTGTGTGAGATGAAAACTACCAGAAGTGAAGGGCTCTGCCTGCAGTCTGTTCTTTTTGACCTGTCCATGGCAGGAGAGATGGCTTCCCGCTGGGTATAGCTCAAGAAGCCCCCAGCAGGCTGCTGGACCTGAGTATAAGGGTTTCCCAGATCAGGTTCCACACTTGGGACCAAACAACACAATGCATAAGAAGAGATCTGTGGACAAAGGCTCAATAAACAGTGAATTTATTGAGTTGATTCCAATTCTCTGGAGCCTACAGGACAGAGTAAAACTGCCCTTGAAGGTTCCCAAGGCAGCCAGCCTCATCCTCCCTAGGAACTGGTGGGTTTGAACTGCTGGCCCTGAGGTTAACTGCTCAATGCATAACCTACTATGCCGCCAGGGATCCCTGAAATGCTTAGCATAGAGGGCCTTAAAAAAAAAAAAAAAAAGACATCAGATTTTAGGGGACTCTGTGAAAAGGTGTGATGTGGCTCCAGAGATGAAGGCAGGCTGCCTCCCTAGGAGGCAGATTTCAGGACTGCAGGGCAGTCTTATGGGACCTGCTTCACAGGGAAGTAACATTTTAAAATGCTCAGGAGTGAGGTGGGCAACGCAAAGACATTGAAATGAGTTCAGTACAAAGGCAGAGAGGGCCATAGCATTCCTTTGTTGCCGCTGACGCACAAACACCACAGGTGGCTGATGAGCAACCAGCAAGGGAGAAGGCCTTTCCTAAGACCTCCCTCCCGAGAACGCCCTCAGCCAGCGGCTTTTCTTTCTTGGTGGTCGGTCCCTCTGTTCGATTCTCTTTCCTCTCTGTCTTGTCGAGCGAAAGGTGATGGATGCAGCTACAACCTGGGAAACCCCGGCACTGGGTCAGAGCTGCGACCCGAGTCAGGGTGTCACACCTACCTGATGGCTCTCCTTAGAGCTGATGGCTGATCCCAGCAGAGGGCGATGATGTCACTGCTTAACTGTCACACTAGGGAGAACCAGAGCCCAGCCAAGGTGACACATATTTTAGGGTGACCCAACTCAGGCCCAATATCAACGATCCAATGGCAACATGAGTTATAACCTATCAATCAAGTTGAACATTTGTCATTTGAAAGAGAAGAAACCCAACAGTAACGCTGAAGCTCCGTAACACAGAGACAAGTGAACTTTGGTGACCCGCGCCAGGATCTTCAGGCTAGAGAACCCTGGTCTACCGAGGATGCTCAGCACCTCTTCCCAATGGGTAAGAAGTTATAGCTAATTCTTCTTAGTTATCTGTGGACATTTAAAGACAGTCCCATCTGCTATCAAAATGCTTGGTGGAGTTACTTACAGTGCTTCACCACCAGGATAAACAACACTCTCTATGGGTCCCCGACAAGTGCACCCTTTCCTACCTGAGCTGAGCAGCGGGGATCGGGCCAGCTGTGTGCCTGCCTGGTGCGAGGGCGGTGTCTCCACACGATTTGCGTTGTTATTGGTGGTGGCAGCGGTGGCAGTGGTGTTGGCGGTGGTACTGCTCTGCATGACTGGGTTGTTCCGATCCCACATGTTAACAGTTTTGTTGTTGTAGGTGCTTGGGTCGCCCCAAGCTGAGGTACCGTCATCGATTTCCATTTTGCGTCGAATGGAGGGTGGAGAGGGTTCTTCCCAGCCTGTGGCCTCGCTGTTGGCCTTCTGCTTGTGTGGCACGGGGCCCACAACCCACCCTGTTCCTGTCTGCTTAACAGAAGCAGCTCCCCCCCAGTGACTCACGCCACTATCTTGGGGTTTGTTAGCCCAGTTCTGTTGAGGGCCAGCCTTTAAAGACTCCCCCCAGCTTGTACCTGGATTAATCTTCGCACTTGTGCCGCTGCCCCACCCACTGGTTCCAGACCTTGTGGCCTCGCTCCAGCCTGACCCCGGCCGACTGTGGTCAGCATCCCAGCCAGACCCATTCTTCTTCCCGTCCCCAAGGTGGCTGAGGACAGATGGTGAGTCGGCCCAGTCGCCCCCTCCTGTGCTCCAGGCGGGAGTGACTTTGTGTCCCTCTCCCCAGTTTTGTGATTTGGGTTTTGGAGGCTCCCCCCAGGTGGGTGACTTGTCCTCCTGAGGGGCGGCCCCACTCCAGGTGTGGCTGCCCTTGGCAGTGGCAGCATTGTTAACAGCAGCAGAGCTGACCGAGTCCCCCCAGACCCCCGGGCCGCTGGGCGCCTTGCCGTCCCCCCAGCTTGCGTTTGCGGGCACAGAAGCAGGGGGCGAGCTGACCCACCCAGATACTGCAGAGGTATTTGTACTGTTCACGATGGACCCTTCATTCTTCCCCCCTGAGTTTGAAGGCTGAGCAGCTGCACAACCCCAGGCCTCTGTCCCATTGTCGCTCTTCCTCTCAGAACGAGGGGATTCTTCAAATTCCCAGGCAGTGTTCTGCTTTACAGGCGTCTGGCCCCAGCCGGTGTTGGACAGGACTCTTGGGTCAAGATCGCTCCTGGGCAACTGGATGTGCCCTTGGTCTCCGACCCCCTTTTCCCGACGGCGGCCTTCGCCTGCTCCCTCCCGCATGCTGCTTCCTTCATTGTGGTGGCCAGAGCCGTCGCTGCTTCCTTCACTTGCAGGGGCTCCGGGGGCCGCCTTTGCCCAGGAGGCCATCGGGTCACCACTAGGCTGCGTGGCGGGACTCTGGCTGCTGACACTAGGACCGTCCCACCCGGCTGAGCCTTTTCCACTGACTTCACCACTGGAATGCTGGTTTGGGGGCTTCCCCCACTCCCCATTCACACTGTTGGCTGAGCTGCGGCTGGGGTGGCCCCAGGCTGCTGAATGGCTATGACCAACGCCAGTGTTGCTGCTGCCACGGCCCCAGGCTAGTATTCCCGGGCCAGAGGGAGGCCCCGAGTCCCAGGCGTTGCCTCCGTTGGCATCCTTCTGCGTGGCGCTGCTGGATCCATTTTGCTTAGCACTTAATGCTGAGTTCACAGTGTCTCCATTACCCTGACTGAATCCAGAATTGCTACTTCCGGAGGCAGGGTTTCCTGGGGACAGGCTCCACACAGAACTGCCTATGCCTTCGCCGGCTCCCACACCGACTTGAGAAACTGTGGAGCCGTTAGCACCAGGAAGGCCTTGCAGGTGGGGTGGGATGAGGGCCCCCATGCCGACAGCCACCCCCCAGTTTGGCAGTCCGTTGGTCTGCATCGCATTGAGAGGGTTTGGGGACGAGTTCAGGGGGTTAGTGTTATTTGGTCCGTCAGAGCTAAGGTTCTGAGGATGCACGCTGATAGACACATTTGGGGCTGGGGGCGTCTGCGGCTCTGTGCTCTCCTGCGGCAGCAAACTCCCCCAAGCACCCAAGGGGCCCGCAGTGCTCCCATTCTGGCTGCCCAGGCTTTGGCCAATGGCATTGACGGGACTACAAATACTGGAAGGGTTGCCTGCGGCCACAGTCCCTTCGTGTCCGAGTACCGGCCAGGCAGCTGGGTTGGCATTGGGATTAAGGTTTAGATTAATGCCGGCATTGGAGTTAGAAGCCCCCCAGCAGTTCGGACTCCGACTGTCTCCCATCACATTGTCCAGCTTCCCTTCTCCACCGCTGCTGCCACCCAGGGAGCAGTGAGCCAGGCCGGCACCAGAGCCTGTGGTGACACCCCACCCTCGGGCTGAGTTCCCGTTGCTGCTGGCTGCCCCTGCTCCGAGGGTACTCGGGGTGGCTGTGCTTTGGACGAGGGTGCTGCTGGAGCCATTATTGCCATTTGTCTTCTTGGGGTGGCCGGTGCAAGTGCCCTGGGTGCTCCCTGTAGCCATGCTACTGTTCTCCGAGCCGCAGGTGGACGCAGAGTCAGTGTCTGTGGGGCATTCTGAGGCGGCTTCCGTCTCAGTGCCGGTGGTGGGAGGCCCCGCCTCCTGGTCGGGCCTGTCTGCTGTCACTTTATCCCAGCTGCAGCTGGCCTCGCTTCGGTGTGGGGGCTGCTGTCCCCAGTGGGGACTTTCATAGTGATCCACCAATCCGCCGTGGCTGAGATCTGAAAGAGATGGAACAGAACCCACATTAGAGCCTGGCCTGACGCTGTCCTGGGGATCCACCTGGAAGGGGGGACCTTGGGAAGCCCTTTGTTTATTAGTTTTCCAGTCTCAACGACAAACGCCCAGACTAGACTTCACGGGGAGGCTGGGGAAGGGAAATGGCACCTCATAGTTCCTAGCACCCATTTCAAGCTGTTTGCTTCTCACCAGTCCCACCAACTCTTACCACCGCCCCACCCGGTCACCCTGAGAGAAGAGGATGCACACATGCACGTGCACTGGTGGGCATTTTTGGAGGAAAACAAGCTGCCCAGCAAGTCCTGGGCATGAAACCAACCCACAGCTTCCCCGAGCCCCATACTGTGTGGTGGTAGGGAAGAATTAAAAATGCACGGCAGGGTCAGATAGTGGAGAACTTGTCCCTCTGCCCCTGTCTTTTTTTTGTGGGTGGGGCTGGCAACGGGGAGGAGCAGAGGTCTTTGAGAGCTTGGTCTTACTAAGGGGAGAGATGCCCAGTTGCCCAGGCACTGTGTAGTTCAATCCTGCAGCCATCCTGGCTGGTCACAGGGTCCCATGTACCAATCAAGACCATTTTCTTCCCCCAGCCAGTGGCTCCCTGGATCTGCAAGGGGCTTTTCTGCACGCATGACCCCTTCCCTTTGTTCACAGGCTATTTTCGGGAGAGCATCTGACAGCCTGGCTCTCACCTCACTTTCAGGACCTCTTTAAAGGAGCCACTATTTGGCATTTACACTTTTTCCTAAGGCTTCCTAATGGGTCACTTTTTCAATGACACGTTGAGGCAGCACCTAGCATTGAAGAAGCGGAGGTAAGGATGAAAAAGCACTGAACCCACATACACCACAAACTCATACCATTGAGAAAGCCTCCAACATTCCTTTAAATAGCAGGAGCCACAAACAAGTTGTCACAAATCATTTTTAAGACCTTTTAAATCATTTCATTCTCATCCAACTCATACTAACAAGACTTGTGGATATTAAGACATGGATTTCCTAAAGAAATTTTCTTTTAAAATTGTAAGGCGGTAAGGTTGGAGTAGGGAGAAAGCATGTCAAGAAGGAACACGACCACTGGAGAAAACACCAAAGCTGGTGTAAGCCTTTCAAAAGCCTGCGTTTAGAGGAAGGTCAGGAGTTGAGCTGTAGTTCAGGTGGCTCCAAAGTAGGTGGCAATGGCAGGAGAAAACAACAAAGGAAACGGGGAGACTGATAACAGGAAGCCTGAGGTCTCAAAACTTTGGAAGAATAGCTGTTTTTGTTTTTTAAATTGTAAAATACTGGTAGTGGCCCTGTAGCTCTGGTTTCTGTTGCTCACCCTTCTCCTCTGTCTTGCCCAGACTAGAAAGTTATCTCCCGTGGACCTAGAGACCAAGTGAGCTGCCCACCAGAGATGATGGATGTCAGCAGTGATTGGATCATAGCTAAGGTGACCAGACGTCCCGATTTTTAACAATTTTTCCTGTGCCCTGCGGCGTTTTATAAAAGTCCCGATTTTTGGAAAGAATGCACGACAAGCTAGGGTATACTATTTCACTAGGATATGAGTTTAATCAATGGTGTCCCGCTTTATCAATGTTAAAATCTGGTCACCTTAATCATAGGTCCTATTATAGGTGGCCCCACTCCCCGGAGGCCAGGGCTTCCCAGTGAGCACCCTACCCTCAGGAGGCTAGCACCCTGGCTCACTGCTCTGAGTCCTGAGGAGTGGCATTTGGACATGAAGCAAGCTATTTTCTATAACTCATCACCCCATGAAAGGCCTGGTGTTGTTAGGTGCTCTCAGTCAGTTCCCACTCATGGCGAACCTGTGCACAGCAGGATGAAACACCGGCCAGGTCTGCGTCATCCTTGTTTGAGCCCACTGTTGCAGCCCCACGGTCAACCCGTCTTGTGCAGGGTCTTCCTCTTTTTCACTTCCCCTCTGAAAGGACTAGTGCTTTGTGAATGGTTGATGATCCCTTGGTTCCCACTTTAAAAAACAAAAAATTTTTAAGAGCTTTTATTTGATGCTGATAGTTTAGAGGTTCCCACTTTTTAAAAATAATTTTATTTTTGTTGCTGTTGAAAACGCCCACAGAAAATCATACCCTTACTGGACAAATTCTACACAAATAATTCAGGGACATGGCTTGCCCTCTTCCAGTTATGCAGCCATCTTCATCCTCCTCTTCGGATTGCTTCTCCCCCAAGAACACAGCTTCTGGGGCCCTAAGCTTCTCCTTCACTTTCTGACCCTTTCACAGTGGTCACCCAATTCATAATAGTAGCAAAATTAGTTATGATGTAGCAACGAAAATAACTTTATGGTTGGGGGGGGGTGTCACCACAACATGAGGAACCATATTAAAGGGTCACAGCAAGAAGAAGGTTGAGAAGTACTGTTTCAGAGACCAGTGAGTCAACGTACTTGAAATGAGCGTTTCTCCCACACATATGAAGCCCCAGCTGATCAATGTGCTAGGCGAGGGCTAGCTCTAGGGAAGACATCCAGCAGGCACAAAACCAACCCTAGACATCCAGGTGATGTTTCTGACCTTGGACACGGTATCATCTCACCCAAACCCACTGCTGTTGAGCTGATGCTGACTCAGAGCCATGCTACAGAGCACAGGGGACTGCTCCCTAGAATTTCTGAGACTGGCTTTACAGGAGCAGACGGTCCTACCTTTCTCCCTCAGAGCAGCTGGTGGGTTTGAACTATCAACCTTGAGGTTAGCAGTACAGAGCTTACCTAACACGCCACCAGATAAGCTTTGTTTTAAAAAAATCTAGCTCGTATTGGTTGGCCCTATAGGACAAACTAGAGCTGTGGGTTTCTGAGGCTATAAATCTTTACAGGAGCAGACAGCTCCATCTTTCTCACTAGGAATGGCTAGGGGTTTGAACTGCTGACCTTGCAGATAGCAGTCCAACGAGGAACCATCATACCCCCAGAAACTCCTGGCTATTTTTATACAAATTCAAATAACTTCACTGCTATTGACTTGATTCCAACTTACAGTAACCCTTTACAGCAAGAAGCCGCTCTGGGTTTCCAAGATTTTAAATCTTTACCAGAGTTGTTGTTAGGAGTCACTGAGTCAGCTCTGACCCATTGTGACCCTGTGTTCAACAGAATGAAACACTGGCCGGTCCTGCACCACCCTCATGTTGTTCCTGAGCCTGAGCCATGGTTGCAGCCCTGGGTCAGTCCATCTCACAGAGGGCCTTCCTTCCTCTTTTTAGCTGCTCCTCCACTTTACCGAGCACGATGTCCTTTTTTAGGGACTGGCCTCTCTTACAAGAATAGACTCATCTTTCTCCCGCAGAACAGCTGGTGGGTTTGAACTTCCAACCTTGTGGTTCGCAGCTCAGTGCATAGCCCACTAACCACCAGGAAACCTTTAGAAGACATAAAGCACATAAACTATAGCGTTGAGAAATCTATCTAATTCTAAAAATCTCTGTGACGACAAAAGACACCATAGGGAGGAAGCGCCGATACAAGCTTCAGCTAGGAGGAAGATCTAACAGATAAAGGCTGTTTATCAAACTTAACAAAACAAAACCTCCTATAACCAAGTAAGAAAAAGACCAACCAGCAAAAAGAATGGGGAAAGATGAGGAGCAGGCATTTCAGAGAAGAGCAATCTGAAGCAGTCACAGCTCTAAAGAGATGATGTTGAGCAAGGTGAGCTCCAAGCTTTTCCACTCTACAGCTCAGGGTTTCCAGAACTGACATACACCCAACTGCCCGCAAGCTGATGCTGACTCATGCTGACCCTAAAGGGCAGGGTGGAACTGCCCTGTGGGCTTCTGGGAGTAGAAAGTCTCATCTTTCTCCTACACATACTACACGTTATAAATGTATACTGTTTCATATAAACAGAGTCAAAGACAAAGAATTACATTACCTGGAAAAAAAATCATGAGGCCCAAAGAGTTTAAAACTTTTTTTAAAAAAAGAAATGTTGTAAAGAGAAGGTCAACATGGGAAGAGAATACTTTGAAAATGATGATGGCAGCATATGTGCAAATGTGCTTGACACACTGGATGAATGTGCAGATTGTGATAAGAGACATAAGAACCCCCAATAAAAGTATTCAGTAAAAAAAGAGAAGGCCAATATATACTGCCATCCCCCCCACACAAATGTCTCTCGAAACTTTCTACTAATATTTAACAACAATCCGTAAATAATAAACATGAATACCCAAAGTGAGCCAAACCATTTTGTTTTTAACGTAATGAGATGACACGCTCTTAGGTGTAGCTGAGTCGGTTCCGACTCATAGCGTCCCATGCACAACAGGATCAAACACCGCCCTGTCCTGTGCCCTCCTCACCATCTTTCACATTTTTGAGCCCTCTCTTCCCTGAGATAACACGCAGGGGCATTTTGTTGTTGATGAGAATGACACCACCATCACCACCAACCCAAAACTAGGTCTTTCCATAAGAAGCCCTGGCAGCACAGTGGGTTAAGCGTTGCACTGCTAATTGCAAGGTCAGTAGTTCGAATCCACCAACAGCTCTGATGTTACATTTTGAGCTACACGCCCCATTTCATGCAAAAAAGCAATTTATACATTTAAGACGGTGATGTAAGTGATGATTTTTTTCAAAATCCTTTTATTGGGAGCTAATACAGATACCAAATCATTCTATAGTTCATATCAAGTAGTATTATACAACTGCTACCATAATCAGTTTCAAAACACTGTCTTCCTTCTTGGATTCCTTGATATCAGCTCCCTTTTACGCCCCCTCCCCTGAGGAAATAATTGTATATACTCACGAAACCCCCGAGGGTAGGAAGGAATGAAAGCAGAGGGAGGGTCGGGTGGAAACTGCAGAGTGCACCAGCCTCACTGATCAACACTTAAATTCTCGACTTTCACGGAGGGGTAGTCCCTCTGCCCTCAAAGCTTTTCAAAACCAATCAGAACTGATCAAGGTCCAAACAAAGCCAATATCGAAATCAGGAGATACTCAGATTTTAATAGGAACAGTGGCCACTCCACCGCTCATCTCTGTTTGCTGTTCTACAGCGGCTTGTGTATTGCTGTGATGCTGGAACAAGAGGCAGCGCAGTTGGGTGAACGGAACAAGTGCACAGTGCATGGTGTAAAATCAGGACAGGTGTGCGTCAGGGCTGGATCCTCCCACCATACTTAGTCAACCTGTCTGCTGAGCAAATAGTACAAGAAAATGGACTGCGTGAAGAACAACACCGCAGCAGGACTGAAGGAAAGCTCTTTAGCAATCTGCAATATACAGGTGACACAACCCTGCTTGCTGAAAACAAAAAAGACTTGAAGCACGTGCTGATGAAGAGAAAGGACAAACGCCTTCGGTGTGGATTGCAGCTTAATGTACTGAAAAACAAAACCCTCACAACTAGACTCCTGGACATCGTGATAAACGGAGAAAGAAGATCGAAGTTGTGAGGGTTTCATCTGGTTTGGATCCACACTCAGTGCTCATGGAAGCAGCAGTCAAGAGATCAAATGATGCGTTGCATGAGGCACATCTGCTGCACAAGACCTCTTTAGTTTGTTGAAGAGCAAGCACGTCACTTTGAGGACTTAGCTGTGCCTGACCCGAGTCATGATCTTTTCAATCACCTCTCATGCATGAGAAGCTGGACACCGAGTAAGGAAGGCTGAACAAGAATCGATACATTCGAATAACAGTGCTGGGGAAGACTATGTGAAGTACCGTGACTGCCAGAAGGACAAACAAATCTGTCTTGGAGGAAGTACCGCCAGAATAATCCTTAGAAAGGAGGATGATGAGATTTTTTTTTTCCCGATGTTAGAATATTTTCTTTGTTCTTTTTTTTTTAATTTTAACAATTTATTAGGGGCTCATACAATTCTCATCACAGTTCATACATATACATACATCAATTGTATAAAGCACATCTGTACAGTCTTTGCCCTAATCATTTTTTTCTCCTCTTTTCTTTTTTTACATTTTATTAGGGACTCATACAACTCTTATCACCATCCATACATATACATATATCAATTGTATAAAGCACATCCATACATTCCCTGCCCCAATCATTCTCAAGGCATTTGCTCTCCGGATGATGAGATTTTTGTCTCATGTACTTTGGAGGTATTGTCAGGAAAGACCAGTCCCTGGAGAAGGGCATTGTGCTTGGTAAAGTGGAGGCGCAGTGACAGAGTGGAACGCTGGCCCTCAATGAGATGGTCTGACACAGTGGGTGCAACAATGTGTTTGAGCCTAATGACTGTGCAGAAGGCAAGGCGATGGCGTGTTTCATTCTGTTACATGCAGTTCTGGATTTTATTCGGAGTGGGTAGTCACTCCACTGTGCCTGACAACAACATAATTTCCCAAAATAAAAGGCCTACCAGAGTTCAGTGACTCTAGAGCCTGGTTGGTTCACTAGAGCATGCTCATTGTTTGAAAGTGACCAGACAGTGACAGCATTCACAGCAGACAGGCCTCCCCAGGGTCTCAATGACAGCACAGCAAGACCAACACACTGAGAGTGCAGTCACTTCTAGAAAAGCTGATGGGTGCCTCCCATCCTGGACCTAATACCTGCTTTCCCCCCAGGTTGACCCTCTGACAGGGTTGCTCTGTTGGCCTTCTTTGTAAGCCATTTGGACCAGGAGTCAGCAAACTTTTTCCATGAAGGACCAGAGGGTCAAGACTTGGGGCCATATGGTCCCAGCCATGACTGATGGCTCCCTTCAGCTGCTGGAACGCCAGCATCTTGGACAGTAGGTAAGCAAATGAGCGTCACTGTGCTCTAAGAAAACTATTTACAAGAGGACAGTTTAGCTCATGGGTCCTGCTTGTCAGCCCGTCTTTGGCAATAAGCACTACCCCGTGCTATCCATGGGGGCAGGCATGGGAGACAGTCAAAGTTGCCTGTACGCTTGCTGATCTCGCTCTCCTTGAAAGCAATGCCGCCGGCGGTGGACTGTGCTTTCTGACTGTGGCTGGCCCAGAGCAGGCAGCTGAGGGAGTGAGAGTGTAGCCTCTGGGAGGTCACCCATGAGGAGGAGTCCGAGAGCGGAGGCAGCTTAGGTTGAACTTTGGACCAATGACCACCTGCCAAGATTTGCAAGTCAGTAGAAAAGATCTTTCTCACTTAGTAGAAACAAACCAGTTGGGCATGCCCATGCCCACTGGAACCGTGTTTCCTGCCCAGGCAGTTAAGTCAGTCAAGGAGTCATAGGAGAGAGGGCTCAATGCGGGAAAGCTGTCCTATTTCTTCTCCCCTGATCCCTGGATAGGTGTTAGCCTTGAGATGACCTTGCACCCTGGCATATCTCCTGTCCAGGACGGAGAGGAGGCTGAGAGAGAGGAGCAAAGGAGGGGGGGAGTGGGGAGCAGAGGGGCCCTGAAAACAAATGAGTGAACAGGGTACAGGGCATCACTGAAGGACTAAAGATGCGGGGAGCTTATGATCAAAGGAAGCCCCAAGAGGCTCAATACCCAGGAATCCCCCAAAATCCTTCAGTCTATTTGGAAACCAGGACTTTTGTGCTGAGGAATCCCAAGCTTGCAAAAATGTCAATCTTTACAGATGGAATTTTTTGAAGAAGCTTAAACAAGGCCACCAAATAAATGTGCTACAGGATTCATTTTGGTGGTGCTAGTCTGTAAGCCATTAAAACATGCTTTCTGTCTAAGTCCCTCGAGTCCTATAATGAAAGCAGTATGGAGTGTGCACGTGTAGAGGGAGCGTGGCCATGATGGTGCTCGGTGTGAGTGAACATGGAATGTCAGCATCTCCCCACAGCTGTAAATCTCGATGGGAGCAAACTACCCCATCCTCCCTCAGAGAGGCTGATGGATTCGAACTGCCAACCTCTTGGTTAGCGGCCCAGTGCAGACTCCTCCTGGACCTGCCTAGGGTCACTGAGCAATATCCCAGAGGCTGCTTCTATGGGCCCAGTTTCTAGTCTTACTCCTTGGGGAACATGCTTGATGCCAGCTTTCCTAGAGCAAGGTCCCACTCCCTGTGGCACGCCAGCAGCTGAGCTTTCCAGGCCACAGTTCCCAACTGGAAGATGGCCGTGTCACATGGGGGTACACTCTTTGCTTTAGTTCTTCCTGATCCTCCTTCATCTGTTCTTAATCTTTTTTCCCTTTTCAAAAAGTCTTGAAAATGGATGCAACTGTATGTAACAGGAGAGTAAATAAGAAAAGCATGGCTCCCAGGCTTCCAGTGCATAGGTTCATTCCACATGGAGTGTGTTTAAATCGTGGACGGCTGCAGAGGAGTTCTCTTGGTAATTACTGTAATCTAGTCAATATGTGTAAGCCATGGTATTTTCAGTCACCTCATATGCATGTGAAAGTTGGACTGAATAATGAAGACTGAAGAAGAATTTGCATTATGGTGCTGGCAAACAATATTGAAAGTACCATGGACTGCCAAAGAACCAACAAATCTGTCTTGGAAGAAGTACAGCCAGAATGCTCCTTAGAGGCAAGGATGACCAGACTTCGTCTCACGTACTTTAGACATGTTGTCAGGGGAGCCCAGTCCTTGAAGAAAGACATCATGCTTGGTAAGGTAGCAGGCCAGTGAAAAAGAGGAGGGATTTGGCAGGATGGATTGACACAGTTGACTGTGATGTGAAGATGAAGAATAACCTGGCAATGTTTCATCAGGTTGTACATAGGGTTGTTATGCACGGAAACCAATGCAATGGCAGCCACCATCACCATTCAGAGTCGTGGTTAAGTAGTGGGTTATGTATTGAGCTGTAATTTGAATACATTGTCTAGTCTGCTGTAGAACATTGAGATTTTCTGCTCCTGTAAATTTTTAACTTTAGAAAACCAAAAGGGCCTGTTCTCATAGGTCCAGTATGTTCAATATAAGTCAAGAGAGAATTGCTGGCAGTGAGTTTAAGGCTTTTGTTGCTGCTGTTTTAATATTTTATAATCTTTTTTTCTGGATTCACTCTGTGTGATATCATTCTATGAATTTTGGCAAATATATGAAAGCATGTATATGCCCCCCCCCAAAAAAAATATCTGTGTGTGTATGTTTTAAAGGCCTAATCAAAATAGTAGCTTCTGAGGGGCTCTGCTGGGCCAGAAATATTCAAGGTAGAGAGGTCAACTCAGAGGGTTTTGATGGTGGTTTGTTCTGTTGTCCATTGGGTGGCACCTAACCACCACCACCACCACCACCACCACCACCACCACCACCACCACCACCACCACCACCACCACCACTACCACCTATTCCCCACGGCCCCTTCACCCCACGAGTGATTCCAAATTGAAACAACATCAGCAAAACACTTGTTGAGTCCATTCTGACTCCACGTCTTTGCTCTGTCCCTCCATCCTTCTGCTTAAACTTAGTCACCACCCTCAGCAGACAGCAAATGAACCAACAATCGCAAGGACATTGCACGTGAGCCCTGCGTGTAAACGGACAAAGTTCCCACACCATTACTTTTCTGTATCTATCCTACAGCAAGCTCAGTGGCAAACACTGCTAGGTAGGACTCAAGTGTCAAGGCAGCTTCTGAGAACATGGTTCTGGGCCTCTGCATTCAGCACTGGGAGAAGGCAGTATTGTTCTTTTAAAGATAAAGACTGTTGTGTCCTTCAGGTTGGAACTACCCTGTAGACGTGTAGAAACACAATCTAGATAGAAAAAATACGAGTGTTTTTGAAGTTTAAAAAGTCTAAATGCTCGTGGGGAGGAGATGAGCCAGTCAGGGTGCAGTGTAGCAACGATGAAACATACAACTTTCCTCTAGTTCCTAAATGGTTCCCCCCTTCCTCACTATCATGATCCCAATTCTACTTTACAAATGGCTAGACCAAAGGATGTACACTGGTACAGACAGGAACTGGAAACACAGGGAATCCAGGGCGGATGATCCCTTCAGGATCAGTGGTAAGAATGGCGATACCGGAGGGTGGAAGGAAGGTGAGGTAGAAAGGGGGAAGCGATTACAATGATCTACCTATAATCCCCTTCCTGGGGGACGGACAACAGAAAAGTGGGTGAAGGGAGACGTCGGATAGTGTAAAATATGACAAAATAATAATAATTTATAAATTATCAAGGGTTCATGAGGGAGGAGGGGTGGGGAAAATGAGGAGCTGATGCTACAGGCTTAAGTGGAGAGCAAATGTTTTGAGAATGATGAGGGTAACGAATGTACAAATGTGCTGGACACAATTGATGTATGTATGGATTGTGTTAAGAATTGTATGAGCCCCAATAATATGATTTAAAAAAAGTCTGAATGAAGAAAATGTTCCAAACAGATTGTGGTGATAACTGTTGAATTGTATGTGAATTATGTCAATAAAACTCTTAAAAATAACACTGTAATAGGCTAAATGATTCCAAGAAAATTCACAACTCCAGTTCCCTGCTATCACTCGATGAAGAGAGCCAGGGCTGACCGGCCATGAAGAGTTCTCCGCAGCCTGAGCTGCTGAGAGAGGAGCTGGGCCTTGGGGGGAAGCTGGGGGTCCGCTGCAGCCATTTCCTCCACTGTCTGAGGCTACACTGCAGACATTCAAGCATACCCGCCACCTCCTCACTATCGACCAGCTTGCTATCTGACATTCTGCACTTACAACCCAAATAAACCTACTATCTAGCTGCATTAATGACGCATGTCTGGCAGGGGCGAGAGTAACGTGGCTGCAGGGGTGGTGAGGGTTAAATGTCAGCTAGGCTGGGCCATGATTCTCAGTGGTTTGGTAGATATGCAATCATGTGTTTGGTAGTTGTTTAATGATGCTTTTCAAACTTAATGCATCCCCATAGCTCGAATATGTGATCTTCAACTCTAAGTCATCTGCTTATTTGGCCAGGCCCATAGTTGTCCATCACTGAATTGTTAAGTACTGCAAAACACTAGCACCCTGTGGACAAGGCTGGCAAATGTGCCACACACAGCTGTATGGAGATCAGACTGCCCATTCATCCGAATGAGCTGGCACCAACTCTTCAAAGCAATGATCTAGGTGACTCATATTCCACCAATTCCTTTGAACCTTCTTCAGCCTCTGCCAAAGCACACTAAGACTGGAGGGTAAGGTGTGTGTGTGGGATAAGAACCCACATTGGGGGAAAACACAGGAATTAAAGGGCTGTGCTGAATTACTCCCCAATCCCACCTTTTCTACTACAAATACTCTGCAGTGAAATTCCTAAGAATTAGCTAGTCACCATGCCCTGCATGGATAAGCCAACCAGGGCTCTCCTGACCCAGCATTCACTTAACCTTACAGTTGAGGAAGACAGTCACAAGTCAAGCTGTATTCTTCATCGCCCCCTCCTTCAAAGTGACCGAAAAGTAGAGGCCTGCGATATTGCCAATAGGGAGTGAAGTTCCACGCACTTCTGTTTAAAAGGGCTCAACTTTCCCAGTCCACAGTGCTGGGTTGCATGTGCCAGACAGCAAGACACCTGACTGCTCTTCTGGAACGTGCCCGTGGGCTGTGCCTGGATGGAAGGGGATTCAAGGAGACGCTTGCATGAGGAAGCAGGTGGGCAGATGATGTCACAGCAGGGCAAGACAACTGAGAAGATGAGCAGACACACAAGCAATGTAACGATGAGAAAACTGGGTTGCAGGATTTAGTCTTTTAAGAGTTTGCCAAAGAAAGAATCATGACACCAGCGGATGTGTTCTAACAGTGGTTCACAAATGGGTGTGTGCTTGTCACATACCTCCAAGTCCCTCAAGCCCCACACACACAGCTCACAGCTCCGTCAGTGCGCAGGGCATAAATGAGCCCCAGGAAGTGCGGATCCCCAATGCCTGCTAACCTGTGCTGTGCTCTAATGACAACCCCTGCCAGTTCTTTGGAAAACTGTAGCGTCACACAGGAGGGGGTCAGGGCCTCAGAGATAGCAGGCCCTGAAGGGCTCAGACTCTTTTTAGATCAAGGAGTGGCAGAGCTAGGCGGGGGCACAGTCAGGCCCAGCTCCAGGCCTTTGCCTACTGTGTGGAGGTACAGTCAGCCATACAATGGGATTTACAAGGCTTCCCAGTGGAGAGCAGCTCTTCAGAAGGTGGGGCAAACTAGAGGCGGTACAGTACACTCTAAGTGCTACGTTGTAACCTGTGGACTAAAAGCCTCATGAAGGGATGACAGTGACTTGGAGATAGGGAAAGGGAAAAGCAATTGTGTGCGTGCGTGAGAGAGAGCCCATGTGTGCAAAGAATGCATGACATGTCCACGAGACAGAATAGATACAGTACCAACTAGGACAGAAACACTGGGCAAGACAGGCCAAGACTGAGGCTGTGTGTGTAGGCGGCAGGAAGCCAGCCAGGCTTCGGAGGAGGCAGCCTAAGGAATGACAGGTGATGAATTCAAAGACGCACTTGGTGGGGGTAGCAGAGGCTGCTGAGGGAGAACTGGAACGGGTGTAAAGTGAAGACTTTCCGTCAGTGCCACGAGTGAATGAATCTTTATTTTAAGCTCATCATATGAACTGATTCTATTCGGAGATGATTTTCTACATAAAATGGTGGCTTGTGTTTTCCAGCCTGTCACTCTAGCTGTTTAACAAGGCCCCTGATCTATGGACTATGTCCTTGTGAATGGTTATGACATGACAGGGACAGACACTTCCTGGGCTTCCTTGATGGTTTACCTTTTCTCCGAACAGACACCAGGGATGACGTGCACATGCACAGCACTTGATGAAGCCGTTGATGCAATATGGCCACCTGGTCATATGCCATGGGGAAGTCCAGAGGAAGGCAGGGCTTTCTTTTTAAGCTTCATAGATTAATACACAAGCTACTCAGGCAGGGCTACAGAATTCATGCTTCATTAAAATTCTCCGGAGTCAGGACTGTATTTCAGGGTATAAAGTATCTCACATAGGCTGGATTAGAAAGCATATCTTGGCAGCTATGGGATGAATATGTTACTCTTCTTCTGTGTGCTGTGGTGACAATCACTGAGAAAGACCCACTGTACCAGAAGCTCAGAGTCAAGGGTATCTGAAGAGACACGGGAAGGATTTCTTCCTAATGCACCATAGCATCACAGCCTGGAAAACCCCGCTGTAAGCACTTCTGGGTCAGAGGAGATCGACTCCCCAGATGAGGTGATACCACATGGAATCAAACAGACATTCACAGGACTTCTGACAGGTTTCTGTTGAATCCTTCTAACATAAGCAGCCCTCTTCCTTCCCTCAGTAATTACAGATCTGCATTTCACTGCCCCCAGCAAACATGACTTCTATTTCAGCACCAGAGCCCGCTGTGAAGGTTCTTGAAATAAAAAAACAACTAGACGAGAAACATGGCGGCTGAAAGCAGAGATGCTGCTTTGCCCTCTCCCCCAATCCCTGCCAACCTACAGCAGAGAGATGTTACACGGAATAAAGGAAGAAGGCCAGAGGTGAGGTGACAGGAGATAACAGATCTGCACGTTTTTGAAAGATGGAATGTAAATGAACAAGAGTTGTATTTTCTTTGGAGCCAAGAAAAAACTGACACTTCATTCTGAGTCAGGAAGCCAAAGAGAAGGAGTCCAGAGTCCAGGTCACCTAGTGGGCCTGGCTAAGGCAGCTGCCCTCACTCAGGGCTCCTCCTGCCCTTCAGGCCTGTGTGCGCACTTGCATGAGGTACCCTTGCAAACTCAGAGAAAAGGGTTCCAAGTCACCAGCAGGGCCCTAAGGCATTTTCCTTCACCAATGTACCTGTAGGGAAACAGACCTAGGCGAGTGGTGCTAGCAATGCCACCTGGAAACAGGAAAGAAATGGTCTTAGTGAAGACGGAGAAACAGAGTAACAAGGCAACAGGGAGGGAACTTGTGTGTACCCATGAACATATGCTCGCCTGCATCTGCTTCTGGGCATTGTTCAGATGAGAGGAGAGCCTAGCTGAGTGGCCCTTACCTGGGCGGAGCTTGCTGGGCTGCTGCGGGCTGGCTCCAGAGAGGGGAGGTGGGCTGACGGCTGCAGGCCCAGCACCCTGGGTTGGGCTCCCACTGGTCAGAGCTCCTGCAGGCAATGGCTGGCCCCTCTTCAGTAGCTGCTTCTGTTCTTGCTGGCGGAAGCGTGGAGGCACCTCACGAGGCAGGTAACGGGATGCAGCTGGCTGCTGGCCACTGGCAGACAGCCGTTTCCCATTGCTGCTGCTGCTGCTGGAGACAGTGCTGGTGGAAGTACTGGGGCTGGGACCGGCAGGCTGGGGCTGGCTTGAACAGGTCTTAGTAGGTTCTGGCACTACAGGGGTCAAAATGACAAGAAACACAACACTTTAGTGACATGTCTTTATAACTCACTCCACAGCCAAGGTGAGGAGATGGGATAACCAGAGAAAATGCCCAAGCCATATGTGCCTTAGAAACACAAGTGGACTGCTGTCTAGAGCCAGCCACTCCCCTCTCAGGCCTTGGGTTCTGCTCTGTACAGTGAGGGTGAGTGAGTCAGATAAGAGTAGGTCCCATAGTGATGGCACTTCACTGGCTGCTAACAGGTTATTTGTAACTCCATGCCTCCCACTTGAAGCCGGCCCTGGGCCGCTGCCTTCCTGACCAATGAGTTATGACGGTTCCTCAGGAAGATGTAGAAGTTAAGGAACTAAAAGGCATCTGCCTTCCTGAGAGCTGAGATGGATGAAGGCAGCGACAGCCTACAGCAGGTTGTTAGGTCACAGGGTGCCCTCAGCCCGGCACAATCCACAGGCTCACCAACTCCATGTCCCATGGACAGACTGCAAGCATGTGCACATAGGCCCCACAAAAGATTCTCACGGGACCCCGAGGGCAAGGAGACCCCTCACTCTGCAGAGCAGTAAGAAACAAGAATGAGGGTTTCTGAATCCATGGACAGTGGGTGCCTCTGGGTCTCTTATGAACTGAGAAACCTTTTCTGGTTGGAGCCTACCCTTTTTAGTCTGTAAGTGAAAAGAGTGAATATAATTTTTAAAATTAATAAATCATTTTATTGGGGGCTCTTACCAATCCATTCAATTTTATCAAACACATTTGTACATAAGTTGTCATCATTATTTTCAAAACACTTTCTGAGTGAGCCCTCGTGAACCCTATAGATTACACATTATTTTTCATATCCTATGCCATCTGGGGTTTCCCTTCACCCACGTTTCTGTTGTTCATCCCCCTGTGGGTAGGTGTGTTATACGTTGATCATAGTTGGTTCCCTGTTTCTCCCCCTGAACATAAATTCTCAAATAAGAAAAGACAATGTTGACTACTGGACCTAGTCAGAGTGGGCCCTGAAAGACAGGGCCTGGCCATAGATACACATAGCTCTGAATGACACCCGTCTCCCTCTTCCCCCCCACGTATCCACTTCAAACATGGAGGAGCATATCTGTCTGTCTGCCTGCCTGCCTCCATCCTTGTGACAGAGACGATGGGGACTTCAGCTTTCTTTGTTTATAGGTGGCCAACGAAAACAATGTGCAATGTAGAGAACATGAAAACCGCAGCTAGTTCCTAACTACAGGCACTGCTGGGCGACATCGAGTGAGAGGCTCACAGTGACTCCACATGACACAAGTAAAACCGACCACTCCGGCTTTCTTTTTTCCCCGCTCCTCGGGTTTTCAGGGATGATCTTTACAGGACCAGACTGCCAGGTCTCTCTCCCACTGACCTTTCAGCTAGCATCACACAGGTTAACTAACCACTGTGCCACCAAAACCCAAAGCCCAACCAAACCCCAATGCGATCGAGTCGATTCTGACTCTAGGGAACCTTATCTAGAACACAGTTGAACTGCCCCTGTGGGTTTCCAAGGCTGTCTTCATGGAAGCAGAAAGCCTCATCTTTCTCTGGTGGAAGAGTTCTTGGGCTTGAACTGCTGATCTTGCAGTTTTCAGCCCAACCTGTGATTTTTTTTCTTCCAACTTGTGATTAACCAAATCATTGGGACTACTTTAATAATAACATAGCTAATTATAAAAACCTCCCAGAAAACTGGCAATTTTGGTTAATCTCCTTTGTCTAAATAGCTTTTACTTTTAAACAATGTGACACCTGCTGGTGAAAGCAATCAGACTGGACGCACTGCCCGGATCCACACTGTGCAGCCACTTGAAAGAGCTGAGGAAAGCGGGCCCAGCAAGGAAGCCACTGCATCTTCCATTCCAGCTGCTAGGGGTTTGAACCACTGGCCTTCCAGGTGGCAGCTGAGAGCTTTCACCATGGTACCGACCAGGGCTCCTTAGAAAGTAGCCATTTCCCTTTAAAACATTTATTTCCCCAAGAAACAATTTTCTGCTTTCAGTGAAAATTTCAAAAGCATCAGCATGAATAGGCTCCAAATACCTTAAATATTCGAGGATAAGCCCATCCGAATATCAGCCGGGGCACCTAATTTTACCACAAAACTGCATTAAAAATGTGCTGAAAAACTCAGCTTATATACAAGTATATATGGTAACTGATAGGGCTCGGTCCCTGTTTAACCAGAACAAAAGGTTCCTAGGGTCTATCGATTCTGGGGTCTCCCAACGGCTGTTTATATCACTTTTTAAGTGGCCCTTGCTTCTTCATCAACTTCCCAGCCACCAAGTGCATCCCCTGCAGTATAAACCCATTTCTCCTGGCTTATCGCCCAAATGTCTGCATGCTCTGCTGGAATTACTAGGTCCCTAGCCTGGCATGAGCATGTGTGTATTAAACTGGGCTGTATTTTATCATCAGATAACTGATCTTAATATTTGAAGTATTGACTACTAGTCACTGCACAAGGAGCCCGAGGGCACGGTGGACTAAGTGCTGGGCTGCTAATATCAGGATTCACATCCACCAGTGTTCTGTTCTACAGGATGTGGCTGGCTGTTCCTGTGGATGTACTATCTTGGAAGGCCTGTGGTGAATGGCTGAGTTGGAATCGACCCCATGGCTGGTCCATGTACAGCTCAGGTGGAGCAGCGGTTAAAATGTTCACGGGTAAACTGATGAGGAGTGTAGAATGTGGGTGACCTGGCGTGAGGAAAGGAGGCACCATTCTTTCTGTTAAGCCCCATGGAAGGTGAGCAGCATTTCTGTGGCAGCATCTTAGGTCTCAGTCCTGGGGTGAGCCAGCTCCTGAGCCGAAAGCCCTGGAGGATTTCTTGGGGAGTGTCCTGGGGACCTAGCCTGGACACAGCCTAGCCCTTTCAGCAACAGTACCATCTCCTACTCTGCACCCCATATCTGCTTACAAGAGAGTGGTTTCTATGGCCTTCCACTGAGCCTGAGTCAAAGTGTAGAGTTGCTGACAAGCAGTGCATTCAAACCTTTCAGAAACATGGGGTTACAAGGGCAGCAATTACGCCACTTGCTGGGATGGCTAGGGAAGAGGGTGGAGCACACTACCTGAAGGCTTCAGTGCATCAGGGAAGTCTGTAGGAGTTCTTTCGCCAGCTCCGTGCTCAATCTGAGCTCCCCCTACATACACTCTATAAGCCTCATCTGTGGCTGGGCTTTGCACCAGTATTGCTGGCGCTGAGCTCTGCCACCTGAAGGTTCATTTTGTGTGAATAGTTATGCAGACACCCTAGTTGCCTCTGCCCACGCCTGGGTGGCACATTCTTTTACTTTTAACCTATTTGGCTTTAAAGTGCATTGATCGCCAGTCCAGAGAGGACAACATGGCTGGCCCCACTATGATACATGATGCCCCTCAGTGACCAATGGCGTTACAGGGGACAGCACCTGAGACACAGTGTGGGAATTGCACCTGACCTGATCCCACCACACGGAGGCAAAGCACTGGGGGAGTGCAGTCGAACAGCAAGGGAATGGAGCAGCAAGGTCTCCAGGGAATGCTGAAAGTGGACTTTGGGGCCAGGGCGTGGTGCCCCAACAGACTGGACTGGAAAAACACTCCTAAAGGCCAACAAACGATCCTTGAACTAACTACAAAAAAAAAAAAAAGTGCATTGATCACAGACGTGTCACACCTGGATTGTTTGATTTGTTTTTAAATCTAGCATGACAATCTCCGCCTTTTATTTAGGCCATTTAAATGAATGCAAATCACTTTGTTAGGAATAACATTTTGCTAAGTATCCTATGTTTCGCGGTCCCTCTTTTCTTACAGGTTAGTTATATTCCTATTAGCTATGCTTCTGTGTCTTGTCTGAACATGGCTATTCTAGACATTACGGAACATGCTTTCAAACCTGGAGTGCATATGAAATGGGGCAGCATGAGTATGAGGGTACTAAGTCAGAAAGTTCTGCTGCAGGTCCTCCTTCATCCCTGCGTGGTTCATGCTCTCAGTAGTGCGCTCGTCTTGGTCTCACTAGGATGCCTTCTGCGGGGCTCTGAGGGGCCAGTGAAACGCAAGCCACAGAGATCAGATAGCACAGAAGGTTATGGTGACTGGTCTTGGGGATTCCAAAGGACTCATCTGGATAGATGTTCTCAAAGGATATAGGATGATCACAGGGGCTCACTAGGAAAGAGTTTTAAGAAAACAGAAAACTGCACTATTGAGAAAAAGGCCAGGAAAATTATGCTGGGGAATTTTTTTCTCACCAAAATAAGAACCTGCTCATTTTTGGTGAGGGTGGCAAGAGCTGTCTTAAGAGAATGTAGCTGGGAAACCTTACCGCACTCACTCTACAGCTCTGGTTCTGCCCCTTGTTTTTACTCCCTGAATGCAAACACTCAAGAGGAGGCGGCCAAATGGAGTCCCTGGAGGAAGCCAAAACTGATGTTTAGATGGGGTGTCAAGTGGCGAAAGCAGAAATCTTCAGGGAATTTGGAAATTGCAAATATGGAAATTGTGCCTTAGACAGGCACAGATTTAGCTGGAGGCGAGGGTGTGAAACAAAAGCTTCTTACGCTGGTGTTTTTGTTTAAGAAAGGTTTCTGGGACTTTTGGAGCAAGACTTTTTGATGCCCTCATATAAGGGTCAGGCAACAGTACCTATTTTTTTCCTTTCCTGCTCCCTGACCACCACCTCCTACAATTCTCTTTAACCTCAACCTTGATGCATCTAGTTTATGTACGCCATCAATCTCACAATACTGCGTAATAATTTTTACTTTAATTGTAAGGTAGCTTTACAGTACATTAAGTCAATTCCTTCACCACCACCCTCATTTTCTATTTCTGGGGTTCTACATGGTTTCTTTTAGATCCAAATTGCTATCTGGTATAATTTCTTGTTAGCCTGAACTGTTAAGAGTTTCTGACAGTGCAAATAAACTGGCAACATTGTTTCTGTTTATAAAAAAATGTCAAGTCCTTGCTCTTTTCGAAGGATTGTTTCACTGGGTATAAAATTCAGGGTTGTCGGTGGTCCCCACCCCACCCCCCACTGTCCCAGCACTTTCAGGAGCTTGAATATGACGTGGCTACGGTGTTTGTGTGCACGGAAGTGTGCACATATACACACTCGTGTGTGCACATTTTAATCATTTGGGGAATCACTGGGATTTAAAAAAATGTATCGTTATATCTTTCACCAATTTAGAAAAATGCCAGTCATGTTTTTCAAAAATCTTACTCATCTTCTTCTCTTCCTGAATCTGCATTTTTGTACGTGCTAGACCCTGCACAAGGTTGAAGCCTTCTTAACTTTCCTGAGATATGTTTCTCCCTATCTTCTTGTACAGATCCTTCTTTCTGCATCTCCATCACTTACTAACCCATCCCATCCAGTGGACGGACATTTCAGCTACTCTGCTTTCCAGCTCTAGAGTTTCATGAACATTTTTCTTGTTTGTTGGCGACAATTCCCCATCCTTATTGCCATCCCCCCACAACCTCCTGGACACATGCAGTCCAACATGCAGTGGTTGTGGTTGCTGTGAAGGGCAGGGTCCATTCTCTCAGTCACAGTCTGCATGTTATGAACCACCTCCTGTGGAGACTCTGAGAGGGGTTTCCTTCCAATGGAAAACGGACTTGGGCTCACAAGTCAAACTCCTCCCTGTGATGGGAAGCAGGTAAATCTCCACTCCGCTCCTTCGCTTCCAGATGCTGCCTTTTAAATTGAAGCCTGGTGTCCACAGTTCTCTAGTCAGCCAAGTATGTGGGAAGATTCCACACACAGACTGGAGAGTGGATGGTGGGGAGATCCCTCCTCTGGAGCCCCTTCTCTTTTCTCCTAACACCCAGCTGTGCTTTCAGCTGTGACACCTGCCCCCTAAAAACTCCAACTGGTGATGCATGGCTTTCTGTGGCCTCGTCCAGATTGAGGTATCCCTTGCACAAAACACACTCAATCTGTATATCTCCTATTTCAAGAAAAGATACCCCCACCCTCACCCCCTTCCAGTTCCTGCCTGGTTTGGGGGTAGCTCTTCAGAACTGTAAACAGCTGTTTCCAAATATTTTACGCCGAGTTCACAATTCCTCTCTGTAGGAGGGTTTGTCTAACCAAGTGGGTCAGCCTTTACCAGGAGCCAGAATAGTCAGAAGCCTTTTTCCCACTAGAAATCACACCAGTCAACACAATGTTGATCAACGGCCATTACAAGAAAAACCTGAAGGTACCCTAAAAGGAGTAAGATGCTTCTTGCCCTTCAAGATCTCATGACCACACGCACGGTATATAAATGGACAGAGATGGTCACAAGAATTAAAGGACAAGACACGGGTAAGGAGTGTACATGGGAACAAGATGGTGTGTGTTGCCTAGAGCCAGGGAAGCAAGTGCAATCGGTGGGAAGAACAGAATGAACCCAGACGCAGGGTCCCAGGGAGCCCTGGGCGGCTGGAGTCCATGTGGCTGGAGTACTGCAGAGCTCTCAGAGGCACAGGGTTGTCGTGGGTCACAATCCAATGGAGGCAGTGAGTGTGGGGCAGGATGAACTCCCCTGGCTGGCATGACTAAGTCTGTGGAGGGAAGCAGAGAGATGTATGGTGGACAGGAGGTATGGCTTGAATGAAGAAGATGCTGACTCCTCCATCAGCACCCTCCACGTGACTTCATCAACTGATGGTCCCCCAAATGCCTTCCCTGCTCTTCTCAATCAACATGAACTGTCTCATCGAATCCCACGTCTTTGTCACTCAAATGAAGATGGTTCCATTCTCCTAGATCCTACTGCCCATGGGGAGTCACTGGAAGTCTCTAACACCGTAAGCTCACCTGGTAGAGGAGTAGCAGTGCCTTTGCCTCACCTGTCCTAACACTTCTTTCAGAAAGAGCTCCCTCAGTTCACCCACTTGCCTCAGTCACCTTTTAGTCTCTCGTGCTGTTGCACTACTCAGAATGAAACCATTGTCAGCACCACCTTTCTCAGAATATTCTCGTCAATATTTCTCAAACCTAGCCTCTTCCTGGCTCTCCCCTAAATGACACTTTCCTTCAGGAGTCCCAGCACCAATCACTCTCAGCTGGGCTACTATGAACTGTTGGACCTTTCTTTTAGGTACTCACCTCCCTCCAATCTATTCTGCCCACTGCAGCCACAGCCATCTTTTCAAAGCATACGTGAGAAACCCTGCCGTTCCCCGACTCCCCCCACCACTTTAGGCTCATCTCACAGCTCCGTCTCCCTGTTCACTACTCTCCAGCCAGGGCCTCAGTCAATGGGGGTCCCTCTGTGGTGGCAGGTCTCCGAGGCTCTCTTCTCCCCTGGCCTCGTTAAGTCTTATTTGTTGTCCAGATCTCCATCCAACCATCATGCAGGGACACGGCTCCTAGTGCCCGGCTTAGTTCTGGGGCCATTGTTCTGTGGTTTCACTTAATAATACTGCTTTCCTGCACAGCCATCACCTTGTAATTACACACAGATCTCTGTAACTACGAGTCTATTCCTATTAGGATCAAAGCTACGAAGAGTGGGACTCACACCTTTTAAAAAATAAGTTTTCTCCCTATAGCAAGCAGCATAGTCCCAGCACACAGTAGGTGCTCAATAAATATCTGCAGGCTCCAATGCTTAACCCAGCTGTCACTGTTGTTGCTAGGTGCCGTCGAATCGGTTCGGACCCATAGCGATCCCTATGTACAACAGAACAAAACACTGCCTGGTTCCAGCTCCATCCTCACAATGGTTCCTCTGTTGGAGCCCAATGATGCAGGCACTGTCAATCCATCCGGTGGAGAGCCTTCCTCTTTTTCATGGCCCCTCTACTGGTAACATGTCCAACGTACCTGAGACAATGTCTCTCCATCTTTGCCTCTTCCAAGATGGATTTGTTTGGTCTTCTGGCAGTTCACAAAACCTCCAATCTTCTTTGTTAGCACCACCATTCCAGTGCATCAGTTCTGTGGTCTTCCTCACTGACACACACAGGAGCTTTGTTTACTCTTCTCCTCCTCCACGTTGCCTAGTCACCCGGGGCTCCCAACCTCCACAGCCTCTCATCCTCATCGGAGCAACTGTTCCTGAACAGCAACCTCAGGCTGTTACTCTGCCACTTTGAAGTTCCCACTGGTTCCCTCTGGTTTGCAAGACCACTCCTCCAAAGTCCTTCGGATGGTGTGTCAGCGTTGGTAGGATTAGACTCCCCCCCACCACAGAACACAGGTCTGTGCTCTATAAAGCTAGGCAGGCGGGGAGGGGCATGGCACAGGGAACTCCCAGGGTTAACAGATATGTTATCTGGATTGTGGTGGTGTGTTCACAGGTGTATGCAGACCAACACTTACTTAATTGCTTTCTGAAGATAGCCCTATTTACTATATGTCAATTATAACCCAATACAGGGCAATAAAGAGCAGCCAAGCTGGGTAAACACTGATTTCTGAGAAGGCAGAGTGCCAGCTTCCTTCTGATTTGTCGAAAGGATGACTTTCCCTGCAGGAGGAAACTGCCTTTCTACAGACTGTTTCTCGGAGAAGCTATCCTTACTACACAGTAAGCAGTGTTTCCACTGCCTCTAAAACTTGGTAGACACACCCTAAATCTGAGGGACCATGTAACATCTCTCTTCCCGGTAGTTCCCAGATCTCTCTACTTCCTCCAGAATATACAACACAGGGATCTATTTAGAGCCTTCTGGGGATGAGAAATTCTCATTTTCTTAAATAGCCCAGAATGCCCTTTACATTCATCAGGGCAAAAGCACTCATCTAGAAGTTCCAGTTTTTTTCCCAGGGGGTGAGGAGAGGTGGGAATGGGTTGATTTATGTTCCTCTTGGGGTTTTACAGTAAAATTAACTATCCAGTGTGTACTATTCACAATGCTAGAAAGACGTCACCCAATAGAGGTCCCTCATACAACACATCTCAGGGATTGCTGGCCCCTTCGTTATGAATGGCCTCACAGCCTGGAAGGATTTGGAAAAATGAATGGCTACACTGACAACAGGTATTGTGTCCTCCTTCCCAGCCTGAGACCATTCTAAACATACTCGTGACTACAGAGGTAAGCGACTCTCAAGATGATCCAAGTGCTGGTGGTGGCTCTACACTGCCTCTCTGGACACTTACGGTGAGATTTTATCACTGTGGTGGACAGGCCAATAAAAGGCCCTATTTTATAGAACTTAGTGCCAAGCAATCAACTGTCAACTAGACTCTGAGCCATTGCCTTGAAGATATGAAAATAAGTCTGTGAAAACTGCCAAGGAAGCTAGCTAATTGCACAATCTCGCATCACCTAGTACACAGAGACCAATGCTTTATAAATCCTGTGGGCAGGCTGGTGTGCTGACAGCCGAGACCAGGAAGCAGCATCATGAAGTACGGGAAGTGCTCAGGCCACTGACAGCACCGGCTCAGGTTCCTCAGGCACGAAGGCCACCCTCCCGGCCCTCCTCCCGCCTCCCGCCTCTCTCTCTCTCTCTCTCACACACACACACACACACACACACACACACACACACACACACACACACACAAGAAGGCCGTTCTTAGGGACAGGATGTGCACAATCTGAAGGCGTTAAGAGAAGGAACCAGACAAAGTGGCTCCAGGGACATCAGGGCAGGACACCAGGTGTAGTAACTCAAACAGTGAGAAGGAGATGACAGAGAAACAGAGGAATCACAAGTCATGATGTGACAAACCAGCCAGGGACAGAATTTACTCGTAATTTTACCAAACAGACTTTGTAGAAATACAATGTTTAGGTTTGCAGAACGAAAGCATGGTGCATAATAGATTACTCAGCAGGCTCAGGGCTAAGCCCTGACTCCTAGCTGAAAAACCTGCAGAATCCATCCAGAGGCCCTTGGAAGAAAGGCAAGGAAGTCTATTTCCAAAAAAGCACAGCCCTGGACACCCCAGGGAACCATTCCACTCAGAGTGAACTTGGTGGCAGCAAACAACAATTTGATTAAGTGAATCACAAAAGATAGGCATCTAATTAAACTCAGTTCTGCATTCATCTTTTAGAGGGAGATTCAGTTTTAAATGCAATGGTTAGGGCCATCATTAAAAGAGACAAAGATTTGAAACACAATTAATGCTGTGACAAAGATGAGTCTATCAAGAAGGGCCTAGACTACCAGTCTCTAGGAGAAAGCAGGGGTTACTATGACTTGGCATGACTCAAAGGCAATGGGTAGTTTTGGTTTTGTTTTTTTAAAGAAGAGAGCAGAGAAGTGTGTGTATAATGTGGAGGGGGCTTCAAAAAGGTCGCGGAAAAATGGAATGAGAAGAAATGGACTTTTCCCATGAACTTTTGAAACCCCCATGTAGGGTTGCCATGACTCATCATTGACCTGACAGCAGTGAGTTTGGAGGATTTTAGGATCTTTTAAAGAACTCTCTTAAAGTGCTTACAATTTCAGGAGGTTCTGTGGCAGTTGTTGAGATAACTGAGCCAAACCAGGCTGGATGATACAAGGACTGATTACAAGCGCCCCACTTGGAGAAAGAGGTGCAATTACTTCTGAGCGAAGACATTACTAATTGATCTGTGTAGTTTGAGAGCTAATTAGCAGACTTGTTTCTACTATGCTAATTGATTCTGTGCATGACACAATCTAATTTGCAATTCTAGTCTGTCTCTCGCCCTGCTCAAGTCTTTGGATGGTCCAGGGCCAGGGCCGGCTGCTCTCCACTCCTGGTAGCTGTCTGGGGCCGGCATCACTCTCCTTACATGCTGTTCAGGAAGACTGTCCCTTTTCCCCAGAGGCGGTGAGTACCAGCCCACCCTGGTCATCATTGCCGGCCACTCACAGTTCAGCTGTCTTGGGGACAGTCGACAAACATTCAGGCCTTCCATTTAGTCCTTTGTGCTCTGGTGATGACATCATCAACAGTATAGCGTAGTGGCAACAAGAAATAGTCAATTTAAGGGCCTAGAGGATGGAGCCCAAGTGGCAAAGTGGTTTAAGAGCTCAGCTGTGAGAACTAAAAGGTTGGTAGTTTGAGTCCACCAGCCACTCTGAGGGAGAGAGATGAGGCAGGATGTTTCTGTAAAGACGTGTAATCTTGGAACCCACAGGAGCAGGTCTACTCTGCCCTGCAGGGCTGCTTGGTGTTGAGGTCGTCTGGGAAGCAGAGGGTATGGATGAGTGAGGGTGCTGCTCCGAGGTCTCTCAACCTTGTGTACGTGCCCAGCCTGGAGAAGGCAGAGGGCCAGGCTGCTGTGCTCCTCCATCACAGACTCCAGCTGAGGCAGTGTCAGAGCACCACCGGTCAGACTCCCCACTCCAGAAGGCTGCTTCCTGCCTTGTTGTTCTCAAGCTGCCAGCTACCAGCTCAGAAACTCCACCTACCCACCTGCCTCCGGTGCCTCACTGGACCTAGTCGGGGCCCCACGCCATTGCTGCTAGTTCTCATTCCTGAATCCCAGCAACACTGCAGGCTTCTTCTGCTGCTTCAGAGGGGTTTCTTGTTGCTGTTCACAACGACATCTGTTTGACAGCCATTCATGAACTCGAGGGACAATGCTTTAGAACAGACGAATGAAGAGGTGCACCCAGCAGAGTCGGGTTGGTGATGATGGTGCTGAAGGTGAGCAGTGGCTGTGGAGAGTGGCAGGGCGGCCTACTTTACACTCTTGTGAAGACAATGGGAGCCCTGGTAGTGCAGAGAACTATGTGATTGGCTGTAACCTACAAGGTCAGCAGTTCAAAACCACCAGCTGCTCCAAGGTAGGAAAATGAGGCTTTCTACTCCCATCAAGATATACAGCCTTGGAAAGCTGCAGGCATTGTTCTATTTTGTTCTACAGTTCACTATGAGTCAGAATTGACTTGACAGCCCTGAGTTTGGCTTTTGGTTTTAGGTGTAGAGAAGATGATGATGACCACAACAGTGACAACAAGAAGACCCCGTGGAGCCGTTCTACCCGCTAATATGTGAAGCTGCCATGAACCGGAATCAACATGACAGCCCTGGGTTTTAAGGGTAAGTGCAAGGTCCTGGGCCCCCTCAACTCTCATCTTTATGACTAACTGTTGGGGCCCGGCTTCTCTGTCAAGCAGCCTAGTCCTGCTCACACAGGCCCTCAGGTGACTTACACTACACACTCACTGGAGTATAACAAACCAGAGGCAGAGTCTTCATGGTGGGACCTCCCGCCTGGGCAAACACTCACAAAGATCTCTGCAGTGCACATGTCCAAGGGCACAACTGTGCACATGTGCCGCCCTGACGCCACACAAACAGCAATGAGAGTTAGCCCTCAGGGGCCCAATCCATGGGCTAGGCATGGAGCAAAAGCTGGTTTTAAAGAGGAGGGGCCTGAGCCTTGAAGGACAGGTAGTGACTTGCTCTAAATTAACTGAACTGGTGGGTGGGACTCAGGAGTGGGCTTTGCTAAGCGTGGAGGGTCTGAAGGAGGCAGCCCAGAGTGTAGCTTCAACCATGCTCCCCTGGAAGTGCCAGCAAACTCCACGTTTCCTGAGTCAGAGCCGGAAGCATACACAGTGCCTGAGTGCCTTCTAAGAGGGCATGTAGAAGAGTCTACCCAAGGACAGGTGGCGATGAGAAACGGGAGGTTTTGGGGGAACCACAGCATCCTCTGGTGGTTCTGATGAACCGGACCACGTGACCGGTTGCAGCCGCAGCTGTGCAGTGGGAATCAGACTTTCGTTGTCTAGAAAGATGAGCAGACTGTTCATCAGGCATCTCCAGAGTAAGCAAATGCCAGGGGAAACGCAGATGCACAATGGGTGTCAGCGTGGGGAATAAAATGCCAGCACCAGAGTCCAGAGTGAGGCTGTGCTTAAGCAATCAATGAAAAACAAAGCCACCGTCACCATAAAACACTCGTGCATAATGAAAATGCTGCCCCACAAAGATAAGAAGCACGAAAGAAGCTTACCTTTGGTTTTTTGATCAGCAGCCTGGGGAAGAAAAAAGAAAACGTCACACACTCTTTAGGAACAATCACGTGCGAGACATAAACATCTTTGAAAGAGATAAGCTGACTTTGAATGTCAGACATTTCAGACAAACTTTTACACAATTTAATTGTAGAATTCATTATAGGGGGGGAGGTACACAATTGTCTGTACATGACTGGTTACATACCAGTAAAGATCTAAAAGCCGGAATAAAAACCCTCTCTGGAAGCCTCCTTTGAATGTGGTATTTTACAGTCTGAAATGAACACCATTTCCAAGTACAAATCTTTTAAATGCCAAGGAATCCCAACATGACTATAAAGATTTCACAGTGGGACTTTTCACCTGTAATATTTACTAACAGAATTTGTAAAAGAACACCTGCCAAGATTGTGTGAATTATTTCATGTTTTTCTAATAAAATCAGGGCCCAGCGTGTTCCAGTCACTGACACAGACAGGGAACGTTTGCCTCACACCCCAGCACAGCGGGAGCACGTTGAAGCCCAGCTCTCAGGTTCTAAGTCCTAAGGAAGACAAGCAGGTGGCCTTCATCCGACCCTCTACCCTGTCACCAGTGTCCCTGCACTGGGTCAAGAGTGGGCTGGAGCTGGGGATGCCGCGGGTGCAGGGACACTTAGGGCAGGAATAACTGGCCAGACCTTTTTCTGAGCACCTTCCTTCTTTTTCTTTTCTTCCTGCTTTTTCTTTTTCTTTTCTTCCATCAAACGTTCCTCTTCTTGTGTTTTTTGTTCTTTCTCCCTGTTGAACAGCAGAAAACGGTGTTAGTATGACGTACACTTTAAAGGAGAAGATGCAGCAGCATCCGCAGTAAGGTGCCTCACTGGGAACAAGGAAGGCCTTGGGCTGCCCCGACGGAACGAACTGGTCTCACACTCAGCTCCTGTTTGTCTCTGCAGACCGACTCCCAGCCTTGCGTTAGGAGACAAGGTCCAGGGTGGATCAGATACAGTGTTCTTCAGTATTTTATATATGCGAATATAGATACAAGTAATCATGGATAGAACACACACACACACACACACACACGCCACGTAAAAGAATAAGGTCAGCCTCATTAATTATTAATTTTCAAGCTCGAAGTCAGGGACTACCATACTGCTCTCAAAGTTATATGGGGGTACCTATTTAAAATGGATGTTTTGGGGGGAGTGAAGGGGAAGAACATGCGGCACTCAGGGCATTGGTGGTGCAGGGAAGCTGCTGTGCAGTACTGTCACTGTGAATACATGACAACATATATTTGTCCTGTAGCCTAGCCCACTGGAGTGAACCCTAATGCAAATTAAGGACTTGAGTTAGTAATTATGTATCAGTATGGTTCACCAACATTAGTAATTATATATCAATACAGTTCACCAACAATAATAATTATGTATCAGTATGGTTCACCAACAATAACAGATGTCACAGGGTATAATAGGCGATATACAGAGGAACCACAGGTATGGAAGCCTGTACAGTCTCAATTTTTTTATGAACCTACAAATGCGCTAAAAGGGCCCCGGTGGAGCAGTGGGTTAAACATCAGATTGCTAACCTCAAGGTTGGCAGTTCAAAATCACCAGCTCCTCCATGGGAGAATCATGTGGCTTTCTACACCCATAAAGATTTGCTGTCTTGGAAACCCACCAGGACATTTTTTTTTGGTGGGGGGGTTGAGGGGATGCTCAATTTTATTCTGTCCTGTAGGCGGTGATGAGTGGGTGTTGCCTGGATAGCAGCGAGTTGCGTTACAATGGCTCCAAGTGCTCAGGACAGTATGGCTAGCCTAGCCCCTCCCCTCAAGAGCAGTGTCCACTTCCACCGAAGCGTCTGTGTGTCTAAATCAATTTTAAAAAATCATGTAATCATATTTTTTATTTCACAAAGTAAGAATGGTCATGGAAAAAATAAAAACCCAACAGTATAAAAAGAGGCCTAAGAAAAGGGTGCTATGCCAACTCCCAAAACCCTCTTCTGGGAGGTGCCAAAAGGTAGCATTTCTGAAGCAGCTTTAATGTATCACCATGTGTGACCGTACATGTATTTATCCTTAAAAACAAAATGCAGGCCATTCCATTCTTCTGTAAAGGCAATGTAACCCACTGCTGCAGAGCTGAATTGTACATGGATTCATTTCGCTTTCTGTGTAGCTGTTTTTTTCTAGAGTTCCCAATGGTCTCTTTCTTCTTGCAGTATTTTTCCTCATAAAAGCCTGTTTTGGATTCCTTCCCCCAAAGTTTAAATATGGGTGTGCCCCCTCTTCCATATTTACCTTCCAAGGCCTTTGGTCAAGCTCAATCCAGGCCCAGAGCACTCTGCTAGTTTGCATGTCCCTTTCCAAACCCACTCACTGGCATGAGTCCCTTCCAACTCACAGTGACAATGTGGGACAGACTGGTGCTGCCCTGAAGTTTTCGAGGGAAGCAGACTGCTGATGAAGCTTTCTCCCATGGAGCAGCTGGTGGGACCCAACCACCAGCCTTTCAGTTAGCATGCTACTGCTTTAACCTCTGCAACACCAAGGCTTCTCTTAGATCCTACCAAACCCATTTTCAAGGGGTCGATTCTAACTCGTTTCTCCTTTGGAGGTGTTGGTGGGTTTGAAGCCCTGACTTTGCAATTTTCAGCCCAATACCTAGCTCACAGCATCACTGGGGCAGCTTTTATATCCTACAGTTACGGTTCTATCTTAGCTTAGTGAGTCTAATGTTAAATTGTTTATATCACTCTGGGGTTTCTATTTTCTGAACGGACCCATCCCTGAATTCAAGAGCCCTAGTCTTGAAGACTCGTTCATTTGTCCACTCAAGAACTACACAACTGATACATGCCACTTGTGGTTGTGTGTCATTGATTCCAGTTCAGGGCGGAGTACAGCTGCCCAGAGGTTTTCCTAGGCTGTCTTTTCTTCCACAGAGCATGTATATGGGAGTTTCCAGCAGTGAATAAGACACAGTTGACCATGATTTCAAGGATATCCATATACTTCGTCAAAGCAAATGATCACTATTATAACAAGTGATATGCACAAAACACATTAAAACAAAGAGAATGGGGCGATGCGGGGAGGGTAGAGGGTGAGTGGGTTGGAAAGAGGGAACCGATTACAAGGATCTATATGTGACCTCCTCCCTGGGGGGCCGGACAACAGAAAAGGGGGTGAAGGGAGATGCCGGACAGGGCAAGATATGACAAAATAATAATTTATAAATTATCAAGGGCTCATGAGGGAGCGGGGAGGGAGGTGAAAAAAGAGGACTTGATGCAAAGGGCTTAAGTGGAGAGCAAATGCTTTGAAAATGATGAGGGCAAAGAATGTACAGATGTGCTTTATACAATTGATGTATGCATGGATTGTGTAAAGAGTTGTATGGGTCCATAATAAAATGTTTTAAAAAAAAAGAAAGGATTGGAAAAATCAAGGGGAAAAAACAAAACAAAAGAAACAAAGAGAATGAATGATCTCAGTCTGCCTGCGAGGAGGCCTCCTGTCTCATCTTGCTTCCCTGTGACAGGACAGCCACGTATCCTGGTTTACTCAAAACTTCCTTCTCTCCTCTGGGTGATCAGCTCCTGATGACAAACGCTGCCTCTTGTCTCTGTAGCCCTCGAAGAAGTGTTACTGTAATCATTCAAAGCTTTCCTGGCATTAATTTGGGTCCAAAAATCTCAGCTGAAAAATGTTCACTGGGAAAGTACCTTTTGTAAGTACACATTTCAAGGGAAACTTTTCTGATATGGTCATGTGTGTGAGACAAATTACTACCTGCCAGGGAGGGTGAGTCACAAGAATATTGAAAGAGGTAAAAATTAATTATATGTATCCAGTACACTGAGGTCAGTTGAAAGTTCCTGCGCTGAGAGGTCGCCACAGGAACTTATTTGTACGGCAAGCCGCAAGGACAGCAGAGCAGGACTGCAGCCTGGGAGCATTTCAGTTTTACTGTGTAACTTTTCCCATGGCGTTCACAGAAAGCCACAAGTGTCATTTCACATGCATTGTTCTTCCATACACGCTGCTTGGCATTCCTCGACTCACTCTCTCACTTCCACTTGTGTTCATATCAAATGTCCCACGGTCCCCCACCTCTCCGAGTTGCAGGTCACCTACATTGACGACCATGTTCACATGATAATTATATGCACACGAGCATGTCTAATAAAAAACTCACTGCCATCAAGTTGATCCAACTCATAGGGACCCTATAGTTTGTCTACTAGTTGAATATTTTTACAAAGGTTTTTGCTTTGTGCCATTGCTCTCTAAAGCTGAGATCATGTTCCACACGCACCCCCTTGTCTTTTCTCAATGCGTGCGAGGGAAAAACTACCACCGTCTTCCTTCCCACTCCTAAGTGATAGACACATCCATTATTTCTAGTAGCCAGACAATGTGCCATGGGAGGAATGTACCGTGCCTCACCCAGCCACTCCTCTGATCTGCATCCACTCTGTTGCTGTGACAATGACCGCAGGTCCCCAGGAGCCTCTCTGAGGAGCACAGCGAGGTGGTGCATGCTGGTCCAGCTCAAGTTTCAGAGGGGGAGGGGGAGGAGTCAGGTAAGAACAACACCAGAGGGGCCACATCAGACAGAAAGCATTTCCTGTGTGGCAGGCCATGCTGTGCTGGAGTCCTGCTATACAGATGGTGTTCTACTAGAGGGATGCATTTTCCTAACCAGGATTTAAAAAATGTTTCTTATAATTTTGATCGGAGCCCTAGTGGCATAGTGGTTATGCATTGGGCTGTGGTCCACAAGGTCAGCAGTTCAAAACCACTAGCCACTCCTCAGAAGAAAAACGAGGCTTTTTACTCCAGTAAACAAATAGTCTTATAAATTTAGAGGGGCAGTTCTACCCTGTGTCCTCTAAGGTCAGTATGAGCCAGTATTGAGGGCAAGGAGCTACCGTCACTCACATTTTAGAAGCAGCCAAATGAGGGGGGAAGAAGGGTGGGAGGTAAGAGATACCCAATCAGTGGGCTTCTAGTAGTCTCACCTCAAAGGTTTTGTCATAACTACCCATTTCTACAAACACATAACAACGAAAAGGGTGGAATTCCGTAGGCAGACTGGGAGAATAGCCAGGAGACTATTCTAGGTGGAAAATGCTCCAAATTCCCAGTCTTTTTGTTGGCTGATTACAGCCTCTGAATGCAGTCCCATTACAGGAGAATGGGACTCAGCAAGAGGATGGCCTGTGTTTGCCTTTCAGGTTCCCAGACCAGAAATTGTCAGTTTCTCATTGTTAGTTTCACACACAAGACACTGCAAAACCTAGGTCCTGAAGCTGCTCAGACTGAGTACAATCTTATTAGACACCCACAAATCCTGTGTGTGTGAGAGAGAGGCAGAGAGACAGAAACAGAGAAAACAAGCACATTGTTTAGAAAAAATGCCAAATGCTTTTGCAATTTCCTTGCAGTTCAGCTTAGGAAGGCCCCGTAAAGTGTTATCTGACAAAATGTAAAAGGGGAAGGTAGTGGCATCTTATCCAGCAGTTACAGCAATAACTTAGGTTCTTAATATACTCACCCGCTCCCTGCAGGAAATGTGCACTACTCGTCCCTGGTAGTGTGGGCCGGACAAAAAATAAAATAGTCTCAGGCCTCCAGGGGTATATATGCGAAGAGGAAAGTGATGGGCAGGCTTGGTCACACTGAATGCCCAGCATACTAGGGGGCGGGGAAGAGGAGAGTGCCGTGGAGTGTGCAGGCTCATAGCCACAGGACTGGGATCTAGAATGATGATCACTTACATACAGGAGGTTGAACACCATTGGAGCAGTGTATTAGATAAGCAACTTATTAACAAACAAACCCAGCCAAGACTGCCACGCCGTTCTTTCCGACTCACATGGACACCGTAGGACAGTCTCACTATCCCATGGGGTATGAGAGGCTGCCATCTTTATTGGAGCTGACTGCTGCCACCCTTTTCCTGTGAGCAACGGCTAGTGGGTTTGAACTGCCAACAGTGCAGTTAGCAGCTGAGCACTTGTGACTATGCTGTCGGGGCTCCCCTCGGTGGCCTACAGAACTGTGAAGTCACTCAGCACGACCTGCCAATCAAAGCAACATGAACACATGACAGAAACACAAATCTACAAATTCAAGTACGTGCAAATGAAAACAAACCTGACGGGGGAACAGAGAGGCGGCTTGGTGAGGTGGTCCATGTGAGCAAGGAACTTGCCTTGCTCCAGCCACAGCAGTAGTCCCCAGACCCCTTGAGGTGTGCTCTGGTTGAGGTAAAGGCAGGTGATACAGCAGGAAATTCCATCTCCTAACCAGGCAACTAGGGGAAGGGGGAAGGCCTGTGTGCCAAGGGTGAATGTAGGTGGGTGCTCCAGCAGGGAATTAGTCCTGTAACTGTGCACCCGCAGAGCAAGGCCCAGCCCAGGGAAACAATGGCTTTCAGCACTAAACAAGAGTATAGACCACCACCCACTCCAGACTCAGACTAGCCCCCAAAGGCTCATGCAAGCGCAGGCCCAAAGCACAGCAAAGGCTTTTGAAATGGAACCCATGTGGGAACCACTGCTTGCTGAAGAGTAGCAATACTAGGAGGGTAAGTGGAAGGTGAGGAAGAAAGGGGGAACCGATGACAAGGATCTACATATAACCCCCTCTCAGGGGAACAGACAACAGAAAAGTGGGTGAAGGGAGACATCGGTCAGTATAAGACATGAAAAAATTGATTAATAATTTATAAATTACCAAGGGTTCATGAGGGAGGGAGGAAGGGTGGGGAAGAAATGAGGAACTGATACCAAGGATTCAAGTAGAAAGAAAATGTTTTGAAAATGACAGTGGCAACAAACATACAAATGTGCTTGGTACAGTGGATGGATGTATGGATTGTGATAAGAGTTACGCGAGCCCCCAATTAAATGATTAAAAAAAAAAAAAGAAGGAACCCCGGAATGATTTTAACTTCAGTGTGGACATTGTGTCAGCCCAGAACTGAGTTCAGGAGAAAACACAAGCCCACCCACAAGCCCCAGAAGCAGCCTAGTCCCCCACCCACAGACCACCACCTTCTGAGGCTCGTCTAACTGCGACCAGGTAAGTGCCATCCTGCTTCCCTAGAGTTTTCTACAACGTTACTGTCTTCCTTTGGCTACCTACCACAGAAGGAATGATGTCCCTTATTCCGAGGGGCTTTTCTCTATAAACAACTTTGAATACCTGTACCATGATTTCTGACCCCCAACTCATTGTAGCCTTGTCAGAAACACCCTCGCTGCCCTGGAATTCCACTCATGCTCTCTCTCTCCTCTCAATCCAAGGACACGCACGCAGGGGCAGTAGCTGGACCATCGAATCCAAGGGCCTGGAAATGCATCCCACACCAAGGGAGAAGCTGAGCAACAGAGAGGAAAGCCAAGTCTTAGAGACAGAAGTCCTCTCTCTGCATCCAGGGTAAGTGGTTTCTGCAGCCCCAGACCCTGGTCAAAGATGAGCAAAACAGGAGCTTCATGCCAAGCCAGTCAAGACGCTTGGGATCCCCGTCCTAAGAACCAATGGTTCCATCAGATTCCTCCCACTAGCTGTATCAGCAAGAACCTGCTTACCTTCTACAGGCTCCCGCAGGTCTCTGTCCTTTCGGAATCTAGCCCTTCAGTTTCTCTTTCAGTCATGTCAATCACTTCACACCCTGAGTCTCCTTTCTGCATCTTGCTCTGGTAGAATTCTGAGCTCGATGGTTTCTCACTGTACCTGCTGCTGTTCACTGCTGTGGGGTAGCTCTGACCTCCAACAGCATGAATGGTGCCACCTTCGTGATCACTGGTATGTCTGAGCCCACTGGTGCAGGTCTTGTGACCACCCATCTGAGGGCTGCCCTTTCCCCCCAGGTGCTCTTTCTAGATGCTGTTCATCTGTCCAGTTGTGAGAAAGGTGATTTTCTGCACATTCAGGTAGAACCCCTCTTGAATTGAGGTGCTAGTCTCTAACCTCATCACCAGGTGCTTGACTCTCCTCTTCTGGATGGGGTCACGTGCAGGAGCACAGTGGTGGTACGTGGTCTTTCAGGAATTCAACCCCCAGGGTCCTTTCTTCAGCTCCTTGATGAAGAAGGGAAAAGGACACAGCAGGCTGCATAGCCACTCCCACTAAACTAGCCAGCAGACCCGTGTTCCGTGTGAACAACTGCTTCTTGATCCGTTTGCAAGTTGCATAGGGGCACATCAAGGCCTTCTGAAATCCCAATTCTTTGCAAACTGAGTGTAACTCAGGAGTCTGAAAACCTGTGTGCTCAGCATGAACTAATTAAGACTCATCTTAAGACATTTAGCAAGCATTTTTACCACTGGAGAGGTGATTGTGTATGTGCCATTGTGACAAAGTCTCTTATTTCATTTGAATTTCACTATCGTTTTTATGAGCTCCATTTTCTTAGTCAACTTTGACATGACATGTGAAGGCTTGACCTTTATAAACTCAAGAAAATAAAATCCTCAAGTCATTTCAATGGCGGTATTCTTTGCTGTCCTGTCCTGTGCAGCTAAGAAAAATGGTCAGTCATCGAAATGTGGTCTCCCAAAAGCCTCCATCTAGTGGGGAGCTTGGGGAGGGGAAGCAGGGCTGCTGAGTGATTTCCAGACTCCCCACTCTGCCTGTGGAAGTGGAGCTGGGAGCTTTAAATGAGGTCTCCTCCTTTGCCAGCTGGGCTGGTTGATGCTCGGCGTTTTCAGTAGAGGGCGCTGGAGAGACGCTGGAGAAAAGGGGCTGCTGTCAGGCCCAGGCTGGTGTGCTCGCCTAAGCAGAACAGGGCCCGGCTCCTTCAGCACCCAAGGCCAGCAGCCACTCCTGTGTCACCCCATCTCAGGCGGGTCTGTAGCAGAATGCCTCCCAAAAAGACACTTACTCACGAGTGGCTTGTACCCTCTAGAAGGTGGATTTCTGGGACACTCTGTCCATCCAGCAACAGTACCTTCTCCGTAGGTCTCAGTTTGGCCCTGGGGCAGTGGCTCCTCCTTGCACCTGCTTTCCTAAGACCTTGCCTAGACAGGGCTTCATCAGTTTCAGTCTGTAAATGTCCCCTGTTCACGGTGAGGCCTCTTTGTCCTAGCGGAACCTACACCAACCACAGAAACCTCTAATTACAACCTCTTAACGCTGCAAATCAACTGGAGTCCTTTCAAACTGTTATGCCATAAAAAGCTCGGCTAGCACAGTGGCTAGGCACTCAGTGGCTAACTGAAAGGTCAGTGGTTCAAACCCACCAGCTGCTCTGTGAAGAAAGACATGGCAATCTGCTTCCTGCCTTGGAAACCCTCTGGGGCCTGCTCTTTTCCTGTCCTGCACAGTCACTGGAGGGGCAATGCCTTTGGGCTTTAGGTTATATCAGTAAGTAAAATTCACAGATTTGCCTAAATGATGAATACGCTACATCAACATCAACTGCAAGCTAAAGGTAACTCCCAGCATACAGGCCGAAAATCCCAGCCAGCCAGCAGGGTAAAAGCGATCTGTGTCTGGCTGCACATGGCTGGCGTCACTTGCCTAAGCTCTGTTAACTCCTGACACACCTGAACAAGCTTAGTAGACACTCTCATAGTGAGCACGGAGGAGGAGAGTGACCCCCACCAGGCACCACCACACCCAGGCCCGTCAGCAGGAGCAGGAGGCCGAGGGCAGCTATCCAATGCCAGACCGACTGAGATCACCTCTGGCTAAATTTCTAGGCCAAATGCCTGCAATTCTGTGACTATTAATTGTGTAGAGCTGGTTTTCAGGAGCCGTTAAACCAACTTGTGCTGAAAGCTGCATTCTAATTTGGGAGAGCAGACAGTGCACTCGGCCTGGGCAGAAATAGCTTTATGACAGCCTGCACAAGGGAAGAGTCAAGTATAAAAAGGTATGATTCCACCACTCACTCAGCCCTGGGAACCAGAAACATCTGTGCAGCCCAGGGTTCGATGGGAGGGCAGTCAGAGGTTGAGGTCATGGGCTAGACTGTCACCAACAAACAAAGGTCTCTAACGCCTGCCACACAGATTCCATGTTGTTGTTGGGTCCCTTCAAGTCAACCCCATGAGCTACAGAACAAAACTGCCCCTAACACTCTTCCCTGTGTTTGAGCCCATTGTTGCAACCACTTTATCAATCCAAGTTCGTGAGGATCTTCACCCTCTACTCTCGCAGTGTGATGTCCCTGGAGAAGGAAGTAGTAATTAATATGTCTAAAGTACCTGTTAACAGCTCTTGTCACATGCTGTCTTATATGGAGGTTCTTCCAACACAGCTTGTTCTTTTGGCAGTCCGTGGAGTGTTCACTATTCTCGGCCAATGTCATTGTTCAAAGGGTCTATCCTTCTCTAGTCCCCTTTATTCACTCCCCATCTTTCACATACCCATATGCATGTGATCAGGTATACCTTAGGTCTCCATGTGACATCTTTACTTTTTGACACTCCAAAGTAGACTTCAGCAGCAGATGTGCTCAATGCAGCATATTGATTGCTTTTCTAAATGTTGCATCCACGGTTGTTTAAGTTTGGTAGTTAAACTTAAAGCGGGGTGGGGGGGTGACCGATTTTATTTGTGCAGGCAAAAAACTAAAGGTACTAAAAGGTTTATTGATACTTCACATTAAGAATGAGAAATGTAAAATTTCATATTCCTGAAAAGATGAGGAAGGGAATCGACTGGAAAACAATCATGGGAACATTTTCTGTTTCATCTCTCAGCACACCAGCTTCATATCTTCATTATGCCAACACACTGTGTGGGAGAGATCCTAGGGAACTACCTAACTGAAAAAGACGTACCCTGTCATCTGCCATATTGCTCTTATAGGATCAGGGTTAATTTCAGCAATTCATTCAACAGACACAAAGCGGTACATTGCTGGACCAAAGTGAGTTCACAGGTGAGACCCTGACCAGTTTCGTCCCATACTTTGTATACTCCCAAGTACTGTTGAGTTGATTCTGACTCATAATGCCCTAATGTACAAAGAACCCAATACTGTCCAACCCTGCGCCATGCCATCCCCACAATCCTGACCACGCTTAAGTTCATTGTTGCAGCCATTGGGTCCATCTATTTTATTGAAGGTCTTCCTCTCTTTTGCTGACCCCTCTCGTCGACCAAGCATGATGTCCTTCTCCAGACAACATATCCAAAATACGTGAGATCAAGTCTCGCCATTTTTGCTTCTAAAACACTGTGCTGGCTGTACATCATCCAAGGTAGATTTGTTTGTTCTTCTGGCATCCATGGAGTGTTCATGTTTTTTGTCAGCACCGTCATTCAAATGCATCAACTCTTCTTTAGAGCTTACCTATGCCTGCTAGATAAGAACTACCACCAGTGCATGGCTTAAACAAGCAAAAATGCATTTTCTCCATTTCAGAGGCTAGAAGTCTTTGCTCATGGTGTCAGTTCTGGGCTCACAGTTTAGGAAGAAGATCCTTGCCTTTCTCAGCACCTGCAGCCCTGGCATTCCTTGGAGGGAGGGCCCTATGTGACCTGGCATCAATTTTCCTCTGGATCCAGGAGTTTCTCAGTGCAGGGACTCCAGACCCAAAGAACACATTCTGCTTTCTTGGATGATACTAGGTTCCTCTCTTCTCTGCTGGCTTCTCTCCTCTTTGACCTCTGTAAGGTAAAAGGTGCTGCAGGCCACACTCCAGGGAAACTCCCCTTGCACAGACCCAGGGCTGTGATGGGATTAAGGGTGTTCTGTCCCACCCTTAATTCTCTTATTGGCTTATCACATCAGATCACACAACTGCTAAACCACTGAGAATCAAGGACCAGCCAAATTGACACATTTGGGGCACATAAATTTCAATTCATGACATCTGAGTTCCTTATTCACGGTCAATCTGATATCAAACTATGTACTACATTGGGCAAACCTGCTGCAAGAGACCTCTTTTAAAGTGTTTAAAAACAAAGCGGCCAGGTTGGGACTAAGGTGAGTCTGACCCAACCCACAGATTTTCAGTGGCCTCACACACATGCAGAAACTGGCCAGTGAATACAGAACTAGTACTGGCTGGTCCTTAAACTGCCTGGGGGTGGTGGTGGTGGGTGTTCTGTGTGACTACTGGGACCCAGCCTGTAACCATGGGCTGCATGTGTGCCCCTTCCTCACTGTGTGTACATGCCCAGTTTAAGGAACATATTTGTCCTACATTCAAAAAGCCATTTTGCTGTTAGCCATCATCATCATGGCTTCCTGATTTTCTAAAAACAAAAACCCTAAAATTTACCTCCTCAGTGAAACCACATATACTTTAAGGTAATCTATAATTTGCCCCACAGTCAAAAACAATAAGCAAAAACAAAAACAAAAAAAAACAATAAGCAATTTACCACAGTATGTTACTCTGAGATTCAGCTCCCCTCTCGGTCCTTATGAGCTGGTGTTTGCTGTGAGAATACTCATCCATTCTAAAGGGAAGGCAGTGTCCTAGCCCCCAGGTGGCATCTCTCCCAGGTGGTACAGAGGAAAGCAGTGGGCAGCTGCCTCCTCATCCTGAAGCACCAGCATCTCACTTGTGTGCGCGCGCGCGCGCGCACGCACACACACCAGGGAACCTGTTGCTGGTGAGTTGGTTCCAACCCACAGTGACTCCATAGGCCTGAGTAGAACCGCCCCCTTGGGGGTTCTGACACTGACACCTTTACAGATGCTCCTCTTTCTTCCTTGGAGCAGCTGGAGACCTTTCCATTAACAGTCAAGTGCTTAACCATTGCACCACTTGGGTGCTTTTAAACTCTGCATCTTACAGTATCCTGACAGTCAAGAACATGATGGGAAACTCAGCGAGTTGGAACAATTCAGCAGTTCTCTAGGAAGCTATGCCAACAGGGAACATGCATACAGGCTTTGGATTCCTTTGCTTAAAGGTAAGACCTAGAAAAATCAAGTATCCCCCATAAACACAAAGTCCTAATTTTTAGAGAGAGTCTGAGGTTACACTCTCTGGGAAAAGAAATGGCAGCAGTTAACTTTCAGATATAAAAAGGTTAATACCACTCCCCCCCACTCCCACCCTAGAAGAGTCTTTACCGAGCTAGAGGGTCTTTTAACTAGAGCTCATCCATGGATCAAACTAGTCCTGCAGACTTGGGCGGAGGTCCACCAGCCCACAATACAGGGGAAGAAGCTGAAGCTCAGTGGGTGCCCAAGAGGGACCAGGTAGGGAGTGTCAGAGCAGCTACACAGGCTCCCCGCCAAACACGACAGGGGTTAAGTGGCCACAATTTTAAGAAACAAAGCCCCACCAAAGCAGGAAAACGAGAGCCCAAATAGCAGTGTGCACATGGTCTGCAGAACCTCCCCACACTAGCACTGAGTCGAGCCCAGCACTTGAGCACCAGGTCCTTTCGGACCCCTCCCACAGGGAGCTAGACCTGGCCCAGCACCATGGCCACCTTTCCATCCACAAACCCATAGTGACCCTAGATGGGATTTCTGAGACTGTAAATCTATATGGAGCAGAAAGCCTCATCTTTCCTCCTCAGAAAGGAGGCTGAGGGGTCTGAACTGCCAACAGACGGAGACCTACTCCATAGCACCTACCACCAGGGTACCTACCACCAGGTGGAGAACTGGAGAGCAAATTATCTCCTTTATTTATTTGTTCACCTGTCGTCTCTACTCACATTCAATCGATCAGAATTGATTCATATGTCTAAAGAAACTCCAAACCAAGCCCACTGCCAGAGTTGAGAGTCAATTCTGACTCACAGTAAGCCTATGTAAGGTTTCTTTACAGAATCAGAGAGCTTCATCTTTTTCCCGAGAAGCTTAGCTAATGAATTTGAACCTCAACTGCTAAACTTGCAGTTAGCAGCTCGGTGTTTACACACCACCACCACCAATGCTCCTGAGACAAAGGCAGGCTGGAGAGGCAGGAGGGGGCACATGTTGTCCATCGGAAACGTTGCTTTTTTAAAATCAGAGCTTCTGAGTGTATGCACAGGGACTGTTAATTTGAGATAAAAGTAGCTACAGCCCTGACTTGTGGACGAGTCCACCCCAACTTGTGGCAATCCCCTGTGGTCCAGAGGGTCCTTAGTGGTCGAGTCCTCCAGAAGCACTTCTGACGGACTTGGACTTCCAACCTCTCAGTTAGCAGACGAGCACACTACTTACCCACAGGCTCATCAAATAAGACTCGTCTGTGCAGATGGCCAAATGTGTCTGTGTGCTGTCTGAACAAATGAAGCACCTCTATATGACACTCGTTTCCTACCCTGGAGACAGGAGACCTTACCTCAGCACCTCAGGCTCTCTGTAACTCTCCCAGAATTAACTGGCCGCCAAGGCCCAGGCTCTAGCCCCTCTGTTATCAGATGCACTAGTGCTCTAGGCACCAAGAACAAAGAAAGAGATGCCACCAGCCACATTGTGCCCCATCCCTGGCTGTAGGAGACACAGCACCCCTGAGAGTCTTTCTTAGGACAAAAGAATTACAATACACCCACAGAATCATATGGCATTGACCTGCCTCTGAAACTACCGGATAAAAACCAGGATAAATGTATACTGTTGCTAGTAAGCTATTCTTTGTGGGGATGATAGAAATGACTATCTCAAGGCCATGCATAGACATCACGAGTTTTTAAAAATGCAAGCCTGCAGGAAAGATAATAACCAATGTCCCAAACATCAGCAGTAACTGTACTAAGTGTGAGAGCATGGGGGGGGGGAGAAGGTGGGGGCAGGGGGCCGGACATAACACTGGCCTGCTCAGATGGCCACAGAAACTATGGCCTGAGCGACACTGAAAGGCAACTCAAGGAAAGGGCAGGGGGTCAGCAGGTATGGGACCCACGAACAGAGGGCGGGATAACAGGCTAGCTAGCCTTAGACATGGCTTTAGCCAAGGAAGGAGATGTGTGTCATTTTAGGCAGGGGATAATACTGTACCTTCATCTCAAATGGCACCGTACTGGACAGAACCATCATGAAGGCGCTGCAAGGGTTAACTGTCCTCTCCCAGGAGTTGCCCTAAAACTCAGGTGTAGATAACCCCCTGCAAGGTTGGCTAGAGCAATAGTTTGGGAGATGGAAAGGCCTTGCTTGGGAAGGTTGCTGTAGGAGTTCTTGTCCTAGTAGGGTGCTGTTTGTTTCCCATGCACTCAAGGCTTCCAATCAGCACCACTGCCAGCGAGCTGACTGCCAAGACTGATGACTGACTCCCCAAGCTCAACCAGCCTATCAGCCCCTCTAGCAGGGGGATCTAGACAGGTCGCAACAAGCCTTCCATAGGTCAGGGCAGACAGTTGCAGTGCTAGGCAGGGCCAACGCCCTCTCCAGCACAAAGCAGCTAGAACAAGCTATGCCTGCCTGTATCCCTAATGAATTAGAGCCCTGACTGACTCTGGGTGGGGAATGATAGGGATAGGGAAAGTTGCCTGACCGGTCTAACTCCTTGATTCCCAGCCAATCAGGGAATTAGGAACCACCGCTTAAAACAAACAAACAAACAAACCAACAAACCCAGCCCTGAATGCAACAGGCATCCAGTCATATAAATAGGGCCTGTCAGCTCCAGGGGAGGGCTCATTACTCTCAACCTTTAGTGGTACAGACCTGCTGGGGGTCTGCCCCCTGACTGGACTGTTTAATAAACCTGCTGTGCTGCCTCCTCCTCCCAGAAAGAGAGAAAGGTGGCATACTGAATGCCAGGAGTGGAAGAAACGCCAGCGCAAGTCTGATGGGTACACAGAGGCTGGTTTATACAATGTTTATCCTCAGAGTAATGAGAAGCCGCTGAAGCATTTGAACAATAACACGCACAGTTGTGTTTTAATGAAATCATCCTGGTTTCTCTGAAGAACCTCTCAGAGTGGAAGCCGGCTGCAGTCAGAGGGAGAGAGAGAGAGAGAGAGAGAGAGAGAGATTGAGATCATTCCGTTTCATATGTGGGCAGTGGGAGAGGATAGGGGATCTGAACTTATTTAGGAGATAAAATGAATGGGTTGTTGGTGCTGTTGTGTTTAGGTGCCATGACAGCTCCAACACTTAGTGACCCCAGGCACAGCGGAAGGAAACACTGCCTGGTCCTGCACCAGCCTCATGATTGTTGCTATGTCTGAGCCCACTGTTGCAGCCACTGTGAGAATCCATCTCCTTGAGGGTCTTTTTCTTTGACCCTCTACCGTAACAAGTATAATCTTTTTGAGGGACTTGTCTCTCCTGATAACATGTCAAAGGAGTTGATGATTAACTGGAACAAGAAGTTCTCATCTCTCACCAGTGTGATGCTGTGTACAAAAGACTGCTAGCTCCCTGAGGTTATTCTTATAACGCTATAACCTGGAAGGTCATAAGCACTGGGAAGGAGATGTCGAGGGCGAGATGCTGGGGAAACACCAGTGTGGGGAAGGGAGCTGGCTGCTGAATGTAGAATTCCGGAGTTCAGCGGAAAGGCCAGCTAGAGAAAACCCCTTGGGAGGTGTTGAGTTACTACGATGGTCACAGGTGGGATCAGGTAGTGAGGGGTTGACAGGATGAAGACATGAGGACAGAGCCTGCAGGGACACCAGCATTTAAAGGTCAGGCTCAGCAGGATGGGGTACCCATTCAAACACCCATCAATTATTGATGCATCAATTACTTATTAATAACCAACCACAATCACCAGACATTGTTTAAGATATAAGGATACACAGCAAACAGAATCATTAAGATCCCCACTGCCAAGAACCTTATGTTTTAGCAGGTAAACAAATTAAAAAGGGAAAAAGTAAATAATTTTGGATAAAGAAATTGAGCAGGCATTGTAACTCAACATTCCACAAGTGACACTGGCATTAGAAACTACCTAGAAGCCTAGGTAGAGAGCAAATGTTTTGAGAATGATGAGGGCAATGAATGTACAAATGTGCTTTACACAATTGATGTATGTATGGACTGTGGTAAGAGTTGTACGAGTTCTTAATAAAACAATATTAAAAAAAAGAAATTACCAAGAAAGTTGGAGAAAAATTATAATCTCCTTCCATTTACAGGAGTTGTTGTCATGGATTCAACTGTGTCCCTTCCCCAAAAGCTCGGCCTGATTCCCAGTACTGTGTAGCTATCTTCCACTTTGTGACAAGAAGCAGTTGTCTTCCAGTGTGTGGTGTGATTCCCCTCTATTCTGTATGTTATGAACTCTAACCTCTGCATGCTAATGAGGCAGGGGTTAGTGTGGAGTGGGTATAAGGTGGCATAGCCTTACAGGAGGGGATAATGTGAGCCATACGGCGTATCTCACAAAAAATGAAAGGTGCAAGAAGCAAGTGGGAGAGGAGAGGGATCTCCCGACCAAGAAAGTGGAACCCATCCTTTGGACACAGAGTCCTCGAAGAAACCAGGAACCAGAAGCTGAGCAGACCAGGATCTGCCCCCAGCCGATGGAGAGACAAGGCCTTCCCCTAAATTCAGCACTCTGAGCCTGGACCTCTTTAACGGTGCAAAGCTACCAAGGCCGTGAGGTGCTTTTGTCACAGCTGCACTAAGACCCTACTGGCTTTCCTGGGGAACTCAGCACCGAGTCAAACTGTACAGGGAACCTGCTGGGTTCTACCACATGGAAACACACCTTCCGTATTTCCAAATGACCCCTCCTACTTTACAACCAAGCCTGCCCGACTGAAAGCATCAGGCTCCTGGGACGGAGATGCTTCCATCTCGGTGTCTGTCCTCACTCTTGGTGTGGACCTGGCTCTAAGGGGCGTGTGCTGGGGCTGGCAGCTGAGGCAACTAGAGGAAACTTGAAGTGATGATGACATGGGAAGTAGTGGCTCTTAGGTGTCAAGTCTAGAACCGTGGCCTCTCTCAGGTAAAAGCGTCTAAAAAAAAAATCTTGTTTTGAAAACGCATGCCATTTTATCCAGAAGCTGCTAGTTAATTCATTTCTAAAAACAGGCACCATCAGACAGAAGTTCTAATATGTCCAGTGCTCAAGGGCCAACTCCACTGCTGAAGAAACTACTATACATCGCACTGAAGCAGCTTTCGGTCTGGGATATAAACCAGCACCTAGTGACAAAGAAGAAAAGTCTGGCTGCCACCATACAGATTCGGATGCTGATCCCAAGTGTTATGGAGCAGAACTGCTCCACAGGGCTGTGACCTTTGAGCGGGAGTGCTTGACTGGCAGTGGAATTTTTAAAACCTTTATCAATGATCTCCGGTTGCACTATGGTTAAAGTGCTCATCTGGGACCCAAAAGGTTGGGGGTTCTAACATCATAGCTACCCTTTGGGAGAAAGATGCACCCCTGTAGTCAAGATGCCTGCTCTGTCCTGTAAGGCTGAACAGGTCAGGACCAATGGAGCGACAGCGGTGGTTTGGGTGGAAATCTTCAGCAAAGCAGGGTGATGTGTAGGGTGGTGTTGGAGGAGGGAGGGTATACTATCAGTGCCACCCGAGGCCCAGGGAAAAGAAGAGGACCCAACCATGGGAGGGAGAGAGGGAGGGAGGAAGGAAGGGGGGCTGCTGAGGTGGTGCAGTGACGGCCGGAAGCGTGGGTGACAGCAGGTCAGTTGTACAGGGCCAACGCTGAAGTTGGGAGAACAAAGTACAGGTGACAGCAACAGTCCTAATTAGCAACATCCTGCAGTTTCTCATCATGTGAATTGGCATCCTCAAGAATGCTTACTTTAGTTTAGGGAATTTTCTAAGTTAAAAAAAAAAAGTTGAAATGACTCTTTATGTAAAATTTCCACTTCCCCCCTCCAAATTAGCTAACTTTAAGGCAGGGAGATGATCCAGGCGGGCCTGACCTAGTCACAGGAACCTTTACATCAGGGTTTCAAGGCAGAGGCTGCCCAGAGGTTGAAGTATTAAGGTTTCCATCAACAAGCCTCACAAATACATATAATTTTTAGACAATAAGTGAGCATTGTCATTGTGCAGACAAACTGACCACAAGTGGCACAACAGTGAAGCCCTCAGCTGCTTAGAAAGGCCAGTAGTTTAACCCCAGCTAGTAATTCTCAGGAGAAAGGGCAGGCAATGAGCTCCCACGAAGCTGTCAGCCTAGAAGAGCCTGCAGGGAGACCCTGCTCTGTCCCAGAGGGCCCCTCTTCACAGAGAGTCAGCTCGATGGAACCCAACAACAAGACATACAGTCATTTATTTCTTGCCTTTCTTGGACTACTGGAAAGATACAGTTTTAAAATGCTTGCTTACTCATCTTCTTTTGCAAACTTTCTTCACTCATTTGTGCCAAAGGCAAAGAATTCTTGATATGGGTTTGAATCCAAGTCAAACCATCTCTTTGAGCCTCAGCTTTGTCCTCTGAAAATCCCTCAGAGCTGTGCATTTGAAATGGCGTGCTAGTTAATACTTATTCTTGGAAACACAGCAGACACACAGGAAGGACATGATGCTCGTTAATAATGTTATTATTAATCCATCTTTGACCAAAAGGGCATTAAACAGCATGAAATATAAACCAATGGACAGGGAATCCAGGACGGATGGATAATCCCTTCTGGACCAGTGGTGAGAAAGGCAACACTGGGAGGGTGGAGTGGAAAGGGGGAACCGATTACAAGGATCTATATATAACCTCCTCCCTGGGGGACGGACAACAGAGAAGTGGGTAAAGGGAGACGTCGGACAGTGTAAGATATGACAAAATAATAATTTATAAATTTTCAAGGGTTCACGAGGGAGGGAATTCGGGGAGGGAGGGGAAAAATAAGGAGCTGATTACCAGGGGCCTAATGATGAAGGCAATGAATGTACAGATGTGCTTTACGCAACTGATGTATGTATGGATTGTGATAAGAGTTGTATGAGCCCCTAAATAATGATTTTTTTAAAAAGAAATATAAACCAATGGTAAAATAAAACCAAGCATACAAAAAAAAACCCACTCTGACATTTCATAATGAAAATACTTGGTTAAAAAATTTTTTTAAGTAAAAACCTAAACCTACTATGAATTCATTCCAATTCACAGCAACCATATAGAACAAAGCAGAACTGACCCTTTGGGTTTCCGAGGCTGTAAATCTTTAAGGGAGTGGAAAACCTCCAATTTCTCCCACGGAATAGTGGCCAACCTTTGGTTAGCAGACCAATGCTCATTCCACTATGCCACCTGGGCTCCTTACCTGATACTGAGCATATACATTTAATATGCATCACAACTTTAAGTCAGGAAGAATAGCTTTTCTCCTTAAAGAAGAAAAAAAAGACTAATTGTAAATTTATAGTTGTACAATCAGAAAATAACAGTTTTAGAGCATTTACGTTAACAGGCCCTCTGCATAAAGATGGGGAGAGGTTGTTCAATTGGATTAAAAACACCACAGAAAGCTGGAGTGACAACAGTAAAATTGGAAAGGGTTGTTATGATAAAAGAAGTGCATAAAGTTGGATCTTGTATTTTTTAATCCAATCACACAATCTCTGCCTTTTGATTAGACTAATCCATTTACACTTAATGTAATTACTGAGATGGTTGGATTAATATTTGCTATTTGCTAATTTTCTGACTCATGCCTTTTTGGTTCCCATTTATTAAAGAATTTAGAAGTTCTCCTTTTATACTTTTGTGTAAAATAGATATTCTTCAGGCATACCATTTTAATTCCTTTGCTATTTTACTATATATTTTTGGTTATTTTCTTAGTGGTGGCCCTAAGGGTTATAATTGCATATTAAATGATCAAGTGGAACTCTTAGTACATGAAATTACATCTAAAACATTTAAGCTAAGGAATAAATCTCAAGAAATATTATTTTTTTCACTATTAAATACTCAAGTTTTAAACATTTGTTTACTACATGCGAGGTACTGTGGACACAGCATTGCACCACGCAGATAAAACTCCCTGCCCTTGATGGGGATAGGAGACGAGAAACAATTTTTAAAGTGCATGTGGTATGTATATACGTGCATGTGTGTGCACAATACGTATGTATATATAGGTCTGTGTGTGTACTGATGTGAAGAGATGAGTATAAAAGTGGCAGGCTCTGGGAGAAAAATAAAGCATGCAAGGAGTGCAGCTGGGGTGGGGAACCTCTGACCTTTTACAGTGGATGACATTTGAAGCAAGCCTTAGGAAGAGATGAGGAAGGGAGCCATGCAGCATCTGGAGCACGAGTACGATGAGCAGAGGGAAGTGTCAAAGAGAGGTCCTGAAATGGGAATGTGCCTGGCAAAGTAGAGGAAGCAAAGCAAGGGATTTCCCCCACGGGGGGGGGGGGGGTGGGTGTGTGTGTGTGTGTGTGTGTGTGTGTGTGTGTGTGTGTGTGTGTGTGTGTGTGTCCTCAGCTCAGATTTGGAGCTCACAGGATCTCTTTGATGTAAAATATTGAGACTCACTTGGTCTTGGTGAGAGGGTGAGACAGACTGACCTTTCAAGTGTTGTGACCTCTCTGCAAACCTGCTTTCTCACCTCCTAATGAGGCTATATATTATATACTGTATACATTGTAATACATTAAGGGCTCTGATAAGCACTCAATAATCAGTAACTATTATGATAATAACATCTGGTGTTGGTTCTCCAGCTGTCTGCGTCTTCTGCACAAAAAGGAGGCCGAGCAAACGGAGAAATGAAAGGCAGCAGACTGTCCCCAACCTCCAGCAAGGCCTGAAGGGAGACGTTTAAGTTAAATGAAAATCAAAAAGCAAACACTGATGTGGGGAACATAAGACGAGCAAGTGCAAAAAGCAGTTGGGCGGAGAAATAAGAAGGCAGGAGTGGAATTTTCCCTCTAAAGGCGGCATTTGAAAACCAAGGTTCGGGGATTTGAGACTTGGCAAGAAACTCACAGTCTAGAGCAGTGGCTCTCAACCTTCCTAATGCCGCGACCCTCTTGTACAGTTCCTCTTGTTGTGGTGACCCCCCCCAACCATAAAATTATTTTAGTTGCTACTTCAGAACTGTCATTTTGCTACTGTGATGAATCGGGGGACCCCTGTGAAAGGGTCATTCGACCCCAAAGGGGTCTTGACCTACAGGTTGAGAACTGATGGTCTAGAGGAAGTCACAGCTTGTTAGGCTTCGGGGTCTACTTAATCAAAACGTTGCTATCTGAAAAAAGAGAGATCAAGCAAGTCCTGGGAGTGCAGTGGTGAAGTGCGCAGCTGCTAACGGAAAGGCTGGACTTCCCCAAGTGCTCTGAGGTAGGAAAATGGCAGCTTCTGCAAAGCCCTCAGCTACCGAACCCCTGGGGGGCAGGCAGCTCCACGGTCTTACTGGGTCCGTAGGAGTTGAAATCAACTCAATGGCACCTAACAACAACGACAAGGTGAAAAGTAAGTGTGTGTGCTATTTAAGCACCATAGCAACTTTAAAAAGATTTATCAAAGCATGCCACATAAGAGGAGCTAAAAAATTGTGTTGAATTTGCTAAATTCCTAGTCAATATAAACCCACTTGTCTATTTCAGGCTCTTCTTTCCAGCAAGTCCTCCCTGGAGGAAAGCGGAGTGGGGCCGTCCTCAACCAGGGGCTCAGCAGGCAGCCAGCTCATTTCCCAGTTCTGGTGTCTGAACAGTCACTGAGCTGGAGACAGGCCCAGCAGAGTCATGGTGGGACTTCTCTCAGACGTGAAGTGACAGCACCCCTAAGAAATGCAGACTGACTGCCCTATTGGACTCGTCTTGATCCTCAAATCTGTAGACACATCCACATGCTAGGCCGTCTAGCTGAAAATGGGGCCAAGTCAGCTTGGAAAAAGGAGCCTGGCGGTACTGCGGGTTTGGTACTGATCTGTCAAACTGCAAGGCAAGCAGTTCAAACCCACCCACTGCTCCATAGGAGAGAGAGGAGGCTCCGATATCAATTTACAGTCTCAAATCCAGTATCCATAAGGTCTCGATGAGTCAGAATGAACTCGACGGAAGAGGGTTTGGGCTTTGGTTCAGCCTAAAAGACTGAACCAAGGGGAAAAAGCTCAGATCTCAACTTCTGTCCCCCAAGGCCTTCCCTCTGTGGAAGCAGCATCTCAAACAAAGTGACTCAAAACAAAATGGAACATTTTAGCCCTGCCATCCACAAAATGCTGTTCGGATTACAAAGACGAGCACACTATCATTCCAGCTATCAAAGACCTCAGATCTAATCGAGAAACAATCACTAATATATTTTTTTCTTGAATATACTAATGTACAAGAGACTATGCTGGAGTTCCCCAGGTGCAGAGCCCCAAGTTGCTGCTTCATGGATGTGATATGCACGGAACACTATCAAATCAGTCCGGGCTTGAGCCAGGTACACCTCAGTGCCTTGTGTGCTGGCTGCTCCTGTCAGCGTACAGGACAAGCCAGGCTCATGGGGGGAGATACTTCTTAGACAGAAGCAACCCTCAGAGCCAGAACCACTGGAGTGGGGAACCACCCAATAGAGAGAGCACAAGCAAGTGATTGAGCGAATGAGCACTCCAGAGAGAGCGAGAGAGAGAGGGAGGAGTGAGCACACAAATGAATGCTGGGGTTTAAAGTTTAAAATGAGTAATAAGTAATAGCGCCCAATCAAATATAAAACCATAATAAATACAGAAATACACAACATGGTTAGGATTCTTATTCATTACTTTCTCGTGGGAAAATATTCTTGCCTCTTTTAAAGCACCTCCCACCCCACTTATCTTGTGATTTCATATTTTCATTTAAAAAGAATCTATCATCACTTAAATTTAAGGATGCTATTAAATTTAGCCTTTAAGAAGTCTAGCGATTTCAAGACAACAACAGCCTCTACTTACTGTGGATGTGATATTACATTATCATATGATTTTAGGCTTCCTCTGACTGAAGATTTTTCTCTCTCTTTTCTGTCAATAGTCCTTAAGTTTACAATATATCTGGTGCTGGTACATAAAGTCTGAGTAAGAGTTTTTAATGGGTATGGTACTAAGATATTTGATTTCTTTGCAAGTAGTCCCTATAATTAACAGCAGAACCCTATCATTACGTGGCTCGTTACATACTTTGATTTATGCTGGGAGTCAAATCTATACCCGAGAACACTGCCTCATACATTAGGCCCCTACAACTGCTATCTTATGTGTCATCTCCCCATCAGCATTTAAAAGGAACTTACTGTGCACATTAACCAAACATTTTCACACTGGCTTCTTTAAACCTGGACTAGAAAACCGGGCAAGTCCCATACCTACCCCTGACCTCTGAAGGTTCCCTCCTTCCCACAGGCCCAGTCTATCTGTCCTCCTCAATCTGGCCTTGCTGCTCTCCTGAGACGGACAACTGCAGTGGCCAGGCTTTTGGTCGACTAAGCACCCGTGAGCCATGGAATAGAGGTTCTGCCTGAGGTTGTCCCTTCTGAACCCTGTTACCAACACAACCTCCTTATACCTAGGCTTCGAAGCTCAGGGGGAGTCTATGTCTCAGCCAAACGTTAAGCATGTTGCCAATGTCCTCCACAAATTGGATCTCTACAGTGACAGAATATCCCTTCCAAACAACCAAATCCCACAACTCTTCCAGAACCCAGGCCAGGTGAGGGATTGCCAGCCCCCGCCCGCTCCCTCTTTCTGCAGTTTCCAAAGTCCCATCCAGTGAATCAACGATGGGAAAACAGTGTTGAGCTGTTAACAAACTTTGGGAAATAGCAGGTTAAAAAGTTAATTCCTCTTGCTGCTGGGATTCTCCCCAAATCCAGTCTGTTACCATCCATCTCCCAGGGGGGAGAATAGCTCTGCAGCTGGGAGGAGGGGGAGGGGAGGGCGCTGGGGCAGGTAACTGAGATTTGTGGTTAGCGAGCGCACGCATGTGTGTATATATGTGTGTGTGGTCTTCTTTTCAACATTTACCTGGCCTTCCTTTTCTTTTTCAAAACACAATTTGTGTGGTACCTGGCTCTCACTAGAAGGCTGTTCTCAGTGAAGGTTGGGTCCAGGAAGGAAGAAGAGATGAGAGCAGGCGTGGGCTGGAGGGGGTGAGGCAGAGGACCCAGATCTGCTTCTGAAGGCTCTGGCTTTGGAGAGATTATGTAGCCTTCACCCACCACACTCCCCATCTGTAAATGGACGCTGACAGCACTTATCACATAGATACTTGTGCACACCAGGTGCAACAACTGCGAGGCACCCAGGAAGAATTCCATGCATCCTAGTGACCATCCCTTGTGCTGCCACCATGGTTCTGGGATAGGGTGGTGGAACAGAGAGCAGAGGATGAGCAACTCAGAGGCTCCCAATCCTCGAGTAAGACTGACGTGGCCCATTTGCGCTTAAATGGCTTCACCTCCTAAAAGCTGTTGGGCTTGTGGACATGACTTACTTCTTTGTGCCTCAGTTCCCTTGTCTGCGAAATGGGAAGGATGACTTGTCACTTCACAGGAGTGTTGTAAAACCTGACACTTGGGTGGCTGGGACATGGGCCCAGAGTGAATGTGTAGATCCCAGGGGGAACCAGTGAAGATGGTTTCTAAACAGAGAGCCAGTCACCTGAGAGGATCCTTTCTGACTATTGCCACCCCCTCACCACTGTCCCATGTCCTCCCTCACTCCTGCACAGGCACCACGTTCTTCCCCAGCCACACCACGCTTCTCACGCCCAAACATCAGCCCCTAGTGCCAGCAGAACAAAGCCTATTAAATTCCCTCCCCACACACAGTCCTCCTCCCCGTCGGTGTCTCAGGGGGGGCAGTGCAATCTGGGGAGTCGTTCTGCACTCCGCCCCCCGGCATTTTCTGAGTAGTCCAGCTGCAGATATCCTGTCACAGTCTGGGCAGCAGGAGAAATGGAATGATGTACCCTCTTCCCAATTCCAGTCCTCACTTTAACTCCTGGCTATGATTTTACCTTGGGCTTTCCTGGCCGATTAAAAGAGTAATTAAAGAGAAATTAGCTTGGGACTAAAAAACAAACAATACTTTTGCTAGACTCAAGTCAAGCAATATACTGTCGCTGGGAGCAACATACCTGTTCTCAATTAGAGTGCACACACTGAGTGTGTCACACAGAGCACAGGGCCCGGCATGCCACCTTGGCCCTGCCGTGCGCATCAACCACGGGTAGGGGTTATAAATCTGATGGATGAGTCTGAGAATCTGGGGGGACACTGTAGTGTCCACCTCCAGAGGAGGACCATTACAGACACAGCCCAGGATTTGTTCCACAAGCACATCCCCCAAGAAGGCCAACAGTCAGGGCCTCTCAGGGACTGACCAGGCAGCTTGACATATCGACGCTGGCCAGACAGGACTGTAGCACAGTGCCGGCAAGCTGACCTGCTTGCTCACTGTTTTGGTTTCATATTTTGGTACAAAAATATAAAAATGCACGGTTTCTGAGGAAGTGAAGTGGATCCAGGTTGGACAAATCCATCTATCTGCCCCCCACTACCCCAGAGTCCAGAGGATAGGCTGCTCTTGGCCATGTGCAGGTGATCACGTCTTCAAGTAGGTCACCCTCCAACTGCAGGGTGGGACACAGAGGCAAGTGGGGGGTGGGGACAGCTCCCTACCCTGTTTCTGACAGCAAACATTTCAAGGTACTGGCCCAGTAGAGCCCGATAGTCAAGGAGAAGCATTCCTACCAGTCCTGAATCATGCTTCCCCAGGATAAAGCACCCCCCCCCCAACCATGCAGCCCGTGTGGGGCAGGAGCACAGGCTTCCACAGGGCTCCCCAGACCATCCCTTCTGCTGTGCGGTGTTGTGCTATGCAGGCAGGTAGGCAGGAGGCTCAGGAGAGCGCAAGCAGCTAGCTATCTGCACTTGGGCAGCAAGGCTTTCTGGCTGGCTGCCCAGATTGTCTAGCTCTGCACAGAGCTCTTCAGCCTTTTAGGGCTGCTGCAGAGAAAACCATTCGTAACTAGCACTTCTCCATCCTGGCAAGAGTGCCTAATTTCCAGAAAGCATCGTGGCCAAGCAAGGAATGCTTTAAAACCACACACACACACACACACACAACACACACACACACACACACACTTCTCCCCCCAAAACGGCAACAAGGGGCATGGATTTTTAATAGGCAAAATACCTGAACGCATCCCAATTGGGTAATTAAAAGCATACACTCTGCATCTTTTCACGTCATAAGTTACCGCCCAGATGCATGCTCTGCACAACAGAGAGCATGCATGCATGCTTCTTTTAATCAAGCCATTCGAGCAAGTTCACTAGGCACAGGAGACACGCGTGTCAGTGTCGATGCCACACACAGGATTTCAGCACAACATTCATGCAGCAATTTCTGACAAGTACCCTTTTACATGCTTTAGAAATTACATTTCCAAAGAACTATTTAAGCTGACCATTTAAAATCGGGACCATCTTTATGGCATTCATGTCTATTTAAAGGAAGTTTATTGTATGTTATTTTACAAAGGATAATCTCCTCACAAATGTGCCATTTCTTGAAAGCTAATTTGTAAAAATGTAGTGTCCTCATTGGACTGGCTCAAAGCAAGGAAATCTGTAAAATCTGTCTGAGGGACAAACAAACAAACAAAGCTGCCCGGCCAATACCCCTCCAACAGCCTTCCTAGGTCTAGCTAGACCAGCGGGTCTCAAACCTGTGAGTCATGACCCCTTTGCGGAGGGTGTCAAACGACCCTTTCACAGGGGTCGCCTCAGACCACCAGAAAACACATATTTCTGATGGCCTTAGGAACCGAGACATTGCTCCTCTGTCTCTAGGTGGGCCCACCCACATGCAGATATGCCCACAGACGAGTTCCCGGCATGAAGACTATTACCCATGCCTACATCATGCTTCAAGACAAAATTTCATTTATTTGTCATTAGAAATAAATATTTCACAATATAATTACATATTGTTTTGTGATTCATCACTATGCTTTCATGATGTCCAATTTGTAACAATGAAAATACATCATGCATATCAGATATTTACATGATGATTCATAACAGTAGCAAAATTACAGTGATGAAGTAGCAATGAAAATAATTTTATGGTTGGGGGGGGTCACCATATGAGGAACTGTATTAAAGGGTTGTGGCATTAGGAAGGTTGAGAACCACTGGTCTTGACTATCTTGTCATACATGTCATAACCTGCTAAGGGTCTTAAGTCACTAATATCTACTAGGATGCCAGCTGCCATCCAGCATTCCCAGTACTCTGCCAAAGGGGTTCCCTGTAGCTCACAGAAACAGTTGGCTAAACTTCCAAACACTCGCTGCCAGTGTTCATTCTGACCCAGAGCTGGGATGAAAGGTAATAATCCATTCTTGAAATCACAAGCAGCCAAAGCAAGTTCAAAGAAAAGGTTCCAGGGTTGTTCCTTATCATCACCTCCGCCCCCAGTTCTCCTAGGTCCAAGGCTCCCGATTCCTGTTTTCTCCCCAGGCTTCTGATGCTCTGGTACAGTAGTCTTTGCTTGCTCCCTCCTCCAATCTTAATCGTCTTATCTGCTACTTTGATATGTGGAACGGCCTTCCACTTTACAGCCAATCTATTTTCTTGCTTAGAAAAAAATCATCTCTCGTGCTCCCTTTATACAATACACCCCATGGAACAGTAAACAGGAGCATACAACCTAAGTGTGATTCTCAGTCCACTGGGGTAGGCCCCAGAGGCCCATCCATAGTTTCTTAAGGGGCTTGAGACTGGAAAGTGTGACACTGTTAGGAAAGCTACATGACGCCCCAAAGGGTCTAGGGACAGGGGTCCTCCAACTACAGCCTGTGGGCCACATGTGACCCGCCGAGGATATTTATCCAGGCTGCCGGTGCTTTTGTCCCATTTTGTTTTTTACTTCAAAATAAGATACATGCAGTGTGCATAGGAATTTGTTCATAGTTTTTCTATAAACTATAGTCCGGCCCTCCCACAGGTCTGAGGGACAGTGAACTGGTGCCCTGTTCAAAAAGTTTGAGGAGCCCTGGTCTAGGCACTCATACCCAATGATGGACACAGGACTCCGCTTCCACTAGGGATCCTGTTTTAATTGTAAAATTAGCATCACTTTCTTATGTCCAACCAGAGTCAATTTACTTGGGGGGGGGGAGGAAATAAATGCCAATTGTATGGAACCCTGCCCATTCTCTGTCAGTGCTGCAGGGATTTCATCGCTGCCCTTTCTTTCCAGGGGCAAGCCTCATCCTCCTGAGGAAAAAGGCTGCCTGCCCTCCTCCACCCCTGCCGCCCTCCGCTAGCTTGGACCTGGAAGTGCGCCAGATGACAGAATGGGAAAAGCACACTTGTATCTCCCCAGAGCTGGCCGTTTAACAGGGGAAGGGGTGGGGAAGGGAAGAATGCCGTAACGCTTCATCCAGCCTCCACGAGATTCCCCTCCCCACCAATCACCCAGTATCAAACGAAACTTATTCTTCATGCGGGGTGCTTCAATGGCACTATCCCCAAATTCCTGAGCCAGCTAAGTATAAACTGTTACTCGTCTTTGTAAAGGTGTTAAATAATATACCACTTAAGAAAGAACAAGCAGGAACATTGTCGGGAGGAGAAAATCAGCACTGAGATGGACACCCGAAATGTTGACACCCAATGAGGAACGGTCTGGACGCAGCCTCAAGACCACATCTCAGTGCCAGCTCCTTCACATCACAACCTAGCAATCAGTGGAGGGTGGAGGTTTGACTAAGAGTTAAACCCCTCCCTCCCCCACCCTGGGCTGACACACACCTGGGGACCATAATCCTGCACTAGCTTGAGGAACCGCTGGCTGTAAGAAATCATTCTGGAGTCACTGTAAGTATGATTTAACTTAGCCAGTAACCTACAGCTACCATTTTCTGGCCTGTCAATTTCCTGTGGCCCAAAAGGAGAAAGAAAAACAGTCTAAGAACCTCTCTACTAATGACAACACAAGCATTAGAAACTTCTAGATCAACAAAGTAAAACTGCTCTGACCTTTATTACCTCCTGTAACTCAGAACAATACCATTAATTCAGGTAACAGTCACTTAAACCCCCTATTTGCATCCTTTCCCCTAACAAAGCCTCCTAAAGGTACACACAGAAAGGTGAACAGACTCCCCCAAAGACCGACTTTCTCCTGGGTGTCCTCAGCCAGCTCAGTTCCCCTGGCCTGGGGTGAGGGTTCTCATGTATTCCTTCACTGGCCACCGAGGGAGGTCTGCAGTGCCACTAAGCCACCAGCCACCGAGGTCTCCAAAGCCACTCAAGCTAGATTTGCAACACCTCAACTGAGCCCCGTGGTTACTCGGGTTCTAAATGCAAAAAATAACTTGCTTTAAAGCAGCCGTGTGAGGAGTCAAATTACACTCGAGGGTATGTACAAGCTTCTACACGGCGCTGATCCCCACACTGGTGACATAGAACGGGCCAAGGGTCGCTGGAGCGGACACCAGATGCAGGGGCCGGTACACCTGCGCAGCACAATGAAGACCAGCCCCAGGCTCCTGACGCCCTAAGTTGGCCATTCTCCCAGCACCATTTTGCGTTCAGCATCTGCAGTTCGGTCGTGCCTAGAAATTAACGGCGCAGACCACTCAAATGGAGGTTCAATGGAGGCGAAGGTTGGAGCCAGTGTATCGAATTTCGTGGGGAGTCACGGCCAGAAATGCACGGGGCGGGCGGATGGGGGGCGCCGGGCCCCCAGCAGGGGTCTAGGCAGACCCTCGAAGCTCCCCTACCTCGCCAGGTCCCGCGCGGGGGAAGTCCCCGACACGCACCCCTGGCCACTTCCACGGCTCCGACTCAGTTGCTAATAAAATCTCGCTGGCAAGGTAGAGGTGCGAACGGGGCACTGCGGGGCGCAGAGGCGGCACTGGGGTGGCCTTATCAGATGACCGGGCAGCGGCCGCCAGCTCCACGTCTCGGCAGTGGGGCTCCGCTAGCCACGGTCGCCGTATAACAGGCTCGCGGGAGGACCTGGGGGCCTTGGCCACCGCCCCCCCCCAAACAAACCAAACCAAACCAGGTGCAGGTCCGAAACCTCAAAGCCCTTAGGGTTCAAGCTTGTCATCGAAACGCAAAGGACGGCGCGGCTGGGACCCAATCTCACCAACTGCATTGGTGTCCGAAAAGAAAACAAAATGAAGGTGGGGAAAAAAAAGATGCCTTTCAACCCGAACCGTGGATTCCAATCGCGTTGCAGCTGAGGGTGCACTCGATAAACCCTCGATCTCTGCCCCAACCGGACCGGCCAACAGCAGCAACCGAACCCCAAACGCCCCACTTCCCCGGAGCCGAGGCGCAGGGACTCCCCGAGCCGAGGGGCATCTCTCCCGAGCGAGGACCACGGCCCGGGCGGCGGAGCATCTCCCGGGGGCCCAGGAGCGCCGCCTCGGGGCGAGGACCACGCCAGGGCCGCCGAGCGCGGCCGCGAGCGCGGAGCATCCTCCCGGGGCCTGCGCGCATCTCCCCGGGCTAGGAGCCGGCCGGCGGCGGGCGGCTGCGCCCGCGCCCCTGGCTGCCCAGCCCGCAGAGCCGCGCGGGCCTGCGGTTGGGCCGGCCGAACAAAGGCGCGGAGCCGGCGGCGGCGCTCACCTGGGCTCGGGCCCCGGCGGCTCCGCGGGGCTGCGGCGGCGCGGGCCGGACGGCGGGCGGCCGGGGGAGGTGCGGGCGGGCGGGCGGCGGGGGCGCGCTCGGCCCGGGCGCCGCGGGCGGGCGGGCGGCGGCGCGGCCCAGCGGGTCCAGGTCCGGCCGGAGACGCCGCGGCGCCCTCTCCTCGCGGCGGGCGACGGATGGCGAGTCCCGGCGACGGTGGCGGCAGCGGCGCCTGAGGGGCGCGGGGCCGGCTCCGCTCCTCCGCCAGTGGCTCGAGGCCCGCGGCGGCTTCTGAGGGAGCTCGGCCGGCGTGGGGACGACCCAGGTGGCGGCGGTGGGCTGCGGCGCGGCGCTCAGGGCTGCGGCGCGGCAGAGCTGGCGGCGACGGCTGCAGCTCCCGGGGCCGGCGCGCTGAGGTGCGGAGCGGCCACCGCGGCCATTTTGTTGCTCTAACTGACAAGAAGCCCCCCTCCCCCCGCGCCAGCCAGACGCGGCGCTCGCGCCCGGCCCCGCCCCGCCCCGCACGGGCCGCGAACAGGAAGTCGTCCAGGTCCCCGACACGTGACTCCAGTATATCTGCATACCGAAGGGCGAACGAGCCAATCTGTGTGCGACCCCTGAGCTCCGCCCCCGAGCGCCTCTCTCCGGCCCATTGGTCGCTCCCGTACAGGCCACGCCTCCTCTTTCCTCCTTAATACCCGTTCGCGCTGCGATTCCCCAGACCAAACGGGTAACGCGCCGTGCGCTTCCATGGGCGCGCTCACAGTTTTCGCGCTCCTGCGGGGGCTTTGTGGGGACCTGCGCAGTGTACCTCTCCACGTCGCTCTCCGTGTCCTTTCCCTCCCCCGGCTGCCGCGGCTTCGCGTCACGGCTAGAAGGGCCACGGGCTCAGGCCTGCACGTCCAGCCCCCTGGGCTCGCCCAGCCGGGATCCTGCGCGGATCTCCCCACCCCGCCCGGCAGCGCGTACGCTCACTGCAGCCGCGCACTCGCCCGCGCCCTCCCCGCTGTGCACAGACACGTACACGCCAGCCGGTCCCGGGAACATGCTCCCCGCCGCGCGCGCAGCCGCTCCCGAGGGGCGCCCTGCTGCGAGCCAAACAAGCCGTGCTGCTGCAAAACAGCGTCCCCCCTACCCCCGGGACGTCCATCTCCCCGGAGCGCAAACCGCCCTGCCCCCACCTGGCCCATCCCATCAGCCCCTCCTGGGGCTCGGGATCCTTGTAGCGGGTTCCCACGTCTCAGCCCCTCCCGTATGCATTGTCCACTAACCATAATAAGGTCAGGTGCACCATTTTAATTTGGAAAGCCCCTGTTTACATCTCGCTTCTAGCCACGGGAGCCCAGGGCCACCTCCATTTTCCAAGGAGGTCGCACAGCAGGCTCGGCTTGCCCCCCCACCCACCAACTCACCCCGCAACCGCACGGGCCTCCGTGGTTGGTGTGGAGTGAGGTCATTCCCAGTCTACGCGTCCTGGTCTTGAAGGGAGGATAATAACACGCTACATTGTTCACAATGCAAATTTGTTACCGCAAGTGTCACGCTTTGAAATGTCTATGGAATCGCCCCAGTTCTTCCCCTTCAGGGTCCCCTGAGCTGGTGCACGCCTTCTCGCCCGTCCTCCCGCAGTCACTCACACCATCAGCCTCAGATGTCTGCTGGGGTAATGTCTTACCCCTCCCCTCCGTCTCTTCTGAGAAACCCAGAGCCAGGCGCCACAAACCAGAGCTCCGGGCCTGTGCCCCTCGGCGGGCTATTGAACGTTTTATTTATTGCGACTCAACATTCATTTAATTCTTGGCTGTGAAGAAGGGCATCGTTTGTATTTCGACAAGCTAGAGGCACCATCAAGTGCTCCTGGAAAGCGTGGAAATTAACATCTTTAATCGAAGTCGGATCCACGAAGCAGGTTGCACAATCGAAGCGCACCCTGGGTATCTGGACCAACCCAGAATGGCAATAGACAGACCATCACCTGCGGGCAGAGGGGGAAGGAACAAAACCGACATTAGTCAGTATTTTTCTTTAACATTGAATGCATGGCGTTCACCTCTCTTCTCTCCAGTTCCTCATCCCCTTCTCCCCCTCCCTCAACTTCAACCAGGCAAAATAACCGCCTTCAAGGAGAAATGCCTGAAAGAGGCAGTTGTCTAGATCTGCTCTTCCAAACCGAAAGCTAGACTCGGGGGTTGAGGGAGTTTGCCTGTGGCGGGCGCCAAGGGCATATGAAGTTAGGGCCACCCAGTTATATGAAGGCAGAGACGGTGATCTTGAGTGGGAAGGCTGCAGACATCTGTTAGTGGCTCGATGGCTTTGATAAAATAGGAGTGAGGACCCCAGGCGTTCCTATTTGGGGGTCTCTCATCCCCTTATTGAAGGAGCCCTAGTGGCTCAACGGGGTGTGCATTGAACAGCTAACCACAGGGCTAGTCTTTCAAAGCCACCAGCTGCTCTGTGGACGATTTACCATCTAAGAAACCCACAAGGGCACTCCTGCCCTGCCCAGTAGGGTCACTGTGAGTTGGAATTGGATCGATGGCAGGTTTTTTTTGGGGGGGGGAGTGGAGTATCTAATTATTAAGCCTATCACCACCACCAAATAACGAAGGTGTTAGCCAATCGTCTATAAAGATGGGGAGAACCAGCAAAACTACTTCTTGTTGCTAGGTGCCATTGGGTTGGCTCAGACCCATCAGGATCCCGTGCACAACACAGAACGACTGCCCCAGTCCTGTGCCACTCTCACAGCTGCGCCTATGCCTGAGTCCAGTGCCGCCACCATTGTGTCCGTCCATCTCCTTTGAGGCCCTTCCTCTTCATTACTGCCCCTCTACTCTACCAAGCATGATGTCCTTCTCCAGGGACAGATGTCTCCTGACTACCTGTCTAAAGGCTTGCCCTCCTTGCCTTTAAGGAGCACGCTGGCAACATGACTTGGAGACCATTACACGCTGAGTGGAAAATCCCTGCCGTGGAGAAGTTAAGCATGGCAGGAGTGCACCTGGCTAGCCAGAAAACCAAGCCAAGTGCCATCCAGTCAGCTGGGACTCAGAGTGACCCAATCAAAACCCACTGCCGTCTGATCCATGCAGATTCATGGCCATCCCAGGTTTGCCAGGGGAGAACCCTGTGTGCTCCACGGGACTGCTGATGGCTGACTTGGGGGGCAGGACTCAAAGGCTGAGAAATCCAGGCCAGTGATTGACACGGGACCAGCACCTACTGGGCTTGGTGACGAGGCTCACAGGGAAGGGCGACAGGAGACCTCCTTCTGGCTTCTCCAGGCCTTGCGTCTCTCTCACTCAGCACCCCATGCACCGGAAGTGGCTCTTTTCCCTCTGGCTTGTGTCTTTATCTTGCTACATTGCACGCATTCAAAACAACTCTGGAAAAACAAGCAGCCCACGCCCAGGTACTTGGAAAAGGCAACCACCTATTATCAGCCTTAAAACAAACAAAAATGGTCCTGTCTGGTCTCCACTCCTCCCTCACCCTGTGGAGACACCACCCTCCTCCCCCACCTGCCAGCTGTGTTCGCTGCTGCCTTCACAGCCCTGCACAATGCCCGTTTTCTATTTTAACCTCATTGATGAGAATTGGGCCTCTGGTGGAGCACGGGGTTTACGGGTGGCTCTGCTGACAATAAGGTCGGCAGTTGAAGGCACCAGCCGCTCCCAGGGGGAGTACGACCAGGCTCTTTCCCTCCGTACAGATTCAGTCTTGGAAACCCAGTGGGGCAGTTCTCCTCTGTCCTACAGGGTTGCTTTTTGATTTGAAATCCACTCGAAAGCAGTGAGTTTGAGGGTCTTTAAAAAGACACCACCCTACTTCCCACCACCCTAGCCCTGCCCCTCCCTGAGGTGGGCAAGATCTCAACAGGACTGTTGGAATGAATTTTCTACACAGGCAAAACAAAAGTTAACCAGAACCACTTAGAACAGCCCTGATAGGGCAGGGCAGAACTATCCATAGGGGTTCAGAGACTATCAATCTTTCTCCCAAAGAGCAGCCGGTGGGTTTGAACTGCTGACCATACCGTTAGCAGTCCAACGCCTTACCCAAGCACCACTAGGACTCCTTAAGCTGTAACTGAAACAGTAGATCCGTGGTTCCTAGAGGGACAGAAGGAAACAAAACGAAAGAAGCTGAATGGGACCAGGATGTGGGTTTCCCCCAGGTTGGGCACTTGGGATGTACTTGAATGTTCTGTTGGAAGCCAGCGAAGGTTTCAGGCCTGGGTGGCCTGAGCAAGGCTCTGCTAGAGGGGAGGTTGCTAGAGAGCATCAATGTAGTCCACCCGTCCACAGCTCCATCCATTCAGTCTGTCCACTGCCTCCTGGACATTTACACACGAGCCTTGGCTCCTGCCCAGCCCTCCCATGACCCTGCACACTTCACAGCAGCACTGGTGGTGCTCCCTCTTTGCCCCGCTCATCTAGCCCAGCACCTAGCACACCCGGAAAACCACCCCTGCTGCCTGCCACCCAGTCCATCCTGCCTCCTATCCTAGTAGAACTTCCCCCATCCCGTTCCTAAGACTGAGAATCTTCACGGAAGCTGACAGTCACATCTTTCTCCCGAGCAGTGTTTGGGGCTCAAACGTCTTACCTTTCACTTAGCAGCCACGCTCTTGACCTCCGCACCACCGGGTGAGGCATACCGAGGTGTTTCATGAATGTTCGCCGCTGGAAGAAAAGACAGATGTTGGCAATGTGGAGGTGAGGAGTGTGGTGGCCATGGCTATATGAGTGCCTTGGGGACATTTCAGGATCCCCAGTTAGTAATTGGAGCTCCTGTGCCTGGGGACCATCAGTGCGCTCACCAGCGCACTGAAAGGCTGGGGTCCAGGTCAACCCAGAGGTGCTTTGGAAGAAAGGTCTGGCGGTCTGCATCTGAACAGATGCAGCGTTAGGGACCAGGTGGAGCACCATTCTGCTAGGACCCATCCCAGGCTGCAGTGCACCCGAGTCAACTCGACTGCAACTGGCCTGGCCACTCATTAGGGAGCAGGAAACTGGAGGAGGCAAAGTGACTTCAGAGGAGAAGCCCAGTTAACGGGCGGAATCAAGGTGCCAGAAGGGGCCAGAACAGGACCATCTGAGCCAGGCTAGTTCATCTTTAATGACACTCAATCAAACACCTCATTTCCTCACCCCCACTTCCTGTCTGTTATGAAAGTCAATCCAAGGGAGTCACAACCCACTTTAAACCCAGGCATGGCCTCATCTCATTATCCCAGATGCCTGCCTGGTGCTGACAGCCCCGCTCGTTTCACTGGGCCACTATTAAATCTCCAACCAACTCCCCCAAGAACAGAAGCACCTCCTGTGGGCTCTCTGTCGCACCCCCTGTGCGGAGGCGTGTCACAGGGGCTTGGTCTTTGTCCTGTGAGTGAATGACCTTTTAGGGCAGGTCTTCCTGGCTGGCCTCTCCCTGTGGATGTGAGGCACAGCTCCATCAAGGAGCTGACAGGAGCACAGAGGAGGAGTTGTCTGTGGGGTGTATAATGCACCCCAGTTCTCAGTTCTCGCTATGCAAAGGACAGGAAGCTATTTTAGGGAACGTAAGTAGATTCCACCTGAGATTAAGCCAAGGCAGTGATTCTGACCCTGGACACTGGACACGTGGCTGTATCTGGTCGAAGATCATGGGTCGAGTGCGACATCTCAGTCCTTAGGGGTGTGGTTTACTTGATACCCATAAAAAGGACACTGTGGAGAACTCTCTATCCTTCCTGCTGGCCTGAATCTTGCACCTGGAACTCGGGCCAGCAGCCGGCCATGTCACCTGCTGACCACGGGAGCAGTTGGTGAGCTGCTAGGCACTCTGCTGATCTTAGGAGCAGCACACGGCAGGCGTACCATGCCGACCTTAGATCCACTGGACTCTGCCTCCACTGGTCTGCGGCCTTCCCACCTCCTGCTTCATCCTCTTGCTTCCTGGGTCATTGGCCCACAGCTGCATGAGTTGGGAAAGGCTTCTAGCTTAGCATCTGACCCAGGGACCTGAACCAGATTGGGGTTTGCCTGATCTGCAGATGTCTGGGGCATTTTCTGCATGTAAATATCTTTCTTACACCTATATGGACGTCACTGATTCTGAATCGCTAAAAATCCCAGCCCAACATATTCTCATCCTGGGGGATTTCCCTTGTCTTCACTACCAAACCCCTGAGAATGCTGGCCCAGTCAAGATGGCATAGAACCTTAGCTGTCACAACCCCCCTCCTTCTGTCACCAACCTCCCAGCTCTCAGACCACTGGGGAGAAGCTCAGGGGAGGCGACTTATTCTGACCCTACATGCCATCAATGGAAAGCTGCCTTTATTCCGGAAAGCATGCCTTCTGGGGAGTTTCCACTGCAATCGGCTCCCCTGTCCACCAGGGTGAAGGGTAGGTGTCCCTGGGAAACGGACAGACTTGGGATTCCCGTGTCCACTAGAAGGATCCTCCTCTCTGCAAGGAGACTCTGCTGGTTACCTTGGAAACCTGCTCCTCCCGGGGGTACTGACCGTGTTAAACCCACACATCAGGATGTGTAGATTCTGACGTGTGTCTGTGTATGCGTAGGTGATCAACCCAAACCCCGTGACATGCCTCGGTGTCACAGCCAGCTGATTTGGCACATCTGGTGTGAGCTGGCATCTGCCAAGAGGTCCCGCCTGCCCATCTCACACAGGCCGGGCTGCGGTCCTGCTCCTTGCCAATTGTCAGAGACTGACGCTCCCCTCCCGGGCTCTCAGCATAGCAGCTGCTCACGCTCGCCTGTTGGTGTTTGTTTTATTCTTCCATCCCTCCGATAGCACAGCCTCCGTGTGGGGACATGTTGAAGACAAAGACAGGACGAGGACAAATCCCTCCCTGCCTCAACCTCAGAGAAAACCTGCGCGGAGACGGAGACGGGCGTGTGATGGCCTTCTCGGCCCGTTTCTGAGCACAGTGAAAACAAAACAGAACCACAGCCAGAGAAACAGACAAGTTCATGCTCTCCCCGTTGGTTTGGATTACTCTCGGGGCGTGGGGGGCATAGGAACATGTTTAGTCTAGAAGGAAGGACCTTTTTCACATGATAGCATTCCACATTGCAGATGATAAAAACCATCTGAGCAGCAGCAACCGACAACCGTGAAGCACACCCAGGGCATGGGCCTGCCAGTGCTTTGCTCTGTGGTCCCGGGAGCCGACTCGACAGCGGTTAACAAGGGCAGCCGTAGGGTTTCAGCAACGAATTTGCCACAACTTTCTTACTGAACGCCTTGCCGTTCCTGGCTATTGAGTCGGCTCCGACCTGGGACGAGTGTTGCTCGGTCCTGGGCCGCCCTCACCATCCTTGGTGAATTTGAGTCCTCTGGAATCGCCAGGGTGTCCATTTGCTTCTGGTGGCGTTGTGGGTTCAGTGCTGTGCTAGCTTCGAGGTCGGCGGTTGGAAACCACCTGCTGCTCCTCGGGAGAAAGAAGCAGCTCCTGAGAAGAGTGACAGCCGCGGAAACCCTCAGGGGCGGTTCTTCCCTGGCTGGTGGGGTGGCTAGAGTCAGAATTCACTCAGTGGCAGTGGGCGTTGAGACCAAACGGATGTCCTTTTCTAGCAACGGGCTCCCCCAGTGACTTGTGGGAAGTAAGCAGGCCACCCCCGCCATCCTCCCTTAGTGGCCCTGCGGTGTTTCCTCCAAGTCGGGTGTGAATTCTTTACTAGGCAAGAAGGGACTTGGGATCCAAGCCTGGTCTCCGATTGGACTTGGGAGGCTTTACGCATGGTGATGCTGACCATGTAGGGCCAGCGCTGTGTTGTCACCTCCAGACACTTGTAGGAAAGGCCTCTCTCCTTACCTTGCTCCGCCCATCAGACAATCGATGGGGACCTCGGAGAAGTAAGTCTTTCGCTCAGTGAGCCTGGCAGGAACCGGACTTCTGGGAATCTCCATTTTTAAAGCAGGTGAGATCCAAGTGCTGGGTTCTTGACAGAAGTTGACCAAAGTAGTTGTCTTGGTCTTTTGGGGGTGGGGTCTTCCCTGCTGCCCCACAGCAGAGCTCCATCCAGGGGTTTGTGGACCCAGGGGCTTGTGGACCCTTGAGGCCTGGGTCGCCAGAGTTGCCAGCATTGTCCTGTGGATCTGGGATGCCATTTGCAGACGCAGTTGACCTTCCCCAAGTGGTGCAGTGAGGAGGGGCCGCATGGCTCAGGGCCAGGGGCTGCTTCCGCACGAAAGGTCGCTTGTGGAAAACTCAACACCATGCTGGGACAGCCACGGGACCAGCTCTAGGCCCCTGGCTCCCCCAGCTCTTGGCTGAGCAGGAGAAAATCACCTCCCCCAGCACCCCCGCCACCTCAGCCCTCTGCCCGAAGACCTGTGTCATAGACCTAAGGTCGTGCCTGGTCTGGCTGTCGTGCATGGCTAGGACTTTGTGTGTTGGCGTTAGACACGGTCCCTAATTGGCAGCAAAAGCAATGTGACCCTGTGTGTGTCCCCAGACGACAACTCAGTTCTAGACCAAAGGCGTTTCCACGCACAAAGGAAACCTGGGCCTGGGGTTTCGGCAACCACCTCTCCGGAAAATGTTGCCCTTTAAACCTCAGGACCTTGGTACAGGTCACACACCTGACTCCAGCATCGGGCCCTGGCCACCCACAGGTCACAGTCCATTTGCGAGTGCTGGAGGTGGCTGGGGGCAGTTATGGGGAGCACCAAGCCATGTCCTGAACTCTCAGCCTGAAAAATGTCATCGGGTTTCAGTGAAGAGTCTTCTCTACCACAGGAGTCCCGATGGCACAGTGGCTTCATGCCAGGCGGCCCATCCAAAGGTCAGCGATCTGAAAAAGCTGAGGGAGAAAGAGCTGGCTATCTGCTCCTATAAAGAGATTCCAGCCTCCGAAATCCACGGAAGCCAGTTCTCCTCTTCTCTGCGGGGCTGCTAAGCGCTGGAATCGACTTGGTGGCAGTGGGTTTGCCGTGGAAAAAGTGCAACAGCCATTTGTTATTCGAATGGAGGTCTGCCTGCAAGGAGAGCCCTGGTGGTGTAGTGGTTATATGTTAGGCTGCTAACCTAGAGGTTGGCAGTTTGAAACCACTAGCAGCTCTTCAGGGGAAAAAAAAAAGACTTATTAAAAAAATTTTTTTTAAGGTTTCTACTTCTGTGAAGAGTTATTGTCTTGGAAACCCAGAGAGGCAGTTTTACCCTGTCCTATAGGGTCGCCACGAGGTAGAATTGACTTGAGGGCATGCGTTAGGTTTTGGCCTGCATGGACAGGAGCCCCTTGTGGCGTAAGAGATTATACACAGGCTGCTGTGTAAGGTCAACAGTTTGAAACCACCAGGTGCTCTGCGGGAAAATGATGAGGCTGTCTGTCTGCTTCCCAAAGTTTTCCAGCCTCAGAAACCCACAGGGGCAGTTCTACTCTGTGGTGTGAGGTAAGGTTGCTAAGAAGGGGACTCGACTTGAGGGCAGTGGGTTTTAGCCTCTCTAGAAAAAACCATGCTGGTGCAGTTGTGACACTTTCAGTTCCTGTGAACCACAAGGTCAGCGGCTGGAGGCCATCCGGTGGTTCTAAGGAAGAAAAACTGAAAAATACTCCCCCAAACCTTGAGCTCTCTGCCATGGGGGTGATTCTGACTCACAACAGTGACCCCACAGGACAGGGTAGAACTGCCCCTGTGGGTTCCCAAGACTGAGTACTTTATGGGAGTAGGAAGCCTTGTCTTTCGCCCATGGAGCAACCGATAGTTTCAAACTGCCGACCTTGAGGTTAGTAACCCCATGCATCACTAGGGCTTCTTCCTGGAGAAATGACCTGGTGATCTGCTCAGAGGGCATGAGGTCCCATCTCGCACCAGCATGACCTCATACTCACGCAACTGGTAACATTCTATCCAGACACCCATTGCTGTTGAGGCCATTTTGACTCATAGCGACAACTGTACAGGACAGGGTGGAACTGCCCCAGGGCTGTCATCTCTACAGAGGCAGACTGCTTCATGGTTAGCCTCCAGAGTGGCTGGTGGGGAGCAGGATGGGTTGAATGGCTAACGTTTCTTCACTGACAGCCAAACACTTCGCCAGCTTCTCATCATCAGGGCTTCTGATTACACCATCTATGACCCCATTTCCAAACAAGGCCACATTCACAGGCTATAGGTGTGGGGACTTCTGCAGAAGGTTTTTGGGGACACACTCTCTCTGGAGTCCCTTCTGTGATCTTCATTGGGTTTCCCTGGCTCCCTGTGACCCCCTTTTTGTAGGACTGGCTATAAACCCACTGGGTCCAGTGCAAAATGAAGCGGAATGAGGGGACCTGTTTCCCCTGAATTATGAAAGTTTTCCAAGGGCTGATGGGAGAACCTTAAACCAAGCATGAAGTCTGTCTCTGTGTGGCTCACAGACCACATGGCCCAATGCTGGCCCTTCTGGCTGACTGCATTGTGCACAGAAAGGTTGGCAGTTTGGATCCCCCAGCTGCTCTGGTGAAGATGTCCGCTTCTGTAAAGAGTCATGGCTTCAGAGACCCCAGGGAGCAGTTCTGCTCTGTCCCGGAGGCTTGCCATGAGTGCTGTGTTAGGCAGGTTCTCTAAGGAAACAAAAACAGGCCATTTAGGATCATAGATAGGTCGACAGACTTATACAGCGAGAAGGAATATCACAGCTAATTAGCCCATGCAGCAGGACAGAGGGCTCAGTTCAACTTACTTTTGTGGAACAGTTAATACACTGGAAGTCCTTTGACTCCCATAGGCTGCTGGGTCCAAGGTCAAGGAAGCAGATGGCAGAGTCCTCCCTTGGGCAAGGCAGGCAGCATCTTCCCACAGACAGCAAGCAGCCTGGTGGGTCAGCAACAGTCAGCTCGGACCTTAGTGAAGCAGGTGGGTTAGCTCAGGAACTTAGTGAAGCAGGCCCAGATGGGATATTGAACTCAAGCAGTGCACGGTGACAGGCTCGACCAGCCTCAAGCGATGTATGCACCAGCAGCATGGCTAAGCAGGTCTCAAAGAAGCCTTAGGCTCTAGCAAAATGATCCACCGGTTGGCTTATCCCACAGGTAGTATAGCACACAGGTTAAGGCAGAGAACTAGCGAAAGCAGTAGCACGCTGGTCCAATCACCAGAGAGCTAGAGAGATGGGGGTGGGGTGGGGGGAAGGGGCAGAGCCATTTATCTCTTTGCCCTCCAATCAAACTGGGACCTTGTTAATCTCTGCCCACATGTTCCTATTGGCCAGGTTGGCACAACAAACCTACCTATCACAAGGGGGTAGCAACTCGATGGCAGTGGGCTCAGGTTTTGGAAGTCCACCTTAGTGCTACACAACCCTCTTTGAGCCTCTCGCCCTGAGGCCAGGGCCAGGCTGACTCTCCTCTGGCCTCTCTGTGGCCCCTTCCCCAAGGTGAGGGGACTTGTCGTGACTTTGAGGGATCTGAAAAGACCCACTCAGGGGAGTTCACCACTAGCCCGATCCATTAGATGCTTATTCAGAGAGATATTAAATAATGAAGGTGAGAATCAAGCGAGGACCTTGTCCTGTGGGAATGCCATTCATCATCCATCTGCGGCTTAACAAGGAGGCATCACCCGCCACCCACTCCACCCCACCCCCAACCATTAAGGAAAGCTATCCAGGAGGGACCACGTGGGACCAGCTCCCTGGAGAGACCTGGGGAAAGGACACTGAGGGATGGTCGCCAGAGATCGTCCAGTGTGGGATGAAGCTGGAAATACTGAGGACTCGATTCCAAACTCTCAGCTGCCCACAGCTCGCAGGGGTGTCGGGAACCCAGAGTCCCCGGGATGGCTTTCTTAAGCCTGATCCTCAGCTAATTTTTAAAAGCACGGTGTCTTGTGCCCCAGTGGGAGTTCTGCAGTGCTTCGGAAGGCATTTGCAAAGAGCATATTTATAGTTACAGCGGCTTGTGTTTAGTTCATTCAAAATAAACGCTTTATTTAAACACCAGACCCCATACAACCGTCCCGCCCTCTCTGGGCCTTCTTTGGATGCAGCTTTGGCGGTCTCCTGGGGAGTCTTGGTGCTGCGGGACTTAAGAGCCCAGCTGCTAAGTGAGGGAAAGGCTGGGATCCCAGCACTGAGCAGCTCTGCAGGACAAAGCCTTAGCATCCCCTCTCAGGATGGTTACAGCTTAAGAACGCTTGCTGGAGGGGCGGGGGGCGCGGGGGGGAAGCAGGAGCGGGCAGCTTCACTCTGTCACCTGGGGCTGCCTTGAGTCAAAATCAGGAGAGACCAGTCCCTGTAGAAGGACATGTGCTTGGTCAAGTGGAGGGGCAGAGAAAGGTTCTTTATGAGATGGACAGACATTGGCTTCTCCAACGGGTTCCAACATGGGAACGACCGTGAGGCCAGCCAGGACCAGGTGGGGGTTGCTGCTACTGTATCCCCGGCTGCTATGAGTCAGAGCCGACTTGCTGGCCCCTAACAGCCACAAGGACAATAGGGGTTTATGAGAGCTACAGCGTTCAGCAAGGAGCCCCGGTGGAGTCATGTTTACACAGTGGGCTGTGGGCTGTAAGTCAGCTGTTCAAAACCACCAGCCTCTCTGAGGGCGAAAAATGGGGCTTTTTACTCCCAGTAAAGAGTTCCAGTCTCAGTAACCCAACTGGGGCCAGGGGGCCAGTTCTACCTTGCTTGATAGGGTCCCCCTGAGTCAGCATCAACTCAGTTCTAGGGAGTGTGGTCTTGGTCTGATGGTGTTAAGTGCAATAGGTAAGGCGATCCCAAACCCCCCAACTATGAGCCTGCCGTAGTAAAACAACAACAACAACAAACTACCTTTAAAAGAATGGAAGGAACCACACCAAGACGTTTAGGGGTCTCGGAAGGAGAGAGAGGCTGCAGGAAGCCGCAGTGAGGAGGAAGGGGCCTCAGGAAAGGGGGAAGTTTCAGTGCCGGGACCTGAGAGAACAGTTCACGCACAGACCCATTGCGGCTAATTTATTTGAACAGACCCAGTCATCTGGAAGGCTCCCGGAGGACGCAGAGGGTTAAGGAGACCTGAAGGCTGACAGGGTTGGCCCAGAGGGCACCCTGAGTTTCCTGGGTACCAGTGTGGATAGCCGAAGGATCCCTTCAAATTCTGCCTGAAGGAAGCTGGCCCTGGACAGTGGGCCGGAGCTTCTCAACAGACCATCTGTGCAGGAGTGACAGGACAGAACCCTGCGGGGGGTCTGGGCTGTTTAAGGAGACTCCCAGGAGGCCCAACAGGCAGAGTGGGATGCAAACTGGAGGTTCAAGGACTCCCAGGTGCCCCTCAGGAAAAAGAGGAGGCTGGCTGCTCCCTCCCGGTGCAGATTGACAGCCTTGGAGACCCTGGGGAGAGGGTTATTCTGTCCTGCCCAGTCGGGTCGGGTCCAGTCGCTTTGAGTCAGGCAGGTCAGGCAGGGTTGAGGGTGAGGATTTGGTTTTCTTTCTTTCGGCTGCTGGAGGGGGTGGTGGTGTGGTGGGGACTCCCACCATCTTTACAATGGAGGTGTCATTGGATAAATAAATAAGCCAATAATGAATAAACCATCAGACCCTGCTTTGGGCTGCCAGAGACGGTGGGGAAGAAGCAGGTTCAAGGCGATCATAAAATAATGATGGGCAGGGGCGCGGGTCCTGGGAGACAGGCAGAGAGACTGCTGCTTAAGTGGTATCGCCATAGGGCATGGGGGCTGGGGGTCGCAGAGACGCCGGGGAGGATGGCACGGTGGTGCTGGCGGGGGACGAGGGGGGGGGGTAGGAGGCGGGGCCGACGATCAGAAGGTGGGACTTGCAGCGGAATAATCTCTGGGAAGAGTAGGGGATTATGGGCTCCGAGGTGATTTCCTGAGGGACCCAGCTGAAGTGGCTCGTTTTATTGAAAATTGGACTGTGTGAAGCGGGGTCACATTAAGGGACCTTTCTCAGCAGTTACCTGAGGGGCCTCTTGGCTCTAATTACCAGGATTGCACAGCATCGGCGGCGGTTCCCATTGTTCACCCCGCTCTCGCCAGCGCAGCCTTTGCTGAAGGGGCTTGGCGACAAAGCAACATGTTTATCAGGCCTGTGCTGACGTCGTTCATCTGCACGCAGAGCCCCGGAAAGGGGGCTTATTAGGATAATTGTTACTATAATAAAAATAGCAATGATAATGGTGATGATGATGATAATAAATAAATGTGAACGGTGGGACTGTTTGAAAACAGGTCCTCCAGATTGTGCAAATACAAATATCATTCTGATCCCACGTTCCCCGCCCCCCTACAAGTGTCCTTCCCCCAGAAATCAGTGTAGTTACAAGTATGGTAACTCAATGACTTCACAAAGCCCTTTCAATGACAAAACACATGCTGAGGAGAAAGGTGAGCCTGCTCCAGGTGATGTTCACCTTGGGAGCTTCAGGGATGACCTTGAACTGTATATATTTCCCCCTCTGTTCGCGTTGGCCAGATACCAGGGATGGCCAGAAGAACCAACACATCTGTCTGTGGGGGGAGTACAACTGGAAGACACCTTCGGCGCGGCAAGGACGGCTAGACTTTGTCTCAAACACTTTGGGTGTGTGACCAGGAGAGACCAGTCCCTGTAGAAGGAAGGACATCATGCTTGGTCAGGTGCAGGGGCAGTGAATAAGAGGAAGACCCTCCCAGACAGACTGACCCAGCGGCTGTGGCAGTGGACTCAAGCGTAGGGGCAGTTGTGGGAGGGCGCAGGGCCGGGTGGTATTTGTTCTGTGGTGTCCTGGGTCTCTGTGGGTCAGAACCGACTGGAGGGCACCTGATGACGACGTTCTAATGTGGCAGTTCTCAACCCTCCTCATGCCCCGACCCTCTCTCACAGCTCCTCATGTGGTGGTGACCCCCAGCCATAAGATTATTTTCGTTGCTGCTTCATTACTATCATTTGCTACTGTTGTGAATCTTCATATAAATATCTGACATCCAGGATGTCTTTGCATGGTTACAAATTGAACATAATTAAACATAATTAAAGTATGGTGATTCATCACAAAAGAATAGATAATTATGTATTGTGAAATATTTGTTTTCCAATGTCTTAAGTGACCCCTGTGAAAGGGTCATTCAACCCCCAAAAAGGGTCTCGACCCACAGGTTGAGAACCGCTGCTCTAGTGGACCACACTCATAAATGCTTCATTTGCTGACAGGCGTCTCTGGTATCAATGGGAAGATGGGCTTCAATTTTAGGAATGTAAAACATGGGGGGTGTTCACATTGAACCTGATAAATCAAAAACGAAACAAAAAAAAAACATTCAAACCCATGGTTGTCAATGCCAATTCACAGAGACCTTCTAGGCCCGAGGGGAACTGTCCCCCTCTCCCCCGCCCCAGCCTTCACCCCAGGTACGGTTCCCAAAGGCGAGGGGTTGCACAGGAGCTCTGGGAAGGTGTGGGATGAAAATGCTGGGCTGCAAACCAACAGGTTAGTAGTTAATTCCCCTGGTTACCCCTCAAGAGAAAGTGGAGGCAATCTGATTCCCAGGGAAGCTTTAAAACCTTGGATCCCCCCACCCCCCACCCTGGGGTGTGTGTGTGTGTGTGTGTGTGTGTGCGCGCGCGTGCATTCGTGTGTGTTTCTACCAGTCGGAATGGACCCAATCAGATGGCCAGGCCTTTTTCCTGACACGGGGCCGTGGACTCTGGCTGCCTGTTGCCCCTTTACCGCCATGCCACCGGGGCTCCTCAATGTGCGGTGATATGCTGTTAAAAGATGTGATTTTGGGGGCTCCAGTTTTGTCTCCGACTTGGTCTCACTTTATTCCTCTTGTCCCCATTTGCCGCCAACGGAAACACCCCCCTAACTTTCTTCCCTACCACTTCTGGCTGTATCATAGATTCAGAACACCAGAGTTCAGACGGAACTTCAGCGTCGGGAGGCGTGTGTGGCCCCCCTCTGTGTTCACGAAGCAGAATAAGTCCTGTTGTGCAAGGACCCCACTCAGATGGTATCGGGGTTACCCAGGGCGGGGGCTTCAGCATCGCTTTTTGGGGACAGCATGCAGACTAGGAGAACATGATGTTCAGGACACAGAAAGAACAGAACAGCAAATACCTGCGTCCAAGGCACCGACAAGCGTGAGTTCTTTAACGGGTCTATTGGCATAGAGTTCATGTCCCATAGAATTCAGTAGTTCAGTCATCACCACGATCAGTTTCACAACATCAAGTGTGAGTTCTTTGGTAATACATTGTCTCAGTCATTTCCATACGTGTGTGGGTCTGTGTGTGTGGGCTGTGATGCAAAATGTATGTATTTCTTATAATGGGTCTTGGCCAAAGGGGTTGAAAGGCCCTGGTCCCGAGAACGCAGACAGAAGGGACCAAGAAGAGGGGCCTTTGAAGGCGGGGGTGGGATGTGTGTGGCGGTTACATCATCTCCTGTCAAGTTGAGCAAAGGGGTGGAGTCTAGCCTGTCAATCAGGTCATAGCCAATGATGCCTTTGTGTGGGCAGGGCCTATTCCTGAGCATTCTGGGAACGCCAATCTTCCTCCCCGGAGGTGGGACACACACTTTCTCTGCTTCACCTTCTGTTGACAAGTCATGTGTAGCTATGCTGAAGGAGCCAGAGCCCCAGAGCTGGAGGAGCCACATGGAGAGCCGTGTCAACGCTGTGATGCTTCCACAAGGCTTCACCCAATGGCCTGTGATCTTCCTGCTTTAGCATCATTACATGTGCTGTGTGCGTCTGTGGAAGAGTTTATGGACTAATGTCGGACACATGGGCTAATATCACGCTAACGGACTTGATCTGGACTGGGCCGGGATGTTTTCTTAATATACAATTACTGTTTGATATAAAGTGCTTTCTTATACATACATGAGTGTCCTGGTCAATCTGGTCTAACACAAGGGTGGAACCCCTGGGAGGGATGAGGGGGAGCTGGCCTGCAAGTGGAAGCGTCTGCTCTTCTGCGGCTCTCACTCTGGGGAAAGCTGGGACCAACCGCTCAGCATGCAGGCTGCACCCAGCGCAGGCCCAGAGAGCCACAGGCACAGGCATGATCGGGCACCCTGGCATGGCTCAAAAACTCAGGGAACCACACCCGTTGTGGCTGAGCCCATTCTGACTTGCAGAGACCCTGGGAGACAGAGGAGAACCGTTCCCCGGGTTTCCAAGGCTTGCCGTCCTCCTGCAAGCAGCTGGCCACCTCCTGCATCCGAGGGACCTGGCTGGGCTCAGGGTGCAGCTAAATTGCAACCTGAGGGCAACCCTAGAGGACTTAGTGCCCCAATAAGGACCCTGTGGGCAGTGTGGGTGGGGTGGGTTACGGAATGGTATGGAGCCAGGTGTGCCCACTTGCTGGCCAGTGGTGGTAGTTTCACAGGGGTCCCCCGCTTGTTTGATGTAGTAGAGGATTGTGCAGACTTGCTTTTTTTTTTTAAATTTAATCATTTTATTGGGGGCTTGTACAACTCATCACAATCCATACATACACCCATTGTGTCCAACACGTTTGTCCATTTATTGCCATCATCATGCTCAAAACATTTGCTTTCTACTTGAGCCCTTGGTATCAGCTCCTCATTTTTTCCCCTCCCTCCCCGCTCCCTTCCCTTCCTCATGAACCCTTGATGATTTATAAATTATTATTATTTGGTCATATCTTACACTGTTCGACATCTACCCTCACCCACTTTTCTGTTGTCTATCCCCCAGGGAGGAGGTAATATGTAGATCCTTGTAATTGGTTCCCCCTTTCCACTCCACCCTCCCTCCATCCTCCCAGTATCATCACTCTCACCACTGGCCCCTGTGGGGTGAGGTCAGATGCTCACAGGCATCCTCCCTGAGGGCGATTAGTCACCAGACTACAGGGTAGGCCTCTAGGGCAGTTAGTCACCAGACTGTATGGCAGGCCTCTCTCCCTGCTCCTGGGACAATGAACTATTCCTCCCTGAGGCCTGCAACCAAGCATTCTCACCCTACCAACAATGGTCTTCATCAGCTGAGTCAGGGAACAGGCCAAACTGACTCTGTGACATCCAAAGTTAAGTTATCCGCCCATCTCATCACATGCATACCCCCAGTCCCTCCTCTTCCTGTTGCATGTATGTCCCTAGACCACCCCCTCTCATCACTGTATTACCTATAGCACAACCCCTCCCTGTGACGTATGTCCTCACCTGTAATTAGGGGCTTGCATGTCCCCGGAGAATATAAAAAGCCTGGGCTAGCATTAAAGATGGCTCTCTCCCCCCACGTGGACCATCGAGTGGGGCTGAGGTGAGCATGCTACTATGAATCGTATATGACTCCATTTATTTCAATACTTCTATCTCTCATCCTCTCTATGACTTTACTATGATCTTTACTGATTATGGCTGCACAATTGTGCCTACCGGACCCATAATGATGTGTTAGGGGCTGGCTTCCCCTGACAGGCCCTGAGGGGTTCATCTGTCCTGGATTCCCTGTGTTTCCAGTTCCTATCTGTACCAATGTACATCCTCTGGTCTAGCCGGATTTGTAAGGTAGAATTGGGATCATGATAGTGGGGGGGAGGAAACATTTAGGAAGTAGAAGAAACATGTATGCTTCATTGTTGCTACACTGCACTCTGGCTCGTCTCCTCCCAGTGACCCTTCTGTAAGGGGATGTTCACTCTGCACTCCCCCTCATTCACAATGATTTGATTTTTTATTCTTTGATGCCTGATACCTGATCCCTTCCATACCTCGTGATCACAAAGGTTGGTGTGCTTCTTCCATGTGTGCTCGGTTGCTTTTCAGCTAGACAGCCGCTTGTTTACCTTGTGTGTACTTGCTTGTTGGGTTATCTGGCCCTGAGTGGAGTGGGGGGCTGGGCTTCTGGTTCCAAGAGTGAAGGCCTGGATGATGTTTCAGCCTCCCCTTTTCCAACCCAACAGTCCTAAGTCCCAGAGTGGGCCAGGGTCTTCAAATCTGCCCATTTCTCAGCCCATGAGTGTGGCTGCTCCCAACCTCAAAGTCCTCTGCCCTGCCCCCTACCCCTCTACAATCTTGTTGTGGGGTGCCACCCTGTGGACTCCGATTCCCGGGGACTGCCCTCTGGGCTTCTGAGGCGGCCATCTTTGTGGGAGCCGCCGGCAGACATCTCTCTCTGAGGAGCAGCTGGGTGGGTTTGAATCTCCCGCACCTCGGTCACGGCCCTACCAAGGCTCCTTCCACCCACCAGACTCCTGACCCAAAGCCACTGCTGTCAAGTCCATTGGGACGCCCAGTAGCCCCGAGGGCAGGGTGGGACGCTCCCTGTGGGTGTCCAAGGCTGTGAACCTTTATGGGAGCAGACAACGGCACCTTTCTCCCACACAGCTGCCTCCGGAGGTTCAAACTGTTGACCTTGTAGTGAGTAACTCGAGGCGTGATCCACTCGGCCACCCAGCTTTCTGTTTCACCTAAGTTCCAATAATAGAAGAATCTAAGGAGATATATCCCAGCTTCCTCACCAGCCCTGGTTCCCCGTACCTGGCTGGGCCCTGCAAGGGAGCGGGTGGGGGTGGGGGAGGGGCGTTGAGCAAAAGGGACAGTGTAGCTGTTGGAATGGGACCTGGATGCACAGGGTGGGCTGTGGACGTGGAGTTCCTGGGGCTACAGGGTGATTGTGTGTGTGTGTGTGTGTGTGTGTGTGTGTGTGTGTGTGTGTGTGAGAGAGAGAGAGAGAGCGTGCATCTGTGAGGGTGTGAGCAGGTATGTTTGAAGACTGGCTGGGAGAGAGTGTGACTAAGCAAGTGTGCGTGTGAACACGTGAGTGAGCAAGCGTGCGTGGGTATGGATGTTATGCTGTGCGCATGTGCGTGTGAAGGAGTGTGCATGTGTGTGAATAGGTGGGTGTGGGTGTGAGTATGTGAGTGTGCACATGTGAATCGAATGTGTGCGTGATTAGGAATAGGTATCAGTGGGACAGTGTGAGGCAGAGTGAGTGCGTATGTGTACGTGTAACTAGGTATCAGTGTCAGGGTGTGAGTGAGAATGCTATGGTGTGTGAGTGAGTGTGAGAGGTGCCAGTGTGGGATGGTGAGTGTATATGTGTGACTAGACGAGTGTGACTATGAGTGAGTGTATGTGTGAATGAGTGCCTAGGTGAGCATCAGTGTGAGTGAGAATGTGTATGTATGTGTGTGAGTGAATGTGGTGGTGTGAGTGCATGTGTGTGTGAAGCACTGAGTACGAGTGTGTGAGTGTGTCGTTAGGGGATAGTCAGAGAGGCCAGGAGGAGCGTGGGCGTGCTCACACGTGTGTGTGCGTGCACAGGCAAACGCAGGCAGGGAGAGGGCAGGACAGTGTGCTGTCCTTAGCAACCCTTTCTACCAGCATCAGTCAGGCCACGGCCCATTGAGTTTCTCTGCGTGTGAGTTGTGGTACCCATCCCAGTTTGTGACAGCGACGAGGTAACAACAGCTGCGTTTCATAAAGCACCGTCCTACTTCCCTCCCCGCCCACTCTCCAGTCTCAACCTCTGCAGGGGGGCCACTCAGTCCAGCAATCAGAATTGCCACCCCAGGGCTGAATGCCCTGCTGGAGGGCAGGAAACCTGGACCTTGCAGAGGAAGGTCTGGGGTGTCATCACAGTGGGGTGTGGGCAAGTGCCAAGTCCCCAGGTGTCAAGTGAGAGGGCTCAGACCCTCTAGGGAAGAGGAGGGGGAGGGGACAGGGGGGCACAGGGAGGAGGCGCTCTGGCTCTCCTGGAGCCCTTTCCTTTTCCACCGCTATCCATACCATTCCCAGCGACTGTTTCCTCAGACGTAGACGGCCGATCCCTTCCTTTGAGGACAGTGCAGCACTGGGCAGTGTTTTGCTGTGTTGCATTGAGTGTTTCCCTGGCTGCTAGGGGTCAGAACCTGCTGGGACTCCTAACAATACAGTGTCATCTCTCGTCATCCCAGGAGACTCCTCTCTCCTCAGCCCTTGCCTCCTGGCCCCAAACCCCACTCTCTGCCATTGAGGCCATCCAACTCACAGTGAGCCTGTAGGACAGGAACCCTGGAGGACCCTAGAGGACAGGGTCGGGCTGTTCCTGTGGGTTTCTGAGACCGTAAGTCTCTATGGACGTGGACAGCCTCATCTTTCTCCCTCAGAGCTGCTGGTGGTTTTGAACTGCTGACCTTGTGGTGAGTAGGCCAGTGCATCACCACTACTAGACCACCAGAGCTCCCAAAGGCATTCTTTGGTTGCTTGTAAATTCACCCAGCAAGGAGGCATTGCGCCCCACATGGTGCCCCAGGCTGGGAGCTCCAGACAAGAGTGGAAGGGAACATTCCAGATGGTCTCCTTGATGGTCTCCAGGAAGGGGAGTGGGGTCTGGATGAAGAGCTGTCTCTCGTTTGAAATCAACACTGCCTGCCATTCGCTCAGTGGCCAAGCTGTATCCTGCCCAGGGGATGTTCTCTAGGCTCTGTTTCCAAGACAGGGAAGCCCAAAGCAGCCAGGGTGGGTGGGCTGGCTCGGGCTGACTTCTGGCAGTCTCAGCATCTCCAGGATCGATGGATTCATCCATCCCTTCATCCGCAGCCTCGGGGTCCGAGCACTTCCCAGATTCTCCCTGGAACATAGCCCAGCCAGGACCCTGCAGCCTCCAGCGGTGCCTCTGGGTGAGCCATGCTGATGACATGGAAAGATGTAGCTGCCCGACACAGGCTTGGCACCGAGCCCGAGAGCTGACTGCTGCCCAAAGCCTGAGCTTGCAGTGTCACCATGTCCCTCCAGCAAGACAAAGGGCCCCCTCCCCTCACTGCTGAGAAGAGCTGGGGTTCCCCAGATGCAGAAGGCAAGGCCTGGGAGATGCTGCCTTTAGTCCCAGCCACCTGTGCACCGAGAGCTACCTGGATGGGAGGGAGGGGTGGGCAGCTCTCCCAGCTAGCTGCTTGCTGATGTAGACAGAGCAGGAGTGACAAATGACTCCCTCTGGGGACTCAGCCTGCTTTCCTGCCAGACCATTTATCTCATGCCGAAAGATTTGCATACTGGGGGGAGGCAGAGAGTGGCTTCTCTGTGCTCCCCCCCCATCTCTCCCCTTCTGGGCTCCTACTCCAGCCCAACTGGGGCTGCCTGTCCCTGGGCCAACTGGAGGGTGTCTGAAGGCCATCTCCCACCCCCACCCCAGTGGCCACGTCAGAAAAAAATATGATCACTGTGTCCCCACAAGGCACCTGTGACAATGGACCAAGCTGTCTGTGAGGGACGGAGCCTGGGGAGGGCACACACATGACCATGCAGGGATGCGCATTAAAGACGCCCCGGGAGAAAGGTCTGGTGGCTTGCTTCCTCAGAGAGCAGGCGTTGGCAGCCTCGTGTGGCACAGTTCTGCTTGGGCACATGTGGTCATCGCGAGTCCACAATGGTGACTGGGTTAAGGGATTCCTTCCTCCCCCTGGGCTGTGCAGGTGGCTTCCACGCACAGTGACCTTCTGTGTCTTCGGCCATTGTGCTTGGCATTTGTAGATGCAAGGGTTAATCAAGCAACAACAAAATAAAGAAAACCTGTTTTCCATAAGCATTTTTGACTATGGCAAACCTTACACCCTTTATCCCAGAATGGGTCATTGTATCCATCAGCCTCTATAACAGCGGTTCTCAACCTGGGGGTCACGATCGGAAAACGCATAAGTATCTCACAATACATAATTACATATTGTTTTGTGATGAATCACTATACTTTAATTATGTTAAACTTACAACAATTAAAATACATCCTGCATATCAGATATTTACATTACAATTCATAAGAGTAGCAAAATTACAGTGATGAAGTAGCAACGAAAATAATGTCATGATTGGGAGTCACCACAACATGAGGAACTGTATGAAAGGGTTGGGGCATGAGGAAGGTTGAGAACCATTGCTCTATAGGATATAAAGAACCTTCTTTGCTCACTGTGTTAGTCTGGGTAGACTAGAGAAATAAATTCATAGACACTCATATGTGCGTATGAAAGAGCTTTATATACAAGAGCAGTTGAATATTGAGAAAACATCCCAGCCCAGTCCGGATCAAGTCCATAAGTCCGATATGAGCCCATATGTCCAATACCAATCTATAAAGTCCTCTTCAGAATCATGCAACACATGTAGGAAGATCACAGGCCGATGGGTGGGAAGTCTTGTAGATCCAGTGGCAGTGGAAGCATCTCAGCACTGGCGTGGGTCTCCACGTGGCTCCTCCAGCTCTAGGGCTCTGACTGCCTCAGGGTAGCTTCATGTGGCTTCTCCTCAGAAATGTCTCCCAGGGAGTGAGCCCGTGTCCTGCCTCCAGCGAGCTATTTATCTCTTTGCTCTCCAATCAAACTGCGACCTTACTGACAGGCTAAGCTCCACCCCTTCACTCTTAAATCTCTCTCAAATTGACCACAGATTATGTAACTACCACAGTCAATGCAGTTAGCTGAATAACACCTCCTAAAGATAGGCAGCAGGTCTTGCTCCCTAGAGCCTGTGCAGGTGACCTTGTGTGGCAGAAGGCTCACGTCAAGTGAGGGAGTCTTTCTGAGATGCGGGGACACAGGACTGGCCACCAGATTGCTGTTGGTGAGAAGATAAACAGCAAAAACCCTCCTGAGTCAGGTCAGACGCACAGCAACCATGTAGGATAGGGCGGGACGGTCCCTTACTGGAACAGACAGCCTCGTCTTTCTTCTGATGAGGGCCGTGAGTTTGAACCACCAACCCACCTGCTTGCCACCCAAATGCTTACTGCACAACCCACCAGGGCTCCTTGACACAGCAGCCCCAGCCAAACTCACGCCATTGAGTCAGTTCTGAATCGTGGCGGCCATATAGGGCAGGGTAGAAATGCCCCAGTGGGTTCCTGAGACTGTAACTCTCCATGGGAGCAGAAAGCTTCACCTCCCTCTGGAGGATCTGGCTGGTGGTTTCGAACTGCTAACCTGGCAGTTAGCAGCCCAATACATAACCACTACACCACCAGGGCCCCTGTATATAGCAGAGCATATACCAATTCAACCATTTCCATGTGTCTAATTCGGGGAAACCCATGACATTCTTCAATTTTACATCTGTTCTGATATTCTCCTTCTCTGAGCTGTCCCTGCTCCGTGAACACAACACACGGCCCCTTAAGCTTCCCGTCTAATCCTGCGGTACCATGATTTGTTGGTGAGTTTGGAGGTCTTTCTTGGCCCCTGAACGAAGGGCTCAGAATTTGTGTCTCCCCGAGTGTCTGTGACTCAGAGCTCTGGGGTGCACGGGGTGTTGGTTGGGCCGTTAACCTCATGGTCAGAAGTTAGGACCCACCAAGCTGCTCGGAGGGAGAAAGCAACAGCTGTCTGCTCCCACAAAGACTGACCGTTTTCAGAAACCGGCAGGGACAGGTCTGCTCTGGCTAGAGGGGCGCTATGAGTTGGAATCAACTTGATGGCTGTGTGTTGTGGGGGGCATGAGGTCAGAATTGACTTGATGGCAAACAGAACATTTCAACCCTGGGGTCAGAGACATGGCATGGGGAGAGGGAGGGGAGGTCTGATGATCTGAAAGACAAGCCAGGATGGCAGGTGATTCAGGAAAGGATGCAATGTTTAATAAAGTGGGTCCCTGTGGCTTCCACCCTGGGGTGCTGTCCCCCGAGTTGAGGATGAGCACACAGCTCAGGGAGGGTTTTAAATGTCACCATCAGGTCCCTCAGTGGGTGACAGCTGAATTATTTATCGTGTGTCACTAGGAGAAGCTCACTCCTGACCCTTGGCTGCTCTGGGCACCACCCCACATCACCGCGCTCGGGTGAGTCTCACTGGGGAGATTCAGAAGCTGAGAGAGAATTGTATTCGTATTTCTAATGGGTGCCACCCACGATCACATCAGTCCAGGAAGACACCTGGGATGTTGGCCCACCTGGAGGCCTTGGCTGGTGCAATGGTGAGGCACTGGACTAGGAACCAAAACATTGGTGGTTGGAGCTTTAGACTGCTAACTGCAAGGTCAGCAGTTCAAAAGCACCAGCCGCTCTTTGGGAAAAGATGAGGTTTTCCAGTCCCATAAAGAGTTAACATCTTAGCAACACCCACGGGCAATTCTACCCTGCTCTATAGAATCTGCAGGATTCAGAATAGATTCCTTGGTAGTGAGCTTGAGCTTGTTTGTTTTGGGGGAAGAACGGGTGAATTTGAATGATGTTGCTGGCCATCTCTGAAGACAAAGCAGGTGCATAAGCAAACGTAGTGAAGAAAGTTGATGGTGCCCGGCTATCAAAAGATATAAGGTCTGGGGTCTTAAAGGTTTGAAGATAAACAGGCAGCTATCTAACTGAGAAGCAGCAAAACCCACATGGAAGAAGCACACCAGCTTGTATGATCATGAGGTGTCAATAGTATCAGGTATCAGCCATCAAAGAACAAAAAATCAAATCATTGTGAATGAGTGTGGAGTGGAGGCCCAAAGACCATCTATAGGCAATTGGACATCCCTTTACAGAAGGGTGGAGGGGAGGAGACGAGCCAATCAGGGTGCAGTGTAGCAACAGTGAAATATACAACTTTCCTCTGGTTCTTAAATGCTTCCTCCCACCCCACCATCATGATACCAATTCTACCTTACAAATATGACTAGACCAGAGGATGTACACTGGTACAGAGAGGAACTGGAAACACAGGGAATCCAGGATGGATGATTCCCTTCAGGACCAGTGGTGAGAGTGGCGATACTGGGAGAGTTGGGGTAGAAGGAGGAACTGATTACAGGGATCTACATATAACCTCCTCCCTGGGGGACAGACATCAGAAAAGTGGGTGAAGGGAAACATTGGGCAGTGTAAGATATGACAACATAATAATTTACAGATTTTGATGGAGGTGCATGAAGGAGGGGAGAGCGGGGAGGGAGGGGGAAAAATGAGGAGCCGATACCAAGGGCTCAAGTAGAAAGCAAATGTTTTGAGAATGATGATGGCAACAAATGTACAAACGTGTTTGACACAATGGATGCATGTGTGTATGGATTGTGATAAGAGTAGGATGAACCCCAATAAAATGATTAAAAATAATAAAATAAAAATAAACTGGATAATGGTGTTAGCGAAGACTAGTGGAGACATAGTGAGCAGATGTGGCCTGGAGGGACTCACATCTGCTCAGGGCCACCGAGTAGATTCTGACTCACAGTGACCCTGTAGGGTGGGGCAGAACTGCCCCTGTGGGTTTACTGAACTAACTTTACAGAGGTGGACAACTTCGTCTTTGTCTTGAGGAGCAGCTTATGGTTTTGACCTGCTGACCTTGGGGTTAGTAGCCCAACTCAGAAGCACTCTGCCGCTGCCAGGCTCCTATGCTCTGGAGGAATCACGCTCAGAATGCTCCTGAGGGGGAAGGATGCCCAGCCGTCATCTAACGTGCTTTGGACATGTGTTCAGGAGGGACCTGTCCCTAGAAAGGGACATCATGCTTGGTAAGAGGAAGACCCAGCATGAGATGGACTGGGCCTGCAACTCTGGGCTCAAACAGAATATCTGTACATGGGTCGCCATGAGTCAGAACAGGCTCAACGCCACCTCATATCTGCAGAGGCGCCTTGGAAGAAAGGCCTGGCCGTCTATTTCCGAAAAGCCAGCACTAGTCTGACATCCATAGGGTCGTGATGGATCAGAATCAGCTCTGTGGCAAGTGGGTGTTTGCATGTATGTGGTCAGCGCCCTCGCCAGTCTCTGAGTGCCACACTTTCTGATACCCCCTCGGGCTCCCTCCTGCTGAGTGGGCATCTGCTTGTGGATCTGGGTGCCAGGAGGTTTTGCAGCATGTGTCTGAGCTTCAGGGGTGCACCCCATTTCTCCAGAGTGAGCTCGGGGTCACCGCTCCTCGTTGAGTCCTCTGTGCAGCCAGAGGTCAAGTCTCGACCCCACCACCCTGCCCGCTGTCATCCTTCTCCTTCTTGCTGCCAGCTTCCTGATGCTTTCATGATGGGCTATTGCAGGTGGCAACCCCCGCCTTCCAGGAAGCTTTGGGTCCGTGGCTGTGGACTGAGAAGAGGCAGGTGGACTAAGGCCACTCCAGCAGTGGGGTGTTGGACACAGCTGTCCTCTATCAGACTCAGCACCAAGCCAGGGTTTCCGGGACCCCTGGGGATTCCCCTCCCAGCCCTGGCAGACTCCTCCCTCTCTGCCTTGGAAGCAGGATCCGTTTTAAAACACCACACTGTGCCCCAAAGACAAGGACAGTGCCAGCTCACTGCTGCGAAGATACGCTGCCCCATTGATCTCCTGTGTTCCTGGGCCTGCCTATTGATCTGCAGTCGCGCAGAAGGAACGAAGGAGTCCGATGATCGATGCGAGGACGAGGGTCTCTCTTCCCCTCGGCCCGCTCCGCCCGCCTCGCTCCCCAGATGCAGTCACATTCCGTGTGAACAAGCTTCCCCTGAGATGCCCGGACCTATGTCTATTCCTTCCCTTGCTCTGGGAGCCAAGAACATAGCACCCACCAGCCACGCAGGGTGGGGGCAAGGGAAACAGACAGGGCACCGCTGCATAAAGAAAAAACAAAACAAAGTCACAGGAACATTAAAAAAAAATGCATTTAAAAAACCCCTGCTTTGCCCATTTGTCCCCCTCCCCCACCCCACATCAACTAGGGTATTGCTCTGGCCACTCCTGGGTTTCTTTCTCTCCAGTAGCTTCCTGCTCCCCCAGCCCAGCGGGTCTCACTGGCCTTAGAAGCTGGTCCTGCTTCTGCTGTGAATACAAAGTACAGGCAACTGCCACCGAGGGCCCATCATCCCAGTTGCGTCAACACATCTCTCTTATCCGCTGAGAAATAATCATGTGGCGAGATAAAGCCCGCTGTAGTTGGGAGACGGGCTGGCTCTCCAGCGGGCAGAGCTCGCAGGGGGAAAAGCTCTCTCTGCGTAATCTCGGCTGCTTTAATTTCAGCTGAAATTTATCACTTGCATTTTGCCCTTAAACGGAGGACAACCTCAGATGGAGGCAGAGACAGATGAGCTGCCTCTGAGCTGAGCTAGTGGGTGTGGGGACGAACCTCCTGCTGGGCCAGCCTTTCCTGCTGGCTCCTTCCCTAGGGAGGGCGGTGGATGCATCTACGTAGGGTGGGAGTAGAGTGCAAGAGGGGGGTCCTGAGATTAGCAGTGACCAGGGCTTGCATGCCACCTGTATTTTCAAATGCCAACCAGGTCCTCATTAGTGGACAGGTTTCAGCAGAGCCACCATTGAGACAGATCAGGAAGAAAGGCCTGGTGTTCTACGTCTGAGAATCAGTCGACCAAAACTCTCGGACTTTCAACAGGCCCAGTCCGACACGCTGGACACGTCCTGAGGAGGGATCACTCTGTCGCTGGAGGGAGACATTGTGTTTAGAGTAGTAGCTGGTGGACACAAACCTGGGATCCCTTCCTGAGATGGCTGGACATGAGCCTTTCAACCACAGGCTCCAGCCAAGCCATGGCTGGGAAGATGGCACTGGGCAGGAGCACTGTCACACAGAAGATCGCCAGAGGCTAGAGGTGGCTCCCCGGCAACTTGAATCTACCTGGGAGTACACACACACACACACACACACACACACACACACATGCTTGTGTCTGTATGTCTATCTGATGTACACACATAACTAGGTCTGTATATCTATCTACATGATGCACACACATGTTTGCATCCTACCTGATGTACACACACATTTGTATGTCTGGCTATTTGATAACGCACACCTATGTCTGCATGTCTATCTACATGATGAACACATGCCTGTATGTTTCTATATGTCTATAGACATGACATACATGTACATGTCTGTATGTGCACCTACACGATGCACATACACTCCGGTGTCTGTATGTTTTGCTACATGATGCACACAGACATGTGTGTTGTATGTCTAGCGACATGACAGATACACTAGTGCCTGTATGTCTCATTTAATATATACACATACCCCCCCGGGTCTGTATGTTTATCCACATGATATTCACAGACACACATCCTTGTGTCTCTAAGTCTTGCTACATGATGCACAAACCCACCCGTGTCTGTATTTCTATATGACTCACACGCGCACGCGCACGCACGCGCACGCGCACGCACGCGCGCACGCACACGCACGCACACACAAACACTCCTTTCATTTCTTTATGTCTTTCCTTTTACTTGAAAAGCTGGGAGCTCTTTTCTCCCTCCCTCTCCAGAAATGACACGCGACGACTTCCGAAGCAACCCTTGCTGTCGTGAAGGCAGCGTCACGGGGTGCTGGCGCGCCCCAGCCCAGCCTCTCCACTGTGGTGGCAAGCCGACAGCCAGTGCCTGCCCGCGTCTCGGGGGCCCTTCCTCCCGAACCCGAAATGCACACCAGCCCTCGGACGTGCCAGGACCCGCACGCGGACTGGAGAGGCTGCCGCCCACGGAGCCTGCCCTGCCCCTCCACGGGCTGGGAGTATGGTAATGCAATTAGCCGCTCTGGCAGCCTAATGAAGCCTCTTAGAAAACGCTGATAAAACACCACCGAAGGAACATGCTAAAGAGCCTCTTCAAACTTCCCAAAGCGTGAAGTGCACCCTTCTGGAGAAAATGGCAATCTAGCCGCCTTTTCCAGGGTTCACGATTAATTAGGGTCTTATTTAGTGTGCCGGCCGGGAAACAAACGGACTCTTGGATCGCGCAGCATCGAGACCAATTTTTTCATCTTTTTTTTTTCTTTCTACAATTAGGGTCCTATCATGAAATCTTCATCAGACCTGTCACCAGCCAGCGTCTTTGTCATCAGGCTCTGACGACTCTGCCTCTCCTTTCCTCTAGAGGCCTCTAGGACAAAGGCCGGCCTAGCAGCTGGGGCTCCGGATGGTCATCGGGGCTTGGGGGAAATTCAACCCGAGTTTCCCTGGGATCCAGACCAGCACCTGGCCCCTCTGAGCAGCACAGGTGGCAAGGTTCCTTAGGTGGCCCACTCCTGTGCTCATCCGAGATACTCTCACTGGCCTGGGAGACGGAGACCAGAGGCCTGGGCTGCTGACCCCATGCCACCTCTCTCCTCCCCACCCCTACAAGCACCACGGTGTGGAAGCCAGCCCCAACTGCTACCGTGCTGCCACCAGCCAATAGTGGAGTGGACACCTACTAGTCCAGGCAGGGCGGTGGGGACTCTGTGGTAGTATGCTTGCCTCCTTCCAGGAGACCTGTGTATATCAGCGCCGGTCTGACATGTTGGGGGCAGATGATAATGAGGCCAAAGTCAGACTCATCCAACCTTTTTTTTTTTTTAACTAAGTCTGACCTCAGTGGTCCCCTCCATGGCACTCTGCTTCTCTGTCAGTGAGCACACAGACCCACAGACATACCTTGAGGGAGGTGGCGTGTCAAGGAGCGACAATTCGGGACCAGGGTCCAGGAGCATGTAGGCAGAGCCGTCAGTGCCCATCAGCAGGCTGGGCTCCTCTCGGCCCCTCCAGACAGGCTCCTCTAGAGCCTGCTGCCTGTTACCACCAACACTCGCTGCGCAGCCCCACCTGGACCTGCTGCTGATTTCTGTGGGACAGCCCTTGACCTATGTTACAGCTCCTCTTTCTCTCTGTGTAGCCTCTTCTTTTTCCCTTCTGCTGCTTCTCCCGGCTTCCTTTCCTGCTTCTTTCTGCCTCAAGATTCCTTGTGGAGTTGGCTGCACAGAGACAGACCTCCTCCTAAATAGGGGCTGCAAATGGACCAGTCCCCTCTCCGTGGGCCACAGGTACTTCATTTGCATTGCAGGCTATAAAAAACAAACAAAAATGACAAAAACCAACCCCACTGCCATCAAGTCGATTCTGACTCACAGTGACCTAGTGGTTCAGAATAGAACTGCCCCCTGGGTTTCTGAGGCTCCAAATCTTTACGGCAGTAGACAGCCTCATCTTTCTCCTGTGGAGCAGTTAGTGGGCTTGAATTGTTGATCTTGTGGTTAGGAGCGCCTTATCAAGTACTATGGCCACCTCATTTACACTGTCCACAGTCAGCTTAGGGGAAGAGTAAATTGCCCGATCCCTGCAAGGTGCACACAGATCACAGGGCCAGGCTGCAGCAGCCCAGCAGGCAGTTGAGGATCAAAGGAAGCATCGAGTTGTTTACAGCTTGCCCTTGAATGTCAATCAACCTGCACAAAAGCAAGGAACCTGCTGGGGGATGAACTCAGGCCAGAGGAAAACTCCTCAGGGCCCAAGGGAGAAAGTTCTCATGCTGTTTCCCCCAAGAACCAAGGCCAACACACACACACACACACACACACACACGCACACACGCACACACACGGCCACCACCCATCTGTCAGCAGCGGAGGCTTGCGTGATGCTAGGCTGCCGCTGGCTGTCAGTGAAGCCTGAGAGGGACTAGGAAGAAAGGCCTGGTGGCCTCGTGGCAGAAACCAGTCCATGCAAACTCTGTGGGTTGGTTTGGCCCGACGCCATGGCCCAAGGCCAGCTGGATGGCAGCTCACAACTACAGCGTGGGCTTAGCCTGTGAAACACACATGCTTACTGCCCTCATGGAATGCAGTGTCCAGGGCAAGTCACTCTGCTCCACTCTGAGCCAGACCTGCCTGCCCCAGATCTCCACAGATGTGTATGCGCCTCTGGGCAACACCCCCAGAGCAGGTGAGGACCCTGGAGTGGGAGGACCCGGATGCTAACCTGGCAGAGACCTCTGGCTAGTCCTTTCCCTGCCTTTGCCTGCTCTGATGGCTCCATGCTTGGGGGCTGTGAAGGTTAGATTTGATGTCAACTTGATTGGACTTGTGTGAGGTAGGGGCATAGTCCAACCTGCCAATCAGGTGGTATCAGGTGCTGTCTCCTTGGGGTGGGGGTGGGGGTGGCCTACTTATAAGAGAGACGACAATAACTTTTTCTCTGGCCCTTCACCTTTCTCCTCAATTAGATTCTGTGTCCACCTCCAGGGCTGGCCCCATGGGGGCCACCGACCCGGGGAGCTGTTGGCACCCCAGCCGAGCTCCCACCCACCTTGGACCCATGCGGCTCTGCATCCGCCAGCCTGTGCCCTCCCTGCTTCCAGCCTCACCTTTCTGCATTATCAGCCGCAGCCACAGGCTTGCGCTGGACGGGGCGAGGATGCCCTTGTTATAAGGTTACTTCTGGATAGACAGCTCCTTCTTAGACGTGGATGAGTGCCACTGTTTTCTTCTCCAGACAACCCAACCTGACGCAGGGCCACAACGTGGGACACAACGCGGTGGGCAGGGGCTGGGGTGGTCTCTGTGATCCCCACCTCCTGCTGTTCATGCCTGTCACGGGTTAGATGTACCCCAAGAACTATGGCTTCCTCCTCACCCCCAGATGTGTGGTCAGGATCCCATTTGGAAGTGACCTTTGAGACAGTAGTAACAAAGCAGGGTCGGCGTCGGGTCCCAGTGAGCGTGCACAATTAATTAACTGCTTCCCCTTCCCTCCCTCCCTCCCTTCCTCCTTCTGCGGCCCCTTCCCCATAACCACAAAAATCTGTTTCTTTGGGTCTGAAAACTGATCTTGATCCCCACCCCCTACCTAATAACATCAATCTCATAGAATATTTGTCTCTGTGGGGTGACCAGATGGACTCCACCTTCTGGCTTCCAAACCCATCCGTGTCATGAGGTGTCTGACACGCTCGTCATTTCTCTTCAGCCACGCGTGCTGTTCTGCTACATGCATGTAGGGTACGGGTTACACGGGTTTCTTTGAGATGCCCTAAAAGAGCAGAGACAGCAAAGAGACAAGCGAGTACAGATGGAAAAGATCTATGCCAGGCTGCGCAGAGACTGCCAAGGAATGGAGGGTCAGGAACCGGAGAGTCAACAGGAAGGGAAAGCTGTGCCCTGCAACCCCTGCCCTGAATCTCAGCTTCCCGCCTCCCCAAACTGCCCGAGATCTGTCTCTGTCTGCTCGAGCCACCCCTGGGGCGGGGCGGGGGGCGGGGGGGATTTCTGCAGTAGCAGCAGGAGAGATGTGAGGCTGTGCCCTTGTGCGAGTCCCCCCTCCCCCCTGGTCATGTGGGGGCCCATCGCGGAGGGGCTTAGATGCCTCCTTGCTTCTGAGCAGCAGGGGAATGAGGAGACGCCGGGCAGGGCGTCCACCCGTTCTCAGTCTCACTGCCTGGATTCTGCCTGCCGCGACTCGAGTCCGAAGCCCATGCCTCTCCAGTCGAGGCTCGGATGAGACCACAACCCTCTGACTGCTGCGCTGAGTGGGCCCTCCAGGCTGAGCCCGAATCCTGGTTGGCAGAAACTGGGCTAACCAGCGTGTGTTCCGTTAGGCTCCCAGGCGCCAGGGAGCCACTAGCTTCATGATCTGGGCAGCCGGGAGCAGCACAAAAGAGCCGTGAAAAGTGAGGAAGGTGGATGGACCTGGGGGCTCAGAGCATCCTCTGAGAGGGTGGCTCTGACCAGCTGTGTTCTGTTCGGTTGTCCTGGGGTGGATGTGAGTAGGAACCAAGGTGCCCACACGTCACGCAGGAAGCCTGAGCCTCACCGTGTGCACCGCCGGCCAAGGCAGGCCCGGGACACGCTTCCTGGATTGCTGCCTAGCGAGCTGGACCAGTGATGCAGAGCCAGCTGGGGGCATCCAGGAGGGAGGCCCGGGTGACCAGCGTGCTAGATGGCACCCTGGGGTCTTGGGCAGGCCAGGTGCCTGTGTGTGTTCTGTTTCTAGAGAGGTCGCCTGTGCCTTCTAGGTCACTCCTGACTTCCAGTCACTAAAAGGTGCAGGTGGGCGGGTCACAGCGGAGTGGTCAAGGGGCTGGTCAATGCTCTGGGGGCATTCTAATGTCCCTGGGAGTGGGAGGACCCTCTCAGATCCACAGTCTGCCTTTCCCATGCACCAGCTGGGTGACCCCATTCTTGCTGATGAGAGGAGGCGAGGGGGTTTAGTGGTTACCCATTGGGATGCTCACCGCAAGGTCAGCGGTTCGAACCCAGCAGTTGCTCCTCAGAAGAAAGACGAGGCTCCTGTGAAGAGCAGCCATCTCACAAACCCCACAGGGGCACTTCTACACTGTCCTATGGGGTCTCTATGAGTTGACCTCGAGGCGATGGCAGGGAATCTGCCCAGGAGAGAGCAAGCTCCACTCGGACCCTGCCTCAAGGTCGCCTTGGGGTAACGGGCCCTTGCCCGGCTTTGAGAACTAGTTGTAGCACAGAACCAGTGGGGCCAACGTGCAGGGAAGGAAGGACAGGCCACAGAGACTCCCCCCTCCCCTTCCCCCTTCACCCAGGGCAGCTGTGACCTAGATAAGAGCTCCAGGTCTGAGCGAGCTGGCATCTGAGAGGCAGTGCAGGACTCCTGACTCAGCACCCACTGCCTCTGGAGGCTTCCAGGGTGCACCGGGTGGGCAGCGCAGGCCAGGCTGTGGGAAGCCCAGAGATGGTCCTGGCGAGAGGCCTGGACCTCAGCAAATTTGGCGAATCCCAGCCTCAATCGTGCATCCAGAGACAGCAACCACTGCTTTCGGCCAAAGCAAGACTCCCCCATTCCTTGAGGATGTTAGCATTCTGGGGGGTGTGTGTTCCCCTAGGGCAGTGGTTCTCAACCTATGGGTCAAGACCCCTTTGGGGGGGTCAAACAACCCTTTCACAGGGGTCACCTGATTCATAACACTAGCAAAATTACAGTGATGAAGCAGCAATGAAAATAATTTTATGGTTGGGGGGGGTCACCACAACATGAGGAGCTGTATTAAAGGGTCAAGGCATTAGGAAGGTTGAGAACCACTGCCCTAGGGTTTGCTGGGAGCACTACGGAGGACGGCCGAGAAGGAAGTGGCCTGGCATGCTGCTGGCCTGAGGGCTGCTGTGTCCTCTACGGTGAGCCCTGCTCACCGCCCCCTGCCCCCCCCCCCCCCGGCCCGTCCTTGAGGACAGGAGCTGGAGGGAAGGTGGACTTAAGGATGCAGAGAGGCCGAGACAGCCCAGCTAGCAGAGGGCGAGGGAGAGTAAGATAGAACGCCGATTTGCATATACTTGAAATCTCATTTGCATAGGATAGATTCTGGAGCCCACTCCTACCTAGCGGGGGCGGGGGGAATGCCAGCAGAGGCTTGGGCTTCAAGGACGTGGTTCCTGCTTCTGAGGGGCAGCTTTCTGCAGAAGCCTGCGGTGGGCAGTGGAGTCCCTCCCCTTCCCCAGGGTCATTTTGTCCTGCAGTGGAGGGCTGGCTGTGCCAAAACTGAAGTGCGGTTGGGGATTGATCTCCGTTCGAACCATTTGGTCTCCCGAGGTGGCCCGGGCCACTGCAGGTCCCGAGTCCAGTCTAAGGCGTCCCAGAGAGGGAAGGAGCCCTAACGGAGCAGTGGTGAAGCACCGGCCTTTACACTGCAAGGCCGGCAGTTCTAACCCACTCTGCGGGAGAGAGATGGGGTCATCTGCTGCTGCGAAGCTGACAGTCTGGAAGACCCTCAGGGGCAGCCCTCCCGCCCCACAGCCCCGCTGCCCTGTGAGGGGTCTCCCTGTTAATTCGAGAAGAGATTAGAAGCTTCTCAATAGTTGAACAGCTGCAGGCGCAGCGAGTGAGAGTGGTGGTGGTAACGAATTGGTCTGCAGTCCTGGTGGCAACTTGTTTCATACAGCCAGCTTCAGCCCTGAGGTCGGCAGTTCAGACCCACCAGCTGCTGCTCACGAAAACGATGAGGCCATCTGCTGTCTTTCTCTTTCTTTCTTTCTTTCTTTCTTTCTTTCTTTCTTTCTTTCTTTCTTTCTTTCTTTCTTTCTTTCTTTTTCTTTCGCTATCTGCTTTCAAAGGATGAGAGCCTGGGAGGCACTTGGGTGCAGTTCCCCGCTGCCCTCCCGATCCCAGGAGTCACAGGTCTGCGTGAGCTCTGAGACCCCAGGCCATTGCAGGCTCAATGGGTTCCTCCCTGCTCCTGGCTGGACGGCAGGGCTCCAGTCCCAGGGCAGTCCAGGCCAAGCCCAGTTCTGGAGGCTTCGGGGAGTCCCTCCCCACTGCAGAACCTACCTGGGCCTTCTGAGGAAGGTGACTCAGCCAGAAGGCCGCAGTCCTGGTCACAAGAAGGGGCGCTGTAACTGGGACAGGCTCTGTGTCAGCAGGATCCCAAGACAGTGACTATGTGACCCTGGGTCCCCCACAGGGCATGTCCCGACAGGAGTAGTGAGGCATTTGAAACCGTGAGAGCTCCTTCGTCTTGAGCAAGGGCTCCTTGCAGGGCCCTGGACACCCACAGCTCACACCTGCTGCTGCAGAAGTCCAGGCCTTGGGAGCTTCTTGGGTGGGAACCGGCCTTGAGATCAAAGCCCAGCTCTGCCACTTATTGCTGTGTGATCTTGGGCAGGCTCTTAACATCTCTGGGCCTCAGTTTCCTGCTGTTATCTTGACCACACCAAACCCCTGGCCCTCGGTCCATTGTGACTCCTGGTGTCCCTGTGGAGGAGTGTCCCTGGGGCCCCTTGTCTGCGGATCTTCCCAGAAGCAGACTGCACGTCCTTCTGTTGCGGTGCTGCTGAAGTGGGTTTGAACCGCCGACCTTGAAGTTGGCTGTAGTCGTGTGCCCTCGGGGACAGAGTAGAACTGCACCCCAGGTCTCTGAGAGTCCAGTCTTTACAGAAGCGGATCTTCAGCCCTTTTCTCCCAGGGAACTCCTGGTGGGTGGGAATGGCTGGCCACGGTCAGTGGTGGACAGCAAACGGTGCCACCCAGGACCTCCCTTCGCTGTGGTGCTATCTTGAACTTGGAGAAGCTGAGCTGTGAGTTGTGCTCCCAAGAAGGCTGTCGGCATGTAGAGTGGGCAGACACCCCATTGCCATCCCCTTTCCAGTTTGCTTATTGCAGTTGGGTCAATTCTGATTCATAGGACCCCGTTTGTCAGAGCAGGAAACCTAAGGGTGTGGTGGGCCGCTAAAAGGAAGATCAGGAGTTCTGACCCACCAGCTGCCAAGGGGGAGAAAGGCGAGGCTGTCTGCTCCCATAAAGAGTTTCAGCCTCGGTGTCAGCCAAAGGCGCAGCTCCCCCCAGGCTTATGTCGCTATGAGTCAGAATCGACTCAATGGCAGTGGGTTTGGCTTGGTTTGGGCAACCTGTGGGTTAGCAGCTGAGTGCCCGAACCACAGAGCCACGAGGTCTCCTTCCCCAGTTGCATAGGTTTAGCATTTGGGACAAAATTTAAGCCCGGGGACCTCGAGGGTCTAGGAGAAAGTGGCTCTGGGGTCCCGTCCTGAGCCAGTGTCTCCATCAGCGGTGAGACCTGCTGTCCTTGCTCTGCCCATGGAAGGCCAGTCCTGGTGGAAGCCATGCCAGGCACACTGACCCAGCCACAGCATCAAGGGGGCCTGTCCCCCCACCCCCATGCTGGGACAAAAGGTGAGGGGTTGTGGGAAGTGGAGAGGAAAGAGAGACTGAAACAATACTAAGCAATAAAGGACTTTAAAATAGATTTACTTTAATTATATACTTGGGTAATTTGCGGTCGTTTCCCATCCCATTATTAAATTACAACAGTAACTCATGTAATGGATTCTTCGTTGGGAAACATTCACTTTATTTTATTGTGTCTCTGTGTTGTCGCCATCTGTCATTGAGACAGCAGGGTGGGCCTGTTTCCTGCAAGCAGCCAGAGCTGGGGTGGGGTTCTCAGGGGGGGGACCCTCTGCTGGTTCCTCAGGGGCAGAGGAGTTGAACTGGGGCTGGAGTGGGGAGATGGGCACATCTTGGCAGAGGGAGACTTGGTGGGGGCAAGGAAGTTCAGGGGAGGGAGAGGAGCAGGCCAAGCAGCTGGTTGGGGAGACTGCTGGGGGTGGAGGGGAGATGTAACTGAATCTTTCCTGCTGAAGTCTGAGACAGGGGAGAGGGCAGGACCTGAGGGTGGGGCCCTCACTCTTGAGAAGAGTGAAGATGTCCTAAGAGGGGTCCCATTCTCTTTGGGGGTGGCATCCCCCTGCAAATGGCACACTCTGCCTGTGCTCTGGGCTGGCCAAAGGGGTGGAGCTTGGCATTGACTGTGGTTGTTGGATGCCGCAGGCTCCTCACCTCTGAGGAGCAGCCGGAGAGCAAAGAGGGAGCCCCTCCAGGTCCTATTTACAACAGAAGGAAGGCATCTCCCCTGGTCCTGCGCCAGACTCACAACTGTTCTTGTTTCCACCTGTTGCTGCAGCCATGGTGCCAGTCTGTCCCCTTGAGCTTCCCTCCTCTTCTTCACGGCCGCTCCGTCTCACCAAGCACGACATCCTGCTCCAGAGACTGGTCTCTCCTGGCAACCTGTCCAAAGAACAGAAGACGAAGTCTCACCATCCTTGCCTCTAAGAAGCATTCTGGCTGTCCTTCCAAGACAGATTCGTTGGCTGTTTTTTGGTCGTCGTTCAAGCACATCTTTCGTTCTAATTCAGGGTCCAGGGTTCCAGGCATACCGCGCTAGCAAAGACCACGGCCTGGGTCAGGCGCACCCTAGTCCTCAGAGTAAATGAAGCTACCCAAGTGGTGTGTGTGTCTTCTCGCTCAGCGGCGGAGAGTCCACAAGGTTCTGAGCTCTGTGGAATCAGCCTATTTCCCTCCTGCCTTCTTCCCCAAGCTTCTCTGAGCTGCGGGGAGGCCACTGCTGGCCCTCTGGACCCCTCTCAGCCCTGAAGTCTGATAACTAGAGAGGAAGAGCAAGAGTCACTCGAGCCGTGGACGTAATCACCAGAGCAATGATGGGCGCAAACCCAAACCCAACTCAGTGCCATCCAGTCTGTGCCGACGAGCAGCGAGCCCAGAGCTGCTGGTGGTTTTGAACTGCCGACCATGGGGATTGCAGTCTGACTTGTGCCCCCTACATGACCAAGGCCCCTGTCACTGTGAACGCAGGAGCCATTGGCTCAGATGCCATATTTCTGCTGCCCAGGACCTCCCCGGAGTGTTCTTGAGACAAGATGCCACTTTTAGAAGCAAGGTGCGCCTGGCCGGAGCCGGCTGCAGGGCACTGGTTGTTTGCTGGGTTTGGATTACGAATGCTCCCTGTCCCTCCCGTGGGTGTGGGAAGCCGACGGGGGTGGGACCGAGTGCCCTGGGGGAACCTCAGGCAGCATGGCCTTGAAGCTGCACTGCCACCACTCTGCAAATGCCCCTCCCCCACCGAACCCTAGGCCCAACCTGCTGTCAGGGAGGCCACCCTCTTCAGAGCTGCCTTGTAGGACAGAGTCCATGGCCCCTTCCGGCTTCCGAGACCGTCAGTCTTGTAAAACGTTTTATTTAAATAGTTTTATTGGCAGATGCTTCACACGTCATATAGTTTAATCGTCCAGGCGTAGTCAGCAGAGTTGTATTGTACAATCATCACCACAACCCATTGCAGAGCATTCTCTCCTCTTACTCACTGCTGTCGGCTCCCCGCCACCCCAGCCTCCCCGGCCACGCAGTGAGGCAGTCAATCCAGTTACTGTCTCTCCAGATCTACCTGCCCAGGATGTCATCCATAGAAAATCCTACAAAACACACAGAGAAAGCAAGCAGGCAAAAACCCAACAACAACGACTGGACCGAACAGAACCACCGCGACCAAAAAGAAAGTGGAAAGTATTAAAAACCGAAACTATGTCAGAGGGCCCAAAGGTAGATGCAATGATGAGAGGTCTAATGGGAACAGACAGCCTCATCTGTCTACCTTGGAGTTACTGGTGGGGTTGAGCCGCTGACCGCGTGGCTGATGGTCCTTTGCTTAATTCACAGTGCCACCAGCACCCCAGAATCCCCTGGGGGTGCTTCTCAGTGGGCTGCTCTAGGTCTGAAACTGAGCAGGGATGGGATGGCGGGAGAGCCGGGAAACCCTTTCCTAACCAACTTGGCAGGTGGTGCTGTCTGGCTGCCAGCCCCCCTGAGATCCTGCTGTGGCTGTGGGGCTGAGCTCAGAGGTCCCCCTGAGGTCCTGCTGAGGCTGTGGGGCTGGGCTCAGAGGTCTACCCACTGAGGTCCACCCTGGCTGTGCCCAGGGCCCAACCGCTCTCTCCCCTGCTCCTGTGACCCTGTATCCGCAGGCGCAGTACGTGGATGGAGATCAGCTTGCTGGCTGGTCTGGGCACCCCTGGGTGCACCCTCCCTGCCCAGTCCCAGGGGCCTCCCACAATGTCCCACCTGCCCTGCAGCTCCCTACCCACCACACTGAACACACTCTCCTAGGTGTAGCCCCCGTGAACCAGGTCCTCACATCACAGCCAGTCCTCTGTGTTCACCCCACCCCCCACCCCCACCGCCTTGTCCCCAGTCACTCCCCTAAGACTCCAGCTTCCATGGCAACCAGCCCAGGTCACCCAAGGTGAGGTTCCTTCAGGCTCCACCCTGCTTCCAACAACCTCCCTTCCTGCTCAGGGTGACAACTGAGTGCCTGGGGTCTGGTCTCTCCCCAGGAGCCTTGGAGGTGTCGGGGAGGGAATGTTCCTTTCCCCTCCCCCCAACACCTAGGCTGATGGCTTCACCCTCCTTCTCAGCTTGTCCCCTGAGACCTCTGAGAAGGAGGCTGCCAGAGGGAAGCCCCAGCTCACCTGCACATCGTCATGGGAACAGGCAGCTCCCAGCAGGGCCTGGTTTCTGGAAGCCAGAGTCTCGGGCAAGGCAGGCCGCCCCACCCTGCTCCATCAGCCTTCACTAAGGACGGTATTGCGTGTGGTCAGTAGGGTGGCTGCTGACTCAGGCGAGTGAACCCTGTGATGGAGCAGAACGGCCCGAGGATGCCCTGGGCTGCATCTTGGCCAGAGCAGACTGCCAGGTTCTCCTGGCTAGAACCTCACCTTTCATCATCAGCTGGCATCGGGGAGGGATTAACTCTTGGGCAGGACAGTTGAAACTGCTAGGGCAGGTGAGAGTCCTTCAAGACTCTGGGAGGGAGGAGGACCGGGTGGGGGGGGGAGCGTCGCAAGGAGGGGGGAGGAGCTCTGTCTCTTTTCTCCTGCGGTAGGTAGTTAAATGATCTCTATGTCAAGTTGAAGATGTCTGGAGATGTAGGGGTGGAATCCAACCTGTCAATCCAGTCACAGCCTGATGGGGCTTCCTTGGGGGGCGTGGCCTTCTCATGGGGAGGGCCCTGGGGGCCTCCTTGCCTTTCTGCCACTGTCTTCCTGCAGGCTGGGACTCTGGTGGCCACCCTGCACCCTGCCATGTTTCCCCTGACCTTGGACCCCCATGACACCGCACCCCGCGGCCTGGCATCTCCCTGCACACAGCATCGTTGCATGTGCTGTGTGAGTCTGAAGAGGGGCTGGTGGGCAGTATCGGGCTTGTGATCCTGAGTCGGACTGGGCTGGGACACTCTCTTCAGTGACAGTGACCTCTTGATGTAAAGCTCTTTCTTATCCTTACACGAGTGTTCCTGGATTGGCTTCTCCAGCTTCACACAGCTCCTGCTATTCCAAGTGCTGGGGTGGGGGCCGGGGCCTGGGGAGCAGGCAGGTTGGGGCGGTCGGGCCACATCTGTCTGCACAGCAGCATGCTGACCTCCAACAGAAAGGGTGCAGATTTGAGTCCTCCCAGAGGCGCCTTGGAAGAGAGAGGCCTGAACTCCTGTTTCCAAAGACTTGGCTGGCGGGGGCTGGATGGCCCGTGCTGCTCTGACCTCTCAGGGTGGCGGGAAGCACTGTGGGAACAGAAGCCCCTGGGCAGTCCCTGGGGGGTGCTCTCCCTGCCAGGGAGTCAGTGCAGACTCCTAGTCACCCATGTGGGTTTCTGAGAGGGTCACTGCTTACGGAGTAGAGACCCAGTCTTTCTTCTCCTGGGTTTTGTGCCTGGTGGTTATTTCAGGGCTGGTTTGGAGGCATCTCGGGTGTCTGGGGACCCTTCCCTTATAAGATTGGTACTCTGCATGCCCGTGGTTCATGGTCTCCACTGATGGCCTTTAGGGTTCTCCTGCACGGCAACCCTCTACACTGTTCTGGGTGAGGGTCCCAGGTTCAGAACCCTGCAGCATCTCAGGGACACCGAGGGGCTGTCCCCAGACGAGGTGTGGGCACAGGACAGGCCCCTCCTGGGGCAGTGGAGGCAGCTTTTGTACCCAGCTCTGGGGCTGCAGTTTCTAAGCAACGCCTGACCCCCATCCTGGTCTGTGGGCCTGTGTGTCTGTGTGCAGGGCTGTGTCCAGAGAGCACAATGCCAGCCTGCAGGGTGGCAGCCCTGTGGGAGGGGCGCTGTCTTGAGCGGGGCTGACAGTGGTGGACTTGGAGGTGAGACCTCAAGGAGGGGCTGTGGGTGGCACAGCCTCATGTCCCCATGCTGTGGCCTTGCTCTGGTGGGCTGGTCCCTTCAATGGCCTAGGACCCCATTCTCTGTGGCTCCCACATCAGCCATGCCATTTGCCCTCTCTGGACCCAAACCAAACAGCCCCAACTGTCCCCTCTCTAACCTGCACTGGGTCACTCCCTGTGGGGAGAGGTCAGACGCTTACAGACATCCTCCCCGAGGGCAGTTAGTCACCAGACTGTATGGCAGGCCTCACTCCCTGCTCCTGGGACAATGAACTATTCCTCCCTGTGGCCTGCGACCAAGCGTTCTCACCCTACCAACAATTATCTCCATCAGTTGAGTCAGGGAACAGGCCAAACTGACTCTGTGACATCCAAAGTTAAGTTATCCGCCCATCTTATCACATGTATACCCCCAGTCCCTCCTCTTACTATTGCATGTATGTCCCTAGACCACCCCCTCCCATTACTGTATTACCTATAGCACAACCCCTCCCTGTGACGGATGTCCTCACCTGTAATTAGGGGGCTTGCATGTCCCTGGAGAATATAAAAAGCCTGGGCTAGCATTAAAGGTCACTCTCTCCTTCCACGTGGACCATCGAGTGGGGCTGAAGTGAGCATGCTACTATGAATCATGTCTGACTCCATTTATTTCAATACTTCTATCTCTCATGCTCTCTATGACTTTACTATGATTTTTACTTATTATCGCTGTACAATTGCTCCTACCAGAACTGTAATGATGTGTTAGGGGCTGGATTCCCCTGACAACTCCTCCCACTCCATCTTCCAGGGTTCCACGGGGCCTCAACTGGCACTGACTACAGCCCATGGAGATGACTGCAGCCCTGGTGGCTCAGTGGGTTGTGTGTTGGGCTGCTCACCATAAGGCTAACAGTTCAAAGCCACCAGCTGCTCCACAGGAGAAAGAAGAGGCCTTTTACTTCTTTAAAGAATTTCAGTCTCAGAAACCTATAGGGCAGCGGTTGTCAACCTTCCTAATGCCGTGACCCTTTCATACAGTTCCTCATGTTGTGGTGACCCCCAACCATAATATTATGTTCGTTGCTACTTCATCACTGTAATTTTGCTACTGTTATGAATCAGGTGACCCCTGTGAAAGGGTTGTTTGACCTCCAAAGGGGTCATGACCCACAGGTTGAGACCCACTGATATAGGGGCAGGTCTGCCCTGTCCTGCAGGATCTCTGTGTGTCACGGTTGATGGGAGTGAGTTTTGAGTTACAGTCCTGGAACCCCCAGCTGATGGGGACTCAGAGACTCTATCTGAGTTCCTCTTACATCCTTGGTCCCCAGACCATCCTGGGACACAGAGGTTGCTTGGTGACTTCATTGAATGAATGAATGAATAAATGAGTGAGTGGTGTGGGCTGTCCTCCTCCAGTCCAGTGAGACAGACTCCCAGGGGTCAGCCTCCAGGCAGAACTTGTCCCCCATTCTCAGTTCTGCTGCCTGTCCCTTGGGTCCTGGCAGGCCCTGTTATCTCAGGGCAGGGATTCAGCTGTCCCCAGGAAGGTCCCATGCTTGGACACAGCCTCAGGCTTTCCTGTGACACCTCTCTTCCTTAGAGGCTCCCAGGCCCTGGTAGCCGGAGAACCTAGGAGGATGAATGGGACTGGAGACAACTGCTCTTGCTTACTTGAAACTAGGGGCAGAAGAGGGGAACGTGGACCCTTCCCCCAGGCCTGGGGTGCAGTGGCAGGGGACAGGGTTTGTGTGGGGTCTGGGTGGGGGTCCTTAAGCATCCTAGCTTGTGACAGAGTCACGTTGTGCCTTCAAAAAAACTATGTTCCCCTGATTACGGGGATCTACATGTGACCTCCTCCCTGGGAGATGGACGGCAGAGAAGGGGGAGAAGGGAGACTCCGGATAGGGCAAGATATGACAAAATAACGATGTATAAGTTACCAAGGGCACATGAGAGAGGGGGGAGCGGGGAGGGAGGGGAAAAAAACAAAGAGGACCTGATGCAAAGGGCTTAAGTGGAGAGCAAATGCTTTGAGAATGATTGGGGCAGGGAATGTGCAGATGTGCTTTATACAATTGATGTATGTATATGTATGGATTGTGATAAGAGTTGTATGAGCCCCTAATAAAATGTAAAAAAAGAAAAGAGGAGAAAAAAAAGAAAATGATGAGGGCAAAGAATGTACAGATGTGTTTTATACAATTGATGTATGTATATGTATGGATTGTGATAAGAGTTGTATGAGCCCCTAATAAAATGTTTAAAAAAACAAACAAACTATGTTCCCGGTCGCTTACCAAATAAGTAAATGACCGCTGCCCCACCCCACTCCACTCCCATTTATTGAGTCAAAGGAGTGATCCGGTCAGATGCTCCCATTTATTTAGTCAAATGAGTGATCTGGTCAGATGCGCCCTGGGACTGCTGGCTGCCCCTCCCTCTGGCTGGGGCCTGGGCAGGGGAGGGGCGGGGAGGGTCAGGTGGGAGGAGTCAGGGCTGCCTCTGGTTTTTGTACCACTCAGGTTGGTGGCTTCTAGAGTGGGCTTGCTGGCCACATGCTCCAAGGTCAAGGATAGTGCCTTGGTTATCTTGGGGCCTCCAACGTGGGTGTTGCGCATCTGGTCCCTTAGAGATGCTCAGAGGAGTAGGTTTCTAAAACGGATGACCCGGTGGGGGAAGGGAACTCTGGATGCAGCTAAGGGCAAGGCAGGTGACAAAAGTGATGTTAAAAGCCAGGAGAGAGGGGGAAGAAATGACCAAGGAGGGGACAGTGACCAGGAGAGAGAGGGGACAATGACCAGGAGAGAAGGGGGATGGTGACCAGGAGAGAGGGGGACAGTAACCAGCAGAGAGGGGGGGACAGTGACCAGGAGAGAGAGGGGACAGTGACCAGGAGATAGGGGGGCAGTGACCAGCAGAGAGAGGGGGACAGGGACCAGGAGAGAGAGGGGACAGTGACTAGGAGAGAGAGGGGACAGTGACCAGGAGAGAGGGGGTCAATGACAAGGAGAGACATGGCTCTCAGGGCAGAGGAGTGGAGGACTCAGCCCCCAGGCCCTCTGGTGGCATCTGTGGTGCTGTGTGTTTTCTGGGCGCCTCCCCTCGCTGCCCTTGAGAGTGCCCCAAGCTCTAGTCCAGCTTGAGGGGAAGCAGAGGCAGCAGCCTGAGCTAGGGGATTCCCTGAGACTGGCTCCTCAAATCTGGAATGACAGACTTTTCTCCAAAGCGGGTGAGGCTATGCACTGCAGCACAGGACACTGCCTACATTCCCAACATGATCACTGAGGACAAAAGTGTGCATAAGCAAATGTGGTGGATAAAGCTGATGATGCCTGGCTATCAAAAGATATGGCATCTGGGGCAGCGGTTCTCAACCTGTGGGTTGCGACCCTTTTGGGGGGGTGTCAAATGACCCTTTCACAGGGGTCGCCCGATTCATCACAGTAGCAAAATGACAGTTATGAAGTAGCAACAAAAATAATTTTATGGTTGGGGGGTCACCATGACATGAGGAACTGTATTAAAGGGTCGCGGCATTAGGAAAGTTGAGAAACACTGGTCTGGGATCTTAAAGGCTTGAGTTTCAACAAGCTGCCATCTAGCAGGGAAGCAAATAGCCCACATGGAAGAAGCACACCAATCCGTGTGATCATGAGGTGTTGGCTGGATCAGGTATCAGAAGATACAAAACAAACAATTATATCATGTGGATGTGGCCGATTGTAATGGAGACCCAAAGCCCATCTGTAGACAATTGGACACCCCCCCCCCCAGAAGGGTTACAAAGAAGGGACGATTCAGTCAGGGTGCAATACAGCACCGCCGAAACCCACATCACTCCCCTAGTTCCTGAATGCCCCCCTACTCCCTACAATGACCCAGTTGTATCTTACAGATACAGCTAGAGCTGTCGATACATGGAATTCAGGACAGATACAACCCTCAGGAACAGCAATGGGAGCAGCGATATCATGAGGGTGGGGGATGATAGAGACAGGGGAAGGGGGAGAAGGGGGAGCCCATTGTAAGTTTGGATTTATAGCCCCCACACAGGGGGACTAATAACAGAAATGTGGGTGAAGGGAGACAAAGGACAGTGTAAGACACGAAGTAACAACAATAATGTATAATTGATCAAGGAATCATGAAGGTGGGAGGATGGGGGAGGGAGGGAAAAAGAGGAGCTGAGACCAAGGGCTCAAGTAGAAAGAAAATGTTTTGGAAATGTTGATGGCAACATATGTGCAACTGTGCTTGATACCACTGAGTGATGGACTGTCATAAGATTTATGAGTCCCCCAATAAAATAATTAATTAAAAACAACAATAAAAACCACTGTCTACTCCTATGGCGCTCTGTGACAGGCTGTAGGGGGACCTCTGAGACCCACATGGCTCTTGTTGGCTAAGCTTTGGGAATAAGATCACCAGGCCTTTCTTCTGAGTTTGTCTTCACCTGGAAACTCCACCGCAGCCTGTTCAGGATTGGAGCAACAAGCAAGCCCATCGACAGTCAGGAGGCTGCAGGTGGGGTGCGCCAAGTGATGCTCTCAAACCTGGTTTCCACCATGGAGCCCCAGCGCTGCCCCAGGGACACCACCGCCCTCTGTGGATGGGAGGACAATCACCTGGTCTACGTGGGGGAACAAGGCAGATGAAGGTGCTCAGGGGGGAGAGGTGGGGGATCCGGGGAGAGGAAGGGAGAAAGAGAGAGGGAAGGGGAGAGAGAGAAGGAAGAAAAAAGAAAGGGCACAAGAAGAAAGAAAACAAGTGAACTTGTTGGAGCAGCACCTGTGGGATGCAAACAGATGGGGCAGGACGGCCACCTGGGACAGGTGAGATGGTCCTGGTCTGAGGAGCCAGGAGGGAAGCCCACCAGCTACTGACCGACACGCATGTCTGTGTCCTGTGACTTCAGGGCCAGGGGGTGCATGGACGCTGGACCCTACCTATAAACCCCCACCTTCCTCCCACCAGCAGGCAAAAGGTCTGATTCCTTAGATCCCAGGTTTCCAATCATCCTAGTGGGTGACCGTCCCAGGGTCACCAGGATTCTGGGAAAGGAGCCCGGGATTGTCGGGGTTATGAGTGTTACAAGTGGAGCTGCAGTCTGAAAGATCGGCAGTTCGAAACCACCAGTCACTCTGAGGGAGAGATATTTTTCTGCTTCTGTAAAGAGTTCCAGCCTCAGGCATCCACAGGGACAGTTCTGCCCTGCCCTGTAGGGTTGCTGTGGGTGGACACAGACTCGAGGGCAGTGAGGAGACTCTGGTGACACTGGGGGAGCTGAGTGGGGGGAAGTGCTGGGCTGTGAATAGAAAGGACAGCAGTTCAAACCCACCAGCCGCTCAGCAGGAGAAAGACACAGCTCTCTGCTCCAGTGACCACTGTCTCAGACCCTCCCCAGAGGTGTGGTGACAATGGATTTGGCTTTGGGATCAATGGACTACTTTCCATGAGATGGCATATGGGAAACACTCAGCTAACACCACAGCCACTTGAGATTTTCCCCACTGGGGGCCTGCATCACGGCCTGGGCAGCTGGCAACACTCAGCTATTTCCCGGTCACCATCAGCGCCCAGGGACTAGTAAAATGCCATCTCTAGGGTTTGGCCAGGTCTCCCGGAGGAGCGGAGCTCCGGAAAAGGAAGAAATGAAACCAGAGAGGGACAAACTTCTTGCTATGAGTGGAACCTGCAGGGGGCCTTGTCCCCCAGTGGTGGCTTTTGGCCAGAGTGACATTTTATACATGAGAAACGGGTCTTGGTCTGGGGTCCCGTTGCAGGCATTCTCTCATCTGCCACTCGGAAGTAGGGCAGACTCGTGTATTGACACCTTTGAAATGAATGCCTTTGGGGGAGTAGAGGGGAAGGAGGGTGTATGTGTGTATGTGAGTGTGTGTATGTGAGGGTGTGTGTGTGTGTGTGTGTGTGTGTGTGTGTGTGTGTAGGGAGAGACAAGAAACATCCAACAATGTTGCTAGTCACATAACCGTGAAATTGGGGTCCTGCAGGCATGAAGGGCAGAAAGGTTAATTATACCACCCCCATTTTTCATATGCTGAGAGCTGAACGCTCAGGAAAGTGGGCATCAGGGTTGAGTCCACTCTCCGTACTTATTCAATCTGCGTGCCGGGAAAATCATCAGAGAAACAGGACGGTTTGAAGAACTGGCATCAGGGCTGGAGGAAGGCTGACTGACAGCCTGCAAGATGCACATGACATCCCCTTGCTTTCAGAAAGCGAGGCGGACTTGAAGCACCTGCTGATGAAGATGAGGGATTACAGCTCAGTATAGAGAAGACCTAATCTACCCAACTAGAACAACAGGTAATGTGACAAATGAAGTCACAAAGTGACTGCAGTTGTCAAAGATTTTGTCTTCTTGGATCCACCATCACTGCTCGTGGAAGCAGCAGTCAAGAGATCAGATGACAAGAATTATGCACGGCACTGGGTCCACTGCTGCACAAGGTCTCTTTCAATGCTGAAAAGCAAGGACGCGACTTCGAGGACTGAGGGGCGCCTGACCCCGGCTGTGGCGTTCTGCACGGCCTCCTGTGCGTGTGGAAGTCGGACACTGAGTGAGGAAAGCCGAAGGAAAACCGATGCGTCTTCAGGAGGGGCGGGAGAAGAACATTGAAAGTATCACGGACTGCCGAAAGAACAAATCCATCTGTCTTAGGAGGGTGGCCAGAATACTCCCGAGAGGCAAAGATGACAGGTTGTCAGGAGAGACCAGTCCCTGGAGCAGGACGTCAAGCCTGGTAAAGTGGAGGGCAGCAAAAAAGAGGAAGGGCCTTGGCAAGATGGACTGACCCAGCGGCTGCACCCATGGGCCTGGACATAGGAAGAGTTAGGAGGACGGTGCAGGACCAGGCAGTGTTTCTCTCTGTTTTCCATAGGGCTGCCATGAGTCGGAGCCTACTTGATGGTCCCTAACAACAACATCACCGTCACCACCATCATCATCACCACCACCACCATCACCACCACCACCATCAACACCACCACCACCATCATCACCGTCACCACCATCATCATCACCACCACCACCACCATCATCACCATCACCACCACCACCATCAACACCACCACCATCATCACCATCACCACCATCATCATCACCACCACCACCACCACCATCACCACCATCATCATCATCACCACCACCACCATCATCATCACCACCACCATCATCACCATCACCATCACCACCACCATCACCACCACCACCATCATCACCACCACCACCACCACCACCACCATCACCACCATCATCATCATCACCACCACCACCATCATCATCACCACCATCATCACCACCACCATCACCACCACCATCATCATCACCATCATCATCATCACCATCATCATCATCACCATCATCACCACTATCATCATCACCACCACCACCACCATCATCATCATCATCATCATCATCACCACCACCACCACCACCACCACCACCACCACCACCATCATCATCACCATCATCATCACCACCATCATCACCACCACCAGGTGCTTCTGAAAAGGTCACTCGTGACACAATGGGTACAACTCTTGATTCCTAAACACAGGGTCAGTGATTTGAAGCCACCAGCTGCTCTATGGGAGAGAGAGAGGCAGCCACTGGCTTCTCTAAACGCTCACAGCCTTAGAAACTTCGGGAGCAGCTCTGCTCTGCCCGGTTCGCCGTTTGGTGGCTGTGAGCCGCAGTGAACTCAACAGCGATGAAAAGCCAGGGCAGCCCCCAGCCCTGCCCTCGCCCCTCCAGGGGAAGGGCTTTGTGAGGGGTGCAGGCTCCAGGGTTCCTTCACTGGGGGGTTGAGCCCACTGCTGCTGGATGGGTGGATTCCGACTCACAGCGACTCCAGAGGTGACTGCTTGCCCCTGTAATCTTTATGCTGACCGCAGCCTCGTCGTTCTCCCTCCTCTTTTGCCTGTGGAGCGGCTGGTGGAGTTGAACTGCCAAGCCTTCTGGCTTAACCGCTGTGCCACCACGGCTCCTTTGGGGCGTTCTTGGAGCTTCGGTAATAAGCCAAAGGCACAGCTTCAGTTTCTTTGGAAGCGGCCTCCACCTGGTGCTCAGGGAGGGCCCTGCCCGGCCCCTTCCCTCCCTCCCTAAGAATCAGCACCCCACTGTCTCCTCTATGAATGAGCGCACTCCAGTTAAGAATGAGCATGGCCCTGCTCCCCTGAGAAGGAGCCTCCTCAAGGCAAGGGCAGCAGAGAGGATGCTTTGTAACAATGTGTAACAAGACCACGCTGTCGCAAAGCAGGAGACTGACAGACCTCAAGCCTGCCCCAATGTGTTCCTTTCCCCATTTCTGTTGCGGCTTGAGGCCAGCTGGAGGTTGATTTTGAACTCCCTCTCCCTCCATGGCATAGAATTTCATGTGTATTTAAAAATGGATAGGATTCATTTATGTACCTGCCAACTTGCTTATATTTATACACAAGTTTAACTTCCACAATAGGGTCTGTGAACCAGGGTGCTATGTGAGACCACCCTAGCTGCACAGGAAAGTCTCCAAGAGACCCACCAGCAAAAGACAGGAGGAGCCAGGATCTCAGAGCCTCCTAGCCGGGCGGGGCAGCAGCCTCGCAGGGCACCCTTTCCAGTGGCTCCAGCTTCATCCCCAAGGTCCCTGGCTGAGGGGAGCCCAGTGGGACAGGCAACCAAAGATGGACACTGGGCTGCCCCAGGGCCAAGTGGACCCAGGAGTGCAGAGCTAGTGAGAGAGAGAGAGAGAGAAAGAGAGAGAGAGACAGAGAGAGAGAGAGAGAGAGAGAGAGAGAGAGAGAGAGAGAGAGAGAGAGAGAGAGAGAGAGAGAGAGAGAGAGAGAGGACCTGAGTGCTGAGCAAAAAATAAAATAAGATAAAATACAGTATCTTCTTCCTCCCATACTGTGTCCAACCCGGATGCCTGAATCCTGTGGATGTAGGCAGGGCACATCTGTATCCTCAGGTGCCCTGGAGGTGCTGTGGGTCAGGTGTCAGGCTGCTTACCTCCAGGCCGGAGGTTCTAGCACACCAGCTGCTATGGTAGCCACGTGGCCCCAGGCCAGTCCTGGCTTCCTTGGTGGCAGACACCTCAGTCTGCGCTTGCCCAGGTGCCCAGCTGACACTGGGCTGCCCAGCCCTCTCAGGAATTGCTGTGGTCACCATGGACCCTCCCTCCCAGCGACTAAGTGGGTCAACAAAACATGGCCTGTCCCCGCACTACTGGGGACTCTGCGCTGATGTGACCTGTATGGTGCGCACTGGCCCATTTTGGAGGTAGGTCCCCAGGCCTTTCTTGGAGCTGGGAGGCACCGGCCACCCCGGAAGTGGGTTGCCCCGGAGGGATGGCTTCCAGGACTCAGCATGCTCAGAGCCAACCAGCATGTCAGCTCCTTCCTTGTCACCTTCACAGGTGACTCGGGGTCCTTCTGAGCTATCGAGGGCTGGGGTCTCCCTTTCCTGCAGCTGAGTCAGGGGTGGGGCCAGGCAAGGGGTTAAAGGAACCGAAACCCAAAACAGGTACAGAGTGACCAGGAGATCTCCTCCCTCCACCGCCCCGTGTGATGGGTGCCCACACTGGCATCTCTCCCCAGAGTCTCAATCAAGGAATGCCCTAGAGGTGGGGTGGGGGGGCGACAGTGGACACCGGGAGGGAAGGGCTCTAAGGAAGGAGTCTGGATCCTCCGACAGCCCTAGAGGCCAAATGTCCAAACCTGAGTCTCGGCTGGATGGAGTCCCCGGGGTGTCGCCTCTGGTTCCCGGGGGTGGCGTCATCCTTGCCTGTCCCTCTGCAGTTTGGAAACACGATTTCATCCTGGGTGTGTCTCTGAGTCTCTTCTGCCCCCTTTTATAGGATGCCACTCGGAAGGGGTCAGGGTTAGGGCTCACCCTACCGCCATCTGACCTCATCACCTATTTCCCAATGAGGAGCCCTGCTGGTACAGTGGTTGCACGTTTGAAACCACTAGCCGCTCTGCAGGACAACGAGCGACCGTCTCAGAGACCCTCAGGGGCAGTTCTACTCTGCCCTGCGGGGTTGCTGTGAGTTAGAATTCACTTGATGGCAGTGAGTTTGGTGGTTTTTTTTGGGGGGGGGGGGGTGTTATTTCCAAACAGGGTCATATTTACAGGGATGGGGTTTATACTTCAGCCTGGCTTTGGGGGTGAGGGGATCCAGTTTAATCCATCACCAGCCTCAGAGAGGTTCTAGCAGCTGTCTAAGGCCAGAGGAGGGGAATGGGGCCGAGTAGGGTGCCTACTCCACTTCCGGGCTGTCTGGTGCCACAGTCCTGGGCTGTCTTGCTCCAGGGCCCATGCCTGCTGTTACCCTTGCTCCCCGCCTTTCTCTGTTGGCCCCTTGCTCAGGCCGGTCTCCACGGCAACAGCGGGGTACCTGCATCCAGGCAGGCAGAGCCCTGGGTTGGGGAGCTAGTGAGCTTAACTGTGATGCAGGGACTGTGGCCACAGTGTGAGGGGGCGCAGGATGGGGGTGAGTGAGAAGCAGGGGTGGGCTGGGTCCCCAGAGCGGCTTCTAGGTCCGGCAGTCAGATCCTGGGTTCCAGGCATGGGATCTGGCTATCAGGATTTGGGGAGGTCATCCCTGTCACCCACATTTCATGAGTGCCCACCAGGTGGGCAGGAGCCAGTCTTGCTCTTCAGAGGGGAAGACTGGACGATAAGCAGCCGTCCTGGTCCCATTTGAGCCCCAGGGGAAGCAGCCACCCTGGGGCTGAGGACACGAGAGGCCCAGAGGGTAACTCAAACTCACCCCCTCGGAAGTGGGGACTCAGACCTTGCAGGGCAGGGAGAAGCTCCCCCAGGGATCTCTGAGGCTGGAACGCTACAAGAGCAGCAAGCCCTGTCTCTCTCCCGAGGAGCGGCTGGTGGTTCAAGCTGCTCACCTTTTAGATTGAAGGCCAACGTGTAACCACAAAGCCCCCAGGGTGAACCGAAGGGTGGGGGTGAAGAATATGGCGAGGGTCCTGTTGGCCTGGTGCTGAGCGAGGGAGGATGGTCCAGGTAGGCGGAGACTGGCCTGGGTACAGACCAGTGAGGGCAGTGTTGGGCCCCTCTGAGCCCGCGTCCTCAACCTCCCTGCTGCCTCCTCACCTGGGAGTGGAATTGGAGATCCCTGTGATGCCCAATTCTCTCCTGTGTGTGAGGGAAGACCTGTGACCTCCAGGTTCCTACCCAGGGTGGTTCGCAGGACGCAAACCACCAGGCTTTGGGTGGTCTTGAATTTCCATCCTTTCCGTCAGCAGCTGGGTGCACTGCCTGTTTGCAGCCCTGGCGACTGCAGAGCTGTGACCTGCAGCTGTGTAGGTGGGTGTGTGTCCCCTGGCCTATGGCCCCCTATGCACTCTGCCCTCCTAGAAGGCGGAGCTACCTGAGGCTGCAGGTGCATCCCACAGGTGACAACTCAGCTGCTCCTCCCCTAGGTCCCCAGGCAAGCGGCTCAAGGCTAGAGACACCCTGATGTAACCTCCTTCCTCCTGCAGCTGAGAAGCAGCTGGCTGGCTGGAGCTGGAGGTGGGGTACAGAGGAGAGCCGACACCCTTCAGGGCATGGCCAGTCAGTCCTCAGAGGGAGGGTGCAGAACCCTCCCTGCTGGGGTGTCCAGGGCCAGGTGGGGGGGACCCAGGAGACTGGTTGCCATAGTTGGAAACCTCAGTCTGCAGAGGGCAGGGGCCACGTATCCAAGAAGCATCCAGGGGGCAGCGTTCCTGCAGGTGCCCTGAAGTCAGCACCAGCAGCAGCGGCCCCAAGTGCTGGCCAGAGGCCTGCCCACCCCGCGGCTCCCCTAGGCCTCCATGATCACCTGCCAAGGCCTGGGAGGCTCTCTGGCTAAATGCTGGAAAAACTGCTGGGGATGTCCCTGTGGTCCTGGCCGAGGGGACACAATGAGCAGACACCACCTGACTCCCTGCCACCTGGGGATGGAATCCAGGAGGGATGAGAAGCCAGAGCGGGCTGGGGAAGGGTGGGGAAGAGCAGAAGCTAGCAGGGAGCTTGGTGAGGCCTTCAGCCTCCGCTCTGTGGGGTGCCAAGACAGCACTGGCAGAGCAGTGGACCAAAGTGGGGTGCTCCTCCCTCTGGTGACCTTCTGGGTGTGGGCACTGCTGACTTTATTCCCCTCCAATCCCTCCGAGTCCAGCTGCATATGCTGGTACACCTGTACACCCACACCTGTACACACACCTGCATACTCCCACACACTGGCACCTGCACACACACCTGTACCTTTACACACTCCTGCATACACACCTGCACCTGTACACACTCCTGCACACACCCACACTCCTACCCTGTACATACTCCTGCACATCCACACACCTGCACCTGTACACACTCCTGCACACACACCGGCACTTGAACACACTCCTGCACATCCACACAACTACACTTGAACAGACACCTACACACCCACACACCTGTACCTGTACACACTCCTACACACACACACCTGGACCTGTACATACTGCGGCACATCCACACACTTACACCTGTACAACTCCTGCACGCACACACACACACACACACCTGCATCTGTACACACACCTGCATCTGTACACACCTGCATATCCCCACATACCTGCACCTGTGCACACTCCTTCACACCCACACACCTGTACCCATACAAACACCTGCACATCCACACACCTGCACCCATACACACACCTACACACCCATACACCTGCACCTATACACACTCCTGCATGCTCACACACCTGCACCTGTACATATACAAGCACACACACTCCCACACAAATCTGTGCACACCTGTTCATGTGAGCACAAACTCCTGTGCATACACCCGCACACTTGTACATCTGTCCACCTGAATCCATGTGCACACATGCACACACATGCACACACACCTCTCAGCAGGTTCCCCATCAATGCTGGCTGTGGGAGGCAGGTGTGGGTGCTTCCCTAAAGGGACATCCAGGTGCCAGCAGGGTCCCAGTCCCCTGCAGCTTCCCTCTGCTGCCGTCATCTGAGAAGCCCTAGCTGCTGCCCCTCCACCTTGAGGGTTTGCCTTTGACCTTGCCTGTTGACCCTGCCTCTCTCCCTCCACTGCAGCTGTGTGGGGTCCACTGGGAGCTGCAGCAGTCCCCAAGGGCAGCCTTCCCTTTGCCTCAGTCTCAAGGACAAAGCTGGGGCACCTGGCTCTCGGCACTCACTCTCTGCCTTTCTCCCTTCTGGGGCCCATTCTTTGGCTTAGGGCATGTGACCCTGGGGCCTAGCTGGCCCCCTTCCTGCAGGATCTGTCCTGGCCCCAAGAGTTGTTTGTGGTAGGGGGGCACTGAGGAAGCCCCCAGCCCCTTCCTACAGCTGAGAACTACCCCCTCCCCCTGCCTGTTTTAGAGAGGGGCTTGTGGTCGGAGGTCTGGGGCACCCTGAAGGACCTCCTCACCCAGGTCTGGCGGTGCTCCCTAGGGGGTGGGAGACTTGCCCATTCTCAGGTGGTGTCCTGACAAGGGCCTGGCGTAGGGCTAGTTACACCCAACGGACCCCACAGACATGACAGGGAATCAGTGGGTGCTCTGCTGAGCAATGGGGATGACCCTGGGGTTTGGTGCACCGCTGCATGCTCAGGCCTCCTCCACTGAGTGCCCCGTGACTCACTTACTTTGTGACAGGCACCATCACAAGTGGTGGAGGGGTGGAGTCTAGCCTGTCAATCAGGTCATAGGCCTCTGTGTGGGCATAACCTTCTCCTGAGGATTCTGGGAATGCCTGTCTTTCTTCCTGGAGGTGGGACACACAGTCTCCCTGTGAGACATTCCTGTTGACAAGTCCCATGGAGCTACGCTGATGGAGACAGAGCCCTGGAGCTGGAGGAGCCACGTGGAGACCCGCACCAGCACTTAGGTGCTTCCACTGCCACTGGATCCACAAGACTTTCCACCCACTTGCCTGTGATCTTCCTGTACTCACCGTCATCGCATGGTTGTGTGAGTCTGAAGAGGAATTTACAGACTAGTATTGACATATGGGGGTAATACCAGAGTTATGGACTTGATTTGGACTGGGCTGGGATATTTTCATTCTATACAAGTACTCTTTGATATAAAGCTCTCTCTTACACACATACGTGTGTCTGTGAATTCGTTTCTCTAGTCTACCCAGACTAACACAGCCATGGTGAGTGGTAAGGTAGAGGGGCAGTGAAAACGAGGAAGGTGCTCAAGGAGATGGATGGACACGGTGGCTGCAACCATGGGCTCAGGCACAGCAACGATAATGGGGACGTGTCAGTGATGGGTTGTTGTGGGTAAGGTTGCCGTGAGTCAGAACCAACCTGGTGGCACACAACCACAGCAAGAGCCACAGCAAGAGCCACCAAAAGCCACAATCGTTATGAAAGCTGCTCGATCGCCAGGCCTTTGTCCCCTTCGCCATGGGGTGGCTATCAGCTGCCAACTTTTAGGTTACCAGTGAGTGCAGACTTTGCCCTGGACAAGCAAAGTGCCTTGTGGGGACCCTGGTTCTCCTGGCGTGGCTCCAGTAGGTACCAGCAGGGATGTACCCACCAATGTTGAGGCCCTGTGATCCAGACATCCCTCATCACTTCGGGGCTGGACCCACCTGCCCGGACCCATCTCGTGGCTGCCCATTCCAGGAGAAAGAGGCCTTGCCCCCTGCCCCAGCAGCCAGCCAGCAGGGCCCCGGATGGAAGGAGTACAACTTCTGAAGGCCCACACGTCATGCATCTCCGACCCCTTCTCTCCAGCAGTCATCTCTCTGTTAGGAGGACCTGCCCACGAAAAGTATTAAAACAACAATGAAGAAAAGAGAGAGTGAGAAAGGGAGGCGGGGACACCCCCCTACCCCAACCCGAGGCAGCTGCAGAGGCGTGTGATCTGACAGTGAGACCCGGGGGCTGTTGGAGCGGCACCATCCGGGTCCAACCTGCAGATATGCAGCCTGGGCCGCCCGCTGCCTGGCCCCAGCTCTCCTCCCTGAGCCATCCTTGCCGGTTGGCTGAATGGCTAGAGGGATCGGGCATTTGCATTCATGGGGAATCTTGACTCTTTCTCCAAGGGATTTGGAGGCCAGGGAAGCAGAGGGCGGGGTGAGTGTGGGTAGGAGAACCTTCGGAACAGGAAGACACTGAGATGGTGCAGGTGGACAAAGGCCATGATGGGGGAGGGACCTGCCCCCCAAGCTGCAGGTGAGGGGACTCCAGGAGACCTTGGGTGTGTGGAGACCCACACAGAGCTCATTCTCATCCTTTCCCTGGGGGTGTGGCCTTGGACCTCCAGCTTGTTGGGCAAGATGTGCCTTCCCTGGGCGTGGCCCTGGGCCACCCCTGTGAGTGCCCCTCATTCCTACACTCTCCACCGAATTTGTGAGCTGTCAGCTCCACCAGGGCTTCTCAGTGGCCATCCCTGCCCAGGCCCTGGAGGCAGACCACCAGTGTCCGAGGAGCACCACCTGTGCCTGCGGAGCTCCCGCAAGAAGGAGGACTGGGGCTCCCCCGCCCTGCGCCCCGCACCCTCCTGTTTTGGAACTCCCTTTCCCTGCAGCATGCCGCGCAGCGGCTCCTGGTAACGTGCACATGGCTGAGCATCATCTACTTCCACAACATCCCTCACTGGAAGGAAACCCACCTCCTATTGGCAGCCCCTCCCCTTTCCCTTCCTTACTCCCCTGGAAGCCATGAGCCTTTCCGACAAGGTCATGTTCACAGCCATCCGCAATTGGGAGGCCTGCTTAACATTTTGTAGGGCCACAATTCAATCCGATGCACACCCCCGAGGAGATCTAACCAAACGGAAGCTTCTAGGATGGGCCCAAGGAGAGCCTGCTGCGCTCTAGAGTAGATGGAGGCTCTCTGAGACACAGAGAAATGCTATCAAATCTGCACTCTAGTCGAGTCGGCGTTTGCTCTGTGTGATGCACCGCCCGCTGGTTGGGTGCCGTGGCATGGATTCTGACTCATCAGGCCATAGTGGACACGAGCAATGGGCTACAAGGACCTCGAAGGACAAAGGCACGAGCCACTGACACGTGCATCAATAGTGGCGCCTTAAGGGCACGGTGCCCAGTGAAAGACAGCGGTCCAAACCTGCCCCGCGGTGTCTCAGAAGTCACCCTGCAAATCTGCCTCCAGGAAGTGCCAGCCTCCAACACTCCACAGAGCATGGGTCCCACTGTGCACGCCCAGCAACGAGGGACAAGGGAAGGGAGCGAGGCAGAGGAAGACCACCTCTACCTACACTGGGTACACAGCTGGGGACCGAAGGTGGACGAGGCCCCCCGTGCAGGACCGTTCCATCATGTCCCATCGGCTGGAGGCCCAGAGACCATGTCCACATTGGCAGGATGGACATGAAGCCAGTGTACGTCTGATGAGTCCACCCTCAGCACATTCCAGGAAAGAACCACAGGGACAGAAGCTATATGGTGGTTGCCAGGGGGCTGGGTGTGGGGAGAGGATTGGATGGAAAAGGGGCAGGAGGTAACTTTGTGGGTGCTGGCACGCCCATCCGCATGTGTCAACACCCACCCGCCTGCACCCTTGAAGCATGTAGATTTTTACTGCGTGCTAATTATACCCCAATAAAGTGGGTATTTTATTACTTTTTAAGATATTTTATTGGGGGTACAGCTCCTATCGCAGTCCAAATGGTGGGTGTCATTTTTAAAGCTGTCATTTGCTGCAGTTCCATCAGGTCTCAGGCACCCATTGGACTCATCAACGCATAGGATGCTGGGTGCTCATTCAGACCCTCCTTTGCCTTAGAGAGGAGCAGACTGGCTTTGGAGATCATGTGACATGGGGGTGGGGTGGAGGTGCTCAGCCTGAGCCCAGAGAAGGCTGAACCTCCTTGCTTACCTGGCTGAGGCTCTGATTCTGCCCCCCATGAGCTTCTGGGCCAAGACCGTCCAGCCAAGGGAGGCCGGGCCCAGGCCCTCCTGAACAAAGAGCCCTGCTAGGCTTCAGCCAAGTCCATTGATCAGAAATGCCTTGGGGAACAGGCCAGCTCCAGGGGTGCTGGGTGAGGACCCTGCCTTTCTCTGTCTCTGCTCCTTCCCTCCGGTTCCCCATCTCTCTGTCTGTCTCTCTCTGCTGGTCTCCCTGCCTGGCTCCATCTCTCTCCTTGCTGCCTCTCTCAGGTCTCTGCTCTGCTGTCTATGTGTCTCTGTCTCTCCTCTTTCTCCTGTCTTTCTCATCTCTGTCCTTTGGTCTCTCCCCTCTCTCCTCTGCAAAACACACACACACACACACACACACACACACACACACACACACACAGAGCTTTCTTGATATCAGTGTATTTGTCACACTTGCTTCCTCTCTGGCTCTGAGAGCTGGAGGAGGGAAAGCTGATGGGGGAGGGTATTGAATGTGTGGGTGTGCTGTGGAAACCACTTGGGGAGCCATCAGGAGTGGCCAGGCCCCCTCCCACGATAGAGAGGTGGAGTTTTCATTGATCCTACCCCTTCGTGCCCCTCAGCCCCTCTCTCCCCAACTCTCAGAGTCCCTCAGGAAGCTGTCTGCAGCTCATCTGGATCAAGATGCTAGTGATTCTCTCCCCACTTTATCGTCTCCCCAAGCTCATGCCTCTGCGCTCTGTCCTCCACTGAGGAGCTGCCCTGACTCTCAGCTGCAGATGCAGGGGGCCCAAGTTGCGTGAAGTTAAGGCCAAGCTGTGTGTCCCTCCATAGGGGCTGCAGTGCTGTTGGCAGAGGCGACCCCAACTCCACCCCAAACCCAGGGCCCCCGAGGGGCCCCCGAGGGGCCCCCGAGGGGCTGGCCAGGGTCTTCCTGGGCACCTTTTCCTGGGATGGTGCTGGGATCCTGAGCACCGAGGGGGTCTTGACCTTCCCACACCTTCTTTTCCATGAGCCTGTGTTACCTACGTGGAAGTGGGCTGTGAACCCCTGGCCAGGCCCATCCTCCCACCTCTTTGAATCAGAAGAGGAGGAAGGAGAAGGAGGAGGAGGAGGAGGAGAGCCCCTTATAATGGCCACTGGCCCCACCTGCATGAAGAAGCCTCCATTTCTTTTCAGCCATGGCCCGGGTGCTACAGGTGTTGTTAGGTGCCCGGGAGCTGGTTCCGACCCACAGGGACCCCGCGCACAACAGAAGGAAGCCCGGCCCAGCCCTGCGCCAGCTTCGCTAGGCCTGAGCTCAGTGCTGCAGCCGCTGTGTCCACCATCTTGTCAAGGGTCTTCCTCTCTCTGCTGCCCTCGACTCTACCAGCGTGATGATCTTCTCCAGGGGCTGGGTCTTCCGATGATAGCGTGTCCCCCGTGCATGAGATGACGTCTGGCCAGCAGCATCTTTCCGGCCGTGCTTCTTCCAAGACAGATGTGTCTGTCCTTTTGGCAGTCCGTGGTACTTTCGATCTTCTTCACCAGCGCGGTAATTCAAACGCGTTGATTCTTCTTGGGTCTTCCTTCCACAGCGTCCAGCTCTCACATGCGTATGAGGCCGTCAACAACACCATGGCTTGGGTCAGGTGCACCTTAGTCCCCAAAGTGCCATCAACACTTGAACGAGGTCTTGTGCAGCAGATTTACCCAATGCCAGGCATCCTTTGAGCCTCTGACTGCTGCTTCCAGGAGTATCGGTTGTGGATGACATTGGTGACAGTGCCAATCTTTTCTCTGTTTATCATGATGTCATCCATTGGTCCAGCGGTGAGGATTTCTGTTTTCTTTCTATTAGGTTGTAAGTCGGATGGGAGGCCGCACTCCTTGAGCTCTATCAGCAAGTGCCTCTAGTCCTCACTCTGAGCAAGCAAGGCCGGTCATGTGCGTGCGCATCCCAGGCTGCTGATAAGCCTTCCTCCCAAACCCACAGGCATCGAGTGCAGTCTGACTCAGAGCGACCGTAAGCAACAGAACAGAGCTGCCTTGCAGGGTTCCCAAGACTGTGAACCTCATGGAAGCAGATAGTCTCATTCTTCTTCCACGGACCAGGTGGTGGGTTCGAACCAACAACTTTTTGGTTCGCAGCCCAACACCTATTCCACGGAACCACCAGGGCACTAACTGGAGACCCAGAGTTACGTGGCAGAGCTGGGGCTGGGCTCCCAGGCTCCTGCTCCAATCCCAAGTCCCTACAAAGACCGGTTGGTCATAGCGGCCATCATGACTGGTAACTCCATCTGCCGAGCCAGGGGATAGACTTTCCTTGGCGGGTCTCCTGGCCCAAGACCCGGTGACAGAGGTCCTTGTCAGGAACGAAGGACAACAAAACCAGGTACCACGGAGCCAGTCCCGACTCCTGGTGGCCCCACATCTGTTGACACGGAACTGTGCCCCATAGGCTGGCCGTGGTGATTTGGGGAAGTCAATCACCAGGCCTTTCTTCCGAGGCACCTCAGGGAGGGACTCGAGCCCCCAATCCTTTCAGTTAGCATCTGACTGTGTTCACTTGTCTCATCACTGGGCTCATGATGGCCACTGAGCAGCCCCCGTCCCCCTCTTCCTCCCAGGGACTTGATCCTCAGCCAAGAGCTGGTCTCCATTTCCCATGCGAGGAGCCCCTGCTGGCACAGCAGGTGACCAGAAGGTTGGCAGATCAAATTCCTCCAGCAGCTCTTGGCAGAGGGGTCAATACTTCTGTGAGAGTGATACCCCAAGACACCCTGGGAAACAGTCCTACTCTGTCACATGGGGTCACTGATGACACCCAACTACAATGCCCCGCTCCGCCCCCCCACACCCATGCACACACCACACCTGTCCAGGCTTTATCTCTCTGTCGGTAGAGTGGAGCGTTCACCCCACCCAGCGGTCACACTTGTTCCACAAAGTCCCCAGTGACATCCCAAGTACCAAACCCAATGGGGCCAACTGGCTGGGTTTGAACAAGCAGCCTTTCTGTCCGCGGTTCTGTGTGCGGCGGAAAGCAGCTCTGTCTGGCCGGGCTCGCCCACCTCGACCTCTCTGGGCACGGGACGTGCTGACCTGACTTCTCCTGCATCCCCTCCTCTGGTCCTCCTTCCTCTTCATTCCTGCAGGATGCTCCGATGTCTTCTCTCCCTCAGGCCCCTTCATCCTGGCCACTCCCCTCTCATGGACTTCTCTCTCTTTGGCCCATGCTCTCTCCCTACCACCCACCACCCAACCAAACCACCACCCACCACCTCACCAACCCAACAACCACCCCATCACTTCACCAACCCAGGGAAGGCCTTTGCTGTGGGTTGAACTGTGCTGCCCCCCACCCCCTTTCATCCCCCCTCTTAACTTTAACCCCGCCTGTGACTGTGACCTTGTTTGGAAACAGGAGCTGGTCGGTGTCCACTGTTAATGTGAGGGATGCTGGGGTCAAGTGGGCCCCAAGTCCATCTGAGTGTGTCCTTAAAGAAGAGACACAGACAGATGGACAGACAGGCAGGCAGAGGATGGACCTAGGCTGCAGACACAAGCCCAGGGCCGCCTCGGGCCACCAGAGCTGGGGTCAGTCTTTGGAGACAGTGTGTCCTGCTGAGGCTCTGAATTCAGGTCTCTGGTCTCTGAGCTGAGTGGCAGCGAATGTCTGGTCCGCAACAGCTTCTGGCTTCTGGTGTTTGGTTACACAGCTGGAGGTTACCCACACATCACCTGCCTGACCCCAAGCTACACTGAGAGCCTGGTGCGTGCTCACCCTTCCCCAAGACCGCCTGCTCCAGGCCTCCAAAGACCACAAAGCATCTTCCCCCAACCTCAGTCCCCTCCTATGGCCCTACCTCCATGAACACCGCTGCCTCCGCCTTCCGGACTGCCTCTCTCACCAGATCCCACAGAGGATCCTCAGAGGGACCCCACAAAGAGCCATAGAGGGGACCCCCAGCAGACATCAAACCGGTTTCCTGCAATAGGTTCCCAATTCCAGATCCCACCTTGGAGCCCCCAGCACCCCCCAGCACCCCCACACCATCCCCCATCCCCACCCCCCATAGCAGGTCTCAGGTGATAGAAAACAGTACCCAAGTCACAGGAAGGCCTGGGGCCGGTGTCTGCAGCCCTTTTGGGAGGAGAGCAGGAAGCTGTGGTTTAAGACCTCTCATCTCTCCTTCCAGATGTTCCCTGGGAACCGCAGGCTGCAGGAGGGAGGGCAGTCCCGGCCTCCTGGAGCCCAGAGGACAGGCTGCAGTGCGAGCCCCCTCCGCAGGGCCGTGGGATGCAAGCCAAACTCAGCAGTGGAGGCAGGAAACCACTCTGGCCACAGCTTGACCTGAGCAAGGGAATGATAGGGACCCCCTCCCTGCCTTGGCCCGGCCTCCTGGGGGCCAAGGGGAAGTTCCTTGGCCCCATTTCGTCCTCCATGGGGCTCGGTTTTCATCTTTAGTTTTTAGAGCAGTGTTCAGTTTTACGGGAATATTGTGCCCCTCTGCCTTCACTGGGCCTTCACTGCACCGCTGGTCCCCCACAGCCCAGGGTCCTGAGACATCCACCTGGGGGCCTCTTCTCGCCCTGTTGGCCAGGAAAGAGCTGGCCCGTTTCTAGGACCCTCCATCCTTTGGGAGCAGCCAGTCAACAGGACCCCAGGGAAGGAGACCTTTTCAGGATCTATTGGCAATGAAGAACTCCAGAGAGCAACTTACCTGGAGGAGCAGAGGGGCAGGGGTGGGGGCGGGCAGCCAGCCAGGGCCTGGGGCCTTCTATCTCGGCTGTCTTTCGCCCTTTTTAGATCCACCAGCACACACAGTTAGTGGTTTTTCCCACCAAGTGATGCTCTGCGGGGTGGAGAGGCCTTAGTGATGTTCGTGAGGAGTGTGGAGCAGGCTGTGGACGAACAGCCCCCCCCCCCACCAAGCCTGAGAGGAAGAAGCGCAGCCAGGTGCTCGCTGGGTGTGCAGCTGGGGGCCTCCTTGGGCTTGCTTGCTTTGGGACACGCCACAGGAGAGACAGACGTGCAGAAGCACAAGAAGGTTGGCCAAGTGGCAGCTCTGTTGCTGGTGGGGCCTCACAGCAGCCCCGGGCGACAGAGCAGAGCTGCCCATGGGGTTCCCAAGGCTGCACGTCTTCATGGGAGCAGACAGGTCGTCTTTTCCCTCTGAGCACCTGCCTGTTTCACACATGAGCTTTGTTCCTCCTCATGGCTGAATTCGATCCCCCTGCCTGAAGGGACCGTCTTTGATGTATCCATGCGTCGATCAATGGATCCGGCCGCGGCGGTCTCCCCTCTTTTGGCTGCTCCCCTCTTTGGGTGCTCCCGTGAATGCTGGTGTCCAGGTATTTGTTGGAAGGACTGCCTCCCACTCCGAGGGTGGGATTGCCGGGTGCTGTGGAAACTCCCTGTGTGGCTTTTTTGAAAGATGGAGATCCATCCTACTCTTCAGTCAAACACGAGCAGGATCCTGGACCCAAATCGTCAGTAGGCAGTCAGCTGAGTGAGATTCTGGGGATATTGATCTTTTACAGCAGTGGTTCTCAACCTTCCTCGTGCCGTGACCCTTTCATAGTTCCTCATGTGGTGGTGAACCCCCGACCATAAAGTTATTTCCGCTGCTACTGCATCACTGTCATTTTGCTACTGTTAGGAATCAGGGGATCCCTGTGGAAGAGTCTTTTGACCCCCTAAAGGGGTCGCGACCCACAGGTTGAGAACCGCTGGTTTACAGCATCTGAAAACCGAGGCTGTTTTTCATCGGTTGGAGCAACGATCAGCGAGCTGCCAAGTGGACGGTTTGAATCCCCCACCTCTCCGAGAGAGGCCAACGAGGCAGTCTGCCTCTGAAGCCATCACAGCCTGAGGACCCTGGGCAGTTTAGCCCATCCCATAGGGATGCTGTGGGTCAGGCTCTACTCGGTGGCTTGTCTGTGGTGTCGGGACCTGCCTGTGCATTAATGGCACCAAGCTGGGCCTGGGAATCTGTGTTTCTGTTTGTTTGCTATTCTTCACCAGGAGATGTTACTGCTTTTATGATGGGGAAGAAGCAAATTTGAATATTGAATGTGGTCCAATAAGATGAGAAGCCAAGGGTATAAGAGGCACTAGAGGAGTTGAAACTTCTTTCATTCTTCATAGGTTGTTTTATCCATCCACCCACCCATCCACCCACCCATCCATCCATCGACCCACCCACCTGGATCAATAATGGGCTCAGACACAGGAAAAATGGTGAGGGTGGCACAGGGCAGGGCAGTGTTTCATTCTGTTGTGCTCAAAGGTTGTGATGAGTTAGAACTAACTCCAGTACCCAGCAACATCTCTATCTATCTATCTATCTATCTATCTATCTATCTATCTATCTATCTATCTACCTACCTACCTATCTACATGCCATCTATTTATCTACCTACCTACCATCTCACCACCTATCATCTACATCTACTTACAGATCTATCTATCATCTATCTTCTATCTCTATTATTGGTGAAAGTGTGCACAACACCACACCACATCTACCATTTCTACAAGACCTTCCAGTGACGTGGGTGGGCCACGTTCTCCAAGGTGTGCCATGTTTATTGACAGACGTCTCACCATCACCACCGCCAGTCCCCGGCCCTCGAAGCACCTCATCTAGCTTTGGCTTTGTGAGAGTCTGTACTTGAGAAGCTCCGGCGGACGAGGGTGTGGGTTAGGGCCCTCTGTGTCTCCTCATGGCCAGTGGGGGTGAGGGTGGGGGTGGACGAGGGTGTGGGTTAGGGCCCTCTGTGTCTCCTCATGGCCAGTGGGGGTGAGGGTGGAGGTGGGTGAGGGTGTGGGTTAGGGCCCTCTGTGTCTCCTCACCTGGGTGGGGGTAGGGGTGAGGGTTAGGATTAGGATGTTCTGTGGCCCCTCATGCCCAGGTGTAGGTGGGGATGTGGTGGGAGTGAAGGAGTGGGTAGAGGTGGTTACAACCATCTGTTGTGGCCTCTCATGCCCAGGTTAGGGTGAGGGAGGGTGGGAGTGGGGTGAGTGTTCGGATCTTCTGTGTCCCCTCACTCCCAGAGTAGGGCTGGGGCCAAGGGTTAAGACACTTTGTGTCTCTTCATGCCTGGGTGGGGTTGCAGATGTGGATGTGGGTAGAGGTATGGGTGGGGATGCGGGTGTGGGTGTGGGTGCAGGTGTGAATGGGAGTGCAGGTATGGGTGGGGGTGCAGGTGGGGGTGGGCTGAGGGTTAGGACCCTCACGGCTCCTCTTGCATGACCATCCCTTCAGACCTTGAGAAGACAGAGCAAGATCCCATTTCAGGTTGGGGGGGCTGCTCAGGGAAGGTAAAGGCCAGGTGTCCCCAGGATGGCTGGAGGATTACACTGAGTATGTGAAGTAAGAGGTGCAGCCCCCTCAGAATTACCTACCCCCTGAGGGACATGGGGGCTCCAAGACCCCTCCCTGCAGCTCCCATCCCCCAACCCCCAGGGCCCCCAATTCTGGCAGTTGAGGTGCAAAGGACAGAGATTTTTCTGGGGAGGAGGCTGATGCCCTCTGAGTCTGGTGCCTCTCCCTCCAAGGTCTGAGAGGACTGGGGCCTGTCGCTTCCTGGCAGCTTGATGGAGGCTGGTGGCTGGGCGTCTGGGAGCTGAGCTTCAGAGTGACGTGCAGGCTGCACTTTCCTGTCCCCCGACAGCCCCTCGCCAGCTGCTGCCACTTCAAGAGCGGTTCCTGCCAGTCTCCCTGTTTATTTAAAGTGATTCTCCTGCTGCCCCACCCCCCAGCAAGGCATCATCGTCGTCACCTGTGCCTGCTTCATGCAGGCCTTAAGGAGCTCCCACTGCCCCTCTGAGCACACAGATAGACACACAGACACACAGATAAACACAGAGGCAGACACACAGACAGATGAACATATATACAGGCAGACACACAGACAGACACACATAGATACACAGATAAACACATAGGCAGACACACACATAGACACACAGACAGACAGATAAACACACAGGTAAACACAGGACAGACACAGGCACACAGATGAACACACAGGCACAAAGATACACAGTCACACAGGTACACAGACTCAGAGACAGACATTCACACTCACCTAGACATAGATGTGTTCACACAAGCACATGTGCACACGCACATGCATACACACATGTGGACCTACATTTGTGGAGGAAAACATGGACCAGGGCCTGGCTTGGGAGCTCCGGGCCCTGGAGCACTCCCACCGGAGGGGCCACAGAAGTTGCCAGAGGTGGGGTGGGGTGTGGTGGGGTGGGGGTGTTGTGACTGGGCGGAACCGAGGGTGCTGCTTCATCTGTGGTCCCGCCAGTGCTGAACCACCAGAAGCTGGAGGGGCCCTCAGGGGCCAGGACCCTCAGATCCCTGAGGAGGGTGAGCTGGCAGTGGGTCCTGGGCCCAGCTCTGGTATGAGACCAGCCTTGCCGTGACCTGGGGGCGTGGCCGTGCCCCGGACCCCCCTACCCCCACCCCGCAGCTGGCCCGACCTTCCCTCGGCTTCCCAGTGTGTGGGCAGCACTGGTCTTATCTTCAGGTGGGGGAGCGGGTCAGCCCCCAGTGTAGGATGTGTGGGCGCCCCTCGGCAGGGGACGGGAGGCTTTGGCGTTCTCTGACCATTGGCCTCCTCCTGGGGCCCCAGGCTGAGAGTGTGAGCATGTGCACATGTGTGAGTGCGTGTGAGAGTGTGCAAGCACGTGGGGGCACATGTATGTGTGTGGGCATTCTGTGCGTAAGCCTGCGAAAGGCAAGTGGGCATGGCTGTGTGCCTATGTGTGGTGGCTCTCAGCTGTGGGGTCCTGGCAGACTCAGCTGCAGAGCCACCCCACTATAAATAGACACAGCTGCAGGAGCTGCAGGAGAGCTTTGCCCCAGTTGGCCACTCTGACCCCGGGCTTGGAGGGGAGGAGGGGTCTTGCTCTGAGGAGTCCCCAGCTCCACCACTGCCTTTCTTCAGAGGACCCCCAGTCCCTCCCTCTTCCTCCCAAGGCCCTCCTCCTCTCAGGGGTTTTACTGTGCTCTGACAGGGCTGGGCTGAGGTCCACTGGGTTCCCTCAGTTCCCCACTTGGCCCCCATCCTTGTCTCCAGACACTACCAACTCAGGCCGTCTGGGCAGCTGCCCACCTAGTCTGGCTGACTCCAGCTGCCCGGTGGTGTCAAGCTGTCTAGAAATGTTAACTGGTGTCCAGGACAGCGCTCTGCTAGCCTTTTTTTTTCTTCAAATAATTTTATTGGGGACTCAGACAACTCTTACCACAATCCATCCATCCATCCATCCATCCACCCATCCACTCACTCACTCGCCCACCTATCCATGTATCCACCCATCCACCCACCCATCCACTCACTCACTCGCCCACCTATCCATGTATCCACCCATCCATCCATCCACCTATCCACTCACTCACTCGCCCACCTATCCATGTATCCACCCATCCATCCATCCACCTATCCACTCACTCACTCGCCCACCTATCCATGTATCCACCCATTCACCCACACATCCACTCACTCACTCGCCCACCTATCCATGTACCCACCCATTCACCCACACATCCACTCACTTACCCTTCATCCTTCTGTCCACTCACCCATGCATTCTCTTTCCCATTTATTCACCCATTCAGCTGCCCCTCACTCTGTCTGTTGTCTGTCATTGCTTTCTCTCTTTGAGGGACACTGGCCATCACCCAGTTCGGAGAGAGTGGCATTGAGGTGGCAGTACTGGTTGCCACAGGAGCCCAGAGTAGGGGTCTCTTCCGGAATGTTCATCCCCAGCTCCCACACAGCCTGGCAGGACTGGACTCCCTGACCCCCTAGTGTGCACCTATGGCCAGGGGATTCGTGGAGATGGAGCTTAGACATCAATTGCGAGTGCAGGGGGCAGCAGGTCACAAAGTGGCACGCGGATGAGGGGCACCCCTTTCAGGAGCCCCACTTCACAGCAAAGGGCATGGAGAGCCCGGCGAGCAGGTGGCTTGCTGTGACCTTGGCCTGGGCCAGCCTTGTTTTGCACCATTAAGCTGTGTGGCTGTGGACAAGATGCTGAATCCCTCTGACGGCATCTCCTTTGCCCTCAAGGCAGGGGTTACCACTGGAGGGGCTGTGGGCCCAGTTTGAGGACCGTGAGTTGATGGCCCCACCCTCTGAGGACCTCGCCCCTTGCTTGGACTTTGATCTTCAGAATTCATTGCTGGAGAAAGTGCATGATGATGACGAAAGGCTACTTTGAATTCCATTGTGGCTTAAAACCGGTTTCTAGTGCAACCGTATCTACATGCGTTTAAAAATCAGCCCCAGTGTGGGCTTTATTGTAGTCATTCTTACTGCGTGTGGATCGCGGTATGACTCCCGGGGATCCCTCCCTGACCACACTGCACAGCGGTGGTGTGAGTGTGAAGGGCAAGGGTCATAGCTGCGGCTCTCTCGGGTCAGGGTTTAGGACCTGGTTGGGTGGGTGGATGGGTGGACGGATGGCTGGTGTAAGGATGAATGTATGGATGCCTGGATGGACAGATGGAGGGATGGATGAATCTAAGGATGGATGGGTATATGGATGCATGGCATATGAATAGATTGATGGGTAGATGATGACTGGATGGACAGATGGATGGATGGATGGATCTAAGGAAGGATGGGTATATGGATACATGGGGTATGAATGAATAGTGTATGAATGGATTGATGGGCAGATGGTGACTGGATGGATGGCTGAGCCAGCTGCTCCTTCTGTGTGGGCACCTGTTAGGGGTTCAGTGTGCAGCACAGAGAGGAAGAACCCCACCTCTTCATTTATGCGGCGTTCCCGAGAGTGGGTAAAGGAGTAGGGCATCAAGTCTGGCCAGTCCTCTCTTTTTCACCACCCAACCTCACCACGTGGCTAGCGTGGGCTTCCTCATAGCATGGCGACCTCGGAGTGGTTGAACCTTTATCAGTCAGCTGGCACCCCACAGATCCAGGGCCGTAAAACACCTGGGCAGTCTCGGCGGCTTAACCAGCAGAGTGTGGCAAAGGGATGCCTGGGGGGTTGTGTGACTGGGCACAGAAAGCCACGCAACTCAGCTTGGCTCCATTCCATGGAGGATGATTGTTGTCACCTGTCCATGGGAGGAGAGTGTCGGAGAACTGGCCATGTCCACTGACTGCCCCGGCAGCTGGGCATCCAGAGCTGGATGGGTCTGAGTCCCGTGGACCTTAAATTCTACACTTGATGTGAAATGCCCTCCCGCTTACATGCCAGCCCACTGAAATGCTTCGTCTCCGTGTTGGGTGGTCACACAGGGGTTAAAGCCACATTTACAAGCTAGTGGTGCTAAGATGTCACCTGCATCTGTGTGAGTTGAGGACCCTGGGCTCGGCCAGAGCAGGTGCTGGGCCCTGCCTCTCCGGATGCTCACCCTGGCTCTGTCTGTCTGGGCCGTCATCTTGGCGCCATCTCCATGTCCTGCCTGGCACTTCTCTAGACCTGCCCCTGTGCTCTGCACAGTTGGGCTGCTTGAATTCAGCGGGGCGGGGCGGGGCGGGGCGGGGCGGGGCGGGCTTAGGAAGACAGCTCCCTCGTCCCATCGCCAATTCTTCCTCTTGCTTCAGACACATGCTCACAGGCAGGCAGGCAGGCAGGGTGGGAGGCTTCACATCCCCACCCACGCTCTGTGGCTTCATGATCTCAGGGGGTCAGACTGCTCCGGGCCGAACTCTCCTTGTCTTTGGTGGCTGTCACCTGGGCCAGCTCTCCAGAAGGGCCGGCTTGGATGTGGGGCAAATTCTCTTCTCAGAAGGTGGCTCTCCCGTGACGAGAGGGCTGTCAGCAGATTCAGGGGGCCTTCCGCTTTTCAGCCCAATTCACCTGGGACTCTCACTCTCTGCTTTTCCAAGGGGGTGGCCTGCATCCCAGTGTCTCCAGCGTGGAGAGCCTGCCAAGACCTCCGCTGACACGTGCCTGAGCCTCTCTCCCACTAGGTCGTTCTATCTGATGATGAGCCTAGTCTCCTTGAACACTCTGAGTTCTGCCCCACCTTTTTCTCCGCCCTCCTCGACTCCTTCTGATGGGATCTTTCCAGAGATGTTGGTCGTGATAGTCGGGCACCATCTGGTTCTTGTGGTCTCCGGTGGTGGCAGCCGACGTCCCCTGGATGAGCAGAGGTTGGTTTAGCTAACCACCCCCAGGGATATTTTCATTAACAAGAACAAATTGCTGCTGAAAAATTGCCCTCAATTTTTATAGACAGACATTTTGGCATCACCCCCTCTAACTGTCCTCTGACAGTCTGCACCCCTGCACCCCGCTAGTGCACTGCCCCGTGAGCTGAGAAGGGGAGCCCAGAGCAGGGAGGAGGAGGGCCTTCGATGTGGGGTATGCAAGCACCTGGAGCTGCTTAAGCCACCACACTGTGCTCCCCTCAGCCTTTCAGACCCCACACGTCCTCCCCTGGTCCCACGCAGCATGCCTGCCTCAGAGTGGCTGCGACTGGGGCCACCAACTGGGTGGATCTTGTAGAACCTTCTTCTGTGATGACATCCTGCTCCCCAGATGCCTGTGGCAGGGGGTGGGGTGCTGTGGCCTCAGCTAGGCTCCAGCTCCGCCTATTCCCACCCCACGCTTCAGTGGCAACCTCTCTTGCCAGGCCTGGAGGTTGCTGAGATTTCACTGAGGGAGCCCAGCCCTGACTCGCCAAGCACCCCACCCACCCACCCACCCACAGTGGCCTTCACACTTTGACCTTGGCTTCCTCCTCTTGTTCCCCTCACACCAGGCCCTCTCACAGGGCATGGCTGTGTCCTGCCTCATCCTGGAAGCCCTCAAGGTCAGGGGAAGGGTGCCGGCCAGGCCATCGGCCACTGCCAATTCTTTTGCGGTGCCCTGGTGGAGGTAGGCAGCTTATCCGGTACACTAGCTACCACAGTCATATGGCAGGAATGGTGGGCATATCCCTGGACACCCCCTGCCCTTCTGCCTTGTCCACAGGTCCCTGCAGCCCCCAAGAAGTAGACAGCCAGAGAACTCTGACCTATGGGAGCACCCAACTTCTCTGCCTTCCCTGCTGCTCCGTCAGGGCTCTGCAGACAGGAGGGCCAGGAGTCACCCCTCCATGCCTGGCACCCCTACCCTCCAGTGGCTGATGGCTCTGATGACTTTGAGTAAAATGCAGTTAGCACCTCTGCCCACCGTCTCCTGGGGACTGTGAACCGAACCCCCCTACTGCAGGAGCAGGAGGGAGGTGGGGCTTTGACCTCCCCACTTCTGAGTGGCTGTGAGGTGGGATGGGCAGGAGCTGTGGGGTTGCTGGGGAGAGGAGGAGGAGGAGAGCTGGAGAGTCACCCAATGGCAGAAAGGGGTGACCTGCATGGGTGCTCGGCCCTGTGCATCTCGTGGGGGCCATTGGCAGTGGCGTGGAAGCAAAATAGCAACTAGCCCTCAACTGGGTCTGGCTAGCAGACGGCCACGGGGGCCATGGCAGCGGGATGGGGAGTGCGGAGGGCTGGCTGCACGGGGAGGGGCGGGTGGCAGGCCGCCTGGGGCAGCAGACAGAGGGTGGAGGGGAAGGGGAGCCGGGATGTGCCGGCTTTCTGGTCGAAGGGCAGTTCTGCTGTCCTCTGAGCTGTGTGATCCAAGGCCCAGGTTCACAGAAGTTGAAGTTTATACTGTAAAATGAACCCTTCAGAGGCATCTAGAATTTTCATGGGTTATGGCAGCTGCAGGAAACACCAGGTCACTCTCCCACCCGCTGAGCACCCTGGGGGCAGAGCAAGCTGCAGGCCCAGGGGTGAGGACCTGGGATGCCCCTTGAGAAGCCCCGGCAGACAACGGACCTGCCACTAGGAGCCTTTAGTCACCGGGCTGGTGATTCAAACCCATGGAGGCAAAAGGCTTGGCACTCAGCGCCTGTAAAGACGCCAGCCAAGAAGCCTCTAGCATGCTCAGCTCTCCCCGATGAGTCCCTGAAGCCATGGATTGAACACTGGTCCAAAGCTACAGCTGGAGAGCACCAACTGCGGAGTCTGAGGCTGGAGCATCGGCTACAAGGCCCGGTTGGCAGCCCTACAGGGTGTCTCTCAACCCCAAGATGCTCCAGTTACACCCCAGCTCTCCTCAATCTCCTGCAGCCACTGGCGTCAGTTTCTCACACAAAATAGGGATTCCTGGGCTGTTTGTTGGGGAGCCTTGGTGGTGTAGTGGTTACTTGTTGGGCTGCTAGCCACAAGGTCAGCAGTTCAAAACCAGCAACAGCTCCTTATGAGAAAGAAGAGGCTTTCTATTCCCATAAAGAGTCACAGTCTTGGGAACCCATAGGATCAGTTCTATCCTGTCCTGTAGGGTCGCCGTGAGTCAGAATCCACAGGATGGCGGTGAGTTTAGTTCTGTTTAGTGGTGGGCTGCACTGGCTGTAAGGGAGCAGGAGGCCTGGGCTCCGGGGAGGAAGCTGGCCTGGGCCCTAAGAGCACAGGGAGGTGGTGGGGTTACCCTCTCCATTCCCTTCAGTGTGACCTAGGGCCCGGGGGTTTAGGATCTGTGTGATCAATGAGATGTCTGTCCCACCAGCACATAGGGGCATGCAGCTCTGATGAAGGACTAGGACAGCCCAGGAAGAGGCCCGTGGCGATTCGGGGTTATGACTATTGACTACAAATGTCACCAGAATTCCTGCTGGGTGACTCACGGGCCAGAGACTTTGAGAGTTTTCCAGCCAAATAAGGCTCGGCTAGAGCTTTTGGTCAAAGTCAGGGCCCTTCAGGACTGGGTCTGAAGACATCACTTGCTGAGCCTGCCCCTCTGCCATCTCATGCGGGAGGACAGAAGCCACAGCTGGTCCCCTCCGTGACTGAGGGCAGACCTGCAGCTGCCCTCACTGTCGGACAAGTGACTGAGAATGGTGAGCCCCTGGGGCCATGACGCTCTCATTCTAGGGATCCCAAGTAGAGGTCTTCCTGGTCAGCACTTGAGGGGCCCCTCCTCCAAGTCCCTGGCTGCCCAGTGGTGTCACAGCAGAGTCCAGACCCTGAGCATCTAAACCTCTTCCCTCCAAGAGCTCAAGTTTCTTCTTGGCCAGCACCTGCCAGTCACATCTTAGTTGAACTGTAGGTGAGAGAGGAAAATGGAACAGGAGGAGGAGGAGAATGAGCAGGTGGAGGATGAGGAAGAGGAGGAGGAGGAGGTGGTGGTGGTAGAGGAGGAGGGAGAGAAGAAAAAGGAGGAGGAGGAGAAAATGACCTAATACTGACCTGATACAGGAAATCTTGGCACTACCGTGTTCACCTTAATCGGCTCCTATCCAGAGAGGGCTGGCAATACTGTATTCACACTTAAGTCGCTCTGCTGTTATAAGTTGCTCTGTTGTTCAGAGAGCTGAGCCCACTGCCGAGGAGAGTGGCAAATCATAACCAGAGGGACAGCTCCTACCTGGACACCATGGAGGAATCTGGGGAGGGGGCCCAGTTTCCCCGGTCTTGCTGAGTGTGGGGGCCACCCTGTAGCTCTTCGGGAGCTGGGCAATTCCACTGGGAATTCCATTCATTCCTAAAGCCTTCCTCAACTCCATTCTCCTTTTTGGCTAATACTTTCAGTGCACCCCGAGCCTCTTCCGAGCCTCTTCCCTCGGCACCAGCAGTCCTTGCTCACACGCTACCTCCTGATGTGATGCATTACTTGGCTCCCAATTGTAGCAAAGACACCCAGAAATGGGACAAACCAGAGGCTGTGAAAACCCGGGCAGCAGGCATGATGACAAGCGGGTGCTTGGGTCTCGCACCAATGAAACCACATGGCTCAGAGCGTGCTTGCCTTGGGTACCGATGACAGGCCTGGCCAGAGCACCTTAAACCCCCAAGCCCAGCCCACTGCCGTGGGGTCTTCCAACTCAGGCCGAGCTTGTGGGACAGCGAGAAGCGCCCCTGTGGGTTTCCCATGCTACACGCCTTCACTGAAGTAGAAAGCCTCGTTTTTCGCCCTCAGAGCGACTGGTGCTTTCCGGCCACTGACCCTGCGGTCACTGCCCATTGAGCCACCACGAGGCACCCAGGATCCTTTGTTCACACCCATTATGAAAAATGACCCACGGCAGTTGAAACACTACACCAGGTCTTATAGACATCCCTCCTGATGGCATCCCCTGGGGTACCTGGGCAGCACCCCTGCATCCCTCTAGGGACGTCACCAGGGAGGTGGCAGACGGAGGACCTGGCCCCCAGCTCTGCTCCCCTCGGCTTCATTGCACTCCATCAGGGCTGAGGCTGGGCCCACCCTAAGGGCCCCCCACAGGGCAGGCTCATGAAACCTGACCACCGGGTGCTGACCTGGGGTGGACTTCTCTGGGAAGGTCCCACAAGCAAGCTCAGCTCCGCCACCTTCTGCCCTCCCTCCCATGCCCAGCCCCGAACTTGAATGAGTGCGCAGTGGGCACTGCAGCCTGTCTGATGAGTGGGCGCACTCCATTAGCTTATCCCCAAGTCAGACGATAGGCTGCCTGCCATGCCCACGGAGTCTTAGCCTTGTGCTTGAGCCACAGTGGGCATCTGGTGCTTGGATACCTCCAGTGACGGGGAGCTCAGCATCCGTTGATGGCAGCCAGCACCGTCTCAAAGCAGCCAGGGACCACTGGTAAAGCCTGCATTTCCAGTGCCTGCGCTTGCTTCCCTTGAACTTCGCTGCCTGGGGCCCACCTCTGGCCTGTTTCCTTGTGAGCAGCACCCCCTCCCACCCCGCTCCCCGCAACCATCAGGTTGATTCCGACTCAGAGCAACCTGGTAGGACAGACTCGAACCGCTCCAGGGGGCTTTGGAGATTAAATCTTTAGAGGAACAGAGAGCCACACCTTTCGCCTGTGGGTTTGAAGCACACACTTAGCGCGGCATGCCGCCAGGGCCTTTTGAAGATCCTGAAGGCACGTGTTGCCTCTCTGTGAAACCTGGCAGCTCCTGTCCTAATCCTTTCCCAGGGGACTTGGTTCCAAGCTCCGTTACCCTCCAAGTTGTTTTCTAAGCACCCGAGCTCGCCGATTCTCTGGCCAGGCCGGGGTGCAGGAGCACACTGCCACCCCGCCCTGCTGGGGCAGTCTCGGCCGAGGGAGCCCCCCGAGGCTGCGTCCAAGCCCACAGGCGGCCACCCTAGGCTGTTTGACTGCGGGCTCGACGCTTAAAGCAGAACACAAACAGGACGGGAAAGCAACCCGCTTCCCCACTGAGAGCTCCACACCTAACGGGGCTGGAAACGGCAGAGCCTGGTGTGCGCTGGGACAGAGAGAGGGGAGACTGAGGTGGCCTCCCTCCCATCTTCTCTCGGGCTCTCTCAGACCCTGATGTGACCACCTAAACCTACTCCCTGCTGTCGGGTCCCATAGGATGGGTCTGGAGTGCCTGAGTGCCTGCCCGCCCAGGGGAAGGGCGGTGGTTCAAACCCACCAGCTGCTTGGCGGGAGAAAGAGGAGGCTGCCTGCTTCTGTGAAGACGACTGCCTTGGAAATCCTATGGGGCAGTTCACTCCATCCTATCTGGTTGCCACGAGACAGAGCCAACTCCATGGTAACAGGTTTAATCTTGACCTCCCTTGATGGTGGACGCAAGCCTGGGGAGGGGTGGGGGCAGGCTGGGCTCTGCAGGGGCCACAAGCTGGCTGGGGGGGGTCTTCCCAGGAGGGGACAGAGAGGACCCCCCTTCCAGGACAGCTCCTCTGCCTCCTCACCCGGCCCCATGAGTCAGCAGAAGCCGGAAAGGGAGCGTGCTGTTCTGCAGCCCAGAGGACATCATGGCCAGTGCCCTGCTGGCTGGACACCCAGGAGCTGAGCTTTCTCCAAGGACAAGAGTTCAAAGGGCCTCCAGCTCCCAGACAAGCCCAGGGTCCTTTGAGGAGGGGCCTCAACTCCAGGGCCTCGGGGGGCTATGGAAACACTCTGACCAGTGCTCAACATTGGAGCTCCCAGCCGTGTGTCCAGAAGAGGTGGCCAGGACTCTCCTGGTGGGGCTGGAGGTGGAGTCTCGGGGAGGTCCCTGGGCCTGTGACTGTGTCCTGGGGGGGTCCTCTAACCCCATCCCCTCCCTCAGAACCATCCTGACCATCTCGATTCATTTCTTGCCTCTGAGTCTTAGTGGTGGGGGACACAGGAGCGGGAGGACCCTTCACCCAACCCCAGAGGAGAGCTGCGGCCGGCTGGCTGGCCACACAGAGCCAGGTTAGGCCGGGCCCGAAGAGTCCAAGGAAGAAAATAAGATTCCCGGAGGACAGCCAAGGCTGTTCCCATTTTAATTCTTCCTTTTTGGCAGAAACAGACTTTTCTGTAAGAAAAAAAAAAAAACCCAAAACAAAACAATGAAAAAGCAGGGTGGAGTTTCCTCCTTCCCTCCACCCGGCCCAACCACCCAGCACCCCTGGGAGGGAAGATCTGAGGCCTGGCCGCAGGGCCTGGCTCCCACAAGCGGCCCCCTGCTGGTGCGAGGCTGAGGTCAGGCCTTCCTGAGAGGAGATCTGTCCGGGCCTGGTGGGCTGTCTGCATTCCCTGCTCAGCCAGGTCCGCTGGCCATGTGGATGGTCAGCATTGTGGCCTCGTCATGATTCACCTCCCAAGAAGCCCTTTTTATTCCGGAGATCTGTCGTGCAGAGGCTGGAGGCTGGGGGCCTGGGGGCCAGGGGCCCTCCCACTTTGCATTTGGATGTCAGTCCTCCCATCTTGCTGTGCTTGCTGTGGTGGGTGCATCAAGAATCCAGCTGTCTCAGGCTGGGTTCCAAGCCACAACCCTGAAGCACATCCACAGAGAGACTGACCTCGAGGGAATGACTCACACAACTGCCTATGGTGGCAGGAAAGTCCTAAGTCTGTGGGTCAGATGTTAGGTTGGAGGAATCTCCTGATCTGTGTGGCTATAAGGGCTGATGATGAACTTGAGATTGGCAGGTCAGATGACAGGCTGCTGGCTGCAGAGGTGACTGCATCTGAGGCTGGCAGGTCATGTGGCAGGGCTGCTGACTCCCACGAATGCCAGGAAGGATGGCAGGCTGCTGGCTCATGTCTAAGAGCCAGAGGCCAGACGGTCAGCAAGTTTCAGGCTCAGTGAACGGCATCACGCTTTTCCAAGGTGTCTATGTGTGTTGCAGCAGGCCACACCCCCGAGGAGGCTTCTTTTCAATCGACTGGGGGGTTCAGAGCTGATCTTATCATGAGAGTGATTGCCTTCCATCAGATCCCATCCTGGGGGATGACTACATCTCAACTGCCAAACCAGCCCCTGAGAACACAGACTCAACCAGCAGACACAGACCCTTCACCTTCACACCGGCATTGCATTGTTAGCAGTTGAGTTAAAGTTTATTGTGCCAACCTGGCCAATAAACACATGTGGGGTTAATTGAAGGGCAGAGGGATAAGTGGCTCAGTGAGCCTCGCCTTTCTGGTTCTTGGGTCTCTTGCTTTGTAATGGTCAGACCAGGGTGCAGCTGCCTTAGCCAGTTCCCTGCTTGAGCTGGCAAGCCTCACTTCCTGCGAGACATCTCCGAGGAGAAGTCACATGGACCTACCCCGATGCAGCCCTGGGTGCTGGAGCAGCAGCATAGAGACCCCTGCCAGCGCTGAGATGCTTACACACTCACTGATTCAGTTTCCTCCTGCAGTCGGCATCATTGTGTGTGTTTTGTGAGATGGAGGAGGACTTTGCAGGTTGGTGTCGGACATAAGGGTTAATGTTGGACTTGTGGGCTCGGGCAGCACTGAGTTTGGATGTTTTCTTGATGTGCACTTAACCTTTATATAAAACTCTCTCTTATACATGAGTTTCTGTGGATTTGTTTCTCTAATGGACCCAGACTAACACATGCGTCATCGAGTTGGTTCCGACTCGTAGGGACCCGAAGTCCAACAGAACAAAACGCCCCTGGTCCTGTGCCGTGCTCACAATGGTTACGTTTGAGCTCAGAGTGGTGGCCACGGTGTCCATCCATCTTCCTGAGGGTCCTCTTTTCTACGGTCCCTCTGCTTTGTCAGGGGCCCTGCTGGCGTAGCAGTTGTATGTTGGACTGCTAGTCCAAAGGCCAGCAATTCCAAACCACCAGCTACTCAGAGAGAAAGAAAGACTAGGCTTTCTCCCATAAAGAGCTACAGTCTTGGAAACCCACAGGTTTCCTGTACAGTCTTATAGGGTTGTGCTGAGTTGGTACATTCTCCACGACAGGGATTTTGAGTTTCTATTACCAAGCACAGGGTCCTATCCAGTCTGGAGGCTCCACTGACACCTGTCAGGCATCCTAGCACTTGGAAGGCAGGGGTGAGACTCAGACCTCTGCCAGGTCAGAATGGAGCAGCCAAAGGACCAAGGGCCGTGGGTGAGGAGAGGGACCCCTCCATGGAGCAAGGTGGTGGGGGTAGGGGTGCTGCACCAGGCCAAGGTGGGGCCCACTTCCACCTGATCCTCGACACCTCACCCCCATCACACATGTCCTCGGCCGCTCCAGGCAAACAGGGCCACCGGCACCCTCCCCTGTGTGGTTTCTGGTGCAGGTGCAGCACGGGGGGTGGGGGGAGGGAGGCCAGTTCTCCCAGGAGGGGCTCTGGGAGGATGGGGAGACAGGGCATGCTGCCCCGTGACACGCCGAGCGGGCGACCTGCAGTCACATCTCTGAAAGAAAGCCACTGTATTCCTGGTGGCAGAGCTCAAGGGCTGGGAGAGGTTGAGAGCGAGCTTGCCCTGCTACGGATAAGGAAACTGAGGCACAGGAGGGAGACCTGTCCTGGGGGCATGCCCCGGCTAGAGGCAGAGCATCAGGCTAGGCCCCCAGCTCTCGGCTCACGGCTCTGCCTTTCCCTGGTCACCCCTCTGACTTTCTGGGACCCAAGCCCAGTGAGTCGCCACGGGGCAGATGCCAACGCATGGCCTCAGACCTCCCTGCCCGGGTCGGAGCAGAACTGTGCATTGCAGGGCACGAGGGGAGGGGGGCTCATCTTTCCCAGCAGACCACCTGGTCTTCCTTCCAACCCGCCCCAGGGTGGACTTGAACCGCCTGTGTGTCGGTTAGCAGCCAAACACTTAACTTACCACTTAGGGACAGATGGTACTACACGAATGAAGAAACACACACACACACACACTCACACATATATACACTCACACACAGACGATCACACGCACACACTCACTAACAGTCACACACTCACACATCTACACACCCAGAGACTCTAACACACTCCTCCTGACCCCCTCACAGATCCTCTCTCTCTCTCTTACACACACAAGGTTACACACTCAGAGACATTCACACACCCATACCCACATATACACGTACACACTCATGCACACACCGTCACACACTGTCAGGCACATTCACATCCTCATCCTCTCACACACTCAGAGAAAGTGCACACACACACACACACACTTGCCTTCTCTCACATGCAGACACATTCACTATACACGCTCTCGTACACTCCCCCTCCCTCCCCTCCCTGTCCCTGTGGTCAGTGGGCAGGGCTGTAGAGAGGCTGGGAGGGCGCAGTCCCTGAGATGAGGGCCCAGGGGACCTGGAAGCTGAGATACAGGCATGGCCACCAGCAGGAGAGAGGCCCAATCCCCCGCCACACACACATTGTTCTGTGTTTTCATTAGGGAAGATCTCAATTAAAATAATTACAGTTCCACCAAAAAAAAATTAAAGTTGTAGCCGAGAGAGGGAAAAAGCGCGTTCAGTTAAATGCAAATATATTCAGAATGATGTTCTAAACCCAGCTTTCCTCTGAAATTGCCCATTAAGGATAACATGCTAATTACCCACCTTTTCATTGTTTTAGAAAGGAAGCGGGTCTCATCTACTCTCACCACCTAGAGGCCCGAGAACGAGCCCAGCTTCCTGGTCTCTCTGGCACCAGGGGAAGCCACTGCCCCCCAAAGCCTGGCGCTTTGCCTTACAAACAGACAGACAGGCAAACGAACAAAAAAACAAACCCAAACTGCGCCTTTTCCCCACAGGGATGTCCCCCTGTTACCCAGGGCCGTCTGTCTGTACCTCGGGGGTGCTGGCGTGAGCTTCGGTCAGGGGTCCAGCAAGCGTGTGCTGCCCGTGGAGTTGGCATCGATGGGCTGGGGCTCAGTTCCCATCTCTGCCTGCGGAGACTCTGGCCGGATGCTGAGCAGAGGACACTGGGCCCTGATAGCTGCTGCCATGTCAGACAGGGCCCAGGGCCCATGGTGAGCAGATGGATGGGCATGGGGAGAGGGGGGCAGGGGTATCTGTCCAGAGGAATCAGTGAGAATTCCCACATGGATTCTGACTTCCAGGTCTGCCCTGCCTCCTGATGCTGAATCTCTCTCTCTCTCCCCCTCCCTCATTGCTCCTGAAAATACACACATTGACTCAGAAGCTTCTCTGTGACTCCCGATGACAGCCACCCCAGTCGTCCCGATTCCCACCTGCCCTGTTGATGTCGCCTCGCCTCTTCCCAAGCTTCCAATGGAACTGTCTGAGCTACTTTTATCAGCCGGCTCCCATGCTCCCAACAAAACTCCCCGCTGTCGGGACTGTTCCCACCCACGGGGGCCCTGGAGCCCAGGCTAGGACTGCTCTGTGGGTTTCCAAGCCTGGGACTTTGCATGGGAGTAGAGAGCCTCATCTTTCTCCTGTGGAACAGCTGGTGGTTTTGAACTGCTGACCTGGCAGTGAGCGGGCCAGCATACAACCACGGCGCCACCAAGACCCGGTCCTTTATCAGAGCTGACTGCTGGTGGCAAACAGTCGTTAGCAGTTAAGCTGGACCCCAGCTTGCTTTTTTAGAGGCTTTGGGGGAGATTTTTGGTGGATGATTTTAGGGTAAAGGATGATCTCTGGGCAGTAGTTTTGGGGAGTACCTTCAGCTCTGCCCCCGGACCCCCACTCTTTGCAGCTCCAAACCCACTTCTTCCGAAGTCCGTGTATATATGCAGCAGGCGGACAAATCCAGGTCACACGCTGCGGGTCTGTGCCCGGGTCAGTCTAGTCTGACTGGTCATGGCCGTACTGGCCCTTCAGCGTGAACCCAAGGGGCTTCCTAGCTGGAGGCACACTGGGTCCCTTGCTCCCTCGCTGACATCCACTGGCCACTGGGGGACATTGAGTCCACCTGAGAGATAGCCAGTCAGACTGCTCGGGGTGAAATCGGTGTTGACCCACAGCCACCGTGTGTGTGCCAGACTGGGACTGTGCTTTCTCCATGGGTTCCCGTGGCCGATGCTGCAGAGAAAGGCACCCAGGCCTTTCTTCCGAGGTGCCTCTGGGAGAAGCAGCCACTGAAGAGACAGGCCTTTTAGCTTGTTTCTTCATGCATTCATTCGCTCACAGGTGTTTGGGAGCATCTCCCACGTGGCTGGCTTGGTCCCAGGATTGGTGGAGGAGTAGCGGGAGAGAGCAGGAGCGGGGATCCAGCAGCTCAAGCAATGGACGTGGAGCCAAGTTGAAGACCCCACCCTTGAGGTGTTGGGTCAGTTGTCCAGGAAACACTGGTGGTGACGTTGGCCTTGACTCATCATGTCCAGGTAAAGCACTGCTTCCGCCTTCTCCAACCACAGAGGTCACACCACAAGATGGAGAGAACCGTCTGCCCAGTACTGAGGGCCAGAGGTCCGTGTGGTCCCTCCTCAGTGCCCAGGAGCCCTGGGCAGTGGGGCGGGGTAGGGGCAGTTGAACGTTCAGGTGAAGGCAGGCGGCCCACACAGTTGTAAGCATTACTCAGGGACCGGGAAGGCTGGGAAGACAGTGTCACCCCCCCCAAGGAAGTCTCATCAACCTGGGTAGGTAGGTGACCTGCCCCCGCCCAGCTCAGCCAGGGTGGGCTTCCTGCAGGGGCCCTGTTGAGGGCACAGTGGGGGAGGACAGAAGGCTTGCATATGTTGATTTGGGGAGTGGTAGTAATAGTGACAGGGTCTGGGTGTGCAGGGAACACAGGGTCTGCGCTTTGCTGGAAAGGGGTGATGGATGATGGCTTCAAATTGCTGGTTCTGAGGGACTTCAGGCGGCACTGTGTTGGGCTGCTAACATCGAGGCTGGTGGTTCGAAGCCACCAGCTGCTCTGTGGGAGAAAAATGAGGCTGTCTGCACCCACGTCAGTGGGAGCAGACTCAAGGGTGGTGGCTTTGGTTTTGGTTCCTTCTGGAGCTGAGGCTCGTCTCATCTGTCCCGAAACATACCTAGTTTCTGGTCCCATCTTCTCACTGGCTAGGAGCCAGGAGACAAGTAGAGGGGACAGGGACCTTTCATCGACATTAGGGGTGTGTGTGTGTGTGTGTGTGTGTGTGTGTGTGTGTGTGTGTGTGTGTGTCTTCTTTTCGATACTCAATCCACTGCCATCGATTCAAAGGAGCCCTGGTGGTGTAGTGGTGATGTGTCTGGCTGCAGCTGCAAGGTCAGTCAGCCGTTTGTAACCACCTCGGGAGGAAGATGGGTCTTTCTACTCCCTTCAAGAGCTACACTCTCAGAAACTCACAGGAGCAGTTCTGCTCTGTCTGACAGGGGCACCATGAATGAGCGTCGAGCCGATGGCAGTGAGCTGAGCCACCTGCCCAGTTCAGACTCATGTTGACCCCACAGAGGGCTTCTGGGCTGTGCATGTTCACGGGAGCAGGCAGCCTCACGTTCTCCCTCAGAGCAGCTGGTGGGTTTGAACTGCTGACCTTGCAGTCAGCAGCCCAGTGCTTGCCCGACAAGGCGTCTTGCTAGGTCCGCGTGTCTGCTAATCCCTGACAGAGAAACAGGTCCTGCAAGGAAATGAGGTCTTCCCACCCCAGGCAAGTGGGGCGGGCATGAGGAAAGAGAAGAGAGGCCATCTGAGGTCGGATGCCCCCCACCCTCCGCCAGCACTCGGACCTCAGGCGAGCTTGGTCCCTTCTCCCCCACTTGCCACCCCATGTCCTCGGAGGTCACCTGCTCGGCAGGGGAATGGAGGGGCTCTGGCATGCCCCTGTAGTTGTTGAATGTCATTGAGCTGGTGTCGGACTCAAGGTAGTCAGCGTGACCGGGCTGATCCCGCCCGGAGCCTCCCAGGCCGTCCGCGATCTTTATGGGAATGGGTGCTCAGCTCTTTTTCTGTGGAGGAGCCTTGGGGTGAGGTTCGAACCCCTGGCTTTCCAGTTCGCAGCCGAGCACTTGCCTGCTGCACCACCGGGTCTGCGCGGGTGCTGTGGTCTCTCTGTGTGACTCGTCCTGCCGCACTTTTTCTGCTGCCCTTTTGCAGGTGCCCTGGTGGTGCTGCCAGCTAAGCGTTGGACTGCAGACCACAGGGTCAGGGGTTCAAACCCACTAACGGCTCCCCAGGAGGCAGACCCAGCCACCCGCCTCCATCAAGATTTACAGCCCAGAGGCCGCACATGAAGTTGCTATGAGTAGGAGTCCACCGGGTGGTAGTGGGTTTTGTTTTGCTTTTTTAACTGGTAGAAAGCCCATGGTAACTCTGCTTTATTCAGGCAGGGTGCTGGGCAGCACAGTGGGTTTCATGCTGGGCTCCGTCTGAGTCTCAAGGTCAGTGGTTCGAAGCACCAGCCTCTCGGAGGGATGAAAACCAGGCTTTCTACTTCTGGAAAGATTTACAGCCTCGGAAACCCACAGGGGCCAGTTCTGTTCTGTCCTCTGGCGCCACTATGCGTCGGAACCCACTGGAACCAGCTCGGTGCCTGAGAGTGTCGGTTGGCTTTGGGTGGCCAGGCAGGCCGTGCTGAGGACAGGAACTGGGGCACCCAGGAGGCTGCGGGAGAATGCTGGGTCTTCTGAACTGAAGACGGCTGGCCTCGTGGGGGTAAAGACTTGTTCTTAGCCACCACGGAGTGGCTCCAACCCATGACTCCTGCCTGGCACAGAACACAACATTGCCTAGACCGCCCCACATGCGTGTCAGTGCAACCCATCTCTGTGTGTCTGAGTGTTGGTCTTCTAGCCCTGTAGTGGGCAACGTCCTGCTGCAAGCCAGAAGCGTCTACTGGCTGCGCTTCAGGAACAGATGGCCAGGCCTTTATCCCTAGGCTGTTTTAGTCTGGAAGTTCAGCTGAAACCCACCTGTTGGCGGGACCCAGCAGCACGAGTGCCCCCACAGGGCATGCTGACTGCTGGCCAGGGCACCTAGCGTGTGCCTTTCCTGCTGATGCACGGGAACAATCCTTGGGAGCTGCTCAGAGAGGTTCAGCACCACTGGTGAGAGAACTCCGCATGGAGCTCGCCTACCACGGGGCCTTGCCTTGCTCTTTGGGTCCCTCCCCTTTGCTTCCTGCATACTTGTCTGCCCTCGATTCCCCACCCCCCCACCCACCCCGGTCTTGGTCAATGCTGCCTCTGACCTTGGACTTCTAGGGCTGACAATGGAGGAGCCCCTTCCACAGGGAGCCCCACCCTGAGGCTTTCCTTCCTTATCTGCCTCCTTCCCTCTCCCTGGATATGACCCCACACCCTGGCTGAAGCCCTGGCCCCTTCCTGCTCCCTGGCTAGCCTGCACTTGCCAATTGCCAAGCTTACTGTGCCCTTCCCACAGCCGCAAGTGGAGCTGAGGGCCAGGCCCACAGTCCTGCCCACTTCTATGCCTGCCCTCCCCACGGGGTGGACTCAACCCTCGCAGTCCTCATGCTGTCCCCAAGACGCCCCTCCCTCATCATGTCCCCTCTGCCAGGGAGAACCTGCCTCAACCCTGTCTGTTCAGCAAGCCTCTGTCACACCTCACGACCGCACTCACTTGCCACGGGCCATCAGGACTCACAGAGACCCTCGGGGTGGGGCAGGGTGGCACTGCCCCCTGGGCTCCTGCTCCACTGACTTCAGGGGAGATGATTGCCAGGTTTCCTTGTGGGGGTCTGCTCCAGGGGTTTGAGCAGCTGCCCTTGGTTCCCAGTTGAGCGCTTCATCCCTGTGTCACTAGAGTCCCTTCTCCAGTCCTCTGTCCCCCCTCCCTGGACTCCAACCCCCACCCGGCCCCCATCCCATCCCCACCTCAACCCCACCACATCTTACTCTCCCTGTCACCACATCAGCCTCAAGGACACTGCCGAACCCTGCCTGAGCCCACGGCCAGTGGCAGGCCCACCTGTGTGGCTGCCTTTGCAGGTGGTTTGGAAGTGGATCACCAGTCTTTCTTCTTAGTCCCCCTTGGCCTGCAAGCTCCCCTGAAATCTGTTTGGCTTTCCGGCAATACTCAAGCCTGCCCTGCCAGATGCAGGAGGTACACCTCGGGGTTCGAACCTGGGTCTCCCACGTGGAAGGTGAGGCTCCCTCCCCTTCCTGCAAGCGGTGCACAGCCGCTCTCCTTGCCAGGAAAGGGAACCTTGTTTACTCACTCTGGACTGAGCTCCCTGGGCCACAGACAAAGGCGCATTCCTGCTGTGTCTGGTGGGGCCTGGTGCAGAGCGAGGTAACTGGGGGTACTGGGAAAGAGGTTGTCGAACACCCTTCCTTCTGGGTCCCCACCCCTGTGGAGGAGCCCACTCAAGTCTGGTTGCACAGTGGCTTGCTCTACTCCCCCACACCCGCAACCCCCACCTCCGCCTTCTCCGGGCCTCCTGCTCCACTTCTCCTGGGGTGAAGCCTGAAGCCAGGAGGCAGCGTTTGCTCTGAACCAGGACGGAGACCCAGCCAAGCTGGCTAAGATGGGATTTTCTGCAAAGTTGAATAATCAGGCCCGGGTTGCTATGACAACCTGCTGGAGCTGGCAGTCTTGGGAGCTGGCCCTGCTGGCTGACTGCGGGTGCTGGCCCGCCTCTCCGCTCCTCTTCCTCTGCCAGCTCACCGCTCCCCACTGGCTGCTCCTCAGACTGCAGGGACACTCCCCACCCCAGACCCTGTGTCCCTCCTCCGTTCCACCCCCCCAGCAGAAAGCACCCGCTTACCCCCACATGTTTTTACCGGGCATCACACACGGTTCCTGAGCTGCTTTAGGAGAGCCAAATGAGTCTCTTGGACAAGAGCTTGTGGGGGTTAGGACAGCGAGTGCCCATTTCACAGATGCGGGCCTGAGGCATGCAGGGATCCAGGCCTAATGCATAGAGAGACCAGAGGGGGGGCTGCTGTGGCCCCAAACCAATCCCAGCAGGCGGGAGGGAGAGACAGGGGACTGTCCTGTAGCCATTCTCCAAATGGGGGATTCCAAGACCCTGACCACGCTGCCCTCGCCCTCCGCAGAGGTGGCACAGGGGAGCTCCCTTAAGAGCAGGAAGCTCCTCACTGCTGCTTCTAATGATCTGGGAGTGAGATTCCTCCCGCTGCCAATCAAAATGGTAATTGGATGTGCTAGAGTCAGGCCGGCTCCCTTGATGCATCCTTTGATGTGGGGAGCGTTCCCAAGCTGATGGGGCAATGGAGCCTGGAGCAGGAGTGAAGCAGCTCTTAGGTATGCTTGATGGGGGGGGGGGGGCAGCACAGAGAGGAGTAGGAGGAGGGAGGGAAAGAGAGAGCGTGTGAGTGTGTAAACGTGTCTGTGAATGTATATATGCAATGGGCGTGCAGACATATAAATTAAGCATGTGCGAGTGCACGTGTACATGGCCGTGAAGGGGAGTGCATACAGGGATGTGGGTGTGTGAGAGTTTGCACGACTGTGTGTGTGAGTGTAGAGGGGCATGCGTGTGTGAGAAAGCACGAGCCAATGAATGTATATATGAGCATGTGTGTGCACACAGGTGAATGGGCTGGGGCAGGGGTCTTCGGGGCCAGGGGAGCATGTACCCCAGGCATCCTTAAGGCCCTGGGCACGCCTCCTTATTGGAGAAGGAGGCGCATCCTCCAGGGACTGACACCACCCTCTCCACTGAGGTCACATTTCTGGGGGTCAGAGGTGTAACTCACCCCTCATCCCTCCCCAGTGCCTCTCCCACTCAGTGAACGCCCCTCATCCCCTCCTGCACAAGATGCCCAGGTGGGCAGGGCCGTGAGTGGACATCACACCTTAAACATACAGCACTTGGTCCCATGGGCCTCCCCAGCCTTCAGCAGCAGGCCACCCTGTCTTCAGGGACAGCGCCCAGCTCTGGATGCCTCTCCTGGGTGCTTTCTCAGCCTCTGCTCTCACATTCTTCTCCATGGTTTCAAATGCTGAGACTCCTAGGCAGGTGGCATTTCCCAACCCTGGCTGCACCAGCCTGGCCCGCCCCTCCCCAGCACGCTTCTGAAACATCAGCTTGTGCGTGGCCCACCCATGGAGAGGTGGCAGCTAAGTCCCACCTGTGAATCCGGATGGACCTGGGTGGGGCCTCCCAATGGACAGACTGTGCTGAAGTGACCTTCCATGCCACAAGGCTGGGAGCAGCTCTCACCTGACTTCCTTGGGGCTGGCTTTCCGAGTGTTTCTTCTGGGGACAGCCCTGAGGGGAAGCCAGTGGCGTTTCCTTAGACACAGACAGCATGGCTTGGGGCTTGGATGGACAGGCCCAGGTGGGCCCAGCCCAGGGGTGAGAGTGATGATGCTCAGCTCCGTCCACTCAGTGACTGTCTAGCTGATGTCCCTGTAATCACGGAGCCGAGAGAAGCCTGCCTACCAGCCTGCCTCACATCACTCTGGGTCCCCACTGGGTCATGAGGAAACAGAGTCACCAGAGCAGGACTCGCTTGATTCCAGAGCCAGAACCCTGCCTGACCTCGTGAAGCAAATCCCAAGCAGTCCCAGAGAGCGTAGCAGACTGCTGGGCATTCCTGGAGGTGGGGTGCCTGGCTGGAGGACCATCAGAAAGGATAGGATGACCCTGGGTCTGCTCTGCCCCTCTTGAGTGTGACTGGCGGTCTCTGGATTCTTTCAGCAGCCCCTCTTCTGCTGACACAGGTGGTAGAAAAACCCAGACAGGAGACCTTGAACAAGCACCAGCTCTTGACCTTCCACAAGATGACGCGCCAGACACGAGAGCAGAGGACTCTCTGGGAGAAATGGCGTGGGGCTCCTGAATAAGGGCAGCACTATGCTCTGTAGATGCGGGCAACCAGTCCCCAGCCTCCCCAGTGCCTTCCGCAGCTCCAGAGCAGAGGCCGCAACGTCCTCCTTCCTGCTCCGAGCAGCAGAGTCTGTGAGTCATGGGTCTGCATGGTCAGCAACAGAGGACGCTGCTGCGTGGAAAGGGACATTTGCACAGTTAATGTGACAAGAGTGAACTTGGCTTTAACACACAGGGGCTGGAGGTGGCAAGAGCAGGGCTTTTGGAACTAGGAGGGAGAGGAGGGACAAAGAGCTGGCGGGGTGAATTAGCAGTACCCCTGCGATGGAGGCGTACCAATGGATTTGGGAGGAAGCAACGGGGCAGCTGCCATATCCCTGGAGCCCCAGGTGTTTGTGGCCAATATTGTTGCTCAGCTCAAGGCTGCTCTGAAAGGGAAAGGTCCAAGAGTGTGGGTCCTTCCTCCGGATCCCCAGGTCCCCATCAAACCTCACAAGGTCTCGAGAGTCCTGCCCAGGTTAGCTCATCTGTTTCACCACCACCATCAGCATCGCTCTCAGTGCCAGTATCACCCCCACCCCCACCCCACCCCCACCCTCAGCACCACGATCACCACTGCCACCATGATCACTGCCACTACTATCACCACCACCATTGTCTGTATCGCCGTCACCATCACCACGATCACCAATGTCATCCTCCTCCTCATTAGCATCATCAACACCACCACTGTCACCATGGCCGCCATCATCATTCTTACCATTGCCACACTGTCGTCTCTGTCATTGTCACCATCCCTGTCTGTCTGAGGAGTGAACCTGTGCAGGGAGCTGTGGACAAGGCAGGTCTGTGCTCTGGCTTTGCACCTTTGACCCTGCATGAGGTTTCCAGGGTGGCTGTCATAAATCAATGCAACCTTGGTGGCTTACAGCAATGGAAATTTATTCTTGAGGCTGGAAGTGTGAGATCTGGCAGCGCCGCCCTCTTGCTGGGAGTTCTAGTGGACAGTCTGGTAGCTGTTGGCACTCCTTGGCTTGTGGCTGCATCCCTTCCATCTCTACCTCTGAGGGTCACATAGGATCTCCCTCTTTTGTCTCTACCTCACTCGTTTAAGGACATGGATGTAGGATCAGCCAGGATAGCCCAAGATGATCTCATCTCAAAATCCTGTACCCAAGTGCATCTACAAAGACCCTTTTAATTTCCCAAATAGGGCGACATGTGCAGGTTCCAGGAAGCAGACCACTTTGGGGGCCCCATTCAACCCACGACACAATCTTTGTTGGAAGCAGTCTGAGATGTCCACTGTTGCTAGGCAAAGTCGAGCCGTCTGACCTTGGCGTCCAACCACCCCTTCAGCCTGGTTCCTAGCGCCCTCTCCGACTTGATCAGACATCTACAGTGAACGCCGACAACACTGACCTAATGCAGTTCAGCACCAACATCATTTTAAAAACTTCTTATTATAGCTCGGGTCACTGAGCTTGGGAAGTTTACAGGGCAAATCCATTTCCAATTCAATCATTCATACACACTTGGCTCTGGGCCATTGGCCCCAATCCTCTGTACAGCATTCTCCCCACTTTCTCCCTGGGTTTAGTGTTCCCTCCATCCCTCCCTCCTTCCCTAGCTTCATTTTGGGCGCGTGCTGTCCTTCTGGTCCCGTATGGACGATTGTACTAAGAAGTACTTTCTTCCCTGGCGTGTTCCTCCGCTTTCTAGGTCTGTCTGTTGTTTGTCTGGACGCTGCTCCCCAGGGTGGGCTCAGTTCCAAGCTTGAAGGGTTTAGCACGACTCTGAAAGAACTCTCCCAGGGGGCAGGCAAGTCCAGGGGGAGTCTTGACCTACAAGGGACAAGCCATACTATTTAAGTCTCCTCCAGAAACAGCTCAACAGACCGAGGGACCAGGGGTCAGGTTCCTTGGAGAGATGTGCTGAGGTTTCAGGATCTCACTTTCCCTCAATAACCACTTGACAGTCCGTGTGATGAGTTGGCCAAGCATCCTGCACATGAAGACAGGTGACACCCACGTCCTCCCCTCGCATGCTACGGGGTTGTCCAAAGGACAGACCAAGGACCAGGGGAGATGGGGGAGCACTGGAAGATACATGACAAAGTGGGATGCAGATGGCGTGCAGGTCCAGCCCCCTCTCCTGGGATGCCCCTTGTGCGTTGAATGTGCCATTCATCCCACGGCAGCTCCCTGGGCTTCAGGGAAGCAGAGAAGGAGATGGCAGAGGGTCAGAATCCCACCAAGGGGCAGCTCCTTCTAGGGAGGGAGCTGCCTTCGAGTTGGCTTGTGCCTCCTGGCGACCCCATAGGCAACATGCTGCTGCCTGGTCCCTTGCCACCCCCAGAATTGAGTGTGGGCTGGACCATTGTGGCGCATAATGGTGTCTCCCCGCTGCCCCCCGCCCCCTGAGCACTTGAGTCCCCACTTTTATTGACTGATTTAAAGTTATTCTTCATTGTGATTGGGGTGAAAGTCCAACACTCGGTACACGTTTGCTGACATTGACTGCCACGCCTCCACCGTCACAGCATTCCTCCCACTTCCTTCCCGTGTTTCCCGATCCCACATGTCCTCCTTCCCATCCCTGCCTGCCTCCTGAGCTTTGTTCCAGGGCATCTCGGGATTCACAGGGTTCCCACGAGGGCTTTTCATGACTCACGAGTAGATGGTGAAGAACTTTCTTCCTCGTCCGGCCAGAGTGCTTCTGCGAGCCAAGGATGGCGAGACTCTGTCTCACAACCCGTGGCCGTGTCATCAGGAGAGAGCCACACGGTAACCCGTTATGGGTATACAAAGACTCAGCCCTTTCCCTGACGGATGAACCGTGGGTGGTCTTGAACTGCTGACTTCACAGTTGGCAGCCCGCTCCGTAACCACTGCACCCCAGGGCTCCCTGATACTGTGCTGGTCATCCCGACCGTGTGCTGACTCTCCTTTCACCCACATGACTATGTGCTACTATCCATCCGAGATCTTCCCTCCCGTTCTACCCTCCCCTCCCTGCTAACCATCAAAGGAAAAACAAACTTCTTTGGGGGATCTGCATGTGCTTTTTATGACAGTGAACTCAATACTGCCTGTCCTTCAGTGACTGATCTTTCCCCTCAGCATCGGACCTCTGGGCTCATGCCCATTACAAGGCATTTTGTGGGGTTCTCCCTTCCTCGTTGAAGCTGCCTGGTTTCCCACTGGTGAGTGGTCCCCAGTTGCTTTATCCATTTTGGGCATGCGGGTTGTTTCCCTGGGTTTGCTGTTGTAGCGTGCCAATGACCGTGGGGTGCATGTGTCTGTCTGCCCACGTCCAGCTCCCACTTTTTAAAGATGTGTATGTTGTTGTGGGATTGCTAGATGCAATGGAGCTTCCGTTTCCAACGTTGTAAGCAAGTGCTGGAGGGTTTTTTGTTTTGTTTTAACAGTGGTTGCACCAGATGACAGTCCCACCAGCAGTGCGTGATAACTGTAATCTCTCCACACCCTCACTAGCCCCGGTGGCATAGTGGATTACACGAGTCACTAACCACAAGGTCAGCAGTTCCAAGCCACCAGCCACTCCATGACAGAAAGATGTGCTGGCTGTTCCCACAAAAGAGTCCTAGTCTAAGAAACCCCCTGGGGCGCATTCTTTCTCTGTCCTGCAGGGTCGAGATGTGTCAGGATCAACTCCATGCGTTTGCTGAGTCTTCCTGAACTGGGTGCTGTATCAACATCCTGGGGCCACCATCACAGAAGACCTAGGACAACAGAAACATCTCTCCCCGCTCTGAAGGTCAGAGATCTGGACCAAGGTGTCGGTGGAGCTGGTTCCGTCTGGAAGCTCCGGGAAAGAAGGTGTCCTATGCACTCTCCTGGCACCCGACCAGCTTGATTTGTAGCTGCCTCACGCCCGTGCCTGTCTTCACCTGGCCATTTTTTGGGCATCTCGACTCTTCCTCTCATTCCGAGTTAATCTTATGAAGACGGGAGTGATTGGATGAGAAGTCCGGGTGGCATGGTGGTTTCATGCAGGGCTGCTAAGCTCAAGGTCAGCAGTCGGAGGCCATCCTAAATAGTGACTCAGAAGACCCCAGGGGCAGTCCTACCCTGTCCTGTTGGGTCGCTCTGAGCTGGAACCGCCGCCGTGGCAGTGGGTTTGGTTTTTAGAGGTGTTGGATTTAGGCTCCATCCTAATCCAGGATGGTCTTCACTTTATGACCTTGACCTTGAATCTGTCTGCAAAGCCTTTCTCCACGTAAGATCATATTCTGAGGGTCTGGGCAGACCTGTCTTTGGGAGAAGGGCTCCCTTTTACCCGAGTAGATGTGAAGGTAAGGATTGCGCATCAGATCCCTCCAAGTGAACCCCATGGGTTGTCAGAGACAGACAGCCCTTCTGCAGCAGCTGCCAGGGCGGAGCCTGAAGCCCGAGGATGGGAGGAGGGTCTAGGCATCTGGTCTTGGTGCTGGCGAGGAAGATTGAAAGTCCCATGGACTGCTAAAAGGACAAACAGATCTGTCTGGGAAAAAATACGGCCAGAGTGCTCCTCTGACCAAGGCTGGCTAGGCTTCGTCTCATCTACTTTGGCCGTGTTGTCAGGGGACCGGTCCCTGGAGAAGGATGTACTTGCTGAAGAGGAGGGGCATGGAGCGAGAGGAAGGTCCTCAGCAGATGGATGGACACAGAGGCTGCAGCAGTGGGCTGGGGCATGGCAACAATGGTGAGGATAGAGCAGATACCGGACAGCGTTCTGTTCTGTGCAAAGGGTCACAATAGGTTGGAATCGACTAGGTGGCATCGAGCAACGTGGACAACAACCACTGTACATGACGAGCATGACACTCCTCCCTGGGGACACGATGACAGATCTTCGCCTCCTCGCTCCCCGCAGCACCGGGTCTCAGGACCTCTGTGCACCCTGGGCTCTGCATGCTGAGAACATCTGAGCATCTCTCCCCGCCCCCACCCTGCCGGAGAGCTGGCTGCTAAGACCCGGGGGTCACTGGGCGTCGGAGCAGGCTCCGAGGCACCCAGCCTCCACCGCCACCCAGGCAGCAGAAGGCAGGTAGGGACTGTAGCTCAGGGACCTCCTGGAAGCCAGCTGCTGCTGGGTGGACTCTGACTCTCGACACCCACTGGATGTTAGAGCAGAGCTGTGCTCTACAGAATGTTCTCTTCTTCTTCCCCTGCACCCCTCCCCCGGGGGGATGGCTTCAGACATCAGTCGCCAGGCCTTTCTTCTGAGGCCCTGCTCGGAGCAACCTCAAACTGCCAACCTTACTTTGAGCAGCCAGTTTCTGAGCCTGTTCATCTTGAAGGGAGCAGACAGCGTGGTCTTTCTCCTGAGGAGCAGCTGGTGGGCTGGAACATCTGACCTTACAGTTAGCAGCCCACTGCTCACCCAGCAGCGACACCAGGATTCTGGTGGGGGCGAGGGGTGGGTGGGCGCAGATGAGAAACACGAAGGAAGACTCATGCCCCAAACCTCACCAGTGTCCCGCTTCTGCCCAAGGCTGGGCCACTGAGAGCCACCCAAGTGCAGGTCCATGTTTGGATGCTACAGGCTGGGGAGCCAGACCCACGGATGAGTGGCCATTAGCTTGAGCCTGCCCAGTCCCAGCCGGCATCCCGAAACAAGAGGGTTGCTCCCTCCATTACTTTCCCTGCAGCTATTTTCTCTTAAGCCGGTTCCCTGACTCCCGGAAGTCAGCACCTCCCAAGAACCAAGAAGCCCCACCTTCTCTCCAAGGATAGGCCAGCAGGGCTCCCCACCCACAGGCATCTTCTGTGGGGAGTCCCATCCACCCATGGGCATCTGCTCCGCCTCAGGGTGACTTCACCCAGCAAAGCCATCTCCGGTGTCACCCACGGGGATGATAGACTCTTGCTTTTCAGGAGTCAGTGGGGGTGGGCCAGAGGGCTGGGTCATGCCTGGCAGAGCTGCAGACCCCCTCCAGGAAGGTGGCTGGCTTTGTTTGAAGGAGCCATGGTTTCTAGGGGTCTCCTTGCTCTGTGGCAGGGGTCCATGTCCCTGTCTTCCCCCCACTTCCACCTCTGGTCCACAGTTTGCATTTGTCAAGTCCCTGTGCTGGATGCCCGGCAAGGCTGGGCCCTTTCTGTCCAGGGCACCTTACAAAGGCAGCTGCAGGCTCTGGGCTGCCAGTCCTCACAGCCTGTTTCCCTGGCAACCGGAGGCAGGGAAAACAGAACCTGTCAGATGGAAAATGCCAGTTACAGCAGACCTGGGGAGAACAGGGGAGGGGATGGGATGGGGTGGGGGAGGGGGGCAGGGATGATGGGTGCCTGCTCTCCCCAGGCCAGTCCCTCATCTCATCCAACTTGCTGGTTGTGGGGGCTGCCACCCAGAGGAGGGACTTCAGGGAGGAGGCTGCTAAACAGGAGACTCAGGGAAAGGAAAATAGCCACTCTCATTTCCCCAGGAGCCTGGGACCCCGCCACCCCCATTGATCCCTTGGTATCAATTAATCAAGGGATCTGCCACACAGACAAATCATCCTGTAAGATGGTGAGGAAAAGGGTTTCGAGAGGTGTTGGAAGGGCTGCAGAAATAGCATTTTGGGGGGGAGGGGTCTGCCCAGCAGCCTCGAATATGGTGGCTGGCAGCACGGGAGCAATCTGTTCCTGCAGGGGTGCTGCGGGTGGGGGTGCTAGGCTGAGAGCGAGAGCCCGAGCCAGGCTGTGTGTGTGAGTAGGTGTGACTGTGGGCATGTCTGGTGTATGTAAGTGCACATGAGTGTGTGTCTGTGGGCACCTCTGCTTGAGGGTGTGTGTGCTTGTGTGTCTGTATGCGTCTGCATGGGTGTGTCTGCCCCAGTGTGATTAGGGACATGTGTGCAGGCATGTGAGCGTGTACATGTGTCTCTGTACGTGTGTGCACTGGTATGTCCATTCTCCACCCTCTCTCGCTGTGACCTCAGGAATTCCTGGGGTCTCTTCAATCTCCCAATGTTCCCAAAGGAAGCCCCCAACTCCCAGGGCCAGAGTGCAGGCGAGAACGTCAGCCCCCACCTTGTGCTGGGCGGACATCCAGGTGGTGTTCAGTTAAAATCAAACAACCACAGGAGGGGGGGGGTGTTTCAGAGGCTGGGCTGCCTCTGTTTACCCCAAGAAGGAAGGGGTCTGAGCTCCCTCAAGAGAGATCCCACATCCTGGAAGGGAGAAGCAGTACGTTCCTATATTGGGGGAGAACTAGAAAGTCATATAGTTCTCAGCTTGTCCAGAGGGACCGGGGGGTGGTTCCTCCCGAAAGCAGGGGGACAGCCAGGAGTCCACTCCCAGGTCTTCTCTAATCCAGGCTCCTGGGACTCCTGGGCTTGGAGGCAGGCCCACCAGCTTCCTGGCTGGATGGATGGCAGTGATGGGAAGGGGGCAGGACCCAGACTAAAAGTGCATGCACATGTGTGTGGTGTGTTTGTGAGATTGGATCTGGACTGGCATGGGCTTCTGGCCTAAGGAGTGTGAGGGGCCTGAGCCCCAGCATGGTATGGGGTTTCAGGGATGTTACCAGGGCAACTGCAGAGGCCAGTGGTGGTCTTCACACCCACAGTCCCCCTGAAACTCTCCTGAGGTAAAAACACACAAACTTCCAAATGGAAAACCCCCAAAAGACAGCACAAGGCTACCACTGCCAACCCCAGACTTCCCGGTCTATTCCTGCTGTCAAGGTTCCTGCTGTGGACAGCAGCGGTCGGGCAGAAGGATGGGTTCTCCCGGCCCCTAGTCCTACACCCCCTTCACGACACTCTCTCTTGGGGACATTTGTTTGGGGAACCCTTGTCCTCTCTGCCATCTCTCTGGGTGACCCCGGGGCTCACCTGGGACCTACTGTGGTGGCCAGGAACTCCCCCTGCCCCCGAGGCTGCAGAGGAAGGACCCAGAGGCCCCTGTGTCTGGCCGGCTGCCGTGGGGAAGCTCTGCGCGGTTCCAGTGAAAATCACTGCTCTGCCCACGGACCACGTAGCAGCCAGGCAGGAGGCTGGGGCCCACTTAAAGGATGACATGTTCCATCTTGATTGACAATCACCTTCCCTTAGAAGTTGGGGCGAGGCCACTGCAATGACATCTGCTACAATACAATGAGGAAATAAAAAGGACAGTCGTGATTCGCTGAATAGAGTCTCTGGCAGTTAGCGAAGGAGGCGATCTTTATTCCCACGACTCTTTATGAAGAGTTAACTCTCCCTGATCCCTGTGTGAGGCCAGCGGATTCCCAGGGCTGTTAGGCCTGAGATAGGCTTCCTCCACGGGCTCTGTTGGGGGCCAGACCTAGACTCACGAGGAAGGGCTTTCAGCCTCAAGGTGGCTCCCTGCTTTCCTGGGGCTGCAGATGGCACGCTCCCACAACAGGCCGACTTTGGGGAACACTGAACCTGAGAGGAACGCATGCTCTCCAGTGTTCAAGAGGCTTGGCCCATCCCATAGCATCCTGCTGTGCGAGTCGTTTGGGGTTGAGGTAGCAACTCACCACCAACAGGGTGGCTTCCAGAAAACCCAGAAATTTGTTCTCACAGATCCATAGGCCACAAGTGCAAAGCCCGGGTGTGGACAGGGCTGGCTCCTTCCTGAGGTTCCGAGGCCGGGCGCCTGTTCCAGGCTGAGAGGGTGAAGGCTGTGTGTCGACTTGGCCAGGTCTCGAGTCTAGCTGGGCGGTGGTGATGCACGTGGTCCTCGCTCACGAGGAGCCGATGTCTGCTGTGAGCACCGTCTGTGTCTGGCTAGGTTCCCCAGAGAAGCAAAACCAGCGATGCAGACACATGTCTGTGTCTAGAAAGAGATTTATCTCCAGAAAGGACTTGCATGGTTGTAGACATGAGTGAGCCCAGTAAGCCTCAAGCCCGGGGGGCAGCTGGCTCCTGTAGCTGAAGGAGCTGACGGGCAGGATGCAGGAAGACCACAGGCTGGGGCTGCCAAGCTGAATGAGTCCGAGGTCGGCAGTCCGCCAATAACTCTTGGGATCGGCAGGCAGGATCCACGGGTCCACGGGTCAGATGCAGGATCCGACAGAAGTGAACTGGCTTCCACACCGTGTCTCCTTTTTCCTGGTACGGGCTTCGCATGCCTGTGACGTGACTGAAAATTCCAAGGCTTGGGACTGAGGTGGCTTAGCCCTGGAAGCAACATATCTGCTTACTCATCATCCCAGGCAAAAAGCAGAGAGAATCAAGTTTCCGGAGTCCCCGGGTGTGCAACGATTGAGCCGCAGACTACTAGCAGAGAGGCTGTCAGCTGGGACAGACTCAGAGTTCCCCAGAAGAGAAGGTACAGGCCTGAAGACCCTACAGAGCGGTTTCCCTCTGCACACAGGGGTCAACGCAGTGGGAATCGATTCAAGGGCAAGTGGTTAAAGGCTTGGCTGATGGGTCACATCCGTGGGAACCAGAATATGGCCTAGGGGAAGAATCTGTCCACAAAAGTTTCAACTGCAACCCACCCTGTCTGCCCCCAGCCCAGCCCAGCCCAGCCCAGCCCAGCTCCTCAATCGTGGAATGTGGAAGGGCACGGAGCCCCTGCCTCCAGACCCCGGCTCTTCTCCCGGCTGATGCTTGTGGTGGTGCAGAGACCAGGCCCCAGCGTGACCACCTCTGTGGTCCCATGTGCTGGTCAGCCCCACCCACCACTGGGCCTCACTGGACACCTCATTCTAGTCGTTCCCACTTGGTTTGGGGTGTGAGGCCATGATGGCCAACCACCCTCCGGAATCCAAGATGGTGGATCAGGAGGCAGGGCCGTGTGGTGTCACAGAGTGGATGGTGGATGACATTCCTCTCTTCTGAGCCTCTTCTCCCCACTAGCCTGGGATGCATTTGAAAGAGCCATGGAATGCAGGATCTCAGCTGCTGGGGGCGGGGTGGGGGTGGAGCTGAGCCTGCAGGGGTTCCTGGTGGGTAGTCTGGACTGGCCTCTCCCAGGTCAGAAGGGTAGCTGAGAGTGGGAGCATCCTCTGAGTCCACTCTGCCAGGCTTGGCAGATGGGGCTGGAACCACCGCCTCGACTTCCTTGCCGTCTCTGTGTGAGCACCCGCCTCTGGGCCGTCACCCACACCATCACAGGGACCCAGCACAGGAGCCCGCCCAGCCCATAAATTACTGCACAAACCGTTCCAAACAATAAGGTCAGTTTTACTTAGTGAACCATTAAATTTACATACTTAAATTAGACGGAGCAGACGGCCACCTGTGCGTGTCGGGGCCCAGCACCCGATGGGTTTCAGGAAGGGCCAGCTTGTGCTTCCCCTCCCCGCCCCTCACATATTAATGAGGAGCTGCCACTTAATCATCCTACAGTCACCTCTTTACTTAGTGATGGAGCGGGGCTGACCGGCTGCCTCCTCCTGTCCCCCCTTCCCCCCGCCCCCACCAAGCTTCACCTTCCCCTCGGGGCCTAAAGCCCAGGTCCAAGAGAGGCTGCAGATCCTCCCTTGAGCAGGCCCTGGTTGCCAGAGCAGTTCGTGGAGCCGGCCCATCTGACCAGCAGAACAAGAGAAGAGAGAGAGACTGAAATTTATAGCCTTCGTGGGGCCACTCCATCACCTTTCATCCCGGTTCCCATGGATGTTTTGAAGCACCCTCGTATTTTACGGCCATCCTTGTAAAGCTGAAACAGGAAGCCTTGCTTACTGGCTCTGCAGAGACAGAGACCTTCAGAGAGGGGTCCCTGGGGTAGGCACTCCTGGCGGAGATGCTGAGATGCCTGTGAGGAGCTGGTGGGAAGTGCGGCCCCCCGAGGAGGCAGGGCGGCCTGTGCCCCACTCACCTGCAGCGAGATTGATGACTGCAAGTGACAGTCACTCAGGGAGGCACCTCTGTCCCTGTGGGTGTTCTACCTGTCGGACAGGCTATGCGTGATCTGTGCACCCTGCGTCAGTGGGCACAGCAGCCATCCCTCCCTGCCGCTGGAGGGGCCAGTGGCCACACTGAGGCAGGCACCCCACCCGAGGGATGAAAGACCACGTCATTGGGGAGGAGGGGTGAGGATCCTGCTGTGGGCGGCACAGGGCCCACAGCCTATGGACAGCTGCCAGGGAAGGGAGGTTTGGGGTCCCGGTGACCACTCAGGCCAACTTTGATTTCCTGGGATTGTTTTGCAGGGCGGGACATGAGGGGAGGGGGCACGTCTCCAGTCTCAGCCTCTGGTCTACTGCTTGGCTCTGGGGCAGTGCTGGTGAGGGCAGAGGGAGTTCAGGGCAGTTTCTGTCTGCTGGGCAATGACCAGTTAGATAAAAGGAGGCTTTGGGGAAGCTGAAGGTGGAGGGCTGGGGACACTGCCATAGAAGGCCCTCCTCCCAGGTGACTCAGTGTGCGTCTGATCAGCAGGAACCCGGAGGAAGGGCCTCACTCAGGAGCCCGAGACCTGTCCCAGCGAGCGCAGGAGGGATGTGCACCTGGGTGTGTACCGGGGCCTCAGTCTCGCCTCTCAGCTCTCTCCTCCCATTTCTGAGATCATCACACTCTCAGCTCCACCATGATTGCACACGTGGGGGTCTGGGGCCTCTGGGATACCCGCCCCCTAGGTCACCCTGTCTCCCACTCTGAGGCCCTTTATTCCATGTGCAGTTTGCAACCCGTTTCCCAAACCCAAATCTCAACCCAGGTCCCCGTGTGCTTCCAGACCCAGGGGAGACTGAGTGTGTGTGTGTGTGTGTGTGTGTGTGTGTGTGTGTACATTACTAGTTTCTCCCATGGTGACCCATGTGTCAGCTCCCCATATGCTCCGTAGGGCTGGAGTGACTGGGGGGTTTTTAGGAAGTAGTTAGCCAGGCCTTTCTTCTGAGTTACATTTTAGTGGGACCTGCCCCCACAACACCCCAACCTTTCCTTTAGCAACGGAGTGAGAGGATTAACTGGACAACCCAAAGACTCCTCTTTCCTCCCAAGGGGGCTTCAAAAGTTGAGAGGATTGGCCATGAGGTCCCCTTGCCTGTGCATCCACACACCCACATACATGCACTGTATGCTTGGGAGTCTCTGCAAGGCACCGGTGGCTCAGCTTCTGGAATTCTAACCACAGGGACCTCAGAATAAAGATGAGATTGTTAAGGTTTATTGTACCAACCTGGTCGATAAACACATGTGGGGTTAATTGAAGGGCAGAGAGCTAAAGGGCTCGGTGAACCTCGCCTTTCTAGTTCTTGGGTCTCTTGCTTTGTGATGGTCAGATCAGGGTGCAGCTGCCTTAGCCAGTTCCTGGCTTCAGCTTGCAAGGCTCACTTTCTGTAAGATATTCCTGAGAAGAAGCCACATGGACCTACCCCGATGCAGCCCTGGGTGCTGTAGCAGCCGTGTGGAGACCCCTGCCAGCGCTGAGATGCTTACACATTCACTGATTCGGCTTTCCTTTTGCAGTCGGCATCATTGCATCTGTTTTGTGAGATGGAGGAGGACTTTGTGGATTGGTGTTGGACATATGGGCTAATGTTGGATTTATGGGCTTGGACAGCACTGGGTTGGGATGCTTTCTTAATGTACACTTGCCCTTTACATACGACTGTGGATTTGCTTCTCCAGTCTGCCTAGACTGACAGAAAAGGGCTGGCGATCATGGCCATGAAAACCCGTGGAACCAACAAGGGCGAGTGGTGGGACTTTACGGGCAACATAAATAGTCAACATCCTTGGCTGAACGCCCCACAGAGCCCCATGACACTCATGTCACACTCTCTTTGCTTCTTGCTGAGTTTTCCAAAGAGAAGTCGGTGCATTTGAACGACGATGCTGGTGAAGAATATGGAAACCAGGGGCTGCCAAGGAACAGACAGACCTGTCTCAGAAGTACAACCAGCATGCTCCTGAGAGGCAAAGATGTCCATGTGGTCAGGAGAGACAGTCCCTGGAGAGGGACATCATGCTTGGTAAGGTAGAGGGGCAGGGGGAAGAGGAAGGCCCTCGGTGAGATGGACAGACCGATACAGGGGCTGCAACAGAAGAGCCATTGTGAGGACGGCGGAGGACCGGGCAGTGTCTCACCCTGTTTGTCCACGGGGAGTTGGAACTGACGCAACAACACCTAACCACACGACTAACCACCAGCCTAGTAACGGAGCCTGGTTGGTGCTGTGTGAAGCACCCAGTGACGAACTGAAAGGTCGGTGGTTCAAAGTCACCAGCAGTCAGAAGATAAACAGTGTGGCCTTCTGCTTCCGTAAGGATACCAGCCTTGGAAACCATCGGGAGCAGGTCTCCGCCCCCCGACAGGGTGGCAACAAGTCAGAATCAACCGAGGCAACAGGTATTGGTTAACCAGCCGGATGTGACCACTTGTTTTGTGATAGACGCTGTGTCACAGCCGCCAACAGTCCACACGCTTTGATGTTGAATCTGCACGATTCAGTTTCCTCCAGCGTTTTCTAAGTCTACACCTGCTGCCCGGTGGTCAGTCCTGGCCTGCAGCCGCTCTACAGCCTAGGGGAGCGCCGTTCTTGAGTTTCTGAGGCTGTAAAGCTTCACAGGAGCAGACAACCTCACTTTCCCCCATGGGCAGCAGCTGGAGGGATTGAACTGCCGACACTGTGGTTAACAGCCTCATACTTAGCACCCCTCCCACCCCGCCCCGTGGCACCAGGACTTTCTTGAACTCTAGACAGTCAACAGGAGCCCTGGGGACGCAGTGGGTCGTGTTGGGCTGTGAACCTCGGGGCCAGCAGTTCAAGCCCGGCAGTCTTTCTGCAGAGGGAGGCTTCCTTGAGTCACCATAGCCTTGCTGGCAGTGAGACAGTCAACAGAGCAATACCAACCAGTCCCTGGTTTGTAAAGATTGCCGATGCCTGTGGTGTCGACTCTCCCCCTAGGACCGATTTCAAGCTCCCTGGCGACCCCGCTGAGTTGGGAAGGGGGCTACGGTGCCACCCGCAGTAGCTCCTGCTCCCCGAAGCGCGACAGATAATAAACCGCCACCCAGCAATTAAGAAATGAAGAGACTGGGTTATTTATTACCGCTGCTTTTAATAAGATGTATCTAAGTGGAAATGCACATCATTTAATTTTTTTAATGGCCCTGCTTAACGACCGGTTCGCAAAAAAAAAAAAAAAAAATCCCTGAGCACGTGGCCAGCAGGTCTGGAGAGTGGGTTTGGAGCCGGCGCTGGCCTCGCTCTGTTTCCACCGCAGGCTGGGGCAAGGCCTTGTCACACATGGGGGCACATCTGAGCGCGTCCTCTGGCTTGGGGCTTCTGTACACGGTTCCTTCTTCCTGGGACACCCCTCTCCCTGGCCCCTCTGCCCAGCCCCCTCTGCCTCCTCTTCCCTCCCCCTCCCCTTCCTTGCCCTTATTACTGCTGATGGGCAGCTTCCACCTGGATCCGGGAGTGGAGACGACTCACATCTCTCTCAGGTCTGCTTGCAGCAGATGCGATCGATGCCTGATAATCACAGCCGTGATCACCAAGACCTCGCTCCTGCAACCCCCAGGCTCCTGGGGACTTCCCAAACAGCCCTGAGGAGGACCAAGGTCCAAGGCTGGACAGAGACTGCTCCTCCACCCCCTCGCGGCTATTCCTTCATGACCACTGGGAACCAAAGGGGGTGTCAGGGGCTTCGCCCATCCACAGAGGGCATTGGAGTGGGGGTAAAGGTTCTCTCAGAGCCCAGGGTGGGGGGTACATACAGCAAGGTCAGCAGTTCAAAACCACCAGCTTCTCTGAGGGAGAAAGAGGATGAGGCTTTGCCGGTCTCAGAAACCCGAGGGGTGGTTCTGCTCTGTCCAGGAAAGTCACTGAGTCGGCGTCACCTCCACTTTGGTTTCTCAAGCAGGTGACACTGCAGACCCGAGGCCAGGATTTCAGGTGTACTTTGGGGATACCTTGAATACAGCCCCCACCTTGCCCTCCATGCACCTGGAGCTCCACCAGCTCCTTGCCTGCACGGTCTAACATGGTCACGCCGGAGGTGACGTTTCTGAGACCAAGATACCACCTTGATCCCCCTTTCCACAGTCCCCGGCACCTTGTCTCCCTGTGGCCGCCTCTTCCCCGCCGAGCAGACGGCTTGCCAGGGGCGGGGTGCTCAGGGACATTTGCTGAGAGGATGGGTGCAGGGGTGGGTAGGGACACATGGGCTGGCAAGGGTGTGAGCAGGTGTGTGTGTATGGGTGTGAGGATGGGGAGGAGGCTTCCCGGACAGTGGGGGTAGGGTGGTAGCGTAGTGCAGGTGGCATGTCTGTAAGCACAAGGGCCAAGCAGGGCTGCAGAGTGGGAGAGGCCCTTCAGCGTGATCCCTGGCTTCTCTAAGGGCCTCCTGAGGGAGGGGCTCAGAGGTGCTGGCATGGGGTGGGGGTGGAGTGGGGGCCCCTGTGACTGAATTAATTGTCCTGGTTAATTACCAGGAAACCTCCCAGTTGGGTTATGCTAATTAGGGTACCACAGCGGCCTTGCTGTCCAACCTGAGAGCTGGGGACCCATTTGCAGGAAAACCTGAAAATCGACCCCGGAAGCTGCTCACCACCGTGATGAGGTTCTTCTGCCCGTTGGAGAGATGCATTGGGGTGGATGACATGTGTGTGGGCATGCATGTGTGTACCCGAGTGTGCATGTGTGTATGCTTGTGATCCTGTATGTGGGTGTGGGCATGCATGTGTGTGGGTATGCGCATGTGCAGAAGTATGTGTATGCTTGTGATCATGCATATGCATGTGTGTGAGAGCCTGGGTGTGCGCTGCAGACTGTGCATGTGAGTGGCTGTGTGCATTTCCAGGCTGTGTGAAGGCCTTTCCCTGTGTTTTGATCCTTGCACGCTGCGGGATCAGAGGTGTCCTTGCTGCCCCAGCTGGAATTGGGCAGATGTCTCCTGTTCTTCCCTCTACTCCTTTGCAAATCTGTTCTTAACATGAAGGAAATGCTGAGCCCTCCCCACCATGTCCAGCTGGGGAAGCTAATGATCTGGCTAATGAGCAGTGGGGTGTGGGTGTGGGGGGGACCTAGTTTTCAGCCACCTGACTCAGCTCCAGCCCCTCCTTCCTCCTTCTCTTCTTCATCCTCCACCTAATCCTCCTCCTCTTCCTCCTGGTCCCTGAGCCCTTCCCACAGTGACTTCTTAGATCCAGAGGACCTGGTGGAAACAGATCTTAAAGAACAGAGGCACCCCATCGGGGGCTCTCTGTAGAGAACACAAGCAAAGACAGGTTTCTCTCTCTCTCTCTCTCTCTCTCTCTCTCTCTCTCTCTCTCTCGCTCTCTCGCTCTCTCGCTCTCTGTGCTATTTGCACAACCCCTGAAGAGCCACCTGGCCCCAGCTTCCAGCCTCACCTGGGGGGATCTGGGCTGCTTGGGAAGATGGAATAAGGGGCTGAGGCTGAGGCCAGGGCAGCTATCAGCGGGTGCCCAGCCTCTGACTCTCACTTCCTGGCTGAATGCCCCATCCGCCCCACCCCTTGCCCCCCTCCTCCCATCTCCTATTCTACCCAGTCACCAACCTGAGCTTCCAAGACCCAGGCCCAGGCAAGCCCCCAATGGGGGACCCTCCGAACACCGATGTCACCTCCCTGCTTCTCTAAGCCATCGCTCACAAGCTCTCGGGACGCTAACATGATTAAGTTCTTCACACGATTTATTAGCATCCTGTTGGAGATCCAGTCGTATATGACATTGTCTGAGTAATCCAATTAGCACAATGTATTTACTTAGTGGGAATATCAGCCGCACACAAGCCACGCCAGGCTGGTCCCAGTCGTCTCTCCAAGGGAAGGGGCGTCGGTGAATGGGGTTGCTCAGAGGGACCTTGGGGCCCAGGCTTCAGTTTTACCCTGGGTTCTGGCTCTGCCCATCTTGGGAGAGTCTGCCAACCTCTGCCTGCGGGCCAGCTGCCAGAGTTCCTTTCTTAAAGGTACCTGGGAACACTCAACAGAGCACCCAAGGGAAGCCTCTCCAGCGCTGGGTGCACAGTGGGGCTGCATGCCCTGACTGCTTTGAGCAGTGGGGCCCTGCCCCTCTCTCCCTGCACTCAGTGGGGGCCCTGCCCCCTCCTCTCTGTACACAGTGAGTCCCTGCCCTCTCCCCTCTGCACATGTAGGGGGTCCTTCCCCCTTTTCCCACCACACAATGAGTCCCTGCCTCCTCCTATCTGCATTCAGTGAGGGCCCTGCCCCTCTTCTCTGCACACAGTGAGTCTCTGCGCCCTCCTCTCTTCACACAGTGGGGCCATGCCCTCTCCTCGCTGGACACAGCAAATCCCTGCTCTCTCCCCTCTGCACACAGTGGGGCCCTGCGTCACCCCCCCCCACACACACACACAGGGAGCACCCTGGCTAGACACTTGGAATCAAGGTTGCAGGGATGGGAGAGGGGGTGAAGGTGGGGTAGGAGAAGATACCTCGCTCCTGTTCTCTGAGGGGTGGGTGTCAGAATGACTCTTCCAGCTCTGTGAGTATCAGCTCCTTGTCCCCCACAAGGCTTAATTGCTCCCCTCCACCTGGCTGGACTTGAGGGGTCACTTTGCCTGGGTGAGTCATGGTGGGGGTACATGGAGTTCTCTGAGGCTCCTGCTGAGCCAAGACCTAAGGTGGGGGTGTGTGGGATGCTGAATACCTAGGATGGAGGGGAGAGGGCAGGGAAACAGAGGATGACCATCCAATCCAGGCTCCAGGGTACCCTTCACCCCCCCAGCAGGGTACCCTTCACCCCCGGTGCTGAACTTCCCCTTCAGTGACGCGGTCTTCTCCGTCTGACGTCTTTCAGGTCAGCCAGATGCAGTTTAACTAGCCAGCCTTTGTGGAGCTTAGTCCGTGGGATCAATCCCTCTCACAGGCAGCAGCAGGGGGACAGCTGTCCCCCTGGCTGCGCCTGAGCTCAGCCTCCCAGGCTGTCCTGAGCTGAGTTGAGTGGCCGGGCCCCTGGGTGAAGGGGCCTCACTTGTTGGAGCAACTGAAGCTACAAGAGGCTGAGCGTCCAGGTTAGGGGAGACCTCTGGTTCTGGGAGCTGTGACACTGTGGGTCTGCGGGCAGCCCACAGGAGCCCAGCCTGGGGCCTCAACACCCTCACCCAGCACCTAGCACCCAGGCCGAGGTGAACTGCCCTTTCTGAGGAGGGAAGTGCCATTTCCTGGATAGCACCTCCGACTCCCCATCATGAGCCTGGGTGACTCTGCCAGCCCCTCTGGTTGTTTGCTGACACGCTGGTCACCTCTGGGGGAAAGTCAAGGTCAGGGACTGGGGACAGGCGGCTTTGAGAAGGGGTGTCTTATAGGCCTGGAGGAGAGCAGGAAAGGGCAGGCCTGGGTTTCTGGGCCCGGTACCCTACCTGTGTGTGTGGGGAGAAGGGGGGCTGCTCTTGGGGAGGGTCCCGAGCAGAGCCCTGTGAATGAACCCCCTGACTTGGAGACAGTGATGCCACAGCGCCTGCAGGCATGGCCACAGCTGCCACCCCTCGCTGCTCCCTGAGCCCAACCCCAGTGGGCACTGGGCTCAGGCTTCTCCCAGCTGGCTCTGCCCGCATGCTGACTTCCACAGGGCCGCCTAGCTGAGCCCAAGCGAGGCTGTGTTTGCAAATCCGGTGCTCAGAAGAGGTGGGAGGGGCACTTCCGGTGCACTATCTTGGCAGCTGTCACCGGGCAGAAATCCGCCCCCACTTCGCCACCATTGGTTCTTTGCCTCTTCTCGGACCTGCCACTGAGCGGGTTCACTCATCACCCAGGCTCCAGGTGCCAGCTTAAGTGGCTGCCCTGGGCCATCCCGACCAGAGGGACAGCCCAACTGAGCCACACCAGGCTGCAGCCACTGTGCGGCTAACCTGCCTGCTGCTGACTTCCCCCCTTCCCGGGCACCTTGTTCTCACTGGAAGCCTGTGTCCTGCAGGGCCAAGGCCCGTGCCGCACACAGCCCCTTCTGGAAGGTCAGCTCCCTGCAGGCAGGCCCTGCCTGGCCTGTTCTTGGAAGCACTGCCACAGGGGCTAGTCTGACTCAGAGCAGCCCTGTAGGACAGGGCAGGACTGCCCGGAGGGTTTCCGAGACTGTACCTTTTCTTTTCTTAAATTTTAATAAATCATTTTATTGGGGTTCTTACAGTTCTTATAACAATCCACACATCCATTGTGTCAAGCACATTTGTACATAGGTTGCCATCATCATTCTCAAAACATTTTCTTTTCTGCTTGAGTCCTTGGTATCAGCTCCTCTTTTTATCCCTCCCTCCCACCCTCACGAACCCTGGATAATTAAAAAAAAGACTTTTATTGGGGGTTCTTACATGTCTTTCCCCGCCCCCCCCCCCAAGAGAAAAGCTTGTAGTTAGTTCAGGGATCGTTTGCTGGCCCTTAGGAGCGTTTTCCAGTCCAGTCTGTTGGGGCACCACGCCCTGGCTCTTACATGTCTTATCACAATCCATACATTTCTTCAGTGAGTCAAACACATGTGTACATATGCCGCCATCATCATTTCAAAGCATTCTCTTCCCACTTGAGCCCCTGATATCAGCTCCCCATTTCTTCCTCCTCCCTCCCTCACATTCCCTCCCTCACAAACCCTTGATAAGTTAGAGATTATTTTTTCCACGTTCTACATCGTCTTCCGTCACCCCTCCCCCATTTTTCTGTTATTCACCCCCCTGGGAGGGGTTCTAGATTGATCCTTGTGATCGGTTCCCCTTTCTCCCTCCACCTTCCCCTAGTCCTCCTGGTATCTGTACTCTCCTTGTTGGCCCTGGGGACTGTAAATCTTTCCTAGAGTAGAAAACCTCCTTTTTTTCCTTCAGAGTGGCTGGTGAGCTCAAATTGCTGACCTTGAGGTTAACAGCCCATCATGCAATCCGCTGTGGGCTCAGCACATACATGATCCACAGAGAAGTGGCCCAGGGGGTGACCTCACCCCGTCCTCCCCAACACTCGCATTGCTGTGTTTACACTCAGACCAGAGGGGAAGGGGCAGGCGCTGGGGTGACCCGCTGCATGGTGGCAGCCAGAGCCGAGCTGGTGGCATACCTGGCATGGTGGCAGCCAGAGCCAAGCTGGTGGCATACCTGGAAGGAGGCTGCAGGGCAGGGGTTCAGGGCAGACTCTTGAGAGCAGCAGACAGACTACTTGAGTGGGGGCTAAACCCACAGAGGGGCCACACCCGTCAACGTGGTGGGCAGCAGTGCGGAGCAGTGGTCAAGCTCCCTGAGCCCTCACGTCCCATGCTGTGAAGGTGACCACTCACTTGGGATTTTACTCTGAGCCACAGCCCAGGGGAGGGCCGGCCACACCCCTGGCCTCTGCCCTGGCCTCTCTGCCTCTGAGATTTGCAGGTTGGTTTCCCACAAGCAGTCATCCAGCACGCGCAGGATGGAGCTGTCTTGGGTGTCTTATAGATTAGATTGCATATGCCCCCCCAACTTGGTGTTATAAAGCCCCAACCTCAGGACCAACAAAGGTTGTAAAAATGGGGCCTGAGCCCAAAGGCACCCTCTTGCAGATCTTCTAGCACCTTGTAACTCAGTGGCACCTGGTGACTTTGCTTCTCTGGGGAGAGAGCTGACTTCCAGCCCCTCCCCCATCTGTCTCAGCCCACAGCATGCTGGGAAAATCTCTCTCAGGTGCCGACACAGAGCCACCTCCCCCCTCTCCACAGTTGTTCTAAAAAAGGGAGCCATCCACCCGGGCACACTCCCCAGGAATAATTGCTAAAAGGCCTAATTTTGGAGATAACCACCGTTATAAACGTCTCATTACTTTAATTAAAGTCCCATCCATCAGTGGCATGTTGTTCCCTGAAGCAAAGAGGCTAGTGCTGCGGAGTGGGGTGTGCTCGGCTGCCGGGCAGGGACGTGTGCACAGAGCCGACGCCTGGACCTTCCCCACTTCCTCCTCTGAGGTCCTGTCACCAAGCTCCTCCGGACACCCCTCATTGCCCCGGCCCCCCAAATGTGGTGCCCTCCATTTGACAGATGATAGGGAAATAGCAGTGCAGGGACTCCTTCCTACCTGTACCCTACTCTTCTTTGGGGGAGAAAGCTGAGGCTCTCTGCTCCCAGGGGGGCAGGTCTATCCTGTCATAGAGGGTCACTGTGAAAGTTGGCATCGACTCGGTGGCAGTGAGGTGCACTCTAATTGAGGCATGGCGGACAGACGATGAAGGGGACCCCTGGAAGCCTCCACTTGATGGTCTTCACAAGGCCATAGTCCTGCTGGACATAGTCTGTTTGTGGCTCAGAGTGGCTGCCTGTGACAGAGACAACGTGACTCATAAGCCTTCCCAGAGGGTCCCCTTTAGACAAGGTCAGCCACAATCATGGTGGCGTGGCTGTGGACCACTCTTAGAGGGGCAGAATCACTGGATGGATTCCAACCTGCAGCCTGACGCTTAGACGCTGCGCTACCTGGGCTCCTACCAAGACGGCTCACTGCCATCGAGCCAACCCTGACGCGTCTCGACCCTATAGGTCAGCTTAGCATTGCCCCGTGGGTTCCCCAGGCTGTCAGTCTTGACAGGAGTAGAAAGCCTCACCTTTCTCCCTTGGAGCAGCTGGTGTTTTCAAACAGCCAACCTGACACAGCGCCTACTCCACCAGGGGGGCTCCTGTGTAGCGGCTTGCTGTCATTCTCCCCAGTCTGTCCATGCCTTGTCCCCTGCCCGCCCTGTGTCCATCTTGACTGTGGGGGCAGGGGTGTGACTGGGAGCTGGAGGCTCTGCCGGTGGGGTTTCCAGTACCAGCCAGGCCACCCAGGGTGGACATGTTCCCACAGAGCTTCCACACACTTGAGGCAGACGAAGAAGAAAGGCCTGGCTTTCTTCAGCCAGTGGATATACCAGCTGAGGTCCCTCGTCATGAACCAGCCAGCCAGTGGAAACTGAGGGGCCCCAGCCTTATGAGGTGCAGGCAGGGAGGTGAACCCCTGGGTCGAAAGGCACAGGAAGGACACATTGGCTGCAGCGAGGGCACCAAGTGGACGGGTGATGGTGAATGTCCCTCTTGGCTGCACACAGGTCCCCAAGAGTCTGAACTGACACCTCAGCACCTGACAGCAGATACCTTGACCTATCTAGACCCATATGCCCAAGATCCCCCCACCTTGGTATATATACAGTGGGGGGCAGCCAGAGCGTTCAGATAGAGTCCTTGAGCAACACCCCTCCTGTCCCTCCAGAGCCCCCTCCCCACCTCCTGAAGCCCTACAGGTGCTAGCTTCTGGAGGATGTGTCTCAGACCACCTGGTGAAGCTCTCTAGAGCTTAGAGAGGCTAGGTCCCTCACTCAAGGCCACACAGCCACTAGGTGGCCAGTGTCAACTCCAGGCCCCATAGGATGGGAGAAGTTCCTGGAAAACTAGGGCCCCGTCACTCACTTCCCCCAAGCACCCATCCTCGTGGGCCTGTCTCTGGGAGAGCAAAGCCTTGGGAGGGTGGGTGGTTGGCCAGGGGCCACAGACCAGGACAGGAAGTAGGGTGAGATATACTTGGCAGGCTGCCTCCCAAGACTTCTTGCCCACCTGCCCACCTTAATGTGCCCTGCCCGGAGCCTCAATGGGGCAGAGTGGGGGCAGGGTCCCAGGCTGGGCTTCACACACTTGGGCCACAGGAGCTGCAGCTTCTGGATCTGGCTCCCTCCAACTGCCCCTGCAAATGGCCCATCAGCAGCGCAGCCGGGCAGAGAAAGAGAGGCTGCTGTGGGCCAGGCCAGCGGAGAGCGGGGAGTTCTCCAGGTCTGAGGTGAGACAATCCCCCCCCACACTGGAGCTTCCCCCTTCATCTGGGCTACAGAAAGCCCCCTTTAAAAGGCTCCTTAGCACCAAATCAACTAACAAGGGGTCAAGTGCATGTGGGTGTGAGTCCCCCCAGCCAGAGATGGATCTCTGGGGGAGGCCCTTCAGTGGTGTGTGTGTGGGGGGGGGGGGTTTCTCTGGGAGGGTGTTGCAGGTTAGGGGCAGGCTGGGGGCACCCTCTCTCTCGATTGGCAGAAGCCCTTTGGCAGTTTGTAGTCCTCCTTAGTTGCAGGGTAGTGTGTGGGAGGCTGCTCCATCAGGGGCCCTGCTGAGGTCTCTGTTGGGGACCCTGGAGTGAGGCAAAGTAATAAACCAGGGAAGCCCTTGGAGTCTGAGATGCCTCTAGAGGGGGACACACAGCCCTCCTGCTGAGAAGGGCACCCAGGCTCCACGGCTCGGGGGCCATGGCAGCCCTGGCTAAGCAGTCAGGGACCATCTAACAGAGAGCCTGGCATCCACATCCCATTCCTCCAACTCCACCCTCAGCCACTGGGCCGCCACTCCACCCACATGGGAATCCAGTGCCGGGGGGTGGAAAGGGAGGTGGTACGGCAGGGGTGTGGAACTCCCAGATACTGTGGGGGTCATTCTGACTCCCATGACACCCTGTGATCCTCTCAGTGGCTAGTTTTCAGAAAGGGATCTCCAGGCCTTTCTTCTGAGGCACCTGTGGACAGAGACCTTTCCCTGACCACTAGGTGGGTTAACTGTGGACTCTGGAAACGTCTTTCCTGGGGGTTGCTCTTAGGTGCCACTGAGCCGGCTCAGACCCGAAGCAACCTTTGCACGACAGAAGGAGACACTGCCCGGCCCTGCCACGTCCTCATGTGGTTCCTGTGCCTGGGCCCCTTGTGGAAGCCTCGCTGTCCCTCCGCTTCATTGAGGGACTTCCTGTTTTGTTAACCCACCACTTGCCTGTCAGTGTGTCCTGCTGTCGAGGCTTGTGTGTGGCTGTCATGCTGGAAGTTCTGTCCATGGGATGCCAAGGGTCAGCAGGGTCCCCCACCGTGGCGAGGCTTCAGCGGAGCCCCAGACGTAAGAACAGACGACAAGGAAGGGCTCAGCCCCCCACTTCCGCGGAAGGAGCCGCTGACAATTTCATCCACAGCATGGAAACGCCTTTTGTACGACCCCCCTCCCCTAAACAAACTCGCTGCCATCGAGTCCATGCTGACTCACAGCCACCCTACAGGACAGGGTAGACCTGCCCCTGTGGGCCTCTGAGGCTGTAACTTCACGGGAGTGGAGAGCCTCCTCTGTCTCCTGCCGAGCGGCAGGTGGTTCTGAACCGCTCACCTTGCAGTTAGCAGCCCAAGCACTAAGAAGACGCTGCTTTCCCAGCTCCTGGCTGGAGCTGGGCAGAGAACAGAAACATCAAAAGCTGCTTTGCAGGTCTGCAGGCAGCACCCACATGCCTCCCACCCCCCCCACCCCTGCTGAGCAGGCAATCTGCCTTCAGGGATATGTGTTTACATCAAGGGCGGGGCTGCTCCCTGGAGAGCGGGTAGTTGAGTTAGGAACGTGCTGCTTTCCCAGTGAGAGGGGGGCCTGGTTACTTGGAGACGGGCCTGGTTGTGGGCGCCCCCTTTCTTCTCTGCAACCGCAGAGCTGGGAGCTGCCCTTCCTTTCAAGATTCAGGCCTAATGGTCGACCAGCTCTGAGCTGCTTAGAATTGGCTTCAGATGACTCAACTCCCAGCCCGCACCAGAACTCCCTTTAAAAAACAAATACTTGTCAACACAACATACCCGGGTTCCTGCACAGAAACCCACAGCATGGTCTCTGCACACAGAGAAGGGGACAGACGGGACTCTCACCGGCTTCTCCTCTCCCCCCTGCCCCCACAGCCAGAAGGTTTAGGCCCCTCCTCGGGCGGGTGGGACTCGGACTCAGCCTCACCCAAGTGCTAATAGACAGGAGGCCCTGTGCTCTGTCTTCTCAGGAAAGGCACCTGACCCATGGAGGAGGAGCCGGGGTTCCCATCCACTGAGGGAGCCCACGGGGCCCTGGGGAGGCCCAGCAGGTTTCCTTTCTGTGACGTGGACCAGTGACCGGCCCTCGGCTGGGTTTGGACATGGAGACCACTGGTCGGGGTGCAGATGGGCGAGTTCAAGAGCTTATGGAGTCAGCATCTCCGCCCAGGACGGGCAAACGCAGGTCCATCCAGCAGAAAACCCGTGTCTACTTTGAGCAAGGCAGATCTGGGGAGAGTCCTACCAACAAAGGCCACGTGGACCCTGGGGAATGTGGGCGTGTGCTCCCCCCCCCCACCCAACGCAGTGCCGAGATGTGGGAGCAGACGCCTGGCATTGTCCAGAGCTTCTGGGTTCAGGGGGGGTGGGGAGGAGCAGGGCACGTGGATGTATACGTGGAAGCTCATGGTTTTTCAACGGCAGCGTTCAAGTCGTGAAGTTGACACGCTTGGTACAGGCCAAACAAAACTGCTGTGGGCTGGCTCTTCCTGCCCCCACCCTGCAGTTTGCACTACCCACCCCACCCCCCACTCCCCAGCCCTGCTCTCAAGCTTCAGCAGCTGGGGCAGGGGGGTGTGGGGAGAGGCAGGAGATGGCAGGGGGCCCAACCTCCCCGTTTCCCCAGCCATGCTCCTTCCAGGGATGGGCGCCTCTCCAGTAAGGATTCTGCCTCCGCCCGCTGCCTTTGATCCTCGGAGGCTGCCAGGCGCAGGCTCTGGTGACAGGAGGGCGGATTCGGAAAGCCAGGGCCTGAAGAGAGATGCTCCCTCTGGGCTGTTGTCAAGTCAGTTTCCACGGTCCCCAGGGCCCAAGTGGAAAGTCTTACGCAGGGAGAGCAAAGCAGTGGAGAGAGCCCTCCCCGCACCCCCCAAGGGTTCACAGGACCTTCGGGGCTAGGGACTCCTCCTCCCATTTGCTCACATGGGGCTGCCAAAGAGAGGGGCTGGTCTTCCCTAGTGGGTGCTGCTGCCTACCCACTCAGACCTCCACCCACCCATGGATTAATCTATCCATCCATCCATCCATCCATCCGTCCATCCATCTGTCCATCCATCCACCTAGACTGATGACAATGTTATTAGGGTTCTATGTCCTTCCCTCACCCCTCTCTGTTTCTGTCTTTCCTCCTTTCCTTCCTTCATCTGTCCATCCATTCATCCATCCATCCATCCATCCATCCATCCATCCATCCGTCCACCCATCCATCCGTCCGTCCGTCCGTCCGTCCGTCCGTCCGTCCATCCATCCATCCATCCATCCATCCATCCATCCATCCGTCCATCCGTCCACCCATCCATCCATCCATCCATCCGTCCGTCCGTCCATCCATCCATCCATCCGTCCATCCACCCCTCCATTTTTCCATACACCTATCACCATCCCTGCATCAGCTCAGCCACCCGTCCTTCCCTCCACGCACATCGGCATTTGTTGGACATGGATCAGGTACCAGAGCTGTGCTAGGTGCCGGGGCGCCTGCCCTCTCAAAGACGCTATTCTTGCTCCCACTGTTTGAACCACATTGCCCGTGGGGGGAGGTCAAGGTGGAGGAAACCATTCAGTCCTCTGAGATGGCGGGCAGTGGAGGAGAGCAGGTGGCAGACCCCATGGGTCTTGAAGTTGGTGCAGCGAAGGGGCAGGCAGAGAAGGGGGTAAGGGTGTTGCTGGAGGACAGACTGGCATGAGGGAGAGGTAGCGCCCTGCTCGAGTTGAGCACAGACTCTGGACAGAAATAAGCAGAAAGTAGAGGGGTGGGTTCCTGCTTTTCAATCCTCTGGGCATGACACAGACATCAAGTGGCCTTTTGGGGTCACCCTGCAGGTGACAAAGGGAGTTGGCAAAGCGGGCAGGAATGGAAGGTGTCAGTGCAGGGTGGGCAGTGAGCGGCGGTCCCTCGGAGAGGCCTCTAAGGACATTGACATGAGAGTTCTGGCTACAAAGAGATAACCCCTTTCCAAGGTGAGCTGAGGGATGCCTGGTGCGGCAGTGGTTAAAGCGCTCGGCTGGGAACCAAAAGGCCGGCACATTGAACTTACTAGCTGCTCTACGGGAGGGTGATGTGGCTGAAGCCCCTGTACAGGCGACAGCCTAGGAAACCCTCGGTGGGCACTGAGTCAGAATCTACTTGAGGACAGCAGGTCCAAGCAAATGCCCAAGGCCACCTCCTGTCCGCCCCACACTGCTGTGCGGCGACTACTTGCCAGGCATGGGGAAACTTAACATCCAGAGGAGGTTAGAATCCAGCTCTGGGCCCCTCCAGCACATGGTCTTCCCCAGACACCATGTCCTCACTGGGACACCCTCAGGTGTAGCGTTTCTGGGAAAAGGAGCCCAGGTGGCATGTGTTGGGATGCTGACGGCAAGGTTGGCAGCTCGGAGCCACCAGCTGCTCCGCCGGAGAAAGATGAGGCTTTCTGGCCCTGTGAAGAGTTGCGGTCTGGGAACCAAACAGGGACAGTTCCATTCGGTCCTACGAGGTCGCTATGAGACAGACCCCGCTCGATGGCGGCGAGGTGAGGTTGGGGTCGTGCAGGGGAGGCTGGGGAAACAGAGAGTGAGCAATAAGGAGTACGAGAAAGACGAAAATGCTTGGAATGGCCTCTGCCGATGACCACAGGGCTCTCAATAGATTAACTCCACAGAGTGCTATGCTCTATGAATTAGCGTCAACAAAACGGAGAGGGATTCTCTGGAACCTCCGTCCCTGTGTAAGCACTGTCTTCGGTCGACACCTTGGCTAAGTCTGCTCATCCAAAATGAGAAGATCAGGTTGGGGGAGGGCCCAGGGAAGTCATTCTGTGAAGAACAGAGAGGAGCTGGTTCTGGCTTCAAGGGCATAGCCAGGGCAGCTAGGAAACCTGTCAAAATGCATCTGACTCTGCACCAAGAAAGTTTTATTTATGAAACAGGCAACAGGGCCAACTGGGCCCCCGGGGAGAAGTCAGTCACTGGGTTTGAAACGGTTGTGTTATCGATTTTCAGAGGAACGCTTTCATCAAATTAAATCCTGCTTGCTGCCCCACCGTAGAGACTAGACTGAAACGAAACTTCCCTGACTGCCATGGGGGTGATTGGTCACGTCAGGCGTGACCCCTGCAGCGCACCCTGCTTCTGTCCTTACCCCACCTCTCGCCCACCGTCCAGCCCTTGCAGCCGAGTCTGAACACCGTGGGCCCAGTCGACCTCCCTGCTCTCTAACAGCCATGATCCTTCACTCCGCCAGTCGTCCGTCTCCCTCGTGTTGTGCCGGACACCGGGTAGGTGCGGCAGGTCCCACAGCCCTCGGCCCAGGGGCTTAGCATCTAAGGACTTTTTATATAACTTCATTACTTTTAGCTTACATTTTTTAACTACTACGTATTACCCTAGCACATTCTACCATAAATAAATGCATAGAGGATGCATTAAAATAGCAGGCGCATTATGTGGTCTCCGTTTTACTTTTAAAAACATTGGAGCGGGAGGGAGAGGGACAAAGGAGGCTGACTGTCAAGAGGACACTGAGCTTCTGTGACGGCTGATGGGAAGATCTAGAAATGGGGGATGGGGATAATTGGACGTGATGAGCATGAGGAATGTCCCTGCGTCGCACGTGGAAAAATGGTGGATGTTTTACACACACACACACACACACACACACACACACACACCGTATATACTTGAGTATAAGCCCACCCAAATATTAGCTGAGGCACCTAATTTTACCACAAAAACTGCTGAAAAAACTTGGCTTATACACGAGTATATACTATATATAATCTATTGAATATATGATGTATACATACCATGTAAATATCTGATGTCTATATATAAATGTATATATAAAGATATATAACACTCACCATTTTATATAAATATATGTACATATCTATATATCTATATGGAGTCCTGGTGGCATCGAGGTTATGCCTGGGGCTAAGATTCACAAGGTTGGTAGTACGGAACCACCAGCTGCTCTGCAGGAGAAAGATGGGGCTTTCTTTTCCCGGCAAGAGTTACAGTCTTGGAAACCCACAGGAGCAGGTCTACCCTGTGCTATAAGCCTGCTGTGAGTCAGAATGGACTCGGTGGCAGGCAGTGGGTTGGAGGGGTAGAGTGGTCCTGTGTGGGGTGCTTGGTGCGGACAGGGCCCCATAAGTGTCAGCCATTAGTCTTATGATGTCACCCCAGCGTTTCCACATGAGAGCCAAGCTGCTCCCGTGGGTGCCCCAGCCATCTGGGAGGGAGGGATGCATCACCTGGTCTGAAGCCCCGCCTGTAAAGGGGCGGGGCCATCCACCCTCCTCGGGAAGAAGAGGGCTTCTGGTTGCCTAGGCTGTTGTGGGCGAAGGTGGGTGGCCAGGGCAGCCTCGGGCCCTGGCTCTGTCTCCGTCTCCAGGAGGGTGAGGACGCAGGTCAGACTGGACTCCTCATGTGCCCGCACGTCCCCTGGAGGTGGCCCCTCGCATCCCCACCTCCCCGCCCCTGCTCCCCATCCCCAGGCTCCTGCTGGACCTGCCTGACCGCTGGCTGGTGCACAGAGCCCAGCCTAATGGCTCCCGCAGTTGCGCATGAGCTCCAAGCTGACCTCCGCCAGGGAGGCAGCCTCTGCTCTTCGGGGTGACAGCAGCCTCATTTATTCATTTTAATCAGTGTTTCAGCCCCGTCCCCCTGGTCGATGCAGAGCTGGGGCCTGGCGCAGGCACAGTATTTATGTTTTGCTTTTATTTATCCAGAGAAGCCTTGGGAGCCGCCGAGCTGGGCTTTCAGAGACACCCCAGTGGCTGTGCTCCCTTTACTCCGAGCCCTAAATGAGCTTGGCACAGCCCACGGGGCAGGATAGGAGAGGAAAAGGGAGGGGAGGGGAGGGGAGGGGAGGGAGAGCAGAAGGTCCCTGCTCCACCATAGGAAGAACCAGCTAGGCCCACCTGCTTCCTGCCTCACACAGTTTGGGATCTCAGTATGGACTAGGGAAAAATTGTGCCCTCCACACCCACCCGCTCCAGCCTGCTGGGTAGTAACTGAGAGCCCCACCCGCCCGGCAGGCTGACTTTCACTGCAGACGTGCACAGGTGAGCCCCACCTGGTGTGTGTTAGTCTGGGTGGACTAGAGAAACAAATCCGGAGATACTCATATGTGTGTAAGAGAGAACAGTATATCAAAAAGTAATTAATTATGAGGGGCAAGCCCCAATCCCAACTATGTGGACACCTGCTCCTCCCCCCAGAAGAGTTTATTTCAGAGGACAGCACTGAAGCTGCAGCTCAGGGAAAAGACATGTCTGATCAGAGCACACGGGAGCAAATGAAGGGGGAGAAAGAGAGAGTCGAGCACATCCTGGCCCACCAAGCCTTGAGGACAAGATCCCTGCTCAGAGCACCCAATTCACATGGCCAGCCCCACTCTGAGACATGACAGCCCTCACTGACCCATAGCCCCATGGGGGACAACACTGGAGACACAGTGTGGGAATGGTGCCTGATCTGACCAGGCAAAACACTAAGGGCATGCAACAGAACAGCAAGGGGAACAGAGCAAGGAAGTCCCAGGGGATACCAAAAACAGATTTTTGGGCCAGGGCATGGCACCCAATCAGACTCAAAGGGAAAACACTCCTAAAGATCAACAAACAGTCCTTGAACTATCTACAAACTTTTCTTTATTTCTATGTGTTTTTGGTTGTTGCTGTTGTTGTTTTGTTTTCTTTCATTGCTTTGTTTTTCTCTGTCTTGTTTTTGTGCACGTTATTATCTCCGCAGGTCTGTCTAAAGAAGATAGGCTGGATGAACAATCTGGAGGAGAAAACAACGGGACCAAGAGTTCCGGGGGCACATGGGAGATGGGGAGGTGGGGAGAAAGGAAGTCATGTTAACAAACCCAGGGACAAGGGAACAAGTGATCCAAATCGATGGTGAGGAAAGTGTAGGAGGCCTGGTAGGACATGAGCAAGGGTAATGTAACCGAGAGGAATTACTGAAACCTAAATGAAGGCTGAGCAGGATAGTGGGACCAGAGGAAAGTAAAAGGAAACAGAGGAAAGAACTAGGAGGCAAAGGGCATTTATAGAGGTGTAAATAAAGGCATGTATATATGTAAATAAATTTATATATGAGGATGGGGCAATAGATCTATGTGCATATATTTATAGGTTTAGTATTAAGGTAGCAGATGGACATTGGGCCTCCACTCAAGTACTCCCTCAATGCAAGAATACTTTGTTCTATTAAACTGGCATCCCATGGTGTTCACCTTCCCAACACAATCGCTGAAGACAAATGTGTGCGTAAGCAAATGTGGTAAGGAAAGCTGATGGTACCCAGCTATCAAAAGATATAGCATCTAGGGTCTTAAAGACCTGTAGGTAAACAAGTAGTCATCTAGCTGAGACGCAACAAAGCCCACATGGAAGAAGCACACCAGCCTGTCAAAGGGATCAGGTATCAGGCATCAAAGAACAAAACATCAAATCATTGTGAATGAGGGGAGTACAGATTGGTGATCCAAGACCCATCTGTAGGTAACTGGACATCCTCTTACAGAAGGGTTGTTGGGAGGAGATGAGCCACTCAGGGTGCAATGTAGCAATGATAAAATATACAACTTTCCTCTAGTTCCTAAATGCTTCCTCACCACCCACTATCATGATCCCAATTCTACCTTACAAATCTGGCTAGACCAGAGAATGTACACTGGTACAGGTAGAAACTGGAAACAAAGGGAATCATGGAGAGATGATTCCTTCAGGACCAGTGGTGAGAGATACTGGGAGGGTAGGGTAAAAAGGGGGGAAACGATTACAAGGATCTATATATAACCTCCTCCCTGGGGGACAGACAACAGAAAAGGGGGTAAAGGAAGACGTTGGACAGTGTAAGACAGGGATCCTCAAACTTTTTAAGCAGAGGGCCAGTTCACTGTCCCTCAGACCGGTTGAGGGCTGGACTATAGTTTTTTTTAAAAAAAACTATGAACAAATTCCTACACACACTGCACATATCTTATTTTGAGGTAAAAAAACAAAATGGGGCAAAAACACCCAGCGGTCTGTATGTGGCCCATGGGCCAGAGTTTGAGGGTGCCTGGTGTAAGATATGACAAAATAATAATTTATAAATTATCAAGGGTTCATGAGGGAGAGGGGAGCCAGGAGGAAGGGGGAAAACTGAGGAGCTGATACTGTAAGGTCTCTCTCTCCAGGCTAGATTTCAGCCTCAGTCCTTGGCTCCGCACGAGAAAGATTTCACCCCGAAGCCGGGCTCGTGATCCAAGTGAATCTAATGAGAGTTAAAAGAAGCTTCAGGTTTTACACGGCACCCATAGGATTCCTTCTGACCATGCGGCCTGGAAGAGACTGCTCAGGGTCACGCAAAGATCTCTCTTCCAAGTTTTCCTTCGAAACAAGACCAGACAAGCCCCCCTCCCTCTCGGTTCCTGCATTTTCAGGATTTCCGGGGGAGGAGTGGTGAACGATCCCAGGTTGATCCCATTGGCTGAATTGCAATCACCTGGCCCAGGTGGGCTGCTCCAGGTTTAATGCCCATCTATGCCCACCGGTGGGAAAATCCAGCTTTGTCCTATATTGGCTCTCCTGGGCATGCGTCAGTGGACTTCCCAATCCCTAGGCTAAGCTACCTAACAATACCAAGGCTCAAATAGAAAGCAAATGTTTTGAGAATGAGGATGGCAACAAATGTGCTTGACACAATGGATGGATGTATGGATTGTGATGAGTTGTACAAGCCCCCAATAAAATGATTTTAAAAATAGAGTAATTAATTGTATATTAAGAAAACATCCCAGCCCTGTACAGATCAAGTCCATAAGTCCAATATTAGTCCAATATTAATCTATAAATTCCTCTTCAGACTCACACAATACATGCAATGGCACCGAATGTAGGAAGATCACAGATCAGTGAGTGGAGACTCTTGTGGATCCAGTGGTGGTGGAGCCATCTCAGCGCTGGTGTGGGTCTCCACATGGCTCCTCCAGCTCCAGGGCTCTGGCTTCATCAGCGTTAACTCCATGTGGCTTGTCAATAGAAATGTCTCACAGGGACAATGTGTGTCCCACCTCCAGGGAGGAAGACAGGGGTTCCCAGAACCCTCAGGAGAAGGCCATGCCCACACAGAGGCCTCATTGGCTGTGACCTGATTGACAGGCTAGACCCCACCCCTTTGCAAGTTGACAGATTATGTAACTGCCATATGGTGTCTGGCTGAAAGTCTTGGCATGCAAGGGGACCCCCGCCATCCGGGTCCAGTTTCCAGAGACATTTGGGGTCTGGGTTCACTGCTGCTGTTATGCCTGTTCTGAACCTCTACTTAACCCCCTGAGGCTCCCTCCGCCTGGGACTCTGGGGCCACTGGTGCTTGGCTACCTGCTTCCCTTATAGTTTCTGATCAGGGCACAGACTGACACAGTGCCTAGGAAGCTGGGCCAGTGCACAGCCTGGTTGATGTTGTACATCAGTCTGCGATTTCATCAACCTCTGCAGGCTCTGGCTGGCGATTGATGGGTGGGCTTTAGGCAACTGGACTGGGCGTGGACTCTCTGTGCTTGGGCATGTAGGGCCAGGTCATGGCCCAGATGTGACCTAACCCTGAGCAGTCACCTCCATGGTGTGATTTGCTGTGAGTAGCTACGCATTGTCAGGAGATCAGGGCGGGCCACAACAGAAGGGACTTTCCTCGGGACTGTGGCCCGCTCCTGTTGAAGCAGAGTCCATGAAAAGGCTGGATGACAGGAAGAAGAGTGCGGCGTCAGGGTGGAGGGAGGCTTATCCACAACCTGCGATACGCGGACGACACAACCTCGCTCGCTGGAAGTGAAGAGCACTTGAAGCACTTGCTGATGAAGGCCAAGGGTTGCAGCCTTCACTGTGGATGACAGCTCAGCGTAAAGAAAAGAGAAATCCTCACATCGGGACCAAAGGGTGCCATCCTGATAAATGGAGGAAAGGCTGAAGTTGTGGAGGAGTTTGTCTTGTTCGAATCCACAGTGAATGCTCATGGGCGCAGCGTTGTGTTGGGTCAGTGTGCTACAGGAGACTCTTCAGAGGTCACCTTGAGGACTGAGGTGTGTCTGGCCCAAGCCGTGGCGTTTCCAGCGGCTTCATGAGCACGGGAAAGTTGGCCACTGAATAAGGAAGACGGATCAATGCGTTCGAATGGTGGCGTGGCAGTGACTATTGAGAGGAACGTGGACGGCTCGAAGGGACAAACCAATCTGTCTTGGAAGAAGCCAGCAGGGTGAGACTTGGTCTCACATCCTTTGGACACGCTGTCGGGTGAGACCAGTCCTCGGAAGAGGACACCGTCTTAGTGAAGCTGAGGGGTGGGGAACGGAGGGGGAGGCCCTCAGGGAGATGCACTGACACAGTGGCTGCCGCAGCGGGCTCAGACACGGGAGCAGTGGGGAGGATGTCGCAGGAGGAGGCAGTGTCTGTCCTGGTGTGTGCAGGGGTCGCAGTGGTTGGAACTGACTTGACAGCAGGTAGCAAGTTACAGCATTCTGAGAAGGCTTGCCTCTTCTTGCTGCATGAATCCTGCGCCTGCCTCGCGGTCTCTGGGTCTTGGGAGTTGAGCGGTTGGCCTTCCATATTGCCTGCCTCCCCCAGGAGCTATCAGCCATCTGCCCTGTGTCTGTTGTCTCCTGCCCCTTCCTGGGAGCGTCCCCACCAGCTCTCACCGCCATTGAACCGCTGGCGCCTGCAGCTCAGCGTAGGACCCGCGGACTTCCACCAGACCACACGCACCCGATTCTACAACTGCACGTACACCGTCTTGAGATGAGTTTCTCTCTTCGTAGACACACGCAAACGTCACTGGTGTCACCTCTCTAGATGCTGTGAGGTGCCATCAAGTTGGTCAGACCCACTGCGACCCCATAGGCAACAGAGGGCACCACCGGCCTGGCCTGCGCCGTCCTCACCGTGGGTCCCACGTGTGGGGCCTTTGTTGGAGCCGCCGTGTCCATCCGACTCCTCGAGGGCATTATCCTCCGTCACTGTCCCTCTGCATGACCAAGCACGATGTCTTTCTCCAGGGACTGGTCTCCTGACAACACGCCCAAAGTCCGTGGGAGGCCGTCTCGCCGTCCTTGCTTCTAAGGGGCCCTCTGGCTGTGCCTTTTCAGAGGACGCAGCCTAACATCGGGGTAGAATCCGTCAATAAGCTTGGCTGCGAACCTTAAGATCAGCAGTTCAAGACCACCCTGGGGCACCGCGGAAGAAAGGCCTGGTGATCAGCTTCCGAATGCCAGTCCTGAGGCAACCCTGTGAGGCCCAGCACTCCCTAACGCGCGTGGGACCGCCGAGAGTCTGAGTTGAGCCCATCGTAACTGCTCAGCAGCACAGAGGATGGGTTCTGGGCCTGGGGCAGGGAGGGGACGTGGTGGTCGGCTGCACACTGAGAATAAGCATCAGAGAAGGTCCGTCCGCCCTCCTTCCTTTGGACATGCTGTCAGGAGAGCCCAGTCCTTGGAGAAGGACATCACGTCTGGTAAAGCGGAGGGGCAGGGAACGAGTGGAAGAGCCTCCACAGAGGTGGGCGGACATGGTGGCTCCAACAATGGCCCGGGCACAGACATCACGGTGAGGGGGCGCAGGATCGGGCGCAGTTTCCTTCTGTTGTGCACGGGGTCGCTATGGGTTGGAGCTGACTCGAGGGCACGACTCTCTCTGATGCCCAGAGGAGGGGTGGGGAGCAGGCCAGTGACGTGATGAGGGTAGGCACTCACTCACTGCCCTCTAAACGCAGGTGGTCCCTGTGGCTCCTGCCTGGGGCCTGAGTGCCCGTTGATGACAAGATCCAGTATCCATTAGTGCCTCTCCAAAGCGGTTGAGAGACAGCTCATGACGCGGGGGGCTTCACCTCCACCCCCAGAGTGGTAATTTCCATAATAACCTGGCCCTGAGCAGACCTTTCATTAACCATCGCATGCGAGGATACAGAGCAGCTGGCAACGGCTCATAAATATATATTGTTAACCCTGAGAAAGGTGCCTGGCTTTTTGAATCGCCACTCGGCTCCTCTCCACCGCTCTCGACTGCTGGGGAGGGGGGACTGTGGGGTGGGGGTCTGTAACAAAGGACCACAGACTCAGATAGCACAAGCCAACACAGGGCGGTACCCTCGCAGTTCCTGAGTCAAGGTGTTGGCAGGGCCGTGCCCCCTCTGCAGGCTGAGAGGCAGGGTCTGTTCCAGGACTGTCCCCAGCGTCTGGGGGTGCCTGGCCATCCTGCACGCTGCACGCCTTACAGATGCAACATTCCCATCTCTGTCTCAGGCATCTTGTCTTGTCTGCTTTTGGATTGGGGTCCACCCTATACTGGGGTGGCCTCGTGTTGATGTGATTCCATTCGCAAAGACCCTGTTTCCCAACCAGGTCACCCCCCCCCCCCGCCTAGGTGAGGGTGACATTCCTGAAGAGGGGGCAGAGCTCAGGAAGGAGGTGTGCTAAAGCTCCCTCCCTCTGCTGTTCCAGCCCCCAGCTTCTCTCCTCAAAAGCCTGGCCTTCCCCACAGTTGATTCAACCCAGAAGGCCCCAACTCTGGTGGTTTAGCCGCAGGCTGTCCCTGAGATGCAGACAGTGTCCGGTACTTGACATAAGCGGTCAGCGTCCCCCGAGCAGCCACTCCTCTTCCCATGACACAGACATGGACACCGAAGCTCAGGGCGGTTGCGTGGCGGGCCCACATTCATGCAGCTGGTTCACCCCAGCGCCAGGATGAGCACCCAGCTCGTTCAAGCAGCTGCTGCCCAGGAGAACCTCCTTCGATGATGGTGGTGCTCGTACGGCCGTGTAAATGGCGAGGGACTGGGTCCCCTGTGCCCGAGTAGGACTGGGCTCTGTAAGGCTTTTGGTGACTCAGTTTTTGGGGCTGGGTCACCAGGTCTTTCTTCTGAGGCACTTCTGGGTAGACTCAATCCCTCAACCTTGTGAACAGCAGAGCTATTAACCCTTTGAGGAGTGACTGTCTTACATTATAAATGGGTAAACTGAGGCTGGGGCGTGGTTCGCCTGCAGCCTTGGGGCTGACATGGACTTCTCAGACCTTTCTTGCTCCCCCCACCCCATCCACACACGCTTGCCTGGAGGAAGGCTGAGAGGACTTGCTCTCAAATCCCTTACAGACACTCAGGGCAAAGGGACAGCCAGCCCCACCTCTCCACCCCCATCCTAGGTGAGTCCCAGCCCCCAGAGAGGGTGTGGCTGGGACCATGTCCTGGTCACCTTGGCTCCTAGCTTTGAGTGTGTCAGACTGGGGGCAGCCCCACCCAGACCGAATCCCAGCTCTGCTCAAGCTCTTGGGCTGCCGCCTACGCTCACACACCCCCGCCCCCGTGACGTCAAGGGGATACGCTGCTTGATGCGTCCCCCGGAAGTCCTTTTAGTGGTTGACTCATATTTCAGACCAGTGGCAGGCTCAGACTTTGCAGAGAGGGGTGACATGGGGGCTTCCTGGCAGGGCCCCTGGGTCCCAGCACCATCTGAGGATGCTGAGACTCAGCAGAGAGGAGCGTGTCGTGTCTGCGCTCCGGGGCAGCTGCAGGCATGGCAGCGTCCCCCGAGCAGATTTTGCGTTCTTGGCTGTCATTGGATTCTGTTGTCTATGCCGTCAGGCACCGCCCAGCCCATGCCCGCTCACAGCCAGGCTGTGCGCAGCAGAACGGGACACCACCCACCCACCCTGGTTGGTCCTCACCGTGGTGGCCCCATGTGTGAACTGGTTGGGGCGGCCCCCGTGCCCCTCCCCCTCCTGGAGGGACTCCCTCGTGTTCCCTGACCCTCTGTTTGACCAGCTCTGTGTCCTTCCCCAGCGACTGGCCGCTCTGATCACATGTCCAAAGTACATGAGACAATCTCTCCCCCATATTGTCACTTCTAAGGAGCATCCTGATGGATGTGTTTGTTCTTCCCAAGTCCAGGGTCATGTCAATCGTTTCCTCCACCGCCATCATCCGAAGGCATCAATTTCTGTTCGGCCTTCCTTAGTCCTTGTCCGTCCTTCCCATGCACGTGTGGCGATTGAAAGCATCTTGGCTTGGGCCAGGTGTACACGCCTTCAGCTTCCAAGTGACAGTTTTGCCTTTGGGTATTTTAAGGTGTTCTTGCAGAGAAGGTTTCCCTCGTGTGACCTGTCATCTGATGTCTTGACTGCTGCTGCCTCCGCGGACGATGGAGCCAAGCAAGACAAAATCCTGGACGACGTCAGCAGTTTCTCTACACACCATGACGCTGCTCACCGATCCCGTCGTGAGGAATTCTCAGTCTCTGCTTGGAGTGGAAGGCATACACAGGACTGCATTTTTCCATCTTCATCAGCAAGAGCTTTGGGTTCTCCTCACTTTCAACAAAATAAGCCTACACACCGCAGGTTGTTCCTGAGAGCTCCTCCGGTCCTGCCACCGTCTTCTCCTCCTCCTCCTCCTCCTCCGTCTTCTCCTCCTCCTCCTCCTCCTCCTCCTCCTCCTCCTCCTCCTCCTCCTCCTCCTCCTCCTCCTTCTTTTGCTTCAGCTAACCCAGCTTCTCAGGTGATTTGCTCAGCACACAGGTTGAATAAGTATGGTGAGAGGATACAACCCTGAGACTCACGCGTGTGTCAATTGCAAACCACACGGCATCCCCTTGTGGTCGAATGGCTGCCTCATGGACAGGCAGAGGTGGCTGGAGGCATCCTGTCTCCCTGCTGGGGCGGCTCTGTCCCGGGAGTCAGGCTGGACCGCCTTTCCTGGGAATAACCAGGAGCAGGTCTCTCAGCTGACCAGCACTGGGCTGTGTGCTGTGACCAGGAAGTGATACATGAGTGACCACGGGAGGTGGACAGCCAGCCTGCCCTTCCCCTGACCAGCTTAGGGCTAACACGGCCCAGTTCCCATGGCTCTGAGCACACTCTGATCGCCTCTGCAGGAACTTTCCTTGGTCCTGCAACCCAACTGGAGCTAAACTCCCTCATCCTTCCTCCAGTCCTGGGGGGCCTGGGCCACTCCTGAACCCTCATCTTTCCAACCCTAGCTGCAGGATCTCGGTTCAAGCCCACTCGCGGCTCCTCGGGACAAAGAGGGTTTAGCAGCGTGTGTGGATGGGTCGCGGTTTAAAAGGGGGAGTGACCAGGCCTGAACTGCATCCTTTAAGAAGACACGTCCCTGTTGTCACCCCTCTCCCTGTGAACACGGCCTTTTGGGGGAAAATTGGTTTTGCAAAGTGACCATGGACCCCGGACCTCATTCCAACCTCACCACTGCTTTTTGAGGTGAGTAGGTCACAACTCGTACCTCCAGAGTTAAGACGGGAGCCGGCAGCTCCCACAGAAAAGGCCTTGCCTGAAGTCACACAGCCATTACCTGACACCCCCTCTGCCCCTTCCAAAGACCCTCTCCCTCGACCTAGCTCCCAGGTGGCTCTGACTGTCACCTGCAACACCACTCAGGTGTCTTCTCCGTGCTTGTCCTCCCACCTTGGAGAACCGTCTCCCACGCCCAGGTGATTCCAAAAGTTTGCTGTCCATTTTCCCAGGGAGTCGCTCTCTCTGCTCCCTCTGCCTCCTGCCCCCACCGTCCACTGTCTTTCTAATTGGCAAGACCTGCTTCCAGGTTTTCTTCAGTGGTGAAGCCCAGCTCACCTTTGCCCCGGGAGCCCTGGAAGAGGAGTGGTTACACGCCAGGCTGCTGACTTCAAGGACAGCAGCTCGAAACCACCAGCCAGCCGCTGCTTGGCAAGACAGGGCTTTCCACTCCCATAAGGAATTGCAGTCTGGAAACCCATGGGGCAGTTAGCCTGTCCTATAGGGTCGCCGTGAGTCAGCATCGACTTCATGGCAGTGAACTGGCTTTCTTCCCCCTCCCCCCCCCCCATGTCTGTCTCTGGAATGACATCTCTGACAGTGAGTCGCCCGCCTGTCCTGGGTGTCCCTTCCCTCAAGGGCCCCAGACTCCCAGTGTTTGGTTCCCTGCGTACTTTCCTGTCTTCCAGCCCAGCCCCCACTCTCAGCAGCAGACTGCAGGCTCCTGCCCCTTCTCCCCTGCTCAAATTCCTCTCCCAGCATCTGCTGCTCAGGAGTTTGGGGGGGGGGGCGGGCTGGGAAACCAGGCTGTTCCCCCTGACAAGCTTCTTGAGCTTGACGTGAATGTCCAAGAGCAAACAGGGAGCCCTCATCTGTGTGTGGCTCGGTGATGCCCGCGTGGCGCAGCGGTTAAGCAAGTGGCTGCAAACCCAAAGGTTGTCAGTTCAAACCCACCAGCTGCTATGTTGTCACACATGGCTGCTGGGAGAACTGGGTGCCGCCTGCACAACTCTGATGGGAGATGTAAGCCAGAAGCTCACACCTGGTCTCCCCCAAACTCCATCCGTCCCATGCCCCTCTTCCTGATCCCGAGTTTCATCTGTGTCCTTTCCCTGAGATCACAGCATGTCTGGGACACTCGCCCAGGCTTGTGGAAGATGTGTGGTTGGGTGAGGCAGCCCCAGTTCTGCTTCCTCCTCTCTGGGTCTCAAAATCCTTCTTCCTTGGTGAGGTGGGGGGGGGTTGCTTTGTAGGATGCCCTGGACCCCTCCCGGGGCGCACACTGCACCAATCCGATAGTATCTGAAATGGGTTTGGAGAAGCCAGATCGTCACCATTGTGAAGATCCAGAGAAGTGTGCACTGAGACTCCCATCTTCCCCACAGCGTTCCCTTCATGCTGCTGACTGAGCCCTGTTCCTGGGGCTGCGCAGGAGCCTGGGGCAGCAGCCAAGGGCGTTTTCAGGCAGCAGATCCAAGAAGACCAGGCAGAACCCTGGCCTGGGGAAGAGAAGAGGGAGCGGAGTGGGAGCACAGGAGGGGTGGAGGGGAGCAGCAGGGCAGCGTTTCACAGGCTCAAGGAGGCCTCCTGGCTCGAAGCAGCAGCCGGTTACGGTCCTAAAGGGATCAGGATGCAATGAAATGCATTTGCCACACTCCACAGAGCCCCCTTTGGTCTTGCACAATTTGCAAGGTGTCTCAGAACCCGGCTGGGCCTAGGGCATGATGGGCAGGAGCACTGAATAGCTCCACTAATCATAGCTTTCCGGGGGCCCAATATCCTGGAGCCCGTGAGAAGGGCCGGTTCCCCTCTGGACAGAGCAAGCTGTCTCTGTGAAATCCCATTGCCAAGGCGCCTCACCTGCAGTGGGGCGAGCTGGCACCTGGAGAGGAGTCCTGGGCAGGCCTGTGTGGGGTGGTGGGTAGGTGATCAGGTGCTAATGGAAAAGCCGGCACGTGGAACCCACCAGCCATGGGAGGACAATCAGGCGGCCTGAGGTGCTCAGCTTTGCAGACCCTGGGGGGCGGCTCTTCGCTGTCCTTTGGGAGGCCTGCCGGGAGTCGGGATCCACTCGCTGGCAATCATCCCCTGGAAAATCTTCCCTTGTGGTTTGAGTGGGAGCCCTGGTTGCCCAGTGCTTACACCTTCAGCTGCTCACTGCCAGGTTGGCAGTTCAAATCCACCAGCTGCTCCTCGGGAGAAAGACGAGGCTTTCTACTCCCGTAAGCAGTTACAGCAGCTACAGAAACCCACAGGAGCGGTTCTACCCTGTCCTATGGGGTCACCGAGAGTCGGTGTCGATTCAGGGGCACTGGGCTCGGCGTTTCTGGTTTTGTGGTTTGAGGATTAGTCTCAGTCTTGGGGGTGATGGGGAGGCAGCTACTCTGCCATGATTTTCCAGAAAGACGTCTCTCTCCCTAGAACTGGAGTTCTTCATTCCTGAAGAAGCCCAGGGACCGCAGGATATATATGTAGATATATATGTATGCATATGCACATATACATTCTGTGAGTGCTCCTTATTTATGAGTGGATTGCAAACGCAATTGCCGCCATCGGTTTGTTTCTCTGCTACACTTCACCATCTAGATCAGTAACTCGGTTCGACATGTATCTATCATTCTTTCCTCTGAAAGTAAACTTACCTAGGACGAATCCACAGCCCCTGGTGAAGGGCAGTGCGCTTGCAGAGGGACAGTGAGCAAGAGGAAAGCCCTCGATCAGATGGATCGACAACGTGGCTGCGGCAATGGGCTCGGGCGTAACAATCGTGAGGGCGGCCGGGACAGGTGGTCTTACGTGTGTGCGTTCTCTTGTCCGCAGGATCGAAGACACCTGGCCGCAACCCCTCTGCCACACGGGGTCGAGCTGAGTGAAGTCTGGCTGCACGGCCCTCGACAACAGCGGCAGGTGGAATCCAGGTGCAGCCTATGGCAGCTCATAGAGCCCTAGACCACGTCTTAAGCCACCTGGTGCGGACTCTCCGTTTTCCAGACAAGGGAAGAGAGGTCTGGGGGACCTGCTGTCTTTTGTAAGGCCGTGTGGCTGGTGTGCAGGCAGGGCGGGGTGGTCAGCCGTCCAACAGGGTCAGCGGCAGGTGGCGTTGTGCAAACACAGTCCCTGCTGGGAAGGGCCGTCTATGGAGGGCTTGGTGTGGACAGGGCGCTCAGAGCGCCTGTCACGCACTTCAACTTGGTTTCGTTTCCCCCCAAGCCCGAGACAGGCTGTCGCTTGACCAGCAGTGGACAGAGACGGAGAGCGAGAGCTTCCTTTGGGACAGGCCTGGGCCTCTCACCAGACAGTGGGTCACGTGTTGGAGCTCAGGGGTGGGGGCGGGGGCCTGCTTCCTTCGGTTTTGTTGTGATTAGGTTCTGGCAAAGAGGTTCTGATTCATCTGGAGCCCAGGTACAGGAGAACATGACCCTGCCCGGTCCTGCGCCATGCCCGCCACTGTGCTGTGGAAGCCCATAGCTGCGGCCGCCTCGTCCCTCCATCTCCTTGACCACCTCCTTCTGTCCTTGGCCCTCTATCTGACCAAGCATGCATCCTTCCCCAGGGACCAGTCCCGCCTGCTAACAGAGCTGAAGTACAGGATCTCACCACTAACAAGCATGCTGGCTGTACTTCTGTCCCTCCCTCCCTCCGCTGCTCCCCAAAGCCGTGGAGTTCACCCCAGCTTTCAGAGGCCCGGCAGGACAGAGGAGAACTGGAAGGTTTCCAAGACTGCGAATCTGTAAGGGAGCAGATACGCCTCATCTTTCTCCCTTGGAGTGACTGGTGGGGTTGAACCACCAACCATGTGGTTAGTAGCCCACTGCTTACTCTACTGCGGCACCGGCGTCCATGACGTTCTGAGCTAGTAACTCTGTAACAAACCATCAACCAAAACCCAGCTCACTGCCTTCGAGTCAATTCCAGTGCACAGCGACCCTGTATGAGTCTGGGTTGACTAGAGAAACAAATTCATAGACACTCCTATGTGAATAAGAAAGAGCTTTATATCAAGAGCAGTTGAACATTGAGAAAACACCCCAGTCCAGATCGAGTCCATCAGTCTGATATTAGCCCATATGTCCGATATCAATCTAACAAGTCCTCTTCAGACTCATGGAACACAAGCAATGATGTCAAATGCAGGAGGATCACGGGCCAGTGGGTTGAAAGTCTTGTGGATCGAGTGGTGTTGTAAGCATCTCAGTGCGGGCAGAGGTCTCTAGATGGCTTCTCTGGCTCCAGAGGTCTGGTTGCATCAGGGTTGGTTCATGTGGCTTCTCCAGTTCCCAGGGCATAGTACCATGTGTCTTGTCAGTAGAGCATCTCTCAGGGAGTGAGCAGAGAGAGACAGTGTCTCCCACCTTGAAGTAGTTAGTTTATTGTACCAACCTGGCTGATAAACACATGTGGGGTTAATTGAAGGCAGAGGCTCAGTGAGCCTCACCTTTCTAGTTCTCGGATCTCTTGCTTTCTGATGGTCAGACCAGGGTGCCACTGCCTTAGCCAGTTCCCTGCTTCAGCTTGCAAGGCTTCACTTACTGCAAGACATCCCTGAGGAGAAGCCACATGGACCTACCTTGATGCAGCCCTGGGTGCTGGAGCAGCCATGTGGAGACCCCTGCCAGTGCTGGGATGCCTACACATTCACTGATTCGGCCTTCTGCAGTCAGCATCATTGCATGTCTTTTGTGAGTTGGAGGAGGACATTGTGGATTAGTGTTGGACATATGGGCTAATGTTGGACTTGTGGGCTTGGGCAGCACTGGGTTGGGATGTTTTCTTGATGTGCACTTACCCTTTATATAAAACTCTCTCTTATAAATGAGTTTCTGTGGATTTGTTTCTCAAAAGTACCCAGACTAAAACACACCTCCAAGGAGGAAAAGGCTGGAGTTCCCAGGATTCTCAGGAGAAGGCCATATCCACACAGAGGCCTCATTGGCTATGACCCGATTGACAGACTAGACTCCACCCCTTCACTCTTAATCTTCTCAAGTCCCAAATTGACACCAGATAATGTAGCTACCACAGGCCCTTTAGGACAGGATAGAACTGCCTTTGTGGGTTTTCGATGCCATCATTCTTTATAGGAGTAGAAAGCCTCGTCTTTCTTCCAAGGAGTGGGTGGTGGTTTTGAACTGCTGAACTTACAGTTAGCAGCCCAAAGCATAACCACTGTGCCACCAAAAACCAAACCAAACCCACTGCCAGGGAGTCATTACTGGCTCCTTAGTGATTCCCCAGTGGGTTTCTGAGACCGTAATTGTTTACGGGAGTAGAAAGTCCAATCTTCCCTACAAGGGGCTGCAGTTGGTCTTGAACTGTTGGTCATTCAGATCCCAGTTCAGTGAATAAGCTCTGTGCCCGCCATCTGGGCTCCTTATTTTGGGAATAGGAGAGTGAAATTCACTTGGGGATGTTGGGCCCCCAGGTCCCCGAATTGCACTGGGGTCTGTGTAGCGGAATCTCTTCTTCTGGGCTGATTGAAAGCACTGTTGTCATCTAGCCAGTGACGTCAGCTCTGGGGTCAACTTGAGTTTCCTAGTAGACATGGTGAAAGAAGTTCAGGAAGTAACATTCAATCATAGGGTATTGTTTTTATAAACCCATACGGCCCAACACGTTGCCATTTCATCGTGAAAGTGATGTATACAAGTGTTCCTGGGATAGTCCCATCCTTTGGTCCAAGCCTTCGGAATCCGGGTTATGCGCTCAGCAGCTGTTCAAGCCACCAAGTTGAGTCCAATCTGTGGTTACAACACGACAGAAGGCTGCCGAGTCCTCTGCCTGCTCACAATGGTGGCTGTGTTCGGGCAGGGCCACCGGGGACCCATGTGGGGACAGGACTGGCCAGAGCCAGAGGTCTAGATCCTCCTGTCTGGCTGGGAAAGGTCAAGGTCAGGCGGTTGTCGCCATCATGGTGGGGCTGGGGCAGGAAGAACTTGCTGATGGCACCAGCTGGAAGGAGCAGGGCCTCGGAGGCTGCAGGCTCCTCCTGCTCAGACACGTAGGGGCAGGGAGACCCTCTGCCTTAGGACTCTCTCTCCAGTCTGTGAGGTGTAGGCAGAACGCAGCAGTCTTGCCTTCGCCTGGGGCAGGTGCTGCCTCTGTCCTGGGCCTCAGTCTGCCTGTCTGTACCCTGGGCCTCAGCCTGCCCATCTGTACCCTGGGCCTCAGTCTGCCCATCTGTACCCAGGGCTTTGTTGTAGCTTCCTCTGCAGCCCGGTGGCCTCGTTGGGAATTCTAGGGAAATTCCAGGAGGGTGGCCCGTGGACCACCTGGCTCCACATCCCTGGGAGATGCTCCTTTATGCAGATGCTGGGACCGGATCTGGGTCTCTGGGCTGGCCGAGCCGGGCCCTGAGTGTCTGTGAATGCCCCAAAGGATCAGGCCCTCATTGCAGTCTTTGGGAGGCCCAGTCCCATGGAGCAGGGGGAGGTCTATGGTCCTCTGGACCCTCCAAGCATCTGGAGAAGTTCCGGGCTTGCTCCTGGACCCAGGAACTGCCATTTCCTGACTCTGTTTCCATCAAGCGTAAGGAGAGAGGACTAGAGTGGAGAGGGTCCTGGTTGGCCATAGCCTCCTTCGCCATCCTCCTGTCTCCACAGGTCCCTCCCAGGATGGAGACCTGGTTCATGCACACCCTCAGGGGAGCGGTCCACACTAACCAGAAGTGAGTCCACCCCAGCCTAGCATGCAAATCCCAGAGCTGGGGCTGGAAGTGAGGGTCTGGGTGGGGGTGGTGAAGGAGGAAGGTGCATGGGGGTGGGGATGCGGCTCTAGGTGACCACAGACTGGCTGTGCATTCCCAGGCGGCTGTGGCTGGCACAGGCTGAGATTCTGTCTCCCTGTCTTAGCAGAGGGACTCAGAGCTGTTGCTGCTGAGCTAATGAAGAAGGGAGGGGGGCAGTGGTGAGAGCTGGCAAGCACAGAGGCCTCAGGTGCCAAGTGCCCAATGTAGTGCACACGTGCCAGGTGGCGAGGGCAGGAGACAAGGGGGCGGGGCTCTGTGTAGAGCGAAGCTAGCTGTGTGGAGGTCAGTTTGTTGCACCCCCTGCCTGTACCTGTCACTCACAGGGGCCTGGCTGTCCTGCCAGCCCAGTGAGCACTTAGCCAGCTGGTGGTTCTGGGTCGGGCACTTCCCAGAGAGGCAGGAGCCCCAGAGCCTGCGGGAGGAGCTGACAGTGGGTGAGGAGCCCAAAGGCATTGCTGGTTGTGGTACAGTGCCAGCCCACAGGGCTCTTCATCCCTGAACTTCTTGTTATTCCCTGTGGCCCTGCCATGCCCCGGCAGAAGGGGGGTGCGTGGGCAGGAAGTAGCAAGGCAGGGGACAGAGGAGATGCATGAGGTGAGAAGGGTGAGCTGTGTTAGGAACATTTGCTGAAGGATTAGAGGGCTACGATAACCACCCCCACCCCCACCCCACCCCCCAGCACTCAGCATCCCCTCTCTGGCCTCTGCATGCCCCTCTGTTCCTCCCACTGTCCCCAAGCCAGATGCTTGGTTGCATCCAGAAGGGAACAGAAGGTGAGGTGAGACCCTTGGGTGAGGGGCTTCAGGGATGGGGGTGGGTTGGGCCGCCACCCTGTGCCAAGCAGGTGTCAGAAATACACTATTTGTAATGTTGTAAGGCAGCCCCCCTGCAGGTTCCCTCACCTGCCCCAGAGCCCCTGCTTTTATCCTTAAGCCACTGGTGGTTGTTGCTATGGAGACCACAAGCAAAATGGCATGCAAATCAACGCAGCAGTAAGGATGCTTGGAAGTGCAGGGCAGGGTGGGGGGGGGAGGCTCCCCGGAGCAAGCGGAGCCCAGAAAAGGCCGGATGGAAGGAGGCTCAGAGGGCCCCCTCCCACACATACACATCAAAGGAATAAGGCTGACATTGAGAAGCTACAGACCCCTGCAGGGGGTAAGGATGGTCTCCAGGGGGCAGGTCAGCCACGGCAGAGGTCAAGAACGGGCCAGTTACCCACCTCAGCTCTCCAGTCACTAGCATGGGGCAGTCAGGAGATGGGGAGCTGGCTTTGAGCCTGGAGACGCCTGGCGGATGGCCCTGCGAGAGCCATCAGGTCCCCAAGTCTTTGCCCCAGGGCCCTCTGTCCCACTTCTTGGAAAGCCTCTGTCTGTGCTCCAGGCAACTCCTGGGATAGTTCTACACACACACACACACACACACACACACACCCCACATACACATACATATCATATTCATATACATCCAGCCATCCACACACATATACACATACACAAATACATACACAAATATACACGTACGCATACACATGCATACACAAATATATGCATACATGTGTATGCACATATAAACATATACAAGCACAAGTATGCATATGCACATACAAAGGGGTACCCAAAAATAAACGGATTTTTTTCCCAAAGCTATGTATTTAAATTTTTTTTACAAAACAACCTTATCACCTTCAAAGTACTCTTCATTACACTTAATACACTTGTCACATCTGTGATTCCATTTTGGAAACATCTTTCCAACTCATCTGTGTGGATGGCTGACAGCACCTCCCTAATTTTTTCTTCACCTCTTCTACGTCATCGAATCACTGGCCTTTCATGTGCCTCTTCATTCATGGGAACAAAAAGAAGGCTCATGAAGCGAGGTCAGGTGAGTAAGGTGCGTGGGGCAAGAGAGGCATGCCGTCTTTTGCCAACACTGGTGCACTGAGGTACGTAGGTATGGCTGCGTGAGCAGGTGCATTGTCATGGTGGCAAAACCAGTCCCCCGCCTGACACAAGTCAGGCCTTTTTGTCGCACACTGTCACACAATCTTTTCAGAACCTCTGAATAGAAACCTTGATTAATAGTCTGACCTGGCGGAACGAACTCCAAATGTTGACATTTTTGTCCATTTGGGAAGTTGATGGACGTCCAGAACGAGGTTTATCAGTCAACATTTCACCTTTTTTGAAATGAGAAAACCACTCATACCCTTGAGGTTTTCCCACGGTGCTGTCCTAGTAAGCTCTGCCCAACATCACAACAGTTTCTGCAGCATTTCTCCTGAGCAGGAAACAAAACTTCACGGAGTACGCTGCTCTCTTTAATCAGCCATCCCAGAAAACGCGGTTCAAGTGAAATTACTTTTATGAAAATATTCACTGTGACCAGAGAACCTTCCCAGGTGACACCACTGGGTGCACTAACTCAGAGGGAGTTGCTTGATGCTTGCCTAGCGGGAAAAGTATGTACTAAGAAATCTCCACTAAGCCTGGTGCAAGTCTTATTTTGGGGGGAGTATCCTCTTGTATATATACATTCATATATATGCACATACACACACATACAGACATACATATATTACATATACCCATATACACACATATCTGCACATACATGCACACCTGTATACATACACACAATACACACATGTGTGCCTATACACGTACACACGCATAATGCACACACATGCATTCACAGAGATGTGCATGCACACGCACCTGCCTGGCCATCTGCAAAGGCTGCACAGGCCACCTGGTGCGTTGTTTTGTTGTTGCATTTTCATTCGACTGTGAGCTGGGTGCAGGTTTAGGGGGCAGGTCCTTCGTCTCCCATCCAACCATCCGCACACATTTCCTTTCACCTCATCGCTCGCAATGCCCACAGGATACCATCACCCCAGTGCCCTCTCTTCCTCCCCTGCCCTCCTCCGAGGCCCCGTCTGAAGGAACGGCTTCATGGTTCAGGAGAAAACAAGAGCTTCCACGAGGAGAAAGCTGTGTCGGATGCTCCTTGATGGAGGTGAGGTCTGGTTCTGGCTCGAGGATTTTCCAGGGACCAGAGGCCTGCCCATCCTGCCCATCCCTCAGGAGGTGCAGCCAGCACTTCTGTGCATGGGCCTGAGATGCCTCCTCTCTGGAGGAGCAGGTGAGCTTCCCGAGCCTGGGAACAAGGGCCCATTTCTGGGAGGAGTTTTGTGAAGCCCTGGGGAGGCTGAGTGGCAGCTCAAGCTGCCAAGTCTTCTCTGCAAAACTCTTGAGTTTGTGGAAGTGGAAGTGACATTCCTGGAAGCCGGGCTGGGAAAGGCCTGCTCCCTCAGGGACCAGTTCTTCCGGGTTCTGCTGTCTACAGTCCCCTGCCCCACCCCACCCGGTCTGCTGCAGAGGCCTGACACTGCCCCCCAGGAGTGTCCAACCACAGCCGTGTCCATGGGGCTGTTAATGGCGACCTTTTCAGCGGCAGACTGCCAGGCCTTTCTTGTGTGGTGCTCCTGAGTGGACCCGAACCTCCAACCTACAAAGCAGGGCTTATTAACCGTTAGCACCCCTCAGGTCTCCCCTCCCCACCCCACCTCCCAGGACCCTCAGTCACTGTTGCTTTATTCCTCTGCCTCTCTGCTTACCCATGACGACGTCCATCCCAGCGTCTCCACACTTCTGTACCCCAAACGCACCCTGCTTTCCCCCAAGGGGCTATCCCGCTCCAATGCGGGAGGGCAGTGCTGGGCCTCATCTACCACCCCAGAAAGCAAGGGACCAGTCCAACCTCCCCTGCCCTGGACAGCCAGAGAGGCGGACATGTCCCAAGACCATCAAGCAGTCAGTCTCCTGGGAGCACGGCCCCCAAAGAAGGTTCTCAAGATAGACATGAGTCAGGGTAAGTCATTGAGGGAGGCCACAGCTCCCGCCGCCACGCCAACATGTCTCGTGTGGCAGTTACAGCATTTCATGTCAACTGGAAGATATAAAAGTGTAGGGTGGAGTCTAGCCTGTCCATCAGGTCCTAGCCTACTGGTACCTTCTTGTGGGCGTGGCCTTTTCATAAGGAGGGTCCTGGGAACCTTCTCTCTTTCCCTCTCTCCTTCACCTTCCTGCTCACAAGCCACTTGGTGACCTGCTGGAGACCTGCCGTACCCCTGAAAATGAGTCCACCGACATTGGATCCATAAGACTTTTCACCCACCGGCCTGTGATGTCCCTGCACTGAAGAGGACTCAGACTAGCATCGATGTAAGGACTTGACTGGACATGGCTGGGATGTTTGCTCGATATGTCATTACTTCTTGATGTAAGGTTCTCACGCATCTAGGAGTGTCACCGAGTCTGTTTCTCCAGACAACTGGCCTGATGCACCTAGTTTAGTGAGCACCCCTTCCCTGCTATCGACGACAACAACAAAGCCTTGTGCCAAACCACTCCATCTGGCTCAGAGTGACCCAGCCGTGCGTGATGGTAGCACCAGGCTCCACAGCAGCTTGATGTTCGGAAGTTGAATGTCAGGCTTTTCTTGTGAGGTCCTTCGGGGTGGACACTGGCCTCTCCACAGGCACGGCACTCATTAACTGCTGGCCACAGCAAGGGGCTCTCATCCTGCTGTGACCACTGACCGGCTCACTGCAGAAGGGTTTCGAGGCTGGAACTCCGTGTTTTCCAAAGTGGGTGAGCCCACCCCCTGGGAAGGCTGGAATGTCCCAGAGGGCCACAAAAGGACACACCTACGTTTTCCCTGCGGCCTGAAGAAGAATGGCTACATTGGGATTATGGTGTTGGCAAAGCGTCTTGGAAGAACAAGCCAATCGTGGGAAGGATGACGGCCAGACTGCTCCTCAGAGTCAAGGGTGGGGGGGTGGCGAGACTTGGTCTCTCATACTTTGGACGTGTTGGCAGGGGAGACCAGTCCCTGGAGAAGGACATTGTGCTTGGTAAAGTACAGGGGCAGCGACAGAGAGGAAGGCTGCCGCAGTGGACTTAAACATAAGAGCGGTGAGACTGGCGCAGGACCAGGCAGAGTTTCATTCTGTCGGGCACACAGGGTGGCTGTGAGTCAGAACTGACTGACTTGAGTGCGCCTCTCAACCCGCCCTGCTCTGGATGACAGCTGGACACAGACGTTCTTCATTACCGGAGTGGGAGGCGTTGGGTAATTTCCCCCTGAGACTGAGGCTGTTGTGAATGAGTATGGAAACCGAGCCCGTCCACCTCTCTGAGTGCAGGCAGCCTCATCCCTCTCCCTCGGAGCAGCTGGGGGGTTTGAACTGCCCACCTTGCGGTTTGCAGCCCAGTGCTCACCCAGCTGCTCGACCAGGGCCCCTTCCAGGTTCCTGCAGAGCAAGGCGTCGGGGGAGGGAGATGGACCCAGAGAGCATGACAAGAGGAGGCCGGCCAACCTAGTGGCTACACTCCAGTTGTGTGGGGTCGGGGCCCTGCCCCCCTGTGGCTCACAGCTGCTGATCCTGTGGGGTGAGTGGCTGGTCCATTCTGCTGGGCATGCCCAGGGCTGGGTATGTTCTGCTGCCAGGGACGAGGCCTCGCTGCACCCCACCCCGTGGACCAAAGCTCACTGACCCCGGAGGGTGTGCAGCCAGCTGCCAATAGTCAACAGGATGACTGCCTCACTGACCCTGGCAGCAGGTGTGGTAACGCAGGAAGAGTTGGGTCAAGGACATGCGTAGCAGTTGACATGCCCCTTTAGTACAGTGTGGGCATTGTTGCCCTGAAGTGGACGGGGACCCTCTGGCCCCAGTGCGGAGCCCTTCTCCAGAGGCAGATGTCCAGGCACCTTCTGCTAAGGGCATGGCCAACTTGGCAAGTGACCTGTCCCTCAGTTGGAAGGCGTGTGCTAGGGAGGGAGCCGGGCTGGGCAGTTTCCCGGTGAGATTGCCCGGGCCAGCATGGGCAGCGGAGACACTTACACACACCAGCAGCGCGTAGCCGCCGGGAGGTGGCCCTAACAGCAACAGCAGCCAGGCCAGCAGGCCACCTCCTGGGGTCCCCACAAGGATGGCCATAATTTAGATTTCAGGAGGAGGACCCCAGCCAGATGACTGCACACACACCCCGGCGCCATGGCTCTGAGCGCAGCCTGCACCAATCACTATGTCCTCACAGTCCCCTTGGACCCATCATGGCCCTCAAAATATATGTACAAGTCCTGGCCCCTGTTGCTGGTGAGTGGGACCCAGTGAACGCTGTCAGGTAGATAGGAAGGAGGTCACATTGGAGCCGAGGGACCCTGGTCTGATAGGAGTAGTGTCCTTTCAAACAGGAGAAGAGGCCCACGCAGGGGAGAGGCCCTAGGACCAGGTGGTGGGGGCAGAGGAGTTGGGACTTAAGACAACCAGGAAAGGTGGGTGTAGGAGGCATGGCATAGATCCTCCCCAGGGGAATCCAATTGGCCAGCATCCGGATTTGTTGGTGCCTTGGGTTAAGCAATTGACTGCTTGCTGAAGGTCAGTGGTTTGAGGCCACCAGCCACTCCTCTGGAGAAAGAGCCAGCATGCTTCCGTGCAGACACAGCGTCTTGGAAACCTGTGCAGCAGACCTGCCCCACCCTGGAGGCTCTCTCTGAGCTGCACCCCGCCTGTCTACAGAGATGGGGTTGAGGCCATCGGGGCCGCTGGCCAGGGGCCTGGGACTGCCAAGTGGGCCTTGACCTCATGCCTGGCTGCTCATAGGTCCCGAGTCACTGTTCCCAAGAAAGGGAGTCCTGTCCCAGCTCCCACCCCTCGCCGATCCTGCGTGGGCTCTGTGTTCCAACGTATACTGCCAACAAAACGGAATGTGTTAGGTAACGGTGTGAGTGTCTCTCCCAGTATTAATCACAGACATATGTACCTGCCAATCACCCCCACCGCTCGGCATCCAGGCAGGAGCCCAGGAGGGAGCTCGGCCCCCTCCCTGCTCAGCTCAGCTCCCCCCACCCACCGCAGGCTCACAGCTACTGAAAAAAGTACCTAGTGCCTGCCTCCAAGTGGGGAGGTCAGGGGGTGTTGGTGGATGAAACAAAGACCCCAGGGTTTACATTTTACATTGCCAGGAGGCAGAGGGGCTGTTAAGGGGGGGGGGGCTGATGAGTAGAATAAGCACAATCAAGTTTTGTGTGTGGTCCAAACATCAAGCCCCTGCCTCCCAGAGGGCAGGATAGAGCTACCTCTTTGGGTCTCCCAGGTGGTCAGTCATTACGGGAGCAGAGGGAGTTCACCAGGCCTCCTGGCACATAAGACTCACTGCCATTATGTAGAGGCCGACTCACAGGGACCCTACAGGACAGGGTATAACTGTCCTGGTGGGTTTCTGAGACTGTCACTCTTTAGGGGAGTAGAAAGCCTCATCTTCCTCCCAAGGAGCCACTGGTGGTTTCGAACTGCCGACCATGTGGCTCACAGTCCAGTGAGTAAGCACTGAGCCACAGGCTGCTGACATGTTGGACAGTAGCTGCTGGAAGGTGGATGCTGTCTTCGTCCCTCGATGCCACTGGAACAGGGACCCAGACAGCGGCTGTGTGGCGATGAGGGACAAGTTGATTTGTCTCTGATCAACTCTGAAGGCTGACCATCCAGACCATGGCCTGGCCCCGTGGGACCCCTCCTCATTTGTAGATGGGGGTCCTTGGGTCTTTGGCCTGTAGATGGTCCTGTTTGACGTCCATTCCCCTGCCCACCCCTCAAGCCATTTATGAGCATACTCTCTGCTTTTTCATGTAACTTAGGAGAGATGGTGTTAACACCTCCTCACTAAAGACCAAGAAAGCCCTATTTCCAAATAAGGTTATGCCCACAGGCAGAGAGGGTGAAGAGCCCAACATGTATTTTGTTGGGGGACACACCATTCAAGCCACCAAAACTCACTGCCATCAAGCCAATGAGGATTCATAGTGACCCTCCGTGGGTTTCTGAGACTGTAGTTGTTGATGGGAGCAGAAAGTCCAGCCTCTCTCCCAAGGAGCAGCTGGTGGTTTCGAACCGCCCACCATGCGGATCGCAGCCCAACCCGTAACGAAGCCATAGTCTGGAGAAATAATGAGCAGGATGAGGGGGTTTGGGGCGAGCAGGGAGGATTGTAATTTCAAATGGGGGTTCAGGACACGTCTACAGAGCCGATGACTTTCTGTGGTCTTCTTAAAATATGGGAAATCATGCAAAGTCATCTAAGTGTGTACCAGCGTGTATCGGTAGAGTAGTTGGTCTAGACACCTTACATTGGCGTGCTAACTGCATTGTGGGCAGCGGAGCAAAGAATGACACTGTCAAGATTTCCTCTGGCTTGGGCCCACGATCCAGCAGTCAAGAGATTAAGAACGTGCTGAAATGGGTCACTCTGCCCCACAAGCCCTCTATGAGGGGCTGAAAGGGAAGATGTTATTTGGAGGACTAGGTGCCCCTGACCCAGGCCGTGCATCTTCAATAGCCTCCTTGCCTGGGGCAGATGGACACTGAACAAGGAAGCCCGAAGCGTCCATGCATTTGGATGGTGGTGCTGGTAAAGACGACTGGCAGGACCACGGGCTGCTGCAAGGACCAGCCCATCTGAGGCATGGCCAGGGTGCTCCTCAGACTAGAGGCGAGGATGGCGAGACACGGTCTCACGTGATGTGGGCGTGTTGTCAGGAGAGACCAGTCCCTGGGGGAGGACATCCTGCTTGGTCCGTAGAGGAGCAGCAAAAAAGAGGAAGGCCCCTGATGAGATGGATGGATGCCGTGCCCTCCCCCACGGGCGCCCACCTGGCAGCAAGGTGAGGCTGGCGCAGGACCAGACGGTGTCTCCCTCTGTTGCCCATCGGGTTGGGTGGGGCGGAGCAGACTTGGCCTCACCTCACAATAGAAATTCCACATGAGCCCCTAGAAATAAAAAGGGAAAGGACACTCCCAAAGGAGTTCGAATGCACCGTGGGCCCCCACCTACACCTACACCCCCGTGCCTCCGCAGCATCAAGGGGACATGGCGGTTGACGTCCGTCTCCCTGAAGCCCTTTTAGCTATTGACTCGTATTTCCAGACCAATGACAGGCTCAGACTTTGCAGAGAGGGGTGGCACAGGGGCATTCCAGCAGGGCCCCTGGGTCTCAGCACCACCTGAGGATGCTGAGACTCAGCAGAGAGGAGCGTGTCGTGTCTGCGCTCCGGGGCAGCTGCAGGTATCGCAGCGTCCCCGGAGCAGACTTTGTTCGTCTAATGCAGCAGCGTGTTCTTGGCTGTCATTGGATTCTGTTGTCTATGCCGTTGGGCGGCGCCCAGCCCATGCCCGCTCGCAGCCAGGCTGCACACAGCAGAACGGGACACCGCTTGAGTTTGATATCCCATCCGGGCCTGCTTCGCTAAGCTCTCGAGCTGCTGACTGTTGGTGACCCACCCTGCTGTTTGCTGCCTGTGGACAGACTGCCTGCATTGCCCAAGGGAAGACTCGCTGTCTGCTTCCTTGACCTTGGACCCAGCAGCCCTAGTGAATTGAAGGACTTCCAGTATATTAACTGTTCCATGGAAGTGAGTTGAACTGAGCCCTTTGTACTGCGGTGTGGACTAATTAGCGGTTATATTCCTTTGTGCTGTATAAACCTATCATTTTATAGATATATAATCATAAGTGTCCTGGTTTTGTTTCTCTAGAGAACCCTGCCTAACACAGCTTCTATTTACGTGTGTTACAATCTATCTATGTGTGTTACAATCTATATATCCATATATGTTACTGTCTATGTATCTATGGGTGTTACTATCTGTGTGTGACACTCTCTATGCATCTATCTATATGTTACTGTTTATGTATCTATGTGTTACTGTTTATGTGTCTATGTGATTTATAATCTCTGCATCTATGTGTGTTACAATGTATGCGTCTATTCATGTGTGCTACTAGCTGTATGTCTGTTACTGTTTATGTATCTATGTGTTACAATCCGTGCATGTATGTGTGCTACTTAACTATCTTTTAAACATACTTTTTGATTGATTTATTTTCATCCTCTTCCTCCATTGCCCCCAGCTTCCCTATAAGCATCAAAGGCGGCTTCTTTGGGTGTGAAACCATGTTTCTTTTATAACAGGGGTCTCATACGGTATTTGTCTTTATGGGACTGACTAGCTTCACTCGGCGCACCGCACAGGCTCCCCTATGTCCTGCGGTGGCTGACAGTTTGGTTATTCTTTGAGGATGCATAGTATGTCATGCACATACATTTTTGGCGTGTGTGTCCTGAAGTTTCTGTGTCCATTCCACCGCCAGCCATTCAGGTTCTGTTTCACTCGGGCTGATTTTCTGCGCCCCCCGGGCCATTGTTCTTAGCTGTCAGGTCAGTTCTGACCACAGTGGTCTGACGTACAAGTGGATGAAACACTGCCCGGTCCTGCACTGTCCTCACAAGTTGTCCGTGCGTGTGAGCCCACTGCTGCAGCCACGGTGTCCGTCCATCCCATTAAGAGGTTTTCCTCTTCTTCTCTGCCCCCGACTTTACCAAGCACGATGTCCTCCGCCAGGGAAGGGTCACTCCTGACAGCATGTCTAGAGGACATGGGACCAAGTCTCACTGTCATCGCCTTTGAGGAAGACACTGTCTGCATGTCTCTCAGGGCCGATCTGTCTGTCCTTCTGGCAGCCCATTGGCACATGTTCTCTGGGCCGTCCACAGGGAGTTCAGGACCCACGAGAGTGGCACGTCCACTCCTCTTTCTCTCCTTGTCTGGCTTTCACGGACCTAGGAGGCCTGCGTGAAAGGAGGCCCGGGCTCGGCTTGGGCACACCTGCGTCCTCAAGGTGGCTGCTTTTTTTGTAAACCAGATCGTGAAGTGGTCTTCTCCAAAGATCAGCCCACAGACCGTGTCACTTGACTCCCCGGCTGCTGCTTCCACGGGCGTTGCTGGTTGATCCCAGCAGAACAAGGCCAGTGGCCAGGTCCGTGTCTCCTCCATGCACCAGGACGGTCTCCGTGGGTCCAGTTGAGTTGTGAGGATGGCAGGACGCAGCAGCACTTTATGCTACACACCTGCGCGCGCTCTCTCTCTCTCTCTCTCTCTCTCTCTCTCTCTCTCACACACACACACACACACACACACAGACACACACACACACACCCTTCCCAATCTCCCCTTTTCTCACCCCAACAGACATCATCCAACTACAAAATTCTTCCAACAGGCTTCCAAGCACCCTATGGTTCACAGTCCTCAGACCTTGTCATTCTTAGCTGCAGACACCCCCCAGGCTGGTTCCTGCCTGCCCTCAGCCTGCTCTGTGCTTCACCCCTCCTGGCACACTCGGGGACCCTGGGGAGCCATGCTTCCCCAGAAACACACTGGAGGTAAGCCCGCACCCCCTTCTGGAAGCCCTTCACCAGACTGAGGAGGGCCAGGCAGCAGGGTGGCCCCAGAGGCCTCTCTGGCAGCTGAGTGCTGATACTGATCAGGACGTATGGCAGGTGCTCCGGGAAGACCCGTCAGCGAGACGGGCCACGATTGGCGGCAGATGGTGCTCAGGGGTCTGGCTTCACCTCATTGCGGGTCCATCCTCTGCCCACCTGGACATACTGTGCCTCAGCAGGAGTGACTGATGGTCCTTTGTCGTTTCTCTGCCGCAAGTCAATTACTGTCACTGCGGAAGCCCAGGGCCCTGGAACTCTCCCAGGGCCAGGTGGGGCCAGGGGCAGTGTCTTGGGACAGATAGGACATCACCACGGGAGTCGCTTTGTTGTTGGGGGTGAAGTGGTGGCAGGGGCTTGAATTCTAAGCCTGGTGCAGGGGCCTCATCTCTAAGGTGGAGTCTGGCTCCCTTCCATGGTGACCTGGGGTTCCTCCAGACACACACACACACACACACACACACACACACACACACACACACTCCCAGAGGCGGGGGCCGGGAAGGGCCACCCCCGTGGAGGCAGAGTCCCATCTTGTGAACTGCAGCAGCAGCGACATGGCCGCCTCCATTTGGCAGTGGCAGCAAGACTTGGGGTCCCTGGGGAGCCCCGCAGTTTGCAGTGAGGTGTGGAGAATGGGGAAGGCTGGGGCGTTCATAACAGCAGCACGGCTCCCAAGAGACATGCTAGGCTCCCTGGCTCTTTAATTACCTGGAATTAGAGCTCCATCCTCAGTCCCTCTTATGTCCCTTCATTAATTACCTGATCCATATGTAAAGTGTCACATATAATTCTTGCAGAGCCAAAGAGGCCCCGCATCAAGACCCCCATCATCTCTTAATCATGGTGTGGAGGAGAGTGGAGGGCAAAGGCTCCCAGAGCCTGGCCTCACCCAGCCTGGCAACTGCGAGGCTCAGAGTCTCTGCTCGACTGCCCAACTGCCAAGCCCCAGGATCCACCCCCCCACCCAAAGCATGAAAGGGTAGGGGCCAGTGATGGACTGAAGGCTCGTGCCTCCCATAAGATCTCTGACAGATGGAATGTCACATGAGCAGAAGTGATAGCTAGAAGGAGCCAGCCAAGGAAGGTACTGCAGCTCCAGGGGACAGAGCAACCCCCAGGCTTGTCCCCACCGGAGCAGTGGAGGTCTCAGACAAGGTAGATAGAAACCCTTTGGGGGGGAAGTTTCTGGGCTGGGGGCTGAGGAATAGAGTAGACATATTACCATCCTCACCAATGGCTTTAGAAACATGGCATCGGGGCAGGGGGGCAAGGCCGACACAGACAGACAGACAGACCTGACAGAGGGACACAAAGAAAGAGACAGACAGACAGACAGAGACCAGAAAGCACAGAGACAGAAAACTTACAGAGAGACAAAGATAAACAAAGAGACACAGAGACAGAAAAAGAGAGGTGGGGACCTCACAGAGAGACCAAGACAAAGAGACAGAGAGGGGCAGACTCAGAGATAGCGGAGCAGAGAGACGGGGTCAGGCAGGAGACAGGCACTGAGCACTTCAGGGTCTGTCAGTTTGGGCTCAGGAGAAACTGAGCCCACCTCAGCTCTCCAGTGCCTGGCCCACACCCCCGGTGGGCTCCAGTGGGTGGGGTTGGCGGCTCAGCAAGAGGTGGTAAAGGGTGTCCCTGGGGCAGGACGACAGCGTCCTCAGGTGGGTGCAGGGCACGCATGTGCTGGTTCCAGGCCCAGGCCATAGCAGAAACACTCTCTTAAATGCCCCTCACTCACTGGCACAAGGACCACCCCCTACACAGGGCATCTCCCTGCCTGTACCCCCTGCCTCTGTGTCCACACTTCTGCCCACTTTGCAGTACCCAGTCTCCTGGAGCCCCCACCCCCGTGGCCCTCCTGATGCTGAGAAACCCCCCACCCCACCCCAAGAGTGGGGCTCAGAGAGGAACAGACACTGAGGGATTCGACTCTCCCGGCACTGGGGGTGGGGTGTGTGCTGGACCTGGAACCCTGAAGCCCACCCCCAAGAGGCCAGGGAAGTTCTTGCAGGTGGGTGCTGGGCCTGGTGCCTGCTGGGGGACATGGGGGGGGGGAACCTCAGCCACACTAAAGCACAGGTGCCACCCCATCTCAGCAGCTGCCAGCTTTGGGTCTCTACACCCTCTCTCCCCGGACCACCGCTCCTAGGACTGTGGCCTAAGCGGTGAGTTTGAATGAGGAGTCTTGCTCCAGACAGACAGGACACAGTCCAGTACATCCTGGGGCGGTGCAGGGCAGAGTGCCCCCAACAGTCTGGGGGACCCCCCTTGTGCCTACACAGGGCCCTGAGGACTTGGCAGTCCAGCCTCAGGGGCCTGAAGTCCCACAATTCCCAAGAAGCGGCTATTTCCCCATGGTGACCCTACAGGACTGCTCCTGGGGTTTCTGAGACAAAGACCCAGGATCTGAGGGCGGGCCTGGCTGTGGGCAGGCCAAGCTCAGCGCTGCATGTCAGTGAAGCCACAGTCAGTCCACCTGGCTCCCGCCGCTCCGCTGGCCGGGGTGGGAGTCGGGGAAGGACAAGAAGGGCGGGGTCTGTGTGCGTGACTGTTCCACGCCTGTGCACCCCCATCCAGCACCTGCAGGAGGGCGCAGCGCCCCTCCCGGGACTCTCCCCCTCTCTCTGCTCCCCGGTCCTCACTGAGCCAGGTCTTGGGACTTTCCCTAAGGCTAGCTGCCCATGCCCAGACGTTCCTTCCAGAGCCTGGACCCCGGCCCAAGCTGCTACACCTTGATGCCCTGGGCTGACAGGTCACAGTTACTTCTTCCCAGGCCTGTTCCCCAGCCGCCGTCCCTCTCTGCCCACCCCCTACCACTCCTCTGCCCTGGGGGGCTGCGGCTCAACCTGCTGGGAAGGGAGGGGGGAGAAGGGAGGGAGAAGAGGGGAGGAGCCTCATCCTTTTCATCTCCGCAGCCTCCCCCTCGCTTTGCCCGCTCGCTCTTTCCTTCCCCTCCCCCTCAGAAATCTCGAAGCGCCCCCCAGTCTCCCCCTCACCCCATTCCCCTCCATGGCGTCTCCCCTTACATCTCCCGGTCCCCCCTCCCGCAGATCAAGACCATCGTATTAGATAATGATAATCACAAGTACTTCTTTGTTCCGTCTGTTCCTTTGAAAGCGCGAGCGTCCAAGGTCACGGGCCCTCTGCACGCGCATCAATCTCACCGCCGCCGTCGCCCCGCCAGCTTTGGTGGCCGCCGCGGGGTCCCCGCAGCCCGTCCGCCCGCAGCCCTTGCCTTTGTTTGAGGTGGCGGCCTCTCCACCTTTGCATATTCAATACGCCCCCTCCCCCCGCACTGCACGGGGTCTTCCCGGGGAGGGTTGGGGCTAGAGCTGGAGACCCCCCCCAATCTGCTGCCCCTCCCCCGCCCACCCGCTATCAACCCAGACAGGCGCCTTTGTTCTTCGCCTGGCTGCGCCCCCATCACCTGCCCGAGGAGAGGAGCGCGGTCTTCATAGCGTTATTAGATCCAAAGGCCCCCTCGCAGCACGCTATCACACGATGGCAGGTGGGAAAGTCGTGGGGGGGGGGCGGGGCGGGCGATTTAAGGAAGGTGTTCTACAAGGGGCCCGAGGAGCGAGTGGGTGGGGGCTCTCAGGACACTTGTGGGACTAGGGGCACAGTCTGCTCCATTGCTGCCTCCTGTCGCCGGCCTTCACCCCAAGGCCAGAAAAGGGAGCCAACCAGATGGAAGCATTTGGGTTCAGCTATACAGGGGTGGGGGCTAGCGCTGAGCAGAGAAGGCTCAGAGGGTTCTGGAGCAGCTGTAGCCCTCTACCCCCTTCCCTCCTCTTCCCCAAAGTCCCTCCCTCTGAACTGACCCCTGTAAAGATGGGGAGGGGGTGTCCTGGGGCGTCTACACATGTAACTTTGAGCCATGAAAGGCAAAGTGAGGATCATCACCACAGTCTCCACTAACCTTGGTGTCAGCATCACCTGCCAGCCTGGGACTCTCTGGGGACCAGAGCCCTGCCTCCTGGGGTCCCCGCCCCAGAATCCCCTCCACCACCTGGTAGAGCCTGGCAGGCCCAACAGGTGCTGAAACAGTACTCCTTGGGCTGGGGTCTCCCTGCCCCAGTGAGGGGCAGGCCTTTCATGGGGGGAACAAGGATTGGCCCGTGCCCCCTCAAAACAACCAAACCATCCAACAAACCAAATTCGCTGCCAGAAAGTCAGTCCCGACCTCCTGGTGACCCCACAGGACAAGGCAGAACTGGAGTGGAAAGCCTCATCTCTTTCCTACAGAGCAGATTGGTAGTTCCTGCCCCCAGTAAGCAATAGCCCCCATTTCTGCCCTCTGGTGAGGGCCCTGAGGGTGTAGTGGTGACAGGCGCTGGGCTGCAAATAGCAAGGTCAGAAGTTCCAACCCGCCAGCCTCTCCGAGAGAGAAAAAGGAGGCTTTCTAGTCCCATAAAGAGTGACGGTCTCAGAACCCTGTCCTATAGGGTCTACCCTGTCCTATAGGGTCGTTAGGAATCGGAATGGATGCCACAGCAGTGAGTCCGGTTTGGGTTTTCTGTCCTCACTACCAATCTTCCTCGTGTCTCTGCACACGCCTGTCCTAGATGTGTCCTGACAGTGGGCTTTGAGGTGGGACCCCTTGCTCATCTTCCTGGCTTGGGCTCACTTCTCTCAGCCTAGTGGTTTCCAGGAGACAGATGGATGTCATAACTGAAACAGTGGACCCAAGGACACCCGCCCAGGAGAAAGACAGGCTTTCTACTCCTGTGAAGAGTTGACAGTCTTGGGACCGCACAGGGGCAGTGCTGCCCTGTCCTGTGGGACTGTGGAGTCGGCATCGACCGGCTGACAGTGGGTTTGGTTTTAGGGTTTCTCCATCCATTGTGGGCACTTGGACTGTGTCCACCTTTGGTTATACACACACACACACACACACACACACACACACACCTTTGAGGGCAGTTTCACTTCCCAGCTCTAAGTTTGCAGAGAAGGTTCACACTTTGGTCAGGGAGGGGCTGCCATGGGGGCTTGGAAAGTCTCCAAGCAATGGCTCCTAATTCAGAAAGGACCCCAGAAGCAAAGGCAAGGACATTGGCATCAGGCCCCACAGACAGAGTGGGTCTGCAGCCTGGCTGCCAGTCGAGCACCCACTTGGCCCACATCTATTCATATCTCAGGCTGCCCCAAGCAGAAACGGGCTAGCTCATTAGATCTACACCCCCCCACTCCCACCCCTATTCCTGGTCTGTGATGGGAGGGAGTATGGGTCTCTTAAAGACAGAGTTTAAATTAAGCTTTTAAACGGTGACCGAGCAATATTTTATGCTGACAATTAGCCTAGACAAACAGTTCATGGCACTGATGGGATAATTTATACACACTCCTTGCCAACACAAGGCCACCGGGTGCTGCTGTGTGCTGCCAATGAAGAGGCTGCCCTGGCAACCGCAGGAGGGGTGGCTACACTGTGGGGTTGGCCTGGCAGCAGACCACCCAGTGCCCAGGCTGGGCAGTGTCAGGGTTGAGCGTGGGAGGGAAATTCCAATGTCTCAGGTCACACCCAGGGAGTCTGGTCTCTTCCCTCTGCCACTGGGGAGCTCTGTGGGCCGGGGGAATGGCATGTTCACTCTGAGCCTCAATTTCCTCCTCCATAAAATGGGGAGATCTTGCCCAGAAAGGTCCTTGGCGGGGGTGTGTGCTAAGATGGTGCCGGGAACACAGTCCTCTCTCTAGAGGACCCTTCCCTCCATGCCCTCTGAGCATCGGCATGGCAAAGGGACTCGAGAATGGGGTCGGGGGTAGTTACATAATTTCATGTCAACTTGAGAAATAGAGTGAATGGGGTGGAGTCTAGCCTGTCCATCGGGTCATGGCCTGATGATGCCTCTTTGTGGGCGTGACTTCCTTCTAAGGAGGGTCTTGGAGACTTCCCCAACTCTCTGCTTTTACCTGCCTGTTGACAAGCCAAGTGGAGCCACCCTGAGACCTGTGAGAGCCCTGGAAATGCTTCCACTGCCTCTGGATCCACAAGACTTTGCACCCACCAGCCTGTGACCTCCTGCATTTTGCATCTTTGCATGCATTACGTGAATCTGAAGAGGGCTTTGTGGCCTTATCCTGGGACTTATGGACTTGATCTGGACTGGGCTGGGAGGTTTTCTTAATATACAATTACTCTTCGATCTAAAGCTGTTTCTTCTACATCTATGCGTGTTACCATGATTTGCTTCTCTAGGCAACCCAGTCTAACACAGGGAGGAGTCAACGGCCAATTTTCAGTATTTACAGCTGCTCTGATTGCTCTCCCTCAGCCCGTCTGTCACAGCCTCGGGCTGTGGTGACCTTGTGTGTGTTGCTGGGATGCTGGAAACGATACCACCAGCACTTAAGAGTCAGCCATGCTGGGCAAGGTTTCAGCGGAAACTTCCAGACCAAGATAGACCAGGAGGACTGGCCTGGTGATCCACTTCTGAGAGTCAGCCATTGACCACTTGTGGATCACAACAGGATATTTCTGATACAGCACTGGAAGACAAGCCCCTCCAGGCTGGAAGGCACCCCCAGTGCAGCGCCATGGCTGCAACAATGGACAGGAAGCTGGTGCAGCACCTGGTGGTGTTCAGTTCCTTTGCCCATCCTGCTCCGCGGTAACTGGAAGCACATTCTACCTCAACCACAGCAGCCCCACCCACCTGCGGCAGCCCCACCCACCTGCAGCGCCAGGACACTGATGAGAGCCACACTAGCAAGACCTTTAAGACAGCATCGTTGGCTTTGCCCTGCTGGCAGGGGTCCCAGTGGCAGCTGTGTGTGCCGCAGGGGTCTTGAGATGATAACTCCACATGCTTCTGTGATCTTGTCACACAGACTCGAGAGCTTGCCTGGGTGGCCACTGTCTCTAGGGCTCCTCAGCAGCGGTGTCTGGCAGCTTGTCCTTAACACAAGCCCCAGAGGCGCCAGGGATGGAGGAGGTCCAGTGGCAGATGCAACCATGGGGTCCTAGGCCCCCACCCCTCGGCTGCTTCACGAGGCGCCCCAGGGAGAGAGTAGGGAGCTTTGTTCTCTGGGCTCGGCTGGTGGTGGATTGGCAGGATGGGTGCTGGCAGGGAACACCTGTACCCCCTGCCCTCCTCCCACCTGTCCTCACCTTGTTGGCTCACCCGGACCAGTTGTCCAGTCACCTCGGACTCATGACACCCTCGCGTGTGCCCGAGGAGATCGGGGCTCTGTGGGGTTTTCTGGGCTGACTTGTCAGAAGAAGTCATCCGTTCATCCACACAACTCCAGTGGACTTGCGCCATCAGCATTTCCACCAGGGCCCCGGGAGCTCGATGTGCCGGCCACTTGTTGTGCCAGACACGGTGCTGAGCACTGTGCACGGGCTCTTCCACTTGGCCCTCCCAGCAACCAGAGGAAATGCCATCCCTTGATATCACTACTTCACTGATGGGCCAGGAGATGCTCTAAGAAGTTAGCAAACTGGTCCAAGGTCCCTCGGGTGGTAAGTGACAAGGCTAAGACGCAATCTCAGTCTCCATAGCCCCAGAGCTGCCGTCCAGAGACCATTCCCTTGTCTGTAATATGACCCTGTCTCCCAGGAGGGAAAACGGAAGGATGGACAGATGAATGAATGGATAGATGAGATACATGGCACACGTTGAACAAAGGGACAACTGGATGGATGGGTGGATAGAGATGAATGGATGGATGAATAGAGATGGATGGATGGATGGATAAAGATGGATGGATGGATGGATGGATGGATAAAGATGGATGGATGGATGCAAAGTTAAGACAGATGGATGAACAAATGGATAGGCAGAAGAATGAGGGCTAGACAGATGGATGGACTGGTGTATGGGTGGGAGGAGAGGAATAGACAGATGGACAGCTGAGTAGATGAATGGATGGACAGAGATGGCTATGTGGACAGAGCATTGGGTGGAGAGATGGATGGATAGATGGAAGGGGGGATAAGACAGCTGGACTATGGACACATGGATGATGGATAGACAGAGATGAGCAAGTTGATGGGCAGATGATGGACACACAGATGAGTGGACTGATGGGTGGAGGGAGGAATGAGTGGTTAGATGGATAGGTGACTGGAGGGATGGACAAATAAATAAGTAGGCGGGTGGATATGTAGGAGGAGGGGCGAGGGAAGGATGGGTGGGTGCACACTCTGTGAATTTGAATTAGCTAGCTCCCCCCAGCCTCCCGTCCCATGCCGGTGCTCATGGCCCGTCATTGTGTCCATACAACCGTCCTAGTGGACAGCCTCCAGCTCCAAGCAGGGACAAACGTCCATGCATGGCAATTTGTTGGCCCAAAATAATTGCCTCCCATCAGGATGCGTTACTGCTGAGGAGTAACGAGGGCTCCAGTTACCTTAAGATTTATGACACACGACGTGCTTTTCTTTCACCACAACACATCTGCATAACATGCTGCTATTATTGCAGCTTCGCTGGACCTGAACGCACACTGTGCTTCCAGCCACGGTCTCGGAGGTAGACAATGGGCTGAAACACCACCACCACGTGACGTCTCAGCCCGTGTCTTTATTAAAAACAGGCCAGGACTCGCTGCGAACCCGGCCGGCATGAATGGCCAGGAAACGCCCGCACCCTCCTTGCACAGGGCGGCTCTCTGCTTCCTCCCATCCATCTTGTGTTTCCTGAGTGCCGACGTCTGGTTTTAAATGCGCACGAAGACCTGGCGATGCATGCGAGCGTGGCTGCACTTCCACGCCCTGGCGCATCTGGCGGCCCTTTGCATTGCCACGGCGCCGCGATGGCTGGGCATCGGTTCGTGTGTCCAAGCCTGTGCTGTCCGCCCACAGTGTTGGCGCACGCTCTGGACAGGGTTACAGACGCTGCCTCGGCCGCTTCCCAAAAGGCTCGCCTGCAGAGTCTTGTGCCTTCTACCAAGGACGAAAGGCAGGGCTGGAGGGCAGGATCCCTCTGGAGATGGCACGGCCAATCAGGGGCGAGGAAGGTACACACACACACACACACACACACACACACACACACACACACACACCACCACCACCACCACCACCACCCCCACTCCACCCCAGGCCTGTCCCTCGAACATCTGCTGACATAAAAACCCAGGCCCAGGCCAGTTGTGTGGGAAGACAGTCAACCTCATGCAAATGGAAACAATGAAGGAAGATGCTCACCAATGGCGGTCGGTGCTGGGGGTGTAGTCGAGAGAGGACTGCCCTCTGGCCACCACGGTGGAGTGCAGAAGGGATGGACCGGAACCACTGCTCCCCAGTCTCCATCCTCAGAGCAGGGTCCCCCAGAACCAGCAGTATCTCTGGGGGCTTGTTCGAGATGCAGATTCCCACGCCTCACCCCAAGGAACTCGGGGATCACACTAGGTTAAGGGTGGCCAGGGGTCGCCATGAAAGATGACAGCTTCAGAAACTCTGGGAGGCAGCCTATTCCGGTCACTCTGAGTCCGAATAGACATAGCAGCCAGCCGTGTGCTTGGTTGGGGGCCTGGGACCTCCCCCGGACTGCTAAATCAGGAACTGGGCGTGGTACCCAGCAGTCTGTTTAACAAGATGCCCAGGTGATCCTGAAATCTTACTCTCTTAGAAGCCATTTCGGACCCAGAAACCACTTTCTTGTTCTATGACCTCTCCTAACTGGTTATTGTTAGCCAATTAGCACAGCTGTAGATTTTTAAAAAATCATGTTATTGGGGGCGCTTACATCTCTTATAACATTCCATACATGGATTGTATCAAGCATATTTGTATATATGTTGCCATCATCATTTCCAAATATTTTCTACTTGAGACCTTGGTATAAGCTCCTCTTTTCCCCTCCTCCCTTCCCCACCCTGGCAAATCCTTGATTGATTATCTATTGTTTTTATTATTTTGTATCTTACACTCTCCATGGTCTCCCTTCACTCACATGTCTGTTTTCAGTTCCCTTGCGGGGGTGATGAGATCCCCTTTTCTCCCCCTTCCCCCTCCCTGGCCATCCCCCTGCCCTCATGATATCGCTACGCCCACTTCTGTTCCTGAGGGGTTTATCAGTCCTGAATTCCTTGTGTTGAAAGCTCTTCTCTGTACCCATGTGTGTTCTCCAGTCTAGCTGGATTTGTGAGGTAGAACTGGGTCATGGTCCTGGGGGGTTGAGGGGGAACATTCAGGAACTAGAGGAATGAGGTGTGTTTTGTCAGTGCTATGCTGCACCCTGGTTGAATCATCCCTTCCCTATAACCCCTCTGTGGGGGATATTCCATTGTCTACAGATGGGCTTTGGGCTGCCACTCCGACCCCCCACAGCTGTCGATTTTTTTAACCTGATTAATTAATTAGTTTCCAGCCATCAGTTTTTAATGCCACGTCTCTGGCATCTTGCTGAGCCTTCCCATGAACTCAGGCCCATCAGTCGTTCTACGGGATTCCCTCCGTCAAGGGTCCTACGGCCCCCAAAGCCGGCAGAGTCACCCTGCCCTCCCTACTCTGCACACCTGTGTCTGTTTCTCACCCTCGGCCCTCCGAGCAAGCATGGCATCGGTGCCACCTTAGGGATCCCTCTTCTTTCTGTTGGAATTATTTTCTAGGCAGCTGGATTTGTAAGTGTGTGCGACAGCTGATGAACAAGAGGAAAGAAATCGGAAACCAGTTGCTGTCGAGTTGGTTCCGGACTCACAGGTCCTGTGCGTGGCTGAATGAAACCCGGCCGGGCCTGGGCCGGCCTCACGGCTACGGTGCAGTTGGAGCCTATTGTGTGAGCCACGGCGTCAGTCCGTCTCCTGGCAGCTCTGCCTGCTCTTCGCTGACTCTGCTTGACCACGTCGCATGTCCTTTTGCAGGGACTGGTCTCCCTTGACAGCAGGCCACCCTCGCTTCTAAGGAGCATCCTGGCTGTAAAATGTGGTTGGTCAAAAAAATAAAAAATGTGGTTGGTCTGGCCAGACGTGGTACTTTCACCATTCTTTGCCAGCACCGTTGTTCAAAGGCATCAATCCTTCCCCACTTCCTTCTTAATTAGCTTGTTTTCCCATGCAGATAAGGGGATGGAAACCCTCATGGCTTGGGTCAGGTGCCCCTTAGTCCTCAAAATGTCGTCTTTGCTCTTTAAGGTGCCTGGTGCAGCAGATTTGCCCCGTGCGCTGGGGTTTGTTTGACTTCTTGACTTCCGTGAGTGTTGGTTGTGGATCCGAGCAAAATGAAATCCTTGGCTCAGGTTTCTGGTCTCTGCTTAATCTATCGCCCCATCCGGGTTTTCCCGTGAGAGCAAGGGAACACAATATCCAAATTCCCAGGGATGGGGCCAGGCGAGATCTCCCAGGTCTATTTAGATAGTAGGATATTACGTAGCTGATAAAACAATCTCTAGTGGCCCTGGTCACCCATGGCAAGACGCCACTGTCGTCGTCCGGTGCTGCTGGGTTGGTTCTAACTCACAGGAATCCCACACACGACAGAGCAAAACACCCCTGGTCCTGTACCACCCTCACGGCGCTTCTTACGCTTGGGTTCCTTGTCACAGCCACGGCGTCCACCCACCTTGTCCAGGGCCATCCTCTTGTTTGCTGCCCCCCTACTTTGCCCGGCACAATGTCCTTCTCCAGGGACTGGTCGCTCCTGAGAACCTGCCCGAAGTCCATGAGCTGAAGTCTCATCCCCCTAGCTTCTACGGAGCATTCCGGATGTACTGCGAAGACAGATGGGTTGGTCCTTTTGGCACTCCACGGTACTTGCACCAGTCTTTCCCAGCACACAGTTCAAATGCACCCATTCTTCAGTCTTCCTTATTCAAGTCCAGCTTTCACATGCACTTGAGGCAACTGAAAAGATGGTGGCTTGGATCAGGCACACCTCAGCCCTCCCAGTGGCATCCTGACTTTCAACACCGATGCAGCGCATGTGCCCAGTGAATGCATTGTTTGCTCTCTTGGCTGCTGCTTCCATGACATCGATTGTGGGTCACACAAGACAAAGTCCTTGACAACTTCGATCTTTCCTCTAATTATCATGAAGTTACCTGTGGGTCCCGTTGTGAGGCTTTGGTCTTCTTGACATCATAATCCATCCTGCAGGCTGCAATCCTGAATCTCCATCAGCAAGGACTTCATGTCCCCCTCACTGTCAGCGAGCAGGATTGTGTCATCTCCATATTTCAGGCTGTTAATAAGACACACTAAGCATATGCCAAACATATTACACATATGTTATTTAAGAGAAAGGACGCTGAACAGTGTGCAGTATGAAAATACATAAGCATGCAGGATGGCACATGCAGAGGAAATGCTGAAGAAGCAGAGGAAGTCTCCATCGTTGCTTCTGAGAAGAACTCGGAGGTCTGGGGTGAGGAGAGATATTGGTTTTGGTTTTAAAATGGTTGTTGAAAATATGCATAGTCAAATGCACACTCATTCCATTAAATTATGAAAAAAAGTGGGGGGGGCATTTCCTATCGGACCCTTCAGTTGCCATTGTCAATTTCATCTCACCAGAAAGAATGCAATGCCCAGGCTGACATTCCTTACTGGTTAAGCTACACTATTGTTCGTTTGCAAGAACACTTTAGGAGCTATTTTTGATGTAAGGTTGTGCTACACTGGGATCTCCAGGAAAGCAAAACTAGCGATGCCTATATGTGTGTGCTACACTGTGTTAGTCTGGGTAGTCTAGAGAAACAAAGCCACAAAAACTCATGCATAAGAGAGAATTTTATATAAAGGTTAAGTGCACATCAAGAAAACATCCCCCCCAAAATCAGTAAGGCAAACTTTAAAAAGTAAACATCCCAACCTAGTGCTTATCCAAGCCCACAAGTTCAAGATCAACCCATATGTCCAACACCAATCCATAAAGTCCTCCTCCATCTCACAAAATGCACACAATGACACTGACTGCAGGAGGAAAGCTGAGTCAGTGAATGTGTAAGCATCTCAGCACTGGCAGGGGTCTCCACACGACTGCTCCAGCACCCAGGGCTGCATTGGGGTAGGTCCATGTGGCTTCTTCTTGGGGATGTCTTATAGGAAGTGAGCCTTGCCAACTGAAGCAGGGAACTGACTAAGGCAGCTGCACCCTGGTCTGACACAAAGCAAGAGACCTGAGAACTAGAAAGGTGAGGCTCACGGTGCCATTTATCTCTCCGCCCTCCAATTAACCCCACATGTTAACACATGTTTTGCCAATCGGCCAAGTTGACAAAATAAACTTTATTTCTCCACAGAAAGCAATTTATATCATGCCCTGTTGAGTAAGCTGAGGGGCTTCTCCTAACTCCTGTAGCTGTGGTGGCTGACAAACTAGGAAGGAGGAAGACAAATCCAGAAGACCACAGGCTTGTGAATGCAAAGTCAAATAAATTCAAGTTTGGCTGTCGCAGATGGTTCCTGAGGTTGACCGGCAATATGGCAGGATATCAACAAACCAAACACAGCATACAGATCTGGACCGGCCAGTTACATAATCTGTCAACTTGTGAAAGGGTGGAGTCTAACCTGTCAATCAAGTCACAGCCAATGAGGCCTCTGTGTGGGCATGGCCTTCTCCTGAGGATTCTGGGAAATCCTGTCTTCCTCCCTGGAGGTGGGACACACTCTCTGCTTTGTCTCCGTGCTGACAAGTCATGTGGAGTTATGCTGATGGAGCCAGAGCCCTGGAACTGGAGGAACCACGTGGATACCCACACCAGTGCTGAGATGCTTCCATCGCCACAGGATCCACAAGACTTTCCACCCCCTGGCCTGTGATCTTCCTGCATTCGGTGTCATTGCATGTGTTGTGTGAGTCTGAAGAGGAATTTATAGACTGGTATCAGACATATGGGCCAATATCATACTTATAGACTTGATCTGGACTGGGTCGGGTGTTTTCTCGATATACAATTACTCTTGATATAAAGATCTCTCTTATACACATGAGTGTTTATAAATGTGTTTCTCTAGTCCACACAAGATCCAACAGAAGTGACAAACCTTCCCATAGACCCTGCTTAAAAAGGAGCAGGCTACCCGCCCCCCCACCCCACCAAAGTCTTTCTTCCAATTGCATCAAGGCTGTGACCTACTTAAAGGGGCTGAATTCCACCACAAACGAGTTGCTCAGAGTTCATGGAGTTGATCATATCATGGGCGATTAACACCAGACTGCTGAGAACCCTGGCCCAGCCAACAAAAAGAGTGGAGGGGTGGAGTTTAGTCTGTCAATCAGGTCGCAGCTTGATGACCTCATTTGGAGGCTCCACAGAGAGAGCTCACTGGAGGCCAGATACACTCTCTCTGCTTCATCTTCCTGCTGACAAGGTACATGGAGTAAAGCTGATGGAGCCAGAGCCCTGGAGCTGGAGGAGTCACGTGGAAACTCACACCAGTGCTGAGATGCTTCTACCACCACTGGATCCACAAGACTTTCCACCCACTGGCTTGTGATCTTCCTGCATTCGGCATCAATGCATGTCTGTGTGAGTCTGAAGAGGAATTTAGGGACTAGTACTACATATGGGATAATATCAGACTTATGGACTTGGTCTGGCCTGGGCTGGGATGTTTTCTTAATGTACAATGACTCTTTGATATAAAGTTCTCTCTTACACACATAGGAGCATCTATGAATTTGTTTCTCTAGTGAACCCAGACAAACACAAGGATTAAAGATTATCTCAGGACAACACTCTGGAAGGTTCACCCATCTTCCGTGACTCCATAAGGGCTGGGTTCCATGAGAATTTGGAATCTGTTCCACATTTTTCCCCCATTGGATGAAGATTCTTCTACAGAATCTCTTATCAGGATGGTCAGTGACGGAGAACCAACCCTTTCCTCTGGTCTCATCACAGAAGTCCTGGGGGCAGTCAGCCACACGGTCCATTTCTTCCCCCATGCTCGACTCTCCCTGCCGAGAGGGAGGGGTAGTCTGAAACCACATTCTTCCTTCCTCTATGTTACTTTTTCCATTTGCAAGGTATTTAGTTATTTATTTTATTAATCATTATATTGGGGGGGTCTTACAACAATCCATCACTCAGGTGTATTAAGCACACATGTACATATGTTGTCATCAACATCCCCCCAGTTTTTCTTGATACTTGAGTCCTTGGTATCAGCTCCTCTTTTTCCCTCCCTCCCTCCCTGCCCTCCCACCCTCTTGCCCTTGTGAATCCTTGGTCAATTCTATATTATTGTTGCTATTTCATGTCTTAAACTGTTTGTTGTCTCCCTTCACCCACATTTGTTATTTGTCCCCCTGGGGTGCTATCTATCCAACCTTGGGATGGGTTTCCCCTTTTGCCCCCTCCCCCCCCATTACCCCCTACCCTCATGATATGACTACTCCCACTACTGTTCCCGAGGGGTTTATCTGTCCTGAATTCCATGTGTCGAGAGCTCTTATTTGTACCAAAGTGTGTACTCTGGCATAGCCGGATTTGTAAGGTGGACCTGGGTCATGGCAGTAGTGGGGGAAAGGAAGCATTCAGGAGCGAGAGGAATGATGTGTGTTTCGTCGGTGCTATACTACACCCTGGCTTGCAAGGTATTTCTAAAGAATTGCTTATTTATTTGCTTTTGAATCCACCAGCAAAGCCACCGAGAGATGCGCACCTGGAGTGAGGCTTCTCAGCCGGGCAACACATCCCCACAGTCTTAGCACTGGGTCTGCTGCTTCCGGGGCAGAGCTTGGAGGGGAGCCCAGCCCCTCACGTTGACTGGCACCTTCTTGGCTCTGCATTCTATCTCCAGGTGGGCCCAGTGTCAACTCAGAGAAAAGTAAACACTGAGACTCATTTAGCAAGCGGATCCTCTCTCCTAATTTAGCGTGCGCCGTTTCCCTGGAAACAGAACCGGCTCTTCCCCAGGATGCTCTGGGCAACTTGCCCACCGCACTAATGGAGCCGTTGGGGAGTTCATCTTCCCAGTGGGAGTGTCCAGAGCATGGCTGTGGGCCAGGTGGATCCAGGTCTTAATCGAGTCCTGCCCCCCTTGAGCTGTGAGCCTTGGGGCAGGTCCCTTGACCTTGCTGAGCCTGTCCCCTGCTCTGTGAGAGGGGCAGGGCAGCGCCAGCTTTGAAGGGACATTGTGAGGATGAAGGAGACAATGGACAGTAAGGCTCAGCCACACACCCTCATGGAAGGGCTTCCTGCAAACCCATCGCTGGGCAGCCCAGGGCCTTGACTAATCAGCTCTCTGATGTCCTTCACACCAGGGCCAGGCGGCTGGGCCGGCATCCTTCCTCCTGGACATCTTTCCTGGCCACCCTCTCTCTGCTCTCTGGTCATCCTCCCAGGTCTGTGGTTCAAGGCAGCTATGACTCCCTGTGCTCTTGTAGCAGAGGCTCCCGAACGGTGCCAACTGCACATGCTCAGCTGCTCGCTGAAGCGTTGGATGGCTGAGTTCACTGAAGGTCTTGGAGCCAGCTGGGGTGGGGAAGGCGGGCAGGAAGGGGGAGAGGGCTGGGAGCCACATGAGGCCGTGTGGCAATGAGCTCCCTCCCCAACACACACATCAAACAAAGAACAAAACCCACAACCTCCTGCCACCGCATTCACTCATCGCCACCCCCCTGGGGGACAGGAAGCCCATCTTTCTCCCAAGGAGCAGCTGGTGGATTCAAACTGCTGACTGTGAAGTTAGCACCCCAGTGCATGACCACTACCCCACCAGGCCTACAGACACACACACACACACACACACACACACACACACACACACACACGAGGAAGCCTGTGCCCCCTTAGAACATTCCCTTAGGGAAGCCTTAGAACTCGAGCTTTCTACTCCCATTCTGGTGGCCCAGATGAGGAACAGGATGGGCTGCCGGCCCAAAGGCTGTAGGTTCAAATATACCCAGCGCCGCTACCAAAGAGAGGTCTGGTGGCCCATGTCCCATAAGTCACCCACGGACGCTCTCTGGGACACAGGTCTACTGCGACAGCCACGGGCACCATGTGTCAGGATGTGGAGCAAGTGGGGCTACAGAAGGTTCATTTCTGAAATACCTACCCCACAGAACACAGCTGTATCTGACACCCACTGGGCCACCTGAATGGATTTGGTGGCCATTGACCTTCTTGTGTAAGGACCTACAGTCCCTGACTGAGTGATGGAGGCAGAGCAGGACAAGAGCTGTGGGAGGCTAAGGCAGAGGCCCAGCCAGAGGGTGGGCACCCAGGGAGTGGCCAGGGCCAGATGAGGAAGCCAGAGGGCTGGGGGCACGGCCCAGAGGCAGGCTAATCTCAGAGGCTGCAATTGCAGAGACTCCATGTGTGAACTGGCCTAGGCTCTGTGGGCTGTGACTAAGGCCCAGGGCCCAGCTGGGAGAGGGCTGGGGAGGGGACAGCCCTGGCCATTGGGGGCAGCGTGGTGGATGGACCAGGAGGCCCTGAGTGCTCAGCCCTGGCTGCAGGTCAGTCACCTGGGAGCTCACACACATGCCAGTGTCTGGCTGGAGCAGGAGGGAGGTGGCTGTGACAGCAGCAGAGGGGTGGTCAGAACGGCAAGGGAGGCCGTGGGAGACCCTGGATGGCCAGCTCCAGGACTCCGGCTCTCCCACAGAGCTTTCCCCCCCAGGGATCTGGGCAGCGCAAGGCGCACTTGACCTCTCACTGGGCAGCTGGCTGTTGGAAAACACCCCGGGGGTTGCTCAGAAGAAAGGCTCAGGAATGGGAAACTCCGCCCCCACACCAAGCGCCCCGCCCCCAGTGGATTCAGACGCGCAAGGACTCGGTGTAGCGTTTCTGGGCTGCCAATCTTTATGGGAGCAGACAGCTTCACCTTCCTCTCACCCAACGGCTGGTGGGTTCGAACTGCCGACCTTGCAGTTAGCAGGCTCCTCCTAAAACCTTGAAGTCCCCCGGAGCCATTCTGCATGGCATCCTCAGGAGTCGGACTCCAGGGTGCTCGGCCCAGTGGGGGCAGGGAGGCAGAGGCTGGCAGAAGGACACGCACACCCACCAAGGGATGCGCAACATCGGGAGGGGGGCGTGCCGTGAAAAGAGCAGGGTTTCGGGGGACTTGTGAGGGCATAAAAGAGGGTCACCCTTGTGCTGGAGCCCCGGGATCCCCAGCCCTGGCTGCGCGCCTCTGTGGACGCCTCTCCTCTCTGGCGGCGCAGAAAACCGAACATCCGCAGGTTCCCCACGCCCACCCCACAGGGCGCAAGGCCTGTGCCACCACTTGGGGACATCATGGAGGGGACGGCGGGATGGAAGCGGGGCTCATGGAAGGAAGGAAGGATGCTGCAGCACAGCGGGGTGAGAAAAAGACCCTCCAGGGCAGGCAAGAAGGGAGACCCCTGGCCCATGTACCACAGAGAAGGTGGCCAGAGGCTGGAAGCTCCCCAGGAGGCTTGGAGGGGGCCTGGAGTCCTAACTTGTGGGTTCCATCCTCTCTTTCCCCTCTCAGGGCAGGAGACCCTGAATCTGTAATCTTGGGGTATTGCTCCCCAGTTCAGGGATAAAGGGAGTGGCAGCGTGGGTACCGCTGCTTCTGGGAGTGGAGAGGGCAGGGGAGCTCAGGTAGGCTGACTCTCATTGTCCATTTCCGATTTCAGTTTGAAGATCATGACAAAGACCCAGGTAATAGAGCACCCCCTCATCCTCAGTGGTCACCAAATTAGCACCTCCTAGAGGGGGCCCCAACACCCCAGCACACTCAGCAAAGGGGAGGCCCAGGACAATTAGCTCTTCTCTCCTGTAACCTCTTAAGTAGTCTGAGACTGGTCCTGGACACATCCGCCCTCCCCCTCAATTTAATGGGCTCTCAAGTGGGCATAATGTGGGAGGCGGGGCACCCTCAGCCCTGGGTACAGGGAGGGGGAGGGTCAACCCTACAGTCAGAGAGGCGGGGCACTGGGAAATGAGCCCCAAATTAATTTATTCAGCCAATTCATTAGGCAGGCCTTGATGGAGTGCTAACTGCCTGGCTGCCTGGCCAGGGGCTGCGGGAGGTGGGGAGATACGCAGATTGAGCGGATGCCCTGGTCTGGGGAGCCTGACGACAGACATGGAGTCCAGTTACTATGGGGAGAACACTGCCGTGGGATACCTGTGGGTGTGGGCAGTGGGACCAGGTGGCTCAGGCTAAATTAGAGATGACGCCGAGCCCGCTCAGACGCTAGACAACCTCATGTGCCGCAGAAGGAAACACTTCTTTGTGGTCAGCCTGGTGTGTCCGTGGCTGTGGTCAATGGGTGGTACCTCCTGGGCGCTGTGGACTGTTTTCTGTGTAAGTATACGGCCACACCCTCGTGCTCCTGTCGCCGACGGTTGTCCTCTTGATCAAGCAGCAACTTGAAGCTCTCTTTTGCAGATGACAACACCAAGGTGAGCGGGGCAGCGTGTCCAAGGTCACTCAGGGAGGTGGCATCCTGGCAGGGCCACTTTGCAAGATGGCTGCCATGGGTCACCCCACTGGAAGCAGTAGAACAAGGGTCAGAGGGTCCGACAGACGTGAATTCAAGGCCAGCCTGACCGCTCCCCAGCTGTGTGACTTCAGCAGGCTCTGCCCCTTCCATCCCTTCGGCAAACTGGCCTGTACTTGAAGGGTTGGTTAAAAATCAAGACCCAGCGCCGCCATCCTGTCCCCCTGACTCTGAGAGCAGAGTGGAACCACCCTAGGCTGCAAATCCATTCGGGAGCAGAAAGTCTCCTCTGTCTCCCTGGGGTGGGGGTGGGGGTGGGGTGGAGTGGCGTGGGTGCTGTTGGATCTAAACTGCCGACCTTGTGGTTCCCAGCCCAATACATAATCCATTATGTCACCCAAAACTCACTCACTGCCATTGATTCTGACTCCTGGCGACCCGGTAAGACGGGGTAGAGCTGCCCTGGGGCTTCTGAGATTGTCGCTCTCCACGGGAGCTGGAAGCCTGTCTTTCAGCCCCATCTTTCTTCCACCAAGCCCCTCTGCCTCCAGGGCTCCCATTATGAGTTTGTTAAGAGGTTTAAATGAGGCCATGCCGTGTACTGATGTAACCCGTAACCCACAGGGAGCCTTCGGTAAGTTCACAGCCACCAACACCACCGTCACCAGGACCAGGAGCGTGAGCACCAGCTCCAGCCCCTCAGCCTGCATCCCGTCACCCCTCTGTGAGGGCCGCTCATCTTTCTAGATTGGCTTTCTTTTGAAGACATCTTAACCAAGGCTGATTCCTCCAGAGTCCACACCATCATGGCAAACGTCAATAACCCTGGCGACTCCCTGAGGCTGAATTTTAAAAGAGCATTAAAGATGAAAGACAGCGCAGGTCAGTTACGGAGACTCCAGGAGCAATCACAGACCATTCAGTCTTGTTTGCTGGGTGTTCACTGTAAGTGTCCGCAGCTCTGTGTCCCGGGGTCTCCTGTGCTTTGGGCCCATCTCCCAACAGAGACTGCAGGGCAGCAGATCTAGTGCCCTGTTGGCATAGTGGTTTCTCATTGGGCTGCTACTGCAAGGTCAGCAGTTCGAAACCACCAGCCCCTCAGAGGTGGAAAGATGAGGCTCTCTACTCCCATAAAGAGCTGCAGCCTCAGGCAGTGCTTCCCTGTCCTATAGGGTTGTTGCCCTTGCTCTGATGTGTCCAGGGGCTCTTGGTCTCCAACTGAAGAATGGGCTCGTGGACCACAAATGGCCAGCAGGAAGCAGAGTTTACTTGGAAAGGAAAGAAGCGCAGGTGGAAGTCTCCTCTCTCTCAGGGTCCCTGTGGGTCAAGGGGGCAGTTGTGTGAACAGAACAAGAGCATGGTTTGAAAGCAGGAAAGGTGTCCGTTAGGGCTGTACCCTGTCACCATCCTTATTCGATGTGTCTGCTGAGCAGATCATCAGAGCGGCTGGACATCAAATCAAGAAGATTGAAGATGAATTGGTGCATCTGCATCATGCTGCTGATGAGGAACCTTGAAGGGACCGTGGGCTGCCGAAAGAACAAATCCATCTGTCTTGGAAGGAGTGCAGCCAGCGTGATCCTTAGAGGCCAGGATGGCGAGACTTGGTCTCATACACTTTGTCATCCGAAGCTATCCCTGGAGAAGGGCATCAGGGCTGGTAACGTGCAGAGGGGCAGTGAAAACGAGGGAGACCCTTGGCACGACAGAGTGGCACAATGACTGCCATCCTGGCTCAACCAGAACAACAGTGAGGATGCAGCAGGACCGGGCACACCGGGTCCCTACGAGCCGGAAGCCCTTGGAGGCACTTAGCAACCACAGCCTCCACTCAGGAGCCCCTAATGGTGCAGGGGGCTGCGCAGGGGCTTCTAACCTTAGGATCGGCAGTTCGGAATCACCAGCTGCTCCTGGGGAGAACGATGAGGCTTTCTCCTCCCATAGAGAGTTACCCTCTACAGTCTCAGAAGCCCACGGGGCACTTCCACAATACCTGGCAGGGCCATTATGGCTCAGAATCGATGGCCGTGTTTCCTTTGAGCCTCCCCCTGAGAAGAAGGACAGTCCGACCCAGCCACAGCCTTTGCCAGGGCCACGGTGCCTGTGCGAGTTGGGCAATGCAAAAGGGAAACAAAGGAAGACTTGGTGCCCCCCCGCCCCCCCAGGACATCGTTCTCTGTGAAGCGGAGGGTCCGTGAGAAAGCGCGAGGCCCTCATGAGACGGGTCGGCACAGTGGTGGCGACAAGGGGCTCAAGCATAAGGACACTCGTGAGGACAGTGTTTGCTGTGCTGTCCGTGGGGCCGCTGTGAACGGGAACTAACCAGCTGGTAGCCAGCGCCACAGCAGCAGCCCTGGTGTTAGCAAAGAGGCCTGGATGCATCCCGATGGAATGCAGGCAGAATGCTCCTTAGACATCAGGATGACCTCTCGACGCTGACTCTCAGACGCATCATCAAAACAGCACAGCATGTTGGGGAAAGTAGTGTTAGCGAGGTGGTGGGGGCACCTCCAGTGGTGGTGGGCACCGTGGGCTTGAGCAAACATGGAGATAGATGGTGGGCACATGGTAGGAGGGGTGGCTCAGATGGTCAAGCACTTGGCTGCTACCCAACAGGTCAGTGGTTCTAGTCCACCCAGAGGCTCATTGGAAAAAGTGTCTGGCCATTCACTTCTGAAAGGTGGCAGCCAAGGAGGGCCCTGGGGCGCCAGGTGCCACCAAGAAGCACAGTGTCCCCGTGAGTCTGACTCCAGGGAGGAAGAGAGGACGTTCCCAGAATCCTCATGAAAAGGCCACGCCCATAATAATTATTTATAAACTATTAAGGGACCAGGGGGAAGGGGGGAGCGGGGAGGGAGGGGGAGGGGGAGGGGGAAAAAAGGGAAACCAAGCTGATTCCAGGAACCCAAGTGGAAGGTGAATTTTGAGAATAACGAGTGCAACGAATGTATAAGGGTGCTTTGCTCAATTGATGTACGTATGGATTATGATAAGAGCTGTATGAGCCCCAATAAAAAGATTTATTAATTAAAAAAAAAAGAAAGAAAAGGCCATGCCCACAGCAATATCAACCTGTGACCTGATTGACAAGCTAGACTCCACCCCTTCACCCTTAATCTCCTCAAGTCGACACAAGATTGTGTAACTACCACAGCCCTATTATCAGAAGCACTGACTACAAGAGGCGGGGCCAGGAGAGGGAGAGGCGGGTGGGAGTCCACTTAAAATTCTATACCCAGCAAAGATGTTTTACAAAACTGAACACAGACAAAAACTGAAAGAATTGGCCTCAGCAGAACACTACAGTGCCCTGGGCCCCCCACCCCCGGGCGGAGGAGAAGGCTGTGAGCTGGAAACTGGGAGCCACACAAAGGCGTGGAGAGCGGCCTGAATGGCACACAGGTGGGTAAAAAAAGAAATACGCCCGCTTGTTCCTGGGTGTGTGCTCTGAAATGCCGCCCGGAGGGTTCACAGTACTTGAGATGACAGGTGCAGGGAGGAAAGTTGTCCTGGATGTGTGGGGTTGATGGGATGTAGTAGCAAGTGAGGCTAAGGCTGAGCACTGCAGTCACCACACAACCCTTAGAGGGAGAGAGGGAGGGAGGGAGGGAGGGAGAAAGGGAAGTGAAGTGGAATCATGAGAACTCAATGGGAAAAGTCATCGGCAAAAGGTGAAGAATAATTGCTGAACAGAAGGAAAATAAAGTAGGTGCTGATCCAGCCCTATCAACGAGCACATTAAATATATATGGTCTGAACACGCCAATTAAAAGGCAGAGATGGTAAAGAAACAAAAACACAAAAATCGATGCCCATCCCAACTCTAGCAGAGGAGAACTGCCCCGTGGGTTTCCAAGGCTATTAACTCCTCACAGGAGTAGAAAGCCTCATCATTCCCCTTCTGAGCAGCTACTGGCTTCGAACTGCTAACCTCTAGGTTAGCAGCCCAAGGCCTAACCCACTCTGCCACCAGGGCTTCTCCATGTCAGATGGATTGAAAAGAAAGGCCCAATGACTATCCTACTTACCAGAAGCACACTTGAATAAAGGCTACAGATTATCTGAAGAAAGAAAAGGAGAAAGAAATAATGTTACATTTTGATCAACAGGGAGCCAGTGGGTGAATCTGAATCAGACTGAGCTGATTTCAGGGCAAGGGATATTATCCGAAGTAAAATAACATCCGTTTAAAATAACATCTCTGTACTCAATCCAGTTGTGCTTAATAGCAGAGCTTCAAAGAACTCCGAGCAGGACCAGATAGGCACGGGAGAAATAGACAAGTTCACAATTACGGTCGGCGAGCTGAGCATCTGACACTCAATAATTAATAGAACAAGGAAGACAGAAAATCATTAGAGACGTATGACTTCAACTACACTATCAACCAGCTTGACACAGTTGATATTTAAGGGACATTTACCAAGTGAGTTCATATTCATAAGCCCAAGCAGAAGTTTAATATATATATATGTGTGTGTGTGTGTGTGTGTGTGTGTGTCTATAAATCATACAAAGTATCTTCTGTGACAGCAGTGGAATCAATAACAGAAAGATATCTGGCAAATCACCCAATATTTGGAAATTAAATAACACACTTCTAAATAGCAGATGGGCGACAGAAGAAATTACGAGAGAAATTAGAAAATAATTTGAACTAAGTGAAATGAAAACACAGTCTTCTATCAAGATTTGTGGGATGTAGTGAAGCTTGTGCTTCGAGAGGAATGTACAGCATTAAAAAGCTAGTAATATTGAAAAAGAAAGAAAAGGCCCCTCAGATTGGTGGCCAAGCTTCCGTCATAAAAGGACCAAATTCTCTGCTGTGGAGTTGGTGCGGGTTCGCAGTGACCTCTAGGACAGGGGAACTGCCCCTGTGGGTTCCCGAGACTGTCACTCTCTGGTGCCCCCGTTGCTCAGTGTCATGTAGTCCGTCCCGGCCCCTCGCGACCTCCGGCACAGCGGAATGAGCACTGCCTAGCCTTCACTGTCCTCACAGCCGCCTGTCAATCCACCTCAGTTTCACGGCTCCTCTGCTTGACTGTGTAGGAAGTCCTTCTCCCGGGACTGGTCTCTCCTGAGCACATGTCCAGAGTCCATGAGATGAGGCCGCATCATCCTTGTCTCCAAGGAGCCCTGTGACTGCGATTCCAAGACAGATGGTGTGTCTTTGGGGCCAGCTGTGGGACTCCCCCAGCACCACAACTCACATGCACCCCTTCTTCTTCGGCCTTCCTCAGTCAGCGCCCAGTTTTCACATGCATATGAGACGACTGAAAATTCCATGTCTTGGGTCAGGCACACCTTAGTCCTCAAAGTAACATCCTTGCTTTTCCGTCCTCTAGAAAGGGCTGTGCAGCAGATTTGTATAATGCGTGAGCGAATCATTTGCTCTCTTGACTGCTGCCTCCATGAGCCTTGCTTGTGGGTCCAAGCAAAATACAACCCTTGACGACTTCAACCTTCTCTCCAGTCGTCACGATGCTACTACCCGTGGGTTCAGGGGTGAGGATGTTGGCCATCGTCACCTTGAGCTGCAATGCACATTGACGGCTGCAGTCTCTGAAGAAAGTGGCCCCAAACTCTTCTTGATACGGTTAAACCATTGAATTGTGTGATATGTGGATTACGTTCCAGTACAACGGGTTTGTCTTGTTTTTGATAAGAATAAAGGAAAGATTGGAGGTACTACCGGCCAGCCTCTTGCACAAGTGCCAACCATATATTTATTACATATTAATAAACATAATTACTTACTCTACTTATTAGTGAAAATAGAAAACACAAATAAACATTCTAAATATTATTCTCTAAAAGGAAAGAACAGAAGTCCCATGGCAGAGATCAGGAGCACCTTAGTTTTCAAAATGGTACTTGTGCCTTTTAACACTTACAAAGATCCCCAGCAGATTTGTTCAACGCACTCTGCCACTTGATGTTTTTCTTTGATTGCTATGGTGGGTGTCGATTGTGGACACAAGTGAAATGACGTTCTTTGCAAGGTCAATCTCTCACCATGGCATTGCTTGCGTCCAGTTGTGAAGTTGGCCTTGGCACAGGTTCCACAGAGTGCAATGAAGTGCTCTGGGATTCTAAAGTTCACCATGTCATCCATAATATGCTATGGCCACGTGGTCAAAATTCCTTGTGTCATCGATAAAATATAAGGAAAAGCCTTTCTGGTATTCTCTGCTTTCTGCCAGGATGCATCAGACATCATCAATGACAGGGGTTCTCAACCTTCCTCAGGCCGTGACCCTTTCATACAGTTCCTCATGTGGTGGTGACCCCCAACCATAACATTATTTTCGTTACTACTTCATCCCTGTCATTTTGCTACTGTTCTGAATCGTCATGTAAATATCTGATATGCAGGATGTGTTTTCATTGTTACAAATGGAACATACTTAAAGCATAGCGATTCATCAGAAAAAACAAGATGTCATTCTATGTTGTGAAGTATTTCTTTCTAAAGACAAATAAATGAATTTTAAGGTTGAAATCCCTTGGTCCACATCCTCTTCTGACTCCAAACTGAATATCTGGTTGTCTTCTGTTGATGTACGGCTGTGGCTGTTTTTGAAGTATCTTCCACAAAATTTCACTCGTGCCTGATGTTGAGGACTTTGGTCGATAGTTTCTACATGCTATTGGATCACTTTTTTGGGAGGGCAAACAAATGTGAATGACTTCCAGCCAGCCGGCTAGGGAGCCATCTTCCGAATTGCTTGGCACAAACCAGTGGATGCTTCCAGCGCTGCACCTGTTTGCTGAAGCCGCTCAGCAGGTATTCTGTCAGTCAATCCCGGGAGCCTTGCTTTGCCCCCACGCCTTCAGTGCCGTTTACACTTCTTCCTTCAAGATCTTCGGTTCTTGATCATGGGCGACCGGCTGAAACGGTTGAATGTCTACCAATTCTTTTTGGTACTGTGGCCCTCTGTACCCCTTCATCTTCTGTTGATGGTCAACAGCTCACTCTTTGTTCTTGTTCTCAGGTGCCATCGAACTGGTTCTGACATGTAGCAACCCTCTACACACACACACACACACACACACACACACACACACACACCCCGCCCAGCCCCACCCAGCCTCGTGCCCCTGGCCATGTTTGAGCCACTGTGCTATTCCGCCTCCTTCAGGGTCTTCCTCTTTTTCCCTGGCCTCTCCTTCACCAAGAATGATGGTCTGTCCCCGAGACGGTCTCGCCCGCCAGCACGTGCAGAGTACTGAGCTGCAGCCTGACCTTCGTCGCGCTAAGGAGCGGCCTGTGCCAGCACCGTCCCTCAAGGCATCAGTCCTGCGGCCTCCCTGCTCGTGGTGGACACCGTCACGAGGGCGCCTCGGTCTGGTGCAGGGACTTCATATGCCTGCCCAGGTCGTTGGGTGCTCAATGGTTTGGCCAAGGAATTTTTCCATGTTGCAACTCCACAGTTTTTAAAATTTTATTTTCATTCTTCCAGCAGTGTTCTTCCCTTTTGGCTTTTGAACTCAGATGTGTACAGATATCCTGATAATATTCTACTCTGTCTTCCTGGGCTGCCCTATGAGAAGCTCTGTCCAGCCCTCCGGCTTCATCAGTTTTCCATTCGCTTCCCTTCCTCCGCTTTCAAGAGCGGGTTCCGGGTCTCTTCTGACATCTCCTTGGGGGTTCTCCTGTCCTTATCTTTTGAATGACCCTTGGCTTTCTTCACGTATGATGCTCTTGATACCACACCACAGCTACGTATCTGACAATGTTCTGGGGCTCTTCGTGCGGTTTTCGGCAGTGAATCCCCCGCAAGTGGAGAGCCTGCTCTTCGTCCGGCAGCTCTGCGGACACGGGCTCCGTTGGGCGGCCCTGCTGGCCGTGGAAGCGCTCAGCATCACAGCATCGTGAAAGCCACCAATGAGGTTGGCTGCGGAGCAGACCATCGATTGCTCATCCACAAGTTGACGAGCGGACAACCAGCAGGCAAGCATTGGAGTGTGCCGATGGGATCCTTCAATGTTGCCTCTCAGAGCTTGCATTGTCCCTTCAGTTCTTTCCGTTTGAGATGCGTCCAGTGTGCCCCTCCCTCTCTGGTTTGCTAACTCGAGGTCTTGGCACAGTTGGTTGGCATATGTTTTTTTCTGCTTGCGCTGACCTCTGAGAATAGTCTGTTCGACTACTTTTTATGTCATTTTTATAATTGTTCCTATTTGCTGTAGCTGCTCCTGTTGCAGAGCACATTTCCGTTGCAAGGTTTCTCCTGGCGTCCACGTGCTTTCTCTTTCCCAAAACCACCAGCTGCTCCGCAGGAGCAAGATGAGGCTTTCTCCCCCATACAGGGCTACGGGCTTGGAAACTGACCGCCCTATAGGGTCTCCAGGAGTCAGACTCGGCCCGGCGGCGGTGAGTTTGGTTGGGTTTTGTGTCCTTTAAACACTCAAGGTTGTGCTTTGGCTCCTATGGACTTGTTCTCATGTCTTCAGCTTCAGCTCACACGTGCGCAATCGATGGTGTGTTTCACAGTCGGCGCCTGGTCTTGATCGGAGATGGCGCTCCTCCGCGGTCTCTTCCCACAGGTGCCATCACTGCAATTCACGGTATTCCGTCTGGCTCCGTCCATGCGGACAGTCCCCAGGGAGGCTGTCGAAAAGGGTCTTTGCCGCAGGAGTTGGTCTGCAACATTCTCTCATATGATCACCTCAGGGCCGTATTTCCCGATCACGGATCCTTCTTTGTTCCTAATGTTCACCTTCCAATCATCGGTGATTCTCAGTCCCTCCTGATTGCATGTTTGATTACTTGTAGACTGTGACATTGGGGGAAATATCTTTTCTTCTGAATTAGTGCTTGGTGCAGAAATTTGGATAACTGTAGGCACGTGGAGATCGTTCTATCCTAGTAGGCCTATGGGCATTATCACCGGCAGTGTGGCACTTCAGGATGATCTTCACGTTCTTCTTGACATGAAATGTCAATGAATGAGATGACACTCCTTCTTAATGAGCTAGTCCCCCACCCCATTCAAGGTGGTGAATGTGAGTTTGCCTCAACTCAGGAGTGGCTCGGAGATCAATCTTCATGCATCCCTTTCCTTTTTGAACAGTTCCCAGTGCTCCCAGATTTGTTCCTGGAACGAACAATGTGCACACCATACTTGAAGCTCTTTCCTCTCGTCTGAGTCACACCACGTCTGCAAACGGTGGTCCTGGAAGTGTCACTCCATCCGTGACATGAAGGGCTGCACTATCTGATGAGACGGCACTGCCCCAGCATCTTTTGAAAGTCTCCTGCCCCGGTGGTGGGGGGTGAGGAGTGGGGGGCCGGGGGAGGGCGGGATGCTCCTCTGCCAGCACGACATCAGTCTGTCCTGTTGTGCCTCACAACGTTTTCACCGGTTGGCTTTTCGGGTGGGAATCCCGGGTCCTTGTCCCTAGTCTGCCTTCGTCTGGAAGCTCTGCCAACACGCGCCCACCAGGGCAGCGCTGCCGATATTTGAGAGCCCCATGGCATAGCAGCCGGCATCACAACAACGCTCAGGTCACTGCCGTTCAATGGGCAGTGCCCGTCCAGGGCGGGAAGAAGAACCCCCACCACGGCCCCTACAGAGACTGCGGGCCTGGAGGGCTGGTCACAAGTGGGACAAGGAGTTGTGTGTCCTCCTGGGGGCTGCGTGGGGCACTGGCCCGAGGACCAGGACATGATTCAGCCCAAGGGCACGGGAAGCCTGAGAACATGACACACATCCCTGAGCCCGCCTAGACCACCAATGTTGCCTTGGTCGTTTCTGCATTGCCCATCCTGCTGGATAGCCACTCAATAAATATTGACAGTAAGACTGGGTGAGGAATGTCGTGAATTAGTACACGGGACAGACTAGGAGGGAGCTAATGAAAGAATGAATGAACCGAGGCATGACGGAATGGGCCAATGCATGAACTCAAGACAGCACGGACCAATGGGCTGGAGATAGTTAAGGTTTATTGTGTCAACCTGGCCCATAAACACATGTGAGGTTAATTGAAGGGCAGAGGGATAAATGGCTTGGTGAGTCTCACCTTTCTAGTTCTCGGGTCTCTTATTTTTTGATGGTCGGACTAGGATGCAGCTGCCTTAGCAGTTCCCTGCGTCAGCTGGCAAGGCTCACTTCCTGCAAGACATCCCAAGGAGAAGCCACATGGATATGCTGGAGCACCCATGTGGGGACCCCTGCCAGCGCTGAGATGCTTACACATTCACTGCTTCGGCTTTCCTCCTGCAGTCGGCATCATTGTGTGAGTTTTGTGAGCTGGAGGAGGACTTTGTGGATTGGTGTTGGACATATGGGCTAATGTTGGATTTGTGGGCTTGGGCAGCACTGGGTTGGGATGTTTTCTTAATGCGCACTTACCCTTTCTATAAAACTCTCTCTTCTACATGAGTTTCTGTGGATCTGTTTCTCTAAAGTCCCCAGACTAACACACGGCTGTCGACGCAGGGGCATGTGGCAGGCAAGAGCAGGAAGCAGCAGCTCTGGCCTTCTTCGGTGGATTCTCTTCCACCCCCAATCGCCCGGACCGTTTAACCTTCTCCCAGGGGCTCTATCCATTATGGCTGCCAATAAAGCAGGATACCGGATCTCTTAATCAGGGAGTGAACCACCAAGAGCAGGGCTTTGGAGGGCTGACCGTGAAAAGCAATCACCTCTGCTCCTTCCAGCTGTCCCCACACTGAGTTGAAACCGCCGCTCCAGCTGCCCAGGGCTTTGTTTCTGGTCATCCATCAGGGCCAGGCCTCGCGGGCTGACACAGCGCTGGGTCTCTCACTGCATCCTACCAGCCCATCCGCCAGGAACGGGAGACAGCAGCCCCAACCCAGCCCCATCCCATCCCCCACCGACCAGCCCCCAGCCTTCCTCCCATGACCTCCCTCTTCTTCCTCTTCCCCTTGGAGCCGAATGCCACGATGGTTGTGATAGGCACGTGCACTGCCAACAGGAGCCAGAGCACAGGGAGCAGGCGAGACGTCTGACATCCGAGGACAAAGGGCCGGGTGTGTCTCCCTTCCAGTATCCCCTTCCTGCTGTGGTTCTGGCACCAGGGGCTCCTGGATCAGGGAGCACCGAGGTCTTCCCCTTGGGGCTGCTTGCTGTGGAGACTTGCTGCCGTTGAGGCAGTTATAACTCAGCGACCTTCCTACATGACAGCATGCATGCATCTTCACCCAGCCTTGCACCGCCTCCATCATCCGTGGTGTGTTTGAGCCACTGTCACGGCCACAGTGTCCACCTGTCTCAGCGAGTGTGTAATAGTCATGCTGGTGTCCACCTGGCTGGGTCCAGAGCCTCAGTCATTGGACAGGTGTTGCCTAACATAATGTAATCAGCTCCGTGACGGGATCAGCAGTTGTGGGAGGCTTAGGTGGAGCAACTCCATAATTCTGATCACAGCTCTAATGCGATTGGAGGGAAGCTTCCTTGGGGGGGTGTGGCCTACTTCTGATAACAGTAGACACTGGGGAGAGCTGGTCTGCTTCTCGCTGGCAAGGCTCCTGCATCCAGTCCACTGACCTCCCCTTCCTTGGACTTGAGCCAATGTTGCCTATCTTGGGTTTATGGGACTCTGCCATCACAACCCGACCTGTTGACCTTGGCCTCATGTACCACTGCCTCCACCATCCTGTGGTCTTCCTGCTTCATCTTCCTGTTTCCTGATCCATCTGCACCTCATAGATACATGAGTCCAGCTTAACATCTGATCCTGGACATAAACTGGATTGGATTGAATTTTCCCACTTCTACAACTATTTATTTCTTGACATAGATCTCTCTCTCTCTCTACACATACACACGATGGATTGTATGAAGAAGAATACAGCATCAGGATTGGAGGAAGGCTGACTAACAATCCGTGATGTGCAGATGACACAGCCTTGCTTGCTGGAAGTGAGGAGGCCTGAAGACCTTGCTGATGAAGATCAAGGAGAGCAGCCTTCGGTCTGGATTATGACTCAGTGCGAAGAAGACCCAAATCCTCACCACTGGACCCATCGGTAGCATCCTGATAAACAGAGAGAAGATGGAAGTTGTCAGGGATTTCCTCTTGCTTGGATCCACAATCAGTGATCATGGGAGCAGCCGGCAAGAGATCCAATGATGCATTGCTCTGAGCCGATCTCCTGCACGAGAGCTCTCAAACGTGTTGAAAAGCAGGGAGGTGACTTTGAGACTAAGGTGTGCCCGACCCAAGTCATGGTGTTTTTAATCGCTTCGTAAGCACGTGACGGCTGGACACGGAATAAGGAAGACAGAATAAGAATGGACGCATTGAAATTGTGCTGGAGAAGAACATCGAAAGCACCAGGGCCTGCCAACAGAACAAAGATCTGTCCTGGAAGAAGCGCGGCCAGAGCACTCCGTCGATGCAGGGGTGGCGAGACCTGCCCTCAAGTCCTTTGAGGTGCTGTCAGGAGAGCCCAGTCCCTGGAGAAGGACAGCACGCTTGCTAAAGTCACGGGCTATGACAGAGGAAGACCTCAAACGAGACGGGTTGACGTTGGCTGCATCGCCAGCTCAAGCCTCAGAACGGTTGTGAGGCTGTGTAGGGCCGGGCGGCGCTTCCCTCTGTTGCACATTGGGTGGCTGGGAGTGAGTCAAGGGCACCTAAACTCAAAACAAGAGGGACAGATGCACGTATGTGTATGTATGCGTACATCGACATGTATGGATCCCACGGCTTCATAGAGGGGGCTCTCTCTATTGCTGCCCCTCTACCTTACCAAACACCATGTCCTTTTCTAGTGACCAGTCTTTTCTGGTGACAGGTCCACTGTAGGCAAGTCTGCATCTCACCAACCTCTCTTCCAAGGTGCATTCTCGCTGTTTCTTCTAAGACTGATGGTTCTTTGTCTGGTGGTCCGTGGTGTCATGTGTGGTCTTGGCCAACACCAACACCCCCCTCCCCTGTGACGATGTCTGATGGTACGTGTCTAACCCCGCTGAGAGGAATGACATTCTGAAGGCCGCCAGAATCCGAACATCGATGCCACAAGCCTTGCTGTTTCTGGACCCGCCAGCAGCACCCCCCTCACAGCACCCCGTTTCTGTACATGGTTCTGTTGGGTGGAAGCATGCTGTCCCTGTTTCTCTCTCCTCTGGGCATATTTGTCAGGCTGCTTTGCCCACTGCGAGGGCAGCCCCCTCATGAGGCCCTCTAATGGGCTGAGTGTCCTCCACCACGCCTTCAGCTCACTTTGCTGGGCAATTTGCTCTTTATGGAAGTTAATCTGCCTCGGAGAGTCACTGCATTATTAATGAGGAGCCCGAGCACGGAGCAGCAACAATTAAACTGTTTGCTCAGCAAACACTGCTCCCCATAAATACACATACACACACACACACACACACACACACACACATCCTCTCCACAGAGGCTGCAGATACACACACACACACACACACACACACACACACACAGCCCCCCCCCCAAGACCAGTTCCTCTTGCTAGGACACATCACCCCACTGAAGGTCCCCGGCAATTTATAATCCCGTTAGCATGCCACTCCGGCTCCTTGCTCAGGCCCACACTGCCCTACCTCTCAGGCTCTGTCTCCTAGTCAGATGTCTGCCCTGAGCTCCCACCCTCCAGCCCCAGGCTGAAGAAGCCCTCGCGCTCGCGGCAACTAGTCTCACTGCAGTTTCCTGGGTAAAGAGCTTGGATGGAGCAAGCAGTTTGTGGTCAGCAGCTAACGTAAAGGCTGGTTCAAACCCACCCAGCTGCCCCATAGAAGAGAGACCTGGCAAACGGCCTTTGTCAAGGTGACGGGCAGAGCAATTCTACCGTGCCGCTCATGGGCCCGCCAGTCAGCACCACGTCCCACCAACTGCAGTCCACCTCTTCCTGTCTTCGTGGCAGGTCTGCATCTCCTTGCTGTCTCCTGCCAGGACATCAGCCTAAAGGAAACAGAAAGGGGCTCCGCTTGGGCTGTGTCTACATGCTGAGCAGAGCACCCTGGGTACGGTGGGGGCTCAGACAGCGTGCCCACAGGATGGACGAATGCTCGAAGGTCTTAGCTGGTTCCATTATGCCTGATTCCTTCCATAGCCCCTGGCATTGTTCCCAGTAGCAGGGGGTTTGGAACTGGGAGCTAGGGAGAAGGAATCTGGGCAGTCCTGGCCCATCTTGTCCCTATAGCTCAGGCCTAGTTGCCTGTGCCCAGCATGGCCCCACTTTCCCATCGCAGGGCCTGCAGCCTCGGGGGGCCTCCTGCTCGAAGCAGGCCCCCACCCCACCCCTCTGCTGCTCCCCTGCCAAATTCCTATCCTGCAAAGGCCACCCACCTGGGAACTTGTGCTCTACCCTCAGAGACCTCATAAGGTGCTCCTAAATCATATTCTTCTTATTATTACCTTGATTTGCCCCATCTCCTAGGAAACAGTGACCTGGGGGCAAAGACATCTGGAAGTGTTGCACAATCCCGGTCAGCCCCATAGCTACACGCATATCCCACACGAGGAGACTCTAACCTGGACTTTGAACCCGGGCCTCCAGCACACCAGGCAAGCACTCCACCACTGAGCTACCCCCCACCCCGGCTGCACAACAGGTCCCCAACTGAGCTACCCACCCCCTGCCGGCTGCACAACAGGTCCCCAAAAGAACCTGTTGCCGTCGAGTTGGTTCCGACCCATCAGGACCCTCTGGACTGAATATGAGTCTCTGTGGAAGCAGACTGCCACATCTGAAGCTGCCTGCCAGGCAGGCACTTAACTACCGCATCACCAGGCCTCCCCCACCACCCCCCAATCTCAGACACTCATCACCACCGGGCTGGCTCAGCCTCACGGAAGCCCCAATAGCACACCATCCACCCCGGTTAACATCCCGAAGAGAAGCAGTCCCCGCCTCCACATGAGGGGTGAGCTCCTTAGGGGGTTGACCAAGTCCAGCAGGCGACTTGTGAAGCTGTCCCTTCTGGATGGCCTGAGACTGATGTTATAAACCTCCAAACGGCCCTCAAAAGAAAGAAGATGCCCAGGCCTGCCATGAGCGAAACAGACTGCAGCACGCCGCCAACGCCCACTCGAGGGAGGCGCCAGAGAAATCATGGCCCGAAGGGTCATTCTTCTCCTGCCCAAAGCAGGCAAGTCCCCTCCCCATAGTGAACCTCCATCCAGCTTTCCCCACCTGGCAAGGTGAGCCTTCCTGGGGTCTGGGGTCCTTCCCGCTGAGGCCACGCCCCCCATGGTGACCCTCTCTGAGCCAGAGCTGCTGGCCAGTAGGCAGGTGGGTTTGGGGCCACCAGTAGACAGCCCCTGCTTCCTGCTCTGTCGCTGTCTGTCCCAGGACTTGACTCTCCGGGGCAGGCCCTGAACAGCGTGTTCTCCAGACAGTCACCGGCTGACAGCCTTAGCCGCCTCCTGAGCTCTCCTCTTCTGCCCGCCAGTTTTCTTTCTAGTGTTTTCTGTTATCTTGTCTTCAAAAAAAGCCGCATTTAATTTTCACCCCAGTCTCTCTTTCTCATATATGTATACACACACATAGACATATATATACATGTATATACACACATACATGTATATACATACACACACACACACATATATGACTTTGTAGGTGTGTTGATGGAGTAATGGTTAGCAGCCCAACTGCAGGATCAGCAGTTCGAAACCGCCAGCCGCACCGTGTGAAGAAAGATGAGGCTGTCTAGGTCTGTGATGAGTTTCCATCTCGGACATGCACAGGAGCCGTCCCGTCTTGCTCTGAAATACTGGCAGCGTAGCTTCCAGTGTCACGGCAACACAGTATGACAGACAGACAGGTGGGGTGGGTGGGGTCCCCCAAACCTAAGGGGCCTCCCTGTGGGACATTCTCAGGGCCCTTTTGCTAGGAGAAGAACCCCCTAACAAACAGGGCGAAGAAGAGGCTATCGGCCGGTGGAGGGACTTGCTCTCCTTCATCCGCTAGCTGACCCCACAGTCCAATCTGGGCTCCTTGTTATTTCAAACTTGAATTTTCAAAAGAGACCCCAGAGATGGGAGCAAGCTTGGGACATCAATGTGGAATCATCCAAACTATGAGTGGACTCCGTCCAGAAAACTGGTCCGAGGGGATGAGACGTCTCCCAGGAGTTGCCATGACCCTTCCATTCAGCCCTCCAGGGTCCCCAGAGGCCTTGTCTCAGGTCACCCCAGCTCCCTTCTGGCCAGAAGGACCCCCGAGCTTCAGGGAGAAGCCACAGCAGGTACTGACTGGCTGACATGGACTTTACCCCTGCTGCCAGGATGTCCCCCCGCCCCTGGTATTTGTGAAGGATGACTGACTCCAGAGGATCTGGTTGTGATTGTAATTCAAACACACTCCCTTATAGAGCTGCCATCGTAAATTCTGCTGCAATGATTGTAATTCAAACACACTCCCTTATAGACTGACAACCTAAGTGCTGTTTTCTAGAGCAAGTCTCTGTCAACCTGTCAAGCCGGCTGCTTACTGTGTTAGATCATTACAATATTTAATTTCAACCCGATTTCCCCCACTCTCCCCCCCCCACCCCTCGCTGAATACTTCCAAGGCCGTGTCTCCAACTTCTTTCTTGGAAAGCTGGAGGCAGGGAACCACACGAGGAGGAGCAGCTAGCTCACTGGCATCGAATCCCGGCCCAGTTGGAAATTAGGGAAACAGAAAACCAGTAGACATCGGTATTCTGGTACTGGAGAGAAAGAGTCCACCTGCTGCTGTCCAGTGATCCCGGAGCGTAGTGACCCTGCAGGACAGTCGGGCTCCGTCATAGCCGCGCAGACAGTCTCCTTGCTCTCCCCTGAAGCAGCTGGTGGGCTCAGACTGCCAGGCATGTCGTTAGGAGCCCAATGTTTAACCTGGGACACCACCAGGGCTCCCTGGAGAGAGAGGAGGGAGGAGGGGGTCACAGAGAGGAGGGGGGAGATGGAGGGAAAGAGAGCAGCAGGGAGAGTGGAAAGAAGAGAGAGAAGAGGGGGCAGAACAGAAGACACAGAGGGACCGCTGCCTGTGCCCAAAGCCGGGACCAGTGTTGCCTGTCAGGTGGAAGCACATCAGGCCAGAGTGGGGACGAGTGAGCGGAGCCAGGCCGGTGGAATTGGAAATTCTGGAATTCTCTTTTTAAATGGTTGTGTTGAAAGTCCATTCAACTTTAAGACTAGAGGACTCAGTAGGTCCTGAGCCTGGTAGGTTCTGATCCGAGAACCCAACTCCTGCCACAGTTTTGCCATGTGCTGAGCTACTTCGCATCTGCTTTTCAGAAAGTGCCTGTTTTGAACCAGTTCCAAACGTCGGAAACGTGCCGAGCGCCGCAGCAGCAGGACTCTGTGCCGTGAGAGTCGTCGGCGTCCCTCGCTGGGTGGGCTGCGGTTCGCCGGGTCCACAAGGTGGATCCTTCCTGGCACCTCCCCTCGGGATGCTTGACTGCTCTCCAGGTCAGCAGTTCAAGCCCCCGCTGCTTCTCGGGAGAGAGCTGCGCTGTCTGCTCCCATGAAGATGTACCGTTACTGTGATCCAGGGACGACTCGATGGCGGTGGGTTTGGTCGGGTGTGTTTCTAAGAATGAGGACATTCTTGGACGTCGCCACAGGGCAGTTACCGCAGCCAGGAAAGTGAACCTCGACACAATGCTAGTCTCTGATCCACAGCCCATGCTCAAGTGTCTTATGCGAGACTGTGCAAACAAGAAGGGCTTCCCTTTATGTCGCCACCATGCAGTTATCAAAAATCAGGAACAGTTAACACGGATACAGTCATACTATCTAGCCCATAGTCCATGTTCAAGCTCCATTCTATTTCCAAATGATAAGGACATGATTTTTCACGTGCCCACAGTGCAGATATCAAAACCAGGAAGGTTAACCTCGGCACCATAATAGCATCGAACCCACAGCCCTCATTCGAAGATCCTCCGTGATCCCCAGGATGTCCTTCCAGCCATCTGCCATCCGGCCCAGGGTCTGACAAAGGACCACACTTGCATGATATCTCCCTGTGGCTTCTCTGTAAAAGAGCAGAAACGAAAACAAAGGCTCGCTGCCATCAAGTTAATTATGACTCAGCGTGACCCTAAGGACAGCGTCCACTGCCTCGTCTTTCTCCTGAGGACCGGTGGGTGGTTTCAAACCTGTGACTCTGCGGTTAGCAGCCCACCCTGTAGCCCATGAGGCCTCCAGGGCCCCCTTTAATCCGTGATGGTTTCTCCAACTAACTTCCATCCCTTTTCTTCTTCTTTTTTCTGCTGGCACAGTTTAGGAGAACAGAGAGCAGTTCTTCTTCGGGCAGGTTCCCTACCAGGCTGTCCTTTTTATACATTTAGTTCATGTGTGGTGGTTGAGCTTACACGAGACACACGCCAGTGCCACACATGCACCTCGGTGACACCGATGGCATCCTGTGAGTTGTGCGGACCACTCTCTGCCTTGCTTCTGGAGTTGGTCCTCCCCATGAGCATAAAACTCCCCGCACCCTTGGAGATGGTAAAACTCTTCCCAATCGGAACCGCCCCTCCCCACCCCCACTTAGTGTACCAGACGGGAGCTGTCTGTCTCTGCTGCTCATCTCAGAGTCAGTGATGGGGATCCCAGAGCCAGGGGTGCTGTGAAGTCCTCAGGGAAGTGACTGTCTTTTGACCTCCCACCTCAAAACCCAAACAAAACCCTGCCATCCAAACCCCCTGACCTACAGAGGCCTTTTGCGACAGAGTGGAACAGCTCCCTGGAGCTTGCTGTACAGGGACAGACAGCCTCCTCTTTCTCTTGTGGAGTGGCTGATGGATCCAAACCGCTGACTCCTCAATGAGCTATCAGGGCTCCCTCTTCTCCCCTGGGCTCCTCAAAAGACACACACTGACTCAGGATTGCCTCTGAGAAGGGGGCTGGACCAGTGAATGGACAGACAAGTAGCCAGATTCCCAAGGATCCGCCCAGGGCCTGAGCTGAAAAATCCACAATGTGGCCAGCTCACAAGGCAGAGCGCCTGCCCCTCCAGGAGTGTGGACACACCACAGCGCGGGTGCCCTTAGCTCCTTGGACACCAGCTGGGGAGGCCCTCAGAGACCCGGCCCGCGCTGCTGGGTAGAGGAGCAAGCCCAGCACCCTTCTGAGGTTCCCAGGAGGTGACCTTCGGAATCAGGTCAGGGGATAGCTCTGAGATTCACGAAGGTGGCACGGAACACCTCCAGGCCTTGGCTCCCTCCGTCCAATGTGACGTCCTGCAGCCTGTGACCTCAGGAGTCCCGGACGGGAACCACGTGGAGCCCTAGAGATCCGTAACTCAGCAGGGCAGCCTGGCTCCTTGCCTTGGGGTAGGAAATAGAGAGGGCTTCTTCTCAGACAGGTTTGTGTCTGGTTCCAGGCGCACACCCCGGGGGGCGGGGCGGTGGTGTTATAGCAGAATCTACTCAGAACCTCTTTGTCTTCAGTGGATGCAGCTGGTTAAGGAAAGTCAAGGGCAATTGGCCTAGCGATGGGCCCTCCAGTGCTTGTAGCTGCCTGCCCCTCCCTTCCTCCGGGCCACTCGGGCACAGCACAGGCACCCCGTCAGCAGTAGACCCGACTGGGGGGTGTCTCTTCTCTCCCCATGCACTGAAAGCAGCCACACCATCCTGTCGTCGGCTTGCCGCACAGATTGCTGTCAAACACCATACATTCCCCCGACATTCCAGTGACCTTCATGGGGCGGCCAGGCCACACATCACAGCGATGACGGAGCCGTAAATAGCCTCTCTGTGCAGTAAACACCGAGCTGACGCTGGCAGCCCACTTATGTCCTCTCCGAGGCCGGCACCTCGCGGCCCAGATTTATCGATGGCTGCAAAGACGCAGAGACTCGGCCCTGTGGCAGGGGGCACACCACCACCGCCCGCCAGCTGATCGCTCCCTGAAGTATACACAGGTGCACACACAGGCACTACACGCATGTGCACACATCCACATGCTACCCATGTGTGTGCACACGTGCTCTGTATAGCGCATCCACATGCATGTGAACATGCATACACACTCCATGCAGAGATGTACACACAAACACGTGTATAACACCCCACACATGCATGTGCATGCACACTCCATAAAGTACACACACATGCACACATACTATACACGTGTATGCACACACACAACCCCACATAGTATGCACATTTACACATGCATATACACATACACACTCCACACAGATGCACACACACACTAACACTTGAGTGTGCACACTGTACTCTATACAACACAACCATAAACACATGCATGCACACATACATACACGCTCCACATGCAGGTTTACACACATACATTCCACAACATATGTGCACACACATACCCCATACAGCACACACACTCACGAGCATACACACATACACATTCCACACAGAGACGCACACATATACACATGCTACATACATGTGTGTGCATGCACACTCCTCAGGGTACACATACACGCTTGCACACACTCCACAGAGGTGCACACACACATATGCACACATAGACACCTATATCTATACACCACACACATAGACATATGCACACTGTGATAGATAGGTTTATTGTGTCAACCTGGCCAATAGGAACATGTGGGATTAATAGGGTCACAGTTTGATTGGAGGGCAAAGAGATAAATGGCTCAGCAAGGCTCACCCTCACATATACGTCTGTGTGCACACTCCCAGACATAGAAGTCCACGCCATCTGCACATGCCCACACAGATTCAGACACACACATGCACTATGCATGGGTGCACATGTGCACGCACACACACGCACGCACACTCCCATGAGGGTAGAACCTGAATCAGACCCCTGTGCACGACTGCACTGGGATCTACACACATGAGCAGTCTTTTTTAGGGGCGGGCCCACAGAGAGTCATGCTCATGGTGAAATCTGACCTCGAGTTTTCTCTGGCAAATATTTCATATTCAGAGGGGTACCCCCTGAAAATGGAATGTCCCCCCAAAGTTATGTATTTAAATCTTTTTTAGAAAACAACTTATCACCTTCAAAGTACTCTCCATTGCGCTTAATATATTTGTCAAATCTGTGATTCCATTCTTGGAAACATTTTTCAAACTCATCTGTTTGGATGGTTGACAGCACCTCCTTCATTTTTTTCCCCTTCACCTCTTCTATGTCGTCAAATTGCTGTCCTTTCATGTCCCTCTGCATTCATGGAAACAAAAAGAAGTCTCACGGAGCAAGGTCAGGTGAGTCAGGTGCGTGGGGCAAGAGCAACGTTTTTTTTTTTTTTGCCAATCGCTGGTGCACAGAGATGGCTGCATGAGCAGGTGCATTGTTGTGGTGACCAAACCAATCCCGTCGGCCACAAATCAGGTCTTTTTTGTCGCACACGATTACGCAATCATTTCAGAACCTCGAAACAGAAAGCTCGATGACGAGTCTGACCTGGTGGAACAAACCCCAAAAGCACTAGCCCCCTCACATAAAAAAAAAAAAGAGCATCGTTTTGTTATTTGGGGGTGGGTGGGAGTTACACCCTCGTATATATTCTATTTGTGACTGTATTTTATCTATTTCATGTAGATACTTTAAACAGTGTATTTAGAAGCAAATAACTCCTCTGGGAAGGTGCCTGGTGCCGCAGTGGTAAAGGGCTCTCTGCTAATCCCAAGGCCAGTGGTTGGGTCCCAGCAGCCCCCTTGGGGAAGAGAGACCCGGCCACCTGCTTCCTTAAAGACCCTCTGTGGTGCTGTCCCGTAGGGTCTGTGTGAGCCAGGAGATGGGCTCCATGTTCCGGTCCCAGTGGCACCCAGGTGTGAAGAGCACCTGGCAAGTGTGATATGCTGTGGGGCCCTGGTGCTGACAGCACCATCTCTCACAGCTGCAGATCAGGCCATGATTCTCACGGTCACTCTCTGAGGACAGCATGGGGCTCATGGGCTTTGAGCAGGTCCGTCAGCCCTCTGCCCACCTGCCAATCCCTCTGGAGCCCAGCCAGGGTCCCCGAGGCATGTGGGACCGGGAGTGCTTCCACCCGCCAGCCAGCTCCTCTCTCTCTCTGTATCCCATCCCCAGCCTCAGTGTCAAGGGTGGTGACTGCAGGTGACACCATTTGCTTCTAAATACACTGTTTAAAGTATCTACATGGAAAAGATAAAATGCAGTCATAAATACAATAGACTTTTGGATACCTATGGGGAGGTACTCCCCCAAACAATGCTCATTTGATTTGGTTTTGATGTGAGGGGACAGTGCATGTGGAGTTTGTTCCACCAGATCAGACGTTCATCAAACTTTCTGTTTGTTGCTGGGGTATGACCTAAGAGATGGTGCTCTGAGGCCCTGTGGGACCACCTGGCTTCCTAGCTGCCAGCAGGACCTTCTCTGAAGACCCCCGAGAACAGAAGGAGAGAAGATGTGTCAGGACAGAGGGCTTGGCTTCTCCACGCCCCTTGGGCTGGGGGCAGGGGTTCCCAGGTGACAGATTCAGGCCCACACCAGGTGCCCCAGCTCATAGCCAGGGTCAGAGGGGCAAACCAGGGCCTGTCCTGGTCCATGCAGCCAGCCTCTGACCCTCCCTGCTGCTCTGGGGCCCACATGTGACCCCACATTTCAAGGGGCAGCTTCTTCTAAACTGGAGGTTGCAGGGAACCTGGGGCAGCCTCCCACCCACCTCTGGGGTCTTAGCCAGCTGGGAAACCCTTTTGCAGATGGAAAGATGCAGCAGGATGACCAGACCTGTCCCCTGTCCTCACCCAGACACCAACCTGCCCTTCCCTGCTCCCCAGGGAGAAAGAACTTGCTGGTCTGGGTGCCCAAAAGAAATGGAGGCTCATGGTAGTCTCCCCATCTTGCTCCCTATTGCCCTCCTCCACTCCACCCCACCCCCACTTATTTCTGCAATTGTAATTAGGGTCCTGTGGAGGGGCTGAGAGGCCGAGCTATTTTTTAGCTTATCCATGAGCTGAAGTTCATTAGCTTGGGAGGAGGGGGTTGGGACTGGGCTCCGGCTGCAGCCAGCGGTTCAGTGCAGACAGGGGCATCCATGGTGCGCCCGGCTCAGCCCACGGTCAAACTTTCATCCAAATGGGACCCAAGATCTACCTGCCTTCACACCAGCTGCCGACATGCCTAGAAGGGAGTTTGGGCCAGGAAAGGGGGAGAGGGAGGAGGAGGAGGACAGAGGACAGCGGGGGTCTATTCTATGGGATGGGAGACACAAGGTGGGGGGCTCATGACTTTTACAGGGGGGGTGGGTAGTCAGTGGACAGTCACACACCCAAACAGGCTGCCCAGTAGCCTTCCCATGGGATGCCTGACTGTTCTAACGGGTGAAAGGACAAGAGTAAGTGTGAAGGGGCCTGGTGGTGAAGTGGTGTCGCAATGGGCTGCTAGCCACAAGGTCAGCAGACACTCTGGGGGAGGGCGACGAGGCTCTCTGTCAGGAGTGACAGTCTCGACTGACCAACCGGGAAGAAATGTCAGAGAAGGAGCTTCAAAAATCTATATAAAACAATAACAGCTTGACAAGAAAAATACAAATATCCAATCAGGAAAAACGGGCACAAGACATGAAGAGAAAATTCACTAAAGACGACATCCGGGTGGCTGACAGACCTAGGACGAAATGTCCATCAGAGAAATACAAATTAAAACACTAAAGGGATCCCACCTCACACCGGCACTTCCAGCAAAATGAAACAAGAAAGATCCAAGAATACGTGCTCGAGAGGCTGTGGAGGGTGGGACGCTCCGCGTGGCTGGTGGGGCTGGAGCCGTGTGCGCACCATCTGGAAACCAGCGTGGCGCTCCTTGAACCGGCGCACACACAACGACCTCAGCATCCGGCCACCTGTGGACGGCACAGAGCCCGCGGAAGCAAAGGGCCGAACAGGAGCCGACGCAGCGAGTTCTATGACAGGAAAAACAGATGGAACCAGCCCCAAGCTCTGGGCATGGGGGACGGACAAACAGACTCCGGCCTGTGCGCACAGTAGGGCGCTCACTGTCCATCCACAGACAAGAGTGATGCGCCGGCCCAGCCGTGGATGAAATCAGAGAGCACCATGGTTCTGCAGCGTGATTCCGGCTCATAAAGACAATTACTATGAAGGCGATTGTAAAACACGGTGTTCACCCCAAAGGGGAAGACTTGAGACTGTGGTGAAGAGGAGAGGAGGGTGTGGGGGAGATGTGGGGAGAGAGAAAGGACAGGCAGCTAGGGAGGGAGGGGACAGAACCCCAAAGAAGCACACATGCAGGGTGTAATGGGCTCCTGCTTCTGACTTGATTCGACAGCATGGACGGTGCAACTACATAGACCATGCTTTTTCTGGTACGTTTGTCTGTCCCGCAAACAAAGGGGCAACAATTAAAACGAGACGTAAACAGAGGGAGAAGGGTCACAGCCTCGAAGTCCCTCCAGGTTCCTCACCCCTCGGGCCTCAGCGTGGGCCAGTCCGAGCAGCTGCGCAGGGAGGGCAGCAAAACGGAAACGGCCTGAGACTCTTTGGTAACAGACAAATTTGTTCCAGACAGACAAAACAGCAAGCGCTCCCGGCTCAGAGACCCACAGGGGCAGTCCCACCCTGTCCCGGGGGATGCTGTGAGTGTGTGTCAGTGAGTTTGTGGCTGTGAGTGTGTGTCAGTGAGTTTGTGTCAATGATTTTGTGTCAGTGAGTTTGTGTCAGTGAGTTTGTGGCTGTGAGTGTGTGTCAGTGAGTTTGTGGCTGTGAGTGTGTGGCTGTGAGTGTGTGTCAGTGAGTGTGTGTCAGTGATTTTGTGTCAGTGAGTTTGTGGCTGTGAGTTTGTGGCTGTGAGTGTGTGTCAGTGATTTTGTGTCAGTGAGTTTGTGGCTGTGAGTGTGTGTCAGTGAGTTTGTGGCTGTGAGTGTGTGGCAGTGTGAGTTTGCTTCTTTTCCTGAGGGTCACAGGTTGACCTGGGAGGACTTCACAGAGAAGTGTGAGCCTAGGGGCCAGTTGGGGACAGGGAGGGAAAGGAGACATTTAGGGACCATCTGTAGGGGAAGAATCCACCCAGGTGAGTCTGGCAGGATAGCCCTGCTTCTCCGGACTCAGGACCGAGTGGGAGAGCTGACTGTCTGTCACACAGCAGTCATTAAACCCACACTGACAGGGGCTGTTGGAGCCCTGGTGGCAGCATGTGGAGTGACGTGCACACTCAGCTGCTCACCACAAGGTCTGTGGTTCAAACCCACATTCTCCCTCCTCTGGCCAGGCTCGTACACGCCATCCGGGCCAGCCCGCTCACCAACACTGCACCACAAGGCCCCTGCCAGCCCCTACCCGCCCCCATGGGAGAGCCTCATGGTCCCTGAATGAGCCTCTGACTGCCAAGGGGACTGCCTTGCCCCTTCCTGCTGAGTCTGAGCCCCTGGGCATGTGGCATGCTTTAGGGCAGGCTGCTCCCCCACTGCCATGACTGGTACAAGCACTCGGGGTTCGGCGCCCCCTGGACAGCAGGTGGGGGTCCAAGGAAGACCTAGACACCAAGGGGGGCACCAGAGGCATGGCGGTCTGAGTGGGAGTCCCAGGAGGCTGCACAGCATGAAGGGAGGTTCGCGCTCACCTGAGGACACTTGGAAGAAAGGCCCACTGACCTGCCTCCCCAGATCCTGCCACTGGGAGCCACGTGGACACACGTGGGGTCCACACAACATGCGGGTGGCCATCGTGGAGGCCGGTGGCTGGGGCGAGGGAGGAGAGGGAGGGGAGAGAGATCATTTCTTCTGGGTGAGTTCTCTCCTTTTTCAGAACCGAAAGCTTTGACTGAAAGCATTTCACGGGGCTGAGGGGATGCCCCCCCCAAAAAAAGGCGGGCAGGCTGCCTCTGCAAGGCCTCCCCGCCCCACCCCCATGTCAAAGCAAAGCCCTTCCCCATCATCCCCCCTGAAAAGCAGGGCCCGGAGGTGACGGTCTGTGGGCAAGATGGAGTACCTGACGTGGCCCGTGGCAAACGCCGTGATGACTAATTTCAAGCGTTTATTACGACCCTGGAGAGACTTCAAAAGCTGTCCTTGGTCTTGATTTGAATAAACGGAGTCTTGAAGCAGCCGCTTATCAAAGTGACACAAATCGGGTGGTAAATAGATTATGGCAGAGCTGAAATGCTGGAAAATGAGATCAGAAATGCCCTCTTCTCCCACCTCAGGCTCCGCGCAGGCCGTCCCTCAGCCGCCAGGGCCTGGGACATGCGGGGGCAGCAGGATTAGGGTGGCCAAGGGGGGGCGCTGCTTTTAATCAGTGGTTCCTGGGGGAGGGGGGCTCAGGGTCTCCCCTCCTCACCCCCACCCATTCTTCACCTCAACCAGTTCAGGGAGAAACCTCAAGGAGGGGGCGAGGGACGGGGAGAACTGGGCCTGGGGGTGGGGCTAAGACTGTAAAGGAAGAGCTGGTTTGGAGGGTCCTCAATCCCCACCCCCACTCCCCACACACATGCACCACTGTCTAGAAACTTAGCTCAAGACAAGAAATCCAAATCCATGACTGTGCGTCGATTCCCACTCAGAGCGAGCCTGTGGTCAGAGTGGAATTGTCCTACTGGATTCCCAAGCTTGTCGCCTTCCTTGATGGAAGCCGGCAGCCTCCTCTTTCTCCCTCCGAGAGGGCAGTGGATTCGAACCACTGACCTTTGGGCTAGTAGCCAAGCTCTTAATCCTTCATGGCACCACAGGGACCCCTTCCTGTGTGTCCGAACCACAGCCAGCCATGGCCGTGGCCTGGCGCCTGGGCAACAGGGAGCCTGCTGGACAGAGAACGACAGCAGGGTGTCCATTTGTGTGGAAGCCTCGGCTTGCCCCCACCCAGAGCACTGGTGGATTCGAACCGCCAAACTTTGGGTTAGCAACCCAGCCCTTAAGCTGTCTTTGGGCTCCTTTGCTAAGCAGCCTCCCCTCTCCCCAGTGTCTCTCAAGGAGCCGGGGGGTCCAGTAGTGACGGGCCCAGCTGTTACCCATAAAGGCTAGCAGTTTGAACCTCACTGCCAGCACGTGGATGCCACCCCCAGCCACCCTAGGGGGCATGGTCGAACTGCCCCGCGAGCTTCTGAGGCTGTCACTGCACAGGAAAGGGTCGTCTTTCTCCATGGAGCAGCTGGTGGCTTCAAACTGCTGTCCTGTGGACCACAGCCCAACGCAGAGCCAGGGCACCACAGGGCCCCTTCCGATGTTGAATGGTCTCTCTGGGTGAAAACAGATTCTAGGACCCTAAAAACAGCATCACGGGCTGGCCTCCTGTCTGTCAACCTGGCTGGCTGTGGTGGCTTAGTGAAACCAGCAGGGTCACTCATGGAGGGAGCTTCCAGGTAGAGACAGACTAGGAAGAAAGGCCTGGAAAACTACTTTCAAAGCATCACAGTCCAAGACGCTGTCTGAGACGGGGCTGCTTGAGGAGCCTGCTGGTTGCCGGTGCTGAGAATACTGAAGCCCGTGAGGACGGGGCCCCTAAGACCAAGGTGAGTCTGGGTCCACACGGCAGCAGCCAATAGCATGTGGGGGAGCTCCCCTTGCTCAGGCTGCAAAGGTTCTGTGCCTCTGCCTCTCAGTTCTCCCCAGCCTCTCTCCTCTCCTTCTCCTTCCTGCTCCCACCTTTGCTGAGCACCCACTGGGTGCCAGGGAATAAGGCGAGGGGGTCCCTCAGAGGGCCCGCAGCCTGAGACAGATACTCTGTGGTCCCACCCGGACAGAGCATGAAGAGTCATCGGCCCTTTGGGACCGAAGGGGATTCAGGGGCCAGAGGTTGGGGAGGTGGTGAGGAGTTAAAACAAAATGTTTTATATCTGGATCAAGAGGCCACAGTGTTATCATAGCTAGCTGCTATCGAGTGCCCAGAGTGGACTCACAGAGACCCCACAGGACAGGGTGGACTCACAGAGACCCCACAGGACAGGGTGGACTCACAGAGACCCCACAGGACAGAGTGGACTCACAGAGACCCCACAGGACAGGGTGGACTCACAGAGACCCCACAGGACAGAGTGGACTCACAGAGACCCCGCAGGACAGGGTGGACTCACAGAGACCCCACAGGACAGAGTGGATTCAACCACCGCTGCCTCTACCAGCCTGTGGCCTTCCTGCCTCTCAGGCCATTGGCCCTGCAACCTGAGTCAGGAGAAGCCTTCAGCTTAACACCTGGCTCGTGGACATGAGCTGGACTGCACATACCTGCTTGTGGGATATAAAAAGACTTTCTCCCAGCTTTGTCTCCCCAAAAGATAGGACAAACATTAGATGCTGTTTGCCAGCACATGGTGGGAGGTCAGATGCATTCAGCCTTCATACTACTGTCTGGTCCCAGGTGGGGCCCTCACCTTGCTGTTAAGGGCAATGGATTACTTCTCCTTGAAGACTTTCAGCCATCAGTCTGGTCCCTGTAGGTGGGGTTCATACCCTACTGATAATAGTTTCCATGGAGAGCCAGAGAGCAGGTCAAACCTGCTTAGTGATATCCAAAGTTAGGCTGCCTCCCTGAATCCAGGATCCGCCCATCTTGTCACATGTGTACCCCCAATCCATCCCCTTCCTATTGCATATATACCCCTAGATGGTCCCCCTCTCATTGCTGTATAACCTATAGTGCAACCCCTTCCTATGATGTATGTCTTTACCTGTAATTAGGGGGCTTGTACGCCCTGCAAAATATATAAGCCTTGGTTAGAAATAAAGAGTTCTCCCTTGATCCTCTCTCCCCTGGCCCCTCTCCCCTTGTCCTCCTTCCCCTGTCTCCTGCAATTCCCACCTTCCACATCCTCACATGGACCACCAAGCAGAGCTGAGGTGAACATACTACCATGAAATGTGTCTGACTCCTTATTTCAATCTCTTTCTATCTCGCATATTATCTCTGACTTTACTGTAATCTTTATATATTATTGCTGTACAATTGCACCTAGCGAACCTGTGATGATGCGTTAGGGGCTGGCTACCCTGACCCCTGTCCCCACACCTGTGTGAGCCCCTGGCGGGGCTGCATGTACATTCCTTTCTTAGTCCTTCCTCCCCCCTTCTTTCCTTCTCTTTGCTGTTTTCCCTCCTGTAGGAACACATCGCTGTTGTCGCTTCTCTAGCGAACCCAGCCTGGGCGCACCTCAAAGACCAAGGGAACAGGGGACCATTGCCAATCTTGCCTTAAGCTCCTAAAGCCAGTAGGATCTGCAAGCCCACAAGACCCTATGCCCCCATTCCAATGGATGCCTCTTGGGTGTGCATGCCGGCGTTCCTGGGTGGTTTCACAGGATCAGCTGCCAACAGGAATGTCGGAGGTTCCAGTCCACCCAGGGGAGCTCAAAAGGACAGCCTGGCGATCTACTTCTGAGAAGCCACCCCTGAAGCCCCTCGGAGCACAGTCCCATCGTGCGTACGGGGGTCACCATGAGTCGGGTTTCATTTGTTTCCTTTCAGTGATTGGGGTCAGCTCGGTGGGCTGCCACCCCAGCATGCCCTTGTGACAGGCTACCCTGTGACCCCTGGGGACACTGGGAGTCAGGAAGGCCCCTTTGTCACAGGGACGAGGGTGTCTGGGCTGCTTTGGGCACTGCTCCGGGTGCTTCTCAGGAGCATCCTTATCAGAATGACAGGCACCGGGGTTCACTTGTGCAGTCCATGTCCCTAGAAGATGCTCTGCTCTTAAGGCAGCCACCCGGCTTCTGACCCATTGGGGAAGTGGCCAGAGAGAGGCTGGCTAGGTGATGGGGAACTTAGAATGCATTCCTTGGTGATGTTGTGGAGCATGACCTGGCCAATCCATTGTACTGTGGGGGCTGGCACGCCACTGTGCCACTAGAAGCTGCTATGCCCAAGGTATTTTAAATTCCGGTCAGGGCCACCCAGGGTGGACAGGTTTCAGAAAGACTTTTGGGCTAAGACTAAGAGAAAAGGCCTGGCAACCTGCTTCTGAAAATTAGCCACAGAATGGCCCATGAGTCACCATTCTACTCTGACACACATTGAGTCACCATCCATGGGAATCAACTCAACTACAGCAGGGACAGGACTAAATTCAATGTAACCACAGCAAAGACAGAACTGGATACAATGTAGCCACACCAGGGATAGAACTAGATACAAATGTAACCACACAGAGGGAAGAGCTGGATACAGTGTACCCAGACTGAGGACAGGACTGGATATAATGTAACCACACTGAGGACAGGACTGGGTGCGTTTAGCCTAGTCTTGACCCCCACAGTACCTTCTGGGTCTGGGGAAGCCAGGGGGCCACCCTGAAGCTTCTGTGCTTGTCTTCTCCGAGTGCCACTGTCATGAGCACTATGAAGAACCCCCTCCTCCCTCCCTGCCCTGTTTCCACCAGCAGTGACGGGGTTGCAGGTTTTGATGGGCACGTGGGCAGCATGAGTGACACCTCGTAGAAGTACGCCCTTCCTGTTTCCCTTTGGAAAGGAGGGGCGGTGGGAAGGCATCACATTAAGAAATTAAACAGTTTATCTTTTTAAGCCCAAGTTAATAGATATTAAATTTTATATTTATTAAATGTTAATAATTCATTAGGCTTTTCAAATTAAACATCAAGCTGCTAACAAATTAAATTTAAATAATTGAGTCTATTATTAGTGGAGAGAGATTGCCAGGATGGGGCTGAAAGGAAACAAGCTCCCGAAATTCTTTTCTAATCAGAAGAACACGGGGTCTTGGGCGCTGCATTTCTGGGGTGCGGAAAGGAGCTCCAGGGAGGCGGAACCTCCAGAATTGGAACACAGGTGCTGAGCTGCGATGGAAACCCGGACTGGCCACAGAGACCGGAGCGTGTCTGGCACAGAGGGTCTGTTTGCGCTTTCTGGCCCAGAGCAAACTGGGCCATCAGGCCAGACCCCAGAGAGGATGTGAAAATGCTCATTGTACTAGAGGTGGCCAGGTGGGAAGGCAGGGTGCAGACCCAAGGGGTGGGGGGAGTCTTTGCAGAGGGAAACTTTGGGTGCCCAGGGGGAGAGCAGAGGGTGCTGAGCAGCCCCTAGAGGGTGTGAAAGGGGCTCCCCTTGCCATCAAATCTGCTCCAGTGTATAATGACCCTATAGAGCAGGGTAGAACTGCCCCTGTGGGTTTCTGAGACTGTAACTCTTCAAGGGAGTACAGAGCCTCATCTTGCTCCCACAGGGGCTGCTGGTGATTTCAAACTGCCAACCTTACAGTCAGCACTGCAGTGCACAACCACAACCATGCCACCAGTGCAAGGGGAAAGTGAGCAAGGGGCGGGTGGAGAGAAATGGGCCCCTGAGTGCAATGTTGGACATTCAAGCCCAGTCAGAGGTGCCGCAGAAGCAAAGTCCTGGAGGTGGACCTCTGAGGAAGCCTCCACCGAGAACCCTGCTGAGCCTGGTCCTGCTGGGGGCATGCGAGGGCATGTGAGTCCCGGTGGACGCTACAACCCTCTGCGACTGCCCCTGTCTCGGGAGCTCGTGTGCCACAGTGGCTAAATGCTTGATTGATAATCGAAAGTCCAGCAGTTCAAACCCACCAACGGGTCCATGGGAGAATACCGCAGCAGTCTGCTTCTGTCTCTGATGGACCAAGAACTTGGGGGGGGCCTTCTGCCTCTGATGGACAACGAACACAGGAGGGGGTGTCTGCCTCTGATGGACAACGAACACAGGGGGGGCATGTCTGCCTCTGATGGACAACGAAGGGGGGGGGTGTCTGCCTCTGATGGACAATGAACACGAGGGGGGGGGTGTCTGCCTCTGATGGACAACGAACACGGGGGGGGGTGTCTGCCTCTGATGGACAATGAACACGGGGTGGGGGGGTGTCTGCCTCTGATGGACAACGAACACGGAGGTGTGGAAGGGGCTTCTGCCTCGAAAGCGGGAGGGGGGTGCTTCTGCCTCTGATGGACAATGAACACAGGAGATGGGTGGTGGGGAGGATGGCAGGCGCTAGAACTGGATGTGATGGTGTAGACACAATGCTCTTTAATGTATGACATGGGAATATTATATCAAGAAAACCACAAAAAAGGAAGAGCAACCAGCGGTGGCCAGCGGTGACCCCGGCCGCGGAGGAAGCGCTGTTGTCGGGCATGGAGCTACGTCCCTGGCAGGGGTCAGTGGCAGTTGCACACATGAGGAATACAATCAGTGGCGCTGAGTTATGCCTGTAGACGGTGTTGAATTGGAGAACGTTTCCTTCTGGATGCTTTTACCATAATTTAAAATAATCATTGTCTTTCAGGGGGAATAAAACACCCACTAAGGAGGTGGGCAAAAACTGGAACAGAGATTTCCAAGGGAGGACACCTGCATGTCCCATAACCACCTGAGAAAATGTCTCCGATCATTAGCTGTCCAAGAAATGCAAATGAAAACAACCATGAGAGGCCACCTGACCCCACACGGAGAGCCCCATGCGAGAGAACAGAGAGCAACAGGTGCAGGAGGGGGGGTGGGATGGGGACCCATATTCGCAGCTGGTGGCCTTGTAGATGCATACAGCATGTGGACAGCGATTTGGTGATACCTAAAACAGATGGAAATCAAGCTGCCTTATGAGCCAGCAATCTGCTGCCTGGGCATATACCCAGAAGAAATCAGGGGGCCACCCTGAAGCCTCTGTGCTTGTCTTCTCTGTGGGCCACTGTCATGAGCTGCGCAGTTCACAATTGCAAGTAATTTAAAACAGCCTAAACATCCATCAATAAATGAATGGATGAAAGACTCTGATATGGACACACAAGGGAGTACTACGCATCCCTGAAAAAAGTGGTGACAAGATGAAGGCCCTCGTCTTGGGGAAAGGGCTGGAAGACATGATGCTGAGCGAAGTTAGCCAAGCACAAAAGGACAAGTACAACAAGCATTCACCGCGGGAAGTTCACATGGCAGAACAGGGATGGGGAGGAAATGCACATATCACACGTTTCCTGGCTGTGGTCCAGATAGTCTAGCAAGAGCCAGACCAAACCCAGTGACCAAAATTAAATAAATAAAGATGCAGATAGCAACCGTGCTGAAAGACATCTTCCCCCACCCCAGCCCCATATGCCTTTAGGGTCCACAGAGGGTGGGGAGAGAAAAAAGACGGCAAGGGGGCACCAGGGCGCTCATCTACCCAAGGGGAGGGTATCGTTTATGTCTCCACAGGAGAGGCGGAGCAGACCTTGCCCTGGTGCACCAAGGCATGAGGGTGCCGCTCCTGTTCAGAGCAGCTAATTCAGAGAGGGCTGCAGGGCAGGCCCCAGCTGGAGATGGGAGTCCCCTCCCTGGGGACAGTGCTACAGAGGACAGCCCTGAAGATACAGTTCTGGGAGTGAGGCCGGTATGGCCCGCCCACATGGGGGCAAACCAAGAGGGGAGTGACCCAGACTATCAATGGGAGCAAAACCACGGAGTCCCTGAGGGATCCCCATTGGGGCAGCACTTGGCATCCCTCTGAACTGGTTGGGGGATATTCACAAGAGGGCTGCACTGAAATTGTCAAGGTATAACAGGGTGGGGGCGCTAGAAAGATCTTTCCTTGACTGCAGGAAGAGCAATGGGGACTTGGAGAAGGCCTGCCCCTCAGTCACGAATGCTGAGGACCACCAGGGTCCATGTGCTGTAAGATAAGGGGGTCCCTGAAGGAAGAGGGGATTGGACTGATGGATGGTCACAGGGCCTGCTCGCTACTTAACAGAGGGATACTCGTCTACACTGGGCCAGGACAACAGACAGACTGGGAACTATTCGTGTGATCTCTCTCTTTTGGCGTCTATCTATATAAGATAGGCAGGATACACAATCCCTAGGAGACAGCAATGGGACTGATGGATCCTGGGCAGTATGGGAGAGGCGGAGGCAGGGGGAGGGGAGTGGTGAGCCAATAATGACAGGGACAGGGAAGGGCGAGGGACCTAAAATTGACAGTGAAGAAGGTGTCGTGTTCCTGGTTGTGTTTGATTGATTGAAATGTACCCGAGAGGAACTACTGAGAGGTGAACGATGGGGAAACATGACAGTGGGGCAGGAGGAAAGAATAAGAAAGTAAAAATTATATAGAGAGGTATAAATATAGTTATGTATATACATAAACATAGACATATACATATATAAAGATAGGTGTACATATGTGCAAATACAATAAGGAAGCAGATGGACTTTCAGCCTCTACTCAAATCTGACCTCAGTACAAGAAGGGTTTGTTCTAATAAGGTGGCACTGAATGATGCTCTCCTTCCCAACACAATCGCTGAAGACAAAGCCGGTGCAAAAGCAAATGTGGTGAAGAAAGCTGATGGTGCCCGGATATCAAAAGATATAGCATTTGGGATCTTAAAGGTTTGAGGATAAACAAGTAGCCATCTAGCTCAGAAGCAACAAAGCCCACATGGAATAAGCACACCAGCCTGTGTGATCACAAGGTGTCTACAGGAATAGGTATCAGAAGTTCAAAAACAAGCAACCAAATTGACGTGAAGGAGTGTAGACAAAGTGGGGACCCGAAGTCCACCTGTACGATAATTGGACAGTCCCTCACAGAAGGGCCACAGGGAAGGGATGGCATGCATGCTTAGGGTGTAGAATAACATTGATGAAACATATAACTGCCCTGTAGTTCTTTACTATTTCTTCCCCTTACTATTATGGTCTCAGTTTTACCTCATTAATCTTGTTAGACCCGCGTATGTTCATTTGCGTAATTAAGATTTTTCAATGCATGAAATCCAAGAGAGATGAACCCTTCAGAAACAGTAAAGGGAGTTATAATTCTCTGAGGGTGCAGGAAGAGAGGGGAGGGAAGTGGGGGGAGGGGGAACTGATAGCAATGGTGACTGTATAACCCCACTTGAGGGGAAACTAATAACAGAATTGACGGTGAAATATATGGCAAAATAATAAATATATATTTATTTATATGGCAAAATAATAATATATAATATAATGATAAGGGTTCTGGAGGCTAGGGTGAGGGAGGCAATGCATAAAGGGGAGCTGATATCAAAGAGTTTAAGAAGAAAGAAAATGTTTTGAACCATTTGGCAGCAATTATACAATGATGCTTGATCTAATTGAATTATGGGCTGTTATAATATCTGTAAAAGCTCCCAATAGTAATGACAAGGAAGAGTAGGGGGAATATCCTCTGAAATCATGTTCCCGCCATCATCCTACGCCTGACACAGAGCAGCCATCCCAGCCAGCACTTTAGGGGTGAGTGAATTATGTCAACTAGACACTCCTAGGTAAGTGCACGGGGGGGGGGGGGGGGAGCCCAACCTATCAATCGGGTCACACTCTGAAGGCACCTCCTTGGGGGTGTGGTCTTTGTATAAGAGAGAGATGGGGGTCGAGTCCTCTTGTTGGCCCTCCCCCTCAGCTGGAGCTGGATAATCTTGTGCCTGGTTCCTCCATCTTCTGCCGTGTTGCCTGCTGACCCCAGGAGTCATCAGTGGACTCCCGAGAGTGGACCCATCTGCCTGACTTCGGGCTCCTGCACCTCTGTATCCAGCAGCCCGAGCCCCTGCCGCCTGTTTCATCCACCTGCTTCCTGTTGGTCAGCGCACGTGTGCCAGGAGGAGCCTGCCTGGAACCAGACGGGACTTCCCTGTTTCTACAGCTGTGTGAGCCGTCTCTTCATCTAAACGTCTTTCTGTGCACAACACTTAAGAGGGTCCCTGCTTTTGCTTCTGTAGGGAACCCAGCCCGACACAAGAAGTGGGGCCTCAAACGAGGTGGTAAATATGCAAATGGCCCTCAGCCGAGAAAGAGGTTCCCGCCCAGGTGGTGCACCCAGCAGCTCTGTGGGTGAAAAACCTGCGCTCTGCTCACAGAAGGATTAGCAGCCCACATGGTGTCATGCCACGTGAGTCTACAGTCAACACGCAATGGGAGCAGCATTCAAGAAATCAGTCGGGGTATTGCACTGGGCAAATCCACCGCACAGACTCTTCACAGGATTGAAGGACGGGGCGGTGACTTCAATGTCCAAGGTCCCTCTGCCCCAAGTCATGGTCTGTTCAGGCTCCTCCCTGGCACGTGAACGTTAGGCTGTGAATAAGGAAGACCTGGGAACGGATGTATTTGAACTGCGGTGCTGGCAGAGAAGCATCAAACGTGCCATGGACTTCCGCGTCCGTCTTGGAAGTACAGACAGAATGCTCCTCAGAAGCAAGGGTTTGGTGGGACTCCCTCGGTGGACTCGGAGATCAGGAGGGGCCGGTCCCTAGGGAAGGACATCTGCTTGCTAGAGCAAAGGAAGGCCCTGCAGGAGACGACGGACACTGTGGCTGTGACAATGGCCCAGGGCAGCTATTGTGAGCACGGCTGTTGGTGTTTGCTGCTGGGGTCCATCTGGACCCTGTGGGCAGGATGGACTCGCCAGCACAGAACAACAACTGACTTTACCACCCTCTTCCGAGCAGCAAGTCCCTGTGTCCATGTCAAATGTCAGGTTTGAGCGCTGCTCAGCTGGGGCTCCCCTGCAGGCTTCGCTTTTTGGGGTGCATGGTCGTTACATACATAATCTGCTGTCAATTTGAGGCTGAAGAACGAAGGGGTGGGGCTTAGCCTGTCAATCGGATTGCAACTTGATGACCTCATTTGGAGGCTCTGAGGAGATAAAAGCTCATTGGAGGGTGGACACTCTACTCACTCCCTATGAGACATTCCTGATGAGAAGCCACGTGGACTTATGCTGATGGAGCCAGAGCCCTGGGAGCTGGAGGGCCCACATGGAGACTCCTGCCAATGCTGAGATGCTTACAACGCCACTGGATCCACAAGACTTCCCATCCACTGGCCTGTTATCCTCCTGTATTCGATGTCATTGCATATGTTCCTTGAGTCTGAAGAGGACTTTATAGATAGATATCAGACATATGGGCTAATATCGGACTGATGGACTTGACCGGGACTGGGCTGGGGTGTTTTCTCAGTATTTAATTGCTCTTGTATATAAAGCTCTTTCTTATTCACATATGAGTCTCCTTGGATTTGTTTTGCTAGTCTCCCCAGACTAACACAGGGCGTGACACCACCACCAGCCCCAATTGTAACTCTGCCTGCTGAATTCAGTTGAACAGCTCAGCCAGTTCCAACCAAAGCCATGCCTTCCTCCTGTCCACCCCCTTCTCCGGGCGGCTACCTGCAATGCTGGGGCCTCCCTCAGGGGGGCAGTTTCTGTCTTTCCCCCAGCCACACCCCTTGTGAATGCTGCACTCCAGACAAACTGCTCACCCTCATGGCCTTCACATCTGGTCCTGGTGCCCCCCACCCCCACCCCTCCCCACCACAACCACCTCGGGGCTTGGCTCGCTGTTCCTCCTGCTGGCTGTGATTTTCAGCCACATCTTGCAGGGACAGGCACCGCCCACCCTTCAGGGCACATCTCTAGTCTTCCACAAAGACTTCCTCAGGAGGATGGGGCCCTAGAGCAGGGTGCGCAGACCCCACTGGGCTGTCATCTTCACACAAAATCTCGGGGTGAGTGGGAAGAGACTGCCCATCCCCCCAGTGTTGCTCCACACCATTTCTCCTCTTCCCGCCGCCCAGGAGATCCTAAGTTCTGCCAGCCTGGTGCCTGGCCCCTGGTGAGCCACACTGGAGGGAGGGGGTGGGGTGGGGGCTGTGCAGAAAACAAGGCCTGGGATGGTGGGGGGAGACAGGAAGCTCTGGGGAGGAAGGGAGAGGCCTGGTTGGGCTGGCAGGTGTTTGGACAGCTTGGTGGGCTCTGTTGGAATGCCTGGGAACTGGAAAGGAAGTGAGGGGGTGCAACATCAGGAGTTAGGAAGCAGGTCATCTTTCATCCTGCCCACCACCGGATCCAGCCCTCTGCAGGCGTGCGTGCTGAGCAGGGCCCAGGGAGCCTGACTCCTGCTCAGGCTGTGCTGGAGAGACCATTAGAACTCCAGCGAGAAGCCAGCCCACCCTGCTGGGGTCCGGCTCATGGTGGGTGGTCCAGCGCCCTCTTTCTGGCCCCCGACACACTGACTCCTGTACCCTCCTGAGCAGGTCAAGGATGGGACATGAGGAGACCCTGGGGGGGGAGGGGGGGGAGTCGGGAGGACACCTATTCTCCTGTAAGACTCTCTGTGACCAGAGAAATCAGAGTTGGCTGAGGCTGTGCAGTTCTTGGCCTCTTTTTTGGGCACATGGGCAGATGCCTCTGGGAAGACTGAGGGGCCTGGTGGGCATCCAGAGCCTGAGCCCGATGGGTCAGGGAAGGACAGGTGTGCCCTGCCCTGTCTTAGTCCCTCCTGGCTTTGGCTGTCACTGCCCAAGAGGGTAGAGATCCCGCCCTGGGCTGTAGCCACTGCCTTGGCCGAGCCTAGGGGCATCCTGGTGCTGCCCATGGGACCCCAATTATCCACCAGGGCACAGAGGGTTCCAAAATCAGGACAGCCCCACGGCCTCTACCCTGAGACAAGTCTGGTTGGCATCCAGCCAGCCCCACCAAGCAAATCTCTCTCCCAGCAGGGCGGGGCTTGATGAGTGAAACTCTCTGGCCATTTGGTGCCTTTCTCTTGGACAGAGCTCCCCCCAACCCCCACCTGGTCATCACCAGCTCCGCTCCTGGGATGCACTCACCCCTGTGTGGAACCCCAAGGTTTTATCCCACCCCAAGGCTGTTTTTTAGGGCCAGTGGCCCGCCCAGCAGAGGCAGATGATTGACACAGGAGACCACGCATCACTGTGACAACACACTCCACAGAGCTGGACTCCTGAGCTAGCAAGACTCTGGGCTCTGCCCTTTGGCGATGGGGCCTGGGGAGGCTGGTAGCACCCAGAACTTCTCCTGGGGGAGCCCCACTTGCCCATTAGGTCCTACGCCCAGGCAGGAGGTGAGATGAACTCCAGGTTCCCGACGGGAGCACTCGGATTTGATGGTGGCTGGGTCCACCACAAGGAAGACTGGCCCAGGGTCAGGCTGTGAGTCTGGGAGAAGCCCCCAGAGGAGAGGGACTGGCAGAGCCCTCACTGCCCCAGAGTGGGGGGCAGTCTCAGCCTGGCCTGGCCCCTGAGCCTGCTCACCTCCAGCTTCTGGGTATTGGGTGTGGCCAGCTGGGAGCCCTGCTCTCCACTGGCCGGGCGAGTGGTCTGGGCATTTGCAGTGAGCTGACCTCCCTGCCCCCCAATACTTCAGATGCTGCTTCTCTCACCCCTCACAGCCATCAAAGTTGATCCCGGCTCATCACGACCGTCCAGGAGGGGCAGAGCTGCTCCTGTGGGCTTCCAGACTGCCACTTTGACAGGAGAGCCTCCAATGGCATAGCGGTTATCCATTAGGCTGCTTACCACAGGTCAGCAGTTCAAACCCACCAGCTGCTCTGAGGGAGAAAGAGGGGCCTTTCTACTCCCATAAGGAGTTACAATACCACCTCACCCCCACCTGCTCCTTCCCTCCCCTGCCCTAGTGCCAGGCCCCCAGCTGGGAGGAGCCCCCAAAGTCCACACTCTCTGCTAGAGTACCAGTCAGAACTGGGGAGGGGAGGGCAGTGGGGTCAAAACCACAAAGCCAAACTCCCTGCCATCCAGTTGATGTCAGCTCACAGCGACCGGCTGGGGCAGGGCGGAGCCATTCCTGTGAGTTTCTGAGATTGTAACTTTTTATGGGAGTAGAAAGCCCCGTCTTTCCCTTGAGGAGCAGAGGGGGACTTTGAGGATCACAACTCAAAACCTAACCTCTACGCCACCTGGGCTCCTGCTGGCTCAGTCTTTGCGGGAGCAGACAGCCTTTTCTTTCTCTCTGGGAGTGGCTAGTGGGCTTGAACCACCGACCTTGCGACTGTCAGCCCCGTGTATAACCCATGCAGCGTACAGAGGGTCACTCTCATGGCCGTGTGTTGGCCCGGCTGGAGCCAGTCTGTGGCTCCAGCTTTGAGCCCGCATCCTGGAAGGTCGGGACATGCATCTGCTCTGCACAATCAGGAGCCCCTCCTTCCCTGCCGGGTGCTAGGGTTCACCCCCACAGCTCTGGCCCTGCTCTGCACCCCTGCAGACACAGAACCCACAGCGGGGGCTGGATGCAGCACGCAGCCAGGTGAGGGGGGTGTCATCTGGGGGGACAAACATCCACAAGAACAGAACAGGAAACCCTGAGCAGGTCCCTGGAGTCTCCAGGATGGGGTCAGGCTCCCACAGGGCTTTGGAGGGGAGGAAAGCACTCCTAGCTCCAGCCACCTGCCAGAAGAAACAGTGTCACTGATCCCATCGCCAAGAAGGGCAGGGCTGGGCCCTTGAATGTTCTCTGGAGTCCCTGGAGTGGTCCAAACGGTTAAGTGGCCAACTACTCACTGAGGGGCTGGCCCACTAGGGGCCTCAGCAGGAAGGCCTGGCGACTCACCTCTGCCCTGACACCACGTGGCCGCTCTGAGTCAGACCTGACTCCGTGGAGGCGGGTTGTCTGTTGCTCTGTCCCTACTTGGGGGAGAAATCTCTGGTGGAGTCAAGAGTGAAGCCACCAGTTACAGGCCGGATGGTCAGTGCTTTGAGCACAACCAGGGTGGCGTGGGAGAAAGGCCTGGAATCCGGCTTCAGAAAGATCATGACCTCGGAAGCCCCACGGAGTAGGTCCCCTGTGTACAGAGGGTGGACCACTATTGGGGTGGGGACTGGTTGCTAACTATCCTTAGCCTGCCCCTCCCCAGAAAGCCTCCCCAGGCTCAGGGCACCCTCAGCTCACTGCTTTCACAGGGGTGTTTGGAAACCCCGTGAGAGCTCTTTGCCCTGCCCCCCCCCCCCCACGGCTTCTCTTAATCTTCCTACAATTCCAACCTCGGCCATCCAGTCCTCCATTGGAACCTGTCCCTGGCTCCTCCCAGCTGTGGACGAGAGTGATAGCAGGGATGTCACAGCAAGAGCGCCCCAGCCTTGAGGTGGGGTGACCCATGGGGACAGGGCCACTCAGAAGGGGGCCCCCCAATCTTCTGAGAGCCAGAGAAGTCGCCCGCAGGTGGGCAGCCATAGAGGTGGACCAATACCTAGAGCAGGCGAGTCTTCCCTTGGCCTCAGCCCCTGGAGGACAGGAGGCTGGCAGTCAAGTTCATCCTTGGGTTCTCAAGTCTCCAGGCCGAGGGGACAGTGGAGTCCAGGGTCTGCCTGGACCAGAGAATTCCAGGGTCTCCCTGTGGGTCTGTAAGCCCACCTTGGAGGGGGTGGGGGATGAGTTGACCATGGGAGGCTGCTAACTCTTCCCTGGCACTATCCAGTCCCCTCCACCCAAGGCCCCTCCCCCACAGGTCCTGGAAAAGGGCAGCAAACCATGGGAATAAAAACTGGTTGGACCTCAAATCACTCTTACAAAACAGCGTTTTCCAGAGTTCAGCAATTAACCCAAACACACATGGGACTGATTTCCTCTGCACCCAAAAAGCATCAATATCAGGAAGGAAATCTTTGGGATAGACCCCTTCTGAGGCCTGAGTCCTGTGACCCCTGCCCACGGCCAAAGACACACGGAACCCGAGCATGGGTCCCGGCGGCGAGGAAGGGTGGCCCAGTAGCCTGACTTTGGCTGAGATGCAGAGAGCCACTGTCGGGGAGATCGGGAGGAATGAAGCAGAGACCCCCCAACTTCTCCCAAGGAGGCAAGAGGGCTTCTCCCCATCTCGCCGTCTTTCTGAAGGTGGAAGACGCCGTTTCTGAACACAAAATCGACTCCCCCCCCCCCCTGAAAAATGCCTCACTCGGCCTCCACCAGCCCCTGGGGACAGGCGAGCTTTGAATGGAATCCTGTGGAGGCCTCTGCGTGACCTCCCCACACAAAGGAAACGAAACACGAGCCCGTGGTTGTACAAGACATCTAGGGTCAGATGAAACTCAGAGAATGGAGGTGGAAATGAGAACATGGGTCTGCGCTGCCTCCACGGGAGGGGGGGTCCTCTCCAGGCGAGTGGCTCCAGAGGTCCCCCAGGAGGCAGGGCTACCTCCAATCCCACGGTGAGTGTCCCTTCACACTGGCTTCGAGGGCTGCCATTGGACACGGGAGAGCACCGTGACACTGAGGATAAGGAGACAAAGAACTCTTGCGAATGGTGGGAGTGGGGGTGGTGGGGGGATGTCGTTTGGTGTGGAAAATGGCCTCATGATCCCTCAAAGCGTTGGGCATAAAATGATCGGATGACTTAGCGCACCCCACCCTATACCCCAAACAGCCAAGGGCAGGGATTCACATGAAGGCCTGCACCCCTGGGCGTGGCCGCAGGAATCGCACACTGGAGAGGGCGGAGACCACCCAGACATCCATCAACACATGGTGGATAAGCAAACCGTCATCCATACGGAGGCTGAAGTCCTGATGCCCATGCACGCGACCACACGAACAGACCTGGCAGACATGGTGCTGTGTGAAAGGAGTCAGACACGAGGAGGGCCCGTCACGTAAGAGCCCACGTAGGTGAAAATGTGACCACGTGCTACTAGGACTCACTACACATGACGGTGGTTCTTCCTGTGACCATCAAGTCCATCCTGACTCCTAGGGACCTGGAAGACAGAGAAGCCCCCCCTGCCCCCCCACCCCTTGTTTCCAAAGTAGAGCATCCTTATGGAAGCAGAGTGCCACACCCTTCTCCACAGAGCAGCTGGTGCGTTCGAACCGCAGACCTTTCGGTCAGCAGACCAGCGCTCCCTGACTTGCTAGTACCTGTCTGGAAACCCCACTGTACTCACTAGCAGACACTGTAACCACGATAGAATGCTGTGTTCACTGGGAGACACTGTCACTGCTCTGAAACACCGCTGCCATCGTTCCTTGTAGCCGTGGGGACCATTGTGAAATGCCACTATACTTCCTGGTATACATTGTAACTGCTATGAAAAGCCACTGGGCTACTCGTATACATTGTAACCACTATGAAAAGCCACTGGGCTACTCGTATACATTGTATCTGCTATGAAGCTCCTCGGTGTTTACTAGTTTACATTGCAACCCGTATTAAAGGCACTGCACTCACGTGCCTACAGTGTAACTGCCATGAAATGCCACTGCAGTTGGCAGCGCGGTTACAGCCGCTCCTGAGTGCCATTAAACTCACGGTTTGAAGTGAGGCATGCTTATCACTTTTCAGCTAACACCGCCTAGAAACCTCAACTTCTCTCCCCTCCCTTTCAGAATGAAAGAGGCTTGGAATCATCCCTGCTCCTTCCCATCCCTGAAGTATTTCCTACAGGAGAAAGAAAAAAAATCAGCTTTCTGTATTTTTAACCAATCACGTGCTTGTACCTGTTTGGTAAGATTTATTCCCTCATTAATCACTGCCTTCCCTTCATTCATGTTAAATATAAAATTGATTAGGAAAGATCCCTATCACGGTTAAAAAAATAATTAGCTGCTACATCATGTTGCCCACCGCGAGACAGAAAGGAGTGATTAAATTAGGAATATTAAAACCCCATTAATCTGCACTCATCTTAAGCTCTGCTTGTTCATCTCACGGCAGCCCTTATTATTTCTGACACTGAGAGGGATTTGAATGACCAGCTGTAGCAAGGTCACTCCCTGAAAGACGTCACGTCAGCCATTAGTCACAGGCTGCAGAGGCGGCCAGAGCCAGGGCTGCCATGTGTCCAGGAGGCCGTCACGGCTGGACATTGTTCTGGAAAATGGGGACGCCCCACAGCTGGGCCAGCCAGAGACATGGGCAGCCCGGGGCACAGAGGAAGGGGTCACGGTCCTAGGTGTGCAGACACCTCAGAGTGCAGGCACCTGGGACATAGGGCCTAGGGTGGTGCAAACCTTAGAGGTGCAGGTACCCGGGGACAGGTGTCCAAGGTATGAGTGCCTGGGGTGTGCACCTGCTCTCCATCACCCTCTGCAGATCACCTGCCACATTGGGGGCCTGTATTTTGTCCCCTGTCCCAGGGCCCCTGAGCCTCCCTGTCCCAGGGGTGCTTGGAAGCTGTGCTCCTGGGAGGGTTGGCACCAAGAGCAGTGGGAGCTCTGCCTGCCTGGGGCCTGTGCGCGCCCAGTTCCATGACCTCACGGAGCCCGGCAGAAGCAGAAGAGGGAGCCAGTGGGAACAGAGTGGTGTAGGTCCCAGTATCGGCAGACCACCTAGGCTGCTGACCCTCCAGCCAGATGGGGAACCCAGGCAAGGAAGAAGGTGAAAGGCCAGAGGACAAGGTCTCCCCCAGCATCTCTTACCAAGAGGTCGTGCCCCCAAGGAGACATCATCAGGCTGACACCTGAGAGACAGCTTGGACTCCACTCCTCCCTTCACACAGGTGCAGGCCGCTGGGTTCTGAAGAGGCCCTCTCATGGGGGGTGGGGGGGTTCGGGGTTGGGAGGGCTCACAAGGAAAGGAGGGGACACTGTGAGCCGCCTGAAACCGAGGGAGTCAGCAGCAGGACAGGGCCCACCTGCCCCACACAAGAAGCACCCACGTGTCCATCGCAGATTAGGATAGGTATGTGCCAGTCCACACAGCAGAGGGCTGCTCTGACACAGGGAGGTGACATCCCGACACTCGCTACGGCACGGGGGGTGGGGTGGGGGGCGTCTGGGAAGCATCGCACCAAGTCTGAGGAGTCAGAGCTGGGGGCAAATGCTGCAGAGTCGAGAACAGAGGTGGGCCAAGTCCCAGGATGGAAGAGCCCACCCCAGTTCTCGTGACAATTTTTAAAGTGCTCAAGAACCACCAATAAATATATTTTTAACAGACACATGATATCGCCATGCTCTGAATGATGCCCTTTAAACAGGTCATGAGTGAAGCCAGGATCCTTGTTTCTTCATTTTCAATGTCATTGCAGTCCCACATGTCTTACCGAAAGGGGTACACGTGGTTCTCGGATGAAAGCAGGGGGCGGTGGGGGGGCGGTCGGGGGGCGGTGCACGGGGGATGCCATGGGATGGGTGTGGTTTTCTGTTGTGGGCAGGGGAAAGTTCTGGAACCGGTGCTGGCTGCGCAGTGTAGATCACGTACTGCCACTGAGTCGGACACATGAAAGGAGTGACTATGATGCGCGTGTTCCACACAATACACACAACACATGCCGCCACCCCCGCCACCCCACACACACCCAGCTTCTCTCCTGATGATCCAGCAAGCTCAAAACCAGCGAGTGAGGCTGAGTCCCCAACCACCCCTGAGAGCGTGGAAAAGTGACCGCACTTGTCACAAGCCCTTTGGCTGCTGCCCACATGGGCCTGCTGAGTCCATTAGATGGCCCTGCCTCTCTGTTCTCCCACCCCAGGGGCTGGCCTGTGGGCAGCATCAAGGAGAGGTGTTGATGGGCCTGGTCTCCAGACAGCAGCAGGCTATCAGGACTGAGGGAAGGAGTGTCACCAGCCAAGCAGGGGTGGCAGGGTGACAATTGCCATCCAAGACAAGGGCAGGGCAACACATGTCTGTTCAAACAGCGGGGAGGGCTGGGCGCAGGGCACTGGTCAGAGGAGTGTCCCTGTCACCGACTGAGCTGTGACACTCGCCCCACCAGGGGAGCTGGAATCCTGAGGCCTGTCCTCTCAGATGCAGCCCCCTCTGGGAACAGGGGCCTCTCCATTGTGCACGGGCCTATCTGTATACGGAGCCCGGGTGGGCGCAGTGGTGGGCGCTGGGTTAACAACTCAAACATCAGTAGTCCCAACCCACCAGCTGCTCCAGGGGGGAAATGCAGCTTTCTCCTCCCACCACCACGTCTCTGAAACCGGCAAGGACCATTCCACCCTGTCCGACAGGGTGGCTGCAGTCAGCATCGACCCGCTGGCCGGGGGTTGGGTTTGAGAGTCAGTGAGGGAAGCCCCAATGGAACAGTGGTATGAACAGAGGGCTGCTCACCTTGAGGTCAGCAGCTTGAAACCTCCAGCCACTCCTTGGGAGAAGGATGAGGCTTTCTGCTCCTGAGAGGTTTAGTGTCAGAACCCCCAGGGGCGGTTCTACCCAAAGGACCCTGCAGGACTCCCGGGATTTAGAATCAGCTTGGTGGCAGAGGGTTTCGTGAAAATGTACGCAGGCAAAGAACGTCGCTGTGGCCATGACTCTGTGTCTCCTCTGTCGGGGACCCAGGTCATGTTCTCCATCCCCTTTCCCTAAGCCGCCCATCATCGTGATCTTAGACCCACTTCCCCCTGAGCTGCCCGCCCAGCCTCTGGGACTTCCCTGAGCCAGACTCCTTCTATGGCCATGGGTTCGGTTTTGGGGGTGGTTAACAGAGTATATGGAGGGGACTGGGGTGGGGGGGGGGACTGGGGTGGGGGGAGGGGCACCATTCAAAGCAAGTTTGCCAGCAAGACCAAACAGCACAGTGAGGACACAGGGACCACAGCCCCTGGGACATCAGGCCCGTGGTGGATGAGAGTCATCTGTCTCAGCCCTGCCTGTGGAGGGTTGGGGACATCACGAAGGGCAGCCACAGACATGGCCAGGTCATCCAAGGGCATGCGGAGGTCATCTGGAGACGGGGACACTGGGCCAATGGGCCTGCCTCTGAGGCAGTGACCTCTCCCAGCCGCTGGGTGTGTCCCTCCCCCAGCAGGCACCCTTCACTGTTCCACAGAGACGGTGTGATCCCAGGGACAGAGCGGCACAGATTAGGCTTTTTATTAACCCTAGGGGGAGGGGGGCACAGGGAGAGGGTGGGCGCCAGGACCCCGTGGTGTCTCCCTGCTCAGCCCTTGTGTCAATCCACCCCGCCTATGACATTTGCATAATCCCTTCGGGGAATATGGAGACCATCCCACTGTTTTATCTTGGGTCACCTGCCCTCCCACTCTCCTTCTGAGTGAGTATTTGGCTAAAAATTAATACACTGAATTTGAAAAGAATCTTGTGATGGGAAGGAGCGGCGGCCAAAGAGAAAAAAAAGAAAAAGCCTCATTTCATCTCTGGCTGTGCCGACGTCGAGGACTCTGGGGTTAATGTAATTAACTTACCATTTGAGCCCGGGCTGTGTACATGCACCGAGTCTGCCCGCTAGAAGCGAGATGAGATGTTATTGCTCTATATATCCTGGTTATCTGCGCCCGCGCCGCTGGTATTGCTTCTCACAATGACTTCGAGACACGGGGCTGCGCCGAGACGGCAGAACCATCTGGTCCCGAGCTCGGCCGTTTATTTAAAGATTTAATTAAATGCTCTAAACGGGGCGCTTGGCGGAATTAACATTTTAAATGTGACTTATTGCGGGTTTCATATTGTCTTACTGCCAACCTGGGGAACCCCACTGCCAGGTTGTTGCGCCCCAGTCCAATTCATCTGGGTGGCTCTGAGGGGACCCGTTAATTAATCTAACCAACGGGCGGGGATGGGTTCTGACTTCTGATGAAGACTATTTACGGAGACAATTTTCTGTGAGTGAAGAGCCGCAGTAGGCAAATGCTTAATTGAATCTGAAAAAATAAAAGGCTCGGTTTGTGTCTCATGGGCTTTGAGATGCCACAGAAGGGGCAGTCGCTTCCCTCTTATGAAAAAGAACAAAACCCAGAGGCCACTCCCTGCCACCGAGTCGATGCCGGCTCACCGTGATTCCGAACGGGGAAGACAGAACTGCACCCTGTGAGTTTCTAGTTTACGGGAGGAGAAAGCCCTGTCTTTCTCTGGCTGATGGTTTTGAACTGCAGACCTTGTGGTATAGCAGCCCCCCAGTACCCACGGTGGAACCACCACCAGGACGGGAAGCCAAGCTTCCTAGGTAATTTAGGGCTTGGGAAAGGCTAAGCGCTGCCTTGGATTGAAATAGAACATACTTGGCCCTTGGACACCTGTGGCCCCCACGGCTGGCTGAAAAGCCAGGGTCCTGCTCTTCATGACTCCAGGAGCCCTGCTAACAAAACCGGTTAGACCTGGGCTTCTAAACACAAGGTCAGCAGTTTGCAACCACCAGCCACCACTGGGGAGAAGAGCCAGGCTGTCTACTCCCATACAGAATTGCAGTCTCAGAAACCCACAGGGAAACTGACAGCTCTACTCTGTCCTATGGGGCTACTCTGAGAAGGCACTGACCAGTGGCAGTGAGTCTGGTTGTGCTTTGGGTCCCCTGGCTCCTCCCTGAGCTGCAGCCCTGTGGGAGCTGAACCAGAGGCATCCAGCTAAAGCACGACAAGGCCCTTGTCCCTTGGGAATAGCCAGACATGGGTTGTTGTCATGGAAGCCACCATGTTGGCTCGGTTGATGGTGAGTGCCTGTGTGACAGGAGGAAATGTTGCCGGCCCCCTTGGTGTGTCTCAGCTCACCGTGACTCTTAGGGTCCATCCGTCATGTGGGGGGCTTTCCTCCTTCTCCATGGTGTCCTCCTGCACCAAGCATGACGCCCATCCATTCTAGCAATCGGCCTTTCCAAGGAATGCGGCCAAAGGAATCAGCGACCCGGCTTCCAAGGAGCGTTCTGACTGTGTCCTCCCAGTTGTCAGACCGCGGGGGTTATGTTCAGTCCTCGCCACCAACTGACCCGTCTCAGGGGCAGCTTCCTCATGCACGTGAGGCAGCTGAACGAGGTTGCCCCATAGTCCGCAAAGTGACATCTCCGCTTGGTAAAATTCCGTGCCATCAAGTCAGCTCCGACTCACGGCAACCCGATGTACCACTGAACAAAAGACAGCCTCATCCCGGGCCAGCCTCCGCCCATGGCTGCAGCCACGGTGCCACCTCACGGGGGGTCTCCCTCTTTGCTCACGGACCATCTATGGTACCAAGTGCGAGGTCCAACCTAAGGACTGGTCTCTCCTGACGACACGCCCAAAGCACAGCGTCTCACAGCCTTCCCTCCTAAAGATCATGCTGGGGGTGCTTTTGCCAAGAGAGCATTGTTTTCTTCGGGTCACCCACTGTGCGCTCAGTACCCATCACCAAGACAGACAGACATGGAGTCTTTGCTGGGCGCTGGGCTCCTTCCTCCTCATCGGGGAGCGCTTGCTTGCCAGGCCCACTCTTGTCACTTTCAGCAGGTAGGGTCACTTTGCCATCGGCACACTGCGGGGCGTGCATGAGCTGTCTTCCCACCCAGATGCCAAGTTCTCCTTCACACAGTCCAGCTTCTGGGATTGTGCGCTCAGCACGCAGATGGAAGGAGCCTGAGCAGAGGCCCCAACGCTGATGCCCGCCGTTCCTGAGGTGAAAACCAGGCAGTAAGTGTCTTCTCCTTCTTCCGGGGAGGCTGCCTCTCGGCCTCTGCACAGGCTCCACCGGCGCCCGAGGAAGGCTTCTGGAATTCGCATCTTTGGCCACGCTGCCCTACCTTGCTATGGTCCTCACCGTCTACTGCCTTTGCGTGGCCAATACAACACAGAAACACGTCTCGCGGGCATTCTCTGCCTTGAGCCACGATCCAGCCAACATCTCCAGTGATCCCTCCTGTCCCCCGTCCTCTTCTGAACCCGGCTTGGATTTCTGTCGGTTCCCTGTTTTGATCGTTAGATAATTTTATGTCAACTTAAAGACAGATAAAAACGTACGCGTGGTACCCAACCTGTCAATCGGGGCACAGCCTGATGGTGCCTCCTTGTGAGCATGGCCTTCTCATAAGGAGGGTCCAGAGCGCCTTCCCCTCTCTCTCAGCTTCACCTTCCTGCTCGTTGGTCACCCTGAGGGACCTGGGGGCCTGCCATGTGTTCCCCGACCTTGGATCCACGTGACTTTGCACCCACCAGCCTGTGATTATCCTGCACTCTGCATTGTTGCACGTGGCTGGCTGTGTGAGTCAGAAGAGTAACTTGTGGACTTGAACTGGACTGGGTTGGGATGTTTTCTTGATCTATAATTGCTCCTTGATAAGAAGCTCTCTCGCATACATATGTGAGTGTCCCTGGATTTGTTTCTCTAGTCAACCCCAGCCTAACACGCCTGTTGATGTGCTGCCATGCCTGTTTTTAAGATGATCTTCAGTGGCATTTTCTTTGCATGCGACATGTACGATAGTGCTCGAGAATGTCCACCTTCTGTTGGGTCACCTTTCTTTGGACTAGAGAGAAAGAGGAGGCTGTCGACCCCCATAAAGAGTCACAGTCTCAGAAATGCACAGGGGCGGTTCGACCCTGTCTGGTGGGGTCGCTCTGAGTTAGTGAGTCGGGCTCCTTGGAATGGTCTCATGTCCACGGGTCCTCGTTCAACATCTGCCAACAGTACACGATCCTTCAATGTTGCAACTTAAGCCGCTGGGTCTTTCAGCCTGAGACACACCCAGCACGTTCCGCCCTTCCGGTTTTCTAAAGGCGGGCCTTTGCACGTTTCATTACTATGGTTTACCCTCTCTGCTTGAGACCTTCCGCTCAACTCGTTGGCACCACCCTCTCTTCCACTTGCTTTCGCTGGGTTACACTCAAGAGCAAGTTCATTGCCTGGGTGTGTCCTTAATGGAAACGGGGCTACAAGGGCCCGTGATCGATGCAGGTGGCTGTAGCGACGTTTTCCTGAAGGGCACCAGTGTGCTGATGCCGCTCGGGTCCCCTTTCCTATTCTGTGGTCCCCTCGGCAACCGGCGGGTAGAGTCGAGGGGCAGCAAGAGAGCCAGGCCCCCAGCAAGACGGACTGGCACGGTGTCGGCAACAAGGGGCCCAAACATACGAATAACGGTGAGGGTGGAGCAAGGCGGGACAGCACCTCGTCCTGCCGTCGTCCGCAGAGTCACGAGCAGTCGGAACAGACGCACGGGACCTAGCAACAAGAACGGGCCACCCGCGTGCTAAGTTGGTCTCCTGCCGACGCTGATTCCGTAGTCATACCTTTAGTGCCCCCGACCCGTCGATGCAGCTGAGGGACGGACCCCGGCAGCCATCCGGCCATCATGCTGAGGATCCCCTCTGCTGGAAGGTTCCCCTCGGTCTTTGTCTTGTCTGTGCCGGTTTCCTGCCGCAGAAATGTATGAAAAGGAGTCAACCAGAGTCTCTCCTGCCCGCTGTTTGGTTTTCTCTTCCTTTTTCGTAGAAACGTGTGAAAGGCTGATGGCGGCAGATGTTCCCCTGGCAGTATATCGGCTGATTCGATCTGTCGTTCGGCATCGTAACATTGTATGGTCGGAAGAAACAATTCCATTCAAAAAACCATCTGAACCCGGGGACGAGCTGGTGAAACAAAGGGAAAGGAGATGGATGGGAGAGTCTAAGACGTCACACACCTATAGATGTTGTTGTCATCGTCGTGGTCGGGTTCCAGCAAGACGGTTCAAACCAGAAACACCACCTGACCCTGTGCCAGCCTCCTCAGTGCTGTGACAAACCGGTTGGTTTCTTGACTGCGGCCCGCATGCACCTCCGTGGTGGGCCGTCCCTGACAACCTCAACCACTTCCCCATCGGTACAACGGTGCTTGCGGGAGCTGCCAGACAGAGCCTCCTCTCGGGAGTTCAGGAGCATTGTCATGATCATGTGGGTTCGCTGGCTCATTCTCAAGAGCAGATCATCAGCCCCACCCCTGGTGATAGTCTGGGGGCTTGCTGAAACCCTTAGTCTGCTGGCACCGGAGCTGCTGAGAGCATCACTTCCAACCTCACAGCCGCGCACCAGCCAACGCGGAACAACGCTGGGAAAAGTGGGCGGCGGAAGCAACTACTAACACTACAAAACGCACCTAGACAATGGCAGGCCCCTCCAGCGGGGCCGGGACATCATCCGGCACCTTCTGAATGAGTCGGAGGGCTGTGGGTGGGAAGATAGCTCCCTGCCTCTTGCTGCCCGAGCGAATAGCCAAGAGAGTTGGCCAGACACCACCCAGGTGTGCACCGCAGTCCCCAACACCTCCCTTGCTCAAAGCCGGCCCTCCTTCCCGTTCCTGAAGCCTGGTAAATGGTGCCGTGCAAAGCACCAACGTTTCAGGCTTCCTCGCTTCCCGTGCCCGCAGCTAACAGTGAAAGTGTCTGTGTATTGAAATGATCTCGCGCACAAAAGTCTACGGTGTGAGGCAGGGAGGAGGCCCGCGGCGTCTAGGGAGGGCTATAATCTAGCCTTCCCCGTACCTTCTCTGCACTCGACTCCAGGCCTGTTTCTAGGAATACCCTTTGTGGGTCTAGCTCAGCTTCTCCGTACTCGACTTTCAGGCCCGTTTCCAGGGACACTCAGACCTTAGCAACAGGAGACTTGAACCTAAGAGAAGCCTGAGGGATGGTCTCACTCCCTGCTAGCCACAATGCTTTATAAGAACGCCTCTTCCAGTGCAGGAGGGTTGTGTGTGAAGGAGCCTTGGTGGCACAGTGATTGAGCGCTCGACCACTAACCAGAAGGTTGGGGGTTTGAACCGACCCTGGAGGAAAGATGTAGGTGTCTGCTTCCTGAACATTCACAGCCAAGGAAACCAACCTTGGCTCCCACCTTTGGGGTCACGATGAGCTGGAATCGTAGGTTGTGTTGAGGGGGAAAGTGAGAACCAGAAACCAGGTGTGCGCTTGCATCAGACATTCTATACAAGCCTGGCCATGACCGTGCAGGCGATCCCCAGGGTCAGGTGAATGGATTGTTGTGATCCATTGACTGGTTGTCAAAGTCAATTACCCGGCTTTTCTTCCGAGTTCCTTTCTGTCTGGAACCTGCTTGGCATCATAGCGACACAAGAGTCTCCACAATAGACTGCAGTTGGCTGTATACCTAGTACACTGACTGGAATCTAACCCAGGGCGCCCAAGCCTCCCACCCCGACTCCGTGTGCGTGCCCTTAAGCCCTGGGGCATCCCTAAGAGGATAGGGAGGAAGACACCAGCTCAAAATGAGAAGCATAAATTAGGAGCAGTGATGACACCAACAAACAACTGACACGTATTAGGAGGGTGACCTCCTGTCTCGGATCGCCTGGGGTACCCCAGTGTCGGCTTAAAAAGCCGCTTGTCCCAGAAAACCCCGCGCTCCGGGCAACTGGGAGAGCTGGTTACTGCACACCAGTAAGAGGCATGAATCCATCCAAGGAAGAAGCTAGAGACCTGAGATGGCCAGGAGAGGGCCCACTTTAACAAGGGCCCAGAACTATCTGACCGCACTTCCTGCATGGCCACTGCTATCTACCCTGTCCACCGATCCCTGCCTCACTACCCTTTCCTGTGTGATCGAGCCCTTCCTGCATGTCCACTGCTGTGTCCACTGTCCACCGATCCCTGCCTTACCACCCCTTCCTGTGTGTTCTACTATTTCCTGTGTGAGCTGCCACTTCCTGCTTCCTGCACTTCCTGCACTCCCTGTGTGGTCCACCAGAAGAAGTCAACCTCTTCCCATGTGGCCACCATTTCCCACCCAGCCACATTTTCTGTGTGCCTACTACTTCCTGCACAGTCTTCCACTTCCTGTGCAGACAGGATTTCCCGTGTGGTCTACAACTTCCTGCCCGGCCCTCCATTCCCGCACACTTCTTGCGTGACCTACCTCTTCTGGCATTGCTCTCACTTCCTGTGTGGTCTACCGCTTCCTGAATAGCCACCGTTTCGGCATGGCCACCGCTTCCGGTGCAGCCACTACTTTCTGAGTGGCATGACACCTTCTGCAAGCTCTAAAACTTCCTGTGTGATGACCGTTTCCACATGCCCACCCCTGTGCGGTCCATCACTTCTGTATGGACGACCACTTCTTGCATGGGCACTATTTCTGTGTGGCCACGACTTTCTATGTAGCCACTCCTTTCTGAGTGGTCTGCCACCTCTTGCTTGGTGTCCCACAGTCTGCATGGCCACCACTTCCTGGGCGGTCTTTGCAGAAACACCCAAAAGGGTGGCCTCTGGCACAGCTTCCACCTCAGGGTTCTTGAGTGCCCTGCCCCGTCCCCCCAGTTTTCCTGGGACCTGAGGATGAGCAGGTGGGGGAGGGGGCTTCAGCAAGCAGGAGGGACACCCTTTCCCCTTACTCTTTAGCTTCTTCTTGGGACCTTGGGTTAGTGGGGGTCCAGAAGTCCCAGGTCCAGCCCCATCCTGATCTGTGACTCCCAGGAGGCCTGGGCGGGAAGTGGCAGAAGAAAGGAGTTGGAACCCAGGGAAGACACACAGGGGGTCAGCACTCACCCCAGAGACCACTAAGGGGCCTGGGGGAGACCAGAGAATATGCCTCCTAAAACAGCCGCCTGGGCCAACCCTTGGGGTTCAGTATATCATCCTTCGGAAATGAGGATGGTCCAAGGTGCTTCTCAAATTCAGCAGGGCCAGTGTGTAAAGAGCTGGCCGGACACTAGCCATAGCTGATTTCTCAACCTTGAAGTGGGCTGCCAGGCCTTTCTTCCGAGGGTCCTCGAGGTACACTTGAGCCATCCACCTTCGGCTTAACCACTGAACCTGCTAACTGCTTACACCACCGGGCACTGCCCCCCGAGTTGTGCCTCCTTGGAAAGCTTGAAGCCCAAGCCAGAGCCTTGCTGTGCAGACGGAGGGCTCAGTCAACGTGCACGCATGGCAGACGCAGGGCTCAGTCAACATGCACGCATGGCCCGGGGGAGGGGGATGGGAGGGAGGGGGCGGCAGTTACCCGTCCCTATCTTGCCCTCAGCGAGCCCATTCATCGCACTCAAAGGAAGCTTTAAACACACTTCTAGTTACTATTTTACAACCTGCAAAATGCCCAATAATGCCACTCACCCCGAGGGAAGAGGTTTAGTCTCTCCACCTTGACCCACACCATACACACCGTCCTGGGCGTCCACCGGCCATAGCTCCCACCAGGCAGCCAAGACAAAGAGCCGAGCCCCCTGGGCCAGAGCTGCCTGCCTTTGGTATCAGAAGCACAAGCTTTCAATGTCCTCTCCTGAAGGAGATGTGGACATTAATGTATTCAACGAAAAAGCAAGCATGGTGAAAATCTACATCCCCCTCATAAAATATTATGCAGTCATAGAAAGGGGGGGCGTGGATAGGGGGAAGGAAAGAAAGGGAGAAGATAGGAGAGGCTCTAAGGAGACAGGAAAACGCCAAGGTGAGGGTCAGGCTGCAAGGAAAAACCCACAAGTCAATAGGATCTAAGCTATAAAATTAAAACACAGAGGTCGAAAGAAGAGAGCAGGAAAAAAATGCCCATCATAAAAATTACCAAAGGAATTTTTTTTTCAAAGAAGATTCTCTTCGTCTCTGGACACAACATGCAGCATCATGTGTCTGCATGCGCATGCATGACGTGGAGGGCGGGCGTTTGAATGCGTTGATCCCTTCGTGCCCTCAGGCTCAGAACAGCAAAAAGATACCCCCTAGGCCTCACCCCCACAAAGAGGCCCCGCCAGCCAGGCCACCAGGCCAGCTCTCCCCAGTTGGTGACAGTGACTCTACACAAGTGGCCCGTGGCCACACCTGTAATTGACCTCTCTGGTGGCAAAGAGACCATATGTGCAAATTTGGGGGTCTGTGAGAGAGGCCTGTTAAGGGCACATATGCATTCAACCACAGAAGAGGTTCTGCCACCACCTGATACCCTTAAGCATGCTCTGTCCTGCCAACTTTGACACCCATGGAATCTTCCAGAAGTCAGCTGACCCAGCACGATGTTCTCTGGAGTCCAGGTGGATGAATGTCTGAGGCCTGAGGCCTGGCACAAGCGTTTGGAGAACAGGGAGAGGCTATTTGGGTACTCCAACTCCTGGGTGTCCCCTGGGAGGGTGGCACATTGCCCCAGAAGGGACTCTGGTCAAGGACCTAAGCTGGCAAGGCTGCCCAGATGGGATCAACTGGACGGGGAAAAGCCCCTGGAGGGCTCTGCACCCCGCATTCCAGAACCACCCCCCTTTAACCCATAGGGCTCCTTAAAACTGGGCTGTGTCCTTCTGAAGGCCTGGGCTGGGCCCCAAGAATCGGGCAGCTAACAAGTCCCTGGGAAACTGAGGCTGCAGGCCAGGGAACCCCTCTTCGAGAACCACGGATCCCCCGCAGCTCCTGCACCGGGTGACTACCACGGGGATGGGGAGTGCGGTGATAGCAGGGGGAGGGGGCTGAGGGCTAGCCGGCAGGAACCCGGATGAGGTACTCTGGGGTTTAGGATGACCAGGCTGTCTGCAGCCGCTCAGTAAAACCTCTCCTGCGGAAATCCGGGTCTTGGAATGAGGAGGCCATGGGGGGCGGGGGCGTCCCGAGCCCGTGGGGCGGGGGGGAGGGGGACACCAGGCTCCACCTGGGAAGCCAGGCTAGTTGCCTGGTGGGACCCCCGCAGCGGCGGGAGCAGGGCTTTGACTGCACAGCTTCTGCGCGTTGGTCTGCTTGGCAGAGCGCACTGGGGGAGGTGGGCGACCAGCGGAGAGGAGTAAATTTATTCACGGAGCCCCGACCCCGCCAACCTCCAGCACAGAATCGCGCCTTCGACTCAATAATACTGATCACACGCTTAGACACCACCCCTCCCCTCCATTTTGAAAGCAGGGCAGAAGACGGAGACGCCCTCCTCCTTTCTAATTAAGCCATGACGCCAGGCCCTTCCCAGTGCCTCCCAGGCAGTGCCTGCCCTCGGAGGGGGAGGGGGAGGGGAGCGGCCGCTCGCCCTTGGACTTGGCTTTCTCAGCTGCTGCAAAATCCGATGCCCAAAATAGCCCTGCTGTTGCCCTGGCAACCGACGTCTCCCCCCTCTTCCTCCTTCCCCCCCCCCCCCCCATTCCTTGGCACGTTGCTACCTCTTTCTATCGGCGCTTCCCAGGCCCAGTTCATAAACACGCGGCTTAATGAAGCACACTGGCGCGGTGACTTAGGGCCCAGCTGCGCCCGGGGAGATAGCAGCGCCAGGAAATAGAATTTCATGCAGCGTGGACCCCGGAGCGGCGCTAGCCCTGAGAGCAGGCCGATGTTGACCCCGGCTTGGGTGCGCCCCTTGCCAGCCCGGAGATTGCTCACGGGTCTCATTAGGGACAGAACCACCTTGCTGAGCGCCAGGGATGATTCCAGCGGATGTGTCCTCAGCACCTCTCTCATCCCAAGGCAGAGGCTTCATGAATTCATTCCCAGCCTTTCTGGGGATCAGCCAGGCCTTGGCAGTGGCGCTGGGACAAGCAACCACCTCCCTGAGTTAGAAGCAGTGGGGGTCTCTCCTGGCCCAGGCCAGGAGAGGGGCCACTCAGAGGACCCTAGAGAGTGAGTGACCTCTGTCCTGGAGGCTTCTTGAAGGTCCTGGCGAAGCGGCCCTCTGGCCAAGGCTTTTGTTTACTCTGAAAAGAGGAGGACTAGGTTGAGCCTGAGGAACGCCTGTGGCCAAAGGTCAGCAGTTCAACTCCACCAGCCGCTTTTCAGAAGAGAGATGAGGCTGTCTGCTCCTGTAAAGAGTTTCTGCCTCACAGACTCACAGGGACAGGTCACTGTGAATCAGAACTGGCTCAGTGGCAGGGAGCTTGGTGTGGGCTGAGCCCAGGTCGGCCAGAGGAAGTGGGGGAGCCTGGCCGTGGGGACCCTGTAGGCTCCCGGACAAGCATCAGGAGGCAGGGGTGGTCAGGTCAAGGGTGAGGCAGCCACCACCCTCTGGCGAGCTGGTCACCTGGCCGGTGCTACCAGGCCACTGATAGGAACCGACCCCTAGTTTTCTGTCATGTTAATGAGAGTCATGGGTATCCTTGGGTTTTCAATTGCCTCACTTTTGACCAATGAAAAGAGAAAGAGAGACCTGGAGTGAAGGGAGCTAGCCAAGGCCACATGGAGGGATCCAGGCCCACAGAGAGCCTTCTAAACAACGAGAAAACATAGTTCTGTTCATTAAAACCACCCTTGTGGTGTTTCTGTGGCAGCAGGGTTAGAAGACTGAGACAGCCACGCAGAGACCCACGCGGTCTCGTGTTCAGGTGACCAGAGACAGCTGGTGTTCCTGCCCCGCCCCGCCCCACTGCCCCACGTATGCTACCCCCTCCCCAGGCTTAGCCAGCGGAGGCAGATAATACTCAGGTGTAAGGACTATCCTCCATCTCTCCCTGAGCCCCAGAGGGTGCTGGGGAAGCCTCATCAAGGACAAGGGGCCAGGATGGGCTGCACGTGCCGGCTATTGGGGTGAGCCCAGACTGCTGACCTCACAGGCCACACAGAAGGCCCACTGAGCCCTCCGGCAGAGCCCTCTGTGGGGTTCAGACTCTGGAGCAGTGGAGAGAATGGTCCCCCAGAGATCAGAGGTGCCCACGCGTTCACCACCCTGTCCAGCTCACCACAGAGGAAGTGGACCCCTGCCTGGGGCTCCTTGGAGAAGGAGGCCCCCCACTCCCCTCTCCTGGTGAATCTGACCTCACCTGGCTGCCAACATCCCCTCCCATGCCTTTCACTTCCACTGAGACCCCGAGGTGAGGGGCACGGGATTTGGGGCAGGTAATTGAGAGCTTATGGAGAGGAGAGAGGCAGGTGTGTGTGTCGTGGCCCTGACTCTTCCTGGTTCTATGCATTCAGCTTCCCCAGGTCGCCCCCAAGGGGAGTGGGTCCTTTCACCTTAAAGTCTCCCCAAACCGTCTACCTGAGTGGGAGGCAGAAGGACATGCTGAAGGACAAAACCCCCAGCCTCCACCCACTCATGACAAGTCCCCAAGCTGGCCACCGCCCAGGGTGCGATGTCCAGGGCCCTACTGAGATATGTCACGAGGGTAAAACTGAAAGAGCACAAATGAGTGACTTTAACTGTCCCGCAAAGAACTGTGCCCCACAGGCTCTCATTTGGGGGAGGTGCTTGTAGACCACCAGGGTTTGGTTCCGGGTCATTGGGGGAGCCGAACGTCTCACCCTCGGCTGATTGCATTGCCAAGGAGTCCAAAGCCGCCTCGAGGCGGTGTGATGTGGGTCATGGATTACAACTCAACGTAAAGACCAGCATCACCAACGGGACCAATAGGTCATGTCATGATGTTAGGTGCCACCCAGTGGGTTCCGGCCCATAGTGTTGCCTGATGCCCAACAGAAAGAAATACTGCCCAGCCCTGAGCCATGGTGCAGCCTCTGTGTCCGTCCAGCTCATTGAGGCCTTCCTCTTCTTCACCGCCCCCCCTTCTCCACCCCCCTCCCCCCCCCCCCCCCGACTGACAAGATGTACAAAGTAGGTAAGACCAAGTCTTGCCATCCTGGCCTCGAAGGAGCACTCTGGCCTTACTTCTTCCAGTCCTGATCGGTCTGTCCTTTTTCCAGTCCATGGTCCTTTCAGAATCCTTCTCCAGCACCACGGTTCCGATGCACCCTTTCTTCCATGGTTTCCCTTAGTCAGTGTCCAACTTTCACATGACTGTGAGGCAGCGCAGAAGATCACGGCTGGGGTCAGGAGCACCTTCGTCCTCAAAGGAACATCCTCTGAAGATCTCTAGTGCAGCAGACTGACCGCAGGCCATGCATCTTCTGATCTTCTGACAGCTGCTCCCCTGAGCGTTGACTATGGATCGAAGTAAGACAGAATCCTTGACAGCTTCAACCTTTTCTCCATTGATCAGGATGTGACCCATTCCATTGGTCCAGTGGTGAGGATTTGGGTCTTCTTGACTTTGAGTTGTCATCCATATTGAGGGCTGCAATCCTCGAGCTTCATCAGCAAGCGGTTCCAGTCCTCCTCACGTTCAGCAAGCAAGGCTGTGTCATCTGCAGCCCACAGCATGCTAATGAGCCTTCCTCCAATCCTGATGCCACATTCTTCTTCATGGAATCTGGCTTCTCTGAGGATTAACTCAGCACACAGATTGAACACTGCCCTGATGCACACCTTTCCTGATTGATTTATTTATCATTTTATTAGGGGCTCATACAATTATTATCATAATCCATACACACATCAATTGTGTAAAGTACATTTGTACATTCATTGCCCTCATCATTCTCAAAACATTTGCTCTGGCATCAGCTCCTCATTTTCCCCCTCCCTCCTCATTCCCCCCTCCCTCATGAACCCTAGATAATTTATAAATTATTATTTTGTAATATCTTGCACTGTCTGACATCTCCCTTCACCCACTTTTCTGTTTTCCATCCCCCAAGGAGGAGGTCACATGAAGATCCTTGTAATCAGTTCCCCCTTTCCACCCTACCCTCCCTCCACCCTCCCTGTGTGACCACTCTCACCACTAGTCCTGAAGGGATCATCTGCTCTGGATTCCCTGTGTTTCTAGTTCCTATCTGTACCAGTGTGCATCCTCTGGTCTAGCCAGATTTGTAAGGTAGAATTGGGATCATGATAGGGGGGCGGGGGAAGGACGCATTTAGGAACTAGAGGAAAGATATATGTTTCATCGTTGCTACACTGTACCCTGACTGGCTCCTCCCTGAGACCCTTCTGTAAGGCGATGTCCAATTGCCTACAAATGGGCTTTGGGTCTCTACTCTGCATCCCCCCTTATTCACAAAGATATGATTTTTTTGTTCTGATGATGCCTGATACCTAATCCCCTTGATACCTCGTGGTCTCACCGTCTGGTGTGCTTCTTCCACCTTTCCTGATTTTAAACCAGGCAGTGTCTCCTTGTTCTGTTTGAATGACTGCTCTTGATACCTGCACAAGTTCCAAATGAGCACCACGAAGTGTTCTGGAATGCCAGTCTTCTCAAGGTTATCCACAGGTTATTGTGGTCCACACAATCAAATGCCCTTGCATAGTCAATGAAACACAAACTTATTTCTGGTATTCTCTGTTTTGAACCAATTTCATGATAAACAGAGGAAAGACTGACATTGGGAAGGAGTTCGTCTTGCTTGGAATCACAATCCATGTTCAGGGAAGGTGAGCATCCCATGAAAGCCGTAGTCAAGGTCAAAAGATAAATGACACTGGGTCAACCTTTGGCAGCAGACCTGGGGCGTTGAAAAGCAAAGATGATTCTTTTGGGGACTAGGGTGCGCCTGACCCACGTCATGGTATTTTAAATCGCTTCATATGCATGTGACAGTCGGACACTGAATAGGGACGATCAAAGGAGAATCAATGTATTTGGATGAAGAAGCTGGAGAAAAAGACTGAAAGTACCAGGGACCGCCAACAGAACAAGCAATTCTGTCTTGGAAGAAGTCGGGCCAGAGTGCTCCTTAGAGACGAGGATGAGGATGGGGAGGCTTCATCTCACTCACTTTCGCATGTTCTCAGGAGAGACCCGTCCCTAGAAAAAGATGCCATGCTTGGCAAGGTAGAGAGGCAGGGAGAAAGAGGAAACCCCTTGGTGGGAAGGGCTGGCACCACGGCTGTAACTACAGCCTCCAACCTGGAAAACGCGGTGAAGATGGAGCAGGGCGCACTGAACCAATTGCAGGAGACCTAACCGCAGCAGCACGGCCCGGTGACGCAAGACGGTGCACGCCTCCTCCTGTGACTGCGGGCCACACTTGACTGCGCCCGGATTTCCACTTCCTCTCAAAGCAGCCATGTTGGCTCCCAGAGTAAGCCAGTTTTCCCACAAAGTCCAAAAGTTACAAACTGGGTGGGCGTTAGGGAGCTTCACGTGGCTCAGAATGCCCCCTCTGGGAGAAGGCCTCACCTCTTTACCTCACTCTTCCCGGTCCCAGGGCTGGGGACAGAAAACGCAGAGGAGCAGAAGGCCTTGGGAAGTGCTCGCCTTTCCCTGTGACTCCAGCCCCCGCCTCAGTCTCCCACCCAGGGCCAGGGGAACACCCCCTCCCAAGGTCCTTCCAAGTCTGGAGACAACCCCAGGGGACATGGATCCTGGGACTGTCCTCCACCTGCAGAAGGAGGTCAGACCAAGCTCAGGGCCCTCGAGTTGACCTGCAGCGGCCCTGGAGGACACGGGAGCACTGCCCCGTGTGGGTCTGCGACTGGAACTCTGGCCCATCTTTCTCCCGAGGAGGAGGCCAGCCCATTCTCTTTCTGTCTCACCCTGTGAACATTTCTTTACAAAGACAACGGAAGAGAGGGCAATGAACTTTGTATTCAGATGGGGAGGGGATGGCGGGGGCGGGGGGGGTGTTGTCGAACAGAAAGTCCCTGTTCATCTCCCCCCACTGTTCCTGAAAACCTGACACCCTGACATCATAAAACATCTCAATACATGGAAGGGTCAAGGGGCCCCTGGTCATCGATTAGATCACTCTCTGAGGGAAACTGCTCAAAACGACATTGCCTCTCTACCCTGCCCCCCAGCATGCCTGCGCTGCTCCCCATTTTTGTCATTTGGGTCAGACACCTGCCCCCTCTGTCACCCCCTAAGGTAGCAAACACCCTGCACACCGGCTCCCCAGCTCATTGGTGTGGGAGCCGGTGTCTCCATCTCGGCTGACCTTTGTCCCTTTGACAGCCTGTTTCTTTTGCCCACCCACGAAGGCCCCAAATCAGACAAGCATCACCTTCAGCCCCGCAGGGGGCTAGGGCACGGGGCTATGCTCCTCATGAGGGGTAGGTTAGGATCTCCAGTGGGGCGAAAGGCCCTGAGTGGAGTCGGGGGACCCCAGCTGCCTCTTAACACTGAGAGCAGCATTCAAGACACAAGTTGGGTCTTGTCACTCCAACGTCCACCCGCATCATCTGCTGGTGGCTTCACTATGCAGGGGACAATGGTCTCCCTAGAACTCCCGTGTGCTGCTATCCTGAGAAGGAGCCGGACGGGGCCCAGAGGGCGAGATGTCCAGACTATCGACAAGATGAGGACACAGCTCTGCCCAAGGAGCCCTGGTGGCACAGTGAGTGACGTGTTTGTTGGTCTTCAAACCGGAAAGTCAGTGGTTCCAATACACCAGTCGCTCCAAGCCAGCAACTCACCACCCTGATGCCCTGTCAGACAGGGTAGACCTGCCCTCGTGAGCTTCCACGGTTGTAACTCTTATGGCAGTAGAAAGCCCGTCTCTCCACAGAGCGGACAGGTCAGTGACCAGCTGAGTGCTTAATCGCTGCACTCACCACCAAGGCTGCTCAGCCAAGTCCACGGCTGTCCGGTTGTCTGACACGTGGGGACCCTGCAGCACAGGGCAGAACTGCCCCTTGGTGGCCTTTGCTCTTGTCCACTCCCTGGAAGACCCTCACCCTCTCTCCAGGGTGGCCCGAGCACCCAGGCCCAATCCAGAGCCCGCAGCCCCACACGCCTGCCAGCAGAGAACTCTGAGGCAGGGGGCGGCCTCTCAAGCTACCACAGACAGGGAGACCCAACGGGCTGGGCTGTGGACAGTCAGGGGAGAGCCTGACCTGAGACCGCTAGCCTGCTGGCCAGCCAGCAAGAGCCCACAGACCTAGCCCCCCTGGGCCTCTGTCCGTGGCCCTCCCATCAGCAACTGCAGGGGTGGCATGCAGTGAGGACTGGCTCGCCAGGCAGAAGGCAGAGCCTTTACTCTGTGGTGCCGCTGGGTGGGTTTGAGTCACCAACCCTAGAGGTAGGACTTGAGTGCAGATCCTCCCTGCCACCCACGGATCTCATCCTGCCCAAGAGCAAAGGCTGCACCCTCCGCCCCGAGCCCGCCAGACCCCTGGTTGGCTGCCACTCTCCTTCCCTCCCCTCTACCCAGGAACCCTTTCCCTCCTGAGCACCCCCGCCCACCCCCACCCCCGCCACACACACACACACACACACACACACACACACACACAGTAACTGGTCTGGGACCCTCAGAAGAGCCAGCAGCCCAGAGGGGCTCAAAGCCTGGAGGGAGGGGACCTCTGCTGTGGCTGCTTGCAGCTCAGCCACTCCCCTACTCCAAAGACTGCCCACAGGGGATTCCCCCCCTCCATGTGTGCTTCTCATGCTGCTGCCTTCCCCCCCCCCCCCATGTCACTGCGTGGTAACTGGGGACTTTCTCTCCTCCCTCAGGGAAAAGCTGAGCTACATGTGGATTTTAAAAATAATTTTATTGGGGGCTCATACAACTCTTATCACAGTTCATACATACATCCATTCTATGTCAAGTGCATTTGTATATCTGTTGCCATCATCATTCTCAAAACATTTGCTTTCTGTCTGAGCCCTTGGCATCAGCTCCTTATTTCCCCCCCTCCTTCCCTGCTCGCCCTCCCTCATGAACCCTTGATGATTTATAAATTATTATAATTTTGTTATATCTTACACTGTCCGATGTCTCCTTTCATTCTATGTTGTCTGTCCCCCACAGAGGAGGTTATATGTACATCCCTGTAATCGGTTTCCCCTTTCTGCCCCACCCTCCCTCCACCCACCCAGTATCGCCACTCTCACCACTAGTCCTGAAGGGGTCATCCGTCCTGGATTCCCTGTGTTTCCAGCTCTGATCTGTACCAGTGTACATCCTCTGGTCTAGTCAGATTTGTCAGGTAGAATTGGAATCATGATAGTGGGGTGGATGGGTGAAGCATTTAAGAACTAGAGGAAGTTGAATGTTTCATCATTGCTACACTGCACCCTGACAGGTTCATCTCCTCCCCCGACTCTTATGTAAGGGGATGCCCAGTTGCCTACAGATGGACTTTGGGACCCCACTCTGCACTCCCCCTCATTCACAATGATATGATTTTTGTTCTTTGATGCCTGATACCTGATCCCTTCAACACCTCATGGTCACATAGGTTGGTGTGCTTCCTCCATGTGGGCTTTGTTGCTTCTGAGCTAGATGGTTACTTGTATAACTTCAAGCCTTTAAGACCCCAGATGCTATATCTTTTGATAGCCAAGCACCATCAGCTTTCTTCACCACATTTGCTTATGCGCCCGCTTTGTCTTCAGTGATCATGTCGGGAAGGTGAACATCGTGGAATGCCAGTTTAATAGAACAAAGTGTTCTTGCATTGAGGGAGTAGTTGAGTGGAGGCCAATAGCCATCTGCTACCTTAATAGTAAACCTATAAATATATGCACATAGATCAATTTCCCCATCCTTATATATAAATATATTTACATATGTGCATGCCTTTATTTAGACCTCTATAAATGCTCTTTGCCTCCTAGTTCTTTTCTCTATTTCCTTTGACTTTCCTCTTGTCCCACTATCATGCTCAGCCTTCATTCAGGTTTCAGTAATTTCTCTTGGTTACATTGCCCTTGATCAATCCCTAGCAGGCCTCTCACACCCTCCTTGCCACTGATTTTGGATCACTTGTTGTTCCCTTGTCCCTGGGTTGGTCAACGCCATCTCCTTTCTCCCATCATCCCCTCTCCCCTAACCCCCTCAACCATCGGTCCCATTGTTTTATACTCCAGACTGTTCATCCAGTCTATCTTATCTAGAGAGACTTGCAGAGATAATAATATGCACATAAAAACAAGACAGAGCAAAAGTGAACAAAAGAAAACAAAAGGATGACAACAACAAAAAAAACAATTACCAAAAAAATTAATGAATTAATTTTTTTTTAAAACTGTAAATAGTTCAAGGTCTGTTTGTTAACCTCTAGGAGTGTCCTCCAGTTAAGTCTGATGGGGTGCCATGCCCTGGCCCCAAAATCTATCCTTGGCACTCCCTTGGGACCTTCCTGCTCTGCTCCCCCCGCAGCACGGCCACACACCCTTAGTGTTTTGCCTCAGTGCGGTGGGGTCAGACCAGGCCAATCCCGACACTGTGTCTCCAGTGTTGTCCCCGTGTAGGGCCATGGGTCAGCGAGGGACGTCGTGTCTCATAGTGGGGCCGGCCATATGGTCCTCTCTGTGCATTGGCTGCTCTCAGTGGGGATATTGCCCTCAGGGCTTGGTGGGCCAGGATGTGCTCCACTCTCTCTTCCTCCCCCTTCGTTTGCTCCCGTGTGCTCTCATCAGACATGTCCCTCTCCCTGAGCTGCAGCTTCAGTGCTGTCCTCTGAAGGAAATTCGTCTGGGAGGTCCACGCGGATTTTAGGAGCTGGACGCCAGGCCTTCCTTCCAATGCCCTTCTGGGCGGACCCTGGCCTTTGATTAGTGGCTGAGTACATTGGCCTTGCGCACAGCGAGAACTGAACTGGGTCTGGGACACTGCTTGCCCCAGAAAGAGCAGTCCCCAGGAGGACCTGGCTGCTAGCTTCCTTCCCTCTGCCCCTGGGGAGGGCTTTGGTGGCACAATGCCCACCTGCTTTCCTGGGCTCCCACCTGCTCTCTCCAGCAATACATGTCCCACTCAGTGGTGGAGACATAGGGGAGGGGGCGCGGGAGGGGCTCTGAGTCCCTCCTTGGCCCAACCAAAGCCCTCCCCGAGGGTGCAGGGTGTCAGGAGTCTCCCGCCTGCCTCTCTCCGCCCCCAGGAACCCACTTCCAATCTCAGGGCTGTAAATACCTCGCTCAATCTGCCGCCTCAGCAGCCGCCAGCGCCTGGGAGGGCTGCCTCAACACCCACCCCACCACTGCCCACTGGGTGGCTTCCCTGCATACCGGGCTGGGGTTGGGGGGACAGAGGAGGGGTCAGGCTTAGGGCTGGGGGGCAGGGAGGTGAGATGGTCCTTGGTTTCCTGCGTGAGTGGTGTGTGTGTGTGTGTGTGTGTGTGTGTGAGAGAGAGAGAGAGAGAGAGAGAGAGAGAGAGAGAGAGAGAGAGAGAGAGAGAGAGAGAGAGAGAGAGAGAGAGAAATGCCTGCCAGCGCAATTTGGTTTCCAAGGCAACAGTGTGCGGTGGCCAGGCTGCAGCCCGCACGCTGTGAAAAAGAAGCGCGTGTCCTCGGAACTGCTCGCAGCTGGAGCCCCGCCAGCTGCTGCGCTGTCACCTCCTGGCGCTACCCAGGGCCCAGGGCGTGGGCCAGGGGCCCAGAGGGTCGCTGGGGCGGGGTGGTGGGCGGCTCAGAAGGAGGTACCAATTGCCCCCCCACGTCTCTCCCCCACCTGCCCCACCCCGGCTGCGGGTGGGGGTCGGCAGACTGCAGGCCACCGTGGCTCCCTCCACCACTAATTATTTCCCAGGCCAAACACGTGATTATGCCTTATCCTGGGAATAATGCTTTCGGAATCACCGCTGTGATGAGTTAATGGGCGCCTGGTGGGCGTTGTTTGAGATTCTCCCTGCAAAGCCCGTTCTATTTTTAACAGTGGCTGTAGCGGGTGCCCGGGAGGATGCGCTACTACGCAGGCGCCAGGCGCGCGCACAGGCTATGATGCCTCGTGCCCTCCCTGCAGATGAACCGTGGTTCCCAGAGTCCAGAACAGTTGGACTCCCACAGACTGGCACCCCGGCTCCCAGGCGGGACGGAGCTGCCATCCCACCACCCCGTGGTCTTCTGCGCCCCCAAATCAATGCGCTAGCTCTGAGCCAGGGGCTCCACCGGGCGGAACCTTGGATAACGCGTGAGCGCAGCCACGCCTCCAAACAGCCCCACAAGCAGCTGTGGGTTACACTTGGGCTAATAACTGCAAGGTCAGAAGTTCAAATCCATCAGCCACTCTGCAGGAGAAAGACGAGGCTTTCTACTCCCATAAAGATCTACAGTCTCAGAAGCCCACAGGGGCCAGGGGTCTACCCTATCCTCACTCTCTCTACCATCAAGTTAAGAAGGGCCCATGGGGCCTCTGTTACACACGCAGTTGCCATCGGTCAGAGTGGCCCCTCAGTCAGTCATGGGTGGGCTTGGCTTGGCTTTTCACCAACAGATAAACTTAGGCTCGAGACTTTGAAAGCTAAGATCCTGCTCTTGGCTTTCAGGGCTTACCCATCCACTCTCCGGAGATTGGAGGCAGTAGGGACTCACGTGAGTGCCGACTCCAGCTCCCCACCCTACCTGACCCATCTATTAGCCAGCATTACCATCTGTCAGATCCAAAACCCAAATCAAACTCACTGCCATCGGGTCCCTGCTGACTCATAGTAACCCCTGTGTGTTTCCCAGACTGTAACCATGTACAGGAGTAGAAAGCTCGGTCTTTCTCCCGCAGAGGTGCTGGTGGTTTTGAACTGCCGACCATGCAGATTATCATAGCCCAATGGGTAACCATTACACAATCAGATCGCTGGTCAAAATACCAGCCAAGTGCCTTCATCTTTTGCTCACACAGAGGATGCTACCTGACTACTGTACCTGCCCCTTCCCCACCTACCTGACGGCAGTGGGTTGCTGAGGGACCCCAGGCTATGCTGTCTGACTTCTCTCCCCTCAGTCCCTGGAGCAGGATCACACCCTCTGCCTGGGCCCATGGAGGCACTCAGAACTCACCAGGTCAACCCTCCCTCGCTCACGGGACCACTTGCTGCTGGTGATGACAATGCCCTGGTTCCTGGCCCTGCGCAGGGGCGCCCCCGTCCGACCATGCCTGCCACACCTCAGGGGCCCCTCTGCCCGTCTCGGGGTATCCTAGCAGCACCCTGTGTGATAACTGCCAGGCATGCTAACGAAATATGGGCAGAGATGGGTGTGGGGAGCAGGCTGGGTCCCCAAAGCCCAGAGGCAAGAGGTGAAGATACCATTTCTGGGTGAGCAGCTGGCTGGGACACGTGGGGCAACTCCTGGGAGAAGTAACCCCCTGCAGGAGGGCACAGGGGTGCTCCTGGCTGAGGCTGAATGACAGAATTGGAGAGGGCAGAACGGGGCTGAGGGTCTTCACGGGGAAAGTCTGGAGAGGACATGCTGTCTCCCACAGGGCACCCTTGTGTGGGCTTCCCAGAGGTGAGGCTGGTTTCCCATCTTTTTGACCCACTCTCCACTGCAACCCCCTACCCCCAACACTCTCTCTCTCTCTCTCTCTCTCTCTCTCTCTCTCTCTCTCTCTCTCTCTCGGACCAGGACCAGCTCCAGGCAGTGATGACGAGACAATGCCCCACCACCACCCATCCAGGGCACCATCTCATTGCACACGACAAGCTCAGCAATGCCCACCCCTCTGCTCCCATGGAGTCACAGTCTGGGAAACCCACCGGGGCCGCCCTTCCCTGTCCTGTAGGGTCGCTGTGAGTCGCCATCGACTCCGTGGCAGCAAGTTTTTTGGTTTATGTTTCGGAGGGTCCCAAGATTCAGATTCTGGTCCTGGGACATAGGCTAATGTGGCGCCTTCCCCACCCTTTGTCACCCATCCTCGGCTCAAAGGTGGGCCCATGGGCCAGTCCAGGCTCATCAAGGGAAGCCCAGAACCTCTCCCAGGGCCACTGGGCCTCTCCCTGCTCCTGGATGTGACCAATGGGTGTGGACTTGGAGGGGACAATGGGCATGCACGCCCACATTCACACACTCAGGCACTCACACACACTTGTCCACACTCACGCTCACACACACACACACACACAGGCACTCGCTCACTCAAATGCACAAGCATGTGTACGCATGCTGACAATCACACACCCTCATCCATTCTTGGGCTCAACCCCACACATAGACCCACGTCCACTCCCACCGAGCCCCTGGCTCCAGAACATCAGGAGTCTGAGTCCAGCACACATGGTCTCTGGAGAGGTGATCAGGTGACCCCAATCCAGTCTGCTCATCAAAAGCCCAGTGGAGCACCCCACCACAGCCAGCCCCTCAGGATTGTGCCAGATGCCAGGCAGAGGGGGCTGAGCTCTCTCCCTGGGTCCTCGGGCCAGTGAGGGGCCAGGCCAACTTCCGAGGCCTCTCCCGGCTGCTGAGCCCTAGCCTGCAGAGCCGAGAAATCCAAGGGCTTGCTGTGCTGATGGACACCCACGCTGTTCCCCGGGTTGAGGATGCAGGGAGACCCCCCCCCCCCAAGCACTGTCCAGGGATGAGGGGGCTGGAAGGAAAGAACAGAGGTGCCGGCACCAGACCGAGGCAGGAGAACACTAGTTGAAGTCCCTGTGGTGCCAATTGACAGGGTGACCCTTGGGAGAAAGGCCCGGAGACCAGCTTCCGAAAAGCCAGCCACTGAGAACCTGTGGGGCACCCCTCTGACACTGGGGTGTCAGGCGTTAGAGCTTCCATGGGGGCGTCCTAGGGGCCCCTCTGATGATTGAAAAGGAAGGTTCCGTCAGACAGCTGTGGTGCACACCCCAAAGGCAGGTGTGGCCCACAGGAGACCCAGCGTGTGTACCAACCAGCTTCAGCCCAGAGCCCTGTCTTCGAGTCTGGGAAAGAGGGGACAATGCTCCAGAGACCCCCAGGGGCCCACTGGCCAACCGCAGGCCAACTGGGATCCTGCAAACCCTGAAATACGGAGGCCCCACGGGGCACACAGGGAGGGATGGACTGCATTCCAGGTAGCAAGGATGCCAGGGGTACATCATACATCCCCAGGGAGCTCCCCAACCCTGGCAGGAAACAGCAAGAATCTGGGAGACACTGCTTGCACCCCTTCGGGTCCAGGTGAAAGGCTTCAAACAACATCCTGCAGCCAGCTTCTTACATGGGTCAGGACAAATACGAGCTGGTGGGGCTGGGGTTCGATCCACGACCACCCAGGCTGAAGCAGTCAGAGGGACCAGAGGCTGGCCGCACTGGCAGACTGGGCATCGGGGAAAGAGGCGCTTCATTAACCCAGGTGGATCAGAAAACAAGCCCAGCCCACTGCCATTGAGTGGGTCCCATGGGACTGAGAGGGAGGGGCTGCCTGGGAGGGTCGCCAGGCTGCCATCTGCCTCTCTTCCTCTCTGGTCCCCACCCCAACTCTCCCACGGAGCAGCTCAACGAGGGTGCTTTTCCCAGGTATGAGTTTACCTGCCTGGAAGGAGAAAGGCGGGGCTCTCTGTTCCTGCAAAGAGTTCTGGCCTCGGACACCCACCCCCCGGGGGGGACAGTTCCACCCTGTCCTACAGGGCTGCACGGACCCCACACCCCACGGCTGTGAATCTGACACCCACCTGGAATGGCCCCTAGGTGGGCCGCTGGCCCAGGAAGGGAGAGGCTGACAGAGACCAGATGGGGTGAGAGTGGAGGCTCCCAGAGCTGGAGGGCAGGGCCTGCTTTAGACCACTCACCTGGGGAGGGGGTGGAGCAAAGGCGCCATTGGCCACCAGCCAGCGGGAGGTATGGAGGCTAGCTGTTGAATTGTGCTGGGTAAGGCCGGGTCAGAGAGCCAGAACCAACACAAGGCACGCTGGGAAAGGAGGGCCCACCACCCCCATCCTCTATTTCTGGCAGCATTTCCTGAATCTTCTGGAAAGCTTGGGACTCCAGCCAGGCCATGCCCTCTCTCCTAGGGCATTCCCACACCTCACGGCAGGTGTCTGAGAATATGAAGGTCATCAGCCATCAGCCTGCGGGCACCTGTCCGGGGTCACTAAGGCCAAGATGGGGCACAGCTGGGTCTGATGGGTGCAGCACTCCCTCCTGCTCTCCTGTGCCCGCAGAGTGCCCCGGCGGGGTGGTTATTTGTGTGGTTGTGTGCCAAGGAGCAGGCCCCGGACCCATAGCCACCCGTACACAACAGAACAAAGCACTGCCGGTCCTGCGCTGTCCTCACAATGGGTCTCACGCCCGGCCCATCATTGCAGCCGCTGTGTCCACCCTTCCTCTTGGTCGCTGCCCCTCCGCTTTACCAGGCACGATGCCCTTCTCCAGGGACTGGGGTCTCCTGACAACACGCCCAAAGTACGTGAGTGAGACCAAGTCGCGCCATCCTTGCCTCTAAGGAGCGCTCCAGCCGTACTTCTTCCAGGACAGACATGTTGGTCCTTTGGGCCGTCGTCCGCGGTCCTTTCAATCCTCTCCTCCAGCCCCGTCATTCAAAGGCATCGATTCTCCTCCGCCCATCCGTATTCAGCGTCCGACTGTCACAGGCTGATGAGACGCCGGGAAATGCTGTGAAGGGGTCGGACGAGCTCTAGTCCCCAGAGCAGCACCCGTGCTTCCCAGGCCTTGGAAGACGTCTCGGGCAGCACATGGACTCAATGTCATGCGTCCTTGCTCTCCCGACTGCTGCTTCTGTGAGCACTGCAGCTGGAGCCCAGCAAGACGGGACTCTGAACCACGTCAGCCTGTGCTCCGTTTACCATCGTGTGATCTACTGGCCCCTCAGGAGGATTGGGGCCTTCTTTGCAGTGAGTTGTCATCCACACTGAAGGCTGCAGTCCTTGATCTTCATCAGCAAGTGCTTCACGGTAGGGGAAGCCTATCCATGGGCCTCCCTGACCCTCCGTTTCTTCTTCCTTCTTCTGAGATGAACCAGTCGGACTAGCTCCCCTCCATGGTCTCTCCCTCCCCTCCATGGTCGCTCCCAGCCCAGAGGCCCTATGCCTTCATTTCCAGCGCCCTCTCGGAAGAGTCTCCTGCTGCCCAGCTCTGGAGGGACGAGTCCCGCCACCGCTGCCCACTGTGGTCACTAGTCTCCCAGCTCCCAGACAGGACTGTTGATCTCATCACGGCCGTGCAGTGGTTAGCTGCACGCTGGCTAGGGCAGGAATTCCACCCAGAAATAAGAATGACACCGATCAGAAACAGGAGCAGGCAGCGTCCCCTGCCTGTGTCGCACTGCCGACTCCTCCTCCTCCTCCTCCCTCTTCTCCATTTTCTTTTAAACGCCACTCTGAGCCAGAGGCCTTCAGAAAAAGAGTTAATTAATATCTCTTGCTGGGGACTAATTCTCTTTTCAACATGTGGCTGTCACTTCCCTGTCATCATAGCTGATTTACAACAGGGTTTAATTAAATTCTCTGCGCATTATTCAGCATTCTCCAAAGACAGCGCCAGAGAGAGGGGTGGGGAAGGGGGGGTGGGAAAAGTGTCACCTGCTGAGACATCTCCTATCTCCCTAAGTAAATATGACAGTGATCAAACTTTGGCTAATTATGGCGCCTTCGTTATTTGTTTGTATGTTTTAGTATTTAACTGCTTTCATGTTCATCCAATTACAGGGCGACCGCAAATAGAAATTAACTTCTTTTTTTTTTTTAATCAGCGTGTTCCCAGCTAATAAGCACTCCAAGAGCTCCATGTGACTAGGGCGGTCTGCCCTGAGATCTGGGGTCCGCTCAGCGGAAGAGGCGATTCAATTAAGGGAGACTCCCTGTCTACTCCCTACCCTGCTCCTGGCTGGCGTGGACCTCGGGCTCAGAGCCCCTGACATCTGATCTGGGGTTGGAACTAGCATCTACCCAGCGCGTGCAGGCTTTTGATTCCACGCTGCCACCCCGTGGCCGCCAGGTGCAATTACCCCAGTCCCCTCTGGGGCGTAGGATTCCTGGGAAGGACATTGCTAGGTGGACTGCAATTCTCCTCCTTCCAAGAAGCCATATGCAGAAACCCTCTTCTCCTGGTTGAATGATTCTCCTGCCCCACCCACCATCTCCTGCAGTCTCACCCCCCTACTGAAATATACTTCCACATCCCCTAAGTCTTATCACCCCACACCAAAGCAAACTCACCACCAAGTCTGTGCCAACTCATCTACACCCTGTGGAATAGTCTAGAGCCGCCCCCGCGGGTTTCCAAGACTGTAACTCTTTTTTTAAATCTTTTTATTGGGAGCTCGTATAACTTTTTTGGGTACAATTCTTACCACAATCCATCCATCCATCGTGTCAAGCACATTTGTGCATTTGTTGCCATCACCATTCTCAAAACCTTTGCTTTCTACGTGAGCCCTTGGTATCAGTTCCTCCTCTTTCCAGGAGTAGAAAACCCTGCCTTTCTACCACGGAGAAGCTGGTGGTTTTGAACTGCTGGTCGTGTGGATTGCAGACTAACACATAACCTCTACACCACCGGGGCTCCCTGCTAAATCAGACTCACATTACCCCGTTATTGTGACCCACCCTTTGGTTTATCCTGAGGCCCTTTATTATGACTGCTCTTGTCAATAGCATATTCCCTCTGTCTCGCCCACCCCTACCTGCCCGCCTTCCTCACTTAGCCGCCCTCCTCCCTTCCTCTTCATCTCCCCACCGCAGGCATCCAGCTCCCCGGAGACCTCTCCCCTGTAACTCCGAAGAGCCAAGTCCCCCGACACAGCCCAGGAGCCCACGCGCCACGAGCAGCTGCAACTCAGTGCCACGGAGACCGCAGTCAGCTGCAAGATGCCCCAAAGAGGCAAGTCAGACAGACTCCAGCAACCGACCATCACCCAAGCTCCCAGGCTTTCCTGGGGAAGAGGCGTTCCGGGTCAGGTTCCTCCAAGAGACGGGGGCAGCACTCACGGCGACATCAGAAGAAGTGGAAACGTGAACAAGGAGCCCGGAAGATAGACAACAAGGTGGCAGAATCGGGCAGCTCGACCAAGACAAGAGGAATCGAGTGGAAGAGGAGACTGGCACCAGGGTGCTCCTAGACAACCCCTGACCATGGCCAGTGACTTGGGACAGGGGACGGTGGAGCCTGAACAGTGATCAATGACTTGAGCAGACGCTTCAGCCAGCACCCCCACCCCAACCAGCCCAGGGTGCCCCCAAGGCCTCTGGTGTCCCCCAGAAATCCAGCTCGCTCTGTTTCCCACTACTGCACTCGACACACACCAGGTCCAAACTGGGCATCTCAGAACCTCCGCAGGGCTTTTACATGAAAAGCGAAGTCCGATGGAGCCTCATCCCGCCCTTTCTAGAGAATACGAGCCATTCTGAATGCAGCGAGGATGTCCTGCCCCCAGCCTCACCCCACACCCTGGTAGGATGCGGGCTTACAATGTTCCACTTTCCCAGAATAAACTAACCTTCCATGGACTACTTCAATCTGATCTCGCCGACTCAGCCGTAAGCTCCTTAGGGGAGCAGCCCGGAAATGATCAGGGACCTTGAGGCTAAGAGCATAAAGCGGTCACGCTGGTCCTCTGCATGCTGATGGGCCTTCCAGGGGCCTCAGATTGAGCCGGGGCCCCAAGGTGCACCGTCCATCCATTGAGCAAATGGTTACTGCACACCCAGCACTGAAATCGGTGTCCAGTTCCCAGTCATGGCGCCCCCCCATGCCCCGGCGGGTCCCAGAGAAGAACTGCACCCCAGTCTCCTGACACAGCAGCCCCCCACCAGGACACACACACAGTCTCACACACACACATGCTCACTTATGTACACACAGCACATAGACATTTGAACACACACAATCTCACACACATGTGCTCACTTAGTGCACATATTACATACTCCCAGTCATGCATAATCTCACCCATATACACACAGGGAATTCATGCACATATTTGTACACACATATTCACACACACACAATCTCACCCATGCACACACACATTTTACATGCACACTCACACACTTGCACACACAATCATACAGATATACAATCTCTCCCACATACAAACTCACAGATGCAAACTTCCACACACTCTCACACACATATGCACACACAGAAAGATATATGCACACACAATACATCTACACAAACACACTTACGTGCATATAAATCCAACCACATATACACCCTTGCCCACACATACATAGACACATACACACAAGCTCATACACAGGTTACAGACACAAATATACAAACATACACACTCACAGTACACAATCTCACACACATACAAACACATACACACATGTGCACATAATCTCACACGACTACAGGTTCATGCTCACACAATTTCACACGCATATACACACAGACACACTCACACAGCCACACACATCACTTGGTCCCTGGGGAGGAGCCCACTCAGGGCTGCAGGAGGAGCAGGGTCGGGCTGGGTTCCCGTGGTCTGAGGAGCCTGTGTCCACTGGCTGGAGGGTCCCGTGGGAGCCATCTGCTGAAGGAAGGACCAGAACTTTTTTTTTTTCAATGAACAAAGCAGAGGCAGCCTTGGGAAAATGTTTTCGGGGGGGGGGGGGCAGCGTTTATGCAAATGAACCAACCCCAGAAAGAGAGCGGCTAATTGGCCCCAGCAGGCCAGCCCTAGTGAGGGGTCAGCACCTGTGTGCCCATCTCCAGCGGGGGTCCCCGAGGCCAGCACTGGCTGTCAGGCCCACTCTCTTCAGATGCCCAGACTTCCAGCTCACATCGCATTGAGGCCTCGTTCCTCAGCTCTCTCACACTAATTCCCCTTGACAGGCCAGTCCTCGGGGACAGGGACGGAGCACCCGGCCGTGGCCTCACCCAGGACGGCTGAAAGCCAGGACAGTGGGCGGTAGGAGGGAACACAGCAAGGAGACCGAGGATCCATGTGAGGCCGAGTCAGGGGAGGTCTGGGAAGGCAGAGGGTCCAAGGGAAAACCAGTCCACTGGAGACAGGGGAGAGAGGCGTTCGAGAGTGAGGAAGAGGTAAGAGCCAGCCTGGCACTCTGTGGGGCCCAAGAGGAGTCACCCCCTGAGCAGGTGGGCCCGGACAAGCAGCCCAAGACAGGGAAACCTGGGGCAGGCAGCATGGGGCCGCGTGGAATGGGCATGGGGGCCAGGCTGCCAGGAAGAAATGTGTGCTCCTTCTAGGAGGGAAAAAAACAGTCAAGCTGTCTGCTCTGGAGTGGATGCCGACTGAGAGCGACCCTACAGGACAGGGTAGAACTGTCCCCGTGCGCTTCTGAGGCAGCCACACTTTGAGGGAGCAGCCTCGGCTTCCTCCCACAGACTGACTGATGGGTTCAAACTGCTGACCTTGCGCTTAGCAGCCTCTCGATTAACCCACTACGCCACCAAGCCTCCTTTCAGAGCCGCCTCTGGGTCTTGTCCCGAGTGGAGGCTCCGTTAGGTCATCGTTGCTGTTGGATGTCATCTCGCCAGTGAGACCCTAAGTGACCCCGTGCACAACAGATGGGGACGCTGCCAGGTCCTGCACCCTCCTCCCCATGGTTCCTGTGCCCGGGCCCATGGGTGCTGCCATGGTGTCTGTCCATGTCCTTGCGGCCCCTCCTCACTGTCACTGCCCCTACTCTACTCGCGGGGTGTCCACAGCACGGGAGACTAAGTCCCTCCTTCCTCGCCTTCCAGGAGCACTCTGGCTGGGCGTCGTCCACAACAGACGTCTGTCCTGCTAACAACCGGGCACTTGCAGTTCCCTCCTCCCGTGCCACCATGCAGACCGCATCCCTTCTTGGTTCGTCTTCCTTACGCAAGGCACGGCCTTCACGTGCGCGTGAGGTGGTTGAAAGGACCAGGGCTGGGTAGTAGGTCAGCGGGTCTCAGCCGGGGTCACGACCCCTTTGGGGGTCGAATGACCCTTTCACAGGGATCGCCTGATTCATCACAGTAGCAAAATGACAGTGATGAAGTGGCAACGAAAATAATTTTATGGTTGGGGGGGTCACCACCACAGGAGGAACTGTATGAAAGGTCACAGCATGAGGAAGGTTGAGAACCACTGTGTTAGGTGCTTGTATTAGACAAGGTTCTCTGGAGAAGCAAAACCAGGACATTTACTAAACACACACACACACACACACACAAATATGTGTGTATGTACACACACAGAGATGTATATGTACATGGATGCGTTTAGAAAGCAAACGGAGTATAAGCGCACATTAGTGCACACAGCAGTACAGAGAGCTCAGCGCGACTCACGTTCGTGGGCCGGTGGAGGCACTGAAGGTTCTTCCCGGGCCGCTAGCCCCAGGCCAGGGCGGCACACCCTGGGCAAGGAGGCGGTGAGGTAGCAGCGGCCAGTAGCGCGGCAGCAGAAGCAGTGGCGGTGGAGCCTGGGGGGGGGGGGGGCAGCGACGTGCAGTGGCTGGGAGGGTGGCGCCTGGAGTGGTGGCAGCATGAGCGGGGCGGTGTCTCGGTGCGGAACACCACGGCACAGCCACGTGGCTGCCGCCGTTCACAGGTGGGCTCTGGGGGGGAGGGGAGCAGACGCCGCATGGCACGCAGGTGACACAGCGCATGCGCGATGAGGCAGGGGGAGAGGAGGGGCCCGGCCTCCAGAGCCATTATCTCCCTCTTACCGCCAACTGCAACCTGATCGCCAGGCAGGCTAACCTCCACCCATATTTTCTTACAGGTGCCATGTACACACACACACACACACACACACACACACACAAATCCCTCCCCCCCTTAACTATCACAGTACTCATCAGTTCTTTCATCTCACGGCGTTACATTAAATGCCATCAACTGTTTCCCCAAGTGGCCCCAGCTGTCTACCTGGCCCCAGGTGCTGGCCCCTGGAGAAGTGGAGGGGAGGGGCCTCTCTGGGAGCTTGGGCGGTCTCGGAGGCGGGCATGCCAAGGAGGGGGCTGAGAAAGCAGGTGGCATAAAAGTGAGAGAAGCTTTGCCGGACCCCCTCTCTCTTCTTGGGAGGATCACCCTTGGAACCAAGGTGCCACGTCGTGAGGAAGCCCAAGCCAACAGAGAGGTGGCACAGGCATCCTGGCCAGCCACCCGCCTGGTAGCGACACTACAGCACAGAGTAGAGCTGCTTCTTTGATTGATTTCCCAAGGGACTCGACCTTTACGGGAGCAGACCACCTCACCTTTCTCCCGTGGAATGACTGGTGGGTTCGAACTGTTGACCTCACCGTTAGCAGTTCAATGTGTAACCCCCTCAGAGCTCCAGGTCCCAAACACCAGCCCTGCGCGTGAACACGCTTCCAGATGGCCACAGCCCCCAGCGTCCGTCAGTAAGGCAAGCCCCCTGGTTCTTGGCATAAGCCCAAGGGCAGAACTGTTTCTCACCGATCTTTTCGGAAACACCTCCCACCTGAGGTGAGCGGCTCTTCCCTTAGATTTGCCCCAGACTTGTCGAGTGTACGCTCCTTGCTGGCTGGACGTTTGGAAAAAGTAAAATGGCCTCTGACCTTGGGTCAAAACTCAATGGAGGGAGGCACCCACAGTTGGCAAGTGCCTTTGATCGTGGATGCTCCACGTAGCTCGTCTTCCCCTCTCCCAGGTGAGGTGGCAGCGCACAGACCACGAAGCTAGAGGGTGGGAGGTTGGGCCTCAAACCAGACCTCCCCCCGCCCCGATGCAACAACCCTCCAGCATGCCAGCAAAGATGACCCCCCCCTGCGGGGACCCGGGAGAGCCCCCCACTGCCGCCGTACCCAGAGAGCAGGTGGCTTGGAGAAACCACTGTTGATTCCTGCAAGCGCTGGCACAAGAACAGCGGGTTTCCCCTCGGAACTGTTTCCGAGTTCAGTCCGAACCCCCCAGTGAACACACAGACAATGATTATGGGAGGAGACTAGCAGGTTTTACGGGATCACAGAAACAGTGGACACCCTAAGAAGGCGGTTCACGGTGATCGTTAGGAAATGACCCGGTCTACACTTCTCCAGGGCCCATTAGAGCCCCAGCCCCCGCGGCATCCTGTGCCCTTGTCCATCCAAATAGGGCTGATGCGGCAAGTCTGGCACTGATCTCCCTGATCTGGTTAGCTTGCTTCCAGAGCTGGAGCGTCCACGCTGATGAAGCTTACAAAGCCGTGCCTTTGTCCCATTGCCCGTGAGGGAAGGGATGGTCACACTGTTGTATTTTTAATAAACAAATGCTCGAATGATGTTACATTTCAAGTACTGATTTTCCCTGTGTCAATACGGGGAAAAAATAAGAAAAGGTGTTCATATCATAAGACACAGACTTTGATGATTCCCAAGGATGGGGACTGGCAAATGAGGGGGTCACTTCACTTCATGGAGTCAATTCCAACTCTGTGACCATCAAGGACAGGGAAGAACTGGCCCTATGGGTTTCTGAGACTGGCTCACTGAGGAAGCCGACAGCCCGCCCATCTCCTGGGAATCCACTGTGGTTAACTTGTGGTTACCAGCCCAACATGTCACCTGCGGGGCCAGGGCTCCTCAAATCACAAAGTTTAAATAATAACTTATTAACCCCCTTTCTCAAGGGGGGCTGGGGGTGGTCATCCACATCTATGGACCTAAGGTTTTCTTGGCCATTCCAGGCAGTTCCAAGACCCTGCTGGCCTCACGTAGTCCAGGATAAGGTACCCTCCCACCTAAGTTGTGGCAGACTTCTCAGTTCACTCGGTCACCGCCATCGCGTCGATGCCCTCACAGTCACCCTCCAGGACAAGGCAGAACCGCCCGGGGGTCTCCCAGGCTGTAATTCGGTAACCTGAGTAGAAGGCCTTGTCTTCCTCCCACGGAGCGGTGGCTGGTGGTTTGAACTGCTGTGTCCATCTGGGTAGACTAGAGAAACAAATTCATAGACACTCATATGTATATAAGAAAGAGATTTATATACAACAGCAGTTGAATACTGAGAAAACATCCCAGCCCGGCCTAGATCAAGTCCATAAGTCCAACATTAGCCCATATGTCCAATACCAATCTATAAAGTCCTCTTCAGACTCACAAAATACATGCAATGATGCCGATCACAGGAGGATCACAGGCCAGTAGGTTGGAAGTCTTGTGGATCCAGTGGCGTTGTAAGCATCTCAGTACTGGCAGGGTCTCCGCGTGGCTTCTCTGTCTCCAGAGGTCTGGTTGCATCAGGGTAGGTCCATGTGGCTTCTCCAGCAGTGCCATGTATCTTGTCAGTAGAGCCTCTCCCAGGGACTGAGCAGAGAGAGACAGTGTCTCCCGCCTCCCAGGAGGAAATACCGGAGTTCCCAGAATCCTCAGGAGAAGGCCATGCCCACACAGAGGCCTCATTGGTTACATCTTGATTGACAGGCCAGACTCCACCCCTTCACTTGTCTGCCTCTCAAACTGACATGAGATGATGTATACCTATCATAACTGATGACCTTGTGGTTAGCAGTCCAACAAGTGACGAGGACACCCCAAGGCTCCTTGGCTGCCTTCTGCACCCAGCAATCTCCCTCAACAGGAAAAGCCCCCGAGGTGGGTGAGCTCACAGAGCCCTTTGGGATAGAAGGAACCCACAACATGGGGAAGCCTGACCACTTGGGGTGCCAGGCCAGCAGCTCCAGGCCCGCGGATCCATCACCTTCACATGCTGATCCCTCAGCGGAGACCCACACAGACCATGAGGGAGGGGAGGGGGCTGGAGGGAGAAGGGAGATCTTCCAGCGAGGCTATTAGGTGACACTAATTATTAGTCATGGTCTAAGCCAGTAGCCCAGCCTCTGGTCAATTCATTTCTGAGCACTTTAATCCTGCGTCGGGTACAGAATGAGCTTGTGAATGTCCCGTCTTGCAGACTTACTGCGACACTGCCGAGTGTGGAGGAGAGGAGCCCTGGACCTCCCCCTCCATTTCAAGGATGCTGAGAAACAAGGAGGGGGAGCTGCCCACTCCCTGCACTCCTCAGGGGCAAGTGAGCAGGAGCCCCAGGCGAGGACCTCCTTGTCCCACTCTCTCCCCCGGGGGCCAAAGGCTCCATGGAGCCCCACTTTCTCCCAGAGAAAGAGCGGTGGGTCCAAGTGATACCTAGCCCTTTAGCCTGGGCTCTCAGCCCAGGGCGTTTCTCGCTCAGAGAAGAGACTCGAGTTGACTCCGGGCTGGCAGACACTATCCTTGTCCAGACTAGCCAACGCCAACTGGGTCGTTACTGCCTGTCCACCCAGGTCAGCATCGTGTACACCAGGACAGAACAGAGCACTGCCCTGTCCTACACCGTCCAGCTGGGCCCTGATGAGTGGCAGCTTTCACTGGTGGATCTCCAGGTCTTTCTTCCATGGCCCCTCAGTCTGTCTCCCCGACTGAACCTGGCTCAGCATCCTCACAACACTGGCTGTTGGGCCATGGGAGCACTCAGGGTGCAGTGTGCTGGCGGGGGGAGGGGGGAGATTAGAGCCGGGTCTCCTGCCTGGGGAGGTGACGACTCTGGCAGTGAGCCACCACTGACCCCTGGTCAGCTGGGAGGGGAAGCAGGGAGGCCCGGGAAGAGAACTATCCATCCTGGCTATGGTTCCTGCTCTGTCCGGGCTGACACAATATATGCCCGGGGATTTTGAATGTAATGACTTTGGGATGGAATTGTGACCACAAAACTGCTCCCTCCCGACCCCCTGCAGAGCTTGCATGGTCTGAACGGGCTCCAGTGATGTCTTGGTCCCAAGCATCCATTTCAGGCACTTAGTGTTTGGAGAAGGAGAAGGAGAAGGAAGAGGAGGGGGAGGAGGAGGAGGGGAAGGAGGGGGAGGAGCAGTGGAGGATGGGGAGCAGGAGAAAGCTGCAGGGTGGACAGAGGCCAGCACCCTGTGACTTGCACCATGGCTTTCATCTCGGGTAAACCCTTCTTGTGGGGGACAGGGGCAGCTGCAATCGGAGAAAGAACCCGGAACGCGTTTCATTTCATCCTTGGTAGCAGGTAATTACCAGCAGCAAATGAAACCTGGATGGATACTTAGCGCGTGGCGTTCCGGGGTCTGAGCCCTTGCTGTTCAGTTTGTGACGCTCCACGGAAGTGAGAAACCTGACGTCGTTTCCTAGGCAGAAAAGAGCCGTGCTCCTCTAGTGTGTGAGTCCGGGTGGACTAGAGAAACAAATCCAGATACACTCGGAGGTGTGGAAGAGAGAGCTCCATATCAAAGAGCAATTGTATAATGAGGAAACATCCCAGATCAAGCCCGTGAGGCTGATATCTGCCCATAGGTCCAATACCAATCTATAAATTCCTCTGCAGACGCATGCAACACGCCAAATGCAGCAAGATCACAGGCCAGTGGGTGGAGAGTCTTGTGGATCCAGTGGTGATAGAGGCATCTCAGCACTGACGTGGGTCTCCACATGGCTTCTCCAGCTCCAGAGCTCTAGCATGGCTCCATGTGTCTTGTCAGCAAGAAGCAGCAGCAGAGAGTGTCTTTCCCCTCCAGGGAGGAAGACAGGAGTTCCCAGAATCCTCAGGAGAAGGCCATGCCCACACAGAGGCACCATTGGCTATGGTCTAATTGACAGGCTCCACAAGTTGACAGGAGATTATGTAACTGCCACACCTAGATATACCGACCACTGAAATGACATACCAACCTGCTTAAAAACAAACTTTTTTTTTAACTTAAAATATTCTTTGGCTGAAGACTTTGGGACATTTGTAAAAGCAGGTTAAAGCCAACAATCTGATTTTTTTTTTCCTGTAACTGTGGATGTTTTTAACATCTGAAGTCACATTGTTGCCAACTACTGGTATTTGATACAAAGTTGCCTGGGGAGCTGTCACTAAGCCAGACTTGTCCTGAAGAGGATGCTATGCCCCAAGGAGGCAGGATTTCCCAAATCTTATTGTGGTCAGGGCCCAACCAGTGGGTTCAGACCCACAGAGCCCCCGTGCACAAAAGAGCAAAATGCTGCCTGTCCTGCATCAGCCTCACAATTGCTCCAAAATAATTACTTAAAAAAAAAAGAGTCCATAACGGGTTTTACTTTAAAAATCTAAATATACTGTAAGCAATTACACTTAAGAGGCTAAAACTGGAATAAAATAAATAATAGATTAAATACCTGGACCACTGAGCATCCTTTCATATTAAAAATGTGAGGCATGTGGACTAAAGGAAAGATTTCTCTTAATAAAAACTCCCTGTTAAGGAAGAGAGAGGTGGGGAGGGGGGGGGGATGAGAAAGGCAGGGAAGAAAGGAGGAAGCAGGGAGGGAGACACAGAGACAGAGACAGGGAGGTCCTAGACTGGGGGGGGCAGGGTGCAGCAGGTGCAAACCTCCTCTAACTTTATCAGGAGGGACAGAGACCTTATCAGCACTCCACAGCCCCGGGCTGAGTCCAAGCTCGCTCCTGGTGCTCTCAAGGTCCTCTCTGTCCTGAGATGGCTGTTACGTCCAGCAGAATGACAAAACTAACCAATCCCTCTGGTAGGGCCCCTATACCTTATTTGCATGGTTCCACTCCCACAAGAGGGACACATACCTTATTTGCATTATTAACCAGCTGTCTGGGGGAAGCTGGGTTCTCTAAAGGAGCAGAGCCAGGGGCTCTGATTTGTATCCAAAAAGGCCTCCCAACATTGTGCAAGTGGGTAAGTCCCGTCTGGCTCAAGACCAGGGTAAGCTGTCAGCTGGAGGCTTCTCCACACTCCTGGAGCTACAGGGGCTAACGGGCAGGGAGCAGGGAGATGGAGCAGGAAGACCACAGGCTGGTGGATGCTGAGCTGAATGAATCTGAGGTCAGCAGTCCACTGGGATCAGCAGGCAGCATGGCAGGAGGTGGACAAACCAGGTGCAGGGTGCAGACCCAGCAGTAGGCGCGAGCTCCTTCCACACTGTCAATCTGTACGTCTGAATGAACCCCCCTCGGGGGTACCAAGGCTGTGACCAGAGGAAGGAGGGGGTACCTTCTCTGCTCTCCCCACAACAGCCTGGCGGCTTCACAGAAGCTCCATTGTGGAGCTGACACACTGGTAGGTCCTATCATGGACGAGTCCTGGCCCACCAAGTTGGCGCAGAACCTAACTATCACACTGTCCGATCTCTGTGGTCACAGCGCCTTATCTGCATGGTCCCTCCCAGGCAGTCGGAGGGAGTTACAGGGCTGTAAAGGCCACGGGAGAGCAGCTCACTAAATGCAAATCCTCCCACGGCCCTCATGTCCACGCTGACTGGCAGCGGCCCCACAGGACAGGCGGAGTGGCTCCTGTGAGTTTCCAGGACTTTCTAGGAGTCCTGGTGGTGTGACGGTCACATGTTGGACTGCGATCCTCATGGTTGGCAGTTTGAAACCACCAGCAGCTCTGAGAGAGAACGGCGGGCTCTCTACTCCCATAAACAAACAGTCTCATTAAAGCCCAGCTAATGACAAAGGAAGAAAGACCACGTTCGAGAGCATTTCCAAGATGTTTACTCTTCATGGGAGTAGAGAGCCTTGCCTGTCTTTCCCTCGTGGAGCTGGCTGGTGCTTTTGAACCGTTGGCCTTGTGGAAAGCAGCCCAATGCGTAACCAGGGACCTTTGAAATGCAATTCGTGTACCCAAAATCCATGTTCACCCAGAGTCTGCGAAGGTGACCTGACTTGGAAATTGACTTTTCAAGGACACCCTTGAGATAAGGGCACTCATGCTGAAGTCAGGGGGGGGGGGGGACTCAATGCAGGATGACCAGCATCCCTATAAGAAGAGGGGGAATGGGACACAGAGGCAGTCCCCTGGAGAGAAAGCTTGTGAGGATGGGGGCAGTGAGGGGGCGGAGGGGTGCACCACAAGCCAGGGGTTGCTGGCCCCCACCAGAACCTGGGAGAGGGAAGCAGCCCTGCCCACAGGGTGACTGACTGCAGACTCCTGGACCCCAGAGCAAAAACAAACTTCTATGACGTTTCTGAAGCCCCCTCCCACCGCCACCACGTCCCGTCCCCCCCCCCCCATCCCCATCCACCCAGAGAGTGAGCTAGGAGCCCTACGAAGTCCCAGGGCTGCACTTGGGTATGGTTCTTCCCCAGGCAAGCCTTCAGGAGAGACCACAGCCCATGAAGGATGCAGATTCCTGCCTCCAGAGACTGAGAGCTTGCTGCAGATTGAAGCTCCTCCTCCTCTGTGAGCCAGCTGCTTCAGGGACTCCGTGAGAGTTGCCCATGGAGCAGACAGAGGCCAAGGAGAGCACGGGTGCTGGCAGGCCCTGCTGGGCAGAGGCTGATCACAGGGCGCTATCCTGAGCCATTCCTGATCCTGTCACTTCCCTAATAAACCCACAAAGGTGAGTGTTCTGGGTGGCACTTGAGACAAAGTATCCTACCCAGCCAAGAAGGAGAGCCTGTGGCTGGAGAGATGGCCAGCTGCTGCCAGGCCTAGTGAAAAGGATGGAGGGTTGGGGGCGGGGTGGGGGGTAACATGTGCCTCCTGCCTCCCAGGGGTCAACCTCAGGCTCCGGCAGGTAGGTGGAGTCAGACACCATCTGAACGCCATTGGCTCGCCCTCCACAGGGGTGGGTGGGCACTGGGGTGACTTTGTGGGCACGGGTCCCCCCACTAGCTCCCTCTGGGCAGGTTGTGGACCTGAGGATGCCATCAGCACTGCAGTGGCTCTGCTTCCACAAAGGGCAGCGTCCGTGGCTTCATGACATGGGGCAGGACTTCCAGATGGGGGGCAGACTAGGAAGAGAGGCCTGGCACTCAGCTTCCCAACTCGACCAATGAAACCCTGCCATCGGGTAGATGCCAACTCTGCAGGATGGGCAGAAGTGCTGCTGTAGGTTTCTGAGACTGCAACTTTTTAATGATTTGTTATGGTGGGCATAATAACTACCTTGGGGCACCCCCCGCCAAAAAAAAAAAAACAGAATTATTTTTTCAAAGCCATGGCTTAAAAATTTTTTTTTTTAAAAAAAACAACCTTATTACCTTCAAAGCACTCTCCGTTACACTTAGTAGATTTGTCAAACCTGTGATTCTGTTTTTGAAGACATTTTTCAAACCCATCTGTTTGGATGGCCGACAGCACCTTCCTCATTTCTTCTTCGCCTCATCTATGTCATCAAATCGCTGTCCTTTCATGTCCCTCTGCATTCGCAGAAACAAAAGGAAGTCCCACAGAGCAAGGTCAGGGGAGTCAGGTGCGTGGGGCAAGAGAGGCATGCTGGTGTTTGCCCAAAACTGGTGCATTGAGATGGCTGTGTGAGCAGGTGCATTGCAGCGGTGGCCAAACCAGTCCCCCGTCTGCCACAAACCAGGCCTTTCTTGTTGCACACTGTCACACAATCTTTTCAGAACCTCTGAATGGAAAACTTGATGAACTGTCTGACCTGGTGGAATGACAAACTCCAAATGCACTGAGTCGACGTTTCTGTCTCTTTGGGAAGTTCATGGACATCCAGGATGAGGTTAGTCATCAATCGACATTTCATCTTTTTGAAACAAGAAAAACACTCATACACATTGAGTTTTTCCCATAGTGCTGGCCTCGTAAGCTGTATTCAACATCACAACAGTCTCCGCGGCATTTTTCTCGAGCAGGAAACAAAATGTAACAGCCACATACTGTTCTCTTAAATCAGCCACCACCACCCCACCATCACCCCCCAAAAAAGAGGTTTGGGTGAAACTGCTTTTACCAAAAAATTCACTGTGGCCAGAGAGAACCTTCTCAGGCGACGGCACTGGGTGCACTAGCCCAGAGCGAGCTGCTGGATGCTCGCCCAGCAGGAAGAGGCATACTCTGAAAGCTCTGCACAGTGGAGCTGTCCCCCAGTTTTTTGTGGGGTCCCTGAGAGATAGAAAAGGAGGTTCTTTTTAACCACCCCTCCTCCCACCAACACACTTGGTGCAGCGGGGGTCAGTATGGGCTCCCTGTGCTCCCCGTGCCGGTATTAAAGGATCCCTGAGGCCTGGCCCGTGGGTGGAGTGCCCCCTCTCATTTCCTAGGGCTGCCGCACAGGGACCCACAAGCTGAAGGGCTTGTAAGAAACTTGTCTCACGCAGTGGAGGTAAGACATTCCAAACTGGGGTGACCGCTGTGCAGGTCACTGTGAGGATGGAGAGAGCGGGCGTCTGCTCCCTGGTCTCCCCCAGCCCCTGCGACGGCACCCTTGGTCTCCCTTTCCTTGTGCGTCTCCTTCTTCGCCTCCCCTCTTGGCCGTGCACATTGGAGGAAGGCCACTGTGCTCCCGCGTGGCTCTGTGTTCACTGGTGGCATCTGCAGACACGTCATGGTAGGCTGGGTGCTCCCACAAACCCGAGGCTCGCCAACTCTCCCTCTGGCATCCGTTCGGGTTTCTCTTCTGGCATGGGAGATTTCGATCCTGTTGAGACCTTAGCTCTGGATGGGGGTGGGGGTGGGGTCAGACACACCTGTCTTTCTCCTGGGTGCGTGGAAGCAGAGTCTGAATCCATTCCCCTCTTATAGGAATCCCTTGGTCCCCCCTGGCAGCATGGGCGAGGAGGGGCAGCCTCAGGACCCACCATGAGAGTAGCCATACCAGGAGAGGGTAGGGAAGGTACAGGGAGAAAGGGGGACCCAATCCCAATGAGGAAGGAGCTCCCCAGGGTTCTGCCTACAAGCTTCACTTGTAGTGAAGTGGCTCACAGGAGCCCGGGGGCAGGGGGGGGGGGTTGGGGTTACTTGTTGGGCTGCTAACCACAAGGTCAGCAGTTCAAAACCACCAGCTGCTCCACAGGAGCAAGAAGGGGCATTCTATTTCCGTACCCATAGGGGTAGTTCCACCCTGTCCTAGAGGGTCAGGGGATGGCGGTGAGTTTGGTTTGGGGAGAATGCGCACTGAGAATGCAGCTGAGAGGTCGGAGTTCAGGTCCACCCCAAGCGAGGTGCCGCAGAAGATAGGCCTGCAGGTCAACTGTCCCCAAGCCCCATGGACACCTGGGGTCACACCGTGAGTCAGAGGTGAGTGGGTTTATCCTTCAGGATCCTGGGGGTGGGGGGCGGGGGGGCTGATGTTGCAGTGAGGACTATGAGGTAGGGAGAAGCTCCCAGAAAGTTCCAGGCATGCAGGGCTGTCCTGATCGGAGATGCAAGAAGATGCTTCTGGGTCCGGGTCAGGGACACCCCGAAGTGGCTGGAGCGAGGGGGAGGGGCGCCGTTCCTGCGGCAGCCCCTCCCTGGGCTCATTAGTGGCCACCCTCAGCCTGAGGGGCCATCTCCCCAGGAATAGCAGCAGATCCCCAGGGACCCTGGCAGGCGGCCAGGCCTGTCTGACACATGTCAGGTCAAATCACGGAAGTGGGTGTCCACTGGGCAATGCCCTTGGCAGTATGGCCAAGGCAGGTGGCCTCAAGGCATGACTTTGGCTCTCCCAGGCCTGGCATCAGGGTCGGCCAGAAAAGACTGGCCTTCCAGGCAGTGGAGTCTAAGAGAAGGTCTCTTTTTCACAGAGACCCTGCCCCAGGGGAACCCAGACACCATGTGCAGTGGCTCTCGTGTGCCCTGCAAGGGGGTGGGGAACCCTTGAGAGGCAGCCAGACTCCTTGAAGTCTGTCCCTCCCCCTCCCCACGCACTCCCTGACAGCTCCCAGAGGGCCCTCAGCAGCCCCCTGAGCCTGTACCCAGGAGATTAATCTGTCATCACTCAGGGGCAAAAGGCGGGCGTCCCATCTCCCCCCACCCCCAGGTCCTCCCCACTGTCTTCCTCAGCCAACTCCAGGGACAGCGGGGACTGCTGGGTCCCATCGTCAGAGAAGAAGCCCCCCTCCTCACAGAAGTGAGGGGCTGCTAAGACACTCTGTGTACAGGGGCGCAGAAGTATGAATGGGGGAGGTCCAGCCACACTGGGGAGCAACGTGGTGGAGATGAAGACCAGGCCCGAGAGGGAAGGGGTCAGCTGCACACTCAGATGTATCCCCTTGGCACAGGGGCCCTCCACAGCCCAGCCCAGCATGCTGGGGGGCGCGGCCCGCACCCTTCCATGCACAGAGTCAAAACTTCCCCTGACTGCTCTCCATTCCTCTGTCCCGTCCGCCGCTCCTGGGGAAGGTGAGCCTGTCTGCTCCTGCAAAGGTTTCGCCTCCGAAGCGCACGGGGCACGTGTGCTCTGTCCTGTAGGGTCGCCGTAGGTTGGCGTGGGCCCAACCCCTGTGAGTGAGCAGACATTGAGTCCGGTGCATTTGAACTGCGCTGGAGATGAAGACCGAAAAGGACCGTGGACAGCCAAACGGACCAACACACCGGTCTGGGAAGCAGTTTGGCCAGAGTGCTCCTTAGAGGCCAGGATGGCGAGACCGTCTCACGGAGAAGGACGTCGTGCTGGGTCCAGTGGAGGGACAGGGGAATGAGGCAGGCCCTGGCGAGATGGACAGGCACAGTGGCTGCAACACGGGGCTCGGGCACAGGGACAGTGGAGAGGACGGAGCAGGACCTTCTGTTGTGCACGGGGCGTTTCCTTCTGTTGTGCACGGGGTCACAGGGTCACAGGGTCACTATGGGTCAGAGCCCTCTTGACAGCACCTGAAGATGACAACAGCGGGGACTGGGGCTGTCCTGTCGGGCCGGCATGAGTCCGGATCCACTCAATGATGGTGAGTTCTTCCATGGTTTTTAGAAGGTCTGGGTGGTGCAAACAGCTTGACCATGAACACAAAGGTCGGTGGTTCAAACCCACCAGCGGCAGCCCAGAGGAAGTTCCGTGGTTAACCCATAGTTCCTCTTCACTGTTCGGCCCATTGTGTATCTCGAGGGCCTGATGGTGGAGCGGGGCACACAGTGGGCTGCTAACCGCCAATCACAGTTCAAAACCACCAGCCGCTCCACAAGGAAGGATGAGACGGTTTGTCCCCTCCTGTCCTCTGTCCTGCAGGGCTGCCCTGAGTCAGAACTGTCTCAGCTCAGCGAGCTGGGAGCTTGACTTCCCCACCCGAAGGACATCGGGTAATAGTCTGCTGTGACACTGCCGCCCGCCCCCAGCCCCCGAGTTTGTGGATGCAGATTACCAGGTCTTTCTTCCGGGTCTTAGTCTCGAAGCTCCCTGGACCTGTCCAGCAGGAGTGAGCCAGCTGAGGGCATGTTGTTATGTGGTTGTTCAGGGCCGTTGGGTTGGTCCCAGGTCACTGACCCTGCGACCAAAAGAACCGACACTGCCCAGTCCTGCACCCGCTTTTCCCTCCTTCCTGCACGGAAGCCCGTTGCTGCGGCCCACGTGCCACCCATCACGTCAGGGATAGGAAGTGGAAACGCAGGAAATCCGGGGCAGGCGATCCCTTCAGGACCAGTGGTGTGAGTGGCGATACTGGGAGGGTGGAGGGAGGGTGGGTTGGAAAGGGGGAACCGATGACAAGGATCTACATGTGACCTCCTCCCTGGGGGACGGACAACAGAAAAGGGGGTGAAGGGAGATGTTGGATAGGGCAAGATATGAGAAAATAATAATTTATAAATTATCAAGGGCTCATGAGGGAGGGGGTAGCGGAGAGGGAGGGGAAAATATGAGGACCTGATGCCAGGGGCTTAAGTGGAGAGCAAATGTTTGGAGAATGATGCGGGCAATGAATGTACAAATGTGCTTTACACAATTGATGTATGTATAGATTGTGATATGAGTTATATGAGCCCCTAATAAAACGATTAAAAAATAATCTTCTTCGCGACTCAACTGGGGTGCAGCATAGCACCCACGAGATACACATCATTCCTTTAGCTCCTGAATGGTTCCTCCCCCCACTACCATGACCCAGTTCCACCTTACAAATCCTGCTAGACCAGAGTACACACATTGGTACAGATAAGAGCTACTGAGACATGGAATTCAGGACAGACAACCCCCTCAGGAACAGTAGTGGGAGTAGTGACATCATGAGGGTAGGGGGATGGGACTGGTGAATGGGGTACAGGGGGAGAAACGGGGAACCCATCACAAGGTTGGATATATAGCCCACCCCCCAGGGGGACGAATAATAGAAATGTGGATGAGGGGAGACAATGGGCAGTGTAAGACACAGAATAGCAACAACATAGAATTGATCAAGGATTCATGAGGATGGGAAGGTGTGGGATGGAAGGGGGGAAAGAGGAGCTGAGACCAAGGGCTCAAGTAGAAAGAAAATGTTTTGGAAATGTTGATGGCAATGTATGTACAACTGTGCTTAATACAACTGAATGATGGATTGTTATAAGGTCTGTAAGAGCCCCCCAATAAAATGATAAATAATAATAATCTTCCTCTTTTGGGGGGGGGCTGTCTCTGCTTAACCAAGCATGATTGCTTTCTCCAGGGACTGGCCCCTCCTGATATCATCATGCCCAAGGTGTGTGAGAAGAAGCCCCTTTCTCACGTCTAAGGAGCATTCTGGCTGTACTTCTTCCAAGGATGATCGGTTCATTCTCCGGGCTGTCTGGGCCATACTCAATATTCTCACCAAACACTGTGAGTCAGAGGCGTAAGTCCTTCCTCCTCATGCATTGCCCAGCTTCTGCACACATGTGCAGCCATAGAAAAAACACCACCGCGTGGACCGGGCGACCCTGGTCCCCAAAGAGACATCTTCGCTCTTTAAAATTCAGAAGAGGTCTTGGCTCAGTGCAACATGCGGTCTGAGTTTGTGACTGCTGCTTCCAGGCCTCCAGTCGTGGATCCACGTGAAATGAACTGCCGAGAGCCTCCGTGGCTTCTCCGTTGACCTTGATGTTCACGGATCCCCTTGCGAGGTTTCAGCTTTCTCTGTGTCGAGGTGCAATCCATACACTGTTCTGAGACCCCAGCAACATACACGCCACCCACTGTCCCGAGACAAACTAAAAAATATGTGTATGGGGCACGTGGGAGAGGGGAGGAAGTCTATGTGATGATTTTTTTAAGTTTTTAATCCATGTTTATGTTTAAAAACACCTCTGTAGATGTTTCCCTTCTATTATTTATTAGAATAGTTTTATTTTTTAATTGTTTTAAATACTACTTCTAATATTTATTATGTGCTTGTTTCTGTCCTATATTGATCCATTTTGCCAAGAGTTTGTGTGCTGGTGGTGCGAGATCCCAGTGGTCAGCGGTTTGGAACCAGCAGCGGCTCTGAGGGAGAAAGACTGGGCTTTCTACTCCAGGAAACCCAGTCCCGGGAACAGCCCACAGGGGCGCCAAGTCAGTGCAGACGCAAGGGCGGTGAGTCCTCTACTTTATCAATATTGGCAAAGAACTAGCATCGACTCTGTTCTTCTCCCTCTGTTTGAACCTTTCCTATTTTGCTGCAGTGGCTTGGGCGTTGGGCTACAGACCACAAGTTCAGCAGTTCAAGCCCACCAGCCACTCCTCAGGAGGAGATGAGGCTGTTGGATCCATAAAGAGCTACCGTCTGGGAAAGTCTAAGGAGGACGCAGTGGTGGCTCTGGCCACCGTGGCTGAGCTCGAGTCAGGCCCGCCCTGGGGAGCAATGCCTGTTACCACCTTGTGCCTCCTCCTCTCTCACCCCAGCCCGCCCCCCACCTGCTTCCACTCAGATCTGGGGCCGATACAGGTGCCACGTCTGGCTCCCACGGCCCTCTGTGCCCACTCAGTCTCCGTGCCCAGCTTTTATCTGAAGCCCCTGCAGACCACAGAGTCCAACAGGAGAAGGGCCTGACTTCTGAGTCTCAGAGGTGAGCGGAGGGAATGGGCGGGGAGGAACTCTGAAACTCTTAAATGACCCAACAGGCCACGTGGCCAGAGCTCAAACAAAACAAAGTCATTGCCATTGTGGGGGAGAGGTGCTGACACAGAGCAACCCTGGTGGACACAGCAGAACTGCCTCTGTGCCTTTCTGAGACCCTAACTCTTCACGGGAGTAGAAAGCCCTGTTTTTTTTCCAGTGGGGCGGCTGGTAGTTTTGAACTGCTGACCTTGTGGTTGGCGGCCCCACCCACATGTAACCACCACACCACCACGGCTAGAGCTCTCGCTCACCGCCATCGAGTTGATGCTGACTCACAGCAAGACTGTGGGTTTCTGAGACTGCAACTGTTCCCAGGAGTAGAAAGTTCATTCTTTCTCCCATGGAGCGGCCAGTGGATTTGAACTGTCAACCTTGCGGTTAGCAGCCCAAGGCACAACCCTTTGTCATCAGGACTACAGCTCAAGGAGCAGAAGTGACCGGAGCAGAGTGCAGGGAGCTGGAGGTGGGCCTGCGAGCTGGGTTTCATCCGGGACAGGATTTGCTGAGCAAGCCTCCTGGTAGCCCCCCGCGGTGCCCAGAAACAGCAGGAAGGGGGTCTCTGCCCACTAGGGCATGAGCAGCAACGGACTGGGGGCGGGGTGGGGGGTGACAGACAGCAGTCCTTGCAGCACTGAAGTTATTAAAGCTGCATATTTCTTTCAGAGAGAGAGACTACAAAGAAGAGTTATAAGAAGCCCCCTAAATTACACGTGTGGGTTACAGTAATTGCTAAATTACACAGCTCCAGCTTTATTAGAAACACCCCCACCCCCCTTCGCTTCCATAGTTTTCCTGCACTGTGGAGCTGACAAGAGCCAGAAAGCTCAAAAGCTCAGTGGGAAGTCTGGCAGGGAAGGAGTGGAGCTGATGGGAGGGGGGGGGGGCTGGTGAGGAGGCTGGGAGCGAGTGCTCTGGGCCAGGCTTCTTGAGGGTTGTTTTCTAGTGCTGAATCCGTTACTCCCCCCCACCGGGACTGGCACGGTGATGGGGATAGGGCAGCATGCGCTGGAGTTTGGAGGTGAGCTGTGAAGCAGGCATTGTGTTTGTTTGGTTCAGAATACTGTATATATTCAAGGATAAGCCGAAGCACCTAGTTTTACCACGAAAACTGCATTAAAAATGTGCTGAAAAACTCGACTTATACACGAGTATATACGGTACATGGATGTGCAGTGACTTTTCCAGGGACTTCCAAGTGACCGGCCTGGGTGAGGAGGTCCTCCCTCGGGATCAGCCCTTGCTTCCTTCTCCATCTCAGCTGCCACATCTAAAGCTTCAAGGATGGGCATTGGGCCCCTCGCCTGGGGCACACCGAGGTCTACCGGCAGGACAGCTCACAAAGACAGCCACATCACTGGGTCAGTGGCGAGGCTATTGGGGTCCTCAAAGCCCGTGGGCAGCCCTCCGGGTGCAACCACCGACCTCTCCCCATCTGGAGGAAGGAAGGGGTGACCAAAAGTGGAGACCCACGGTAACTTTGAGTCCAACGGACAAACGGACCACGCACACATCGGAGGCCAGAAGCACCGGGTTGGCCCTCGCTGCCAGCTGCCCCTGAACAGGCCCGCTGTGGAAAGCGCTGGCTGCAACAGGAGCAACACGGGGATTAGAACGTGGGAGCCATCAGAGAGGTCAGGCTGAGTGGTCAGCTAGACAGGCAGGACCCCAACACGATGGCCCTCAGTCACCCTTCAGGTTGGGAATGGAGTCCCCCACCTCTTCAGATCAGGTAGGCAGCACTGAGGCCCTGGCCATGTTCAGAGGGTGCGGAAAGAAGGGGGCAGAAACGGGAAACTCAGGGGCGAGGGGCCGGCGTGGAGGCGTGGACGAGGGAAACAGGATGTGGGGAGCTGTGGACTGTGACACTGACGAGCTGCCCGGGGACCTTCACCTAATCCAGAGTGCAAAGGCAAATTGCTTCACACGGAAAATGAGTAAAGATCCGAGCTTCAGGGGTAGAAGTTCCCAGCCCACCCTGCACCCAGACGATCCCCTGGCCTGCCTCCCGCACACCGTGTCCTCATCCTTGATGTCCTGGGTCACACTCTCACATACGGGCATGCACCTCCCACCTCTCACATGTACACCCGCACGGAGCTATGGGTCACCCCTCTCCTTCCCTCAGCACCTCTGATGGGAGACTTCTGAACATGGGGATAAACTGATGGAATGTCCTCAAAGCCCAGACTCAATCAGCTGCATATTAAACAGATTCAGGCCCTCCCACCAATGGCCTGGCAGGAAACCTGGTCTTCCAGGGAGACGTGCGTTTACCACACACAGGACTGGTTTTTGCATACAAACACATGTAGGATACGGAAAACGTGACTGAGCATCAGGCAGAAGACAGCCACTAGAAGCAGATTCCCTGAGAGCCAGGATTAGGGGATTATTTAGATAAGGACTTTAACCACAGAAGACATTTTAAACCTCTAGAGCAGTGGTTCTCAACCTTCCTGATGCCATGACCCTTTAATACAGCTCCTCAGGCTGTGGCGACCCCTGTATGCCAGCAGATCTGCATATGGGCAGATCCTCCTGGAGACGGATAGAGGAGCGGGGTCTTGGTTCCTAAGACCCCAAAAGTGACCGGGTGGAGGATTTCTGTAGGTCACTGGAAAACCTAAAACACAAACCAAATGCCAACTCTTGAACTGAAAACTACAATGTTTTCAGCAATGAAGAATTTGTTCGGTGGGTGTGTTCGGCAGGGTTCCCTAGAAGAAGGTGAAATTTCTATCAAGGAAGTGGCTCACACAGCTGGGGAGGTGGGAAAGGTCCGTGTGGTTCAAGTTTGTGGGTCCGATGCTAAGCTGGAAGATTTTCCTGACTTGAGTAGCGGCCAGGGCTGACCAACCAGGAAGCAGGAAGCCCACAGGCTGGTGGAGGTGAAGCCAAATGAAGCCGCGGTCAGCAGACAGTATGGCAGGCCACTGATATCCCCCAAGAGCCCACAGGCAATACAGAAGGTCATTGCCAAGTATAGAGACCTGTGGTCAGGAGGATCCAGACCCGGCAAAAAGCGGGACGTCTTCCCACAGAATCTGTTTAAATAGGAATAGGCTTTCCGGAGGCAACTCCCTGTCAATTTCATCAAGGTCATGACTCTGTCCTATCTTCCCTCAACTGCTTGGCCGCTCACAGAAGATCTTATCATAAAGTTGCTTACATTACGCTAGATCGCATCATAGGAGAATCCTGGCCTAGCCAAATGGACACAAATGTAACTCTCACAGCCACCTTGCATAACTCGGCAACCTGTACACATCTCTTTCAACCACATTTAATCTCCAAGGACAATAATAGTAACATCACGCTTTAGCCTAACATGGTAACAACTTACACAACTGAAAACACACCAACCTCATTTGCATCTGACATTTTTATAAAGAAACGAGACAAAAATATTTGGTGCAGACAGAGAGGGAAAAAGAGAAGCTGATAGCAAGGACTCAAGTAGAAAGAAAATGTTTTGGAAATGTTGATGGCAACAGATGTACAAAGGTGCTTCATACCTAAGATAGTGAAGGTTTATTGTGCCAACCTGGCCGATAAACACATGTGGGATTAATGGAAGGGTGGAGAGATAAGTGGCTCAGTGAGCCTCGCCTTTCTAGTTCTCAGGTCTCTTGCTTTCTGATGGTCGGACCAGGGTGCAACTGCCTTAACCAGTTCCCTGCTTCAGCTGACAAGGCTCACTTCCTGCAAGACATCCCTGAGAAGCCACATGGACCTACCCTGATGCAGTCCTAGGTGCTGGAGCAGCCGTGTGGAGAATCCTGCCAGCGCTGAGATGCTTACACGCTCACTGATTTGGCTTTCTCCTGCAGTCAGCATCATTGCATGTGTTTTGTGAGATGGAGGAGGACTTTGGAGATCGGGTGTCAGACATATGGGCTAATGTTGGACTTGTGGGCTTGGACAGCACTGGGTTGGGATGCTTTCTTAATGTACACTTGCCCTTCATATAAAATTCTCTCTTATACATATGAGTTTCTGTGGATTTGTTTCCCTAGTTTACCCAGACTAACACAATACCATTAAATGATGGGTTGTTATAAGATTTTAAGAGCCTCCCAATTATATATATATTTGGTGCATACGAAGAGGAAATACTTGTTAAAATTACAGTCCTCATTTCAGCAACTAATCAAATGGCTGTAGTTGGTATTTAGAACTAACTTCTTCCACCACCCATTCCATACATATCCCCATTCCCACAGCAAGTGTCTCAGCCTGGTGGGGTAACGCATGGACTGGACCTCCATGAGTCGTCCAGTCAGGGTTAGGGTGCTGTGGTTTTACCATTGCCTTTAATCCCGGGGCTTGCTAGTCCTGAGAGCAACCCAGGGAGCTTCTGGGACCCAGGCATATTCTTCTTCGCCTCCATTAGTAACACTAACCCAAATTTCCACCTTGATCATTAGGATCAATCGCACCTCTCAATACAGTAACGCTCTTCCTTGCCTGTTGACCCAGAGGCATGGGAAGCCCCAACTGGCATTCTTAATAAGGGAATCAGTGCCGTGTCCCAAGGTAGTAAGTAATATTCCTCCCTTTGAAACTAAGATCTCCAGACCTGACGAGCATAAGGTCCCGGTGACAGGAAGCTGAAATGTCGACAGTGAGATCAAATTTACAATATGTGTTTGCAAGGTTAGATGGAAACTTGATGAGGTCATGAGATGGGGTTTGTTAATGAGAGAAGGTGCAAAGACTGTAATTAGTCTCACTAAATTGTGAATGTAGAAACTATTGCTTTCCTATGTGTGCTCTTTACCAAGTAAAATTAGGAAAATCTTTCCTTTTAAAAACACCCGTTGTGAGTATGTCTGTAGGAGTAATAGTGACAGAATTCCCCACTTGCACCTCCTGGTTCCTGGACCCGAGAATCCTGGCAATTGGAGAAACAGCACCGTTACTGGCGTTGGAGAAGAGCGGCTACAACGCTTTCCTTCTGGAGAACATTGCCCCAATCCCAGCGGGCAGCAGAATTGTATCTTTAGAAGGCCATTCCATCGTTCCATCAGGCCGCCTGTCTCCGGACGACGGACATGTGGTAGGCTAAGTGCATTCCATGAGCCCGGGCTCACCGCTGCACTTGGTTTGCTGTGCAGCGAGTCCCTTGGAGGATACCTGGAGGGTGGACCAGCCACTTTGCAAGTGCAGTCATGGTCGTTTTAGCGGAAGCGGCGCATGCAGACAAGGTGAGTCGTGTGCAGAGGAAGCGTTTATCCCAGTAGGTGTCTGTTTGTCCCCGGGGACTGCTCCTTTGCAGCCCATCACCTCTGCACCACAGAAGAAGAGCTGCAAGCACCAGCTCCTCTGAGAAGTCAAGACGAGCCCTGGGCTCTGATTCCGATTAAGGAGCATGCTATCCGATGGGCTGGCCTTCGGTGAGGTACGTGGCAACCCGGCACGGCACGTTTGTCACTGCTGAAAGGACGCTGCCGGGACCACTTGCAGCTCCGACGCGGAGTAAGCATGGATGGCAGTCTGCCACGGCGTTGAGATGCATTCTTCACAATCGCGAGTGTTAGAATCGAAAGTTAAAGAGCTACAGAAAGCAGCTCTGACATGTTGGTAACAGGTCATTATAGAGAGAACGAGAAAGCTTCCAATTTCTGAATTGTAGTTTAAGTATATAATGTTGATATGATTAATAAGAAATTCTTTGGAATTGTGATTTTAATTTCTTTTCATGTGTGGATGGAAAAACTGACTACGTTTAACTAGAATTGCTTCCTCTGAGTCATCTCACAAAGGAAAATATGAACGATTGAAGTCTAATATGTGAGGGATGCATTAAAATAACTTTTCCATTTCTCAATCGGTATTTAAAGAGGCTTACCAAGTAGCTGTTGTTGCTCTTTTTGTCACATGACATTGATGAGCTGCAGTGGGGCATCTCTCGTTGCTTCTGGTCCCGTGACGGCCAGAGCTCTGTGTCAGCGACAGCTGTTTTTATGTCTCCATTGTTGCGGTTTTATGAAATCTAGCTATGAATGTTCTAGGTCTATGCAAAGCCTACATTTCTCAAATGCCATATTATTGTAGCACCTTCTCCGTTTTGCATTAAGCTACGGAGTATAATGGAAAGTAATAAATTCTATTCTAGACCGCTTAGGCCAGACAATGGTTTAAGATTTGGAGTCATTGCGTAAGTTTTAAAATACATTTGCAGGTGTGTGTGGGTGGGTGGGTGTATCTAAAACTTATTTGTGAGAAAATTAATTTTTCAAAGGCATTATAATTTTCTATAATTGCTTATTTATATGTACATGAATAGTTTGGAAGAAGATTGATCTATGGTTACAAAATGTTACATAGCCAGAAGTTCCCTGATTCTGGGTTATTGAATTTGTTTGTCTTCTTTACAGGGTGCTATTTGAGTAGTTAACGTTTTAATACTCAATATGTGCTCCATCATCTATACCTATTGGCAAGATTGTTAATGTTTTAGCCTCTGGAAGATAAGCCAAGAGGAATAGACAGGGAATTAACACTGCTGTGATTCAGTTCATGGAAAGCAGCTGACAGTAACTTAACATTTCAGGTTGAACTTGACTTAAAAGCAGCAAACGTGGAAGCAAATGTGTCATGAAAAGGAAGCTTGAGCGTTTCACTTCTAATGTGTGCTTGCCGTTTGCTACTGTTCTCTAACCAATCTTCCTACCGTATTGTCAGAATGTGTTTAAGTTGATGCTTTTTAAAAAGAGCAGCGTTCCAACTATGCACCAGTAAAATTTTTATAGTATATGCTTTGAGCGAATTAAGAAAACAAAATAAAATACTGCCCTTTCCATGAAGGGTGTGGTCCTGTGTAATCCAATGACACTAGTGTGGTAGTCACATGAACTGGTGTCAATTTGAGGATTCAGAGTGAAGGGGTGGAGTCTAGCCTGTCAATCGGATCACAGCCAATGAGGCTTCTGTGTGGGCATGGCCTTCTCCTGAGGATTCTGGGAACCCCTCTTTTCCTCCTTGGAGGTGGGAGACACATTTCTGAGGAGACATTTCTGAGAAACCACATGAGGCAGTCAGAGTTTCAGAGCTAAAGGAATCACATGGAGAGCCCTGCCAGTGCTGAGATGCTTCTACCGCCACTGGATCCACAAGACTTCCCACCCAGTGGCCTGTGATCTTCCTGCATTCGGCATCATTGCATGTGTTTCGTGAGTCTGAAGAGGACTTTATAGATTGGTATCAGACATATGGGCTCATATCGGACTTAAGGGCTTGATCTGGGATATTTTCTTAATGTACGATTACTCTTTATAGAAAGTTCTTTCTTCTCTATGGATTTGTTTCTCTAGTCCACCCAGACTAACACAACCGGGCTGCCGGTTGATCTCCTGGAGGAATGGCCCCTTATCTTGGACTAGGTGTCAGTCTCTGCGGCTGCTGGCAGATGGCGCACTCAGCAGTGGCAGGAGCCAAGCAGCCTTGATGAACGGAAGTCCACGTTGCGAAGCCCACACAAAGCCCCCCCCCCCCGTCCCTGCCACCACGGTCCATTTTCACACACCCAGGGGCTGGGGAAAGAGCACAATGACTGGTTTCCACAGGTGTCATCCTAGCCACTTGCCATTGTCAAGGTCTTCCTCTACGGAGGTAACCCCTGGTGTCCACTCAAACAAGACACATTCACTTTGTTGGGCCGCTTCTCCATGCAGCTTATTTGTACCTTCAGGTCCTGCTCTGGGCCGGTCTCATATGCACGCCCAACCTTGTGACTATGGGTCAGACAGCACCCCGATCATGACGGGCAGCTCAGGCCTTGGTGGTGACGTGGTGATCTATGGTGAGACATTCCGTCTCCACGCAGACCCGGTAACAGGCCCTCTGTTACTTCTCAGGGGTCACTATCTGCAGAGCACAGCAGGGCCTTGCTCCCAAATCCTGGGGCAGCTGCACTGTGATTCACCAATAAGGGCCTGCCCAGGGCTCCACGCTGCATCTCCATCTGTGACTGACACCTCTAGAGCTATTGGGTCAGCTGATCACAGGGTCCCAGGGGCAGCCTGAACCTGCAGCTGAGACTTCTCCTGGCCCGGGGCTCCACTCAAAGCTGACAGCGTCTCCAGTCACTGGATACATGGGCCAGCGTAGCTCATCAAATGAGGCATGTGCTGCCTGCCTCCAAATCCCAGAGACCCATGGCACATGGGGCTGCCTTTTTGAGTTGTGGGAGGGGCCAGAGGCAAGGAAATGGGGAGGTAATAATAGTGAATAAAAAGAGATGTTCTAAAACTGACTGGTGATTGCCTAACTGTACTTATGAGTGAACTATTGGATGCATGATGTAGAAATTGTACACCAATACTTTAAGGCAATCAAGGTCCCAGCAGCCTGGATCCTGGCATAGTGAGGCGTGTCCATATACCCTCTTCCTTTGTGCCCTCTCAGCACTGTCCCCTCTGCCCCCTTGTCTCTTCTCCCTGGACTCCCTTCTCCTGGTTCTGATGTCCCTCCAGTGATCATGCTTCCTTTGCTCCTGGGAGCCCCTAAACAGGTGGGCTCTCCAGGACACGACCCCACAGCACACGCACACCCTCCTGACCCACGTACCACAGGGAAGATGCATACTCTATCAGCCACCCCCTAAAGTCAGGGGTCCCCATCGCATGTCAGGTGAGCCTGAGGCAGACAGACAGGACTGGAGCTCGAATTCAGTCACAAAGGAGCCCGGCCGTGCCTGGTCTGCTCCTCTTGTCACTCCGCCCCCGGGGTTAGAATGGAAAAGAAGCCCCCTACACTGAGCCTTCTGGCTTTGCATTCGAAACATTTATTTCAGGAAATACATTTTCAACACTTTGTTATTTATACAAAAAAAGAGACAAGTTTCTCAGGAGGCACAGAGCAGAAGGCCACAGTGGAGGCGGCGGCGATGAAAGGGACCTTCTCTCCGCAGCCATTGCTAGGAGGGGAAACTGAGACATGCCCTCACTGGGCTCCAGTGCCCCCCCGCCCCCCCGCCGAGGGGCAGGCTGCCCAGGCCCAGGCCCTGGTGATGAGCATTTCCTTCCAATGGGGTGATTTTGGCAAACACTTGGCAAGTCAGCAAGTAAACGTTCCCTGGAGTCTGGGGCACACACCGCTCTGGGTGGGAGTGAAAAACGGAATGCAGATGGCACACACATGCGCGCGCGCGCACACACACACACACACACACACACCTGATCCCAGGCCTGTCTCCGCCTCATCTCCACAAAGCCTGGGAGCAGCGGTTTGAGGTCTGCAGAGGCAACCGGTCCCCACGTGTGCCCAATCTCACCAGCCCAGGCCGGCCCCCACCCTCCAGGGCCTCAGGAACAGGCCTCAGTGCCCCTCTGGCCCCCCAGCAAGGACAGAGGGCTACACACACGGGGCCCCAGCCCCACTCCTCTCTGAGCTCCAGGAGAGTCAGTGTGTCCCTCCCTCGGGGGCTGACTGGACATCTTGGTCAGAAACCAAAGCAGTTGCTGTGTCAGGCCGACTCCTGCTCCCAGTGACCCCAGTGTGCCAGAGCCGGGCTGGCCTCCACAGGGGTTTGGGATGCAGATTGCCAGGCCTTGCTTCTGATGCACAGCTGGGTAGACTTGAGCTGCCAATCTTTCAACTAGCAGCTGAGTCTAACCACCGGCACCACTCAGACTCCCTCTTGGGTCAAATCAGAAACTCCACAGACAGACAGACACAGACACACGTACACACACATACACACGGCAGGCCCAGGACCCACACAGCTTGAACTGGCGCCTGCCATGTTCCTCCCTTGGCTCCTTCACCTTGTTCACTTGCTGGACTTTCCGAAAAATCGGGGAAAGGGGTATGTGGTTTTGGGGAGAAGCATTTAACCTTATTTTCTTGCTTTGAGTTCAGTCCCAACCTCTTGGCTACATCCCAGGCCATGATAGTGGGAGGGGACAGGACAGCCCTCCTTTCTCCAGCTGAGCCCAGTGTCCAGCGGGAGGGGACATGGGACCCTTGGCAGAGGCGCCCGCTGGCTCATGCGGCCAGGGAGTTAAAGGCACTTTCAGCTCCAGGGCAGGGTGGGGGATAGGAGGGGGGCAAAAGCAGGGTCAGATAGGAGCATACCCAGTGACCCAAGTTCTCACCCAGGCCAAGGGGGGAAGTGGGGCAGGACAGGGCTGACTCCATCCTTTCTGAGTACGCCCCCACCCAACACGCCCAGGGGCCAAACTTCAGGGGTGCTGAGGGGCACACGGCCCTATGCAGGAAACATTGCTGGGGGAAGGGGATCCCCACTCACCAGGCTGCCTCATCTCAGAACTCAGAGGCAGGCCTGAGGGTCAGCGGGCCCTCCCTGGGGCCATAGCCCAGCTTGTCCAGAGAGGCCAGAGCCCCATCCCCTGGGGCGAGGCGCCCCCACCCAGCCACGGTCCCAGTCCTTGGGCTAAGAATTCAGACACGTGGGATGAGACAGGTGACCTTGTTACTGGGCAGCGTGTAGGGGCCGGGCAATGACAAGTGGAGAAATTATATAAAACAAACAGGGCAGGCGGACGGCGGGTGGGCAGGCAGCCTGGGGGGTGGGGGCAGGGCTGGCGGGCGGGGTTACATCTCCTGGGCATCTGGGTCCTTGTCCTCGACGCCGTTGGACAGGAGGCTGCTGCCCTCATGGAGGCGCTTCACCCGGTACGCTTCGAAGTGGATGCTGCTGGTGATGTCCTTGATGTTCTGCATGTGCGTCCTGATGAGGGGGCAGGGTGGTCAGCAGGGACACCCACACGAGTGCCCGGACCTGGCCACTGCTACCAGACAGGTGTGTGTGCGTGGGGATTGGGGGGCAGCACCCCACTTCACAAATGGGGCCAGGCTGTCCTTGCCCCCATTTGGAAGGGGCCAGGCCTGGGCAGGGTGCTGGCGCTCAGTAGGGTGGACGCCTTTGGAATGTGGCTGGAGGACGGGGCGGGGCTTCTCCTCCAGCCATGCAGCTTCCAGGAACACCCCTGCCCCTCGCCTGGGATTCTCCCGCTCTTGGCTTTCTCCCAAGCCCAGCACCCATTGGAGAAGCTGGAGTTCTCTGTGCCCCCGCAGGGCTGCCCCCCTTAGCTATCCATGTGTGCATGCGTGCGGACAGATGCTCCCAGGACGCCCACCTGGCTCTACCTGCCCCGGCTCAGGGACACCAGGAGACCCCAGCCAGGCAGTCAGGGCAGAGTAGTCTGAGCACCCTTGGCTGCACAGCCCGGCTGGACCACACCCCGGGCTGCCCCTCCAGGGGACCGCACTGGATTCAAGCACTGCCCCGCCTCCCTCCAGCCCCTGGAGGGTGCTCTCAGAACCGCCTACTGCCCAAGCCCTGGCTCAGGCCTCCTCAGGGTCTTCAGGGGACAAAGCCCACCTCCCGCACCCACGTTGCATCTCACCTGATGAGGAGGTCTCGCAGGTAGGCAAACTCACAATGCGTGGTGTTCTCCACTGAGGAAGGAGGTGAGGATTAGTGTGCATTCCTGAGGACCAGCCCCCCCACCACCCCCCAGAGAACCCCTCTCCACCCACTGTGAAGGATCCACTTCCTCATTTCCCTGCGATGCCTTCTTACTGGCTGCCTGCAGCGCCACCAGTTGGTACCCCACATGTGTTGTAAGCATCCCAAACAAAGGAACCCCCAACTCACTGCCATCGAGTTGACAAGGACACACGGCAGCCCTACAGGCAGGCCAGCGTAGAACCGCCCCTGTGCGTTTCCGAGATTGCCACTCTTTACAGGAGTACACAGCCCTGTCTTCCTCCCGTGGGGCGGCTGGTGGTTTCTAACTGCAGACCTTGCAGTTAGCAGCCCAACGTGTAACCACTACACCACCAGGGCGCTTTATAAAAGGCTCAGAACAGAAAGAGTTCTTTGGGGGAAAGGGAAAATGACAGAGGGAAACTAACCCCCTCCAAACCTTGCTGTAGCGTCTGCTCCGATACACAGACCCTCCAGGAGTGCACAGCAGGCTGTGGCCTGGGGGAAACAGACCTCCGGCCTTTCTTCTGAGACGCCTCTAGGTGAACGTCACCCACCTAGCCTTCGGTTAGCAGCTGAGCAGCATTGACTATGTGGACCAAGGATGAGCCCAAGGCAAAGGCTGACAGAGGTCTCTGAGATTGGGCAGAGGCTAACAACCCCCAAAGTGACTTCTGGGGTCAAGACCCCTGCCTGGAGGGTGGGCGGTGGGGGACGCGCAGAAAAGCAAATGGGGTACAAACACTTGTGCCCTGGTTGCATGATGGGGCTGGGCCAGCAGATGGCGCTGGGAGGCTGGCAGGAAAGTGCTGCACGGAGCACATACTCATTCTAGAGCCGCCCTTGTGGCTGGCACCCTGGGCCCAGGGCAGGGCACCTGCCTTTCTGTGGGGATGCAGAGAGCAGGTACCTCTGTTCTATAGCCAGTTTCTGCCCCTCAAGCCCCAGTGGCCTCCGAGGTATGCTCTGCCCCAAACTCAGCCTGGTCACCACCACCTCCTGCTTCCACTGTACGGGCCACGGTGCGACCCGCCCTAGGAAGGAGTGGCCCCTTCGGGGGTCCTTCTGTTTCCCCTCCTCTGAGAAAAAGAAATGGAGCCCTGGTGGCGCAATGGGGTAAGTACCGGGCTGCTCGCCACAGGTCAGCAGTCTGAAACCCACAGCCGCTCCTGGAAGAACAATGAGGCTTTGCACTCAGTAAGGAGTGACAGTCTTAGAAACCCAGAGGGCAGTGCCACCCTGGCCTCCAGGGTCGCCGGGAGTCGGCATCATCAATCGCAGTGAGTGTGGTTTAGGCGATGGTGGAAGAAGTGCCAGCGGGTTAAGTAATGGTTCCGTGCCGGACTGCTAACTGCAAAGCCGGCAGTTTAAAACCATACGAGCGCCTCAGAGAAAGACTGGCTGTCGGCTGCGTCTGTGGACAGTTAGTCTCTGAACCGCACAGGAGAGGGTCTTCTTGGTCCCAGAGGGCCGCTCTGAGTTGGAATCGACTTGGGGGCAGTGAGTCAAGTGGTAAGTAGAAGGACTGCAGGTGGTGTCCTGGGTAAGCATTGGGCTGCTAACCACAAGGTCAGTGGTTCAAACCCACCAGCCGAACCCCAGCAGAACTGTGGTAAAGATGCAGTCTCAGAAACCCATGTGCTCATGACTCACTGCCTCCAGTCCATGCCGACACGGATTGCCCCTGAAGCACAGGGTAGAACTGCCCCAGGGGATTTCCGAGAACTGCAATTCCGAGGAGCGACTACTGGTTTTGAACCGCTAACCTTGTGGTTAGCAGCCAGGGTTGTTTAAAGTACTCTGCTTTCAACCACAAGGTCCATGGTTTGAACCCACCAACCGCTCCTGGAGAGTCAACTGCTGCAGCAGCCAAAGAAACCCGACGGGACGCTTCCCCTCAGTCCCAGAGGCTCATTGTGTGTGGGAGTTCAGTCGGGTGCGCTCAGTAGCTGTTCATGCAAAAGATGGGGAAGGGACAGGGAGGGGAGAAGACAGACTCCCCGCCCCCACCTATAGAGGGCTGGACTTCCATGTTTGAGGCCTGCTCCAGGCCTATGCACAGAACCTTGTCCGGAAGCCATGAAAGGTCTCTGGATCAGACCATCCTGGGCCCCAACCCCAATGACGCCCAGCAGACTTGAGGGTCCTGGCGACCCCGTGCCACAGAGCAGAACCGTCCTGTTGGGCTCTCAAGGCTCCAATCTGTATAGATGTAGATTTATCAGAGTTTTCCTCCAAGGAGCTGCTGGGTGGGTCTGCACCGCCAACCTGTCTGCTAGCAGCTGAGCGCTTTACCAGGGTGCCATCAGGCTCCTTAAATCCATGATAGGCATCCTTCTAAGAGGAAGGGGAGAGCCACGGGGAGTTGGGGACAGTCTGGAGGGATGAGGCCACAAGCCAAGGCTGACTGGCAGTCACCACCAGAGCTGGGGAGGGGACCAAGCAGTCCCTCCCTGAGAACAGGAGAGGCACTACTGCCCCGAGTCGCTCTTCCAACCCCAGATGGAAACTGACCCCTGAAGTTACCTTTGAATCAAGTAACAGCTCACCTCAAAAAGGGAAAGCTTGTCAAGGAGGGGGATTCTGGAGCAATCGGCCTTTCAGCGAAAGAAGTGGGCAGGAAGATGTGTCTGGACAAATGGGGGTCCTGGGCCCAGACCCCTAAATCAGATGTTTCCTGAGAATTTGTAACCCTACGTCTCGGGCGCACAGCCGCCTGAGTAACCACATGATCAGATCCTTGAAGAAGCCTTGCCGCAAAGCCTCCCGGGGTCACACCTTCACCTGGGCTACACAAGCAATGCTCAAAGATCAGTAAATTAAAGACAGAAGCTTCCACGAGCGAAGCCCACAGTCCCAGACCCCAGCAGCCCCGACCTCGAGGGGTTCATCTCCGGGTGATGGACCGACAGAAGGTACAGAGTAAAGAGAGAGCATTTTAAAAAAACGCTCAAAGAAAAACAAGAAGCAGGTGCCACAAGAATGAGATCGTGCACTCAAGAAAAGGTTGGGGGGGGGGTGTCAGAAAAAGGGAAACCGTAAGAATGGACCTGGAAAGTCAATGGGGAAGTTACACAGCAGATTAAATCTGTTTAACAGATGAATATTCCACAGGGGAACTAGATGGAAGAGTTGGTGAACTCTAAAAGGCATCCCCTAAAAGGTGGGACAACAGAACACAACAGAGAGGGGTAAAATGGCAAACCACACCGCAGAAACACATGGGTGGTGACGTGTTGGTATGAACCCATGTCCTCATTCCTGTGGGGCTCCAGATACCTAGGCGGTGGAGTGGCTCCATCACACGGCGCCCTGTGGGTGGTCCCCTGTGCCATCGCTGAGCCCACCCTGCAGCCAGTACCTTCGATGGTGCCCCACTTGGTCTTCCTGCCCAGAATCCTCTTCCCATTGACCTGGTACTCGTGGTCACTGCCCACCACGGCGAATGGAATCATCTCCTGGGGGGGGAGGGGCAGGGGGAGGGTCACTCATGGAGAGGCCAGCCCAACCGCCACCTGGGCCAAGGACCCAGGTCTGAACAAGGCAGGTGGAACCCTGGGCTTGGGGCCCTCGCTCCCCAGAGGACACACTCCTGGATTGGCCTCGCGCCCACCTCCCACCCCCCTCACCCCCACCCCCGCCAAGGTGCTGAGTACGCACTCGGAACTTCTCGTTCACCAGCCGGTCCTCGGAGTCCTCGTCGAACTCCTTTTGGGGGTACACATCGATGCCGTTGGACAGGAGATCTGCTGTGATCTGAGAGCAGTGGGGGGACATGAGATGCCAACCTCACCACCCACTGAGGGGCCTGTTCACCACAACTGCCATGCCAGGTGACCCCCATAACCCCCACTTCCTGTGGCCCCAAGTTTGGCTGTCCTGCCCCTCCAGTTCATCCCAGTCCCCTCAAACCACAGTTCCCATCCAGCCCATGCTGAACCAGCACCCCCTTGGGGTACAGCTGTACCCCAACTTGGATGATGCCCAGGACGGCCATCCCATAAGGAGATGTCATTTTTGCCCCATGAGTGGTGTTAATGGCTACCACTCTCGGCTGCTGATGGAAAGGTAGCGGTTCAGATCCACCCAGAGGCCGGGCAGATGGAAGGTCTGGCCACCCCGTTGTGAGACAATCCCTCTGCCACACACGGGCCATCATAGGCTCTCTCCCCCTCCCGCCCATGCACACTGGAAATGCCCACCCTCCCCAAGCATGCTGGGAGGACCCTGACACCTGGCCTTGGACAGAAGGCTGGGCAGGGTGTGGGAGGCTTTCAGAGCGAGACCAGGGCACCTTGGGTTCCCAGGGTTTGAGCACTCAGAAGCACCCTCCTCAGTGTGCAGGGGCTTCTGGGTGGAGGGGGAGGGAGAGGCAGGGTTGTTCTGGTGAACATTCTTCTACTTGATCACAACAGGGAGGGAGGGACAGGCTCTCCCCCACCTGTTCCTGGGCCTTCACACTGGACCTGGCTTGTGTCTGCCTTGCAGCCCTTGAGAGACCCCGCCCGCTGCACCCACCCTGCTACTGAGCCCAGGCTGCCTGGGGGTGAAGCGAGGGGGGTATGCAGGGAGGGGAGACAAGAGGAGGGCCCTACCCGCTGTTTGAAGTAGACCCTCTCGTCCAGGGTCAGCGTGTCAGCCTTGGCAATGACCGGGACGATGTTGACCACTTTGCTCAGGCGCTTCATGAACTCAATGTCCAGTGGCCGGAGGCTGAGACAGAACCGTCGGTGTCAAATGTGGATGGGGGTAGGGGGTGGGAGTTGGGGAGACCCAGGATGGCCCTGCGGGGTCCCTGGAGGGCTGCCCGAGGGGCTGAGGGTGGCTCTAGTAGAGACAGGAGCAGGGCGGCCCGGGCGCAGGGACGTGTGGGAACCAACCGGGGAGGATGGGTGGACAGGTGTGGGCCCAGGGGGAGGACGGGTGGCGTGGCACGTACGCATGGCCGGTGGCCGGGATGAAATAGAGGCAGCAGTGCACGCGCGTGTCGGGGATGCGCTTCTTGCGGTTGATGTTGACCTCCTCCTGCAGGTACTTCTCGTACTGGTCGTTGATGAACTTCATGATGGGCTGCCAGCTAGGCACAGGCAGGGAGGGGCCGGCCCAGGGCCACACAGTCAGGGCCAGCTCCCTCGGTCCCCAGCATCCCCAACCCCGGAGACCCTCTCCGTGCACAGCCCCACCTCTCAGGCGGACCTTTGACCTCAGGGCTTGGGGGGGAGTGTGGGGTTATGAGGGCAGTTAGGCCTCAGTCCCGACTGTCTGGGGCCCCTGGACAGGTAGGGCCCCGCCTCTCCTCCTGTCGCAACCACCCTCCAAGCCCTCCCTGAGGCTGCAGGGGCTCACCAATTCTCATTGTTGATGTGGTCCCCGAAACCTGGAGTGTCAATCACCGTCAGCTTCATCCGGACGCCCTTCTCCTCAATATCTGCCAGGGAGACAGCGCCACAGGCTCAGGGACCAGGCTCCTGGACACCCCAGGGGGCAGGGGCAGAACAAGGCCCCGGCCAACTGGGCAGCCCAGTCCTAAGTCGGTCCACTAGGGACACCTCGGGGCCGACAGCGATGGCACCGAGGGATGCCGGAAAGATGGTGGTCTCCAGGGGGACAGGCTGCAGGGGCGCAGTCTTCAGGGGCTGGCTGAGGTGTGCCCCTCGCCATGCCACCCTCATAACTGGCAGAACCTCAGTGGTGTCCATGAGCTCATCAGACTGGACCCTCAGGAGTCCCACCCAGCATGCCTGGCTCAAGTCCCAGCGGGGGTGATCCCCCCAGGAGGGAGGGAAGGAGGGAGGGAGCCACGCGGGGCCTGCCCTGTCCTCGGCGCTCACCATGCGTGATGGACTTGATCTCGATTGTTTTGGGGATGCGCTCCTCGGAGGCGGGCTGCACGGACTTCCGGCTGATTTTGGATTTGAAGAGCGTGTTGATTAAGGTGGACTTCCCCAAGCCGCTCTGCCCTGGGGGAGAGATAGTGGGGTCGGAGGGGCTCTGCAGAGGGAGCACAGTGGAGACTCGGGGTCCTGGGCTAACAGCAGCCTGAGGGACCAAGCCCAGTCAGGACACTGGACACAGATCCCTGTCCATCCCTCTGCTGGCCTCTGTCCTGTGTCCCGGTTCACCTCAGGCCAGGGGACTCTGCTTCCTTCTACTGGTTGTAAGGACACAGCTGCACACACTCCTGTGCACCCACACCTGCCTGCACGATTCCGTGTCATGGACAGGTCTCTGGCCGGCTTGCCACAGCCTCGTCTTCCTTTCTCCCTAACTCACTGCCCCCCCTCCACCCCACACCCCTAGTTCCCTCTCTCATCTTTGCACTCCTGTTGCCAATCCGATCCTCAGACCACTGCCCGCCCCGCTCCGTCCTCCATGAGTAACGCTGTGCGCGCCCCGGCTTGCCCAGTGGACAGAGCCCACAGAAAGAAGGCGTGCCGGAATACGTCTCTCTCCTCTCGTGCCTGCAATTAGCCTGTGCTTTCCTTCCTGATAACCCGTTTCTCCTGCGCCGGTGCCTCCCAGCAAAGTATCCCGTCACAGCGAGTGAACGTGGCTTCCAATCAGATCTGGCATGCTGCCATAGATGGGTTTTGTGTCAACTTGACTGGGCCGCTTCTCAGTGGGGTTTGGGAGTCGAGGCTTAATAATCCCCACGATGGAACCTAACACATGTCACCAAGTCTGCTGTGAGCAGCCAATCCTTTGTAAGAAGATTAAGGTGGAGTGAAACCCCCTTACCCAGGTCAATTGACAGGAGGTCTCCTGGGGGTGTGGCCTGCTTCCTATATGAACGGACACTGTGGAAAAGCCTGTATGCTTTTTGCTGGATCTGGAACCTGCGTCTGGCTCATCGGCCTTCAGTTTTCGGCCTGGAGCCAATGGCCTGCCACACTGCCTGTCGATCCCCTGCTGTCCGATCTGCTCCCTCTTGGATTCATCCACCTCTCAACACACCGGCCTAGTTGTTCCTGCCCATCAGAGGCTCACCAGCCCCCAGGGCCAAGCAAGACAGGAGAAGCCTCCAGCTAACACCTGACCCACAGACTTGGAGCCTGCCTCAAGTGGGACGGACCCACCTCTCCAACCGTGTGAGAGCCACTTCCTGGGTAGAAACGTCTAAGTAATTGTATGCAAGCACCACAGGGTCTGCTCCTGGGCACACCCACCGAGCAAGCACAGGAAGGGCAGTCAGTCACAGGGAAAAATTGGCACAGGAAGACGTCGCCAAGGAAACATGTACATTTAGAAGGCGGGGGGAGGGGGGGTGCGGGGGGTCCCACCAGCCATTTCCTGGCTGAGAACCATCACCCGGCCCCTGACCACATTCATAACCCCCTCACTGACTTCCTTGTGGGCTGGAATGGCTGGCTTTACAAAGAACAGCCGAGAACCCCACTCGGGGCGCCTCCAAACCCAGCAGCGGTCACTCGAGAGGTCGGGAGTGGTTACTTTTTCCAGAGTGGACCGCCGCCTCCTCCTTGCTGGTCTCTCTGAGTCTGAAGGCCCCACCGAAGCCTGTCCACCAAGGGTGAGCCTGCTCATGTTGGAAACACCAGGGGCACAGCGTCCAGCATAAGTGATATCCAGCCACCACAGTATGGCAGGCTGACAGACAAGTGGCCTGGAGCAGCTGCCAAGACTGATTGGGTATCAGCAGCAGCCAGGTCTCGCTGCGTTTGCGTGGCTTGCTCCGGCTGATGGCTGTGAAGGAGCAAGCTTTGACTTTGGCTGCCAAAGCAGGCCCCCCCTCCCCTCAAAAAGGGCGCAGCTCTTCCCCACAAATCACGGGTGCCAGTCCCCTGGCTCCCACCCCTGCTCAAGCCAGGGCATCATGGTCCCAGTTGGCAAAGAGGGTACCATCTCCCAGCCCCCCATGCAAGCTTCTGAGAAGACCACTACCTCTGCATGACCCTGGGGCACAGGTTGGGGAGAGGACCCAGGATCCAAGACCCCAGGGAACAGCAGCCAGGCTGAGAGCAGAGTCCCTAATGGGCTGGAGCTGGGGTGTCACTGGGGCAGCACAGGAGGGGACATCCTTGGCCCCAGCAAGAGGGAGCATGGGGTGTCAACCCCATCTATCTCCTTTACTTGGATTGGATCCTACAGGTGAGGTAGTTCCTGACAGCCCCACCATGTAGGCATCAGAACTAGGGGACCCAGAGTCCCCTTTGGCTCCAGTGACCTTTCTGGACCTCCCCCTGCCCCTGGCATACATTCCTTCCTGCAAACTGGGGCACCCTCTGTACCCCATTTCTTCCTGGAAATTGAGGAGGCCTCCTCACAGGGTCCCTGAAAGGACTAAGTGAGCCAAAAGGCTGGGAACTGGAACCACAAGCGCCTGTTCCTGGTGGGACACAGCTGCCGCACGGCATGGCCTGTGGGGTCGGTTCAGAGCCCAGGCCTCCAAGGAGAGTGGGCCGTCTCCACAGTGGATAGGTTGTGGGGCTCCACACTGGGCCTGCGACACACGTGTTGTTGGAATGTTCCCTGGGAACTCTCGCTGTGGAGGCAAGACCCCCTGGGATGCCAACAGAAGCCGTGGTCCCCTCAGCAGGCACAGGCAGTGTCCCAGAAAGCAAGTCACCTGTCTCCACAGCAAGACCGCTACCCAGGGGGCAGCCACCCCCACAGGTGGGGCAGGGGGCGGAGACTCACCAACCACCATGATGTTGAACTCGAAGCCCTGTTTCATGGCCCTTCTCCGCATCTGCTCCAGGATCGAGTCAATGCCCACGTAGCCGAAGTCCACGGGCGCCTTCTCATTTCGTGGCGCGGGGGCCTGTTTCAGCCCGCCCTCCCTGGGGGTGTCAGCCATGTCGCCGGGAGCCGCCTCAAAGGCTGTGGGGAGAGCAGGCATTAGGGGGAGTGCCGAGTGGCGTGGCCAGCCAGTGCCCCACTCCTCAGATGGAGAAACTGAGGTCCGGAGAGATTGACCCACCTGAGGGTGCCCACCAAACAGAAGGCCTTCAAAGGCCAGTGTCCCCTAGCCCTGCATGCAGCCCCACAAACCCACTGCCCCTCCCCCCAGTGTGTCTCTTTAAATCAAGAGAGCGAGCCTGTAGAACACTGGTCGCACACACAGACCACTCCGACCCACAGATAACACTGTGCGCCTGGCACCTGAACCTCCTTCCCTCTCTGCCAGTCACCCAGCCTGTGCCCCTTGCTCAGCTCCAAGGTGGCCCACTGGCACACTCTCTCTCTGGGCACCACAAAGCCTCAGCACCCCAGAGGCCAGCTCAGACCCATGGTAGCCAGGCCACCTGCTTGTACCCTAGCCCCTGCCCCCTCACCACCAGGCACACCCTCTCTGCCTCCACCTGCTGGGGCCCATGGACGGCAACCCTTGCAGCTGGGAGCCACTGGAAGTCAAGTGGTGGGCATCCCCTGTGCCAGGTCAAGGGGCAGCCTTGCATTTGCATCTGAAAGGGAAGATGGACAGACATAACCCAGCCTGATGACTTGTCTGTCTCCTTCAAGCCTTGCCCAACAGACTGACAGTTCTTAGGGGTGCAGGCACCTAGGACAGGGACCTCACAATGCCAGTGTGAGTGGACACAGACACAGAACCGACATCCTACCCACCAGCCCGCCACCTACGATGCATTATTTTTTAATCAGAGCGTCCCAGTCATCAGCTATTAACAACAGAAACATTCTTGGTCAACCAGCTCCCTGTGGCTCAATGCACTGGCCCCGCAAAACGATCGACTTGGTGGCAGGGAGGGCAAGGCCACAGTCCCTGCACCCAAGAAACCCAAACTTCCTCCACGGAGTCAGTTCTGACTCATAGAGCTGTGGTTTCCCCTGGTGCTTTCGCTGCCAGCCTGTAGGGACTGTTTGTGGACCTGGTGTCAGTACCCTTTTTGAAAGTGGAGTGGCCATTCAAACAGAGTCAATACCCACTCCGAGCAAACCTACAGGGCAGGGTAGAACTGCCCCAGTGGGGTTTCTAAGCCTGTCGCTCTTTACAGGAAGAGAAAGCCTTGTCTTTTCCCTAAGCACCAGCTGGTGGGCTTGAAGTGCTGACCATGGGGTTGCAGCTAGCAGCCCAGCATGTAAAGGAGGGACATGTAAAAGGAAGGACATGTAAAAGGAGGGACACGTGGCTCTGGGTCAGTCAGAGTAGCAACGCTGTAACTGACAACGTCACAGCTCCATCTAGAGAAGTTTATTTACAAAGCGGTTTTATTGTCTGCCACCTAAAAAGTATCCATTGCACCTAAGCAAGGTCACCTGTGTCTCTCACAGGCCTCTGTGGTTGCCGTGGGTAGTGGAAAGGACGGACTGGAGTTTCTGAATGGGAGGGGTGACAGCAGCCATGGTGATGGGACCCCGAGAGGCGGGGCTCTCCTTGCTGGTCTCACAGCTGTAACTGAAGTCCAGGACCGGGAATCTCCACCCGGCCCAGCGTGGGCTTCTGACTGTCCAGTACCCGTGTCCCACTTCAGAGGCCAGGGTGCGGGGGTCTGAGCGCAGGTGGAAGTTAGAGTCTCATCTTGCACAGCCTCTGCCTGCCCCAACCCCCTGAGACAGACCTGCAGAGAGGACGCCCACAAGGTGCCTCTGCCAGCGGGGGCTGCCCAGAGCATGGTCAGAGGGCTCAGCTTGCCATCCAGGGCTGACCGAGTGCCACACTCACAAAGGGGGGACCTCTCTCCTAGCACCTGCACACATGCCAATACTGCCCCCACCACACACACACTCGGAGGGGGGGTTCTCTCTCCTAGCCATGCTCACCTCTCCCAGAGGGTGCAACCTCTCCCCATCTCCCCAGCCCCGCCCTCTGAGGGCTTTCTGTGCCCTTGCCCCCACCCCCACCATAGGTTACCTTTCTATCTGCTGGGGCACTCCAGGCCCAAAGGAGGGGACCACCCAGATGTGCTGATGACCAGCCTGCCAATTCCAGGAGGCAGTGGGGGGAGGGTTTGGGAGGTGGGGGACCACAGGCCTAGGCAGCTGGGTGGGGGAGCGCTCCTCGGGTGGCGGGAGGCAGCTTCCCCAGCAGGCTTCCGCAAACACAACCCTGGCTGAGCAGGGGCATCAGCAGCCCCAGCGCTCCCGGATGTGGAGAGGAGGGGGAGCGCACGCCTACCAATCACTGGGCTGTCTGTGGCCTCCTACTCAAAACACACTGCCCCCACCCCCACTTGCTCTCCCCAGGGAGTAGCAGGGTGAGGGGGTTTCAGGCCCTCTGGGCCACGTGGCAGCCCCAGATAAACCGTTTTTTCCACGGCCATGGGAAATGGGCGATGGCAGGAAGTGGGCCGGCTCACCACCCCACCCAGCTGCTCCTGAGTGCCTGCGGGTGCAAACAGCCCCGCCAGGAGGAACCAGGAAGAAAGGCCAGGCAATGGGCTTCTTAAAGGCCATAGCCCTTTGGAAAACCCACAGGGTAGCTGTTGGGGGAGCAAGAAGAGGCTGGGGGCAGAGCAGAGCCTGGGGGAAGGGGGAAGGACCACACTTAGGCTACCTCTCTACTTTTTTTGGGGGGTGGCCTCAATAAGGACTAGCGTCCCTGGGACTCACAGCAACCCCCAAAGCAGGCTTTCTCACAGTCAGTCAGGCTGTCCTCACACTGTGGGGTGGGTGGGTCCTCCACCCTGTAATGTCATCCTCATGCAAACCGTCTGGCCATCACCTCGGTGGGGGACAGTCCTTCCTCCTTCACGGAGGCAGAGGGAGGGCGGGAAAGCACACTCCCGGCCTTGATTCTGACTCAGAGCAGGGCCCTGGGGTTGCGTTGGGCTCCTACCTCCGAGATTCAAAAGGACAGCCCTCCTTGAGAGCCTTCCCGGCCAGGAGCCAGAGAGGCGGAGCCCACAGGGGCAGTTCCCACCCTGACCGGTAGGGTCGCTGTGAGTCAGAAACAGCAGCGGCTGTAAACGTGCAGATGAGACTGACTCCTAATTATAGCGGGCGGGTATTTGAGGTCGCTCGTCTCTCCCTGCCCCCCTCCCTCTCCAGCTAGGGAGGGCGAGGGCGCCAGGAGGGAAGCGGGAGGCCCCTGAGCCCCTTCCCCACATGGCCGGAAGTGGTCCTGCCCCCTCTTCAGAGACCCTCTTAGGGCCCCTGCAGCACTACACAGACAAAGGCAGGCAGGCCCACATGTGGCTCAGACTGCTTCCTGGAGATGATGGGATGCCTGGTCCACTGGGATAGCAGCCCCTCCCCCCAGACCCATGTGACCCCAAATCACTTCCATCTGGACAGTAGGTGGGCCAGGGTCCCCAGGCCTGGGCCCTCACTGCCCCCTCACAGGCTGTAGCCCTCCCTGCAGACTCTAGTTCAGCCTAACATCCTGGAGTCGTGGGCTGGGGCACCCCCAAGGGTGGGGGCTTTGGGGTCCCCACACAGCAAGGGGCTTCTGCAGCCTCCTCCCCACCAGCCTCCCTTCCTGGTGCTTTCATTCTGTACAGGAAGCAACGGACACACATACACACACACACACTCATATACACCACATACATACACACACGCACATTCATATACACACAACACACATACCACACATAAACCCCCCACACATGCACGCTCATACACACACAACACATACACTCAATTCACACACACACACACCTTCCTCTATCCCACCATCTCCCACTGGCCCCTCAGGTAAACAAGACCTGGAGGAGGCCTCTGGAACCCCCACCTGGAAAAACGACCCCAGCACACCCCAACCGCGCTTTGACCCTAAAGCCCACAGGAAGCACCAGGTGTTGGTGGGAGGGCCCACGAGCAGCTCTGTCTGCAGGCCCCAGGTTCAAGCCCAACCTGGGCCCATCTCCTCCACTGCCAGCTGCACCCATGGGGGGCCCTGGCCCTCTCAGGACATTGACTCTGGTTGCCCTCACTGCCCCCTCAAAGCCCACAGGCAGCTAGCTCTTTCTCTGAAGTTGCCGTGGGTCTAAAGGGGCAGGAAACGGCGGGGCTCCGATGTCCCTACCACCCCCCATTCCCTAGGTGTCTCCTCAGAGCTCCTAAGTCACCAGACTGCCCATGCCTGAGCTTCTGTGATCTGTGTACCAGCTGACCACATCCCACAGCCTGGGCCTGTGAGGGTGGAATCAGAGAGTCTTCTGCCACTAGCTGGGCTGGTCCTGTGGGTGTACCCTGGGCAGGGACCCAGGAGGTGCAGCCTGGGGCCCTGAACTCACTCACCCCCATTACAGGTGGCCGAGGGAGGGCTCACCATAGCGGCCTCTGAGTCCAACCCCTCCCAAACAGGACAGCCAGCAAGCCTCCCATCCCTGTTCCCAGACTAGGGCAGCCACGTGGGAGGGCTCTGTCCAGAGGTGGGCAGGGCCAGACCCATTCAGGGAGCCAGGGTGTGGGGCTCCGCAGGGAGATGCTGGAAGGGGGCTTGGCAGCTTAAGGAAAGGTGGTCAGTTCCAACCTGGCCAGCAGCTTGGGGACAAAGGCTGGCAACCGGCTCCATCAAGGTGGTTATCAGGTGCCTTAGAGTCATTCTGCCCACAATGACCACATGGACAACAGAAGTGGCACTAGCAGGTCACTAGCACTGGTCTGAGTCCACTGTTACAGCCACGGTGTCAATCCATTTCACAGGGTGGTGTCTATCCATTTCATGGGGTGGGGGGGGCTCCTCTTTGTCATCCACATAGACTCACAGGGACCCAGCAGGACAGAGTGGAAACAGCACCCACCCTGTTTCCCTAGAGGCCACCACCTCTTTGTCTGGAGGAGTCGCTGCCCAGACACACTCCCCAGCACTCGACTCAAACTCCCTGCAGCCCCATCCATGCCAGCTCAAGGTGACCCTACAGCACAGGGGGGACTGCCCCTTTGGGTCTCCCAGACTGTGACCCCTGCTGGGAGCAGAAAGCCTCATCTTTCTCCGGGTAACACAGTGTCCATTCTAAAGCCCCACCCCCAAAGGCTGCCCCCACTGACCTCAGTGAGGTCTCCTCAGTCTGGGCCCAAGTGACCAGGTGACCACGAGGGACCATGCGATGCTGTTACCCAAACTGGGACATGTGGGGCTACAGAAAGAGGTGGGGCACTGAAGCTGGGAACCAGCTCTATGTGCAGACTAGGGGTGGGGGTGGGAGAGACCCTGGGGAAAGGGGTGCCACACTCCCAGCAGAAAAGGATGCAGGGGTCCTGAGGGACCAGGAGGCCTGTTTTGCAATGTCAAGTCACAGGACAGATGCTGACTGAGGGCCCACTCTCTGCTGCCAGCCTCAAGTTCATACCCCGTAGGGCAGAGGAACGCCGCCCCAGGGACGGACTCATCATGCTTCCAGAAGCCAGCCGACTGCCCCGGCTTTCCCCGACGGCGTCGCCGATGTCCTCAGACCGTAGCCCTCTCTATGGGAGAAAGACGAGGCTGTCTGCTCTAGTCAAGATGTATGAGTACGCAGTTACAGGCGTTGGGCTGCGATCTGCATGGTTGGCAGTTCAAACCAACGGCAGCTCTACTGGTGTCTCAGGGGCTCTCTGGGAGGACACAAGTTGACTCTCTAGTCACCTGAAGGCTGGCAGTTCAAACCCACTCAGCAGGGACCAGCAATCTGCTACCACAAAGGTGACAGCCCAGAAGCTTCCATGGAGCTGACTTATCTGCACTGGGGGGCCGCCAAGGCCTAGCCAGATGGTGATGGTTCGATCTGGGGTCCCGGGTACTGTAGACAGCTCCGGCTGGAGATGGGTGGCTGGAGGCAGGGTGAGGGCTGAGTCCCTATGGAAGTGCCTTGTAAGAAAGGCCTGGTGCTTCCCGTGGGGAAAACTAGCCACTGCAAACCCTGGGCAGCAGGTTCTACTTGGTCAATGTGGGGTGACCTCTGGTCAGAGCGGACCTGATGGCCACCTGGGTGACCTCTCATACTCATTAAACTTTAACCCGTGCTGCAGCCCAGTCCCCGCAGGCCAAGGGCAGTGGGAAATGATCAGAGGCAGGGAAAGGCGGAGGAGGAGAAGGATGAGGGGAGGGAGAGGAGGACCCCATGGGAGGCTAGGGCTGAGGGTCATCTCATGTCCAGCGTACAGCTGGCCGGCATCCCTGTGCCTGAGAAGGGGAGGGCCGTCTGGGCACACACGCAGGCTCGAAGCACTGAAGGGAAGACAAGGGGCCATTCTCCATCCGGGACGCTGCTGTGGGGGGCAGGGGGGCAGTAATGGGGGTCCACGGGGGCGGCTCTGGAATGCCACCTTCTGGAGGTCGCTCAACACCATCTGTTCAAGTTCCCTTCTCCTGATTTCCTACTCCCTTCTGCTCTAACCCCACCCCCCAGGCCCTGGGAGGGAGGGGAAGGGAGGGGAGGGGAGTGGGGCGAGCTGCTGCTCCAAGCTGGATATAAATAAATGACCAAATTTTGCAAATTGCCAAGAGCGGGCGGGCAGGCAGGCAGGCGAGGGACCTAAGGCCCCCACCCTCTTGTTGACTCTGATAAGTGATTCCAAATCGAATTACACTTCGCACTTTGTCCGAGGCAGGAAGTGCCCCTCACTCGCACTCCTGCCCCCCCACTGCGAGGGGGTGGGGAGGGGGAGGGGCTGCAGAAGCAGTCCTCTTAGGGAGCGGGTGGGCGGAGCCCTGGCTCAGGACCCCAGCGCAGGGGAGTGACAGGGTGGAAAGGGGAGACTAGTCAAGTCACCCCCTGCCCATTACTTTGCAGGGCTTGGGAAGGGGGATGGGGACCTGGACCTGTGGCCAGACATGCATTCAGGGTCTTGGCACTCCAAAGGCTTGGGGCGGGGGTGGGGGCAGGTTCCCACTTCCACAGTCAGCCAGGGCCCGCCACCCCCCAGGGTCTCCCCGGCCAATCCATTGAGAGTAAACCCCTTTCCCATTGTTTAAGACAGGGGAGGGGGCCATCCCAAGAGGCCCTGGGGTTCTGCCAGGTGGTTTCAGTAAAGTCAAGTTTGGACCCAGTCCAACTCTCACTCCCCACCCCCACCCCCTTCTGGAAGAGTCAGCTTGCTGCTTTTCATTGGGACCCTGCCCCGCCTCCCTCTGAAGGCCAGCAGCCCTCCCCTAGCAGGGGGCTAGCCAGCCCCAGGGATCTACTCCCCCCCCCCCCCCCCCCCCCCGCCACCACCACCACAGTATCCTTGCCCACTTCCTACAAGGCTCGTCCATGCTGCCTGACGGGGTCACCAGCGACCCCCACCTCCTGTGTCAAGATAGGGTTCAGACATGGCTTCTGGTTTCGCTCCCCACTTATCTCCTCTGGGTACCTGGAACCAGCTTGCCCACAGAGGGAATCTGATCACAATGCCCACCCTAACCCCACCAGCGAGAACCTTCCAGAACAAATGGCCCCCACCCAAAGCAAACCCAGCCCCTCCCACCAAGTCCTCCGTGGCCAGCTGGCCCTGAAGACTGGCCAGATCTTGGCAGATCCAGGCAAAATTGGTAAGGGACAGAGGACTTCTTCCCCCAAAGGACCTTGGATGGGCCATTTGTCACCCAGGCGGAATTTTCTTATCAAGGATGTTCTCCTCCCAGGGCGGGGGACAGCACAGACCCCTCCCCCACCCCCAGCCCCTTCTGCTATCAGCGGCTTGTCAACAGATATACACCAGATCTGAGAGTTGGGGGCAGCTTGGTGGGAGGGGCTTGGGGGGTGTTCTCCCCCAACCTATGAAATCATCTTAAGTAACAAAAGAAGTCAGGGTGCTGAGCGCTGTGGGGTGACCCTGCCAGGGCAGCAGAAAGTCAGGTTTTCCAAGGAACATCCCCGGACCGCTCCCCAGGCCCCATTGGCCATCACTGTCCCTCAGGTCTGGAGACCCTGCAGCTGCAGACTTCCAGGGGCCTCAGGAGGGCCTGCAGGGGCCAGGCCAGGCCCAGGAGGTGGTTGTCCTGGCCCCACAAGGACACCTGTCCAAAGGACCCTTTAAGGAGCTTCAGGCATCTTGCACAACTTTCTCAGCTCTAGGGGTAGGATCAGAGAAGGGCAGAGGAGGAGGGGAAGGGGGTGCACACTGGACCTTCCTGCATCTTGTTCCTCTGCGGGAGCCCTGCAGCCACCTCCAGGCCCTGCCCACCTGACCTATCCCCAAATCCAACACCCTGCCACCGAGCCGGATCAATGCTGACTGATTTCCACCCTAGAGGACAGCAGAGAACTGGCCCTGGGAGTCTCTTTCCGAGATGAACTTTTTCAGGAAGGAGAAAGTTCTTACTCCTAAGACCCCCTGGTCTCACACGGCTGACCCTGCGGTTAGCAATCCACTGGGTACCACCACTCCAAGGCTCTGCCCACCTGACAGCTCTGGAGAATCCATTCAGGACTCGACAAACTTGTGCCTAGACCTCCCTGTGCAGGACATCCATACCATCCTTCCTCAGGAGACCCGCTCACCCTGAACTCTGGACCTGCTGCCCCCCAGCCCCCCACTGAAAGCATGCCCCCTGCCCCTCCAATTGCCCTGTGCATCCTGACTCGTCAACACTGCAGGACAGAGCAGAGCTGCCCAGTAGTGTCCTTTGCAAACCGCTCACTGCACCCTTCTCTGGCAGAACTCCTGAGGGGTTCTACCCTGCCACCTCCCCATCAGGAACCAAGCACTTTACCGCTGTGCCACCAGGCTCATCTTGATCCCTCCTGTGGCAACCATCCAAATCCAGGAACCCCAAAGCCCTGCCCATTGTAACACCTGTGCAATCCCAGGCAGTCAGCAGGTTCTGTCTCCACGGTCTACCCAGTCCAACAACGAGTGACAGGCTCGGAAATCCAAAAGGGGCAGCCCTGCCCCAACCTGCAGGGTTGGACTCCAGGGCCGGGAGGGTGGTGTGGGGGCTGCTGGGAAGAGTCCCTGAGGGGCGCACAGGGTTAAAAAGTCAGAGGTTCAAACCCAAGTTGGTGGCGCCTTGGAAGAAAGGCCTGGTGATCAATCTGCTGCCCAAAAGCCATGCTGCCGAAAGGCTTCCTCTTCTGCACTGCCTCGCTACTGTACCCAGCACGAAGTCCATCCCTCTCCAGGGACCGGTCTCTCCTGCAGGGTCCTTCGAAGGGAGGAGAATGCCTCCCCCGGAAGTCTAAGGAGCCTCTGGCTGTACTTCTTTACAAAGAGACCGATGAGTTTGTTCTTCGGCTCGTCCGTGGCGAAGTTCATATTCTTTACCAGCACCATCGGTGGCAGTTCCACCCTCGTCTGTCTCTCAACAGGAAGGTATTCTGGGCGAAGGGGTGGAGTCGCGAAGGAGATAAATAGCTCACTGAAGGTCAGACCCACTCTCTCTCTGCCTTCCCTTTCCTGATGTGGACACACTCAGAGAGCTGGAGGAGACACGTGGAGACCCATGCCAGCGTTGAGATGCTTCCACGGCCACTGGATTCACAAGACCGTCTACCCACCGGCCTGTGATCGTCCTGCATTCTGCACCATTGCATGTGCTGCGTGTGTCTGAAGAGCAAGTTATGGACTCGCATTGGACATCTGGGCTAACATCGGATTTACGGACTTCATCTGGGCTGGGCTGTTCTCGATATACAATTGCTCTTTGCTTTGGAACTCTCTCATACACAGATGAGTCTCTGGGTTTGTGTCTCTCGTCCACCGGGCCTCACGCACCATCCTTTGAACGCATCCATTCTTCTATGGTTGTCCCGAGTCACGGCCCAGGAGGCACCCAAGAGGCCGGTGCCATTGAGGGTGGCACTTTGCTTGATACCAGGCTGAGAGATGGTCTGCAGCAGATTTCCCGGTCGAGATATTCATAGGCTGCCTGCCTGCTGCTTTCCCAGACTGGCTGGCATCCTTCACCACATCCATCTTGGCCTGAGGATGGCGACCTTCCACTGAAGGTCACTGGAACACGGCGGAACTCCGCGCACGTGGAGCTACCACCAGAAGCAACTCCCAAGCCCAGGAGGCGAGCTTCGAGGATTAAATGAGATCACTGTCAAGTGCATGGATTCCCGCCCGGCACCGCGGATGCTTTAAGAATTTGCTAATAAAACACAAGTCCTCTGGCTCCAGGCTTTGGTGCCTGGCCTTCCTCTGGCTCCCTCTCAGCTCCCACGGGTCCTGCAGAGAGGGCCTGGCTGCCAGAATGTTCTCTTCCCAGGCTGCTCCCGGTACTCCCCGTCTCCCCAGCACCGCTGAGCCACCCCGAATCCTTCTGTCCCACTCCTGCACAGATTCCCATCCTCTCTGTAGCCGGCAGGCCTCCCCCATCCCTGCGAGGAGCTCGCTGCACATAACGCTTCTCCCAATCAAAATACACAGGGAAATGTCGACTGGATGGATGAGGGGAGGATAAGTGGGGAAATAGATAGATGGGTGAATGGATGGATAGATGCGTGGATCAGTGGAGAGAAAAGTGGATGAATGAATAGACGGTGAATAAACAAATGGATGGGTGGAAAGGTAGATGGATGAATGGGTAGGTGGATGTGTGGGTAGGTGGATGGATGGATAGGTGGATGGACAGGTGAATGGGTGGATAGTAGATGGATGGGTGGGTAGGTGGATGGGTGGATGGATGAATGGGTAGGTAGGTGGATAGATGGACAGACAGCAGGATGGATAAACACAAGCAGACAAATGAATGAACAAATGGGCAGATGGGTGGATGCATGGTCAGCTCCCTGCCCCTTCTTCCACCCTCCTCTTTCCCAGAGCAGAGCCAGCATCCTTTCCCACCCACTGTCCCACAGCTCTGTGCTCAGCGGCTGTGAACTCGTTGGTAACAATTTCCGGTTTCCAACATCCCTCCAGAGCCACAGGGCTGAGGCCGGAAGGACGGAGTGTCTTCCCAGGACAGCTCGTCCATTCAGGAAATCCTGCTCCCTCGGGAAATGGTCAGGGCAGGGGTGGGGCAAGGGTGGGGCAGAGGGCACTGTGTGGGCTCAGAGAGATGGGGGCCTTTCTCAGGAGGCAGGTTGGGGAGACGGGTTCAGACCAGGCACCAGGCACGGGGGTTTAACCCGGTCACCTCCTAAGTCTGAGGGGACAAGTCCCTCCCCATGCCAAAGGGGCCAGAGAGAGACCACTCACGCATGCAAACCCAGCTCCACCACCAGGCTCTCCAGGAGGGCACAAAGGCCCAGCGCTAGCAGGTGGGAGTCAGTGGGGACACCAACAGGGAGCCTGACACAAAGCCACCAGGGCCAGTGACCGGTGAGAGGGGCTTGCCCCCATGCCCACAGATTTGTGTCCAGTAGGCCCACAATCACTAGTTCTGGAGCCAGGTGTGGCCTCAAAGGACCGTTGTCCCCAGGGGTGACCCTGGCACCCACTTCACGGGTAACAAGCCAATTCAGTTTCCTGTATCTGGGCTGGGACACCGCCCCCCCCTTACGGTCCCCATTAATTGCGACTTTTCAAAGCAGACATCCCAAGAAGTGCCCTGGAGCCTGGGGCACTTCTAGGGCAGACCCCTAAAGGAAGGAGGGGAAGCCCGCCCTCCAGTCACCCTCCCCTCCCCTCCCTGCAAGCACCAACACCCCACCCCGGCACCAGGGGCTTGGTGTCCAGGGATGAACCTACTGTGTCCGCTCTGCTTCTGGGGAGGAGGCTGGGGTCTCCCACTTGCTCCGAGGCGGCCCAGCTTCTCTAAGCCCAGCCTGGAGGGGCGGAGGGGCGGGAGCCTGGGAGCCGGTCCCCTCCCAGCCCCTGCAGCGGGGCTCCGGGAAGGAGATCATTCATATGGTAATTTCTCCCCGCAGAGGAACCGAGGAGGCCCCTCCAGCTGCTGGGCTGGGAGAGGAGGGAGGAGGGGCGGGGGAGGGAAGAGGAGGCGGGCTGGACTGGGCCCAGCCTGACCACTCAGCCCAGCCTCCCACCCCGCCACTGGCTAAGAACGCACCCAGAGAGAGCCCACCGCAGGGAGACAGTAGGGCGCGACTCAGCACTGTCCCGCCCCCCGAGGGAGGAGGGGCACAGCTCTGGGCAGGGGCAGTCGGGCCCTCACAGTAATGGCCATGGCCAGTGTGGGTATGGGGGGGTGGGTGTTGGGGGATGGGGCGCAGCGGTTAGAATGAATGGGCTTTTAGACAGTTTACCTTTCCTGCCTGGCATGCAGAGAACACCTCAGTCAGCTAGGTGATGCCCAGCCCTGCCCCAGTCCCTGAGGTGCCCCTGCACCCCACTTCCCCAGCAGGGTAACTGGGTTTCAACACTAGCTGAGGCTGGTCTGGTTGAAGGGAAGGGGGGCCCTTTCCTAGAAAAAAATATGTCACAACCCACTCCCACCCCCCTGCCTCCTCTTCCCTATCACCTCCCCAGGCAGTGTCCAGCCCACCCCTCCACCCCACCCCACCCTTTACTTCCTCTCTAACTACAAAGGTTCTGACCACCAGCTTCCCCCCCTTGCCTGGAGGAGACCTCCAAACCTTCCACTTCCCCTTTCTGAGCCAGTGGAGGAAGCCCCAGGTCAGAGATCAGAACCCACCAGCAGACCCAGAAGGCCAGGCCACATCCCCCACCCCCACCCATCCCCCATCTGTTTGCTGACCCAAGTGTACTCCACTGAGCTGGGCTGGCAGATCTCAAAGAAACAGCGGGGACCCACCTCTGATGGTGAAGCTGCGGTGCCCCCTGCTGACTCTGGCATGGGAGCAGGGGCATGAAACAGTGACCCTCAGGCCCAGCCATCCACCCAGGGGTGAGTATCCAGGAGAAATGGAGCCGGATGTCCACAGGGCAGCTTGAACTCAAGTGCTCACGGCGGTATTGCTCCCAGTGACCAGCCAACCCGTGACGACCACAGTGTCCGCCTGCGGATGAACTGCTAACCCGATGTGGTCCCCCCAGGCACACCCTCACTGCCCTCAAGTCCACTCTGACTCTTAGGGACCCCTAGGGATAGGGCGGCCCTGCACCTGTGGGTTTCCAAGGCTGCGTGTAGACGTGGGCCGCCTCCTCTTTCTCCTGCAGAGTGGCTGGTGGCTTTGAACTTGGCAACCCAACACTTTACCCCCTGTGCCGCCCAGGGCTCCTCTTAAGGTAGTCAAGTGTTTGTCATGCTTTAGCCCGGGTGGGGCTGCCAACCGCAGGGCTAGCAGTTCGAAACCACCAGACGCTCCTCCAAAGAAGGGGCTTTCTACTCCCATAAAGGGTTGCAGTGTTGGAAACCCACAGGGGCGGTTCGACCCGGTCCCATCGCAGAGGTGGGGGCAGGGGCAGAGGGGCGGTTTCCTTTGGGAGCATGGGTAAACATGTTGCCAAGGTAGATAGTGGTGGGGCGCCCACGCAGCGGCGAGTCTATGAAAACCACCGACAGACTGCTTCAGACGACGCATGTGGGTGTGAAGGGCAGCTAGTCTAAAAGCCAAACCCAAACTAACGGCCATCGACCAAGTCGATGCCGACTCACAGCAACCCCAAGGGCAGGGTAGAACTGCCCCCCAAGTTTCTGAGACGGTAACTGGTTCCGGGAGTGGAGAGCCCCGTCTTCTTTCTCCCGACAGCTAGGCAAAGCTGCTATAGGAAGATAAAGAAACCTAAAAAGCTTGCTGGGGAGCCCCACCCTGTGGCCCACGCTGCATGTCGGGTGCCTGGCGCAGGGCCAGACTTCCTGTGCACTTCTCAATGGCTGGGGCCCCCCTCGTGGGGCACGGCAGGGGACTTGTGTAGGCCCCACCCCCTTGCTCACACCACCCAAGGGTCACAAGACCACGCCATTCTTTAGAAAGAGGGGGGCCAAGGCTGGACTCTGCCAGGTCCCAGAGTGGGCCCCCTTTGAAATACAGGAAAGGGTACTCTTCGTCTTGTGCAGGGAGGGGGAAGTGGTAATAAAACTCCTGTCACCCAGATGCTACATCCCCCCACACACCTTGGGCGGGAGGGAGGGCCCTGAGCCTGCCCTAGATCCCCTAGTACCTGGCCCAGCTGTGCACAGGATGGGAAGGCGAGCTGTCCCTGCACCCCAGAGGGGAGAAGGCCCTTGGCGGCCTGCCCAGTGGGGCCTTCGGATCTCAAGCACACAGGGTCGCCTACACAGACCAGGCAGCAGGAAATGACCCCAGGGGCCAGCAGCTGCAGGAGGGTGGCTCTGCACTTTCGGGGCCATCCCTGGCAAGGTCCACTCCAAACCTGGAAGAGGCCCAGGCCCTGTCCCTCCCCCAGCCTCACACCCTACCAACAAGCCACGCACACAAGCTGAAACAAGAGACAGTTCAGGGAGGCCCCCACTCTTAGGGGGTGCCCAGGAGGAGGGGCCTAGGCTGCTTGCAGGGTAATTGCAATGTCAGCACTTGGGTTTCCCAATGCCCCAGGAGGGGCTCTCAACTCACACAGGCGGGGGAGCCCCCTTCACACCCACCCACAAATGCCCAGGACACTCAGGACCAGCCAGCAACACAACCCTGAGCAGGGTAGCAGGACATGGAAACTGAGGCACACACAGGCCCTCACAATACAGAGTGCCGGGTGCTGGGGGATGCCTGCGTGCAAACTGTGAGAAGGCAGACAGGCGGCCTGGCTGAGGGTGGGCACAGAGGACGCTGGGAAAGGGAGGAGGAGGATGAGATGGGGTGGTCTTGGGAAGGGTGGGGAGGGGCAGCTGATGCACGGGCTACCACATGGTCACCGCCGGCCAGTCCAGCAGGAAGCATGGGTGTAGGCACCCAGGGTGCGGAATGACCCCACTGAGGGACTTGGGGAGGGGCTATACCCACATCTGTCACCTGCACTTCTATGACACATGGGCACCAACCTCCCCCGCTCCGCCGGTGTCCTCAAGCCCCCAGGACAGTGCCCCTCCACTGCTCAGACCCCCAGGAGCTGCCTGACCCCCCCCCACCCATCTGCCCACCAGGCTTCACCCTCCTCTCCTTCGCAGGCCTGTGCCCCTCTCCCCAGCCCTGCCGTTCCTACCCGACCTGTCCTCCCGCAGCATGCTGACACGCTCAGAGTGCCCACACCGCTTGTTGCTCTCTGCTACCATGGAGCCACTTCTCGCAGGGAAAGACCCGCCCCACCCAGGGCTGCCCAGACTGGCGGCCAGGGCCGTCTCTCTCGGAGCTGCGGGGGCATGGGCACTGCCAACCTGTGGTTAGCAGCCTCAACCTTAACCTGGGCGCCACCAGGCAGCTTCATCCCTCCAGCACTTCCAGGCCTTCAGGATGCCCCAAGGGCTTATCATGTCACCTAAGAGTCTGCTTCTACAGGCCTAGCACCCCAGTGTCTCTTGACAAGCAATCTGGGGACTGTTCCCTTAGTTACCATTTCAGCCCCCCCCCCCCAACCCCCAGGCCTATGAGCAAGGGTAAACAGGCTCCTCAGGGCGACCACAGCAAGTGCAGCCATCCCTGTATCCCTAAGGGAAAAGTGGTTTTTTCTCGGGAAGTGTCTAGGTACAGGAAGACACTTAGGTACAGGAAGACACTCCACAGACTGATGTTGCCTACGGGAGCAACACCACCACCACCACCCAGGAGGGGCGCTGGCACCATCCTGGGGGGCTGCAAACGCAGGTGCCAACACTCCAGGCTATCAGCGGAATGGAACACCGCCACGGAGTCAATTCTGACTCACAGCGCCTCTCAAGGACAGAGGAGGCCTGTCCCGCGGGTTTCCTGACGCTATGGAGTAGAAAGCCTCCTTTGTCCCTCTCGGAGAGGCTGGTGGTTTCAAACCACTGACCTTGTGGTTAGCAGCTTCGCTCATTACCCACTACCCCAGCAGGGCTCCTCCATCAGGGGGGCAGTGAGTTGGGGGTTGCTTGTTTGTTTTTCTGGAAAAAGGAACAGTGGGCAAGATAAGTTTGGGGGCGCTGTCGTATTCAGCAGGGTAAGACAAACACCGGGCTGACTGGCATTAGGGAAGGCCATGCTTAAAGCATACGTCTGACTCAGGCAGACAAGCAAAGCCCCGTTTCTCAGCCACCCTGCCGCATGACAAGGAGCCATGGCGGAGCCAGGGGCTTGGGGGTGATTACTCACAAAGCTGGCAGTTCGAATTCACTAGTCACTCCCAGAGAGAATGCAGCTTCAGAAACCCTGGGGGGCAGTTCTGCCCGACAGTCCATAGGGGACACGATCACCCCTCTACGGCAGGGAGTTTGGGTTTGGGCTCAACGTGGGGGTGCAGGCCGACCTGTTGTGAGTGCCTTTGAATCAGCTCTTGCTCACAGTGTCCCTTCGTCCAAGGGAGCGGAAAGCTGCCGGCCTCAAGCCATCCTCACACCTGCCGAGACGCCGGAGGAGCCCATCCCGTTGGGCAGTCTGACCCTGACCAGGTAGGGAAACTCAGCACGGCCCTACCTGGAAACAGGGTCTCTGAATATGGACGGTGAGTAGAGAGGTGAGGCAGCCACTCTGCACCCAACAAGAGTGTCCTTGTGAGACAGAAAGGCCACCCGTGTGATGAGGGAGACAGAGCTGGGGGCGATGCAACCACATGCCAAGGGCGGCGGCTACACCCAGAAGCCAGGAGACAAGCAGGGGCACTGACCTGCAGAAGCAGACAGCCCTGCTGAGCCCAGAACCCCAATTTCCGGGCTCCAGCGATGATGCAAGAGAATTTCCATGCCTGCAAGCTTAAGACGCTGTGCCTGCCAGTTTAGGACCCCGGTAGAGTACTTTGTTACCAGCGTTCCAGGAAACCAGCATATCTACCAGTGCGTACCCGATCTCCCCTGTGGAGGCCATGCTGGCCCCTGCGCTCAGGAGTCCTGCCTTCTGATCCCTCCTACAGCCTCCAGCACTTGTCTTTCCTTCTCCCTCCTCCTGTTTCTGGGCCCCAAACGGTCCCCCCTCTTTGGGGCTTCCCTCCTGGGGCATCCAGCCCCCTGAGACCGGTCTCATCTGTTACATTTTCAGACCCGCCCTGCCCACACCTTTTGCCCCCATGAGCGTGTGCTTCAGCACCCTCGGGTGTTAAGCAGGGCCAGCTGCTCCCACTGACCCCGAGGAAGGGATGTAAAGGAGGTCCCAGCTCTCCAAAGCCACCTCAGAGGCTCATGGGCTAATAACTAAATTTCTCTCTCCTTCCAAGCATGCCCTCCCCTGGCCGGCCCCCTCTCTGGGACACTTCCTGCAGCTGGCTTGTCCAGCTCTGAGATGGCCGAATGCGGGAGGCCCGGAGGGGAGCGTCTGAGGGAGGCTGCGTCTTGTAGCATGTCGGCGGCTGCTGCGAACTTGAGACACAGCCAAGGGGCCGGAAGACGCCAGCTGAGAAAGGATGTTATAACAACCTTGCTAGGTGGCTTGCTGGTGGCTTCTCCACAGCCCTCTGGCTCCAAACCCACCCGTCGGAGCCAGCCCTGGTGGGCTCTGGGGGGCTGGGGATGACCAGGGCAGTGGGGAAGGCCTGGATTGATTTAGGCCCAGCCAGGCATGCGTGCAGTTCAGCCTTGGCTTCTTCAAGCCACCTGCCTGCTGCCTGAGCGTGTTCTGTTCGACGCTGCCCAGTGGGCTCCAGCTCAAGACTGACCTTACTGTCACAGGGCCAGACCAGCTTCCTTGAGCCCATCCCAATGGCTTACGCATGTGTCTGAGCTGCGCCCCGCAGGGGTTTTAGCCCCGAGTTTGACATACATTGCCAGGTCTTTCCTCTGAGGTTCCCCACTGGTAAACTGCAACCACCAAATTTTGGGTTAGCAGCTGAGCAATTAGCCAGTGTTGTCATTTACGACCTGCGCTGGTGGTGCTACTGGATAAGCATCTAGCTGCTAACAGCAGGATTGGCAGTTCAGACCCACCAGCTGCTCCTCAGGGTGAAAGTGACGTCACATGCCTTAGGAGCAGGTAGCTTTAGATTTACGAGCCCTGGAAATCAGAGTTAGGAGTCAAAAATCGACGTGATGGGAGTGGGTGTAGTTTGGTGATGACGTCCCAAAGGAGCCATGGTGGCGCTGGGGACTAGGGATCTGGCTGCTCACCGCAAGGTCAGTGGCTTAAACCCGCCAGCCTTTCCCCAGGCAAGAGCTGGCCTTGCAGGCCCAGTGTCAGCTGTGACCGTAGGGACCCTGAAGTCCAGAATTTGGGGAGGGGCCTCCTGAGGCTGCCACCCCCTTCCTCTCCTATCATGGCTCCTTTGTAGCCCAGCGGGCTACCTGCCCCTCCTCTTCCTGTGCCCTGTGCTGCCTGTCCCATCCTCCTGGGCCCCAGCTGGTCCCCTCAACTCTAAACAAAACTGATTCTCCTTTGACTCAATGGGGCTACTGTCCAGACGATCATTAATCTTGAGGGCCCCACAAGTGACACTCAGCAGTGGGCAGACAGGGACAAAAGCAGCAATGGGTCCCCCAAAACCCACTGGGGCGAGGGGACCACTCAGTCCAGCCCCCTGTCCTTTATCACCCAGGGAAAGCGGGTCTCTGGCGCCTTCTTTTTGAAAGCCCCGGACAGAGGCGGCCAGGCTGGGCAGCGGGAGACTGCTCTTCTCCCGAGTGAGCAGAAGAACCCAACCCAGTCTTTCCCCAAACCACAAACGATTTGCGCAAGACCCGCAAAGACATGCAGTCACACAACACCAGCCAGTCATTCATCCCAGTGGGAATGTGTAAGCACCTGGGAGGTCTGGCACACCGGTAAAGAAAAGACAGTCCCAGCACACATTCACAATCTGGTGAGAGAGAGGCAGGCGGGCAGATGCACAGCCCCCACCACTGAGGGCTAGATGGGCTTACTGGGCATGGCACCAGCTGGGAGTCCCACTTCTTGCCTCCCAGGTCCAGGGAGGTTGCTCCTACCTCACTCTTCAGGGTCCTCAGGGTCCTAGGACCTGGGACTGGCACCTGGAAGGAGGAGGGGGCGTGCCACTGGGACACCTCAGCATGGCTACTGCGCAGAAAACTTGGTGCTCGGGGCCCCCAGAACTGGGCAGGGGCGCACATCTGTCTGGGGTGCAGGCCCAGGAAAGGGGTGCTGCATGCCGGGAATGGTGGAGCAGAGACTAAACTGGTTGGTGGAATGCTGTCCCACAACTTCATTGGGGTCAGTATCAGGGCCCCCAGCCCTGGAGCTGATCCAAGCATCTCACCAAGGTGTCAGCCTCTACTCCCTATTTACAGAGAGCAGTGAGAAATTGGGAAGCTCTGCCTAGGACCCAAGCAACCCTGGTGGTGTCATGGTTACACGCTGGGCTGCTTATCGCAAGGTCAGCAGTTCGAAACCACCAGCCGCTCTGAGGGAGAAAGACGAGGCTGTCTACTCCCATAGTTAAAGAGTTACAGCCTTAGAAGCCCACGGGGGGGGGGGGGTTCTACCCTACCCTGTAGGGTCCCTATAGAGGCTGTTCTACCCTGTGATATGGGGCCCAGTGGGGGGTGGTTCTTTCAAGTGCTATAGGGTCCCTGTGGGAGTGGTTCTACTCCATAGGGACCCTGGGAATCAGAGTGGACTCATTGGCAGTGAGTCTTCGTGTCACCTGTCATCCAGTGTGTGTCGCCAAATTAAAGCATTTAAGAGCAGTGGAGCAGGAAATTAAGCCCCTAGGGCTGCCCTCCTGGAAAAAAATGAAGGCCCAGCTCTCCCGGGAAAGCAGTCCCGGGTCAGGTGGATGAAGCTACTCCGGCGAGCTGATCATTAGCCAGCCCTGGGTGGGGATAGCAAGCAGAGAAGCGGCCGCTTGGCCCTGATGAGAAAGAAACAAAGTCAGTTCCAACGTGGAGCCCCCTCTGAGTTACTCTGTGAGTCGAGCAGGAAGTGTGCGGTGTCCAGACCCACTGCCGGCGAGTCAATTCCAACTCTCAGCTACCCTACAGGGCAGGGCAGAACTGCCCCTGGGGGTTCCCAAGACTGTCTGGTTTCAAACTTCTGACCCCGAGGTTAGCCATCCAACATGTAACCGCGTCACCATGTGGCCCCACAGAGGATAAAGGACGGATTTGAGCCCCCACCCTGAGAGCCCAGGACCATGGTGCCACAAGCTTCCCAGGGAAAGGCAGGGGAAGTCTGGGGCGATAGATGGACCGGGATCCTCCACCTTCTCAGGTGGGTAGAAGACCCCACAGGTGACCTGTGACTCCACTATGTTTTCCCAGGGTCTCGGGGGATGGGCTGTTCGGGCATGCCCAGCCTGCCCTCTGCCGCCTGGGGAGGCTCAAAGGCTTCAGGTTCAAGGGGCAGGTCCCTGCCCGTCTAAGCAATAAATGAATCAAAGCTTTGCCCTGGAAGACTTGGCCAGTGTGGGCGTGGAGCCCCAGCTCAGGGCTATGATTCTGCAGGCAGCTGGAGGAGGGAGGGGCCGACACCTTCATTCCCAAGGTACCCACAGGGAGCTGGGGCCACTGCTGAGGACTGAAGTGGGGAAGGGGAGGGGTTCTGCACAAGATGGGTGGGGAAGGCTGACGGCTCACCCCAGCCTGAGGGGACCTGAGTGGATGACCAGCATTGTTCTCGGCCTGCTGAAATGAACTGTGAAGGAAGCTTGTGGAACATCAGTTCTTTAAGAAGCCGAGACCTTTGGGTCTGAGAAGAAGACAAGCATTCTCTCTGCCCCCAGGACGGTCACAGTCCTGCCCCTCGAGACCCAGTCCTCTCAGCCTAGGCAGTTCGTGACAACAGGAGGCAACGAGGACACAGTGGCCAGGGGACTTGGGGAAGGGAGTCAACCCAGAGTCTGGCCAACAAGATGGTACAGGGCTTTGGGGGTGACAGCTCTCTTGAGCCCCATCCTCAGTCCAGGCTAGTGGGCCTGGAGGTCACGGCGTGACCCCTGGATCCCCAAGAAGAACCACTTGGGTTGGGCGGGTGAGTGGAACTGGTAGCATGTTGGTGATCATCTGCCTGGTGGCCCATGATTAAGACGCGGCTCCTGGAGCCCCACACCACCGTTGGAGGAGAATATTGACAGCCCCCGGGCAGCCAGGAGAGCCAACGGCTCTGTCTTACAGCCAGGATGCTGCAGGGAAGCGAGGATGCCAGACCTGGCCTCACGTACTCTGAACGTGCTGTCAGGAGAGACCAGTAAGTGCTGCGAGAAGGACGTCATGGTTGTGCGTGGTCAAACAGAGGGGCAGCGGAAAGAGGAAGACCTTTGCCGAGATGGGTGGACACAGTGGCTGCCCCCACGGGCTCACACATGACAAATGAGGACTGGGTGGTGTTATACACGGGTCACGGTCAGAGTGGACTCGGTGGCACCTAATGAGGGGCTCCACCGCCTTGGACGTTCCCGTGAGCATCCTCCGAACTGGCCACGGTCACCGCCCAGCAAGATCTGGGATGGCAGTGCAGCCGCAAGGCCAGCCCACAGGGAGCAGTCTGGTGGGGACCCACCCAAGCCAGGACACGCCACGGTCTCCACAGCGAGGGTCAGAGCCTGAGTGGTCTGCCCAACTGATGCCCAGAGAACATCACCAGGTAGCCACAGGACAGCTCGCCTCCCTCCACCTAATGTCTGAGGTCGGGTCAGCTCCAGCTCAGACTCCAGGTTGGTAGATCTAAATGACATTTTTTAAGGTGGGGGGGAGGGGAACACACTACCAGGCCTTTCTCCTGAGGCACCTGGGGGGGAGGGTACTTGAACCTGCTGCAGCCTGGTGGTGAACAGCTCAGTACTTTCCATGCCTAGACTCCCTGGGGTCCCTGCTTCTCCTGCGGCGGGAAGGAGGTTGAATGAGCCATGATGCCCCTATGTCCCCCATCAAGGAGCCCCCACCACCCAAGGATAACTGAACCTGTGTTTCCAGGTAACCAGAATGGGAATAGGCCGGGGGGGGGGGGGGGGGAGCCATGCGCACTCACTGTCGGGCCAGCAGCCCATCCCCACTTCCTCCCTTAACTGCATAGCATCCAAGCCAAACTCCCACTCGCCCAGCTGGGGCTGTCCCTGCGCCCACCCTGCCCAGGGCCACTGCCAGAACATCCCCCCGTCCCCCCCCCCCCCCCGCAGCCTGCTGTCCGCACAGTGCTCTGCTGAAAAGGAATTCCAGACTTCTCTCTGGTGAGCAGAGGTAGCCCCTGGCCACAGTCCCCCAAATCTCCCACACTGCAAGAAAGCTGGGGGGGTGGGGGCTGGGAGTAGAGGGATATGGTTTCATGAGCAGAGCATGCTGCCCCCACACCCCCAATGCCCCTCTCCCAACTGTGCGGCAGGGGACACACTGTGGCCAGTCATGGGATTGTAACTCCTGCCCCCTGGGGTGAGGGTCTCATTCTCCAGCCAGGCCAGGGCATCCTAGCCCCCACCCCACGGGCAGCGCCTCCCAGGAACATCCCGCAGGTCCCAAACACAAGCCAGTAATCTCAAGACAAGTTGTAGCAGCAACTCCGGGCCGCGGGGGGCCGCGGGCCAGCCCGGCATGGCTGCGGCTGTTCAAACACATCCCACAGTCTCTGGGCTCCAGGCTCCGGGCTCCTGCTCCCACCAGCAGGCGGGCTGCAAGGTTTCAGGAGAAGACTCCTGGCAGCCCATGGGCGCCATCCCAGCCCCCCGGACGCCAGCAAGCCCCTTTCGAAGAGAAAAGTTCTCCAAGAAACTCCGGCAGGGGAACTGCACCGTTCGGCTGAGTCGGCCAAATATTTACAAAGAGACAGCTGTGGCCATACAAAGGCCCTTTCTTCTCTCAGAGCTGAAAATCTGGACCCCGCGTGGGGACCCAGAGCCCCACCGCCCTGCTCCCAGGACCAGGGCTGTCCTGCCCAGGCAGCAGGAGCCATGCTGCGGGGACTACTCCAGGTCCCATGGCTACTTCCGCCGGGAGCCACCCTCGGGGGCCAGCGGGGGCCTGCCCGGCAGCCGCGCCACCTGGAGGCCCCCTGGAGCGGCCGGAGGGAGCCTGGGAAGAACAAAGGGCGCGGGCACTCACCCAGCTGCGAGCCCGCTGCCTGGACGGACGGACGGACGGACGGGACTAGAGCACCGCCCGCCCACCGGTCACATGGCTCGGAGCCGACAGTGAGGATCAAAGGGGCTTTGTGGCCGCTCAGAACAGAGCCTCCCAGCACTGGGGGCAGAGGTAGGGAGGGGTCCTCTCAGAGACCAGCGGATAACTGCCTCTAGGGGGGCAGGCGTAAGGAGTTGGGGCTCAGTGGGGCACCTGGGCTGGGTGCTGGCATCTCCCCCCATGCACTGTATGCAGGAGGGGCGAGAAGAGGGGTTCTGCAGGCTCTGGGAGGCGGCCACCCCAAGGGTCAGGGTCAGGGGAGAGAGGAACTCACCTGGCTGGCCAGCCACCTCGCCGCACTGTCCTCCCCAGAAGTGCTGTGCTCTGGGGGGCGGGGGGGGCAGGCACCCGTAGGCCCTGCTCCGCCCTGCTCTGAGCTGGGTGCGGCGGGAGGGGTGTGGCACTCAGCCAAGAATCCGGCTCAGCCTGGGTGTCCTCACTAGCTCCCTGCGCCCTGACCCCCACCCCAGCCCTTCGAGGAGGTGAGGCAGCGGTGCCACCCACACCTCGAGGAGGCAGGTCAGCCTGGTGCCCGAGGACCTCGGAGCTGCTACGGCAGGAAGCAGCGCCGCTCCTACCCCCCTACTCTGTGTGCACCCCAAATCCCAGGGTGTGCAAAGCTAGGAGTGCTCCCCCCAAGGGGGAAGTGGGGAGAAGCGAAGTCTGGGCTGGGAAAGTGTCACTCCAAATTCCCCCAGCCTCGATTTCTAGTCTTTTCCAGCCCTAAGGCCTGGGCACTGAGTCCTCCTCCCCCACTGTCCAGGAGGGACCCCTCCCTGTGACATGACCTCTGACCCCAGTGACTCAGCCTCCTAGGCAGGGTGGGGCTGAGCCCAGGCCAATGGATACTAGACAACACTGCAGGGGGCGGGGGAGTCTGCTTGGGCAGAGGGGAAAGAGGCCCTTGAGAAGGAATGTCTTAGCAATCCCCCACTCCCCGCTGGCTGAAGCGTAACTGCCCCAAGGGCACAGCTGCCCTGCAGAGGGGACAGGGGAGGACCCCACTCTGAGCTCACCTGGGTCTGCTTCTCCCAGCAGAGGCTTTGGTGGGGTGCTGCCATCCCCCTTCCCATCCTCAGCTGACGGGCTATGGCCTTTGCCCCTTGGGTGCCTTGCTGGGGCTCCTGGGAGAGGACTGCCCGCCTGTCCTAGTTCTCGGCCCCCTTCCATGGTGAGCCTCACAGACCTGAGCCCGAGATTCCTGCCCCCTTGGGAATGCTCCAGCCCCCCATCTACAAAAGGGGTGCAAGCAGTTCCAGCCTCCAGAACCAGTTCCAGGCCCATGTGTGTCTAGAACCAGGAGGAGCAGCAGCCCTGGAGACACACAGCTTCCTCCCCAGCAGGGTGCTCCCTGCTCCCTCCCACCCCAGACCTTCTCTGCTGGGCCCCATGGGGTGACTCAGGGGCAGAAACAAGGAGGTGGTCACAGGCCAGGCTTTTTGACTGTAGTCCTGCCAACTCCTGGCAGGCCCACATGCCGAGGGACACAGCACTGTAGTGACCCAGGCTGACTGCACATTAAATCCTGTGACCTGTAGAGTCTTGGTCTACAGCCTCATTTGGTGGGTTACCAGAAGGAGATGGGCAGGCCTTTCTTCCTGGTCTGTCTGTCAAGAAGCTCCACAAAACCCACAAGCCTCCCCTGAAGCTGTGGCTTCACCCCAGGGGCCCCGACTGGGAATCGAACCTAGGTTTCTCAAAGTGGAAGGCGAGTGTCCCACATGGGTCCATCACAACCTGGTGCAGTTCCTACCCCCACCCCACCCCCACCCCCAGAAGTGAGGAAGGACCACTCTAGTACTGTCTGGGAGGTCCAAACAGGAACCCTTCAGAAATAATAATGGAAGTAATGATTCCCTGAGGGTGTGGGAACACAGGGGGGTAAGAGGGAGCTGAGAGCAATGATGACTGTGTAGGGTGGGGGAGGGAGGGGATAAAGGTGAGCGGACATCAGAGTTCAAGAAGAAAGAAAATGTTTTGAAACTGATGGTGGTAGCAATTCTAAAATTATGTTTGAGCTAACTGAATTATGGATTTTATAATATCTGTAAAAGCTCCCAGTAAAATGATTTAAAAAAAAGATTGCTAGACTTGGAAACCCTCAGGGGCAATTCTCCCCTGCCCTACACGGTCGAGGTGAGTTGGCATTAATTCGATAGCAGTGGGCTGTTTTTTAAGTGGGGGGGAAACTGAGGCATGGGGTGCTGGGGTCAAACCTAGATCCTCTGAGGCACTTGGTGTGAGGGGTCCCCCTCCTCAAAGAGTGAGACAGAAATCCACAGCAGTCCAGGTTGGTCCTGCTGGCCAGGCCTCAAGGGGACACATGCATCGGAGTCACCTGTCATTCCACTTGCTGGTTTCCTGGCTCTCCAGTGGGCTGGGGTTGGGGGGTGTGCCTCACTCACAAGCGGACCCCAACCTCACCTACTCAATAGGGCAAGCTGGGCCATCAGAACCCCCCAGGGGTGGGGAACCAGGTCCTATGTGTTTGCCGATCAAGTTGACTTGGGGGCTTGGGAGATGGAGAAGCTGTGGGACAGAAGAGCCATGAGGTGCACTGGCAGGGCCCCCCCGAGAGGTGGCATGCTGCCTCCATCCCTAACCCTGCCCCATGCCTGAGCAGCCCATGGCTGGCTCTCGCCGCAGGGCCCCTCCAAGAACTGACTCATGTAGTCTGTTTGTTTGCTCTAGAGCTGAACAGATCACACTTCGTAGAAAGGAATTTATCCCTTCCAACCATCCTGAGGGGGCTCTGTAGCTCGAAAGCCAGAAGCACCCTAAAACACATCTTAACCCCAACCCCTGCAATCTCTGCTTTAGGGAAAGGGGTCACATTAAGGGGCTTGAGGTAGGAGAGAGCGCCAGGGGGCGCTTACACAGGATGGTGAGCAGGGGAAGGCGGCAGTGAGGGGGTCACTAGCTTGGTGACACGTGGGGAGGATGTGGCCACAAGCCAAGGACCGCTGGCAGCCTTTAGAAGCTGCAGGAGACGAGGCAAGTTTCTCCCCCCGCCCCCCTCCCAGAGCACCGAGGCGGAGCCAGCCCTGCCGACACCTGGCCTCCTGCCCAGTGAGATGGCTGCTAGACTTCCGCCTTCCTGTACTGTACAAGAGTCCATCTGTACCACCTGGCAACCACGAAAGCCACCCACTGCCATAGTGTCGATTTCAACTCCCAGCAGGGCAGAGGAGAAAGGCTCCGGTGGGTTTGGGGGCTGTACTTCTTCACGAGAACAGACAACCCCATGATCTCCTGCACAGCAGCTGGTGGGTTTGAACCTCCAACCTTGGGATCCAGTGCCCAACCCACAGCACCACCTGGTCATGCCCCATCACCACCACCATCACTGGCACCTCTGAGGCATCAGAAGCCAGCACGTTCGTGCTAACTGGTCTCAGAGCCAGTGCGTGGGATTCAGAGGCCCATGGGCCTCCTGCAGCCCCTGGTCACCTGGGGGCTTCCTTCAGCAAGTGAAGAAACACAGGCAGGGGCAGGATGTGGTTCCCGGCCTCCCCACACCTTCCGAACCTGTCCCCCATTGGGTAGTCTGAGCTTGATCCGTCAACCTGCTGCCGTGGGCCGGCTCCTGGCCACCCTAAGTGTGTCCGGACAGAGTTGCGCACCACAGGGTTCTGAGGGCCAGTTTCCTGGAAGGAAGACTGCCAGGACTTTCTTCCATGGTATCTCAGGGTGGACTTGTGGACAGCCAGGTGCAACAACTGTGTATCACCCAGAGACTCCTGCCCACAAACTCACCCCCAAGTTGCAGGAGGACCCCCTGCCCACCACCTTCACTGAGTCATGAAGCAGTGGTTGACAGGCTATCCAGTGGTGGCCAGATACCAGCTGCCCATAAGCAGTGCCCACTGTCCTTCCGGTGAGCCCCAACAGAAAGGTGGTCAAGATAGACAGTGGCGTTGATCAGCCAGTCTGACCCAGGAGGCCACCAGGGGCTGGCCAGCACCCCTAATCCAACTAAGCCCACTGGAAGAACAGGGTGCTGCCCCCTCCCCTCATCCAGCAAAGCAGGGGTGCCCACGTGCTTCCCAGGAACGTGGCTTGCACAGGGCAGTCTGAGCACGACATCGCCTCTCTCTCTCTCTCTCTCTCTCTCTCTCTCTCTCTCTCCCTCACACACACCCTGCCCCTCCACCCACAGCCACCGCCCCCCCCCTCTGGGCTCATCACACCACTGTCCTCCTGCCAAGCCCACCTGTCCTCCTGCCAAGCCCACCGAAGCCGAAGCTCAGGCCCCTGCCAGCTCCTGTGGGGGGTAACACCCCCCACGGGACATGGCAGATGCTTGCAACCAGACGCCAAGAAAAATACCCCTCCCTGGCCTCTGTGGGCCGCTGCAGGGCTACCGCATAGAGGAGCCTGGGAGACCAGCAGGTGAATGGTAGACACCAGGACTTCTGCCCAGGCAGGCCCTGGGAAAGGTACAGGGAACTGCAGCACCCTGGGATGGGGAGGTGGGGCACCCCCATGCAGCCTGGTGGGGGACCCTGTTTAGGGTGCATGGAACAGAGGCATCCTGAGATGGGGAGGTGGGGCACCCCCATGCAGCCTGGTGGGGGACCCTGTTTAGGGTGCATGGAACGGCGGCATCCTAGGATGAGAAGGTGGGGTGCCCCCATGCAGCCTGGTGGGGGACCCTGTTTAGGGTGCATGGAACGGCGGCATCCTAGGATAGGGAAGCAGGACACCCCATGCATCCTGGTTTGGGGACCCTGTTTAGGGCATCCTGGGATGGGAAGGTGAGGTGCCCATGCAGCTGGGCTGGGGGAGGTGGGTCCTCTGCAAAGCCCCCTGGAATGTCTGACTATTCTGTGGCTTCCTTTCTTCTTCCTGCTGCTTCTTCTCCTTCAGCCCAGGAAAGCCCTGGGCTGAGCCCCTCCCTGTGGCTGCTCCCCATGGCACAGCCCCTCCCTCTCAGACACTGGGCTGACCCTGGCCTGCCTCTCCCCACTGCCCACTCACTCCCCACCTCACCCTCTGGCTCCTGCATCTCCCTACTGGAACTGAGCTTTGGGGAGGAGGGGAACCCTCACCACTCAAGCCCAGTTCCTCCCCATTGGACCTCAGGGCCCAAATTCAACATGCGATCACCACCACCTCCTCCTGGGAAGCTTCTCCCCAGCCCCTCCCGGCACAGCCTCCTCCCCAGCCTCTGCATACCCTCTTCCTTGGCCTCTCCCTTCCGCCTGGGTTTGGCCCTCCCCCACACTGACCTCTCAGGCCCTGACCTAGTTCCCAGCTCAGTCCACATCCCCTAGGCCAGCTCTGCACAGCCTCAGCCCCCACCCAGTCATCCATTTCTTGCACCCACCAGGGCCCTTTCTCTGGCCTCACAGCTCCACCCCTTGGCTCCCTGGCTCTGGGAAGTAGGTGGCAAATGCACCCTGCCTGGCCAGTCCCTTAAGGTCAGTGGGTCCCCTAGACCACAGCTCTGTCCCTCCAGGCCACCCACATCCTGTTTCACTCCTTCCACCAGACCACCTTGTCCTTCCACATCAGCCTGTTCTCCACCCCTCTCCCCCAGTCCAGTGCCTTGCATCTGAGGTCCCTGAGAGCTGGCCAGCCCACGTCCACGCTGGTTCCTAAGGACCCCCGAACTCCAACAAAGCGCAGGCTGCAGCCCCTTCAGCAGCTCTCCCAACTCAGCAGCTCTCCCAAGTCCATTGGCGTCATGTGTGTCAGGGTGGAACTGGGCTCCCCAGCACTGCCAAGGGCTAGTTTCTGAAGATCACCAGGCGTTTCTTCTGAGGCACCTCTGGGTGATTCAAACCCCTAGCCTTCGAGTGAGCAGTCAAGGGCTATCATTCCCCGTGGTCCAGACCACCTCCTCCACCAGTTGCGACCACCACCCCCCCAACCCCCTTCCCACAGCTGCCTCCTCCTTTTCTTTTAAAATCATTTTATTGGGGGCTCTTACTGCTCTTATCACAATCCACACATCCACCCATGTGTCAAGCACATTTGTGCATGTTGCCATCATCATTTTCAAAACATTTTCATTCTACTTGAGCCCTTGGTATCAGCTCATTCCCCCTCCCTCCCTCCTGATCCCTTGATAATTTGTTGAGAGAAGAGATACCAGGAGGGTAAAGGGAAGGTGGGGTGAGTAAGGGGGAACCCATCACAATAATCTACATATAACTGCCCCACCCCCCAGAGGGATGGACAACAGAAAAGTGGGTGGAGGGAGATAACTGGGCAGTGTAAGCCTCCTGCTTGTAAAGAAATACGGTGGGGAGGGCTCCCCACAGGAGGACACACTTCCTTCTTTCTAAGAAGCGCACCCCACCGCACTTCCAGGAGCCGAGACAGGTTGTACCTTCCACACACGGCGTGCTCACGGCCCTCTAGAAAAGCCAACCATCTATCAACAGCATGTCACCTAGATGATCTGATAATATCTTGGTTTTGCGCAGTCCTGGCATCAGCAGCAGCCGCTGGATCGCTGGCGGGTGAGAAGCCCCTAGGAGGGCCGGAATGAGCTGATCAGCAGGATGGACTCCGGTGTACACACATACCAGCCCTTACCCCCCCCCCCAGCCAACCATCAACACCCAGGATGCTCTAGGGCTGTGGGGTCATGCTCACGGAAAACCAGGCCCCTAAGCTACAGCAGTAGGACCCACGACCTCCACCTCCACGGAGGGAGAAGGACCAGGCTGTCCACTCGCGTCAAGTCGCAGTCCCGGAAGCCCACTGGGGCGGTTTACACTGTCCTGGTCCACGCGATGGCGGGGAGTAGTTGCAAACACACAGCTTCCACATGGACGCGTCATATGGAAGCGTTGGACTGCCAACCACAGGGTTGGCAGTTCAAAGCCGCCAGCCGCGCCTTGGGAGAGCGACAATGGCCATCATCTCCTCCTGTAAAGATGGACAGCCCCCGAAACCCTGTGTCGGGTCGCTGTGAGCTAGGGGGGACTTGATGGCAGTGGGTTTGCATGTGGTTGAAACACACAGCAAGAGGGAAGTAGTGATGCAGTGTTTAAGCGCTCTGCTAGAGGAAGAGAAAACCTCCAGGTAGTGAGTGATCGGCTGTCCCACAGGGTGGCTGTGAGCCCTGGTCACGGAGTTTGGTCTGGGTTTGGAAACACCTGGCAGCCAAGCCATCAGGCCTGCGTTTATCCCAACACCCAAGACCACTGAGTCGGCCAGTTTAGCTGGGTGGGGGCGGGGGCGGGGTATGGGAGGCAGAGGCACCTCGGGAAAATGGGTGTGCTGCAGGTCAGCGACCAGTGTCCTGCTCTGGGTCACTTCTGCCACCTCCAAGGCCCTGCAATGTTCTGGTTGGATTAGCGAGCCCCAGGGAGCGGGGAAAGCAGGAAGGGCAAGGTCTTTGGCAGAAGCAGCAGTCCCCCACCCTGGAGACACGTTAGACCTCCGGAGAACTTCCAGGTCCCGGGGGTTGGCGGCACAAGGGCCGTCCCCTTGTCCAGGCAGCTGGAGGGGCTGGCGGCACAGCTCTGTGCAAGACGGGCCTGCAACCTGCTTCCATAAAGATGACGCTGTTCATCTCCATTGGATCACGCAGACCCCGCTGGCCCCGAGTGTGCATGACTGTGCCCTGCAGGAGTCCAGTGGCAGGCCTTTCCTCTCCCTCTTCTGACGCTGAAATTCCTTCGTATTTTCATTCTATTTTTCCCATGACTTTGTAAAGCCCCCTCCCTCGTGGTTCCCACACTCACCGCGAACTCGTAGGGACCCTATAGGGCAGGGGAGGACTGCAGAACGAACTGCCAAGGCCATTCCTCTGAGGCCTGTCCAGAGGGCCTGGAGCCTCCAGCCTCTGGTAGCAGCCGGGCTGGGGAGCCGTTTGTGCATCCCCCTCCCCACTTGCAGGGACTCCAGGAAAAGTACCTGGACAGGTAAAGCCACTCCAGTGTTTGACCTGGGCCAGCCCTACCCCTCCTCTTCCCCATTCCTCACAAGCAGAGCCCAGGAGCACTGACCCGTCCAGCTGCAAAGCCAGCGCAGAAGACACCTGCTTCCTGGCCACAGTTCCTTCTGGCTGCTGGCCATGAGACACCAGCAGGGAGAGGCAGGGTGCAAACCCCCCAGCCAGGGGTCTCAGGGAGCCAGAGGGTACCTGAGGGGGCTGCAAGAGGTCACCCGCTGTGCAGGGTGCGACACACCTCCCACCTCGGATGACCAGTGCTCAGATGAGGGCCACCTGGGAGTGGCAGGCAGGTAGCCAGCAGCCCTAAGCTCTGCCAGTCCTGCTGCTCCTGCAGCCCTCTGGCCAAGGCCATGCTCGGCCACTCCTGTTGACCACTGCACATGGGGGAGGAGGGATGGCTCAGGACTGGCGACCCCCCTGAGGCCTCCCATGTGAACCCGATCAGCCACTGCACTCTCTGGGGCCCAGCTTGCTCACCTGGACATTAATTGGCTACACCTTAAAGTCCTTCGCAGCTACAGAAACAGAAAACACAAACACACAAACACACACACACCCCACCCCCCCACCACTGCAAAGGCAGTGCTGGGGCCTGCCAGCCACACTCACACAGGGAAACATTTCTGCCCCTAGTCTTCCATGAGGGACACAGGGGCTTTCCTGCTGGAGAACCTCAGGGGGATGGGGGTGGCCTGCCGTCCCAGGGCTCAGGATCCCCGAGAGATCCAGGCTGCTGCAACAGACACCCCCCCCCCCGCCTCCCCAAACAAGCCCTCCTAACTCATGCCATCGAGTCGATGCTGACTCACAGAACTGCCCTGGGAGTTTCTTGGATCGTCACTATTTACGAGAATCGAAAGGCCCATCTTTCTCCCACCACAAACCTAGTGACTTGAAAAAACAAACAAACAAACAAAAAAAAAACCTAGTGACTTGAAAAAAAGGAATCCTAGTGGTGCTGCAGTTAACGTGCTTGGCTGCCAACAGCAAGGCCAGCAGTTCAAATCCCACAGGCACTCCAGGGAAGAGGAATGAAGCAGTGGTACTCAGTCCTGTGGGTCTCTATGAGACAGAATTGGTGATGGGTTTGCTTGATTTGGGTTTGAATACCTTTAAAATGGCATATTATTTATTCCCTTGTCCTTCTGGGCATTGGGAGCCCAAAGAAGGCAGAGCTCCCCTGGAGGGGAGGACCAAATGCTGGCCCTGTCCACCCCCAGAGGTTGCCCGCAGTCCTTGGTTCTTGGCCCCTTCCTCATCCCCAGATCTCCCAGGCAGTGTTTCACTTTGACTCTTGCCTCTTCTGGTGCACACCCCCACCCCCACCCCCCTGCTCAAGGACCCTCGCCTCACTAGGGAACCCCCTTCCTCCGGTTTATGACGTCGGACACAACCCGAGCAAGATGAATTTATTACTGCTGGGTCCAAGGAGCTCTGGTGGCGGAGTGGCAGTGGGCTCCTAACCCCAAGGTCAACAGTTCAAAGCCACCAGTCACCCCTGTGGGAGGAAGATGAGCTTTCTACTTCCGTAAAAGAGTTAATCTCAGAAACCCACAGGGGCAGTCCTACCCTGTCCTAGGCTTTGAGTCAGCATCGAGTCAATGGCAGTGAATTTTTTTGGGTGGGTGGCAAGAGTTATATTCTGGGAAACCCACAGGGCAGTTCTCCTGCATCCCACAAGGTTGCTGTGAGTAGCCACGGGGTGGGAAGGTGGGAGAGTGTGTGGTGGGGCTGGGGGCTGGCAGGAGAGTGAGGAGAAGGTGAGGGCATGGGGGTGGGGGTCGGGTAGCTCTGGGCTGAGGCAGGCACTGCAGGGCAGGGATGCGGGAGGGGTATGGGCAGACCAGAGCTCCCACACTTGGCCCCCCACAGCCCCACTTGCCTCCTGGGTTTTTGTTTGAATTCCCTCTGGCATGAGGTCCTCCACTCCCCGCAGCCCCGCTGGCGTGCAGCCCAGCCCCTCTTGTACACACTCAGTCCAACAGGCAGGTGCTGGTGGCCAGCCCAGGGGGCAGCCTGCCTGGGGACACCTGGGTGATGGCACCCCCAGAGGAGGACGAGCCGGCCCCATGGCACCCTCAGAACTCAGCAAAACCACAACTACGACCATGTGTCTAGTCCTGCCCAGCGGCATCTGCCCCCCACCCCCTGAAGCCCTCCCCAAAGCAAGGCAACCCCACTGCAAGAGCCCTGCAGGCCCCACGCCCATCTGCAGCCTCCTACCTCAGCCTCTGAGGAAGCCAGAGCAGTGCACAGGACACTGGGGGTGGGGGCCAGGAGGCAGGGCCTTCTCCCACCCCATCAGGGCCCTACTGCTGTCCCCTGGGGAAGGAGCCCTGAAGGCAGAGGGGAGCAAGGCCCCAGATGACATAAGCTGGCGGGGTGTGCAAAGGCTCTTGCCCTGCCCACAGGCCTTGACCCCATTCCAGGAGGCCCATCAGGCCATCTTGTGGGAGAAACGAGGTTCCTGACTTGCCAAATCCCAGTAATGAATCCCACGTTCCCTGGGCCACTGCGAGGCCTCCCTCCACCTCCTGGAACTGCTGTGTGCAGCTGGGATGCAGAAGCTGAGGATAGATGGGCGGGGGCGCTCCAGGTCCCCTCCTCTGAAGATGAGGCCCCTCTGTTCCTCTTTTCCTGGGAAAACTGGGGTGGGGTGGGGGGAGGCACAGATAACCCTTTCACGTACCACTTTCTGCCAGCATCTGGGGAGGGGGGTGTATGGCACCAACCTGGGTGAGTGTGAGATCAAAGCGGGGTCCTTCCCCTGGAGCTCAGGGACCTGGGGGAAAGCAGAGGCAGTCCTCAACCGCTCCAGAGAACACACATGCATGTGCGCATGCACGCATGGGGACACACACACACACACACACACGGGTCAAAGGCTGTGAGAACATTGGCCCCTTTGGTAAAACACTGTTTCTAACAAGCTGCCCGGCCCCATGGCCGCCTTTCCCAGCTTTGCCTGGACCAGAGGGACACGGCGCCAGGCTCTATGCATGAAGAAGGGAATCGCTGGGGGCGGGGGGGGGCGTATAACCCCCTACCTGCACAAAGGTGCCAGGTCCCACCCGTCGGGTCTTGGCAAACCTGCTGCACTCCAGCAGGCTCCAGCGACTGTGAGCGGCCAGCCTGGAGGCGGATGAGCTTTGAGAAGCCAAAGGGCTGCCACAGAAGGACAACCCGGGCACAACAGGACGAGACACTGGCTAAGCCTGCGACCATGCCTCAGTCGGATCCAGGCTCCCGTAGAGCTCTCTGATTTGGCTTTCAATCACCAGGCCTTTCTTCCCAGTCTTTAACCTGGAGGCCCAGCATCCTGGCCACAGGCACGTCTCCACTGACAGATAGGTAGGGGCCGAGCATGGGCTGCACTGGCCAGGGCTCAGATCCAGGCCTCCTGAGCTACCCTGCACGTGGCAGGTACCCCCGTGGCTGCCCCTGTACTCCCTGTCTCAGGGAGCCACACCAAGTCTGAGAGAGGGGACATGAATTCTACCTCTGACCCACTGCGCGGCCTGGTCAAGGTGGCCCTCTAGGCCCCAGGTTCTCTGAAGTGTAACATCCCCAAATCCAAACCCTCTGCTGTTAAGTCACCTCTAGCACAGTGGCTTAATGGAACAAAATCAGCCTGCTCCCGGGGTCCCTGAGCCTGTCAGTCTTCCAGGGAGCAGATGGCCTCCTCTTGCTCCACTGGCGGGTCTGCTGGGTTTGAACCAATCACCTTGCAGTGGGTGGCCCCTTGCTTTACCCACTTAGCTGTCTGTGCCCTAGTGTGTCAGGAAGGGCCCGAATTGGACACCGCAGGAGGTGAGTCACACTGGTTAGGGATGGCGGCTCCGGCCTCAGGTGAGCTGGATTCATACAGGCCCTCTGCTGCCTTTCCTAGCTGTGGCCTGGGGCTCAGGCCAGGGTGACGGGCAGGGTCGCTGGAGGGCTCCCATGAGTGCCACATAGGTCACCGTGCTCACGAGTGGGCACCGCTGGCCAGCCATCAGCCCCCTTGCCTGGCCCCTTGGCAGGATGGTGCAAGCACGGTTCACTCTCCCCTCCGGCCACAGGCTGGGGCTGCAGCCGGGCCTCCGGAGTCAGCCACCAGCAGCCGGTGTCCAGATGCTGAGACCATGACGCTTCCTCCCCATCAAGCTGCCTCCCCCCCACCCACAAGCAGCCCCTTGCTGTGAGCGAGAAGCGCCCTAGCCCTCAGCATCTCCAGGGGATGGAGGTGGGGGTAAGCCTCCCACTCAGGGTTTGATGGGGCAATGTTCTACGGGCTGCAGGGGTCTCCCGGGACCTCCTGGATCCCCCCATCCTCTTTATCACCCAGCTCAGCCAGGTATTAAACAAAGAGAACCTCGTCCATTCAGAACAGATGATATCAGGAGATCTGCAGAACTTTAGGGCCAGAACTCAGTCCATAAGGAGACCCGGCATGGCCCATTGCCCCCTGCCAGCCCCCCAGCGATCCTCTGATGGCCACCTCGGCATCAACTCCCCACAGGGCTTCATCGGCTGACTTCTGGGCAGCAGGTCACCAGGTCTGTCTTCTAAGGCAGCTCAGGTGACCTCAGACCTCCCACCTTTGGGAGGTAGCTGGCCCTGAGGGAGGCCATGCAGCTGACCGGTGCTGGAGCTGCCCTGGAGTCCCCGCAGCCTGGGTCAGTGCTGTAGGAAGGTGCCAAGAGCCATGTGACTTGTTCCCTACAACAACCTCCCTCCAGCCGATCCTAGAGTGCCAGGGGGCACCCCCGGAGGCCCCGACAGGTTCCAGATGAGGGAGAGTTCCCATGCAGAGCGACTCCAGAGCCGCTCCCGGGGGTGGCACCCACAACCACAGGAGCACACAAAAGGCTGGTCTGCGAACCCCAAAACGGGGCAGGCGGCCCCCAGCGCCCCTCTGCTGTCCACCCAGCTACAGCAGGACTTAATTAGGACCATACGCTGGGAGCCGAGCGGGGGAGGGGAGAGGCTGAGGAAGAAGCCTGACAAAGGAGGGGGGCCTTCCCAAGTGTGGGGGAGGGGAGGGAAGCAACGGCCCTCCCCTTCTTCCTCCTCGGCTGGGAGGGATTGGTACTGGTGTGACTAGGCAGATGGGGGAAGGGGGAGGGGAATGCTGAGGAAAGACCCTGACAAAGAGAAGGGGTGCTCCCCCCAACCCAGCCAAAGTGTGGGGGAGGGGAGCACAGCACAGGCCCCGCCCCTCTTCCTCTGCCGGCGGGATTAGTCCCTGTGTGGCTTCATCTCCAGCCTGCCTACAGCTAAATTCCATTCAGGGTTCACTCTGCAGTCCCCAGCCCGGCCCTGGGCCCTCCCCTGTAAACAGGACCAGCGGCCACACTACTCCTTGGAGATCTCAGCCTGGCATACCTGGGGAGCAGCCGGGGCTCGGCATCAGAAAAAAGCTGGTACTCTGTTCATGGCTGTCTGCCCTGGGCACATAACAAAGCTGGCATTCTGCTCATGCTGTCTGCTCTAGGCACAGAGTGGATGCTGCTCTGCTTGTACTGTCTGCCCTAGGCACAGATAGAAGCTGGTGTGACCAGGAGCAGATGAGAGGGGCCAGGGCTGTGGGCAGCAGGGCCATGGGCACCCTTGGGCACAGCCCACCTCGACACTGCTGGTTCTGTGTGGCAGTAAGTCTGTGGAGCTGAAGCCATGAAAGCTGGGGCCTCTGTCCCTTGGAGCCAGGAGTGTCCTGTTAGTGGGGCCCAGAGCCCCGGGAGGCAGAGGGGAGGAGGCAGGGATCCCCAGCTTGAGGACTCAGCCTCAGCAAAAAGCCACAGAAACTTGACTCCCCCCCCCCCCCAATCCCTTCCCATCCCTTCTCAGGCCCAAATGAAGTCGGAAACCGCTGGAAGGGGGACTTCTCCATGGCCACAGTGACTGTGTTGTGGGCAGCCTCTCACAAGTCAGCGACTCTGCTCCCGAGGCCGGGAGCATTCCATGGGCCCTCGTCAGTGTGCCCAGACCCAGGAATATGCTGGAACGGCACTGACAAGGAGAGCTAACAGCATGAGTAAGTGCTGACAGGGGCCAGGCACCGTTCCCAGAGCTTCACACGCACACCCTCCCTGGAGATCTTCACGCAGCCTCGTCCACCCTCCCCAGAGTCTTCCCCGGCTTACAGACCAGGAATTGGGGTCCAGAGAGGGCCATCAACCAGCCCCACCCAGGTCACACAGAGAGACTCAGAACCCCGAAGGCTGGCTCCCTCAGAGCCCGCCCCCTTCATGGGTGTGCCTTCTAGGGGTCCCACTGGGAGGAGACAGCCTGGTGGCCCAAGTCTCTAAAGACCTCGAGTTGTAATCAGAAACCCCAAGGTCAAGGTCCAGTGCCCATCTCCTCACTGCCCTGGCTGTCGGCCTAGCCCTTCAGTGACCCTACAGGACAGGGTAAACTGCCCCTGTGGGTTTCCCAGACTGCCACTCTGCTGAGAGTAGAAAGCCCCGTCTCTCCCGCGGAGCATGGTGGTTCCAAGCTGCTGACCTTGGGCATCTAAGGACCCCCAAACCACACCCAGAGCCATCGAGCCCCTGGTCACAGGAGAACTGCCCCACAGGACTCCCAATGGCTGGACTCTCTGGGAAAGCAGGCCACCGGGCCTTTCTTCCGAGGCACCACTAGGTGGACTCAGTTCTCAGTCCCCCACGACGGCAGTGAAGATGAGTGTTCGCTTCCCAGAGCTGCCACACCCATGTACCCCTAACAGTAATGCATCCTGTCTTCTCTCCCGGCCCCACCCAGAGCTCAGCCAGACCCCAGGGGCCTCTTCACCTTCCAATGCCCAGCCCCAGGGGCTCAGCCAGAGCTAATGTAACTATGGCCTGGTTTTTGCAGACTTGGATTCCTGGTCGGCCTGGCCCCTCACAGGCCTGCGGGACAACCCCAGGGAAATGTCAGCAGGCAGGACAGCTGTGGGGCCATGCTGGAGACTTCCAGGGCCAGGCCAGGTCAGGCCAGGCTGCCCCCTGCCAACCGATGCCCAGTGGGGAGGAGAAGCAGCAGCAGCAGTCAGACCGGGAGGGGTGGGGTGGGGTGATTTGGGCGGGAAGCCCGTCTCTGATGAGCCAGCCAGCTCCTCTCTCAGAAATCACCTTCAGCCCCAGATCAGCTGACCTGGATTGTACGCACTCACAAGTGAGCCCACCTCCCAGGTCCACTGCTTCCTGTAGCATCAGGATGTCGGAAAGGACCCGCCAACGCGTGTGTGACAGTGTGTGTGTGTGACATGTATGTGACAACGTGTGTATATGTGACAGTGTGAGACAATGTGTATGTGTGTGACGTGTATGTGTGTGTATGTATGTGTTTCGACCTCCAAGTCCTGGTGGAAGGGCGGCCCAGTGGCTGCCCAGCCCTGCCCTCTCCGTAAAGACAGAGGGGGACAGTACTGATCACACAGGCTCAGCCAGCTCTTAGTGAGGTTGGCCAGGAGCCTGAACCCCGGGCCTGCTTGCCCGCCCCTAACCCCAGACTCATGGCCTGTCATGGCTGCTCTGCCTCCAGCCTCCACTGGGGGGGGGTGGTTCCATCTCTGACTCCCGTTACCCCCAAAGCCATTCCCCACCCCTTTACACTGCTTTACCAGGACCGTCCCCAAACATCCCCTAAATAGCCACCCTTTCCGATCACAGCTTCCAGTCTTTCTCCTGAGGGCAGGTGTCACCTTTGTGAGCCTGCGCCCTGCACACAATCTCCCCGCCCCCGGCAGAGGCTCCACACCCCTATGTGGTGGCCTCCACCAGCACCAAATGGCCACACAGGTTCCAGCCGGCCACCTGGTGTACAGACAGACAGGCCCCATCAGCCAGGGAGATCTCCTGGCAGCCTCAGTCTCCGGACACTGCCCGGGGCCAAGGCCCACATGGACAGTGAGACGCCCACTGCTGCCAACGAGTCCACCCACCTACAGACACGCGCGCACAGCCAGCTGGGGGGCCGGGGCAGCCGGTGCCTCCGGCAATAAGCTCCAGTTGCTACTCAGCGGTGGTTCCTACTCACTGAGCGCCGACTGTGTACACTGGGCCACACCTTGTCCATTTTGCACACAGCCCGTTAAGCGTCACCCTCTCCACATCCCGCCAAGGTTTTAGTTGGGTGCAGACAAGTCAGCTCCAACTCACAGCGATCCCACCCACCACAGAAGGGAACAGCGCACGGCTCATGCCACCCTCACCCACACTGCGTGTGAGCCCCTGACTGCAGCCCCTGCGCCCTTCCATCTCATGGACAGTCTTCCTCTTTTTGTATGTGCTAACCCTCCATGGGTTCCCAAACCCTGACACCTTATTCAGAGAAGTCCCCTATCTAGAACAGGATGTGGCAGAGCCAGGTCCCCAGCCTATCTGCCCACAGCCACCGGGAGCAACTGAGTCAGGGGCTGGATTTTCTGAAGCAAACTGCCAGGCCTTTCTTCTGAGGCACGTGGGTGCCCTTGAACAGCTAGCCCCGCGGCTGACCCTGTAGTGCTCCTCTGCCTGCACTTGGACACCTTCCACAATCTCCCTCCCCACAATGCTACTGGAGTCTGGGCGCCTTCCTGTGTGACGCTGGGCTAGCCCCTCACCAATCTGGGTGGCATCTGGGACCCATAGACTGGTCAGATGGACACCAAGGTCACCGGCAGCACTGGCATCTGCAGAGCATGGACAGGCCAGGTCCCCACCTGGAACAGCTCCCTCTCCTTCCCCAGACAAGGACACAGAAAGGTTCCACGCTCAGCAAGGTCACCTGGTTTGCAGGTGACTATGTCTGATCTCAGTCACGGCCACCCGGCTGGGAGCCTGCATGTCCCATTTGTGACCAGGTGCATGACCACCACAGGCAGGCAGGGCCAGTGCTCTCCGTGGCCTGCTTGGAATCCAGGGCTGCTGTGTGATTGGCAAGGTCTCCACCTCTCTGTGTCTCCCGGGTGCCGGAGGGTGAGAGAAACAAAACTGATCGTGGCTGGAAGAAGCTGGACAAGGGTGACCATGGGCCAAAGAGCGGAAGCTCACGAAGCCAGTGGGCGGGGGAAGGAACAGGCAAGGAGAGTGATCAGGGCAGTCTAGTGTGGTGAGGGGTTGCCGTGGGGTTCACGACACCCCACTCTCCCCACCACCATCCATCTGGTCTCTTGTGTCTCCTGGGACGCTGGAGGGCTCTCTGAGGGTCTGGCTGGGTCTGGGGAGACCATAGCAATCACCGAGTTGGGAGACAATGGGGTCCCACTTGTCTCTCTCACCCAAAGCAGACACCGCCGATCTGAAATGGGATGCTTACCCCTGGCCCCAGACCCTACCCACGTGACACAGAGCTAGAGGCAGCTGAACCCAGACTGGCTTGTCTGAGGCTCCAGGCTCTGCCCTCCCTCGGCCCTTCCAGAGCTTGTTGGGTCTGAACCGCCAGCGTTTGGGTTAGCGGCTGAGCGCATTAACTGGTTATATTGCCCGGGGACTCCAGCGCCATGTTCCTGAGCTGCTTTTCCGGGGGGCGTGGGCTGGCAAGAGGCTCCCATAAGAGTGGACTCCCTGTGGACAACGTGGTGGCCTGGGGCCAGAGCCCTCTCCCACCCGACACTGGTTCTGAACGAGGTCCTCCTGTCCAAAGGACCGACCGTGATGGGCTTTGCTTCCCACTAACCCCTCTCAACAGCTGTTCCTCCCCCTGCATGGCAGGAAGCACACAGGGTGGTCAGTCGGTCCCTGCAGGACCACACAGCCGGTGGACGGCTGGACCAGCCAGCTGGGGCTCCTGGCTTCCGGCTCTGTGTAGGTTCTGCACACAGCCCTAAAGCATGGCGTGTGGATGAGTGCGGGGGGGAGGGGGGGAGGGGTGCAATGGAGTGTGGACGGAGGGGTGGGTGAGTGGATGGCTTCAAGGATGAGTGGGTCAGTGGAGAGATGGATGAGTAGATAGGTGGATGGGTGATGGGTTTGGATGGATGGATGGATGGATGGATGGATGGATGGATGGATGGATGGATGGATGGATGGTAGGTGGACAGATGAATGAGTAATTTCCCTTTCTCTCTCTCCCAACATGGGTTGATTAGGTCCTGGGAGCAGGGGCACAAGGATGCTGGCCTTCCCCAGAAAGACACGAGGGGGTGAGTAGGGACCTCTCAGTCCAAGATGGCAGTTCCTTAGGGGTAGATGCAGCTTCACTCTGGGTCAGAGGTCAGGGTGACTAGGGCCAGCTTGATGGAGGCTCCATTTCTGTGTGGGCAGCTCCTCTGCTGATGGGCAAAATGAGAGCTACAGTCAGAGGCGCCCTCGGGGTGAACAGTCACAGTCGGAGCTCGACCACATCCCCAGCCCCGCTGGAGCTCCCAAATGCAGGTCAAGGATTCACCCTGCAAATTCCAGGAGTCCAGCCTGTGGAGTCAGAAGCTTCCAGAGGCCACCCGCTGCTTCCTGTGCAGCTGGGTGTACCCGGGGGCTGTGGCCCTGCATGGCTGGTCCAGCCAAGTCCACCTCCCACCACTGGGCCCCTATCCTCATACCTGGCCTGTGGGGCAGGTCAGCCTGCAGGGGAGAGAGTAGCGTAGCTCCTGCTTCCCAGGGTGGGGTTGGGGGAGGGAGCGGACTTTGCTCAGGGACCCTGCTAGCCCCGTGTCATGTCATCTTGTACAACTCTGCCTACGGCCCATAGTACCCCCCTTACAACTGTGGGCCTCTGGGGGAAGGGCTAGCTTCCCACCCTCTTCTGGCGCCTGCCTGCAGACCCAGGCTCCAGAGACCCGGTGGTGCCCACTCACGCAGGGAGCCACAGGCAGTGGGTGACGACGCCATCAAGGGCTTTCTGAGTCTGACCCCCAACCCCTTGAGGTTGTATTGATGCCCCCCAACCCGGGCTGTGCCAATCCCAACTCATCCCAACTTCCCCACCTCCTCCTCCTTCTGGGGCGGCTTCAAGGTCTAGACCAGTGGTTCTCCACCTTCCTAATGCTGAGGCCCGCTCCTCATGTGGTGGTGGTAAACCCCCCAACCATAAAATTATTTTCATTGCTACTTCATCACTGTCATTTTGCTACTGTAATGAATCGGGCGACCCCTGTGAAAGGGTCATTCAACCCCCAAAGGGGTTGCAACCCAAAGGCTGAGAACCACTTGTCTAAACAGTGGGCTCAAGCAGGTTCCTGGCATCTCTTCCTCCTTCCGAAGACCCCTCCCCTGCGCCCCCATGGCCCGAGAAGAGAGGGCGGATACCCAGGTGTACAGGGCATCAGTGGAACAGCCTAGGGGCTCGCCGTGGCAGGATGAGGGAGCCAGACCTTCGGGCCAACAAGCCAGACCCAAGGCCGACACCGGGCCAGAGAGACAGGGCTGTGTGGCTTGGGGTGAGTTACTCAACCTCTCTGTGGCCCAGTACCTTCCCTACAATTAGAACACAAAACAGTTCCAACTCACTGGGGGCCAAGTCCCTGCAAGGCACACGTGCCAGTACTCTGCCGGGCACTGAACCGTATCCCGGGGGGTGAATGGAGAAGGAAAGGCCTGGCGGTATGCTCCCGTGAAGCTCAGAGCCAAGAAGACCTCCAGAAGCACTTCTGCCCTGAGACCCGGGGGCCGCCACGGTCGGGGCAAGAATTGTTTCCTGGGGTACTGGTGCAGACGGACCCAGCCCTGGAAGCTAGCTAAGCCCGCGGCCCACGCAGCATCAGTGGAGAGTAATGACATGCCTGTGAAGGTGCTGAGGCGGGGGCGGGGGTGCCTCTCTCCCAAAAAAGGAAGCAAACACACATGCACACAGCTCTCCACCCAGCTGCCAGGGCCCAAGTGCAGGCTGCCAGGCCGCCCGCCTGCCAGCTTCAGATGGTCCCCCGGGTGGCGTCACCTCCAGGCCACTCAAGCATGGCTGTCACCTTGCGCATTAGCTCATAGCTGGCACCTGCTTGAACTTGCTGGATTTTCCCTCCCTGCTCGCTCCCTGACCCTTCCCGACTCCGCGGTGCTCCCTCGTTCTCTGACTCACTCTCTCCTTCCATTCCTGCTCAGAAAACATAATTACGGCCAAATGTGTCAGCTGGCTCCCTGGGCAGGGCTCCCTGCCGCGGAACCAGGGACACAGCTTGCTGGGTCAGCGTTGGGTGGAAAGGGCTCCTCGCACCGCAGACCCACTACTCTCGGGCCACAACGTTGGCTGGGAACTGCTGAAACTGGGGGTGCTCCTCTGCCCCACTTCCTGCCCTATCAGCACAGGAACCCCGATGTTAGACAGGGGGCAACAGCTATGAAGTCTCTTGGGAAAGATGGACAAATGGCATCTCCTGGTCTTTTGGTGGGGGGCCAGCCCCCCCTGCCCCCCAGGGTCAAACAATCACAGGGATTGCATTCTTCCATCTTCTACCCATGGCTCGGTCGAGCTGTTGAGGCACCCCAAAACCATGCGCTGCCAGTGGGTCCATTCTGACTCATAGCAACCCTGCAGGACAGGATGGAACTGGCCCTGTGGGTTTCTGAGACTCTCACTCTTTACAGGAGTTGGAAGCCTCAAAATTCTCCCGTGGAGCAGCTAGTGGTTTCAAACTGCCGACCTTGCAGCGAGCGGCTCCACGCCAACCAGGTCCCCAGATCCCTGCAGGCCAGTAAGAAAAGCTGCCCTGTCCTGTTCCATCCTTGTGACTGGCCCCGGTCATCCAGAGGGTTTCCACCGGCTGAATTTCAGATGTAGACAGCCAGGCCTTTCTTCCTAGTTTGTCTGAGTCTGGAAACTCCGCTGACATCTGTTCAGTATGACAGCAGCTTGCCCATCTCCTCTGACGGATAGGTGGTAGCTGTGCACGTAGGGTGTCAGCCAGGATTGAACCAGGTAGCCTGCATGGAGGGTGTGAATTCTACCAATGAGCCATCACTGTCCCCTCATGTAACGTTCGGTGCCTCAACCTCTCTGGCCCTGTCCTTGGGGCCTGGTGCTTGTTCTCTGCCAAGACCCCCGGAGGGATCCCAGGAGCCATGGTTGGAAGACAGGGTGGGGCAGCCAGAGATCAGACACAAAACCCAACCAACCCGCCACTGCTGCATGGAGCCTGACTCAGGGACCAGGCGGCACAGAGCAGAACCACCCCCGGGTGTCCGCGGTGGTGGGACCACTGCCACATCTTTCTTCCTCCGAGACACTGGTGGGTTCGAACTAGTAACTTTGGGGGGGGGCTTAGGGGGGGTGGTAGGGGTGATGGTTGCTCATTGTAAATACAAAGGAACTTCAGAGAACTTGTGGGGAGGGGGAGGGAATTGAAAGAAAAGTTTTTTTGAACTTTTGGGGAGTTCTATGACACAACTTCTGCACTTTCTACAGGTGTGTAACAGACCGACAGTCATGACAGTGACTGACTGTGCGACCCTACTCCCGATCAGAGAGGTGGTGACTGATGCCAGCCTTTTCCTCCCCCTCCCCTCCTGCCCTGGTAACCACTAAGAATCTGCTCTCTATACATTTGCCTTTTCTGGGGAGTCCTAGAGGCCTATTGGGTTACTCGTTGGTCTGCTCACTGCAAGGTCAGCAGTTCGAAACTACCGGCAGTGCCGAGGAAGAAAGCCAAGGCTGTCTACTCCCATGAAGAGTCGCCGTCTCGGAAACCCACAGGGGCAGTTCTACTCTGTCCTACAGGGTCCCTATGAGTTGGCATTGACTCGATGGCAGCGAATTTGGTCTTTGGGTTGTCTTTTTATATAAATGAAACAAACAAACAAACCTCACTGCCATCGAGTGTGGAGAGGCCCCTGTGGGCTTCCGAGACTAGACGTCTTTCAGAGAACAGAAAGCCTCCTCTGGCCCCACGGGAGCAGACAGTGGGTCCCAGCTGCTGACCTTGAGGTTCAAAGCCCGACGCACCGCCAGGGCTCCTTATAAAAGTGAGGTCCTCCTTGTCCTGGGATTGGCTTGTGTGATAGAGAACCACGGCCATTGGAGCCACAGGACTTTGCACCCACCGGCCTGTGACCTGCCTGCATTCTGCATCACTGCATGTGGCTGCGTGAGTTCAAAGAGGGACTCGTATCTGACTTAGGGACTGGAGTTGGATGTTTTCCTCATATAAAAAGCTTGTGCATATAAAGCTCTTTCTCACACACACGAGTGCCGCTGGATTTGTTTCTAGAGTCAACCCAGCCTCACACAGCGTGTGTCACTCAGAGGGACATCTTGAAGTGCCATCCCAACGGCAGCACAGGTGTCGAGGCTCCATTTCTCCTGCTGGCTGGCTGTCTAGTGCACCACCTTCTCTGAGCCTGCTGATGGGCACGGAGGTCTCCCCCACCTGTGGTTGGCATGGGGGGTGCCGCAGCGAACACTGGCGTGTCCGTCCCTTTCCGAGTCTGCTTTCAAGCCTCTTAGGTCTACACCTCGGTGTTGGTGGGCCTCATGGCAGTTCTAATTTTAGCGTTTCGCCACAGCAGCTAAACCACTGTGCAGCCCCACCAGCCACGGACACGGCTTGAAGCTGGTTGACCACAGATGTGTGGGTGTATCTCTGGACTTTCGGTTCTATTCATTGGTCTGAGTGTCTGTTGTGATGCAGTGCCAGCCTGCTATGCAATGTGTTCTAAACCACCAGGCGTAAATACTGAATTCGAACTTACATTCTGAGCGCTAGGTTCATGGAAGGCTATGGCTGACGGTGGGGTCCCTAAATCCATGTTTGAGTCTCCACGGAGATTCAGCCTCCACAGAGTTCTTTCTGACCCGTGTTGTTTGTCCCCAGGCAGCGTGAAATTGCTGCCTCCCCCAGTCAGTGCTCTTGAGGGAGATTGGGTCACTAGGGCCACCTGGCCACGAGTGACACCCCAAACCAACCAAGGTTGTTGGAGGGCCCGGACCCTGTCAGTTTGTCTAACTGCAACAGTGTAGCTACCCCACTCCCAGTGTTCTTCCGTGTCTGCAGTCCTGCCTGGAATGGGGTTGGATGGCTCTGTCACCAATCAGGACGCTGTGCTAGTGTCCTATTTCAGTAGCTGTGAACCGCGAGTCCTTGTGTGATAGGTTTATTGGGCCAACCTGGCCAATAGGAACACACGGGACTAATCAGATCACAGTCTGATAGGAGGGCAAAGAAATAAAGGGTCCAGCAAGGCCCACCCCTCACTCTCTTGCTCTCTGGTGCTCGGATCAGCGAGCCGCTGCTTTAATTAGTTTTCTGCCTCATTTTGTGAACTACACTACCTGTGGGACAGACAATCCATGCATCCTGTTGCTAGAGCTTGGGGTTCCTTAGAGACCCGCTTCTCCACGCCGCTGGTGCGTACATCGCTTGAGCTTGAGGGTGGTGGATCCTGTCATCTTGCATTGCTTGAGTTCGATATTTCATCCAGGCCTGCTTCCCTAAGCTCCTGAGCTGGTGACTGTTGGTGACCTGCCCTGCTGTTTGCTGCCTGTGAGCAGACTGCCTGCATTGCCCGAGGGAAGACTCAGCTGTCTACTTCCTTGACCTTGAACCCACCAGCCCTTGTAAGTTGAAGGACTTCCAGTATTTTAACTGTTCCACAGAAGCGAGCTGAGCTGATCCCTCTGTACTGCTCTGTGGACTAATGAGCAGTTCCACTCCTTCATGCTGTATAAACTTATCTTCTTACAAATATATCATCATAAGGGTCCTGGCTTTGTTCCTCTAGAGAACCCTGCCTCACATACTTAAGACACTAGGATAGCGTTGGTCTCCCTCCTCCGAATGATTTTCTTCGTCTCTGTGCTGTTTAGGAGTTTATAAATGGGTTTCTATAAATTATACTTGGAAGTCCCGGTGGCAGAGTGGTCACATGTTGGGCTCCTAATCCCAAGGTCAGCAGTTAGAAGCCACCAGCCGCTCTGAGGGAGAAAGACGAGGCTTCAAAACTCCTGTAACGAGTTAAAGTCTCAGAAACACACACAGGCAGTTCTGGGCTGTCCTGTAGGGCCACTAGGGGTCCGAATGAGTCCATGGCAGTGAGTTTGGTGTTCTGGTGGGTGGTGTAGAGGGTTACGTGGTCAGTAGTTCAAAACCACCAGTCAGTCCATGGGGAAAAGATGAGGATTTTGACTCTGGCAAAAAGTTACAATCTTGGAAACCAACAGGAGCAGTTCTGTAATATCCAACAGGTTCACCGTGTGCCCAAACTGGACCAGTGGCAATGAGTTTGGTTTCTTGGTTGGTGGTGTAGTGGGCTACACGTTGGGCTGCTAACTGCGAGGTCAGCAGTTTGAAACCACCAGCAGCTCCCTGGGAGAAAGATGGGGCTTTCTACACCGTCCATCCCACAGGGTCCCTATCAACTCGATGGCACTGGGTTTGGTTTTGGCTTTTTAATCTGGTCCGATAGGGTTTGAGGGTTTTCATGGTGTAAGTCCCTCATTTCCCTGGCGAGATCCACTCCTACGTGGTTTATCCTTTTAGAAGATGCTTCTGCAGAGGGCACCGTCTCCCGAATTTCCTTCTCAGGCTCCCCACCGCTGGTGTTCAGGCCCCGCTGAGAGTCGACTGCTGACTTTGCACTCTGCGACTTCGCTAAGCTCCTCCACTCGTTGTTGAGGTTTCCTTGTGAACGCGGAGATTTTCCACATATGGATCATCTCATCCGCGAGCAGAGAGAACTCTCCCACTCCCTTTCCAGTCGGAGGCCGTTCGTGTCTCTGGCCTGTCTGTGGTTCTGTCCAGGACTTCTGATCCAGCGTGGAAGTGGTGTCCTCGTCTTGTCCCCGCTGTCGCGGGAGAGCGTCCGTCTTCCTCCATCGAGTCTGGTGTTGACGGCTGGCTTTGATAGCTGCCCGGCGGTGGCAAGGTGGCCGCACACAGCTTCTTTCCCTCCGCTCTGGGATGGGGTGTCTGGCGTGGCTGGTTTTCTGATGTTGACCCAGCCCCACGTCCCTGGAATATCCCCCACGGTCACGGTGCATGGCCCCTTCAGTATGCTGTTGCATCGTTCTCTTTCCCCGTGGGGTCTCTGGTTCGGGCATTGGCTTGTGTTCACGTCAGAGGGTGAGCTAGGGCGTCTTCCTCCTTTCAACAGCGCTGGTGTCAGCCCTTCTCCAAACGCTGGGTGGATTTCCTCGGTGAAGCCATCTGATGTTTGTTTTTTTGTTGTTGGGGGATTTGGGGTCACAGATTAGATCTCCACACTTGTCCCGACAGATCTGCGAAGGCTTCTTAATTTCTTCTTGGGTCAGTCTGGGTGGGCTGCGTGGGTCTAGGAATCTGCCCGTTTCATCCAGGCCACCGTGTTCCTTCCCAGGGCCCTAGAGTTTATGACAATATCCTGCCATAATTCTCACTTGTTCTTTCGGGTCAGTTTCCACAGGCCCTCTTTCATGTTTTATTTTAGTTAGCTGCATCTTCTCTTCTTTGTCAAACGGCTGACCCTCTGGTTAGCAGCCAAGCACTTTAGCCCCCGAGGCTCCTTGGCTAGAGGTTAGATCCGCGTTTATCAAGCTTTCCTTTGGAGAAGCGTCACGGGGGCGCTGCTGAAAGTGCAGGCTTGGGCTCACCCCACAGACCCTGGTTCCAACGAGAGGGCTTAGGGCTCCAGAAGCTACATTTTGGCCGGTCCTTCCAGACATTCCAGAGACACCCGTCCAGAGGTGGGGGGACCGGGAGCAGAGCTGAAGAGGGCAGTGTCCTAGCAGAGCAAGGCGCACCCGGCAGCAGCGACCTATCTACAGACCGGTGTCTCCGGCACTGAAACCCATCCCTGCGCAATCTGACACCCCTCCTTTAGGTAACTTTACCGTCAGGATCCAGGAGCCGTGGTGGCATAGCAGTTACGCACCGGGCTGCCAACTGCAAGGCCGGCAGTTTGAAAGCAACAGCTGCTCCAAGGGACAAGGACGAGGCTTTCTGTTGCCTGTAAAGAGTGACAGTGTCGGACATGCACGGGGCAGTGGTGCCCTGTCCTGTCGTTTCACTATGAGTCGGAATCAGCTTAATGGCAGGGAACTTGGGGTTTCCCTTCCCATCAGCTCAAACCACAAGTGTGGCCCCTCTGACCTCTCCCCAAGCCCAGCGCACTGCCACCAAGTGGGTCCTGACTCACAGTGACGCTACAGGTCCGAGGCTGTAAATCTTTATAGCAGCAGACAGCCTCCTCTTTCTCCAGCTGAATGGCTGGTGGGTCCGAACCATCAACCTTGTGGTTACCGGTATAACAGGTAGCCCACAAGGTGGCCCTTCACAGACCCACGGAAGACCTTTCTGCAGCTTTAACTCACTGACTGGTGTCTGGTACCTGGACGTGGAAACGGTCATGGTGCATAAAACTGTTCAGTGGTGCCCCCGCCCAGTGGCATCCAGGGCACCTGCCCACACCTGTTCCTAGGGGATGAGAACAGATGGCTCTCCAGACTCAGCTGCCTGCTCTCTCCCCAGTTTCCCGCAGTTGAGGGCAAAGGGGGGAAAGCCAGGAGGCGGACCCCCAGAAGCCCTGAGGCCTGTGTGACCAGTGGGTGCTGCCCAAAGGGGAGATGTCATCCCCTTTACTGCTGTCCTTCTGAAGTTATCAGGGACCCAGGGCCCAGGAGTATAGGGCAGACCCCTGTGCAGGGCAGGGTAACATGTATGAAGGACATTTAGAAAGGTCAAACCAGAAACCATCAGGCCCCCGGGGTGGGCACCCCCACGAACCTCTGTCCAGGGCAAGGCACCAGGCTGAGGGGTTCTCCCTGCCCCACAGCACACATCCCCTTCCTCCCAAAGCAGGCAGGCAGAGAAACACCCCTAAGTGTTAGGGACAGTAGGGGAGTGAGTCTGGGCGCTGGCAAGGTGAGGAGCCGGCAGGAAAGCAGCACAGTACGCAAGCAGAGGCTGGGCAAGGAGCCGGGAAAAGAGGGAACTCGGCTCCCAGCTCAGAAAGCACGTCAGTTACGCCGGAATATTTCCTGGTGGTCCTCAAAGCAGCCTTCAATCGGGGTCTGGGAAGGAGGGGCGGGAGGGGGTGGGGAAGGACCAGAGGAAGGAAAGAGGACAGAGGGGTGCAGAGGGGAGGGGCCAGGGGCAGGAGGGGGCGGGGAGAGGAAGTGGAGGGGACAAAGGCATGGAATGAGGGGTAAGACTCAGGTTACAGAGCTGGGAACAAGGACTGGGACTGGGGAGCTGAGGGGGTGGGGTGGGAGGCAGGGGGTCCTGGGGAGAAAGGGGCTGGAGTGAGGGGCTGAGAGGAAGGTTTGGGGGTCTTGCATTGGGACTTCTAGAGGTTTGCCTGTACTTCTGGGACTTCCCATCTGCTCCCCTGCCAACCCCCACCGCCCCCAGGATCCTATTGCAGCAAGCCCCCACTTTCTAAGGTTGGCGAGGTGTTCCTTTCAGCCTCTCTCCTGCTTTGGGGAGGAGCCAGGCCAGGAGGGGGAGGAGGTGAGAGGACCCAGGGGGAGAGGTCCACCCTGCAGCCCCCATTCTGGCGCCCTGAAGTCAGAGCCCCCAGCTGGGGGCCCTCAGGCAGGAGGCTGAAGATCTCTAGGCCTGTTTCCCAACCTGGAAAATGGGCTCATGGGAGTACCCAGGGAACCCAGCTCTGGGGATAGGACCTCACCCTGCTCACTGTATTACCCATCCCCCCACCCACCTAGAGGCAGGGGTCCCTAACCATGCCAGAGGGGGCTGGGCTGGGCCTAGAATCCCAGCAGGGTTCCGGCGCCTGAGGGAGGGGCAAGAGAAGGCAATAGCAGCTGAAGCCCACCCAGGCCACTGGCAGGGACACCCCCACTGAAGAAGAACCTACTAGAGCCCCACCCTCACTGTCCAGGTGGGATAAAGGCTCACACACACACACACCACCTAACCTGCAGGAGGGGACAGCCAGGAGTCAGCAGAGACTGAAGGCAAGGTTTCCTACTGAAGGACACAGGGCAGGCTGACTGAGGGTCCTACCTGCTCCCCCTTTCAAAACAGCAAGTCCAGGGACCCAGCGTCCTGGCCTCTGGGGGTCCTTGTGTTCCCAGTTGGGTCTGCAGGGCACCCCACCCAGGGACACAGAGGGGCCTGCGCTCTGGCTTCCAGGGAAGGAGCCAGGGCTGCAGGCAGGGTGTGGGGGCTCTCTAGGGGCACCTCACCACAGCGCAGTGCGGCCCACTGGAGTGAGACCCATTCCCTGCCTCACAGTGGAGGAAAAGGAGACCCAAATTCCAGCATCCAGTGCGGCACGCCCCCACGCAGCATCAAGCCCCGCCCACCACGCAGGCCCCGCCCCCCGCGCTAGGTCCGGACTTTACTGGCAATTCTGAGCCGCCTTCGCCGTGGCGTCATTTGATGTGGTTTTGCTTTTTGGCTGCGGTGCATTAAAAATAAAACACGAATTGTCTTGACTACGGACGGGGCCCGTCTTTGCATTCTCTGCTTCACCTTAGTCTCAGCCGCCAGCCTACAGGTGCGTACGCACAGAACCTCAAACCAGGCCTGGGTGGGGGACTGAGAATTCTGCCCGGCAACAAGGCTGCCCCATACCTCTCGGGGTGATCCTACAGATCGGCATGGAACTGCCCCTAGTGCCCCCATGACAGAGGAACAGCTAGTGGGTTTGAACCGCCAACCTTGTCCTTGGCAGTCCTGCACCTAACTCACTGTGCCACGAAGGCTCCCGCAGGGCTCCCCCTCCCTATGTTTCCAAATCCACCATCCATTGAGTTAATTCTGACTCATAGAGACCCTCTCTAGGGCTTCAGAGGTTGTAAATCTTCATAGGAGCAGGAGAGCCTCTCTATCTCCAGAGTAGTGGATGGTGGGTTTGAACTGCTGACCTGGCAGTTAGCTGTTCAAAGAGTAACCTACTATGCCGCCTGGGCTCCTTGTTAGGTATACAACCAGACAAAAAAACAAACAACCCCACTGCCGCTAGTCCGCCCTGACTCATAGCAACCCTGGAGGACAGGGCAAACTACTGTGCAGGGTTTCCGAGGCTGCAAATCTCGTCTTTCTCTCACGGAGCAGCTGGCGGGCTTGAACTGCCAACCCTGAAGTTAGCAGTCCAAGGCCTAACCCACTATGCCATCAGGGCTCTATACACAGCAGCTCTGGCAGTTCTTCATAAACAAACTGGAAGTCCCTCCTTTCCCTTGGAGCATGTGCCCCTGACATGCACTGAAGCCTGTTCCCCCAAGTATGTCTCAGGCCCCTTGCCTGGCAAGACCCACCCCCACCCCACCCCCAGCTTTCACCCAGTATGGTGGGCCCCAAAGGGTGGGTCCCTCCAGGTGGGAGGTGGGTCCCTCCCTATGAGCCACATAGACTATCTAGTGGGTCTCAACCAACAACCAAAAAACCAAACTCACTGCCATCAAGTTGATGCGGACTCAAGAGACCACATAGGGCAGGGTAGAACTGCCCCTGTGAGTGTGTTTACAGGAGTAGAAAGCCTGGTCTTTCTCCTGAGGAGCGGCTGGTGGTTTCAAACCACTGATCTCGTGGTTAGCAAGCCTACGCATAACCACTACGTCATTCTTATAGAGTGAAACAGGATCCAGTCACACGGGCTGGAAGATGAAATGAACCCACAGGCCCAGTGAAGACAAGGCGGCCCAGCCCTACAATGGAATATTCACGTGGAAGTCCTTGAACACACGGCACTAAGTGAGAGAAGGGCAGAGAGACCTCAAGATTTCAGGAACAGGAACAGCTCCGAAAAAAACAACCCCCAAAACCACAAACCCACTGCCATCGAGTCGATTCTGACTCCTAGCGACCCTACAGAGCCCCGGGGTAGAACTGCCCGGAGGGCTTCTGAGACCGTAACTCTTTAGACAGCACAAAGCCCATCTTTCTCCGGTGAGTGGTTGCTGGTTTCAAACTGCCGACCTTGTAGTTAGCAACCGGACGAGTAGTCCACTCACTGTACCAGTGGGGCTCCTTCAGGCAGATCGGTGGGGAGGTGGGAGGGCAGAGACGGATGATCAGAGGGTGCAGGGCTTCCTCTTGAAGCCCGGAAAGGAGGCACCCAGGCACAGGGGTCAAGCTCTCTTGGCTGTTAACTGGAAGACTGGCATCTGACCCACGAAATACGAGATCCACCACCCGCCATCCTCGCCCCTAAAGGAGAAGCCCACTTAGGAAACCCGAGGGGGCTGCCCAACCTGGCTTTCAGGCTCTCCGTGAGTTGGAATCCACTCAATGGGACCCCGCAGCAACAATTCTTAGTGGAGGCACAGATCTGGATGATCGGTAAACAAACAAACAAACAAACCCAGCACTGAACGTGAACAGATGTGAATTATACCGCAACAAGATTGTTTTTTAAAATGAGAAAAAAACTCCAAACTCACAGCCGTCGAGTTGACGCCCACTCATAACCACCCTACAGGCCAATAGCACAGCCCCTGTGAGTTCCCAGACTGCGACTCTTTGGGGAGTAGAAAGCCTTGTCTTTCTCCCGAGAAGCAGCTGGTGGTTTCGAACTATGGACTTTGCAGTTGGCAGCCCGACACGTTAACCCACTGTAATTTATAAATTATCAAGGGCTCATGAGGGAGGGAGGAGCGGGAGGGAGGGCGAAAATGAGGAGCTGATGCCAGGGGCTTAAGTGGAAAGCAACTGTTTTGAGAACGATGAGGGCAACGAAAGTACAAATGTGCTTCACACAATTGATGTATGTATGTGTTGTGATAAGAGTTGTATGAGCCCCAATAAAATACTTAAAAAGATTTTAAAACAGAGGAAAGGACCTATTCGTAGGGGTGAGAACTCCTGGTTGGAACTGTGTTATTTGAGAATACACACGTGTGCACACACACGTGCCCTCCATGGTGGGGTGCACTTCGCGTTGGGGAATGTATTCCCAAAGAAATCTGGGTGACACCAACTGTCCCTCACCCTCCTGCCTGGACCCTTCCACCTCCAGGGGACTGCCTGGTGGGACTGGGGACACTCTTCCATGGACGGTGGCTCTCGGGACTATCTCTAGACCCTGGTGACACTGCCCCACTCTGGTGGCCCTGAATGCAGGGGCCATGCCCAGTTCTTCTTGGTACATCCCCTCTGAGGACGAGGCTGACCCCGAGTGACCCACGTGTCCACTTCTTGTTGAAATGGTTCTAGGCATTGTGGGCTAGTGCCTCCACCCGCCCCCTTGCCCCACTCTCCCAACCCTCCCCTGCTGTCTGGTCGATCTGACTCAGCGACCCTACAGGCGGAACAGAAGCACCCATCGGCTCTCCAAGACTGAAACTCATCACATAAGCAGAGGGCGGCACCTCTCTCCAGAAGAGCGGTGGGTGGATTCGAACAGCCAACCTTTTGGTTAGCAACCATGCGCTCAAAGACGGAGCCGCTTCTGCACAACTGGGGGGTTTCAAAGAGGTTGCAGGATGATTCTAGAAACGACACATGGCCCAGGGAAACTAAAGCAGCCCCATCGGGGAGCGGGTAAAGGTGGGGGTGGTTTGGGGTTTTTAAAGCCATTTTTAACACGCTGCCCTCCCACTAGTCTCGGGCTCAGATGGTTTCACTAGTAAACACTTGGCGAGTTTTCACAAGGAGACGATGGTGCTGCAGTGGAAGAGCTTCTAGAACTCGGGGGGTGGGGGTGGGGGACACCCATTCGGATGACTTTTGCCAAGCCAGCATTCACAGTGACACCGCAGCAGTCTGATAAGAATAGCTGGGGTTCACACCTCCCCCCCACGCCACAGCCAGGCCAATTCACGTGTGGCCCCATCGGGAGGCAGCCTTCCCCAGCTCCCGGCCGAAACAAATGAATTCAGTGGGTTTGTGATGTCGGTGCAGAAAAACTAACCGGCAAAAAGTCCTACAAGAAACCAACCTCCACTACCCCCTACCCCCACAGGGGCCTGTCAGCGGGACATGCACCCCACCGGCATGTTTCCAAGATCACGTGATACACAAAGGGATGGGGGTCACAGACCCAAACCAAGCTCACTGCCATCGAGGCAGGCACTGACTCACAGCCCCCCGGGGCTTTCCGGGACCGGGCTGCTGGAAGGCAGCAGAAAGCCTCGCCTTCCTCCCTTACAGCGGCTGGGGGTTTCCGACTGCTGACTGTGCAGTCAGCAACTCAGTGACTAACCACAAGGCCACGGGGCCTCCTCAGCCAGTGAACAAAGAGCCCTTTAAAAACAAAAACAAAACTCAACAAGACAGAGGAGAACACATCAAGGTGGGGGTGGGGTGGCAAAGGCATGGGTGGCAGCATAGTTGGAAGAGATTGTTGCTTCACCCGTCATCCAAGTGATGGTGGAAATGCTGCCTGGATGGCATTCCTGTCCCCGGGGAGATGCAGCAAAGGTAACAGGACGGGGAGAGGGGGCAGTTCACCCAGAGGTGCCTCCAAAGAGAGGCCTGGCGTCTGATTCCGAAGAAAATTCCCATTGTCAACGGTCAGGGTGCAATGCCTTGCTCCTACCCGGGAGTGGAAGGGACACAGGGGCCCCTGTTGTTAGGGCCACAAAGGAAGTGGGGTAACATCTTAGGAGGGCGACTGGGCACCAGGGAGGGGTGGTAAAACGTGCGGGTGGTTAGGTGCAGAAAGACCACTGAAAGCTGTGTCCCACATTCACACATGTACAAGGATGTACGCCTGCCTAGGCTGGGCAGGGACAGGGACACCGGGGACAGGCAGGGGTAGGATCTGCAAGCATCCCATGTGGAGGGAGGGGTGTCGGGGTGACCAAGGGGACCGAGAAAGCTGGGCAGAGGTGTGTCCCCGGGGAGACGCTGTGACCTCTCTTATCAGACATGTCCCCTTGCTTGCCGAAAGTGAGGAGGCCCAGAAGCACTTGAGGATGAAGATGCAGGATGGTGGCCTTCACGGGGTTCCAGCTCAAGATCAATGCCAACTCCTCACACCTGGGCCAACGGGTAAAGAAAGGTCAACGTGGTCAAGGATTTCAACTTCCCTGGACCCACAGCCAGTGCTGATGATGGAAGCCAGAGAGCCCATGAAGCCTGCACAAGACCTCTTCCGAGTATCGAAAGGCAAGGGCGTGACTTTGAGGACTAGGGCGGGCCTGACCCAGCCCAAGTGCCGGTATGCTCGATGGCCTCATCTGCATGTGGAAGTTGGACACTGGACAAGGAAGACTGGAGAGGAAGGGGCAGCTCTGATGGATAGGCTGGGGAAGGAGGCTGAAAGAATCAGGGACTGCCAAAAGATAAACCAATCAGTCTCGGAAGAAGTGCAGCCAGATTGCTCCTTAGAGGCCAGGGTGGTGAGACTTCGACTCATGTACTTTGGACAGGGGATCAGAGACAGCGGTCCCTGGAGAAGGACACCCTGCTTCATAGAGCGGAGGGGCCCTAAAAATGAGGAAGCCCCCCCACCCGGGATGGATGGGCACGGCGGCTGCAGCGATGGGCCCAAGCCAGGATTGTGAGGCTGGCACAGGGCAGCTGGGCGGCGCATGGTTCCTGCTGCTGTATGGGAAGCCGTGTCCTCCGCAGCACCTATCGGCTGTCTGTCCACTGCTAGGAGGTGGCATGGCCTTGAATCCCTGCGTCACACCCTCTTGGACATTGAGCAAGTGGACTGGGAAAAGATAGAAGATGAGGGGCCCAGCTTCAAAGGAGGCCACGGGAGTCGGTTGTGTTCAAGACCCATCAGTGGGCTGGAGTCGGCAGACAGGAGGAGAGCACTCCACCAGAGTGCACGGGACACAGCCTTGTACAAGCCCTCTCCCCTCTGAACTGCCAGTAGACAGACCAGGGGTTTCCAAACTGGACTCCTGGGTGCCCTAGGGTTCCACGGGGTGCCAAAAGTGGAAAGTGGGGCTTGGGGGTGTCAGTGTACCTCCATTTTGCCCGTCCTCAGTCTGTTTGTGGAGACCTGGCTACCTCCTGTCCTTACTCATCCCTGGGGACCCTGCGACTCTACCAGAAAGATGAGGTCACACCCACAGAGAGCTCTGGGTCAGGAAAAGCCAAGTGGGAGAAAGTTCCGGAAGGAAAGTCAAGCCCAGTCCAGGAAATGGCCTCCTTGCTATCTCTGACACGGGACACAGGTGGACATGCACAAGACCAGGTCATGGCTGCCACGCTCCGTCGGCGCAGCACAAAGCAGGGCAGGGTGGCCGGACGACCGGGACAACCTAGAGGACGGGCTTCTAGCAGCTGTCTGGCTGGGAGGCGGCAGGGCAGGCCCAGCCTTCTGACAGCTGCTCCTACTTCCTGGGACTACGCTGTGTCCCGGCCGGCCAGGCTGGGTGGCCAGGACCTCGGGCCACAACTGCAGGCGGGCAGGCCTCCAGCTCAGGCCCCACCCGCTCCTGCAGCTGTGCCGGCTCTATTTAAGGCATTCTGCAGCTGCTGGGGCTGCATTCCCGGGACCAGGCCCTCGGCCTTCTGCCTCGTTTCTGCACCCGCTGTGCTGTGCCCTAGCAGACAGCTTGGGGCCGCACCGGATACCCAGGGCCAGGATCCGTCCTCAGAACCCCTGCCCAGGTCCACCTCCCACCTGGCCCAGTCTCTTCCCTCACCCACGCTCCTCCTGACCAGCCCACATTGGGCAGGGAGGGGACATCCTGCCCCAGCAGCACCGGGTATGACAGGGCCCAAATCCCCAGAGAACTGGGCAGCTGGATGCCCCTGGCGCCAGGCAAGACAATCGCTCCCAGAGGTCCAGGCCTGTACACCTCCCCACCGAGAGTGGATACCCCAGCCCCCTCCTCCCTGAAACAACCCCGAGTGAGCTGGGCTGGGCAGGCTCCCCAAGGCAGAGTTCCCAGGAGCAGACCGCCAGGCCTTTTTTCCGCAGCACCTGTGGGTGGACCTCCACCTCTGGCCTCTTGGTTGGCAGCCGAGCTCATTCACTCTTCACACCGCACAAACGGAAAGACAAAATCCCATGAAGCAAGCCCAGGCATCGAGCCCATTCTCACTCAGAGCAGCTGACCCCACGGGGCAGAGCAGAACTCTCCCTAGTTTCTTAGACCATCACTCTCTGTAGGAGCAGACAGCCTCACCTGTCTCCCGAGGAGCAGCTGGTGGGTTTGAACTTCCGACTTTGTGGCCGCAGCTCAGAGCTTAACCCACTGCACTCTCCCTATTTGCATTAGCAGCACAGGAGAGAGCTCGGGGCGCAGGGACAACGCGGGAGACAAGACCCAGCCTACCCTCGGGGAGTTTGCAGTCCAGAGGGGTCCTGCAAACACAGAGGGGACCCCATCTACAGAGCCTGTGGCCCGTTCTTCCTAAATCACATTTGGGGCAGCTTTCTGGGGCTCCCTCTGAAACCTGTCGGACCTCCAGGACCAAGCAATTGCCTTCTCTGTGGGCTTTCCCAACCCTTCCATTTCCACCCCCCACCCAACTGTTCCTGAGCTGAGGTGCGGCCCTCAGAGAACAGGCTGGGGTGGGACAGACTGAGGGGTCTCCTCAGGTCTCCTTGGACAGAATGAGGATGTAGGGACTGGGAAGGGGAGTGGGCATCTCCATGGACTTGTCACCCTCCCATTCCCCCCCCAGATCACCCTACCCCCCTCTTAGTCGCCCTGCCCCCCTTTTGGAGCAGCCTTGTCTGCACCACCACCACCACCACCCCCTACCCCCCACTCCCCAGCTCGGGTTCTGCCCCCTCCTCCCTGCATGGGTGGCAATGGGTGGGGCTGGGCTTTGGCTCTGCCCCACACCCCACCCTGGGCCTCTCTCCATCCTCTCCACCCACAGCAGACACCCGCCAAGTTCCCCGAGGAGGCAGCCTTATAAGGTGGGGCTGCTCTCACTGCTGTGAAGCTGGTGTGTGCTCATCCTGGGTGTTCGCTGGGGGGGGGGGGGCAGAGGGAGACGGGATGTGCAGGACTGGGTGATGACTAGGGCCCAGCTCTCCAGCCTCAGTGCCCTGACCTGTCGGAGAGGCCAGTGCATCGGGCGAGGCTCCCAAGCCAAGATGGGACCCAAGTGCTCCATGGCAGAGTTTGCCCCAAAGCCAAGGTGTGCCTGAGGTGCCCAGGGGCTTGTGTTCATTAAAGTGAGAACAGGCAGGGCATGCTGTCCCCCCGAGGAGGGAGCCCCCGTATATCTAGCAGTGCTCAGCTTCCATGAGACACAGGCTTGGGCACATGCTACAGCAAGGGGAAACTCAGAGTACCTGATGCTGAGGGGAGGGCAGACCCCAGAGGACATGCCCTGCTCTGTCCCTGTGGCAGAGGTCACTGTGACCCAGAGGACAGGTCCCCAGAACCATCCAAGGCACAGAGACCTTTAGCGGTCACCTGTGGCAGTGACCCCACCGTCCTTTAGGGGCACGATGCTTCTGTGCCTAGAGAAGACGTGGAAATGGGCGACCAGTGTGCCTGCTGAGACCACGCGGGCACTGCTGGGATGCAGCCGAGGCCGGGCTTCATCACATACTCCGTCTCTGCAGCATGTGTGCTAGTGTCACTTAGACATCGTCTTGGCCAGAGGTGGAGTGCTGGGGGCCCTGGGGTCTCCAGTGCAGGGTGGGTTCCTCCCTGAGGGTTCGGCTATGTTAGGGGACAGCAGTCTGGGGTGGGTCGATGGACTCCAGGGTTCCCTGAGACCAAGCAGGGATTACAGAGCACCAGTGGTGTGGGGGAGGGGTGTGCCAGGCCCAAAGGTGGGGGCAGGGTGCACAGGATGCAGCCCAGAGGTTCTGAGCATAGGGGTGGGCGAGGTGACCTATGTGACTTAGAAAGGTCGCAGGCTCTGCAGACGCTCCCTGCGTTTACAGGGCACCCTGATACTATAGGGGCGGATCTGCACCTACCCCTAGACTGTAACCTCCCCAAGGATGGGCAGTGTCCCATGCACCCTGTCTCCCCGTGCTGGGGCCTGGTAATGTATGCGTGCGTGTGCTGGCACAGGTTTGCCCAGGAAAGACCCGGACATTATGTGAGTGCAGGGGGCACATGCCATCGGAGCTGGGCAGGCGTTCAGGAAGCAGTCACAGGGCAGGGCTGGGAAGGGGGTCAGAGCAGAGGCTGTGATCAGGAAAGGTGGACTGAGAAACCACAGGCCGGCGAAGGCTCAGGCGCGGACGGGCACCATCAGCGCTCTGGCTTGCAGCCCAGTGGATGGCAACTGACTGCTAACCGAGAGGTCGGGGTTCAAACCCATCTGGGCTCGGCAGGAGGAAGATGACCTGGCCACCTGCCCTCCATCCATATGCAAACCCACAGCTACTGATCCCAACTCACCGTGGCCCAACGGGACCCAGGAGAACCGTTCCCTGGGGTTCCTGGGACCGCAGTCTTCCTCAATGATCCCCCTCGGAGCAGCTAGTGGGCTCTAGCAGCTGACCTGGTGGTTACCATTGAGGGGCTTCACTGACTACAACACCAGCACTCCTGCCTGGGCCAGCCCCCCCAAAGGGAGGACCACGGAGGACAGCACGGGCAGCCTCGGGGCGTTTCAGATACCGCAGCAGCAGCTGTGACCTGGGACTAGCTGCTGTGCACCAGCACCCCGGGGAGTCAGAGCCTGGAGTGAGACTAGGGGAGCACCAGCAGGGAGCCTTAGGAAGACACTGGACTGGGCACAGGAGGCTGTGCACACAGCCAGCAACTGGGAGGGAGAAGCAGGAGGGAGGAGCATCTGCATGGGGAGCTCGTGCCATGGGATTGTACACAGCTACCCCTCCAGCCCTTCCCTCAGGCACCCAGGGGTGGGAGTGAGCAGCGGAGCACCCAGAAGATGGAGCGCCAGATCTGCAGGAAGGAGTGGCAGGAAGAGGGGCTGAGGGGCTGGGGGCTCTCAGTCTGGGACCAGTGGGCAGCAGAGAAGCAGGTGGAAGCAGGAAGGAGTCAGGGGTTGAGAGGGGTTGTGAGTCAGGGGCTGGGACTCCAGGATTGCCCCAGTAGTCCGCCTGACCCTGCCTCCACCCCCGGCTGAGTCTGCTCCATCCTGCACCTACTCACCAGGCTGACCCCAGGGACAGAATCCTTCCCTAAGGCCTCGAACCCAGGCCCACGCCTCACACAGGGCTGACCCAGCACAGCACAGCCCTCTTCTCTCTAGAGCAGCAGTTCTCCACCTTCCTGAAGCTGCGACCCTTTAATACAGCTCCTCATGTCGTGGTGACCCCAACCATAACACCATTTTCGTTGCTACTTCATCACTGTAATTGAATTGGGCAGCCCCTGTGAAAGGGTTGTTCGACACCCCCCCCCAAAGGGGTCACGACCCACAGGTTGAGAACTGCTACTCTAGGGTCTTCCTCACCCCACACCTGTCCAAGGTGCACCTCCATTGTCCTCGGTCAGTGAGACCTGATCTCCGTGTGACCCCTCCCCAGCCGGCCAGGATAGACACGGGCACACACGTGACATGTATGTGTATGAATCCTTCCCATGTGGACATGAGCCCAGCTTGCAATCCAGCCACCCATGACAGACGTGGGCATATAACAAGACAACACAAATGGACACGTGGCCCCAAGCCTGGCCCCTGCTCTACGGCCAGATGGCAGCCATACACCTCACACCCTACCCTGCTCCCCAGCCTCTGGGACTCCTGGCACCCCGGTTGAGAAGCATGGAAGCCGGAGTGCACCCCAGCACATCCACTCTTTCCCACACATCCACTCCGCTGTCCCTGGGTGCCAGTTACCACATCCCCAGTGTCCCCTCAGCTTGGAGCACTGTTCCCTAGCCTCCTTCACCAGGTGACAGCCTGCTGCTGATGGGCGCTGCCCACTAAGACCCAAGGAGTGGCTGGTGGGTTCAAACTGCCAAACTTTTGGTTAGCAGCAGAGTGCAGCAGCACCAGGACCCCTTGATGAAATCCTACCCTCTCCCAAAAGCCAGAGATGCCTGCAACACACACCACATGGGGACCCCATGTGGCCGCCCCAGGACGGACACAGCCTGGCCCTGTCTCCCACCCAGTGCCCGGTGCCAAGTGATGCGGAACTGCATTTTTCAGGGCGGTCCTGGTCCCTCCCTGAGGATTGAAGGGCAGTGCCCTCCTCTGCCCAACCCCCTGGGGCAGGACCACCTCCTTCAATATCAGCTGTCCCCAGAGACTGCTTACCCAGCCTTGTCTGGGGTGGGGGGGGGTGCGGGGGCAGGCACATCAGAGGTGAAGCCCAAGACTGGAGAGGACATGGTGGACAGTACCTTCCTGCATCCACTTCCATCGCAGTGGGGCAACTCGGGGGTCAAGTTCAGACAGGTGAACTCACACACAGGGCAGGGGGAGGGGGTTAAAACATCCTCTACCAATAGCGCCTCCAGGTGGAAACACCAGATGAAAACCAGGAAAACAACCCCCTGCCATTGAGTCTGCCGGCTCACGGAGAGCCCCAGTGGGTTTCCGAGACGGTAACTGTTGCCGGCAGCAGAGAGCCGGGCCTTTCTCCTGCAGAGCTTCTAGCGGTTTCGGTTTCGAGCTGCCGACCTTGAGGCTCGCAGCCCAAGGCGTAACCACGACGCCACCAAGGCTCCAACCCACTGATGAAGGGACAACGAAGTGTGGATGAATAACCCAAACCAAACCCACGGCCCTCCAGTCCACACCCACTCACAGCACCTCCCCCACCAGGACGGAGCAGGGCAGCTCCCCCCAGGCACCCAAGGCCGCCAGTCTTTGCAGGAGCAGACACCTCATCTTGCTGCCCCCTGACCAGCTGCTGGGTTAGAACCACTGACCTCACAGGCCAACTCGAGCCCACACGTCCCCAGGGCTCCTTTCCAGAGACCCTCCCAGCATCCCTGAGAAGGAGCACGCAGAGGCCACAGCCCACAGTCCTCCAGGAAGGAGGAGGAAGTGCCGGGCCTCGAGGGAGCAGCCCGCCCTGACACTGGGCCCTCCATCTCCGCCTTGGCCGGCAACAGTCAGCCGTTTTGTGCTGGTACCTGCCACCTGTGGGACCACCTGCTGGTCCTGCACCCTCACCCATGGCACCTTCTGGAGGGGGGGGGTCTAAAACACAGTGCCCTCCATGAGTCAGCCTCACCTCCAGCCCCCCTGGCAACGGCCCATCTGACCGGCGAGGCAGCCTGAGTACCACAAGTCTAGCTGGGGTCCAACTTCCTGGCGGGGCAGGACGAGCAGCGACCACCCACTGCACTCGGTGTCCACGGTGGGCACCCCCGTGTTTAGTCCCCCATCTCCAAATGAAGCATTACTCACCCTCCATGCTCCGGGGCGGGGGCTCGGCCACAGGGGGCTGAGGCCTGGGCTCCAGACGGCTCTGCAGACTGGGTTCTGAATTCTCCAGGGCCTGGGGAGGTGTGGGGGCGGCAGGCGCCTCCGCCGGCTTGGACACCTGGATCTCCACTCTCTTGGGGGCAGCGTCGGTGGTCTCCGGAGCCTTGGGGGCAGGGAGCTCCATCCGCCGGTGGGCCGCCTCTTGGGACTTGAGCAGCGAGATCTCCGTCCTGCGCGGTGCTAGCTCAGGCGTCTTGTGGGCCAGCCCCTCCGCCCGCTTGAGGCCGAAGCGGGCCTGCCCGGGGGTGCTGGCCGTCTCCACTTGCTTGGAGGAGATATCGATGGACAGCTCCGTGCGCCGGGACACCGGCTCGGCTGCTTTGGGCCCCGGGAGCTCGACCCTCCGCAGGGCAGCTTTGGGGGAGCGCTGGCTGAAGGAGTCTGCGTGGCGGGCCTGCTCAGGGGGTGCCCTGGCCCCCAGCTCCTGGAACTTCTGGGTGGAGCTGGCCACGGAGGCGCGGAGCAGGGGCGGCTGCACCCTCCTGGATGGCGTGGAGTTGGGCGTGTCAACCTCCTCCACTTCAAACGACCTTTTCAGGGCTGCAAGAGAGACAGAGACATGGTGAAGACACCCGCTTTAGGGGGGGTGTGGCAGGGGCTCCCCCAGCGACTGCCCCCTTGGCCCTCCCTGGTGGGAGGCTTCAGCCGAATCAATAAAACGAGACCCTTCCACACCTTGTGACACAGGCCAACAGACACTGTCCTGGTGCCGGCCAGGGTGTGAGTGATCTGTAATCCGGACGCTGAGTGAACAGAGACGGGGGACAAGTGGGCAGATACCGTTTGAGGCCGCTCATAGGAGACCTCTGGAAGACCTAACGTCAAAGATCTACTGCCAGCGAGTCGATTCTGACTTGTTCACCAACCACCACTGAGTCGATTCTGACGCACAGACGCCACACGGCAGGGCAGAGCTGCTCCCTGGGGTATCTGGAGCCGTAGATCGTCAAGGGAATAGAAAAACAGATCGTTCTCCTTTGGGAGGCCTGGTGGTCTCAAACTGCTGACCTTGAAGTTAGCGGCCCAACGTGTAACACACTATGCCATCCGGGTTCCCAGTGACCTGCAGGGGCAGACAGACTCATCTTTGTCCTCAGAGTGGTGGGTGGGCTCAAACCGCTGGCCTCTGTGCGTCAGAATCGACTAAGCCACAGGGCCACTGGGCCCTCCCGTGAGATCTCTGCACCAAGCAGACTTAGCATATTTACTGGCGGTGACTAGGGCCCAAGAGGCCCTGGTTGTGCAATGGTTGGAGCACTGGGCTGGCCATCAAAGAGCCACTGCTGAGCAGCCTTTAAGCCATAGTCTATCTCGGTGGCAATGTGCTGGGGCTGGTTTGGGGGAGAGAAAAAACTCAAAAGCCAGACTCACGGCCATAGACTGAAGTCTAACTCCTCACGACCCTCCAGACGGAACAGCACCCCCCGCTCGCCCCCGTGGGTTTTCAAAGCTATACATCTAAGCAGAAGCAGAGAGTCTCATCTTTCTCCCATGAAGCGACTGCTAGGTTTGAACTGCCAACCTTGTGGTCAGGAACCCACCATGGAGCACAGAAGGTTATCAGGGGTCCCTCGACAGGGAGGAAGGAGGGGGAATTACTGCTTGACGTATCGATGTCGATCAAGGAAAAAAGACCTTGCTGGGGCTTTTCATGGGAATTGTATGAAACCTGGAGATCAATGAAGGCAGAAGCACCCCTCTTCCTATGCTCACTCGTCCATGGTCGTGGTATGTGCGCCCACCGATCAGGCCCTCTCGGGCATCTTTCCGCTGCGTTTCCCGCACACAGATCTCTATTTTATCAAGTGCCGGGCTGAGCACTTCCCTTCAGAGCCACCGTACATGTGGCGACATTGAGGTTCCCACAGGTTCGCGGTTAAACTACAAGGGACCTTCAGAGAGTTTGGGGTGGATCTGACTGAAAAGACGCCCTTCGTCCATGAAGCTGGTGACCTTAGAGTCCTGACTGTCACCTTGCTGAGCTCACTAGTTCTAGGTTTCTAAATGCCATCCAGCAGACAGCTTCGTATGACCTACGGACACACACACACACACACACACTTGTGTTATCTACAAATAGAGGCGGTCTCGTTTCCTTTCACCAAAAAGAAGGCCTGATTGCTTCGGGGCTCATATCTGTTAGCGGTGCGGACCTTATTAGGAAAGAGACGGTGGTGGTGGTCCCACGCATGGGGACATCATCAAGGCCAGAGATGTACGCAGAAGGTGACCGAAAAGCCAACTTCCAAAGCGAGGGAGAAAAGAGTCAGCTCAGCCCAGTGGCCTCTGGGAGACAAATGCAGTCGTGAGGATAGGCCAGCGAGAAGCAGGACACGGAGGACACCAGCCTCCCCTCACCCCTGGGCCAGTGCCACTGTCCCCTCTGCAGCTGCAGCCTCTGCTGTGGGAGTGGCCCGAGGTCTCGACCCACCAGGGGCTTCTCCTCCGTCCACACCCTCCTCCTCTCAGGGGACATGGCCCCAGTGGCCACCCCTTCCCCACCGGGGCTTCGAGAGGAGGAAACAGCTCTGTCGATAACAAAGGCACAGGCGTCCCTGGCATGCTTCCTGCACCGGGTGCCAACCGCACAGTCTCATTCACATTCTGAACCCATGGGGAGACTGAGGCACGGAGCGCCGACACAACACGCCCAGCCAATGAGGGGAGAGTAAGTGTCTGGGCCAGAAGACACTCCCATGCTCACAGCCTTTCCTGGTCCTCACCCTGCCCTGGCTAACACTGGCCCAGGGATGCTGTCCCACCACCACCACCCCCAGCAGCCCCATATGTATTTCTGTTCTGGGACCCACCATCTCTCCAGGGCTTGTTCCCCACAGGCAGCGGGCAGTGCTGGGGGGGGCCTCCCTCCCTCCTCACGGTCCCTGCAGCCACCCAAACCAGAACCAGCTGTTGCGCTGAGTGAGGCACGCAGGCAGCAGCCACGTGGCGGCCAGGCCACTCCTTCCCTGCTGAGCGTAGCCCCCCCCCACCCGGTCCCCTCAGCCCTCTCTTCCCCATGCACACCCCAGGACTGGACCTCAAAGACCCTGGCACCCCCAGGACCCAAGCACCCCCACAGGGAAAAGGGAGGGGTCTCTGAAGCTGGTGTAAGGGGCCCCTCCCCCAGTATTCCTCTCCCAAACCTCAGCACAAGAAGACTGGGGGGGGGGGTCCGGGGGAGGGTCGTGCGCTTAGGGGTGGAGGGAGGCAGTAGCAGTAGGCCTTCCCCTATGTCAGCAGCCTGGACAACTAAGCCCAGGGCTGGGCCTTAGGACACTCCTCTCTTGCCTGAGCACCCCTCCTTCTTGGGGGACGTTCCTGAGGGGCCATGCTCGCCCACCAAGAGGCAGCCGAAGGATACAGCAGGTGGGAAGCAGTGCGGGGTTCCGAGCCAGCAGGTCACCCTGAGCCGTGGGCAGGCATCGGCTCCTCAGCCTCATGCTGCCTGGCAGGGGCATGGGCTCAGCATGGCGGGTCGTCTGAGCTCTGGGAGAGCCTGGGGGTCTGGATCTAAACAGCCACTCCTGACTTGCACATGCTGGCACAAGCCAAGCCCAAGCCGCTGCAAGCACAGTGCCGTGGGACATGACGGTGTACGGAGGAGGGGCTAGCGGCCAGCCAGCTCGGCTGCTGAACTGGGAAGCTGGAGTCCCCCCAGAGACACCGTGGCAGAACCAAGCACAGGCCACAGCGCCAAGGATCTCAGCTCACCCACATCCATCTGCAATCAATGCTCGCGGAAGCTCAGAGGACTTGCGGCATCAGGGACCTCTGCTGCATGAGACCTCTCCATTGCATTGAAAAGCCAGGCCGGGACTCTGAGGATGAAGCCGCACCTGAGTCAGGGAATTTCCAATGGCCTCCTGCACGTGCGAGACTGGACCCGGGTCCCCACGCCCAGCAATCCCACAAACGGTTCCCACGTCCGGCTCTTGAATGATAGGCTGGAGGCGTGAGCCCATTGGGCAGCACCTCCATAGAAAGGCTGTCTACTTGCCCAAGCAGGCCACGGCGGGCCGGGAGGCTGCCACGCTCTGCTCTGGCAGAGCCTCCCACGGCTGCGGTTAGGTGCTTTCCACGTCCTGGTGGTGCCTGTCAGGTCTGGCTCCAGGGACCCTGCAGGGCAGAGCTGCCCTGCTCTGTGGGGCTGCCAAGGCTATGGAACTTTGCAGGGCAGACAGCCTCATCTCTCTTCCTCTGAGTGGCTGGTGGGCTTGAACCACCAACCTTGTGGCTAGCGGCCCAACCCCCCTGCCCCACAGTGCCACCGCGGCTCCAGCTGGGGAAAGGAGACAACTTGTGAAGATGCAGGCAGAATAGGATCCGAACACGAGGCCGGGCATCCGCATGTGGACACATGAGTCACCAGGTGTGCTGTGAGCTGAACACGTCTCAGCTTTGAGACAGGAGCGCTAGCTCAGTGGTTCAATCCCCGCCTGCCACGTGAGAGACCCGGGTTTGATCCTGGGTCCTGTGTGCACCTCCCACGCAGCCACCACCCACCTGCCTGGGAGGCCTGTGTGCTGCTGAACAGGTTCCCGTGGAACTTCCAGACTAGGAAAGACTAGGAAGAAAGACCTGGCAGTACAGCTCCGGACATCAGCCTCGGCACGATCCTGTGGATCCCAACGGTCTGATCCCACTCTGCCTGGGGTCACCGTGAGGCGGGGTCTGACCTGACTGGCAGCTAACGATAACAGTGTGTACAACGATTCCGCCGCCCGGGACCCTGCAGGGCAGAGCTGAGCAGCCCCGGAAGGTCTCCAAGGCTATCTATCTTTGCAGGGGCAGAGAGCCTCGTCTTTCTCCTGTCAAGCGGCTAGCAGGTTTGAACCACGCACTCTGTGCCCAGCAGCTCAGTGCGTGGCTCACAGTGCCACCCGGGCTCCTCATGAGTGGGACCAAGCAGAGCTGCTACAGCCATTCTCTGAGGGTCTGGGCAGAAGAGAAGGCGAGCTGCCCTCTCTGACTGCAAGGGGGACCGGACCTGCAGCCCATGGCAGAGCCTGAGGACCCGGGAGGCCACTAGTGTGGGCAGACAGGAGCAGACAGCACCAGAGGGGCTCCTGTCCCCCGAAAGCATCCAGAGAGCCCGCCGTGAATCCAAGTGCCCCCAGCTCCAAGTTCCGAGCTCTTGCTCTCCTCCCGAAAACCTTCCATAGCCTCCTCTACCCACCCACCCCCACCCCCACCCCCACCCAGGACTTGCTCCACCAGCCTTCAGAGTGTGCCTGCACCCGGCTCCACTTCCGGGAATCTCTCCCACGGAAACCATCAGAAACACAAGATCTATGAACACGGACATGTGCGTCAGCATTGGAACAGCCAACACTGGGCTGCGGGCTCTGCTAAACAGACACACATGCCCAAGGGCTGGGCAACCCCCCAAACTGCGCTCATACCCAAGAGAAATGCTTGGAATGTGACGGTAAGTAAAAATAGCGCCCAAGACGCCTCACTCCATACACGTCGCACGCACACATGTGCGCCCACACGCATGTTCACACACGTGTGAGCAGAAGTGACGGCATGGAGGTGGGTGGTTTTCCTCAGTAGGCTGCCCTCCTTCTCTCAGAGTGTGGGGGAGGGGGGCTCACAGCGGTGACGCAGCGGCAGAATTCTCACCATCCACAAGGGAGACTGCACTCCACCCCAGGCCAGTGCACCCCAAAGGTACCCGCTCCCTGCTGGCCATTATGTTACAGTGTTAAAAAGCAGGGCGTGACTTTGAAGGCTCAGGCGAATCTGACCCAGGCCAGGGTGTTTCCGAGCTCTTCCTGAAAGTAGAGAAGAGCGGAGAAGAACTGGGCACTTGAAGGACGGCGCTGGGGAAGAATCTTGCAAGTCCCACGGACGGCGAACAGGATAAACAGATCTGTCCTGGAAGAAGTCTGGCCAGAGTGCTCCTGAGAGGCAAGGAAGGCGAGACTCTGTCTCATGAACTCTGGACGTGTCAGTGGGAGACCAGCCCCAGGAGAAGGGCATCCTGCTGGGTAAAGAGGAGGGGCAGTGAAAGAGAGGAAGGCCCTCATGGAGATGGACGGACACAGTGGCTGCAACACTGGGCTCAGATACAAGAACCACTGTGTGGACGGGGCAGGACCGAGCAGTGTTTCCTCCTGCTGGACATCAGGTCACTGTGGGTCGGAACCAACTGGGCGGCACCTCTCGGCAATAACGACCGACCGCCTGTCTGTCCGTGGAGGCACGTGTGTTGCCGCATTCTGAACGGGTCTCAGCAGGGCTTCAGTCAGAGAGAGACTAGGAAGAAAGGCCTGGTGGTCTGCTTCCAGCATCCAACCAGTGAGAGAGAAGCTTTGGATTGAAACGGCCAGGATCCACAACCCACCAGGGGAGAGGACATGGCCAGGCAACATTTCCCTCTTGTGTGCATGGGGTCGCCCCAAGTCTGCAGGTCCCTAAAAGCTATCAGGAGAGAAGACTGATGTCTGCAGACATCTCTGCCCGCTCCTCTCAGCGCCTGTCTCACTCCGCTCCTCGTCCTCCGCCAGGCCTGCCCACCCACAGCCTCTATCCCGTCCGTCGGTCGGTGATGCTGTGCACAGAGGCTGCGGGCTGGGGAGGGGGCTCCAGCCGGCCCCCAGAGGGTGGAAGCAGGTGCTGGATCTGGGCCTGTTTAAGGAGGAATGTGCCCCGTACAAGGGACCATTGTTGAAGACCTTGTCCTGACCGCCTGCTGCCAGACAAACCTGCTGCTGCTCCCGAAACCAAAGTGGGGCCCTTCCCCGCGCACCCGGCCTCAGGCCCCAGGCTGGGCAGTGGGAACAGCGACCCTCAGGGCCCTGCCCAGCCTGGGACTAGGCCTTCCCAGAAGGGCTCAGAGCAAAAGCAGGGAACATCCAAGCCCTTCAGGAGTGGCCAGCCCAGCCCCTCCCTGTAGACAGAAGTCACCCAGGAACCGTGATCAGGCCCGAGGAACCAGGAGACCAGTGCTGTGGATGGACGCCTCCCTGTCCCTACTGAGACCCGGGAGAACTGCGGCCGGCACTGGGCACAGCCTGTAGCCTCTACAGGGAGTCCCACGCAGCCACCGGTTCCGAGGCCCCACGTGGGCCAGTCTTGCTGAGAGCAGCCTTCATGCCCGCACAGCTGGGCTGCCGGTGCCCCTGGGAGCTTGGGGTCAGCTCTGCCCTCCTCTTGCTGTTGCTGTGAGCTTCTGCCTACTGGGCAGTGGGCTGGGACCCTGCTGCCTGGCCTGGCCTGTCCCCACAAAGGCTGACTGATGTGGTGGCGCTGGCGTCTGTCTCGGGAGGGCATCCGTCCTACGTCCCCACCCTCCTGCTGATGCAGAACTTTGGGGGCTGCCAGGGAAACCCTCCCCCCACCCTGGAGGCTTGAGACCCAGAGGCTGAGTCGATTCAACCAGGACATTCCTTCAGAAGAAAGGAACTCAGGGCCCCACAGTAACGGTGGCTGACCTGGCTGGGGCGGGGATGCCCAGTGGGGCCCTGAAGAATGAGGCCCGTCACCCAGGTAAAGGGTACATGGTGGACAATCCACCCCTGCCCCCCACCATGCTCAGATGCTCAGTGATACTTCCTGCCACAGTCTCCTCCTCACACCCTGGATTCCCAGGCTCACCTCCCACTAGGAACCCCCTCCCCACCCCAGTCTCAGGACCTATTTCTGGGGGGACCCAAATTAAAACAGCACCTCGGGCCTGGGCTCTGGGTTGGAGGAAGGGGTGGGGGAGGCAGGGCCAGTACACAGAGGACGCAACGCACAGTGAGGGGTGGAGTAGGGGTGCCCTTCAGGAAGTCACAAAACCCAAAAGGCAGGCCTTGCAAACAGACGCCGCCGCTGGGGGAGCTGCCCACGCCCAAGAGGGGAAGCCGGAAACGCCGGGTCTGCTGAGCCAGCCTGTCAAGTCCACCCCAGGCAGGGCAATCGCTCCCCTCAAAGAAGCCAGCCCCCTCAGCCCACCCACAGCCGGAGCCGAGCAGGAGCAGATGCCTTTGAAGAAAGGTGCTGAAGCAGAACCCTGGACGCCTGCACACTGTCCACTGAAGGAACAGACCTGTGACGGAAGAGGTCCAGTCAGGCGCTCCTCAGAGTCAAGCAGGGCCAGGCTTGGTCTCATGTGTTGTCAGGAAAGACCGGCCCCTGCAGAAGGACCTCATGCTTGGTCAGAGCCAAAGAGGAAGGCCTTCCAACAAGAAGGATGGACACGGCGCTGGGCTCAATCACAGTGACGTGATTGTGAGGCTGGCGCAGGGCCGGGCAGCGTTTCATCCTGTTGTTTCCCAGGGTCACTTCGGGCTGGAGTCGACCTGACAGCACCACCAGAATGCAGGCAGGAAGAAGAGGCAGCTGCTGGAACCACAGTTCAAACCCTCCCCATAGCTCGTCCTCTCTGTACGCCCTCAAGTCCAGGCCCAGTGCACTGAGCCATCTCGGGGCTGGCCTCTTTCTGCCACAGACCCTGGCTGGCCATGCTGGAGGGCAGCCTGGTGCCCGAGAGTGCATTGGACCTCTCTGCACAAGTGTCCAGTAACAGCAGGCCTGACCCAAACACCGAGCCCGCTCAGCCCCATGGCCGGCCTTCTGTGGCGATCTGCACTTCCAGGCCCATGTGCCCAGCCTGGACCTCGACCAAGCCACCGGCCGGTCCAGGAGAAAATGGGGGAACCACCTCCACTCACCCAGGGCAGCCTGCAGAAGGGGGACAGCCTGCTGAGCTCCTGGGGGATCATGAGGGGACAGCCTGTGGAGCTCCTCCTGAGAAGGGGGTCCTTGAAGGGGAGCAGTCTGTGGAACTCCTGACAAGAGGGGTATGGGTCATGAAGGGGACCCAGGGAAGCAGAAGCTGGGGGCCTGCATGGAGGCTACCTGATGGGGCCTAATAAGTGGCTTTTGCCAGGGAGCTTCTTATGCTCCCGGGGGAGCCTCTGCCACTATGGAAATCCTGCCTGCTCCTCTGCCTGCGGCCCCTGCCCCACAGGCCTGGCCTGGCTGGCAGTTCCAACACAGCCGTGTGAAAAGACACAGGACATTCCCCACCCTGAGCGCTGATGGTCCAGCAAAACAAGTGCACCCCACACCCCCGCAGGGCTGAGGCAACACTTCCAAGGGTGAGGCCGAAAGTGGGACCCAACGGACTGGGGCCCTCCACCCCGCACCAGCAGCCCAGTGGCAGCTGCGGTCAACAGCTGGCCTTCCGGATTCGCTCTTTCCCCCTAATCTTGATTCTCGCTTCTCCAGGGACAAAGCTCTCTAGTGGTCAGGCCAGTGAGGGCACAGGTTTGCCCTCCACCCTGCCCCCAGTCCCTCTGCCCACCCAGTGACATCAGCCATCCACCCCAAACCGGAAAATGCCTGTCCAACCTCTGCAATGGACCCCAGAAAGCTGTGCCCTCAAGGGACACGGAAACCCAGCCTGGCAGTGCCACCTGTGGAGGCGGGGGTGGGAGGGACTGGAGTCCTCTGTGCGGACACATGCAGTCCCCAGCCCTGGTCCAGGGGCACGTCACCCCCACTGGACAAATGTGCCCCCCAGAAGAGTTGGTCCTGGGTCGGGTGGGCCCTCAGCCAGTGACCAGGGCCCTGGTGGTACAACAGGTCAGCCCTGGCTGCTAAGGGCAAGGTCGGAGTTTTGAGCCCGCCCAGAAGGGTCATGGAAGACCTGGCGACCTGCCCCGACTGTGGAGCAGCTCTACCCTGCCACGTGGAGCCACTGTGAGTCAGAACAGACAGGACGACACCCACCAACACCACAAACCAGAGACACATGGGGCCACGGCCAACACCCCCACCCGCCACCATCAATGCTGACTTGTGGCAGCCTATGAGGAAAGGGTGGAACCACCTCCGTGGGCTTCACAGCTATCTCTACGACGCAGACGGCCTCGTGTGTCTCCCGAGGAGCGACTGGTGGGTTCGAACCACTGCCCTTGCCTTTATCAGCTCAGCGAGCAGCGCACGAGGCCCCCAAGCTCCTTGCAGGAGGCAGAGCAGAAGGCACCGCAGGACAGACGGCAGGGGAGATGCCGGAGGAAGTGGGGGAAATCACAAGGGGTGAAGGGGCGGGGCACCAGAAGCTAGGAGATGAGGCAGGGCCCTCCCTGAGAGTCCCTGTGAGTGGGTCTCTGCTGACTGACAAGGCCCTGGTCTCAGGCTCTGGGTCCTGGATAAGGGGGGAGAAACCCTGTGGGGGTCTCGTTAGGGCCGCCCCAGAGACTCAGTGACCCTCAGAATGAGGGTGGATGGGTCGCAGGCCCTTCTGTTGAACTTGTGAGGGTTCTGTTGACACAGACGCTACTTGCCGCCGCTGAGTCACTGCTGAGAGGGGACAAGGGCGCCTGCAGCCCAGCCAGCTTGGCAGGAAGACGCCTCTCCCCACAAGGCCCCGTCAGCCGCCAGCACGCTCCCTGCCCTTGCCACTGCCAAAGCACCCCCCTCCCACCCCCACACAAACACATATCCCCTTCCTGCCGCTCAGAGATGCCCCACATTGGCCCCACAGTGCTGCACCCACATGCCCACCTGAGCCGGGCCGGACCAGCTGCACACTGGACTCCATCCCAGTGTCCCCAGAAGTACCCATCTGGGATCAGACTCCACAGTCACTCTTCCAGGGGCAGAGGCTGGGCTGGAAGTGTCCTACCCCTACTGAACTCCACCAAAGGGGCTGGGGAGCCCTGGAGGTCTAGTATAGGCATCAGGCTGCTGACCACTAGGTCGAGGGTTCGGACCCACCAGCCGCTGCGAGGGAGGAAGAAGAAGTCGCCTTCTTCCATCAAGACTGACCGCCTCGGACACCCCAGGGAACAGTTCTCCTTCATCCTGTAAGGGTTGCTCTGAGTCTGGTGGGTTATCCGTGTATGCTGTGACCAGGAGGAAGGGAAATGGGATTAAGCCTTGAGCTGGGAATGTGGTGGGATAAGAGGAAGAACTTTCGAACCAGCGCTGCTGGTGGACCAGCTCGGTGTACCGAACAGAGGCACTGTCCACTGCCCAGAACTGATCCCTGTGGGCTGGCCTCGGCATGGTCTGCCTGGAGCAAGGTGCAGAGATTAAATGACCTTTCAGGGCTCTGGGGGTCAAAGGTCCCCTGATAGATGGTGGCTGATGAAGGCAGGTGGGAGTGACTGGCCTCAAGGCAGAGCAGTGCAGGCTGCTACTCCAAGGGTCACAGAGGTCAGTGAGTCCCCCTGAGGGAGGGGGTGTGCCCAGTGCAGCCTGGGCCCCCTCCCCTGCTCCTGTCCCAGCTAGTCCTCTCTCTGGCTGCTGGGAAGACCCAGCTGCCCGCTCCCGTGGATACAAGGGTGAGCTGGAGGCCCCTAAAGGGTCTCCACCACCCCCTGTCCTCCTTCACCTTGACCCCTCCTAACACCCCCAGCCCAGGAAGTGCTGGGCTCCACTGGGTTTTCAGGGCTGGTGGCGGGGTGTGGTTTCACCAGATCTTTCTTCGGCGGTACCTCTGGGTCTACATCTGACCCTCCAGCCCAGAGGTTGGCCACCCAGAGTGGCGTCTGTCTTTTGCCTCAGAACGCCACACCCTGGCCCTGGATCAAGCTGTGGGTGGTGTTAGGTCCGTTCCCACCCATAGGGACTGGATGCACCAGGGAGGGAAACCCCACCCAGACCTGTACCGGCCATCCTCGCAACTGTTCCTCTGCCCAAGCCCACGGGGCAGCCTCTGTGCCCGTCCATCTCAGCAACACACGAGCCACCAGTGTGACACGCTGCCAGGCCTCTGACGCACACGCTGCCCCCAGCAGGAAGACCCACAGACATAGCACGGGCCCTCCATGCCCCACGGGACGTCACCGTCCCAGCACAGACAAGAAAGCCACTGCTCCCTGCTCACCCACCAACCTGGGGTTAAAAGGGAGGAGCCATTAACACAGCAACTGGGAAAGCTAAGCCCCACCCACCCACCCCAGGCCACGAGGCCAGGTGGAGCACACCCCTCACTCACACTGGGGACCAACATGGGGGATGGAGGGGCCTGTCTGTGAGGTGGCCAGAGGCGGCAGCAGAAGGGCCAGCAAGAGCTGTGGCCTAATTACAGGGGGCGGTGGCCCCAGAGGTTAGAGGTCAGGCCCCGGTCAGCGTGGCACTGGAGGACACAGGCCAGGGCCCTGGGCGCACAGTAACCACCACGGCCTCTGACCCAAGGCTGGATACTTCTCAGAACACAAAGGGGGTGGCTGGGGGTGGGGTGTTGTCACAGGGAAGTAGGAGATTGGGGTGGGGGTGGCTGCAGCCAGACACTGAAGATTCCAGAACAAACCGTCCTCAGTCCCCAAGAGGCCAGGCCAGCAAGTGGCTGAGATGAGGCCCCCACAGCCGGGGGAGGGATAGGAGGCCCTGTGTCAGCTGCAGGGACCTCAAGCTCGGAGAACCCAGGAGGCACTTGGCAGCCACAGTGAGGTGGCGGTCACACCACGTCTGGGGTCTCTGCCAGGATACATCCCCCCTCCCCAAGGTCAGACGAGTGCCCCAGGGACCTCCAAGGGAGGGGTCCTTGGAGAGAGGAGGGGCAGGAGAGGGGCTGCTGAGAAGGCCCAGGGGAGGGGAAGATGTCTGTCCTGTGGGACAGGGTGCTGGTGGGGGCCCTGCTCCCTGCCATTCTCTGCACACACACCTGTGGGCCCACCTGCCCACCTGCCTCAGCTCCAGGGTGCCCCTGCTCACTCACTCCCTGCTCCTGCTCCCCACCCGGAAGGCCTTCGATGGGCACCTTTCTAGGTGGGATGCTGCCCAGCCCCATGTAAGGTCCAGTCCCTTGGGGGCAGGGGTGTGTGAGACAGGGACAGGTGTCAGGGAACTGCCCCCTCCCAGGCCACACCTGACTCTGAGGAACACCTGTGGGAGAACAAGAAAGAACTGAAGGCTGTTCCCGGGACTCCACGCCCCTGCCTGCGAGTCTGAGAGGAGACCCTAGGTCCCCCACTCCCCGCTCCTGAGCAGACCTGGTCCCTGATAACCTCTGACCTACCCACAGCCACCGGGGCCCAATCCTGCCAATCACAACCTGGGAGCCCCTCAATCCGCCCACTGACTCGAAGACAGACAGGCCAGCAGGCCCGGGCAGTCGGGAACATCCGCAGGGACCCCAGACCTTCCTGGAAGCCCCTTTGGGGAGGTGTAGAGGGAGGTGGGAGACAGAGCCTGCAGACAGTGGGGCTCAGGCTGGAAACAGCCTGCTAACGAACGAAAATAGTTCCGTGATGCTTCATCGCTGAAAGGGTGTGTGTCTGTGTATACATGCATATATGTGTGTACATATATGTGTATGCATGTGTGGTACATCTGTGGTACATGTGTGGTGTGTTTGTGTGTGCATGTGTGTATGTGATGTGTGTACATATCTGGTGTGTGCGTGCATATATGTGTTGTGTACATGTGTGGTACATATGTGTGTACATGTGTGGTACGTCTGTGTGTACATGTGTGGTATGTCTGTGTGTGTATGTATATGTATGTGTGGTGTGTATGGATGTGGGGGGGGTGACTGGAAACTCACGCCCACTTGGCAGTGTCACAGAAGAAAGGCCTGGCCATCGGCTCCCCTCGAGATGACAGCTAAGTCTAAGAGAACTTGTGGGGCCACTCCGGTAACTCACATACGTCACCTGGGGCTGGATCTGACCCCAAGACCAGAGATCCAGAGGGGCATAAGGCCACCAGGAGCCCCCGGTCACCAAGGGGACACAAGGTTTCACTGTCCTCTGTGTTCTACACGAGGAAGGGGGTGGAGAGGGGAGGGGAGACCAGAGTGCTACACCATTCAGGCTGCCAAGCCCTGTCTGGCCCTCTGAAAACTAAACTCTTAAAAACAAGTGTGGGAGAAGTCGGGCCAGTCAGGGTACAGTGAAGCACCAATGAAACATACAGCTTTCCTCTGGTTCTTTAATGCTCCCCCCGCCCCACTATCACGACCCTAATTCTACCTTACAAATCTGGCTAGACCAGAGCATGTACATGGATACAGATAAGAGCTGGAAACACAGGGAATCCAGGACAGATAAACATCTCAGGACCATATTGAGAGTAGCCATACCAGGAGGGTAAAGGGAAGGTGGTGGGAGAACAGGGGCACCAATCACAATGATCTACCTATAGGCCCCTCACAGGAGGATGGACAACAGGCAAGGGGGTAAAGAAAGACATCGGACAATGCAAGACATAACAAAACAATAATAATTTATAATTATCAAGGGTTCATGAGGGAGGGAGGAAGGGAGGGAAAAAATGAGGAGCTGATACCAAGGGCTCAAGTAGAACGAAAATGCTTTGAAAATGATGAGGGCAACAAATGTACAAATGTGCTTGACACAATGGACGGATGGATGGACTGTGATAAGAGTTGTACGAGGCCCCAATATAATGATTTATAAAAAACAAGTGTGCCTTCCCGCAGGGACACAGACCTGTGGTGGACCCCAACCATCCCTGCGGCCTTACGGGCACAGCACGGGGATACCAGGGACGCCCCAGCAAAGCCAGCCACACACGGTCCTGGGCATCCCGGCGTGCAGGCTGAAGTTACGCTGACACCAGGCTGCAGCTGATGAAGCGTGCGAACGCATGGTGATAAGAAGGCTGAGACGCGGTGGACGTGGCCAGCCCGGGGACACCGAGGCGGGAAGTGAGTGTATGCTGGTGGGAAAATGGAGCCAGACGTTTGCTGGACACAAGGTGGCCTCTGACCACCCATCTGTAAACTCTCTCCCGAGGCGACAGGACCATAGGACTCGCAAGTTGAAGCAGGAGGAGCCTGGGTTCACAGTGGCTTCAGATTGGAAGCAGAGTGGGAGAAGGATGGGGCTTTCTATTTGTGCCCAGAATGAGGGTCTCAGAAACCTGCCAGCCGGGGGCCTGCTCTGTAGGGCTTCACAGCAGGGCGGCTTTATGTTTGGATGGAGAGAGGGGGGTGCATGCAGGGATGTCAGTGCCTAACAGGCAGAGGGGTTTCTATAGGGGGGGGTGGGGAAGTGATGGAGGTTTTCAAACATGCCAAGTCTAACGTTGTTCCTGAAGGCAGGCTTCCAAAGGCTAAATGCCATGCTGTCGATCATTTACCACAATTAAAAAGTCAAACCTGAGCCACCTCCAAGCCCTTTCAAACCATCGTCTATCCAAGGCTCCCAGGCTTCTTGCAGGTGGACACTACCCACCTATTTCACACAAGGACACGGAGGTCAGGGAGCCCCAAGTGGTGTGGCTGGGATGGGCGCTGAAGCAGCTTCTAGTCAGACCCTGGTCTCTGCCCACCCCCCAGCTGTCCCATTTGCCCTGGACTTGGAGAGGAGGCCAGGGAGCAAGTGTCAGCAGCAGAAACGCTTAGGTATGAGTGCGGGGATGGGGCTTGGGGAGGCTTGAGCCTGCCTTCCAGCAAGGCCCAAACCAGCTACGAGCCAGGTAATTGGGTGGCCTGCCTGAGCCCAAGCCGCTGTCTACCTGACTGGACTCTGGGGGATGAGCAGAGACTTCACACACCAAGCCGGGAGCCTGACACACAGTAGGTGCTCAGGAAAAGGGGAAGAGGGGCTGTGGAATTACCAAGCCTAAGTGCAGGCAGCGGAAGTGCCTGAGAGAAGGGGGAACAGCTGGAGGCTTGGGCTTGGGTCAGAGACAAAGAATTCAGGAGCGGGAGGGAGGGAGGGAGGACGGTGCAGACAGCTGGCTCCAGGCAGCTGTGTGCAGGAGCCGGCTGCACCATTTAAATATTAGGAGAGATGTAAATATTTGAACCCCACCAGCCCCGCCAAGGCTGGGGCAGATTTCTGCCCTCCCCAGATCTCCACACCCCAGCTTCTCCAGGGTTCAGAGTGCAGGAGCAGCAGATGGTCAGGAGGGGAACTTTGGCTCCACCCTCTGTATACCTTCCCCCAGGGGGGTGTGCCCAGCATGCCAAGTTTCTTGTGTTGCTTAGCAAGACAGTAAGGTGGCCGTTCTGCTGGGGACCAGTCTGCAGCCAGCTCAGCACAGAGAATACGTCTTTGGGCTACTGCCCTCCACCTGTCCCCACCGTCCCCCAATGTCATTAATTTCTACACCGAAGCCCTTCCCACCAGCTGCAATGAACCCCAGTGTGGCTTGCACCCACAGCCCTGTCCACCCCCAATGACGCCCAGGTAAGCTGGCGGCAGTGAGGGCACCTGTGCCAGGTGAGGGGTATGGTGACGTCTTCCACAGTACAAGACAGCCAGCGTCACCTGCCTGCAAACGCCTGCCCAAACCTTTGAGTAGGGGCCCTTCCTCCAGGGAGCTCTCCTAGCCCTCTGCCCAAGGCTGGAGGCTGGACTGCGGCACTCCCAGAGCACCCATGGCCGCAGAGACCATCTGATGAAAAAAGACCAGCCAACGCGCCGGCTGGGGCACCTGTGTGAACACCAAGGATTCCGTGCCCCTCACACTCCCGAGGCACACCCACCCCATCCACGTGCAGTCTCGGCAGCGATGGGGGAGAGGGGGGAAACTGCAGCAGTTCTTTTGGAATAGAGCGCCCCCCCGCCCACCCCCCCACACACAATCCCCAACCATCCAAAGGACCCTTTTGGGTCAGCGCTGGATCAGGCCAGCCAGTGCACGTGCTCCAACAGGATCAGTCTGGGGACAGAGCCGCGTTGGCCCTGCCCTCCCCTCCCGGGGAAGCAGTCACCCACTTGGAAAGTAGGACACAGGTCTCAATTGGCGGGGGCTTCCTGCAGCCAGGGAGAGGCCAGGGCCAGAAGAAGGCTTGCTGGGAGCAGAGCCTGGCCTCTCGCTGGCCCAGACAGCACCCCTCCAGGCCCTGCTCCAGGGGACAGGCAGCGTGAAGCTCAGGGCAAGGGTGTCATTAACAAGCTGCTCTGCAGAGCCCTTTCCTCCCCTGCTGGGGGCATCTGGAGGGACAGGAAGCGTGCAGAGCTGAAAAGGCCCGAGGCCTCCTGTGGGGGGCCCAGCCCAGCCTCCTGCACACTGAGTCTCTGGGCACAGAGGGGACACGGCCTGTCAGTAATCAAAGGGGAGACAGCTGCCCCCTGCTGAGGCCAGGCCAGCCGGCCCCTCCTTTGAATGCCCTCAGATCCACCTCTCCCCAAATCACCCTCTCGGAGAGGAGGGCCATGTGGGTGGGGAAAGGGTGGCAGAGATGCAGTTAAGGACTGGACTCTCGGGATTCCCGAGACTGGGGGCTCAGGGGCCTGGGACCTGCCTTGTCAGCCCCCCAGAATCACTGGGGATCTGGATGGTGCAGGGGGCAGGCACGGGGGCACTCTCAGTCCCTGTCCCAATCCTGGCTGCCCTTTCATCCTTTGCCCAGATTCCAGGTCCTGGCAGCTTTTAGAATCACGCCAAGCGGACTTCCAGCAGACGTTGGTCTCCCGGAATAGAGGATGTCCTGGACGCAGCCATGCCCGGCACCTGGGGAAAAGGAGGGGGGGGGGGGTATGGCAGTGGGGGGATCTGACTGAAGAGATGACAAATGCCCGGGCTTCCGAGAGAGACGGGGTTCTGTGGAGTTCTGACAAGTCAGCCTTGCTCCCAACGCCTCCAAATTTGGGAAAAACCCAAGCAGCTTTGGAAAGGGAGCCGCAGTGGGACCACCCCCTTGGTGGCTTGTTAGGAGGGTGCGCGGGGATGCGTGCCCACTGTGTTTGCAGGACTTGGAGAGGGGTGTGGCCAGGGCAGTGGTTCTCAACCTTCCTGAGGCCATGACCCTTTCATACAGTTCCTCATGTGGTGGTGACCCCCCCCCCACCATAAAAATGGTTTTCATTGCTACTTCATCACTGTCATTTTGCTACTGTGATGAATCAGGCCACCCCTGTGAAACGGTCGCTCGACCTCCAGAGGAGTCACGACCCACAGGTTGAGAACCGCTGCTCTAGGCAAACTGGCAGCAGAGGCCCTGACCCTGGGCCCACCCGCTACTGCTCCCCACAATGGGGCACCGGCCTGGCCTGGCGGGAAGGCAGGACTCTACCCTGGGTTCAGGGACCAGCATGGAGCCTTGGGCCTCCCCGAGGACTCTGTATGGGCCCTGTGCACCTGTCCATAGGAGGGGTGGTGGTGGCAGGTCTCCAGCAGCAGCCGGGTCCATCCTGCACAGAGCAAGAGGCATTCGGCTGGTGAACAGAAGTGGGCAGGGGTAAGGAGGCTGCTGGTCAGGACTGGTCTTCAAGGCAGAGCCCCACCCTCCTCCACCTCCGGGAGTGGAGAAAGAAGAGGAGGGGTTGTATTGGATGGCTAAGGACAGGGCTGGAAGTTCAAACCCACCAATGTCTGTGAGGGAGGAAAATGGGGCTATGTGGGAGCCCCTAAAGACTACAGCCTCAGAAACCCTATAGAGCAGCGGTTCTCAACCTGTGGGTCGCGACCCCTTGGGTGGAACAACCCTTTCATAGGGGTCACCTGATTCATAACAGTAGCAGAATTACTACAATGAAGTAGCGATTAAAAGAATTTTCTAGTGGAGGGTCGTGGCAAGAGGAAGGTTGAGAACCACTCTGCTCTGGAGGGTTCATATGCGCTGGAACTGACTCGATGGCAGTGGGTCTGAGGCTCTTTTTTGGTATTCACCAAACAGTTGGGTTCCAACCCATGTCGCGGTGCCTTAGAAGAAAGGCCTGGTGGGTGAACAAGCGGCCATCTAGCTCAGAAGCAACAAAGGCCACATGGAAGAAGCACACCAGCCTGTGTGACCACGAGGTGCTGAAGGGATCAGGTATCGAGCATCAAAGAACCAAAAAAAAAAAATCATATTGAGGACTTGAAGCAAAGGACTTAAGTGGAGAGCAAATGCTTTGAAAATGATAAGGGCAAAGCAGGTACAGGTGTGCTTTATACAATTGATGTATGTATGGATTGTGATAACAGTTGTATGAGTCCCTAATAAAATGTTTAAAAAAGAAAAAAAAATCATATCACTGTAAATGAGAGTTAGTGCAGAGTGGAGACTCAAAGCCCATCTGTAGGCAACTGGACACCCCCTTACAGAAGGGTCACGGGGGCGGGGGGGGCGCTGGAGAGAAGAGCCAGCCGGGTCACAGGGTAGCAACGATGAAACATACAATTTTCCTCTAGTTCTTAAATGCTTCCTCCCCACCCACGATCATGATCCCAATTCTACCTTACAAATCTGGCTAGACCAGAGGATGTACACTGATACAGATAGGAACTGGAAACAGGGAATCCAGGGCGGATGATCCCTTCAGGACCAGTGGTGAGAGTGGCGATACCTGGAGGGTGGAGGGAAGGTGGAGTAGTAAGGGGAACTGATTACAAGGATCTACATGTGACCTCCTCCCTGGGGGATGGACAACAGAAAAGTGGTGAAGGGAGACATCGGGACAGTGGAAGATATGACAAAATAATAATAATCTATAAATTATCAACGGTTCATGAAGGAGGGGGGAGTGGAGGAAAATGAGGAGCTGATACTAAGGGCTCAAGTAGGAAGCAAATGTTTTGAGAATGATGATGGCAACAGAGATACAAATGTGCTTGACACAATGGATGGATGGATGGATTGTGATAAGAATTGTACAAGCCCCCAATAAAATGATTTTAAAAATAAAACAAGAAAGGCCTGGTGACCGGTTTTCATAAAGAAAGTCCAACGGGAAGTCTGTCCCATGGGCTACCTAAGTGTCCAGTCACCTTAATGGTGACTAGTTTGGGGTTTGTTTGGTGGGGGGTGTTGACCTCCATCAAGAGAAGACTGGTGCTGTCCCCAGGACAACCCCCCTTATAACACACGTCGAGGGAGCGGCCACTGTTGAGTGGGCACCATGCCAGCTGGAACTCCAGAAACACTACCAACTCTCAAAAGAGCAGTTTCCAAACACGGGGTCCTTGCCATCTAGCCCGGGCATGCAGCCCCTTGCCAGGGCTGGGGGTGCAGCGTCAGCTGGCACCAGAGTGAGTAGCACCCAGCTGGGCATCACTGGTCTCAGCCCTGAACCGCAAGGTCAGCTCATCCGGACACTCCACCATCCTCCCTTGTAGAAAGGCTGGGCAGCAGGCTCACAGCCCTCAACTCACAGTCCTATGCCCAGCCTTGTCTGTGTCCCCATCAGCATGTGGTCCTGGCAGGCAGGGCACTGGGTGCCAAGCTCAGGGGTAGGGAGTGTGCCCATTTAGGGGAGTCAGCAGTTCACATGACCTCCACCTGCGTTCTCAGCAAGGCAGGCATCCTCGGACTCAGGCCCCAGCACAACAGACCCACCCCAACCCTGCCCCTGCCCCTGCCCCAGCCAGCTCAGCCAGGCTTCCCAGGCAGCTCCCCAGAACCTGCAGAACCTCCCTTCCCAGCCGCCTTCTTGGCTGCTGACATCACGGGGGCCTTTCAACACCTTCCATTATTGAGGTCCATCCATGGTAAATGTCCACACCTACCTGCCCCTGAAAGGAAGCTTCAGCCTGCCCACCATCCATCTGTCCCCCACCCCCGCCCCACTGCATTGTAGTGGTTGGCTTAGGTGTTGAAGCGACACCACCAGTATTTCAAGTACCAGCAGGTCACTCGGGTGGGCAGCTTTTAGCAGAGCGTCCAGACTGAGGGGAAGGGGGAAGAAAGGCCCGGAGATTGCCTTCCGGAGATCCTGCGGAGCACAGCAGAACTCTGTGCCATCAGGGTGGGAAGATGAGCCACCTCCGCTGGAAGGCACCCGGTGGCAGACTCAAGGCTGGCAAGGGCCGAGAGGATGGCGCCACGCTTTGCCATCTTGTACCGGAGCCAATGTGACGGCAGATACCAACCCCTCCACCATGACCAAGCCGCGATGGCCGCCCACCCCCCGGCTGATGTCTCCGCCTGTGATGCAGTCTGGCAGCACCTCTTGGAGAGGCGTCTACATCCCCATTTCACAGACGCACAGGCTGAGGCTCAGGAGGGGAGAGACGTGCCCAACGGCAAGGGGCTTTGAACCAGCCAAGCGAGGCGGGCCTGTGGCCCAAGCCATCCTCCATAGCCTTATTCCACATGGCCTCTGGGCTGCTCTGGACGCAAACTGACCACTAGTCACTTCCAATGCCCTCTGGAGACCCATGCCCTCCAGAACACCTGCCCAAGGGAGGCCGGCTACAAGGGCCAGACTCCCCACTCCTTGGCCCAGTCGGAGGACCAGCTGTCCACCTGCCTCTGCTCAAGCAGCTAGACCTCAGATGCTCACACCAGGATGAAGGCCCTACCTGGCCTCGTGCTCAGTCCCCAGAGCACCCTCAGTTCAAGGCCAGAGCAGCCCACGAGCAGTCAAACAGACACACTCCCTTCCCTGCTGCCGCGGACACCACGCAACAGGCCAGTGTGGGCTGGAGGGGGGCCCTGGGTCCTGGCAGAGAAGCAGGATGAAGAACCCAGGAGGCCTGACGCTTTAATTAGGGACCATTACTAAGCAACAGGTCACCTCCTTTGGGGATACAGGGGATTGCTGGGTAGCCAGCGCCAGTGCCTGTCCCAGAGGTGTCACTACCCAGGCCAGGAGACCCTCTCAGGCCCTTTTGACAACTCCCCCTGCCCCGAATCCTTTCAAGTCCCAGCCCCCTGGACAGGCTCAAGAACCCTCCCACGGGAACAAGGAGGCTTCGAGGAGGGGGGGTGGCAGCTCTGAGTCCCAGCCCCTGGGGCTCGGGGACATTAAGGACTGTGTGGACTCTCCCCACGCAAACCCTGGAGAAGTTCCCCGAGCCAACACCCCCTGGCCAGCTGGCCGACTGTTGATACACAGAGCGGCTCTTGACGTCCAAGGACCCGGCTTGTAACTGTGTTTGCGATAATGAATCTGGCCCGAGACTCCCACAGAACAAGACGTCCCTTAGCCCAGGCTCCTCCGGGCCAGAGTGAGATAGCGCAGAGGGTCACCCCCGGGCCCACACAGGCAACAGGCCCCAGAGAAGGGGGAGGAGCCTTGGACAGTGAACCAGCCACACTGACCGTCTCCTCCTCCCCAGCAGTCCTGGGTCCCTGGGCCCTGTGACCCAGGACCCACCAGACACAGTCACAACGGGAGGGAGACGCAGTCCCACAGTGCACTCCTCGGTCTCCATGGGGGTGGGGGTGGGGACAGGGCAGTGATAAAGAGATGAAAAGAGAAGGGTCCCCCAAGAGAAGGGTATTCCCCATGTGGGGGCAGAAACATGGGGTGGGGGGTATGAGCAGGATTTGAACTCAGGGCCCCTACTCCTGTGGACACACACACACACATACACACACATTCACACAAGGTAACTCCCTGCTCTACGAGCACCTGCCTGCCCAGGTAGCTTCCTGCATGCCCCTGACACTGTTCCACGCCTCGAACCTCCCTGTGGGCCACTTGCAGAAGCCTAGGGTAGACCTTTGCTCTAACTGAAGTCCCAGAGAGGTCAGTTGGTTCAGGGGTATCCCTGGACTCGCACCTCTGAGGACCCACAGGAGAAGGCAACATTGTGCCCCCACCCTGGGAGCTGCCAAGGCCCATCAAGGCTGGGTCTCTTCAGAGGAGACACAAGGCCACCCAGAAGGGGCCCCTCACCCCGCCCCTGCAGGGGCTCACCAAGCTCCATCCACTCTCTTGGTGGTACAGTTAGCCTGTTATGACCCCGCCTTCCCATCTGGGCACCTAGCTCCTCTGCAGGTACCAGCTCCCATCGGCCTGGTTCATTGGGATCACCACCCCCACCTCGAGGCCCCCTCCCACCACTCGCCCAGCTGGAAAGCAGACCTTCTGTCTCCTACAACCACTCCTCCCTAACCTTGCAGCCTGTGCAGTGACCGCTCTCAGCCGGGGTTCTCAGCACCCACCCTCCTCCGATGGCCCGAGCCAATGGGCTGTCTTGCCCTCCAACACTACTACAAGGTCCTGGGGACCAGCCACCTTCTTGTCCTCCAAGTCACGGTGAAGAGAGGCCTAACACATTCAGTCACACACCCCCACACTTACACACGTGCATGCACATGCACACTCATGCGTACATGCACACACACAAGTAGGCATGCATACGTACATCTGTGCCCATGCACACGCCCACACTCATGCACAGGTGGGCCTAAGATGCTTGCATGCACACACCAACTGGACCCTTAGGATAGACTAAGCTTGTCAGAGTTTGCAAGGCCCCCCACATTGATCCATACAGTGACCCCACCTCCAGCATCAATTTCAGCCCTGCCCTCCAGAAAGTAGCCAGCTGTTCCCCCAAGGCCAGCCTCAAGACAGTCATTGTCCGTGGTAAATTAGAAGGTCACAAAATGCTATCTTGTCACACACATCAAAAATACTCCCCCACCTCCCAGGCACCCAGAGGGGGCTCCCTCCAAGCAGGCAGCCCAAGCAAGCTGGGGTGTCAGAGCACGCAAATCCCCTTTCCACAGAAATTCCGCCCACAGGCTTCCGGATCAGGCATTACGGGCAGACACCCCGCCCCCCCTGGACATGTTGATAATACTTCCCTGAAGGGGGCAGCGGTCCCCACGCCCTCCACCCCCACCTCCGCTAGCAAACCCCATCCCTCTTCACTCAGGGACGCAAATTTAGGGGCGACCCTCCCATGTCAAGATGATCTGGGTTCCACGTCATCCCAACTTTCCAGACCCAGAATCCCCCTTGTTCCGGGCAGCGTGCAGGGACGGTCCACAGGGAGTGGTTTTGTGCTGTGCCCCAGCGACAGCTCCACGGACTGCACTCCTCTTCAGCTCCCGCCCCCCCCCCCCCGCCCCAAACCAGGCCACAATCTGGAAGGCTCTGATCCCCGCCCCCAGGCGTCCCGGCGGATGGGGCGGACCAAGGAGGGCCGAGTGTGCGCTGGCTGGGCGCGGGCACCTGGGTTTGGTTGTTGGGGTCCTCAGGACTAGGGTTGGTCACCTCCCGGCCTGGCGTGGCCCTCTCTTTACGCGGTCTCTGCGGGAGCCGAGTCCAGCAGATGGGGATCCCTGGGGCTGCGCGCAGAGGCAGGCCCGCCCCTCCGCGATCGATCTCGGGCGGCCCCAGAAGTGTAGAAAACTATTGTGTGAGCTTTCCTTCCGACTGCAGGATTGACTCCCCGGGACGCCGGCGCGAGCGCAAGGCCACGGGCAGTCACGAGGACACAAGAAAACATACGAGGCCCAGGGACGGGAAGTGGATCCACACCCACACCCGGAGGGCGAAGTCCCCTTCGTCCCCCCACGCGGTGGAAACCCAGAAGGGGGAGGGGGGCAGAGTGCTTCCCGGCCGCAGGCTCCTTCTTCCTCCCGCCAGTCGGCTCCAGAGTCGGAAGGGGGTGTCCACGGGGGCCCCTCGAAGGGGTCCCGGTGCTCTACGCGGGGCCGCAGCGTCCGCGGTGCCCACTTGGTGGCCATCTGCCACCGGAGTCAGATCAGTCCAAAACTGCGTGGGGGAGGGGAGGACGGCCACCGAGCTGGATGAGCCTGGCCAGTTGGCCGGTGGGGGGGGGGGCACCGACCCCCTCGGCCGCTTTATGGCCGGCTCGCAAGCTGCCGAAGCGCAAGGGGGAGACGGTGCTCAGCTCCGATGGGAGCGCCCCAGAGAGGCTCCGCCGCTGCCTGCGCGCCTCCCCGGAGGTCGCCGCTACCCGGCGAACACAAACAAGCAGGACAGACGGAAACCAGCGGCAGCGCCGGAGCCGGAGGTGCGGCGTCCCCGCGGGGCTCCCAGCTCCGGGTACTCCACGTCGGCGACGCGGGTCCGGCGCGCGGCGCGCTCGGTGGGGGGCGCCTCCCTCCGGGGTCCCGCCTCCCTCCCGCGCCCCCCGACCGGGCACCCACCTTCGAAGTCTGAGATGATCCCGTCCAACTGCGCGTTGACCGCGGGGTCGGACATGGTGGCTCGCGGGCCGCGGACGCGCGGGGACAGCGGCGAGGAAGAGCCCGGCCAGGCCTCCGTGCGCGCTGGCTCGGGCGCCGGGTGCTCCGTGCAGAGCTCGCGCGGAGCCGCGGCCCCCGGATCCGCCGAATGAATGGGGGCGGTGCGCCTGGCCCCGCCCGCCCCCGCCCCGCCCCCGCTGGCGGATCGGGTTCCCGCACCGGCCGGCCCCCGGCGCGCACTGGCTGCTGCACCCGCCCGTCACCACGCCGGGCTGGGCTAGGCTGGGCCGGGCCAGGCCGGGCGGGTGGCCTCCGCAGGCCGAGTCCGGGGCCTGCGCCCGGCGCCCCCTCCTCCCGCCCCGCCTGCGCCCGGAGGGGGGGGGCGGTCGCGGCCCCTAGTTCCAGCCCCCGCCCGCCAGCCGACCCAGGGCGGCCGGACGCCCCGCTGGAGCCAGATGTGGGCGGAAGTGGAGGCCGACCACCGAGGGGAAGAGCGGCCTCCCCTTCCCCGGGCGCTGGGGGTCCTTTGGCGGGACGCTCACTTAAGGCAGCAAACAAAGTTAGCAACCACCCTTCCCGCCGCTGAGCGCCTGGCAAGGATTGAGCGTGCGCCCGCCCTGCGCCGACCCTCTCATCAGGCGGGCCTGGCGGCTCTGGTACCCCATAAGTAAGCTGGATTTGGGGCTGGGGGCTGCAGGGAGTGATCTACGAAACCAGAGCCCCCCACCACCCCTGCCCAAATCCCATCCTCCCTGTGCGCCCCTGCAGTCCCCACCCTGGCATCTTGGGATAGGCACCAGTCACCACAGCTAGGAACAGATGCCTCCCCAGTAAGGGGCCTTCTGAGGGCAAAGCAGTGGAGCCCTGCCTTCCCAGGGTGTAGAAGAAGGTTGCATTTCACATACTGGGAGGAAATCATCAGCCAATGGGGGCAGGGCAGGAGGACAGGGGTGCTTAGGGCCCAAGCTGGACCTCCCCTCCAGGCCCTGGGTCTCTAACTCCCCAATCACTCTGCAACACAGATTAAACCCCAGAGTCCCTGGGGACAAAGAGCGGAACCAGCACCTGAAGAACACCAGGCCGGGATTCAGCCCAGCTCTTCACCCACACCAAACCTGACCACTGGTCCAGGCCTTAGGATTGTCCCAGAGCTCCTTAGAAGCAGCAGCCAGAGGTAACCCTGGCTCCAGGCTCATTGCCATCGACTCAGCTCCGACTCATGATGTTGTTAACGGCCAGGACCAGTAAGGTGCTAATCAAGTCCTCTTGGGCCCATAGCGACCCCGGGCACAAGAGAAGGGAACACTGCCCAGTCCTGTGCCAGCCTCACCATTGTTCCCGTGCTTGAGCCACTGGTCAGGCCATCTCGTCCAGGGCCTTCCTCTTTGTCACAGACCCTCTACCAAGCACGTGTCCTTCGGCGGTCTCCTGACAACACGTGAGACAAAGCTTCATCATCCCTACCTCTAAGGCATGCTCTGGCCGCACTTCTTCCAAGACATGGGTCAGTCCACGGCGCTTTCATCTTCTCCAGCACCACAATCCAGAGGCATGGATTCTCCCTCCTTCCGGAGTCAATGTCCAACTTTCACATGCAAATCAGGCAACTGATGATACCCTGGCTTGGGTGAGGTGACCCGTAGTCCTTCAAGTAACCTTGTTTTTTCCACATCTAGAGAAGACTTGTGTAATCTTATAAGACAGGGCTTTCTAAGACTGTAAATCTTTACAGCAGTAGAAAGCCTCCCCTTTTTTTCCCCTGAGGAGCAGCTGGGTGTTCAAACTGCTGACCTTGTGGTTAGCAGCCCCAGGTGCAAGCCACAAGGAAAAAAACCTGTTTTTTTTATCAAGCACCTTTCCCCAGAGGTGAAGCGCAGGAGGGCACTCTCTGTATCTGGGCTTGCTCCCACTTGTCTGTCTCTGTCACTCCCAGACAACCGCCTTGTAACTTTAGGCCCCGGGCTCTGCCTTGACCACTGGAACCCTGGAGAAGCTACAGCTGGAATGAACACACCAAGAGCCCTGGTAATGCAGGGGTTAAGCATTCAGCACCTTCCCCAAAAGAAAGATGAAGCTGTCACTTCCCAGAGATTTACAACTTTAGAGGACAGGAGGTAACAGAGAGGGGAAAAAAAAAGAAAGGAAAAAAAATTTTTTTATAGCCCTGATGGCATGGTGGTTACATGTTGGGCTGATAACCTTGAGGTCAGCAGTTCAAAACCAGCAGCCGCTCTTCAGGAGACAGATGAGGTTTTGTTCTCCAGTAAAGAATTACAGTCTCAGAAACCCGGGGGCAGTTCTCCCCTGCCCCCTGGGGCCACCGTGAGTCAGAATTGACCCCATGGCAACATGTTTGGGTTTTTTGGGAAACCCTTTGGGGTGGGAGCAGTTGGACTCTGGTCTGCAGGTTCCCTGTCAATCAGCGTGGACTCTGCAGCTCCGAGTCTGGTCTGGTTTAGGTGATGTGCTAGTGAAGGAGCGCTGGTGGCTCAGTCCTTAAAGCACCACATTGCTATCCCTAAGGCTGTAGGTTCAACCCCACCGGCCGCTCCATGGGGGAAAGCTGCAGCAGTCTGCTTCCATAGATGGACCCACTTCCACCAAGTCCACCCTGACTCAGAGCCAACCGACGGAGGCCTTCCAAGGCTGTGCATCCCTGCAGCAGTGGACGGCCTCTTCTCTCCTCCAAGGAGAGGCAGATGGCCTTGAACTACCTATCCTTGCTGTGATCTATCCAACGCCCCCACCAGGGCAGCCTCAGAAATCCTACTGTGTAGTTCTGCTCGGTCCAATACGGTCACGAGTTGGCATGTACAAAACAGGTCATAACACCCCCTCTGCTCCCTATTACCAGCAGAGCCAGGCAGGTGGCCCCCTCATTAGCTGAAAGTGAAGAAGATCCAAAGCCCCCACTAATAGATTACACCGCAACATAAAACAAAAAACGCGCACAACTGGACCAATAAGTGGCATCCTGGTAAATGCACGAACCAACAGAGCTCACGGACCCCCCAAGCCCATCCAGAGTCACTGCAACCCTGGAGGACTGGGCCCTACTGTCCCCAAGAGCATCCAAGGCTGTAACTCTTTATGGGAGTAGAAAGCCTCCTCTTTCTCCCTTGGAGCCGGTTGGTGGTTTCTAACTGCCGACCCTGTGGTCAGCAGCCCAATGTTTAACCACTTACACCGAGAGGGCTCACGGCATCATGATACGGGGGCTCCAAGGATGTTGGTTTATTGGAACCCATTATTCACAGGAATGGAGCAACCACCAAGTAATCAAACGATAGCCTGCATTGGGCAAATGTGCTGCAAAAAGCCACTTCGAAGTGTTAAAAAAAAAAAAGTATCCCTTTGAGGATTAAGGTACCCCTGATCCAAACCATGGTATTTTCAATCGCGTGTGAAAGTCGACCACAAATAGGGAAGCTTGGAACAGAATCTGTAAATAGGGAAGCCTGGAACCGAATAGGAGCGTTTGAATGACGGTGTCGGCGAAGAACACGGAAAGGACCACAGTGGACCGCCCGGAGAACACACATCTGTCTCGGAAGAAGTACAGCCAGAGGCTCCTTGGAGGCAAGGTGGTGAGACCTCTTCTCAACATACTCTGCACATGTTAGTTATCTAGAGGGACTAGTTCCTGGGGAAGGATGTCCTGCCGGCTAAAGTGGAGGGTCAGAGAAAAAGGGGGTGGCCTCCAGTGAGAAGGACGGACACAGTGGTTGCAACGATGGGACCAAACACAGCAGTGATTGGGAGGGCGGCGCAGGACCGGGCACTGTTTCATTCTTACAGAGCGACAAATCACAAGCAACGCAGGGACATCAAACAAGAGCGGCCCTCCCGCCCATGGGCATCTCCGCAATCCTGGAAGGTGACATGTGAGTGCCCGGAGCTCATCCCGGGCTTGGGATTGTCACTACCAAGCCCCTCCTGCCCCTCAGATCCCCGAGTCCCTCTGAGAGGTCCCAAAGGTGTGGATGTGCCCGAGACTTCTCCAAGGTGGGGGAACCAGCAGCGGGGAGTCCAGGGCCCCGGTGGAGAGTGCAGTGGGTCTAGTGGGTGATTTTAAGTCGCTGAACCCGAGCCCGGCCTTCATAAGACAAGCAGCCCCTCCCTTTCTCATACTTGGGATAGTTTGAACTATTTTCAACCACGGGAGTTTGTGCACAGGAGACGAGTAAACCACAGCCATGGCAGGCGGGCACACGCCCTCCACAGCTTCCCAAGAAGGAGCCAGAAGCAGTGCCTGGGGACTTCTTTTGGGGTGTTGGCCTCTGGGCCTGCTCGACCATCTGTCCACCAGTCTTTAGGGGTTTGGGGGGCGTCCCTCACTACGCAGCCCCCAGAGGACCCCAGGGCCTCCAGGCAGCTTCCAGCCAGGGCTCCAGCCTTATTCTGGAGGTTTTTATCAAAAGCACCTGCTGCATGTAGGCACTCCCGTGCGATTGTTCTCCTGGGGAGCTGGCCGAGAGTCCCACCCAATTACGCAAGGTCACCTTATCGCACAAGCTTCAGCTGAGCGCTTGTTGGCTCTCAGACCCAGGCTGTTTCCTCAGGGCCACCAGCCTTGCCAAAAGGTTCTCCTCTGGGAGCCCCGGGGACAATGGCAAGGAGGGAGCCAACCTCCTACGCCAGACAGGGGCCCCTGGGCCCCAAAGGTTATCCAGTCCATGCCCGTGCCTCTGGTCCTGCTTCCTGTAGCCAATAGGAGGATGGTGCCAGGCTGCAGTTCTGTAGGTAAGGAGGGTACCCACGAACCCAGTTCCCAGCCAGGAAGTTCACCCTTGAGTCTAACCTACTGCTCAATGCATGTACCCCATGCTTTGCCTCCTCCTCTTCTCTGTCCTCAGAGCAGATGAAAAACAGCTGGGCACCACCTTGCAAGTCATAATTACCTTCTCCCGGCTCCAGGACAGTCCCGTTGTCCCCTGGCCTGCCCTCACAGCTCCGGTCATCCGGCCCCAGCCCTCTAATCATCCTGTCCCTTTGATCGCTTCCGATGGCTGTGCCCATCTGGGGGGCCCAGGCTCTTCATAAGGATCTGATCAGTAGGAGGGGCAGGAGCCCCCAGCCTCCCTTCCCCAGGCCGAGCCGCAGGGCCAGGGCTTGGGCAGAGGTGCTGGCAGGCACAAGCCATCTAATGAGCAGCAGTGTCAGGGAGGAGAAGTCTTCTCCGAATCTGTGTTTTGACAACCAAGAAAACAGCCAGCCCGTAATGAGGGGTTTTTCCTAGGCCACAAGACATCATGACCGGTCCCAGGACGGCCACAGCCAGAGGGGTCAATGAAGGGCAAGGGACACCACAGGGGGCTGCCAACTCCCAGATATACCTTGAGGCCTGCTGTGGGGTGAGGGGCAGACCCCTCGCTATAGAGCTGTCCTCCCAGAGCCTCCCCATGTGGCCTTACCTGTCAGAAGGGTTTCTGCAGGTGACCACAGAGTCCCTGAGGGTGCAAAGGGTTAACAGCGTGGCGGTTAACTGTGGTAGGCGGTTCGAGTCCACCCAGAGGAGCCTCAGAAAAAAAGGCCTGGTGATCTGCTTCTGTAAACTCACCCTTGAAAGCCCAGTGGAGCCCAGTTCTGCTCTGACCCGCCTGGGGTTGTCATGAGACAGAGTTGGACGGAGGGTGACTGGTGGTGCTGTGCAGGTGTGACTGGGGGAAAGGACCGAGGGGTGCTGTGCAGGTGTGACGGGGGGGGAAGGACCGAGGGGTGCTGTACAGGTATGACTGGGGGAAAGGACCGAGGGGTGGTGTGCAGGTGTGACGGGGAAAGGACCGAGGGGTGCTGTACAGGTATGACTGGGGGGAAGGACCGAGGGGTGCTGTGCAGGTGTGGCTGGGGGGAAGGACCGAGGATCTGATCATCCTGGGTTAGTTGGGTAGCCCTAAGCTAATGGTGGGTGTCCCTGTAAGAAGCAGGAAAGGTGGAGGACATGGATGAGGAGGGGGTGTGAAGACGGAGCAGAGAGTGGAGTGATGCAGCCACTATCCAGGGACCACCAGAGATGTCCACACCTGGGCGGGCCCTCTGGGGAGCCTTCGAGGGGAGTGTGAGAGCTGACAGCCTTTGTGTGGATGCTGGGCCCACACAGAGAGCACATGTCTGCTGCTTCCGGCCGCCCATCTGCCATGGAGGAACACAGCCGCAGGAAAGCAATCCTGCCCACGGTTCCCAAAGCAACTGTCCCTTTAAGTCAACGCTTCCCAATGTGGACAATTCTACCCCTGGGGGAGCACTGGAATGATCAGGGGGGTGCGAACACCAAAAACCAAACTCTCTGCCAGCAACTCAGTTCTGATCCAAAGCGACCCAGCTCACAGAACAGAGCAGAACTGCTCCTGTGGGTCTTTGAGACTCTCAGTCTTTACTGGAGCAGGCAGCCTCGTCTTTCTTCCTCAGTGCAGCTGGTGGACTTGAACTGCTGGCCCCCTGGTTGGCAGCTCTATTTGGAGCCCACTGCACTACTACACTTTATCCTGGATGAGAAGCTGGGGTACACGCGTGTTCCGTTGCCAGAGTGTGGTGAGGTGCTGATTTATTTTTCCCATCTAAAAAGGGAGTGGTGAGCCAAATAAGTTTGGTGACATCTGCTTCAAGTGAACATTTCTTCTCCCTAAGTTGTCTAAGCCAGTAGATGTCAACCTTCCTAATGCTGCTACCCCTTAATACAGTGCCTCATGTTGTGGTGATACCCCAACCATAAAATTATTTTCGTTGCAACTTCATAACTCTAATTTTGCTACTGTTATGAACTGGGGGACGCCTGTGAAAGGGTTGTTTGACCGCCAAAGGGGTCGCAACCCCCAGGTTGAGAACCGCTGCTCTAAGCACCCCCACGCTGCCTGAGGAGGTGAGCGAGGGGCAGAGGCTGGCAGCCAGTTTTCTGGGAGAAGCCCAGGTGACAGGCAGGCAGGCCCAGGTCAGGGCCTTTCTAGAAAAGGGAAGGTTGAAACTTGGTGGCCTGCGGCTCCCCAGGCTCCCCAGACGTGGGAAATGAGGAAGTGGTGGGTGGAAGCAGCTGCTGGGCTGGCCCAGGATGTGGCCGGCCTCCAAGCCCAGCCAGGTACGTAGTGCTTGGGGGAGGGGGGTTGGACAGGGACACACAGCAGGCAGTGGCTCTTAGCCAGCAGCACTGGAGCCTTCAAACAACCAGTGCTACTGAGCACCCCCATGGGGGTCCCCGGTGTACAGGGCCGAGCTGGCCTCTGAGGGGTTTCAACAGCTGTGACCGTTTGGAAACACATAACCAGGCCTTTCTTCCGAGGCACCTCCAGATGGGCCCAACCGACCAACCAGCCAGGGACTCCTAGCCTGTGGGCAGGGCGCCCCACAGACACAGCTCCTCAGAGGAGGGCAGAGGGCGTACAGTCTCACTTTGCAAGCGTCCAGCTCCAGAGCCTTGGTTCCATGGGCTGGTGGCCTGCCCGCCACCACTCAAGTTCCCAAAGACCACCATCTTGGGACACAGCTCTGCCACCCACCTCGTCGATCAAGCCCAATGCCCAGCCGCCTGCTGCGTGCTCAGACCAGCATCCATCTATCATGATGTTTCAGCCTTCAAGGTATCAGCTGAGCCGTCTGCACCAGGCGCCCCTAACCCCGAGGAAGCCACCCCCTTCCCAAAGTGGGATGCTGGCATGTGTGAACCAGCGCTTGGTGGGGGTGAGGAGCTGAGGGGCAGCACGAATGCCCATCCCTGCAGCATAACCCCCCCCCACCTTGGCCAATTTCTGCATCCTTAAAGGTGGGGCTGAAGGGAGCTCCGGGTAACTGCCAACCTACAAGCCTCGACCTTCCACTGACTAAGCCAGGATTCACTGCAGGCACAGGGACGGCCGTAAACGGCAGGGGAAGGCTTGGGGAGTGATGAGCTTTGAATATTCTTGGCGATTTTTCCAAAGAAGCCCTGGTGGCCCAGTGGCGACTGCTCACCCAGAAGCACTGATGTATTCCTCGGGAGCCAGATGAGGCTGCCTGCACCCCTAAAGAGTGACCGTCTCGGAAGTCACAGGGAGCAGTTCTACTCAGTCCTGTGAGGTCACTATCCACAGCAGGGAGTGTCGCCATTGAGTCGGTTCCGACCCATAGCGCCCAATGGACAGCAGAAGGGACACTGCCCGGTCCTGCCCCGTCCTCACAAGTGTTCTTCTGCTTGAGCCCACGGGTGCAGCACCGTGTCCGTCCATCTTGCGGTCGAAGCTCTGCAATGTCCGTCCATCTTGTCGGGGGACTTCCTCTTTGTCGCTGCCCCTCCACTTTACCAAGCACAGTGTCCTTCTCCAGGGGCTGGTCTCTCCTGACATGCCCACAGTCTAGGAGCTGAAGATGAAGTCTCACGACCCTTGCCTCTAAGGAGCATTCTGGCTTGCATGCCTGGTAGGTGTACACAATTTAACTTTGGATCACGGCTGGGCTCAACATCTGGCTCCTAGCCCTCCTACAGAATTAGCAGTTGGCTCTCCTTGCAAGGGGTCCTCGCCGTGTCTGTGCCCCGCCTGCTTCTGCTCGAGTGCCCCCTCCTGGCAGGACTCGGCAGGAGGTTTTAAACGTCAGATCGTATCATGCCATCGCCGGCTTAAACCCCTCCCCAGCTTGGCTCGGGCCGGCAGTCCAGTGGGGACCCAGTCGTTGGTTGCCTGGCTGACTCAGCCTGGCTCTGCACACTTCTCTTGTCTCCTTGCCCTGCTGGGGGGCAGGGGGTGGGGCTCTGCTCTTCACAAACCCTGCTGCCACAGGACATTTGCACTGGCTGCTGCCTCGATAGCTCCCCCTGCTGGCTCCCTCCTGCTGTTGCCAGCTGCTTTGCGGCTGACTCCTGGAGACCTGGGATACAACAGAAGCACCATGACCCATGGCGGGTTGTGAATGGAACCGCTGCGATCCAAGGGGCTTTTCACTGACAGGTTTGTGGAGCAGGTCACCAGGCCTTGCTTCTGAGTGTGCTCGGCTCAGCCTGGAAGCTCTGCTGAAGCCTGTTCGGCATCACAGAGCCTCCATAGGGCGTACCAAGCCTCCAAGGGATGACATGTGATGGCTGCGTGCCTGGGATTCAAACCTAGGTCTCCCGCATGGCAGGTGAGGAGCCTGGCACTGCCACGCTGTCTGTAACGTGGGGCTGATGCATGAGCACGGCTATGCCTGGCTCGTGCAGATCCGAAGGCCTCCCCGTTAGTCCATAGCTTGCTTGTCTCCTGACCCAGCACAGAGGCTCCATGATTTCCTGTTCAGGCCTGTTCCTGGCCAAGCTCCAATATCCCTCCAGGAGAACCATCACCCAGTGCCGTTACTAAGGTGGGTGTCACCCGGCACGGTAACTCATACTGTCACCTGCTCATGGGTCTCCTCCCATAGGGCAGCATACAGACTGCTCACTATCAATTTTAATCATAGACTAATGTGTGAACACACAGTCATAAACTGCTGAAATGTAGTGTGTCTTCATTTTATGAATACTAAGGAGACATCAGAAAGACCTAATAAGAATGGATGCATTTGAATGAAGGTGCTGGCCAAGGACACTGACGGTACCATAGGCTGCCTTACGAACTCTGTCTTCTGCCTCCTTAGAACCAAGGAGGGCGAGACTTGGTCTCATGTGCTTTGGACGTGTTGTCAGAGAGACCAGTCCCTGGAGAAGGACGTCGGGCTTGGTAAAGTGGAGGTGGCGGCAAAAAAGAGGAAGGCCTGCGATGAGATGGACGGACCCTGTGGCTACACCATGGGCTCAGACACAACAGCGATTCTGAGGCAGGTGCAGGACTGGGTGGTGGTGTCTCCCTCCGGCTGTGAGTCAGACCCGGCTTGCAGACACCTAACAATGACAGTGTTGAGTGCCAACAACAAAGTTGTTTGTGAGATCTTTCTACAACGAATGGCACTCTGAGCTACAGCATTAGCCGCACCAGAGTGGGCACCTTTTTAAATGCGTCTTCTACTTTTCCTTCACTGATGATTTACTTCTCCAAAATCCAGTCACTGAAGCACACCAGAAGCACACCAGCCTGTGTGACCACGAGGTGTTGATGGGATCAGGTATCAGGCATCAAAGAACAAAAATTCATATCGTTGTGAATGAGGGGGAGTGTAGAGTGGAGACCCAAAGCCCATCTGTAGGCAACAGGACATCCCCTTACAGAAGGGTCGTAGGGAGGAGATGAGCCAATCAGGTTGCAGTATCGCACTGATAAAACATACAACTTTCCTCTAGTTCTTTAATGCTTCCTCCCCGCCCCCCACTATCATGATCCCAATTCTACCTTACAAATCTGGCTATCCCAGAGGATGTACACTGGTACAGATAGGAACTAGAAACACAGGGAATCCAGGACAGATAAACCCCTCAGGACTAATAATGAGAGTAGAGATACCAGGAGGGGAATGGGAAGGTGGGGGAGGAAGGGGGAACCAATCACAAGGATCTACATATAACTCCCTCCCTGGGGGGTGGACAACAGAAAAGTGGGTGAAGGGAGACATCGGTTAGTGTAAGACATGAAAAAAATAATAATTTATAAATTATCAAGGGTTCGTGAGGGAGGGAGGGAGGGAGGGAAGGAGGATGGGGGGGGGGGGAATGGATGAGGATCTGATACCAAGGGCTCAAGTAGGAAGAAAATGTTTTGAGAATGATGATGGCAACAACAAATGTACAAATGTGCTTGACATAATGAATGGATGGATGGATTGTATGAGCCCCTAATAAAATGATTTAAAGAGAAAAAAGCCAGTCAGCGCTATTGGAAGGTTCAGAAAGTGAACTTGCACGGAGAGCTTCAGCCTCACAGATGCACACCGGGCTTATGGGGGACATGCCGGCTGTACGCTATAGGAGCCACGGGGATGGCTTTCTAAAACAAGACGACATTTCTGCTCAAACGGGCACCGGAGTTCCACATCATTTCAGTGTCACCCCCACCCGGTTATCCCCTGGTGCAGCCCACACCCCCGGCAGGCCTCTAAGCGTATGATGCTGGGGTCCCTCAGACCAGCACTCAGCCAGGCCCTGGGTCTCCCTCATCCTCCAGGAAGGCCTGCCTGAGCCGGAGCCACATGTCCCTGGCCCCCTTCCCTCCTTATCACATGGCCATCAGCTGCGACCATGCTCAGGCCATTGAGCGATTTTCCCAAAAGCACACCTACAGCTGGTGTGTGGACAGCGGCTTGCGGTGGCCCCTCCCTGCCGTGTGTGTTCCTGGATGTGACCTTTCACAAGGAGACCGCCAGACCTTTATTCTGCAGTGCCTCTGAGTGGGTTCGAACCACCAAGCTTTGGGTTAAGAGTCAAGCACTGAACCGTGTTCTAGGCCGCATCTCCCAGGATGTCTTTCAGTGGGCATGGCTGACATTTCCCGAGCATGCAGGCTACAGATGGGGATCCCACCCACTGCCGGCAGCCCACCTGCTAACCGTACGGCTTCTCTTCTGAGCGGAAGGCACCGTTTTCAGAGCGCACGAAGCATCTGTTCCCTCTACTCACCCCCCTCCCCCGTTGTCACCCAGCTGCTCCCCACCCTTGAAGGCCTGTAGCCCCAGCCTTTATTTCCAGGGCAGCAGCTCTTTTAAACAAAGGACTCCCCTGCGGAGTTCACGAGATCATGGACTGACAGGGGGAGATCTTCTGGCCGCCCCAGGTTTGCTGTTCCTGCTCAGCCTGCTGCTGCCATCTCCGCCCCAGGGCTGAATCAACTGGGAGGAGCCCCCACACCAAACACCCTCCTGCTTCACTTGTCATTCAAGGGGCCATTGAATGGGTCTTTCAAAGGGCCTGCCAGTCCCCAGAGTGGGGACGGGTTGTCACCCTGTGGAGGAGGGCTGGGCGGCAGAGCCCTGCTCGGGCTTCATAGCCAGACGTGCCTGCATTTCTGCCGAGTGGTGGGCTGGCAAAACTGATGCCGGGAGGGCCCGCCTGGTCTGGTGAGTTCCATGCAGATGCAACTCACAGCTTGTTCTGGATGACCCTGGTACGCGTCCCACACGGGCACTCCTTTGCGACACTCAGACGGGGCTCCTGGTGACGGAGCAGAAGTGCCCTGTCACGACTCCCAGCTGCTGTCCTTGCTGGACGATGGCCAGCTCTTTCTCCCAAAAAGCTTCTGGTGGTTGGAAGCGCAGACCTGTGGGTGAGCAGCAGAGCGCTTAAACCACTGTGCCACCAGGACCTCTTCCCCAACCTCCTAGAAGCCACTGGAGGTGGTGGGTGCAGGGATGGAGCGTGTGCGTGTGTGTGTGTGTGTGTAACCCCAGCCCCCATTCTGCCCATGCCACATGAAGTCACACAAGTGGCCTCTCAGGAGTGGCCAGCCTGGTACCGACCCATCCTCGGGTGACTCAGACGCACAGCTTGCTGATGTCCCCGGCTGCGCCAGCCCCGGGCTCCTCACTCAGAGCAGCCAGGAGCCTCCCTAGGCCAGATGCCCAGCAGGGACAGGCTGTCCTCAAGAGCCTGAGGCTCTGCCCGAGCCCTGTCCCCCCACGCCCCTGCCCTTGGGCCAGCCCCCTGCCCGAAGACTGCAGGCAGCATGCCACCGCTGCAGTGTGGGGCAAGGGCTGAGTCACCAGCCTGCCCCAGTTCCACGTCAGCGGGACTCGCGGGCCATGCAGAGGGAAGGCACTCGGGCCTCTGTGGCCACGCTCATTCTAAAGTGTCCACCGCGTCCTCAGAGACCTCGTTTCCAGGCAGCGCCCTCCCATCTGCCCGCTGCCAACTCGCAGTGCCCTGCCCACCGCCCAGAGGGAAAGTGGGCTGGGGCTCAGAGTGGTACCAGCTATCCGGAGGGGGGGCCAGTTCTGGGGAGAAGGGAAACTAGCAGGAAGGGCTGGGAAGCCCCCTCCTACCCCCACATCCCAGACCCAGCAGGGTCTGCAAAACCCACCACCCACCATCTCTCTTCAGGCTCCTGCTCTAGGGCCAGACACCACACACTTGAACCCCTCTGCTGACGGTGTGCTCAGTACCCCTTCCTCGGCCTCTGGCCAACTTTGGCTGTTTAGGGACAGAGATAGAGACAGAGATAGAGAGATAGTATTAACCGGCCTGACTGCAGCTCTCACCCATGAAGGATGACCACACCCCCTACACCCCCCACCAGACCCGTTGCCAGCTCAGAGAAGCAGGGAGACCGTAGGGCAGCTCTCTCTGGAGCCCTGGAGTCCCGACCGCCAGCCCCTGAGGGCTGTGAGAAGGGGACAGGGAGCCCCACGAACCACAGGGGATATGGGACCTGAGGAGGTACTGCCGAGTAAAACAGCCCCCGTGGGGTCCTGGGCAGGTGGGAAATCTGGGCCTCGGAGAGAACGGACGGGTTTGGCACCTGGGAGAGCACGGTGCTGTCCCCCTCCTAGTCCAAACACATGCCCAACCAGCCAGCAGCCTGGGCCTGCGGAGCCAGGGACTTTCCACAAGTGTGAAGCTGAGCCATGGAGGGACATGTCCTGGGGTGCAAGCGGGGAGGGGGGGCATGTCCTGGGGGCTCTGCTTCCCACCAAAGCTGATGACCTCATGACTCCCGGGGTTCTAGGACTTCCCCAGGGCCATCTCCAGGGTCCAGAGTAGCCTCTGTCTGTGTCCTCACTAGGTCACAATGACTCAATGGAGAAGCCAGCATGACCTTCCCATGGCTTTCTACACTGGCCCTTGGCCTCCCCCTCCTCTGCTCCTCCCTCCCCCTCACTTCCACTGCCTGGCTCTGGGGGCGGCGGAGGAGGAGGAGGCAGGAGACCCACTCATTTGGCTTCAGCAGAGGAGACCGGCCTCTACCCGAGTATGAGTGAGGAGCCCCGGAAGCCTGGACTCTCCACACCGCCCACCACCCCTTCCTTCACTGCCCCATCCCTGTCCACTATGAACCTGGAGGTGGCTCCTCACCTCCACGCTGCCCCTCACTCTGCAGAGAGCCCAGGTCAGAGCAGGCCGCCTGCAGCAGAGAGCGAGCCTGTGGTCAGTGCTCCCTGTGGGAACTGCAGTAAGAGCAGGGCATGCTGGCTGCCCCCCTGCTTCGCCACCTCCCCCCACCCCCCCACCCCCCACACATACTATGGAGCTACTTCTTTCTCTGCATAATGAACCCTTCTGCTCCCGCCCCGAGTGCTGCTGGCAGGCAGCTGGCAGCCACATCAGCCTAAATGGGCCATTTGTCCCTGTGTGAAGTGACCTAGGGGACTTCTTGGCTTTGCTAATAACAAGCCCCAGGCTGGAGCTCCCCCAACCCCATGTGAGTCACCCGCCCTCCTGGCCCAGTGTGACCAGCCAAGGGCACGTACCGGGCTTTGCCAGCTCTCAGGGAGTTGAGGGGCTTGGGGGGGGGTGTGGTAGTGGATATGCAGAGAGACACTGAAAGACAAGTTTAGGTCCCAGGCCTGCCACCCCCATCCCGCGAGTGCCTCCATGTGGAGACCTGGCTGCTCCCTGGTTTCTGGGGCCCGGGGTCCCCTCTTCCACCTACTGGAGGGCACAGTCTTAAGGCACTGGGGCTCAGAGGGTAGTCAGTATGGGAGCGGGGTCGAGACCAGGCCCAGGTCTTTGAGGGCCACTGGCAGCCTCGCTCACTCTGAGCTCTGACTCCCTGGGCCATGCAGACTGGAGGCTGGAGGCTTGAGCCCATCCAGAGGCAGCTCAGAGGACAGGCCTGGCCACCTACTCTGAGAACTCAGCCCCTGGGCGGCCCAGCTCGCCTCCCGTCACTAGACAGCCCTGCCCTCCCTTGGCTCTGGGCTTCAGGGAGGTGGGAAGTGGGGAGCTGCTACTGGCCCATCTCCAGGGTGGGGCTTGGCTTCTCCCAACTGGACCCCAAGTTTTTGGGAGGGGGCTGTTTTCCAATGTACCCAAGGCCTGTCCTTTGGCTGCTGCCAGCCCCTCAGTCCTCTCCCTGGGCGTCTCCTGCCCCTGTTCACACCCATCTGCTGTCATGGGGCCAGTCAGGTGTCCCACCTCCTCTGCGCTTGTCACACCTCTGTGTTCTGTTCCTTCCCCCTTCCTCCTCATCGTCCTTCCTGCCTCATCTGGTGCTGCTGCACGTGTTAGCTCACACATCCATGAGGGGTGAAGGGACATGCCCAGGTGGCTGGTCCCCTGGGCCAGGGGTCCCCCCTCCCCTTGGTGTGCAATTAAGGTGCTCTGCTGGGACCCCAGGAAGACTCACCATGCTGGTGTCACCACTGGGCATGGGGACAGGCAGGTGAGTCTTCACCGGGCAGCAGCCCACAGGGTGGACTCCCACCCCTACCCCTTCCTCCTCTGGGAAGTGAACACCAGGCAGCGGGTCAGAGTGGAGGTGGGCTTCCAAGAGAGGGACTCAGTGAGTTGGGGTGGGGACGGCGGGGAGAACACTGTCCTCTTTGCAGAAAGCCAAAGACTCCTGCTTCCTGCAGGAGGAGGAAGCAGTCCCCAGCTTGGCCACTTCTCAGCTCAGCTGTGTTCCTACTTTGTCTCCCTCCCCCGTCCCCCCGCCATCCACTCCACTGGGAGAGACAAGCCTTACCTGCAGGAGTAGGGCCAGACACTGGATGGGCCCAGTCTGCCCTGGCCACGGGGTGCTATCTCATGGTCACGACAGGCCTGGCCCCACCCACTCAGCCCAGGGATCAAGGCAGGTGGGAAGAGCTGGCAGAATTGAGGTATTGGGGGGAGGCATGCTTCAGACTTACAACCTACTAGGGCAGCTGCACACCCCCAGTTTTGAGTGCTGGTTCGGGCGAACATTGACGGAACACACTTATTTCCCATCCAGCATTTAGACAACTTTGGTGGCGCAGTGGTTACCCGTCGGGCTGGTAACCACAAGGCCGGCAGTTCGAAACCACCAGAAGCTCCATGGGAGAAAGATGAGGCTGTCTACTTCCATAAAGAGTTACAGTCTCAGAAAGCCACAGGGGCAGTTCTACCCTGTCCTATAGGATCACTGGGAGTTGGCATCGACGCAAGGGGGCGGTAAGCTTGGTTTGGGGGTCTACATTCAGTTCTGGTGACTTTGAAAGCAATGCCTTTGTGGTCACAGCGTGCCCCACTTCCTTCCTAGGGACCCATTTCCACTCGCCCTTTTTTCTGGCCCCTTCCTCCTTCCCTTCTCCTTAAAGCAACAAGGAGGACGTTGCTGTGTGGGGCATGGCTTCTGACAGCTGCAGCCCACCCACCCTGAAAGACCGGGGAGGGAGGAACCGTCACTCTGCACACAGGGCTGCAACTTCTGGGTCTCCCTGGCCCATCCCGCCCATGTGGGCTCAGACCTGGTCCTGCCTCAGATGCGGAGCCGGCCCTCCTGTCCCCAGCTCCATAGCAGCCTGCCAGCCACCAGCCAACTGCTCCAGTGAGCTCACAACCGCTCCAAGTCCTACACAAGGCCACGACTGAATGTCCCAACTGCCTCCTCACCGGGATCCCCTCCCCTTTCTCACCAACATTCTGCTCAGGCCCCAGCCAGCCAACTGGCCCAGAAGACCGGACAGGGGCCACCCACTCACTCTCCACCTCCAACTCCCAGAAGAGAGTGTGAGCGGAGGAGAAGGCTGCACTCAGAAAGACCAGGAAGAAAGTCCTGGGGGTCTACTTCCAAAAACTCAGCCAAGGGAACCTCTGTGGATCCCAAGGGTCCCAGCCGGAACCCATCCTGGAGCTGGCTCGGGCTCAGCCATTGTGTTCTTCCATTGTGGGCAGGGCTGCCCTGAGGCTGACTGGGCCACTGGGAGAGACACCGACAACATGGTCTTGGTTCAGAAAGGCCCCTGCCTGGCAGCTGGCCGGCCCTGAGCAGCAAGGAGAAGGTTAGGGGCTGGCCTTCCTTGGGGGAAGGAGCCCTCATGGTGTAGTGGTTATGTGTTGGGCTGGTAACCTCAAGGTCAGCAGTTCGAAACCACCAGCTGCTCCAAGGGTGAAGGACAGGGCTTTCTCCTCCCATCAAGAATGAGTCTCAGAAACCCACAGGGCAGTCCTACCCTGCCCTATAGTGTCGCTGTGAGTCGGCATCCACTCGATGGCAGTGAGTTTGGTTTGGGGTTTTTCTCTGAGGGATGGAGATGCAGAGCCACGCCCTGGAGGCAGCCACTGGCCTCTCTTGGGGTGCTCAGCTTCCCGACTGGGGAGGGCGGGCTGCCTGATGGGAGCATGACACACAAGCAGCAGCCACGGCAGCAGGGGGCCAGGGAAAATGACCTGTTGGCCCAGCTCCCAAAGCAGAGCCCATGAGCCACCTGGTGACCCATAGACACCCCCACACACCTGTGGGAACCTGGCCAGGTGCTGGTCATCCCCAGCAGCACCCACCCCGCCAGCCCCAGTGACACCTGGCTGAGACCCCCATACCCAAAGTGGGCCCAGGTACAAAGGTCGCACACCCCAAAGGGAGACCTCTAAGCCACTGAGCTCAAAACCACACCAAACTCACTGCCTTTATGAGAGTAGAACACCTGGTCTTCCTTCCTCAGAAGGGCTGGAGGTTTGAACTGCCAACCTTGCCATTAGCAGCCCAACCAGTAACCCCTGGACAGAGGGAGCCACTTGGGCCAGAGCCACAGCCACCAGGTCTCCGTCACACAGGAAGAAGCGCACGCACACTCATTCGACATTTTTACTGAGCAACTAATTTGAAGCCGGGACCCCTGGGCTACGTGGCCGTGGCGAAAGGTTACGCTGCTAACCGGAAGGGGTGGGAGAAAGAGGAGGCTTGCTACTCCCGGCGAGATGGGCAGTCTTGAAAAGCCCAGGGGCTCCTTCGCCCTGTCCTGCAGGGTCCCTGTGAGTCAGCACGGGCGCGATGGCAGCGAGGAAGGGTGGAGACCCCCCAGAGGTGCTGCGAAAGAAAGGCTGGGCGATCGGATGCGGAGGCCATAGTGCTTAGAGTGCTGCTTCCCGTGAGGGAGAGCCAGTTCGATTCCTGCTCCAGGCACTTAGCATGCTGCTACCAGCCGTCGGTCCATGGAGGATGCTGACCGCGCTCTGGCACGGCCTCCAGGCTACGATGGGCTAGGAAGACAGGCCTGGAAATCCCTTCAGAAAGTCAGCTCCCCATGGTTTGATCCCGGAGAAGGACGAGGCAGCGTTCGTTCCCTCGGGGGCGCGGGGGGCAGGGGGAATGCACGAGTCAGGGGGCTCACAGGAACAGCACCGGGAGATGGGGGGGAGCCTGGGAGAGCCAGCTCATGGTAAAACACCCTGGCCCTTTCCTGTGCCCAAGGTCCTGGGCCAGCCTGGGCCCTGAAAGTCGCACAGTGAGCCCTGGCAGGCTGCCCAGGCCTGAGTCTCCGTCCTTGTAAAGCAGCGGAGACCTGAAGGCTGAGTCACAAGGCCTCAGCAGCTCATGTCCTCAATGACACACTGGTGTGGGAACCAGCCCCCAGGTTCCTGCCCAGCCCAGTGCTCCAGCCACAGGGCAGGGAGGGGCAGCAGGAGGGGCAGGGAGGGGCAGCAGGAGCTGGCCCCTCAGCTGCTTCCCCTGAGAGACCTCCAGCTCATGTCCTGTCCTCTCTGGGCAGCTGTGGGTGCCTCCGCCCACATCAAGCCTGCTGGCCCAGCAGCCGGCCCAAGGGCAGGGGGCTGGGAAAATGGGAGTGAGGGGAAAGGGGCCTGACCAGGGGACAGGGCTGCAGGAAGGGCTGGTGCCTGGGTCTGGCAGGGCCAAGGGGGATGCAGTTCACCAGGTCCAGCTGGGAGAGCCACTTCACACCAAGACTCCAAGTGCCTGAGCCAGTGTGTGAGTGTGCAAACACGTTTGCACATGTGCACATGTCTGGGAGCACATGTAAGTGCATTAATAGTGTGCATGTGTGTACATGTGTACACGCCAGTATGTGTGTCAGTGTACCTGTGTTCGAGTGTACATGTAAGTGGGTGGCCATGTGTGTAGACACATATAAATGTGTGAGTGCATTAAGTGTGACTGTGTACACATGTACAGATTAGCGTGTGGCTATGTGTGCATCTGCACATGTGAGTGTGTTTGTGAGTGGGCAACTCCACGTGTGAGTGTATGTGAGTGAGCATGTGCACATGAGTGGGTGAGTATGTGATTTAAAGTACATGCCAGTGTATGCGTGGAGATTTATGTGTACAAGGGTACCTGTGAGTGGGTGAATGGGTGTGAGTGTGTGTGTATGTGTAAAGCACCCATGTCTTCAAAAGGTTCATAGAAAAGTTGGATTTAAAAGGGAGGCATCAACTAAGTCCGCACAGAAGACGCACACCCGCCGGTGCGCTCCAAGGAGTGTAAGTGATCTGAACCACATCCAGAGGAGGAAACAGTGTCAGAGCTTGCACTGCGGAGGAACCCCAAATCCTTGCCGTGTCCACACACAGACTAAGCCTCCGGTGAGCTCCCCCTCTGACCATGGCGGAGGGTGTGGAGAGCCCGCGTTACCAGACAGAGGGCATGGTAAAGTCAGTTGTGGCAGAGAGTTAGGTTAGCATGTATTATCTTACCGTTGGATCTCCCTTCGGACTCATTTAAAAGTTATTTCAGTTAAAAGGAAAAACAAAGTGAAGGGGAAACGTATGCGGATGGAGCCTCTGGTGAATCCCCTCCGACCACGGCCTCGCTGTCCTGCAGAGTGCATGGGAAAGCGGATTACGGCCGGTGCCGTCGGGTGGAAGTGTAACCCCTGTCCTATCGTCTGTAGAGCGAGTAACTACTAAGAGGTCTGGGGAGCGAGCGCTCAGCTCAAGGCAGAGCTAGACCCGGGCGGGGGGGGGGGGGTCTGTGATTTCCCCACACCCCACTGCCCAGTCTTCCCTGCGACTACCAGCAGCAGCGGAGGCTGGGCCAATCTGGGCCTTCTCGTCACGTCACCGTGAGTCGACGTCGACCTGATGGCAGCTAACCAGGAGGCTCACAGCAGCAGGTCTCCAGGCCTTGCTTGGGCGTGCTTCTGGTTAGTCCATGAGCTCAGACTGTGCCCCCCACCCCCGGGACCTTTCCTATGGGGACTGAAGAGACACAGAGGTGTTTGATAGGCACCTGCATACTGAGCCAGCCCCACGGCCGCCCTGAGGAGGAGCTGCCCGAGGACAGGGGCCGATTCCGGTGGGCTGTGGATGGTCCCCCTTGCAAACCAATGCACCTCCTCGGAGATTTGAGCTGGACTGCGCCCACCCCCTGGGTGCTGCTTCTAGGAGGTGGGACTTTTCACAGCCTTTTGGGGGTCACCGGCCCAGCTGCATGCCCCCGCTTCCTCCTCCGTCTGGTTACATGGCATCAGGTTCTAGCCAGCCTCTTCTGAAGACCAGGCGGTCAGCAGCAGAGGTCAGGACCAGAGCAGAGGCTGCTCCTACCCGGCCCCAAGAAGGCCAGACTCTGGGGTCTGCTCCCGGGAAGATGGGTCTGCAGGGGCCAAAGCCTCCTATCACTCTGCCCAGTGTTTCCAGGGGCGGAGAGGACACACTTCTGGCCAGGGCTGACCAGCAGCTTCGAGGGGCTGTGTGCTGGGGTGTGGAGAGAAAGAAAGCAGCAGAGGTGGCAGGGTGGCGTGTCCGGTGTCAGTCAGTTCAGCCGGCACACGCCCTCCAGGACAAGCCCCGTCGTCACGCACGGAGCTTCGGACCCAACCCACGCCCAGCCCGCCCCTTCCCAGTGGGTTTGGCGCATACCCTTCTCTAGAGGAAATGAGTCAGGCTGGGGGCAGAGGCCGGGTCAGTGCAAGCAGCACAGGGGTTCAAGAGGAGGAAATGAAATGGGCGGGGGCGGGGGAGAGGACACAGAGAGGATGTTGGGAGGACAGTTTCCCACCTAGAAGCTGGCGGCGGGGCCGTGCTGTGTCCGGCATGGACTCTGAGCTCCAAGATCCCAGCTCGGCCTGTGAAGCTGGGGTCCTCTGAGGTGAGCGAGGAAGGGCCTTCCCCTGCTGCGCAGCCCATGTGTGTGGATACGGACATGTGTGTGTGCACGTGCGTATCTGTGTGCATGCATCGAAACACTCATGTACACACAGTGCATGTGTGCGGTGCGTGTGGGCATATACTCTTGCATGTGCATGTATATGCACATAATGCATGTGTGCACACAGAGCTATTGATGCTCATGCACACATGTGTACATGTAGTCACGTGTCAATTCTTGCTCTCTCACTAGCCAGTTCCTATCTCCCTGACTGCTGGACGCATTTCCAGGATGCTCTCCGCCCTGCCGCAGGGTGCACGTGGAGGGGCATGCACACACGTGCACACACAAATGCAGTCCCCCAGCAGCACGCAGAGTCCCGGTGAGCAGGCACAGGTCATACCTGGGCCTGGCAGGAAGCTGGACCCGTCAGGGAAATCATTAGGCCACACCTTTGGCCCGAGCCCTGTTTTTGTGTCTGCTCACTGTGGGGGACAGACGTGGGGATGGCGTGGGAGCTGGCACACAGGGGCTCACACTTCACCTCAGGGGTAGGGGCAGCGAGGGTGGCCCTGGACACGCTCTTCTCAAACTCGGGTGGGCTCAGGGGACACCTTGTGTCCGGGCTTCTCTGAGGTGGTGCTGTCACCCAGCACGGGGGCTTTGGCCATGGGAAGAGTGTTCTCAGGGAGGGCCCCTGGGAGCTGGGCCAAGATGTGAGGCTGGATTGGATAGCGGAGGATCTCGGCCGCCCTTGGCAGCCCATTGTAGCACAGGGCTCCTGTGTCCCCGGGACACCCGGCCTGCTGCCAAGAGCCAAGGTAGCACATCATGTGACCATGGTGCCTCCAACCTGACTGCCCAGCAGTTAGGGTCTGGCTGCCCACCTGAAGGCTGACTCTGCAGACCCGTCAGATGGCTCCGAGGAAGGCCTGGCAAACACCGTCTGTAAAGATTATAATAAGCCAATGCCTGTGCCAACCCCACAGAGCCCGTGCCAACCCTACAGAGCCCGTGCCAACTCTACAGAACCTACGCCAACCCTAAGGAAGCCTCGGTGTTACCGAGCAGAACTGCTCTGCAGGCCTTTCTTGGCGGCAATCTTACGGCACAGTGGTTACAGGTTGGGCTGCTAACTGCAAAGTCAGCAGTTCAAAACCACCCACCATTCCACAGGAGAAAAGCGAGGCTTTCTACTTCCATAAACAGCTACAGTCTTGGAAACCCACTGAAGCAGTTCTACCCGGTCCTGTGGGTTTGCTATGAGTGGAAGTCAACTAGAAGGCAGTGGGTTTGTTTTGGGGGTATTCTTTGAGAATCGTAGCAGAAACCAAATATCAGACCTTTCTTTCACGGAGCTTCCAGGTGGGCCCAACTCCAACCTCCAGGTGAGCAGCCAGTGCAAACCCTCCGTACCTCCCAGGAACCTTCCGGAGAGATGGAGCCGAGAACACCCCCTTGGCCCCAAGCCCCAGAGCCAGATGAGGTCCAGAGTTCCAGGGGAACTTGCTCTTTTGAAAGCGAACCCCGGGAAGCTGCCAGGCCATTCCTCTCTGTTCTGTGGAGCCACTGTGTGTCAGGATCCACTCGACAGAGGCGCCGTGACATTTGATTCCAAGACAGATCCAGTGCCTGACATAAAGGAGGGGACTCCGTTGGGATACCCATGCAAATGCAGCAGGACGACGCAGGATCAGAGAGGGAGAAGCAGCCGCCCCGACCTTCTGAGCAGGCCTCTACGCCTCCAACCCCACTGCCCAGCAGGTCCCCAGGGAAGGCACTGTGTGACCAGACTTCCTTTTAAAGGTACCCTAAGGAGTCAACGTCACCTGTGCGACCAAGAGGATGCACCTGCAGCCACCAGTGGACCACAAGGACATGTTTAATCACGTGTTGTGTGGAATAAACCCATGTGTGTGTGTGTGTCCTGGGAGCAACACATCCTGACTCCCCTCACATACCCTTCACGCCGCTCGAGACCCCAGCCTGCCGAGACCACCTAGAGCAGCGGTTCTCAATCTTCCTAGTGTCTCCACCCTTTAACACAGTTCCTCATGTGGTGCTGACCCCAACCATAGAATTCTGTTCATTGCTACTTCGTAACTGTAATTTTGCTACTGTTATGAATCGTCATGTAAATATCTGACAGGCAGGGTGTATTTTCATTGCTACAGATTGAACATAACTAAAGCACAGTGATGAATCACAAAACAGTATGTCATTATATATCGTGAAATATTTGTGTTTTCCAATGGTCTTCAGTGACCCCTGTGAAAGGGGCATTCGACCCCCAAAGGGGCGGCCACCCATAGGCTGAGAACCGCTGGCCCAGAACTTCCATTATTTCCTGGACCCCCAGCGAGCTGCCCCACAGACAACTCCGCCCACACCCCCACTATGATTGTGTCCCCCACCCCCAGGAGGCTGTGGTTTTCCCTCTGCAGAAAAACCCAAATCTACCCCCAGAGAGGGGTGGGTGTCCCCGGATTCTCACCTCTCTGTGTACTTTTTCTCTACCATAGAGGGAGGTGGCGTGATGGAGCAGCTGTGGGCACTGAAGGGCACTGCCATGGGGCGAGTCTGACTCACAGTGACACTGTCAGACACTGTGGAACTGCCCAGAGGGGTTCTGTGAAGAAGGCCTCACCCCTGGAGCCCCGGGGGCGGGGTGGGTGTGAACCACTGACCTTGCAGTTAGCAGCCCAGCCTGTACCCCACAAGGCCACCAGGGCGCCTCCCTCTCGGGCATCAGAGGCCCAGAGTTGCCCAGGCTTGGGCAACTGAGTGTCACTTGTCCCTTTCAGAAGCTCAAAAAATAATCCCAAGGTCACTTGCATGGAGTCCACGCCGACTCACATTTGCCCTGAGGGACAAAGGAGAACCACCCAGGGCATCCCCGAGAATCTTTCCGGGAGTTGAGAACCTCGCCTTTTTCCTGCGGAGCGGCCGGTGGCTTCAAACTACTGACCTTTCAGTTAACAGCCCCACACGTAACCACTGGGCCACTATACTCAGAGGCCCCAAAACTCGTGTGCCAAGGGCACGGACTTCATTCCTTCGTCGCTGCCCCCCTCTACACCAGATGTTAAACAGGAGGCTGTTTGCATGCAATTGGCCTTCCACGGTATGTTTTCTAGGCAATTAGTGATGAAGACCCAAAGCCACTCCTTCCATCTAATGATCCCTTAGCACCAAGAAGACAAAGATCCTCACACCTGGACCGAGAAGCCACAACGCTACCAGCAGAGAAGAGACGGGCCGCTAAGGATTCGTATGGCTCAGATCCACAATCACCGCTCAAGGAAGAGCAGTCAAGAGCTCAGACGACGAGCTGCGTTGGGTTAATCTGCTGCAAGAGGCCTCACTGGAGGAAAGATGTCACCTGCAGGGCTAAGGTGGGCCTGCCCCTGGCCATGCTGTTTTCAACAGCCTCGTGTACATGCAGCGGCTGGATCGTGAATAAGGAAGAACCCAACAGACGGCCGGCCTTTGAGGGATGGTGGTGGCAGAGAACTGAGAATGCACGCTGGCTTCAAAAGGGTTGTGGGTGAAAATGAGACGGGCCGCTAACGGGAATGTCCCCACGTACCATGGACTCCAGGAGAAGGAAGAACCCCGTGCTGGAAGGGAGAAGTAATCACGCCCCTCAGAAAGGGGCCAGCCTGGACCACCAGGCCAGTGAAGAACAAGCCCCTCCACAGATGGCCTGGTGCAGGGGCTGCAACAACGGGCTCAACCCCGGCCCCGAGTGTGAAGCTGGGGCAGGGCTAGCGGTGCTTCATGCCCTGTAGAGGGCCCATAGGAAATGAGCTGACTCAATAGCTGCTTCCTTGATTTGCTATTTATATCTTCCTCACGGCCTCTTTATCTTTGCTTAGTCGTTATCCTCCATGATGGTCAACAGCATGCGTCCCCTTGGGTAGCCTGTGGCTCTCAGGGGGATGACAGACTCTGAACTATGTGAGTGTGCATAATGTAGTCCCTTCCCATGATGTCATCTGTGCTGATCAGCCAATCAGTTGGAAGGGAGTGTGGCCTTCCTCCAGCGCATCAATGGACGTCCTGCAAAGCTCTGACTGTCTCTGTCTCTCTCTCTCTCTCTCAATCCTGCACTCATCTACTCAGCTGACTTCCTGTTCCTGGGACATCAAGCCAGCAGAGCACTCCGGCCAACTGCTGAACCAAGGATTTGGGACTTACTAGGCCTCATAAGAATAAAGAGATTTGGTGGCACTGTGGGTTGTTCGTTGGGTTGTTAACTGCAAGGTCAGCTGTTTGAAACCACCAGCCACGCCTCGGGAGAAAGATGAGGCTTTCTACTCCCATAAAACACTGCAGTCTCGGGAACCCACATTGTACCCTGTCTAATACAGTCGCTACACTTCAGAATCAACTCAGTCACACAGTGAGTTTGGGAGTTTGAGGCCCCATGATTACAGGAGACATTTCCTTGAAGTAAATGTCTCTATGTGCCTATTTACCAACACACTTCACTGGTTTTGCTCTTCTACAGAACTCCGACTAACACAAACACCTTTTGGCCCTGGATGCGTCTTCCTCTGGCCCTTGGCGGTCCCCATTTCTGTTTCCTGGTGGGGTCTGACTCAGAGACCTCGGCCAGGGGAAGGGAGGAGCTCTTGCGACAAGGGCCAAGATCAGTGAAACGGAGGGCAGACAGAAAGGAAGTCAGAGCAGGTGCTTTAGACAGATGTACGTGTCGCCAATATGTGGCTCGTTCGAGTCGCAAGAGGGAGAGGGAGATGCAAAAGAAAGGTGAGAGAGGGGAAATGGGCGGGATTGGGAGCCAAGATCCACCCCAGAAATCCCGTAGACATTGCAATGACTGCCAGGAGCACAGTGAACAGCAACATACCAAGAAATCCAACCATTTCCCTGACATGAACAAATCCCTTCAAGATCCGACTTAGCAAACTGGACCCAAACGGAAGTCAACGAAACAAAAACAAACCAAAAGCCAACAACCCTGAAGGGCATTTTCTACAGCAAAGCACTTTTATTTGTTGGTTTTTTAAATCCCCTAAAACCTCAGGTCCAAATGGTTCGTAGATGAACTCAGCCAAATGTCTCAGAGAGAGCTAGCATCCATCTTAGGCAAACGTTTACTTAAAAAAAGAAGAAAAGGAGGTGGGAATGTCTCCAGATTCAATTTTTGAGGCCAAAATAATCTTAATACCCAAACCTGACAAAGACATTATGGAAAGGAAAGGGGGGGGAGGGAGGAGGGGCAGGGAGGGATTCCCTTTCTGTGAGATTCTTAGGACAGCAAATGAATGCCTAGTGGCTGGTAGCTGCCTGGGACGCAGGGTGGCATGAGGGACTGGCCGATGGAAGAAGGGTATGACCTCCCTTAGTTTGGTGATGCTTTGTGAAGGGTGACACAGGTCAAAGGTTACCCACTTGCACACCTGAAATGGACCTAGCTCATTGTACATAAATTACATTTCACTGCATTGATCAAGAATCATTCCATTGACTGTAACATCGCGTAAAAAAGATGAAATGCTTAAGGGAAAATGTAGCAAACGATGCATAAGACCTCCACACTGCTTAGATGGAAGAAGACCCGCCTCCCCCCAAAGATGAGGGACCATGTTCCTGAACCTGAGGACTCATGGTCATTAAATTATCATGGATTGAATTGTGCCACCTTCTGCCAGCCACCCCCTCACCACACACACATACCCCCAAATGCATCCGCTTGCCTGTGCCATGATTTGCAGAGGTTTGGCAGTTATATAATGAGCCCCGCCCCCCCATGGTGCGATCTGATGAACCAATAATCCCATTAATACCCTTTATCCAGAGTGAAGGAAGTGTCCCTGAATGGTGGCCTGAAACACCTCTTATCTTACAAGAGGTCAATAGAGAGAAAGAAGAAAGCAGAGTCCAGAGGCACCAACTACCAGCAAGGACAAAGAACTGGGAGTAGAGAGCATCCTTTGGACGCAGGGACCCTGTGCAGAGAACCTTCTAGACGCAGGGGGAAGACTGGTCAAGACACATGGAGATCTCCAAGGAAACCCAGACCTATGGCTGTTGAAAGGAGATGAGGGACCTCCCCCCGCAGCCCACCCAGGGAGAAAGCCTTTCTCTAGATCTGTGGCCCTGCATTCGTAGATCTAACCTCCTGAATGGAAGGAGAATACGCGTTTGCGTGTTAAAGACATCCACCTGGCTAGTAGTCCTGTTACAGTGGCTAGATAACTAAACAAGTGGGAAGATGCCAGTTCCCCCCAGACCGGTCCAAAGATCCCCACAAACCCATCTGAGACCCTGGAACCTTTCTCATAAGAGTGACTGCCTGTTTCTAAAATGCATACGGCCATGCAAAGGATCCAGTCTAGCAAAAACACTTCAAACAAGAACCAAGCAGGAGGACTTCCGCGCCCGACCTGACACAAACACTTAGGAAAGTTAGGGTCTTCAGTAGTGGGTGGTTTTTTAAAATAAGCAGCTACCGAAGTGAGGAGTCAGCTCAGCCCACACAGAAGAAGCGAGCCAGCCTGTGTGAGCCAAGGATTATGAATGATAAAATCCAAGATGAGAGGAGGGAATGGTATCAGAGCTTACATTCTGAGCACCCAGTTTGCAGGAGGCTATGGCTGACAGTGAAAGCCCAAAATCCATGCCCCCACAGGAATTAAGCTTCCACCAAATTCCCTCAGACCATTGGGCAGGGATGAAAATAGCTTTGTCCTCCAACAAATTATAGAGGAAAGTGAATTAATGCAAATATAGTTAGGTCCAAATTGAACATCTTACCATCCCCCCACCCCCTTTGGATCCATTTTAAATTTGATATAGTTTTTTATTATTTTCTGCTTTGTTTAGGATTGGATTTTTTCTATGCTTTATTCTGTTATCATTCTTGTAGAGGGATTTGTATAATTTTCTTTCTATGAAATCCAGGAGGTGTAAATAAATATATAGAGTTCTTAACTAGATCAATAGTTTCTTAGAAATATGGTAGGGAAGGTTAGGGGAAAGTAGGGAGCTAATACTAATGAGTAAAAAAAATGAAGAAGATTGACTGTGATGATTGTACAACTCTGTTTAATACATTCAAACAATCGAAATGAATGGCACGTGAATTCTATGTCAATAAAACTGTCTTAAAATTTTTAAAGGCAAAAAGTTAAAATAAAAAAGAGAGATGCTGGGGCTGTCGAGCTAGATGAGTTGGCTGAAACAGAGAAATCTCAGAAAGAGACTTTCATTCAACGGTCAGTTGCCTTCAGCAAACACCCCACACCCCAACAGGGGACAGAAATGTCTTTTCAACAAAGAGAGCTGGAACCGCTGCTCACTGGAGTTTTCAGAAATGAGCCGTGGCCCCACCTCACACCATACCCAGCACCTAGCCCAAGATCGTTTTTAAACCCACACATAAATGCCACCGCTGTACACCTTCTAGGAAAACCACGTTGAAAAAAGCATGTAACTTGGGAAGAGGCGAAACTTTCTTATAAAGAGCACAAAGAAAGCATTCATTGCCCTTAAAGTATGTGTGTGTGGGAGGGGAGATGTTAAATTAGACATCATCCAAATTAAAGTTACAAACTTTTGTTCATCAAGATACTCCATTATAAAAATGAATTGGCAAAAAAATTAAAAATAAAAAATGAATTGGTAAGCCACTTATGAGGTCAAATGTTGACAGGACACATAGGTGATGAAGGACCGGTGTCCAGAAAACAAACCAAAAAAAAAAAACAACCTTGTGGCTCAACAGGAAACTTAGGAAACTCACATCTTCCACTGGGCAAAGTTTTCTAAAACATTCCCCAAGGAGAACAGATGAAGAGCCAGGGAGAACTTGAACATGTGTTCGGCAGTCATCAGGCAAGGCAAACTGAAGCCACAGAAATACCGCCCCACACCTACTGGAGTGACTAAAGTTGCTAAGACAGACAGCACCAAATGTTGGCAAGGAACTCGGAGCAACCGGAACGCTGACACATTGCCCGTGGGCGTGTAAAACGGGGCCACCACCTTGAGGGAAGAATTTGGCAGCTTCAGACATGGCTCAGCGATATATACATCATATACCTTCCCAGCAATGCAGCTTAAAGCATTTACCCAACAGAAACGAAGCCAAGTGACCACAAAAGGGCTTGTGTAAGAACATTCATCAAAGCCTTCGACTGTAAGATCCAAAGGCCATCAACAGAAGGACTTACAAACCACCACGTCGTCGTGGTGTGAGAAATACGCCACTCAGCCAAAACAGAACCCGAAAGAAGGGAACCAAGCTATGGACACTTCACTACGGGAGCAATATGCCACAAAAGAGCACCTATTATCTGATGAAATGTTCAGGAAGTTCTCTAATTGGCTTCATCTACGGGGGGCGGGGACCGGCACTGTGGTTGCTTTTCAGGAAGAGGGCGAGAGCGTGATTGGTGTTAGGGATTGAATTGTCCCTGTGTCCGGTACTGTGAACTGACGCTCCACCCCGTCACCGGGCATAGTCATCTTCTGGGATGTGCTCTGATGTGCAATGATGCTGCGTTTGTGACCTGTTGTGATTAGTCCACGTGTTCTAGATCCCACCCGCTGATTGGAATGAGAGGCAGGATGTGAGCTACAGGATTAGGTGAGGTCTATTTTTTTTCTTTTGATTAGGTGAGCTCTTGAGTCAATTTCTTGGGAGACATGAAAGAGGTTAAACAAGCCCACCAGAGAAAGAGGGGGTCTACCACTACCAAGAAAGACAGGCTGGAATCGAAGCTTGTCCTTGGTCCCTACACTGAGAACCTCCCTCATCCAGAAGAAGATGGATGGCAAGACACGTGGGGATCTCAAAGGCACCCTGGACCCATAAAGGTTGAAAGTAGACAAGGACCTTCCCCCAGAGCCAACACAGAGTCTTCCTCTAGAGTTCTTGCCCTTAATTCAGACTGCTCACCGCCCACCCTGTGCGAGAATCTAATTGGATCTACCAAAGCCACCTCCTGGTGGCATCTCTGTAGCAGCAGCACTAGAGGGCTGAGGTCACCCGGAAAGAGCAGGAGGAACTTTGTGGGCCGATGGCCACTTTCTAGGTCCTGGTAGGGGTTCAGGGTCAGAGTGCGTGCATTTGGTGAAACACGAGAACAACGGAGAGCAGGCTGCACTTCCCTGAGTTTCCCTCGGTGACAGCAAGGGTGGTGTGATCCGGCAAAGATGACAACGTGGAGGGTCCAGGGGGTGTTCTCTCTGCAACGTGCTCACCTTCCCCGTGGGTTTAGAGTTCTTTCTTTCTAGTATCAAGTGGGGCAGCTTGAGAGGCTGAGGCACAGGAGTGGGAAGAGAAGGGAAGCAGGGATGGTAGCAAACCCCTTCCCCATGCTCTGACCCTGGAGGTGGAGACCTGGACCTGGAAGCTCCCATCCCTCACTCTCCTCACCTAGTCTAGGACCTGGAACCCTGAGCACCAAGTCCCAGACTCCCTCTGCCATGCCCCACAACGCAGGCTGAAAGAGGGGCCCCTCCTTCACTGCCAGTCCATTCTGGCCACCGGCCACGCCAGCCCCACCCCTGCCTGCAGCCTGCGGCCACAGTAAATGGGAATCCCCCCAGGAGCAGTCCCACACTGGTCCGTTCCCACAATTAAATGTATATAAGGGCCACTGGGCATGGGTCTCTTGAAAGCCTGCACCGCCACCTCCTGGACCAAAGGCTCCCTGCAGGCAAGCTCCTCTCCCGCCAACCTATAGCTTGCCAAGGCTAGTGACCATTCTTCATCTGTGTAGGGGTGCTGGTGGCGTAGTGGTTACACATTGGGCTGCTAACATCAAGGTCAGCGCTTCAAAACCACCAGACACTCCATGGGAGGAGGAGGAGGAGGCTTTCCATTCCTATGAAGAGTTACAGCCTCAGAAACACACAGGGGCAGGGTGCTGGGTCAGAACTGACTCAATGACCGTGAGGACTTTTGTCTTTGAAGGAATAGACAACTTTGATCCACTGCCCTTGAGTCCACCCCAACCACCAAGACACTGTCAGACTGGATGCCTGGAAACCTGTCGGCTCGAATGACTGACTTTTGGTTAGCCGAAGCAGACAGCCTCGTCTTTCCCTAAAGAGCAGCTGGTGAGTTTGAACCGCCAACCTTTCGAGTAGCAGCCCAATGCTTAACTCACCATGCCCCCAGGACTCTCCTCCCAAGACGGTGCTAACCCGGAAGGCGCTGGGCTGTTTACTGACAGGCTGGGTCCACCTGAGGTGCTCCAAAACTGCCCCAAAACAGCCCCTACAAACCCTACAGAGCAAAGGTCTGTCTGCACCAGTGGGGCACCCTGAGGCGGAGTCGACTTGACAACTGGTTTTGAGGGGTTCAAGGCGGTTTTGCAGCAGCCCCGGCCCCCGGCCCCTCCCCAGGTTTCCCCAGCATCCCAACTCTGGGGAGAAACTCGGGATTTGGGGAGACCATGAGAAACAGGAGTCACCAGGGATGTGAACTGAGCCCACCACAGGTGGTGGATGAGCAGACACCCTCAGACAGGTGGTGCAGGTGCCTGTGGCAGCTCTTCCCTGGCAGCTTCTCTGTCTGGGCCATCAGCTCTGGACCCAGGCTGCCCTGACCTTGCATGAAGGGCCCTCAATTCAATACCACATCTAGCCACAGCCAGCAGGCCTGGGCAGGGCAGGGCTGGCTGCCACGTCAGTGTGTCTGCCCACCCCCTTCCACCACTCCGCCCTACCCAGCAGAGGGCCTCCTGGGACTGGCCACCCTCCAGCATCTACAGAGCCCTCAGCTCCCACCATACCCTCCCAGCCTCCCAGTGGCCCCTAGCATAAACCCAGAACCCCATTGCCATGGTCTGGAGTTCATCCTGGCCACCGTGACCCTAAAGGGCAGAGTGAGATATGCCTGTGAGCCTGGAGGTTTGAACCACGGGCTTCTGGTTAGCAGCTCAGGCGTTAGCCAGGGCACCACCAGGGCTGCAGGCTCCTGTTGGGGCCAGAGTGCGATCGAAGCTCTCAGGGCCTCCAAGGCCCCACAGTCTCATCAGGCCGTTTCATCTCAGCCAGCCTCTTGGGCAGCGCAGAACTGCTGCTGAGGGTGTCCAAGACTGGATCTTTACAGGAGCCGGCGGCCTCCTTCCTCACGCCCCCACCACGTGCAAGCAGAGTAAGGGCGGCCGCAGGGAACAGATGCATCTGAAACATGGTTTTGGTGAAGGAAAGCCCCACCGACCGCCAAAACAACAAATAACCCTGTCCTGGAAGACGTACAGCCAGAATGCTACGTAGAAGTAAAGGTGGCCAGACGTGGTCTCGCGTACGTTGGACATGTGGTCAGGAGAGTGACCGGAGATGGGCGTCATGCGAACAAGAGGAAAGTCGTCAAGGAGCAGGGTGGACGGTGGCTGCAAGCAGGGGCTCCAACATCACAATGGTGAGGATGACGCGGGACCAGGCGGGGCTTCCTTCTGTCGTGCACGGGTCGCGAGGAGTCAGAATGCACTGGACAGTGCCTGGCAACAAACCTATCCCCATCCTCGTTCCCTTAGTCTGAAAGCAGCATCTAGTGGGTTCACCTGTATACTGCCTGATGCCCAGTTCAGACAGCGTCCAGGGCCCAGGTGAGTAACTGGGCTCCGCCGAGTTGTGGGTCAGGAACCTGGAGCCGCATGGCTCCCAGGACACACACCCGGTGACCCCAAGCCCTGTCGGCCCCATGAGTGTCAGGATGGGACCGGGCTCAAAGCGATTCTCCAGGGCTGGGTTTGGGGAAGCAGATTGCCAGGCCTTTCTTCCGCAGTGCCTCTGGGTGGACCTGACCCAGCCACCTTTTGGTTCTCTGCCGAGGGAGGACCTTCACCGTTCCCACCACCCAAGGTCAGCCTGTGAGTCATAGGAGCTCAATGAAAACGTGCCACTTTAGCATCGGACACAGGCACTCCAAAGTTGGAAACACAGAGACCACGCTGGGCGGGAAAACGCTGCTGAGAGGGAGTCCTCAGGCCACGCCCAGCCCGTCTGCTGGCCCGGCCAGATCAACGAGGCCAGCAGTAGCGGCCGGGAGCTGTCTCAGGAGCTGTCGGGGCAGTTTGTTCTTTGACACCCCAGGGCGTGTTGCTTTGCTCAAGTCCAGTGTCCTCCACTGTACAACAAAGAGAAGGATGGAGGATTGGGGCGGAGAGGGTTGTGGTCAGGTGGTGTGGAGCCACAGGCCAAGGGCAACATGCAAAGTCGAGCTGATGTCCAACCACCCGCATGGCTGGGTGTCCAGAGTCTGGGGTGTGGCCAGGGCTCTGAAACCGCCCCCCCCAAACTTGGCCTGCTTGTCAACAGACCATCTCCGATGCTTGCTCTAGCTTCCACGCCCCTCTTCCTGGCCCCTCCCCACACTGAGCTCAGAGCCAGGGGCTCAGACTGAATTGTATCCCCCCTACCCCCTGAAAGATCGCTTAGCATCTCCCGCCCCTCATACCTATGAGCTCAACCTTATTGAAAAAGAAAATCACCGGGGCCGGTCGCACGGAGAAGAAGGAGGACCATGTGCTAAAACTGAGTGCCGTGAGGATCGGACCTCTTCTCAATAGGATGGAGCTACCTAATTGTATGACATGGGGATTCGATGCCAACAGACTGCTATTAAGAAATTAGATTTTAAAAAAGAAAGGACTGATGAGGGCAATAAATGCGCACGTGTACTTGACACACTGGATGATGTGCGGATTGTGATCAGAGCTGCATGAGCCCCCAGTGAAGTGATTACAGAGAAAGAAGAAAATTGTGCCCTCGACCACTGCCCTCGGGTCCACTCCGGCCCTCGGGGACGCTGCCGGACAGAAGACACCTGCCCCACGGGGTGTCTGCGGGTCTGCCTTGCGGGGGCAGACGGCCCATATCTTTCTCCCAAGTAGGTTCACACCATGCTTAATGATGCTTAACCCTGTGGAACACAGGGCTCCCTAAAATGATGGTGCAGGATTCCACAGGAAAGAGCGATGGTGGTGCAGATCCGCTGAGTTAAGGGAGCAGGAGATCCAGGCCTGGGAGCGCGTCCTTACAAAAGAGACAGACATGGACGAGGGCCTACAGTCCCCAGAAGCCGGGCAGGCAGGAAGGGCCAACTGAGCACTAGCCGTCCCCGCCGACCGACCGACATCACCGTCTGGACTTGAGCTCCCAGACGTGAGGCAGTGGGGTCTGCTATGAGCCCCCCACTCTCTGGGACACTATGCCAGGGCCCGGGGGGTCCTTCGAGACACCAGGAAAGGCCTGAGTAGTGACAGCCCCACCGTGAGGAGCTTGTCGCTTTGGGACAGCCCTGCTCACACTGGACACAGCGGCCCTTGGGCTGGACACAGAAACACGCTCTTCAGCGGCAGCACCCGAGACTAAAGAATGCCAGGCCCTGAGCTCCACATGCCCTTCAGAGACTCCAGCCTGTCCCCTGTCCCTGGGTCCTTCCTCTCCACCCCACCCTTAGCGACAGGGGATGCTGCTGCTTCTCACAGGCCCCCAAGGGAGAGCTAGCGCATGACAAAGCCTCTGCGACTCCCCAGCACCGTGACCCCAGCTCTATGACCCCCCCCAATACTGACCCTTTCCTGCACTGTGACTCCCCAGCACTGTAGCCCCCTGCACTGACTCCCAACACTGTGACCCTCTCCTCTACTGTGACCCCCTGAGCACTGTAACCCACCCCCCAACACTGTGACACCACCCCCAGCACTGTGGTCCCAGCTCTGTGACCCTGAAGCAGTCTGTACTCCTCCCACCTCCCCCAGTACTCCCAGTCACACTACCCCTCCCCCACCAGTCCCAGGGAGCCAGGCCAACCCCCCCCCACCCCCACCCCCAGTGGTTCCCAGTGGAAAATTTCCTTCTGGAGATTCTCGCCCTGAAATACAAGCTCTTGGAAAGAGATAAAACCGCTTAATCTGTGAAGCCACAGAGCCAGTGCAGAACAACAAGCAGGCCAGCGGCCGGCCGGGAGAGGCCGCCCAGCCGTGACTCACAGAGCCTGCCGGCCACTGTGGGCAAGGCCGGGGGTGGGGGGAGTCAGCGGGTCTAAGGGCCTCTGAAGACCTAGAGCCCACCAGGCAGGACCACTTCGCCCACTGCGCAAACAGCTGCCCGGCAAGGATGGGCACCCTGACAGAGCAGCCTGGGGAGCATGGACACCTATAGTGGGCATGCTGGCCAAGCAGTCCGCCCATGTCCCCCACCCTGGTGCAGGGCCGGCTGGGTCAGCTAAGATGCACCCCATGCTGAGGTCACCTGCATGAATGGGCAGACCAGGGACACTTGCATGAGTGAGGGCCCCTTGGACACAGGACACTTAGAAGTCCACTGCAGGGGGGATGGCCAGCTCCCTCGGGGGACAGCAGGCTGCCCAGTGACTTGCCTGCAAGGTTCCACAGACCCTGAGGTCACTTCCTGTTCTTTGGGAACCCAGGCACTCCCATCTGTGTGCCCCAGCTCCCGTGTCCCCTCCCAGACACCACTCTGCCTCTTGGTACCATCATCAGTGACAAGGAGTCAGCTGGCCAGGTGGGGGGAGGGGCACAGGCCCCAAATGCATCAGCCAGATGCTGGTGGAGTGTCCCTCTCTGCCCCCGACCCTACAGCCCAGCCACGGGTCTTGTCCTAGCCTCCACCAGCCCCCAGCAGCCTACCCCACACCAACTCAAACACCAACAGGTTCTCCTCCTGGGCTGCTGCCCACCTCCTGCAGTGGGTCTTTCCCACCAGCACGCATCACATGCACATGCATACTGTGGCCATGCACACGTGCAGGGAGGCATGCACCCACACATGCTCATGCACACATATGCACAGGCACACTGCACTACACACGTGGGCAGACAGCCCCTCAGCTCAGGTCCCCTCCGACCCAGCTGCCCTCCATCCTGGTGTCGCCCAAGGAACCGGACCAGGTCAAGGGTTGGCAGGTAAGGGGACTGTCCTCCTGACATCTGCTGAGTGGAGGCTCTATGCTTCCAGCCTTCTAGAGGGCCCTGCTCCCCACCTAGATGCAAACCCACAGTCCAGGGCCAAGGGCGCGTTTGTGGTGGCAGGTCTAGCCTGAGTGACCCACCTAAGAATAGTGTACAGCCACCCACCATGGGTCAGCCGTGGACAGAGCAGGGTGTGTGTGTGCATGCGTGTGCGTGTGTGTGTACTGGAGATGGGCTATAATTACTGCACATCAGGGGAGCGTGACTGTGGAGCCCCACGGATAATTGAGGGTCTGTGGATATCTGGCCTAGAAAACAGAACGTTCTAACTGGGGTGACCTTCCGGGGCGGGAAGGGAGGCTCTTTCCATCTATTGCCGCACCCCAGCTCACCCCCACCCCACCCCCAGGGACTGCACCACCAGGGAAATGCTGGCACAAAAGCCCTAGGTGGATGCTAGGTGGAGGACCAGACCCCCGCCCTGCTGCTCCCTGCGGTGAGCGTGGACGCCTCCAGAGCCCATCCAACTCCTATAAACATCCTCAGAAGTTGGAGCCACCCGGGACAACGCTGCCAGGGTTCATTCAGGCAGCTTCCGGCCGCGTGGGCGGGACCCGTGGGTGCCCCCACACGCATGCACTCCGCTCCGCTGCACCCATGAGCCTTCCCTCCCTGGCCAGCTCCCAGGGGCCCTTGGGTGACTGACAGGCTGGCAGCAAAGCCGCAGGCCACGCAGGGGACGAGCTAACTGGCCAGCCGGCGCCCCAGCTCCAGGGCCCCCACCCCTTCCGGGGTTCATGCCAACAGTTGGGGGGCGGGGTGGGGCAGGCATGCTGTCCTCCGATGGGAACTGCACCCTGGGAGAGGAGAGAAGCCGCCGGGTGCGGAGGGGCAGCGGGTACTGCAGCCAGCCCTGGGGGAGCCTGGAAGGCTCCTGGGATGACTGTGGCCATGAGCTCGAGACACAGGGTCTCCAGGAGGCCCCCAGCTGGGCGCCCAGCATGGAGGGCGGAAGAAGAAAGGCCTGGCGGCAGAGCCTACCTGTGATGCGATCTCTCTCCATGACGACGGATAAATTTAGCAGCAGGCGGGAGTCCCGGCAGTCCCTCTTTCCAGAGTGTACTCCCTTTTTCTCACCCCCGTGCTCCTTCCTCCTGCCGCCTCCTCCTCCTCCCCGCCCCCCCCCCCCCCAAAATACCCACTCTTTGTCTGGTCTAATTTCTTCAATCTGTTGCAATCACAGACGCAGCCAAATTACCACATTTCCATGTGCTGATCATATGCTTGCGCTCCGCACTGAAGCGGCATTGTCTCTGGGCGGCAGGAGGGCGAGGGGAGCCGGTGAGGTTGCAAGACGCAGGAGGATGAGCCGGGGCCAGCCACGCGCCCGGGGCCGGTCCAGGGCCCCAAGGCCCTCCCTGCGCGCTACGCTGGACGCTGGCTCCGCGGCCAGTCGTGGCCTCCTCTCCACCCCCGCCGGCTCTCTGCCCCGAGCCTCTCGCTCCGTTTAAAGATCCACTCGGAGATGCTGAACTTAGCCTCTTGGAAACCAACCCCCAGAGTCAAATTCCTGGCGAAGTCAAAGGCCTTTCCTTCTGCCCGGGCCCGGGATGCTGCGATTTCCTTTGGTCGGGCGTTTAAAAAGCCTCGTTCCTGTGAGTCGGGGCCAGACGGGGGCCGGGCAGGGCGGGGACGCCACGCGGGCCCAGGAGGCTCAGGAGCACGAGCCCGGGGCCCCAGAGCGGCCAGTCCACAGCTGGACTCCCGAGTGTCCCGTGTGCCTGCAGTGGCAGAGGCAGCTGGCCGTCCCCACCCCAGGCAAAAGGAGAGGCAGGCGAAGACTTCCTGGAAGATTCCTACCACAAGCCCATGAGTCAGTGAGTCTCAGCTGTCCCCTGGGAGGGAACAAGACTGCTGGCCTCAGACGCAGGGCCTCCCGGGAGCCGGGCTGGGTGGGGCTCAGCGCTGGTCCCCCTGCGCCGCTGGGCTCCCCACCTGATCTGGGTCAGAGTGGGTCTAGCCTGGGGGCTCTGCAGAGCGGGCTGGGAGGCTACACGTGCCACGACCCCGGACCTGGGGACATTCTCTGTTTGAGTTTCACTGTGAGGGGTTGACCCGGACAGCGTGTCATGAAATGGGGCATTTGTGCCAACGCTGGAAGCAGCAGGGGTTGGCTGAGAAGGCCGGATGTTCGGCTTCTCTTAAAAAAAAAAATGGGCACGTGGCGATCCTGGCAAGAGGGTCCTGCCAGACCTGGGTGGGACACTGCTGCCCCCTGGAGATGAAAAGCATGATTTTGCGCGGTCGGGCGTGGCCGCAGGCCCAGGGGAAGGAGGGGTCCAGCGAGAGAAAGAGGAGGCTGTCTGCTCTCAGAAGAGAGCTGCACAGCAGACAGATCTCAGAGACCCATCTCAGAGACCCACAGGCGCCATGCGCCTCCTTCCTCTAGGGGCGCTCTGAGTCGGAACCAGCTCCACGCCCACGGGCTGGGTTTGGTTTTGACGGTGCTGCCGCACAAGCATGGGACTGCTACACCGCAGATTCAAACCCACCAGCCACTCCCAGGGAGAACGAGGCTGTCTACATCCTTACCAGGATGACAGCCTTGGAAACCCTTCATAGCCGGTGTTGTTGTTGTTTTGTTGTCGTTAAAAGCCATCGAGTGGGCGTATGTTCCGCTAGTGACCAAAGGTTGGGGGTTTAGGCCCACCCAGAGGCAGGAGGAAGAAAGGCCTGGATAAGAAAGGCCTTCTGTTGGTTAAGATTACAGTGAAGGAAACCTTACAAGCCATCCAGAGTCACTGTAAGTCCAAACCGATTCAATGGCCTGGGTTTGGTGTGATTTGGGAATGGGAATGTCTCGTTTTGTGGGGGGTGGGGGGTGGGGAGGAATGTATCTTTTTGTGGGGGGTGGGGGGTGGGGAGGAATGTATCTTTTTGTGGGGGGTGGGGGTGGGGAGGAATGTATCTTTTGAAATGCATTCTGGATTCTGTTTTTCCTTCTGTTGGAGCCCAAGTACATGTCGCCCCAGGAGAACGGGGCTTCCTGGGAACGGGAGTGTCAGGCAAGGCCCAGATGCTCCGGAAAGAACAGCTGGTTCTAGTTCCCAAACTACTGCCATCCATTTGACCCCTGCTCACAGGGACCTTGTAGGACAGAGTAGAACTGCCCCAGGGGGGTTCCAAGAATGCTGTTCAGTTAGCAGCTAAGTGCTTTAACCACGGTGCCACCGACGCTCCTTTGTTTTTAGCTACTGGCTTTATTAAAGGACCGGAGTGGCATAGAGAGGAGTCCTGGTAGCACAGTGGTTACACATTGGTTTGCCAACCTCAAGGTCAGCAGTTCGAAACCACCAGTCACTAAAGAATCACCGTCTCAGAGCCTCACAGGAGCAGTTCACCTGCAGGGTCACTATGAGTCAGTATTGACTTGATGGCAGTGAGTGTGGTTTGGGGAGTGGTGAAGTGTTTATACAATGGGATGCTAAGTGCAAGGTCAGCAGTTCGAACCCACCAGCCTCTCTATGTGGGAAAAAGATGAGGCTTTCTTCTCCTGTAAAGAATTACAGTCTCAGAAACCCATAGGGGCAGTTCCACCCTATCCCATAGGGTCACTCTGAGTCGGCATCGACTCCATGTCAATAACTCACTTAGGACAAGATGGACCTGCCCCTGTGAGTTTGCCGGCTGCACATCTCGACGGAAGCAGGCAGCCTTACTGTTTTTGCAGAGCAGCTAGTAGCTTTGAACTCCCCACCTTCTGGTTAGCAGCCCAGCATGTCACCCACTACACTATACCGCCAGGGCGTGGTGATATTCGACTCCATGCTGACTCGGCGGCAGTGAGCTTGGAGTTTTGATTTGGTGGGCTGCTAAAAAGTTCAAACCCACCAGCCGCTCCCAGGGAGAGGGACGAGGCCTTGCGCTCTTGTAAGACTGACAGTCTAAGGAACCCTGTGCAGGCTCACGATGAGTCAGAATCGACTCGACAGCAGTGGGTCTTTCTCCGGGTGGTACACACGGCTCAGTCGCTTGGCTGCTCACATCCACCGAGAGAGGCCTCAGGAGAAAGGTCTGCTCTCCCCTCTCTGAAAATCCTGATGGGACCCTGTTCTACTCCAACTCAACACTGGCTGTCAGGAGTCACTGCGGACACAGCAGCTCTGGTTGGTTTGTTTTAGGGCTCGTTTGTATTTGGGGGGCGGGATTCCTGGGAGGCTGCGGAGGGGAGCTCTCGGGCTACCATCCTGCCCTGTTCAGCCAACTGGGCAACACGTCAGCAAGAGCAGCCTGGCTTCCTTACAAACAATGGCCAAAGGCCACTTCAGACCCCAGCCGCAGTCCCTGCCTGCCCAGGACAGGACCTCAAAGCCAGCTCCCCAGGGTGGGGATAGTGTCCAGCCTCTGAGAGACATCAGGTCGCTGCCAGCACCTTGTAGGACCTACAGACCATCGTCGAGATGGACAGACCCAGCGGCTCAAACAGGACCGGTGAGGATGGCGCAGGACTGGGCGGTGCTTCCTTCTGCCGGTCCAGGGGTTGCTAGGCTGTCCGAACCTAACAGCAGCCAAGACTTCCTGCTGCTATGGAATCCAGGAACGATGGGGAAAGGAGAAAGAAGGAAGCTTTTAACCACCCCCCTCCCCCCAGCCAGAGCCGGCGGCAGCCAGCCGCTCCGTCTGTCCCACAGGGCTCACAATCCAGCCCGTGGCTGCAGTGGCCCAGGTCCCGGCCCAGGTGGGGAGAATTCAGAACAGAAGCCTGGTCACACTGCGTGAGGCGTGAGTCACGAGTCTGCCTCACCAGCCAGGCACAGAGCCAGGGGAGCAGGGACCTGGCGGGAGCCTTCTGCTCACAGCCTCAGGGCAGCACGCCTAGGCTGGGGACTGTGTCCGGAAGCTGGCTCTCCCTCATTTCTCCGGAGAAGAGAAGGGCGGTGGCTCATCCAGACTTGGTTTCGCCTGGAAGTTAGCACATGAAATGCAGAGGGCAGGGCTGGCTGAGCGAAGCCCAGCATTACCCAGTGGAGGACACTGCTTACCCACTGCTGTCTCCTGGAGACAAGCATCCCCACCCCAGGCCCACAGATTCCAGAAACACTCCAGCCCCCCAGCCTGCCCACGTTCCGGGGGAATGGTGGGGGGTGGGGTGGGAGGGAAACGACTGCTTCCCAAGAGGAGTCTCCAACCAGCTTCCTGTCCTTCACCCAGCAGCTTGCACCTGTGACCTGAGCACACACCCCATTCCCATCATGGGGTTCCCTGTGGGGGCCCAGATCCACAGACAGGAGTGTGTGTCCAAGCCCGAGTAGGCTGTGCTGGTCCTCACTCCATCCTGGCTCTGTTCTCAGGCTCAGTCAAATGCCTCCTCCAACAGGAAGCCCTCCCTGACTGCCCTCTCTTTGCTCCCACCCCAAACGGACCCAGCCCTGCCACCAGGACCTTCCTGCTGTCTGTTTTGCTCCCCAAAATGGACAACACCCCAAACTGTAAATGTCTTCAGACTGGGTAAAAGTAAGCGGGGAGAGGGAGGGAAACACGTCTCATTCCCCACCCCACTTCTGGGCTGACTCAGCACTCTGTGGCCATGAGTCCCTCCCAATACACAGCAACCCCAGAGATGGGGCAGAGCTCCCAGGGTGTCACCTCTGTGGAGGCAGACCGCCTCACCTTTCTCCTGCAGAGCAGCTGGGGGGTTCGAACCTCTAACCCTTGTGCCGGCCGCCGAACGCTTAACCTCTGCCCCCCCCCAGGGCTCCCTGACTCCCATCACGTTAAAAATGCTGCTTCTGCTCCTTGCCAGGGCCCCTGGATTACAAACGAATGGGAATCTTGGCTCTTTTCCCCCAGCCCCCCTGCAGCCAGCCTCTGAACCCCCAGGGAGCTGGCAGGGCCTGGACCCCTAGGAAGCAGACAGTCACCCAAAACCCCAGGGCAGGGACCCCTCTGCCAGGAAGCAGACAGCTGCCCAAAACCGCAGGACAGGGAGCTCCCGCAACCCCAGGGACAGACAGCCGCCAGAGCCAGGCCTAGTCCTCTCTGGAAGCTGCTCTCAGCTTTTCATTGTATCTGCAGGTTCCATCTTCCTATCTGCCCGCCCCCACCCAGACAGCTTCCCCCAATAGCACGCCTCACCTCAGCCACCCAGGCCGGTCCCCAAGCTAAAGCAGGGGTTCCCTGCTAGCGCAGGCCCTGAGCTGTCTTCAGAGAGTGGGGGCAGGGGAGCTCTGGGGATGGACAGAGGCTGAGGTTGGCGTACTTTTCCCATAGACTGGGAACTTCTGGGAGAATTGGTGTCTGTCACTTTCCACATCTGCCAACGCTTAGGCGCTGACTGCTGACCAATCAAAAGATGAACAGTCGTTAGACTCGCCCGGAGGCTGGTGGAGGAAAGGCCTGGCTATCAGTCCCGGCAAGATGGCACCTGGGAAACCCACAGGGCAGCGCCACTGTTGCCAGGGTGCCCTCTGAGCCTGCTGACGGTGCCTGAGATGAGAGCGGAGAGAAGCGGTGCATTGGGACTCCCAGAGGACGGCCTTCAGGCGGCAGGCGGGCACCACACTGCAGCAATGGGCTCAGCCCGCCGAACCACAGTGAGGTTGGTACAAGACCAGGCATCCAGGAGCTAAGAGTTGGAACCACGTTGGTGGCACCTAACCAGACCGATGATGACACCGTGGGTTGTTTAGACACGGAGCTGCTCACCCCAAGGTTGATGCTTCAGACCCACCCAATCACTCCCAGAGGGAAAGATGAGGCTCTTGTAAAGATTTCACGTCCTGGAAACCCAACAGGGCAAGTCTACCCTGTCCTGGGGGGTCACTGAGTCAGAACCGACTCAGTGGCCATGGAATTGACACGTGGCTGAAACACACAGCTCACACGTAAGAACGGCAGTGCGGCTGGCGCAGGGCCAGGCCGTGTTCCATTCCCTGGTACACCGGGCCGCCGTGATTCGGAACCCACTTGGCAGCCCGTCACAGTGACACAACAAGGTGGGTCTTGGCTAAACCACAAAACCGGCACATTTAGAGGAGCAGCCAAGGTCAGAAGTAGGGGGAGGGGACCGCATCAGGAAGCTGTAAGGGGATTCTGGGGTGGCATCTGATGGCCCTGGCTTCACAGCGTCAGCCCAAGGCTGAGTCCTCTGTGGCGGAGGTCACTTGTGTCTCCACCTTCAGCTTTCTTTACCAATTCTGACACAAGCCGGCCCCCTGGCAGCATTCTACCTCCCTGCTGGGTTCAGCAGTCCATCGCCACGGCCCCTCGGGCTGCACAGACAACCCAGTGAGGAGAAGCTAGCCTGTTTCAAGTCAGGATCAGAAATGCTCAGGATAAAGCAGTCCTTAGCTCAGGACATCCGCTCCTCAGTCACACTCGCGGGCACACCTCTCTCTGGCTCTCAGCCCCTCAGCTACCCGGCTGGCCCCTTGGCTTTGCATCCTGCTCAGGGAAGTGCTACACAGTCCCTTCAGCACAGCCAGTGAGTACCCCAAAGAGCATGCCACTGCATCATAAGCTGAAGGCACTTGGCTCTAACTCTGTGAGCAGCCTAGCCCCCCAGATTAAGTGCCTGAGAGCACCCCATGTCCACCCCACTCTGCAGGAGAGCCTCCAGAATGAAGGTGCCCAGATCAACTCCCTCGGCTCTGTCTCCTGTTCTCGGTTCTGTTGCCTCTGCTGCCGCCGCTTCTGCACCTCCCCACTGTCCCGCAGCTTCTCCACCTGCCCCCCAAATCCGCAGTTTCTCCACCACCTCCCTGTCCCACCGCGTTTCCTGTGTCACAGCTCTCTGCCACCTAGATCAAAACGGTTCACAGCAGGAATCTCAGGGTCCAAAAGACATGCTCTGATTCTGAACCCTCCTTTTCTGTGGCCTTGAGACACCCCAGTCCTGTTTCTGAGATGTCTCTTTTTATACCTAAATCGACCAATCTCCACGGGAGAGTCCCATACATCCTATTTGCATGGCTCCACCCACTCGCTGGAGGGGTGTTACCAAGGCAAGAGCCATCATTCCTGGTCTGAAATTCCCAACAACAGGCGCCTATGTAAAAAGAGAAGATGTCTCCAGGAACTAGAAAGAGAAGAGCGAACTCTGGCCAAACCCGTCAGAAGAAAGGGAATCAGAGCAGAAATAAGAAAAAATAGATTCAGTAAAGCCAGAAGTGGGTTCTTTGAAAAGATCAATAAAACCAACAAAGCTTTAGCTAGCCTGGCAACATGCAAATAACCACACACACACACACATATAATCTAAGAAGGAGCATGTGGCAGTTACATAATGTACTGTCAACTTGAGGAAGGGGTGGAGTCTAGCCTGTCAATCGGGTCGCAGCTTGATGACCTCATGTGGAGGCACAAAGGAAATAAATAACTCACTGGCAGCCAGACACACTCTCTCTGCTACACATTCCTGCTGACAAGCCACATGGAGCCTCGCTGATGGAGCCAGAGCCCTGGAGCTGGAGAAACCACATGGAGACCCCTGCCAAAACTGAGAGGTTTCCACCGCCACTGGATCCACAAGACTTTCCACTGGTCCGCGATCTTCCTGCATTCAGCGCCATTGCATGTGCTACGTGAGTCTGAAGAGGAATTTATAGGCTGGTATTGGGCATATGGGCTAATATCAGACTTATGGACTTGATCTGGACTGGGATGTTTTCTTAATATATAATTGCTGTTTATATAAAGCTCTTTCTTGTACACGAGTGTCTATGAATTTGCTTCTCTAGTCAATCGGACTAACACAGAACATGACCACTGACTTGAATTGTGGCAGAGATGACAAACACCTGTGGGCATCCAACTAGATGACCTGGTGAAACGGGCAGATTCCTAGATGCACGCAGCCCACCCAGATTGACTCAAGAGGAAACAGAAAGCCTTCACACGCAGAGTGTGGAGATCCAATCTGTGACCCCAAACCTCCCAACAACAAAACGCAAACATCAGATGGCTTCACCGAGGAAATCCACCCAGCGTTTGGAGAAGGGCTGACACCAGCGCTGTTGAAAGGAGGAAGACGCCCTAGCTCACCCTCTGACGTGAACACAAGCCAATGCCCGAACCAGAGACCCCACGGGGAAAGAGAACGATGCAACAGCATACTGAAGGGGCCATGCACCGTGACCGAGGGGGATATTCCAGGGACGTGGGGCTGGGTCAACATCAGAAAACCAGCCACGCCAGACACCCCATCCCAGAGCGGAGGGAAAGAAGCCGTGTGCGGCCACCTTGCCACCGCCGGGCAGCTATCAAAGCCAGCCGTCAACACCAGACTCGATGGAGGAAGACGGACGCTCTCCCGCGACAGCGGGGACAAGACGAAGACACCACTTCCACGCTGGATCAGAAGTCCTGGACAGAACCACAGACAGGCCAGAGACACGAACGGCCTCCGACTGGAAAGGGAGTGGGAGAGTTCTCTCTGCTCGCAGATGAGATGATCCATATGTGGAAAATCTCCGCGTTCACAAGGAAACCTCAACAACGAGTGGAGGAGCTTAGCGAAGTCGCAGAGTGCAAAGTCAGCAGTCGACTCTCAGCGGGGCCTGGACACCAGCGGTGGGGAGCCTGAGAAGGAAATTCGGGAGACGGTGCCCTTTGCAGAAGCATCTTCTAAGACTGGTTCTCCACCTTCCTCACCCCTTGACCCTTTCATACAGATCAAGTTTTGATCCCCCAACCATAACATTATTTTTGTTCCTACCCATCACTGTCATTTTGCTACTGTTATGAATCAGGCAGCCCCTGTGAAAGGGTCGTTCGACCCCCAAAGGGGTCGCGACCCGCAGGTTGAGAACCACTCCTCTAAGAGGCTAAAAGACTCACGAGTGAATCTCGCCAAGGGGATGAAGGGCTTATACCATGAAAATTATAAAACATTGAGTGAGACTAAGAAATCTTAAATAAATGAAAAGGTATTCTATGCTCATTGATTAGAAGACTTAAATCACAAGGGGTCAGTGGCCCCCAGAGCAAAGTATCTATTTAATGCAGCCTTGGTCAAAATTTCAACGGCCTTCTTTGCAGAAGCGCCGAGCCTCAACTCTGTCTGGAAAGGCAAGGGATCACGAATAGTGAAAACAGCGCTGAAAGAGGAGGGCAACACAGGGCGACTCACACTTCCTGATTGTGGAACATATTCTAAAGCCATAGCAACCCAAACAGGCTGGCACTGTTGTAACAAGAGACATTCGGGCCAACGGATAGAACTGAGAGTCCAAAAACCCACACATCAGTGGTCAACTGATTTTGGGGAAAAAAATCATTCCACGAGGAAAGAACAGTCTTCAATAAATGTTGTTGGGGAAATTGGATCTCCACGTGCAGAAAAATCTCCAGGACCTAAAGGTGCAAATTAAAACCGTAACATTCTTAAAAGAGTGAGCTTGGGTAACGCCGTCAGGCTCACCTTCAGCAATGGATCAATATAACAAAAGTACAAACAGCAAAAGACTAAATACATTAACAAATGGGACCTCGTAAAAATGGAAAACGTTGGTTCAACAAGGTATTTCTTTTTAAAAACCCTGAAAAGACAAGGTACCCACTGGGAGAATTATCTTCGGAAAACTATATCCAAACCTCCCTGTCATTAAGTCAATTCTGACTTATAGCGACCCTGTAAGACAGGGTAGAAAGCTGTCCCTGCTGATTTCTGAGCTTGTGACTGCTCAGGGGAGTAGAAAGCCTCATCTCTCTCCCACCAAGTGGCTGGTGGTTTCAAACTACTGGCCTTGTGGTTAGTACCACCCAACATGTAACCCACTACACCTCCACAGCGCCTTCTGAAACTACATATCCGATTAAAATCTAATCACCTAAATATATTTTTTTAAACTTGGATAGCTTGAGAGCAAAAAGACAATCATAAAATGAGCAGACAAAAGACACCTAAGGTCAAGCCAGCCCAGGGCAACCCAGGTTAGGCTGCCAGCTTGACTCTGGAGCCCGCCCATCTTGTGACGTAGATGCCTTCCTGTCACGTGTGTGCCCCAGTGCCGCCCCTTCCTATGCCATGCACATCCCTAGCTTGTCCCCCTCCTGTTGCGCATATGCCAATTATACAACCCCTTCCTGTTAGGTGCGTGCTTCCCATGGCCTGTGTGCCCGATTATATAAATCCATGAGAGCACATTACTCCCTCTCTGCGCGGACCTGGCCCCTGAAGTCTTGGAGGTCCTGGAGGTGAGCCCTTGCATGCTTGATCTTGTCTGCTGTCTCCTTAATGCACTCCTCAATGACACAACTGCCCCTTGGGCCCACTCAGTGATGGGGAGGCTGGGCCCCCACACCATTCAAAGTACAACAGGCCACCTGGACCCACACTGGGAGAAGGAGAGAGTGAACCAGGACCTGGAGGAGGATATGGACTGTGTGAGCCTCTCCAAGAACAACTGCGTCTTTGGCCATGAGATCCAAAGGATTAGGTGGTGCCCCGCTGAAGGATGAAGCCTCCGTCCAAGGCTCCTAGCCCAAAGGGGGGGGGGATAATGCACACAGACTGTGTTCTGGAGCCACAGAGAGTGGCTGAACCTCTGAAGGTACTGCCCTGAGCTAATCTTCACAGCTGAAGCCGAAAATCGAAAATTGCCCTGAAGTCATCTTAACCCCAAACAGCTGCTTACTGAACAGATTGGAAATCAAAAGGTTTCTCTTGAAGATCTATTGATAGGGGACTCAATTGGCCTGGCAACTCAATCAGGTAGAAGCCTCAGTGGCCAGTGAGTTTGTGTCCATGGGGGAGGGATGACTCAGGAGCGGGTCAGAATGTCACCTGAGTCGCCAAGTCATACGCACAGGAAGGGTGGGATTGGGGTAGGTCTTGCCTTACCGGTTCTCAACAACAAAGTGAATTCAACTTAAAGGAAGCAGCAGCCAGATAGCCCCTGCTCTGCTCCGACCACAGTGAGAGTCAGCAGGAGGGTGGGGGCGGCCATCTAGAGTGGGGGCAGGGAGGGAGGACATGCGGGTGTCACACGGGACTCGTAAGTATTGGGGACACCTTAGTGCCTACACTGGGACAGCGGGTGCACTGGCATCTTGCTTGTTTGCTTGTTTCCCCTCTCCCGTCCCTTCCCCTGCACCCTCTCGCCTCCCTTTTTGTTCTTCCTTTGGCAGTCTGGTCTCCAGTGTGTGTATGTTTTTCTTCTCTTTTCATTGTTTTTTTAGGGGCTCATACAACTCTTATCACAATCCATACATACATCAATTGTGTAAAGCACATTTGTACATTCATTGCCCTCATCATTCTCAAAACATTTGCTCTCCACCTAAGCCTCTGGCATCAGCTCCTCATTTTTACCCTCCCTCCCCGCTCCCCATCCTTCATGAACCCTTGATAATTTGTAAATTATTATTTTGTCATCTCTTGCACTGTCCGACATCTCCCCTCACCCACTTTTCTGTTGTCCATCCCCCAGGAAGGAGGTTATATATAGATCCTTGTAATTGGTTCCCCCTTCCCAACCCACCCTCCCAGTATCGCCACTCACACCACTGGTCCTGAAGGGATCATCCACCCTGGATTCCCTGTGTTTCCAGTTCCTATCTGCACCAGTGTGCATCCTCTGCTCTAGTCAGATTTATAAGGTAGAATTGGGATCATGATAGTGGGGCGGAGGGGAGGAAGCATTTAGGAACTAGAGGAAAGTTGTATGTTTCATCGTTGCTACATCACACCCTGACTTGCTCATCTCCTCCCCGAGATCCTTCAGTAAGAGGGTGTCCAGTTGCCTACAAATGGGCTTTGGGTCTCCACTCTGCACTCCCCACCTCATTCACAATGATATGATTTTTGTTCTGATGATACCTGATACCCGATCCATTCGACACTTAGTGATCGCACAGGCTGGTGTGCTTCTTCCATGTGGGTTTTGTTGCTTCTGAGCTAAATGGCCGCTTGTTTACCTTCAAGCCTTTAAGACCCCAGACACTATATCTTTTGATAGCTGAGCACCATCAGCTTTCTTCACCACATTTGCTTATGCACCCATTTGTCTTCAGTGATCATATCAGGGAGGTGAGCACACAATGATATGAATTTTTGTTCTTTGATGCCTGATAACTGATCCCTTTGGCACCTCGTGATCACACAGGCTGGTGTACTTCTTCCATGTGGGCTTTGTTGCTTCTGAGCTAGATGGCCACTTGTTTACCTTCAAGGCTTTTAGACCCCAGATGCTATATCTTTTGACAGCCGGGCACCATCAGCTTTCTTCACCACATTTTCTTATTCACCTGCTTTGTCTTCAGCAGTTGTGATGGGAAGGTGAGCATCATGGAATGCCAATTTAATAGAAGAAAGTATTCTTGCATTGAGAGAGTACTTGAGTGGAGGCCCAATGTCCTTCTGCTCCCTTAATACTAAACCTATAAATACATGCACGTAGGTCTACTTCCCCATTCTCATATATAAATATATTTGCACGTGTACATGCCTTTATTTAGACCTCTATAAATGCCCTTTGCCTCCTAGATCTTTCCTCTATTTCCTTTGACTTTCCTCTTGTCCCACTATCATGCTCAGTCATCATTTGGGTTTCAGTAATTCCTCTTGGTTACATCACCCATGGTCATGCCCTACCAGGCCTCCTACACCCTCCTCACCACCAATTAGGATCACTTGTTGTTCCCTTGTCCTGGGCTTGTTAACATCACTTCCTTCCACCCCCTTCCCCCCCCCCCCCTCCCGCCTTCCCCTCTCCCATGTCCTCCTGGAACTGTCTGTCCCGTTGTTTTCTCCTCCAGATTGTTCATCCAATCTATCTTATTTAGACAGACCTACGAAGATAATAGCATGCACAAAAACAAGACAGAGCAAAACCAAGCAACAATATACAACAAAACAACAACAAACCAATGACAAAACAAGAAAGAAAAGCTTTTAGTTAGTTCAAGAACTGTTTGTTGGCCTTTCGGAGTGTCTTCCAGTCCAGTCTGTTGGGGCACCACACCCTGGCCCCAAAGTCCACCTTCAGATTCCCTGGGGACTTCACCGCTCCATTCCCTTGCTGTTCTGTTGCACCCCTTTAGTGTTTTGCCTCACTGTGGCGCGACCCAGTGTGTATCTTTATGAGATCCACTAACTTTGCCGAGCACAGTGTCTTCCAAATCCATCCATGACCGGAGGCACTTGATGGTTTGGGTACCCTTTTTTCAGGGACGCGTACTATTCCACTGTAAGCGGTCCAGAGTTGGCGACACGTTCTTCCCTGGACAGGACATCCCTGGCCCCTCCATCTCTTTGCTGTGGGTACTGGGTTGTGGTGAACAGTGTAACATCTATCTGCTGGGATCGTGTTCTTCCCTCCTTTGGGGCAGGATGGAGCAGAGGGACCTGGCCCCCTGGCGCTTCCATCCACGCTTATAGAAGGACACGCCGTCCTGTTTCCCACAGGGGCTGTGGTGTGCGCTACCACATCACTGCACTTCTCAGCTGGCAAACATGTTCCATTCCACAAAGGGCGGCCTATGAGCTCATCGCGGGCTTCAGCGGGTGTGGTTTTGCAGGCTGGGACCACGGCACCGGAGGACATGTGTCCGAATCAGCCCCAGGCCACCCCTCGGGAAGCTGGTGACACGGAGGAGAGCCCGGTCAGGATAAAAGGACAAGAGAACAGCGTGTCCCTCGGCTTCACAGGGAGAGAGGCCGAGGAATGGTGGGGGTGGGGGGTAGTTTCAGATGAAGATGCTGCAGGATGGGAGGAGCTGGGGCTCTGGGAAACGGCCCCCTCTGAGGACTTGGAAGCAGGAGGCGGGAACTGGGGAGGGGCGCCCACAGGGCTCCACAGGGCAGGGTTTTCTATGTCAGCCTGCGGTAGGCTTGGGGCTTAGGGAAATTATGCCTTCGGCTTCCAGGCCCATCAGAGACCCAGGTGCCAAGTGCTGACAGCTCAGAACAGGCAGGGTGTCCCCACCACTGGACACCCAGTGTCCCCAGCGCGAGGCTCACCCACATTGCCACCAGGGGCGCGGCCACAGAAGCCAGACCCCTAAGGAAAGGTCCACAGAAACCCACTAGGGAGGCTGCGCTCCAGTGGTTAGCGCCAGCATGGCTGCGATGGGCAGGGCTCTGGCTTCACTTCCGACCCCCATTCACATAGCTGCCCTCCCCCACCTCCTGGAATCCTGCTCATCCCATCCCAGTCCGTGACAGCCTCACCCCTGCCCAAGTCACCCACGTGCCATGCGCAGGCTATGCACGCGACCCACGCCATCCTGTAAAGGGTACCCGCCCCTGTGATCACGGGGGAGGAACGATGGACCAGGTCCACGATCTCACTTTCCACGGCTCCGCCCGCACTTGCGGGAAGGTACACAGCACGCTGCATCGGGCAAGTCTGCTGCCCGAGACCGCTGTACAGTATCAGTGCAAGGATGTCACTTTAGGACTGAGACACCCTGGCCCAACCATAGTCTCTTCCATGTGAAAGGTGACAGTGACTGAGGCCGGCCTTTGTGAGTTCCCGGTGAGGACGCCTGAATGCGCCCTGGGCCTCTGTGTGGAAGTCCCTACGGCCAGAATGTTCCCTGGAAGCAAGGAGGGTGAGACATCATCTCACGGACTTGGGGCGTGTGATCAGAAAGGACCGCTCCCTAGAGAAAGACACCCTGCTCGGTCGGGGAGAGGGGCGGTGGAAAGAGAACGGGCTCGCTGAGATGGAATGAGGCATGGGCTACCATGCCGGGTGCACACTGACTACCAGTACCAGACCGCCGCCGGACCGGGCCGCAGCTCCCCCTGCTCCGCAGCTGGCTGTATACACATGTGCGTGCAGTGTAAACATGCACACCTCGAAATCCCCTGCCAACAATACGGAGGGGCTGCACAGCTTCTGGCAGACGGACAGAGCAGCCCGTGTTCCAGGCCCCCTTGCGACCTCACCCTTGCCCTTAGCACTCTCAGCAGGCCCTTCTCTCCCTGCCTCCCTGTCCAGCCCCTAGCCCTGGGAGTGGCTCCCTGGCCAAACCCACCCAGGACCATTGTGGGCACATCCCTGGACAATGGACAGACGGGCCTGAACACCTGGAAGGCCATGGGGACACAGATTCACCCCCACCCCGAGGACAAAGCGAGCCCAGGCAGAACAAAGCCGCTTACCGGGGCCTGTCGGGTCAGCCAGTCTCCGCAGCCGGCCACTGGAGGTCCTTGTGACTCCTGCAGAGGAGAGGGAAGAGGGCAAAGGTCACATTAGGCCATTGTTTTCCTGGTACATTTGTATGTGTTTCTTCCAGCAGTTTTATTGGCACACAAGCATCGTAGAAGTGACTCGTTCAGTCATTCAAACACATCAAAGGGGGGGGGGTGCTGTACAATCCCCACCACATCCATCCTAGAGCATTTCCGCCATGGTTGACGTGCCCCCAAAGTGAGCTGCGAAATCACCATCAGCTCCAGTGCTCCCTCCCCCTTCCTCATTGACTCCCCAACTCCTCTTCCCCTCCCTGTGGCCCACCCCCTCCCCTACATTCCCTGCAGCACCTTGCATCAGTGATTACCAGTGTACACCCGTGCCTCCTGCCCTTCACAGCTGGGAGCATCTAAGAGAGAGATGCTTGCCCCCAGAACACATTCAGGACACGTCTACGGGGAGGCCAACTGACCACAAGTTGAGCTGGATCCACCATCATCAAGGTCACCATGCTCTCTGCCTGCTCGCGGGGCTGTCCGGGACTCTCGCCCTGGGCTAGAGCGGGTCTACCAGCAGCTCGGTCTGACCAGGTACTTTGCAGGTGGGTTTGGGACTCCCTCTGTCCTCCATTGCCTTCTACCAATTGGGTTGTTCATAATTTTAGCTCTGATATTTTTCTCTTCACCATATTTGAGTTTTGCTATTGTCACCTTCAAATCATACTAGCTGGTGTACTTCTTCTGCGTGGACTTTGCTGATTCCTCACTTCGATGGCTGCTTATTTGAATGAAAGCCTTTAAGACCCCAACAGCTATTTCGACTGCTAGTCGGGCACCATCTACTTTCTTCACCACACTTTGCTGCAGCACCCTTGTCTTCAGTGATGGTTTCAAGAAGATGAGTATGGAGCAGGGCCATGATACAAGCACTAATTGTTCTTAAGTTGGAGCTAGAATTTAGTGTGAACCCAAAGCCCCTTCCTGGATCTATGCTTTTTTAAAAATTATTATTTGCTGTAGCTTGGGCCTTCCATAATTCAATCCTATAAAGCATAATTATACCATTGTTTCCATAATCAGTCTCCGAACATATTTTTCCTTCCTGAGCTTCTCGATGTCATCTCCTTCTTATCTCCCCCACCCCTCTACTTCGCCCCTCCCCACGCTACCCCTTGCTATGTTTTCTTTCCCTATAGATTCTACCCTCTTGGGCTTCATTGACTGAAAGAGAAGCAAATAACACCGCTTCAAGAGGGTGCCCCCAAATGGCGGCACACCTCCGACACACAACCTAATATACACACAAATAAGCAAAATATAGCAGAACCAGACACCGGGACTTCGGGGCCCAGTCTGTCCCCCCAGGGCACTGGGAAGAAAGGCCTGGCAATCTACTTCTGAGAAGCTCAGTCATTGAAATCCACGGTGCACAATTCCACTCGGACACTCCCAGGGTCGCTGTGAGAACACACACACACACACACACACATGAGCTCAGAGAGGTGCCATCAGGGGGCAGCTGTGTCCACTAACCCGATGTGCTCCCTGTACAGCACAGTCTAGGAGAGGGATGGCCGGCCCACCCCCAAACATTCCTGGGACAGCTGTCACTTCCTCCCAACTCGGATGCCTTCACAGGGCCACTGAGACACACACCCCAGCCCCCACCAGCTGACCACCACCCCTGCCTCCAGGCACAGGTAAAGGAAGAAGAGGCCCGCCCAACAACCTAAACATGTGACCTCTAGGCATGTCCTCCACACCCTGGCTGTACTTCTTCCAAGTCAGATTGTTTGTTGGTCTTTCTTTCTCAGTGTCCAACTCTCATATGCACACGAGGCGATGGAAACACCACGGCTGGCTCAGGTGCACCCGAGTCCTCAAAGTCACCTCCCTGCTTTCCAGCACTTCAAAGAGGTCTGTGCAGCAGACTTGCCCAGTGCACTGTCAGCAGATCTCCTGACTGCTGCTTCCAGAAGCACTGAGTGGGGATCCAGGCCCTAGCAGGTGGGGAAAATCCTTGCAGGTCCATGCCCTGAACCACATCCCCACGGCTCCTCTTCCTGCAGCCAGCCCACCACCCCCTCCCCTCCCCCGGGCAGAGTAGTCCTGCAGAGAGACTCTGGTCCCAAGACCCGGGAGTCCAGATGCCAGAGGATGGCTTTCCTCCAAAGCATGTCCTATAAGCATGCTGCAGCGGGGGAAGGGCCCAGTAGGCCTGTAGGCCATTTCGTTTTGTGACTATGAGCTGGAAATGCTTCAAGAATCAAGATAGTCCCTGACTTCCCACCTGATGTCACCATTGTCATCATCCCCGAGACCAGGATGCCCGCACTTACTATCTTATCTCATCTCATCCCAGGCCAGGAGCGGTGCGGAAGGGTCTGGACCCCCAGGGTTGGGGGTGGAAGTGGAAGAGCAGGACACGGACACCCCCCTCCCATTCTGCGTCAGTGGGGTTACCATCGTTCAGTGCTTGAGGTCAGCGGTTCAAGTCCACCCTGTCTGTCCGAGGGAGAAGGAGGAATCTGTCTGCTCCCCATCAAGGCTTACACGGGGGCCGTTCTCCCCTGTCCAACTAGGTCTCTCTGAGTCAGAATGCACTTGGTGGCTGTGGTTTGCGTGGGTGGGCATCCTTAGTGAATTACAGCCTGGCCTGGTGGCGGGGGTCGGCTACCGGGCTGCAGCCGCTCAGCAGGAGTTGTATGGCTGACTGTGCCATGGAAAGGACAGCCTTGGTGACTGTGGGGCCGCTCCACTCTCCCTTACAGGGTCCCAGTGAGGCGGAAGCGAGTCCACAGGAGTGGATTTGGGCTGAGAGTGTGTGTGGGCAGGAAGAGCCCCCTCCAGTCAAAGGGGGCTTGGCAGGATGGGGTACTGGGAGCCACGGGGCAGATGAGAGCTAGAGTCACAGCGCCATCTAGAGGAGACCACTGACCCCCTGCCCATAGCCACAAGTCTCATCTCTTGGCTGCCCACTCTGCTGTCAGGGGGGCGGTGCCCGGGAGCCACCTTCTGCCTCCCTGGGCTTCCTGAGCGATGATGATCAAAGGGCAGGATCAACTTCCACTCTCAGCCCCAACACCCCACACATTCCAGGAGATAAGGAGCGTGGGCCCAAGTCCTCCCCTCCTGCCTGCCCTCTGCCCAGGGCAGGGCCCCCGAAATCCACCTCAGGTGTGTGCTCAGGTGTGATGGGGGAGGGGAGAAGCATGCAGGGCAGCCTTGCCAGCCTCAGCATCTTCACCTGCCTGGGGAGGGGTGGGGCCTCTGAGTGCAGGAGGCTGAGGCAGCAGGGCATTTCCCCGTCAGCAAAGCTCTTGGTCTCGGAGCCGGGAGTTCTAGTCCCTTCTCTGACGCTCGCTCTGCCTTGCAGCCCCTAGCCCCCCAGTACAGCGGAAGGGTGCTTCAAGCACCCCTCAGTTTGTCCTGCTACAACAGCGGTTTTCAACCTGTGGGTCTCGACCCCTGTAGGGCTCGAACAACCCTTTCACAGGGGTCACCTGATTCATTACAGTAGCAAAATGACAGTGATGAAGTAGCAACGACAATAATGTTATGGTTGCGGATCAGCACCACATGAGGAACTGTATGAAAGGGTCATGGCACGAGGAAGGTTGAGAACCACTGTGCTAAAAGATGCCACCGTGAGCCAGCACCATGGGCAGGTCAGACCCTGCCTCAGCCCCGGGGTCCCACACCAAGAGGGACTGGAGACAGCTACGAAACGTCCTAAAGCAACCGCCAAACTTCTCCTTGGAAATGCTGCCTTCCCACCCTCCTGGTCCAAGGAGCCCAGGGCAGTGGGAGGACTCGGGTGACCAGGGGCTCTGGGCAGTGCAGAGGGCTACAGTTCTGCTTGTTGCACAGGTGGGCAGCTGGAGTCCGCCCAGAGGTGCCTAAGCAGAAAGGGCTGACAATTGGCTTTGGGAGAGGCAGCCACTGACCATCCATCCTATGGAGAGACAGACTGGAGCCAGGACCTGGGCGGGTAACTTTGCAGCCCAGCCTGCATGGTAGATTCACCCCACAGCCCCCGCGTCCGAGCTGGCAGAGCAGGTGGTGATAACTGAAAGGCAGGCAGAATAGCTGGAGAGGGCAGGGCACCCCCCACCACACACTGTGACCGGCATTTCCCCCGGAGCCCCAGGCCCCTTGAGACCCCTTCACACACACCCCACTGTCCGCTGACCCCAGGAGGGAAGCTCTGCTCTAGGGAAAGGCCTCCTGGTCCAGCTGGGCCCCTCTGGACCCATGGGCAGCGGGGCTGGAGGAGGACCCCCAGGTGCAGGGGGAACTCAGCCCTGTACACCCCCAACCTCCTGATGCTGCTGCTGGCTTGCTTCCCCAAGTGGTCGATTCTCCCACGGCAAAAGTGCCCTGGCCCACAGACAGCAGGGAATGGACCTCTGGTTGTGGGGTTTTTGTGAACTTGGTGGGAATCAGTGCCCCCAGGGAGTGCAGGAACACTAGATCCTTATATTGCAAACCATGGAGACGGGACTGTCCTTCAAGGAGAGTGAACACGAGGGACGCTTCAGCAAGATGGAGGGACGGACACGGGGCTGCAGCCATGGGCCCGACACAAGGACCCTGGTGCGGAGGGCCAGGGCCGGGCGATGCTTTTTCTGGCACCCAATGACAAGACCACCATCACAACAGAGGGGCCCCGGTGGTAGAGTGTATTGAGTTGGGCTACTAACCATGAGGTCAGAAGTTTGAAACCACCAGCTACCCCCACAGGAGACAGATGAGGCTTTCTACTCCCGTAAAGAGTTACCATCTAAGAACCTCACAGGGGCAGTCCTGCCCTGCCCTGTAAGGTCACTGAGTCGGCATGGACGCCATGGCAGGGGTTCTGGGGCCATAACAAGGACAGTAAGGGTGACCTTGAGCGAGGACTTCATATACTCCAACTTCAGATGCTGGGTTCCGGCCCTGAGCACCGAAGTGGAAAGCTACTCTGTGGCTCACCTGTCTGTAGTTACTGCTACAAACAGGGAGTGAGCACCTTCAGGCCCACCCATGTGCGAGGCTCAGCATGTGCGGGGTCAGCCCATGCAGGCTCAGCAGGAGCAGGGTCAGCTTGTGCAGAGTCAGCACGAGCAGGGTCACAAGTGCAAGGTCAGCATGAGCAGGGTCACATGTACAGGGTCATGCGTGCAGGGCAGGGGCCCCACACTGCCAGGAAGAAGGCCCAGCTCGGCAGGCTGAGGGAGAGAGCTGGCTGCTGGTGTTGGTGCCAATGATGCAGCTCAGCATCGCAGCCCCAGGCCAGGCTGGGCAGAGCAGCCTGTCCCCGCCCCCGCCCCTGCCTCCGGGCCCCTGCCAGCACTGCCATCTCCTTCGTACTCAGAGCAGTAGCTGGGTTTGAACCACCGACTGCTCTTCTCCGAGCTTCATCAGTGTGCCCAGGGGTCCATGAGAAAGCCGGTCAGGGAATGAGGAGTGATGATGGAGTGAGGCCCCATGTTGGGTAGCAGCCAGTGTGGGACCCCAGCAGGAAGGCCTGTTTCAACGTGGACAGAGCCCAGGTCCCGATAGCCTCTGTGGAGAACCTGCAAGGCCGTGCAAGCACATCCTATCCTTGGACAATAAAATCGGATGCTACACCTGGGGCAGGCAGGGACAAGGTGTCCAGAGGACACAGAAAGAATTGGTAGGACCGATGGGACAGAGACACTCCCATTAAGTGCCTGTTGGGGCTCAACACACAAGCTCACTAAACTCCGTGTCACCCAGGCCGTTCTGACTCGTCGTGAACCTACAGGACAGGGTAGAACTGCCCCTGCGGTGTCCCAGGCTGTCACCCTCCACAGGAAGGGAAAACCTCATCTCTCTGCCTCCCAGAGGCTGGTGGTTTGGAACTGCCCAACACAGCACCAAATACAAGCAAAAGAATGACCACTACGCGCCGTGTTCCCCAAAGCTTGTCCTCCTCTGGCCATTTACAACATGCCAACGCCTGACAGTGAAGCACTCAGCCCCTGGAAGACCCAGCTATGGCGAGAGAATGGCTCATTCTGGGCCGTGGAGGCAGTGCCACACCCAGGGCCCGACGGGCCAGCAGACGCCTACCTTGCCTGCCTGGACAAGAAGGCCGCTTCCTCCTGCCCCAGTCGGAGGCCAGCCCCTGCTTGTACCAGCTTCTGTGGGGACTGTGCCTCTACCTGGTTTCCCTACACTGTCTGCCCCTTCCCGACACACACACACACACACACTCATATGCATGCACACACATGCACACGCGCACACATGCGCAACACTGGGTCTTGGGGACACGGGACCCAAAGAGTCACTGACACCCAGTGGCTTCAAGCCCACGGTGACCACATCCTACTCAGTGTTCAAAGCCCCTGTCCCCCAGCCCCTGGGGAGGTCCCTGGGTGGGGCACATGGCTTGCCAGGGGCAGCTAATGGGAAAGTTGGCAGTTCACACACATGCAGCGAGCGGCGAACGAAGGGCGATCTGTTCAGGTCAGATTGCTGCTGCCGGGCGGGTGCCATCGAGTGGATGCCGACTCTCAGCAGCCCCCTGTGACAAAGCAGAGCTGTCCCTCGGGGTCTCCCGCTCTGGCTGCCCCTGTACCTCTTCCCCCCTGGAGCGGTGGGTGCATTCAAACTGCCCACCTTCTGGTTGGCAGCTCCCACCCACTTCCCCCATGCACCGCCAGGGCTCACCCCAGGATGCTCCTCTGCGGCTGGGTCAGGATGGCCCCGCCCACCAGAGGCTGCCCAGGGGCAGTTCCATCTGCAGAAGCCGAATCGACTGGTTTGCTGCGAAGATGCCACAGGAGGACACGGCTGGGCTTAACCCACTTCCAGGTGGCTTGGGTTACCGGCGCATGCCCCCTGCAGCAACCTGCCCTGGGAAACAGGAGCTGTCATTTAGGGGAAAGCGCGAAGGGCCCGGATGTGGGCATCAGATTGAAGGTGCTTCAGCGGGGAGGCAGCCTGCCAGCGGCTCTGCCCGGCCCTTCCTGGAAGCCACGTTTGCAGACAGACAATCCCTGCAGCTGCTCACGTTTCAGCTGCTGCCCCAACACGCCCAGCCATGGGGCCAAGGGGCTGGGGCACCGGGCCTTGCTGGCTGCCTACATCTCTGGAGACAGCCCTGTCGGTTTGCAGGTGCTGCCCAGGGGACTCCCTGCCACAGCCTGGGTGGACGTGAGGCCTCTCCAGGAGTCAGAGAAGGGGCAACAAACTCCAGGGGGCGGGATAGGAGCTGGTTCTCCCTGGTGGGGTCCAGAGAGACTTAGCCCCTCTGCTCTGCCCCTGCAGCCCTGGCTACTGCCCAGAGGGAGTGGAGGGTAGTCAGCACTTAAGGCCAGTGTCCCAGCATCCCTCTGCACCCCTGCAGCCCCTTCTCAGGGAGCCTGGGGACACAGCTTCCAAGGAGGCTCCCCTCATCCCAACACCTGGGGACAGGGGACCGCAGTAGGGTCCTGGGTGCCCTGTGATGGGCCTGGGCCCCAGGCGGGACAGTCACGCTTTGCAGAACCAGGTCAGCCTGCGTAGAACAAAGAGCACTTGTGTAGGCCTCCTGAGCCGAGGACACAGCCCTCCAGCCACCACCTCTGCTCCGGCTCAGGAGGCCCCAGGTGGGCTGCCCATGGGCCGGCTGGGTGCAGAGGGAGGTGAGGAGGAGGGGACAGGGCTCTGGGCATAGTACCTCACATGCCCCCAGCTTTAACCCCCCGCGCCCCCCACCCACACACAAACTCACTGCTGAATCCATTTAAACTCGCAGCCAGGCAGAGCGGCCCGTGCAGTTGGACCCTTGCAAGCAGCCCAACCATTAGGCCAGCGGGGGGCCCCTTCTCCCCTCCCCCTCCCCCACCCCATCCCCATCCCACAGCACTTGGGAAATGTTTCTGGAAGGAATGAATCAGGAGTCGGAGGAGGGCACAGGCTCCTGACACAGCAAAGCCCTGGTTGCCAAGGCACCTCTGACACAGTTCCCGGACCTCAGCTCCTGCCCCGCTGTCACAGCAGGAGGGACAGGGCCGCCACCCCCACCCCGGGGTGGCACTCCCTTCTCTAGGGACACCCTCAAGCTCGGATGACCCCACGGCGTGGTGCCTGAACTCTAGGACACTGCCCACCACTAGACCCCTTGTGGTCAGAGCTTCGAGATGGCAGTGGCCTCTGGCCCAGGTCCCTCAGGGTCACTCAGCACAGAGTACCCACTGACCCCCAGTCGGGGAACACCCCTTCTTCCTCCCCCTCTGGGGCTTGGGCCAGCTCTAGGGTGTGCTGACCCTGCCTTATCAGGTACATCTTCAGCAAATTACAGAACACAAGGCTGCCCATGGGCGAACAGCAGGGCCCGCCCACCTCTAAGTCACCGGAGGAGGAGGCTCTCAGAGGGACCAGGCGGGGCAGGTGGGGCGTCCCCCTTCCTACTAGAGCAGTAGTTCTCAACCTTCCTAATGCCAAGACCCTTTCATACAGTTCCTCATGTTGTAGTGACCCCCCCAACCATAAACTTATTTTCATTGCTACTTCATCACTGTCATTTTGCTACTGTTATGAATCATCATGTCAATATCCGATATGCAGGATGTATAAAGCGACCCCTGTGAAAGGGTTGTAGGACCCCCAAAGGGGTCGCGACCCTCAGGTTGAGAACCGCTGTAGTAGAGGGTCCCTGAGACCTCCTGTGAGCGTCCTAGAGGTACCCACCTGGGGTCTCCACGCACATAGTCATCCCTTCCAACTCCCCCAAACCAGACGACAAGTCCAAGTGAAGTCCTAGTGTTCCCTCTGCCCCTCGCCTGGTCTGAGTGAGGGAGGGGGCCCAGGAGAGATGTGAGGCCGTCTCACACTCAGGTAGGGCAGGGTGCCAAGCCAGAGCCCAGGCCCAGGCCCAGCTAACCACAGGCCGCACCACACAGTGGGCCTACTCCCCTGACCTCACCCCCACAGGTTTAGACTCAGGGAGAGAGACAAGGCGGAAGATGTGCCCCTGGGTAACTCACAGGGAAGTGCTTCAAGAACCCATGCCCCCCCTTCCTGGAAACCAGCTCCCCACCCACTTAATCACCCTTGATGCTGTTTTGTCCCCAGTCACGAGACCTTGGTGGCTTCTAACCTTCTGCAGGCCATGTGCCACTCTGGGAACCTTCCCAGGGCCACGAGGAACCCCCAGAATAATTCTCAAGTGCACCCGCAGACCCAGTTGCACCACTTATTTTGAGGCCTATAGGCCTCAGGTAAGGAGCCCTGGTGGTGTGAGGATTAAGCTCTGGGTTACTGACCACAAGGTCGGTGGTTCAAAACCACCAGCTTCTCCAAGAGATCCAGATGAGGCAGCGTGCTCCTGTAAAGACTGGCAGCCTGGGAAGCCCACAGGAGCAGTCCCATAGGGTCTCTGTGAGTCAGAATTGACTCGATAGCAATGGGATCTGGGGGGCTCCGGGGCCGCCTGCAACTGCAAATTCCAAGGAGAGGGGCCTGGGGCACTGAGAGGTAAGGTCCACCTAGGAACAAGCCAGTGGAGACCCGGAACTCTGGAGGGCCATGCTGCTGGCCCCCGAAGCAGCAGGGGGGAGAGGGGTGACTGAAGGCCGAGGGGCCTCCCTGTGACAGCAGGATCAGACCCGGTGCTTGCAGCGTTGGTGACAAACATGAAGATGACAACCCGGGGCAGGCACTCAGTCTGGGCTTTTCCACAGGTGAGTTCACCTTTGCCTCTCACCCATCAGGCCTCTGGCTCAGAAGCCACCCAGCCAGAACGACCCCTCAGAAGCGAGGCGCACAGACCCTGGGACAGCCACAATGGACTGACACAAATCAGCCATTGTGCGGACGGCACAGGCCAGCGTGGTACTTCCTCCTGCCCACGCCGGGTCACTGTGAGTCACTGCAGACTCAGTGTCACCAAACAGCAAAGAAAGCAAAGGAAACACAAGGAAGTATCTGGTCTCCATGGCCAAGGGCGGGCCAACCGGGGCCGAATCTGACCACCGGACCGCACTGCCTGCAGCCTGCCATGAACTCTACCCAGGAGGACACGGGAGATGAGTTCAGGACACACTCTGGAGCTGCCCAGGAGGGTCTGTCCCCAAGCAGCCCTGGGCCCTGCAGGTTCCTGCTTCTCGACTGTCTGCTTCATGCTCTCAGGCCTCCCTCCAGGGCCCAGGGCAGTCACACCGGCTTCCTGGGGCAGCTGTAGCTGGTGGGGCCAGGAGCCCAGGGAGGGAGAGGCCCTACCAGAGCCAGGGCCTGCCTCAGTCACAATAGTGTGACTGCTCTGTGCACAGGGACCCTGAGCCCTCTATTTTCTCCTTACCCTCCCTCTACAACCAAAGCCAGCAGTATTGACATGAGGGCGCCCTGAACACAATATCATTAAAATCACCTGCCAGCACCCGAGTCCAGGAAGATGCCTGATTGCAACACTCCCACTCAATCCCACCCCTCCCCCTCCCCCCCACCGCCAACACAACACATGAACGTCTCACTGGGGGCCCTGAGGGCAGGGGACACTGAGCCTCCCCCTGCTATCGCCCACTGCTCTGTGTAGGAGACCGGCTGGCCTCCAGAGAGTGCCAGGACACTGGAAATCAGGCCAGGAGGACAAGCCCCAGCCCAGCCCTTCCCCCACCCTGTCCCCACACAACTGCAACCAGGTGACCCCCGAGAGAGCTTTGGCCCCAGGCCAGAAGTGGGACAAAGTGGAAAGTGACCCAAGGCAGTTCCCCTCCAGGGAGGCCCCGCCCTTCAGGTAAACACCAGGAGCCAGGAAGACTTCCTTATGGGGCCAGTGTCCACTCACCCCCAGACTGCACTCCCAGCCACTGCAGCGAGGTGCCCTGCATTAAAGAAATGGTGAGGGGACGCACAAAGTACAGGTGACGGTGCAGCCCCATCCCTCTGAACACATCCAAACCCCAACCAAACTCACTGCCACCAAGTCCATGCGACGCAGAGCAACCCCATAGGACAGGGTGGAACTCCCCCTCTGTGCTTCTCAGACGGTGCCTCATCTTCCTCCTGCGGAGCGGCTGGCAGTTTCAAACTGCTGACCTTGCGTTAGCCACCCAACGCATCACCCACCGCACCAAGATGGTTCAAACTCGCGGCCACCGAGGGGCCTCCAACTCAAGCCACCCCGCAGGAGATAGCAGGACTGTCCTCCGGGGTTTGCAAGCCTGTGCGTCTTTACAGCGACAGACTATACATCTTTCTCCCGTGGATTGGCCGGTGGGTTTGAACCTCCAAGCACTTTAATCACTGTGCCACTTGGCCTTCCAAACAGCTTAAAAAAGAAAAAGCCAAGCAAACCCTCACGGCCACGGAGTTGATTCTGACCCCCAGCGAGCCTCTCGGACAGAGTGGAACTGCTGCTGGGGGTGTCTCAGGCTGCCAGGCTTTATGGGAGCAGAACAGCCTCCTCTTTCTCTCTTTGAGCAGTTGGTGGGTTCAAACTGCTGACCTGAAGGTTAGCAGCCTAAGGTGTAACCCACTTCGCCATCAAACCCAAAACAAACAAGTCAATTCTGACTCACTGTCCAAAGCTGCACGTCTGTCTGTAAGGAGCAGCCTCCTCTTTCTCCCATGGGACAGCTGATGGGTTTGAACTGCCTACCTTTCGATTAATAGTCCAAGGCTACCTGACAATGCCATCAGGGCTCCCTCCAAAGGCCAGCGACCTGGGAGAACCCCACAGGGCCCACTGTCCACCCCCACCAGCCTGGAGTGAAGCAGGGGGCCAAGGACAGGCAGGGGGCTCAGTGGGCTTGGCTGGGCCGGGGATCCCAGGGCCAGGGCTGGGCTCTCTCACTTGCAGAAAGCCCACACCATCTCAAGTATTTAGAGCATGCTAGGGAGGAAGGAAACCAGTGCCAACCCCCAGCCCCTGCCACCTGGCGCCCCCTCCTCCCCACCATCACCCCAGGTTCAGGGCATTCTTGGGGCCATGCATATTTAGTCTGAAGGGAGGGAGATAGGGAGGGGTATTGAAGGTCCAAGTCACAGATCCCCAGGAGTAGGTATCATTGAGAGGTAGTGAGTATCAGTAACTCAGGGTGGATTCCAAGGGGAGGGGTGCGGGCAAACTGCAATGTACAAAGCGGGGGGGGGTGACCCCCTGGGCCTCATCAGCCACAACTGAGCCCCCTGACTTTTCCCTCTATGGAAGCAAATTAATCCGAGGTCCTGCGCAGAAAGTCCCCTCTAGCTAGATAGGCGCTTCCGTGGCAGTATGCCTTTCCAGAAGCAGAGGGCCTCCTCTTCCTCCCAAGGAGCAGCTGGTGGGTGCTTCAACCATTGCACCACCAGGACTCCCGGTGGCGACTTGGGTCCAGATCTCCCTTTGCCCGTCTGCAAAACAGTCCTTCCGAAGGCCATGGGTGCTATGAGGGATACTGGGTGCATGGTGACAGCCAGGTGGCCGCCCTGGGGGAGCTCCCTGGGGAACTGCTAGAGCAGGGTCAGGTGGCCAGCCCTCTGATGGCTGCATGGGACTCACAAGGCGGATCAGAGAGGACAAAGGCCATTTGCTGGGTGTCCCCACCTGACCAGCTTCTGCCTGAGATAAGGTCAAGCAATAACAGGACTTCCTCTCAAGAAGGGCCAGGCGGCCGGGCCACTTCCCACCACTGCAATGAAGCGCAGGGAAGCTGTACACTGGTACGCCCCAACCCACAGCACACACACACACAATGCATACAACACACACAACACTTACAACACACAGCACACGCACAACACATCAGCACACACAACACATACAACACACACAACAATTATAACACCCAGCACACACAACACAGCACACACAGAACACATGCAACACACAGCACAACAGATAAAACACACAACACATACAATACACAAGGCACACACACAACACAAGTACACACCAGGGACCGCATGGGAAGTTTGCAAAGGCGATGATGCACTTTGGTGGGACAAGGGGTCCAGGGAAGAGACCACCACCCGGAGCTCAGGGCCAAGCAGGGCAACCCGGCAGTTGCCAGACCTGGACCTCGGTCGGCGAGGGGCCCAGGGGCAGGCCCAGGGTGGCGGCGCGGGGTGCGTTGGGGGTGGCGGCTGGGCCAATGCCTAGCGCCCCAGGCTCCGGCGGGAGTCTAGGCCTGCAGAGTCCCTGCCGCGAGGGTCCATCCACCCCCGGGCGCCTCGTCCCCCACCCGGCCGCCTCTGCTCAGGTAGGAAGCGCTGGTCCCGGGCGCGGCGCCCACCTGAGTTCGACTTCCTCATCTTGCCACCGCGGCCTCGGCTCCCAGGGAAGTGTGGCCAGCAGGCCGCGGGGCGCCAGCTCCCAGGTCGCTAATCCCGGGCCGGGGGCGGGCGGGCCGGGGCGGGGCTTGAGGGGACCCCGCCCAGACCCCGCCTCGGCCCCGCCCCAGGGCCCTGTTGCACCTGGTGGAGCTCCGGCGCGCGGACCGACGCGTGCAGGTGGACACTGCCCTGAAGGGTGCGCGCCCCTCGCCCTGTCTTCTCGCCGCGCCGGGCCCCGGCGCGCCCCGGGGGGTCCCGGCTTGATCCAGGTGGGAGTCGCCCGCGTGGGTCCCGTAAGCCAGCGGCTCCGTGCCCCAGGACGCACACCCCTGGAGCTAATGGTTCGTCCCTGGGCGGCGCGGGCCCTTGCGACGGCGGGGCGGGGCCGGCCTCCTGGCCCCGGGTAGAGGTGGGAGACCAGTGGCCAGATGTAGAGGGCGGGGCAGGGCAGATGAGGACCTACCTGTCCCACTACCCAAATAGTAATCTGCAGTGTCATCTGTAAAATGGGTGGCTTGGGCTCTCGGATCATTTCTGTTCCATCAGGAAACTCGGAACCTCTGAGCTGTGGAGGGCCTGAACAGGACTCAGTGCTGGGGTGGAAGGTGCCCACACCATCAGCCCCTGGGGGCGGGCTGGGGTGGGGGGAGTAGACAGTGGTCAAGATGTGCCCTCTGGGCAGGAATTGTGGCAAGAATGCTCCACTTTTGTAACACTGTGGCACGATTTCAGCGTCCTTTTTTTTTTCTTTTTAGTCTGTTTAACTGTACAGAGGAGAGCCTGGCGGCTTCCCTGTGGAGGTGGTGTGAGAGGGTTTCCAGCGTTGGCCTCCCGGGATCTGTAGGAGTTTGCCAACCCAGGTGAGGAGGAAGCAGGCTGTCCCAGGCAGGGGGAGGGCGAGGCTGAGCCTGGGAGCCACGGACGGACACACACACACACACACACACACTTGAGACAGTCTCTATGAGCTGGACAGCTGAGAATCCCTCAAATGGTGCTGGTGGGGGGAGTGGGGGGAGGCAGCCGTGAAGCCTATGGCTTCTCAGGAATGTGTCCCCAAGACAGAAAATGTGACACCACCCCAACTTCCTCTTCCTCCTCCCTGTCCTTGACCCTCTGGGAGGAACCTGGGGTGGGGATGGCGTTTCACTTCCTGCAAGAGTGTGGCAGAGTTCCGTGCTGGGTGGCCCAGGCCTGTGGCTCAGGGAAGCCCCCTGAGGTTGTGGGGGGTCTGCAGGTGTCGGAGCAGGACTCTCCGCTCATGACAGTAGCAATGGCCTTTGTGACAGACCTCAAGACCCGCAGCTGAGACCTCGGAGAGCTTCAGAGGCCCTTGGGAATCCCACAGAAAGGCCTTCGACGGAGCTTAAGGACTGTGGGCCTCTGGGGGCAAGCAGCAAACCCCAACATCAGCCGCCTTCACGTCCATGCCCAATCCTGGCTACCCCGTGTGTCCCACCCGGGAGAACCGCGCTCCCTCCGGTTGTCAGGTCGCCAGGCCTTTCTTCCACAGCACCTCGGCCTGGACACCCACCCTCAACGTCTCAGTTAACAGCTGAACCTGCTTCCACCACCCAGGGACTCTGGTTACGGCAGTAAGACGGAGCAGAGGGTCCAGGGAAGTGGAAGCCCCTCGGGGAAGTGGATGGAAGCAGTGGCACAAACCTAACCACCACGGTGTGGCCGGCACAGGACCAGGCAGTGCTTCCTGTGGTGGCCCCGGGCATAGCTAAGTGTTGGACCCGACTCAGTGACACCTCACAGGCACCACCAGGAGATGCACCTGCCCCAAGGGTGGCGTTGTTTTATCCACTGATTATTCCACTTGCTCTTTGGTTGCCCCGTACGGCAGAGGTTCTCAACACATGTGGTGGTGACCCCCCCCCCAACCATAACATTATTTTCGTTGCTTCTTCATCACCATCATTTTGCTACTGTTATGCATTGGGTGACCCCTGTGAGAGGGTCATTGGACCCCCCAAAGGGGTCGCGACCCACAGGTTGAGAAACGCTGCGTTATGTGACCTGGCAGTGGAGTCATCCCTGCCTGCACTCTCAAGCTTGGGCTTCGGCCCCTTGAGGCCTGGCTCTGGGAGGAATTCACGATGGTGGCTGGATTTCGATCTTGCGCAGGGTGTCAGCCCACAGGGTTGGGGAGGGAAGAGACCCAGGCGGTGCCATGAACAAACCTGGAGCTGGCTCACCCCTGAGACTCCTAAAGCTCCAGAGTCCCCCTGGAAGCCCCACGAGTGTGCCAGCCCAGGATGTGGGGGGCTTTCCCTGAGGAAGCAGGCTGTCCCTGAAGTGAGGATAGGACCTAATTGCCAGAGTGGGGGGGGGCGGGTCCTCCGAAGATGATGGAACCCCTCTGGTACACTGGGCTGTTTGGGGGTGTAATGGCCCGGGAGGGACACTCCATTCACAGCGAGAGATGAGGAGAAGAAACCCGGCCATTGAAAAGCCACAGGACTGTGGTGGACGTGCTGGGAGAGGCTGCATGTCTGAATGCACAGCTCTGGAGAAGCAGAGTGCCAAGCGAAACCACGGCTGGGCGGCCGTGCATACTCGGGGCTTCAGAAAGCTTGCGGGAACTGGTACAAAAAGAGACTGCGGCTTCCCGCCCACTGCTGGCAGCCCCCGGCAGCTGTGCCCACCGAGTCACGGAAGCGCAGTCCTGCGGCCCCCACACAGCAGACTGGAGAGCCAGGCCGATGAACCAAATGCATCTCGGAGTCATGCCCCGAAGGCCCTGCAAAAAGTGGGCCGAAAATGTCCATTCTCGTCCCCCCCACACCCCGGAACTTTCTGGAGCCCCCTCATCGTGTAGACTGGCAGCAGCAGTGACAAGAGCTCTGGTCCAAATGGGCATGGCCTCCCCGGCCTTTACCTGGACAGCGTGGGGAGGCTTCCCGGCAGAAGTGGGGATTGGCCTGAGTCCCAGAAAACAGGGAGTGAAATGACAGCCGTTCAAAGGCCCTGGGGCAGGACTTGGCAGTCCTTGGTTCCAGGAATAACTGAAGGTGCATGCAGAATGCCGGAGTCCAGAGTGGTGGAGAGGAACAGCCAATGCCCAGGGCCTGGCGAGTGGGCACATTCAGGCCGAGGATCTGCTCTCAAAGAGAAGTCTGGGAGGTTCTTCCTTTGAGGGGCCGTGGGGAGGGGCATGTAGCAGGAGATCCAGGCGGTGGGAGCAGCATGGACCAGCTGCAGAGACATGCAGCAAGTAAAACCAAGAGATCGGAGCGGCTGGAGGAGGGAGTCCAGTCGGCAGGATGGCTGCAGATTCAATAGAGCACCCCGTGGCCGCTGATCCCGCTGGTCCCATGTCAGAGAGAGGGGCCCTTGGAAGGGGATGGCCAGGTTTGGGTCTGTGTGTCCCAGAGGCTGGGTCTCAGCTAGAAACATCACTGGGAGTCAGCCTGGCAGGGGTGGAAGCCCCGCAGCAAGCAGCCCTGCTGATGGGAGTCGGACAGGCTGCTTGATTTCATTGGGTGGGAGGGAGAGTGAGCTGCCCTTGAGAAGACAGGCACCAGGGTTTCATTCAGGGCAGAACCAAACAACCGAAAACACACCAGGACAAAACCAGAACTTCAGACCCGCAGCTCACCCAACGGGCAACTCTTGCCCGCGGCCAGCGCGGGGCGGTGGGGTAGCGGGGCCCCGTTTGCTGGGTTTATTACATGTTGCATGTGTGTCTGTGTCCTTTCAACCTCTCTGTTCTTGATGTGAGTGACAGTAAGATAAGAATTTAATGCCTTATGGCACATACCTGCAAACCTCCAGAAAACAATGAGAAGTCCTTTCCCGGATCCAGACGGCTATTAGCAAATGATATGATCAACCACAAACTCCCCTTTATTCATAAACATTGGTAACAAATAATATGATTATCTTTTACTCTGCAGGGATTTTTCTTTGAGGTCAAGGTGGATCAATTTTCTTTTTTTTTAAGCCTCTGATGTAGTGTCTTAAAAGAGTGGAATCCCTGTCCTGTGAAAGGGATGCCGGTGGCCCCGCAGTTGGTTAGGCTTTGGGCCACTTAACTGCAAGGCAGGTGGTCGGATGTAACCAGTTGCTCCCTGGGAGAAAGTGGAGACGGCCTCCCCTCGGGAGCCCAGGGAGCAGGTTCTGTTCTGTCCCAGAGGGCCGCTCTGGGGGAATCTCTGGGGTGCCGTGGGTTGACACGGCAGGCCCCTTCCCCAAGCTGGGGCCACTTACTCACTAGCTCTGCAAGACTCTTCAGCCCTTTGCTTCCAACAGTAGCTTTCCAGCAAGGACGCATCGTAGAAACTGTGCCAGGGTCTGGGTTCAGCAGACCGTCCCTACCCAGCACCTAGGAAATCAGTAGCTCTGGGGGTGGAGCTTTGGGTGACTGCCCCAGGATGGTTCTAATAGGCGGAGCCAGAGGTCTGAGGGTGAAGAACATCCAGCTGGGCTCCCATAAGCCCTATGCACCTGAGACCACCAAGACCACCACTGGAGGTCCCCGCCCACCCCACCCCCAGGCCTGACCCCTGGAGATCCCTCCCCACCCCACCCCCCACAAAGGCTGAGCCCTGGAGGCTGAGACTGAGAACTCAGCAGGTGCCCCAGTGCAGAGCTCCCCCAGCAGTGGACTTCCTTAGAGTCCCTGGCCTGGATCCCAGCCAAGTGCTGCCCCAGAGAAGGCTTGCAGGGGGACAAGGAGGAACTTAGGACCTAGGCCACTTCTAGCCTCAACCTGGTGTTCTCCCCATCCCTCGTTGCGAGCCCCCTCCCAGCAGCTGAACAGAGGAAGGGGCTGGGGAGAGCCCCGGAAAGGTGAATGGGGGCCCAGTTGGCCCTTAGATACCCCTCTGTCTGCCTCTCCCTGGGGTGCCTTCTGCAGGGCTCCTGGGAGCAGCCACAGGATGTATCCCACCCACCTTAGTGGGCGTCCTTGTTCTCAGAAAGTGGGCTCTGGGAGCAGGGTGGCCAGGCGTGCAGAAACCAGACCCTAACGGCTGGGCTGCAGCATGTTCAAGGCCCACAATATTTCCCAGACTTATCTGACCTCGCGGCACCTGTGGGCTCCAGGCCACATCCTTGTACCTGGGCACTTGGTCAGCCTGGGGTGGGCAGCCGCCACTGCAGGGGACACATCAGGACCTAAGTTCAGCCTGTGAGCCAGACTTCTCTGCACTTGACCTGACCCTCTGTTGGGTTCCCTAGGTGGAGACCCTGCTCCTCTCCCCGGAAGGCAGGGTCAGAAGGAGACCATCAGCCAGCCTTCCACAGGGAGGGCCCACAGGATGCCCCAGGCTCCAGTTTGAGTCTCGGCTACTGCTATGCCCTCTGGGAGCTCTGGACCTGCCCAACCAGTCTGACACTGACTCTGCACTGTCCCCTCCCTTCCTTTGTCCCCAGCCCCTCCCACTGGCTACATGCATCCTCTGGAGCCACCTGGCCTCACCCTCCGCTCCCTCCTCCTCCTCCTTCTTCTCCCCTATTCTCTGCCTCCCACTCTGACCTCAGAATGGTCTCTCAAAAAACTTATAGCCATCGAGTCAATTCTGACTTGTGATGACCCTAGAGGACAGAGTAGAACTGCCACGGCGGGTCTCTGAGAATCTCACTCTTTATGGGAGTAGAAAGCCCCATCTTTCTCCCTTGCAGTTGCTGGTGGTTTCGAACTTGGGGATCACAGCCCACCTTATAAACCACGACACACCAGGGCTCCATCCTCCTCCAAAGAGCCGGGTGCATTTTTCACCCTGGGTGGGTGGGCAGGGGGGCGTCAATGGGAAACACATTCAGCTGTTAACTGGAGGGTTGAGCCCACCTGAAGGCCCTGCAGAAGAAAGGTCTGGAACGCCGCTCGGGAAACCAGCCCTTGGAGACTCCGTGGGACACAGCTCCACCCTGGCACACAGGGGGCGCCATGCTGGGTGTCTTGATCAGCCAGTGCTTGGGAATTCACTAGGAGGCTTTAGAAATACCCAAGCCCTACCTGGAAGGCTTTAGACAAGGCTCCTAGGCGATCTGACAGAGGTCTGAGATGAGCCCCTGGGGACCGCTCGGATGAACCCAATGCTCCCAGGCATGGCCCTTAACCTCTCTGTGCCTCAGTTTCCCCATCTGCTCCTTCTGGGGGGCTAGGGTAGCAGGATCTACCCTTTGGACCTGCTGTGGCACCGGGAGACAGAGGCCACTGTCCACTTAAAGGTTGTCTCAGGACTGGTCTCTTGCTAGCCTCGTCCCCCGACCCCACCTCCCTCAGCCCCACACAGGGTGCAGGCCTGGTGTCAATCAGCGGATGGGCTGAAGCGGGAAGGGGGTGGGGAACCAGGCAGAGGGCAGCCAAGTCCCAGCAGGCCTCTCCAACAAGCTCTGAGCAAGCTGGTGTCCTCTTATCTTAAGAGCCATCAAGAGCTCTCTGAGGGAGAGAGCCTCATCTGCTTTCATGAAAACGAAAATAAACACAGGGCCTGCCAAGCAGCCCTGGGCATGCTGGGAAAACTGTCTCTGGACGGCAGAGGGGCCTCTGGAGCCCAGGCAGCGAGTCGGGATCCCTATCTCTCAGCCTCACTCTGCTCAGTGCTCTCTGCGTCCCTGAAGGACCCCTGAGCCAAGCTGGCCAGGACACGCCAGCTGAGGCTACAAGCCCGGCTTCAGATCTCCGAGGAAGCCGCCTGGAGTTCAAGAACATCCTGTGCTGTGTTTGAGCAGCCCTGGGGGCGTCGTGGTTGTGCACTGGGCTGTTAACTGCAAGGTCAGCGCCCCCAAGAGAGACAGATGGGGCTCTCAATTCCCTTCAAGAGGGACAGTCTCCGAAACGCAGGCAGTTCCACCCTGTCCTATAGAGTCACTCTGAGTCAGACTCCGCTCCAAACACCACCCAGTCCTGCAGCACCCTCACAGCTGTTGTGATGGGACCAGCTGCCACAGCCACTGTGTCGGTCCATGAGGTTCAGCACCTTCCTCTTTCTCACTGCCCCTCCACATGATCAAGCAGGGTCTCCGGCACACCTGCTACACCAGATGGAAGAGCTCGCCGGGCTCAGTGGGCCACCAGTTGGGTTGCTGGCTGCAAGGTCAGCAGTTCAAGACCACCAGCTGCTCCGAGTGGGAAAGATGACACTTTCAACTCCTGTAAAGAGTTAGGAGTTTAGAAAACCACATGGGGCTACCTGGTCACTGTGAGTCTGAATCCGCTCGATGGCAGGGACTTTCAGTTTGGATTCTACGGAAAGGAGCCCTGGGTGGTACCACCCACAAAGTCCATGGTTCAGACCCAGCTGCCACTCACTCTGAGAGGAAGATGGGGCTGGCTGCTCCCCCCTGAGAAGAGATGGACAGCTTTGGGACTCCTGGGCAGGGTCACTATGAATCCGATCGGCTCAGTGAAAGAGAGTGGATTTTTCTATCTTGCTAAAGCACGAGTCCACAGATTCCCCAAGGCCAGCGCATCTCCAGCAGCACAAATGATGGTGCTCTGGGTCTTTGTGTGGGCGGCGGGCTGGCAGGAGGTTTGACTTTATGTGTGGAACTGAACACGTGCTTCGCGCACATGTTCACATGTTCATTCAAGCTTAGTAAACACGTTTTCTTTCCAAATTAAAGAATATATACTGTCATTGTGCTAGTCCGCGTAGACTACAGAAAGAAATCCAGGGAAACTCTCATATGTGTATAAGAAAGAGCTTTATAGACAAGAAGCAGTTGAATATCGAGAAAACATCCCAGCCCAGTCCCGATCAAGTCCATGTCTGCTATTAGCCCATATGTCCGATACCAATCCATAAAGTTCTCTTCAGACTCACAAAACACATGCAATGACGCCGAACGCAGGAAGATCTCAGGACAGTGGGTGGAAAGTCTTGTGGACCCAGTGGCGTTGTAAGCATCTCAGCACTTGCAGGGGTCTCCACGCGGCTGCACTAGCACCCAGAGCCGCATTAGGGTAGGTCCATGTGGCTTCTCCTCAGGGATGTTTCGCAGGGAGTGAGCGAGTGTCCGGCCTCCAATGAGCTGTATGTCTCCTTCGTGCCCCAAATGAGGCCATCAAGCTGGGATTGGACTGACAGGCCAAACTCCACCCCTTCACTCTGGATCCTCAAGTTGACACCAGATTATGCAGCTACCGCTACCATCGAGTCATTTCCGCTCGCAGAGACCCTATAGGACAGGATAGAACTGCCCTGGGGGCTTCTGAGACTGTGAACTGGCTAAGGGGTAGAAAGTCTTGCCTTTCTCCCAGGGAACCGCTGGTGATTTCAAACTGCATAACTTGTGGCTAGTAGCCCAATGCGTAATCACTATGCCACCAAGCCTCCTTGGATTTTCCAAGACTAGGGAGGGAAGAAAATAAACCGGCAGCAGCTCTGGTGGTGCAATGGATTAAGTATTGGGTTGCTAACAGAAAGGTCAGCAGTTTAAACCCACCAGCCCCTCCTCAGGCATCAGATGAGGCCTTGTGCTTCTGTAAAGAGTCAGAGCTTTGGAAACCCTATGGAGCAGTTCTGCTCTGTCCTACAGAGTTGTATAAGAATCGGCCCCTGTAACAGCCGCGAGTGTGTTAAAAGGAAAATAAGATGCATAGTTTATCTGGAATTAAAATCTAACCGGAGGCCCTGCGTTCTGATTGGCTCCATCTGGAAGCTCTGACCCTGGTGTCACAGCCCTGAGCTGCGGTGGAGCCCTGGCGGTGCCCTGGCTGTGTGCTGCGGTTGGTCCGCAAGGCCCGCAGTTCGAAACCACCAGCCACTCCTCGGGAGAAAGACGGGCTTTCTACTCCCATAAAGAGTTACAGTCTTGGAAATTCACAGGGACAGTTTTACCCTGTCCTATAGGGCTGATAAGAGTTGGAATAGACTCGATGGGGATTTGAGTTTGGGGCAGTGTCAACAATTACCACCATCAGGTGCTCTGGTACCAGGATGAGGACCAGTCCTGTCTAGGACACACTCATCTGTCATTAGTAAACGAGCTTCAAAGCTGGCCTTTAATGTCAGGTCGTGTGTGTGTGTGTGTGTGTGTGTGTGTGTAACCCCAAGTCAATTCCAGCCCATAGCAACCTATGCAGGGTTTCCGAGGCTGTCACAGTCTTCACAGGAGCAGCCAGCCGCATCTTTCTCCTAGAAGTGGCCAGGGAATTTGAACTGCTGACCTCACCGCAGGCTGACACAGCCAGTTGGGCCACCAGGCCTCTGGGGTATGCGTGTGAAAGGGAACTTCACACACACACACACACACACACACACACACACACACACACACAAAAACAACAACAAAAAACCTGGCCCAAAGAATTCAAGAAGGAAGAAACTGTTTTGAAAATGATGTTGGCAACAACCATCCGATCACGCTTGAACGCACTGAGCGGTGGATTGTTATCGTTTCTGTAGGAGCTCCCAGTAAAATGGAAGAAAAAAGAAGGAAAGAAAATTCATCATGGAAAGAAAAATATCCTGGTGGCAAGGGCAGGTAGTGTGTGTCTCCTGCAGTAGCTTGTTTGGGCCCCAAAGGTTAACAATTCTCATTGCCAAGCCTCCAGTGACAAACAACCACAAACACAACACGGGTCTGTGAAAGCTCAGGGAACCCTGGGGACCAGGGCGCAACCTGTCAACAGACGCAGCTGCTGACTGAACAGCTAGAGGTTTGGTGCCTGGAAACAAAGGCCTGGCAATCTCCTTCCAGAAAATCAGCTCTGGAAAATCCTGTGGAGGACAGTGGTATTGCCCACAGATGGAGGCACCATGAGTGGCAGGCGGCTTGGCAGCAACTGGTTTTGAGGTCTGGAGGTAGAAGGGCTCCCAGAACTCAGGCAGGGCTGGAGCCTAGCCCCAGAGCAATTGCCCCAGGCCCCGCCCCAGGCCCCGCCCCAGGCCCCGCCCCAGGCCCCGCCCCAGGCCCCGCCCCAGGCCCCGCCCCAGGCCCCGCCCCAGGCCCCGCCCCCAGGCCCCGCCCCCAGGCCCCGCCCCCAGGCCCCGCCCCCAGGCCCCCTTCCTGTCCTACTGTCTCTTGTTCCTCTGCTCCCAGTAAGTGCGTCCCAGATCCTCCACCAGCAGAGGCACTAGAAGCCACAAGTCCCTCCAAACTGTCCCCCAGCCTCCCTGGCCTTTCCTTCCCTCCCTGTGAAATGGAGAAGACCACTTCCTGCCAGACCAGGTGACTGGAATGCGCGTCCACTTGCGGATACTCATAGACTGTGGGTCAGTAGCTGACTCACTTTTCTATGTCCTGGTTAAACTCACGAAAATTGTTTACACAAGTGTCCCAGAGGCTCTGGTGGGACAAGGTCCGGCTCAAACTCATCAACCGGTCCGGAAGATGATGCTTCCGTAACGATGTACAACCTTGTAAAGCCCATGGGCAGTTCTACTCTGTCTTACTGGGCCTGTGCGTTTTGTTGATGTTGTTTTGTTTTCTTGTTTTAATTCAACGGTTCAGTCAATTAGCAGCCAGGCTTCCAGTAGAGAGGAGCTGTCCTTTGAGGAAGTTTAATTGTCGCCCTTTAAAGACTGGAGATGGTCATTGAAGGCTTGCAGGGCCCACCAGGAGCTCCCATTGGGTCCTTTGGAAGAGGTTTTGTTTTTATTTTATATTTTTTCTTTTTGAGGTTTTATTTTTTACAATTAACCTTCAACCCTGTTACATTCCGGGAAACGGAACATTTTACACTGGTTTCCTATTTCTCGTGGACTTCCCATAGAAGGAAATGTTCAGTTCAAAGCTTAAATAGAAAGAAGGGGAAAAAAGATGACACATGACGTTCCTACTTTGGGACAAAACATCCCAGTGGTGAAGGGTTAAAGTTGGAAAAGGGAGAAAAACCAAAACAGACAGCCGTAAAAATAAACAAAGAAAGCGATCATCATCGGGTTGCACGGGAGAGGAGAAGGCAGGGCCACTCTGAGCCTGGACAGGCAGCCTGCTAAGTACCTGTGAGTGCCTGAGACCCAGAAGGGCCTAGCCACGGCTTCAGAGGCAATAACAAATCCCAAGACACACACATACCCTGCCCCCACCCCTGCAGGAGATAGGAGCTCTGGGTCCACAATAAATGACCTCACTCTGGAAAAGGGTCACCAGGAGGTTTAGTAGAGGCCACGGAGAGATTGAAGAGGAAGGAATGGGTACGCAGGATGGACTTGCCAATCTGGACCCCGGGCAAACACTCTCACTGCCCCCAAGTCGATTCCCATTCATACTTGCCCTAGAGGGCAGAGGAGAACCTTCCTTCAGGGCTGCTGAGACTGGGTGTCTTTACAGGCGTCCACAGAGCCCCACCTTTCTTTCCGGAATTGGCCACTGGGTTCCAAGCACTAGCCTTGTGGTCAGCAGTTCAGTGCACAGCCCACTACGCCGCCAGAGCTCTTGGAACCCAAATAAATGGGGGGCGGGGGTGGGGAGCCAACCAAACTCATGATCATTGAGCGGATTCTAACTCACAGTGACCCTAGAGGGCAGAGTGGACGGCTCCTTTGGGCTTCTGAGACTTTAAATCTCCTCGGGAGTAGACAGCCTGATCATTCTCCGCCGGAACAGCCAGGGGGTTCCAACTGCTGACCTCGTGGTGACCAGCCGTGAGTAGCCCATGACGCCACCAGGGCTTCACATGGCAACGACTGCATGAAGACACTGACCACGGACATAACGACACCACTCCTGAAGAAGGGGACCTCAAACAGGGGCTTCACATAGAAATGGTTCTGCCCCTCAGAGAACAGAAGTTACAAAGCCACACCCCGCTGAGATGAAACGGGGTCCTGAGGACAAAAAGACCCCATTCGAAATTCGGGCAGTGGGAAGTTGTGCATGGCCATTGGAATCCGTGACTCGGCAGACAGCGTCGCCTGGAGATCTGAGCGCGTGATGGCGATCGTCAGATCTGGCCCAGTGTGCAGCAGAGACACGCAGGTGGAAGTAAGGTGGCTCCACGGAGACATGAATGTCATGAAGCATGCTGAGAGGAGACAGGAGGAAGTGCTCACAGACAATGGCTGACATTCTGTCCACCCTAGGGAGAGAGACGTGCCGCCACCCCAGACGAAGAAGGCAGTGAGGTTCAGTGTGGCCTTGTGCTCAGCGACTTCCCAGTGACACTTCAGGGACCAGGACCCCACAGCAAAGGGCACCCCGGAATAGAAAGAGGGACGGTCAAGGTGGCTGGACATTTGCATAAACGTCCACTTCACTGCTCTGGCTACAGGAGGTCATCCCTTGAGTCTACTTCCTGTTGCCCGCCCCTGCACACTTCCCCTCCATAGCCCCTGCAAACATGGCCAGAGGGGGCCCCCTGAGCATATGGGCACTGGACGGAAAATCCTCTCCCAGGTGGAATGTTCCAGAGTTCAGAAGCCAGTAGCTGCCGCACCAGCTCCAACCCATGGCGACACTGTGCTTGTCGGAGGACGGTCGATGCCCCACTGGCTGGTTTTTCGGAAGCAGTTCTCCGGCCCTTTCTTCCGTGGCACCTCAGGGTGGGCGAGAACCTCCAGCCTTTTGGTAGGCAGCCGGGCACGTCCATTGTTTACAGCATCTTATAGGAGGAGACAGAACCCAAACTCTCAAACCACGGCCATCAAATCGATTCCAACTCAGAGGCACCCTATAGGACCAGGCAGAAGGGCCCCTGTGGCTTTTATGGGAGCAGAAAGCCTCACTTTTCTTTCACAGAGGGACTGGTGGTTTTGAACCCCCCAACTAAAAACCCCCACTCCAGCCACCAGGGCTCCTAGATGGAAGCACAGGCCCCACAGCTGCTCAGGGGAGGAGCCTGGGCTTCATTGCCTCCGTGGCGTGTGCCTGTTCTTTTCTCTGTGCCAACAGCAGACCCACCTGTTCTCTGTGGCAGCTCCCCCAGAGATGTCCAGCACTCTCTCTGAAACATGTGGGCACAGGCACTCAGGGGAGGTCCCGTTGACATCTGCACTGGAAGGAATCCACCTCTAGACTGGGCTGCCAGGAGGCCTGGCCTACTGGCCCAGGCTGTGTGTGAGACCCTCCCCTGGCCCCTAAAGGGGAGTGTGCCCCACTCCTGGGCCTACCCAGACTGAGAGAGACCTGTTGGAGGGGACCTTCCTGTCTTCTTCCCAGTGTCCTCCCCCCGCCCCGCCCTCCCCCTCCAGTGCCACCTTGGGCCAGAACAGCACCCGGGTGAGTGCTTCTACACAGGCACTAAGTGGGGAGGGGGCTCTCTGGGTCCTGTGTGTCCCACTGGCTCCAGCACGGGGCTGGGCACAGAGAGGAGCTTTATGCATGAATGAAATGGGACAGGACAGAAGGAACAGCCCCTGGGAAGGAAACCAGACCGGTGCACTCTCCCTCCCTCCTGCCCACAGGGAGGAGACCCCTGGCCCATGCCAGCAAGCGCTGGGGCCTCAGCCCGCACTGGGGACCCTGCATGGTCCACCATTGTTTGAGGGCCCAGTGCCCACCCCTAGCAGGCCAACGTCCCCAAGTGTGTGGAGAAGTTGCAGGGGGCCTGGAGGAGCAGGAGATGGGTACACTCAGGGGGTTCTGAGCCCCAGGACTGGGGAGCCTCCAGGAATCAGGAAGTCCCGAGCACTCGGGATGCAGTTTGGGGTGCACGGACCCCTGGGCCCGGCAGATGGCGCCATCGCCTCGCACCGGCAGTTCCTCTCCGGGATGCAAGGGAGCGGCAGGGGCGCCTGGTGCCAGGTGCCAGATACCAATACCTGTGCAGGTACAGGGGCAGAGTGGGCCGGCCTGGGAGCAGCTGTAGCTGGGGGCCCGATCCCAGCAAACCACTCACTCACTCACATCTGTGCGCCTCTCTGCCACCCCAAACCCCAGCCTGGACCTGCACACCAGGGGAACCATGCCCACCCACAGCCAGTACCCCCTCTTCCCCCCTCCCCCAATGTCAGTGGCAGCCAGGGCCCTGACCCTCCTCACACCACGCAAATCCCAACACACCCACCCTCTGGCCAGACTGAGGGCTCAGGCCACATAGCCAAGACAATGGGCTCGTGGGGAGGGGGGCTCACACCCAGTGAGCTAGGGCCCGAAGGGAAGCGGCAGGGAAGGGTCTACAGGTGGGCAGGTCAGCAGTTTGACTGCTGTGTAACCCTGGCTGTTGCACTAGTAGATGGGGGATCAGCGCTTCTAAGACATTTGTCTCCCTGCCCACCCCAAGTTCATCCTGGGCTTGTTTGACTTGGCCTCTGGCCCTCCTCTGCCCCCTGACAAGCTCGGCCTCACCCTGACTTCCACAGACCCTTTTCCTGCCCCTCAGGCCAAGAGTCAGGCTGCCATATTTCAGGCAGAACTGCTCCACAGGCTTCTCCAGGCCTTTCTTCTGAGGCACTTGTGGGTAGATTCGAACCGACAACCTTTCAACCCCAGGGCCCTTCTCAATCTGTGAATGCTTCCTGTCTCTTTTCACCAGGAGCCCCTTCCACCCAACCTCAGGCCTGCTTTTCGTCCCTCCCTCAGCACCAGAACCTGCCCACCATCCCTTGTTCAAATCCAAGATAGGCCACAACAGTTTGGAAGCCCCAAGTTGACTTTCAGATACCTGTCGGCCTGAGGCTGGGACCTGAGGCATACGGAGGTGGGAGTGGGCTTCAAAAAGCTCATGAAAAATGGAAGTGAAGGATAATAGAACTTTCCCTGAAATTGTGAAGCTCCTTGTATGGGGATGGGGGCATAGAGAAGTCCCTCCATGGAGGTAATGGATTTGAACCCTCAAACTCGTGGTCACTGGGTCAATTCCAACTCCCAGTGACTCTATAGGACAGGGTCTAGCTGCCCCCAGCTCAAATGGGGCTCATCTGAATCTAATTAGAGCTGGCTCAAGAGCTAGCTTTCCAGTTCATATGGGGAGTTACGAGTCACCCAACAAACTAAGAGACAGCAAGAGGAATCAGAGAACAAGCCCAGAGACCAGACACTCTGTGTGCAGTATATAATCCCCATCGCCACTCTGATCTTGCTCACAGAGCCCAGGTTGGACAAAGTCGGCTTGCCCGGTAGGGGTTCAAAGGGTGTGAATCTCTCCGGGAGCAGATGGCCTCAGCTGTCTTCCACAGAGCAGCTAATGGGTTTGAACCCCCAACCTTTCAGTTAGCAGCTCAACCTCCACACCACGAGAACCCCTGCCCCAATCATCCTCAGAAAAATAAAGGGGAGTCGTGTCCCAGTTCACGTTAAAGGCAGCACGAGAGGCCTAATAGTTAGTGCAATACCCAGTCCTTAATCCAAGTCAGGTTTGAATTTTAAAAATATGATTCTGATGCATATAGACCTAGTAGACCTGCCCCTGTGCGTTCCCAGGCTGTCAGTCCTTACGGAAGCCTATGTCTCACCTTTCTCCCTCCGGGTGGTTGGTGCGCCTCGAGCTGATGACCTTGCGGTTAACTGGCTGAAAATTACATTTGAGGTGTCCCCAGAGTTAGCCTGGTCACAGTTTGGGGGAACAGTGCACAAGACCACCCTCCCTTCTGACCCTAATCACACGCTTCCAGAATCCCCAAGCCACCCTCGGTTTTGATAGAAGGCATATAATATTAAAATTCTGTTACATATATATTTATACATGAAGCTAAACCCAAACCACACTCACTGCCATCGACCCTGTAAGATAGGGTAGAACTGCCCCTGCGGCTTTCAGAGCCTGTCGCTCCTTCCAGGAATAGAAACTTCGTCTTTCCCCAGAAGAGCAGCTGGTAGACTTGAACCACTGACCTTGCAATTTGCAGCTCAACGTGTAACCAATTCGGATCCTATTTATTCGAGGGAAGGGATATAAGTTAGAACCAGCCAATGGGAGAGACACAGGGGCATCTTAAGAAGCTTCTGGGGTTGAAGGCCTTCCAGCAAGGAGCTTCTCGCTGAAATCCACCTGCGACCACCGCAATGGAGTGTTCAGGATCTCAGACTCACCTACCCTTGCGTCTGACTTTAGTCCTCAGCTCCACCCAGAGGTCAACACTGGTACTGCAGTGCCAACCGCGCCTGTCCATGTCTCCCCCCACCCCGACTATCCGTCAAAAATCATTGTTAGATACGTGGGTAACAGGTCTCAGCGCGACAAAGACGCTCCTCCATCTCCCACCATCTCGGGGCCTTCCTCTGTGAGCCCCCAAGACTGCCACTCCTCACAATGGCAGACAGCTTCATCTGTCTCCTCAAAGGCGGCTGGTGGGTTTGAACAGCTGACCTTGTGGTGGGCAGCTCAGTGATCAACCCAGGATGCCACCAGGGCTCGTTAAAGACCGTTTTGTTATTGTTGTTAGTTAGGTGCCATCAGTCGGAGCCGGCCCATAATGACCCGGTTCTACCTCCTCTTCACAATCGTCCCTACGCCAGAGCCCGTCATTACAGCCACTGTGTCACGAGGGCCGTGTGGGCCTTCCCCTTTGTCAGCACGACGTCCTTCCCCAGGGCCTGGTCTCTGCTGACACGTCCAAAGTAGGTAAGCCACCACGCCTGCCTCGAAGGAGACTCTGTCACACACCTTCCGAGACAGATGTTTGTCCTTTTAGCAGTCAGTCCGTGGTACTTTCAGGGTCTCCTCCAGCACCACCAAGCAAATGCAGCCATTCTTATTCAGGCCCCTTATTCAATGCACATGAGGCCACGGGAGATACCAAGGCGTGGCAGTTACGTAATCTCCTGTCAATTTGCGAAGGGGTGGAGTCTAGCCTGTCAATCAGGTCGCAGCTTGATGACCTCATTTAGAGGCAGGCACACAGGAGCTAAATAGCTCACCGGAGGCCAGATACACTCTCTGCTTCTCTCCCTGCTGACAAGACACAGGGAGCTACGCTGATAGAGCCAGAGGCCTGGAGCTGGAGGAGCCACGTGGAGACCCACGCCAGCTTTCCACCCACTGGCCTGTGGTCTTCCTGGACTCACCGTCATTGCATGTTTTGCAGAAGTCTGAAAGGGGAGTTTGTGGACTACTATTGGACACATGGGCAATATCAGACTGATGGACTTGATCTGGACTGGGATGTTTTCCTAATATACAATTGCTCTTGTACAGAAAGCTTGTTCTTACACAAAGAGTGTCTATGAATTTGTTTCTCTAGTCCACCTGGACTAACACACATGGATGGGGTCAGGCGCACCTGAGTCCTCAAAGTAACCTTGCTTTTCAACCCTCTAAAGAGGTCTTGCGCAGAAGACTAGCCCTTGTCTGCTGCTCCCATGAGCTAGCTGATTGTGGATCCAAGCAAGATGAACGCAATCCTTAACGACGTCAACCATCTCAGAAATCACTTTGGAAACAAGGGCACAGGGCCTCTTTGAGCCCGCTGGGTGGCAGCCCTCCCCACCCCTCCACCCCCCTCCACAGTGGGTCATCTGGGCCCACTCGAACGCAGAATGGGTTTTAGGGAAGTGTTGCTCATTTTGTTAGCTAGGACAAGGGCAGCGCAGTCAAGCAGAAAAATGTCCTCTTTTAAAGCTTTGCCTGCTCAACTGTTTGGGCGGAACTATCATGAAAGACTGTAATTTACTTTAAATAGTTCAGGAGCAGGAAGAGCGCAGCCAGCATGCCTCACATGAGCGGGTGTGTGAGACACAGGCGACCATGGGGGGTGGGGAGTAGGCTCCTGAAGTTTGTGATGGGGCCCTTGTGGAGCCTGGGGTTACATGTGGGACTGCTACCTGCAAGGTCAGTGGTTCACTCCTCGGGAACGATGAGGCGTTCTGCGCCTGTAAAGAGGTTTTATCTTGGAAACCCACAGGGGCAGTTTTAGACTTGATGGAGCAAATTTGGTTGAGTTAAAACTAGTAATGAGAAGACCTGATGCAAGGGGCTTAAGTGGAGAGCAAATGCCTTGAGAATGATTGGGACAGGGAATGTATGGGTGTGCTTTATACAATTGATGTATGTATATGTATGGATTGTGGTAAGAGGTGTTGGAGTCCCTAATAAAATGTAAAAGAAGAAAAGAGAAAAAAATGATTAGGGCAAAGACTGTACAGATGTGCTTTATACAATTGATGTATGTATATGTATGAACTGTGAAAAGAATTGTATCAGCCCCAATAAATTGTTAAAAAAAAAAAAAACTAGTAATGAACATGTGTGTGTGTGTGTGCGTCACGGGGCAGGGGCTTGAGAGTACCCCTGGACAGAACCTATGTCACTCTGATGCGGTGGCCACAATGAACGCCCCACGTGTGTGCTGGGGACAGGCACTGGCGAGAGGTGGCATCACATGCACCACCCCCCAGGACCCACCCTGTGAGCACTGGACGGGGGCACTTAGAGCACAGGGAGGTGCCAGGTCCCCCAAGCATGCCAGAAGACCCCTCCCATCCCAGAGCCCATCGGCTGGAGGGAGTGGACTTGAAATTATCCTTATGCGTACCAGCTTGTCTCTCAAGTACCCAGGGCATAGGTGGTCACTCCGGGCTAGATTGAATGGGGTTGGAAGGCAAAGGCCCTGGCCGGCTGTGTTGGGGAGCATGGAGGGGCATGGCTGCCTGAGGGAGAGGGGGGTACCGTGGCCCTTGGAGGTGGTGGAGAGAAATGTGGTGCCATGCCAGGGGGCAGGCAAAAACAGGTGTTGGGGGTGCTGAGCCTGAGCCCAGTGGCTGTCTGGTGGTGCTGGGACTGACCAGCTGTGGCCAAGCTCATGGCCTCCTATGTCTGGGGATAGCTGTGGGGTGATGAGGGCAGGGGGACCACTGGGCAGCCTCTTACAAAGCCCAGCTGAGCGCCCACTGGATGTGGGGCATGACTCGTGGTCTTGGTGAGCGCAGGCGATTCTGAGCCCCTCTGGGAGACAAACTGCCGCTGAAGGGCCTGGAGGAGCGTGGCCCTGTGCAGCAGACTTAGTGGAACAGCCCCTGCACGTGCATGGCTGGGGCTCAGCACGCCAGGCTCCAAGCTGCACGCTGGCTTCCTGCTGAGAACCGCCTTCCGGACAGAAGAGCCTGCCAGCACCCCAAGGACACACGGGCCTTGGCACTGGGGCCGTCTGGGCAGTGTCCACATCCACCCCCACATCTGGTGTGTGCATGCCAGGCCTGATCTGCTGACCTCAGGGCCTGAGGGTGCTAGGAAGCTGAGCCCCGCCCTGGGCTACCTCAGCTCCCTCACCCTCCCGTGGGAGGCAGGAGAAAGAACGAGGCTCAAAATAGAACCCACCTCCTGCTCATTTGCATGCAACTCATCTCTGATTTGCATATTTTGTGGAGTGGCTGATCATTCTCAGATTATGAAATCTGACTGCATGAATGGGTCTGTGTAGCTACCGGTCCCTACTGTGGTAAACTCAATCCTCAGGATGGGTTGAATACACACACACACACACATTTGATCGCTGACTGAACACACGACCTAACACAATTCTGACTGCTAGGGGCCTGCCAGGCCCACAGGTTATCAATCAGTCGCTACAGAAGCAGACTGCCCGGGGAGCAGGGTCTGCGCCCCTGATGGCTGAAGTCAGCGGCTGAGCACTTTGGCCCCAGGGACAGCTCTGCCTTGCAGGGGTGGTAGGGGGGTGGGGGTGGGGTTAGAAACCAGTAGGAGTCAGACGCCACTCACTCCCCGACCAGCTGGTAGTGACAGCAGACACGCTAGAACTGTTTGCCTTGTGAGGCTTGGTTGCCTTGGAAACCTGCAGTGAGGCCCCACCCACACCCATCCTGGTCCCCTGACCCCACAGACCCAAGTCCCCGCAAAGCACAGCTGACATCCTGGCTGAGCAGACTCGCTTCTCATGTCGGACGACCCAGCAAGCCTGGTAAGCACGGTGCACTTGTGCTTACTGGCTCGTGTGGCGAGTCAGTTCCGAGCTGTGCCCCAGGCTGTTCTTTGAAAGCCTCTTCAGCGGAACCGTCCCCATGGGGACCGAGGGCCCAGGGGCTTGGCAAGCACCGGGCTGCCGGGTCCTGACCAACTGGTCTGCCCAGCAAACGCTCCACGCATGGAAATACATGTGACCGAGACAGGAGCTGCTGCCCGCCGGGCAATCCGTCCAGCCCTTTCTCCAGCTTGCGTCTGTTTCCGCTGCCCTTGGGGGGCGCGGCAGGAGCAAAGCACAGAAACCCACACGAGGGCTGCTGTGTTCCAAGGAACAGCCTCTGGCTTGGCCGTGTGGCCACAGCTGACCACAGGCTGGCGCAGGGGCTGGCGGCTGGCTAGCATCAGGACCGGGGGTGGCATGCAGTCTGCCAAGAAGGCCTCATGTCCACGTGCACCCAGGCACTAATTTACAGCCCACGGGAAGCCCTGGCAGCAGAGTGGGTTATGAGCCCAAGGTCAGCAGTTCGAATCCCCCAGCCGCTCCTTAGGAGAAAGACCAGGCTTGTCAAGATTCACAGCCTCGGGAACCACCAGAGCAATTCTCCTCTGTCCTACAGGGGTGCCAGTCAGAACCGACCACGGCAGTGCGTTTGTTTTTGGGGGGTGGCATCGGCAGTGGAGCTTGTAGCACCCAAGCTGTGATGGAGATGGCAGCTCCTCATAAACTGGTCACTCAGAGGTGGTCTCAGCTCTGCAGGGCTGCCCCTAGAGGCACCACAAGGGGGTATCTTGGAGGGGCAGTAGTTTATGCCCTCACAGGTTAGGAATCTAGAAATCTACAGGGTTTCTCGGTCAGCTCTAAGGAAGAGCCTCGTCTCTTTCCGCATGTGAGCATCTCCAGCTGTCCTGGCTTCAATCTTCCCCCGGGTCTAGGAGGCTCCCAGCACAGGAATCCCTGGTCCAGATGACAGCCCTGCTCCCAGCTCTTGGTTCTTGGTAGCATTGTTTCCTGGCTTATTTCATCTTTTACATCTCAAGAGATTGACACAAGAGACACAGCCTGATGCTGAAGACTGCCTCCCACGTCCTTAATGTAACCATCTCCAATCGGCCTCATTCACGTCGCAGCGGTGAGGACTGAGACAGGGTCATTCCATCAGCTCCTCCCCAAAGGCAGGGAAATTCTATCGTACTAAGTATCATGGCCCAACCACGGTGACACGTGTTTGTATCTGTGGGGCAGGGGGTTGGGGGGATGTCCAATCTGTAACAGTCTCAGGCTGTCTTCAGGGGGACCCCCACTCAACTAGTGACTTCCAACATCCACGGAGATGGGGAGGAGGCTCGCTGTAACGAGCGATTTGGGAAACATGACCTGGGCAGTCCCCTCTAGGCTCAGCTTCCTCCTTCGGCTGCTCCAGGGCCTGAAGGGGCCAGGGCTGATCCCCCTCAGGCTGTGAAGGGCTGCCGTTTCATCTAGCTTCAGAAAGCCGAACCTGTGGATGGGGAAACTCACACGCACACACAATTACACATGTGCACACACGTGTGCACTCACACACGCATGCACACACTCCCGGAGCAGTCTTGCCAGCCCTGGCCTGCAGGGCGCAGTCCTAGGAGCAGGACTTCCTTCCCGCCCAGCCTCCAGGGGCGCTGTGGAGCAGACGGGAGGGAGGGCTCCACCTCCTGACAGGGCTGTGGGGTGGGATGGGGTCACCTGCAGGCTGGGTTTCGATCAGGTCAGAGGGCAACTGGCCCTGCATTGAGATGAGGTCCCACTCTGGACTGGACGCCCTGCCGGTGGCTGGGGTGAGTCTTCATGGGAAAGAAGGCTTTGCGGTACAAACGTCGCTGCCCTAACTGTCCACCGCAGGGCTGGAGGTGAAGCACGCACAGAGGTGCCTTGGGAGACTAGCCTGGCGATGTCCTGCCAAAAGCCCAAAGACCAGCAACTGAAGACACCGGTGGGCAGAGTGACGCTGACACTCAGAAATGCCATGAGCTGGGGCCGGGCGCCAGCACCCTCTGAGAACCAGTCCCGGCAGCAGGCATCCTGCGTCGGATGTCGACACTGGGTCCTGGGAGGAAGGCCACGGCTAACTGAAGAGACACGGGGTGTGGGCACTCGGGGCAGAGCTGTGACAGAAGGCCCCAGACAAGGTCCACCCCTACAAGGTCATCTAGGTCACGCACACCCAGGTCTGTTCCTCCTAGGGGGCCTGCCTACACCATGGCCCCAGGTCCCAGCAGTGCCCTCTGGTGACCAGGAGTAAGGACAAACACCTGGCTCCCATGGACCCCAGCACACGGTCCAGTCCTTCTTAGTCAATTGGCCCAGCAGAAGCCCCAACTCAGAACCAACACCCTGTCCAAGGAGGCCTCTGCCCCGGCCCCCGGGGCCCGCCACACTTCCAGGGACAGGGACATGCTCGTCCTGCCTCGATGAGAGGGGGAGGCCTCTCTGCAGCAGACGCAGGCTCAGACCACGGGCAGTCCGGGAGACACCTGTTCTTCAAACAGTTCACATTTATTCTGGATAACAATAAAAAAATCTTTTAAAGACTATCAGTATTCTATTACCAAGAGTGAGGTAATACACTTAGAAAACATGGTGGTGCTGGAGATGCTGACAATGGTTCAAAGAGGAGTGATGGGGGGTTAGTAACTGAGAGGGGAGCCAGGGCTCCTTCCTGCCGGGAGAGGGGGGCCACAGCGGCCTGGGCAAGAGGGGCTGGTGGGCACAGAGGGTGGGCCCTGGGCCAGGGAGGCAGCCAGGCCCTGCGCCCACAGCATGAGGTGGTGTGGACTCCTGATCGGGCCTCAGAAAGGCCTGTCACCTCACTGGGGAACAGTGTCCCCCGGGCCGTCAACTTAACCGTCGACACCGAAATGGCTCTTCAGCCTGGGGACGGGGCAAGGGGCCGCAGGCCAAAGAGTTTCTACAAACACCTCTGGGCAGCGGGCGTCCAGGGGTGCTCTCTGCGCTGTCAGCACAATCGCCATCTGAGACATACACGGGGTAGCGAGGGAGGGAGGGGAGAGAAGGGCGCAGGGAAGGGAGAAGGGGGAGAGGGAGAAGAGAGGGCCTGGCTTCAGGTCTTCGTGGTGTGGACACTGCCAGCAATGACCTGGCCTGGCCTGCAGGAGCGGGCTGGGGGCCAAGGGGATCTGGACGTCAGGGGCAGGCAGGCAGGCTGTCCCGACTCTGTCCCCTTCACCATGCCCATACCGCTGCCCGGATGCAGGACATTCCTCCAGGAGCCTGCGTGTCCACAGCGATGCGGCATGCACCCACTCCCGCCCGCGGGGCCTCTGCCCCAGGGGAGCAGAAGGAACACACTTCAGGGGAGCGGGCTCCCCCATTCTGACTGGCTTCCTCAAGAATCCTTTCTTCCCCAACACACTCTATCTGCCCATCGTACACGCCATGCTCACACGTACACACCAGCCCTTCCGACACACGTACACACGCCAAACCACATAAACACGTGGGCCCAGCACACTCTGCGCCGCCCAGTGAACGCGCGACAGACAACAAGGACCGCCCGGTCTTTCCTAATCTTCCTCTGGATGCAGCCCCGGGGACGGGGAAGAGAGCCCGCCAGTCCAGACGCAGCCTGCTGTGGGGAGAGGAGCCGAGTTCATGCGCAGAGAGCCCCACAGCGAACAGCTCGGCAACATCTGGGAAGAGGCGGCGGCAGTGGAGACCGATGGCGCTGGTGTTCTCTTCCAAGTGTGGGGGCGCCTTCTGCGCCGCCCCCGGGGCCCAGGCCAGAGTCCCGCGAAGGTCTTGAGCAGCAGGGGCAGGTGAAGACGGGGCGCAGCTCGTGGGCCGGCTTCCACTCCCCGGGAGCAGTTGGGCCCCTCTTGGAGCAGGGTGCGAGGGCCCCTCGCTACTGGACAATCAAACAATTGGTGGAGTTTTGCTTGGAAAATTTTTTGCATCAAGAGGCGAGACCGAGGGCCTCTGCCGGGTCCGTAAACTAAGTCTTCTCTCAGGAAGCCTTCCCGCTGCTGGGTCTCGTGCCCACGGGACACGGGATCTATGGCTATCGAGCGAGTCGGGCTGGAGTGAGAACCTCCTGGGAGGCCGTCTCAGGTCACGATGACCAGGGCACCACCGAGAGCAGGCGTGCTCCCTGGGGCGCAGTGGGAGCCTCCCACCGGCCCGCCCTGAGCGGCCTCGCTGCATCACTACCTGGAGACCATGGAACTGGAGTGGGACTGGCTGGACGAGGTGGTGGCCGCGCTCAGCTGCGAGAACCCACTGTGGCTGGACTCCAGGCTGGTCATGGAGCCCCTGAAACAACGGGGACGGTCAGCCCATCCCCATGGCTTCGGAGACAACCTGTGCCCCCTTGCCAGAGCTGCTGGACACAGGGGCCACAGGGAAGACTCTTTGCCTTCCACAGAGCCCGCCGCCCTGCCACCACGCGTGCCAGCACAGGCCAGCGAAGAGCCCCATGCTGCCATCCCCCCAGCACGTACCGAAAGTCCTCCGAGCCGATGACCTCCGTGTAGTACATGACCTTGCACTTGTGCGATGACACCTGCAGCGAGGCCAGCACGTCGTCCACTCTCGGCAGGTTGGTGGCGGCACAGGCGGGCATGCTGTGGAAGCGCCACTGCAGGATGTAGAAGCCAGGCCACCGAGTCACGTGTGAGCCCTGCAGGAGACATGGCTGAGTGCCGGGCTCGGGGCCTCCCGCAGGAGCTGTGTCCCTCTGCCCCTGGAGCCAGTGGGAGCACGCTCGCTACTAGAGGCTGGGTGCCGCCCTGAGGACCCAGCGAGGACCCGCCGGCCTCAGGGGTCACATCCCCTCCAGGGATGTTCTGGGGGCTCGAGGCGAGGAGCACATGGTTGACAGGGCGCCAGTCTGCGGGGCACCTTTGCCCGCATTCTGCCCGTGGGGCAGGTCTGTCCTTGAGCCCAACGGTGTCCCTCCAGGCGGGCGCCAGGCGCTGGGGAGCCGCGGGCACCTCACCTGCACACTCTCGCCCTCTCTGCAGATGAGCGGAGACTCCACCATGCTGTAGTCACGGCCCAGCTGCCAGAGCTTGTCTATGAGCTGCACGTTGTCCCCTCCGGGCGAGCTGATGCTGTCCCGCTTGGGGAGCTGGGGCGACCTCTTGGAGTGGTACAGATTGAAGACGATGTCCCCTCTGCACACGTCAAAGTCCCAGGTGATGACAGACGAGGCGTCCACAATCTGCACAAGGATCTGGAGACAGGGGCCCGGTCAGCCAGCCAGTGGTCAGCTGGCCACCCATCAGGCCGCCCGCTCTGCTCTATAGCCCCAGCTACCCCTGCTCTACCCACAGTGCCGCCGCCACCCACGTGTGCACACCATCCCTGGAGGCCACAGGGCTTGGCAGTGCCCGCGAGCCCGGCTCCCGGCAGAGCCAGATCTAAGCCCTGTGTCACCCTGTACCTGGTGGCCGGAGGTTCCCAGCGGCCAACCACTGTGAGAGGAGGTGAGAAGCTGAGACCCCTCTAGACAACCTGCCACGCGGTTGTCCCCGCTCTGCTGGCCTCCCACCAATCCTCTTCCAGGGGCCTACCGGGGTCTCATGACAACATGGCCACTCTCTCTGGCCAGGGGAGCCCCTCCCCCACCGCCGTGTCTTCAGTGCATGGCTGACGCCACCTGTGCTCCCTGTCCCCCAACTGACACCCTGTGGCATCACTCAAGCCCGGGCACGGGACAGACGGGCATTGTCCCATCCACAGTAACAGCGGGCACAGGAGTGTCCCTCCTGCAGTTATAGTTGGGACAGCAGTGTCCCCCCTGCAATTACAGCAGGGACAGGAGTGTCCCCCCTGCAGTTACAGTGGGGACAAGAGTGTCTCTCCTGTAGTAAGAGTGGGGACAGGGTATCCCCCGCAGTGGCATGGTGGCCCTCCGAGGCTCACCCTCTGGGATCTATAAATGAGGTACTTATCTTGCCTCTACTTATGTCAACTGTGGCAGTAGTGTCCCTCTCTCTCCTGGCCCCCAGCTGCTGACTCGGCTATGCTGGGAGGGTGGTGGAGCCTGGCAGCTGCCAGCTCTTAAGGCAGTTGAGTACCAGGCCAGCCCAGCCAGGCCACACCCTCACTGCAGAAGCACCGTGGACAACAACTCCAGACGACGCCCTACCTCAGGGCCCAGGCAGGCAGCCGGCTGCCCTCCCCATGCTTGCCGGGGGCAGAGAGAAGGGCAGGCCCGTAAGTAGAAATAACTAACCCCAAGCCAGGGAAAGGGCCAAGGCGGCTGGCCGAGGCCCCTCTGCCCTGCCAGCGGAGATGGGAAGGGTCAGACCCTCGGAGCACAAGGCCCACCATGCACTGTGGACAGTTCCTGGTATCAGAGGCATGCAGGGTGTGCAGGCCGCCACGGAGGCCAGGTGTACCTCGTGTGGGGCCCCCTTGAAGACACTGGCCGACTGGTAGATGGTTTCAGTCCAGAGCTTCAGGTCCTCATTCTCCAGCTCCTCGGCGGTCCGGTACAGAGACTTGGGGACCAGCCCGCCCTCTGGCACCTCACACTGGAAATGCAAACAAGCCTGACTCAGTGCCCAGCCGGGGGCAACAGAGAGAACTGAGCCCGAGCCCAGTGCTCCCCCTCCCCGGGCCGCACCATGCATTCCCCGCTCAGGAAGTCGGGGACGATCTCCTTGTCGATGTAGTCCAGCAGTCCACCGGGGCCCTGGTAGTCGTTTCCTGCGTAGATCAGGAACTTCCTCCTGGTGTTGTCGTCGATGAACGGGCTGACCTGGAGCCGGGCGGAGAGACGGCTGAAGGCTGGGGAGGGGTTTCAGGGGTCTCTTGTCCTGGTCCACGACACTCACACGGAAAGCCCATGTCCTACGGAAAGCCCACGTGTGCAACAAGTATGCAGAACACACGGTTTCTGCCACATTTTATCCACCGCTAGAGTCAATGCGACTCACAACAACCCAGCAGGATAGGGTAGGACTGCCTGTGGGTTTCTGAGGCAGTAACTCTTTATAGGAATAGAAAGTCCCGTCTTTCTCCCAAGGAGCTGCTCTTGGTTTTGAACTGTTGACCTCGAGGCTAGCAGCCCAGTGAGTAAGCACTAGGCCACCAGGGCTCCTCATTGCAGCCGACGTCCTTCCATTTCACCCAGGTCGCTCTGAGCTGCAGTCCACTGGGCGGCGGTGCACTGGCAGGCCATGTTTGGGTTTGGTTAAGGTGTGCTGGGGCTGTGCTGTGGAGCTGACCCTGCAGGGCGGAGCGGGCCTACCCTGGGGGTCCCCGAGACGGCTGGCTATGGGCCCGATCCCTAGGGTTATCTCCCAGAGCTGCTGGGGGGCTCAGCCTGTCGATCTTTCATTCATCACTCAGTGCCTAGCCGCTGTGCCACCAGGGCGTCTATGGTGACGTGCACTCACGGGAGAGTGGGCCTGGTCAGTGCCCATGGTTCAAGCAGGAGACCCCGGGGAGCGCCCAGGGTCCAAAGCAGGGGGCAGATGGGGAGGGGGAGGGCAGCATGGGGCATCAGTGGGGTGAGGGACGCCCAGGGGCACGCACCAGGGTCCAGAGCACGGGGAAGACGCGGGGTGCGCGCAGGATGAGCAGGCGGCCCAGTGTTTCGGGGTAGTTGGCCTCCACCACCTCAATGATGCGCAGCAGGGCTTTCACTCCGGGCCGCCACAGGTGGCGCATGTTCAGCCCCTCCAGATCCACCAGGCAGGTCCAGGCACTGCACGCGAGGGCGGGGGGTGGGGGGTGGACATCACTCAGGGCGTGACTTGAGGTTGCCTGTGTCCACCTGCCCTCGCCATCCACCAGGCCAGTTACTGGGGCTCAGAGCAGCCAACGGCTCCCGGGGAACCTCAGCGAGGCGCTCAGTGACCCGGCAATGGGGGAGTGTGCTGTCCTTCCCACTGAGCTGGGTCCCTGCCACCGCACTGTGTGACTGACCGACCCGGTCAAGCCGTGCTCGTCTGATGCCAGAACAGGCTGCAGGTGCTGAGACACCCGACGGAGCCTGGGCTGCAGGTGCTGCCCCCACTTCTCTGTGGAGCCTGGGCCTCAGCAGTGGACATGACCCTCCCGCCGCTCACCCCCCTGGGCTGCTGTTTCTATACCACCCCGTCAGGAGCCTGGTTCTGGGCAGAGGAACCCTGCTGCACGCATGTGTGCACCCTGCCTCGTCTGCAGGAAGCTGCAGCCTGGGCCCCGAGAAGCACGCAGTCAGCTGTACCGACAGGCCAGTTTGGGGCACTGTGCCCACCCCCCCACCCCCGACTTTCTGGGAAAGGGTCAGCGCAGACTGGGCCCACATGGACTACCTGATAGGCCGCCCGAAGACTTTGGTGTTCTCTTCACAGCGCCTCAGCCCCTCCTCATTGACCGAGAGAACCTGGAGGGTGAGGGGACCGCGTCAGGCCCCACGGCCGCGACCCGCAGGCCGCCACAGTGGATACCACAACAGCTTGCTCTCGGGAGAAAAATACGCTGAGAGGAAGTCAGTGTCTCTGCTGTGGAGACCATGAGGGGGTGGACACCTCACTTGCGTCAGGACATACGGCCGGACCACTGCAGTGGCGGCCAGCTCAGAGATGGGCAGGCATGACAGAGGCCCTCCCATGCCCAGCATCCGCCCGAGAGGGCACACTGCCTGCCCGACGCCTCCACGGGAAGACCCTAGCAGAACCCGTGTCGCCTTCAAACTTCTCTTAAATACGTACAGCTGCCCTGCCAGCTACGGACTCAGGATGTTCTCGAGTCACATGTGGTACACGGCACTCGTGACCTCAGGTCTGCTTCTGGTGATGCCACGGGGCCAGTGAGGCCTGCACCGGGGAAGCCCTGAGGGTGGTCCTCGCCGCGCAAGGCCACCCAGGTAATGGCTGCTCCTTACCAAAAAAGAGGGCCGGGCCTTTCCCCGCAGAGCGGCTGGTTGGCTCGACGGCTAGCCCCTCAGCTCAGCAGCCAAGCACATCCTACACTTTACCCTGAGGACAGCCAACCCGGGGTCAGCAGACGTTAGAGACGGAGGCGTCAGTCCTGCCCTCGCAATTAAAAGCTAGTCCAGAATTATTTTAAAATTAATTTCACAAATGGAAAAAGACGCATATTTTTACCATCAAGTGAAACCACCATTATCTAAATAACACCTTGTCTTTGAGATTCTTCCAGTTTGCAGTTTACGTATCTGGAGGGAAAAAGCTGCGGTGGCTCAGCCCCTGGGCGGGCGTGCACCTGCTTCTCACTGGAGGGGGCGGGGGGGGGCTGTGCGGGGTGGGGGGTGTCCAGACACTGATTTTCTGGAGGAACCAGCTGGCCAAATCCATTGGGAACCTTGCTTAGGGCTCAGGAAGCTGGCCTGGCTCTCCTCAGACCCTGAAACTGTGAGGGAAGGTCAAGTTCAATTCACCAGCAAGATGCGTCAGTCTGAGCTACTGTCTAGAACAGATGGACAGAAGGAAGTGTGCGGCCAGCACAGGGGACACGGCCCCCAGCCTCTGCGGGCCCCATGCTCACTCGGGCACTCAGAGCGGTGCACTCGAGACACCTGTTCCCACGCTGCACCTCTCCTCCCCATCACCTGGGCCTGCGTCCCCCTGCCTGCCTGGGCACATACGTCCAGCCCACTCTCGGCAGCTGCTACCACCCGCAGCGTGGGCACATGCAGCCCTGGACGTCCTGCCCACGGACACTCACAGGCTCCCCTTTCTGGCACTGACACGCTGGTGCTCTTGTGACAAGGGCGCCCTGGGGTCGCTGAGGGCTGGGTGTGGGCTGCTAACAGCCACGTCAGCAGTAGGAAAACGATGAGTCAGAAGGGACTAGAAGCCAGTGGGCATGGTTGGCTTCTCAGGGCAAATGCATGACTGTGACCTCCAGCCTGTGTGCCGGGTCACGGAGTGGCTGTGGGCGGCTAGGAGCAATGTGCTAGGAGCCAGCTGCACAGCCCGCACGGTCCCGTTGTCCTGCCTGCTGCCGAGGCTGAGCTCATCTCCTGGCAATGGACTTCTTTACCTTAAACAAGGCACAGGGGCCCGCGCACAGCTGTGTCCCCTACGCTGGGTAAGTGTCCACAGTACTCCCGTGAGTGGCACCCACGGGTGTCGTTTACAGGAACCTTCCATCCAACGCAGCCAATCCCCCGTCTAAGAGCGCTCAGCCTCTCGCCCCCAGACCCGCGGGTCCCCAGGAGGCACTCACGTAGCGCAGCAGGGCCTCCTCGCCGAGCGCACGCACCAGGCCTTTGGTGTCCATCTGCCCCAGACGCAGGACATACAGGGGGCGTCCATCTGCGCGGGGGGGGGGGTTGGAAGGAGTAGGACGGGAGACAATCAAGTTCAGCAGTGAAGCCAAAACAAGAGCCTTCAGGGCCACCAGCTTGTGGTCCTCAAGTCGGAGCACCTGCTGCTCTCGGAAGCAGGCGCTATGCTCTTGTGAGGGGCCCCTGCTGCCCTGCCCTGCCCGGGAACCTGCCCCCTGGGGGAAGGGCTTGCAGCCCTGCACTAACCACAGGGTCCTCCCTCCATAGCCCACTATATGCGGTCCCGCTCTGAATTGGAAAACAGGGTGTGCCTTGGGTGGGGCAGCATCTCCTGCAGGGGTGCAGGGTCTGAGTGTGGTGCTGCAGGTGATGGGGGCAGGGAGTCCCCGAGCATGCTCACCTTTGTCGTGGTGGTGCCAGCCACCTGCGTAATAATCCTGCAGGACCTGCGGGGGGTTCCAGGTGTCCAGAATGTAGTCCACCTGGTGCTGCTTCCGCCAGGTCAGAGACTGGCACATAACCTCCCTGGCTTTGTCGATGTTGAAATCCCGAGCCCGCAAGAAACGAAGGATGTGCTCGTCTTTGGGGATCTATGGAAAGAGGGGCACGGCTTGAAGTGCCTCAACGGGGGACCGACCCCAGCACACAGAGGCCAACTCGGCTGGGCCCAATTCTCTGTGGCTTGGCAGCGAGGTCTTCACCTCCTGCCTCCCCCCAAGGAAGTGATGGGACGTGATCAGCCCATCAGTTTTAAGGAGATCGGGGTGGGACACAGCACTGAGCTGACGTGAGTCTTTGGGGTGAATCTTACATGAGCTAAGAGGAAAGAGCCTGAACACCACCGAGAAAGACCAGCCAAGAACAGAGTGCATCTACAGATGCGGGGACCCTGTGCAGAGAACCTCCTAGACCCAGGAGCTGATGCCAAGACACAGGGACATTTCCGAGCAACACTGGCCACACAGAGGCTCCAGGAGACAGAGGCCTCCTCCCTCCAGAGCTGAGAGAGAGAGCCCTCCCCTAGTGCCTGTGCCCTGAATTTGGAATTCAGCCTCCTAAAGCATGAGAAGAAACTCATATGATAAAACCATCCACTTGGGGTGGTTCTGTCTCAGCAGCACTAAAGAACCATGAGATCTGTGGCAGCAGTTTCAGGCACCCTGAATTCCACAGTTAGCCCCTTCAACGGCGAGGGAGCAAACTTCTGTCTGTTACGGCCACGCCCCTGTGGTCTGCACTCCTGCCAGCTGAGACGCCAAGCAATGTCACAAGTTGCTATGGGGAGAAAATAACAAGTTGCTAAGGAAATGACTTTCCAACTCCCACTTCTTAGCGAGAGTGAGCTGCGCTCTATTAAAATTAGCTGTTGCCGGGAAAAATCTCCTCTAACACTTTAGGAAGTCAGCAGTGTTAGTGTGGACAGTCTTGGAAGCGCTGCACTTCTGTCTCGGCGGGGCGAAGGCATCAATTATTTTGTCAGTTCTAACTGTGCCCCTGAGGGAGGATCAGGGGCACAACTCTGGGCAGTACCAATCTTGAATTCAGTAGGAACTGAAGGCTGTGTGCGCTGTGCCAGTGATGGGGTGCTGGAAGCCTATGGGACCATCCAGACCCCACTAGGAGTGGTCAGCAGGCCAGCTTCCCCGAGTCAAAGCCAAGGCCAAGGCTACTGCTGAGGGTCTCCAGAGCAGGCACCATCATAAAAGCATGACCACTGCATGGCCGGTCACCAGGGCGCCTGCCCACCGCCCACTCCCAGAGGACTCACTCGAAGGCCATGGCCACCAATGTGGGCATGTCATCCTCACGCAGAAAGGCCCACACTGTCCCAGCACTTGGAGAAAGTAGAGGAGGGCGGGCTCCGGCTCCAATGCCGTGCCCCCCACTCGGTGCAAGGGCCTCGGGCAGCCCTCTGGGGGTGGGGCAGCCAGCACGCAGGCGGCAGCCTCCCCGGCCTCAGTGAAAGGGTCACAGAGACAGGGTTCCTCTCAGCTCCACACCATGTGTGCTCGCACCACATGGATGCACTGGGCACACGCGTGGCACCCGCTTCTGGAGCGCACTGAGCTGTATCTCTAACACGTGACACTTTTCACGGAGGGAGCATTGTCGGGTGGGCGAGCTGGGAGGATAGCGCACGCAGCCGCAGCCACAGCCACTGAGCCTGTGCTGCTCCCGTCAAACCTGAGACCACAGTTCGTCCCGACAGACGGGCCAGCCCCTAAGCCCACCACAGCAGGTCCCCTGGCCTGGAAGCTCGCTCAGCCATGGGGACCAGGCACGGGGGTGGGGTGGGGGTGAGGAGAAGCTGACCTTGCCCTTGTGGGTTTCTTGGAGCCACCGGCGGAGTCGGATGAGGCAGCTCTCCTGCAGGGGCGTCAGGTCGCCCAGGTACCGCTTGATGTAGTCGGCGTCCAGCTTGTCTGGAACCAAAGGCACGCCGTGTTACGGACCCGGATGACCAGGCAGGGGCGCGGCGAGCGTGCCCAAGGGCTGGAGGACAAGGAGGCCACACATCGGCGCCTCTGGTCCATCCTCTTTCCCCAGCCCAGCGGTCACCTCCATGGGCCTCGCCCTCAGATACTGAGCGACAGCCTTCCCGACAGCTAGAGGCAGGCTGGCCCACCCCGGGGAACCGGGCTTGAGCGGCTTCACTTGGCGGACGATGCGGTGTGTGGGGAGAATGCGGGCAAGAGCATCCAGACAGGAAGGGGAACTGTCAGTCCCCTGTCCCTGGGGACGGGCAGCAGGAGGCCCAGTCACCCCGAGAAAGAGGACAGAAAGAGCTGTGGTGGCTGTAACTGTCCTGTGCGTTCTGAACTTTCTACGAAGGCCGTTTCCGTTTCCCTTTAAGTAGAAGAGGCGTGTGTGCATTTGTGTGTACACATTAGGTGTGGACACACACAGAAGGCAGCACTTGCTGTGGCTAAAAACAGGGCCTTGTCTCCAGGCCGGCCGGCCGGCCTCTGTGCCGTACACGGAGAGGCTCGCACACCTGTTTCCTGCTCCCAGAGGAACCATTTACACTGTGCAGAGCAGCGGGCCTGCCATGGGCCTAGGTGGCTGTCCTGAGGGGCTGCTCCCAGCAACGGTTAGGCCCCTGATGGAACCCACCAAGGGGAGCTCACTTGTCACCCACCAAGGTTGGAGGGTCAGGCCCACCCACAGATGCTCAGAAGCCAGGCCTGGGTACTGGTACTTCTGAAAACCTGGGACACACAGAGCCGGATGCTGACAGGCACCGAACGGGTCATTGAAGGTCAGGGCCCGCCGCAGAGCACCCGCCCCTGGGGCTTGTTCTATGAAGACTTACCGTCAGGGGTCCCCACCACAGGCTCGGTGGCCCCGCTGGCGTTACTGAGGGCCTCGCTGCTCAGCGAGTCTGCCAGGGCGGCATCGGGGGCCTTCGTGGCTGTGGACGCTGTCTGCGTCCTGCAGGAGGCGGCGGCCTCAGAGGAGTGGGTGAGGGCAGGCGGGGTCCAGCGGGGCACAAAGGTGATGCCTTCCTCCTCCAGCTGCCGCAGGTAGTACTCGATGATCTCCTTGCCCTGCAGCCAGGACGGGCCAGGGTGAACCTGTGCTGGCTCGCCCACGCCCCGCGGGCTTCTCCAGCCCCACTCAGAAGGGACGGAGGAAAGCAGGCTGGAACGCCCAGTGCCCATGAGTGCCGAGGGAGCAGCTTTCCCAGGCCCTCACCAAAGGCACAGGGACCTGGTGGTGGGTGCAGGGCTGGGTTTTGTGCTGCGACCGCAAGGTCAGCGGCTCACAGCCACAGTAGCTGCTCTTTCTGTAGGAGGAAGATGGGTGCTCTGCCCCAGGAGACTGGCAGAAGCCCGGCAAGGCGAGAATCCCTGTCCTGTAGGATTTCAGGGAGCCGGAATCGACTGGCTGGCAGTGAGTCTGTGTGTGTGTGTTTTTAAAGTGAAACTATGGAGCTGCCATTACGTGTGGGTTTACATCCACACTCTTTCCAACACCCCGAAACCCAAGTCTCCTGGCATCGAGCCAATCCCCGCTCAACAGGGAGCCCCTGTGTAGGTTCCCGGGACTGGACATCTTGGCAGGAGCCAGTGGCCGGCTTCATCCTCCACCTGCACAGCAGTTGGCGGCTGTGGAGCACTGCCTTGTGGTCAGCCGAGGCCGCGGCGGCTCTGAAAGCTGTGCTCCGGGGAGCCGGCCCACGAGGGCACTACCCTCATGGACCAGCCTCACAGCCCAGGGCCAGGAGCAGGCCTCCCCATCCACAGGCCCCAGAAGACAGCCAGGCGCTGCCCCTCACCCAGCAAGTCCAGCACAGAGGGTCCCGACTCACCACTGCCCCCAGCCTTAGAGACCCCGCCCCCTCTCCCAGAGCACATCCATGCGGACTCACTTTTTTGATGTTGCTGGTGTACTGCTTCATTGCGATTTTTTCCACTGTACTTTCAAAGCCAAAGAAAGACTTAATATCCAAGCTCGCAGACTGTTCGAAACAGGTCCAGTCTTCATTGTCGGGGTGAACCTGCAGTCAGAGAGAAAGCAGCCTGTTGACCACGACCCTGACGAAGGGCACAGGAGATGGTCGTCGGGGTCTTAACCACACAGCCACCCGGAGAGCGCGTGCATTTTACTGCCAAAGTGACCGGAGGCAGGACAACTGCAGGAAGAGGCTCCGGTCAGGAGGGGCAGGGGGCCTCTGTGCACAGTGACGGAGGGGCAGTCCCCCGGGGGCCCGAGAAGACATGGAGTTGCTTGTCACAGTGAGGACCACCAAAGAGCCACCAGCTCTGCCTCGGAGGAGTAAAGCCAGAGTGTCCTGAGGCGAGGGCGGTGGGACTTGATCTCTGTACTTTCCCTGGGGAAGGACGCCACGCTTAGTGAGGTTGAGAGGGCGGGGGAGATGGGGGCTCATGGGGAGGGGCTGACTCCACAGCTGCAACCACGAATTCAGCACCACGAGACCGTGTGCACGGTGCGGGACTGGTCATGCTTCCTCCCCTTGGACATCAGGCCTGTGAGTCGAACTGACTCAGTGGCCCCAACAGTGTGAGCCGGGGGCCAGGGAGGGTGGCACTGCACAGTAATCGGAGAGGTGGCCGCGTGGCTCCCTGAGCGGCCTGAATTGCCCCCGCCACAGTCTGCTCTACAGGGAAGCGTCCGGCCACCCCGCGGGTCATGCAGGCCAAGGCGGGCACTCACGCTGTAGCAGCAGTGCTCCTTGATGACGACGCGGTTCGAGAAGGTCTCGTTGTGGGCCTCGATGTGCAGCGTGCGCTCCCGGGAGCTCAGCGAGTTCTTCTGGACAAAGTAGACGTAATCCACCCCGGCGATCTTGTGGAAAACAGCCGCCATGCAGAGGGAAAGGGCGCATCAGAAACGGAGGGGAGCCCTCGGGACCAATTCTTCTGTGTGGGGGTGGGGGGTGGGGGAGCGAAGGGGGCCAGGGGGAGTCACCTTCTTCAGCAGCCGGGGGGCGTCTATGTCCAGCTTGCAGCGCCGCTCAATGATGTGGACAGCCCCGTCTTCACTCTTGAACTCGCTCACGGTGTCACTGTCCACGAACATGGGGATCAGAGGGCAGGTGGGGAACCTCCTCTCATAGGCCTGTGAACCGCAGTGGGGAGGAGAGAGCGTCAACCAAAATGCAGCCTGAGCGTCCGTGACCCGTTAGTGGCACAAAGCCACCCGTGGACCCCCATCCACAGCAGAAAACCAAACTCACCGCCGCGGGGTCAACTCCAATGCCTGGTGACCCGACGGCACGGGGAAGAGCTGCCCCTGTGAGTGTCCGAGACTGTCACCTCGTCACCAGAGTAGGAAGCCCTGTCTGTCCCACAGAGCGATTCTCTCTCCAACTGCTGACCTTGCAGCCAGCAGCCCGATGTGTGACCAATACGCCACCAGCGCTCGCTGGACAACAGAAAGGCGTCCCGTGTTCATGGACTGGAAGGCCCGCAGTACTGAGTGTTCCAATTCTCCGCACACCCACAGTCCTTCCTGCCCACGCTGTCACGAGGCGGCAGTGGAATTCCTCTGCCCAACACCGGGACTCCTACTTCACTGCAGAGCAGCCCTGGGAGTGCAGTGGATCATGCCGTGAGTGGGTACCGGCCCAGTGACTCGCTGCTGAAAGCCCGAGCCACATCCGACTCAGTGCCCACGTGGGGCACCGAGATCGGGCAACCCAGCGACGGTGACCAGACTGTGGCGCTGGCGGGAGACGAGATGGGTGCCGAGTGAGCAGAGCAGAGGCATCCAGAAACACACCGACAAACGCAGCCCCTCCAGTCTTGACCAGGACGCAAAAAGCCAGCCACGCAGGAGGGACAGTCCTTTCCAAGGGCAGTGGGGAAACCGGGCCGCCACTGGCAAAAACAGCCGACCTTGGCCTAGAGCTCACCTTCTACAAGAGCCAATCCCAGACGCCCACAGACCGCATCCCTACACTGCTTCCCCTGCCTCACAAATATATGTGCTGGATGTATTCCGCCACCACGCAAGCGTCTCCTGCGTTTTCTACTGAGAAGCATGCCAGAGGCTCCCTGAACCACGCAGGGCACCGCCAGATACTAGGTCTCCCGCGACACTCTAAGAACGTGTCGCCGTCCAGGAGTGTACACAGGAGCAACGTGTGCTGGGGGAGCAACGTCTGATGACCACTTCTCCTCACCGCCACCAAGTCTGCACTGACGCTCCTCGGGCCAAAGCAAGGGCAAACCTGGATGCAACCCCCCGGGCTCTGCAGCACAAGGACCACGCAGCTGAGAACAGGAAGACACCATCACACAAACGCAGCCACGCAGAGCTGGGCAAGCGGAAGGGGGCCACTTTCAGACCATCCGGTGACCTTTAGCTTCGGGAGAGGCCGACAGCGTGTGCCAGCCGACTTCACCTGAGGGCTCCCCTTGAATTTGACACGCACAAAGCTTTCTGTGTCCTGCGTGGACGAGACGCGCTCGTGCAGACATGCCACTGTACCCTGGTATTCCTCGAGCAGCGGGCATTTCAGGATCCAGCAGTTACAATGGGCAATGGGCTGTGTCCTGGGCTGTAAGGCACGGCTACATTCCCCCTTTCAGTGCTGCCGCCCTGCGGTCAAATGTGACTCAGTCACAGGGCAGAGGCAAAGCCCAGCTCCTCTCTGCAGCCCCAGAGCCAGCGGCTGTTTGGGACGTGTTAGCAACGTGGAGTGTTGTCACTGTTTACTAAGTCACCGGAAAGGTGATGCCTGGGGAACCCACTGAGGCAGCTCCTCTCCCTGTCCACCGGGGCTGCTGTGAGCCAGAGTGCAGTTGGGGTGGGGGGAGGCGGGGCGGGGGCGAAGGCAAATAAAGGAATCCAGCCTCTTGCCTGTGCCCACCTGCTGGGCCATCCTCCAGAGGCAGGCAGGGCTAATGGCTGGTGGACTCCACACGCTGCCAGCCAGTGTACAGAGCAGCAGCTCCTTGGAGGCGAGGGGGAAGGAAGACTCCCCACCGAGACCGAGCTCTGCAGTGTGCTGCCCCTGCAGAGCGGCAGCAAGCGAACTGCACCAAACACATGCGTCCTTGCTCTGTCCACGGGGAGGGTGGAAGAGCAATGACACTGCATCGGCAACGAGCCCACCTGGCGCCCAGATCTTGGTGTCTAAGTACCATAAACCAGCTGCACGAGACTTTGCTAAAGCACTGAAGCACAAAGATGTTACTTTGAGGGCTAAGGAGCCCCCCCACACACACACACACACGTGCATGTTGGACGTTGAATAAGGAAGACTGAGTTAGACTCGATGCATGTGAGCTGTGGTGCTGGAGAATGTGGAAAGTACCACGGCTGACAAGAAGACAAGCCCATCTGTCCTGGAGGCAGCACGGCCAGTGTTCCTGAGAGGCAGGGATGGCGAGCCTTCATCTAACTCACTTTGGAAGTGCTGTCCAGAGACCGGGCCCTGGAGCAGGGCACCATGAACTATGCAGTCCAGGGGCAGAGAAAGCGGGAACCCTGGATGGACACAGCGGCTACAATGCTGGCCTCGGCACAGGATGGAACGTGAGGACAGAGCAGGACCGGGCAGCATTCCGGTCTGTGGAGCCCAGGGTTGCTCCGGGTCGGGCCTGACTCGATGGCATCTAACGTTTCCCACTACAAAGGAACCAGGGTCCTTGGAGAAACGATGGTGGGGTTACTGGCACAAGGAACACGCAGGGTGAGTTAGACACCTGACCTTTTGTTTGTTTCTTTACCAGGAAGCAATCGTGGGCTCAGGGACTCACGGGGACATGGCAAAAGGACATAGGCGCGGCCGGGCGGGGCGTCACAGCCAATTCTGGGATCCCAGCCAGGCATCAGACAGCACTGTGGCCGCCCATGTGCAGGAACGGTCAGGCAGGGGCGTGGCCACTGGAACGGCTCGCTGTCTTGCTGGTGATTAGTGACAAAGGTCCCAGAGACCCCACGCTGACCACATGGTGATGGTGACTGAATGCGGAGATGGCTGGGCAGTCTGACAGATGATGGATGGACAGCCTAGGATGCAAGTGGCCAAGGCCTAGACTAAGCACTCTTACTAAGGAACAGGGCCACTCGTGGAAATCTGTCCTGGCAGCCTGGAGGCTTAGGAAAGAAAAAATCTACTGGAAGACAGACAAAGGGTGGAAACTAACTGGGATCAAGGCAACTACAGAGACAGGGCTTTCAAATGCAAGGCCACACCAGCTCTTACGTTGGTGGTGGTAGTGGTGGTGGTGGGGGGAACAGGACAGAAACAGCGAAGAGGAACAGTATACAGCAACGGGAGCCAGCGGAGAGCCGGGACTGCATGTGCTAGTGTGCACGCGCGCACCCTACACACACACACGAGCACACACACACACACGAGGGGGCGTTGACAAGTTTGTGGAAAATGGAACTTCTTGAAGCACCCTCATGTGCAATACTCCGCAGTCAGTATTAAATGCCTTGGGTGTGATAGCGTGCGGTGGGGACTTTTATTGTTAGATCAGCCATGCTTTAGTATTTCAGAGCACAATGGCATGATGTACACAATGCGGTGCCAAATGGTTCTGCAGAAAAATGACGTGTGTGAGAATGTGCAAGTGTGTGTGTGGGGAAAATAAGGTGCTTGTCGCCCACCAAGAAGACTGGACAGTAGTGCCATTCCACGAGGCTTACAAGAGTCAAGGGCAGAGCAGAGGGTGACCCCACCAAGGACGAAGCCCCCCACTGTGAAAAAGGAGCTGGGTGGGGGTCGTGGGCTTTGGACCCTGGGTCCCAAGGGACAGAGAGAGGGTCACAAGCAGCGGGGGTGGCAGCAGCAGGGACAGTAGAGTTCTGCAGTGCTTGTCCTGTCCTGGCCCACCAAACAAGGCAGCGGAGCACCTTCTCGGGAGGCTTCCCAGAGGGTGGGTGCCTCGGGCACCTAGAGGTGAAGCAGAAGAGCTCCGGACACTTGCTGGAGCAGCCCAGAGGCCCGAGGGGCGCCCGGCTGAGGGACTGAGGCCCAGGATCGCAATATTACATTTACTCGAGACCCAGGATATGCTCAATGGCTGACGGAGACACACGAAAAAGCCGCTGACCACTTCTGGGATCTGTCATACCCAGGGAGAGAGAAGATGGCGTGGCCATGAGGCTCTCCGTCCCGATACCGAGTGATCACCTACAGCTCCCTTAACACACCCGAAACGCGAGTGCCATGAAGCCCGCAGAAAGGCAGTGAGTGCCTGTAGGAGGGACAGCAGGAGTCAGACTGGGGGACGTCAAGGCTGACCTCTGTCGCATAGGCAGCAGCCCTGGCTGACGCTGGTGTTCTTCCCCCGGGGACATTAGGGGGGAATCAGGCAACTCTGCCCACTACTTCTACTATGTGCTCAAAAAGTAGCCCTCAGGTGGTTCTGTGTGTGGGCACAGTGAGCTATGTAATGTGGCTGTTCTAAACAAAGTCTCCCACTCCCACCAAACCACCTCTCCCCGTGTGGCCCTGGTCAGATGGTGGGGGAAAGATACTGACAGAATCTGCCTGGAAGTAATTGTGAGCTGACTCCCTGGAGAGCCATCCTGCTGGGTATAAAGTGAGCACCTGAGGGGCTGGAGGAGGGATCTCGTGACCAGCAAGAGCCAGGAGGGGAGTGTGTGTGTCCTCTGGACCCGAGATCCCTGCGCAGTGAACCTCATGGATCCAGAAGACAGCTGTGACGTCAGAGGAGCAGCAGCAGGACCAGGAGCCAGAGCAGGGCCCAGAGGGACGGGCTTCCCAGCCCAGGGAGCCAGTGAAGTGGAGGGCTCTGTGCAGGAGGCTGGCTGGGGGAGTGGGGGGCCTCTGGGGAAGTTGGGGTTGCTGTGCCATGGAGCTACAGCGGAATGCCTTGGGGTCAGGCTCTTGGCGGGGTGGCATGCCCCTTTGGACATTTATCAGCAAACCTGGAAGAACTCTGTCCATTGTCCCGATTAACAGCGCAACCCTGAGCATGTTTCCTGCATTACCACTTTCTAACTTGCTTAGTAAATCCTTCCATCATGAATTTTCTCTGTGAGCTCTGTGTAGCCATTGCAAGGGATCTGAGAACCCGGAGAGGCAAAATAGAGAAGGTTAATTAAAGCAGGGCAGGGGGTGGGGGTGGGGGCGCCCATGTGCAAACTAAGAGCTTATACTACACAAAGCCATGGTCTGTCCAGGTTGGCTCAGACCAACAAACCAGCCTACAGTGTGTTGTTTCCGCACGTGAACAATAAAATGCTAGATCAGTACATTTTACACATAAACATTACACAGGCTTCCGGTCTGGCCTAGGCTGTCAGTCCTTGGGGTGGGTGGGGGGAGAGAAGGTGGGAGAGGCAAAATTCAAGGGGCTGGGGCCGGTCCCTCACAGAGGACACACAGGACCAGAGGGCAGGGTTTCAGCTCCTGCTTGGAGGGCCAAGGGGTGGGCCAGAAGCCCCTTCTTCAACCCCTGCCGGCCTCAGAGCACCCCCACCCACCCCCAGGAGAGCAGCTCCTTGGCATCTTCCTCCACAGACCACCGACATCTCAGGGCCGTTCGCAGACATGGGCAAGTGGAGCCCTTCTACGTGGGGACCTAGAGCGGCACGTGGGGCAATCCCCTCGGCCTTTCCTTCCATTTGCCCCCCAGCTCCTCTAAATCCCCGCTCCCCGACTCCACTGCGCAGATCGGCCGGGCTGTCTGTCACGCAGCCAGCAGCCCAGGTTTCAGGAGCACACAGCCAGACCCCATCAACATGCCCTGAGAGAAAGGCTGCCTTACGGGGAGGGGGTGCTGCGGCTCCTCCCACCTTCCTCCTCCCACTCTTCCTCCCGCACAGAGTTCTCAGCCTGGGAAGGGGTGGGGGCAGCTCGACAGCAGCATTTTCCTTCTCCGGGAGAGAGCGGGGCTGGGATTCTGACACACTAAAAGCTAGGGTGGGCTAAAGAAAGCTGTACTTTCAGGAAGCCCGGTGGGGGGTTGGGGAGCAGCGGGTTCTGCCAAGAAATCCCACGTAGAAGCAGCTCCATTTTAAGAGGCCACCTGCAAACTGGACCGTGTGTGCATCTGACGGCAGGCGGCTTTCTGAGAACCACGTGGGCGTAGGACCGTCCTATTCATTTATCCGCAGGGCTGTTTCACCCGGGGGGAACCAGTGCTCGAAACAGCAGGGTCCGAGCCTCTCTGAGGAGCTGCCTGTGCTCCCAGAACTCCCAACGAGCAACAAATCGAGAAAACAGGGCAGACTGGCCAGGGGCCTTTGGCGGACAGCGCTGAGACGAATTTACAGGGACACATACGAGCAGGCGTCAGAGGGCTCCTGGGAAAAGCCCACCAAGTCTTCATCCGTTTCTGAAGCCCCTCGCGCAGCCCGCAACCCTGCCTCAGGCAGGCACAAGGCCAAGTGTGGTGGTCAGACACTCTGGCTAGGGGCAGGGTCCAACCCGTCAATCACGTGGTAGCCTGGTGACACCTCTGTGGGGTGTGGCCTTCTCTCTAAGAGCAAGATGGAACAGAGTTTCTCCCGGTGGTTCACCCAGGTTGGCACACCCTTATCAGGCGGGGGCTGCAGGCAGTGCCTCACCTCATTGCCCTGGCACAGCTACTTAGCACCAACTGACCGCTGACCGCCTTAGCCTGAACTCGGGTCCTGGGGTCCAGTCACAAGGAGCTCTGTGTTGGAGGGAGCCCCCAACTGTCAGCAGAGCACCCTCAGTTGTTCTTCACAGCACCCCGAAATCAACATGCTCTCCTGTCACCTTCTTCTTTGGGAGTTTTCCTCATTTGTGAAAGAAATGGGAAGGCCAGGAGTAAACTGGCCCACAGAAGCAGGCCTCCAAGGAGCCAGGAGGTGGGCAGCAGTGACCCCAAGGGTGTCCAGAGGGCTGGGGCCGGGAGGTGCGAGGGCCAAGGTGAGTGCAGTGGAAACGGAGGGACCGTGTGGGCATGCACTGCTGAAGAGAGAGCTGCACCCGAGGCCAGCACAAAGTAGCGTGATGGCGTCCACTGGACCATCGAGTTCCGACTCACAGCGACATGATGGGCAGCAGAAGGAAACACTGCCCCGTCCCTCACCACATTATTGCAGCCACCCATCTCGGCCAGGGCCTTCCTCTTTGTCGCTGTCCCTCCACTTGACCAAGCACGATGTCCTGCTCCAGGGACCAGTCTCTTCTGACAAAGTCCATGAGATGAAGTCTCACCCTCCTCCCTGTAAGCAGCACTCTGGCTGTCCTTCTTCCAGGACAGATCTGTTTGCTCCTTGGGCGGCCCACGGTCTTCGCAGTGTCTTCACCACCATTCAAATGCAGCGCTTCTTCCTTGGCCTGCCACTGAGTTATCTCCCCACAACTCGAGGAGCGCCATGGTGCCGCCTGCCCCCTCGCCCTCAAAGGACAAGGGGCCGCACACACCATGAGGAGGACCTAACACCAGTGCCTGCACGCAATGGCACCCTCAGCCTCAGCTGCACACGTAAGCCCAAGAGAAACAGGGCGAGAGGAGGAGGAGCTTAGGTGTGAGGACCCCCAATGTCCCCCTCTGAACCAGTGCTCTGGAGCTGAAAGGGCCAGCACGGGGCTGCTGGCCACATGGGGCTGTTTAAACTAAATTCAACTAAATTACCCACCAAGGACTGGCCTCCCTACCCAGTCCCACCAGCCACACTGCAAGGCGTTGCTAGGATATTCTTGGCTGGGTGACAGTGAATAACTCAGCGCTGTGCCCACGGCTCTGACCTGACAGCGACCCATGCTTGTTCTGGCCCTGTCCTTAGATGACCCGCGTAAAAGCAAGTCCTGTGATAAACCTCCCGCTACCCCAGGCCCAGAAGGGCCCCCCGGCCACTCCTGGCTGGCGCACTACCCCCACCCCCGGAACCAGGCCCTTTGAGTGATGCAGAATAAAAGGCGAGGACTCTGTACCACGTTGCAGACTCAGCAAAAGAGGTGTGGGAATCTTCCAGAATCACGCGCTCCCTCCCAGCCTGGCTGAGCCTGGACGCCAAGAACGCTCGAGGGAGGAGTTTGCAGAGGCAGCTCAGAGGCCAGGTCTGCGGGAATGGACACAGAGGAACCATCTCTCTCCCCAGCTCCCACCTCTGGGAAACCCTTCCCGCAGCCCCCTGTCCACCTCCCCTTCCAGCTCTCTAGGAGTGGGGCTTGGGGGGAGGGAAGTAGTTTGCTTTTACTCCCTGAAGTTATGACTTTAATTATTTTCTTCCCCTTCTAACAGCCTAACAAGTATCCCTTTGTTGCCTGGTTCACAAGCTCAAGTGCTAACCCTGATTTCTCAATGCACTACAGAGTTTACCCTGGCTTCCCAGAGACCGGAATCCTAGAAAACAGCATGGAACCATTAAATGGGACCTTTTGTGTCTTCTTCCTTCAAATGCGGATGCTCTCAGCAGCAACGTGGAGAAGCGAGCCGTGTGTGTGTGTGTGTGTGTGTGTGTGTGTGTGTGAAAGAGAAAGAGAGAGAGAGAGAGAAAGGGAGAGAAAGGGAGAGACAGAAAGACAGACAGAGAGAACTCAGGCAAAGTCCAAATACGGACAGACCCAAGCCAAAAGAATGGTTGCCCGGCACATGACACCGAGTGGGTGAAGTGCCTGAGAGCAGACAATAGGGGGCAGTGACGGGTGCTGTCACAGGAGGAAGGGGCTTGGGCCCCCAGGGACCACTGGGGCCAGGGCCAAGGGCCTGAAGCACGCATGTGGCTGCATTGACCTCCCACAAGCTGCATGGCTTGTCACATGCCCACCTGCCGGGCAAGGGTGACGGCACCTTGACGGGAGCAGACCACCTGGGCTTCCAGGCTGCCACTGTCTAGAGGCAGCGTGGAGACCACCAGAGATGGGACGAGATTGCTACACCGCATTAAGGACTCGTTCCAGAGCCACCATGGAGGCTGGACACAGGGGAAACTGGGGGCAAGCAGGCAGGTGAGGATGGAGGCAGGCAGACGGGGGGCGGTGGGGTAGGTTGGGGGACCGAGGACAATCAGTCCTGGGGGTCACAGGAATAGCTGTGTGGACCCAAGCTGCTGCTGCTGCGGGGAGCAGCCTCGTGCAGGACAGCCGCCCGGCCATGGGGACGCAGGCAGGCCGCCTCCAGACACAGAAGCTGAGGCTCAAGCACATAGTACCACGTGCAGACACTGCCTTGGCCCGGCTGCCCGTCCTGAGGCCCCTGAACCTCTCCTGGACGCTGAAGGGCAGTGCCTGCTTATGCAGCCACCAAGCCTGCTCAACAGCCAGCTCCACGCTCACGCAGTCTGGAGGGACGGCTCTCTCGGAATACCTGCGTCCTCCTCGGACCTCCCCAGCCCCACCTCAGAGGCCACGAGCCAGGCACCAGCATGCACTGGGCCCGCTCCATGCCCCTCCCCCCACAGCTCCTCCCACCCCCACCCATCAAGCCCTGCCCAGCTTCATGGCCTTCTGGACCAATTAATTACAGGACCAAGTCCGTGGGCCACAAGACAAATGTAGACAGAAAGGCCTGGCGTCTTGAGGAAAAAGCACTTTGGCACGTTATTTGCACTCAGAATTACCCTGGGGCTCAGGAGCCGCCCAGCCGTTTCTTCCCAGCCCCGTCAGCAAGTCCAAGTTCAAGCTGAGCTGGCATCGAAAGCTGCTGAAAGGTGGGGGCCACCTTACAGGACCAGTGACCCGGTTTCTCTCAGGAGCCAATGGCAGAGAGACCATGGGAGGATAAGGCGGGGTGACGAGAATAAAGGGCAGCCGCAGAACCAGTCACACGTGCACCAAGGAGGGGCGAGGGCTGCCTGGGACGCCGTGTCCCCAGGACTGATACAAAAATAAATTCACTGCCATCAAGTCGATTCTTATTCCTAGCGACAGGCAGAGCCAGCCCTGTGGGTTTCTCAGGAGCCCACTTCTACCCTCAGAGGGGCTGGTGGTTTAGAACCACTCACCTTGCAGATCACAGCCCAACTTGTAACCACTCCATCACCAGGGCTCCCCAGGGCGCACAGGCGTTTGTTTTAAAGGAGCCTGAACGCAGATCTGGGATTAGATGGCATTGCTAGATGTCTGCAGTTAGAAATGAATGAGCCAGGCACCCAGAACCAGCCTTAGAAGCACCGGGAAGGAAAAGCCAGAGGTGTGGTGCAGCAGGACGGGCCACGCCTGCGTGGCTCCCAGTGGAACGATGGCCATCCCAGTGGCCTTCCTTACATTGTACTTTCTGGCCAGCACAGCAGCGCTCAGAACTTTCCGAAGCCTGACATTGTAGGCTGTGCTTTCTATAGAAACTGTCAGCGAGGACATCAGCGAGGGAAGGAGCTGGATCTGACTCTGCTCCCTAACACACTGAAAACTGCCCAGTAGACCCGATGCCCTGGGGCTGTGAGAGGGCAGGAGGGCCGATGCTTGCTTCTGCACACGGCAGCCTTACAGGGGCCTGTACAAGGACTGTCCACTTCCAAAGCCACATCCACCGGAGCCACTGTGCCCCAGCCGGGACGTGCAACAGGATGCTCAAGAACATGGCAACTGAGAAAAGCCTGCTCCCTGCTGAACACTGACCAGGGCCCTGAACAGAGAGATCCCAGGGAAGCTGGACGGCCTCCACTCCTAGACCTGGGCCGGGGACACAACATATCCATCGGCTTGTTTTAAAGTCACCCGCCCTCAAACGCGAGCCTTGCAGTCCCCCAAACAACAACGCGCTCTGCTCGCTAGCTGCGCCTGGAGACCCATCAACACCTGGGCCGTGGAAAAGACACGCCTCATGTCACAGTGAACCCTCAGGAACGTGAAAACCAGAACCCGCTGACGACACGAAGGGCCCAAGGATGGAACCTGAGACCGGATGCGGAGGGCTTGTTCACAGGAAGGAAAAGACTGCGTGACTCCACTAACGTTGAATGGGGCTCTTGAGTCAAGGAAGAAAAACACAGACAATGGGGCGAGGAAAGGGGCTGTGGGGAGGGTGGGGTGTGCTGGGGCTTCAGAGGGCAGCTAGCCGCTCCAGACCAGCAAGAGGGATGTTGGGACCTGCTCACAGCTGGCTGGAAGCAGTGGCTACAGGGGCGGCTGGCCCAAAGACAGGGCCTTGGGAGGGGCCCTCTGCACGCCCACCCCCCCTTCAGCTTTCTAAAAGCACACAAACTAAAAACACACCACACTGCCATCCAGTGCATGCCAGGCCCTCGCACCCCTGTGGGATGAAGGAGAGTGAGCCCTGGCTTCCTCCTGGGGGCTGCATGGCACTACCCAGGCCCATTCCCCCTAGCTGTTCCCATCCTGTGAAATCTGAAGGGATGGAATCCCAGAGCATTCCCAAAAGCTCAACTGCATTTTTCCACGACCTTTTTGAAGCTCCCCACCTTGAAAAATTTCAATCTAGGGGGAAGGGAGGAGGTAAAAATAAGGAGCTGATACCAAGGACTCAAGTAGAAAAAAAATGCTTTGAAAATGATGGCAAAATATGTAGAAATATACTTGACACAATGGATGAATGTATGGATTGTGATAAGAGATGTAACATCACCCAATAAAAATATTTAATAATAATTAAAAAACTTCAATCTAAGCACAAATGCCCACAGGGTCTCACCGACCAACACCATCACTACAGGGTCAATCACTGCCCTAGAAACTGACCCGGCCACCTGTTCCCTGGAGGTGGGAAAGGCTGGTGGGGAGGCCCTCCCTCGCTTTCACACCTGGCTGCAGGGAGTGCACTTGAGAGAGAACCACAGAGGAAGTGAGAGGCCCCAGGCCAGCAAACCTGACTGCTGAGGCGGCCAGGGCGACCACAGCCGTCCACTGGCCAACAGGGGCTTGGGAGATGTCGCCACTGACCCTGTTCTCACGGGCTCTGCAGACACGGACTCTTATCATTCAGGCAAAGGTGCCAAAACACACCCAACTCAACCAATTTCACCATGAATGGGCCGTGGTCCTCAGGGCCTCAGTGGTCAATTCGGCATTCAGAGCATGCCACTTCTGACCTCGGGCGAGGACACAGGGCCTAGCCTGGACAGCTGCCATCCAACTTGCCCATCTGAGCGCAAGTAGCTGGCACCTGTGGGGGCATCAGGCATAGAGACAGGACTCTGATCTCTAAGGGCACTAAGCTCTGAAGAGGCAGGCTCACATCCTACCATGGCGCGGGTTCTGACTCACGGCGATTCTACAAGGCAGGTGGAACGGCCCCTGTGGGTTTCCGAGACCGTAACTCTTTACACGAGTAGAAAGCCTCATCTTTCTCCTGAGGAGCAGCTGGTGGTTTAGAACTGCTGACCTTAAGTTAAGGTGTAGCAGCCCGACATATAGCCACTCTGCATCAGGGCTCCTCTGAAGAGGCCGACATTCCAGGCAAGGCAAGCCAAGAGAGGAATGGGCGGGGGTGGGGTGGGGTGCGGAATCGGCTTGACAAGTCCATGAAGTACGAACGTGTCAGGTAGGACGCCGTTAGGAAGGGCCTGGCAGAAAAAGCAAAGAGGTTTAGAAATGAAGTGACAGATCCTCGAAGCGACCCCAGCTGAGACCTGGGAGCAGACAGACGGCCCCAAGCTGGCCTCTGGGACACAAGCCAGCCAGCCCGGCCGCTCCCTGGGTAGGGGCCGGGAGGAGGGGCACGAGGGACTTCAAGCAGAAAGCTAAAGCAGTAACAGGCCAGGCCCGGTACGTGGTAGCTGGCATCTCTTCCACCGTGTTCTGGCTAGTCAAAATGACAGCTGTCCTCTCAGAAGCACCACAGGGGCCATGTCAGCGCCTGCCTGCCTGCAGCCAGCACCCAAGGGCGTGCTCCCGGCCCCCTCCTCCCCTCACACAGCCCTGGGTGCCAGGGCCTTGCCTGCCCGCTCCCACACCGCCCTCCACCTTCACTGCCGGGCACCCTGTACCTTTCTCGGGAGCCTTGCTTCAAACCAGAACCAACTCTGCCGCAGAGTCGACGCCGACAGCATGCTGACTGTGAGCACAGGGTGGGTGGTTCCCTGACTGTCCCTCTGCAGGGGCCGGGAGCCCCGTCTTTCTCCCTCGGAGCTGGCTGGTGGCTGCGAACTGCTGCCCGTGCCACCAGGACTCACCCGCTCCATGTGTGTGTCTCAGAGGACCAGGCATACTGTGGGCAAGCACATCTGGATCTGTTCTAAGAAGTTCCCACGCCCGACTCTCAGAACGACCCTGCGGCTCCCAGCCCTTCTCGGTGGGATCCCACCTGAGACCCTAAGTCTTTAGGGTGCAACCCCCTGGGGGGTCCTTGTGGGCAGTGCAGACGCAGCAAGGCTGGGGAGGACAAGGAGCTTCGGGGCTGTCTGAGGGTGACACTATCTGGGAGCCAGAACACTAGACCGAGAATCAGCCCATCTCGACCACTAATTAGCCGTGTCAGCTTCCACGGCTGCAGTCTCGGATTCCAAGCCCTCCTCAGGCGCTGGCCCAGGCGGGTCCTGCAGCTCACAGTCACCTGAACTTCCCATTTCTGGGTCAATCTAGCTGAGGGACACCAGGAAACCCACTGAGGTCTGCTGGGATTGCTGGAAGCGCCGTTTCTCTGCACGCGAATGCGCTAACAAGAGTATTAGCCTGAGTTCTCAATGGAACAAGTAAGTAGTTAAAACCCCTGTCACCAAAAAATAATTTATAAATGAACAAGGGTTCACAGGGATAGCAAGAGCTCAAGAAGAAAACGTTTTGAGAATGATGATGGCAACAGATGTACAAATGTGCTTGACACAATGGATAGATGGATGGACTATGATAAGAGTCCCCAATAAAATGATCCCCAAAATTTTTTAATTAAAAAAAATCAAAAAATTAATAAAAATACTACCCCCGTGGGGTTGGTGCTGACAACTGGCAACTTCCAGGTGTGACAGAGCAGCACCGGGCGGGTGCCAGCGGTTTGCCTGGCACGGGACCTGAAAGGAGGGCGATCTCCGGGCTTTTCTCCCTCGGCGCAGCTGGCAGGTGTGAGCCGTGACCAGCAAAGCCATTTCCCATTTTCCCACGGAAAGCAATTCATGCAGTGATCCCTACTGCCGTCATCGAACGCTCCCTATCGACATACTTTCCTGCCAGAGACATTCCAACAAAACTCTCGTGGAAGCACACACACACACACCCTGCCGAGATGGCGTCCTGACGCACACCCACCCTACAGGGCAGAGAAGATTGGCCCCCAGAGTCTCCGAGGCTGTCGACCTTTCCAGAAGCAGGCTCCACAATGCTCTCCCGAGGACTGGGTGGTGGAGACAAACCGCCGTCTTTGGGTTACCAGTGTGGTGCTTAGCCCACGCTGCCACCTGGTCTCCTAAGACCAGGAAGGGCATCAGGTCGTGCCAGCAGCGTCCTTCTCCTCACCACACTCACTGCTAGCGAGTCAATTCCAACACCAGGGACCCTGTATGAAGAGGAGGAAGACCCGGGGCTTCCTGGGTGGTACATCTTTATGGGAGCAGGGGCTTCATCTTCCTCCCTCAGAGGGGCTGGTGGGTTTGAACAGCTGACCTTGTGGTTAGTAGCCCAACGCGTAACCCTGTAAGTTAAGGCCTGGATCCGCCTGACTATCTCGTGCCCACCACTTGCCACGTTCCTCTGCTGCAGCAGCCAGGTGCCACTGTTACTGAAGTCCGCTCAGCCCACGAGGTTCCAACACACGTGGTCTCCCCGCTTGTGGCTATTCCGCTGGCTCTGAGCATGAACTGAAAGGAGGTGCCCCGGGTAACTCGGTGATCGCCCCCTCACCGCAAAGAAAACACAACACGACGCAGGGTGGACACTGAAGATGGTCTGTTGTCTAATTACAGTGAGACCAAGGGGCCGCGACCTCACACAGACACGCGCCGTCAGGAGGCCCGCTCCTCTCCAATGCTGGGGAGGAAAGCGCAGCACGTCATCCTCAGAGTAAAACAAAGACGTTTTACAAAGGGCCCCCAAAGCCAAGCCGCGCTTCAAGAAGAGACTCCACTGTCAAAAACTAGGAGGAGAGCGGGGCTCGGCTGCGGCCTGAATTCAAGTTCTTCTCCAAGGGCATGAGTGAAATGGTCAGAGGCAACCACTGGGCGGCAGTGAACACAAGGCTGTGTGGGCGCGGTGATCGAAGACCCTCTCCATGAACCCGCGGGCGGCGCCGAGGCTTCCTGGGCTGCAAGCTTTTTCAGGGCAATAAGGGTCCCCGGAGATATGCTGCCGTGTACCCTGAGGGCCGGGTCTGGGGCTACACGCTCCTCCGCAAACCAGCGCTTTCTCTCCTTGCTACAATGCCTCCCCGTCCTCGGTCCCCTCACCAGCAGAACTCCACAAGGGTGAGGTTAGAGTGCCCGCCCCCAGCCTGGCCAACAGCCTACATGCTGAGTCCAGAGGGAAAAGATGAACCAGATCAAGTTTCTCTCCAGAGGCTGACCACGAGCACGTGACGAGCGCCGGCCGCTCAGAACCGGAAGGGAGCGCCAGGGGAACGCCATCAAGTTGAACTCAGGTCAGAGGGGTTAGCGCCAGCTGCAACAGCACTCCGGAACGGGAGGTTCCAGCTCGGAACCAGAGGGTGCCTGCTGCCTTCCAGTCACACCTGCCACTGGGCCTCAGAACCCGGGGCCACCCCCCCCCACCCCAGGCTCCCCTGTGGGCCGAGCCCAGCCCACATTCCTGGCTTTCTGCGGGATCCTATCTCTTACCACCACGGCTCTGTATGCCCAAAGGCCGAGCAAGACAGCACACACAGCACAACATGATGACATTGGGGAAACAGGTCTTCCCCAAAGCCCTAAACCTAAGACACTCTCAGTCCCAGCCAAACCTGAAACACGCCCCCAACCTTCCCACCCCAAACAACTCTTGAAACTAGACAGGGAACCTTCTGGGCTAGATGCTGGGTGAGGTCTGAGCGAAAGACTTGTCAAAACCAGGCAGCCGAACACCCAACGCGCAGCCTGCTTCTCTGGTGGGCAGGGCATGCCCGTGGGCAGAACTAAGCAAAGACACCAAACAGAAATCCAAACCCCCCGAGGCCCGGAGAGGCCCCTGTAGGTGTCTGTGTGCTGGGCTCTACCTGGTTCAGCAAGCTACTGTACCATCTGGATACTCGCCCACATGCAACAGGGCGGAGCGCTCGGGGGCACACAGAGTTGGGGTACCACCTGTGTTGGGTGCTAGAGGTTGGGCAGGGCCTGCCTTTGAGTGGGATGGGGGTCAGGAGTCCAGGGGTGGGGTGGGTGCTGCTCATGTTCTCTCTAGAGCCAGGTAACCAGTACCACAGCGAGTTCTGTCAGAATTGTTCTCGCCAGGGTACGTGTTATGATGAAGGCACTTTTCTATGCCTATGACACTTTCACAGTTAGAAGGCAGCCCTATACTGATCTCAGAAACTCAAAATATTAAAAGAAATGTCTTTAATTAAATTCATTTATAATAAGTAAAGCCAAACTCACTGCCACAGACTCGATCCCGACTCACAGGGGCCCTAGAGGACCAAGCAGCACAGCCCCTGTGGGTTTCTGGGATTGCAGTTCCTCTGGGTGCAGAAAGCCGTCTCTCCCTTCCACAGCGTGGCTGGGGGCTTGGAACCGTGGGGTGAGCAGCCCAGCACGTGACCCGCTACACCACTAAGGCTGGGGAAGAGAGCGTGGCAGTGCTTTCCGGGTTTTGTCTTGCTACTAGGGAAACAGCCAGCCCGAACCCCTCCGGGTAAGTAACAGAGAAAGTGGGGGCTGCAGTTTCTCCCGGTTCTGACAATTCTCGTTTGCTTTGCAAGTTTGATGTGAGGGGAGAGAACTCATTTTCACTAAATCCACACACATGGGGAAGGGGACACGGGGGCGGAGGGGGCACTTGGCACCCCCCTTCTCTGCTTTCACCAAATATCAAAATGGAAATCCAGGAGGCGTAGTTAGTCACGACCCCACTTCTGCACCCCCAGCGAGAGAATCGACACTGCTCCCTGCATCTCCCTCAGCAGTCTGAAAACCGAACGCACAGAGCCGGTTTCCAGGAGCTTCCGTTTTCAAAACACTTCACAGACTCCAGAGGAGTGCCGTTAAGCATAAAAGCAATCAATAAATGGGGCCAGCGGAGCCGGACGAGGGACATAAACTGACAGATCATCAACTTCCGACAAGGCACGCGGAAGGAAGCCAAGCAGAAGTTGGAAAAGTACTTACAGCCATGATTAACTCAAAGGGGTGTTTGTACACCCGCACTGGAGACTGGTACTTCTGCACCATGACTGTAACGGACCAGCAATCCTCTCTCACCTGTAAAACAGAAACAAACGCGGGGTCTAAGTCTGTGCGCGCGCACGTAGACCACCCACGGCCCCGAGGGGCCTGTCGCAATTCTATAGAAGTCACCATTTTCCAGAAGCCAAAGAAAGACTGAAATATGCACAGAGACCGCATCCAAACCCACTGCCTCAGAGTGGCTTCTGCTTCGCAGAGACCCTATGAGAACGGTGTAGGACCACCCCACAGGGTCTCCTGGGCTGCTGGCTGTGGAGGTTTGAACCTCGGTCACGCATTATAACCACTGCATCACCAGGGCGCTTTGTGCAAAAGCAAACCCACAGCCGCTGGATGGATTCCAGAGCCTAGGGACCCGCTGGGACAGAGCGGGACTGCGCCTTCCTTTTTGGAGGCTCTGTCTCTACAGGAGCCTCACCCTTCTCCTGCGGAGCGGCTGTGGGTGAGGAAGTACAGCAGCCCCCCCACCGTGTGTCCTCCACCTCAGGAGGCAGTGACAGGCCGGGGGACCTCTCCAGCTAGGGAATGTCATGATTCCACAACCCATGGACTGATTGACAGCAGCCCAGCAGGGTAGGGTAGAACCACGGGCCTCCCGGAGTCAGAAATCTTAGGGAAGCACACAACCTCGTCTTCCCCGACGGAGCAGCTGGTGGGTTAGAACTGCCAACGTTGCAACCGGCAGTCTAACACTTAACCCCCCCCCACCCCACCACCACCTGGGCTCCTCAGTAACCGAGCTGTGGTTAGGGGAGACAAAACGAGACTCCTGGCCACGGTGTCCACCCTCGGACTCACAGTGACCCTCCACAGGGTTCCCAAGACGGTCGAATCTTTGCGGGAGAACACAGCCTCATCATTCTCCAATCACCAGGGGAGGCTATCCTTAAATAATTTTCTCTTCGACCAGAAGACAACTTTTGAAAACACAACGGGTATGGAAACACCAAAACTCTTAAAAAAAAAATAACTAGGCAGCAATACCTAGGGCGGCTTGAACAGTGGAACCCTGCACCAGAGCTAGTTATCAAGGACTCGGGCCTCAGACCCCATTTTCCGACGCTCTGCACGTACGCCTGTCTCGGGGAACTGTGATAAAAGGCCGCAGTGCCCAGCTTGGCTGAACGCTCCACTCCCACTGGCGGCAAGAGATTACAGGCGGGCACCTAATCTTGGCATCCAGCGGTACTGCCAGGCACAAAGCCGGCCGGAGCCTGCGTGCAGCGCTGACAGCATACTGCCATGTCCGAGCAGCGGCTCCTTACTTCCTACTTAACCTTGAGGAAGACAAACAGGTCCAGGGCTTCACCCATCCCACCACCGGTAATCATTAAGAAAGCTCTTTCTTATTGAAATGCCCCTCCCACCTCCAAAAAATGTGCATTCCAGCCCATTCTGACCACACAGGATGGAGTAGAACTGCCCCGTAGAGATTCCCAGGCTGCCAGTCTTTCCAGGAGCAGACTGCTTGGGTCTTTCTCCCCAGGAGCAGCTGGTGGGTCCAAACAGGCCACCCCTCCTCAGTGAGGCGTCCCACCACGAACCCACTACCCTCCCTCCCTCCCGGGGCGCCTGGAATGTGGGAGGGGCCCCTGGAGAAGTTACCAGGCCGAATTTCGTCCAAGGACCCAGAGGCTAGCTAGCTGCCCAAGCAGAAAGAGCTGACGAGGATGTGTGCTTTTGCCTCGGCGCTCCCTCGCTGTGGGCAAGGCTGCGTGTAGGCAGGCCGGTGGGTTTGGGTTAGCCTACCTGGCAGAAGAAACGGCTCAGGATAGGAAACAGCAACCAGGACTAGCTCTGGGCGACCTCCAGCCGGTCACCTGATTTCCCGGGAGCGCTGGGTTTCATGTGTTAAAGTTTCTGGGCGAGAAGACCTTGCCGGACGCCTCGTTTGACGAGCCAAGCTCCAGCTTTTCCAAAGCCCGACCGGCTGGCTGGTCCCGGCTCGCGGGGTCCGCGTTCTATGGAGTTCTGCGCACGGTCGCTGTCCCCCAACAATTCTCTGAAAAGTGAATGGGACACGTGAACTGTACGGGGTCGCCCTGGGGAGACGAGGCTGAAACGGGGGGGGGGGGGCGGCGGCTGATGCAAGAAACAGGGCGGAATGCAGCCTCGGCGGTAGTCCCACCCGACAGGGCTCCCGGGCCCGAACCCCACCTCAGGAGCGCGGGGCCAGCTCCGGGCGCTCAGACCGACCGACCCACGTCCCGGTGGGAATCCCGAGCGGCAGCGGCCAAGTGGCAGGCTGGACCCGGGCCGCCTCTATTGCAGGACAATCGGGGTTTAAATACGAGCCAATGGCCCGTCCCGGGCGTCCATCCCGCGCCGGACCCGGGGAACTGGGCGGCGGGGTCCGGCGCGGCTGCTCTCCCGGCACCCACCCCGCATCGCGGTCCGGCTCTGGACCCAAACTCCGCTCTGGGGGCGGGAGGCAGGCGGGTGGGGGAGGGGCGCGCCCGGGAAGGGAGAGGGGCGGCGGGCCCGGCCGCGGGGCGGAGGGCAGCGGGCAGGCGGGGTCGGGGGCGCGCTCGGACCCGCCGCGGGGACGCGCCTACCTCTGGTCAGCAAGGCCGGGGCTCGGGGCGGCGGGGGGCACTCATGCCGGCGGCTCCGCGCTTCCGCCGCCGTTCCACTGCTCTGAGGCCGCCGCCGGACCGCCGGTTCCGGGTAGGGGGCCGAGGGCGGGAGCGGGGAGGGGCGCGGCGAGGGCTCGAGTGGTTGTTACGGGTGACGGCGGAGGAGGGGCCGCGGCGCCGGAAGGGCCGCGCGTGCGCGGACGCGGCCCCGTCGGGCGGAGGAGGGAGCGAACGACGGTTGCTAGGGAGGGGTGGGGTGGGGGGGTGAGCCTGACAACGCGCGCTGGGCCCGAGCTGCGCAGGCGCGCACTCCGGCCCGGACGGGCGGAGTGGGGGTCCAGGGGAGGGGTCAGCCTGACGCACGGCGGAGGCCCCGCCCACTTCCTGCGTCCCGGGGGCGGGGCTAGGGGCGGGGCGGGGCGGAGGGCGGCCGGGGTTCCGCTGAACTGGGACAGGGAAGTGCTTGGGATGTCAACATCACCAGGGCCCTTCCTGTCCCGCTGCGGCCCGGGATGGTGGCCCGGCCGGAGCTTCCTCGTTTTTTGTTGACTGCTCACAAGCAGACTTCCCCTGCGGTGGCCGGGCCGCATTCTCGCCGAGGAATGGCGATGAGGCCAACTCTAGGCTGGGTGGGACCCTACTGAATTCTTGTCCACACCTCCAGTCGCCAGAAGCTGAACTGAGACAGGGTTGGGTGGTGCCTTCAAAGAGAAGAGGGAGCCTCAGCGTCCCAGCTCCCACTGTAAAATGTGAGACATTTAGGGGGGCTGAGTAGGACCTGATGATGAGAGAAGGGCACCCTGCCCTGCACGCCCACCCACACGGCCACACTGGCTTCTTAGCCAAGGGACAATTTCTCCATCAAGGTCACTGCTCTTCTGCTCAAATTAGTCATCCTTTCTGCCTGTACCTTTATTCCCGGGGTGGTGTCACTGCACAGGCCATCTTAGGAACTATCGGGGGAGTTTATGCATCCTTCATGGTGTGATCACACCGTGTGTGTATATGTGTGTTTTAAAAACTCCAACCATCGTTTTCCAGCGTGAACAGCCACGTTATTTACTTTACTCAGCCTGCCTTTTTCAGGTTGGGAGAAATCAGATCCACTTTCAAAAGATGCCTGGAAAAGAGACCATACCAGTAGATCAGCGTCCTGAGAAGTTCTCCCAGAGATCTGTCCAGAGAAATAGCCTTGCCCCAAAATTGATATGGTGTGATAAACCTCCAAAAGGGGCCCCGGTGACACGTAGGGTTAGCATGTGACTCAACCACAAGGGCAGCAGTTCAACCCACCAGCTGCTCCAAGGGGGGAAAGCGGAGACTCTGCTCTCAGAAAGAATGACACCCTCTGAAACCCAAAGGGACATTTCTGCTCTGCCCTTCAGGGTGGATGTGAATCAGAATCAACCAGATGTCAGCGGGGGTTTTTGCCTCTAGCTGTAACCACCCACTCACAGGAACTTCCAGAAACAGAGGGACCTGGTAAGTGACAGCTTGGAAGCAGTGAGGGCAGATCGTGGTAAACCTCGACCAGGCAAATACGTTCCTTTATCAGTAAGTAGACTGCAAAGTGAAAAAGAAACGGAAGGCCAAGCTGGAACCTGGAAGACATGGGGGCAATAGTTGATCTGTTTATTGAGCCTTTGTGGGCTTTTCCCCCCTAGATGTATGATACTTCAGTTTATTTGTTTGTTATTTAAGTAAACATAACCCAGGGACTTGAAACATCAATCCATTGCAATATACAAATTTTGCGTCCATCTTGCTTTGAACAAATAGCTAGTAAAAGAAATGTTTGCATATCAGGAAACTCTAAATTAGACTATTTAAACCTCTCGTTTTAATCCCTTCAGATGCACTTGATAGCTGGACCATGAATAAGGGAGACCATGTAAGAACCAATGTGTTTGAATTCTCCTGTTGGTGAAGAATACTGAAAGTGGCATGGCCTGACTAAAGCACCAACCGCTCTGTCTTGGAAGAAGGACAGCCAGAGTGCTCCTCAGAAACCAGGCCTGTGGTTCTGGTAAGACCTGGTCTCACTTACTTTGGACACGAGGTTGGGAGAGATCAGCCCCTGGAAGAAGGCAGTCATGTTTGATCAGGGTAAAAAGAGGAAGACCATTAAGGAGATGGCTTGACACCGTGGCTGCAACAATGGGGCTCAAACATAACAACTATAAGGATAGGCAGCATTCCTTCCCATGTTTCCTTCCGTTATACTTAGGATTGCTATCAGGAAGAACCCACTTGGAGACCTAACAACTTAACAACAAACATCTCACGATGTTAAGGAATTACTGTTAGCTTTTCAGAGAGGGTAAAGGTATTATGGCAAACCATCCTCTTGATGAGTGAAAGAATTCTGTACGGATGGATAAAGTGCTGTATCTGAGAATAGCTTTGAAATAAACCCAGTGGAGGAAAAGAGCGTGGATGAAGTCAGATGGGTCGTCAGTCAGGATCGGTTCATTATACTATTGCGTTGTCTTTCGTGTGTGTTACAATGAGGCAGAGTAATCCCCTTCGTCTACTCATAGCTCTTCATCTTGATGTTTCCATAATAAGATGTTTTTAAGCCAAGACATCTTGCCCATCGTGTTGTCCTTATTGTTAGGAACTATGGAGTCCTGGCCACCCCGCGTTCAACAAAGCAAAACACTCCTGGGTCCTGCACCGTCCTCACGAGCGTCACGTCCGAGCTCATCGGTACAGCCACCGTGTCTGCCCATCTCACCGCGGAGCTCCATCGCTTATCTGACCCTCTGCCCCATCACACTCAGGGGACAGCTGCCTCCCGCTGACACGGGGGATGGAAAGCCTGAAGGTAATTGTGCCAAAGAGAGAGTGGATGGTATCTGAAGCCCTAGCAGTATCCAATGTGTGTCTGTTGCTATGGGGCCAGTGTCGGGGTGGGCGTGGGGATTAAGACTGTCAAAGGGAGAGATGAAGTAGGAGGACCTGGACCAGAATCGTGGGATGCGGTGAGAGAGGCCCGTAGAAGAAGCAGTGGAGAGTCAAGATGGTTGGGCCACCAGGAGGAAGCTTCTCACCAGGAGGAGGCATGTGCCGTCCACAGAGCCAAAGGCCACAGACGTTGTGTAGAATGAGAAACCAGAGGACCCGGCTTTGGCCATACGAGGACCACTGGTGTCCATACTGGACATAACTTCAACAGAAGGGATGGGGGCACCAGGGGACAGGAGTCAGTCTACAGGGGGTCAGTCAAGGAGAAAACGCAAAGGGAGATGCTGTTAGGTACCATCTGATAAAGGAGCGAAACATTGCCCGGTCCTGCGCCATCGTCACAACTGTTTCTGTGACTGAGCCCATGGTTGAAACCACTGTGTCCGTCCATCTCATCCAGGGCCTTCCTCTCTGTCACTGCCCCTCTACTTTACCAAGCATGATGTCCTGCTGCAGGGGCTGGTCTCCCCTGACATCACGTCCAAAGTACGTGAGATGAAGTCTCGCCATCCCTGCCTCTAAGGCGCGCTCTGGCGGTCCTTCTTCCAGGACAGATGTGCGTGTGCATTTGGCCGTCCCTGACACTTGGACGAGCCTCTGCCCACACCGTTGTTCAAGTGCATCCATTCCTCTTCCGGCAAGATGGCAAGGGTAACTCTCCTGTCCAGGGACTCGTCCACTTCACAGCAAATGCCCACTGTTGAGGGCCCTCTGGGTTCGCTCCATTGGTCCTTGGGCCTCTCTCTAGGCATCGTCTCTGGGCGGAGAAGGACACAGGTCATGGAGTCCCTGCACCAGGTGAATAAGAGCAGGTAACAAGCACAGGCAAGAGCCTGGGGTGGACCACAGCATCCGGTGCTAACCTAGCCCCTCAGAAGAAAGGCCTGGTGATCCACCTCTAGGAGGATTACCACCAAGCAGCACTGGGGGGCCAGTTCTGGCCAACAGAGGGCAGGACTTGCTGGACAGGACAGGAGTCCCACTGTCCTGGACTGCCGCAACCTCCCTACCTCTCCTGTTGACAGGCATTAGGAGGGTGCACCCCTGACTTGATGAGCATTCCCAATAGCAGGAGCCTCCCCTGCCATTGTTGTCACCCCCAGACAGTGGATGGAACCCAGGGGCCCCCACGCCCAGGCACTCTTATTATTGTCGTCGTGAGAGGCCATCGAGCCGGATCCAACCCCTGGCAGAGAGAAACACCCTCAGTCCTGAACCAGGCCTCACCAATGTTCCCAGGCTCCCTTGACTAGCTCAGCGGAGCCCGTCCCCCTGCCCCTGACCTCCCGGTGAGGAACCAGAGCCTGCTGCTGCCCACCCTCTCATTGGAGGTCACGCCTTGGGCTGACATCAGGGAGCCGTGGCAACAGTCTGCTCGTGCAGGGTAACACCACCTCAGTGGACAGGCACATCCTGGCTCCGTCCCCAGCCCCCCAGCAGCTCACTGGTTCCTCTGGCCACATCTGCACTGCTCCCACAGTCATCTAGGGGGTGTGGGTGACAGCAGGAGGGCTTGGAGATGGATGGAGGGAAAGTCACTGCAGGAAAGGCAGTGGGGGTGGGGGAAGGAGAGCGGCTCTCTAAAAATGCCAGTCGCCAGCGCCCAGCCTTTCCCCACCACAGCCAAAGCAGCAGAGGGCAGGGGCTCTGCGCAAGCCCTTGGGATGCTATGAGGGGTCAGGTTCAATTAATCGCCTACCAGGGGCTGGGCTAAGAGGAAGGGGGCCTGGTGGCAAAGCGGATGACGTGTTGGGTGGCTGACCGCAAGGTCTGAAGTTCGAAACCACCAGCCGCTTCAAAGGAGAAAGACAAGGTTTTCTACTTACGGTCTCAGAAACTCACAGGGGCGGCTCTACTCTGTCCTATAGGGTCATGAGTCAGCATTGACTCGATGGCAGGGAGTTTTTCTGAGTGCCAAGAGGAAGGACCCCTGGTGACACAGTGGTTAAGCATCCCACTGCTCACTGAGAAGTTGGCAGTTCAAACCCACTGGCTGCTCCGTAGGACAAAGAGGCGGCAGTCTGCCTCCATAGAGACCCGGCCTTGGACCCTCTATGGGGCAGTTCTACCCTGGCCCATGTGTCTCCATGAGTCAGAATATGGGCCAAAGGTTAGGTGCTAAGAGGCCCACTGGTACCAGTGCTTCCTCAGCCTTCTTCCAAGCCCCCTCAGGACAGGCTCTACACTCTCGTCAGCAGCCATCCTGGCGGAAGGTACCCCCTGGGGCCCCCAGACTCAGTGGTTGGAGTGTGTGCTGCTCCGAATGGTCAGCATTAGAGGGCCCTGCTAGAGCCACCACAAGGAGAAGCTTGGGCCTCAGCTGAGGGTTTGTAGAAGTCATTAACCTTGGAAGGTATGGACCATTTCCTGCCTGGAAAAGTTCAGGGGCACTGCAGACTCCCCTCCAGGCACAGTTTCCTAATTGAGTTCTGGCTGAAACCCAGCTCCCCTGAGCTAATACCATTGCCTCATTTTCCACCGGGAATGTTCCGGCCAGGAAACTGCCTGGGCAGAAGCAACGCCCACCCGCCCGCCCACCCAGCCTCAGCCTCGCTCAGCTCCTTTGTAAACTACTCATCCCATCTGGAATGGCCAGGGCAGAACCGCCCCGGTGGGTTCCTGAGACCGTGCTCTTTTATAGTAGAAGGCCTCATCTTTCTTGACTCAGACCAGTTGGGGGTTTCAAACTGTTGACCTTCAGGTTAGCAGCCCAGTGCATCCCATACTACGCCACGAGGAAACATGCGAATCTGCTGCTCTCATCCGACTATAAGCTACTTGGGTACTGGGGCCATAGCCCACTCTTTTTTTTAATGTTATGAATTCCCTACTCTGCATACGTGTTTGACTGATTACAGTTTGAAACCACTAACCTCTGCTCCGGAGAAAGACGAGGCTTTCTGCTCCCATAAAGGGTTCTATGCAGTCTGGGAAGGGCACCGGGGCAGTGCTGCCCGGTCCTGGGGGGTTGCCGTGGGTCGGAGCTGCTTCGATGGCTGGAGTGAGTTGCCTTGAGCAGGAGCCCACTCACGGCAGCCCGTGGTTGGAGGAGCGTGGTGTGCTCCGTAGGTGTGTGTCGCTGCTTCCTGGGAGCAGACTGCCAGGCCTTTCTTCAGAGGCTCCCCTGATCAGGCTCACACTTACCACCTGCATGGCCAGGGGCTCCCTACCTTTCCTTCCTATCCCCTGCCTTCAGTCCTGTCAAACTGCCCCCCCTCCCTGGGTTTCTGAGGCAGGAAGGCAGGCACCCTAAGGGAGCAGGTTGCACATCTCTCTCCCGCTGCCAAACCAGAGCACTTCACCCCGGGGCCACCAGGATGACTCCCCCGTTCAAAGCACCTGGCCCTTTACTGAGGCCCCATCAGATACAGTTTGGCTTGAACCAGCCTTCGATGAGGCCGTTATTCTGAGAACGTTAAACATCACACAGCCTGGTGGAATCATCTTTGGGGTGATGCTCTTGCCCCCCTGTGCCTTTAGACACCTTCCCCATGCCCTGTGTCCCCTAGCATGGGCGCAAGCCCTGGTCAACGGCTCGGCCGAGGCCGCATAGCTGCAGTGGACGCTGGGAAGGGAGGATGCATCTGATGAGATTTGGGGCGACAAAGGGTGTCCCCAGGCCCTTTCACCCTCAGCTCAGAGAAGTAAAAATAGCCCAATCATACTTCTTCTGGGCTTGTTTGTTTCACAAAGCTGGTCCACGCTGCCGCCTGTCTCCATGCAGCTGGGCCGTGCCAAACTAGGATGGGGTTGGCAGTCCGGCAGTGAACCCCCTCCCTCAGCGGCTGCCGGGCACACGGCTGCAGATGGGCCGGACTCGGGCAGGAGGACTCCACGGGCCTCCTGAAAAGAACAGGGGGCCAGCAGATGTCAGGTCACTGGCCTCGTAACCAGGAGGCACTGGGTGGGGAGTAAGGGCCGAGCACCCACAACCAGGGTAGCTCAACCTGTTTCCCGAAGCTGATAGGGAAGGAGGGCAGCGCCGGCTCCAAGGCAGAGTCTTCACCCTTCATGCGGGATACCAGGGTCGGATCCCCGGCCAGTGCCCCTCCTCCTGAGAAGCTGTCCCTGCTGCTGCAAGGGCACCAAGCAGGTCTCAGAGAGCTTCCAGACTAACAGGACCAGGAAGAAAGGCCTGGAAATCTCCTTCCACAAATCAGCAAGGGAGACCTGACAGATCAAAACCATCCAGGCCCACCCAGTAGCAGCGGTGGCTCTGGACTGGGGAGTGCTGGGTGCAGTGGGGGTGAGGGGCGAGCTGGAGGTCAGCTTGATAACAAGGAACAAAAGCAGTCAGAACAAAGATGGGAAGGGTGGAATGGAACACTCGGCTCCGGAGAGCAGGCTGGACGTCCCAGAGTACAGAGCCTTGCACCCTCCTGTGTGGGCGAGAGGTGGGGGGCGGGGCAAAGACGATGACCTTCAAGGAGACGGACGGATGGACGGACGCCATAGCTGCGACCACACACCCCACCGTACCACAATAGTGCCTCCATCTGTTGTCGGTGGGCAGCGTCACCACTGTGAGTCGGAACCAAGGGGGGCTGGGCAGGGGCAGAGGTTGCCGCTTAGGGACTGATGGAAAAGCTTGAGAGCAGATCCTGGCAGTGCCTGTACAACAGCCCCCCCCCCCCCAGCAGATCCACCTCACAGTGACCCCACAGGGCAGGGCGGAGCTGGAGCTGCCCCTGCGGGTTCCCCAGACGGTAACTCTTGACCTTGTCTTTCTTCCGGGAGCAGCCAGTGGTTTCAAACTACGGACCTTGCCCTCAGCAGCCCAGCGTGTGCCCACGACGCCACCAGGGCATCTGGTTATGCAACGGGGTGACCGTAACTGATGTCGCGGAGCCATCATGCGAAGATGGTTGAAAGACAAATGTTTGCCACGTTTTTATTTACACGAAGAAGAAGAAGAAAAGAAAAATGTTGAAATGGCAAGTCATTTGTGACTGCATGGGTTGCTACAGGGTCATTAGTCAGGATCAAATTGATGGCAGTTTGGAGTTTTTGGAAAGAAAACAAAATGTTGAAACAGAAACAGTTACCTATATACTTAACACATGCCAAAAAAAAAAGCCAAAGAGAGTTTTAAGTAAACCAGAAATATCGCCCACTCCAAACCAGGGGGGACTTGTCATTTCTCCAAGGACAGCCGAAGGACAGCGATACTGACAAAAGTGGGGGTGTTGCTTGATGGAGCACCTCCTGTAGGGATCTCTGGGAATGTCAATAAGCAAGCTCCTCCCCCTTAAGCTGAGAAGGTTCCCTCAAGGTCAGGGTTGAGGACGATGTAGCAGGTCACATAAGGGGCCCTGACTGCCAGTCCAGCTTCTAGGACGTCCTTCCTCAGGCTCCCCCACCTCCTCCAAGACTTTCATGGGGCCTCCGCCCTCCAGGAAGGCACAAGCGGGGACCCTGTGTGACCTTTCTCCTTCACCCCTGGGACGCAGGCACCTCCCAGGTTCACACAGGCTCAACTGGCTCAGCCCAAGGCCCTGTGAGCAGGAAGAGCCGACCCTTGAGCAGGTGCCGGAACCTCAGCAGGCCCGGTGGCAGGCACTCCTCCTGGGTCCCAGCCACAGTCGCCATCCCGCAGGAGGGGCAGCCCTGGCCTGAGAGAGCCATGAACAAAGACTGCCCTGTCCTTGTCACCCTTGTCTGTGTTGGGGCTGGCAGACCCACACGCTCATCAAGTGCACGTCACACAAGCCAGGCCCATGGAGCGCTGCCCTGGAGCTCACGCCACATCCAGGAAGCCCACAGCCCAGGAGGCCTGCTGCTCCATCCGGACTGGGAATTCTGAACCAGGGAGCCGCTCACTGCTCCCCTCTCCCCACGTGACCTTTCAGTAGGGCGCCTTGCTGCCTGCATGAAATGACAGTTCCCTCTGGGGAACAAGGGAGCTCTGTGGATGCTGTGGATTAGGCACTGGTCTGTTAACCCCAAGGTCAGATGTTCAAACCCACCAGCTGCTCGGCAGAAAAACGATGAGGCTGTCTGCTCCCGTCAAGATTTACAATCTTGGAAATCCACAGGGGCCTCCTCTGTCCTATAGGGTCGCTCTGTCCCTGGGCATGTGGCTGATCACTCCAATCTCTGCCTCTGTCTCCACAGGGCCACCTTCTGTCTCTGTTTATGCCTCTGTGTCTCTCTTTCTTACAAGGACACCTGTCACTGGACTAGGGCCCGCCTGGCCCCGGTATCCTAACCTCATGCTAACCGAATAGATAACATCTTCAAAGACTCCATGTCACGCAAGGTGAAGGCCACAGGTACCAGGCGCTAGCGTGTCAACATGTCTTTGGGGGGAGCACAGTTTAGCCCCTAACAACCGTGTAATTCAATCCCTAACACCTTAACAACAAAAGCCCATAGTGAACCACAGCAGTTTGGGACAGGAGCCCCACGGCACGTAGCCATCTAAGACACAGCTGTTGATCTCTCTGCATTCACAGCAAAAAAGGGTGAAGAAACCGAAGGTGCATCGGAACTCTTAGTCCAGTGGACAAACGGACCACTCGAACCTCAGCCTCCACCAGCCTGAGGCCAGCTAGAACTGGATGGTGCCCGGCTGCCCCTGCCGTCTGCTCCGAAAAGGATCACAATAGGAGGGCTTGGATAGAGCAGGGGAACAACATGGGAGAAAACGCAAACTCCTGACAAAGACCAGGCTTATTGGTTGGGCAGAGATTGGTGAAACCCCCCAAATGATGACCTTTTCATCACCTTTCAGATCTGGAACAACCCATCCACGCCACCCCCGGGGCTCAATTTCTAGCCAAGCAATAATCCCCAAACCAAGCTGGCCACCATTGAGCCAATTCCGCCTCATAGAGGCCCTCTGTAGGGTTTCCGGGACCGTGAATCTTTACGGGAGCAGACAGCCTCGTCTTTCTCCCTCAGAGTGGCTGGTGGGTTGGAACCGGCGGCTTCTCTACTCAACATCCAACACCAGCCAAACAACAGACAGGTCTGCCAGGGGAACAAAAACATAGGTCCACACACTTCAGAATAAGCACCCAATTGAGGTTAAAAGAACAGCTTTAGAACAAAAGCAAGGATGTTCCTTTGAGGGCTAAAGTGCGCCTGACCCAAGCCAGGGGATTTCCATGGAGTCACATGCATGTGAAAGTTGGACCGAGAGGAAGACCGAAGAAGAATCGATGAATTTCAATTGTGGCGCTGGAGACGACGATGGAAACTATCGTGCACTGCTAAAAGGACAAACATCTGACTTGGAAGAAGTAGGACAAGCAAGCTCCCTAGAGGCAAGCATGGCAGGATTTCATCTTGCACACTTTGGACATGTCGCCAGGAGAGAACGCCATGCTCCATAAAGTCGAGGCCAGGGAAAAGAGGAAGGCCCTCCAGGAGATGGGTGGACACAGTGCTGCCTCCAGGGACTCAAGTCCAGCAACCACTGAGGGGGCCCAGAACCAGGAGGCCCTTCCCTCTTTGTGTGAATGGTCACTGTGGGTCAGAATCAACTCAGTGGCACCAACAACGGAAAGCGATGGAACCCCCAAGACTGTGGCCTTAGGCCCCCTGCAGATCGGGGTCCAACCTCACCCCCCTCCTAGAACCATCAACCGCTGGAGATGGGACGCACAGAAGTGAGAGGGTGAGGAGGGATGGAAACAGGAAGTGGGATCAGGGATGGGCCTCGGAGGGGGCCGCACTGGATAAGGGAGACAGTGTGTGAGACTGTCACGTGGGAGCCCGGCGAGCCTCCACCTGGTTCCCGACAAAGGTACGGCGAGTTTGGGAAAAATCAGGATTTCAGGCTAGGGCAGACGACGGAGAGCGAGTCTAAGGGTGGGGGCTTGAGGGGCCAGCTGCCAGGAAAAGCTGAAATGCCAAGTGCACCCTGACGCAGGACTCCAGCCTCCTGACCCGTGAGCAGAGGGAGTTTCTTCTTTCGGGAACGGTGAGAGCGGCGCGTAGAACAACAACTTGAACGGAAGGAGACACGAGCCTTTTCACTCTGTGGAGGGGGACAGATGTCAGCAGTCTGGAAATTCATCGTGTCTCTCCTTCCGCCGCCGCCTCCTCCTCCTCATTTCCTTAACCCTCACTGGGCAGTGTTGCAGGCTCGAATACATGACAACCTCGGTCATGTCTTGAAAGAAATAAACACAACAGTGTGTGAAATGGCTCTCGAGGGGCCTGCTCCGTCTTCCGGGGACGTCGGCCTGGAGTAGCCGGGAAGCGATGTTATGACAAAGTTTGCAGTGATACAAAAATAAAGGGGGCGTGGGGGGGCACAGCTTTTACCCCCAGACAAAGTTGAGAGGGTTGGGAAGGGAGGAGGGACGAAGGCGAGAAAAAGGGAGGAGGTGCTGGGAGGGCTCCTGACCCCGTGAGACAGGCAGCCCGTGGGACGCAGTGAAATGTGCCTGAGTTGTTGAGTGGAAACCTGCCTTGCTCTGTACAGCTTCATCTGATTCCACAGCTAGAAAGGTGTAAAGACATAAAGGAAAGAAGGCGCCTAGGAGCCGGGGCAGGGAGCCCCAGATAAGCAGGGGGGCCGCCAGGCGGGACCCGTTCGGTTCCGATGCTCCCAGAGGGAAAACAGCATCCGGAGGCTAAAATAAGGAGTTCGTGTCCTGCTGGTTTTCCAGGAGGGGCAAAGGATTCCGGTGCAAAGAGGACCCGCTTACAAAGCTGGGCCCAAGTCTTCCTCCCACACACGGCCCGCCAAACTCACCACTGAGAGGAAGGGCCTTGTGGATGTGGTGAGACCTGTGTCGCCACTGTATGCTAAGACCGTTGACGCTGTACATGCCCCAGGGAGGCGCGCACTCACCCGTTGGAAGGTTGGGGGTCTGAATCCACACCCAAAGGTGCCTTGGGAGAAAGGTGGGTGATTTGCGTCAGAAAAACAGCCCCGTGGAACACCACTCTACCCCGGCCTGCAGAGGGGCGCCATTCCACAGAAGCTGGTGTCGCTGGCAAGACGCAACACGCCACCAATCTTCCTGCTTCTTTCTTCCCAAGGCCCTGGTTTGTGCAGGCTTCCTCCTCTTCCACCTGCCAGACCTGGCTCTGGCCGCTCCGCAGGTGGGCCTGTTGAGATGGCTTAGGAACAGGCAGGTTCCCAGCTCTGAGCAATGACACTGGGGAGAGGGGGGCGTGTTCTTGCCTGGCGTCTCAACATCTTTTAAAACAGTGGTTCTCAACCTGCTTAATGTCGCGACCCTTTCATACAGTTCCTCATGTCGTGGTGACCTCCCCCAAACATAAAATTATTTTCGTTGCTACTTCATCACTGTGAAAGGGTCGTTTGACCCCTAAAGGGGTCATGACCCACAGGTTGAGAATCACTGTTTTAAAAGAAACATCTGACTTCCAATGGACGGTAACCTATCCCCAGGACAAAATTTAGTCCAGATGCACCGTGTAATGTGGAGAATCTTGAGAAGCTGGTGCTGAGCCAAGACTCTCCGCCACAAGAGATAAATAGTAGGATGTCACTTAGATACATATAATAAAATATACAATAGAAACCAAAGCTTGCCTTAAGGCAAGCAGCCATCTAAGTGAGGTGTCAGCTAAGCCCACCACCCCGAAGAGCGTACCAGCCCGCGTGATCCAAGGATTGTGAATAATAAAATCCTAGACCAAAGGAGGAAATTGTATGCGAGCTTAAATTCTGAGCACCCCATTTGGCTAAAGTCTATGGATGACAGGGAAAGCCCCCAATCAATTTGCAGGATCCCCATGCAGATTAATCCTCCATTAAACCCTTTGAGGCGATCAATCAGGGATGTGAATAATCTTGCCCTCAAACAGAGTGCATTGGAAAGTGGTTGCTACAGTTACCTTTAGGTTAAAATTTAATATCTAACCGTTTGTTTCCCCCTTTGAGCCATTTTTAATTTGTTTTACTTTTTTGTGTGTTCTTTCTTTTTGGATTGAGGGCCTTCTGAGTTTTATTTTGTTGTTGTTGGGGTTTCTGGGTTGTGGATGATATTCTTTCTATAAAATCCAGGATGGGTAACTGTATGAAGATAAATAACTAGATTAATATAGTAGCTGCATTAATAGCTCCTTAGGGTTTGGGCCAGGGAGGTGAGGGACATGAGGAGTTGATACTCATGGACGCCAGAATGAAGACACGGATCTGCAATTGGTTGTGGTAAGGATAGCACAACGCTGTTTAATACAGTTCCTCCAAGGAACGGCAGCATGCACACGTTACATGTCAATGGAACGGTTTTTAAAAGAAGAAACCAAAGCTTATCGGTTGTTATGGGGGGGGTTGAAGGAGCCCTGATGGGGAGAGAGTTAAGCACACGGCTGCAGGTCCAAAGATCTATGGTTTGAACCCACCAGCTGCCTGCAGGGGGATGGCACCGCCATCTGCCAGTTTCTGTGCAGACCTGGTTTACCGGGGGTGGGGCGGTGGGGCGGGGAGGGGGTAGTCTTTGCTTCCCAGAGATCCGAGATGATGGATGTCGGCGTCCCTGGGATGATTTAGGAAGAGGGTAGCGGGAACAGCTGCACAGTTTGCAGGCCGCCGCACCACGCGGCGCCAACAGTGGGGGTGCCATGTGTTCTGCTGCGTATGCGCCCACCAAATGTAAACAGAGGGACCGTGCCCACTTCTGCACTCTGCTGGGCCTGCCGTCCTTCCTGCGGCTTCACCGCTGCCCTCTACCCACAAGACCACCCCCGCTGACCTGGGCCACCACGCAGGGCTGCCCAGGTCGCACTCTGGAGAGATGTGAGAGCAAAAGGTGAGGGTTTCTTTTGTTGTTTTTCTTACATAAAAAGCTGAGGGGGGGGGGATTGTATGTTTGTTTTTTTGTTTGGTTTTCACCTATTTTATTTTTGTGGTTCAGACTAGGCACAGGGAAACAGACACCGACCTAACCATTTCCACACGTGCAGCAACATGGATGGCATTCTGCAAGCCTTGCCACCATTCCCCACCCCCTCCTTTTCCAAGCTGTTCCACCCCGCCCCCCACCCACCCCCTCGCCCCAAGAGCATAAGCTCACTGCCTGCTGAGGTTCCCATAGAACCTTTTGAGCAGCTGTGACTGTCAATTTGATCCCAGAGAGAGAGAGAGGTCTTTAAAGTGTACAATACTCACACTGCTACAGATAAGAGCCACTGGCAACACAGGGAATCCAGGATAGATAAACCCCTCAGGGCCAACAAGGAGAGTAGAGATACCAGGAGAATTAGGGGAGGGTTGGGGGAGACAGGGGGAATTGATCACAAGGATCAATCTAGTACCCCCTCCCAGGGAGACGAATAATGGAAAAGTGGGTGAGGGGCGACGGAGGACAATATAAGATATGGAAAAAATAATCTCTAACTTATCAAGGGTTTGTGAGGGAGAGTGGGCTGGGGAGGGAGGAGAAGGAAGAAATGGGGAGCTGATATCAGGGGCTCAAGTGGGAAGAGAATGCTTTGAAATGATGATGGCGGCATATGTGCAATTGTGCTTGACACACTGAGCAATGTGTGGATTGTGTTAAGAGATGTAAGAGCCTCCAATAAAAGTATTAAAAAAAAGTGTCCAATACTCAAGGCAGATGGACTTTGCTCCAAACGCAGACTCACAGGTCAATTCTGACTTGTAGCAACTGTATGGGGCTGTCTTCACTCAAACCAAACAAGCTCCCCGCCATCGACGCTCACGCCCCGTAAGACACGGGTTTCTGAGACCGTGACTCTTTCAGGAGTAGACAGCTCGTCTTTCTCCCAAGGAGCGGCTGATGGCTTCGGACCGCTGACCTGTTGTATCGTAGCTCAACATGCCACCGCTGCGCCAGGAGGGTTCCTCAAATCATTGTTGGGTTTTGAGAAAACTGGAGCGCATATTTTGGCTTAAGGTTTAGAGACAATCTCAAGAAAATTGTTTGGGGGAGTTTGTCCAGCCTCCATGGCTCCACAAAGTCTGGGTTCTTTGAGAACTTGGCGTTCTGTTCTGCACTTCCCCCCTTTTGACCAGGAGTCTCCAACAGGATGAATGCTCACCTGCAGACCTGCTGCTCACGCCACGCTGGGGCCTCCCTCCAGCTCGACGCCGAGCTCTGGGAGCAACAAAAGTAAGTCCTGATGGTGCGAGCCAGTCCACACTGGGGTTTTCCGCTCCTTGTAGTGAGAAGTAGCAGGAGCCTGTGTTCGTGTTAGAAACGTGTTTAAATGGGGAACACTGTAAAAATGAAAATAAAGGTCGCCCGCCAAGGCACCATCCAATAGTGACCACCATTTACACTGGGTTGCCATTCCTACCATCTAAACCACTAATCTGGAGCCCTGGTGGCATCGTGGCTACACATTAGGCTGCTAACCCCAAGGTCATCAGTTTGAAACCACCAGCCAGTCCATAGAAGAAAGATGAGGTTTTCTACTCCCATAAAGAGTTACAGTCTCAGAATCCCACACAGGCAGTTCTACCCTGTCCTGTAGGGTCACTGTGTGTCAGCTTAGACTCATGGCAGCGAGGTGTGTGTGTGTGTGTGTGTGTGTGTGTGTGTGTGTGTGTTAGAAAAAAGAGCTCAAATGGAACAATGGTTGAAGGCAGAAAGGACACAACCTCTCGGCCGCGCTCTCTCTGAAGATGCAGTGAACTGTTGGCAGCTTGTCCCTCTGCCTGTGTCTTCTAAAGCCCTTTTAACCTCCACACAGGTGGCTTGTAGCCTCCCTAGAGCAGCCTACGGCGTGGGCTCGGGTGGGAAGCCACAAGGAGACAAAGGAACAGGAAAGAGATCTTTCACTTCTTCCTGCAAGCAGAGCAGAGCGGCGGGGCCTTGAGCGCAAGCGGCCCAGCTTGAATTCCAGCCTCAGCATCAGAGGCTGTGTGGCCGGGCCGGGCGCCTTCGCCCTTCAGAGCCCATGCCACTTTTGGGTGGGAGAGAGGAACAGAATTGCTGCAAAGGTTAGATGACGAGGCCAAGGATACAGGGTAGCCATTCTTCAACTCTTTCTAGTATTCTTTGGAAGGGTTTTGCTCAATCCATGCTCACGCATGCAGCCAGCAAATCGGCTGCACAAGACCGCTTTCAAGGGTTGAAGACCAAGAACGTTACTGTGAGGACTAAGGTGCGCCAGACCGAAGCCATGCTCTTTTCCACGGCCTCAAAGGCAGGTGAAAGTCGGACGCAACTAAGGAAGGCCGGAGAAGAATTTGAAGGATGGTGTTGGCAAAGAAGACTGACCGCACACCGTCCAAAGAACGAACAGGTGTGTCCTGGCAGAAGAACACCCAGAACACCCCGTAGAAGCCAGGATGCTAAGACATGTCTCACCTGCTTGGGAACATATTGTCCAGAGAGACCAGTCCCTGGAGGATATCGGGCTCGCTGAAGTGGAAGGGCCGCGACAAAGAGGAGGCCGTCAGTGAGATGGTGGCAACCATGGGCTCAGTGGTGAGGCTGGTGCAGGACCGGCAGTGCTTCGTCCTGGTGTACCTGGGATCGTGTGGACAGGAACCGCCTCAGTGACGCCTCATAACAAGAACATCCAAAATGCTTGCCACCTCTCATCTCTCTGTGGACACTTGGACCGCTTTCTGGGGTCTCTCCCTCTGGCTCCTGCTGCCTTTGCCCGTCACCTTGGGTTCAGACCACAGAGCTACCCCAGCGCTTTAAGCCAGAGGGGTCTCTGGCGCCTGGTGGTGCAGGCGGTTAAACGCTGGCCTGCTGATCTCAAGGTTGGTGGTTCTAACCCACCAGATCCTCCCACAAAGACTTTTGCCATCTTGTAAACCCTATGCAGTGCTGCTACGAATTGGAATCGGTTTGATGGCAGTGGGTTGGGGAATGCAGCGGGCTGGGCGTTGGATTGCCTACCTAAACGTCAGCAGTTCAAACCCACCAGCTGCTCCAGGGAAGAAGGAAGAGGCAATCCATTTCTGTACAGACTCACAGCCTCAGAGCCCCACAGGGCCAGGGTCACCTGGAATGGAGAGCCAGTCAAAGGCAGTGGCTTTGATGTTGATTCTGGTTCTGGTGGTACAAGGGTGTAGTCTGAACCCACCCAGGGGTTCTGCGGGGAGCAGGCCTGGTGGTCTGGGTTGGTAAGGATCGAAGACCAGCGAGCCCCTGGCAAGCGCATAGGACACCCCAGAGGTACAGGGAGAGTTCCCAGGGCGGTGTCGGGCCAGCTGGGGACACTCACTCGGCCGGCTTCCAGGAACAGTCTCAGCCCCAGGGCCATGCTGACGACTCCCCTCACCAGGAAGCTGCCACCTCACAGAATCAGGGTGTTGCCAAGGCAGGAACCACACCCCTCCCTCCAGAATCCATGCCAGCAAGTCGAGTGTCCTGTTCCCTGCTTCCCTTCCTGGAACTCCGCTGGAGTCACAGCGGGAGCCCGGCAGCGGCTGGGAGGTTGAGACCCCAACCCACACAGCAGCCCTTCTATTTCTAGGAGTGGGTGCTGTGGGAGCACATACGAGAGCGTCGCCATGGTAACTCCACTGCCATGACAAGGCGCCCCACCACGTGGGGGTGCTAGCTACCAGAAATGCATTTTTCCACAGTGGTGACAGATGAGGGTCTGGCCATCTGAAGCTCCTCGGACGGCTTTTCTGCGGGTCTTGGGTCACAGCTGGCAAAGCCTCATTGTCCTTGTAGTAGGTGCCTTTCAGTCCGTCCCAGCTCACAGCGACCTGCTGGACAACGGGAGGAAGCACTGCCCGGTCCTGCGCCCAATGGAGCTGCGTTGACCCCCAAAAAAAGTCCCATGGGCAGGTGTACTCATAGGCTTCCCGCTTTCTTTGGGGAAGGTAGGGATTCCGTTCACAGGGAGCAAGTCAAGGGCAAAGAGCAGAAGTTACTTTCCTTTGGCCCCGTCCTCGGGTGGGGTGGGGGCGGTGTGCTGCGCTAGCAGCTGCAAGGTGGCGCTCCCCCCGCGCCCCCAGCCCAGGTGCCCTGGCCAGAGCAATGGCTGCTGTACACGTTTAAGGCGCTCTGGTGCCCTCGCAGCTGCTCATTAGGCTGCTACCCACGAGGTCAGCAGTTTGAACCCAGCAGCTGCTCTGTGGGAGAAAGACGCGGTGTCTCGCCCTGTAAAGTGACGGTCTCCAAAAGTCCAGGGCCAGTGCTACTCTGCCCATAGGGTTGGCGGGAGTCAGAATCGGAGTGTGTTTGTCAGTCTGACACACGTTCCAGGTGCTTGTTGGCACGGCTCTCCGGCTAATGAGATGGTGGGAAACATCACAAACGGTCTGAGATGAGTCTCCTTTCTGGACAAGGACAATCCTTCTGCTGCGAGCACATCCAGCCTGGACCAAAGGCCCCAGGCCTAGAGCTCTCAACGCTGGGAGTGCTGGCGGCCCAAGCTCTTGTTTTTCCCAACTAGCTGCCACAGGCTTTGCACAAAAGAGGCGGCCCCCGGGGCGGCCGGAGCTGGAAGATGCTGGCACGGGTTGGCTCCAGTCAAGAAGGGATTGTGCTCAGAACAGACGGAACAGGCTGCGGGAGTGGAGGGCCTTTGAGACTCACTGAGCCGCAGCCCTCTTGCCGCACACGGACAAAGGCATTCTCCACGGCCTGCAGCGGATGCCTGAGTGATGTCAAGAAACACAGCCGCTTCTCTCTGGCAGGCAGCGGGTGGAGGAGCTGTGGCTGGTGGTCTGCCGGCAAGCTTGCTTCCTGGACCGTGGTCCCTCTCCCTCACGCAGGGATGCCAGCCCCTCTGTGAGGTTCCCGTCCCGCGGTTAGCATGCTGGGACCGCCTGCGTGTGGCTCCAGGCTCATCCGTGCAGCTCCAGAAAGAGGCAGGTGGTCCATGCCACAGGCGGGGAGGGCTGGGGTTCGCTCAGACTCTAAGACGAGGGGATCCACAGATGGTCTTCTTCCAGGGCTGGGGAACATCCAGCCTGAGAATGATGCTGCTCCCACCCCTGCTCCCAGACTGATGTGGCCTGCCAACCCCTTTTCCGGGGAAAAAAATTATTCAGCATCCCCACCCCCGCCATTGTCGAGAATAGAAAGTCTCCCAAGGAGCGCCTGGTGGGTTTGAACTGCTGACTTTGTGGTGAGCAGGCTAACACATCGCCACCACGGAAGGCTCCTTCCCTGATCAGGTTTGTGGCAATAGATCACCAGGCCTTTCTTCCAAGGCACCTCTCGAAGGACTGGAACCCCCAACTTTTCATGGGACTGCTGAGGGCATGAGCCATTTGCACCACGCAGGGCTCCTGAGCTATCTTACCAGCAGTTCAAAACCACCAGGCGCCCCTTGGGGGACACATGAGACTTTCTACTCCTGTAAAGAGTTATAGCTTTAATGAAACTAGTTTTTTTTTTAAATAAAGAAAACCAATTTGCTATGGAAATGTTGACTCAAATGACAATAATTCAAAAAATTAAAATGAAAAAATTCCCCATTAGGAAAAAAAAAAGACACACAATCTTGGAAAGCCACAGGGCTGTCACAGGGTCGCTGTGAGTTGGCATGGACATGAGGGCAGTGAGTGAGCCCCTTAGAAACCTGCTCCAACACACGCACGCACACACACCCTGCAGGCGTTGAATGGACAACAACTGGCCAACGTAGTTAAGCTAGCTCTGGGGGTGGTAGCATTTGATGTTAAAATGCTTGCCTCTCATGGGGGTGGGAGGGGTTCAGGTTCAGTCCGGCCAATGCACCTCATGCCCAGCCAACAGCCACCCATCACTGAGACTGGTGTGCTCCCAGGGTGAACAGGTTTCAGCAGAGCTTCAAAACTTAAGACCAGGAAAAAAGGCCTGGCCACTGCTTCTGAGCATCCATCTGTGGAAGCCCTATGGACCAAGGTGGTCTGATAGCAATGGACGGTGAGGACAGCAAAGGAGGGGGCCATGTTTGTCCCACTGTGTACCAGGTAACCAGGAGCCATGGGTAGGGGTGGGGTGGGGGTGACAATTAGCTGCTCAAGACAATAAGGGATCCCCAGGGAGGCCTGCTCAGGAAGCCGCTTGCGGAAGGGCTCTGGAGTATTCCTGGAAGGTACCTGACCATGGCCCTGCGTTAAGTCCCTTGGGATGGATGCCTGTCGCCGGAAGGCCACGCAGAGGCAGTTAAACATAAACCTCAGCCCCGTGGACACGCAGGGAAGAACAATAGTGGGAAGCAGACTTCCGGGCAGCATCCACAGGATCTCAGGCGCCTTGAGCAGGGCCTGTGTCCCGGCAATAGATGGCGGAGTTCCTGGAGCGGCCACCAGGCACACTCTGTGCTTCGCTGCTTCTGGGCTTGGTGGGGACAGTGGTACAAAGCATGCCCGTGCCTGTGGCCACTGGGCCGGAGCTGACCCTCCGCTTGGTGAAGGCTGAGAGCCTGTGTGAGTCACCCTCTCCCCTCCTCTGTCCCTCAGAGTGAAGGTGACAGGCGCCCTGGCACAGGGTGATTGTGAATGATTCACTCCCTGCAGAGGGGCAACAATGACAAGGCTGCCTACACGTCAGGGTTAACAAATCTATCCTGGAAGCAGCGTGGCCAGAGGGCTCCCTGGAAGCAAGGAGGGCAAGCCATGGTTTTACAGACTTTGGACACATTGTCAGGAGGGACCAGCCCTGGAAAAGGACACTGGGCTCAGGAAGGTAGAGGGGCAGCGAGAAAGAGGAGGATCTTTGAAGAGATGGGCAGACACCGTGGCTCCTGCCGTGGGTCAAACGTAAGAACGACAGTGACGACGGTGCAGAACCAGGCAGTGGCTCCTTCTGCTTTGCACAGGGTCTCTATGAGACCCCGTCCACATGAAACCAACACCGCGTGTGTTATCTCCAGTGTCCCTGGCGATCAGACCAGCACAGCTTCGTGGACTTGATCTTCAGGAGCAAATGGCCAGGTCTTTCTTCCTGGTCTCAGTCTTGTCTACTCGATGGCACCTGCCAGCCACCACCAGTGGAAGGAGAGGGACAAACTTCGGGTCTGCACGGACCCCTCTGAGGGCCAGCTACCCTTAGGCACATCCGAGGGTAAAGAGAAAGAAGCGTCCACTCCACGGCTGTCTCCACGGCTGTCTGCTTGCCGTGGTGGCTCCTGGGGCAGCTGGGAAAACTGAAAACGAGCAGGGCGACCTGCTGGCCAGCCCAGTCTGACCAGATGAGAACAGGCCCCGATGATCCCTGCCTCCTGACTGGTCCCAGAGCTGAACCAGAGGAAATGCTCACTGTGCAGTTGGTCTCCTGGCTGTCGGTCTTCGGATCCTGCAGAGGGACTGGTGAACTGCCAGGCTGGCCTTGGTCTCAGAGACCAGGCTGGCCCTACCGAGGCCCACTGTCGTAGGCCAAGTCGTCGGCCTTTCTCCATAGGTTGGTGCCAACGGTGGAGGGGGTGAGAAGGGGGGAGGATGAGGTGATGGTCTTAGGTTGGTGCCAAGAGCTGACCCACCCACTGCCATTGTGTAGTCTGATGCATGTCTCCATGGAAGCTCAGAAGCGGCCAACCAAGACACATCATTAGGCTTCATTCATCTGGAGAGAGAGAGAGATAGAGAGATAGAAGCAACTAGAGTATCAGATTGTCCCCATGAACACAACCCCCTCCACCTGAGACCAGAGGAACTAGATGGTGCCCCACTACCCCTTCCGCATGTTCTGATCAGGTTCGAGTAGGTGGCTCCTGGCAGAAAGGGAGGAAAATGTGGAGCAGAACTTCAAATTCTGGAAGAATACAACCGGATGTCCTGAACCTCTGGAGGCTTGGGGAAGTCTGGAGACTATCCACCGCCCGCCCCCCCCACCCCACATGTTCTATGAGCGGTGAGTCAAAACTATCTCCTCCATCCCCTTTAAATGTACTAACCTTTCACTCCCAAAGTAGAGCTGGTCTCTGGGCTGGGACATCCCATTCTTTTATAAGAATGAACAACAACAAAAAAGAAAGAATGAACAACCGAACAACCAGTGTTAGGAGGCTGTGGGCAGGAGGGTGGGAGGAGGAGTTTAAGCAATGGAAGTGAAACAATTAGAACGGACATGACAGAAAGTCGACACAATGTAAAGAATGTAGCCCACATCACTAGAAACAGTCCACAGAAAGGGAGTGAGTTTCTCCATGTGCAGTTTTCGTAAGAAATGAACTAAAATCTAAATCTAAGAAGATCCGGCCTCCAAATCAAACCTTTCCCCCAGTTCTCTTAGAACGAAGACCGCGCTTGCCCCCGCATTCTCTGGCCAGGGTCCATGGGCTCTGGGGTTTCTTCAGCTGTTCGTGGGGGACGAGCCAATCCCACAGGGAAAATCCTCACTCCCAGCTTGATCTGTGACGTTTGTCTCCCGTTCACCAGCTCTGTCTAAAAGCTATAGATCGCATTGATCTCCATTAAGCTGTCAAAACACCCCTTCAGCTGTCCAGCTGAAGGGGCTTTGAAAAACAAGGGTCTGCACGTGCCCACCTGCCCCCACACGATATTTTTTCGTAAGCATGATCTGGACCAGTGGGGATTGCAGAGAGAGTCTGCGAGCTGTTGGGGGGGGGAGGTTGGCTCCCAACCGGCTCCATTGAATGACAAGGGTGCTTAAGACTTCATTCGGTACAGATGGGATGGGAGCCGAAAACCCCAGCCACCTGCAGGGTGGGCTCCCCCTGGCGCTATGTGTCCGTGCCAGGTGGAGAAATGGGCCCGGTGGAGAAATGGGCCGAGGGTTGTGGAGACGCCTGTGAAACGCTGGCGGCTGCTGAGAAGGATTTCTTGGCATGACTGGCTGGGGTGCGGCTGGGACAGACGGATACTTGTGCAGGGCAGGTTTTGGCATTTCAGCCATCTGGGCAAGCACAGTCCGTGATATTAACTATGTTCTTCCTGGTGCTCAACCAGCGCCCTCAGAGGCTCTCAGATTCGCCCCCATCCTTCACAGACGCTCAAGGTCCCCAAGCACAGCATCCTACCTAAGCTCCCCACCTTCCCCTCCCCTCCCTCGGCCCTGGGCAGCCATGGAGACACTTTGGTCTCTCTCTTCACAAGCCGGGTCGAGGTCTACACACACGTGAGAGCACACGCAATCTGTCCTTTATAGCCTGATTCCCCCCGCGCCCCCCCCCAACAGCATAATGGTTTCCAGAGCCTTCTAGAAGGTTGAAGCTGGTCATCGGACTTCGTTTCCCTTTATGGCCGAGTGACAGTCCATTCTACGTACCCATCATCAGGGGGTGCTGCTCCTGCCGTCTACTGGGAAGTGCCGTGGGCTGCCAGAAGAACAAACAGACCTGTCTTGGAAGCAGTATGGCCAGGATGGGCCATCTTCGAGGCAAGGATGGGAAGACCTCATCTCACATACTTTGGACATGTTGTCAGAGGGAGCAGTCCCTGGGGATAGAGATCATGCTTGGTGAGTTAGTCTGGGTAGACTAGGGAAACAAATTTCACGGACACACGTGTGTATAGGAAAGAGCTTCAAGGGAAGCCCCGGTGGCTTAGTGGTTGGGTGTCGAGCTGTGATCAGAAAGGAAAGAGCTTCATACACGAGAGCAGTTGACTATTGAGAAAACGTCCCAGCCCAGTCCAGATCCAGTCCACAAGTCCGACACCAATCTGCAAAGTCCTCTTCAGACTCATGAAACACATGCAATGAGGCCGAATGCAGGAAGATCACAGGCCAGTGGGCGGGAAGTCTTGTGGATCCAGTGGCGGTAGAAGCATCTCAGCCCTGGCAGGGGTCTCCACGTGGCTCCTCCAGGTCCCAGGGCACAGGGTCTGTCAGTGCAGTGTCATGTGTCTTGTCAGTAGAGCATCTCACAGGGAGTGAGTGTGTCCCACCTCCAGGGAGCTAGTTATCTCCTTAGCGCCTCCAAATGAGGTCATCACGCTGAGATCGATTGACAGGCTAGACTCCGCCCCTTCACTCTGAACCCTCAAATTGACACCAGATGAGGTAAGAACCACACTTGGGAATGTAAAGGAAGACCCTTGATGAGACAATTGACACAACGGCTGCAACACCAGGCTCCGGCACAGGTTTGTGAGAACAGCGCAGGGCCGGAGAGCGTATCCTTCCGTAGTACACGGACGGGGTCACTGTGAGCCGGGAGGGCTCACAGCCCCTGACAGCCACCTTCGACAAAAGTCCCGACGTTTTAGCCAATTCATGCCCAGGGCCAGCGCTCGGCTGTATAAAGCACAATGGGGGAGCCCCCTCAGAGCATGAACTGTTAACCTGACGGCTCGATAGTGGGGTTCCACTGTGCTGCCGTCCTGTTCAGAGGGGGATCCAGCTGTGTCCCCAGCACAGCGCCCTGGCATCCATTTCCTCCAGGACCTCACAGCCTCTGGCTTACACAAGACCACCAAGAGGGTCCTTTCTCTGGACCTCTGCCCTCCAAAGCCCACCCTCATCTCTCACAGCTCAGGTCTTGCATATGCAACTTTCCACCCGCGGGTCAGTGACTCATCCCACCTTCCTCCTGGGGTTTCAGCAGTCAGTGTACTCAGCTGCTAGCCCACAGGCTGGACGTGCAAGTTCCCCTGAAGGGACCGCCGAAGAAAGGCCTGGTGATTTACCTGCCCCGAATCAGCCATTGAACTTGAAAGTAACTCGTGTGTGTGTGTTTGTTTTCTTCTGGGTTCTGAGCTGATAGTTGTGTTCACACAATCATTAGATGAACTCATAATACTCCACTGTCTGCCACCCATCTGTCAGTTGGTCATACTGGGGTGGCTTTTGTGTGACTATGATGACAGAGGCCATGTCCCTGGCATTTCAAATGCCAGCAGGGTCACTGTCGGTGGGTGGGTTTGGTGGAACTTTCAGACTAGAAGGGGCTTTCTAGTCCTGTGAAGACAGTCTCAGCTCACTGGGGCAGTGCTGGGCAGGATCAACTCAATGGCAGTGAGTTGGCATTTTCTTCTTTTTCTTTTTTCAGACTCAGATGGATTGGGGAGAAAGGCCTGGCCATCTATTTTCAGAAATTGACCAATGAAAATCCTACAATCACAAAATATTCTCCCAAGGAGCTGGCTGATAGTTTCAAACTGCTGACCTTGAGGTTCACAGCCCGGGGCATAACCACCAGGTCTCCTATTTAATTGGTGGGGCTATGTAAATTAGGTGCTTGTATGTCACCAATCATGCCATCTTACGAGGCTTAAAACAAGCCAATCTCAGAGGTCGACGGGAGAACTTTACCACCACCAGGAAGTAGAGTCGGGAGTAGAGCACATCCTTTGGACCCAGCTCCCTGTGCTGAGAATCTCCTAGACCCAGGAGATGGAGAGGGAGAGCTGCAACCCTGGAGAATGCTCTGGATGGTAGAAATGCTCACACATGGGAGAGCCCAGCAGAAGGAGAACCAGGAGACCAGTGCGAGACGGCCCAGTGGGCTTTCGGGCCCACGGAGTGAGAGAGCTGGGCGCCCAGGGCAGACGGCTTCTTAATGGAGTCAGGGTGCCTCCAGGCAATTTTTGGCAGAACTAAAGAGAAAGCTGACTGATTGGGGTAAAGAACAGGCCTGGGCAGGGCGACCCGGGCACAGATGCCCGCCTGCAGGGACAACTGTAAGGAGCCACTGTCCTGACCAAGAACTGTCTCCAGAGTGGATCCTGAGCCTGACTTGTGGCTGCTATTTCCATCACAAACCCACGTCCTGCAAGTGTAGTCTGTGAGTCCTGCATGAACCCAGTAGAGAAGCAGAGAGCGCTGTGTGTGTGCACAGAGGGTGGGGTACCTGAGCCAGACTTGGTGAGTGTGGATCCTGAGGTGGAGGTTCGTATGCCCGGCCTCCGACTCACAGGAACCAGCCTTGAGCTGATGCAGGTCATGGCTTTGCTGCCGGCTTCTGGAGTCGGGCTGTCCCCAGAGAGGGTTCATTCCTCAAGTGACAATCTGCACCGGGAGACCCTGTCCTGCACCGGCCTGGCCTCTCACTGGACAGGCCTTCCAGGCCTTGCTCTGGCTTGGATGGCACCACGAGCGGGCATCTCACATGGCCCCGGAGAGAGGGCACCTCACACAGCATCCTTGCTTCCTTGCTGGGTGCTCGCATTGGCCATCCCTGGGGACTACCTTCCTTCCTCTCCCTGAGGAAATTGCTGTCATTTTCCTGGGTCTTAAAAGGAAGAACGTGAGGCTTGGATTTCAACAACCCACGGGGCAGGCCGCGTTGACGCCCCCTACGGGGTAGGGGTGAGGGTCAGCGACCAAGAACGGGGGGTGGTGTCCAGCCGGCTGGGGGCAAGCAGGGTCCTTGATGGAACACCCTTCCCCCAACCTAGCAGCCCCAAACAACCCCCCCGCACTCCTCCTACCCCCATCCCCCGTTGGGGCCAGGAGCTGCCCACTGGCTGTGTGGCTGCCAGGCCTGCTCACAGAGTGGCCATTTCTAGCTTCTTGGGAGACATAGAGATGGTTGGGTGGACGGCGGTGTTCTAAGAGGGGCTGGTTTTGAAAGTGGATTATTAAAAGTAACTGACTATAAGCCAAACAGGACCGCAGGTCTGCGAGAGAATTCCAGAAGAACAGCAGACAAGCCCATTGCTGTAAGGGCCACTCCGACCCCCGGTGACCCTGAAGGACGGAGTCGCACTGCCTCACAGGCTGGCTGCCCAAGGAGCAGACAGCCACGGCTTCCTCCCACCGAGCGGCTGGTGGGTTTAAATTGACAGTCTTTGGATACAAATTGGCCACTTAACCACTGCACCAATACCCTACCCACTACCAATGCACAGTGGATACGAAGGCCGTATCGGAAAAAAAAAAAAAAAAGCTCACTGCCATCAAGTAGATTCTGACTCATAGCGACCCTACAGGGCCAAATAAAGCTGCCCCTGGGGGTTTCTGGGACTCTTTACAGGAGTAGAAAGCCGCATTGTTCACCCAAGGACAGCTGGTGGTTTCAAACTGCTGACCTTGCGGTTGCAGCCTGATGCATAACCACCACGCTACCAGGGTTCCTCTGCCAGCTGCATAAGGCTGGCAAAATCGTCAATTCCAGCTAATGGCACAGGTCACACCACAGAGCAGTCCCAGCCCTCAGAGCCTCACCGCCATTGAGTCGATTCTGACTCACAGCGACCCTGCAGGACAGGGTGGAACTGCCCCAGGGGTTCCTGAGACTGTCACTGTTGACGGGAGCGGAAGGCTGTCTCTCTCCCACAGAGTCGCTGGTGGTGCCAAATTGCTGCCCTTGCCTGGAGGCTCCGTGGAGACCTGCTCCCCTGCTCTGCTGGCCTCTGCTCCGCCCCACCTTGCTGTGTCTGCTGCCTGTGGCCTGACTCTGCTCGTCTTGCCTGCAGGCAGACTCCATACCTCCCGCCGCCACCACGTTGCCGTCTGCTTCCTGGGAGAGGCAGCCAGCGTGAGTTGAACTGAGTATATGAAGTATATTAAGGGTCCCACGAAAATGAGTTGAATGGAGCCCTCTGTACTGCTGTGTGGACTAATTAGCTGTCGTACTCCTCCCCAGTGTACTAACCTATCCTTTTGTATATATAGCCAGTGTCCTGGTTTTGTTGCTCCTGAGAACCCTACCTAACACACCCTCCTAAAACCGAGCCCTTGGCCGTCCAGTTGATTGATTCCAACTCACAGTAATCGTCTAGGGAGACGCAGGATGCCCACAGGGTTTCCAGCGTCGCCCACCACAATAGCAGCAGACTGCTGCATCCTTCTCTCGTGGAGCCAACGACTTTTCAGTTTGCAGCTGAACGCTTCACGCACTGTGTCACCAGGTTCCTTAGCAACAGAGAAGACACCTTCCTGTGGGTTAGGGCTGGGAGCTTCCAGAACGTGTGTGCCTGGAGCGTGGGCAGGAAGCCTGGGCAGGGTGGAAGCAGGAGGCGGGTCCGGCTACTGTGATGGTAAGTAAACACAGAAGCCCCCGCACACTGTCACGGCAAGAAGACCAGACACCTCCCCCTGCGTTTCCTCAGGTGCCCATGCAGGGCGAGCTCGGCAGATCGGGTTAGTTCTCAAAGGAAGTGGGCAGAATCTCTCCAAGGAACCTTCCGGAAGGCACCTTCCTGGACAAGGCTTGTGAGCAGGGTAAGAGGTTATGTCTGTTATCAAGTCCGGAGCAAGGACTCCTGGAAAAACTAGGAGCAAACAGATTCAGAAAAAAGACCTAGTACAAAGTGAAAGACAAACAGATGGTGTGGAGCTGCACTTGGGTGGGTGTCGGTGAAGAACGGAGAGTGTGCCGCGGACTGCTGGCCTTAAAAGAGATGTGGGGGCTTCCAAAGATTCGTGGAAATGATGGCATGAAAAGAGCATGGGAAACACACAAACCCAACCCTCGCCATCCAGCCAGTTATGACCAATAGTGATCCTGAAGGCCGGGGTGGAGCTGCCCCTGTGGGTTCTCGAGCCTGTAACTCTTTACGGGAGTCGAAAGGCCCATCTTTTCCCTGGTGGTGGTTTCGAACTGCTGACCTTGTAGCTAGCAACCAGGGGTAATCCAGGATGCCACGAGGGCTCCCTTCCCACCAGCATGCCCCTTCAAGTCACACCGGAGTGCACTGTGGTCAGGCCGGCGCTGACTCACCACGCCCCGGTATTTGTCGCTGTGTTGTTAGGTACAGGTGTTAGGCTGAGTCGGCTCTGACTCATCGCAATCCTGTGTAACAGCATGTTGACAGGCCCGATTCAGAAGAAGACATGGGACAGGAGTGTCTTCGCTCTCGGCTGAAAGCAGAGAGCTCCAGAAAGATGTTTTCTTGTGTTCGATTGGCTGCGCCAAGGCAGCGGGCGGCGGGGAGCATACTAAACCACGGACCGCCTGGAGAGGAGTGGGAACTGCAGCGTGCTCACGCAGAGCTTGTACACGGGTCAAGCAGCGCTGTGGAAATGTCCGGGGAAATGGAGACAGGCGTGCGCCGGGTTGTATACCCTCCCCAGACTCATTCCCTCTGTGTGCCGATCAAACCGTCAGAGAAGCTGACTGACAGCAAGAAGAGTGGGCATCAGGATTGGAGGAAGACTTATCGACGGCCTGTGGGACGCAGGTAAGACCACCTGCTCCCTGAGAGGGCGGCCTGGACGCACCAGTGCTGAGAAGGGAGCATCTTCAGACTCAGCCATGCGCTCAGGACAGACCAATCGCAAGACAAGAACATTGTGGTTGGTCTAAGTGTGTGTGTGTGGGGGGGCGGGGAGTGTCCGTGGAAATGAGGGAGCGATAGTCCTTCTGTGGATGGACTGCCCAGTTGTCCCAAGGGGGACCGCCTTCCACTGATCACAGAAATGAGGCGGGAGAGAACGTTTACAAAACCCACTGCCACTGAGTCAATTCCGACTCACTGAGACCCTCTCGGCCAGGGTAGGCCTGCCCCTGTGGTCCCCTGGCTATACTCCCTGCAGGAACAGAGCCTCAACTGACTCCTGGGGAGCAGCTGGTGACTCTGAACTGCTGACCTTGCAGGGAGCAGCCTCACTTGCAACGCCCTCTGTCTGCAGGGTTCCCTGGGACCCTCTTCGGGTGAGAGCTGTCATTTGTCCCCGAGAGCAGTGCTGCTAATGTCTGCCTCAGCTGAAGGGAGACGAGCCTGGGACTCAGAGTGGCCAGTGTTTCTTCTTAACCCCTTAGTGGGTGAGTTAGTCACGGCAGACCTCTTCCCAGGAGCTGCCTCTGCTGCTTGCTGCTGCTACAGCAGATGCTGCCAGTGGTGAGAGATCCAGGCTCAGGGCGACAGCCCTCGATTCTGGGCTCCTTGTGCATCTTTGTAGGGTGCGCGTCTTCCCTTCCCCGGGCTCCCTGTGGTTGCCCAATGTGCCAAGGAGAAGAAGAAAAGGTGTGGGTGGGGGAGAAGTCAGCTCTTAGAAATGATCGCTCTGCGCTGAAGACAAATGGGTGCATAAGCAAATGTGGTGAAGAAAGCTGATGGTGCCCGGCTATCAAAAGAGATAGTGTCTGGGGTCTTAAAGGCTTGAAGGTGAACAAGCGGCCATCTAGCTCAGAAGCAAAAAAGCCCACTAGGTATAAGGCATCATGCAAAAAAAAAAAAAAAGAAATAAGTGTGTGTATGTATGTGTATATGTATATATATATACCATATTAAATGAAGTGGGAAGTGCAGAGTGGAGACCCAAGGCCCAAGTGTCGGCCAATGGAGATCCCCTCAGAGGGGTTTAGGAGAGGAGATGGGTTAATTAGGGTGCGAGGTAGTACCGATGAAGAACACAGCTTTCCCCCAGATCCTGGATGCTTCCTCCCCCAACTACCATGATCCAAATTCTACCTTGCAGGGCTGGATAGGGCAGAGGCTGTACACTGGTACATATGAGGTCTGGAGGTACAGGGAATCCAGGTTGGATGATACCTTCAGGACCAAGGGTGTGAGGGACGATGCTGGGAGAGTGGAGGGTGAGTGGGTTGGAAAGGAGGAACTGATTACAAGGATCCACATGTGACTTCTTCCCTGGGAGAGGGACAGCAGAGAAGGGGGGAAGGGAGACTCCAGGTAGGGCAAGATATGACAAAATAACGAGGTATAAATTACCAAGGGCATATGAGGGAGGGGGGAATGGGGAGGGAGGGGGAAAAAAAAAGAGGACCTGATGCAAGGGGCTTAAGTGGAGAGCAAATGCCTTGAGAATGATTGGGGCAGGGAATGTATGGATGTGCTTTATACAATTGATGTATGTATATGTATGGATTGTGGTAAGAGTTGTTTGAGTCCCTAATAAAATGTAAAAGAAGAAAAGAGAAAAAAATGATTAGGGCAAAGACTGTACAGATGTGCTTTATACAATTGATGTATGTATATGTATGAACTGTGAAAAGAATTGTATCAGCCCCAATAAATTGTTAAAATAAAAAAAAAATGCTAAAAACAAAACAACCAATTGATGTATGTATATGTATGGATTGTGATAAGAGTTGTATGAGTCCCTAATAAAATGTAAAAAAAGAAGAGAAAAAAATGATTAGGGCAAAGACTACGGATGTGCTTTATACAATTGATGTATGTATATGTATGAACTGTGATAAGAATTGTATGAGCCCCAATAAATTGTTAAAAAAAAAAAAAAGAAATGATCACTCTGAATTTTTCATTCCTTGCTGTGTGGTCAGCAGAAAGGAGGGCCCCGGTGACGTAATGGGTTATGTGTTGGGCTGCTAACCACACGGTCAGCAGTTTGAAACCATCAGCCCCTCTGTGGGAGAAAGATGAGGCTTTCTACTCCTGTAGAGAGTTACAGCCTCGGAAACCCGCAGGGGCAGTCCTGCCCTGTCGAGGCAGTGAGTGAGTGAGTGAGTGAGTGAGTGAGTGAGTGAGTGAGTGAGTGAGTGAGTGAGTGAGTGAGTGAACTGGGCAGCTGAAAGCTGAGGCCTCCTTGATCCTGCTGTGTCCCCATCTCAGCCTTGGTCACCCAGGCAGCGTGACTCTCTCACCAGTTTGAACCAGTGTCTCCTGGTTCTTGCTCCTCTGGTTCTGCTGTTCTTCATCCTTCAGCAGGTTCTGGGGGTGGGGGCTCTGGTCCTCAGGGGCCAGAGTGGACAGAATGGGCGGCCTCAGTTCCCAGCAGGCTCCCATAGGTTCCCTGAGGCTGTTTGTCATCTCCATGGAAGCACACTGCCCCACCTTTCCCCCTTGGAGCTGCCGGGGGTTTCAATGGACAACGTGTCCCTTAGCAGCCGAGCACCTCACCGCTGTGCCGCCGGGACTCTTGACCCAATTCAAACAAAACAAAGCAGACACCCAACGGAACATACTCCCAGGAGTGGTGGGTGAGTTTGAACAGCTTGCCTTGTGGTTAGCGGCCCAGCACAGAGCCTGCTAGGAGCCCGGGGCACAGTGTCAAGGTCTTGTCTGTATGCACTGGAAGGTGGTTGGCTTGAGCTCGCCGACTGGTCCAGCCTTGGAGACGGGAGGGGACAGGCCTGCTGTCCCCTAGGATCACAGTGAGTTGGGACTGATTTGAGACAATGGGTTATTTTTATATGTGTATTCTACTCCCGTCAACAGCGAGTGTCAGAAACCCACGGGGGCAGTGCGACGCTGTCCTACAGGGTCACGGTGAGTCAGCATTGACTCGATGGCAGTGAGTAGGCGCCTCAAATTATATCCACTAAATTCCTGCTCGGGGTGGCCCCACATCCCCTAGAGCACGGGCGTCATGCTGGTAAACTGCGGGCCATCTGGTACAACAGGCAAGATTCCTGCGGGCCACAGCACATTGACAAATTGTGTTAAATTTATATTTTGGAGTGAGGATTCAGGAATATAGATAGGATAATCAAAGCACTATGTAATTGATTTTACTTAAACATTTACTTTAATGCATTTATAAAACTAAAATTATTCTTTTTTACCCGAAACTTGCCAGGGCTTTCCTCCTACTAGGTTTCACTGACCTCTTATGTTGTGACTGGAAAATATAACACAGTAACTAATATAAAACACAAAGTGTTGGGCAGCTGACAAACCTGAGGCACAATCGTAATGGCTTCCCTCTAAAAATGTGCACTAGCGCTGCCGCTAGGTGTGATTCATAACAGCACAACCCAGAGTGCTCTTCCTACGCTGTTCGCTAGTGAGATCTGTTCACATGACGTGACACTGAGCGCGGCAGACACACTGTGTGCAAACGTTGCCGGAACTGAGTCGGCGCCTTTACACGCCTCCACAAGCCCCCAGGAAAGGCACTGGGCCACGTGTAGACTCGTCTTCAGCAGTTAAAGGGTTAACGGGGAGTTGTACACAGCATTGCCTCCATCTCCCCTAAGCGCGATTTTCTTCATAACATTTTTTCTCTTTCCATTTCCAGAGCATCGCGTGCCACAAAATATTGCTTCGGGGGCCGCATGCAGCCCTCGGGCCACCAGTTTGACAGCCCTGGCCTGCAGGGCCTCCCTGCCTGCTCCTGCCCCGTCCTCACAACTGCTGGGTCTGAGTCACTGGGTCAGTCCGACTCCTCTTTACCCTCTACATGGCCAAGCATGGTTCTCTGGTGGTACAGTGGGCTACTCACTGGGCTGTAGTCTGCAGCATTAGCAGTTCAAAACCAATGGCCACTTTCAATCCCATAAAGAGTCCCAGCCGTGGAACCCCACAGAGGCAGTTGGACTCTGTCCTATGTGGTCCCTATGAGTCAGAGTCGACATGAGGGCAGCAGGTTTGTTTGTATTTACAAACATGTTTGTATTTACCAAACATGATGTCTTTCTCCACGGACTGTTCCCCTACCTGAGACACAGGTATTTCACCTTGAAGCAATTCCCCAGCCCCAGTCAAGGGCGTCAGAGCCCCTCAGGGAGAACGGGCACCAGCACAGCGACGGCAGCCCATCCTGGTGACGTCCTGTCAGAAAGCAGAACACAGGGAGCACATACACTGGGGAGTCCGTATACAGATGGTTTGCCTGACCTCAGGCCTCAGGGTAACTGTGGGGAAGCAACTGTGGCCTGGGAGGCAGCAAACAGCACAATGGGTTCATTCAGTCTCAAAGACACCCTGGGGCGGCCTGACTAGGTTGCGGGGCCAGCCTGTCATGCCTCACCACCAGGCAAGTAAGAGACGGCTCTGAGCAGCCCCTGACGTCCATGCCCAACCCACCTGCTTTTGAGTAACGTGGCAGATTGCACACATTCCACAGAGACCGCGTTCCCTCAGGGACCTTAGACTCACTGCTTTCTCTAAAGGGGTTTCAAACTCTAACTACATTAGTATGTATGTGCGATGACTTCTTGCCACCCTCGCCTCTCAGGGGACGTGCCAGCTGTACATCTGTGAGCACGCACATTGACAAGCATGCCGACACACACACTCACACACACATATACTGACACATTCACTCTCACACACCCACACTCCGACACACACACATTCACTCACACATCCACACCGACACACTCACACTTACACACAGACGGACACACACACATTTGCATACGCACTCACACACATTGACACACTCACATTCAAGCACACACACACACCCTAAGAGCCTGGAGGGTTCCCCACGGCACAGCTGCACCCTACTTTCCGTCAGTGCCCCCTTTCTCTCTCTGGTTTCCTCCAACCTGTAGCCAATGCTGAGAGCTAAATATAAACGTGGGCGCGGGCTCCTGCCTCTCGGAGGCAGTAAAATTCCAGGCTGGCAGCTGCCGGCCCGCCCCAGACACGTCATCACCCTGGTCAGGTGGCTGTTCCCGGAGCCACGGTCTTCCTTCATCACTGTGACATCAAGGCTCTGGAAACAGTGCTGTCACCAGGGGGCTGTGTACTGCACGGGGTGACACGGCACCGGCACAGGGAGGTGATGTCCAATCACCGTCCACACATTTTGGTGCCGTGTTTCGGCAGAAAGTCTTAGCCTTTGCGGAACCATCCTTGGGATTAGCTCTAACCACCGCAACAATTTCAGGAAGGCCGGCTTCCCACAGCCGCAAGGCTGAACAACTGGGCGCTAATCCACTGTTGCGGAAGCAGGGGCTGTGAGCCTACATCCCCGACTCCGGAGTGAAATCATGAAAGGAAAAGGGGGAGGGTGGGGGTGGAGCTTTGGGCTCCGTTACCCGTAAGACTGGGACTAAACAGGCTGGAATTCCACGTAGAAAGAGTTTACAGGATAAGGCTGCTGCTGTTCACATTCACCGCCCAGGAAACTTTCACCTCTACACAAGCAACCCCCTGCCACCCAGTCGATTGTGCCCCCTCGGCCTTCCAGGACAGAGAGCTGTCGCTGTGGGTCTCCGAGATGGGCAATCTTCACCACGGGGAGAAAGCCTGCCCTTCTCCCCAAGGAGGATTACATTTATATCATTTGTAACTGATGGGAATGGATACTGAACGCTGCTAAGATTCTCCCTGGTCTGATGCAGGAGGGTCATGGGCAGGGAGGGGGAGCGGGGTGCGAGTGAACCGTGTCACGGCTCTGGATGACACCGCTGTGGTGGCGTCACTGCTCGGAAGGTTGGCCGAGGTGAGCGCCCCATGGAACAATTAGCCCGACAGTCCCACGCCTGCCGCGCCGCTTCCTCTCCCTGCAGCCCCGCGGCCCCAACCCATTTCCTTCCCATACACAGCAGGCCAGGTCTCGCTGCTCCCACAGACAGGTCACTGCTGAGAGCTTCAAGGTCGCTGGCAGGGACTCGCCTTCTGGAACCCTGGGGAGACCAAGACAGCTCCTCAAGAATACCAAGAAAACAGGTCCTAGCCTCAATTCTTAGGAAGGGCCAACAGTCGCCCAGGAAACAGCTTGCCCACTGCCTTCACTTCGAGAACCTGCCCTTTCCGAGGAAAATGTTTGCCAGCCTCCCGGCTGGGGGGCCACTTTCCAGTTATTGGCCCTTGAAGCTGGACCGTTCCTCGCTCCAGGGGTGCAGTGGAGAGCGGGCAGGCTGATGCTGGAGCCTGGCTCCAAGCTGCCCGGTGGTGCTGCGGTCAAGCACAGGGCTGTGAACCTGGGGTGCGCGGTTCCAGCCCCGGCAGCTCTGGGGAGCAATGTGGCAATCTGCTTGCATCACCATCCCCCTTTGTCCACTCACTGTGCGGGGCTCGGTTTGCTGCTTTGCTTCCTGTTTGTGTTTTGTAAGATTTTCTATATTTGAAATCCAGGACAGGTCAATCTGTAGAGTCAGGAACTGGACAGGGGAATGGGGGCATGGTGGCAGGGGATGGGGACCTACCAACAATGAGTCTGAGAAGATGTTCTGGGATGATTGGTATTGATGTTTGCCCAATTCTTCCTAATAGGATTCATCAAATTGTACAATCTGTGAAGTAGGTGTCAATAAAATGATTTTATTTTTTAAATGATTTTAAAATAACTTTTAAAGGGCCAAATTTTAATTAGAAAAAAGAAATTATTCCAGATTACACCAACTCACGGCCACCCCATTGATTCCAACGCACCTGGCCCGGATCAGGTGGAAGAGCGCTCACTGCAGACTGCAGACATACACACACTCTGCCCGCGGGCAGCCCAGGCCGTAACAGCGCTCTGCCAGGGCTTATGTCAGTGTGCTCAGGTCCCCTATTACACACATATTCATGTATGTAGCACACACACACACATACCTATACACTCCTACTCATGCACACAATTCACAAACCCCACACACTCATGTATGTGGTATCTACATATAAACACATGCTCACACACACACACACACACGCATGCAGGTTTCTTCCAAGCTGTTGTTAGGTGCCCATGGCGTCTCGATGACCCCACGTGATCAGGCAATTCTCCTGACAGGGCTTTCTAGGTTGTCATCTTTATGGAGAGAAGCGTGCGTGCGTGCATGTGTGTGTCGGGTGATGGGGGACAGTGAGATAAAGGGTAACAGGACACCCAAGGAAAGGTTTCAACAAGCTGATGGGGCACTGGAAGCGCTCACTCGTTTGTGCCAGGACATTGGGAAGAAGCTACTTGGCCAACTGACTGGAAGAGATCCGTCTTGGTGCCCATTCCAAAGAAAGACCAACATCTTCACAACTGAGCCAACAGGTCGAACCATGTTAACAGGAGAAAAGCTGACATTGTCAAGGATTGTGTCGGGCGTGGCTTCACAATCCATGCTTACGGAGCAGCTGCCAAGGGATCAAGAGATGAGCTGCCTTGGGTACATCTGCCCCGTTAGCTCTTAAGAGGGTTGAAAAGCCAGGAGGTTACTTTGAGGACTACGGTGCGCCTGACCAAGCCGTGGTGTGTTCAGTGGCTTCATATGCTGTGAAAGTTGAACAGTGACTAGAGACTGAAGAAGCATCGAGGCACGTGAACCATGAGATCAGACCCATCTGAGTTGGAAGTAGCAAGGCCAGAGTGCTCCTTAGGGGCAGGGGTGTTGAGAGTGATGAGACTTCACCTCATCTACTTTGGACGCATTCCCAGGGAGATCAGACTTGGAGACGGAGGTGGTATGTGCTGGCTCAGACTGAGGAAGACAAGGTCAAGAAGAGAACCAGGGTTTGGAAACCAAGCATCTATTCTGTGGATCAGGCTGGTCTCACACTGACAGAGATTTCCCTGAGTCTTACTCACATCCTGGGGGCTGGGCACAGACCTTTAGTAGCATGATGGGTTAAGTATTGGGCTCCCAGCTGCAAGGTCGGAAGTTTGACGTCTTTGTGTGAGAAAGATGAGGCTGACTGCATCCACCCAGTGTTGGGGCTTCCTGTCCCATAGGGTAACTAGAAGGCAGAACCCATGATGGTGGGCTATGGAAGGGGGCTTCTTAGAGCGAGCCTTTTTCTGGATATTAAACGGGGGAGGGGAGACGGGATGGTTTCCTTCTCAGTTGCTCACAAGAAATGGACACAGCCCACCGCAGGGGCAGCAACTGATTTGACGTGGTCTTTTTAACGTGGCTCTTAACAGCCTCTCACTCCAGTCAGATGCCCTGCCCTGCGTGGGTTCCCTGCTAAGGTGGGCAGAGGTTCTGATGGGATTCATCTGTGAGTATTTATGAACAGGATTCCCGGCAACACCATCCTGCTGGGTATAAAACGAGCCTTCTGAGGAGGGGAGTGGGTTTGGGGACCCCAGCTCCCTGTACAGTGACCCTCCTAACTCAGATGACAGCTAGACCATCAGAGCAGCAGCAGGACCAGAGCGTGGGACAAACGGTGGACTCCCCAGGCCGTGGAGTGAGTAATGCGGGGTGCTTTGTATGGGAGGCTGGCTGGGGGATTGGGGTACTTCTGGGCATTTAACTGGGGAAGGTGGTCTTGCTGACCCACAGAAGTGGAGCGGAGTGCCTTCAGGCTGAGGCTTACTGGAGTGGGTGTCTGGACACTTCATTCAGGGAGCTGGGCTTGCTGACCCACCGAGCTTGAGCTGAATGCCTTCGGGTTGAGCCTTACTGCAGAGCGGCATGCTCCTTTGAGCATTTATTAGCAGACCAGACACAAGGCTGCAAGGTGTCCTGATAACAACTCAACCTGAGCTCCTCTCACTGTCATTACAACCTGCCAACTGGCAGAACGAGTCCTTTCGGCGTGAATACTGTCTGTGAGTTAAGTGGTCATTGCAACGGATGTGAGAGCACAGCAGTGGAGTAGCGGCTATTACGACAGCCCAGCCGGAGCCGGCAGGAGCGTTCTCATCAGAGCCTTGCAGAGCCCAGGCATGGAGTCAGGGTCGCCAGACAGAATACAAGACGGCCAACCCTAATTGTTGGTTTTGGGGTGACAAAACATGGACTCGTGTCCGCTCTGGTATTTGGGACCCGGTCCAAAACAGCTCCTGGTGGTAAAGCATTTGCCGCTGACCCAGAGGCTGGCGGGTTGCACCACCCGGGGATGCTTCAGAAGGAAAACAGTGGCTGACGCTTGTAATGATGGCAACCGAGAGGACGCTGTGGGGCAGTCCTCCCTGCTCCCGCAGGGCCATCACCACCACGCTGCACACCTGGGGCCAGTGTTACTGTGGTCAAAGTGAGCTCACCGCCACGGCATCGATTCTAACTCACAGCGACCATAGGGGAGTCAGACGGCCCCCAGGGCTTTGCCAGTCGGCACCCTTTACAGGAAAAATTACTGATACTGTTGTGGCTGGGTGCCATTGAGTAGGCCCTGGCCCATAGCGAACCCGTGCACGACAGAAGGAAGCTCTGCCGGTCCCTGTGCCCGAGCCCATGGCCGCAGCCACAGCGTCCCTCCTTCAGGGCCTGCCTTTTGTTTGGGAGCCCGCTACTTGACTGAACATGACGTCCTTCTCCAGGGGCGGGTCTCCCCTGACAACACGTCTGAAGTACGTGAGACAAGTCTGGTCATCCCTGCCTTTCAGGAGCACTTGGACCACACTGTAATCACTGTCACAGGAAGACCCCAGACGTGCAAGCACGGTCAGCAGAGGGAGGGAGGGAGGCTTTGATTCATCCTGACTCATCTGTCCCATCCCCTCCCCACTCACTTTCCAAAGAGTCACCAGCAACACCCACAGTACCACCACCAGTAACAGCCAGGCCCCTTAGGGCTGACTCACTGCGATGTTACAGAAGCCACCCAGGAAGCCCCTCAGTTGGGCATAGAGCAGGGGCTTCCAAGTCCAACGACAGATGGTGGTACGAGATCACGGAACCTCCCCCTGGCACTCCTTAAGACCCCGGCAGGCCAGGTCTCGGACTTTTAAGAAAATCTCCCCAGAAGTTAATGCATAGAACCACCTAGAAGGGGCCACCAGCAGAGCCCCTAAAAAAATCTGGGCTTCTCAGATTATAAGTCTTTACAGGAACAGAAAGCCTCATCTTTCTCCCTTGGAGATGCTGGTGGTTTCAAACTGCCGACCTTGAGGTCAGCAGCCCAACTGAGAACCACAATTCCACTGGGGCTCCTGTCCCTGAGCCTCTGGCAGGCATTACATATGAAGACCCCCATCTTTTTACCACAAGGAATTTGTTGCTGAAAGACCACATGTGGCTGACTTTAATCCAACACCCCAAACGGCATGTTCTGGTGGTGGTTGGGGGCTGTGCAAGTCATCTTGTGCAACCAAACCCATTACATAAGTCACCGAGACAGGGGGACACGTGACGCCCCAAGCCCTGCTGGTAAGCACGTGAGCAGAGAGCTTCTTTTCTGCTGTGGCTGCATAACTGACCCGGGGCATTTTCAGAAAGAGGATCAGGTACAGATGTGTCTGATTCTCTGCTCTGTGCACCCCCAAGGGATGCTGGATTGTGGGATCTCTTAGCGACTGTCCTTGTTCTTGTCTTCTGGATGCCCTGCCCCCACATCTGGGTGAACGTTTTGTTGCAAGGTCACGTATATGTATGACCCTTCCCCACCCACCCACCCACCCACCCACCCACACACACTGAAAGGGGCACAGGGTAAGTCTACTGCTCTGGAGGGGCACTTGCTCCTAATGCCCTTGAACTCTGTAGCAGGGCCGGACAGTTGGGTGACTTTCAGCTATGTGGCGCTTTGGATGCTTGAAGTGTGATCGGTGGTAACTGAGGAAATGAGCTGGCTTTAGTTCAGCCACACCTCCAGCCCACTCCGACATCAGCCCTGCTCCCAGGGCCCCTCTGCGCTTCGGTGCTGGGCTCGGGCTGAGGGCAGTGACGCCCAGAGCTCCCAGGCACGCCCACCAGCTCAGCTAGGGTTTATCAGGGATGCTAACAGGTTACAGCCCAGGATCGGAAATGCTCAGTATGGCCCTTGGCCAGGACAGCCTCTTCTCAGCTATGTCCTCAGTCGCTCAGCCCCTTGGCAAGTGTTGGCAAGCTCTTTCAGTGTTCCGTGTGTGTCCACCGAGCCAGTAAACCTGGGTCCAAAGGTGCTCAGCGCACTGAGGACAGCAAGTTCACCACTAGGTCTCTCCTAGCTCTCTGGTGCTCCTCACCTCCTCGGGGCATCAGGCTGGCGTCACAGGTCTAGAAGGCTCCATACTGGGACCTCAGGAAACGCTCCACTCCTGGTTCTTCCTTCCTGCTGGCAGTGAGACCTTCCCCTCCTCTTCTGGGAGGGCCAAACTGACCAGTCCTCTCCTGAGGGTACCCTGTACCTTATTCAGATACTCAGCAAGCTGGCCAATCTCTTCGTTGGGCCACAGCCCCTCATTTGCATAGTCCCACTCAGTCAGGTGGTTAGGCTACAGGCTATGGCTAGAAGGGCCTTGCCCAGGAATTCACAGGTCAGTCGCACCCCCACATGGCCACTGCTCCCTGCCCCGCCAGCAACCTGGAGCCACCACGTTTGGGTTGAAGGATTAAGGATTCTTGAAGGAAGTCATCCTGACGTTTTGGGATGCTCTCTAAGAAATGTGAATACTCTTGGTTGGGATGAGCAAGTCTGGGGTACCTGGAGCCCTGGTGGTACAGGGATTAAGCACTGAGGATTCCCTAACAGTCAAGTGCTCCTCAGGAGGGGGCGGGACATGACGGTCAGCTTCCTTAGAAGAGACATGCTTGGTACCCTACAGGGTTGCTGAGCTTAGGTGCACCCAGCCATGGGCTTGGGCACAGGGCCGCTGCCTCCGGGAGTCAATCTGGAGCATCCTCATGGCACAGTGAGCTGAGTGCTGGGACAGAGCTGGGGGCACCTGGGGACCAGGTAGAGGCCAGCCAGCAATGGGAGGATGTCAGCAGCCTCCGGGTCCACCAGCCAGGGGGAGGCCAAGTTCCAGGCCACTGCCACCACCGCGGCTCTGGTTTCTAAGCCTCAGGATGGGGCTCTTGGGTGGCACAGATCACTAGTGCTCTCAGCTGCTCCCTGGGAGCCCCCCCGAGAGGCAATGCCAAAGGACGGACTAGTACTCGCCCTCCAGAACAGCCAGTCACTGAAACCTGCCCCTCCCTGGCTGGGAGGTGAACCAGGGCAGGAGGTCCTGGGGCCTACCCATCTCTGGGCATGGAAAGGTCCCTGTGCTTGGCTGGAGGGGATCTGTCTCCAAAGGCCTCCTCTGATTCGACTGGGGCAGTCGTGGCCCAGAACCCACGGGGCGGCACTTGGTCTCTCCTCCCCTTGGAAGTCCACGCTGACGCAGCAACCCTGCGGGTCGGGGCCCCATGTTCCCAAGACAGCCTCCTCTAAGGAGCAGCCCTGCACTTTGCCCACCACACTACCAGACTTTTCTGACTGCTGAAGGGAAGGGCAAGCTCAACTACGATGCACAGATCTGGGCTCCAAGGGGGGACTATTTTGTTAGCAGGGGAAACCCAGAAAATGCAGCCACGGAGTTGACTTTGACTCAGTGGCCCTACAGCACAGGGTAGGCCTGTCCCTACGGCTCCAGGGACGGCAACTCTTCACAGAAGTGGGAAGCCCGTCCTCCCAGGGAGTGATGGTGGTTCTGAACAGCTGGTCTTGCTGTTAGCAGCCCGACATAACTACTGCACTGGGGCTCCTACTGGGAGAATCCTCCAAAGAAGCCGAATGAAGTGAAAGCCCACACTGACCTGTGAGACCCTCGGAGACAAGGCCTGTGCCTGCTTCTCTAAGCAGGGCTCCTCAAAACTTTTTAAACGGGCCCATTCACTGTCCCTCAGACCCGTTGGAGGGCCGGGACTATATTTCAAAAAAAATACTATGAACAAATCCCTATGCACACTGCACATCTTATTTTGAAGTAAAAAAACAAACGGGGCAAAAACACCCGGGGGGCAGGATAAACGTCCTCGTGGGCTGCATGTGGACGCCAGCTCTAGAGGCTGTACCCCCCACCCCACCCCACCCCCTGACAACTAGATGCCTCGGGCTCGCGCGCCCCCGTGTGCCCCAGAGTGGAACTGCACCCAGTGTTCAGACAGCCACACTTCATAGGATTCCCAGCTCTTGCCAGGGATTAGAACCTCCCACCTTTAATGCCTGGAGGCACCAGGCTTCCATTTTGGGTTTTGCTGAAGGTCACTGTCCTGAATGGATCCTGGCCTCCCTACTTAAAATGTCCCTTCCTTGCTCCCTGTTATCAGTATACCCTCAGGACATCCAAAGTATTCTGATGCCTTCTCCACCCCCACAGGGCCTTGCACCAGAATTACACACCCAAAGGGTGTCCTGCTGCCAGACCGGCCTGAGTTGTGTGCAGTTAATGCATTCAGCTGCCAACACACCAGGTGGGCGAGTCCATCCAAGAATAACTCTGGAGACACTGGTCTCATGCTCCCCACCAAAATCCCTGGGCAGCACTGTTCTGCCCCGCCACGCTGGACCTGAACCAACCAACCCAACTCCGTCTGCACCTACAACAGGAGGTGGCTATGCAAGCACTTGCCATCTGCCGGAAAAGCACAAACCAGGTTCATGTTCACTTACAAAGACACTTTCGGGGCTATAACTCTTTCTTCCGACCCTGCAGCCCTTCCCCTCATGAAGACCCACGAGCCACTCGCTGACAGTGTTCCGGAAACATCCGGACCAGTATACAACCAGAGAAAGCTGCTACATCATGATAAAACTGAACTTCACACGCCACTAAGCACTTTGTGTGGAAGTTACCCAGTGGGAATCGAACCTGCTGTGTTGGCTTCTGCCCCAAACACTGTAATGATAGAGTCCAACAAACAAATCAAACTGGCTTTACACAAAGGAGCACTACAATCTTCAAGAGCAGGCATCTTGTTCTGGCCTGAAGTTTCTACACCAGCGGCTCTCAACCTGTGGGTTGTGACCCCTTTGGGGTCACCTAATTCATAACAGCTGCAAAATTACAGTTATGAAGTAGCAATGAAAATAATTTCATAGTTAGGGGAGTCACCATAACATGGGGAATTGTTTTAAAGGGTCCCTGCATGAGGAAGGTTGAGAACCACTTCTAGATCCTTAAAAAACCATTTTCTGGGTCTCTTCAATGTTGAGTGGTGGTGGTCTTTCTTGTTAAAGAAACTTGCTCCCAAGAGGGAAGCCACCTTGTCACCAGAGTAATTGGGAGTACGTGCTCGTGTCCTGTGTTGCCCACAGGCCGGACCACTGCCCCCTTATCCACGAGAAGGCTGACCTCCCAAAGCCCAACCCTGCCCTTAGCTTCTGCTTCTGAGTGACCTCAGGCCTCACGAAGGAGCAGTGAGGTCCCAGACAACTCCCCCTGGTGGAAGAGGAGGGGGGTCACCTCATTTCCTTAAGCCAGGCCTTCAGTATCCCAATTTTTAAGCTTTCCCAAATCCCCACCCCTAGTGCTGCCAGGTGCAGGTGCTCAGTCTGAGACACTCATCCCCCGCGCACACACACTCTGGCTGCTGCAGCCTGCTCAGACTGAACCCCCAAGGTCTGAACTCTTAAATGCCAGAGTCACCCAGAATGCACCATATTTTGTCTTTGTCCTTAAAATATAAGCCAGTATGTTTGTGGGTGAATCTAGCATCTCTTTAGAACATGGGTTTTGTCAGGAGAGGGGGACACAAGTCTAACTTCTTGTTCAGAGCAGGGACCAGAGTCCCTGCGCACCCCCTTCAGACAGCTCAGCTACGCTGACGGGGCTGGAGCTAAGGGACAGAGCAGGATACAGCTGGGAGTTCCCACGCACAAGGACTGTGCTTCTCTCCTGCTGCCAAAAGCAGCCATCCTATCTGTTCCCATGCAGGGGCAGTAGGGTGAGGACACAATGGGATCACATTTCCACACAGACTGGAGTGGAGACAGGCAGGTTTGCAGAAAGTGAGGGGACTGGGCACAGGGCCATGGCATCACTCACCCCTTAGCCTGAAGGTAACCCACTCATCCCCCTATTCTTAGCTGACCTTCCTGACCCTGCAGAACCCCAGACCCGCCTGCATGAACCCACTCCCAACAGGTTAATGCGGCGTCTCCTGATCTCCGCTCCCCTGGCTGGAAACACTGCTGCGGAGAGGGGCTGGGATGGAGTCTTCCAGCTTCCAACTCTCCACCAATGCCCTGTGCAGTGAGGATGCCCCCTTCCTCCTGGGGGAGGGCACTACCTGGTCTGGAGTCCCCCCAGGAACTGACTTGCAGCCCACAGAAGGGTGAGATGGACACAGTGCATGAACACTTTATTCCAGGGACAGCGAGGTCCCACCCCCCGTATAAACCACACCTCCACACATGCAGCTTCCATAGCTCAGGCCTCCCTGGAGACAACTGGGGGGATGGGGGGAGGGGAAACACACCCTGTCCTGGCAAGATGTAGTTACCTGCTGGCTGTAGACCCCAAGTGAGGGCCCCCTTCCTGCTGCAGCACTCTGCAGCAGGTCACAGTTGGAGCCATTGTGACGGTAGATAAACACAATACAGGCGACACAGTGTCATCTGCTGTGCTGGAGGCCTGCAACCCGTATTCCCCCCATCCTCAAAAGCCCAAATTGGAGGCCTGCGCCAAGTCGGGCGGAGGGCTTCAGGAGACTACACAAACCTGGAGGTCTCAACAGAGTGGCAGCCGGTGGGATTCCACGGTGATGCCCCTGCAGAGAAAAGACATGTGACCGTTGGTGCAGGGTTTCAGCAAACCCGCTCACCTGGGAAGCCAAAATGCCAGCAAGGTGAATGTCAAGTGACATCTGGCAGCTCCTCCCCCTGGAGTATGTGAGCCCCTGGGCCTGTGCCCTGTGGTGAACCTGGCTTCTACCCATGGCAGCCCTTCCCTGCCCGCAGGCTCAGCTGCCCACTGCAAGGGCCCGGTGGCTCCCTAACCCAAGGACTGCTCTCCCAGCTGGGAATCAACTCTCTGCCTGCTGGATGCTAATAAACCACAATAAACCCTAATCCTGACATTCAAGGACCCCACCCCACCCCCTCTCCCACACTTCCTGCCTGGGCCCCAGGTTTTCTCAGACCAGCCTCAGAGAAGCTTGCCAGCTTCGATCACGTTCCCCTTGACACACTCTTGAACGGGCTTATCTAACTTCAAAGCATTCAGCTCAGTCTGAATCCTACCATCTTTAGCAACACCATTCACTACTCACCGCTGCCCAGCGGGGCTGCAGGGCCCTGACTATCTTGTTCATCCCTGCAAGTTAGCCTTAGCAGGAACCCTGGTGGCATAGTGGGTAACGGACAGGCAGGTTGGGCTGCTAACCACAGGGTCAGCAGTTCAATCCACCAGCCCCTCCATTGGGGTAAGAAGAGGTTTTCTGTTCCCATAAAGGCTTATAGCCTGAAATCCACCAGGACAGTTCTACTGTCTTACCAAAGTTGCTGCGAATCAGAGTCGACCAAATGGCAGTCAATTTAATTTAGAGGGCACCTGGGCAAACAACCAATAACTACTTCCTGAATAAAACGACCTGCTCTCCGATTTGGGGAGTGGGGGTGCGCGCGCTATTTGGGGGTGGGGCGTGTTGGAGTCCGTCGCACTCGCCGGTGGCGTTTGGTTTCCGGTCCTGTTTGCAGTAGCATACATGATCATCAAACTACTACTAGAATGTTCACACCTGTTACTGCAAGTTTCAAGCCCGGGGGAGCACCCCGGGCATTTGCTCTAGGTCAGGGTAGGGCTGTCTGGTACCAGGCTGCACCCACTGCTGGGCGGGTCCAGCCACACAGGAGCCGTTCCCCAGACCGTTTACCTGGCCAGGGCGCCGTCTCCGTGCGCTACGTACCCGGGTCTCCAGACACGGTCCCTGCGAGGAGCGGCGTTGCCCATCTCCATCCGAATGCCAGAGAACGTGGGAATCCTGGGGGGAAAGACGCAGAGCTCGACGTCAACCCACGGCCCACTCTACGCTTACCCGGCGCCCCAAACCCCCGTCGGCCAGCGGCTCCGGCGCTCTCCCCCAACGCCCAGCCCCAGTTCCGGTGGCCGCGTCCAGTTCACGCCAACTTCATCCCAGCCCTGCGGGCAGTGCGCCCTGCGGTCCCGGCGCCCGTGGGCAGGAAGGCCCTGGCCTCCGAGCGGCGGGACCCAGGCCTGTGTCTGCCCCTTCCTGTGTCCCCCCGGAACCCGACGCCCTAGGCGTGGCCGGTGGAGTGGACGGACGTTGCGGCCAGAACAGTCCGCGCCACCCCGTGACCGCCAGCCAGGGAGGGCGCGCGCGCCCCCAGGACACGGAGAGCACGTGTGACGGCGCCATCCACCCTCCGCCGCCGCCGTGACGCCGCCGCACGAGCACTTCCGGCCGGAAGTGAAGCCTTACCATAGAGACGGCAGGTAGAAGGTCGCCTTCGGTCCTCCAAGGCGATCTTAAAGGGGCCGCGGCAGGCGAGATGGGGATTAATTGGGACGGAGCATCCGGACAGGAGGAAGAGTTCCCTAAATCCCTGAAGAATCAGGAGTTTCCTAATTCTTGGGGGAGTTCCCTAAAAATGGGGAGTTCTCATTCCATGCTCCGTGTGCATCCCTGGGTGGTGGGAGGGGAAATCGGCACCCTTGTGACCCAAAGCCTGAGCCACCCTCCTAAGGAAGGACAGCCATTCCACTGCACGTAGCAGCCGCCACCATGTGCAGGACCAAGTGCAAACCACCGCAAGTCTTCTTCCCCTTCCATTCACACTTTGGATTAAAAACCAAAACCTGTTTTAAGGTACAAACGAGACCCCAATCTCAAATATAATTTATGGGGAATATTTGTTGTCTTTAAAAAAAAAAGGGACTTTGAAGACTAGAGGGCGCCTGGTGTGCTTTACATTGCCTCATAGGCACATGGAAGTTGGGCATTGACTAAGGAAGATGGGGGAAGAATCCATGCGCTTGAATGGTGGTGCTGGAAAAGACCATTGACAGTGCCATGGCCTGTCAGCAGAACAAACAAATCTACCCTGGAGCAGTCCAGCCAGCATGCTCCCAGATCTAAGGATGGTCAGGAGAGATCGGTCCCTGGAGAAGGACAGACAGGAAGGCCCTTCACGAGATGACTGGACACAGTGCTTACAGGCACGGGCTCAGGCCCAGGGGCCACTGTGAGGCTGACGCAGGGCCGGGCAGTGTCCCTCTGTTGTACTTGGGTCGCTGTGTGTCAGAGCCCACTCATGGCACCTCACCACAACAAAAGGGACAGACAACATGAAGACACAGGCACATCAGCCGGTCACAGGAGGACATCATGGCCCCAGGGGGATTCACAGTCAGCATGCTAGTCAATAAACCCTGCAACAAAGGAAATCATCCCAACCTCATGGTCCGTGGCGGATCCATACATCCCAGTTACAGGTGGGACGACAGAAGTGGGACCAGGTTAGAATAAAATACTGCCATGGGGTCCACACTGACTCACCGTACCCCCTGTGGACTTCCAAGACAGTGCCTGCTTCCAGGAGTAGAAAACCCAGTCTCTCTCCCTGGAGCTGTTGGTGGTTTCGAACTGCCCACCCTGTGGATCACAGCCCACTCGTCGCTAGGACACCGCCAGGGCCCCTAGATTATGCTAGATAGAAGAGCTTACAAGATTGGTTCAGGGCCTTTGGACCACAGCAGTCAGGGCACCGCTGATAGGGCATGACTCATGACCATTCGGCTGCCAGTACGGTGACCACCAAGGACACATTCAGGAATGCCCTTCAGGGAGACTGTCCCTCTCTGGACTGGCTGGAGAGGATCTGAGGCAACCCCTTAGCCCTCTGCCTGAGAGCAAGATTTTCTACACCCTCAGTTAAAGATCAGAAAGACTTCAACGGAGGCTTCGTCGACCTGGGGACTCTACTCTGGGTTTTCATTGCCACCCATATAGCCTTCTGCAGAAAGGGGTGCTGGGAGCTTAGAGTCTGATCCCCCACAATGTCCGTGTGCATGCTGGAGAGTCAAGCAATGCAGAGGCATCTGGTGCAGACCGTGAGGAGTCTGCTCTGATTCCGGGTGTTCCACCGGCCTTCCTCAGCTGTTGTCTTGGCGGCAGGAGACTGCCAGGTCTTTCTTCTGCAGCACCACCAGGTTAGCAGTCACTTTGCATCCCCCAATGACCTCTGCCTGAGCCCACGCCGAGATAAGCAACAGTTTCCTGTGGGCCCGTCTATGCCTTCCTCCAGGCTCAGGGGCACCTGTCTGCTGAGCATGCTTTCACAGGTGTGACGTTTCTGGGAACTTGGCACCAAGGCCCCCAGTGCCTGGCTTGTTTCATTACCTTGGTTCCCCACACAGACCCCAGATGGCGCCACTCCACCTCAGGAGACCCAGGTACCAGTCTCTGACAGTCTCCTCCCTGGCATGCTTACCTGGCCCTCCTGGGTCTGGGACTGACCTTGTCTGATGGGGACCCCCCCCCCCAGGCACAACGCCCGAGGGGCTTATGGAAAACTACTTCAGTAAGAAGGTGGCTGGGGAAGTCGCGCCAAGGAATTCGTTCCAGCAGAAGACACCTGCTCATTCTGCAAGGGTCACAGGGCAGTCCAGGGGAGCAGAGGAGAGCGGATTATCACATTTTGGATTCCCCCAAGAAAGCCATCACTAGATCCCATCCAGCCTGGGACAGAGCAAGACCGGGGACTGATGGGGAGGTTGGAAGCACAGCACAGTGAGGCCACGTGCCCTCCCAACTCCCCCGCGTCAGCAGCTCGCCAGCACACATTCGCTAGTTTTGTTTCACTTCTTCCCCTCTCGGCTTGTTTTCGCTCGGGGATTGAAAGCAGGTTCCAGACGTCATGTCCCCCACACACCTACACGCCTCACGACACGTCGACTCGCTAAGGAACAAAGACTCTCTCCAGAAATGAAACCACCGTCACTGGGGGGCGGTTAAGTGCCGCTCACCCTCAGGCCCCACGAGCGTGGTCCTTCCGCATCCTCTCACCGCCTTCTGGAGTCTGCGTTCCCGGAGGTCTCGCTCGAAGCTGCCTTTTCACCGATGTTTTGTTCCAAGCAGAATCCAAACAACTTCTGCACATCACACCGAGGAGCGCTCGTGCATGCTCTCTCTCCTGTTTAACTTCTTAATTCTAATCTGGGTGAACGTTTACAAAAGCACACTAGCGTTCCGTTCCACAGTGCAGGCACGTTTTGTCCTCTGATGCTGATTTCCACCCCCACCAAGTGACAGTCCTCTTCCCACTCCCGCCTGCAGTTCCCGTCTGCCCTCCTTTCCCATCCCTTCCTGTCCTCTAAACTTGCGTCCAGGGCCATGCTGCCCTCTGGTCAGGGCGGCTGATTGTTCCCAGAGTGTGGATCTCTCTGGGGTGACTGCTTACCCTCCTAGGCCAGTTTCTTGTGCGGCTGAAAGTTGAGCCACAAGGTGGCTTAAAAAGCTAAAGGGTGACAGAGGGCCCACGTTTGGGAGTCCTGCCAGTCTATCAGACAGTTTGTTAGGCAGGGTTCTCTAGAGAAACAAAACCAGGACACTTATGATTTGATAGATAGATAACTAGATATAACAGGATAGGTTTATACAGCACGAAGGAATATAACAAATCATTAACCCACAAAGCAGTACAGAAGGCACAGGTCTACTCACTTCTGTGGAACAGTGAATATACTGGAAGTCCTTCAACTCACAAGGGAGGCTGGGCCCAAGGTCAAGGAAGTAGACAGCCAGGTCTTCCCGAGGGCAATGCAGGCAGAGTTGGCACACAGGCTGCCAACAGCAGGGCGGGTCACCAACAGTCAGCTGCTCAGGAGCTTAGGGAAGCAGGCCTGGATGGGATATTTTATGCAAGCAATGCAAGGTGATAGGATCCACCAGCCTCAAGTTCAAGCAGTGTACACACCAGCTGCTTGGCGAAGCAGGTCTCAAAGGAACCTCAAATTCTAGCGGAAGATCCGTGGGCTGGCTGTCCCACAGGTAGTGTAGCTCACAGGTTGAGGCAGAGAATTAGCTAAAGCAGCCACATGCTGGTCCAATCACCAGAGAGCAAGGGGGGAGGGGGTGGCTAGCCAAGCCATTTATCTCTTTGCTCTCCAATCAAACTGCGACCCGATTAATCCCACATGTTCCTATTGGCCAGGCTGGCACAATAAACCTGCCTATACAGACCGCTCAGCCTGTTGACTGAAAAAAGAACCATCTGGAGTTTTGCTCCTCGTTTTCCACCCACTTGACCCGGGACCTCCTGGTATGTTCCTCGCCAGAGCTGTGGGCATGTGGCGGCTAGGCACCGTCCGGTTCTCTGGTCTCAGGGTGGCAGAGGCTGGGGCGCCTGTTCAGGGTGATTCCAAAGCATGTGGAAAATCGCTCAATCACGAAAGGACGAATCTTGTGCGAGACCGCTGTCAGAAAGGAAAAAGCAAAGGCAAGATTTTCCTACGAGAAGAAACAAATGTTGATAGCATGGCGGGCTGGGGGTCGGGGGGTGGGGGTGGGGGGGTGGGGGGAGGCTGGGTAGAGAGCTGGTAACAGAGAAGGGGAAGACCGTGTTCTATGAGGGGGGGAAAGAGACATGAAGGGGGGCGAGGGATAAGATATTGGGGTTTGATACACAGTTTCAATTGTTGGAGACAAAATCAAGATTCCAAAATGTGAACCCCCACCCAATTCACACCCACAAAATCAAAACGTTTGTGGGAAATGAAAAGATGAGGAGGGGGGCGGAATGAGGAGCTGATATCAAGGGCTCAAGTAGAAAGAAAACGCTCTGAAAATGATGATGGCAACACACGTACAAATGTGCTTGATACAATGGATGAATGTATCGGTTGTGACGGGCGATGTAAGAGCCCCCAATAAAAGTATTTAATAATAATAATAAAAGATCAAGGTATGCTTACGCAGACTTCCGAAGCCCACTGTCTCTCTTCGGGGCCTTTTTGTGTCTCCATGTCACTGACTTCCTAGGAAAACGGCTGTCCTGTGGGCTGCCCCCCTTCCGGAGGACTCGGGTTGCACACCTGTGGAGTCCCTTGTCTTCCAGCCCCATGTTTTCTGCATCGGAGGACAGAGCAGACATGGACCACAGAGTCACCCCACCCGAAGGCTAATGGCGTCAAGGGTGGGAGGCCACGGAGGGGTGTCACCCAAAGGGACCAAGCCTTGCAGGGCGGCCCCCGAGTCATCGGAGGGGCTCACCCTCCACACGAGAGACTTGGGAGTCAATTCCCAGCCGCTGCACCTCATGGGCAACCTCCTCCCTTAGACACCGGAGGCTTGCGTGCTGGTAGGATGCTGAACTGGTTTCTGTGGACTGAGACAGACCAGGAAGAAAGGCCTGGCAGTTCTGCTCCCAAAAGTCAGTCCGCGAGAACCCACCCTATGGGTCAGAGGTCTGATCTGCCAGCTGGGACGGCACCGGGCCAGGCAGGGGTTTCGTCTGCGTTGGGTCGGGCTGAATAACCACAGCCATGAGCACCCCAGGGGCACACGGGGTCCCTGTGAGTCCGAAAGGCCTACTGTGGACGGGCTGCAGGTGGCCAGTGTTGCCCAGACCACAGGGGGTGCTAGAGCACCAGGCTGGGCCCTCCGCAGTCTCTGGCAATGGCGGGCGCTTGCAGGCTCTCAGCTTTGGGCAGGTTTCAGCCCGTCCATACCAGGTTCCTGCTTCCCAGAGGCTGGGCAGCTGGCTCCTTACCATCAGGCCTGTCTACTTATCCAGGCTCTGAGAGGCCTCCGTGATTACTATCCACAACTGGGCCCTAGTGGCGGGGTGGTGGCACACTGGACTGAAAGGTCAACGGTTTGAAACCACCAGCCAGTCCTCAGGAGAAAGATGAGGCTTTCTAATCCCCTAAAAGGTAACAAAAATAAAGATGGAAACGCGTTGTCCCATAGTTTGGGGGGCTAGGAGTTCCACTCAGAGTGCTGCCTCAAGGGGGGGGGTACCTCATCTTAGCCGCAGATGTTCCCCTGCTCTGTGAACAGACTCCTTTTACAAGACACCCCCACATCCCAGCATGACCTCATTAACCTAACAGTCACATCCCCAGCTACAGGGCTAGGACTTCTACATTACTTTTTTGGGGGTTGGGGGACACCCAGGAAGTTTGAAAAGGGACTGAACCTAGTTGTCCCTCGGCTGAAACTCCAATTTTGTGGGTCTGGGGTCTGGCCTGGGTCTCCGGATATCAGAAGCTGTCTCTAGGTGACTCTAAGGCACCAGGTTAGGTGGTAGAATCTGGGGTGCTACAGGGGGCTGGAGGACTAACACGAAGGGCAGATTGATAGCTGTCTGTCAGGAAAATCATGCAGGGCTTTGAAAATATCTAAAGAGATACTGGGAGTCCGTCAGCAACAACAACAGTGGCAACAACAAGACCCTGGGGTGCTTTCAGGGGTGCGGTGGGGGTGTGCTGGTGGGCCAGCCCACCCCAGGGATTCTTGATGCTGTACGGAGCGGAGCCCCGGGGGCACTGGTCTGGGGAGTGTCCCTTGGTCTGCTACCTGCAAGGTGGAGATTGACAGCCTTGGACGCCCCGTGTAGATCCAACTTGATGGCACTGGGTTAGGTTTTAGTTTCTGTTCTCCTGAGTCTCTAGGATTCCATAGGAGCCTTCGTTTGGGTCTCCGGTGTCGTCGGGGGCCCCTGGGTGGTGTAACTGGGCTCCGCTGCTAATCAAAGCCTCCCTTCCCCGCAGTGGCTCTGAGAGAGGGGCCCTGATCAGCTGCTCCTGGAACGATTTCCAGAAGGAGGAGGAGGAGGAGGAGGAGGAGAGCACCACCAGTCCCATCAACATCGTCAATTCCCACGCCCAGGAACCCCGACAGAGATGCCAAACTGTTAAGTGTTTACAGTAGCAGTCTATTAATCTCATCTACATTCCCCCTCAGAGCTGCTAGTGGCTTTGAACTACTGACTTGGTGGTCAGCGGCCCCCTGCCGAACCCACAACACCTCCAGGGTTTCTTTTCAGAAAGATGACAGCGTAGGAAACCCCATGGGCACAGCTCTCCTCTCCCCCACGGGGTCCCACGAGTTGGAGTCGACCTGACAGCACCCGATGTCAACACAGTCGCCTGCACGTGGATCCCCAGTGACCGTCCTGTCGGGCAACCTCAGGGACTCATGGTGCAGCCATGCAGCATGCAGACATCATTCTTGCCCACAATCATTCGAGTGAATTGTGCCCCAGAGACACACCTGGCCTCTGGCCTCTGGGAAAGATGGCCTCAACATTTCTTCAAATCATCTTGATGGTCTGGGGTCTTAAGGGAGCCCTGGTTATGGGTGGGACGGCTCAGTTCGGGGTCAGCAGTTCAAACCCAGCAGCTGCTCCGTGGGAGAAAGATGAGGCATTCTGCTCCAGGAAAGATCGACAGCCTCCAATTTTAAAATCAACTCTTCACGTTTCCTGCAAGACTTCTTGCGTTTTGCTGCTAGTCTGGGGAGAACTGACATCCATGTGGTGTGACTCTCCCCTGTGTGAACATGGTTTCTCTCTCTCTGTCTCTCTCTGTCACACATCCTTCAAGTGGTCGTCTCTGTTGTCCGGATGGGCCTGGCAGGCCTGACACGAGCTTGATGGTGAAGCATTCTCTTTGATGGCCCCGTTGTTGTTTTTAATGGCGTCTTACTTTCCCTCTTACATTCTCCGTTCGGTTTTTATTAGCATCCAGAGGGACTATTGATTCTTCATCTGGATCTCAAACCCGGCAATGCTACGGAGCTCTCTCCCTTGTTCCAGGAGACCGTCCGGCTCCTGAAGGGCCTGGGTGGAAGGGTTTGTGACCTGCATGGCTGCACTGGCTGGTGCTCCCGAGGTGGTGCTCAGCAGAGAGGCGGTGTCGTGGTCTCCACTCAGGAGTCTGTGCTTTGCTGCTCGCGGTGGCCAGGTCTCGCTCTCGGTGCGTTGCCGAGAAAGGGAGACCGAGGCTGGATGGAAGGGAAGGAGAAAATTTACTTGGGTTGATGAAGCAAAGGGCAAGCCAAGACTAGCATCACGCAGGCCAGCCGTTAAAAGTGGGGTTTGTAGTTTTAGGCGTACTATGCCGGGAAGTAAGTTGAGGGAACGATGGGACATGTAACAAATTACATGACGAAGAATGCGGCATCAGGATTGGAGGAAGGCTTGTCGACAGCCTGTGCTGTGCCAATCACACCACGCTGTGTGCGGAAAGCAAGGAGGACTGGGAGCCCTTGGGGACGAAGATCAATGACGCAGCCGTCAGGGTGGAATCTGGCTCAATGGGAGGAAGACCGACATCCTCACGACTGTAACTGACAGGTGACACCACGGTACATGGGGGAAAGATTGATGCTGTCGAAGACGTCTTCTTGTTCGGGCCCACAATCAGTGCTCCCGGAAGCAGCAGTCACGCGATCACACGGCCCCAGGGACCTCTTCAGAGTGTGACAAGCAGGGATGCTCCTTTAAGGACTAAGGGGCGCCTGTCCCAAGCCACGGTCTTTCCCGTGACCTCTGCTACACGTGAAACCCAGTCGTCGAAAAAGGATGACCGAGGGAGGGAGGGAGGGGGAAAATGAGGAGCTGATATCAAGGGCTCAAATAGAAAGCAGATGTTTTGAGAATGATGATGGCAACAAGTGTACAAATGTGCTTGACACAATGGATGGATGGATGGATTGTGATAAGAATTGTACGAGCCTCCAATAAAACAATTTTTAAAAAAAAGAAAGAAAGAAAGACCGAAGAATAAGCAATGTATCTGAAGGACGGTGCTGGAGAAGAGTCTTGGAAGTCCCACGGACAGACGGCTGAGAGGACAAATGGACCTGTCTTGGAAGAAGTATGGCCAGAGTGCTCTAAGAAGTAAGGATGGTGAGGTAGTTAGTTTATTGTGCCAACCTGGCCAATAAACATATGTGAGGTTAATTGAAGAGTGGAGGGATAAATGGCTCAGTGAGCCTCACCTTTCTAGTTCTTGGGTCTCTTGTTTTCTGATGGTCAGAGCAGGGTGCAGCTGCCTTAGCCAGTTCCCTGCTTCAGCTGGCAAGGCTCACTTCCTGCAAGACATCCCTGAGGAGAAGGTGCATGGACCTACCCCGATGCAGCCCTGGGTGCTGGAGCAGCCGTGTGGAGACCCCTGCCAGCGCTGAGATGCTTACACGTTCACTGATTCGGCTTTCCTCCTGCAGTCGGCATCATAGTGTGTGTTTTGTGAGATGGAGGAGGACTTTGTGGATTAGTGTTGGACATATGGGTTAATGGGTTTATGTTGGACTTGTGGGCTTGGGCAGCACTGGGTTGGAATGTTTTCTTGATGTGCACTTACCCTTTCTATAAAACCCTCTTTTATACATGAGTTTCTGTGGATTTGTTTCTCTAAGGTACCCAGACTAACAGATGGCGAGACTTCGCCTCATCTACTTCGGACATGCTGTCAGGAGAGGCCAGTCCGGAGAGAACCCCAGGCTTGCTACCGCAGAAGGGCAGCGAGACAGAGGAAGACCCTCCAGGACACGGCTTGGCGCAGTGGCTGCAGCAGGGAGCTCAAGCATCAGAACCGTTGTGAGCACGCACTCGTTCTGTCATGCACAGGGTCACTCTGGTCGGAACAACAACAGCAACAACAGATGTCACTGATGCATCTTGAAGATGCACGAGGGCAAGGTTGTGGTCCCGGACTGACCGTGGCCGACCAGCCCCCTCGCTTTCAAATGCTTTTTGAGTTGGTCGGGTGACTTCTTTCCGGTGACTTTTGGTTCCTTGACCGAACTGCTCTTGTTCCCGGTGACCGGAGGAGGTGATGGTCCTTTCTCTGTGGGTTTGGCCAAGAGGCCAGGTCTGGCCGTAGCCGATACTCGCTCGGTGTGGTGGGATACTTTCCCGAGAGGAAAAGGGTTCAGAAGAGATGTGTTACCAGGAAGGAACGCTCGTGAGGTATGTATGCACGCCAGTGACACAGGTATTCATGCCAGTGACACAGGTATGCATGCCAGCATCCTGTGACAGAGCCCGTGAGGTCACACAGGCATGAGCAGGTGGGCAGTGGTCTCAAAGCTGTAAGGCTTTCAATGGCTCGTTCCTCAGTCACCAGGCCTTTCTTCCAAGAGCCGTCTGTGTGGCATCAAACCTCCAACCTCGGGGTGAGCAGCCTGCAGCACCCAGGGACTCCTGAGGACACCCCCAACCGAAACAGAGCCAAACCCAGTACCGTCGGTGCATTCTGACTCAGAGCCCCTCTGGAGGATGGAACAGAACTCACCCCTCCATGGGGTTTCCAAGACTGCTACCTTCACACGCTGCTCATCTCTCTCCCAGCGGCTCGTGGGTTTGAACCGGTGACCTTTGGGTCAGTAGAGGAAGGTCGTGCCACTGCAGCAGAAGCGCACCTTGCGTAAATATCCATCTCGTCCTTCTGGCGCCTCTCCACCTTGCAGGATGGAGTTGAACTGCCCCACGGGGTCTCTAAGACTGTCAAGCCGACTGCCACTCTTCTTCCTACAGAGCAGCTGGTGGGTTTGAACCTAGAGCCTCTGGGTTAGTGGCTGATCACCGGCTTCACCATTGTGCCCTCAGGCTCGCAAGCTCGGACCAGATGGACTAGGGTCTGCGAGGCACTCCGTGCATTCTTGGAGCCCACCATTTCTACGGATGCACCTGGGTGGTGCAGCGCTTAAGTCGTTGGTTGCTAACCAAAGGTCAGTGGTTCAAACCCACCAGCAGCTTTGGGGAGAAAAGACCTGGGGCTCTGTCCCCGGGAAACAACAGCCCAGAAAGTCCCCGGCTGGTGCCCGGGCAGCTAGGAGTCTCATTATAATCAGACGTCACACCTGAGGCCTCCGCCCAGAGGCAGGTTGAGAAGTGTTTGATTTCGTCCAGGCTTCGATCAGGGGCCCCACGCAGAGGCGTCTGAATCCAGAAGACACCTCCCCACGTGCTCTGCTCCTCACTGGCCAATTTCAGAGGCTCCCCGCGGTCTCTGCGGGCTCTCATCTCACGTCTCCCAGCCTCCCGCCCCGTCTCTCTGCTCCTCTCCAGGGTCTCTGCATTTCAAGCCCACCAGCCGTAGCCGGGGGGTCGGGACTGTGCTGTGTGTCCCCTTCTCTGTTTCATATGACTCCGTGTGGACTTGGGATGGCGAGGGGCCGGGGGAGGCATTTCTTCATCGTCCCCCACTCCCATGCTGCTCCCCGCCTGCTCCGTCAGGAACGACTCCTGTCTCCTGGTGGGCTTCGTTTCTCACCATCGGTGGGCTTGGTGGTGGGTGCCTTCCTCTTTCTGTTAAACAACAACCAATCTGGTTGGGGTCATCATCACGTTTTATTTTCCCACCAGCGGCTCCGCGTTGGTCAGGGCGGCCAGGCGCACGTCCCTGGTTCTGCTCGGACTCTGAAGGACACTCATCCCCGGTCACCTGCTGCTGCCATCCAGGGTCTTGGGGATGGTGACACAGGGATGGTAGCCCAGCTGGGTCCGGGAAGTGCTTTTTGGGTGGAGCATGATGGGAAATTCCTCGTGCGATATTTTACACACACACATACAGGCTCTGGGTGTTTCACCTGTTTGGGATAGAATGGCATTGACTAAGGTGATGCATCTGAATGGCGGTGCTGGTGAGGCTTTACTGGAAGTACCACGGACTGCCCCAGAACCAGCACATCTGTCCTGGAAGAAGTACGGCCAGAGTGCTCCTTCGAGGCCCGGATGGAGAGCCATACTTCGGACACGTTGTCAGGAGAGAGCGGCCCCTGGGAAAGAATGTCCTGCTTGGTCAAGGAGAAGGGCAGGAACAAAGAGACGGCCCTCCACAAGATGGGCTGCCGTGACTGGGCCCACGAGGCGGGGCTGTGTCACTCAGCGTGAGCGTGGCACAGCACCGGGTGTGCTTCCTTCTTGCACACAGAGGGGCGCGATGAGCCGGGCTGACTTGGTGGCACCTGCCAGCGTTCCCCCCGACACAAGGGTGTTTCAGAGAGTTAGTGGAACACTTGAATGAAAAAACCATGGGGTTCTCCGTGCACCTTCCAAAGCCCCTCCTGTAGGCTGGACCCTCATGGGCGTGTGCCGGGCTATCCTGTGGTCACTTCCCATTCAGCGTGATGGGATGCGATACGATGCGGTCATCTCTTAGTCAAACCAGCAGGACGCGTTCCCGTGTCATCGTGTGAGCGACTGTACTGGGGTTCCCCGATCACGCAGTTGGCCCGACCCTGTGCGCAGCTCACCGGCGACTAAGGAACAGCGGGGCCGTAGCCCACGAGGAAGACGCGGACGCGGCCGAGATTCCGATTTGTGCGCTCAGAGCTGTAGGAGACTTCCTCGACCCACGGGGAGAGCTCCTCTGCGAGAGGTCAGCGACAAGCTGGCGCCACCGTTTTCCACAGAAAGGCGGGGAAGGGGAGGAGAGGGGGGCAGAGAACATGGAAAGCGAATGCTCTTCAGAAGTCAGGACGGAGAGCTTTTATCTCAGGAACCTTCCGCCTGCCCCGCCACCAATCGAATAAATCAAAGGAAGCCCTTGGTGAGCTGGACGGACACAGCAGCTGCAACAGTGGGCTCTGCAGGCCGGGGTCCATGCTGTTTCCAACGGCACCCAGCACCAACGACGAAGGCTCATTGCCAGGACACGCAGTCCCCACGTGTACCCGCGGGATCGCAGTCCCCTCCAATGGGGTGCAGCCGTGGTGCGGTCACCGCAAGGCTGGGGTGATTTTATGTTCGGCTGGCTGAGTTTCCGTGACTTCGACCCAGGTCCTGAAAAGACGCAAAGCCAGAGAAAGAGCGTCCCCATCTCTGAGCTCCAGTGAATAAACGGCTTCCTCCATCCCGTGTTCTCCCCATTTTTTACAGCGAACATTGTCACCACAGGACCTGGGGAGGGTGGGCTGTGGCACTTTTATCTTCTCTCAATGGCTCTCCAAGTTTCCCAGGGGACTTGGCCGCGCTCCCTGGGCTCCTGCAGCACCATTTTCCTGTTTGGGGAGTTTCCGGCACCTTGTGTTGAGGCTGCTGCCTCAGCATGAGCAGAGACTCTCCTTCAGGGCAGAACCAGGTGTAGCAGAGTTAGTTCCAACTCAGGGCGGGCCACCTGTGTGTGGCCCGGGACCACGGTGCTCCCGGGGTTTTGCAGAGGCTGGAGTTCACCAGGCCATTCTTCTGAGGCTCCTCTAGCCTCTTGAGCAACGGCCCGACGTGTTCACCTTTTGTCCCGTCCAGGGCAGCCTTTCAAGGGCTCCCTTTTCCGTGCCTGTGATCCCAGCGACTTCATACCCAGCAGGACGGGGCATTGCCTGGTCCTGCGCCTTCCGGTTAGCAGTGGAGTGCTTCACTGCTGCACCACCAAGAGGGCAGAGTGATCACAGAGGCAAGACAACTTTAAGATTTTGCAACCAGGAAAGCAGAGAGAGGTTGATATATGGAATCACGGTCGGCCGAGGGGGTGAGGAGGATGAGGAAGAGGAGGCATGAGCAGACTGCATAGTTGATTAGATGCAGCAGGGAGAACGGAGGGTGTGTGTTTTGTGTGTGTGTGTGTGTGTGTGTGTGTGTGTAGGGGAGGGCTTTGAAAAGAGCGCCAGACCTCAGAACCCGTCTCCAGTGGGGTGGACGCAGACTCGTGGCTCCACCATGCAGCTCTCAGAGGCTGCGTTTTCAGAAGAAGGTTGCCAGGCCTTTCTTCCGAGGCACCTCTGGATGGCCTGGAATGGCCAGACTTGGGGTTAGCAGCTGAATCCCTTAACTAAGTGTTCCCCCCACCCCCGAGGACTCTCAGAAAACTACACCCACTCCCCACTTATCAGTGGCTTAGGCTCCAGAGACCAGGCAGGTCATTCTGCAAAACTCAGTGTGATGTGACAATGGAGGAGGATCACATCAGATCACATAAGAGAGGGTGACTACACCATCGCACAGCTGCCGAGTTGCAGCACTGCATAACTGCCTGGTCGCAGCACTGTGTAACTGCAGTCACACCATAGCACAACTGCAGTCACACCATCGCACAACTGCAGTCTCACCGTTGCATAGCTGCAGTCACACTATCATACAGCTGCAGTCACACCATCGCATAGCTGCAGTCACACCATCGCACAGCTGCCGAGTCACAGCACTGCACAGTTGCAGTCACACCATCGCATAACTGCAGTCACACCATCGTATAAATGCAGTCTCACCATCGCACAGCTGCAGTCACACCATCGCACAGCTGCCGAGTCACAGCACTGCACAGCTGCAGTCACACCATCGCATAACTGCAGTCACACCATCGCATAACTGCAGTCACACCATCGTATAAATGCAGTCTCACCATCGCACAGCTGCAGTCACACCATCGCACAGCTGCAGCCACACCATCACACAACTGCAGTCACACCATCGCACCGCTGCAGTCACACCATCGCACAGCTGCCGAGTCGCAGCACTGCATACATTGCCGCATTGCATCATAACAAGTGTCCACTTAGATCTCTGCACCCTGACCAGCACCGAGAACCGCCCCGCCATGTTGACCGGCACACAACCACAACATTGCAACCGCGTTCAGCCCCCCTGGCACCTCGGTCCCTTGCTCTCAGGCACCCACGTTGGTTGAATCACAGAGTAGGTTGGGGTTTTCTCATGATCGTCTCCGACGCAGAATGCTGGATAATGGGTAGGTGACGTGTGAGGCGCAGGGGAGTATAGGGTGTTACAGGGAGACAGGTGCTTCCTTGTCCTTCTTTTGTAGCGACTGTGGGGTGGGTGGGGGTGGGGACACTGAAGGAAGCGTTCTGAAGATCACAAGACAAGGGAAAGAGCAGAGGCTCTCGTGGGGGGTGGGAGTGGGGTGGATGTCAGGCCTCCTGTCGGACCAGTGGCAGAGCCAGAGCACGGGACACGCCACCCGACTGGTCGTTCTGAGTGGTTCTTGTCACAGACGCCCCGTCACGCGTGGCATCCTGTCCCGCGTGGTGGAGCTGCCCCAGCAAACAGGGTGCGGGGGAGCTGGGGGGCAGAGAAGACCGAGGGCAGGTTGTCCTCAGTGCATGAGGGGTTGTTTGAGCAGGCACCCAGGGTCCTTTTCCACTGGGTTTGCGAGCCCTGGGATGAGTGTCCTGGGCCTGTCGCCAGGACCAACACCACCCAGCCGGTGCCCATGAGGACAGGCATGTGGTCCCTCTCAGCGCTGGAGCCAGCAGCTCTGAGGCACTGGGTGTGCAAGCATCTCCCTGTGTCCCTGCCCCCACACCTGGGAGGCCTACACCTGGGGTGGGACTGCTGGGTCTTGCGTTAGGTTTCTGGCGTGGTGTCCCTCGGTTCTTGCTTGGCAACGCTGAAAAAATTCATATGCTGAAGCGCTTTTGTCAACCCAAGTGGCTTTTATGAGGGCCAGGGAAGTCTCCAGTATTACAGTCTCAGCCAGTACACGCTATCTCTGGAAGGCCACATGGTGGGAAAGTCGGAGACTGAAAACCTCCCTGTTCCAGGGGAGTGTGGTAGGAATGCCAGAACAGGAGTGCAGAACCAGCATGTGGCCAAGAGCAGGGAATCCCAAGACCCCGCCTCCAAGAGAGCACCGCACAGGAGAAGCGCAGCTCCCAGCAACTGCTTCCATCCCCTTCTGTCCCCACAGGCTGGGGAGGCGTGGTCAGGGGTATTGGCCCATCTTACTGGCTGAGTTTATGGATGCTCAGTTCTGGATTTTCCCCACATGTATCTAATTTCTTTCCAACCGCTTTATTGTGGCACGGACCACTAATTTTCATTAGCGCAGGCATTCGGGGAGACAACCCCCCTTTCCCTATCTAGCGAGCTTTCAGTCTGGTGGGGGGGTGGGGGGGACCGAGGGTTCGCCACCCCAGTCTCCCAGGAGGCTTCCTGGGAGGGAAGGAAAGGAGGGAGGTTGTCCCCACACGCCTGCCCCATGCTGCAGCCCCTAGTGCAGGCCCACTCGGGCCTGGCTTTGTTCCCCAGTGCTGCTGCAGCGGACACCCCACAGGGGGGTGGATCTCACAAATAGAAATCTAGCTTGTCACAGTTTAGGAGGCAAGAAGTCGGCTTTCCAGGCACTGACTTGAGGGGAAGGGTGTGTGTGTGTGTGTGTGTGTGTGTGTGTGTGTGTGTGTGTGTGTGTGTGTGTGTGTGTGTTGGGGAGTGGGGGCGGTGGCTGGGAGCCTCTAGGGGAGGGTCTGTCTCTTCGGCGTCTGCTCCTTGGCTCTGAGTCAATCTTCTCCGTCTGGCATACATCTTCCCCCATCTCTGCTTGCTTCTTACTTAGGGTCCCGTCACCCCTCCTGAGGGATGGGTTTAAGAACCAGTCTGCGCCTGTGCAGGTGTTAGGTGCTGCGCATTGCTTCTGAGTCACAGCAGCCTGATGCGAATCAGAAGGAGGCGCAGCTGGCCCTGCGCCCTCCTCACAATTGTTATGTCTGCCCCAGTTTGCAGCCCTGTGTCAACTCATCTCGCCCGGGTCTTCCTCTTTTCCGTTGCCGCTGGACTTCACCAGGCCTAGTGTCCTCTTCCAGGGGCTGCTCTCTCCTGGCAGCGTGTCCCAAGCAGGTGAGACAAGGGCTCTCCATTGAAGACACTAGTGCCAAGCAGGGTTATAACCACCTACCACACACAAAAGAACCCACCTCGATGCCCTCCGTGGAGACCCTCGTGCACAGCGAGCAGACCGGCCCCATAGCTTGTCCACGGCTGTAAATCTTTATGGACGCCAATGATCTGAAAACACCAAGCACTTTAACCACCAACCATCAGGGCACCTGTAACCATTATGCTGAAAAACCACACACACACACACACACACACACACACACACACACACACACACACACACTGACATCAAGTCATTCTGACTCACAGCGACCCTATAGGGCAGTGGTTCTCAACCTCCCTAATGCCGCGACCCTTTCATGCAGTTCCTCATGTTGCAGTGAGACCCCAACCATGACATTACTTTCATTGCTACTTCATCGCTGTCAGTTTGCTCATGTTATGAATCGGGCGACCCCTGTGACGGGGTTGTTCGACGCCCAGGTTGAGAACCGCTGCTCTAGGGCATAATGGGGCTGCCCCGGTGGGTTTCCGAGATGGCACGTCTTTAGATCAGAAGGCCTCCTCCTTCTCCACGGAGAGACTAGTGGGCTTGCCTGCCCACTCTGCAGGTAGCTGTGCCCAACGCGTCACCTACCGCGGCTCCAGGGCTCCTCTAATCTCTATCAAAACCACCCAACCAACCAGCTCACTGCCACTGAGTCCAGTCCGACTCGGGACCATCCAGGACAGAGCAGAACTGCCCCTGTGGGCTTCCCGGCTGTAACTCTTTACTGAAGGACGGAGCCTCATCTCCCTCTCAGGGAGGGCCTGCTAGGTTCAAACTGCTGACCTGGTGTGCCGCAGTCCAAGGCAGCGCCCTAGAACCAGACCCAGGGGTTAGGATTTACAACATATATTTGGGGGGGACACCATTCAATCCAGAGCAGGTCTCCCTTTCCCCACCTGCCCAGATGTCTGAGGTGATTGATGGCGGAGACCCCCGGAGCACACCCTGCTGGTCCTCTTTGGCTGCACCCCACCAGCCCTGGCCAACGTGCTCCTGGAATCCCGACACAGTGGGGTTTGTCCCTGGCCTCTCCAGTCCCTTGTTGAAAGGGCTCAAAGGAGAGGACAGGCTGGGTGACAGGCTGGCTGTGCTGGTGACTGAAGGACACTGAAAAGCAGTAAAGCAGCTGGACACACACCGGCCAGGACTCCTGCAGGGGGGCTGCGGGGCACGCAGGGACCCTGGGCACCCCACTTCCTCCACACCCCATTTTCAGGAGGTGGCGGTAGGAAGTAAATGGGGTAAGAGGAGGTAAACAGGCCCGTCGCCCCCCACCTCCCATCTGCTTCCAGACAAGCCTCACTGGCTCCCTGGACATAGGTTTGCATAATGGCCCCCAAGACAGCTCGTCTCTAAGGCACACGGTGGACTGGAGGGGCTTATCAGCCCCAAACACCTGCTCCTGCTTAGAAAAGGCAGTTTCGCGGGCTTCCAGCGCCAGGGGCGGGAGAGAGCTGGTCTCTCCTGGGAGAAGGGCAGAGAAAAGAAGAAAGGAGGCAGGGCGAGAGAGGCGGAACCCTCCCCCGCTGCCCCCCACTGTGACATGAAAATGCGGGTCTGAAGTGGGGGGTAGGAACTGCTCTCCGCCCTGCAGGCTGTGTCCCTTCTCTCTTTGGGCGCCTGTCATTCGAGTCTGTTTTCTGCTGATTGTGCAAACCCAGACCGGGGGTGGGGGGTGGGGGGGTGGGGCGGGGGGGGACAAGGGCCGTCTCTCCCGGTGAATATCCCCAGAAGAGGAGCGAGTTTCCAGGCCCTTGTTTCAGGCCTGAACACGTCCGTCCTCCCACCCCCCAGGAGGCCGCTGCGTGGCAGCTCCTATGCTTCCTGGCGGGGAGTGGGGGGCTGGGGCTCCAGCTTTTGTTAACCCTTACAGGCATGTTTCTGCTTGGCTGTTTCACTGGCCTGGACCATTACGTGGAAGAGGCGCTCGCCAACCTCCCGTTTTATTCTCGTCTGGAGCAACAGCCAGGGACATGCGGACCTGTCCGTCCCCCCCCGGGGCCCCCTGTGGGAACACAGAGTCCCGAGGCTGCCCAGCGTGTGCAGCAACCTGCCTTGGTTCATGTATATATATATATATATATAGATAGATAGATAGATAGATAGATAGATAGATAGATAGATGATAGATAGATAGATAGATAGATAGATAGATAGATAGATAGATAGATAGATAGATAGATATAGATATAGATATATGAAGCAAACCATGGATTGAGACCTTGAGATGATTGGCTGGGCAGGAGGTCTTCTGATAGCCTTTGTGAAGGGGTCTTGGGCAGCAGATGGACCCAGTGTACTGCTTGGGCAGCACTGACCCAGTGGTCCGGTCCCTGGACTGCTGCTTCCATGAGCTCTGCTGTTGGATCCAAGCAGGATGAACTGTCTCCTGTGGGGCAGTCCCACTCGGTGCTATGGGATACGAAGAGTCGGTGGGTTTGGTTTGGACTTTAGTTCATCTTTAGGGAAATGGACGCTCGGGCCTTTCTTCTGCAGCGACTCTGGAAGGATCCAAACTGCCCATCTTAAAAAACAAAACCAAAAAACTGTCAATCTTGTCCCTCTCAGAAAAATCCAAGGTGAGGTAGAGCACTGGTGAACCACCTGTCGTCTAGCTCTTTGTATGTCCTCCCCTTACTGTGAATGGTTTTTATCCGTTTTACCTCACTAATCATGTTAGATTTGCATATGGGCATTTGTATATTTAAGATCTTTCTGTCCATGAAAGTCAAGGTAGATAACCCTTCAGAAACAGTAACAGGAGTAAATGGTTCCCTAAGGGTGTGGGAAGAGGGGGGTCAGGGGGGAATAGGGAGCTGATAGCATTGATGACTATGGAGCCCCACGAAATGGATATATTGGATCATGGAAGACATGGAAGCAAAAAAAGAGAGAGAGAGAGAGAGTTCCTGGGGGGTACAGTGGGGGAGGGAGGGTGTAAAGGGGAGCTGATATCAAGGAGTTTAAGAAGAATGAAAATGCTTTGAAACTGATTGTGGTAGCAATTGTACAATACCACTTGATGTGATTGAACTATGGAATGTTATACTATGTTATAATATATCTAAGAACTCCCAATAAAGTGAATAATGATTAAAAACAAACAAACAAACGAACACCTGTCAATCTTGAAGGCATCGCAAACCCTGGAAGGATACAGCGCACACCTTGAGCACTGTCTGTTTCTGGGCGGTGGGTCAGGTGATTCCTTGGCCCCCAGTCTTCTCACTAGGGCATGCTGCTGACTGCCAGCATCAGGCTGCAAACCACACAAGGTCGATTGTTCAAGCCCACGAGTCGCCCTGAGCCAAGAAGATGTGGCCATCTGCCCCTATGATTACCATCCCAGAGGCCTGTGCCGGGATGCTGGGATCAAAATAAGGTTTGGTTTTGGATTATCTTCCTTATCTTTTTTGTTTTGTTTTGTTTTTTGTTTTTTTTTATCTTCCTTATCTTGATATTCCAAAGGTAGGATTTGGTTAGGGTTATTACTATTATTATTAAAGCAGTAGACATGAGGGGCTTACACCTCTGCCCCCCACAAAAAAAAAACGGAAAAAAGCTCCCCTGGGCGGAGCTTTCATGGAAGCACTTTTCCCACTCAGTGAACATGGAGCAACTCCCTCTGAGCCAGTGCGCCCAGGGCGTCGTCTGGGAAGGCTCTCTCTCTGGTCACAGTGATTTTTTTTTGTCAAAGCAGTTGTGCTCCAACCTCGTTTTTTTTTGTGATGGCCAACTTAAGAGAGCAGCTGTGAAATTTCATTTCCCACTCGGGAAAAATGCCGCAGAAACCATTGTGATGTGGAACACAGCTCACAAGGACAGTGCTATGGGAAAACCTCAAGTGTATGAAAAGGCCAGCTGTCGATGGATGACAAGTCTCGTTCTGGACGTCCATCAACTTCCCAAATGGATGAAAATGTCGACAACATTCGCGCGCTTGTGCTCGAAGACCGACGACGGAGCATTGACGAGAGGAGGGAGTTATCTGGACTGTCTTGGAGCTCGGTCCAGCGAATTTTAACGGAAGATTTAGGAATGAGAAGGGTCGCTGCGGAATTTGTGCGTTGGGTTCTCACTGACCGGGAAAGAGAGCATCGCGTGGAAACATGCCCCGTGTTTTGGAAGAACAGATCAGAAGTGACCCAGAGTGTTTTCCCCCAAGGTCATTACTGGTGACGAGACCTGGTGCTATTCTCACGACCCCCAAAAGCTTGGCAAGTAAAATCAAAGATCAAGAAGATGCTCATCGGTTTGTTTGTTTTAATCATTTTATTAGGGGCTCATACAACTCTTATCACAATCCATACATACATCAATTGGTAAAGCACATTTGTACATTCATTGCCCTCATCATTCTCAAAACATTTACTCTCCACTTTAGCCCCTGGCATCAGCTCCTCATTTCCCCTCCCTCCCCCTTCCCTCATGAACCCTTGATAATTTATAAATTATTATTTTGTCATATCTTGCCCTGTCCGACGTCTCCCCTCACCCACTTTTCTGTTGTCCGTCCCCCAGGGAGGAGGTCACATGTAGATCCTTATAATCGGTTCCCCCTTTCCAACCCACCCTCCTTCCACCCTCCCTGTATGGCCACTCTCACCACAGGTCCTGAAGGGATCATACTCCCTGGATTCCCTGTATTTCCAGTTCCTATCTGTACCAGTGTACATCTGCTTGTCTAGCCAGATTTGTAAGGTAGAATTGGGATCATGATAGTGGGGGGGGGAGGGAGGGGTGAGGAAGGAAGCATTTAGGAACTAGAGGAAAGTTGTATGTTTCATCATTGCTACATTGTACCCTGACTGGCTCCTCTGCTCCCCAAGACCCTTCTGTAAGGGGATGTTCAATTGCCTACAGATGGGCTTTGGATCTCCCCCTTGCACTCCCACTCATTCACAATGATATGATATTTTTTTTCGTTGATGCCTGATAATGGATCCCTTCAACACCTCGTGATCCCACAGGCTGGTGTGCTTCTTCCATGTGGGCTTTGTTGCTTCTGAGATAGATGGCCGCTTGTTTAACTTCAATCCTTTAAGACTCCAGACGCTATATCTTTTGATAGCCAGGCACTATCAACTTTCTTTGCCACATTTGCTTATGCACCCATTTGTCTTCAGCAATCACATCAGAGAGGTGAGCACATAATGATATGATTTTTTGTTCTTTGATGCCTGATCCCTTTGACATCTTGTGATCGCACAGGCTGGTGTGCTTCTTCCATGTGGGCTTTGTTGCTTCTGAGCTAGATGGCCACTTGTTTACCTTCAAGCCTTTAAGACCCCAGACGCTATATCTATTGATAGCCAGCACCGTCAGCTTTCTTCACCACTTTTGCTTCTGCACCCACTTTGTCTTAAGCAATTGTGTTGGGAAGGTGAACATTACGGAATGCCAGTTTAATAGAAGAAAGTATTCTTGCATTGAGGGAGTACTTAAGTGGAGGCCCAATGTCCATCTGCTACCTTAATACTAAATCTATACATATATGCACATAGATCTATTTCCACATCCTCATATATAAATACATTTACATATGTACATGCCTGTATTTAAACCTCTGTAAATGCCCTTTACCTCCCAGCTCTTTCCTCTATTTCCTTTGACTTTCCTCTTGTCCCACTATCATGCTCAGTCTTCATTTGGGTTTCAGCAATTCCTCTCAGTTACATTGCCCTTGATCATGCCCTACCACGCCTCCTACACCCTCCTCACCACCGATTTGGATCACTTGTTGTTCCCTTGTCCCTGGGTTTGTTAACACCACTACCTTCCCCCCCTCCCCCTCTCCCATGTCCCCCTGGAACTGTCAGTCCCATTGTTTTCTCCTCCAGATTGTTCATCCAGCCTATCTTATTTAGACAGACCGGTGGCGATAAAACATGCACAAAAACAAGACAGAGCAAAACCAAGCAACAAAATAAAGCAAAACAAAAACAACAAGCCAATGACAAAACACAACAACAAGAAAGAAAAGCTTCTAGTTAGTCAAAAGACTGTTTGTTGCCCTTTAGGAGTGTTTTCCGGTCAAGTCTGTTGGGGCGCCAAGCCCTGGCACCAAAGTCTATTTTTGGTATTCCCTGGGGACTTCGATACTCTGTTCCCCTTGCTGTTCTGTTCCGTGCCCTTAATGTTTTGCCTCGATGTGGTGGAATCAGATCAGACGGAATCCCCACACTATGTCTCCAGTGTTGTCCCCTGTAGGGCTATGGGTCAGTGAGGGATGTTGGGGCCAGCCATGTGGTCTTCTCTGTGCATTGGCTGCTCTGAGCAGGAATATCATCCTCAAGGCTTGGTGGGCCAGGATGTGCTCTACTCTCTCTTCCTCCCCCTTCCTTTGCTCCCATGTGCTCTGACCAGACATGTCCCGCTCCTGGAGCTGCAGATTTAGTGCTGTCTTTTGAAATAAAATTTTCAAAGGAGAGGGGGAGGTGTCCATGTAGTTGGGATTGGGGCTGGCCCCTCAGACCTCTCATTTGTTTTTTTAATGTGAGGGAAATAGTGCATTTGGAGTTTGTTCTGCCAGATCAGACTGTTAATCAAGCTTTCTATTTTGAGGTTCTGAAAAGATTTCATTATAACACTGTGTGACAAAATAAGCCTGATTTGTAGCAGAAGGAGGACTGGTTTTACCATCACAACAGCACACCTGCTCACACAGCCATCTCAGTGCACCAGCTTTTGGTGAAAAACAGCATGTCTCTCTTGCCTTACACACCTGACTCACCTGACCTCTCTCCTTGTAACTTCTTTTTGTTTTCTTGAATGAAGAGTGACATGAAAGGACAGCAATTTGATGACATAAAAGAGGTGAAGAAAAAAAAACAGAGGGGGCGGGGGGAGCAGGGAGGGAGGGGGAAAAAGAGGACTTGATGCAAAGGGCTTAAGTGGAGAGCAAATGCTTTGAAAATGATTAGGGCAAAGAATGCACAGATGTGCTTTATACAATTGATGTATGTATATGTATGGATTGTGATAAGAGTCCCTAATAAAATGTTAATAAAAAATAAATTAAAAAACACGAGGGAGGTGCTGTCAGCCATCCAAACAGATGAGTTTTGAAAAATGTTTCCTAGAATGGAATCACAGATTTGACAAATATATTAAGTGGAATGGAGAGTACTTTGAAGGTGATAAGTTTTTTCTTTAAAAAAATTTTTTAAATACATAGCTTTGGGGAAAAATTATTCTTTTTTAAGTACATGTTTATGTGTTTCTTAAAGAAGCAAGATATGATCAATGTGTCAGTCTAGGGAAACAAATCCACAGAAACTCATATGTATAAGAGAGAGTTTTAGATAAAGGGTAAGTGCACATCAAGAAAACATCCCAACCCAGTGCTGTCCAAGCCCACAAGTTCAACATTAGCCCATTAACCCATATGTCCAAGCACCAATCCACAAAGTCCTCCTCCATCTCACAAAACTGACGCAATGATGCCAACTGCAGGATAAAGCTGAGTCAGTGAATGTATAAGCATCTCAGTGCTGGCAGGGATCTCCACACAGCTGCTCCAGCACCCAGGGCTGCATTGGGGTAGGTCCATGTGGCTTCTCCTCAGGGATGTCTTGCAGGAAGTGAGCCTTGCCAGCTGAAGTAGGGAACTGACTAAGGCAGCTGCACCCTGGTCCGACCATCAGAAAGCAAGAGACCCGAGAACTCAAAAGGTGAGGCTCACTGAGCCATTTATCTCTCCACCCTTCAATTAACCCCACATGTGTTTATCGGCCAGGTTGGCACAATAAGCTAACTACCTCAATTGAGAACTTGCAACTGTTGCCTGGGCAGGGAGTTCCTGATGGCCTTTGTGAATGGTCTTGTGCAGCATAGACTCAACACAGTGCGTCAGTAGATCTCTCGACTGCTGCTTCCCTGAGCACTGCTGGTGGAACCCAGCAGGACGAAACCTTGAGCACGTCAGTCCTCTGACTACTGGCCCAGTTGTTATGAGACCCCAGAAATCCTGGGCCCAGCGCTGCCCACGGGGAAGCCGCGTGTGAACGATGCGTTCCCAAGACGAGCTCCTCCTCCGGGTCTTTGGCTTCCCTCTTTCTCTTCCGCACTGGGCAAGCCGAGACTCATAATTGTATTATCATACAGTGTTTGCATCGTCATTATTACTTTTTAATATTGCAGCATTCTTTCTCTTGATGGCTGCACCCCCCTCGGTTTAGATGTGGCCCTCCAGGAGGAGCTGGCCTCTCCCTCCCCGGGCTGGGTGTCTGGCCACCCTTTGGTCTGCACCAGAGCCAGCTGGCAGCCTATCCAAACCCTGCTCCTTCCAGGCTGTTGCTAGGAGATCCATCCCCAGCTTGGGGTCCTCACTGCCCAGGCCCCCTTGTGTCCTGTGGCCTGTAAGGAGTGCTCTCTGCCCCTCATGGGGATGTTGGCTGTATCCCCAGGAAGGGAGACACCCAGAGGAGCCCATGCTTGGACCCTGGAATCACCGGAAGGAGGCAGCCAGCCTCTGGCCAGAAATGCAGCACCAATTATTCTGAAAGTAGGGGCCACATGTCTGTGTCTTGAGCCTTTCAGGTCTCCTGCTGCTGCGGACAAGTCCACGGACCGTCCCTTCAACGACCACCCACTCCTCTGGAGAGCCCTTCCCTTGTGACATTGAGTATTTGTGCCCATTAGATGGACAAGGTACCCAGGGGCTGGGCTGGACTTTCTTTTCTTGGGGACCCTGGTCTGGCAGTGTCTGCTCTATGCTCTTTGAATGAATGAATGAGTGAGTGAGTGAATGAATGAATGAAGGGATGAAAGGGGGAATGCGTGGTCTGATAACCTCTCCTACTCCCAGAGTCAGTTTCCCCCTGGGATCATCTGGTCCTCTTGAGAAGCAAGAATGAATGAGACTCAGTTCTGCCCCCAGGGAGCTTGTTGGTACCCTGGTGTCTTGTTCCCTAGCCTCCAGCAGGGAGGTGGAGTTCAGACACCTCTGGGGGGGTCATAAACCCCTTTGCGGGACAAAGGAACTAGCCTGTCTCAGGAAGCAGAGCGGGAACCCAAGTACCCTCTTGGCACCAGGTTATTTCCCACAACGCCGCTCCCACTTCCATGAGGACTTGTCTCCAAGGGAGAAGAAGGCAAGTCGACAAGACACCACAAGTTCGTCTAATCTGAAGCCTAAGCCCCTGCCATCGAGTCCAGGACCCCAGAGTAGCACCCCACCCCACCCCAGCCCCGTCCTCCGGGTTTCCAGGCTGTGTTGTCTTTTATTTCCTTGGGGCGCACGCCCAGTAGAGGTATTGCTGGGTCACACGGGATTCCCATCGTCAGCTGTGTTAGGTGCTGCCAGATCACGTTCCACAACTGTGGTACATCCTAGGTTTAATCTACACCTGGCTGGGAAGAAGTGCGCCAGAGTGCTGCTAAGAAGCAAGGATGGCAAGACTGCGGGGCACGCACTTTGGATGGGTTACCAGGAGAGGACACAGGGCCGGGAAAAGAGGAAGGCTGGATTGACGCAGAGGCTGCAACAATGGGCCAGATGGTGCTTCATTCAGTTGTGCCGGAGCTGACTCGATGGCCCCCTGCCCTTTGTCCCTCAGAGTAGCTGGTGGGTAGGGAGCTGACATTTCCAACCTTCTGCTTATCAGCTGAGCCCCCCCCCCCAGCTGAGCTCTTAGCCGCTGCGCCACCAGGGCTCCCCTAGTCTGTGCACATACTGGAAGCCCTCCCCACTGTCCTGCCTGCTGCCCGCCCGGTGCGGCCTGCGGGAGTCCCAGCAGCCACTAGGTGGCAGTCAAGACTGGGCTGGAGCACGTCTCCCAAGATGGTGCGGGGCTTGGCAGGAGCAGGAGGGCCCTGCTTGTGGGAGTACGAGGGGTCAAATCCAGAGAGGCTGGGCTGGGAGCTGGAGGTCTGAGAGCTTAGGGGCCTCTTAGCTCCTCTGGCTTAGAAGGAGGAAGGCCTTTTTGCAGAGGCCACCTGGAGGCCCACTTGGTAGCAGGTGTTTTTCCCGGAGCTGACAGACAGTTCTGGTGGCTTAGTGGTTACGCATTACGCTGCCAACTCCAGGGTCAGCAATTGGAAGCCGTTGCCCCTCTTGAGGGGAGAAGGACCGGCTTTCTACTCCTGTACAGTTAGAGTCTTGAACACTGGCCGAGGCAGTTGTGGGTGTGTGAGTGGCAGCTTCATTTTTAATAAGGTGATCTTAGGAAGAAGTGGCTCAGATGTCCAAAAATCAACCCCTAAACCCAGTTCTTCTGCACACATGGGCGCTCTGCACAAAAGTTGGCCCTGGGCAGCACAGTGCACTGACTCAAGGCTGAAGGTTCAAGTCCACCCAGGGGTGCCTCAAGAGAAAGGCCTGGCTGTCTGCTTCCGAAACACCAGCGTCCCACCCCCGAAACTCTGGGAAGCATGTGAGCTGGGGGTGACTCCTCAAAGGTGAGGTCCCCAGCGCTCTCCTGGATGCAGCTAAACTCCGGAATCATTCCAGGTTGCAAAATCAAGTGTGGAACTGCAGTGTGCTGAGGTCAGCCCCAGAGTTTCTGAGTCAGTTGCTCCTGGGGTGAGGACCATGAGTTTGCATTCGCTGCAAGTTCTCGGGTGACGCTGATCTGGGGACCCGTGCTCTGACACCCACCAGTTGATATCCCCACTCCAGTGGTGCAGTGGTTACATGCTTGGCTGTCAATGTGAAGGCTACCAGTTCAAAGTCAGCAGTGGCCTGGAGGGAGAGAGAGGTGGGACTAGCTTGCATAAAAGCATCAGCCTCAGGAACCGCCATGAGGGGAGTTCTCTGAGCCGGCAGTCTTGCTGGAATCCACCCGAAGGCAAAGCCAGGTCGCTGGGTCTAGGCGAAGCAACACCCCAACCACAGGCACTGCTGTGGAGTTGACCCTGACTGACAGTGAGCCTGTAGGCCAGGGGAGAACTGCCCCTGTGGGTTTTCCAGGCTGTAACGCTTTGTGGGAGGAGAAAACCTCATCTTTCTCCACAGGAATAGCTGGTGGTTTCAAGCTGCTGACCGTGTGGTTAGCAGCCCACCTTGTAACCGGGGTTCCCCGTCTGTGCATAGAAAATTCCATTGCTTATAGGTGACCGGAGTATGGTAGCATGCACATGTGCACAGGCGCACCGGCTGTGCTTGTAACTCACCCCACCCCACCCTGCCCCCGAGAGTCCCGCAGATGCAGGCGTGGGCAATGCCATCACATGCACCCTCAGTGGAGCCAGGGCTGCAGGAAAGGGGACCCAGGGAATTTGTATTGCACACGCTTCATACTCTCCTCTGAGCATGGCCAGGTAAGTGGGATACAGTCAGGGACGGGGTATAGTGGATTTCCAAGGACTACCAGGGCGTGAGGGGAGGGGTGGGGAGGGGTGTGGCAGAGACTGGGAGGACAGGGGGAGCGCAGGGATGAGGAGGGATGGAGAGGCAGAGTGAGGGAAGGCCTGAGCAGGCAGAGACAGGGAGGCTGGGAGGCCATTGGCAGGCAGGGCAGGGGTGAGGAGAGCAGAGGCCAGCACCCAGAGCTGGAGTGGAAGGCTTCCTGCCCCTGGTACAGGAAGAGCCCTGGCCTCTTCCCTGGAAGAAGGGAGCACCCCCCATACTCGTCCTCACCAGCCCCCACTGAGACCCTCTTCCATCCTCGGTCCCTGGTGCTGCTGTGTCAAGAATGCCAGAAGGGGGCGCTTTAGAGAACACTCCAGCCAAGCTCTAGGGAAGAGCTTCTGGTCTCTTCTGGCTCCTAGAAGCTGCGTCAAGGTTGGGGGCCCTGGGCTTGAGGGTGGATCCGCTTCCCCTGCCCTGTGGCCCTCCTGCCTCTCTCCCACCCACCCCTCCCCCTGTGTCTTTCTGCAGCTGCTTCTTTTATAAGACACCTCTCAGAAGGGTCACCCTACCTGGGGATGGCCCCATAGACATCATACCAAGCCCAAGTTCATGTCACCAGGTGCAGGGTGGGGGTGGGGTAACGGGCAACATAACTTTTGGGGGGGACACCATCCAGTGAGCACCATCTTGGTTAACTCTTTACCAAGAGGGGCTGACATGCTCTGGCCGTCTAGATGCACACAATCCCTCAGGAGAGTCCGGTGGTGCTATCCCCGCTCCCCGGGGTGAGACGCTGTCTTGGAAAGGGCCCAAATGCAGGTCCTTTGCTCAGTGTCCAGGGCAGGGGGTGGGCGGGAGGGTCTGCAGGGGCCCCATTCCTGTCCTGGAAAGACCCCTGGACCCAGGTGTCGCTGACACGTGCCTGTGGGTCTCCGCCACCTGGAGGCGTGCTGGACCCCACAGGAAAGGAAGGGGTGGGGAAGGGAAGGGGTGGGTTTCCCAGGCGGAGGGAGCCTCTGTGGCTGGGCTCCCGACTGGAACTGGCGTTCCCTACCTGCCTCAAGGTGGGGCCTGAGGGCCGTGGAGGAAGGACTGGCCCACGCTGTCTCCTGGCCACGCAGGAAGCCTGGGGGTGTCAGGGGTGGCCCCTCTCCAGATGCACAGCCAGCTTCCCGGAGGGTCCCTGCTGGCCAGGCCCACTGCGGCGGGAGTGGGTGGTAAGGCAGACAGGGAGGGCTCAGGCTCAGACTCAGGCAGGCACCAGGTCCAGTGGTGCCTCCTGGAGCATAGAAGCTGAATGCCCCAGTGTATACCTGAGTGCGTGTGTAACAGTGTGTGTGTGCACCTGAGTGTGCATGTGTGTCTGAGAGAGTATGTGTGAGTGAGACAGTGTGTGAGAGGATTGTGTATGCACCTGAGTGGGGGGGGGTGCGAGAGAGAGGGTGTGTATGAGAGGGAGAGGGTGTGTGTGTGCACCTGAGGGTGTGTGCATATGTGAAAGAGTGTGTGTGTACCTGTGGGTGTGTGTTCACAAGTGTGCTTGCACCTGAATGTGCACTAGTGTGTGTGTGAATGAATTATGAGTGAGTATGTACTAATGTGTGTGAGTGAGTGTGTGAGTGAGGGTGTGTGTGCACGAGTGTGTGTGCACCCAAGTGTGTACCTGAGTGTGTGAGCATGTGTGTTTATGTGCACTAATGTGTGAGTGTGCAGCTAATGTGGGTGTGCTGCATGAATGTATGAGAGTGTGAATGTGCGTGCACATTTGTGCACCTGCGTGTGTGAGTGTGTGAGAGTATTCACATGAGTGAATGTGTGAGAGTGAGGGTGTGTATGCAGTTGTGTGTGCACCTGCATGAGTGTGCCTGAGTGTGTGCGCATGAGTGTGTGTGTGTGAGCGTGTCAGTGTGATTTTGTGCAAGTGGTCATGTGAGTATGAGTGTGAGCATGTGTGTAGGAAGTGTGAATTTGTGAGCATGTGTGTAAGTGTGTGTGAGTGTATATGCGTGCATATAGGCAAGTCTGAGTTTGGAGGAGCACATGAGGGTAGAAATCTGAGTGTGTGCCTGTGTGTGTGAGTGTCTGACTGTGTCACTGTGTGTACAGTACAGTAAACTTTCTGCCTAGCCATAGAATGCCTCTCCAGTGACCAGGGTGGAAATGTCCCGCAGCCTTGGGATTCCTGAGGTAAAATTCAATCTGGTTGCTGTTTTCAGATTCCCAGGCCCACAGCCCAGAGTTGGTGAATCGCCCTGTCCCCACTGATAAGGTGACACAGGCTGGCAGTAACACAGACCAGTGGATGGAGGCAAAGTGCCCGCCTGCCACCTGGGGTCTCTCCAGAGTCATGCGAGTCGTGACCAAAGCAGAAAACCAGAGATTTCCCACAGATCCAAGTGCCCAACAGCACCTGCTCCAAAGTGGACCCAGGGGGGCGGAGGGCAGGGGCTGGCCCAATGTGGTGGAGGTCCCCGGTGCCGCCACAGGTTGGCACAGGGGCAGGTGACGAGCTGCTCAGGCCCCTGCTCACCTCAGAGCTGTGCCCTTTCCACCTGGAAAGTTGAGCAGGGAGTTTCCTGTTTCCACCCCCACAATGAGTTAGGAAACCAACCCCCACTGGCTGGTCAGCCTGGGGCTTTAGCAGGGCACGCCACCTCAGCTAGACCTGGGCAGTCAGCTGGCAGTTCAAGTTTGCTCAGGGGCACTTTGGACACATGCCTGGTGATCCACTTCCTAAAGAACCCAGTCCTTGGCCACCCTTGGGTGCAGTTCCGCTCTGCCACACAGGGGGCACCAGCGTGACACAGAGTGGGAAAGGAAATGAGGCCACTCGGGGACCAGTCTATTTGTTCACCTGCTTTCTGGCTGCGTTTTACCTGTGTCCAGAGTTTCCAGGGCCTGTTTTACAGCCAGAGGCTGAAAGGAGACAAGGTGTCCTCTTTGACTGCTCTTTAGAGTCAGCGGGGGCTTCTAACATCCCCGAGGCCCAGGCTACACGCCCTCCCACTCAAACAACCCATGGCCAGAGTGACTTCTGTCTCATAGGGACCCTTAGAACCAAGCAGAGCCGCCCAGATGGTTTCCAAGGCTGTGTTTGTGAAAGCATATGGCCTCCTCTTTCTCCTGAGGGGCGGCTGGTGGCTTTGAACTGCCAACCTTTCTGTTAGCAGTCAAGCATGTAACCACGCCGCCCCAAGAGCCCCTGGGCCCACTACTGCTGAATGGATTCCAACATATCGCCACCCTGTAGGGCAGGCCCCATACAAGTTCCCGAGGCTGGAACCTTTACGGAAGTAGGAGCCAGGCCTTTCTTCCTAGGGGTTGCTGTGTGGTTTGAACTGCCTATCTCTGGGTTAGTTAAGCACTTAACCGTTTGCACTTCCCAGGGATCCCCCAGAGACCCTATCCTGTTCCCCTGTGCCTGCTAAGTGAATTCTGACTCAGAGGGCCCTACAGGACCGAGCAGGACTGCCCAGGGGTGGGGGGCTCCAAAACTCCACCCTAATGGAGGCAGGCAGCCCCTCTTTCCCTCCATGGAGCAGTGGGTGAGTTTGAACTGCTGACCTTTTGATGATCAGCTGAGCACTTTCCCACTGAGCTACCAGAGCTCCTGGGTTACACTCCCAGACGTATTCAATCAGACTCTCCAGGGTGCGGGTCCCAAATGAGTCCAATCAGCACCCAGGCTGAGCACCCCCTCTTGGCAGTCTCCCTTTGGGGGTGGTTCTCAATTCTGGCAGGGTTTGCCAGTCACCTGTGTCCCACTTACGCCCAGGTCACAGCTAGGCTGAAGGCGCCTGGCTGGGCTGTGGAGGCAAGCACGGGGCCCCGTGTTCTGCTTGCCTGGCCTCCCCAGCTGTTGCTGATCCTTGTTCCGGAGCTACCACCTCCCTGTCTTAATCCCTGCCAACCCACCAGACTCTGCCCGCCCCATGAGCCAGATGTGGTCTCCCAGGGAGGCGCATGCTCCTCAAGAACTGCCCCCACCCCCATGAAGCAGGGTGGGCAGGGCCTCCCAATCCCTGAGGTCCCATCATCCCAGAAGCACCCACCCCAGTGGGGGCTCCTGGTCCACGAGGAGACGCAGGCCCTGTTCCATGCTCCGCGGGAGCATGCTCACTGCTGAGGTCTGTTCATTGTCTCCCATGTGAAGACACAGGTCTGCACCTGTGTCCACCGAGGGCAGCCAGGCTTGGGGTCATTTCCTGCATGTGTCCCCCAGGGACGGGTGGTTTTGCTCCTCCTGGACTAACCTGTTAAAGTGATTGGGCCTGGACTGGGCACAGGGCCCCTGCTGCCAGCACCAGAGGCTGAGGCCGCAGGGACCGAGAAAGGACGAGGGAGCCCTTACCATGTGCAATGCGGTCACATATTTTTAAATCATTTTACTGGGGCTCATACAACTCTTATCACTATCCATACATCCATCCATTGTGTCAAGCACATTTAATTGGTGCCATCATCATCCTCAAAACATTTGCTTTCTGCTTGAGCCCTTCATATCAGCTCCTCATTTTTCCCCTCCCTCCCTGCTAGCCCCTCCTTCATGAATCCTTGATAATCTATAAATTATTATTTTGTCATATCTTACACTGTCCGACATCTCCCTTCACTCACCTCTCTGCTGTCCACCCCCCAGGGAGGGGGTTAAATGTAGATCCTTGTAATCGGTTCCCCCTTTCCACCACACCCTCCCAGTATTGCCACTCTCACCACTGGTCCTGAAGGGATCATCTGTCCTGGATTCCCTGTGTTTCCAGTTCCTATCTGTACCAGTGTACATCCTCTGGTCTAGCCAGACTTGTAAGGTAGAATTGGGATCATGACAGTGGGGGTGGGGAAAAAGCATTTAAGAACTAGAGGAAAGTTGTATGTTTTGTCGTTGCTACCCTGCACACTGACTGGCTTGTCTCCTCCCCATGACCCTTCTGTAAGGGGATGTCCAGTGGCCTACAGATGGGTCTTGGGTTCCCAAACTGCACTCACCCTCATTCACAATGATTTGATATTTTGTTCTTTGATGCCTGATACTTGATTCCTTTGGCACCTCGTGGTCACACAGGCTGGTGTGCTTCTTCTGTATGGGCTTTGTTGCTTCTCAGCTCAATGGCCACTTGTTTATCTTCAAGCCTTTAAGACTCCAGATGCTATATCTTTTGAGAGCTGGGCACCATCAGCTTTCTTCACCACATTTGCTTATGCACCCATTTGTCTTCAGCAATCATATCAGGGAGGTGTGTACCCAATGATATGAATTTTTATTCTTTGATGCCTGATACCTGGTCCATTCGGTCAATGTGGTGACACGACCTACATCCCATGTCACATAATCACCACCCCACTCTATTTCCATATGGCTTCTGGATCTGCTAGGGCAGTGGAAAAACGCTCAGGGAGCTGCCGAGGCTGTACCTCAGACAGCCTCTTCTCTCCCCTGGGGAGCTGCGGGTGGGCTCGAACTGCTGAGCTTAGCAGACCAACAGGTAACCAACCCCCTCTGCCACCGGGGCTGCTCACCTCAGTCACCACTCACTCATGGACTTGGGTCTCCAGGCACGTGCCTGTTGGAGATGTTTCACCGATTCACTGGGCACTGCAGTGAACACACTTGGCTGCACCCAGAGACGCCGAGGAAGAAAGGCCTGGTGCTCCTCCAGATCGGCCAGTGAATGCTCCCTGGAGCCCAGCTGGACTGACCAACAGGGGCTGACTCAGTAACTAGGAGGCCTGGACATTCCGGCTCCTGTCAGTTGGGTCAGATGCTCCCTGTCCTTCTGTGTCAAACTTCAGGCATGTTTCCAAGGCCCGTCTAGTCATAGACAGAGTCTCATCTGCGTTTGTGGATGCATACCATCCAGTTATACAGATGAACCGCACGTTTGTTTACGCAGGCGTCTGTCATGTCTGACTTTCACGGGCATCAGAGGTGTACCTCAGCCCTCATGGGGACGGCTTTGCTCTCCGATGCTTTCAAGAGGCCTCGGGCAGCAGACCTGCCCATGCAGCAGGCATTTGATCTCATGACTGCTGCTTCCAGGAGCGCTGATCTCGGAGCCGCGCAAGACGAAACCCTTGACAACTTCCCTCCTCTCTCCGTTTGTCACCATGTTGTCCGTTGGTCCAGGTGTGAGGATTTCCGGTTTTCTGAGCTGCCATCCACACTGGAGGTAAAGAATACGGAAAGGACTGGGGACGGCCCAAGGACCAAACGGGTCTGTCTTGGAGGAGTACAGCCTGCACGCTCCTTACAGGCAAGACTGGCAGACTGGTTCTCACACCCTTGAACTTGATGTCAGGAGGGCGGCGAGAAACAGCAAGACGCTCGAAGAGACGGATGGACATAGTGGCTGCAGCCACGGGCACACCCGTGACACCCCTGGTGAGGGTAGCGCGGGCCCCGGTGGTGTTTCCTCTGCTGGTCCACACGGGCGCTTTGCGTAGAAGCAGACGACTCCATAACATCCACTCATGGACACCTGGGCTACGTTCACCTTGTGCTGCTGCCATGACGGTGGGTGCCCAAGTACTGGGTGAGCCGCTGCTTTCAAGACTTTGGGGTGCTGACCTGGGAGCGGAATTGCCCTCAGCAGCCATTTGGGACGATAATTATTTATGGGGTTGTGTGAAACCCAACAGAAGGGGCTGGTTTTGAAAAGCTGAGCACGCAGGCAGCGTGAGGCCCACAATCCCTGCTCTCCCCATGCCCACCATGGGACTGGGGGCCGTGGCAAGGGCACTCACACCCTCATCCTCTGCCGTGGATGAGATGCTGACACACAGTGGCCCTCTGGGGCCGGGAAGAACTGCCCCTGTGGGTTTCTGAGACCATCACGGTTGATGGGAGTGGAAAGCCCTTTCTTTCTCCTGGGAAGCAGCAGTTTCGACCTGCTGACCTTGCCGATCACATCCCCATCTATCACCATGATGCCCTGGGACTCCCCCAGGAGCCTGGCCTTGCTGTAGGGGTGCACAGCGCAGGGGCCGGGAGTCTGGGACTCTGCAAATCTCCCACTCATCCTCTGAGAGCTGTTGACAGTGCAGCCCCACGTGTCACAGGTCCCCGGCTGGCCAGGCTCATTAAATCTTGAGCTAATGCAGGGCTAATTAGGTGCCTCTGACACTTGTTACCATCTGCCCAGGTTGGAGTGAATGAAATTTGAACATTCCATGTGCTTTATGGGAGCCTTCCGGCTGCCACTCCCCCGTGGGGGCCGCCCCTCAATGCTTGAGCCCCAGAGTCAAGAGAATACGCCGTGAAGATGTATTTATTCCATTCTTAACCGATTTCCGTTTTAAGATCGAGAGCCGTGGGGAGGATTACCAAAGCACTCCAGCTAATTAAAGGAGAGAGCAACTTTGAAGGTGTGTGCTGGCGTTTGTGTGTTTTGTGCCCGCGTGCTCGGTGTGGGTTTGTTAGATGCCGGGGCATGCGGCACTCCCCTCTCACCTGTTGGGTGGTGGCTCTCCTCCAGTCTGGCTTGGCGAATCGATCCACTGGCCTCTCTTCAGCAACCCCTCTCCTTGCCCCAGAGCCATGGGAGTGCTCATCTCATGGTTGGGGAGAAGTGGGTGCTCCGTGTGCACCCAGCTCTCCCCGTCCATTGGTGTCTCATAGATGCCGTTCCAGGAGAAGGCGGGCGGGGTTTTTATTCAAAAGGAGTTGGTTAGCTACCTCTTCCTTTGTGATTTGTCAGGGCCTTTATATTCTGAATATGGATCCTTTGCAAATCTAGCTAGTCCCTGTAGCATGCTGGTCCTGATGCAAATGGATGCCTCCACTCCTCCTCCTCTTCCCTTTTCACTTTCCCTCTTCCTCTCCTCCTGTCCCCTCTCCCCACCCATTCTCCTCCCCCCACCATCCTTTCCCTCATTTTTTAGTTTTCATTACTATTGCCTTTTACTATCAGTATTATGTTAGTCTGGGTACTTTAGAGAAACAAATCCACAGAAACTCATGTAGAAGAGAGAGTTTTACATAAAGGTTAAGTGCACATCAAGAAAACATCCCAACCCAGTGCTGCCCAAGCCCACAAGTCCAACATTAACCCATATGTCTAACACAAATCCACAAAGTCCTCCTCGTCTCACAAAACACACACTATGATGCCGACTGCAGGAGGAAAGCCCAATCAGTGAATGTGTAAGCATCTCAGCGCTGGCAGGGGTTTCCACACAGTTGCTCCAGCACCCAGGGCTGCATCGGGAGAGGTCCATGTAGCTTCTCCTTGGGGATGTCTTGCAGGAAGTGAGCCTTGCCAGCTGAAGCAGGGAACTGGCTAAGGCAGTTGCACCTTGATCCGACCATCACAAAGCAAAAGACCCGAGAACTGGAAAGGTGAGACTCACTGAGCCATTTATCTCTCAGCCCTTCAATTAACCCACATGTGTTTATCAACCAGGTTGGCATAATAAACTACCTCAAGTATCTTTTAAATCTAATCTTTGAAAGCATCTTCAAGTGAACAGCTGTGAATGATGACATAAGCAAACGACGCCCTGCCTTAGTCTGGGTTCTCTCCAGAAAAAAATCAGTGAGATAGTTTGATAGATAACCTCAAGGAAATGAGAGAGATTTATCTCAAGGAAATGACTCACACCATCATAGAGGCTCACAACTTCCAAGTCCACGGGTCACCTGTCAGCCTAGATCTCTCTAGCACACCTTGCAGGGGACGCCCAACCCAAGATTGACAGGCCAGAAAGCAGGCAGCTGGCTCACAGGTGAATCACAAGATTGGCAGGCAAGAAAGCAGGCTGCTGGCTCAAGTCCCAAGAACCAGAGGTAAGACAGTAAGAACCGGAAAGAGGATTCCGAATAAGCAAAAAACTTGCAGAGCCCGGTCACAATGTCCATGTATATCAGAAGCAGGCCATGCCCCCAAGGAATTGCCTTTCAACTGATTGGCCACTCATAGCCAATCTCATCATGGGGATGGTTCCATTCTAACTGCCAAACCACTGAGCTTGGCGGCCCAGCTGTTGACACAGCCCCGTAGCCATCTTAGGCTCTGCAACATTGTAAGCAGCGCAGATTACTGACGATACAATGTACCAGAATCGACACAAAACTGATAGCCTTCCGTGTGGCTCCTTTTAACTCAACTACGTCATACATTGGGCCCTGCTGGCGTGTGGACTGCAACAATCCCCGAAGAACAATCCCCGCCAGGGAGCTGCCAGCCTCATCCCAAACACCGCCAGGCATCACACAGGGGTCCTAGCAGCACACCAGACCCGCAGCTTGTCAAGAACACAGTGTGCCTGCCAATGAATTGAAGACACAGCCCAGACCCCAGGGGGGTCTAAGGGACAGGTGGCGAGGCTCCTCTTCAACAAATAAATCGCAAGGAACGCTGCCAGGTGAAAGAGATTCAAACAGACCAAAAGCAATCGAAATGAGTGATGTGTACCTGGAATTTTTTTTTTTTTAAGCCATGAAAGAAATAGGCATCTGGAGAGATTCGAATAGTGTCTGGAGATGTTTTTGTTAGGAAGAAATGAAGGTTAATTTCTCCAAAGTGTGGTTGTTACAGCTTCTGCACCGCCCCCACCCTAGTCTCCCAAGGGTCCTTCTCTCTCCACCATGCAGACTGTGGATGTGAGGTGCCGGGGACTTCCTGAAATAGAGTCCCATGGGAGGGGGGGTGGAAGGGAATGGAATGGGCTCGGGTGGGTGATCATGGAAGCAGGCTGGGTGATCATGGAAGCAGGCTGACGCTCACAGGATGCTGTGCTACTGAACTCTGTGTGTCTATTTGAACTGCTGTGTAGCGGAAAGCATTCGCTACAAGCGATGGGTTCCCAGGCAGGGTGCTGGAGGAGACTTCCCTAAGGTCTTGCAAGCAGCGGGCCCCTCCTACTCTGCCTTTCCTGGGTGCATGTGCAGCTGAGGGTGCAGCCCCATTGTGAAAAACCCCAACCTCTCACATTCCGCTTGTTGGAGAAGAGCGGGGGAAGGGGGGAGCGTTTCCTGGCTGGGGAGGCCTGGTGGCACGCGGTTAAGTTCTCAGCTGCTACATGAAAGGTCAGCGGTTCGATCCCACTGAGGCTCTGCGGGAGGAAGATGCGGCAGACCGTGTCCACAATGAGGACAGCCTCAGAAACCCTACGGGACGGACAACTCTTCTCGGTCCTTGCTCCGGAGTCGCTGTGGGTCAGAATCGACCCCATGGCAATGGGCTTTTTGAGCCGTGGCTGGCAGCAAATTGATCCCCTGCTCAGGAGCCCAGCAGTCCAGCATCGATTATCTGAGTGATTTGAGGGTTCGACTCTCTGGATGAACAGCTTCCTTTTCTGCGCAATTGATCAGAGCCACAACAGGGGGGTGAGCTAAGGCCAGAAACATTGAAGGCCAGGGCCGGAGCCAGGTGAGGCGAGGAGGGAGGAAAAAGAGCGCAGCGGAGGGGTGCCAGGACAGTCAGCAATGCTGCAGGTTCTTCAGCTCTCGAGTTCTGCGGTCTAAGACTTCCTTTCAGCACTGCAGCACCTGGACAGTGCCCCCGGGAGTCCAGGTTTCTGGGCCCTGTGGGCTAGTTCAGCTGGTGAGTGCGTGATTGCAGGGGGCCACGGGCCCAGCACTGACCAATTGGCTTGGGCAGCTGAGCTAGCCCCGCTCCACGTATAACCTTAGTAACAAGTAATAGTGTTTGCTGGGGAATATGGCTTCATACCCAGCGACCCCTAACTCCTTCCCAGCCTGGTGGCATAGTGGTTACACATTGGGCGACTAGCTGCAAGGTCAGCAGTTTGAAACCAACCACTCCAGGGGATAAAGGTGAGGTTTTCTACTCCCGTGAAGAGTTACAATCTCGGCAGCCCCCAAGGGCACTTCTACCCTGTCCTGTAGGGTGACTGTGAGCTGAATCAACTCAATGGCAGAGAGTTGAGTGGACTCCTGGCAAGACAGAACAATGCAATCATTGTGGTCGTCAGTCCACGTCGGCGAGCTAGAAGAGCCACATGAAGATCCTACCCAGCTGAGAGCTTTCTACCACCACTGGCTCCACAAGACTTTCCACCCACTGGCCTGCGCAATCTTTCTCTATTTGGCATCTTTGCATGTGTTGTGTGAGTCTAAAGAGGAATGTATGGACTAGATCAGACATATGGGCTAATACTGGATTTATAGACTTGATCTGGCCTAGGCTGGGCTGTTTCCTTAATATACAATGACTCTCTGATGTAAATCTCTTTGTTATCCATCTAGGAGTATCCCTGGATTTGTTTCTGTAGTCAATCCGACTGACACAGGCCCAGACACAACAGGAGCACACGTGTCTGTAGACTTGCTGATGCCGGCTCGCCACAGCCCTTCAATCTGTCAGCCAAAGGGACATCACAGTGCCATCGAGGAGAGAGGCCCGGCGGCATCTTCACGGAAGCAGATCACCAGCCGTTTCTCTGGTGTCTCTGTCGTTGCCAGGGGCTACAGCGTTGGCTCCGACACACAGTGACCGGAACGAAACCCCACGGAGTCCCCGCCACCCTCCCCACCGCTGTCCTGTCTGAGGCCCTCCTTGCAGCCACGACACCCATCCATCCATTGAGGGCCCGCCTCTCTCTCCACTGGCCCTTGGGTTCAAATGCCAGGCACCCAGTGCAGACAGCGCTACTCCAGACCTCTGGATGCATGCCCCTCCTTGGGGGATCCGCAATGCTGGCAGATGCCAGTTCCACATTCAGAAGAACAACTCGGGAGAGCGCAGCAGGGCAGGGAAGTCCCTTGAGCTCCTCAGTTGTGGCGACTCATCCATAGCTCCAAAACGCTGTCATGGTAACAGTGAGCGCCTGTCCCCTCCCCATTGGACTCTGGGTCAGCGATGTCTGACTGAGCTTGTCTCATGAAGGAAGGCAGGTGGGCTGCCCATTCACCCATCACCTGCACACCTTCAAGAGGCCAGGGAGATACTGATGGTCATGATCCGTGGTCTATAGGACAGGTCCTGGAGGACAGAGCACCGCTGCTCCTGGGGGCTTCCCCCACGGTCCACCTCACAGAGGGCCACCTCACAGAGGGCCACATCTTTCTCCCCCGGGGCATCCGGCAGGTTTGACCCATCAGCCTTTCCATTAGCAGCCAAGCACTTAACCCCTGGACCACCAGGGCTGCTTACAGCTAGTGATGGCACAGAGAGAACCACAGTGCCGCCCAGGGCGTAATTGTTGGGCAGGTGTGGCTCCGCCCTCCCACCCTCCTGCGGGCCACTGCACGCCGCAGGAAGGATGGGCTGTGGGAACCAGCTGCTGCCACGTGGAGACCAAGGGCGGCCTAAACCCAGCCTGCTGCTGTTGACGGATCCCCACTCAGAGCGGTCCTGTAGACAGAGTGGCACTGGCCCCTAGGTTTCTGACTCTGTGAATCCTTGTGGGAGCAGACAGTCTCATCGTCTGCCCATGGGGCAGATGGGTTTGAACCACTGACCTTGTGGTTAGCAGCCCCACATTTAACCGGCCGTGCCTTCAAGCGGCCTTCAAGGGAAGCCTTAGAAGATGGGAAAATGTGTCTGCAGTGCTTCTGAGCTGAGCAGTTTTGCAGCATGAAAAATTCGTGTGTGTGTGTGTGTGTTCCCCAGGAGGGCAGGGATAAAGAAGGTCCCTATCACCGTAGGGCTTGGGAGGCATGGGGGTTGTCTCGTCGGTCAGAGGTGCACGGAGCCACGGTGTGTTTGCACAGAAACCTCTGGAGTGTAATAGAGGCTGGGCCATCAAGCTACTGGAACCAGCGCACAGCCGCTGGGCAGCTCCTAACTAAATACAATGTTTTCTGGAACACGCTCGCTCCTGTGTAAGTTACAGAGCATGGAATTGCGTGTACACCTGTCATCCTTATGAAGCAATGACACCAAGCCTGGCTGGGAACCAGCTGGCTCTGTGTCCCGGGAAGGCAATCATATCTCAAGGGTCTTGGGTGGACTGAGCCGTGGCTGGCCGAGCCTCAGAGTGTGGGAAGTAGGGACTCGGCGATCCTCGTCCCAGACGGCCTGGGAGGAGCCATGGACCTCCTCTGCCTCCCACCTGTCCAGATGCCTTCTCTGCAGGTGCAGGATCTGAGCCAAGAAGGCAACCTTTAGATATGGGAGGGGGCTCCCTGCAGAATGGGGCTCCGAGCAAGGTCTTCAAAACCCCAAGACACCCAAACCCTAGGCTGGCGAGGTGATTCTGATGCAGCCCAAACCCCCTCCTCACCACAGCCGCCTTGGGCTCCAGGGTGGAGCTGTTCTGTGGGTTTCTCCTGGCGACGATCCCTGCTTAAGTTGGACTTCAGTGCTGTGGTTGGATTCTGTGATGTGGATACTCTGAGTTGTGGCAGCACCCTGAGCCGTCCCCTCCCCGCTCAACAAAAACTCCCTGTCCTCGAAGGTTCCGGCCCGACCTCTGAGCCGCTGCTGGCCCCGGGATGCCACACAGAGCCATGGAGCGGGCACCGTGCCCCAGGCAGACCGTCTTTACTGATGAGGCTAAACGACCGTTTGGCTGAAAGAAGGCTTCAGGGAAAATAGACATTATTTTCCTTTGGGGTTTAAGGGTCCAAGCGTGTCTCAAGGCAATCATTTCAGCGATTTGTCTGGCCTCAATGTCTCCAGCAGGTCTGAATGACAGGGAGATTTGAAATTCTGTTCTGGAGTCCCACCCCGGCCCCCAGCCTCCCCTTTGATGAGCATTCTACTTTGGAAACTTGGATTGAAACGCTTAGTCCCGGTGGCTGGGCACCATCCAGTGCTTCTGGATTCCCTGACTGTCATCTCTAGGGAAGCAGGCCTTTCTTCCAGAGGAGAGGTTCAGGCAGCAGACTCCAGGTGAGTCATCACAGGAAGCCATCTGTACCACCCAGGGGCCTCAGCACCTCACCACCCTTGGGCCTCCTCCTTTCCCATCACCATCACCCACATTCGCCCCTGTGCACTGGCTCCTCCTGCCCTGATCCCATCAGGCCTGGCTTTGCTTCAATGTCTGCCCTTCACCCTCTTTCCCTCAAGGTCAAGGTCTGTGTGGCCCCAGCACCTGGCGTGGTCCATGGAAGGAGCTGAGACTATGTGTATGGTCTAGATGCTTCACCCTCCCCTGCTGCTGCCCACACTGGCACCCCAACACTACACCCACCCCACCCCTGTCTCTCCTCCCCTCCAAGCTCCCCATACACCCTGAGTCAGGCTCCCCAAACCCGCGCTCATCAATCAGGGCACAGGAGCCAGCTTCGGAAACCTCCCTTGTCCACATCTGGCCTGAGACCGGGTCAAGTATTTATAGATCATCGGGTGTCCTTGCAAAGATCTCCGGAATCCGCACCCTGGGGACACCGGGCATCTCATCCGAAGCCAAGCGAGGCCCCCGCCTGCGTCCCTGCGCTCAGCTCCAAATGATGTTTAATTTTCCTGTAAATGAACTTGCACTGTGTCACACTGCACCGCTGCGCCTTGGAGGGTGCCCATCCCGAGCCTCGGGCAGCTGACACGCTGGGGACAGGCGCCCCATCACGCTGCTGATTAAAATATAGCTGACTGCAGGAGAGGCCGAGCCAGCGGGCCGCGGCGAGTCGGTGGAATCCGGAGGTAATGAATAATGGTCTGTGGCAAACCAGATAATGCGCCTGCTATTATATTGTCTGGGGCTGCGGCGGCCAAGGCGCAGGCTAAATTGCTCCTCCGACATTGAAAGCCCAGCCACCGCCTTCCTCTCTTGAAAATTTCCATTTGTCTGGAGTCGGACTCTTGTCTCTTCCTTCGCAAACTCCATCCCAATGCCGGGCTATTTTGGTGCCTGTAGGAGTGGACTCGGGGTGTGGGGGGCCTCCATATGGTTCTGTGTGGGCCCGGCATACCCTGGGGCAGAATGCTGGGGGCCACACTGTGTTGCGGGGCCTTGGGGAGGCCGAAGGGGCTTGGGTGTCCCACAAACTTGTGGTTCAGGCAGAGGGACAGAGAGCCACAACCTGGTCTTTGGAGGCCTGGGAGTTGGAGGCTTTGGGGTTCTTTGTGGACTGGGGTCACTTCCTGGCCGTGACCTCGGCCTCAGCATCTGGTCCACACACAGTGAACCTGCTGTCAGTGGGTTGTCTGTGAGCACACGCAGACCACGCAGCACGATGTATCTGGAGCCAGCGTTCCGTGACGACTCTGATCGTGGTCACAAAGGCGTGCGCCGCACCAGGGGCCCCGGAGGAGGAGTCTCAGGAGCGAAGGGGTTGGCTTTGGTTTCTCCCCTTCCTTCTTCACGGTGCGTGGCTGGCTGAGGGAGCCCGAGCCGCTCCCATCACGTTTTCCATGTTCGTCCTGGTGACATGAGCTACATTGCCCCCCACTTGTCGAAATGTCACCATCATCCGTTTCCATATCTCCCCAACACCCCAAACAGGCTCCATGTCCCCCACCCACTCCCCGCCCAACTGCTGTTTCCACCTCTCTCTCTTTCTCCCACCACCCCTCCCCTCCCCAAACAAAAACACTCAATGCCACGGAGTCGATCCCGACTCAGCAAGCCTACAGGACAGGGTAGATCTGCCCCTGTGGGTTTCTGAGGTTGTAACTCTTTACGGGAGCAGAAAGCTCCATCCTCCTCCTAAGGAGTGGGTGGTGGTTTTGAACTGCTGGCCTCATGGTGATCAGCCCACACACTATCACAGGAGCTCCCACCCACTGATCCCAGGAACCACTAATAAGCATTGGTCCTTAAATGTCGGCCTGTTGGGCGCCTTTCCTATCAGGACGAGTGTGCATTTGTGTGTGACTGTGTTCATTTCAGGAGCCCTGGTGGCTTAGTGAGTTTGTGCCCTGACCACCAGGTCAGCAGTTCAAAACCACCAGGAGTTCTGCTGGAGAAAGGTGAGGCTTTCTACTCCCATAAAGAGTTACAGTCTCTGAAGCTCACGGTGCAGTTCTGCCCTGTCCTGTAGAGTCACTGCAAGTCGGAATGGACTCAATGGCAGTGAGTGTCCACTCCGCATGATGCCTTTAAGACCTCCCCGTGTCATGGCCTCTACACAAATCTCCTTTCTCTCTTTGACCCTAGGGGTTATATTTTGTGGGTAAGAGTTGAGGCAGTAGGGCAAAAGAGGAAAGACTTGGAGGCCTGGGGCATGCCAAGAGGATCCAGCAGGGTGTTGGCTGGAGGTCGAGGAGGGCAGGGCCAATCAGAGGGAAATGGCCAACAGTTGGCTGCTTCCAAACTGTGGGCCAGGCAGCACTGCCTGTCTCCTGCATCAACCCCGACTCAGGGCTCCGGGGCAGACTTTGATGGCAGGGTGGCAGAATGCCATTGGATTTGATGAGGAGGGAAAAGAACACCAAGAACGTGGTGGTGGTAGGGGGGTGGTGGTGGTGATGGGGTGTGTGTGTGTGTGTGTGTGTGTGTCACAGCCTCATCTCCTATGCCTACTGAGTGGGCTCCAAAACCCAACCCAACTTAACCCAACCCAACTTAACCCAACCCAACTCAACCCAACCCAACTCAACCCAACCCCAATCCCAACCTACTTCAACTCCAACCCAACTCTATTCAACCCCAACCCCAATCCCTACTTTAACCTAACCCAGACTCCAATGTAACTCAACAACAACTCAACTGAACTCCAACCAAATCCATCTCAACCCCAACCCCAGCTCAACCCCAACACAACCTTAACTCTAACCCCAACCCCAGCCCCAGCCCCAACCCACTGCTACCAACTCAGAGGGACCCTAGAAGAAGGTAGAACTGTTCCCTAGGGTTTCTGAGTCTGCAGATCTTTAAGCAGACAGAACACATAATCTCATCTTTCTTCCTTGGAGCAGCTGGTGGGTTTGAACTGCTGGCCTTGTGGTTAGCACCCAACGTAACCCACTGTGCCACCAGGGCCCCTCTGGCAGGAAGATGAAGGTAGAGTCTTGAGTATGGACAACAGTGCTGGCTCATGTGGGCTTGAGTTCGATTCCTCCTCCCCTGCCCACTGCTTACCAGCTGCGTGGCCACAGTGAAGATGGCGACTGCCCTGTGCCTCTTCGTGAAGTGGAGGGAGGACTGATTCATCACGGAGTCCGCGTCCCAGAGTGACAGGAGTGACACTGTGTTTGAGTCTCGGAAGCATGGAGCACAAGCCCGGCCAGTCTTCACAGTGAGGCTGGGACATGCTGTGTGAGGCCTGAGGCCCAGAGCTGAGGTCCAGGCAGGGTTTCATCCTTGAAGACCCTCATCCAAGTCTCCCTTTTGTCTTGTGCAGGACCAGCTGTGAGGGGTAAGGGTTCAGAGTTAGAACCAGCAGCCAAGATGTCCGCGAGTCTCTGGAAAGTATCTCCTCAGCTGGGACTAGTTCATCCTGCCCTGCTCGGCTCTGCACCGACGCTGCACTGCCTGAGCCTCCGGCCCAGGGGCTTCCTGGGAGGGCTTGGCCCTCCAGGGCCTCTTCTCCCACCCGCTTGAGGGTGCTGCCCTACACACCCCCACCCCGGGCACACGGGTCCCCAGTGGGGTATCACTGAATCCTGATCCTTCTAGGCAGTTCATTAAATGCACAATCAAATGTAAATTGGCTTGCTTGCTTTTTGTGTGTGGGGCTTTTTATGTAAGTACATGGATAAATCAGGACAACATCTTTGGGCAGCCCATCTGTCTCAATTGGGGCTTTGAAAAATGTGGTCGGTCACCTAGCAATGTTCCCGTTTGTCTGCTTCCCGTCTGCCAGACTCCAGAAACAGAACTGTGGCAGGAGGCGAATATCGCCTAGGTACCCCAAGCGGGCTGGGCCGAGGGCCAGGGGCCAGGGCGGGGGCCAGGCACCCAAGGCCAGGGACCAGGAACTGGGTCATAGACTGGAATGGGACTGGATTAGGATTGGGTCTGGGGCTGGGGCTGGGGCTGGGGCTGAAGCTGGGGCTGGGGCTGGGGCTGAGTCTGAGGCTAGGCTGGGGCTGAGGGCTGGGGCTAGGCTGGGGCTGAGGGCTGGGGCTGGGGATGGGGCTAGGCTGGGGCTGAGGGCTGTGGCTGGGGCTAGGCTGGGGCTGAGTCTGAGGCTAGGCTGGGGCTAGGCTGGGGCTGAGGGCTGGGGCTAGGGCAGCGGCTGGGGCTGGGTTTGGGCTGGACTGGGGCTGGGCTGAGGCTGGACTGGGGCTGGGCTGAGGCTGGGGTTGAGCCTGGGGCTGGGGCTGAGCTGGGGCTGGGGCTGAGCTGAGGCTGGGGTTGGGTCTGAGGCTGGGCTGGGGCTGGGACTGAGGCTGGGGCTGAGGACTGGGCCTGAGGACTGGGGCTGAGGGCTGGGCTGGGCCTGGGGCTGAGTCTGAGGCTAGGCTGGGGCTGAGGACTGGGGCTAGGCTGGGATTGAGGACTGGGGCTGGGGCTGGGGCTGGGGCTGGGGCTGGGCTGTGTTTAGGCTGGGATGGGCTGGCATGGGGCTGGGGCTGGGGCTGGGGCTGAGGGCTGGGCTGGACCTAGAGTTGAGTCTGAGGCTAGGCTGGGGCTGAAGACTTAGGCTGAGGGCTGAGCTGGGGCTGGGGCTGGGGCTGGGGCTGGGGCTGGGGCTGGGGCTGGGGCTGGAACTGGGTGGTACTGGGCCTGAAGTGGAACTGTGATAAAACTGGGTCTGCCCACTTTAGGAAGGGACTCTGGTGGCACCATGGATGTTGTATTGGGCTGCTAACCACACCATCTGTGATTCACTCTACTACACATTGGCACCCCGATGGCACCGTGGTTAAGCGCTCAGCTGCTCATTACAATGTTGTCCGTTCGAACCCCATGGAACACATACGTGGAAGCCTTCGCTCATAAAGATCAAGCTTTTGAAAGCCGTAGAAGGAAGTCCTATGCTGTCAGTTAGGCTACTTTGAGTTGAGATCAACTGGTGGCAAGGGATTTTCTATAACTCGTGCAAGACGGACCCTCTGAGCATGCGGATTCACATAGTCCCTGTCTACTTCCAATTAACTGGCTGGAAACCAGACTTAGTAGGTCCACTGAGATGGGAGAAACCTTGAAATGAATGAAATGTTGGCACACACTCCCATCTGTAAACTAAACGAAAGGTTAAGCCAATTAATAATAAATGTTTCTTTCTCACCTTCACTGTGGCTAGCTGACATCCTTAGGGAGGCAGAAAGGTTTTCCCCAAGTTGTCCCCCAAATGTATGCCAAAGCTCAGACGCTGCTTGCTACACATGGTAAATGACTGTACACTTGGAGGTCAGCGAAAGCTGCTTAGAGGTGACCTCCCTGAGGGTAATCAGTCATCTAGAGCAATCAGACTCTATAGTCTGTCCCACACTAACTAGGGCCCACTCCCTCCTGATAAGGAGAGTGGATTGTCTCCCTGGAGGAGAGCCCAAAGACAAGGTCAAGCCAACTCAAGGAGGACCAAGGTTAGGCTGCCATCTTGAATCTAGGGTCTGCCCATCTTGTCACGTGTGTGCCCTTAGTGCCACCCCTCCTGATTGCATGCACACCCCTAGCTTGTCCTCTGATTGATGTATGCTGACTGTACAACCTCTTCCCATTATGATGTGATCAGGGGGGCTGGCACGTCCCTGAATGTGTATATAAGCTGTGATTGGAAATACTGATGTTTTCTCTGCGCAGACCTGGCTGCTGAGATGATGGCCGTCCTGGAGGTGAGCAATCACACGCCTTATATTGTCTGATGTCTCTTTAATTTTAATCCCACAATTACACAACTGCCTCTGGACCCATCCGATTGTGGGGGCTGGTACCCCACAGCTTCCTATGAAACCAATCCTTTCACCTTGAACGACGGCAGTAGCAACAATCCACCAGCGATGAGAACCAGCGTTTCCCTGGGGCATGGGCTCTCCAGCTCAAAGAAAGCTGGTTGAGAACTGGGGGGGGGGGAGAGTATTAGCGATGGAAAAGAGAGAGCACATTGAGGGAAGGAGGGGGTGATGTGTGGCGTGGCACGGGAGGTGGACCAGGAAGGATGGGAAGGCTGCTTCTGTTCGGGATCGGTGTCCTGTCCAGCTTGGAGAGGCACAGGTGGTACTGGGCACAGTGGACTTTTATCCCCCCACCCCCAGCATCCTCACACGTTTCCTTCACCATGGCAGAGATGCTGCCTGCAAATGGTCTCGCTTCCTTCATCCCAGAAGCCAAGGCGAGATGTGACTGGGCAGCGTCTCTTTTGTTAGCTCTGTTGCTGAGCGCATTGGAAAAGCTCTTTGTCAAAGGGCCACAGGCCATAATGCACTTTCCCCTTGTTAGACAGAGCTTGCCCTGAGTCCCTCTCAACTCAGATGGCTGTACTTGTTCCAATGGGCAGCCGCGGCCCATTCCCTACCCTTGGCCAACGCAAGGTTCCAAATGCACCACCTTTCAAGCTCCGCCTCCGTGTCTCCTGTTCATTTTCCAGCTTTCGCAGGCTCGTGGGACCTTTGGAAAACACCTTGACCTGGACGAAGTACACCGAGTCTTCAAAGAGATACCTTTGCTCACGAGCATCTTAATGATCTTAAAGAGGGCTTTTCACGCAGAGGATTTGCCAGCTGTGGGATTATAGAGAGACTTTTCCCCAGCTTTGTCTCCCCCCAAAATATGACAATCACTAGGGGCTATTTTCCAGCATATGGTGGGAGGTCAGATGCTTAGACATCCTCTCTGAAGGCAGTCTACTGTCTGGGCCCACCACAAGTAGGACCTTCTCCCTGCTGTTAACGACAATGGGTTACTTCTTCCTAAAGGCTTGTGACCATTAGTTTGGTTCCTGTAGGTGGGGTTTACGCCCTACTGATAATGGTTTCTATGGAGATCCAGAAAACAGGTCAAACCTGCTCAGTGACATCCAAAGTTAGACTGCCATCTTGAATCTAGCACCCATCCATCTTGTCACATGTATACCCCCAACCCCTCCTCTTCCTATTGCGTGTACGTCCCTAAATTGTCCCCCTCTCATTGCTGTGTTAACTATAGCACAACCCTTTCCTGTGACGTATGTCTTCACCTGTGATTAGGGGGCTTGCGCGGCCCCACAGAATATAAAAGCCTTGGTTAGATATTTCTCTCTCCATGTAGACCACCGAGCAGGGCTGAGGTGAGGATGCGCCTATGAAATGTGTCTGTCTGCATTACTTCCATCTCTCTTCTCTCTCTCATGCTCTCTGTGACTTTACTGTCATCTTTACTTATTATCGGTGTACAATTGCTCCTACCTAAAAAACGTGTTTCCCCAGTGCTAGCCATAATTTGCTATGATACACACAGGCAAACTCCTGCTTAGTCAAGAAAACACAGGTAAATACCTTTGCGGCTTCTCTGTTGTCAGCCAAGATCCATCTGACATCCATACAGGGTCTCTCATTCCCCGCTCACTTCCGAATCCAGCTGAGCTTCGGACAGCTCTCGGTCTACGCCCTGCGGCCATGTGTGTAAACAATCTCCCACAGAATTGTGCTTGCCTGTGGTGCTGATGACACGGTCAGTGCTTTCCACTCTGTGGAGCCACCTTCCTTCTGACGGAATGGGCTCAGCTGGGCAGCCTTTCTGGTCGGTCCATCGGCCAAGTAGCCTTCTTCCAGTTTTCACGGCATAGGCGCACAAACACTTCCCGTGTGGCATCTGCTTGTGGCAGGGGCACAGACACCGGTCACCAGTGAGCTGGCTCGGGCTCCCCACAGCTCCACGTGGGTCAAGAGCAGACCTGTTCTCCAGAGGGTTTTCGACGGTTGGTTTTTCAGAAGGACACTGCCGGCTCTTCCTTCAAGCCTCCCCTGGGTGGACTCCGACCTGCAGTCCAGCATGCTCAGCCTCTGAACCATGCAGGGACTCAGCTCCGGGCCATGCCGCTGTGAGCTGTGCTGGGGTCCGTCCTGACCCATGGCGGCCACAGTGGAACGAGGTGCTGCCCGTTCCTGCTTCGTCCCATCACCGGTGTGCAGAGGGCCTTTGTGGGCCCTGGGGGCTTTGTTGACTGGTTCAGAGAACTAGGTGGCTAGGACTGTCTTCCTGGGTGGTCTTGGGCTGGGAGCAGGTGGGCAGGTGGTGCCTAGCTGATCTCAGGTACTGAGTTTCAGGACAGTTGGAATATCAGGTTCCCGGCCACCCCTGGAGGAGAATCTAACAGCTGGGTCAGGCCTTAAATGTGCTAAGAATCGCTGCTCTCAGCTTCAACTAGGGTAGATTTTCATGCATGCAAATGGAATGTTACTTTGCTCATGTAGACAACTTGGCAGGAAAATGTCTGAGGAACAAGTGGCTCAGCTGGTGAGGACTGTGGGTGGGGACCAGGCTGACCTGACACAGGGCTTGTGTGGGAGGGGCAGTGCATGTCTGTCCTGCAAGCATGTTGTGTGTGCGGGAATAGGGCTGTTTGTCCTTTCATTCGCTAAAGAAGTGGGTAAGGAACCAGTACCTGGCTGTGCTCCAGCAGGCCTTGTGTGCCAGGTATCCTAAATACGTACAATCCAAAATACTGTCTCCTTCTGGCCCTTCTGGTTCTAGCTTCTGTCTCTTCTGAAACTCCAAAGAGAGCAGCTGTTTACAGAAAGGGGAATTCAGAGCAGGGGACGGAAACGCCTGAGGGGGGATGGCTGCAACGTGCAACCAACATGTCAGGCTCTGCGCCCGTTGCCAAGACAGGCAGGGGGATCTGTCAAGAACCTCTCTTCTCACCTACCCACTCATCCATCCATCCACCCACCTACCCATCCACCCACTCATCCATCCATCCACCCACCTACCCATCCACCCACTCATCCGTCCACCCACCTACCCATCCACTCACTCATCCACCCACCTACTCATCCATCCATCCACCCACTCATCCATCCATCTACCCATCCACCCACTCATCCATCCACCCACCCATCTATCCATCCACCCATCCACCCACTCATCCATCCATCTACCCACCCATCCATCCACCCACTCATCCATCTACCTATCTACCCATCCACCCACTCATCCATCCATCTACCCACCCATCTATCCACCCACTCATCCATCCACCCACCCATCTATCCACCCACTCATCCACACGTCTACCCACACACCTAGCAATCTACTCAACTACCTATCCATTTGCCCACCCATCCATTCATCTGTTCCTCCACCTGTCATGAATTCACCCATCTATCCATCCACCCACTCATCCATCCACCTATCTACCCATCCACCCACTCATCCATCTACCCACCTATCTACCCACTCATCCATCCATCCATCCACTCATCTATCCACCACCCATCTATCCACCACCCATCTATCCACCCACTCATCCATCCATCTACCCATCTATCCACCCACCCATCTATCCACCCACCCATCCATCCACTCATCTACGCGTCTACCCACACACCTAGCAATCTACTCAACTACCTATCCATTTGCCCACCCATCCATTCATCTGTTCCTCCTCCTGTCATGAATTCACCCATCTATCCATCCATCCCTCCATCCACACCCACCCATGCACTCGTCCACTCATTGGTCCATTCATCCACCTACCTACCCAACCACCCACCCACCCATCTATCCATTCCTTCCTCTTCCCTTCACCCATCAATACATCCATCCCTCCACCCACCCACCCACCCATTAGTGCACTCATCCATCCACCTATTTGTCCATCCCTTCCTCCTCTATTCATCCACCTACCCATCCATCTATGCATCCATCCATTCATCTACATACCCACCCACTCACCAATTCATTCACCCTACCACCTATCCATCCATCACCTACCTGTTCATATGCCCACCCACTTTTACTCCATACCCACCCACTCACTCACCCATCTACCCACCTGTCCAGGCAGCCAGCCCATAGAGCCTTACAGTGTGTTTTGTGCCTGGTGGCACAGTCAATGCGAGCTCAATGGCCAGTCCAGAGGTCAGCTTGTTTGAACCTGCCAGCCCCTCTGCAGGACAGACTTAGCCCTGGGCGTCCATAGAGGTCACAGCCTTGAGTCCCTGTAGGGCAGTCTTACTGCTCCACTCTGCCCTGTAGAACCACTGCATCAGAATCGGCTCAACGGCCATGAGTTTTCTTGAGGTGGGTCTAAAATGTAGCTGCAAATCGCCCCATCCCCACCCACACACACACACTACTCCCATCTGGACAGCACCTAACCATCACAATGGCCATCGAGGGAGAAAGCAGAACAGAAACGCTGGGGCTGTTGTCGACTTCAGGTAGACGTCCGTGTGTCCAGAGTGGAGGACGATGCTTCAGCATGCCTCCATCGTAGGCTTCCGAGCTTTTCTTCCATGCCACCTCTCGGGCGGTTCCATTGACCCCCTGTATGGCCGGATCAATGCCAGGCCGGCTTCTAGCAGCAAATGACCTTGAATTTCCTCCACCCGTCCAGAGCTGACCAGAGTTGGCTGAAACAACTAGCAGCAAGTGGCCTTGAATCTCCCACACACACCTGCGGAGCTGACCAGAGCTGGCTATGTAACCTGTCAGCAGCTGTGCAAGTTTTTTTCTTTTTTTTACTCAAGGCCCGTTTTGTGCACAACCTGTTTGGCTCAGTGCCCACTTTGCTCTCAACCCTCCACTCTGAACCCGGCACGGCCCATTTGGTTCAGTGCTCACTTTGTTCTTGCCCACCGCTCTGCACCCGGCACTGGCAGGGCCCGTTTGGCTCAGTGCCTGCTTTGTTCTTGCGCACCGCTCTGCACCTGGCACGAATACACCCAGAACCAGCAAAAACCCCTTACATTCCAGAAACCTGGACATACCTGTCCATATATAAGCACCACCCCTGTAGCCTGCAGTGCGATTCCTCCGGCCCGACACTGTGGACCGTGGACTTCGCCCAAGCTGGGTCTTTCTCCCCAATAAAGCCTGTTTGCTCTAATTTGACTGATTTGGTCTCTGGCACCTCTCGACTTCCTTACAGCCCCCAGGTGTTTAAAGCCCACAGTATTGTTTCGAGATGGCCCCCGGACTCAGAACAACCCCACTGTTTAACGGGACAAACCATTTCCTGGCTCCGCACCAGCCTTGCCATTGTGACATGGGAGCCTGTTGTTGCAGCAGCTCCGTCCTCCCAGCTCACCGACGGTCTTCTTCACTGACCTTTGATTGGGTCAAGCATGAGGTCCTCCTTCAGGACTGCTCTCTTGCTAGCCAGGTGCGTAGGACCAAGTCTCTGATGGTATGTCCCCCCAGACATGCTTGTCAATTACTAGGCAAGTCAAATCCATTCACTGTTACTAGGGTTACCGACCTATTTGGACTTAGAGCTCTGTTTCTTTCTTTCTTACGCCTTTCTCTACTTTTCTCCTTATGCACTGCCTGTAGAAGCCCTGGTAGTGCAGAGGTTAAAGTGCTGGGCTGCTCACTGCAAGGTGAGCGGTTTGAACCTACCGGCTGCTGTAGAAAGGAAAGGTGTGGCTTGTCGGCTTCTGCAGAGATTGGCCATCTCAAGAACCCTCTGGGGGCAGTTCCACTGTGTCCTCCAGGGGGGTGTGAGCCGCCATCCCTTCCATGGCAGTGGCAGGGGGCTGAGTGGGGTCGATTATGGTGGACCAGCGAGTATGGTAAGGTTACGTGGTTTCCAGCCCTGCCGTGGTCTCCCAGAGCTGCCATGGCAGAAATACCAAGAGGCAGGGAGCTACCTCCAGCAGAACTTGATCTTCTCACAGTTCTGGAGGACAGAAAGCCTAATCAGACTCTGCCGATTCCCAACTATCTGTTTCCAGAGCAGAAACAAACCCGTCGCTGCCGCCGTCCAGGGCGGAGGGTTTCTGAGGCCGTTGGTCTCTGTGGGAGCAGACAGCGCCCTCGGGTCCTCATGCTCCCTCAGAGCAGCTGGTGGGTTCAAACGGTGGACCTTGTGGCTAGCCACCCAGTGCTTAACTCACCACACCACCAGGGTTCCTGTGGGTAGTCGAGCGCCTACTCACACTGGCAACCCTGATGGTGGGGCTTGAGAAGCCGCTCCAAAGAGTCGCCCTGTTGCCATCAAGCGGAGTCTTGCTCATCGTGACCCTGCAGGATGGAGGAGAGATGCTCCGGGGCTTTCCAAGGTTGCCATCTTTGCCCAAGGTCGGCAGTTCAAAACCACCAGCCGCTCCAAGGAAGAAAAGACGAGGCTTTCTACTCCAATCAAGGGTTACAGTCTCTGAAACCCACAGAGGCAGTTCTCCTCTGTCTTGTAAGGTCGCCATGAGTCAAAATCGACTGATGGCAGTGTGTGGATTCTGATTCACAGCGACCCTATAAGACAGGGTAGAACTGCCCCAGTGCGTTTCCAAGACTGTGCCTCTCTATAGGAGTAGAAAGGCCCTACTCTCTCCTGTCCGGGTAGCCAGCCCCTAATACACCATCACGGGTCCAGTAGGTGCAATTGTACAGCGAGAATAAGTAAAGCTTATATAGTAAAGTCATAGAGCACATGAGAGATAGAAGAGAGGTTGAAATAATGGAGTCAGACACATCTCATGGTAGCATGCTCACTTCAGCTCCTCTGGTGGTCCAAGGCAGGAGAGAGAGATGTATTACTAACCAAGGCTTACATGTCTTTTGGGGACGTGCAAGCCCCATAATTACAGGTGAGGACATACGTCACAGGAAGGGGTGGTGCTATAGGTAATACAGTGATGAGAGGGGGACGATCTAGGGGTGTACATGTTAGGCAGAACGGGAACTGGGGGGCAGGCAAGTGGAACAATACGCTGATGACAGTGCTCAACGGGACGCAACAACTGACATGGCCTTTGAAGGCCTGACACAGATGCATGGCAGCTCCGATAGCATTGTTACATTGTTACTGCGTTCTAACTGCCCACTTGGCCAAACAGCCCCAGCTACTCCTCCTTAGACTCCACCTCTCCCTGGACACTGTGACTTCTCAGGACTCCGACTGGCGTCGCCCCACCCCCTACCCCGTGAGCCTCACGGGAGCGCAGGACGCTTTCTCTGCTCTCCCTTCCCTCCCCAGAACTCTGAGACAAACTTCTGAAACTGTTTTCTACCTTTGCCTCCTTTCTGTCGCCAGATCAACCTCACAACACCTGCAATAGGAAGGGGATGGATTGGGGGTGCACATGTGACAAGATGGGCGGATCCTGGATTCAGGATGGCAGCCTAACTTTGGATGTCACTGAGCAGGTTTGACCTGCTCTCTGGCTCTCCATGGAAACCATGATGAGTAGGGTGTGAACCCCACCTACAGGGACCAGACTGATGGCCCAAGCCTTCAGGGAGAATCCATTGCCCTTAGCAGCAAGGAGAGGGCCCCTCCTGTGGTGGGACCAGAAAGTAGTCTGAAGGCTGAATGCATCTGACCTCTCACCATGTGCTGGCAAACAGCATCTAATGTTTGTCCTATCTTTGGGCGGGAGACAAAGCTGGGGGAAAGTTTTTTTTATATCCCACATTCTCTCAAGGAGCAGCTGGGGTGGTGGGGGTGGTGGGGGTGGTGTTTCAAACTGCTGACCTTGCAGTTAGCAACCCCATGCATAACCACTCCACGACCAGAACAGGTGTGTCAGAGTTATATTCTCTCACCATACTTACCCAGGCTGTGTGCTGAGCAAAGAGCCTTCTGGGAAGCATGCTATGCAGATAGGAGGAGAGCTCACTAATTGTAGTCAGCAGGCAACAACACACCCTCGCTTGCTGGGCGGCCTTCGGGGTGGGTGACACCTTAATGTAAAGAAAGCAACACCCTCACAACTGGACCCATCAGCAACTTCATGACCCACAGGGACAAGACGCAGGTTGCCCAGGGCGTCCTTTGCCTTGGATCTGCAACGCCCAGGGGAGCAGCAGCAGCAGCCACAAAATCAAGCGACCTTGGAAGACCCGGCTGCCCGAGGCCTCGTTACGGTGTTCAAGAACAAAGATGTCACTCCAAGGCCTCAAGTGTGCCCACTCCTGGTGCTGCCTCATCTGCATGCAAAGGAGCAGAGTGCTGAATGGGCCATGGGCTCCCCGGAGAACCGATCCATCTGTCTGAGAGGAGTATAGCCAGCATGCTCCTTAGCAGCGAAAATGGTAGGGCTTGGTCTCACTGACTTGGGACACGTTACCAGGAGGTATTAGTCCCCAGAGGCGGGCGTCATGCTTGTTGCAGCAGAAGGCCAGTGAAAGAGGAAGACCTCAATGGGCTGGATGGACGCAGTGGCTGCAGCAATGGGCGCACACAGCACAGATGGTGAGGATGGCGCAGGACCGGGCAGTGTTTTGTTCTGTTTGTACAGAAGGCTGTCAGAGACAGCTCCGCGGTGCATAGCAACAACAAGCAGCATGATGGGGCTAAGGCGGGATCCGTGAGCGTTACTAGGACGAGGGGACTGCGATCTACGGGGTTGCTTTATGTCTCTCGTCAACCTATTTAGAGATTTAAAAAGAGAGAGAGAGAGAAAAAACAGAGATTAAAAGAGACAAGCAGAGAGGATGGGCATTGACAACCACCAAGAAAGAAGTCTTGGGAGTGGAGCGTGTCCTTTGGACCCAGAGCCCCAGAGCTTGGAAACCTCCTAGGCCCAGGGGAAAATCGATGTCAAGACACATAGAGATTCCCAGGAGAATACCAGACCTAGAGCTGTTGAAAGGAGACAAGCCTGTTCTCCCAAGCCGTGAGAGGATACACTTGGGTTGGCTCTATGGCCCTCCACCCCCACGTGGAATCCTGTGACAGCAGCACCGGATAACGAAGACACCGTCCCACCGGCAATCGCCTTGACGACGTTCCGCAGTCCTGGCTGGAGGCTGGTCTGTTTCCCTTGCTGAGCTGACGAGGCCTATGCTCCAGCCGCTCCAGTCCACTCTGCACCCATTCTCATTGCCCAGGGCCAGAGAGCCAACAGCAGGGGCATCACCTGTGCCCTGAGTCCGCAGAATGGTTCCAAACACCCAGCTCCCAGGAAGCTGGTAAAACCTAGCTGATGCGCTCTGCGTGTCGTGTCGTGCACAAGCCCTCGCAGACAGCTCCGGCCTGTCACCTTGTGCCCAGAAGCAACCCCGTGTGCCCCCGCATCACAGCACGATGTGTCTTCCGTCTCCGTGAACCATGAGGATAAGCCTGTGGCGTTCCATGGCCCCAGGCCTCCTCTTCCTCACGTGCCCACCTGACTTAGCATCCAGAAAGGTGTGAGAACACCACCACCCCCCACCCTCCGCCCAGAGAGTTGCTCTGCTTAAACCTGCCCCGCCATCCAACCTCCGGGCAATCAGAAAGTCACGAACAACCTCAGCCCCAGCAGGATGGAGCTGGGAACCTCTGCCCAGGGAAATCTATATGTAAATTCAGACCCATTTGCAGTCTTTCCCCAGCAAATGGGCTTTGGTCTCCAGCCAGGTCTCTGCTCCCATAAGAAGGGCTGGGGACACATTGCGGTTCTGAGCTTGAAGCTGGAAGGGTGGGCATGGAGACAGGGAGTGGGGGTTGGGGGTGGCTCTCCAAGGTTGGAGTCTTCTTTAACTCAGAGAGACCCAACCTAGCGCTCCCTTTTCGGTTCTCAAGGTTGCCATGAGCAGGTGGGGGGTGGGGGTAAAGGAAGAGCTGTGGCCCGGGCTCTACAGCAGTTTCAGAATATGGCGCGGAAAACTTTTGTACAACCCAGCACTCTTCTGTGAAGGGCTGCAGCCCCCCGGCTCTGTCTAAGTCCACATGGTCACTGCCACTGCCAGGCCTGCAGCCTTTCTTTCTTGGCCTGTGTCTAGAGCGGGATACCTCGGTTCTTGCTTCCCAACGCTGAAAGAATCCGCGCGGCAGAAGCAACTTTGCAATCCAATGACTTTCTGAGGAACGGGGAAGTTCCAGGTATCGTGGTCTCCAGAGTACACGCTGCTTCTGGGAAGCGTGCCAGGCTGCGAGGGAACCTCGAAGAAGTTCGAGAGTGGACGTGAAAAACCACATGGAAAGAACACAGGAAACCCCCAGAGGCCAAGAGAGGGGCCTGAGAGGGAGCCTGGGCCCCAGGGCCGGAGTGGCGCATGTGTGTGTGTGTGCCCACACGCAGGAGAGATTCCCACCCTCTGCCTGCCAACCACACCTGAAAGAGAAGGGCAGGTGGCCTGTCTGCGGACTGCTTTTATCCCCATTGGCTGGGGAGGCAAGGTTGAGGGTATTGGCTGATCTTATTGGCTGAGTTTGGGCGCACCTGTGTTACCAAACTCATGTGCCTAGGTTGTGCCTTGGCTTGTCACCTCCGCCTAAGTGGCCCCAGTTTGGAATTTTCCATCGGTGTCTAATGAGTGCCTGATTTCCCTGTAGCCCCTTTATTGTGGCCTGAGACAGCCATTTGGGGAGACAGCCCCTCTCCCCTTAGTCCCTATTCTGGTCACCTAGCATTTATAGTTTAACGTTGTGTCCAGGTGAGATTGTACCACGGAGCAGACAGCCAGCAGAGCTCAAGGGCTGTCTACGAAAGAGTTAATTTTAAAAACAGCTGTATTGAGATATAATCCACACACCACCCAATCCACCCACTTACGTGTACAACTCAGTGGCTTTTAGCACATTCGCAATCAACACTTACCACATCCGTCTTCATCCCTCAGAATGACAATCTGGACCCTTTAGCTCGCTCTCTCTCCACTGCCAAGCCCCTGACAGCTACTAATCTACTTTCCGGCCTCCATGGATTTGTATGTCCCGGCTATTCCATATAAATGGATTTAAACAGTCGTGTGACCATTTGTGCCTGGATTCTTTCTCCAGAATCATGTTGTCAAGATGCATCATATCTTTATTCCATTTTAGAGTCAGATCGTCCGATATCCATTGTATGGATGGGCCACGTGTTCGGCTGGGTTGTCCAGAGAAGCAAACCAGTGACTGTCATCCGTGTACAGGATGGAACTTGACATCAGGAAGGTGCCGCAGCCCTGCCCCCCTCAAGTCCATGAGTCCATTGGCAGCCAGGCTGCCTCACGTAGCTGCAGGCGGATGGCACAGAAAGGTGACTGGGAAGCAGGGAGACCACAGGCCAGTGAGTGCGGAGACGTGTGACTCTGTAGGCAGCTAGCGGCAGAACTAGGCCTGGTCCCTCTACGTGCCAAAGCCTCCCTCCCCCTTACAGGAAGTTAGAAGCTGCTTAAGGCTAGAGGGCAGGCCCACATTCAGGTCTTTGAGACAGGAAGCTAGTACACCTGGGTTGGCCCCAATTTGGGCCAGGTGAGCCTCATCCAGCCAATGGAGTCAACCAGTACCGATGACCAATGACCACACCTCCCAACAGAGGGCCTCCTCTGTGGTTCCCTGAAACAGAGCCTCGGGGTCTCTCGCTCTCTCCCCCCCCCCACCCCTCCGTCTCTGTCTCTCTTGTGTTCAGTTTACTGTACCATCTGAAACTGCTTCTATCCTTATAAAAACCCACTCGGGTCACAAACCATTTCTTTCTCTTGTGAAGCCAAGGACCGAGGTATTTCTCACCCAAGGAACTGAACAAATCCAAGGTGGTCGGTGGAAGCATGGCAGGGTGCTGACAGCTCTGCGGGCCGGGCAGCCCACGTGGGGTCCCCCCTGGAGGCCGACGCAGGATCCCAGTGACGAAGAAGGCAACGTGGCAGAGTGGCTCTGTTCAATCTTGCTCCTCTACAAAGGCCACACCCCTAAGGATGTGTCCTCAAGCTACCACCTGATGACCAGCTGAACTCCTCCCCTGGCCACGAGTGTCCAGTTGGCATCTTCTCTAACTGCTACAGGCCTTGTTTTGTTCATCGATTCCACCTGTTGGCGGACATTTGGGCTGTTTCTCGCTTTGAGCACTGCTATGAACATTCAGGGTCAAGTTCGTTTTTGTTTTTTTGTTTTTTCCCGCCTGCCCCCGCCCGCCCCGCCTCCCGGCCCTACGTAGGGTCAAGTTCTTACACAGAGTTATGCTTTCTATTCTCTTGGGAGCCCTGGTGGCTTAGTGGTTTTGTGTTGGGCAGCTAATCACAGGTCAATTGTTCAAAAGCACCAGCAGCTCCATGAGAGAAAGAGGCTTTCTACTCCTGTAAACCCACAGGGGCAGTTCTATCCCATCCCACAGGGTCCGTATGAGGCAGAAATGGCTCCATGGCAGTGAATTTGTTTGTTTGTTTTGGTGAGTATCTATCCAGAAATGGAATGGTGGTGCAGTGGGCTGTGAGCTGGGATGCTAATTGCGAGGCCAGCAGTTTGAAACCACCAGGAGCTCCACAGGAGAAAGATGAGGCTCTCAACTCTCATAACGAGCTACCCTGTCCTCTGGGGGTTCCATGAGTGGGGGTCGACTCGGGCTGTGAGCTTGGCCAACTGCACGGCCCAGCGTGCACCCAGGTTAGAGGGTGCAGACAGCTATGGATAACAGTGAAAGGTGACCATCCATTGACAGCGGGTCTGTGGCTGGCTTCTCCTGGCAGGAGTCCATTAAACCTCCATTGAATTCCTTCTGACCACAAACTGGGTTGTGAACAGCCTGGAAAAGACGGAGACAAGTGGTAAACCTTAGGGACTTGCCCGGATGTGTCCTTGATGGAGCTTTGGGAGTCCCAGAGTCACGTGGCCGTGGGTCAGATCCTGACAGGCTTGTCTGGAGAGCCCCTGAACCAACCCTGTGAGCGCTTCCATCCCACATGAGTGTGTCCTAAACACAGCCTCCCTCCTGCTGCTGTGCTCCCGTCTACAGCTGGGGGAATCTGCCACCCATCGGGCTCTGGTGACAGCTTCCTTTGCCCGCCCACCTCCTATTTAAGCCCACCTCCTGGTTCTCTGTCAACCCTTGGATGACAGTGTATCCTTGGGCTGATGGCTTCGTCACCAGATCACATTCCGTGTCCACTCAAAGACTGAATACATGTCCTCTGAACATTGTGTTGGTGGTTTGGGGTCTCTTTCACCCCACAACAGAACTCACCAGCTACTCCTTGGGGAAAAGATGAGGCGGTTTGCGCCTGTCAACGTTTCTAAGCTCAGGAACCCCAAGAGGCAGGTCCTCTCTGTCCTCCAGAATGACCCGAGTCACACTCGACTCGGTGGCCGTGGGCACAGGTTGGGGATGGCAACTCCAGGCTTCATCACCTGAGCGGTTGTCTGACTCTCTTCCAGAGGGGTCCCGCCATTCTGCATGTTGGTGGCGGTGGTGTCAGCAGTCGGCCCCTCGTCCACAGACCCCAGACAACCCCCCAGGAAGCCGTGCCTGCTCCTGCACCAGCCCTGTGAGTGCCTATGGATCTGATCAGTGTGATCCCTGGGTGCTTCACTCCTGATTGTTGGAGGGAGATTGCCCAGCCTTTCCTCCTGGTCTCTCGGGGCTGGGCGTGCCACTGAAACCTGTTCAGCATCCTGGCAACATGCACCCTCCACTAACAAGTGGTTGGTGACTCTACAGAAGGTACCTTGGCTGGGGATTGACCTGGCCTCCCACCACCGAGCCACCCAGCTCCCTGCCATTGATGGCAGGGACCAAAATGGACTCTGATTTTATTTCCTTGCTTTTCTCAGTTTTCTCATTTTTCCCATCGTGGATCTGAATTGCTTATGTAATCTGTAAAAAATAAAAAACCCAAAATTACTTTTTTTGGGGGTATAAAAGCAGGATACATACGGAATCGTGCCATCCATCTGGGTTCTTCTTATAAAAGATGGGGGGTGCTCCTCCGTGGACCCCTGAGGTGCTCCACCACCACCACCACACACAGAAAGGAGACCCCTGAGGAGATGTGATGATTCCAGTAGGAGAGAAACAAAGTCTCTGGTGAGAAATGTCCAGAAGACTCTAGTTGATGGTGGGACTGGCAGCCAAGTGGGCTCTGTGAAGGCTCTGCCCCCGGGGCAGCCAGGCCCTTGGGAATCACTACTTCTTAGCTGGCAGGGACTCTTCTCTGCAGCAGCGGCCTGGGGTCACTCCAGAAACAAAGACCTGGTCCTGGGGAGGTGGTGTCCTGGGCTCCGCTCAGCTCTCTCCTCCATCTGTGTGCCTGGAGAAGGGTTTATTATGGGATCACAAAAGTAGGGCAGGCTGGGGTGGGATGGAGTATTGCTATAGCAACCAGGGACATGGGGCAAGGGGAGGTGGGTGGCGGGGGGTGGGGGGACACTCTATTAATCTATGGAGGAACAAATTGTGGGGGTCTGTAAACCCACAGCAGGGAGCATGGTGGTAAATTCTGCTCCCCCATCATCTCAGAGGAAGGGAGACAGGAACCTGGGGGTCAGTGTGACCCTGAAGGAGAAACTGTCCAAGATCTTCAGGGGCGGCTTCCTGGCTCTTTACACCAATTGGGGGGGGGCGCATTCCCACCCTCCTGGGTTGTGGTTCATGTCTCTAACTCCAAAACACTGCCATCAAGTCACGGTGACCCGATAGGACAGGGTAGAACTTCCCCTGTGGGTTTCCAAGACTGTAACTCTTTTTAAAAATTAATTAATTTATTTAAAATATCTATTTATTTATTTTTCTGTAACTCTTATAGGACTAAAAAGCCTAACCTTTTCCCCTCTGAGCAGCTGGTAGTTTCGAACTGCTGACCTTGCAGTTAGCAGCCCAATGCATAAGCCACTGCACCACCATGTCTATAACCCTGCATTTGAACAAAGAACTGTCCATCCACCCAATGCACAGAGCTAACGCGGAGTCACCAAGACAATAGGTGGCTCCCCAAGGCCAGAGCTGGGCAGAGGCTGGACAAGGGGGTCTCTGAGGGGTTTTCATGGGTTCATGTCTCTGCCAAACTTCCCAGTGATTTTCTGTTTTTCCGAGAAGGATGCAAATGGAGCCACCATGAAGGAAATGCTTGGGGGGATTGGGGACAAGAAGACGGTTGCTGTGTTGGGGGGTGCTGACTCGGAGTGGAACCTGGCCCATAGCGTTTCCAGCAACAATGGCTCGACACCAGATCTCCAGGCCTTTCCTCCACGGCACTATGGGTGGGCTCATGTCTCCAGTCTTTCAATTAACAGGCATGGTGTTAACTATTTGTACCACCCAGGGACGACAAGCATTAGCAATAAAACCGAATTTTAAAAAATAAAGTAAATAAAATGGAACGATGAAATGAAAATTAATAACAAAACATAATATAAACTAAAGCAAAATAAAGACCAGATGCCCTGCTGCTGAGTGGCTTCCGAAGAGAAAGCTCAGTAAAACCTTCCTGTGGTGAGTGAGTGGGGGGTGGTTGCTAGGAGCTAGTCCGGAGTCAGGGGTGCTGGGGAAGTTCTTCCCCGAAATGCCCTCCTGGGAAAGTGGAGGAATTGCTCTCGCCTTAGGAAAAACTTTGAGAAGGAGCCCAGCTCTTGGTTCAAAGAGAAGTAAGGGGCTGTGCTCCCACCTGCAAAGCAAGGCTGGAGGGGAAGGCTGGGGAGCCCCAGACACCTCGGTTAAGGGGACCAGATTTTAACATTGGTAAAACGGGACACCATTGACGGAGGGCGGGGGGAGTGTCTTGATTAAAATTTGGTCTATATGGAGCAACAAAAATTTTCATAGAATGCAAAAATGGTATTGTAATATATATTTAAAATTTCAACATAAGTACAATTTACAAATATAATACATTAAAATTATGTATAGTATTATTTTATTCTTTGGCATATTTCTCATTTGAGTGAATTTTTTTACTAGATTGCTGTCGTTGTTTAAAAGGTCATGAAATTTTCACAAGAATTTGTTAAATTATATTTCACACATAAAATGGCTTTCAAAGTCTCAACACTTGTGATATTTCTGATGTCCACACTTTATTTACCGTAGGAAAAACGCGTTCAGTCGCAGCATTAGTTCCTGGTAAGGACAGTGCGTATTCCACAATTTTTAGTGCATTATTGTATGGAACATGGTTTGTTTCAAAATGATGAAATATTTGTAATCATTTGTTCTCTATTGTGATTTTTGCTGATGCCCAAGATTTAACCTTTTCCTTATCAATATGTTTTTAATAATGATACCTCATTTAAAAGATCATTTTCAGAAATATTACTATATGGGAAATTTTGAGTAATATAATCGAATGATTTTTGCACATCACTCCAATTAAGTTCTTGTTTTAATGCAACCCAATGAAAATGTTCAATATCATTGTAATGTACCGTCCACTCTTCTAAATAATCTATGCAGTTACTATAGAACTTTGTAATGTGATTCATGATATCTGCACGATTTATTGCACCTTGTTCTTCTAGCTGGCTTATACTATTATAGATAGTTAACAGAAGAAAATTATTTTCTAACCGCTCTTGACACTGAATTTTTAAATTACTAACTTAATTTGCTACTTCAATTACCAAAATTTTGTCACCTCCAATAAGTTTTATAGCATTTTGAAAAAGAGCTGCTTGATTGTGTACAAGCTCTAGCCAAATTTTTGAAGATTCTTTTTCAAAAAACTCTTCTAAAATTCTGGGACATGTATCTTGTGATAGAAAGTAGGATTTCAAAGGATCATGTATTTTCAAAATTCTTTTGACAGCTGGCAAAAGAGCTAACCAGCATATTTTACTGTATCCAAGTATTTTCTGATATTCAACTTCCACAGTTTCACAAAATTCTTTAAGTATTTCAACGCGCACAGTGTATATATAAAAATAAGAATATACTTTTAATAACAATATTTTCCACATCTCTGGGCAACAAGTCAGCAGCTGTGTGAATGGCGTTATGTATTATGTAGATTCCCTTCCCGTTCTCCCGCCGTCCCCTAGCTTGTCGTGCATTCTTTCCAAAAATCGGGACTTTTTTAAAACGCCCTGGGACGCAGGACGCGGGACAAATTGTTAAAAATCAGGACTGTCCTGCCAAAAGTGGGACATCTGGTCACCTTATCCTAGGTCCCCAGGTTTTTTTGTCCTCTTTTTTCCTGTCCTGGATGCCTTCCCAGACAGATGGGACGGACGGACGAATGGACAGACGGGCACACACACACACACACAGTGATCTTCGGGCGCCCCCACAAAGTAGCCAGCCAACTCCCTTGACAGTAGCACTGCAGGGAACTCAGAACCCAAAACACACCTGTTGGATCGATGACCACTCACTCACAGGGACGCTGGAGGACCAAGACGTGCCCCACAGGGCTGCCCAGGCTGTGAGCACATTGGAAGCTGGCTGCCACGCTGGTGTGTTTGAACCGCCAACCTTTCACTCAGCAGTTGAACGCTTAGCTCACTGAAGCCCCTTCAGTAGAGTCCTTGTGGCTGTGCTGTTCTTGTTAGGTGTCGTCCCGTCGGTTCCGACTCCTGGACACCCGTGTTAGCAGGACAAACAGCCCCATGGGCTCCGCCCTCCAGATCGAGATGTTTGCGCTCCCGGTTGGAGCCACAGTCAGTGCTTCTCACTGAGGGCCTTCCTCACTTTATTTGGAGTGGCTTCTTCCAGTCTGAGGGAGGCCTGGTGGCGTAATGGTGCAAGGTCGGCAGTTTGAAACCACCCGCTGCTCCTCAGGAGAAAGACGAGGCTGTCCACTCCCACAGAGAGTTACAGTGTCAGTGTTCTACCCTGCCCTACAGGGTCACTGTGAGTCAGCATTGCCTCGGGGCAGTGAGTTTGATTTTTTTTTGGCTTTTCCAGTATGAGGGGCTCATCCTTGGCTCGGTGTCAGACAGTGTCCTGCTGCTATGTCGAAGGTTTCCCGTGGCTAATCACTCAGAATGGCACGGCCGACTCCTCCTTCGCTATCTGCTCTTAGTCTGGAAGCTCTGCTGAAACCTCTTCCCCAGGGTGACCCCGCTGGCATTTGAAATGCTGGCGACATAGCTTCCAGCATCACACCAACACGCCAGCCTCCGCAGCATGGCACAAAGACCAACGGGCAGGGCAAGGTCTCTCATGCCCTGCCAAGCTGCCCATTGCTCCAGAACACTCCACCTGACAGCACCAACCAACAGCCAGGATCACTGTAGCCTTCCAGAACTTTACCTCGTGTCTGACAAAGAAGCCAATCATCACATTTACTAAAAACGAAAAAGAAAGGGGTAAAACGGCGGCATTCCCTTGCTCTGTAGTAATTTTTTGGTAGCAGGCAACCAAACGACACCTTGCACTGGGCAGATCTGCTGCAAAGACGTCGTTAAAGGGTGGAGAACCAAGGAGGCTACTTTGAGGATGTTGCTAAGGTGCACCTGACCAGCTCTGACATTTTCAATCGCTTTGTATGTGTGTGAAGTTTGGACGTTGAGGTAGTTTATTGTGCCAACCTGGCCCATAAACACGTGTGGGGTTAATTGAAGGGCGGAGCGATAAAGGGCTCGGTGAGCTTCGACTTTCAAGTTCTCAGGTCTCTTGCTTTCTGATGGCCGGACCAGGGTGCAGCTGCCTTAGCCAGTTCCCTGCTTCAGCTGGCAAGGCTCACTTCCTGCAAGACATCCTTAGGGATCTAAGGAGAAGCTGCATGGACCTCTCCCGATGCAGCCCTGGGTGCTGGAGCAGCCGTGTGGAGACCCCTGCCAGCGCTGAGATGCTTACACACTGATTCGGCTTTCCTCCTTCAGTCGGCATCATAGTGTGTGTTTTGTGAGATGGAGGAGGACTTTGTGGATTGGTGTTGGACATATGGGTTAATGGGTTAATGTTGGACTTGTGGGCTTGGGCAGCACTGGGTTGGGATGGTTTCTTGATGTGCACTTACCCTTTATTTTATTAATAAATCATTTTTATTGGGACTCATACAACTTTTATCACAATCCATACATACATCAATTGAGTAAAGCATCCTTTACAACGAATGTATATTCGTTGCCCTCATCATTCTCAAAATTCACCTTCCACTTGGGTTCCTGGAATCAGCTCATTTTCCTTTTTCCCTCCCCCTCCCTCGCACTTACCCTTTATATAAAACTCTCTTATACATGAGTTTCTGTGGATTTGTTTCTCTAAAGAACCCAGACTAACACAGACATGGAAGGAGGACGCCTGAAGGAGAACGGATGCCTGTGAGTGGCAGGGCAGGCGGAGACTATTGGAAGGACCGTGAACTGCCAAAGGAGCAAACAAACCTGTCTTGGACGAAGTATGGCCAGAACGTGTCTCAGAGGCCAAGGTGGCGAGATTTTGTTTCATATACTTTGGACATGTGTATTCATATACTTGGACATGGATATCTCATTGGGAGAGACCAGTCCCTGGGGAAGGACGCCATGCTCCGGAAAGTGAAGGGGCAGCGAACAAGAGGAAGGCCCTTGACAAGATGGACTGATCCAGTGGCTGCAGCGATGGGCTCAGACGTGAGAATGATTGTGACGGCGGGGCAGGACTGGGGGAAGCCTCGTTCTGTTGTACATCGGGTCGCTGTGAATCAGGACTGACTCCCAGGCCCTCACAATGACATGTTTGCACTGCCCGAAGTTTCTCTTGGAAACAGCAACTGTCCCTGGGCCTTGGGAATCAGATTCCGCTTACAGAGCCATGATTCACTCCAGGTCTGAAGGACTCCTCCACTGTGCAGAGGAGCCCGGGTGGCACTGTGGCTTAGACACTGGGCTGCTAACTGCGAGGCTGGTGGTTCAAACCCACTGGCCACCCTCTGAGAGAAAGATGAGGCTTTCTGCTCCTGTAAAGATGTACGGGCTCAGAGCCCCATTCTGGGTCGCTATGAGTCGGAATGAACTTGAGGGCGGTGGGCTTTTGGGTTGGCTTTGCTTTTGTTTTCTTCTATTGCATGGAGGCTCCGGTTGCTACAGATATTAAGCACTTGGCTACAAGCCGAAAGGTTGGAGGTTCGAATCCACTCAGCAGCTCTTTGGAACTTAGGAAGTCCCAGAGCATGGCTCTGCTCTGCATAAATGGCTAATAGCGCTGGGGGAAGCCAAGTGGGGGTCCTGAGAGAATCTTGGGGAAGGTTAGGGGAAGGGGAGAGGGGCCTGCTGGTGTCTCACCTGCATCAGACAGCAGCCTGAGGCAGGCTGTACAGGAAGGCACCCATCACTAGCTTCTCTTTCAGTCCCAGATGAGCCGAGAGGGCTCTTGTGGACACTCTGTCCCTGCTCATGGGATCCCCCTCCTTGCAGTAAAGCTGAGCTGTTTTGGGCACCCTTGGATGTGGCGTGAGGGTTATGTCCTCGCAGTGACGGTCCCTCCAGTCACAGGGGGGCAGCTGGGGGCACAGTGTGGTTATTAGAGGGAACCAGGGAGAACTGGACCCCTGAGACTTGGGGTGCAACCCGGCTGCTCACTGAAAGGTGAGTGATTCAAACCCACGCGTCGCTCCTTGGGAGAAAGATGAGGCAGTCTGCTTCCACACGAAGATAGCTTTAGAAACCCACAGGTATCCAGTCTGCTCTGACCTGTGAGACGGCCCCCAGCAGTGGGCTGGCCTTGTTTCCCACGGCTCAGGAGAGCTGGAGTGGGGCAGGCCACACAGCACACGCCTGGCTGTTGTTTCATTTTTCATTTAAATGTATCCTTGAGTTGTGAGGGATGCTGTTGGGGGTCAGCGTTGGCTCTGCTAACTGCAAGGTCAGCCGTTCAATCCCACCAGCCACTCCTATGGGAGACAGCAGAGGCTGTCTGCTCCCGCAAAGATTTACAGCCTCAGAAACACTTGATTGGGCCTTTACGAGTCAGAATCGACTCAATGGCAGGGGGTCTCAAGGTGTAGAAGGAAGCAATGACAGAGGTGGGGGCTGGAACCCAGGAGCCTGATATTTGGTCTGAGGTGCCTGATGGGTGAAATTGTTAGTGCACTCGGCTGCTTCCAGTTGGAAGGCTGGAGGTTCCAATCCACCCAATGGTGCCTCAGAAGAAAGCCCAGGTGAACCCGTGCAGAAAAGCCAGTGGGGCCCTGTTCCACTCTGACGCATGGGCAGTGGGGATGCTGGGAGGTGCAGGGGACTGGACAGTAACTGGCAATGTGTCCCTATGGGGGTGAGGACATTGCCTTGTACCCCCACTGCCCCACCACCACTAAACAGGGACACAGGTCCCTGGTACATGAACTGTTCTCTGACTGGTCTTGTTGGCCCTTCTTGGCAGAGCCCGATCCCAATTCCCTAAATTTGCCAGCAAATGACAATTATTCCCTCCAGCACCTCCCTAATTAGCCCAGGAGAGACTGGCGAGCGCTAAAGCTGTTTCCATGGCAATGAGATCAGGGATTTGATGCTGAGGGGGTTGGTTCTGAGTGGGTGGCCTCCCTCCCTCCTGGTGAGGGGGCGGGCATGAGTGGGGGGGGGCTGACAGCAATGTGGTGTGGATGTACCTGGATTCCTTCCCTCCCCCCCCTCCCCACCGCCCTGTTCACCACTTTAACTTCCCTGGGTCTCAGTTTCCACATCCATCAGCTGGGGGCTAGAGGAGTGCCCCTGGGAGAGCAGGTGGGAGGCACACAGCCAGGAACCCACAGGTGGGAGTGCAGTGAGTACACAGGGGACCAGCTGAGCACTGCTTCCCTCAGGGGCTGGGGAGACTCAGAGCTAGGGAGACTCAGAGCTGGGGGGAGTCCACACTTTCTGACCCTGCTCCCTGCACACCAGCTTTCAGGACTCCCACTTCAAGCTCTTAATTCTGCCCCACCTCCTGTGAGCAGCTCATTCCCAGGGAGGTATTCTACAGGCAACCTGCGCCCATCCCAGAACTCCCCACCCTCCCTCTCAGGGGCAGCCCAGCAGACAGCAGACAAGGCTAGCTTCCAGGAGGACCCCGAGGGTCAAGTGCCCCTTCTCTGTCTCTGTTGCTCATCTTTCTCTGGGGGTGTGCCCAGGTGCAGGCTGGGCTGGCCCTTCTCAGCCCTTCCGGCTAACCAGGAGTTCACCCTTGTTCTGCAGGCCCGAACCCCACACCAGTCGCTGCTGTGCCCTTTCCTGTATTGGCACAGGCTCAGCCAGCCTCGGGAGTGAGATGCAAGGCCAGGGACCAGCTTTGGAAAAACAGGGAGTGGGGTGAGGGAGAAGGAGTTTAGCCGCAGCTGATGGACAGAGGGGTTATCCACCTGGGCTCAGTTGAGCAGATGCAGAGCCCAGAGCCGGCCCCGGACTTCCAAGACAGCTAGCCATCTCAGGGGCTGCAGTCCACTCCGCAGGGTCAGTGTCCTGGCCAGGACCAGGGAAGTTGGTCGCAGGCCTTTTAGTGGGGTGGCCACACATCCTGGTTTGGCTGGGACTAGACAGGAGTGTCCCTGGGTGTAGGACATTGAGTTATTGTGCTAGTTACATAATGTTTAGGCCACTTGAAGACATAGAAGTGAAGGGGTATAGTCTAGCCCATCAATCAGGTCACAGCCTGATGGTACCTCCTGGAGGATGTGGCACAAGGAGGATCCTGGGAATTTCCTCTCTTCCTCTCTCTCTCTCTCTCTCTCTCTCTCTCTCTCTCTGCCCTCACCTTCATGCCGGTAAACCATGCTGAGACCTGCGTGAGCCTGTGATCTTCCTGCATCAGTGCATGTGGCTTCATGAAGTCTGAAGAGGGATTTCTAGACTAGCGTCAGACTTATGGACTTGGGTTGGATGGGGCTGGGATGTTTTCCTGGTACACAATCGCTTCTTGATCTAAAGCTCTGTCTTATACATGCACGAGTGTCAGAGAACACTAGTCAACCCGGCCTACCACGGTAATAAAACCAGGACAATGGTGGACAAGTCCTTCCAGCACTGAGGGACAGCGTGGCTCTTGTTCACTTTGACTCTGGATCTGGGAACCCTGGGTAGAGACATGGGGGTGCTCCCTGGCTCCCAGAGGGCTGGGTTGAGCTGAGCTGGGCCAACAGCCACTGTCAAGGGTCTAAAAGCATCTACCACCTGTGGGGGTGGAGAGAGATACCAGGGAGTGTGAGTTAGAACCTCTTACCTTGGGGCTGGCAGCCCCACACTAACCCACCACACCACTACCAAGTCTGGCTCACGGAGAGGCTGCGGGAGGGCAGTTCTATCGGGTTTTCAAGGCTGTGGCCCACAGACGCCGAATGGCCAGGCCTTTCTTCCAACGTGCCTCGGGGTGGGCTAGGATCACCACCCTTCAGGGTGCTCACCCAGCGCTTACCTTTTCACATCACCCAAGGACTCCGCCGGAAAGGTCAGCCCAAGTCCTGACCCCCAGTCCCTGAGAGAGCCACCTGATTTCGAAAGAGGGACTCTGTGGATGTGACAAAGATGAGGGCATGCTGCCTAAGTGGGCCCTGCTCCAGTGACTGGGGAAATGTGGGTTTGAACCCAGGCACAGGGTGTCTATGCTGAGAAGGCTGCTGTTTGTCTAGGAGCGCCCATCAGGGGGCGCTGCGGGTGGATAGACTCTTGGATACATTGTCGCAATGGGCTGGCCCCAGGCCGGCAAATTCGTAATTTGCCTTTTACTTAGGCATTTATGAAGAGAACACGTGGTCTCGGGAAGAACCAAAACCTGTCTGGAGGTGGGCCAGTAGTGACGACCCTCCAGGACAGAGTGGAACCGCCCATAGGCTTCCTAGGCTGTCAGTCTTCACAGACACACATGGCCTGTCTACACTCTCCCACGCTGGGCCTTTGCTGGGCTCCACCACTGGCCTCTGATAAGCGGCCAAGCACTTTAACACACACACACACACACCACCACCACCCCACCCCCCAGGAAGACCAGGGTCTTCTCAAAAGGTACCAAACCCAGTGCAACCCACGGCCATGGTTCTGACTCATAGTGACCCCATAGAGCAGCAGTGGTTCTCAACCTGGGGGTTGCGACCCCTTTGGGAGGGGTGTCAAATGACCCTTTCAAAGACCATCAGAAAACACATTTCCAATTGTCTTAGGAACCGAGACACTGCTCCTCTGTCTTGTCTCCAGGTGGGTCTGTCCACATGCAGATAGGCCCACATACCAATACCTGGCTTGAAGACTGTTACCCATGCTACACTGTGCTTCAAGACAAAATTTCATTGATTTGTCATTAAAAATAAATATTTCACAATAGATAATTACTTATTGTTTTTGTGATTAATCACTATGCTTTAATTATGTTCAATTTGTAACAACGAAAATATATCCTGCATATCAGCTATTTACATTATAATTCATAACAGTAGCAAAATGACAGTGATAAAGTAGCAATGAAAATAATTCCATGGCTGGGGGTCACCACAGCATGAGGAACTGTATTAAAGGGTCACAGCATGAGGAAGGTTGAGAACCACTGCCTTGGAGGGTTCTCGAGGCTGTTACAGGAGCAGGCAGCCTCAGCTTCCTCTACAGGAGTGGCTGATGGCTTTGAACTGCTCACCTTGCAGTTAGCAACCCGATGCCTAACCCACTGAGCCATCAGGGCCCCTGTTTAGTGAAGGCCTGCTGTTAGCTGCTGCCCGGGTCTGACTGTTGTGAGCCACAAGCTACATTTCAGAAGCAGATCACCAGCCCTTTCTTCCCAGTCTCTTTTGGTGTGGAAGCCCCTCAGGGAGCTGTTCTGTGTCCTGGTGAGCCTCCACTGATGAGCGGACGTGGTGGCGTCATGGAGGTGAGCTGGGTGGAAATGGAATTCTACTGAAGGACTGTGTGTGAGTGTGCTGTGTATGATATGAAGCCGATTCCAACTCAGCCACCTTATGGGATGGAGTCGAACTGGCCGACAGGGTTTGGAAACCTGATATTCTTTAGGGACAGACTGCCACACCTTCCCCGCTGGAAGCACCGACTCTGGTTTGTAGACCAGTGCCTACTGGCTGCCCACCAAGACTCCTACTGAAGGACTGCCACGGGCAGACCTATCAAGGGCACCAGCTCCATAACCCTCCCAGGTAGGAACCACTGTGCCCATACCACTGATGGGAAAGCTGAGGCTCAGAGGTTAAGGACCTTGCCACTGTAACAGGAATCCCACTGCCAGCCCCCCAGTGTGAGCTCCAAGAGACAAAGCCCCCAGATGGGATGCCCCCAAGGCTGGCTGGCTTGTGAACTGTGAATGCCCCCCCCACGGTCGAGTGACTGTGGGTCAAGGTTCCAGTAGTGAGTTCGCCCATGGCCTCCCACTCCACCCGACCCCCAGGCCACCGCAGACAGCTTCTAACAGAAACCAGGCCACCCGCAGCTTCTCTCCCGTCCTCCCCCCCACCCAACTGGGAAGGGGTTTCATTAAGCATTTAGTCTTGTCGGTAACTGACAACAGAGTGGGTGGTCTGCCCAGGTGGCCCTGGAGAAGGTGGGAAACCCCAGGCATCCTGGGGTGGGGTGGTGGAGGGGTCCTCAGGGTGGGGAGGTCGGTTGGGGAAGGGGCTTTCAGAGGGAAGAGAACTTTTGCTAGAGCATGGAGCTCAGTGTCCCCTCCCCCATGCAGCAGAAGCGCCTCAAGGGGAAAGGCTAGAGGGCGGGCGGGCAGCAGCTTTCCCCTGGCCGCACAGAAGGTCTGAGCTGGGGTGACTGGAACCCCTGGGGTGGGGGTGGGGGGGGCTCCTGCTCTGGCCAGGCCTGTGTTAGGTGCCCCTACACACAGAGCTGAGCTCCTGAGGATCCCCGAGACCTCAGAACCTACATCTTGGCTTCTCCACTTTAGGGAGGTAGGGTGGGGACGGCTTGCTTTGAGAAATTTCCATCCTCACCATCTTGGGGGTGTCTCGTTGTTTTGCCCTCTGGGGACCCTCACTCTGAGCTCTGCGGGCCCTTTCCCACCTGGGAGGGGGGCAGGAAAGGGGTGAGGGAGGGCCAGCAGATGGGAGTGAGTTGGGGTGGGAGTCCCCCAGCTCCAGGCTCAGTGCCTCCTGCTTACCTCTTCTGTGGGCTAATCAACACCTTGGGCATTGAAAGCCTGCAAATGAGCCCCGTCAAGTCATCAAGGCAGGTCGTTTCCCTTGCAAATGCAGCTGCCGCCGCGTGGTTTCCTCTTTAAGCCTCATCTACACAGCGGGTGAGCCGCAGTCTGGCTGCTCCTTCACTGGCCCTGGGCCGGGACTTGGTACATTTCAATTAGCTCGCTGCATCCTGGTAAACAGAGCAGCCCCTGTGCCACCCCCCTGCCCTCACCCAGGGCCTGGAGACCCTGGAGGGTGCACCCCTACCCTCTGCCGTCCCCTGGGTAATTCGTACATGTGCCTGCCCAGACCGGCTCCCGTGGGTCCGTCCTGCTGGGGGTGCCCCACCCATCACCGCTTCAGAGGAGCAGAAGAACTGGGGCTTCCAGGCACTGGGGCAAATCTGACAGGCTGGCAGTTTGAATCCACCCGAGGCTCTGAAGGAGAAAGACTGGGCAGTCTGCTTCCATAAGAACGGTCCTATGGGTCGGAATGAGCCCAATGGCAGAGTTTGGGTTTGGCCCCCCGAGGTCGCATGGATCTGAGGACCCTTGGGCCCTGGTGCAGATATGTCCGTCTGCAGAATTCGGCCCCAATAGACTGAGAGCTGAAGCAGTGCTCGCTGCTCCCCTGCTCTCGGGGCCCCAAGTCTCCCTGTCTGTAAATGGGAAGGTCGTGTTGTTGTCTACCTTGTTGTCTACCCTGTGGAGCTGGGCCAAGCAGTGGTGATAGCGGGCCGGCCGGGGACTGGAAGGCAGCGGAGTCTGGCACCCGTCAGCCTGGAGGCTTACCACCGGCTGGAGCATGGGGCACCAGTTTTTCTCTGTCCCCGAAGGCCCTCCCTGGTGAAGCCACCCCTCGTGCTGCTCCTGTCTGAGGCCCCCCAAAATCTGCTGCCCGGGTGTCCGTGTGACTCACGGCAATGCCACTTGATTAGAAGTGGGCCCCAAAAGGGCTTCCGTCTGTGAGCTGCTGGGTGCTGTGTGCAAGGCCTGTCTTCCTCGGGGTGGCTGGGTGCCATTGGACTGCTAACCATTTGATTGGCAGTCATCTGCAAACCATCGGACCAGCTGCCTCTAAAAACAACACAACTCACTGCCCTGGGGTCGACACCCACGCATAGCAACCCAAGAGAACAGGCGAGAACTGCCCCTGTGGGTTTCTGAGCCCACGGCAACTCCTTGCCTTTCTCTCTGCGTGGCTGGTGCATTTGAACTTTAAATGTAGCTGCCCATCACGTACCCACTAGGCCACCAGGGCTCCTCTCGAAGCGGCCTGCCCGCCAATCATCCAGTCTTCTGGGGTGGACACAAGGAAAGAGCTCTCTGCTGTCTGGTTCTTCTGTAGCGAAAGCAGATTGCCCTCTGCTGCCATCGAGTGACCCGGCCCCAAGGAGCCACCAGGGCCCCTGGACATAGCCTCGGCTTGAAGGAGGGCGGTCTGAGTTCACTTAAGAGGGGAGAGACCCTCTAAGTCTTTTCTTTATCTCCCCATCCCCTGTTATCTGAACCCCTTTTTGAGGTCCAGCTTTGGGGTGGATGAGAGTCTCTGGTTGCCTGATCCCCTGAGCCACGAGCTCTGTATGGGCAGCACTGAGTCTCATTTGCCTACCTCTTGTTCCCACCACTGCCGCCACCAGGCATCTGGCCCAGCCCACAGCACCGACAGGTGCTCAGATGCTCAGACATTGACACACACCGGCCCTCCCCCATCTCGAAAGGTGCCCGCCCACAGATGGCTGAAGCCTCTCAAATACAGAAGTCACTTTCCAGGGGTCCCCCGACTCCACTTCTGCCCTGGCCCTGCTCCCACGCCTGCTGCTCAGAGGGATCCTTGGAGATTCCTCCCTCATTTTCATTAATTTCTATTGAATAATTAAAAGCAGGAAATTAATACTTTCAACCTAAACCTGAATTGCAGTGTGTGCATTTCATAATTGCGATTCCAGTGGAGCATGAGACACCCACAGGCGCGCTCCCTCTCTAGGAGCGGGGCAGGGAAAAACCACATCCCGATGCTGAAACACAGGGCTGGGCTGAGAAGGTGCCATGGTCATTGCTTGTGAATGGCCACCCATGGATGGATGGGTGGGTGGATAGATGAATGGATAGGCGTATGTATGTATGTATGTACAGATGGATGAATGGATAGGGGTATGTATATATGTATGTATGTACAGATGGATGAATGGATAGGTGTATGTATGTATGTACAGATGGATGAATGGATAGGTGTGTGGATGGATCGATGAATGGATGGATAGGTGGTGGAAGGATGATTGTGATTAGATGGATGGGCGGGTGGGTGGAGGATTGAATAGGCAGATGAATAGGTAGGTGGTGGATGGATGAATGGACGGGCAGGTGGGTGGGAGGTGGATGATTGTAGATAGATGACTAAATGGATGGACAGGTATGTGGGTGGGCGGTTGGGTGGGTGGTTGGCTGGGTGGTTGGGTGAGTGGGTGGGTGGATGAAAAGGAAGAAGGAAGGGGGACAAATAGAAAGGACAGGAGAGAATAATGAAGGGGACCGGACCCCAACAGCTAGGTGGACTGTTAGAACCTCCCCCCAAACCAGGGCTGACTCGCCCTCCTTTGGGGGCTGGAATCCACCTCGCTTCTTTTGACAAAATGTAATTAAATTGGCAGGATTCCAAGAGCCAGAGAACCGAGCCAAGAGGGTTTTGTCCCCCTTGACTTCTAAACATTAGGTCCCCTCACAGCCAGTGTCACCTGCCGTATGCAGGTGTACTGCTCTCTGTCAAAGGTTTAAAAAGACCTTTGGAACGCAGCCGATGAGTGGATTCTGACTCACTGGATTCTGTGACTCATGTGTACAGCAGGGTAGAACTGCGCCAGCCCCGGGCCCCGGGTGGTTCCGATTTTATAAGAATCCTCCCAAGGTGTGCTCCGCTAGTAGCCAAAAGCTTGGCAGTTCTAATCCACCCAGAGGTGCCCCATGTGGGGCCTTCCCCAAAGGGCCCCCAGAGGCAAAGCACAAGGCTGGTGCAGCCAGGGCAGCACGGAGAGAACGAGGGGTAGGGAAGGGAGGGGAGGCAGTCCCAGTGAGAGGTGGGGCTCCTGCCAAGGCTCCCCAGGCCCCCTGAGAGAAGGGAGCTTCAGAGGGAGGGCCTTCTCAGCAACGCTGGTCCACATCAGGCCCCTCAGGACATTGGTCCTCCATTGAATGACCATCAGAAGCCAGGGGGCAGATCAAGGTTCTTCTTGTTGACATTGAAGCACCTCCTCCCCCAAAGGCCTGTGTGCTTCCAAGCGGAGCTGTAGATGGATGGTAACCAGTGCACCCCAAGGGTACAGAGCCAGGCACAGAGCAGGGTGGGATGTCGCCTCTGGTCTCTGTGCTCCACCCACTGCAGCCACTTTCACCTCCACCTCAGCTTAGACCTCAGGCTTTGCACCTGCCATTCCTCTGGGTGAGAGAGTCGTCCTGGTAGGCTGCTTGGTTCACACCTGGCTGTCTCAGGTTCCTGCTCAAGGACAGCCAGGACCACCCCTTCTCTCCTCTTCCCCTCCCCCTCCTGCTATGATTGTCTCCAGAGTGCACATTAAACATGTTTCTGTCCTTCCTAAGTACAAGGCAAGCCCTGGAGAGAGACCACGACTCTTGTCTGGTGCTCAGCAGGGTCTGCCTGGCACAGTGCCTGGAAAAGCAAAGCCGAATGAAGCCACCCGGACCACAATGCCCCCGTGTGTGCAAGACAGAACAGCGCTCTGCTTGGGTTTTCAAAGCTGTGATGACCAGGACTTTCTTCCACGTGCCTATGGGGGGTGGGGGCAGCAGCAGAGAGTAGGTCCTCAATGAACGCTCCTTGAACTAATGAATGAATCATCCCTGGGCCTGAGAAGGGGGCGTGGCACACGGGTGCCAGGTGGCCTGAGTTTAGTACCAGAGGGTCACAGTCAGTAGCCACCTGCCTTTGGGCCTTTTGGTGGCTGCGGCTCTACCAGCCCCCTCAGGCTCAAACACCACCTTGCTCTTGGCAGCTTCCTCCCCAGGGCCAGGCTTAAGGTCTCCAGCAGTGTCCTGTTACACAAGATGAGGTCCCCGCCCCTCCCTGCCTTTCTCAGTCCAGCAGGTGAAGCTGGGCCACAAGAGAGGGACTGGGCGGGGAGCTCGCCCAGGTGGGGCTGGGAAGCCTGCTTTCTGGTAGATCAAAGTTTAGAAGGTGGCACTGTTCATCACTGTGCATACCTCACTGTGCATACCTCACTGTGCATACCTCACTGTGCATACCTCACTGGGGTAAGTGGCTCCCCATTCACAGTCTATTCATTCATTAGTATTCGTTATTTTCCTTCTTGATGGGAAGGGTGGGCAGGACCCTGCTCTGCAAAGCCTCCAGTGGGGTGCCCTTGGGGGGCTGCCTGCTGCTCTGCCAGCTGGTGTGGGCCTGGGGTGCGACTACAGAGTCTGAAGTCAGTTTTACACAAAGCCACATGCCCCTCACCTCCACCTTCTGAGGACCCAGAATGAGGGGACACAGGCCGGCAGCCCCTGGATGGTGTGAACCACAGGTAGGACATTCAAGCACCGCATGCCCCCTGAACCTCAGAAGGAAAGTCAAGGGGTTTCCTCCCATCCGATCAGGGCCCCCAAGCCCCAGCTGACCCAAAAGAGCTGCTGGTAAGGAGCTCCCAGGGGCCTGTGTGGCCACTGAGCCCTCAAGTGCCCTGGGGCCCTCACAAGCCCAATGGCCACACCTGGGCCTGGAAATAAATGGTGAGCCGGCATTCTGGCATTCTCCGCTCACTCACCAGACTTGCTCTTTGAGCCTCCACAAAGCAGCCCCTGGAGAACCATATTCAAATACAGGCTGAAGCTGGCTGGGCTATTTTTAGCAGCAGCCTAGGAAGGAGGGGGTGAGCTCAGGCTGAGCAGAGCAGGCAGCATGGGGCAGGTGGAACCAGTCTGGAATTTGGCTTCAGGGATGCCCCGTCCCTGCCAGGGGCAGCAGAGCCCACAGGAGGCAGTGGGGTGGGGGGGGACTGGCTGGTGGGCAGAACCCCAAAGTCAATGTCCTTTTTCCTTTGCTTTAACAACAACCCCCGACCCCTGACTACAGAGCCCATGCCGACTTGTGGGGACCTCACTCCACAGACAATGGCTCTATTGTGTTCTCTTGGTTGTATCTTTATGGAAGCAGAGAGCCAGGACTTTATTCCTCAGCACCAATAGGCGAGTTCGATCCACCCACCTTTCAGTGAGCAGTCAAGCGTTAACTTTGTATCCATACTCAACTCACTTGTCCTCTGGACCCTCCTGACTCTTGGCGACCCTGCAGGACAGGGGAGAACTGCTCCTGTGGGTTTCCGAAGCTGTGACTCTTTACGGAAGCAGAAAGCCTCATCTTTCTACCTTGGAGTGGCTAGTGGTTTTGAACCGCTGGCCTTGTGGTTAGCAGCCCAACGCATAACCCACTGCGCCAGCAGGGTTCCTTTGGCATCAACTGGCCCCCCTTTTCTGATGCCTGTCCAGGGTGCCACTGGGCTCAGACTCTGGGCTGATGGCTTGCTTCTTATCTTGCTGATATTCTCAAAGATAGCAGACACCTGACCAGTCCCTCTTTCTCCTCAGGGACAGAGCTTGAGGCCTGGGGCCAGAAGAGCAGCGAAGTGGAATTTTACCGGAGCTCTTCCTTAACCAGCATCCATCTCTGCTCTGTGCTCCCAAGGACTGACTGCTCCAGCAGCCAGACTTCATCACCCAAGGCTGCTGGACTCTGACTGCCCCCTCTCCATCCCCTTCCCCTCTGGGAATCCAAGCAGCTTCCTTAGGAGGAGGAGGAGACATGCCCAGCAGGCTGGCCCAGGGGAAGCCTCCAGGTTAGGCCCCACTCACTAGTGACCAAGCCCACCTGAACTCCCCCACCTGCCTGCCTGTCCGTGTGGGGTCTTGCATGTACTGTGAAACTGAGGGATATGTCACTGGTATTTCAAATACCAGCAAGCTGGACAGGTTTCCAGGGAGCTTCTAGACTCTGCAAGATTCGGAAGAAAGGCCTGGGGATCAGTGGAAACGCAGTGGAGCTCAGACTTCCACTAGCTCATTCCAGATGTGGCCTCAGGAGGGACCCGTGCTGGCGAAGTACCTGGTAGTTGATAAAGAGGAGGGCCCCAAAAGGTGAGGGGCCCCTGGGTGAGAGGGGCTGATGTGATGGTCACACAGTGGGACTCAAGCTCACTTAGGACCCGTCACTGTGAGTTGGCACCAGGGTCCCTGGCCCTTCTGCCCACTGCTGCCCCTGTGAGGGTCTCCTTCCTAGGACCCCTTGACCCTGTCCTTTCTTACTTAATGAACAGAGCTGTCTGCACCTGATTCAGCATACGGAGGGAGGGAAAGCAGTTGTTTTCTTCCAGAGCATCCTGTTCCCAGGCTTAGACTGGGGACAGGCTGGGCAGCTCCCTCCTCCCCCAGGTCCCTGACTCCTCCTGCCCAGAGCCGCATAATCCATCCTTACCTGCCAGCAGGTGTGACAGGCTCCTCCTACTCAAGCCGGTTGAACAGTGTTCACAGCTGAGCAACACCAAAGCCTGTGGTCCTCAAGTCCATTCCAACCCAGAGCAGGCCTGGAGGACAGGGTATTATCGGCCGCATAGGGTCTCCAAGGCAGCCCCATGTTTCCCCCTCGGAGCGAGTGATTTGTGGATCGGAACCGCCGAGTTTCACTGAGCACCAAGCACTTAACCAAGGTGCCGCCACCATTCCTCCAGCGCCGAGCAGCCCCCGGCTGTTAGGTACTCACTCACTTTACTTCATCTAGGGTCAACCTCAAGGTCGATGATTCAAACCCACCAGTCTCTCAAAGCGAGACAGTTGAGGCCGGCTGCTCCCGTAAAGGCTGACAGTCTTGGGAACCCCAAGAAGCAGTTCTACCCTGTCCTTTCAGTCAGGGTCCAGTCAATGGGGGGGGGGGGGGGTTTCCGCCCCAGGCTTTCTGTCTGGTTTCATTAACCCTCAAGCCCCAGGGTCATAGGTATTCTGTCCCATTCCGAGATGTGGAAAAAACACCAAAGCCAAACTCGCTGTCTCCGAGAGAGTCGATGCTGACTCACGGTGACCCTACAGGACAGGGTGGAATGGACCCAGGGAGTTTCCATGGATATAATTGTTTGTTTATGGGAGTAGAAAGCCCCATCTCTCGGAAATGTGGGAGAGTTAGAATACAGTGATGTCCCCGGACAGCAGGTTTCTGGGTCTAGACTCAACCCCTACAAGGGCTCCCCCATTCCACTCTTCCTTCCTGGCTAAGAATGTGAGGGGCACCACAGGGTGGGGCCCAGGGGCGCCCCTCCCCAGCACACTCCCCCTCTCCTTGAGGGATATCTATGGATATAACTGGCTTTTGTTCTTTTCTATATTAAACAAATTTAATATCCCTACCTAAAATATGACTGGTTTGTTCTTTTCATATTAAAAAAATTAATCTCCCTACATTAAAAACAGTTAAATTACCAGCCTATCCCCATTACTAAAATAATACATACTCCTTTTTTTTAAAATGTGGGAATACAAATAAAGTAACGTATAATATTTATACACTGTGATTCTAGTAACTAGAGATAAAACCATTTGCATTAGAGGCTAAAGAAGGGGTGCACTTGAACGGTAGGGCTGGAGAAGATTGAAAGGACCGTGGACGGCCCGAAGGACAAACCGGTCTGTCTCAGATTCACAGCCAGAGTGCTCCTTAGAGGCCAGGATGGCGAGACTTTGTCTCTCATACTTTGGACATGTGGTCAGGAGAGGCCAGTCCCTGGAGAAGGATGTCGTGCTGGGTCCAGTGGAGGGACAGGGGGAAGAGGCAGGCCCTGGCGAGATGGACAGACACAGTGGCTGCAACACGGGGCTCTTTAGTGTGGGCACTGTGGTGAGGACGGCGCAGTGTTTCCTTCTGTTGTGCACAGGGTCACCACCGTGGGTCGGAGCCAGCTCACTGGCCCAAACAACAATTGAGGCTGTATTTTCTTACAGGAATAACTTGCACGTGTATCATTTACAGTATGGCAGATGGACTGGTCTGTATAGAAAAGAGGGCAGGCCTTGGGGTGGGGGCAGGGTAATAAGGTCATTAAAACCTGAGGCCCCTCTTTTTGCGTTCCTCATCTCACCCTGGGTTGACTCTCCAGGTCCAGAGGCTGTACCCTGGGGTGGGGGAGAAGGGGACAACTGGGGTCTTTGGGGACCTTGGAGGTCATCTCGAGGGCAGGAGAGGTGGCTTTGGGGGCAGGGCATGTCGTGGGCTAAATCTCCCTCAGAGACCCCTACCCCCCCCCCCCCCCCCCCGAGAATCCAGCATCCAAATGCTTCCATGAGACCCAGGGCCCAGCCTTGGCCCTCACCGCCCTAGGACAGCTTTCTACCATTTTCCATCTCCTGCCCCTTCAGGGAGGCTGGTGTGGGAGCGCCCTGCCTCCTTGCTTCAGCTGAGGCCCAGCCTCCCAATGACTGACCCAGGGTCCTGTGATGCACCATTCCCTCCCACCTTGCATCCAGGCAAACCCACGATAACCACCAACCCTGCGCAGGAGTCCCCCATCCCTTTTTAGCCTTAAGGGATGGCTCTTCACACTGGCTGCTCACAGGAGTCCCCAGTATGGAGGTCCAAGTGTCGAGGTGGCTATGTGGAGGCCCCTGGCCTCTCTAGCACTAGAAGGGTCTTCCGCTGGGCAGCCTGGAGCTGAGGACCTGCCCTCTGTAGACCGGAGGACAAGGTGTGCTCCCTGGGCCCCCCCCGCAGAGGCCCTGCTCCTCCTCAGGCCCCCAGCCATCCCTGAAAAGGGACCCCAGCTCACCGCCCCCACCAGGCACCCTGGGAAAGGAGCAGAAACCAGCACCAGTTGTCCTCTGCACCTCACATCCCAGTAAAATATTTATTATTCCAAGAAATAAATCTTTAAAAAAGAGAGAAAAGAGTCTCTATTGCTTTCCCGCAGGCTGGGCCCAGGTGAAGGCGGGTTCCCCAGCTTGGGCAGGTGGCTCCTCCCATCACAAGCCAGCAGCCCCGAGGGGCTCCTCCCACCACTGCAGGAAGCTCCACTTGAGCGCCCTCCCCCCACCCCCCCTCCCTTATCCCAGTTCTCAGTTCCGGAGCTGCCTCCTGGAAGAGCTGGGGGCAGGTCTAACTGGGGTGTGGGGGTGGGGGGCAGGGCTGACCAGACAGGGGTGGGGTTCTAAAACTCCGTGGAGGGGGAGGGGGTGGCAGTGTTCTGAGGCCTGGCTAGAACCAGGCAGGGCTGGGTTGTGGGGAGGAGGACAGAGCATCCTGGGGTGGGGGTGGTTAAGGTTGGAGGGAACATGGAAGGGTCCCCCATCAGGGCCTGCAGGCCTTTACTGCAAGGAGGTGGGGTGGGGGAGTCTGCCCCTTCGGAGGTGTACATGATGATCCTGGGCTCTGTTCTGGGGAGCTGCAGTGGAAACCCGTCTCTTGGAGGAGGCAGACAGAGGCTAAAGAGAGAGCCTGCCGTCTGGAATAATGAATGGGTCATGCTGGGAGCGCCATTTTCAGAGGATGAGAGTTGAAACAAGCAGACAGAGAAACAATTGGACCGGGGCCTGGGTGGTCCCTGCATAGAGAGGTGGGGGCCTGGGGGTGGCTGAGGGCAGGCATGAGTGCCAGGACGCCCTGGCCTCCCCTGCCCCCAGCCCAGCACTCTTGGGTCACCGCCGACCTCTCCAAAGGGTCACAGCTGGCCTGCATGCATGGCTCCGCTGGCCAGAGGCATGCCCTCAGAGCAGGGGCCCTGCTGAATAGAGACGCCTCGCTCAGACCCTGAGGAACACAGGTCAGTGCATGGAGAGCCCGCTCAGACCCTCGCTGGTGCGGTCATCTGCCCGCGTCCTGGGTGCATGGGTGTCCCCGGCAGGAGCTGGAGTGTGCAGGTGGGGCTCACAGGCAGGCCTGGCACAGCGCCACCTGGCCCTTGCGGAAGTCTCTGCAGGGGCAGAGGCGGCGGTACTTGGTGCTGGCGCCCGCACAGCTGAAGAGAAGAGGCTCTTTCTGCAGGTAGCACTCCTGGCCGGGTTGGGCGAAAGCCGGGTACAGGTGGTTCATCTCGGACTCCGTGCTGTCACAGGGCACCTGAAGCCTGGGCGGCACCACACAGCTGGCCCCAGCGCGCCCCCGCCCCCACTCCCACCCCCATTGCACCGGGAAGGGCAACCCTGAGTTAGAGCTCCTTGCCCCAGGGGCTGTCCAGGGACCCTAGGCGGAGGTGGGGAGGGGGGACGCTGTTGCTGCCCCTGGCCCCCACAATGGGGCTAGGGCCCTTGGCCGACCCCCCAGGAAGGTCAGGGTTTGAGATCTAGATCTGAAAGATACGCGGTTTGGGGGCAGGGAGGGAGGCGGGCGCGGGGGAAAGGAAAGCGAATGAGGGAGGGAAGTGCAGGAGGGGATGGGGAGGAGCTGCGAGGAGGAGGAAGGGGTCATGTAGGCAGCGACTCGGAGGGCTGTCGATGGTCCTTTACTCCAAACCAAACCCACTGCTACTCGGATGGAAGGCCTCCCTCGGACGGAAAGATCCCCAGATTGGGAATCTTTATGGAAACGGCCTCGTCTTTCTCCCTTGGAGAGGCTGGTGGGTTTGAACTAATGATCTTACAGTTAGCAGCCCAGGTGTCCAACCCAGCGCTAACTAGCTCCGCGGCGGGCCAGAAGGGGCGGACTCCGGTGGGCGGGGCCCGCGGGGACGGGGCCACTCACTTCCGGAAGGCGTCCCGGCTGTTGAGCAGCGGGAAGAAGGAGGGCTCGCAGACCAGCCCGTGGTCCAGGCAGGCGTCCGTGCAGGCGCGCCCCGCCTCGGCCAGCCAGACCTGGAGCGAGTGCCCGGGCGGCCAGGCCCCGAGGGCCACGCTGGCGTTCCTCGCCCACTCCAGGTGGGTGGCGTTGGGCGCCAGGACGAAGGGGCTCTGCGGCGCGTGGGGCCCCGGTGGGGAGGGGCCCGGGGCTGCGCAGAAGTCCTGCAGAGAGGGGGTGAGGTCAAAGGCGGGTGGGGAGGGTTAGGAATGGGAAGCTGTAGGGGCAGCCCTGCAGCGGATGGACTTCTGAAGGCCTGGCCATCGCACCAAAGGGCTCACTGCTGGGCTCTCAGCCCCTCCAATCCCGGGGAGCTAATACAGTCTACATATCTTACAGGGGGGGAAACTGAGACTCCGAGGGGTCAAAGACCTGGGTCACAGATCTGACCACTGCAGACAGGCCATCTGAACTCAGTCCACTGTGTGCTGTAGCCCCTGGGCTGTCCTGGGTCCTCAAAGATGAAGCTCACAGGCCCTACTTTGAGGCCCCCTGGGTTGGCCTGGGAGGGTCACCCCACAGGGGTCTGCTCCAAGGGCCTGCAGGGCCCAGCAGATGTGTGTCTCTGAGCTTCATGAAGGACGTCCCCACCAGCAGCTCAGAGTCCCAGGTGGTGGCCTTAGTCCGGCCACACTCACTTCTCCCACCCTCATCAAGGCCCCTCCCCTGGGTGCCCTCAGTATTCGCATCTGTAAAATGACCTTTGGAGCCAGACTGGCTCAGCCCTGGGACCTGTGAACAGGGCCCGCCTCCAACCATCACCCTGCAGCCTTGAGCCTCATGAAGCCACTTTTCACCTGGGGCCGCCTGGGGCCTGGGAGGCAGACCAGGAGCTCAGATCTTCCAGGGCACTGCCACCGGACTCTCCTGAACAGGGCAGGTAAGTCCCTCCCCACTCTACCTGAGCCCCACCCAGCATCAGAGGGAGAGAAGGGAACCTTCAGGGAGTCACTTGCATGAACATGCATTTGGGTGTTGAGGGTGCCCACCCCTTCCTTGCCTGGCCCCTCTTCTCTGTTTGGGACTTGGGGTGGAGGCCCCTCTTGCCTGGTCTCCCAGCAGTACTTCCCACCCCCAGGGCTGACCATTGGGGATAGAGGAAGCTGGGAGAGACAGGAGAATAAGGACCCTGGGCAGAGGTGACCTCCTTGTGGACAGGGGAGCTGCTGGCCCCTCTCCTCTGCCCGAGGGTGGCCCCACAGAGCTCTTCTACCTGGTGCTGGATATAGGCGTGGACGCGCTCCAGCATCCCTTCACAGGTGTACTCATAGGGCAGGTAGGGGTCCACCTGTGGGGGAGAGTGCAGACACATGGGGCACCAGAGCCACACCCCCCCAGACCTGGCTGCACTGAGATGCTGGTGACCACTCTCTCTCTGGCCCTTCTCCTTCCTCCGCAATTGGATTCTGTGCCCACCTCCAGGGCTGGCCCCATGTGGGCCACTGACCAGGGAGCTGTCAGCGCCCCATCCACCTTGGATCCACGAGACTCTGCACCCGCCAGCCTGTGCCCTCCCTGCTTCCAGCCTCACCTTTCTGCGTTGCCGGCCTGAGGCCATGTGAGTGTGAAGAGGGACCGGGCTAGGCGCGTTGGACTGGGCGGGGATGCCTCTTGATACAACGTTACTTCTTAGACATAAATGCACGTTGTTGTTGGTTTTGTTTTGCTAGACAGCCTGCCCCTGAGAACCAGCCGCGGGCGGCCCGAGATGCAGGGACCACTCTGGTGGAAAAACAAGGCTGGAGGAACTGACAGAATATCAACTGAGATGTTTCAGCAGGGAGCTGCCACGCTGGAAGAAGGCTCTCTGGTGCTGAGCAGTCTGAGGGCAGCTTGGCTGTAGAGACGTCGGCCTCGGAAACCCCAGGGCCCAGTTCTGCTCTGGAACCGAGTGCGCTTGGTTTAACTTACACCAGGGGCTCAGGAAACTCACGGAAGGCAAGAGCATGCAGCTGGCCTGCCTCCTGCCGTGCGGAGGAGCACGGGACATCTCTGCCGAGTCCACGGAACCAGGTGGCATTTGTCAAGCTCTACTGGGCTGGGCCCCAGAGAAGGAGGGAGCATGCCTAACCCGGGCCTGGGAAGGGGGGTATGTGTGCAGTGAATCAAAAGGCGCTGGGGACCACGAAAATAACCAACCAAAGAAAACGGAGTGGCACAGCCTGGACACTGGGTTCCCCAACGTTAGGCTTGGGGCAGTGGGTGGCCAGGCCTTTCTGCTGCGGCGCCTTTGGGTGGATTCAAACCTCACCTCTTAACTTTCGGTGAGCCCCTGAGCGTGCTGACTGCTGGCAAACCCAAAACACCATACTCACTGCCATTGGGTTATTCCAACTCATCGCAGCTATAGGACAGGGTAGAGCTGCCCCTGTGCTTTTCTGAGACTGACTCTAGAACAGCAGCTCCCAACCGTCCTCATGCCGTGACCCTTTAATAGTTCCTCATGTAGTGGTGACCCCCCCCCAACCATAAAATTATTTTCGTTACTACATCACTGTCATTTTGCTACTGTTATGATTCGGGCAACCCCTGTGTAAAGGGTCGTTTGCCACCACCACCCCCAAAGGGGTCATGACCCACAGGTTGAGAACCGCTGCTTTAGAAAGCTGCATCTTTCTCCCATGGAGCAGTGACACATCATGCCATGCTGCACCACCAGGGCTCCCAGAATTCCAATTGGGAGCCAAGCTCGTGACCATCAACCATCAAGCCTACAGCAACCCCCCTGTGGGTTTCTGAGACTGAAACTGCTTACAGGAGTAGAAAGCCCAGTCTTTCTCCCACAGAGCTGCTGGTGGTTTTGAACTGCAGACCATGCGGATCGTAGCGCATAACCGCTATATCACCAGGGTTCCTAGGGTTCCACCCTCCTGTGAGTGGACCCACCCCTCCTGTCCCTAGCACTACCTCAGGGCCCAGCACAGAGCCACCTTGGAGGAACTGGATGGCCAGGTGGGCAGAAAGGAGAAGGGCCAGGGTGCTAGGACAGAGTCCTCGCCCAGAGGAAGGCCGAGATGGGTTCAGCCTCGCCCTTCCCCTGCGGGTACATGGGCCTAGCCCTCCACTCACAGCCCAAGTCCCCCCCATCCCAGCAGCTGTGGGAATCAGTCTCCCTCGGGGTAGGACACAGCACTGGTCTCACCCCTGCCGGTGTGAAGAAGGCCCCTGTGTCAGGCTGGCTCCTGCTCCCTGCTGTCGCCCAGTGAGGGACTGGCTGGACACTGGTGCCCAGGAGGGGCCCAGGGAAGCAGCTGCTCCTGGCCACAGGGCCTCATGCCCAGGACAAGCCCATCCTATGGACTTGCCTTGGGTTCCCCCTCCTGCACTGTGATGAGGTTCTGTGTCATCAGGCAGTGTGGCCCCTCAGAGTGCCCACAGGCCTCGCCCAGCCATCACATAACCCATTGTGGGAAGAGAGCCCTGCCTTCTGCACCACCATGCCCCCACCCTCTACTAGGAGCTGTGGCCCAAGAAGGCCCTGTGGGTCCCAGACACTCGGGCCAGCATCAGGGGCCCAGGGGGTGTCACGGCAGAGGGCTCCAGGCCCAAGCTATAACAAAAGCTCCAGCAAGGAGCTTGGATGCTGCGCCCCTGCCCTGGCAGCTGCCCCTCGTCACCCCCTGTGCCTGAAATGCTTTTCAAGCGCTGACTCAGACTCAGGGCAGCCAGCTCTCCCCGCCTCGCCAATGGCTGTGGTAAATCTTTGCTGCGGAGCCCGTGGCCTGGATAGTACCCCAAGTTACATCTAATTCCAGGTGGGCGCCATCATCCCTCTGGACAGAGTGACAGGTGCGGCTGCCTTAATGACAAGGGGGCTGGGTGGGGAGGGGAGGGGTGAGGCAGGCCACTTCCTCTCCTGTTCACCTCAAATGGCCTCTCTGTGGACAGAGATGTGAACCGACCCCTGCGTGTTCCCCTCCCACCCCAACCCTGCCGCTGGCTCCAGAAAGGATCTCGTTCCAGAGCTTTCTTGACTTTGAGATCAAGATTGGCTTTGCTCCCGCACCTCCAGCCCCTCCTCACTCTTCCTTGCTCCCCACGAAAGGCTGGGTGACCTACAGGACAGACACACACACACCCATCTGCCGCCAGACAGGAGGATGAGGCTGTCCGCTCCTGTAAAGATGGACAGTCTCAGAAACCTGGACCGTGGCTACAAGAATAAACTAGCAGTGCGTAAGGGCCAGAGCGACCCGGTAGCACAGCGGGCTAAGCCCTGGGCTGCTAACTGAAAAGCCAGCAAGCCAAACTCATTGCCATCAGCTAGATGCCAACTCACAGGAGTAGAAAGCCTGGCATTCTTTCAAGGAGCGGCTGGTGGTTTTGAACTGCTGGCCTTTGGGGGTTAGCAGCCCAGTATGTAACCCAGGACACCACCAGGGCTCCTCCTCCGAGCCCAGGGATGGGGAATGTGTTGGCCGTCTGTCGTGCACCTGTCTCCTCTGGGCCACAGCCAGGGAGTCTCTCTCTGGCAGGGGGGAGGGACATGAGGGGGCACTTGGAGAATGTGGTCTTGGGGAGGGACAATGAATGTGCAGGGGCAGTGTGTCCAGCGACAGCCAGAAGAGGTCCAGATGTCCCTGGCTACCAACTAAGTCCACATGGCCTGCCTCCCGTCCACATATGCCCCAAGACTCCTGAGTGTCCTGTGGCCTCCATGCTCCATATTCTTCATGAGGAGCTCAGGCCAGCAGGATCACAAATCCCCACAGTGGGAGTGGGGGCAGGGAGAGTGCCGGTCTCAGCCCTGCCCCCACCCGCCAAGTCAGAACCTGCAATTAAACAAGCTCTGAAAGGGGGCAGCCGGCCCACACCTGCAGCAGGGTCCCCACAACCTCTGGGAAATGTTTAACCAGCACCTAGCGAGTGATAGCAACCAGGACCTGGGGACAGGGACCTGCAGAGATGGCCCTGGGGAAGTGATTCTGAAACCGGACTGCCAATGGGTGGATTGTGCCAAAGGTCTAGCTAGGGCAGTGGTTCTCAACCTGTGGGTCACGACCCCTTGAGAGGTGGTGGGGAGCAATGGACCCTTTCACAGGGGTTGTCCAATTCATAACAGCAAAATGACAGTGATGAAGTAGCAATGAAAATAATTTTATGGTTGGGGGTCCCCACCATATGAGGAACTGTATGAAAGGGTTTCGGCATTAGGAAGGTTGAGGACCACTGGTCTAGAATCTGGTAGGTGTGGCACGTGCCCTGGGGCCCTGGGGGTGGGGCACCAGTGAGCAGTTGCTTTTTGCCCTGGCTGTGGTGAGAGACCATCTGGAAAGTTACAAGGGGGCCTATCTTCCATAGGTGGGCCTCAGGGTTGCTCCTGCACATACACAAGTTGGTGAGCGGGGCCCCCAGAGCCCCCACTCTCACCTGAGTGCTCATGATGCCCTTGATGGCAGCTTCAAACTCCTGTGTGTTGTTGTAGTCCACAGTCCACACATGGGGCTTGCCGATGAAGTTCTCGGCGTACGGGTGCTGGGAGAACACCTGGCAGGTGTGCAAGCAGGCAGGGTGTGCTGAGCCTGGTAGAAGAAGGCATCCCCTCCCTGCAGTGCCTCGGCCTCCTCCCCCAGCAGTTCCCTCCCACTCACCTCTCGGGAGGTGGGCTTGCCTCGGAAGAACTCGTGGGTGAGGGAGCTGTGGGGCGGGCTGAAGCGCGACTGCAGGAAGATGCAGCCGTTCGCTATGGCCTCCAGCGGGGCGGGGCCCTCGTAGGGGAAGCCGAACCCTATGAAGAGCTGACAGGGTGGGGGGCAGCAAAGACAGACTAGTGGGGTGCATGGCAAAGCCACTTCTGCTCCTGGGCCTCAGTTTCTCCATTTGTGAACCGAGGGAACCTATGCGGGACTCGCCTAAGGGTCCCTGGTGGGTTCAACATGGGCCTGCCCACCAGAAGGTCAGCGGTTTGCGCCCATCAGCAGCTCTGCAGAAGAACAAGGAGGTTGGCTGCTCTGGGAAAGACTCACAGCCTCGGAAACTTGATGGGGCAGGCCTTCTCTGTTCTATGGGGTTTTGACTTATTATATCATCTCAGTTGCCTCTAAGGAGGATGGGAGAAGAGTACACAATTCCAGTTTTGAAGGCCCCAGACTTTCCCCCTCCTTCCCCCCGATAATCCATGCAGCCCCATCTCGGAGCCTACAGAGCTCCCAGGGATGGTCCCCTAGCAGGTGCTCCAACTGATTCTGAATCCTGGGTGGCCTGGTATGTTTGTTCAGGTGGCTCACTGCACACAGACACCCCCATCTCCCCCAAACAGGCCCCCGAGGCAAAGGAAGAGAGCTAGAGTCAATGTAGCAGCAGGCCTGGCTATACTCCAGCCATGGCTGGCACCTCAGGGTCCAGGAGCAAGGACATGCCCAGAGGCACAGGGCAGGGACGTACTGCTGCAGCCAAGCAGGAGCCAGCGGTCTGATAGAATCCCAGCAAGGAGCCCTTGCTCAGCCTTCCTGCCACCTTCTCTACTGAGAGGCTCCAAAGGCTAGGCCTGGCCCAGGTGCCCAGTGGGCTGGGCTGGTACTGCGCAGGTGGGCAGTGCCCTCCTGTTCCATGTCTGATGGTCCCTCCCAGTCCCTTTCAATGAAGACCACCCCATCTCTGCCTCTGGGCTCTGGTTGGCCCCCACAGGAGCCAGCCTGGGCCCAAGGAGCAGAGCCTGCTGGGCCTGGATGCACGCAGGCCAGGCAGGGGTTGGCTCACCTTGGCCTTACGCAGCAGCTGCTGGAACTCGGGCTGGGGCAGCAGGCCGTGGTTCTTCACAAAGGCCGGCACCTCGGGCGGCCGCTGGCTCTCATAATACACTGTGCCGTGGACCTCCATGTACTTGTTCAGGATGCTCAGGAACTTCTCCTTCCCCTGAGAGGAAGAGGAGAGGGGACGCACGGCTGAGCGGGAGAGATACCCCAGTCTGAAACTCAGAAGACACCGGCTGAGTCAGGTCTGCCGTAGACCAGCTGTGCACCCTGGGCCAGGGCCCCCTCCTCTCAGAGGCTGCCCCGAATCAGAGCTGTCAGAAGTATTTTTAGCCATGCTTTCCTTGCCAAAGGAACCCCATGGGAGCCAACATTCACCGGGATCAAAGCAGAGTTGTGTGGTCTAATTGGCGCCCCTGAAAGCTGGTGGCCTCCAAGGACCTCAGATGCCCTCCAGAGTGGAGCCTGAATCATCTCTCTACACATCCCCTCCACCAACATCCATCTAACCCACCCTGTATCCACCAACTGCTCCATCCCATCTACAGTCGTCCAATCCATCATCCATCCACTCACCCACTCATTCAGTCCTCTAGTTCATCCATCCTTCCACATCCATCCACCCATCCCTTCCATCCCACCCACCTATCGCCTCAGTCATCCATCCAAGCCAGTCCTTGATCCACCCACCCACTAATCCACATCCACCCAACTACTCACTCATTCCATCCATTTATTCATCTACTCGGTCATCTATCCATGCACCCAGCCAACCCATCCATCCACCCATCTATTCAATACATCTAACTACTCCATTCCGTACATCCACTGATCCTCTTCTCCATCCACCCACACCTACCCATGGATCCATCCATCCACCCAACCAGTCCATCCTTCCACCCACTCATGCGGCACACGTACTTACTGACACCTGCTGTGTGCCGCACTGTACTCAGTGCTGGGACCACAGCAGGGAAAAGACAGAGTACTCCTCCTCCTGGAAGACACTTGATAACTAGCGTAGGCTCAGCCATTCCAGGTTGAGACTCCCGACTTCAGGCCCTGCTTCCTGGCTGGACTGAGGGGAAGTGAAGACGCAGACTCAGCCCTTGCGGGAAGAGGATAAGGGCAGAGGCCAGGACAAGATCACGGCTCTGCTTCTGGGAGCTGTGGTCATTGGTGTAGGAGGTGGGATTGGGGACCTCGGTAGGGATACACACATGATCCTTCCATGAGGGCATCAGCCGCTGCTTCTCAGGGAAAGGGATGAAGTTAGGAAAAATGACTTCCACATCTTGGAGGAGGGCGGAGGAGCATCTTTTCAGGGACGGCTTGTTCCCAGCAGGCGAACAGGCCAGCCTTGAGGCCGGTGTGCAGGAGGCTCCAGGTCTGCGTGTGTCTGTGGGACCACAGCCTCTTCAAGAAGGACTCACTTCAAGAGTGGACTTCAGAACTACTCTTCACTGTTTGCAGTTCTGAAGATGAAGTTGCCACCAGGACTTCCAGTAGAGCCAAGCGGTTGTTGGTGGGGATCTGCTTCAACCCCACATGACCGAGTAGACGTGACCCCTGGGAGTTTCCAGGCTGTCACCTCTATGGGTGCAGACTGCCAGGTCGTTTCTTCCGCCCAGCCACTGGTTGAGTTCGAACCACCAATGGCAGATGAGGCAACCCACGCCAGCCCTCAGCTAAGAACAACCCGGGAAGGAGGGGAATGTGAGACAGATCCGCTCAAAGACAAGCCCCAAAGCCCCCTGCCGTCAAGTCAATTTCTGCTCACTATGACCCTGGAGGACAGAGCCGGCCTGTCCCAGCAGGTCTCCATGGCTGCAATTCTTTAAGGAAGCCGACTTCTCCGGCTTTCTCCCACGCAGAACCTGGTGGGTTCGAACCACTGGCCGATTGGCCAGAAGCCAGGCACTTAACCACCGTGCCACCAGGGCTCCTGAAAGTGTGATGAGAAGAGAAAATTGACCAGACTGGGAACTGGAGAAGGGGGACCAGCGTGTCGAGCTCACTTGGCATTGGGGTTGGCGCTCGGAACCTTTCGGGCATGAGCCAACTACAGAGACAGCCTTGAGGAAGCTGAGCGGACAGTCTGTTGGCAGCCTGGCAGAGCTTTTGCCGTTGGTGTGGGGAGGTGCCATCGAGTTGGTTCCAACCCATAGCGACCCTATGCCCAACAGAACAGAACCCGCCCGGCCCTGTGCCCGCCTCACAATGGTTCACTGTCTCCGTCAGTGTCTGGCTGTGCTCTGAAGCTGAGCATAGGTTTTCAGCAGCTCTTTCCTCCAACCTGGGCAGCCGATTCCTTTCTTTGCAGTCTGTTCGGAAGCTTTCCTGAAACGTGTTCCCTTTTGGTGAGCCTGCTGGCGTTTGAAAGACCGGCGACAGAGCTTCCAGCACCCCAGCCATACACAAGCCACCACAGTGTGACGCGCCCACAGACAAGGAAAGGGTGGTGGCACAGCTGAGAGGCAAAATAACAAAGCACCACAAAACCCCCACCAGTTGGGGACTGCTCGGGTCGGGGACCCTGGAGGGAGCCTCATGTTTGGATCCAAAGTCTGAGGCCCCACAGCTTGGAAGACGAGGAGCCCAGAATGAGACCAGTCCTTGCTGGGGCGGGCTCTGTTTGCAATCACCCCATCACACAAAGTCATTCTTTGACAGTGATCAGACTTGCTAGTTCCCCGCCCCCCCCGACGAGCCAGAAGTCAAAATACGCCCCCTGATGATTTCTCTGACCCCATGATTTCGATAAATGTTCATGCACGACGTCCGGAATCTAAAAAACGCCAGCCGCATGCTGGTAGCTGTCCACACTCGGGGTCTGACACGCACATGGAGACGCACAGGGCCAAGAACACACAGCGAGCGACTTTTGAGAGAAAGGGAGTTTGCAGGTGTTTGCTTCCCGATTTCAAGGCCCCTTGTTGAGCCCCCCAACGGAGGCAGGAAAGCAGACCACTGGACTGGAGGAGACGGGAGAGAAGTGGGTCTGCAGTCAGCTGATCGTGGGCAAGGGGGCAAAGGCGAATGGGGTGGAGAAGGGTAGTCTTTTCCACAAACGATGTTGGAGCGCCGTGGGGCCGAGGTGAGGAAGACGGGGAGGAGGAGGAGAAGGGACAGAGATGAGGGCAGTGATCCCACATGGAATCCCATAAACGGAGCTGGAATGAGGAGCAGCCATGGAGGGGAGCACGGGGAGCTGTTTTGTTGTGGGGGTCAGGTGCTACCTATCCAGTGGGTCCCGACTCACAGTGCCCGGTGGACATGAGGACGAGACGCCGCCCGGTCCTGCGGCAGCCTCACCATTGCTGTGTCTGAGCCCACTGAGGCAGCCACTGCGCCCGCCCATCTCGCTAAGGGTGCTCCTCTCTCCCCTGCCGCCCTTCTACCTTACCAAGCATGATGTCCTTCTCCAGGGGCTACGCAATCCTATAGGACAGCTTAGAACTGCTCCCGTGGGTTTCTGAGACGGTGACTCTTTCCCGGAGTAGAAAGCTGCCAAGGGGCTGGTGGTTTCAGACCGCTGACCTTGTGCAGAGCAGCTCAACGGTAACCACTGCAGCACCCAAGGCTCCAAAGAGAGACCCTTCTGCAGCTCTGGAGGTTCAAGTCCACCCAGCGGTGCTTCGGAAGAAAGGCCTGGTGATCCACTTCTGGCAAACTGTCTAAGGAGTGCGGTTCTGTGGAGGCGCCAGGAGTCGGGATCCATTCGCTGGCCACGTCTGTCCACTGGCTGGTGACCCATCACAGGGAGAAGCCGTCGCCTCCAGCTCTGATCTTGGGGGAATCAGCACTAAGGCCAGCAGCCTTGGCCCACAGCCCGCCAAACCCGGGGCCCTGGGTGATTCCTGGCGCCTAGAGGATGCAGTGACCCTCCCTGCTCCCACCCTCTCCTGCCCCCTCTCTGGTCCTGGGAATGGGTCCCACGCTGCTGTGCTCGCTTCTCTCTCCATCTGGCCACCGCCGACTCCCGGCGGTAGCAAACTCCACAGCAAAGCCTTCTTTTTTCGGAAACAGTGTCTTCGAGGTCCCTTGCTGACAATACTGCTGCGGGCTGTCACAGAAGTTCCCGAGCCAGAGATAAAACCCTTCTTCCCAGCCTTCATAACCTCCCACCTTCTCTCTCGGGGCAGCCCCTGATTGTTTCCTGGTCAGAGCGGCCAGCCTGTTCCGATTACCCTCTGACTTTGCCTCCTTGGCCGGCACCTGGGCATGGGGGGGGGGGAAAGGTCCCCCCCTCCCCGCCGCTGGTTCCCTTGGCAACCATCTTGCTTTGCATCAAATGGCAATTGCCTGTCAGTCTTCTCCCACCCTCAACAGAGGTCCTGGACTCAGGATGCAGCCTCAAGAGATTTTCTCTGTCATGGGCCGGGGCTTCAGACGTCTGGGAGGCCAGACAGCGTTGGGTTGAGCCCCCTGGCTCTGGAGTTAGAGACAGGCTGGAAGCCCAGCTCAGCCACTTTAGTAGCAGTGAGATGGTTTAACTTCTGATCATTGCTTTCCTCATCTGTGCAACCAGGGTGACGGTGCCGATGAGTCTGCTCTGACCTTGTGCACAACAGAACAAGACACTGCCCACACCATCCTCACAACTGCTATGGTTGAGCCCATTGTTGTGGCCACTGTGCCCGTCCATCTCCTCGAGGGGCCTTCCTCTCGGCCGCTGCCCCTCTGCTCAACCAAACACGATGTCCTTCTCCAGGGGCTGGTCTCACCTGACAAGATGTCCAAAGTCCATCCGTACAACCGTGCCTCTGAAGGAGCGCTCTGGCCTTCCAAGAGTTCTTCCCGACAGATGGGTTTGTTCCGTTGGCCGTCCGCGTCCTTCGAACGCATGGATTCTTCTGGCTTCCTTAATCAGTGCCTGACTTTCCCGAGCATAGGAGCACTTGGCACAAATTCTGTGGAAAAGCCACCTGCTATGGGCCGGATCCCGCGCCTGGCACCCTCACATGTGCTGTCGCGGGGTGTGGTGAACCGAGGGACTGGGTGACAAAGACTGTGATGCAGTTCACTCCTCCATGCTCGGGAGGACGGGTCTGGAAAGCTGACTCCGCTGGGGGATGACCCTCACGGTTATGAGATATAAATACGTCTTAATACACATTCTCACGACTGGACACAGTCCCTCCAATAACCCCCCACAAAGGAACTGTCATAAAAGAGCTAACATATAAGATGAATAATTTCTGTCCCGCTGCTTCACGGTGCCTAAAGGCTATCTGTAGATCAGAGCAATCAGCTTTATAGCAAACCCACCATAAGAGTAGCAGCCCCCTGCGGGGAGGGCTGGGTGTTGAGGGAGGTCAACTAGCACTAGGTCAAGACGCTGACTCACCTCATTGCTTGTTTCTTATGTTACCCGCTCACGCTAGGACTCATGGATGACGTGTCTGTCAGCTGTGTGAGGGGCAGGCCTTCTGGAAGCTCTGAAAGCCCCGTGGTCTGGGCCCATTGGAAACCATGTGCACGCTCAGTCCTGACATGGGACGAGGAGCCCCAGGCCCCGCCATCTGTCTGTCTTTAATATTTTCCACAATCGCAAAGTAGCTCCCGAGGACCCGTCGGCGTGTTGGGGTCCCTCACCCTGACAGGAGTGAAACTGCATTTTTCTACGGCTGGTTTCCAAAGGAGAATCGCCAGTCCTTTCTGCTGAGGCACCTCCGTGAGGACCCGAACTTCCAACTTCCTGGTTAGCAGCTGAGAACACCAACCGTTTGCAGGCCAAGGGACCCCTTCCTCCCCAAAGGCGGCGAGCCCTTTGCTGCAGCGTCAGTTCTGACTCCGAGGGCCCGTAGGATGGAGTAGAACCATCTCCCAGGGTCCCCACGCTGTGAATCCTTGTGGAAGCAAGTGGCTTGAAACCACCCAGCTTTCAGTTAGCAGCCAAGTGCTAAACTGCTCGCCCCAGGTCATCAATATATGGTGTCCACCATCAGCATCGGTGTCATTCACTTTATGCCACCTGCCCATTCTGAGAGATGCTCTTGGACCAGGCTGGACTGCGCCCTCACTGCCCAGCTCTGGCCCGTCCCACTTCAGTGACTCAGGGGAAGGCCCTCTCTCCCTCCCCAACTCCCTCCTCCCAATGGTGGTCCACCCACAGGAGCTACCCCTCACCCAAGCCTGAAGCAGGGCATTCCTCTTCACAGACCCAAGGTGGGGGTGGGGGGAGGGGAGGGTTGGGGAGGAGGCCCAAGCACCCTACCTGGAGCTGCCTCATGGCCAAGGAATGCAGAGGGAGAGAAGAGAGCCTGTTAGTGACCTGGCGGCAGGCCTGAACCTCTCTGCCTTCTCCATCATCTCTTAGCCCACCGGGCTCACACAGGGAGGGATGCAGACTGTCCCCAGGGAGGCGGGGGATTTGGTCATCGCCTGGATAAAGTGACCACTGGGGTTTATGGTGAAGAGTTGGTGGGGGGGCAGGGCTTGGGGTGATGGACAGCCCCAGGCTGGGTGTCTCTCCTTGTCAAAAAAGGACTTCTATGTCTGAACCATGAAGAAGGGGGGTGGGTGATGAGCTGAGTCTGAGGCCAGGACTGGGGACCCAGTGTCCACCCCCCGCTGACCCTCACTTTCCACGGTGGGGAGAGTGATGGAGCTGAATCTGGTGCAGGACTGAGGGTGCTCCAGCGGAGCCTCAGGCCGTGGGGGGTGGGGTGGGCAGGGAGTAAGGAGCTGAGTCCTCAGGGGACCAGGTGCTCCTCCCTGGGGCACCTCCTTTCTGCTGGGGGTGGAAATGGAGCTGAGCCGGGGGCGCACCTGCCGGCCCTCACCTTCCAGATGCTGGACTCCTTGCCGTACACCACGGCCATGTTGCCGGCTTTGCCGTTCCTGATGAGCTGCTTCTCCGTCTCGTTGAGCTCCTCGGACACAAAGCCCATGAAGGAATTGTCCGGTGTGTGCGCTGCAGCCGAGGAGGGGACAGGCGGGGTCACAAGTCTCCCTGGACTGGCCGGGGGCGTTCCCAGAGACAGGAAGGAGCTGGGTGGTGTCCATCATGGGTGACAGTTCCCCAAGCGCCTCAGCCCCCAGTCCCTCCCTTTCGCAGACACCATGGCAGACAGAAGGAAAGTTAGGCACAGGGCAGGTCAGCCAAGGCCCCTGGGACCGGCCAGGACTCTGATGTCACATCACCAGCCCCTCCCCCAGGCTGCTCAGCTACTCAGAGTTCAAGCTATGGTTCCCCACTACCCCCACTATCAGTAGGTGGGCTTTCTCACACGCCGCCCTCATGCCCCTGGTCCTCGGTCACTGTGACAGCCGTCCATTGCCACACGGCACCCCATCTCTGCACCATTGGAGGGTGGGCTTTCTGGCATGCCCCCATCGCTGTGCCCTGGTTCAGGCTTCTGTCTGCCTCATCATGACCCATGACAGCTGCCTGTTCCCACAGGTCCCTCTCTCTCCCTCTCTGCTCCCCCTCCCTCCTTGGACTCTCTGACCCCCTGCAGGAGTCCGTGAAGCGCAGAATAAATGCCTCCTTTTCCTTCTCTCTGGCCTGGGGTATCAATGTATAACCACTGCACCCCAGCAGCTGGGTGGCCTTGCTCATCCGGAACAGCCCCAGTTTCATAGACCCCGCACCCTGCATTTCAGACGCATTTTTCAGTATGTCTTCACTGTTATGAACCCCCCCCCCACTCACTCACTCCCCACCTCCCCCATGCACCTTTTAGTCAAGCGTGTGCATCCAATATCCAGTTCTACCCGGCTCCAGAAACCCTGTCATCAACAGCCCCTGCCCTGCAGAAGAGAGGGAGGCTGGGCTCCCACCTCGGCAGGCTCCATACCCCAAGCAATCCCTGGCTTGTGGGTCTCAAAACTGGGTGCCGCTGCAGGAATATAGAACAAGAGCGCCTTGCTCTCCAGCTTCAGATGGGTGAGGAGGGGCCCTGGGGTTCACCCTACTGCACAGAGCTGCACCCCAGGCCCTTCTCTGGCCAAATGCCCCTCCCCTTTTCTCTGCAGCTAAAGAACTCCCACTAAACTTTGTTCCCTCCCCCCCTCGCTCTGTCCACGGATGCCACCCAAAGGGACAGATTTAGAACACAATTAGCTGAACAGTAGGAGCAGGACAGGAAGTATTGCAGCCAATTAAAATAACGGGCATCATTAGCAGAGAGCTCCTGGGGGCAGGGCAAGGGTGAAGCTGGGAAAGGCTGGCAGGGAAGAGGTCCGCTCCAGAGGTGGCCCTGTACTCACACCCAGTGCATACTAGCCGGCAAAGATGAGCAAGAGATAAGTAAGCGAATAAATAGATGTTTTAAAAAGAGGCCTGCTCTCCGACTCCTTCCTGGACTCTGCTATGACACCCCACTTCCCCACCCCCAGGCCCCCTTTCTCTCTTGTCCTATTTATCAATGAACATTTCTGAGGCCCCAACAGGCTCCGGGGGCATGAGGTACAGTGGCCTTTTCTGGAGCGGCTCAGCCTCTAACCAAAATCGGTGTGCCAGCAAGCCAGCCAGCAAATGGAAACGCCGGCTGCTGTGGAAGCCACGCCCCAGTGTCGAGGAGAATGTGCTCAGCGGGTTTTCAACAGCTGACATTTTAGAATGCTGTCACCAGGCCTTTCTTCCTCCGACCAGTCGGCTGTACCACCCAGGGACCCCGCAAGCCGACGGCTCGCCTACGTTGTCAGCTGGACTTTTGCAGAATCAGGTCTAAGGGTGGTTGAAATAGAGATGAAGGTGAAGGAGCAGGGCGGACTGCCTGGGGGAGGGGATGAGGGCATCCTGGAAAGGGCTAGCTCACAGACCGAGTCTCTGCCCTGGGCTTGGGAAGATGTGGAGGGCTTGGCCAGGCTTGCCCCTCCACATGCAGTGGGCCCGAGTTACTGCTGGAGTCGCTCCACCCCTCTGCCTCTGCTTCCTCTCCCACACCCGCTCTGGCCACCTTCAGACTGCCAGGACAAACGTCCTCAATGACCAAGGTCTACAACATTTACTCCAGCACACACACGCTCCATCCCGTGGATTCCGACTCACGGCGACCGTGTGTGGTCTCTGAGGCTTTGTAAATCTTTACAGAAGCAGCGAGCCTCGTCAGCTTTCTTCCTCGGAGAAAGTGGTGTGTTTGAACCGCCGACTTTGTGGGTACCAGTCCCAAATCTACCTGATAGGGTCACCGGGCACCTCAAAAACCTACGAAACCTCAACAACTCTGTGCTTTTGAGTTCGCTCAGACTCAAACTAGAACTTTCTTGTTGTGTTTCTGAGACTTTCAGTCTGTAAGGGAGTAGACGGCCTCATCTTCCTCCCTCGGAGAGGCTGGTAGGTTTGAACCACTGACCTGTGGTTAGCAGCTCAATACATAACCCCCCTCATCACCAGGGCCCCTCCAGGAGCCTACAAGTGGGTCTGACGTTCCCGTATCAAACGTAAACTCTGGACCCTTCACTGAAGACCCTCTCCACTGACTGGCCCCCTGTGTCCCTCTTCTCAGCCTTGTTGCTGTCCTCTGCCACCACGCACGCTGTTGCCCTAGCCTGAAGCATCGCTCCGGGGATGGTCGCTGAGACCACAGAGCTGCAGCTGATCATCTGGGGACAGTCCCTTTCCCTTGTAGGAGCTGGTGCCACCTTGGAATGGACTTGGGGAGCAGGCAGTCTGGTCCTCACAGACCTCAGAGGACCCTCCATTTCTCTGGGCCTCAGTTTCTCCATCTGGACCACCTTCCCAGATGTCGAGCCACCCTGATCTACCAGGAAATCTCATTGCCCCCAAGATGGCCTAGAGCCCGGGAAGAAAAAGCACAGCATCCCCGAGGCACCGCAAAACTTGACAGGCTCAATAGAGATGGAGCTCTTTACTTATAAACAAATTTAGTTCCCAGTTCGGCACGGCTTGCTCCTAATTAAGACACAAGCTTAACAAGGGGCTGATCTGGCTCTCTGGCCCGGAACCTTCAAAGCCTGAGTGAGACAGCAAGATGCTTTGGCTGCCCGGCACTGAGTGACCAGCAGTGACAGATGACGGCCACCCAATGGCAGGGGGGCCACTTAGTGGGTGACAGTGGTGAGAGTCCTCAAAATGGGGTCCAGCATGGTCTCAGTCTGCACTGAAGAGGCAGGTATGCCCGTGGCACTGTCTCAGTGTGAACAGCCAGCCGTCAGCAGCCCGCCCTGTTGCGAGGCACCCCATACCCCACCTCCTCCCAAAGCTCTACTACCCATCAGTCCACTGGGCTCTGGTGTTTCCAGAACATTCTGGCTCTTTCCACAGCCATTTTTGCTGTCTGCTCCCTCCTCCCAGATGAACCTGCCTCCCCCGATGTTCGGCCTTGTTCTAGAATTCTCTAAGCGCCCACCACAGCGGCTCGGTCCTGGGACTGTGTGTCCAGCCTGGGTCTTTGCATGCTCCCCTAAGGTGGGGGCCACGTCCTGCTCACCTTGGGCAGGTGGCCGGCTTCTCCCAGGCAGCTGGGGAGCCCCCAACCCCACCCCTGCCCAAAGCTGCTCCTTCCTGGCTGCCGGCTCCTGAACATCACGAGAAGCTTCCTGTCTGGTTAGTACACTTGCTGCATGGTCAGGAAGTCTGTTCCGAAGCGCGGATGCCAGGGCAGCCCCAGACCCCACGGCCCCCGGGGAAGGAAAGAAGAGAGCCCTGCTCTGCTCCTCCCCGCCAGCTACAAGTCCCCAGCCAGCCCTTGGCCCTAGCCCAGCCCCCTTCCAAAAATCCCAGGAGGCTCTGCCCGCTGCCTTGAGCCCTCAGAGGCCCTGCCCCTTTCCTGAGACACCCCCAAGAGGCCCCACCCTTCCCTGAACCTCAGGAGACCCCATCCGTCACCCTGCGTCCCAGAAGGCCCCACCCCCAGTCCGCGCACACTCACGAAACATGGTCATGAACTGCTTGGGGTTGAGGTTCCAGTAGCCCCAGTTGGTGCGGTAGCCGTGCAGCGTGGCGTACTCCTCGTGGTTGTACGCAGGTTCCGTACCAAAGGTGTCGATGACCCGGATTCGGCACCTGCCACCACAGAGAACAAGAACCAGGGTTGGCTGTGTGCCCCAGCCTGGGGCCCATGACAAAGGCTGGTTGGGATGGCGCCCTGTGTGGTCAAGCTTTGAGTCAGCGTGACCAAGGCAGTGTCTTAACCTCTCTGAGTCATCTTCTCTACAGGCTATCTCAAGGTCATTGGGACTACCTGGCCCATGTCAGAGGTATTGGTCATTACAGTTGGTCCCATAGAGAAGGTCAAGGCCCCCGGGGGGGCTGGGGGCACAGCTGCTGTCTGGGAACACAGAGTCCAGGCCCCTGGGCCAGGTGGCCACTCCAGGGAAGGACCTCCTGGCTAGCTGGCTGGCTGGAGGCGGTCTGTTCCCTGTCCACCCTCCTTCCTGCTGGTTTTAAGCTCAAGGCCCAGGGTGGGGGCACCTTTGCCCAAGGGTCAGCCAAAAGCACGGGCCATGGGGCACTGAACATGCTCATGGGCTCCCCTGATGGGCCATCTATACTGATCCCCCCCCCCCCGCTACATCCTCCCAGCCCCCTGGGAGTGAGACCCAGTCGCCCCCACTGCCTCCCCCCTGCCCCCTTGCCAGCGGTGACCTAGATTCGCGGCAGAGTGCTGAGGTCGGCGTTATTCCACCCGAGGGGGCTGAGTGCCGGGCGCACAGAGAGCTCGCATTAATAATAAAAGCAATAACGCCGCCTGTCACTTTTCCCCCTAATGAAATCATGCGGGAGAGTCAATGGGACAAGAGCACCGTAATAGATAGCAGGCTCTGGGCGCTAAATTAAACCTGCCTCTCGGGCTGCGGGGGTGGGGCCAGCCAAGGGAAGGGCAGGAGCGCCCAGTGGCCCCCACAGCACAGGTCGCAGCCCTGGGTGGCTGTCCTCCACCGCTCCCTGCATCTCCTCTGAGCCCCCCATTTGGTTCCCTCTGAGCCCCGCCCCCCAAGCCATGCAGTTGGCAGTGGATGCTCTGAAGGTGGGGAATGGGAAGCAGGAGGCAGGGGAGCCCCCAGGCACGGTCATGCCCCATGCAGAGCCCCAGCTGGCAGCAGGGTGCTGGGTGGGGTGGGGTGGGGATCTGGGGGGGGTGCCTTCACCGGTACTTCCTGAAGGACAGCCCCATGTGCTGCTTCATCTGCTGCAGGCCATGGTAGTCCGTGTAGATGAGATCGAAAGACAGAGGCCCCGTGAGCGGACAGCTCCCCCGGCCTGGCGGCACCCCTAAATTACTGAGAGAGGAGCCTGTCAGAGTCAGGCCCCAGAAGCAACCCACAGTAGCCCCAAACCCACCTCCTAGCAGGCCCGGCCATGGGGGGGCCTCCATCCCAGCCTGTTCCTGTAGCCCAGGCGGCCAGGCTGCGGGCATCGTGGGTGCAGGTGGGGGAGGAAGTGGCCAGGGCAGAGATGCCCAGTCGTGTAGGTTTTTCACTGCACCAGGGAGTCTGGGGAGCGGGCCGTGCACCAAGACCCAGGAGCAGCCAGGCAGCCAGGCTCCAGTTACCTAATCAGCAAAGTACGCACCGGCTTCCTTGTGCTTCTTTATCTAGTGAGCGGTTTCATATTTCCCCAGCACATCCAAGATTCCACCTCTGGCCTGGCTGGCATCTGCCTCCCTCCAGCCCCCCAGTCCCTTCCCACAGAACCAAAGCCTCTTTTCACATCGATAGTTCTCGACACAGGCACAGAGGACCCAGTAAGGTAAGCATGAGCTGACTGTTGCTTATGGACGCATCTATAAGGAAGCACAGATGAGTCTGTAAGCACCAGTCAGCCTGTGCTTACCTTGCTGACTGGATCTTTCATTGCAGGGAACACCTGGAAGAGGCTGCACCTGTCCAGAGCAGGCAGTGCCTCTCCTAGTTCCCACACACAGGTCCCCTGCAGGGCCATGCCAGCCAAGAGGGCATCACCCTCTCCTTGACAAAGGGCAGCATCAGTGACTGCCTACTGTGGTCCTCAGACACTTGGGTTTTCGGACTTGCTGTCCTGCTGCTGAGCAAACCTCTTGAACCCAGGGTCCCTGGGCATTCCAGACCAGTTCCCTGCTTGGGCCGGCCAGCAGCCATGGGCCAGGTGGGAGAAGGAGCCTGGATTCATTTGAGGTTCGACCCTGCCATCATCCTCCATAGCTTCAGAACTAAGACCACAGCCCGACTGCTCACCTCCTGAGCTTTAACTCACACTTCAGGCAGCCTTCCCAGGACTCCAGGCAGTGAGCTGCCCCTCTGGGGGGTCACCCCACATCTCCTCTGCCTGAGTCACCTGACCCGGAGTGAGGCCTTGAGGGCAGAGCCAGGCCGGGGTCAGACCCCAAAGAATGGGTAGTTGATGGGAGACTGGGCAGGCTGAGGAGTGGAGGACCAAGTGGTTTCCACAGCCCAAGGGTGGCGAGGAAAGCAAATCTGGAGACAGTGCGGGACTGCGTGGGTGCGTGGGGATCCTGAGGAGACGGTCTTGGTGGCTTATCCATCGCTCAGCTCTTCCAAAGGGTCATTAGCTGTCCACTCCAGACTCGGAGAAAAGGGGCCCACGCTCAGCCCCCAGCAGGAGGAGAGAGGAGCTGCCTGGGATGGGATGGCAGTGTTGTCTCCTTCCCAGAAGGAGTTAATGAGAAGCCACAGGGCCTCCGGAGCCCAAGAGAAAAGAAGGGGGGTTGGGGGGAGTTGGGATGGGAGGTGACTGGGTCTGCAGCTGTCCCACCCCCACCCCACCCCCTGTAAGCACCAGTCTCACATGAGTCTGCCCCCTCCCCGCACCCAGAGCTGTGGTTTCACCTCCTGCAGTTTAAGATCCCTTTTATGGGCCATTTCCCACTAAGTGGTAGTTTGCAGCAGTGACAGGGATCAGAACACCCGTGGCCTAAGGCACAGCGACCTTTGGCTGAAGGCACCCAGGAGGCTCCACCATTCAAGCCCATTTCCTGGCTGACACAGGCCAGTTCCTCCTCTCCTGACCCCCCCACCACACACACACACAACACACACACACACACACACACACAGGAGCAGGGAGCAGAAAGTACTCCCCCCTCCACACACCAGTGTGTTGACACAAGCTGGGAGCATGCTCAGCGCTGGCTGGCAGGTTGCAAGTATGAGGCCACTGCACCTCGGAAGAAAGTCCTGGCAATCGAAGTCTGAGAAACCAGCCACAAATGAGGAGCCACGCCAGGGACCGGGGTGGGGGGTGGAGGTCCCTGTGAGTACCGTTTGAAGAAAAAGAGTTTTCTTTTCAAGTGTTAGGAGTTACATTGCTGACGTCAGAGCAGAGGGAGGTGGGTCTCACCAGGGAGACGCCGGACAGAGGAGAAGGACAGTCCCGCATTGTGGTGCTAGAGGAGACGGGTGGCTAGATGGACACCCAGATTGGACAGGTGTGGGAGGGTGAGTGGGGCATCCCCATGACTCTGTGAAGGTTTCACAGAAGGTATTTGTTCTGGGGTGTTTGTCCTGGTCGCACGGAGAGCCATGAATGTGGTGGAGCATACAAAGTTGTGAAAATTTCTCAGCCACAACATCTGAGGGAGTGAGTCAATGGGCCGGGATCAGGACCATCGTTTCAGGGGACAACAAGTCAATTGGCATGACACAATTGACAGAGACAGTGTTCTAGGCTGGGTCGACTTTGGTAAGCAGCACGCCGAGGGTCTTACAAACTCATGAGTGGCCCTCTGAAGTGCAGCCCTTGGTCTCTCCCCACGTGAAGAAAATGGGAAAGACAAGCAAAAGACGTGTGGAAATCACGGACTCAGGGATCACCCAGACATCAGTCCCCACCACGTGGAGAGCAGAGGAACTAGATGGTGCCCGGTCACCACTGCCAACTCTCTGAAAAAGATCTGGCCAGAAGGTCCGCGATAAAGTGGGAGAAAAATCTGGAACAGAACTCAAAATCGTAACAGAGACCAGGCCTGTTTGGTTGGATAGAGCTTGGTAGAACCCCCAAGATGATAGCCCTTAGTCCCCCTTCCGGTCTGAAACTGGACTCATCCTGTGTTAGAATCGGCAAGCGTTGGTATTCCAAAGCACTTACCCAAGGAAGGGCCGAGCTCAAATGAGGAAAGGAGAAGGAATGGTAACCGGAAACACCGGCCGGAAGCCGCTTACAAGACAGTGCATGGAGGGGATTGCAGTGGACGAGTTGAAACAAATGTGCTTGAATTGTCGAATGCAATGCTGACGTGACTCCGTAAATCTTCACGCAACTCACAATAAAACGTTTTAAAGAGAGAGAGAGAAGCAGACACAGAAACCATCACAGATTGAGGATCAGGGGCAGACTACCTAATAAGCACGGTAAGCACGGATGGACTTGTGCTTACTCACTAACCAGTTGGGAACAATTTCACGTTTTTTCACCACATCAGAAATTCTGCTTTCAGGTCTGGCTGGCAGCTGTCTCTCTTCCAACACCCCCTTCCTACAGAATCAAGGTTTCTATTCAGAAGGACAGACTCCCACAGGTACAGAGCACCAGTGAGTGAGGTAAGGATAGGCCTACCCTATGCTTGCTTGCCTTCCTTATTGGGCGATGTGTGCTGGTAATGAACTCACGTGGCGATCCCTCTACAAGCACCCAAGGGACCCCCCCAGAACGGAGATAAAGAAGCTCCTTGTGGTAGTGACAACATAATCTGTTGTCAACATGAGACTATTAAGAGTGGAGGGGTGGAGTCTAGCCTGTCAGTCAGGTCGCAGCTTGATGACCTCATTTGGAGGCACTAAGGAGATAAATAGTTCGCTGGAGGCAGGACACACACTCACTTCTTGTGAGATATTCCTGGTAAAAAGCCACATGGAGCTACACTGATGGAGCCAGAACCCTGGAACTGGAGGACTCACATAGAGACCCACTTCAGTGCTGAGATGCTTCCACCACCACTGGATCCACAAGACTTTCCACCCATTGGCCTGTGAACTTCCTGCATTCAGCATCATTTAATGGCATGTGTTGTGTGAGTCTGAAGAGGGATTTATAGGTTGGTATTGGACATATGGTCTAATGATGGGCTTATGGACTTGATCTGGACTGGGATGTTTTCTCAATATTCAATTGCTCTTTGATATAAAAGCTCTTTCTTACACACATAGGGGTGTCTCTGGATTTGTCTCTCTAGTCCACCCGGACTAACATAGTCCTGCTCCTGGAGTTAGCAAAGAGAACAGAGCCCCCCCCCCGCACCCCCACACCCTGAATTTCAACTTTGAAAGCCCCTAAGTGTAAAATGATACATTTCTGTTACTTAAAATCAGTCACTGCCAAGTTGACTCCCACACCTGGCAGGACCCATGTGGGTCAGTGTGGTACTGTCTGCCCTACAGTTTTCAAGGGCTGGCTGGATGGTTTGTTCCTCCATGGATTCTTGGGCTTTTTCTCTGTGGTGCCTCTGGGTGAACCCCAACCTCCCACCTTTCAGTGAGCAGGGAGCACATTAACTGTACCACCTAGGAACTGATGTCAACCAAGTTCCCATGGGAGGATCACACCAGCCTGGGTGATCCAAAGACTGTAAACAATAAAATCCCAATCCGGAGGAGGAGACCAGATCAGAGCTTGAATTCTGAAACCTGGTTTACAGAAAGCTATGGTTGACAATGAAAGACTAAGGTCCATCTGCAGGGGTCCACGCATGGATTAAGCCTCCGGTGAATCCCCTCTGATCAGCCCTGCTACCAGGCAGAGCATGCAAAGTCCCTTAAGGCAGATCCATTTGGACCCATGTAAAAGCTGTCCCAGTTTTTAATCTTTTCTTTCTTCCACTGAGATTTCATTTTTCTTGTCATTGTTTCTAGATTGTTTTGTCTATTTTTCTGTCTGTGAAATCCGGGATAGGCAAATCTGTAGAGGCAGTAACAGGATTCATAATTCCCCGAGGGCATGGCAGGGGAGGTTGGGGGAAAATGCGGAGCTAACAACAACTGCCAGAAGGAAAAATTTGTTCTAAAAAGTGCACGACTCTTCTTAATCAGATTGAACTATTGAATGGTGTGCTGTGGGAATCGTATGCCAATTTAACAATAAACTATTTGAAGTCATCCACAGTATGGTCTGGCTGCCCTCCACCCCCACCCGCGAGGCCCTAAGTCCCAGGGTTTTACTGGGCTGAGCAAGAACCAGATGAGCTTCCGGCCTTCCCCCCTCATTCTCGGGCACCCTTCGCAGTGTTTCTCTGGAGCAAACACTCCCAGCTTAGGGAACTGATTTCCATTCCAGGCGCCTGCTTAAGAGCCAAGATGTCTCCCTCCTCGCCGTCCTTATTTAAACATTCTCCTTACAAGCTTTCATCATTTGCCAGTTAAGTCAACTAATTTCCTACTAAACCCAATTTCACTGCTGGGCGGAGGGAGAGAGCGGCCCATCCTTCCCAGGCTAGAAACTATGCAAATAAGATGGATGGATGGTTCCGAAGCCTTCCCGGCGGCGGGAGAGGCTTGACTGGGAGGCGCCCCGCCCCCAACCCAGGCTGCAGTCTGGGGGTTTGGGGGTTTGGGACTGGGCCGGGCCTGGCCCGGCGGGTCGGCGTATCGGGTCCACCCCTGGCCCGGGTGGGGAGCCCAGCACTGAACGCATGGTGTCCCGCTACCTCTCTGGCCCCAGGGACACGTTGGCGCCACAAAGCAGATGTGGGCTTCCCCGCGTCGCCCGGCACAGCGCTCCAGCGAGCCGCTTAATTAAAACCCCAGGAAAAGAGCTGGGAGCTGGGAGCGGGCGGCTCCTCCGCGCAGCCTCGCTGCGAACTCGAACTCGGCGGCGGGGACTTGGGCGCGAACATCTGCGGTGAGCGCCCGCACTGTTCCGCTGGCGGGAGGGAGACCTGAGCTCTGGGAACCGAGCGCCCGCCTCGAAAGGACTCCACTCCATTAGGCTGGAGGCGAGCCCCCGCAGTGGCCCTGCGAGTCTGCCGCAATATCAGGGAGCAGGTTGAAGTCCTAGCCGGACTCGGCCACTTTCTTCAACACGGTCACCATCTCCAGCTGCCTTGGACCACCGCTACAGGCGGGCATGCCCACCCCGCGCTCTGCTTGACACCCAACTGGCCAACACCCTTAAGGCTGGGCCCCCACACCCCTCAGCCTCCGGTGCTCAGGCCCATCCCCTAAGCTCCACCTTTATCCCTAACGCTGCTCAGTTCTCCCAGCACGGAAACTCACTGCTGCCCAGTCAATGCTGACTCTTAGTGACTCTTCTATAGGACAGACAACCGCCCCTGTGGATTTCGGAGACTAAACCTCTCCAGGTGCAGAAAATCTCATCTTTCTGCCTCCCCGAGGCTGGTGGTGTGGGTCTGCAGACTGCCAAAGGAGCAGCCCACCGAGTACACCATTACACCACCAACAAAATAAAACCAAAACCCAATCTCACTGCCATCGTGTCAATTCCGACTCATGGCAACCCAGCAGGACTGGCCGTGTGGGTTTCCCAGACTCTCCACAGGAGAAAACCTTGTCTTTTCAGGGCTCCCACTTCTAGGTCACTCTTAAGGCTCAGTCCTTTTGTGTAAGACTAGATTCCCACCCCTAACAACTGCCCCACCCCCAAGGCTCAGCCTTCTCCTGCACCAGGGCTGTCAGGTGTGCACAGGTAGGCCCCCTGAAGTTCTCGCTCCAACCTTCTAGCTAGGAGAGGTCCTTAGATTCCCCCGCCCCCGCCCCAGGACCATCCCAGTCCACAGCTAACCCTCTTCCCACGCTGGGGGGGTGGGGGTTAGGGGGGTGGCTGCTGAGAAAGGTCTCAGCCTCAAGCCTGGTGGCTCAGGCTAGCCACTGGACCACTTTCAGCAAGTGACACTGGGCCCCCCAAAACACACACACACGGATTCCGGCTCATAATGATCCTATAGGACAGAGTAGAATTGCCCCCGGTGGGTTTCCAAGACTGTAACTCTTTACAGGAGTAGAAAGCTCTACCTTTCTCCCTGAGAGTGGCGGATCAGGTATCCAGGAACCCCACTCCAGACCAGTTAAATCAGAAAGGAAGGGCGGATTGTTCTTCAGGCCCCTCAGGTGGGACTGTCATGGCCAGGCTCCAATACCCCGCCCTAAGTGAACCCCACCCAGGCTTGTGCGCGCGCGCACGCGCGTGCGCGCGCACACACACACACACACACACACACACGGCAGTATCCTGTCTCCTGGGGAAGGTGTCTTTGTGTTTGGGCTCTTATTCTGATTGTTTTTCCATTGTATCTGGTAACAGATGCGAAAACTCCTTTCCCAAGGCTAGTCCCCCAGGCGAGCTGTTGACACAATCCTGGCCTGGCTAACTAGATCAGTGCTCACACCTACGTCCTGTGGGGGTCACAGCGGAGCCGCCTCAGCACAGCCCAGGGCTCGCCAGCCCGGGTCGCACACTGCATGTCGGGGCTCCCTGGAGCGTCTGCTGTGGGGGATATCAGGTGTCATCAGTTACATGCATGAGGTCAGAGCACAGGGGAGCGGGTAGCCCTCATCCGAATCCCAGACAGCATGAAGGCACAAGTGAAGATCCAGTTACAAGCAGACAAGAAGCCACTCAGGACAACAGGAGTGGATGGAGACGGGGAGGGACCTTCCCGAAACCAACAGGACAGTGCCCCACAGGGACCCTGAGTCTGCATTCAGCTTACAGAATAGTGGCAATGGCCAGGCAGCACGGGAAAGGTTGATACAAAGATACTGATTGTGTGTGGGGTGTGGGGGTGGGGGTGTGTGTGGGTGTGTGTGTCTGTGTGACAGAGAGAGAGAGAGAGAGAGAGAGAGAGAAAGAGGAGGTGTGTGCCTGTGCATGTGCCTGTAGGCACAGCGGTGAGCATGTAGGTCTGCATGTATACATGTGCATCTTGTGTGCATGTGTGTACATACATGTGCACAGAGCCTGGGTGCATGCATGGGAGGTTGTGCATAAGGAGTAAGAGGGTGTGTTTGTGTCTGTAATGAGTGAGGGCAGCAGGAGGCTTCCCACAGATCCTAGCATTTCTCCTTCGGACCGGGCTTGTCAGAGTTACCTACGTGGGGTGAGCCCATCCTTGGCTGCGCTGGCCCAGATTCAGCTCCACGCCACAGGAGTGGCCACAGGAGGAGGGGGTTGGCTGTCAAGGCCTTGGAGAGAGAGGAGACGGCCCTTGGTATGAATATCTGGGCTACCAGTGTTGGCTCAGTGGTAGATGTCTTGCCTTCCATGCAGGAGAATCAGGTTGAATTCCCAGTCAGGGAACTTCATGGGTGGTCACCACCAGTCTGCCCATAGAGGCTTGCTGATGGTAAGTGATACAAAAACAGTTTGGGCAGAGTTGCTGGACTAGTGGTCCTCAACCTCTGGGTTGTGGCCCCTTTGGGTGTTGAATGACCCTTCACAGGGGTCTTCCGATTCATAACAACAGCAAAATGATAGTGATGAAGTAGCAACGAAAATAATTTTATGGCTGGGGGTCACCACCACGAGAAACTGTATGAGAGGGTCGCAGCATGAGGAAGGTTGAGAACCCCTGTAATCTAGTTCTTTAATGCTTCCTCCCCTTACTATCATGGTCTTAGTTTTACCTCATTGATCTTGTTAGACCTACGTGTGTTCATCTGTATAAGATTGTTCAGTACATGAAATCCAAGATAGATGAACCCTTCAGAAACAGTAAAGGGAGTCATGATTCTCAGAGGGTGCGGGAAGACAGGCCTGGTCATCCTTCCAACATCAGCCAATGAAAGCGCTCTGGGTCCCCATGGTAACTCATTGGCAGCTCACCATCACAGCGAGCCGTGGGAACTGCTGGTCCTGGTGCCTTGCTCTGCTGGTCGGCCTGAATTACAGTGACTCTGTGTTACCAGAAGGAGCCCTCTGGGCCCAGGAGTTACATGTAGCTTGAAATCACCATCTGCTCCCCAGGAGAAAGACAGGGGCTTTCTGCCCCTGCAAAGACCTTGAACGCTCACAGGGGCAGTGATACTCTGCCCTACAATGAGTGGGCATAGATTTCGGTGGCAATGAGTTTAAGAGGGGAAGGGGAGGTTTGGTGTTCCGGGAATTAGGTTCTTGTTTTACCAAGAGAGAGATCTACTTTTGGAAGACCTAGGGCGTTGTAAGAGGATTTTATTTAGAAGCTTCTAGAAAGACAATGTCATCAGCCATCAAGGCTGGACTCAGTGTTTCTTGCCCCATTCCCCTCCTTCCATCCCAAAATGCCCATCGAGGTTTGTTTGTTTGTTTTTAAAAAGCCTCCCTTGCACACCACCAGATTCTCCTCTGGGAGCGTCCAGCGGGGGCAGCAAAGGATTCTGGGAAATGTAGTCCCAATTCATTGTGAAGTGCTCTGCTCATGCTCTGACCAAATCACCACTTCGCTCCGTGCACTGTCTCACTCTGAGGGAGACACCAGAGAACCGCGGAGGTCAAGGGACTGCTTGGGCCCCGGGCCCCGGTCACCTGAGGTGGTTACTGCCTCGGGCCCCATCTCTCCCACACTCCCACCCTGGAGGGTCAGCATCGTGGACCATGAAAAAAACTGCTGATGGGAAAGAGACTTCTGGCCTCACAAGGCGTGTCACACCTTGGCTTGAAAACCACCTGGGGATAAGTTAATGGAGCTGATGGGGAAAAGTCGATCTGTATGCACACACCGCGGTTAGACGCCTCTCATCCAAAGTCAACCGCAGAAGGGACAGACATGCCTAACCGGAAAGGGAAAGACATGCCTAACCGGAAAGGGAAAGATGGACAACTTTGATGAGAGTCCAATCATAACAGATGTTCATCGAAATCGCCATCACCGGACTGGAAAAGACAAGCCACGAAGAGGAGGCTCGTTAAATGTATACAAGTCTGTGATACATCAACTCAGTAAGAAAAAACAAAACATTTCGACCAACGGAAAAATGGGCCAAGGACAAGCCTGGGCACTTCTTAAAGAGGAAAAGAGTAAACAGACATGGGATCGGGTGATACAACCTCACTAGAGAAGCCCAGGATGGTGCTGCTATTTCAACACAGTGCCACGTGCTGCCCAGTCCATGCCCGATCACAGCGGACCCCCCACCCCCATGTGTGCGAGGGGCTGGGTTTTCGGAAGTATACCACCAGACCTTCCTTTGGAGGTGCTTCTGGGTGGACTTGAACCTTTAACCTTTGGTCAGCAGCTGCGGGGCAAACCCTTCACACCATCCGGGCAGAGGCTCAGGAAGAAGGGGGATGTCACTGTGTGGTGAGAATGTTACCCGAAGGGAAATCACACTGATCACTCCCTGACCTCACCGCCATCGAGTCGGTGCCCACTCATAGCCACCCTCTAGGACAGGGTAGAACTGCCCCTGGCGGTTTCTAAGACGGTCACTCTTCACAGGCATAGACAGCCTCATCTTTCTCCCACAGAGTGACCGGTGGTTTCAAACTGCCGACCTCAGCAGCCCAGAGCGTGACCCACGGTGCCCCAGGACCCTTTCCACTCAGTGCACTGGTAGGTATGTGAAATGGTTCGACGGCTCTAGAAAACAGTTTGGCATCGCGCTGTCGGGCTGGATTTTCACCCCTCCATGCTAAGACCCCCACAAAAGCTCGATGGTGAATAAGGAAGACCAGAGAAGAAGGGGTGTCCTGGAGTGGGGGTGGGCAAAGAAGAGGGTACTGACCACGGTCTGGCACAAGGATGAATGGACTTGTCTCGCAAGAAGTGCCAGCCAGAAGGCTCTTTAGAAATGAGAATGGTGAGACTCAGTCTCAGGTCCCTTAGACGTGTCATCAGGAGGGACGAGTCCCCGGAGCAGGACAGCATGCTTGGTCAAGTGGAGGGTCTGTGACAGAGAGGAAGGCCCTTGATGAGGCAGGCTGACAGAGGCTGTGGCCATGGATTCAGGGGGAGCAACAGCTGTGGGGCTGGTGCAGGACCGGGCAGTGTTTCCCGTCCTGGGATTACTATGGGTTGGAACAGACTCATTGCACCTATCCGCAGAGTAGAAGACCCAACCACGACACACCTGAGCCCGTACCCAGGATGCGTCTTACATGCTGCTCCACGTGACATGTCCAAGAAGGCCCTAGAGGGCCAATGTCTAAACTCTACCAAAGACTACAATAACGTGACAAGGAAAAGATGAATAGCCCAGCTTAAACATGGACAGGGGAAACACACAGTTCGCCCGCGAGGACATCCCAGTCACCATCAGGCTGATGCTGACCCACAGCCACCCGACAGAGCAGGGTGGCACTGCCCTGGGAGTTTCCAAGCCTGTAGCTTTACGGGAGTAGAGCGCTCAGTCTTCCTGCCGAGGGGCGGCTGGTGGTTTCAAACTGCTGGCTTTGCAGTTAGCAGCCCAATGCATAAGCACTAAGCTACCAGGGCTCCAGAGCAAAGGTTGGAAAGAGCAGAAAACAACAGAGGCTGGGGAAGGTACCGAGGGGCTAGAAGGGTGGGCGTGCCATGTTTTCCTGGCGCAGCAGGCACACAGGTACCACAAACGCCACCATCGGGCCTGATGTCTACTCGGCGACCGACATGGCAGGGTGGAGCTGCCCCTGTAGGTTTCCAAGACGGTGGCCCTTGACGGGAGCAGAAAGCCCCGTTTCCCTCCTGACTTACAGACACCAGGAAACCATTTTTCTAAAATTCAAAACCCAAACAGACTTCTCCCTGTACTGCGCCTGGATCCATGAAGATGGAATGAAAAGTCAAACTGGGAGTTGCCGGTTTCCTCTCGCGGGTGGCGGGAAGTGGGGATGGAGGGAGGGGTCCTGCGGTCCACCTGGTTCTCAGGTTCGAGACTGAGGTGCTTGTGTCTTATGATATAAACCAAAAACCAAACCAGCCACCACTTTGGAATCATGGCCACCTCACGTGACCTAAGCCAAAAAACCCAAACCCCAACCAGCCGCTGCAGAGCCCCGTTTGACTGGAGGCTGCCCGGGTGTTCCAGCACTGCCCCACAGCGGGTAATTGTGGGGGTCTCCAGACTATCCTTCAAGGCATCCCCGATGGGGTGCGGGAGGGCACAGGTGTGTGCCTGACTCCACAACCTTTGTTTAATCCCCTGCTTAACTGTGCTCACCGGCCAGGGACTCCTTTGTTTCATTTTCATGTATGAGCTCTTGTCAAAGTACGGCTAAATGAAAGGAGCCCCCTATGCATTCGACAGCACACAGATAGACCCCCCACACACCATCTCCCCCATTCTGCATTCCCCACCCCCCAGCCTCCCGCCAGCCTCTGTTACCTGCCCTGCACCCCAACAGCCCCACAGGAAAGCCAAGCATGGGGAAGGGGCAGGTATCACCTCCCCATCACCACCACTCCCCGCCAGTGTTACGGGTCTCTTGTCTCCAGAAAGGGCCCAGGCTGGAGCCCACCCTCGGAGGAGCAGCTTGGAGGCAGCATGGAGCCCACCAGGAAGGCACGGAGGAGGCCCCCAAAAGTGCCAAGCCCCAAACCCAAACTCACAGCCCTCCAGGCCATTTTGACTCACAGTAACCCTGTCAGACAGGGCAGGCCTGCCCCCAGGGTTCCTGAGACTGTCACTCTTTATGGAAATAAAAAGCCTTCTTTTTCTCCCCAGGAGCGGCTGGTGGTTCTGAACTGCTGACTTTGTGGTTAGCAGCCCAGTGTATAACCACGATGCCATCTGAATGCATGGCCGGGCTCAATTCCACGTCAGCGATTGTCACCTGCTGAGTACAAACTCAGGGTCTTCCCAGCCTCATGGGGGTGGGGGCGGGACAAGCTGCAGGCCCTGCTGCCCAGGGCTGGAGAAGAGATCAGTGATGTGACTGGGTAGTTCCTCAGGGTCTCCCCATGGGAAAAAGCATCAGTGCAGAGGAGGAGGTGGGCAGGAGCTAGGCAGGAGGACACTGCCCACGAGCTGATGTCCACTCATTGAAACCCAGTAAGAGCCGTGGCGGTATAGCGGTTTGGCGCTTGGCTGCTAACAGAGAGATTCGCTCCGTGGGAGAACAGTGCAGCAGCCACGCCCATAAAGCTGAGCCACTGACCCACTGGAGAATCCGAACTGCTGGCCAATGTGAAACCACTAAACCATCAGCCTGCCTCCAAACCCGCTCCCCCCCCACCCCCGCCACCCCAACACACACACACCAAAACCCAAAACCTGACAGCCACGGAGTCAGTCTTGACTCATCTCAGCCCCATATGGGGCTTCCGAGGCTGTAACTCTTTTACGGGGGCAGACAGCCTCCTCCTTCTCCCTAGGAGTAGCTGGGGGGTTTGAACTGTGCATTTTCTTCAGGTGTAAGCCACTCTGCCACCAGGCTCCTCCCTGAACATGACAGACTTGGAAAGAGCATGGGACAAGTCTTCTCCGTCCTAAGGGTGGCTGTGAAGAGGAAATGCGGAAGCCGCCCAGGACTGGGGGTGCACAGGCTCCTGGAGCCATGCCTCCTCACCATGGGGCTCACCTCTGCAGCTCCTTCAGAGAGACGGTGATACGCAGGCTGTGGCCCAGGACATAGAGTGCGGCCAGAATGTCTGCCCACTGCACCATCTCCCCCAGGGGCCCGCCCTTCAGCACCCGCGGGCTGAACACGTCCCCCGACTCCTCCGTCAGGAAGCCGATGTGCACGAGGATCTGGGGGTTGGGGGGAGACACAGAGGGGCAGGCCAGGCTGTCAGGGAGACCCCTGCGGCCCAGCCGGCAGCCCAGCACCCAGATATCAGAGCTCAGCAAAGGGCCGAGGCAGCAGATAGCAGCCAACAGACACAAGGCAAGGGCTCTGAAGGTCAGAATTGTCAGGAGTCTTGTGTGAATGAGTCAATGGGAGAATGCGTGGATGAACGAGCTCCTCCCGGCGCCTTCCCAAAGTGGGCTGTGTGGACTCCCGCCACGTGGAGCTGCCATGACTTCCCGCTGATGGGAGCAGATGTCTGCAGAACTCAGAGGGCCGTCACCCAGCCCCCACCTCGGGAAGGGCCGCATCCCTCCCTCTAGCTGCCCCACATGCCCACATGCAGACGGAGGCCCTGAGCGGATGGGGCGGACAGCGATACCTGCTTCTGGTCCCTGCGGGCACCCCCCAGCTTCTGCTCCAGGCGCTGGGCTGCCAGGGCCCACTGGGCAGTGAGCCTCTTGGTCCGCTTTTTCATGAAGATCAGAGACTCCTTCCCGCTGCCCACCAGCTCCAGGAGGTGGGACAGGTTGCTGCGGAATGCTGCCTGGGGAGGCGTCCGGTGCCTCAGTTCTGAGAGGCCCTGTCCACAGCGGGTTGCTATCCAGCCACCACCTCCCCAGGCCTCTGTGCACCCTCCCCACCAGACAGCGGGCCTCTGCATGGTGCATGTGGTCAGCCCACTCACTGAGCCAGAGGCGGGAGCTTCGAGTGCACCCAGAGGCGCCTCAGAAGCAAGCCCTGGTGATCGAGCCCTGAGGGGCTCAGTTCTGCTGTGACACCCACCCCGAGTCCCTGTCATCTGCCTGGCAACTGGCTCGACCCCCACACTTTTTAAGGGGCACACCCACTCCAAAGCCCAGGGGCTCCCTGCCATTCCTGCCACAGACACCCACCCCAGCTCTGCTTCTCCAGGAGATGGTCCCTGAGCGCACAGCCCAGCACCCGAGGCGCACAGGAGCCCTGAGGGGCGTGGTCAGAGGACAGGCCCTGGCAGCTGCCTTTCCTGGCTCCACTGCCGGCTCCGACAGGGGGCTTTCACAGGACCGCAGGGAGGTGTAAGGGCACAGAGAAATCCCTCGGCAGTAAGGAAGGACAGCAGGGGCAGCTAGCCTGCTATGATTCTGTCCCGAGGGGGCACCTCCAGGGCCCCACAGCTCCTCACGCAGCCTCGAACTGCCACATCCTGTAGCAGTCAGGACAGGCAAGGTCAGCTGGCTCCCATCTGTGGGACAGGCCTGGGACCTGCCTCCCAGCCTCCACCTGAAAACTGGGTGCTCCCGCCCAGGCCAAAGGCCCTTCCCACTCCACCGTGGCCCAGTCACTGCCCTGCTGCCTACCTGGACTTTGGGGAGGGCCTTGGGGGCCGTCTGGGCAGCCGTGTGGTTCCTCCAGGGTAGTGGGGGGCAAAACCACTCGACCTCGCTGAGGTAGACGAGGAAGGAACACTCAGTGCCGTCCACCCCGAAGAAAGCGTAGCAGGGGTCAGAGGTCCAGCGGGCCCGCATCCACTGCAGAGAGAGCAGCTGGAACCAGCAAGGGACAGGGAGGCTGACCACCCCCACCCCCAAGGGTGGCCACTAAGGGTCTTGGAGAGAAGATGGGTCCCTGAGGGTGTGAGATGCACACAGGTTCAAGCCCACCCAGGGGCGCCTCGAAAGAAAGGCCTGGCCACCTCCTGAGAAGCAAGCCACTGAGAGCCCAGTGGAGCCAGGGGATGCCACGAGCTGGGGTTGACCCCCACGGCCACAAGGTGCTGTCTTCAGGACTCTGGAGGACACAGAGTCAAGGGGCTTGGAGCATGTGGCCTGGCTCAGTCTCCTTCTGTCCCGACCCCCCATCACCCAGTATTCAGCTCAAGGTCAAGGCTAGAGGAAGTCCCCCAGAGACCAGGGGCTAGGCCAGGGCAGACTCCATACAGGATCCTCACGTGCCGCAGCTGGTAGCGGGGCATGGGCAGATGCCCAGGACAGATGAAGTAGTGGGGAGGGTCTGAGCCATACAGGGGGCAGGAAGCACCTCTATAAATGTGACATGCTGACAGACCCATCTGGACAGCCTGGGGCACTTACAGAGAGCTGGTCTCTGCCCTCAGGGCCAGGGTCAGGGTCCAGGCAGGGCACGAGGCCTGACCCTGTAAAGTCCCTGCCAGGGTGGAGCCCTTCAAGGTGATCACAGCCAGACTCCAACAGAGGGGCCTAGCCCCACCTCCCTGCCCACCCACCACCGCCCGCAGCCCCAGGCTCACCTCCACTTTCCCTGAGCAGTCAGGGAACTGGGGATCACTAGGAGCCTCACACTGGTCCTGTCGGCCTTCAGACACTGTGGGAGAGGGCAGCTTGCTGAAGTCCAGGGTGCAGGCAATGAGTCGAGGGTGGTGGGACTGGGCAGTTATTGAGGATCTGGGTTCTGGAGTGCACGCAAGGTGTCTGGGGTCAGTGGAACTGGGCAGGGCCTGAGAATCTTGGTCTCAGAGCGCCAATAGGGGGTCCAGGCTGGGTGGACAAGGCAGGATCTGGGTCCCAGGATGAAGGTGAGGGGTCGGGTTGGGCAGAGTCTGAGGACTTTGGTCTCAGGTGCCAGTAGAGTCCAGGCTGAATGGGACTGGGCAGGGCCTGAGGACCTGGGTCCCAGGGGGGATTCTGAGATAGGAAGGAAGTGGCAGGGGAGTCTGAGTTTCACACAGACTACCCGTCAGGTGACCCCATCTTCTACACCACACAAACAGGACTCCTTCCCCCACCCTCCTCGGGTTCAGAACCAGCAAGGAGCTAGCTTTACCAGCCGTGGGCTGCTGCCCTCGACAGCAGGCCCCAGCCAGATGGACCCCTAAATCATATGGGGGCAGAGGAAGGACTGGGAGCCTGGCCCACTACTTTCACTTCAGGGGACGGAGAGGACAGTCGGGACCCTCCCCTGGGTAGTCGAGACGCCTGTCCTCAGCACATGTCAAGGTGGATTGAGCCCCAAGTTACCCCACAGAGAGCTTCAAATGGAACCCCGAGAGCCAGGTGGGCAGCGTGGGGCTGGAGAGAGCATGAGCCCAGGCCAGGTGTGTCCAGTCCCTGGGACGGCCACCTCCCCAGGGCTGCACCCAGTGTCCAGGCCTGGGGGGTGGCGTGTGCACGGAGTGCAAAGAGTGGGCACTGGATAGAGCTCCGCGCCCCCCACACCCACCTTTGCTGCTGAGTGCCCCAGAACACCTCCAGAAGGAAGATCCCAGTGCCCCCAGGAGAGGGTTTGGGCTTGGAGCCCCCAGCATCCTGATAAGTGGGTTCAGGCTCCGTGACCCCCTACCCAGTCCTGTTGTGTGCAGGAGCAGGGCTAGGCTCGGAGCCCCCTCCCCACCGCCAAGCTCACCCTTGCTGTGCAGGAGCAGGCTATGGCGCAGAATCTGGTCCACCTTCACCGCGATGTCTGACACATTCTGGGCGATGGCTTGGATCCGCTCCATGAGGCCAGTGCCAGGGGGGAGCCTAGGTGGAGAGGGTAGAGGTGGGCTGGAGGCCTCTCCGGAGAGCAGAGGCAGGCAACGTGCCCAGCAGGCCAGAGCCCAGGTCTCTGAGCTGTGTACGCTGCCGCCCTGCACACGTGAACGCCACAACCAGCCGGCCAGAAGAGATGTGCCTGGGCCTGAAGTCAGCTGGTGAGTCCCTTTCAATGCCACCCAGGCAAAGGCTCCCCAGGGACGCTTCCCCAGGCTGCTTGTGCATGGCATCCCAAAGGGGCAGCTTCAGAAGAAAATAAATCCCATCCCGAGCAGCCCCCGACATGCCCACTACCAAAACTCCTGTAAATGGTCGCTGGGTTCCAAGATGGAATTCACCCCGCCATGTGTCAGCCACACCACGCACTGCCATCAAGTCCTTGCCAACTCAGTGACACTACAGGACAGGGTAAAACTGCCCCATGTGTTTCTTTACGGGAGAAGAAAGCCTCGTCTTTCTCCTATAGAGTGGTTTCAAATGGCTGGCCTGGAAGGTGTCCGCCCAACTTGTAGCCATTCCACCACCAGGACTCAGCAGTCTTTGTGTCCTGGAGCATGGATTTCCATGTGTTGGTGACAAGTGAAAGGGCAGTCTCTCGGACACCCTGATGCCAGTATCTGTCTCGTGGCTAGGCACCCACTGAGATGAGTCTGCTCCACCGTCCAGACCAGGGTCTTCAGAATGATGTGCTAGAACCTTTCAGAAGCTAAACAAACAAGCCAACCAACTGTCACTGAGTCAATCCTGGCTCCTACCAAGCCTACAGGGTAAACAGGGCCTGCTCCTGGGGGGTTCGGAGGCAGGGGATCTTGATGGGAGGGGACTGCCTGGTCCTTCTCCTGCAGAGTGGCTGTTGGAGTCAAACTGGGGTCAGCAACTCAGCGTGTAACTCCGCGACACCAGGGCTGCTGGTCAGAAGCTGAAGTCCAAGCTGCTACTCAGGCAGCTCTTTAACGTCTTGGTTGTCCACCCTGGTTGATGAATCTGCCTGATTCAGAGAGTTTGTGCAGGGAACTCTGGATTCAGACCCCAAGGTCACTTGGCAGCTGTTGTGGGCAGGTTACCCAGCCTGAGCTCAGGTTGTCGGTGTCGCCTATAAAATTCTGGCTAATTGCCGCCCCAGAACTGCTGCTGAGTGTCAGACCTGAGGCCTTACTCAAAAGGACCCAACCCCAACAAGCTCACTGCCATAGAGTCAGTTCTGACTCTCGGTGACCCTGTTGGGCACCGCAGAAGTGCCCCAGGGAGTTCTGAGATGGAAACCCTTGACCGGAGTAGAAGGCTTATTTTTCTCTCTCAGAGTGGCAGGTGGTCTTGAACTGCTGTTTTTGTGGTTAGCAGCCCAACACGCCACCCCTAGGCCACCAGGGCTCCTTATGCGAAAAGATGGGGGTTGTTTGTCAGCATTGACTGAACCAAAGCAGTAGTCACGGCGGAGCCAAATCTGACTCATGGTGCCACCACGCGTGCTGGAGCAGGCCGCTTATCTCCAAAACAGATCACCAGGCCTTTCTTCTGAGGCACCCCGGGCGGGCTCGACCCTCCCACCTTTTGGTGAACAGTTAAGCACATTGCCTTTTTGCACCAGCATATCATAGATGCTCAGTATACTACTCCTGTCTGACATCCCTAATCCCAGGCTGCCCATACATGCATGCAAACTCTAACTCTCTCTCTCTCTCTCTCTCTCTCTCTCTCTCTCTCTCTCTCTCTCTCTCTCTCTCTCTCTCTCTCTCTCTCTCTCTCTCTCTCTCTCTCTCTCTCTCTCTCTCTCTCTCTCTCTCTCTCTCTCTCTCTCTCTCTCTCTCTCTCTCTTTGAGATCCTGTGGAGCTGAGCTGCTGGCAGAAGCACCTGGGCTTTAAATAGCGCTCACGGCATCTTTCTGATCTTGCAGGTTCACCGTGTTCGAAACCGGAGCCCTGCGTGGCGACGGTGTCTCTATTATTATCCTGGACGCAACGTCGGCTGCCACACAGTGCTTGCTGCTTCCAAACAGTGTAAGCTAAGCCTTCTCTCCCCGAGCAGCTTTTTAAAAAAAAGACAGCAGAAGTAGACGCCTGGAGGCCTCCGACTGTAGCCCAGCTGGGAGCTGGGAAATGCCTAAGTGAGAGAGCCAGCCAGAGTTTGTGAGAAGAGGAGAGAAGGTAGGGGGAGGGGTGAGGAGAGAGAGAGAGAGAGAAATGCCAGAGAGAGACCAGCTGGTGGGGAGACCCGATGTGGGTCAGGGGACCCGGAGGCCCGGGTGGTCAGGGTCTGGTTTTTTGGGGTGGGGGTTATTGAGCAGAGATCCGACGCATGGGGTTACCAGGCGTCAGGAGCTGTTCGGGGCGGTGGGTTGGGAGCTCAGGGGTTGAGTATTTTCAGAGGCTGTCAGGGAGTCGGGTCAGACCCAGGAGGCACGTATGGTGCTGGTGCGGTATTTTGGGGACTCACACACACACACAAAAGTGTCTTCGTTTCTTTTAAAATTGGAGAGAAAAAATAGGACTTGTGAGTCCCAGAAAGGCTTTGATTGGTCATGTTGGAGGCTCCTTCTCCGTATCTTTATGCAGACGGGCGTGCCCCGCAGAGCAGGGCCAGCTGGCAGGGTTCTCCTAGACGGTGGGGTGCGGAGGGAGCTTGGGTAGCCACACCATGGGGCTGCTAAACACAGGGCCAGCAGTTCAAATCCACCAGCTGCTCTGCAGGAGAGACTGGGAGAAAGATTTCCAGCCTCGGAAAACCACAGTTCTACTCTGCCCTCCAGGGTCACTGTGAGCTGGAGTGGACTTGATGGTGGTGGGTTTGAGGGGCTCTGGTGGGCTATGGAGTAGAGGTCACTTCCGAGAAGGACAGTCGACTAGCCAAGAGGTCTTGACTGCTCTGAAAGGGCCTGGAGTCTGAAAAGACAGAGGACCAGCGAAAAGGAAGAAGCCCTCTGAGAGGTGGACCGAGGCAGTGGACCCGGGCTCACAGCAATGGGTCGAAGCCCACCTACCCTCCTGTGTCCTGCTGTTGCAGGTGGGCTGCCCTGAGGACCCGTACACACCCACCATGCACTTTATGTCAATCAGCATCCCTGGGACCACACTGCCCTTTCTCTCGTTCACGTATGTGCACACAGATAATGCCTTCCTGACGCGGCCCATCGTCCAGCTATCTGACACGGCTCCACGGTATCCAGTGGACGGCCCACTCGCTCTTCAGTCTGTTCTCAGTCTAGAAGCTCCGCTGGAGCCGGTTCCCCTTGGAGCTGAATGAAGGTGCAAATGTGTACAGGGTCCCATGGGGGAGAGAGGAGGATGGAGTTCCCACTGTGTGTGTGTCCCCCCAGGTGTGCTGACCAGCCTGCCTGCCTCTCTTTCTGGGCTCAGGTGGCCCCGAGTGTGAGGGGTGACCCTCATGCCCATCAGCGTGACGGTGAGAAGCAGCATGAGGTCCACACCCACCCCACCGCAACGGATGTGACTTGGAGGTGACCGCCGAGGCCAGCCAGATGGTCCACAGAAACACTGCAGGCTGTGCTGGGGGCCCTGGGCCGAGAGTTCTCAGCCTGTCCTCTGGGGGGATTGGAGCCATGCCAACAGACAGCCATGACTATGCGACAGATCCTAGCAGAAATAGAAGTGTTGACACCACAGACCACCCTGCCCACCATGGGGCCCTGGCCTGGACCCTCTGCCAGCTCCACCAGCCAGGCTGAGGGAACGACTCGGCTGCTCCCCACTTCCCCTGGAGCCATGCACCCTGGACACCGACTCGCTTCAGGGCAGACCCCCCCCCACCCTCCCATAGCTCTTCCCCACAAGGTCATGGGCTGCGTGGCCCTCACTCCCCTGGCTCCAAGCTCCCCAGACGCCTCGGGAAGGAGGTTTAATTTCCAGTGCCTGCCATGATTGATGAGGCTGCATTCGATTACCGGGGTATTGATCTCCCCGCAGCTGGCCAGCGAGCTTGCTGGGAGTTGTTATTTTATTATGAAGTCGACTGCCTTCCTTTTTCAGGCCAGACACGGGGACCCTGGCTTGGACTCGGACTCGGACTCTGGGATCAGAGAGGAGACGGAGTCTGTGTATGTGTCTGAAGCATACATGCAGACACACACATACACACACACACCATGGGGCATGGTACAACCTCCCACGCCCCCACACTCCTCCATTCTCCACCCCCCTGACTCCTTCTGAGCCCCGCTGCTGCTGCCATGGGAGGGGGTGGCCTTGACCTGTCAGCCACAGCTAAGTCAGAGCAGAGGACACCTCTGCCTGTACCTGAACCCCAGAAAGTACTCCTTCACACCATAGGGAAAGGGGGTTTGTGTTTACGAGTTGGGCAACTAACTGCAAGGTCAGCAGTTCAAAGCTGCCAGCTGCTCGGAGGGAGAAAGATGAGGCTATAGGGAGTTACCGTCTTGGAAGCACACAAGAGCAGTTCGACCTTGCTCCCTAGGGCTGCTATGGTCAGAAACGACTTGATGGCAGTGAGATTTTTTTCTTTTGCTTGTTTGTTTGATAGTCAAACTAACAAGCCCTGGTGGTGCTGTGGGTCAGGCCTGGGCCGCTAACCTCAAGGTGAGTGGTTCAAACCCACCAGCCACCCCTCAGGAGAAAGACAAGGCAGTGTGCTCCCACAAAGGTGTACAGTCTTAGAAACCCGAGCTCAGCACTGGGGATAACCCACAGGGCCCAGAGGCACCAAGGGCTCCACAGCGGGGGCTCAGTCTTGGGTCTGACTGGCGTAGAGGTGGGCAGTTAGAGCACCCCCAGAGGGCCCACTGGCCATCCAAGGGAAGGCCTGCTGGGCCTGCTTTCCTAAAGAAATCCTGGGAAGCTCAGCTCTCTATTCTTGGGACGCTCGGGGTTGAGGGAGCTGGATGAGCTTGGCAGCGTGGAGCGAGTAGCTATAAATACATAAGTAAGTGCACTTTAATGTGTTTCTCGTTTTTATAGCTCCTCCTATCTTGTACCTTTGGCACGGGGGAAGGGGAAGGCCTCGTCACCCCCCAGCTATGCAGATGACAGACACAGACACAGCCCGGCTCGCTGAGAGTGAGCAGGGCTTGAGGCTCTTGCTGCGGAAGATCAGCCTTCGCTCGGTACCAATCACGGCTGAATGTAAAGAAGACAAACTCCTCCCTAGTGGGCCAGTCCGCAACATCGCGATGCACGGCGAAAAGACGGAAGGGGTCAAAGGATTTCATCTCGCTCGGAAGCACAATCGATGCTCACAGCCGTGGAGAGGTGGAAGGGCGCGTCGCGTTGGGCCGAGCTGCGGCTGCAGGGACCGCATCCGCGTGTTGAAGAGCGAGGATGCTACTTTGAGGAGGGAGGTGCGCCCGGCCCAGGCCATGGCGTTTTTGATCCAGGCCTGTGAAAGGGGCTGTTAAACAGGAAAAGTGAAGAAGAATCGATGCATTTAAGCTGTGAGGTGGCGAGGAACGTGGACTGAAAGAGCAAACTGATCAAGCAGCACAAGCAGCGAGCTCCTCAGAGGGCAGGATGCAGGGACTCAGTCTCACGTCCTTTGGACTGCTGTTGGGACAGACAACAGTCCCCGGAGAAGGACAGCCTGCTTGGGGCGGCGAAAAGAGGAAGACCTTCGACGGGACGAGTTGACACCATGGCTGCAGCCCCGGGCTGGATGGAGCAGGACTGGGCGGGTTTCTTTCTCTTGCTCACTGGGTCGCCATGGCAGCGAACAGCAATGTTGTATCTGTTGGTTTGTCCACCGTTGTATTCTTATTCAGACCAGGGGTTCTCCACCTTCCTAATGTCACAACCCTTTCAAACAGCTCCTCATGTTGTGGTGACCCCCTCCACCACAACATTATTTCCATTGCTACTTCATCACTGTCATTTTGCTACTGGTATGAATCGGGCGACCCCTGTGAAAGGGTCGTTCAACCCACAGGTTGAGAACTGCTGATTTAGACACACCTGTCCTCCCAGTGACGTGGGTGCTGCTGGTAGACTTGGGTGGGGCATGGGGTGGGATGAGGAGAGTGACTCCCCACGGGTCTGTGTTGGTCATTCAAACAGGCGGGCTAGAGAAGCATTTTCGAGTTTTTAAATAAAGCTGATTCCCCCCTCCCACCCCCAATGGGAAAACGGAGCTCATTTCCTGTCCTGAAGACAACCCGGTTGATGGATCTCCTTTCTGCTCCTGCTCTGTGCTCTTATCTATTTTTACTGGGTTTTCTACAGCTGCTAAGGTGACACTATTTATAATGACATCACCTGCTCTTTCCACATGAAGATCCCAGCGTGGCCTCATAAATGTGCTACTTAGCGTCAAACCCCCCGGGGCAGAGTTGCTGTCAGGATCTGACTGCTCGCTCCCCCTCTGCGCAAACTGCCGACACTGGGGGTGCCCCTGACGGGGACTTCCCGGAGAGGATGATCAGTGTGAGGGAGAGCCGACCCCGGCCTCTAAGACCTCTCCCCACGAAGCAGCCTGCCGCCCCACACCCTCCACCAGAGACTCCACCAGGGCCGGTCTGCTTGCAGCAGACAGAGCTGGCAGGGATCACACCCCTGCCCTCTCACACCACACCTACGTCCGACCCGCATCTCACCAACTGTCCAGAGCCAAGTCCTCTTTCCAGGCAGTCCATTCTGACTCATAGTGGTCCCTGGTGCCTGAGGTTCTACATCTATCTCCCTGGGAACAGGCTCCTCTCTCTTCCACAGGGCAGCTGGAGAGTTTGAACCATTGACCTTGTAGTTAGCAGGCCAAGAGGCACCAACAAGGCTCCTCAACCCCTCACCCTTCTTCTCTCCTTGGCCCCCACCCGGTCCGGCCCACCCTATCCCTTCCTGCAGCCACCCAAACCAACCAACCAACCAACCAACCCCGTTGTCATGAAATCAATTCTGACGCATCCGCTTCTCTCAGGATAGATCTGGTCGGTGCTCGGGCCGTCCACGCGCTGCCTGCCGGCGTTCTTTGTTCGCACCGTCATTCCCGGGCATCAATCCTCCCCCGTCTTCCTTATCTACCGTCCAGCTTCTTCACGCGCTGGAGAAATAGCTGCGCCCAGCCCCCACTATCAGTCATCCCCGCTGGTGGAGAGAAGGCCCGGGGGGATTTCAAAGATGGGCTGCTATCTGGTTCCAGGATGTGTATCACTGAAAGGCTGTTTTCATCACATGTGCCTCCCTAAGGCTGTGTTCCAGGCATTTCCTGAGGAAGAGCAAAGGCTAAAACGACTTGGATGTGGACTGCAGGCTCATCAAGGACACCAACTGCCTCACCGCTGGGACCAACAAGCAACATCACCCCCAAGGAGGCGAGGCAGGTTTCGCCAGAGTTCATTTCTGACTTGGGGCTACAATCGGACACCCCCTTCCCCTGCCCCTGAGTAGCAGTGGAGAAAGCAAATGGTGCACTGCCAGCGGGCACACCCGCTGCCCGCTGAAGCGAGGAGGACCGAGGTGCGCTAGAGCCCGGGCGTGGTATCTCCAGTCACCTCCCACAACATGACACGCAAGCTGGGCCACGAATAGGAAAGGACACCGAAGAAGTGGTGTCAGCCAAGATTACTGAGTTTACCAAGCACTGCCAGAAGGCGGAGGAAGAAGCAGTCAGGTGCTCCTGAGAAGTAAGGACGGGAGACTTCATCTCATATACTTCGGACATGCCCTGGGGAGAGACCAGTCCCTGGAAAAGGGTGTCATGCGTGGTAAAGGAGCACGCAACCCCGCGACCCCCAGAACAAGCCGCCGTACTGTCCCCCTACCAAGCACGACGTGCTTCCCCAGGGCTGGTCTCTGCTGATAACGGGCTCAGGGTAGGTGAGACAAAGTCTCACTGTCCTCTCTTCTACGGAGCGTCCTGGCTGTACTTCTTCCCAGACAGTTGCTGTGTGTCTGCAGTCCACAGTACCTGCAGGATTCTCTGCCAGCACCACAATTCAGATGGAGGGTTTTTTGGTTGTTTGGAGTGGGGGATGGTCTGCAAAATCGAGGAAGGCCCTCAAGAAGATGGATTGACACAGTGGCTGCAACAATGGGCTCAGGCAAAGGGCCGCACGGTGTTTTGCTCTGTAGTCTGAGTGGATGGGGTCCCAAGGTCAGCAGTTCAAAACCACCAGCCCCTCCATGGGAGAACGATGAGGCTCCCTCCTCCTGGACAGTTTGTGTCAGGGGAGGTGATTCCCCAGCAGAGCCCGCCCCTCCCAGGAGCCAGAGACAAGTGTCCCTGAAATGCAGGCTCTGGCCCTGGGGGCTGATGGCTCAGTTGCTCACTGATAGATGGTAGCTATTTCCTGGGATGGAACTGGGAGGTGGAGAGGGCTGGGCTTCCCGTCCCAGGCTGCTCCCTCCCCCGGGAGCGAGGGCAGGAAAAGGGCAGAGAGGCAGTGACTGAACTGACTGACAGCTGTGCCCCAGCCCAGAGCGTCAGCCAGGCCATCTGCCTGACCCTCAGTTCTGCCGCCCGCAGCTGGGGGCTCACAGAGAGCCAGTCGTCCTCTGCCAGCCTGACCTTGGACAGCAGGCATGGCCAGAGGCAGGGGTACTGCCTGGGGGCAGACAGGGAGTGGACTGGATCAGAGAGGGGTGGGGGCTAGGTTAGAGGGGAGGCACCCTCAGAGGGAAAGGCACTGGTGTATTGGGGGCCGGGGCAGCCCCCCATATCTTCTCTTTACCCAGTCTCAGCTATTGCCTCGTCACTGTCCCTCTGTCCACCCCACTGGCCTGGCCTGCAGCACGCAGCAATCAAATGCATCTGTCCTGGAATGTGCCCCTTCCGTGCTAGAGACCCAGGTTCGATCCCCGGCCAATCAAGTCCCTGATGTGTGGCCACCACGCATCTGTGGCTGGAGGCTTTTGCATGGCTGTGAGGCTGAACAGGTGTCAGCGGAGCTTCCAGACCGAGAGACTAGGAAGAAAGACCTGGTGATCGACCTCCAAACACCTGTCCATGGAAGCCCTGTGGATCACAAGAGTCCGGTCCCACTGGGCGTGGGGTCACCATGAGCAAGGGCCCACTTGATGGTGGCAAATAACTAGAGCATCACCCCTGTGGCTTAAAACCCTGTTGGCTCCCAGCAAAGCGGCTGCCTCCACATGGCCCCACCCACCTGCCCACCCTCCCCTGCTCTGCCATCTGGGCCTTCCTATTGGTTCTCTCTGCCAGCATACCAAACTTATTCCCACCCCAGGGCCTTTGCATGTTCTGTACTTCCACCTCCTGGATAGCGTTAGTGCGTGTACACGTGCTTGTGAGAGAGAGGAGAAAGAGAGAGACCCCAGCAATGGGAGGTGCCTGCATCTACTTCAGGGGGACACCTGTCTGCAGGGAAATGCAGTGCAGAGGCCCGTGATGTTTTAGTTACAGGGAAATGGGGGGCACATGGGTGGTGTGACGGCACGATCCTCTTGTGTTCAATGTTCCCACAGAGGCACGACCCTGGGGGGGGGTCTGGGGTGCATCTAGGGGCACACAACTCATGGCTGCTCACCTGTCCACGGCCAGGCGCCCATCGCTGGCCCCCCGGTGCAGCTCGCTGCTGTTCTCCAGACGGGCCAGCGCGTCCATGCGCCTCACCATCATCTCCAGCAGGTCACTCATCTTGCGCAGCACGCCACGGGACTCCAGGCCGCCGGTCACTGTGGGTATAGCGGGCAGTCAGGGGCAGCCTGGGACAGTGCAGACCCTGGCCCCCTGATGTCCCACCCCAACTGCTGGTCAGGCCTCAGTTCTGGCCAGTATAGAGTGGAGCTGTCTTGGGCCCTGGGAGACCTTGGGAGTCCCCAAGCCCTCCAGGCCCCCAACACCAAACTCCGAGGGGGCTTCTAGATCACCCACCCAGATCAGCCTTTCAAAAGCCCCCTCCACATTCCTCACACATCAGATACAAACACACCGCGGTCTGAGCAGCTATGAAAGGAGGAAACGTGAAATTAAAACTGACTTAAATTCTTCTGGGACACACAAGCTAGTTTCCAACAATTTTTTTTTAAGCTCAGCCCCAGCTGGGCCTGGCCCTGGCCCATGTGGGTCTCCAGGGCCCAGGACCAGGGAAGCTGCACACTGCTCGCCCTCCATGATGCTGAGCCTCTGGACAGGTTGAGAGCCCGTGACCCAGGGCTCAGCCTGGTCGCAGCAGACTGGGCAGGGAGAGCTGACTGCCGCTGTTTTACAAGACTGCAGGTAGAAGGCTTGGGGAGCTGGAGAAACAGAGTCAGACTGGAGGAAGGGAGAACACTGCCCCCACCGACCCCAAGCCCGACACTGGCTGAGGGTGTCCCCACAGAATGCTGGGAAAGAAGGAAAATTTAAAGCAGAACCCAAGCCAGGTGTGATGGGGAATTTCAGCGTCCCATCCCACCATATGTAAGTGGCTGGTGGTGTCCTGGGTTACACATCGGGCTGCTAACCACAAGGTCGGCGATTTGAAACCATCAACCACTCTGTGGGAGAAAGATGAGGCTTTCTGCTCCCAAAGAGAGTGACAGTCTCAGAAACCTACCAAGCAGTTCTACCTCGTCATGTAGGGTCTCTATGGATCAGCATCGATTGTAAGGCCGTGAGGGAGGGAGGCTCCATGAAGATGACCCTCCTGCCCAGGCCCTGAGCCAGACCACAGCCCATGCCCCCGTCACACCCAGTACCGGCTGTAGAAAGCCAATTTGAGTCTCTAGGTTCCCAGTTCTGGTCAGGGTAGGGCTCCCCAGGGCCTACACCGGCACCCTTCTCTCTGTGAGAGCTGAGGGTGCCCGGAGTGGGAGGGGGGACAAAGATCCATCAACCAGCTGGAGCCCACCTTGGGGTCCTGTGCACTTGCCCCCTCTCCAATGACCTGTCTACTAGGTTTTACATGACCCCTCAGGGCCATCCCGAGGCTCAGCTGCAGGATCTGTGACCCCAGGTCTGTGCACTGCCCAGCCCCCAACAGCCAGGCTCTGACCCTGAAGAGTGAGAAGCTTGTAGAAGGCATGGCCAGGCTGGGCTGCATGAGCCCTGTCCTGGAGAGTAACTAACTGCTCTAGGCTATGGCTGGGGTGAACCCTTCCCCCAAGGGGGAGCAAGACCAAGGCTGGGGAGACCCCCCTGAAGTCAGGACTTATTAACCATGCTGGGGGCTCCCCCTCTCCAGGGTGGCAGGGCCCAGCCTGACCACCCAGCCTGGTCAGTGCCCCATCCTGTAGGCATAGGGACCCAGCCTTACGGAACCTGGCTCCCCACCCCTTCAGAGCTCCCAGACCTGGCTCCCCGTTCAAGCCCCCAGCTCCACCGCCCCTAGGAGGCTCTCCTGCCACCTGCGTCCCAGCCCTACTCCAGAGACAGCCAATAGCTGAGGGCTCTGTGGCCGTGTCACCACTCCTATAGGACCCAGTGGTCCTGAGAGAAGCCAGCAGGGGACATCACTCTTTTGCCATGCGGGGTGTGCATTTGTGTCCCCACCCGGTAACCTCCACTTGGGGAGTAACCCATTGGGACAAAGGGCTAAAGGATAGGGGCACTGTGTGTGAGGATTCGGCTGATACAGGAGGCCAGCTGGAGAGGGGACATGGTTCTGGGCATCTTCAGAGGTATCTGGGGGGGTCCAATTGTCCTCCTGGGGAGGGATTAAGCCAGGAAGGATGGGGAGCTTGAATGCAGGGGGCTGCAGGGTCTCTGATGGTCTGTATAGCGCCCCACTCCCCTCCACACACACGCAAAGTGGCCTTCGGGTCCTAGGCACCCCCCCACCCTACCCCCAGCTCCTTCCTAGCACCCAGGCTGCATCTGGAAGCACTATGTACTGTGGAGGATTCCAGAAGTCCCCATGGCCCCCAGACACAGCCCTTGCTTTGTCCCAAGGGCCCTGGGGGACACCAGACACATTTTCTGCCCAGAAGATTCCAAAAGCCAAGACAGGGGTGCCTGGGGGCAGACAGCCTTGCCCAGCCTGGCTGCTATCCACCCTCAGCACCCCCAGTGACCTCCCCACCAGCCGATGTCATTGTCTCGCCCCACCACATCCCTGACGTCCCCTAAATGGAAAGGTATTGAATGCGAGGCCCGGTCACCCGTCGGTCGCTTTCACCAGCTGGTGCTCCCTCCATATTTCCCGGCATTGGGAGCCGAGAGACACATGGGTCTCCTTTACACAGACATGCAAGTGTCTGTCACTCGCTGAAGGCCCATCCTGGCCTGGGCAGCTCTCCGTTTCTCTGAGACCCTCCCATCTGCCTGGCCCCTTCCTCTCCGGCCCTGGTGCCCAGGCACAGGGCACACTGCCCGCCCTCCCTGGCACTTGGCTTTCGTGTCCTGGAGAAAGGAGGGGTTTTGTCTCCCTGCCTGTGCACAGCCCCCCCGGGGAGGCCTGCCACGGGTGTGGAGCGCTGGGCTCTGGGCAGACAGGTGGCAGACCCTTTCGGCACAGGGGCCAGTAGAGCACTGCCCAGTGGCCTCTGACCTCAACTCCTTCAGGACAAGACAGAGGAGGGGACAACCACACACACTCTGGGATGGAGGCCTGGGGCCAGCGTCTTGACATTGTCCCTGCAGCCGTGGTTGGAGAAAACGTGGGGACGCCCAGTAAAGGCAGGAGGCGGGAAGGGACACTGGGCCGGGAGCACGTCGGGAAGACCACCCTCAGGGCCCACACGGGACCGACTGCAGCAAGAGGGAAGGAAGGGAGAACTTCAGAAGGGCCTGGTTGGGGATCATGAGCCCACACTGCTAACTGGTCTCCAGCCCAAGCCCCGGCCCCGGCCCCGGCCCCGGGTCTCTCCTGGCAAACCGTAGGTGCCCTGTTGGTGTGCACGGGTGTGCAGCTTCTGACGCCCTGGTGATTTTGCCCCTTCTCCCAGCAGGGACCGCCCAGAGAGCGTGGGGCACAGAGTGAGAGGCCCCTCACGATTTATCCCCAGGTGGCTGTAGATCTGACCACCAAGTTAGCCCCCAACCCGCAGGGGGCCCAGAGTCCACCCCCCAGGGGAGCTCTAAGAACTCCCTCTCTCAAAGGTCTCCACTCTGCTCCATGCCCCTCGGCCCCCCAGGCCTGGAAGGGGACGCAAGGCCAGGTGAGCCGGGTTTCTCTTTTGTGCCCAGAGGGCCCTGTCGGCTGCCCAGAGCATACTTTTTGTTTCTTCTTGTTTAATTCTTTCCTATCTGCCTGTTTGTTAGGGGCACGGGTGCAGGTTCCTCTCAGGGTGCTGTGTTGACCACCTCCACCCCCACCAAGAAGCCCCACTCCTGCTCTCTGCCCCAGGCGCCGGGTGGGGGTTGTTACTGCAGTGTGCCCGGCAGGGTGAAGGACCCTCAGACCACAGTGCCTGTCCTCCTGGTGCCTGTCCCCCCAGTGCCTGGACCCCGAATCTCTCGGGACAAGCGGTGAGCAGGAACTTGGAATGTCCTATGCCAGACACAAGGGGCGGTAGAAAGGGTGTCTGGGGGAGGGCACCAGGGGGTGCCAGGATCTCTGCCTGGGGTGAGCAAGGAGGGGGAGAAGAGGAACGCACCATTTAAAGACCTTCACTTCATGGCACGTGGCGGGGGGCTGCCCAGGGAGACACCGGGAGCAGAGGGGACTGACGCTGTCCTGTCCTTGTCCCTTCTCCCAGATGCCAGTTCCCTCGGCCAGGCCCTCCGTGCCCAGTCCAGGGGAACCTTGGGAAACCAAACAGACTGGGCCTGGGAGAAGCACAGCAGGGGACCTGATGTCACAACAGACAGGAGGCCCAGCAGCTCCGCGACTCGGTGCCCGCGACGGGCATGGCGACCAAGGGCGGGCTGCGGCGGTGGGTGGTGCGGAGCAGCTGGCCTCCTCATGACCGGACAGCCAACAGAACAAAGCACTGCCCACACCACGGTGCTTACACCTCAGCCCATGGCTGCAGCCACTGTGCCGATCACCTCGTCCTCCTTACTGACCTTCGACCCGACTCCGCATGACGGCCTTCCTAAGGCCTGGTACCCTGAGGGCATGGCCAGGGTGGTGCTTACAGGTGAGGACAGTGAGCCTTTGGCTCACGGACTTCCGACATGTGGTCAGGAGAGACCAGTCCCTGGAGAAGGACATCGTGCTTGGTCAAGCAGAGGGGCAGCGAGACAGAGGAAGGCCCTCGGTGAGATGGACGGGCACGGGCTGCCGCGATGGGCTCGGGCACGGGAGCCACGGTGAGGAGGGCACAGGACTGGTGGCGTTTCCCTCGGTGTACACGGGCCGCTATGGGTGGGCACCGACTTGCTGGCACCTAACATCATCAAGAGTCTGCCCTGCGGAGCCCGGGTGGCCGACTGGGGCAAAGATAAGCCGCTCCGTGGACTCTCTTCCCTTAGAGAATTGCAGCCTTGCAAACCCACAGGGACAGTTCGCCTCGACCCTCTATCCGTTGGAATGGACTCGATGGCAGCGAATGGGCGAATCTCTCCTGATCACATGTCCCAAGTGCGCGAGACCGGCTCACCAGCTTCGCGTCTAAGGTAAGGTGACCAGACGTCCAGCTTTTGGTGGGACAGTCCCGATTTTTAACAATTTTTCCCGCATCCCACGGCATTTTTTAAAAGTCCCGATTTTTGGAAAGAATGCACGACAAGCTAGGGTAGACGGTTTTCGGCTGCCATGTGGTTATTTCGCCGGGATATGAGTCTTATCAATGGTGTCCCGCTTTACCAATGTTAAAATCTGGTCACCGTGGCCTATGGGGCACTCTGCCCGTACTTCACCCCAGAAAGATTTGCTGTTTCTTCATTGGCACCATAATTCAAATGTATCAATTCGTCCTTGGTCGTCCTCATTCACTGTCCAAGGCTCATGTGCATGGGAAGGAGCCCTGGTAAGGTCGGTGGTTCAAACCCACCAGCTGCTCTTCGGGAGAAAGATGAGGCTGTCTGCTTCTGTAAAGATGTACAGCCTCCGAGGCCCCCATGGGGCAGTTCTCGATCTCACTCAGTGCCATGGAGCTGATGCCAACCCATAGTGACCCGATAGGACAGGGCTGAACTGCCCCCGTGAGTTTCTAAGACTGTAACTCTTTACAGGAGTAGAAAGCCTCGCCTTTCTCCCATGGGGCGGCTCATGGGTTTGAACTGCTGATCTTGTGGTTCAGTCCAACGCATAACCACTACGCCACCAGGGCTCCCTCCACTCTCCTAGAGGGTCTTCACTACAAGTTGCCGACAACAAAAGCCCCAAAACAGAAACAAGCTGGATGTCACAGCAGCAAAGGGGATGGTTGTCCAGGGAGGAGTCCCGCCGTGGACTGTCCCCCGGCTAGGAGGCCAGGCTAGGGGCAGCCGCACAGCCCACAATGGAGGGCCCTCACCAAGGTCACACTGAGCGGGTGAACCAGGCACAGAGAGGCACTCACAGAAAGTACAAACATGATCAAAATCTCTCTAGGCCGCTAGGAGCCGGGGTGGTGCCCTCGGTGCCAGCCCCTGGGGGCAGTGGCTGGAGGCAGGTTCCAGGGGCCTTCGGGGTGCTGATGGCCTTGCTTCCCCATGAAAGTGCGTGGATGGCTTCAGCCGGTGCATGTGATGTTTTAAGAAAACCTTTGGGCTCGTGACCTCAGGCAAGCTCTCTGCTCTCTGCGGTCCTGGCCCTCTCTAGCACACTCGGGCTGGGCTGCCCAGTCCTCCTGGGGCAGAGCTGCCCAGGGCTCCCACGGGGGCAGGAGATGGCTCCCACAGTTCCTTATGTTCAGGGTCACTGGGCCTACCTGTCCCAGGTTAGATAGGGCCTACAAGGGAGAGAGGGATCATGAACTCCTTTCAAGAGATAAACCAAAGAAGCTGCACCCAGCCACAAACAGCCCTCCCCAGCCCCTCTGTCTATCTCTGGGACCCTGGACCTTTCTGGAAGCCCAACTTCCTCTAGCCCTTGGAAGCAGCCCACCTTCCCAGTCGTGGTACCCAGGTATCCCTCCTTCCTCACTCCCTCCCCCACCCATGGCCTCCAGGAACCACGCCCCCACCCCCAGCACATCTCCACCATGCACTCCCACCCTCTCTCCCAACCTCAGCCCTCCCTCCCCTGCCTCAGACCAGCACCTCCTCCACCTCTTCCCAGGCTCCCATTTCAGACACAGCAGCTCGTTAAATATGCACGGAATCCCTACGGGCTGAGGACTCTCTGCCAGGCCCTTCTGTGTATTGTCTTAACTCATCCCCAGGAGGACAAAGGAGGCAGGTTTACGACCCTGCTTGCAGAGGACAGAAGCATGGAAGAATCGCTGAATCTGACGTGGGATAAATCAGTCTCCTCTGACTTGAATGACTAATAAAAAGTGACATTCCAAGCCAGTCAGGATGCAGTGTAGCACCGATGAAATAGGCAACTTTCCTCTAGCTCTTTAATGCTCCCCCCCACACACACACACTATCCTGACCCCAATTCTACCTTATAAATCTGGCTAGACCACTGGTACAGATAAGAGCTGGGAATATAGGACAGATAAACCTCTAAGGACCAATAATGAGAGTAGAGATACCAGGAGGGGAAGGAGGGGAGAAAGGGGGAACTGATCACAAGGATCTACATATAACACCCCCCTCCCTGGGGGACAGACCACAGAAAAGTGGGTGAAGGGAGACCTGTCAGTGTAAGACATGAAAAAATAATTTATACATTATCAAGGTTCACAAGGGAGGGAGGATCAGGGAGTAGGGAAATGAGCTGATACCAAAGGCTCAAGTAGACAGAAAATTTTTTGAAAATGATGATGGCAACATATGTATAAATGTGTTTGACACAATAGATGGATAGATGGATCATGAGAAGAGGCCCTGATAAAATGATTTTTAAAAGAAAAAAACACGCTTTGATCAGATTGAATTATGGATTGTTATAATATCTGTAAGAGCTCCCAATAAAATGATTAATAATAAAAAAGTGACATTCCTTCCCAGTATGTTTGCTAGTTCAAAGAAATACTCGTTTTGTCAAAGGGATCCATCTGGCGATGAGATGCCAAAATGAGTGGACACGCAGGTTTTTGGATTGGGAGAGGCTGCTTGGTGCCCGCAGAGCATCCACCTTTGATGACCTGAGAATTTTTTCAGTGTTGGAGACAGAGGAGCCCAAGAACTGAGCCTCTCCTTCTATCCATCCACCCACCAAACCACCTACCCACTCACCCATCCATCCATCTGTCCATCCATCCATCCATCATCCATCCAAGCATCCATGTATCTATCCATCCATCTACTCATCTACCCAGCCATCTGTTCATTCATCCACCCACTTACCCATTGATGTATGCATGCATCCATTGATGTGCTCATCCACATACCCATCCATCCATCTACTTACTCATCCAGCCACCACTTACCCATCTATCTATGCAACCATCCATTGATGTGCTCATCTACTCATCCATCCATTCAGCCATCTATCTATCCATCCACTTACTCATCCACAAATCCATCCACCCACCCAACCCACCCATTTATCCATCCATCCATCCATCCACTTACCTAGCCACCCACTCAACATCCATTTCACCACTTACTCATCCATCCATCACTTATCTATTCATCCACGTACCCCACCCTCCCACTTATTCAGCCATCTACACATTCATGCATTTCCCCAACCTCCTACTTGCCCACCCATCTAAACAACCATCTATCCACTCACTTACCATTCATCTATGAGGGGGTACCCATCCCCCCCCCAAAAAAACAGAAAAAAAGTTCCACTGATGTGAGGGGGGTAGTGCATTTGGAGTTCCTTCCACCAGGTCAGACTATTAATCAAGCTTTCTATTTAGAGGGTCTGAAAAGATTGCGTAACAGTGTGTGACCAAAAAAGGCCTGATTTGTGGCAGGTGGGGGATAGTTTTGCCACCAGGACAATGCACCTGCTCATGCTGCCTTCTCAGTGCAGGAGTTTTTGGCAAAAAAAAACCCCAGCATGCCTCTCTTGCTCCACCCACTTTACTCACCTGACCTCGCTGAGTGCGACTTCTTTTTGTTTCCGTGAATAAAGAGGGCCATGAAAGGACAGAGATGTAATGACGTAGAGGGGGTGAAGACAAAACGAGAGAGGTGCTGTCAGTCATGCAAACAGATGAGTTTTGAAAAATGCTTCCAAGAATGAAACCCTGGATTTGACAGATGTATTAAGTGTAATGGAGAGTACTTTGAAGGTGATACGTTTGTTTTATTAAATAAAATAAAAAATTTAATACATAGCTTTGAAAAAGATCCAGGTTTTTTGGGTACCCCCTTGTATATCCACGCATCCATCCATCCACCCACCCACTGACCCCTGCTCATCCATCACCTACTGATCCATGCACTTGTGTCCATCTATCTACATCCATCCATTCACCCACTTGTCCATCTATCATCTACATGTCCATCCCCTCATCCGTTCATCTCTCATCCACCCAACCATCCAACTATCCATCCTTACAACATTTATGGAGCCTCGCTGGACAGGAGAGATTTCAAAAAGAGACTCTTCTAAGGGGCAGGAGAAGGTCCACAGAGTCAGCCTTCTGAACAGCCCATCTGCCTCAGTCCTTACTACCCTATTCTTCCCATCCGAGACTGGAAGGGCCTGTGTGGCCCAGCTTTCAGGGCCTGGGAGGGTCTCTGCCCCTCTTCAGGCAGGATGGGCGGGTGACAGGCCAGCTTTGGAGAGAGGTCTCAGGCTCACCTCACCCATGCCATGAACTGTGCTGGGAAGCTCCATGTGTGAGCTCAACCAAACCAGCCCTGGATGGTCTTCACACTCCCTTCTCTGTCCATCCAGGGCAGACAGCTCCTTAGTGTGAACCAGCATGCAGAGCCCAAAGTCCACCCCTGAACCTCTGCTCACTACCTTGCAAGGATGATATAGGCAAGAAACCACAAAGCACTGAGCAAGCCCGGTCCCCGGAGGCCGGTGATAAAGTGAATGAACCCAAGCCAGGCCTGCCCTCTTGCCTCCTTCTGCACCCACTGCTTGGGACTGTGTCTCAAAGAGGTGGGTGTCATATGCAGAGACCCTTGCCTAGAGAAACAGTAGGTCAGTCTCTTCTGATGCCTGCAGACCCCGGGAACCCAGACCAGGGGACGACACCTGAGTGACCAGAGAGAGCTCTGGAGAAAACATGGTGTGTAAGGCCATGCAGCGGGGCCACGTCTACCCATGGGACAGCAGACCCCATACAGAGGTCTCCAAGCGCTAGGCTCAAAGGCACCCCCTCACCCCTTCCTCCACTGAGATACCTTCTGTGCGGATGGTGAAGGGTGAGTCCCCTAGGCGCCGCGCCGAGAACTGGCCTCCCAGAGATGTCATCAGGAAGCAGAGGGTGAAGAAGCCGATGCCCAGGACAAACAGCCTACAGAGGGAGGGACAGGGCAGATCAGCTGCACAGCATCACACACACCCCTTCCTGTCCGGAAGGGGGGGCACTATAATGGTTTTGAAGATGATAGATGGCTGGATGATAGATGGCTGGATGGGTAGAAGGGATGGATGGATGGATGGATGGATGGATGGATGGAAGGAAGAAATGGATGGGTGGATGGATGATGGATAGGTAAGCAAGTGGACGGATGTGATAGTTAAAGTTTATTGTGCCAACCTGGATGATAAACACATGTGGGATTAATTGAAGGGCAGAGAGATAAATGGCTCGGTGAGCCTTGCCTTGTTCTCTGATGGTCGGACCCGTGTATGGCTGCCTTAGCTAGTTCTCTGCCTCAGCTGGCAAGCCTGGCTTCCTGCAAGACATGCCTGAGGAGAAGCCACATGGACCTGCCCTGATGCAGCCCTGGGTGCTGGAGCAGCTGTGTGATGACCCCAGCTGTGTGGTGACTGAGATGTTTACATGATCACTGATTCAACTTTCCTCCTGCAGTTGGTGTCATTGCGTGTGTTTTGTGAGGTTGAAGAGGACTTTGTAGATCGGTGTCAGACATATGGGCTAAGGTTGGACTTATGGGCTTGGAGAGCACTGGGTTGGAATGCTTTCTCAATGTACACTTACCCTTTATATAAAGCTCTCTCATAAATAAGTGTCTATGAATTTGTTTCTCTAGTCTACCCAGACTAACATAACGGATAAATAGGTAGGTGGGTTGGTAGATAGGATGAATATGTGGATGGATGATAGATGGATGGACAGATGGAAAAGTGAAACAACAGGGGGTTGAGCTGGACCAAGGAGGCTTCTCAGTGCCACAGTATAAAATTAAGATCAACTACAAGAAACTGGCCATGAACCTCACACAAAACATGAAGGGACATCACACACATTTGTCTATCCTGTTGGGACCATTTTAACTTGGAGATGGAGCTTAATTCATTTCAAGCAGAGTTCTCAGAGTCTGGTCCCCAGGCAGGCATCATGAGCATCACCTGGGAACTTGTTAGACATGCATCTCTGGGCCCAAGCCCAGACTTCCTGAATCTGACATGCTGGGGGCATGGGAACAAGCAGCCTGTGTCTTAAGGAGCCTTCCAGGGGGTTCTCAGACACACACAGGTCTGAGAAGGGCTGGTGCAGACGGAAACAGCAGGGTCTGGTGCCAGCCAGAGGGCACTAATTGGTCAGACAAAACCCACCTGGAAGCCATCCATCACCTGTGCACACAGGCATTGCGGTCGCAAGCACCGTGCACCCGCGTGCGCTTCTCCTGATCTATGCGCTGGAGGCCTCTTCAAGGAGGTCCTCAGTGTCACTACAGGGTAGGATCTACAAGTGCAGGGCCCTTCTGTGCCCACCAGCTCCCTAACATACATCTTCAGCTGGGCACACGGGAGGTTGCAGCCTGTATCACTGCTCAACTAGGCCAGAGAGCTGACCAAGTAGCCTCTGTACTGAGTATCCTTCCAGGGCCAAGCTTACCCCAGAAAGCAAGATCCACAATGGTAGCCTAGCCTAGCCCTGCTCACAATAAAACTGGGTCCTTGTCCCCAGCCTGGAGACCTGAGCTCCCCAGCACAGGAGGGGGTGTGTGAGAGGTGGTAACCCTTGTAGGACCTTCATTTAAGACCTTGATGGGCTGGCAGAGCTGGAAGGGGAGGCCCCCAGAACCTCACCTCCCATGGGCCATGCTCCCCAGGGAAACCCTCCATCTCCACCTCCACTCCCACCCCAGGCACACACTTGCTTGCATCTTTACGCAAGACTCCGGTTCTGCATTTTAATCTCCATTATTTGAAACTGGCAAAGCAGTATCTAATTAAAATTGGAGCCATTAAAGAAAACACATAATTGCAGAAGAAAATAAAATCACAACAAAATTCCCAACCCATAGTTAAAGGAAGCCGTTAGAAAATGAAGTCGGAGCAGGGATAGAACCCCAAAGGCAGGAGGGGACTCTCCGGGTGTCCGCCCCCCCACTCAATGTGGGCTTCTCGGGGACCATGCTCCCCCCAGGCTGGAAGACAGGCTTCTTGGGCAGGATGGTGCCTGCCTCACAGAGACACCCACAACGCAGTCCACCAAGGCCCGGGCATTCCCAAGATGACGTCAGAGGGGTATTAGGACAGCAGAGGCGAGGGGTGGTCCCATACCCAGGGCAACTGCAGGGTGATTTGTCAGCTCGCTGTCCTCCAGCTCAGGGCAACAACAGAAGCCGCCCCACTGGAATCTTGTGTCCTTCCTGAGAGTCCTCCTCCCCTAGCTATGGGGGTACATTTGGAGACAAGGACCTGCACAGTCTGGGTCCAAAGATCTGCTGGGAACGTTGGCCTATTTCTCTTGCCCAGCACCCCCTAACCCCTGCAAGTTGGTGCCCCCACTTCCCTGGGATCTGAACACCCCCCCTAAAAACCTCATCTGCTGGACCCCAAATCATGGAGTCCAGGGTCCCCCAAAGCAGCTAGGGGATAATTTACAGACATGTTAAAAGAGGCCCATCTGTCTATGGACCCCGTGTCACAAGACGACAAACCCATAAGGCAGGAGCCCAGCCGGCCCTTGCAGACTGAGAAGCTGGGGATATGATGGGCGTCCCAGTCCCCTGTCTGAAGGGGACATGAAGACCACACTGGTGCCTGTGGGCCACCTGGCAGCCCGGGGAGACTGCATAGAAGCCAGACAGCTACAGAACTTGGGCGGGAGGAGCTTTGCAACTCCACTGAGGATGCAGATCCTGCCCGTGGTGAAGAGGAGAGGGGGGGCTGGGAGCTGTCCATGGTGGAAACTGGCCACAGCACAAACCTTGCCTCGGGAGACTGAGCGGAACAGCTCTGGGCAGCCGCCTTCAGAGCCATGCAGACAGGCGGTGGGAGATAAGCAAGGTCCCCTGGGCTGTCCCTGAGGGCCAGGATTCCAGGGCTCCCCTGGAGGGCCAGGCTCTTTCCAGAGACCTTGCTTCAGTCCTGTTTCCCATGATAACCCTAAGCCAAGGGAACTGACTACCGGCCCAGGGCTCTGACCCAGCCTGACCCTGCCCTCCCAGGAGACTGCCTCCTCACTTTGAACGATGGGCCCAGCCCCTGAGCTGGGCAAGTGAGGCACAGGACCACCCTACCAGTCTGGAGGGGAGAGTGCAGTGGGGCTCTGGAAGAGATAGGGTTGGGGAGTGGAGGGGAAGCTGGAACCAGAGGGGCTCCCACCTACCCTCTCTGTGACCACATTTCAGGTGCCCCCTGGGGGCCACTGCCCCACCCCAACAGGCTCCATCTGGCCCTCTGGCCCCCACCTGTGGCCAGGTCTGAAGCAGTCACTGGCCCAATGTACCACCCCCAAAGACAGCACCTAGCCAGCACCCCCTTCCCCAGCTCTAGGGAGAAGTGACCACTGGGCTCAGGTGGGGAGTCTCCAGCTGTCCACCCAGCACTCCCTGCCCCCTAGGTTCCCACTGGCCCAAGTCTGAGGGACCCTCCCACTGGGGACTGTTGCCCCTCCATTAGAATCCAGCGCTATGAAGGTGGGGAGCCAGCGGAGGTGGGCAGACTGACCCAGGGCATCAAAGGCCAAGGGGTGGCCGGGACTCCAACTTGGCCACCGGGTGGGGTGGTCCAGGGTGGGGAAGACCCCAGGCGTGCTAACTGGGCGACCTCCCGGCCACCGGCTGAGTCGCTCGGCCCCTATCGCCACCTTCCACGTCCTCACCAATCTGGACCAACTCGGGGACCCCCTCCCCAGAAGCGCAGGCCGCTCCCGTGGAGCTCCCTCCCCCACTCCGCCCCAGCCTGCCCCACCCGGGACGCGCCCACCCGGACCCCGCGGGACACTTTACCGGAAGGGTTTCAGGGTGCCCAGCCATCTTCTGACCATTATCTTTCCATCGGGGTGCCCCGCGAGCATCGTGCAGACTAGCCGGTCGCCGAACCGCGCGCGGGGCCGGGCAGTGGCACCGTCCCGGGCCCGCCGCGTCCCGGCCGCGAACGGCGGGGTCCAGACCGGGGCGCCCAGGCGGACGCGGGCCTGGCTGCTCGGCGCGGCCTCGGAGGGACAGAGCGGCGAGGACGCCCGCCCGCTCACATGGTGGGGTCCGCGGGGCGGCGCGCCCCCGGACCGCCGGTCGCGCGTCTGCTGGCTGGGGCTCGCTGGCGGGGTGGCTCGGCGCCGCGGCGCGCAGACCGGCTCCCCGCCGCCCGCGCCCGCATGCCCGGCGCCCTCGGAGCCGGCTAGAGGCGGCCCGGGGCCCGCGCCTCGGGCCCCTGCGCCCCCGGCCCGCGCCGCCCGCCGGGCCCGCGCCGCGCCGCGCCCATGGCTCCGGGGAGGCGCCCCGCGCCGCTGCTGCCCCGCTGCCGCGCCGCCTGTCCGCACCCGGGCTGCGCCGCTACGCTCGGAGGCGCCGCATTGTTCTCGGAGGAGGCGGCCGAGCCGCGGCTGGGTGGCCCGGGAGCGGCCGCCGCCCGTCCTCGGAGCGCCGGCGCCACCTCGCGACCATCGTGCGCAAGAGCACCCGCCGGCTGGGAGGGGCGTCGAGCGCGGCCCACAGTCCGGAGGACAGCGGGCAGGCTTGCGGAGGCAGGAGGACCCCTCCTTTCCATGGCCTCTGGCTGGCTGCCGCCTGGGCCACCCCTGGCTCCTAACCCCTGCGCAACCGCTCGAACCTGGACTTGCAACACGGACCCCTCCAGTCCAGAGGGGCCAGAGATGGGAGCACTTTGGGAGGGGGCAGCGGGGAAGGGGAACAAGCGTAAAGAAGGGCTTGTGGGGAACCAGTGATCACCTGGCCTGGACTTTGCCCGTAGAAAACCTGAGGGGTGGTGCCCGAGGGGGGGTAGAGGTGTTCCACCTCTAAACGTGCAGAACTCGGGCTTTATCATCTAGAGCCCATGCCTGCTTCTCCATTCTTGACTCTAGAGAAGAATGAGCTGTGTTTGACCAGGGCCTCCTGTAAACGCCACATCCCAGCCAGGAGCCTGCGCTCTGGACCCCTGACCAGGACCCTCGACCCGGACTGGAGGACAGAACTTAGCCTCCAGAAGACCTGTACACCCCCACGCCCCACCTGCAAACCAAACCCATAGCCCTCTACTTGATATGGACTCATAGGGACCCTCTGGACAGGGTAGAGCTGCCTCTGTGGGTTTCCGAGGCTGTAAGTCTTTACAGGAGTAGAGAGCCTCGCCTCGTCTTTCTTCTAAGGAGCAGCTGGTGGTTTCAAACTGCTGGCCTTGCAGTTAGCAGCCCAACTCGTCACCAGTACGCCACCAGGGCGCCTCTTAGAAGAGCCCCTCCACCCCCCATACACACCGTGACAAGTGATGACAAAGACATGACCCTGGGGGTCTTCGACTTCCCAGGAGTAGGAAATGCTTCCCCCCACAGCCCTGGCTCTGCTCCAGCCCCTCCCCCCACAGCCCTGGCTCTGCTCCAGCCCCTCCCGAAGCCCCTCGGCCGCCTGCTCTCCCTTAACCCTTTGGTTGGCATGAGGCTCCTTCTGCTCCATGGAAACCCACCTGCCTGGGTCCCATTACATCATGGCCATCCTGCTGCTAGCAAGGTCACTGGGAGAAACTGCTGTTGGCTGATGGGTGGCTTACTTAGCAAGGACACGCTGACCTGGCCCTCCTCTGTGTGGTGGGACACCCGGGCAACTAGGAGAGCTGACCAGGGCCATACTGGGGCCAGGGACCCTGGCTGGGTCTCTGAGTCACAGCTTGTGCCTGAATGCCCGCTCCTGCCACAAATCCAGACTCCGGTCCACAGCTGCAGAGTCCAGGCCCAAACCACAGCCAGACGAAACATCGGGATGCTCTTTGCCTGGCGGGGTCCTCGTGGGCACTCAGGGCAGGTGTCTCTACACCTGGCTGGCATTTGTCCAGTTCCCAAGTGTCATGGTGGGGACTCTGCGTCCTGACCAGTAGAAATGTGTTCCTTGGGTTTTCACTGGCCGGTTTTCAGAAGCAGGCTGGCAGGCCTTTCTTCTGAGGCTCTTTGGATGGACTTGAAGCTCCAGTCTCTCTCTGTGAGCAGCAGCATTCTCTTGTCATTCGAATTGCCAGGAACAAGGCTATTCAGGGTCTGAGCCCTCCCGGGGTTGGGTCATCCCTCTGCCAGAAGTCAGAAGTGAGAAGATGGCTCATGCCTTCTGGATCTTGCTGTCTGGGCTCTGGCCTTGGGGTGGGGTGGAGTGGGGAGACCCCGGCAGGGAGGCAGCGTTGAGGCCAAGTGAGCAGCGGCATTTGAGGAGCCAGCCCTGCCGGCGTCTGTTCTCTCCAAAATCCGTTTCCCTGTTGCCAGCTTCAGCCGCACTGACGTCTGTCTGTGTGGCCCTGCTTCTCTGGGGGCAGTGCACTGGAGAAGAGCTGTGAGCCCTCCTGTGAGGCACGCTTGGGTACCAGCTCCCTGGGCCTCCGCATCATCAGATGCAAACTGGAGCTCTGTTTTGGTGCTAACCTGCCTCTTGGCTATTCTGAGCATCGGGCCTGGAAATGCACAGAAATGCTCATTGACTAAAGCCCAGCCCACTGCCACTGGGGTTGACTCTGACTCAGAGCGTGTCTGTGAGACAGAAGAAAACTGCTCCACAGGGTCTCCGTGGGGAGGAGCCATGGTAGCACAGTGCTTGTGAGTTGGGCTGCTAGCCACAAGGTCGGCAGCTCAAGACCACCAGCCTTTCCTCAGCCCCAAGCTGGGGCAGGGGCGAGCTGGGGCTTTGTATTCCTGTAAAGATTTACAGCCTGGGGAACCCACCGGGCCAGTTCTGCTCTGTCCTTTGGGTCGCTGTGAGTCAGAATCGACTCAATGGCAGAGTTCGGCTGTTTTTTGTTTTTTTAGTCTGGTTCAGTGAGCATAAGCATTGAAGTGCTAACCACAAGGTCAGCAGTTCCAGTCTGCCCTCTGTCCCAAAGGGAACGACGAGGCTGTCTGCCCATAAGAACTTGCGGTCTCAGAAACCCAACTGAATCAGAACAGACTCCACAGCAGTGGGTTCTGGGTTTGGTTTGTTTTTTGTTTAATCCTTACAGAAGGGAGGACCCTGGTGCCGTCGTGTGGTTACGCACTGGGCTGCCACCCGCCTGGCCGGCATCTGAAACCACCAGCAGCTCCGCAGGAGAAAGACTGGGCTTCCTACTCCTATGACAGCTGGCGTCTCCGAAGCCCACGGGGGTTGCTATGAGTCAGCACGGACTCGACGGCAGTGGGTTTGGCTTTTTGTTTGTTTGATTTTTCCCAGAAGCGGACGGCGCCATCTTTCTCCATCAGAATCACCCTTTCCGTGAGCAGCCAGCCCTTCACCCAGGGCACCTCCAGGTGCCTTCCCCGCGTTGCCTGGCAGCTGACCAGTGCTCTCAGCACGCTGATGAGAAGGCTCTAGACCTGCCGCAGGTGCTTTTGCAGCTCCACCCACATTCTCTTTTAATCTCACCTGTGCAGGTGAAAGGTAGATTACTAAGAAGGCCTGGGACCCTTTGCCTAAGGGTTTTAGCTGGCTGGAGGAACATTTTAGAACATTCTGACATGGGGCAAAACAGAAGTGCCTGCAAGAGGGCTCCTGCACCCGCTCTTGTTGTGTCTGTGGCTAGGGGCCGTGGAGTTCCTTCAGACGCTCAGTGCTGCCACGTGCCACGGCAGGAAACACCGCCCGGCCCTGCACCGCGCTCCCAAGGGTCTCTATGTTGGAACCCAGGGTCTGTCCAGCTTGTCCAGGGTCTTCCTCTTTGTCACTGCCCCTCCACCTGCAGGGTGAGCCAGACCCGCCAGTGAGAAGTCCTGGGGGAAGGGGCCTGAGGGATAGAGGCCACTGAGAACCGAGGCCACCCAGGCGACACGTGCCACCCCGGGCCAGCCTGAGTGTAGCCTAGTTTTTTCAAAAGAAGCCAGAAACCTCGGTTTCCAGTGTGAAGTGGTATCTTGTCTGGCCGGCATCTGGGCCCCCAGGGATGTCACCACGGGCACAGCTGGGGTGGACTGAGTCCACCTAGGGAGTGCCCCTTCCCTGAGGCCCACCCCACTATCCTCAGCCTCCAGTAGGCCTGGTCCAGGAGGATGTGTCCACAGTTCTGTCCTGTGACACACCAGGCCAGCCTCTGCTGGGTCTTCCCTGTCCCTCCCAGCTGGCCCACCCCCGGCTGGTGTCTGAAAGGCAGAGAGCCCTGGGGTGGGGAGAGCAGAGGCCCAAAGGAGTACTGGCCGCATTCATGTCATGTGCTGAATTACAGAAGCGGAGAGCAGACAGCCCCCCAGGAGGCAACAGGCCTTTGTCACAACAGCATTGACGGCCACTGCATGGGGCTCAGCGGCTGCCAGAGCCCAGAGTGGGCTCAATTTCACTGCCTGCTTCTGGTGCCCAAGCAGTTTGACTGCTCTCCCCACCCCACCACCCCCAGCGCTGCAGGAGGGGTCTGTGTTTACACCAGAGGGCCTCCTGCTGAGGGGGCGTGGCCTCAAGCAGACTGGCCTCCCAGCTTTCTGTGCTCCAGGAGAGGCTGGCTGCTGTGTCTGTGTGTGTCTGAGTGTCTGCATCTGGCTGTGTATCTGTGTGTGTGTGTCTACGTCAGCGTGTGTGTGGTATCTGCATCTCTTGCGTGTCTGTGTGTGTCCATGTGTCTGTGTATCGCATCCGTGTCTGTGCGTGCCAGTCTCTGTGTGTGCATGTGTGTGCCTGTGTATGTGTACGTGTGCCTGTCTATGTCTATGTTGATGTTGTATGCATCTGTGTGTGAATGCGGGTCTCTGTCTGTCTGGGTCTGTGAGTCTGTGCATCTAATAGGAAGGGCTCAGGACAGTCAAATCCAGAGACCCGTGGCTGGCAGGGGCCAGGGGTGGGGAAGGCCAGAGAGGTTGAGCATGGGGTTTCTTTTGGGGGGTGATACGAATGTTCCACAAGAGCCCTGGTGTAGGAGTTATGTGCTGGGCTGTGATCTGAGTCATCGGTAGTTCGGAACTATCAACAGCCCCTCGGTGTAAGACTGGGCTTTCTACTCTCGTAAACAGCTACCGTCTTAGACCCACAGGGGGTTACTGTGCGTCAGCATTGACTCAGTGGCAGAGCCGTCTTCAGTTTAGAAATGTCCTAAGGTCAGTGTGGTGCTGTCGGCAGGAACTCAGCCTCTGCCAACCCACGGAATTATGGGTGAAAGAGTGGCCCTTTAGGTCATGTGAACCCTAACTCAACAAGCCACGAATCAGCTTGCCCACAGGGGCGTGATGAGCGGGAGAAAGACAGGACGTGAACCCAGGTCTGGCTCCCCAGCCCGGCTTCCAGGCACCCTGCGCTCTGTGGGTACAGACACAGGTTTCCCGGGCTGGCATGGATTTGGTCACTCTACCTTCTGGTGAGTAACCACTGGTCTGAAGGGGTGCTGCTCCAGGAGCAGGAGGCAGACCATCCATCGTCAGCACTGCTCTTCGGCCCACCCGGCCTGAGGAGTTAAAGTTTATTGTGCCAACCTGGGGTTAATTGAAGGGCAGAGGAATAAATGGCTCAGTGAGCCTCACCTTTTGAATTCTCGGGTCTCTTGCTTTCTGATGGTCGGACCAGGTTGCAGCTGCCTTAGCCAGTTCTCTGCTTCAGCTGGCAAGGCTCACTTTCTGTAAGAATCCCCAAGGAGAAGCCACATGGGCCTACTCCGATGCAGTCCTGGGTGCTGGAGCAGCCATGTGGAGACCCCAGCCAGCACTGAGATGCTTACACATTCACTGATTCGGCTTTCCTTCTGCAGTCGGCATCATTGCGTCTGTTTTGTGAGATGGAGGAGGAGTTTGTGGATTGGTGTCGGACATATGGGTTTATGTTGGACTTGTGGGTTTGGGAGGCACTGGGTTGGGAAGGTTTCTTGATGCGCACTTACCCTTTATATAAAACTCTCTCTTATACATATGAATTTCTGTGGATTTGTTTCTCTAAAATACACAGCCTAACACAAGGCCCTTAAAGAGAGAATGGGCCTCAGGCCTCCACAGCAAGGCTTCGTGGAGATGTGCTCTCATCGTCCCCTTGCCTCCCAAGGCTGGCCAGCCCCCGGGGAAGAGTGCATGCACTATGGCAAACATCTCCATCTCCCTCCTAGAATGGGTGGTCACGCCCCGTGGCACCCCCATCGCTGGGTCCCGTCCAGTGAGAAAGAGTCAGAGTGGAGAGTGGCTTGGCCACTGTTTAGTTTGATCACGACCATATTAAAGCATGCCCACAGGGCCATCAGTCATCCGGGCCAGGCTGTCCTTGGAGCCGACTTTTTGTTTTTTGATCAATTTTTAGGATGATAATGAATTGGGGCTTGTCTAGGAAAATCAGAGAAGGTGACACTGGGGGACACCGGCAAGAAGAAAGGCCCCCAGGGACAGTCCACTGCCCCCTATGCTTGTGTGCAGGACCCCCAGAGCACCCACCCCTCTCCTGCCACCATGAAGGCCACCCTACCTACTCCCTTCCTGCCAGTGGCTGCGGCCTGGCCCCAGCAGATCAGGGCATCTCTCCCACTTTGGGTCCCTGTTCCTGGAGCCACGAGCCCCTCCTTGCTGGGCACTGCTTTGTGTGGCTAGGTACGCTCAGGTGGAGAGGTCTCGCAGGGAGTGGCCCGCTCCCCCGGGTCGTGTTTTCAAGGCCTGCGAGCAGCTGGCCCAGGTCTGCGACCACCTCTGTCTCACCTTCCCGGGAGTGTCGGCCTCAACAGCTAGAATTTCTCCACTTGGCCCCCCTAAAAGTCAACTACCCGGGCCCAGAGGGGCTGACCCCCAGGGTCCCCCTCTTGAACAATCCTCCAAACTTCTGCCTGCCTCCCTGTTGACTCCCCCAAACCAAGCACCCAGCCACCCACCACCAAGTCCATTCCGACTCGGGGGGACCCTCTGGGACAGAGCAGAACCGCTCCCTAAAGTTTCCCAGATGGTAAGTCTTTACGGGAAGCAGGCCACCTCCTCTCTCTCCCTTGGAGCAGCTGATGCATTTGAACTGCCAACTTGGCAATTAACAGCCCAAGGCTTAACCCACTGCGCCATCAGGGCTCCTAGTGGCTGCCCCCCCCAAAAAAAACCCTCACTGCTATCCATTCGATGACAACTCACAGCGACCCTATAGGACAGGGCAGAGCTGTCCCTGTGGGTTTCTGAGGCTGTGGCTCTTTACAGGAGTAGAAAGCCCATCATTCTCCCAGAGTGGCTGGTGGTTTCAAACTGCTGACCTTGCAGTCAGCAGGCAGCCCAATGTGGAACCACTGAGCCACCAAGGGCCCCTAATGGGTCAGAAGCATTCCCTTCCAGATCTGCTGCTCGTGTCCAGTGGAGAAGCATGTGTGCCATGGCTAACACCCAACCTAGGAGTTTGGTAAGAGGACAGACAGACAGGCTCCGTGAGCACTGCCCTCCATCCCAGTGGGAGCCCTCCAGCCTGGTGTCCACTTGGAGTGTGAGATTATAAAGAGACCCCCAGTTTTGTCTCCCCCAAAGATAGGCCAAACATTTTGGCCAGCATATGGAGGGAGGTCAGATGCTTAGAGACATCCTCCCTGAAGGCAGGCAGTCACCAGACTACTGAAGTCCCAGCTCCCTGCTGTTAAGGACAAAGGGCTTCTTCTCCCTAAAGTCTTGCTACCATTAGCTTGGTTCCTGTAGGTGGGGTTTCTATGGAGATCCAGAGAACAGGTCAAACCTGCTCAGTGACATCCAAAGTTAGGTTGCCATCTTGAATCTAGGATCCGCCCATCTTGTCACATGTGTACCCCCAATCCCTCCTCTTCCTATTGTATGTTTATCCCTAGATTGTCCCCTCTCATTGCTGCATTACCTATCGTACAGCCCCTTCCTGTGACGTATGTCTTCACCTGTAATTAGTGGGCTTGCACTCCCCCGAAAGGTATACAGGCCTGGGTTAGCAATAGAGAGCGCTCTCGGGCTCCCCCCTTGACCTCTCATTGGCTCCCTCTCCTCTCCCATCCTCTCTTCCCTGTTCCCTTTCCCCTTGTTCTCCGTCCCCTCCTCCTCTCTCCACGGGGACCACCAACCGGGGCTGAGGTGAGCACCCTACCATGAAATGTGTCTGACTCCATTATTTCAATCTCTCTTTTATCTCTCATGCTCTCTGACTTTATAATGATATTTATATATCTCAACCATACAGTTGCACCTACTGAACCTGTGATTAGTAGTGGGGGCTGGCCCTCCCCCCACATTGGGGTCCACCAGGCATGATGTGGAGCCCAGTACAAGCTCACAGGGGCCCCCGAGGCCTGCTGCTCCCCCTCAGTACGTGTTCGTAGGGAACCAAGCCCTACCCCCCCCCCCCCCGCAAGGTGCTGCTGTCACAGGGAGGTGCCAGTGAGCCAGCTCTGGGTACAGCAGAACCAAACACAGCTGGGCCCTGCACCATCCTCAGCGTCGTTGCTAAGCCAGGGCCCACTGTGGAAGCCGATCTGTCCATCTCTAATTGAACATAGTCCTCTTTGTCGCTGCCCCGACCTTCCCAAGGTGGATGATGCAAAGCCTCCCCCTTTCCTTCTGAGATGGCTGGTTCATGGATGAGGACAGGCCCTGAGGGGACTCAGGCCTGGCAGGCAGAAATGGGATGCTCTTTTGTGGGGCTGGGGCAGGGTGGGGGCTCAGGCAGCGGGGACCCCGGGGCATTTGTAGGGCAGAGGATTGTCTCTGTCCTGGTGGCCTCATGACCTTCTGCAATTTTCCAAACCCATCACCTGGGCCACACCAGGAGTGAACCGGACATGACCAGAGACTTTGGTTAGCAACAATGTATCAACACTGTGAGTCCGCTGTGACCAAGGGGCTGCCCTCGCGTGAGCGTGTAGCCCATTAAGAGCAGGCGACCCTGCCAGCGTGGGGATTTGGAGATGGCTCCCATGGGTGCTAGTGAGGTTGCTGAGCACCCTGCATGGAGGTCGGTGGACGGGAACTTGGGTGGCTGTGGGAACCCTCACAGAGCATATCATTCCTGATCAGAGCAAGAGGGGAAGACACGCGCAGGACGCTTGGGAAAGCCCGAAGCTGCTGGGGACACGGAAGTCTGGTCACTCGACAAAAGGGTGACACTGCGTGCTGAGCGCAGGGGTCCTGCGGTCCATCCAGCTTGAGGGGACAGGGTCCTTCCGACGGCCCCGATACCTGCCCTGACACCTGGGCCATCCACGAGCCTCCTGCGTCTCCAGGTGACTTCCATCACCACCTCATGCCCCTTGGAAACACGCCCTCCAGAGAAGTGTCACCTGGAGCCACGGGATTGGCTGCCCTTTCGTGCGTGATCAGCACCGGTGGTGTGTGCTGGCCGTGCAGAGCCAGAGAGCACCTGCTCAAAGCAGTGGCAGGACCGGAGGTGACACCTGGTCAAATCACCTGGGAAGAATTACTTTTCCCAAAGAGTCTGCTCTTGGTTTCAGAATCTTGGGGCATAGCATCCCCTCCCCCATCCCAGGTAGCTCCTCTCCCCTGGATTGTAAGGATCATTCCAACTGCACTTCCTTTCTTGTACCGTGCAGTTGTGAGGGGGTCAGGGTGCACGGAGCAGGTCAAAGTTCAACACTCAACAGTTGACACCCGCTCTGACTCAGCACCTACACTGTGCCCCCCTCAAGGCGCCATCCCCTGTCCCCTCCCTTTCCCACTTCGGGTCCTGTTCCCATTCCTCCTTCTCCCACCACCCTCCCCAACCAGACCTGATGGATTTCCGGGGCCTCAGGGCATCACAGGGAACGGGCTTAGTTTAGCCCAAGTGCCCACTGCCCAGTCAGGGGGGCATGGACATTAGGTGCTCAGACCGCTGCCCCTCCCCTGAAGGTGGGGATTACCCAGAAAAGAAGGCCCCGCTTCAGTTTGTGGGATTGCCCCCGCCCCAGGCCTGTGGAGCTCCCTGGGACTCAAGGAACCCTTCTGTCCAGCAGTGCCTTGCTGGTAGAGTGAGCAGTGTGTGTTGGGGCGGGGGGGGGGGGGGGCTTGTCTGTGTAAAGCCCCTGAGGGAGGAGCAATCTGTGTCCCATGCAATCAGAGAAATGAACATTGAGCTGAGTCAGCAGGCACACCCTGACTGGGTCCCAGGGGGTGGGGGGGGCGCTCAGGGCTCGGTGCTGACAGAGGGCAGCTGGGGCTCGCTGCTGCCTGGCTCAACCTGGGGCACTGAGGGAGGGGGCAGGCTGACACCAGCCTTGGGCCTTAGCACCAGTCGGAGGGAGGTACCTCGGAAGACAGGCCTGGCCATCCGCTTCCAGAGCAGGGCTACCTGCACCTGGGGTGCCCGGGAGTCAAAGTCACTCAGCAACCAGGTAAGGAGGTGAAAGCCTCCTGACCCCCCATCAAAGCCCCCACCTCCCAGCAGAGAGCAGCTGTTTGCCCAGACCCCCACCCTCCCTGCCCCGGGGGCAGCTCCATTTGTGCTTCCAGCTCTAAGAGGTGCTTGTTCAAAACCAAAGGTGTCAAGGGACCAATGTGGGCCTAGGGGGGACTCCTCCGTGGTGGGTCCTCCCCACATGGTTTGCTTTCCGGCCAGGCGCCTCACACACAGCTATCCCCCGTGTGTTAGCTGGAGGGGGGCGTCCCTGCCTCCATGAAAGTCTGGGGTACACTCCAGCCCTGGTCCCGTGGACCGCCAGTGGGACCCAAGCCGTGGTATTTCCAATCGCCTTGTCCGCACGCACAACAAGGCCAGACACGGAACAAAGAGGGCCGAAGGAGAATGGAGGAGGCCGCGTGATGGTGCGGGAAGAATGTGGGAAGTACTATGGACCGGCGGCCGGAAGAGCAGCCCGAGCCTGCCTGGGAGAGGCGTGGCCAGAGTGCTCCAGAGGCAGCGGGGGCGAGGCTTCATCTCATGGACTTTGGACATGTTGTCAGGAGAGACTGGTCCCTGAGGTCAAGTGGAGGGGCAGCAAGCAAGAGGAAGGGCCTCAAGGAGATGCCCTAGAACTGACTTGATGGCCCCTAACACTACCACCACCTCAACCACCACCATGACCTCCATCACCACCACCTCCATCACCACCACCGCCATCAACACCACCACCACTACCACCTTCTCCAACACTGACACCACTTACAACACCACCATCACCTCCCCCATCAACACCATGACCTCCATCATCACAACCACCACCACCACCACCATCACCACCACTAACACCTCCTCCACCAACACTAACACCATCTCCACCACCACCTCCATGACCTCCATCACCACCACCACCATCACCACCACTAACACCTCCATCAACACTAACATCAGCTCCATCACCACCACCACCAAGACCATCGCCATCACCACCACCATGACCTCCTCCATCAACACTAACATCAGCTCTATCACCACTACCACCTCCCCCATCACCACCACCGCCATGACCTCCATCATCAACACCACCCCCACCACCACCACCACGCAGGAGCCGGGCCGGCGGGCGGTAGGTGGAAGCAGCTGCACGGGGCTGTCCGGGACCTCCGTCCTTCAGGACCGGGCGTTGTCAGGACAGCACTGCCTGTGCACTTGACTTAGTAGCGCAGGGGCGGCCTCGCCCCATGTCCAGGGGCAGTGCTGACCAACAAGCCCAGGCAGCAGGGTGGGAGCAGAGCTAGAAGAGACCCAGAAAGTGGATTTGGGCTTCGCTAAAAATACCCACAATGCAGGCAGGACACCTCCTAACTGCCACAGCCCCCAGCCCACACAAAGCCTGAAGAGCCCAGAGCCAGGCGCCAGCGCTGGGCTCTGCGAGGGGCAATTAGACCATCTCCCCGCAGCACCGTGAGCCACCAGCTGCAAACAAAGCCGTGTGTGCTTTGGAGATGATGAGCAGACCCTTCTTCCTTTGTGTCCTCCGTGGCCGCCAGCTCGCAGGAGCCGGAGGGAAAGGAGTATAATTCAGCAGCAAGAGGGAAGTGAGTTTGGCAACAAAGACAAAACATCTTCTGTGGAGACTGCGGCCCAGATGCTGCCTCGTGGGGCGGGAGGGGGGGTCCCCAGGCAGAGGAGGGCGGCACAGAATTTGGGGAGCTGCTCTGGCCCCTTGGTCTCTGGGAACCCTGGGGAGAGGAGGGGACACTGCCCTGTGCCGGTCTCATAGGGTGGGGGTGGGAGGCACGCACAGGACCTGTCAGCACACGGGCGTCCTTGCCCCCAGACTGAGGAGGCTCTCTCTGCGGTCAAGGATGGGTGACTGTCCCCGAGACAAACCTCCCCCAAAGTTGTTCTCAGCACCCCTGTAAAAATGGAATCTGGAACCTGTCACTGCCTGCATCTGCCCTGGTCTGAGATGTCAGCCAACATGGGGACTGGAGGCCCCATCCCTTACAACCCTCCACCCTGCCCTACCTTGGAGGCAAGAGGAGCATGCTTTTCCCAAGGGGGGTGGTTGTTGCTCCCCCCAGCGCCTGCCCCCTGCCCGGCTTCTTGCATTCTTTCCTGGTGTCTCCTCCCCTTGAGCACAGGCTAGAGCTGCTGCCTCGCTCCCAACAAACAGAATCCAAGAAATGGGTGGATGGTGTCTGGGTTTCCTGGTGCTGCAGTCACATGAGTGTCACAAGGGGGAGGGTTAAAGAACAGACCCTTATTGTCTCCCAGTTCTTCCCCCACCCCCACCCCCCGGCCAAGTTGATTCCTCCTATGTTGGTAGCCCTGGGATTCTTGTCGATTCTCACATAGCAGCTGTCTTTCCCCAAGTACATCTGACCTGCTCTCTAGGGAGCCCTGGTGGCGTGGTGGTTTCCCGCTGGGCTGCCAACTGCACGGTCAGCAGTTAGAAGCCCCCAGCTGCTGCCCTAGAGGAAGATGAGGCTCCTCCGGAAGGCACAGGGGCTGTTTCTGAAGGGCTGTCCGGCAGGCCTGCTTTGGGTCAGACTCAACTCCATGGCCGTGAAAAGCTGCGCTTCCACAAGCTGGAAGTCACTGGATGTCGCAGAACTGCTTACCTGAAACCCGCCTAAGGGAAGCCTAATTGGCTGTGCGAAACTCCACTGAAATCCCCCCAAGGAAATGCCTCTTAAAGGCGATGCCATTGAGAAGCCTCCTGGACTCTTGTGTGACCCACTTAACATAACAGAATCTCTGTTTCCAAACAGGACTGCGCCCCCAGGTGTCAGGCTTGGCGTCCCAACCCACAGTCTGGAAGGACGTCTGTGGTGGGATGTCACTCGCAAGGCTAGATGGAAGAAAAAAAAAAAAGAAGCGATGTTTTCTGACTCACTTGCTCATGTCTTGGCCCCTCACTACCTTGGAGGCCAGCGGCTAGCCTGCCAGGTCATGAGCTGTCCTTTGTAGGGGGCTCTGTGGCACCAGCCAGGGGGGAGTGAATCCCTCTGACCAGGAGAGTGAGCTAGGAGCCAGCCATGGATGAGAACAAAGCACCCCCCTCCCAGCTCCCTGACTGCAACTCCATGGGGGTCTTGAGACAGAGGCCCCAGCAGAGCTGTGCCTGGATTCCCAGCCCACAGACACGGTGGGGTAACAGACATGGGAGTTGTTTTCAACCACGAAGCTTGGGGCTCATCTGTTTCACGGTAAGAGATAACTGACACCAACATGGGCACGGGCTACGTGGGCAGAGGCCCGGCCCATATCTATTCCCGTTTCCCCAAGCCCAAAATTACAGGGATAGACTTTTTTCCACGTGGGAGAAAGATGAGATTTTCCTAATTCCTGGAACCAGTTGCAGTCTCTCATGGTCCCCTGGGGGGCGGGGGGAGGTTGCGGGAAACGGAGAGCTAATAACGACGAGGGGAAGATGTCCTAAAACTGACGGTGGCCATGATGGCAGGACTGGTGCTTCTTGGTGTGACTGAGCGATCGAATGGTGTCATGTGTAGACTATAGGCCGTGGGGAGGGGGGAGAAAAACAAGTCCCCGGCTGAGAAACCCACAGGAGCAATTCTACTCCCGCCCCCCCAGAGACAGCAGGAGTCAGAATGTACTCCATAGCAAGGCGTGTGCTTGTGACTTTGTGTGTCTACAGATTTTTTAAAGCCTCTGGGATCACCGGTTTCTGTATCCGTCCTTCAGGATGGGTTATGGTGTTGCGGCTGGTTTCATATGGAAACCTTCCCAATTCTTCCCATGCCAGAGACGCTCGCAAGAGGAAGGCTGTCTTTTGTCCTCAGACTCCTGGAGCCTGGAAGTCCCCCAAGCGACACTGTGTCGCGTGTGGTCCTAGGGTTACCATACCAACACCACGCCGCAGACGGGTGACTTACAGCAGCAGGGGGTGATTCATTCGTCTCCGGTGTGCGCGTGGTGGTCCAACACAGATGAAGAAGATGGAAGAAAAGTCGACGCATTTGAATGACGGTGAAGGCCACCCGAAGTACCACGGGTGCCACAGAGCAAGCCGTCAGGTCGGGGGAGAAGAACAGCCGGAGCGGTGCTCCTTAGAAGCGGGGCTGGTGAGGCTTTGCACGCGTGTTTTAGGAGAGACTGGGCCCTGGAGAAGGCCCTCATGCTTGAGAGGGTAGAGGGGCAGAGGGACAGAAGGAAGGCCCTGGACAAAGTGGACGGACACAGTGGCTGCGACCACGGGCTCAGACAAGCACAGTTGTGGGGTCGGCGCAGGACCGGGAGGTGTTTGTTCTATTGGGCCTGGGGCTACTGTGAGTCGGCGCTGTTTCACCAGCACCTCACCACCACCTCCGCCATCCCTCGCAGTCCCGGGAGCCAGAAATGGGCCGTCAGCACGTCAGAGGGAGCAAGCTCTCACCAGCGTCTGTGGGAAAGATCCTACCTTGCATCTCCGCCCCACGAGTCCTCGGCTTGCAGCTGAGCATAGCTCCATTGTCACCCGACCACCGGTCTCCCTGGTGTCTCTTCCCTGTCTCCTAAGGACAGGACGCCACTCGGATTGGATTCTGGAGCAGGCCCCCTGCTGCCCAGTCCACTGACTCAGAGCCACCCCCTGGGCCAGAGTGGACCGTCTCAGGACTTCTGGGCTGTAAATCTTCACGGAAGTAGATGGCTGCGTCTCTCAGGACAGCTGGTGGAGTCAAACCACTGCCCCCGCCCCCTGGGTGGCAGGACCACGCTTAACCCACGGTGCCACCAGGGGTCCTCCTTACTGGACTCGACCCCGCCCAAGCGCCAGCGTGACCTCAGGCCTCCTGATAACCGATTCTACTTCCAAAGAAGCTCACCCTTGCAGGCACGGGATTAAAGCGTCAAGAGGAAATTGGGGGTGGGGAGTGTACCACTCAGTTCTACACATCCTCTCCTTTTTCATCAGGAAGCAGCCAGTCTGGAGACCATTAAGTACGAGCCAAAGAGGCATCTATCCTGTGAGTTGTGGCACATATTAATTCAGTCAGTGTCTGGTTTCAGCTTTGAGAAATCATTTGTATTGGAACCTGAAGTGCGCGGGGAGAATCCATCCACAAAATTGCCTCCCAGGTTTTTTTTTTCATTAAGTTCTGATCCACGTTAAATAACCTAGGACACTGTCTCCTTAGCTGAGGGAGGCAGGGAGGGGTTCAGGTATCGAGAGGGAAGCGCTGGTCTCCCCTGCTCTGCCAGTGACTTCAGTCCATTGAAGGGTTAACACCCTCCCTCTGCTGTGTCCCACTGACTCCCCCTTTCTCTGCAGGATTTGAGGGCATCTCCAGCATCCTGAAAGTGACTTCCTTTCCAAGGGAAGGCGCCCCCACAGGAGCACAGACTGTCTCTTTTAGTCTCACACTGAGAAAATGCCCATGGGGAGGAAGGCTCAGACAGGGTAACTGGACTAGCCTCAGGGACCAGGCTGAGTCTCAGAGGGAAGAGGGACTCAGGTGAGTCCCTGGGCCAGGCTGGGGGAGGGAGATGAGAGGTAGGACCTGTTCCAGAAAGATGATGACCACGGGGTCCCCATAGGGCAGTCCTGCTCCGTCCTGGAGGGCTGGGCTGTTAGGAATTGGAATTCACTCCACAGCAGGGAGTTTGGATGGGTTTTTGGTCAACCTCTGTGTTAGTTCGGGCAGACTAGAGAAAAAAATTCATACAGACACTGATATGTGTATAAGAAAGAGCTTTATATCAAAGAGTAATTGTATATCAAGAAAACATCCCGGTCCAGATCAAGTCCATAAATCTGATAGTAGTCGATAAGTCCGATACTAGTCCAAAAACCCATCTTCAGACTCACACAGTCACATGCAAGGAAGCAAAGTGCAGGAAGATCACAGGCCGGTGGGTACAAAGTCTTGTGGATCCAACGGCAGTGGAAACATCTCAGAGTCAGCAGGGGTCTCCACGTGGCTTCTCCAGCTCCCAGGGCTCTGGCTAAATCAGGGTAGCTTCATGTGGCTTCTCGTCAGAAATGTCTCTCAGGGAGTGAACAGAGACAGAGAGTGTCTCCTGCCTCCAAGGAGGAACTACAGGAGTTCCCAGAACCCTCAGGAGAAGGCTATGCCCACACAGAGGCCTCAGTGGGTATGACCTGATTGACAGGTAAACTCCACCCCTTCACTCACAATCCTCTCAAATGGACGACAGATTACATAACTATGACAACCTCCATCTCTCCCGTGAGCCACACGGAAGAACACACTACACGCTCCACCTCTCACAGTCAGCCACAGCCAGACACACTCCACAGCTCACAAACCCTCCCTGCTCAGACCCCACAGACCAGCCACGGGCACAGGCAGAGGCTGCCCCAGAGCAGCAGCCCCGTGAACTCAGAGCCTTCCAGCCAAGGCCCTCCGCTTGGAAAAAGAAAACTTTCCAAAGTCTTCACCTGCTGACCTATCCTGGGAAGGGGCACTTCTAACTTCCTGTCCAGGTCTCCCTGTGCACTGTCCAGGCCTGGGAGTACCCCTCTGCGCGTGCCCCCCAAGAGAGGCTGAGTCCTTCGTAACACCAGGCCACGTGACTGTGCTCCTGGAAGCTGGTAAGTGATTCAGGACACAGCCCTGCCTGGCTTTAATGAATCCCCACAGTTTAAGCAGCACGTGCCTTGGGGGGGGGGCTGGGGGGAGGGAAGCAGCAGGTGTCTGCAAGCCCCTTTCCAGCCTTTGATGTTGCCTGACTCTGTACTAACAGAGATGTGCTGGTGGGAACCTGGACCACGGGATGCCCAGGCCTAGCTGGGCAGGAGGCCCGAGGCTTGGAAACCAATCAGGCCACATCCCCACCCTCAAAATGGAGTTTCAGATTGATTGCTGTCTCCCCCAATACATGCTGTAAGTCCTAGCCCCGATGCCTGGATGAGGGAGCTCTGGTGAGGCCGTGGATGAGGCACTGGGCTGCTCACCGCAAGGTCGGCACTTCGAATCCCCCAGCTGCTGCCAGGGAGAAAGATGAGGCAGGCTGCCCCCAGAAAGATTGACAGCCCTGAGAGCCCTGTGGGGTGCTGTGAGTTAGTGGAGGTGCCGGTGGTTATAATCCCAGTGGTGACTGGGGTCCTCTGTGATGTTCAGGGGCTGCAATAGTGGAGGGTATGTCTGAAGTCAATCTCTTTGAGACAGAAAGAACAGTGGGGGGAGAGGAGCCTGCCAGAAGCCTGCCCTTCAGTTGTCCTTGGGGGCCTGAGAGTGGGTTCTGCACCAACACTGCTCCTTCCGAAGCGCTCTTCAGGATGCTTATTGAAAACAAAAACAAATCTTACAAAGGGAGTGGTTTGAGGGAGACCGTAACCAAAGGGGGGTGCGCGCGCACACACACACACACACAAACACAAACACACGCATCTTCGTTCTCCAGTGCTGCTATAACAAGAATACCAAAAGGGGGTGGCTTTTACACACAGAAATGTATTCTCTCAAAGTTTTTAAATAGTTTTTTTTATTAATCATTTTATTAATTGGGGGACTCTTACAGATCTATGACAATTCATCATTCAATTGTATTAGACCCACTTGGGCATATGTTTGCCATCAACATTTCCCAAACATCTTTCTACTGGAGTCCTTGGTATCAGCTCCACTTTCTCCCCTCCCTGCCACCCTCGTGAGTCCTTGGTCAATTCTATATTATTGTTGTCTTTCGTGTCTTACGCTGTCCGTTGCCTCCCTTCACCCACATTTCTGTTATTCGGCCCCCTGGGGGTGGGCTATATATCTAACCTTGTGATGGGTTCCCCCATTGTACCCCTCCCCGCCCAGCACTCACACCATCCCCCTACCCTCATGATATCGCTATTCCCATTACTGTTCCTGAAGGGTTTATCTTTCCTGGATTCCCTGTGTGAGAGCTCTTATCTGTACCAGTGGGTGTCTCTGGCCTCGCTGGATTTGTGAGGTAGACTGGGTCATGGTAGTGGGGCGGGCGGGGAGGAAGCCCTCAGGAGCTAGAGGAATGACCTGTGATTCATCAGTGCTATAGGTGCTCTACTGCACCCTGGTTGAATCGTCCCTTCCTGGCACCCTTCTCTCACCGTCTAGAAGGCTTGGCCTTGAACTCGGGGCACTGGTTAAAGGAGCCTCCATCTCTTGGCCCTGGAGGAAGGTCCTTGTGGATCTTCTCTCCCCATCTCTGCTTGCTCTTCCCTGGTTTGATCTCTGGTAAGTCTCACACCACTTGGGTTTAGAATACACCCCTCATGAATACCGCCTCATTAACATCACAAAGAAAATCCCACCCAAACAGGGTTGTGGCTACAAGTGTAACCCAGGGCCAGGGGTCCATTCTGACCCAGAGCTGCCCTGTAGAATTTCCCAGACAGCCTCGTCTTTCCACAGGGAGTGGCTGGTAGGTGGGAACCGCTGAGCTTGCAGTGAACTGTCCCAAGCTTACCTGGCACCTCCATCCTTCCCACAGGTCCCACTCCCTGCCACCCCAGCCATGGTGACTCACAGCCGCCCTAGGACAGGGCAGAGCTGCCCCGTGGGTTTCCCAGACTGTCATTCTTTATGGGTGCAGACAGCCTCGTCTTTCTCCCGCGGAGCGGCTGGTGGTTTCGAGCTGCTGTTTCCGCAGGTACAGGATGACAAATGGCAATGCTCATTTGGGGAGGGACCATCCAGTGCATAACACTCCTCCTCCGCCCAGCCCTCCCCACACCTTTTGCCAACCTCATACCCCACTGTGTTTCCCACAGAAACTGCCCTCCTAAGTAGTCTCGCATAGGACTCGCCGGGGCTGGCTAGGTGCGCTGCGCCTTATTCCCGTGAAAGTGTGGCGTGTGCTAAGCGGGAGAAGGAAGCTTCCAACGCCTTCCGATTTCCTGCTGCGAAGCATCAAGGGGAAGCCTGCCAGGCAGGGCACAAGGCGACCCACTCCCCTGCCATGCCTCACAGGCCCCTCAGAGACTCAGCCCCTACCTGCTGAGGCCTGGAGTCGCTCTCAAAAAGGGCTCTTGCTTTCTGCCCAAGAAGCTGGAGGAGCCTGCCAGCCTGGCGCTCAGCCCCAAGAGGGGGCCAAAGGGAACCATTCTGAGTGAGGCTTGCCAGACAGCACCCCACAGCAGCCCCTGTGGGGGTCCTCACCCCCTCACTGTGTCTCAGAGCTCCCAGCCTCCTGCCTTGCTCTGTGCTTGCATTCTCTAAGGAAGCAAAATCAGGGATGCTCTGGGTGACTAAAGAAACAGATTCAGAGCCACTTGTAGGTGTATAAGAAAGAGCTTTATATAAAAGAGCAGTTGAATATTGAGAAAACATCCCAGCCCAGTCCAGATCAAGTCCATGAGTCTGATACTAGCCCACCTGTCTAATACCAATCTATAAAGTCCTCTTCAGACTCACGCAACACATGCAACAACTCTGAATGCAGGAGGATCACAGGCCAGTGGGCATGAAGTCTTGTGGATCCAGTGGCCATGGAAGGGGCACAGACTGGTGGGTGCTGGGATCCAAAGTCAGCTAAATCGACCACCGTTGGCAGTCAGCTGAAGGCTCCTGGGATCAGCAGGTGATGAAACAGAAGATGGAGGAAACAGACAGGAGATCCAGCCCAGGGCCCCTCAGGAATCCCTAGTGACTCCTTTGACATGTGTGTTCCTCACCTCTTAGCGCTGCGGTTCTCAACCTGTGGGTTGAGACCCCCCCCTTGGGGATCGAATGACCTTTTCACAGGGGTCCCTGATTCATAACAGTAGCAAAATGACAGTGATGAAGTAGCAATGAGAATAATTTTATGGTTGGGGGGGCTGTCACCACCATGAGGAACTGTATGAAAGGGTCGCGGCATTAGGAAGGTTGAGACCCACCAGTCTGCAGTTTGGAACCAGCAGCTGCTGCGTGGGAGAGAGACGGGGCTTTCTCCTCCCGTAAAGAATGACGGTCTCACAACCTGCCAGCGGCAGGGTGACCCTGTGCTACAGGGCCGGCCTGAGTCGGCATCGCCTTGATGGCAGCGAGTCCTTCTGAGATATCAGGCAGTGTTCGGTGGTGACCCACGGGGGGGGGGGGGGTGTCTTCAAGGTTTGCCACAATAGACTGCCTAGTCTTTGTCTGGGCTTGCCTCACGGGGAGCCCCGCTGGCATTTGAACTTCCGGTAGGTAGCCTAGCAACCATGGATGCAGTGGGGCAGACAGATGGAAGGCCGGTGGTGGTATAAGGCTGTAACTCCAAAGTGGCAAGGATGGCCACCTAACCGCTGGTGACAACTAGTAAAGACACCTCCTCGCTAGCCAGTCCAGGCCCTTCCCGGGACCTGCACTCCCTGCTGTCGCTGCCATCACGTCCCTCGATGCTGACTCACAGCGACCCTGACCCCACGGGACAGAAGAGAACCGCCCTGGGGTGGGGTGGGGGGCTTCCGAGAGCAGAAAGCTTCATCTTCATCCCATTGGCGCATCTGGGGCTTTTGAACGGCTGACTTTGCCGTCAGTATTAAATACCTTCAAGGCGGAAGAACCCCCGTTTGCCAGTCTGTTTGCCCTTGTGTGGTTGGTGGCTTGTGTGCGGCTGTGACGCTGGACGCGACGTCCTGGTATTTCCAAAGGCAGCAGGGGCGGCTAAGGTGAGCAGATTTCAGCAGCGCTCGCAGGCTGCGAGCAGCCTACAAAGCAGCAAGGGCTCGCTTCTAAGGCGTCCACCGCTGACCGCCTCGGGGTGGCAGCACCCACACATCAGGCCCCGCAGGAGGAGCCCCTCAGCTTGGAAGAAACTCCAAACGTGGAAGAGAAAAAGAGTGTATTTATATCCACATATATATGCTTTCTAGCATTGTGTGTGTGTGATTATAGTTGGGGGCGTGGGGGTAGGGGACTTCTGGTTCCAGGAGATTGTCTTCTGGTTATTCCCCAGCCTCCGGCTACACAGGATCTTCTCTGGTCAAGGGCGAAGGAATCCCTCTGATTGCCCCTAAAAGGTTGGCGTGTGTTAAAGCTAAACCGCTTTCAAAAGCACCATATCCCGGGAGGTTTTCAATTTTTCTCGAAGAAAGCCCCGGGTGCCTTCCGAGGAGGAAATGAATGGGAAGGACAGGCTCTGGCCCCGGGCTTACATCAGCACATCACCAGGACGTGGGTCACGGGCAGCGACGGCCGCCTCCGAGCCAACACGGAGGACTGAGCACGCGGTCATCGTCGTGGGAAGGGCCTGCTGGAAGCTTCATTGAGGGCTGCGTGGAAGGCGAACTGGCACTTTAATTTAGCAGATGGGGTCAACTCCTCTTGCAGCCCAGGGCCCCTGGGGGCAGCCATGCGCTCCAAGAATTCACTGCCAAGGAGAGAAAGCCATTTGTGGGCGCTGCACGCCCTCTGCCGGGCAGGGTGCAGCATGAGCCCGGGTTCAGCTTGACTCCACCGGGTAACTCCCAGCCCCTTCCAGGCTGGGAAGAGATCCCTTCCACCTGGACCTTTGCCATTGCGCTAACAATCCTGGATTGGAGGCCTGGAAGCAGGGCTTCGAACGGGCTCCTTCTGGCTTGGCTGCCTGGGTTTGCCTTTGCAGCCCGGAGAGGCTGACTCACGCAGCATCAACATTTCAATTTTCTCACGTGTGGAGGAAAGGTGGGCCAAAGGAAGAACTGATGCATTGATCTGGTGGCTGACGCTATGGGCTCACACAGAACAATTGCTAGACACACAGAACAATTGCAACAATTGCGAGAGGGCGAGGGATTGGCCAGGGCTACCTTCTGGGGTATGTGGAGCCGGATGAGTCGGAACTGACTCCACCGGTGCAACCAGAAACAATCAGTGTAACAATGTAGCATTGATCAAGGATTCTCCAGGGTGGGAAGGAGTGGGGGAAAGAGGAGCTGATACCAAGGGCTCAAGCAGACATGCTTTTGAAATGATGATGGCAACATATGTTCAAATACTCTTGATACAATCGATGTATGAATGTTATAAGAGCTGTAAGAGCCCCCAATGAAATGATTTTTAAAATAACAATATTTTTTAAAAACCACCCTACAAATAAAATCGGTTTAACAACTTCCCCCAGTGATTCTCATAGATGGGGTTTAAAATGTGGATCCTGGTTCAGTGTCTCTGGGGTGGAAAGGCAAATTCCCATCGGGGGGGATGGAACCAGTCCATTCCCTGGGGAGGCCATGGCGACGTTTTTTGACAATGCGTTTGGAATCACCTCAGAGGGACTCGCCAAGGATTCATGGTGTCCCGCCGGCCGTCAGTAAGACAAAAACCCCAACAACCCATTTATGTCTTGCTGATTTCAACTCAGGGCAACCCAAGAGGACGGAGTGGAACTGCCCCCCAGGGAGCTCCCAGGCTGCCATCTGATGGAAGCTGACTCCCTGCCACCTCGCTCTCCCGCGAAGCAGCTGGAGGGCTTGAGCCACCAACCTTGTGGTTCACAAGCACTGAGCCCGCACGCTCCTTTTTGGCTGAGCGGGGCCAGGGGAGCCAGGACTCCAGGGGCACCCCGCATGAGAAACACGAGGTAGGTGGACCTCACCACGGTGCAAATGCGACTGTGCACCAAAGACTCCAGGGAGCGAGGAGAGATGGACACGATGGAGGAAAGGTTCTGGGGACAGAGCTCGCCACTTCCTTGCCTCTCCCTCTCTCCCACAAGGACCTGGTGGGCCCACCCCTCTGCTCCCCATGGCAAGGTCCAGAAGTCACGACATTTCCCCGTAATGACACACAAGTGTCGCATTGTCTGTCCTATGCCTGAGCACTTTGTATCCGAGGACACTGGTAATCTCACCTGCGAGGTCTCCTTGGCCTTGAAGGTAAATAAACTGAAGACCAAACTCACTGCCATCTAGTCGATTCCAACTCCTAAGGACCCTATAGCACAGGGTAAGACTGCCCCTGTGGGTGTCCGAGGCTGTGAATCTTTACGGAGCAGAAAGCCTCATCTGTCTCCTGAGGGGCAGCTGGTGGTTTCGAACTGCTGACCTTGTGCTGAGCAGCCCATTGTGTAACCCACCAGGCCACCAGGGGTCCCCCATAGTCAAGGGAAACCACACACTGGGACAGAGGGACAGACGCAGACTTGGGGGGGGGCATCCCTGTGGGGGAGGGAGCATAATCCTACAGCACACATCCACCCAGCCTTTCAATTGCGGATCCCCATGGAGACAACTCACAAGGGTCTGGTTTTATTTATTTATTTAAACTTATTTTTAATTATTTTTAATCAAGAGAATCATTTTATTGGGGGCTCGTACAGCTCTTATCACAATCCATCCACCCATCCATGGTGTTGAGCACGTTTGTACATTTGTTGGCATCGTCGTTCTCAAAAACATTTGCTCTCTACTCGAGCCCTTGGTGGGGTTTGATGGTTTGACTGCGATAAACTGGACGCATTCTGAATGACCACATCCTCTTTCAATGTCCAAAATACCTTGACGATCTTTAGAACCACAAAACCAGTTGCAGTCCAGTTCACCCCAACTCCTGGTGGCCCCACATGTGTCTGGGTTGAACTGCCTCCACAAGGGCTTCTAGTGCCTGGATTTGGGAGATCACCAGGCCTAAACCTCGGTCAGCAAGTCACCCCCCAAGGGCTCCCGGGAATCGTCACATGCCTTAGTGCATTGTAGCCACCTTCTAGAACAGAGCATTCTGCTTGTCGGTGGGCAGTTTTGGCCTCCATCACATTTTGATGATCTAATTGGGGTGGGGAGGGATGCTGCATGGGTGGGCTTAGCCCGGGATGCCACCGACTATCCTACAAGAACAGGACAGTCCTCACCACAAAGAAGTGCCATCTCAAGAACCCCTGCTCCCTAAGAATTCTAGGGAGGAGTACAGGAGACCCGCCTCCAGGACCCAAGAGAGGGACAAGGCAGGGGGCTGCTCGCTGGCCCATAGGGAGAATGTGTCTTCCCCGCTCTGCAGATGATAAAACACAGCAGTGGGGCAAGCAGCTTCCAGCGGCTCTGAGAAGCAGGCTTCTTACCCTGAAGACCCAAACCCAAACTTATAGGCAGCAGAAAAGTGACCCCCAGGTTGTCTCCCCATAATATACCGACTGGTATGCCAAACCTAAGGTGCTGCTTGCAAGCACCTGGCAAGACACTTGGAGGTCAACTGCTTAAAGGTTAGCTGCCGGGTTATCGGCCATCTAAGGCAACCAGGCCCTATCCTATTGACTGTCATCAGTCATCTAAGGCAATCAACCAGGCCCTATCCTATTGTCTGTCCCACCCTCAGTAGAGCCCATTCTGATAAGGATAATGGATCCTTCCCTGGGAGGAGGGCTCAAAGACACCTAAGGTCAAACCAGCTCAGTGGGCCAAGGTTAGGCTGCCAGCTTGACTCTGGAGGCCGTCCATCTTGTTCCAAGTGTGCCTTCCTGCCACCTGTGTGCCTACTGTACTGCCCCTCCCTGTGACGCGGGTGGTTTCCTGTAATTAGGGGACTGGCACGCCCCGGAGCATATATAAGCCTTGGTTGGAAATATATTCTCTCTGCGAGGATCTGGCTCCTGAAGTCCTCATGGTCCCCATGTGAGCTCTCACATGCGCTGTCTTACCTGATGTCTTTTTAATGTTACCCCTCAATTCCACAACCGCCCCTTGGAGCCTTTCGACTGTGGAGGCTGGTACTGAAGCAGACTAGCAAAAGAAACTCCATTTTTGTCAGCTGCTAAGTAACTTGCCCCTTCCCCCCTCCCACCTCAGAAAGCTGCCTATTTTCTCTCCCCATGGGAAAGTCTCTGCCGGTGATTCATTTTAGAAGGACTGCCGTGTCCCCAGGTTCTGGACACTACAATTAGCTTCGATTATCCTTCGCTATGTCGTTTGCTCTGATTCAATACCGTTCCCTTGGGTGTTGTAATCAGAATAGTGTAGTCAATCTTGTTGTGGGAACCAGGATGGGCTAGTCCACTTTGGTCTTGTTTCTTTTATGATACGGAATGCACCTCGTATGCAGGCTTGCTCTTCTTGAAGTTACCAGCATGTTATAGTCAATGCTGTACCCTTAATGCTCCCTAACCCTAAAGAATGGTAACACTGATGCTGCTTTCTGCTTAAGTCTTAGACAAAGGACAAATGAGTTTTCCTGCCTTTAAAAGATGGACTGAAATGTGGACACGGGACTGCAATCAAAGAATCGCTGTTAGATTCTAGCAGTCTGTTATAACTGAATAAAGACTCTTCTAAATTATCAAGACTTTATTGTGGCTGTCATTTATTTGAATCTGCAACAGTACCCCCACACAAACTGCCTGCTGACCCTACCATTCCAACTCACGGTGACCCTCCGGGACCGAGCAGAGCTGCGTCTGTGGCGGCCCCGTCTCTCCCTCCCTCTGACTGGTTGGTGGGTAGTAGTGGCTGACTTCTGATGGTAGGTTTAATCTGTGAGTCCCACGCCGGACCTTTTTAAAAACAACAGTTGCCAGAGCGTGGATCCAAACTCCTGGCAAGTCCTGAGAGGGTAAACGCAGCCCTGTACTCCACAGGGGTTTCCATGGCTGCTACTGCTTGGAAGATTGCCAGACCTTTCTTCTGAGGCACCCCCCAGGGTGGGCTAGAACCTACAACCTTTCCGTTAGCCACGGGGGACTGCTCGCTCTTCCCTGCCAGCCCCTGTCAAAGGCTACCCTGTTTACCTGGTGCTGCCCCCTGCCAGCGCTTTCATGCCTCCAGACAATTCTCGTCCCATCTTTCTTTGCACGCAATGCAATTTCTGTGCCTGCAGCCCTGAGGTCATTCATCATCTCCCTGCTCGGCTCTGATGCTGGATAAAAAGCGAAACCTTTCTCCTGCAAGCTGTCACTCCCCCGCCCCCCACCCCCACCCCCCTGCAACCTAAGTGTTAATAGGCTCAGGCTCGGCTGGGCTTAAATTGGTTTCCTGTGGATTCCCCAGAGATGTTGATGTTCCAGTCACACACAGAGACAGGGCAAGAAAGAATCCTGACAGATGAGCAGGCTTGGGAGAAAGAGAGACTCATTCGAGAGGCTGAGTCAGCACACCCCAGCTCAGCAGGCCCCCACTCCTCCAGTCCTGCTTGAACTGTGACCTCCCTCCCCCCACCCTGAAGTTAAGTGGACCTGCTAGGCCCTGGGAAACCATGGAGTTGAAGCCAACTCACAGGGACCCTGTAGGCCAGGTCAGAATTGTTGCTTGCCAGAACTACTTACTGGAAGCAAAAGCCCCGTCTGTCTCCCTAGGAGAGGCTGGTGGTCTTGAACAGCTGACCTTGTAGTTAGCCCCCAATTTCTAACCACTGACCTCACCAGGGCTCCTAAGGCAGCCAGCATTTGGGCCCATGTTCTCAAGCAACGGAAACCCCTACATGTTAATGTTTCCAACAGACTCGTGACACGGGACATGTCCCCGGAACATGAGACAGGGAACATCAGCAGCACTTGTCCACAGCACGTGTTCCTGGTTACGGTGTGCCGTGAACAGGTGCTAAGCCTGGGGCTGTCTGGGGGAGATAGATAGGCAGACTTGCGTGGCAGGGAGTTTGAGTTTCCTATGCCAGGCGGCTGACTCAGGCCGCAAGGAGACATTCCTCACTCAGGAGAATTGGCTCTGAGTCACAGCGGGCCTGTGGAACAGGTAGAACTGATCCCAAAGGTCTCTGAGACCTTTGTGGAAGAAGACTGCCTGGTCTTCGTTTTGCAGGACAGCGGGCGGGTTCCAGCCTCGACCTTCAGCACTCCGGGCTTCACCCCTGCACCACCAGGGAGAGTTAGAAAAGAAGGGGGCGGCATGGAGAATGCTCACACATTTTCTGACTTGAAAAGCCCTCCCCGGTTCATTCCCTTGGTTAGCCCAGAAGGTCCAGAACCTTCCAGTGGCGGCGCGGCTACAGGCGACGTCCAGTGCTTCCTTGCCGGAGATTTTTATGCTTCATCTATTTCTATGTGCATATTCATACCTATCTGCAAGTGGATAGTCTCTGACCCCCGACGACCAAGACTGGATTTCGAACAACGCTGCAAAGGAAAGGCAGTCATTGTAAAAGCCGGAGCCCTGGTGGGAGGCATGGTGGCTGCCAGTGGCAGGTTAGAGTTTACATTCTCAGGGCGCCTTGTGCAAAAGGCTATGGATGACAATGAAAACCCAAAACCCATTTGCCGAGTCCCCTCCTAGACTGAGCCTCCACTGAACCCCTTCTGGTCACGGACCGAGGATGTAGCTCATCTTGCCCTGAGGCAGAATGCCCTGGAGAGTGGACCACCCCTACCCTCTCCTGCCAGCCCAGGGAGGGGCGGCCTCTCCTGGGGGCTTACCTGGGTGGCCCTTCATGGAGTTCACCTTACTGGGGTCAGTCCCGGGCTGCACAGTCACGAGTCATGCCCTGTTAGTCTCTCCCTGACTGCTTTGGTCAAAAAGGCTCTGGACCCCTCTTGGAAGTCCTTGTAGCTAACCTAATGTCTGTGCTCCAGTCATGGTCCTGTTCCCACTCTGTGGTCCCACCTGTCACTGCCACGGCCTCCCTCCTCCAGACGATGCGTCTGCGTCTTGTGGTCTCATCGTCCCTCTTGAGATGTAATGAATGCTCTCCTTAAATGGTGTTTGACATTGGTGGGGGGGGGCGGGGCGGTGTCTCTTTCCTGCCCTAAAACAATAGTTGTTTGGGCTAGGTCCGGACCATGCAGCCCTTTCTCTCAGACAAACAGGTGATCTGCTGGACTTAGCAGCAACTGCCTCCAGCATTCCAAGGAGCTTACCCCTGGGGGGGGGGAGGCGGGCAGGGTCCACACAGCCCCCTCCCCCGCCTCTCAAGGCCAGAGCTGGACTGTGCAGCCTCTCCCCCACATTCCAAGAAGCTGCTCTGTGCAAGACTCAGTCTGCAGCTGCAGGACTATCCGTGCCTAAGTCCTTAGGTGTACCTGACCGCCTCACTGCCAGGTGCGACTTCCTTGACCTAGCTCGTTCGGCTGTGGAGTCCATCCCGGAGTTCTTCCCTGCCTTAATAAGGCCTTTTCTTTACTTCTCATTCCTGACTGAGACCTATCTGTTTTCCGCGTCTCCGCTTTCACTTCTCAATAACAAGGTCAGCAGTTCAAACCCACCAGCCATCCTGTGGGAGAAAGATGAGGCTTTGGGCTCCTGTCAAGATTTCCAGGCTCGGAAACCCATGGGGGCGTTTCACGCCGGCTGATGGGGATGAGGCAGTGAGTCTGAGTTTTGAATAGTGACTAGAAACTGAAAGGAAGGTCGTGTGTGTGTGTGTGTGTGTGTGTGTGTGTGTGTATGCGCGCGAGCGACCCACATCTGCAGAGTGGAGCCTGCAGGGACCGCCTGTGTTGCTGCCTGAGGAGGAGACAGACTTGAATGGCTTCCCAGCGCCTGATTTGGATCCAGCTGAGACCTGTGTACAGGCCCCGGCTCAACTCAGCTTGGTGGGGGGAAGTGAGGAGCGAGGAGGAGGGCCTGGAGAGAGAAAGGCAGGGCTGGGGAGGCCCAGCTGCACTGGCAGATAAATACCTGATGGCCCAGCATGAATTCCATCAGCACAGAGATGTTTTCCTCCCCTCCCACTGTGTCCCCAGGATAGATCTGCACCACACCCTGAATTCCCTCTCCAGAGGAGGAGGAGGAGGAGGAAGAGGATGCTAACAAAAAAAGACAAACACTGTGTAGAGCCATCCATCCATCCATCCATCCATCCATCCATCCATCCATCCATCCATCCATCCATCCATCCAGTACTCAGCGCCTTTCAAACAGATCTTTCTATGCTGGGCACTCTCCGCAGGTGCCCCATCAGTGCCTTCTCAGTAAATGCACGGAGTTGAGCTGCCCTCACCACAATCTACCCCTGTGCCCACCCCCCAAAAATCTTATCTCCTTTGAGCTCACCCCACCTCCCACTCCTCAAAGGTGGGCGGCAACAGAAAGAGGCCGGCCCTGGACGAGACGGATGGCCTAGTGGCTGGCGGCAACGGTGGCTCCCGCACGGGCCCTGGCGACCGTTCCGTTCTGTTGTGCAGCCGCTGTGAGTCCCAGCATATCCCATAGGCCCTAAGGTCAAGGTCGGCGGCCTCCCTCCTCTGGATGATGCGTCTTTGCCTTTGGGCTGCCTTCGTCCTGTTTAAAACTTAATACATGACCAAAGGCTCAAGTAGAGAGCAAATGTTTTGAGAATGATGATGGCAACAAATGTACAAATGTGCTTGACACAATGGACGGATGGATGGATTGTGATAAGAGTTGCAGGAGCCCCCAATAAAATTGTTTGGACCAGGTCTGGACCAGGCAGCCGCTTCCCCCAGCCTCACAGAAAGACAGTGATCTGCTGGACTTTGCAGCCCCTGCCTCCAGCATTCCAAGGAGCTTATCTCTTCTCTCTGGGAATGTCCACACAGCCCCCTCCCCCACCTCTCAAGGCCAGAGCTGGACTGTGCAGCCTCTCCCCCACATTCCAAGAAGCTGCTCTGTGCAGGACTCAGATTGCAGCGGCAGCACCAGGAAGCCTCCCTTCTCCTGATCCACACAAGCACCAGCAGCTCTCTCCACCTCATTTGCATATTTCCCTGACCCAAATCCTGCAAATATTCCACTGCCCCACCCATGGGCAGCGCAACTTCCCTGTCTTAACTCCTTGGGTCTCGGATCCGCCAGGGGACCTCAAGATGCTCCTGTCCTCTCTCTGCTCTCCCTTCCCTCCCGGGAGCTCTTTCCCTACCTCAAAAAAATCTTTCTCAACTTCCCCTTCCTGGCTAAATTCTACCTCCATTCTGCATCTGTTTCTCACCTCTCCGGCAGTGTCCTCCCTACTGAAAAGGAATGGAGAGATAGGAAATGCAGAGCCAAAGGCTAAGGCAGAGTGAGGGGAAGAGGCAAGGGGGATCTAGGCAGCCTGGGCCAATCTTAGCTGGAGCCTGCGAGGCCTCATGGACCCATCGGTCTGATTCTTTTATTTTTAAACATTTTATTAGGGACTCATACAACTCTTATCACAATCCATACATACATCAATTGTGTAAAGCACATCTGTACATTCTTTGCCCTCATCATTCTCAAAGCATCTGCTCTCCACGTAAATCCTTTGCATCAGGTCCTCTTTTTCCCCCTCCCTCCTCGCGCCCCCCTCCCTCATGAGCCCTTGATAATTTATAAATTATTTTGTCATATCTTGCCCTGTCCGACGTCTCCCTTCACCCCTTTTTCTGTTGTCTGTCCCCCAGGGAGGAGGTCACATGTAGATCCTTGTAATCGGTTTGCTCTTTCCAACCCACTCACCCTCTACCCTCCCAGTATCGCCACTCACATCCCTGGTCCTGAAGGGATCATCCGCCCTGGATTCCCTGTGCCTCCAGCTCCTATCTGCACCAGTGTACAACCTCTGCTCTATCCAGACTTGCAAGGTAGAATTCGGATCATGATAGTTGGGGGTGGGGGGGTGGGAAGCATTTAGGAACTGGAGGAAAGCTGTATTCTTCATCAGTGATACATTACACCCTGACTGACTCATCTCCTCCCCTAGACCCCTATGGAAGGGGATCTCCAGTGGCCCACAAATGGGCTTTGGGTCTCCACTCTGCACTGCCCCCTTCATTCACTATGGTAAGGTTGGTTTTTATTCTGATGATGCCTTATACCTGATCCCTTTGACACCTCGTGATCGCACAGGCTGGTGTGCTTCTTCCATGTGGGCTTTGTTGCTTCTGAGCTAGATGGCCGCTTGTTTACCTTCAAGCCTTTAAGACCCCAGACGCTATATCTTTTGATAGCTGGGCACCATCAGCTTTCTTCATCACATTTGCTTGTTCATCCACTTTGGCTTCAGGGGTTGTGTTGGGAGGGTGAGCATCGTAGAGTGCCAATTTAATAAAAGAAAGTATTCATGCATTGAGGGAGTGCTTGAGTAGAGGCCCAAGGTCCTTCCACCACCTTAATACTAAACTTATAAATATAGGCACATAGCTCTATTTCCCCATCCTCATATATTTACATATGTACATGCCTTTGTCTAGACCTCTATAAATGCCCTTTGCCTCATAGCTCTTTCCTCTATTTCCCTTGACTGTCCTCCTGTCCCACTATCATGCTCCATCCCCACCTGGGTTTCAGCTATACCTCTTCTTTATGTTACCTCACCCTTGATCATTCCCTACCAGGCCTGCCACACCCCCCTCACCACTAGTTTGGATCCCTTGTTGTTCCCTCCATTGGTCTGATTCTAAACTACAGTCATCAGAGCCAAGACTCTTTTTGGCTGGCCTTTGCAGGGTCACTTAGTTCCCTGTCCATGCCTGGGCTGGGCCCAGCCGAGGGGAGAGCAGGACCAGGCTGCTGATTGGACCTGAGAGGTAGGACGATTAGGTTTCTCCTGTGGGTCAAATCTCGGTGTTTGGCTTTGCACCAGGAAGAATTCGTGAGGAAGCCCATTTTGTGAGCCAAGTGGGTTTTTCTGAAGGACAGGAGAAGTTTCAGGTGTTACCGGCTCAGAAGGGTAGACACACGAGCAGCCTGGTGGAGCAGGGCACTCACACGTGTGGAACTGCAGGCAGAGAGGCTGCGGCGCAGCATGGGAAAGTGCTGGGGGAGGAGAGGCCTTGAGGCAGCGAATGTGTGCCCAAGGGGGGTGGGGTGGATGGAGGGAGACCTCACCCTCTGACCTGCCACTGACCAGGAGCAGGGTGAGAGAACAGCCTTCCAGACATGGTGATGTTTCAAACCGGTGGCCAGGGAGGCCTGGTGGATGGTATTGGTTGACCCCATTGGCTGGATTAAGCCCACCTGGGTGATGTCATGGGTCCGGAGCATAGTCTGGATCCCCAGGTGTACCTTCTACTTGGCTCAGGGCTTGAATTGGAGCAAGCTGTTAGGGGATTTTACTGGTCGCCTGATTTCTTTCCCAAATTCCTCTAGGGGCCCTTCGTGGGCCTGGGAGGGACACCCTGGTCCCTATACCAGCCCTGGGATTGGCCCGTTCATAACCCAGAGACACAGGTAGGCCAACTACCCCCCATCTGATGGATGGGTGTCTCCTAGACACCGCAGTTCATTCAGCGGCAACGCACTAGAGCCTCCACCTGCTGCGTTGGCTGCTTCTCTTTCCTTTCCAAATAAATCTACTTCCTGCTGGTCGTTTGTGGTCCGTGAGCCCATTCTTCGGTTGGCGAGACCAAGAGCCCCTGGACGCATCAGAGCAGAGAGTTCACGGGGAGAGAGGAGCTGTTTCCACTCTTCCTTGTGGGCCAAACAACCGGACAGAGGGAACTAGGGACTTACATGTGGATGAGACACTAACTTTTCAAACTCAACGACCTCTTCAGAATGGAACTGAAATCTGAGCACCCTGGTTTGCAGAAGGCAATGGACAGTAGTGTCAGCCTAAACTCCATTTGCAGAGTCCCCCACATAGATTAAGGCTCCCCTGAATTCTTTCGGATCTCTGACTAACCAAGGATATAGATAATCTTGCTCTCTTTAGAAAGTGGACCTCCACCTTTCCAGCCAGGGGCTTGGCTAGGCATGTCCTTGATGGAGGTCACCATACTGGGGACAGTACAGGAGGTCACACCGTCATGAGCCATGCCCTATCAGTCTCATCCTGACTGCCTTGGTCGAAGACGCTGGAACTTGCTGGTAAGCTGTTCTATCTAAATATTACATTGTCCCAATCATGGTCCCATCCTTGCTTCTGTGGTCCCACCGGTACCTGTGACATATTGATCTGTGGGAAACAAAGGTTATTCCCCAGGTTGTCCCCCCATATAATATGCCAAACCTAAGGTGCTGCTTACTAATACATGGTCAATGGCCATATGCTTGGAGGTCAACTGCTGAAAGGTCATCTCCCTCAGCCATCTAGAGCAATCAGACTCTATCATCTGTCCCATCCTAAGTAGGGACTACTCCCTGCTGATAAGGAGAGTGGATTGTTCCCTTGAAGGAGAGCCCAAAGACAAGGTCAAGCCAACTCAGGGAGAACCGGTTAGGCTGCTGTCTTGACTCTGGAGTCCACCCATCTTGTCACATGTGTGCCCTTACTGTCTCCCCTTCCTATTGTGTGCACACCCTAGCTTGCCCCCCTTCTGTCGCACATATGCCTATTGTACACCCCCTTCCTGTTACACATGTGGTTACCCGTAGTTAGGGGGCCATGAATGGAAATATATTCTCTCTCTACGAGATCAAGGTCATCCCATGGTGGTGAGCATTCGCATGCTTGATATTGTCTGATGTCTCCTTAATTTCACCCCTCAATCACACCCCCACCCCTGGGACCTGTTCCATTGTGAGGGCTTGTACCCCACATTGATCTGCCACCCATCATGTATTTGTGAGTTTCCTCTCCTCCCCCCCACACCCTTTTTAAAGCTTTGTATCCCATTAAACCCTTGGTTGGCCTATGGCCTCTTGGGAACGCCCCACACCCCCATCCAGATGATCTGCCTGTGCCTCCCATTGCCTTTGTCTCTCTGTTGGGACTCACTCACTGCCCTCCTTAAATCACAGTGGAGATAAGCTCTCTCTTGGGCCCTAAAATACGACTGAGAACCCCCTGTTCTGCATGCCCACTCACTTCACTGCGGATCATTGAGCCAAAAATTCATGGCCACACATTCTTTTAAAAAATCATTTGAAACAAAAACAAAAAAATCATTTTATTGGGGCTCATACAGCTCTTAGCACAATCCACACATACATCCGTCGTGTCAAGCACATTTGTACATTTGTTGCCCTCATCATTCTCAAAACATTGTCTTTCTACTTAAGCCCTTCGTATCAGCTCCTCATTTTCCCCTCATCCTCCATCCCTCATGAACCCTTGATAATTTATAAATTATCATTATTTGTTCATGTCTTATACTGACCAATGTCTCCCTTTACCCACTTTTCTGTTGTCCATCCCTCTGGGAAGGGGTTATAGATAGATCATTGTGATTGGTTCTCCCTTTCTCCCCCCACCTTCCCCGTACCCTCCTAGTATCCTTACTCTCATTATTGGACCGGAGGGGTTCATCAGTCCTGGATCCCTGTGTTTCCAGCTCTCATCTGTACCATGGTGAACATGCTCTGGTCTAGCTGAATTTGTCAGTGACCATACACTCATTCTATCCCCACCGCGTGGTAAAATTTGATCCCGTTTGCCGGAAGCATCCATGTTCTTGGTGGAACCCCAAGTAACTGAGCTGGACATGGAGGACCGGGTGGTGTTTCCTCCTGCTGTACATAAGGTCACTATGGTCGGAACTGATTCGATGGCTTCCAACAACACAGTACACAGCTTCCGAGGACATGGCCGACTGGTTGTTAGGACGGTGGCTGAACTCCCTGGCAGGAATCTCATTGCCAGGAGGGTGAGCAGGTTTTGGCAGTGCTCTAGGCTAGGCAGACTAGGAAGAAAGGCCTGGCAATCTTTGCCCAAACACCAACCAAGGACCGCGGTGGACAGCTGATCAGGAATTGGTGGTCATGTCTTCTGTTTTTTTTTGGTCTGTGTTTGTTATCAACAACAGTTCATTCCAAGGAATTTCCCCGCCCCCTCCCATCAGTGACAGGAGGCAAGATGTGTATGAATTGTTGAATGGAAAATGGATTTACTCTGTAAAGGTCATACAATTAAAAAAAAGACGACTTCTCTCTCAGATTTTCTATATTATTGATTGATAAGGAAAGAAAACATTTCCATTTTTTTGTTTAAGTCTATGACTTCACACCCAAGGAACCCCTTGGTGCTGTGGGGCCAGTGCTGGGCTGCTAGTGAGGTCAGTGGATGAATCCCCAGCCCCTCAAAGATTTAGTCTCAGAGTGACGCAGGGGATTGTTCAATAGGCTCTTCTGGCCAGAGCCTCGCACCAGACGACCTGTTTTCATGATGGGTCTGGGGAAGAAGGTGGGGGATATTCTGGTGGATGTTATGCCTCAGCTGTGAGCGATTGTGACCAGAGGTCACGGTGAGCACGATCCTGATGGGTATACCAGGAGCCATCTCAGAAACAGGCAGGGGTGTGTATGGATTTCACTCAGCAAGAGAACAGAGCCTGGAGAGGGGTGAGTCCTTTGTACCCCAAGATCCCAGCACGCTGAGCCTCCTCGGGCCAGGAGACAGCTCTGACACGGGGGAGTGAGAGAGGAACAGCAGCAGCCCCAGAAGTTAGAGCTGTCCAGTGCCGCGGGACTTTCAATGTGGATCCTGGAGGAGAGAGTGGGAATTGGGGGGGTACAAGAGGCACGGAGAATGAGGACAAGACAGTATCCTGATCAAGTCCTGTTTTTTTTTTTTTAAAAAAACATTTTATTAGGGGCTCATACAACTCTTATCACAATCCATACATATACATACATCAATTGTATAAAACACATCAGCACATTCCCTGCCCCAATCATTCTCAAAACATTTGCTCTCCACTTAAGCCCTTTGCATCAGGTCCTCTTTTTTTTTTTTCCAAGTCCTGTTTTAATGAACAGAGTCACAGCTTTTAACAGCCAGCAAGGGGCGGGGAGGGGGAGGGAGCCTCCACCACACATGCAAATTAGGCTATCTTGGCAACAGACCAATCAGGGAGTTCAGGGGAGCGTGCCCTGCCCAGTGAGTCAGTAAGGGCTTACAGTCTTCAATTAGAGGAGTGGCATGTACATGCAAATCAAGCACAGGGGAGGATGATCTTTTGCCCAATCAAGGGGATGCAGGACAAGGGTGCATATCTAAAGAGCATCAACCCTTGTTTGCTCAAGCTTTACAGCTGCAGTGCTCTGGGGTAGAAGAATGCCCAGAGCTCAGGCTAATAAATTCCAAGTAATGGCCGGGCCTCATGGCCTGAGGCAGGGTGGTGGACTTCTTACTGAGAGAGTGAATAAAGCTGCGTGCTTGGGCCAGGAGACTGGCTTGTGGAGTGAGGTGCCTCTGAGCACTTAATTGGTGGAAGGTTCTGGGCTTGCTGACCCCAAAGAATGGAGCTGCATGCCTTTGGGTTCAGTGGAGTAGCACGCCACTTGGACATTTATAGGCAGTGCTAAACGAGCTTTGGCAGCCTTAAGAGGAGCCCTGGTGGTTACTGGTTGTGCCTTGGGCTGGGAGGGGCAGACTGTCCTAGTTCATGGGTCTGTATTAAACCTCATTGCCTCTTCCTCTGCAATAGCGGTCCCCAGGGTCTTTACACCTTTCACCTTAGCTCCTTCTCGGGCTGTAGACCGGGGGCCAGCTCTAACCTTGATCTATTTCTCAACTTTCACTTTGTTTCCTTTGACTTCCTGTTCCCTACACAATTTCCTCAGTCTATCAATGAAAGGTCTTGCTCTTTCTCTGGTCTCCAGCCTTGGTCTTGCCCCTCACCCTGCTCTCTCCCCCACCCAGAGCACGCTTAGTGAGAGACGGGATTTGAGCGTCTTGAGGCTGCTCAGTGACCGCTCTGACTTGGTAGAGATTGGCAGAGAGGGAAACAGCCTCCCGGAGAGGGCAGGCCTAGTGGGCATGTCAAGAAAGGACAGCTTCATGTATGGACGTTTTCAAAAACAAAGGCACCTGTAATCAATCTCTCTCTCTCTCACACACACACACACACACACACACACACACACACACACACACACACGGCCTTTTCTTACCTGGAGGTGCTAAAGATCACATTATTCGACAAAGTATAAAGACAAGCGTAAAAATTAAACTTTTAAAAAAATGAAACTCTTTATTTCATCATGACATCTTGTTTGTAACTAATGCTGTGGATCTGAAAGATGAGCTTTTAGGATTTAAAAGAATGCTTGCCTGGTCATCTCAAGAGCCTGCCGGGGCCACACTGCTGACACCCAGACACCGATGGGAGTCAAGGGCAAGTCCGGTGGTGGGGACTGCGCAGCACGGCCAGGCAGGCAGACTGAAGCCGCCGAGCACTGCCTCCACGGTGCCTTCCCCTGGAGATGCAGATTCCTGGACGTGCTTGGATTAAAGTACTGACAGACAGATAAAACACGCTCTGCCATCAAGTTGGTTCTGGCTCAGAGGGGTAAAACGGGCCCTTGTGTCTCTCAGAATTGGCCGTTGGTTTTGAACTGAGGCCCCAACGCGTACCCACTGTGCCACCAGGGCTCCTTCGCATCGCAGTACGCTGCCCTCTCAAACGGACTAAGGCACCTCTTCGTGCCAGACGGAGGGCAGGCCCAGGGACAGGGCTTGAGCTTTGGGGGGGAGGGGGGGCGGTCAGGTGACCGTCTCCTGGCACTCTACCCTGGACTGTGAGCCACACTGGGGATTTGGCCAAGTGACAGGTGGTCCCCGGCAAGATCCACCTGCAAGGTCCCACTCCGAGAAGGAAAACGGAGGGCTGGTCGGCGGGGCGTATTCATGTCGCTGTCGGAGTTCCAGCACCTTCAGTCTTCTTCACTGGTTTGATCTGTTGGTGTCTGAAGTGGTAAAATCTCCACAGTGATTAAACAAAACCACCTGGCCGCACCCTCCCGGTCTCTGCATGTGACTCAGGATGCCCTACTGAGGGGTCTAGGGAGCAAGTTGCCGAGGGCGACCCCCGCCAAGGACCTGCAAGAAACTAAAGTCCTCAGTCCAGAGCCGAGGAACTGGACCCTCCACCCCAGCAACTGAGTGCCGGAGGCCTCCCTCACCCCCTACCCTTGCCCTGCAGCCTGGAGACAACCAGCTCCTGCTGACCCCTGGGTAAACAGCCCCGAGAGACCCTGTGCCCATGGCCCCACTAAGCTGCGTCCGGATCCCCAACCCCCAGGGAGCGTGAGGTACGATGTGTGCGTGGTGGGGGGTGGGGGGCACATGAGGGTAAAGGCTGTGCTTCAACAAGCCCCTGGCCACGGAACCCGTTCAGACTCCCAGCGACCCTGCAGGGCTGGGCAGACGGGTCCCGGGGCCTCTGAGGCTGTGGCGCTGACAGCACAGCAGAGAGCCTCCTTTCTCCCCCGCAGAGCGGCAGGTTGTCCCAAACTGATGGCTTTACAGGTAGCAGCTCAACCTGCAGCCCTACCCTGCTGAGGGTCCTCTCCAAAGGTCTAGCAGGCTTAAAAAGATGACAGCAAACGGCATTTGTCCTCCTGGCAGAGCGGACTGGTTACCACTGGGGTGGTTGCACATCACAGCTGGGAGGAGATGTCTGCCTCTAGGCCGTGGCACACACCTGTCCAGCACTGGCTGTGGGTGCAGGGAGAGGGAGGAGGCTCGGTGCTTCCTGCGGGGTGATGGGGCGAGGGAGTTCTCAGGTACAGGGCGATGAGAATGTTCTGAATCAGGCAGTGGTGACGACTGTTTGCGGCCCCCTGAAACCCACGGCACGGCATGGTGTCACTGTCACCTAGCGAGGGTTCCCAGGCTGTCAGGCTGTGCAGGTGCTGAGAGCCTCCTCTTTCTCCCTCAGAGTGGCAGGTGGGTTTGAACCGCAGGGGCCCCCTGGTGACTGCCACTCTGAGAATGGGAGCAGCCGCTGAGTTGGGCCATCGGTGGAATTGGACTATCTCTCCGCACAGGAACAGTGTGAAGTGCCCTCACTGAACGAGGGGCTCTGGTGACCGTATACCGCCAACCTCCAAGCCTCGGACGCCCTTGTTGGGGTGGCGGGTTCCGTGGAAAGGGAGACCTTTCCATCTGAGTACTGCCCCAGATACTGACACTCCCCTTCCTGGCATCCGCACAGTGGCACGTGCCCTAAGAGGCGTGTAATTGAGGCCACAGCTGCCAGGGCGCCATCTCACTGAGGGCAGGGCTCCAAACCGCCCTTGACTTCTCACCAAGGGCAGGGGGCTGCAGTGGGCAGGGAAATGAGAAGCTAAAAGAAGCCCCCTGCAGTCACCATGCCAGGGTGCTGCCATGTCTCAGAGAAAGATTGAGACCTGTGACACAGGGGTGGCAGACAGCTCAGCGCAGGGTGGCATCTTCCTCCTCCTCTGTGTGTGTGTCTGGCCTGTGCTGTGACGGCCACAGCATCTAACTCAAGGGGCTCTGATGGGGGGCGGAGGCGTTGGCAGGGGGCTGCAGGGTGAGAACAGGGGTGGAGCAGAAGCAGTGAAGAGGCAAAGGGCAATGCCTTCTCGAGGCGGGTGGTCTGCTCAGTACTGCCGTTTATTTCTCTGCCCTGCAGAGCAGACCCAGGGCAGCCGGCTCCCTGCGATTAGTGGGGGGAAGGGGGTCACACCCCATCAAGTGCCTGCACTTCCTGCCCAGATAAACCGAGAGAGATGGGTGCCCCCCCGGGACAATGTACGGCATGATCAAAAGGGACTGGAGACAGGGCAGCTGACGGACAGCTGTCCCCGGCTGGCCGCATCTGTGAACCTCAACACGGACCCTGGCTCACTCAATTGTCTTGCTTCTTTGATGTCCACCTGGACATCACCGGACCCCGAGCGGGGCCTCTCCCTGCCAGCATGTTGTTGAGTCTCGGAAGGAGCCGCACCGGCACCCTGTCAAATGCTCCTGTAGTCGGAACCCCGGGCGACAATGGCGGCGGCATCCCACTCCACGGCGAAGAAGGAGATGGTTCCGAGAAACCCACAGACGACCATGGCGAGGAGTTGCCAGTGCAGGAGCAGGTAGTTGCTGTAGAAGAAGGCCAGGGCTGCACAGATGGACTGCGGGCAGACAGAGACCCTGGTCACTGCGAGCAAGCGGGCCACCAGCCCCAGCGCCCACACATCACTAGGCCGGCCTGAAGCCTGGCCAGCAGCCCTCGCCTCTCCGCCCCGAGACGGGGTGCCACTCCTCACCAGTGACACCCTTGCTATTTAAAGCAGCGCCTCGTGACAGGTGAGAGTCCAGGCAGTCGCGGGTCTTGGACTCTGAAGCTGGTTCAGCCTCCTGGTGGCACTGGAGGACGGCGCCCACGGCCCACGGGGCGTCCCCAGCAGCCATCCTGACCGGAGGGCAGCCTCACCTTGCCCCTGCTGAGCAGCTGGCGCAAATCAGCCACTGTGCCACCATGGCCGCCCCACGGCTCCCAGGGGAGCCTGGTCACCCAGTCCTCATCACCTCCACTTGCTGCACAGGGAGCTTTTCCTTGCACTAAACCCCGAGCCCACCGCCAGCCGCCCCCCGACTTTCTGACGCACGCGGAGCCTCTGGCAGGGTTTCTGAGGCTTCCTAACTGGAGATGGGGCGGGCAGCCTCACCCCTCGCCCTCAGAGCGGCTGGTGGGTTTGAACCTTGGGGCCGAGGCTAATGCCGGACTCACAGCGCCACCAGGGCTCCCTCGCTCTAAGCTCACTGCCATCCAGTTGGTTCCGGCTCAATGGAGACCTGTGGGGCGGAGCTGACCGCCTGTGGCATTCTGAGCCTGCCATGCTCTGTGAGAGGAGGAAACCTCATCTTTCTGCTGAGGTAGCCCTTGTGGTTGGTCAGCAGCCCAGGGGATAACCTCCCACCCCAGCAGGGCTTCTCTCTTTAAAGGAAGGCCAACTGAGAACTGAAGGCTCCTGTTCCCAAGGACCTTACCTTTTCTGAGACAGAGAAACAGCAGGGGGACTGTCTACAATCACCCCCATGCCCACACAGTGGGAAACACACAGGTCTTTTCTGAGTGAGAGAGCCCAGGGGGACTGAGGGACAGGTGTGGGGCTGCTAACAGCAAGGCTGGCCTTTCAAATACACCAGCGGATTCTTGGGAGAAAGATGAGGCTGTCTGCTTTCTAGAAGATCTCGGAAACCCTGCAGTCACCAGGAGTTGAAACCGCATTGACGGCTGCAGGTTTTCATATTCCAAATGAGTGAAATTCTGAGAGTTGAGGAACCAAAAATCAGACTCACTGCCATCGAGTCAATTCTGACTGATAGTAACCCTACAGGACAGGGTAGAACTGGCCCCTGGGGTTCCCATATTGGAAACTTGTGTGGGACTAAAAGCCTCACCTTCCTCCTGCTGAGCGGCTGGTGGTTCACAAACTGCTGACCTTGAGGTTAGCAGCCCAACACATAACCCACCCTGCCACCAGGGCTCCAGGCAGCTGAGGGAAGACGTTTCCGATTGAAGTGGTAGAGACCAGAGTACAGAATCTCTCACTCAGGTGAAAGGGGGCCATCCGACTGCTCAGTGCTGTCTAATTCTGCTCGGGAGCCTTTGAAAGGGCAGCCCGGCCTTCATGAGGAAAACACCCCCACCTCCCTCCGAGAAAGCAATACCTGGACGAACTTGAAGACCGCGAAAGCAGGTGCGCTGTCCTCGGCGTACAGGAACCCCAGGATGCTGAGCAGCTGTGTGTTGAAGCAGCTGTCCCCCAGGCCCAGCAGGAAGCTGCAGAGGAGGGCGAGCTCTTTGCTGCAAAGGGGCAGAGGGGAGGGGGCGTGAGCAGGACGGATCCAAAGCTTCCAGAAGAAAAGGCCCGCCCTGGTGAGCGTTTGCCCTTCCAGGGTTAAAAGCAATGCTATTGACAGGGAACCTCACTGACCTCCCCATCCTGCGAGCCCGATCCATGAACTAGTTGGGAAGCGAGCACTGTTGTGTTTGGGCACTGGCTCCCGAGGATCCGTGGACCCAGTGCTAAAGGCGGTGTTATTCACCGGGGTCTGTGGGTGGAGTCCATTGGCACAGAATGGAGAACTCAGCTGAGGGAGTCTGCCAGGACCCCAGGCCAGGGCTGCCCTTCAAGGCTCCTCTGGGCGTTTGCCTCAGGACTTGGCCATCCAAGCTCAAGAAACAAGATTCCAGCCAGACCCTTGGGTGCTTCCTCACAGATTAACTGTAAAAACCTCAACAGCCGAGGTACCACCACAACAGCTCACTTTACAAAAACAACTTGGGATTCTCTCTGAGGTCTTGTGTCAACTCGGCTAACACCAGACAGATGGGCTCAAGAACAGGGGCTTACCCCGGAGGCTACCCCCCACCCCTCCACACCTGGGACGGATGTAAGCACTGCTGTCTGTGCCCTGGGCGGGCGCGATGGGCGCATCCCCGGGCAGGTTGAGGAAGATGAGGTAAAAGGCCACAAAGTGCACCAGGAGGCCCAGGAGCACCACGGGGTTCCTCCCAAAGCGGCTGCTCTTGCTCAGCAGGCCGAAGAGGCCGCCCCCTGCAGGTCAAGAGTGGGGAGGTCAGAAATACAACCTAACATTCAGTTTGTCAGAAATCCCAAATGGAGCCACCCCTTTCCCTTGAGGTAACACTCCTTTCAGTCCTCTCAGGAGGGATGTCCTAACTCATTTAGGAGGCTAGTTAAAGCCCAGGGCCCCCCATTCAAAGGCCGCAGGGGTGGTGGGAAAACCACCCCATTTAGATAAACGGGGGGGGGGGGGGGCACAGGAGGCTTCCAGGCTGGATGAAGGGGGAGCAGTTTCCCTCCACAGCCTCCTGGGAACTTCTCCTTAGTTAAAAACAAAGGTTTCCTTTATGAATGAAGGCCAATCATGACACTGTTGGATATGCAGAGTCAACACCTCCCCTACGCAGGCTTCTCCTCTGAAGGCTACCAGCGGGCTGCTCCCCTCTCGCCAGGGCAGGCACCCACCAAGGAGGTTGGGGGCATATGGCCAAGGTCAGAACCTGATGGGGGAGGGGCGGGCGGGGCGCTGCCTGCCCAACACAGCTGGATAGCAAGACTGGAGAGGCTCACATAACTCGACTACATTCAGGACAGCATGCCAGAGTTCCACAGGCAGGTCACACCAACTCGATTCCAACAAGGTCGCCCTAACAAAGCAGACAGCTGTGCACGGGGCCCAGGAGGAGGACATCAATGAACAGTGTCTGATGGCCCAGCAATTCCACCCCCGGGAGAAGCAGAAATGGAACTGTGTCCCTGCCTGTCTGCAGCTACGTTTTTCTTTTTTTTTTTTTTTTTTTATTTTTTTTTTTATTTTTTTTTTTGCTACGTTTTTCATGATAGCTCCAGAGTGAAAGCCACCTGGAAGTGGCCCCAGAGCCGAGGGGCCACCAGAATGTGGCCTGTCCGTACACGCGAGTCCTTGCACACCCATGAAGAGGTGCCCTGTTGGAGGCATGTCCTATTTGCACAAGCAACATTTGTGGGATTGACGGGAAGCAACGCTTTGCAGGTGTTTGAGCGCGTGACAGTTAAGTACAGTTGCTGAGCTGGAAGGCAGGGGTCTTGAGACAGGCAGCGGCGTCGGTATTTTCAATGAGAAACTGGGAGAGACCCATGTTTATGTGTAAGGTCCCACAGTGACCTGTCATCGCATAAACCATGACCGCAGAGGAGGGACGGCAGACAGTTGGGGGGCGGGGGGTGGGCACTGACAGGCTCCAGTAGAGCTTTCACAGCTGGATTGGTGTTTTTAAATGCAAAGTCTTAAAAGAAAATAAAAATTTTAACCAACCTAGAATTTCTCCAATGCCGATGAAAATGCCAGAAAGTCCGATAAGGCTTTTCTCTTCGCTCCCAAATTTATTGACGGCTCCAATGCAGGTTCCATACACACCGGAGAAGAAGGTCAATTCCAGACCTTTAGGAAAACCAACAGGATTGAAGTTGACATAAGTCATTCTTTCCCGCCGGATGTGAGCCATTTATGGGCCAAACAGAAATCAGTTGTAAATCCAGAGGCAGTATCTGGATCAAGGGCTGCCTGGAGGTGTGGCAGGGGAGGGGGAGGGGGAGGGGAACGGGGCGCCAAAACTGATGAGCACACAGATGGAAAACACGTCCTAAAACTGACTGTGGTGAAGACTGCACAACTCTTGTTGATGTGAGTGAACTACCGATGGATGTACGATGTGTGAATTATGTGCCCATGAAACCAAACTGCAGCCAGCCGGCCAGAAATGCTGCTCAGGAGGCCGAGCACATGGGAGTCCAGCACAGGACGGCAGTCCCTGCACAGCACAGAGGCAATGAGAACAAACCCCACCTCTCAGAGTGACCCTACAAGACTGGGCAGAGCCGCCCTGGGGGTCTCTGAGGCTGCATATAGGATGTACTCAGATATCCCAATCTTTGATAAAGACAGGGTGTCTGAGGCTACAAATCTTTATAGAAGAAAGTCCCATCCAACCTCTAAGGAGTGACCAGTGGGTTTGAACTGGGGACCAGCCTGATGGGGAGCCCCGGCATGGGAGTAGCTTGCTGTTGGGTTGCTAACAGCCAGGTCAGCAGTTTGAAACCCCAGCGGCTCCGAGGAGGGAAAAGATGGGGCGTCCTTACTCCTGTCATGAAACAGTGTCTCGGAAACTCATGGGGCAGTTCCACCCTCACTGAATGGCTGGCAGTGAGTTTGGTTTTAGTGTTTTTGAAGGTGTACTTAAAAAAAAATCATTTTATTGGGAGCTCTTACAGATTTCAATCACACCAAGCAGTATTGTACAATTGCCTTGATACCAGCTCCCCTTCTTCCCTTCCCTCTCCACCCAAGTTGTTCGTTTATCTTGTTAAAAAAAAGCTGTCACTGTGAGCTGGCAGAGGCTGGGCGGAGGCTAGGATGGATTCACATGGCTGGGATGTAATGAGCATAAACAGGGGAGTGGACAATGGTGTGTCCACTGGCCCAGTAATGGCGGTCCTGCAAGGCCAGTCGTGCTACCCACTGCGACTTAGCGCGACAATGCTTAAATTAATCCCTTTCCCCAACAACTCCCAACATGAACAGCAGTAAATAGCAGAGGCCTCGAGTCCGACTCCTTCATGTGACAGACCCTTCACTGAACAATTCAGAGCTGTTTAATGGTTATCCTCAGAAGCCCTGGCAGTAACGATGACAGTTCAAACCCACCCAACGGCTCTTCAGGAGAGACTTGGAGATGTGCTCCCATCAAGATGCCAGGGAGTCGCTATGTTTATTCTGGAGACACTGGGCGGTGCCAGCAATGGAGGCTGCTCCAGCCCCACCAGGGCACCTCGAGAGAGACATGGTGCTCCTGGACATCAGCCTATGAGAGCCTGGTGCACACGGAGGCACCAGGAGGTGGGGCTGACTGACTTCTAATAAGATGCTGCCCTGGGCCCTGCCCTGGGCCTCACCAGGTGGCCGTCCTCAGAGCTCGGTCTGTCTGTTCATCAGAGCTACAGGGATTTCCTGTAGTGCTCCATGGGCCCGCAAAAGCCCTAGGTACCGTGCCTGTGGCAGAGGGCCCTCAGTGAGATGGACTGGCACCTTGGCTACAGCCATGGGCACCAAGCCCGGCAATGACTGTGGGGATGGTGCGGGGCTGGGTGACCACTCTATCTCCTTTACATGAGGCTGGTGGGCGGCAGAACGGGCTGGGTGGAACTCAGCAACAACAAAATCCAGACCAAGCCCCTCCCAACCCCCCCAATCCCTCCAGTGAATGCCCCATCCTCAGTTCTCATGTCCACGTATAGAATCTTCCCAAGAGTGGTCTGGGGCTGGCCCCATGACTCGCTTTGAAGGCAGCAGAGTCGCTGCCAGTTCCAGGCCTAGGCCTTCCTGAGATCTCCTAGTTTCTCCTTCTGCCCTTTTGGAGTCCTTCATCAGAGTACAGGTGGTCTGGCTGTCCTGCCAGGTCAGGAGGGGTCAGGCAAAAGCCAAGGTCTGAGGCAAGCTGAGGCAACAGGGAAGAGAGCCCCAGCCTTGCAGTAGATCGGGCACGAGACTCCCTTGGGAGGCCCAGCCTCCGTGGCCTCTGCCAGCAGCTACAGAGCCCCAACTGACACTAGCCCAAGAACAGCCCAGCTGAGCCCAGTCCTGCTCTGTGCGCAGCTGTTTCAGGTCCTGATTCTCGGCAGGCAGCAGGCAATCAGCACCTACCTGTATAGGCAGTTGTAACACTAAGAAGGAGCATCTCCTTGGTGACACACAGCTTAAGAGACTTTTCTGTAAAAACAGCAAACAAATTTAGGAGTAAGTAATTAGATTTGAATTCATGGAACAAATCCAGAACGTGAGTTCTGCACCTCTGCTCATTTCTCTGATCAACTCAATGCCTCGCTGTCCTCTGCTGAACTTAGGTGAATAAATCTGTGGTGGAAATGGCAGCCCTAAAATGGTACCCCCGGCTGAATGCTCGACCACTGCACCAGGAGGGCGACTCCCGATGTGCGTGCGCCTGAGCCGGTGAGATGCACACACTAGCCTCCCAGGGCGGAAAGCTGCCATGTTCAGGGAAGCATCCCGATCACCTAACACAGATGGGCTTCCTTCCTGGCTGTTCAGATGCTTTGAGGTCAGAAACCAGCTCCACCGTCGGTCCCGCTTTATAAAACGGAGCGCATATTTTCTACTATAGAAATAGAACATCTGGGCAGTCGGCATCATCTCTTGTAACAAGATATGCATGGCTCCCAGGTGGATATTCAAATGACGTCCAGTTTCCCTGGAATGCACCCATCTGAGTCAGTGCCTGTCCTATTAGAGAAACTGCCAGGTCAAAGGTTGCACGTTTCAGGCTATGGCACGCCACCCCTCAGGGAGCACTGCAAAGCTGGGTCCGTATTGGCAGTGTGGCCTTTGGCATGTTAAGTCCTGTGACACTGGAAAACAACTGTTACCTTTTGAAGTGCAACAGGGGACTTTAAAATCTGCATTTCTTATCTACTTCAGTGATACATATACTTTTGGCTTGTGAAGTGTCAGCGTTTTGCTGCAACGTTTGGCTCACCCACTAGTAGTCGGGCCTTTCCCCTGTCGCTGAACTGACGTACGTGAAAAGGCATTCCCTGGCTGATGGTCGGCAGGTTTTGTGTTTACATTGCACCCTCTACCTGGAGAGGGCAAGGGCGAAGGTGAAAGTGGTCCCCCACACAGTCTGTCTCAGACACAGAGAGTACTTACTAAACGCAGCCAGCGCCTTTGTCACGTTGTCCGGGGCAGACCTGACGGAGGAAGGAAAAGAAGCAACTGTTTCCCCTGAAAACGGAAGCGAGAACAGCAGCCCACCACACCCCCTGCAGGTCTGCAAAAGCTCAGCCCGCTCGATGGTCTCTGGGCCAAGCTGCAGTGGGCCCTCGGTGGCCCTCTAAGAAGATATGGTGGAGTTCGGCCTGCCACTCAGGTCACAGCTTGATGACCTCCTCTGGAGGTCCGACCAAGATAGATGGCTCTCTGGAGGGAGGGAGCCGCACCCACCCCCCGGCTGAGCTACTCCGAGACCTTCCAGAGCTCTGGAGATGTGCCCACCACCATTGGGTCCACAAGACTCTGCACCCACCGGCCTGTGATCTTCCTGCACTCTGCATCAGTGCATGTGACTGCGTGAGTCTGAAGAGGGACTGATGGACTTGACTTGGACTGGGCTGGATCGTTTTCCTGATAGCTAATGACTTTGTGATATGAAGCTGTTCCTTACACATACATGAGTGTCACTGGGTTAGGGCCCGGCCTAACAGTGCCCACGGCACCGGGGCCTCCCTGCACAGCCCAGAGGTTCCAGCCCACGGCAAGCCTGACCCCAAGGTGCTCCTTAGGGGACACGGCAGTCTGCTTCTGTACGGACGGTTGCTGACGCACAGCAGCCCTCCGTACGGCAGGGGACGCTGCGAGGTCCTGAGCCATCCTCACCACAGCCATGTGTGAGCCTACGCGGCAGCCACGCCGTCAATCCATGGCCCCGGGGACCTTCCTCTTTTGCATGGATTCTCTTCACTACCAAGCGTGATATCCTTTCCCAGGGACTGGACTCTCCTGGCAACTTGTCTAAGTGTGACGAAGTCCTGCCACCGTCACAGGTCTGCTCTTCTGGCAGGTCACAGGACTTTCAATCCTCTCCACTGTGTCTGCCCTTCTCGCTCTCCTCGTTCACAACCTGGAAAGGACACAGCAACCCTACGGGCCGTTCCACTCCGTCCTAGTGTCGATGGGTCTGCAGTGACTGGACGGTGGCAGGCTTGGTTTCTTTCTTGAAGTCTTTCTTTCGTGTTCTGAGAGTGGACCGTGATCTTTTCACCTTACATTTAATTTGGGCACGGACATTTAGCGCACATTTCTCAGACACAAAACTTCAGGGGAGACAGAAGTATCCTCTAACCCACTATTTTTACTCGGCAAAAATCACTCCAGAGTGCCTGGTTCCTCACCACTTCCCCACCCAGGGCAGGTCTACTCTGTCCTGGACGGTCGCTATGCGTTGGAATCGACTCGATGGCAGGGCGTTACTTACATAGCTTCTACCCTGTACTCTGCTCTTCCCTGGACAACCCCTGCACACTGGAATTGTGAGACTCCAGTTTCTGCTGCAGTGCTTGCTCTTGATCACGCCTAACTGCTTTTTATGGAACCTGGCAAGCATTCCCCACATGCTCCTGCCTCTTTATACCCTCTTTTCCTTATCAACACGCGTGGGCTCCCAATAATGTGGAGGTGGGCGTTATGTAGATGACCAAAGAGGATGACTGACATCTAGACATGCCTGCCTCACTGTGGGGAATCGGGGCCCAGAACCGTAGCCAGCACAGCCAGAGGTCCTGAACGCTTGTTCTCCGAGAGCAGGGAGGGAATGTAATCCTCTCCTTTGCTTGGAGAGGGCGCAGTAAACGTAATAACCTAGGCCACGGAGTCCAAGCCTGAACTTGGCTGCTTGTTTGCAGAGTGATTTTTAGACAAGCTCCTCTACCTCCTCGTCTATGAAACAGGGACACACCACCTACCTCTCGGGGCTCAATGGGGTCATGGAATGTAGGTATAAATATTCAAGGTCACCAAGATGCAAAATCATTTTTGAAAAAAATGGAATGAGGGAGCTTCAAAAAACTCGTGGAAAAACATTTTTTTCACGAACTTTTGGAAGGCCCCCCTCAGATTCCTACCTGGCGTTGAGTTGGACTGTGTCCCTAAAAATGCATGCTGTAAACTCTAGCCCTTGTTTTATAGAGTAGCCTGGTGGTGTCGTGGTTTATGCAGGGGCTGCCAACCGCAAGGTCAGCAGTTCAGAACCACCAGCTGCTCTGTGGGCTCCTTCGGCCCTGTGCTATGAGGCACTGTGAGCTGGACCCAACTCGACGGTAATGAGTGTTCTAGGGTCTCATTCTTTCATAGCGGTAGCTGTAACCCCATGGAGCACAGGGCTGATTTGTCTCTGCTCTGTTAAAGGGAAGGAGCCCTGGGGGGCTAGTGGCTATGCCTTGGGCCACTATCTATAAGATCAGCAGTTTGAAGCTCACTCTGGGAGAAGCAGAGGTTTTCCACCCTCGGAAAGAGCTAAAAATCAAACAAGCAAACCCACCACCATCAAGTCAGTGCTGGCTTGGAGCTGCTGGTGGTTTCCCACTGCCAAAGATGGGGATCAGAGCCCAACTCGGAATCCCACAGGGACAGTTCTGCCAGGTGGTGGCTGTGAGGGAGTTGCGTTGATGTTGATGGGATCTTATCAGAGAAGGGTATGTCTCATCTCGATCCCCTTTGAGACACACAAGGCAGGCAGACAGGGGCGCGATACCAGGTGAGCAGCACCACGGACCTTTTTCAAAGGAGATTCTAAAGGCGACAGAGCATTTCCACAAGCAGACAGGGCCGTCCCCTGCGACCAGCACCCGGATTCAGACATCTAGCTTCTCAAACTGGTAACACGCCTGCCACTTGTAGTATTCCTTAGACGAACCCTAACCTTATCTTCAGGGCTACATAAGGCACGGCACGGCCCTCAATTCTCAGAGCTCCTGCTGCCAAAAAGGAGTGGACTATGTGACTGACACAAGGCGGGGAACCTCTCCACGGTGGTGGGTGGCTGTGGCTAGTCCCCATGTCAGGACGCCACGTCGCAGGCGTGGTTACTGATGTTGCTACTCTCGGAGGTTCATGCCCGCCCAGGTGATCCTTGCTTTTGACTGCCTGCGCTGTGATGACGCTGGTGCCCGGGATAGAGGACCTTGAATCGCTGCCCCCTGGGCTCCGTACACTGGGACTTGCGGCTACAGAACCAACTGCTGACTGTACCATCAGGAGCATGGGCTGCTAACTCCATCACTGGAAATACCGTATCGATCTGTGCAGCTTTCCTGCAGGTGGAGCTGCCCCACACGGTTGCTCAGGCTGCCTGTGGCTGACCGCCATTTCCCTCTCCCTCAGAGCGAGCGGGTGACTGGTCAGCACCTCGGGACCTGCCAGGGGAGTGGCTGAGCACCTACTGTTGTGCCGCCAGGGGTCCTCGGGCCTTGCTGCCATCAAGTCAGTTCTGACTCAGCGGCCCGGTGTTCTGGCATGCAGAAAAGCATCCAAGTATGGTGGGGAGGGAGATAGGACACGCCACTGGACTGCACCCTGGCAGGGACCGCATTGTGAGGGGGATTCAAGGTCAGAGATCTCTGCTCCTGGGGGGTTTCAGGTTGCCAGGCCAGTCTTTGGCAGCACACATCAGGTCTCAAACACAAGAGGAAGGAGAGAGGAGGCAGACAGACACAGATACCCTAGCCTATGAAGAAATGCCCACCAGCGAGGAGGTCCTCAGAGGTGCACACTAAGCTCTTGACACCAAGCCCGAGAGGCAGGTACTGAGCTGTGCGTTTGAATCTTCGGTTTCTATAAAGCAACCAGGAGGATCTTTGAAAAACCAGATCTTACTTAGTACCTTAGGGGTTTCTGATCATGCTAAGGAGAAGACGCACTCTGGCCTCTTCCTGCCAGCCATGCCACCAGCCTCTGCTCACTCTTCACCGGGCCTGGAGGACAGCACGCCCAGCGCGCTGGTCAAACACGCAAGGACACAAGTTGCATGAGTTCCACCATTATCAACTGTCAAGAAGCACTCACTGATGGCTCCCAGGGGTGGGAGTAGAAGGAGGGCAGTTAGGCTAGAGGTGAGGAGGGGCAGGAAAATGTGATGGAAGCAGGGGAGACACTGGGAGGTCTCAGGAGTCAAAGGGAACAGAAGCCAAGACTGCTACAGCACAAGTCCTGCAACAGCGAGGTCTGCGAGCGGATGCTTAGACAGACAGCAGACTGACCAGGTAGGAGACGGACAGTGAGAACCACCCCCATGAGCCTATTACGTTTGTCAGGAGGTGAGTGCGAAAGGGGGAACCCCTCACCCTCTGAGCCCCTGGTAATAAGCCCATGGGGAAAGGGGCTTTCTTTGATGGTAACGAGGGATCTTAAGTGTAAGGGTGAATCTTGAGTCATCTCCGTGCACATACAAAAGGAGATGAAACCAGGGATTTCTGAAGCGGAACTTGGGGAAGGTAAGCAGCAGGGGTAAAGGGACAGCCCCCAAGGCACAGAGAACTCCTCTTCCTCGTCCCTCTAGGCACTTCCGCTTTACAAGAGAGCTGGATAAATGGGGAAGTCAACTCGGTAAGGAGGGAGGCTGAAGCAGCGTGAGGCTGAAGCGCAGGTCGCCTGGTCCTGCTCACACCAGCCCAGGTCATCCCTCCACAGGCAGAGGAAGGCCCTCGTCACGCCCACACCTCACGCTGGTTCATGAAAGAGCATTAATCCGTTTTTTCAATGGGGATTAGCTGTCTGTTGAATTTGTGAGATTGGCCTTCCAATGTCTACTGGTTGTGTTTACATGTATACATACCAAACTAAGCAGAAAGGACAAAGACCTCACTGCTCATGGCAACCTTCCTGTAGGACAGCAGAGCCGTCCCTGTGAGCTTCGGAGACTCCACTTTTTACTGGAGTAGAAGGCCCCTCGCTCTCCTGACTGGTTTCCAACTGCTGACCTTGCCGTTAACAGTCCAACTCCTAGCTGCTATGCCGCTTGGGGAGAAGGCTGGTAAGTAAGCTCTAGGCTAGAGAAGCCGCTACAGGGCGGTAACAACAGAAGGACTGTCCCCCGCCGGCTCCTTACTCGCTGACTTGTAGGTCCTGCTCGTCCGAGGAGTCATCTTCTCCCAGGATGTGTTCGGAATCGGGCTTCCTGATGAGAAAGAAAAGAACAGCCCCCACAAGGCTAATCGCTGTCAGGGCAATGAACACGGTCCTCCGGTCGCTCTCTGGGGAGAGAAACAAGGAGACAGACGCTAGCACCGGCTCTCCGCATCGCTCCAGAACCAGTGCTGTGTCCACAGGTGGCCTCCCGGCCCGCACAGTCTACCCAGGCAGGTTCCTGCTTTAGGGCAAGGAAGTACATGGCAGGCTCTGCTTGTCTGTCTGTCTGTCTGTCTGACACTCATCTCGGGAAGAACACCAGCCCAAGAACTGGACCTCCTTCTCTTACACCCACGATGTGGGCACACGCGCCTGTCTGAGCTCAGAGGTCTTCTGGCCACTGGCTGGAGCACATGCACCTGGTAACACCTTCTCCCAGGCCCTGGGATGCCCGGGAAACAGTCACCAGCCACCCCGACCCCGACCCCCACCCCCCTCATCTAATCCATGTAGCATTGGAGGGAACGTAAAAGCAGGCACCAGCTGGGGGCCGCCGCGACAATGCTTGAGTCCTGGTAGACCTGGGCTTGTTGCTGTGGCCATGCCCAGCTAAGGGAGCAGCACAGCGGCTGTGAGGACGGCACAGGGCCGGCAGTGCTCGGCTGTTGGACGTGGCCACCCAGCGACGAGCTGAGAACACACTTGCGTGTGAACGCTGGAGTACGTAAGTATGGGAGTGGAACACACCTGATATCTGCGTTTTCCCTTGCCACGCAAAATATATGTAGAGGTTTCCAAAGAACAAGCTGGGGGGAAGAAGGAAGAGGGCAATTAGAAGCTGCTCTCACACTGGTGGGCTTGCCGACGATTTCCAACACTGGTTACAGAGAGAGCGAGAAGTCCATTCAAAGTCTCTGGCTGCCCTAGGTCGCTCGGCAATCCAAGCCCGCGCAGCTGCTCTCCGAGGACGTGACCAGAGGGCACGCCGGCTCCTTGTGCAGGACTGTCATCTGATGTGCAGAGGAGACTGGACTCACTGGGGCGGGGGACTTAATGCAGCTCTGGAAATGCCTCCCTGAAAACATGCTCAGACTACTTTTGAAATGACCAGGAAAAAATCCAAATTAAAAAAAAACACCTATGAAAACACAAGTAGCTCACCCTGGATGTTACTTCCTGCATCTAATCAGAGATGTCTTCACAAACTTCCTGAGAGGGGGGATCATCCACTCCCCCAGGGATGCTGAGGGAGCGCTGCGGGGGAGGGGAGGGGGAGGCGCCTTCACAGCCAACAGTCCCGGCAGGAGACCTGAAGGGAGACCCTCAGGACAGACTTCTGGAGTGACAGTCCTGAGGCACAAGGGCCGTGGCTGGTTTTTAACCAGGAAACCTACGCTCTGTGGCATCCTTCGGCATGGACCATGTCATCAGTCTTTCTTTTGAAGCTGAGTAGATCTGTGAATCTCGCCATCAGGTACAAGAGGAGCCCTTCTGGCCTATGGGTCACGTACTGGACTGCTGTCTGCCAGGTGAGCAGCTGCTCTGAGGGAGAGAGGAAGCTTGCTACCACAGGGCAGTTCTTCTGTGTCCTACAGTGTCACCATGATTTGGAATCAACTGGATGACAGTGATTTCTTTTCTTTCTTTTGATGGTATCAGGTAGCCAAGGAGCCCAGGTGACACAGTAGTTAAGTGCTTGGCTGCTATCCAAAGGTCAGCCGTTCAACTCTACCAGTCGCTCCCTAGGAGAAACGTGGCTGTCTGCAGATGTCTGTGGGGCTGCTCCACAGGGTCTCCAGGCTGCCGTATGAGTCAGGGGTGGCGGCTGTTCCCAGTTTATCAGGCAGTACTGCCTCGATACTGATGGTCCAATCGGACAGGTCTCTATCTTTTAGCCCTCTGTCCTGTTTCCTCATATACAGAGCAAACCCTAAGGTCCACTAACCTCACGGGGCTGTTGTAAAGATCACACGTGATTAAGTGGAAAATGCTGTCTGTGAAATGTGCTGCTGCTGCGTGCCGTTTCTGACTCACAATGGCTGCGTGCGGCAGAGCAGAAGGGCCCCAGAGCGTCTCCCAGTCTGTCACGGTTTGGAGGATAGATGGCCCATCTTTCCCCAGTGTTTGCCTGGGGGCTTGGACCCTTGACACCCAGCACTTAATCCCTGTGCCACCAGGGCTCCTTGTGCTTTTGAAGGGACTCCGTAAACTTGGACCCTGTAGCGTATGCAGCAAGGAACTTACGTCATGCATCACAGAGGGCCTGAACATGTAACAATACAAAGACCCCAACACCTGTGTGAAAGCACTCCCTACTCTCCCAGGATAATTACCTTGACTGTAGGAGTGCCCAGAAGATTCCACTGTTCCTCCCAATAGTGTGCTCATCGGAATTGATGGTCAGGCAGTTTCCTTGTGCTGTCCAAAGTACTAGAATTCAAACCAAAATCGTATCGAGGTCAAGGAGATGACGGGCTTTCTGAACGAAACACAGAAATGATGCTCTCAGACAACCCCAGGGCTCAAACAGAAAGGATGGCTTACCCGCAGCTGCAATTCCAATGAAGACTGAGGCCGTGTAGAAGGACCACGTGAAAGGCTGGATAAAAACGGCAATGTACATGCTAAAATGTAACAGGTCAACGCATTATGGTCACACAGTGCCTGCGACGAAGGCCAGGGCGGCCGGCTAGGAACTACCGCTGAGGGCTCTTTCCTTCTGAGGGGCCCTGCAAAGCACCCCTTCCGGTTTGAAAATAGGACACACACAGCCTGCCCGTGTCACCACCTATCATCACATCTACCAGTTCAAACGTGTGAAACAGGACACTGCCTGACAATCTGCCAGGGGCCTTGGCCAGGGCCCGAGCATGTGATCAGGCTGGGCGCCGCTCTGGAGCCCCCCGAGGAAAAGTGAATTACTGCGTGCCCTTGATTAGAACAATGTTCACAAAGTGACGTGACTTCCCTGAGAGGCCGTTTACAGGCCTCTCGGGCACTGGTGGGGCGTATGTTCCTTACCAGCATGCACCCATCAGCTTTAACGTGTGCTACCCCTCAACAGGCTGCTCAGACCTTTCTGAAGCAGAGAGCCAGACCTCACTACTCTATCTAGTCCCACCCACCAGTTGTTACGAGTTTAACCCCCAACCCATCGATCGACACGCTCCAGTTGTGATGAACCACTCTTGGACAGCTGATTGTGCGTGACTTTATGGTGTTAAACACTGCCTGCCCGAGTGCCAGGACTGTGTGTGAATGGATATATTGGATGCTTAAGAGATGGCAAGAAGTAAGGGTTCCTGGGGGTGTGAGGGTGAGGGAGGGGATAAAGGGGAACAGATATCAAGAAGAAAGAAAATGTGGTGGAACTGATTGTGGCTGCAATTGCGCAACATTGGTTGATGTGACTGAGCCATGAATGCTATGCTAGCTTCCAGAGTTCCCTATAAAATGACTCCAACAAAAACTGCCTGTACGCTTACTTCTACGCACTGTGCCCCACTCCAGACAAACGAAGCCAGATTCATGGAGACATGGTCATAAAAAGCAGTGGGAGCGAAAATAGCTAGCTAAAATAAAATGAAGCCGCATATAAGTCAGGACTGCGGCACTCGATGCTCGAGAGGGCGCGCGGCCCACGGAGAGGAGGGCGAGAAAGCGAGGCCCTTACCTGTAAAACAAGCCGCTGGCAAACATGGAGAGCTGAGGCCCCACGATGGCCACCACGGAGGGCGTGATCAAGTTTGACGCGGAGAACACTCCATAGATGACCGCCATACTGCAAACAGGACACACAATGGGGGACTCGGGCTCCTTCTGGCCCGTCTGTACGTTTGGTTACCATTCATCACAGAATGTTGTTAAACTGAGGGCCAGGCTACACCTTTCATGTCACAGGACAGTGAAGCCCCGACGGAAGTTTATCAGGTGGAGACAAAGGGAGATCAGCACCCAGTCACTGAGGCAAAGGCGGGCAAGGAGGCGGCACGAGCGAGGCCAGGCTGTCCCACACGCAGCCCTGCGGAATCACAGTGAACAAGAGCTACGAGTGCACGCACAGACAGACATGCAAGCTGAGTACATCTGAGTAGGGAAAGCAACTAAGCCCAACACCATTCTGGGGGCTTGGCAGTGGATACGTGTACTTATGCATGGGTACAGGAGGGCAAAGTCGGGGAAAGTTCTTCACCAAAACCAAGCAGTGACAGAGTAAGTCACTGGGCTTAGGACCAGTCTCCGGAGACAGCAAAGCCAATGGGCAAAAGGTGGTCACTAAGAGAATGCTGAGCACCTCCTGCTGGGGGGAGCACTGAGCAGGGTCCTAAAACCTAGTGGCTGGCCCTCTAAGAGGCAACTATGGGTCTCCGCCTTTTCCGGAGGAAGAAGAGTGACGAAAACCAGACTCAAGGCAACAGGGAGCCCAACAGGCCACGAGAGCCTCCACGAGCCTGAGGCCACCTGCCCCTGTTGCCAGTCATCCTGATTTCGGACACGGGAGGTCCTGGGCGAATGGGAAAAAGCCAAACCAAGCCACGTAGATCAGGATTCACAATCCTATCAGACTTACTGCTGGTCTGATAGAGACTGGAGGAACCCCTGTGGCCATGGCCTCTGGACCCCTGCAAACCCGGAACCACCCCTGGATCACCTCAGAGCCAGAGGGGAGACAGGCCAATAAAGTAAACAACCCTTTTGAGGCGATACTCCTGAGTATCCACCGGATGTGACAAAAAAGGACAGCCCAAAAGCAAAACTCCGGAGGCAGGAAGGGGCAGGTGGCCGAGGCGGGCGGCCTGGGGAGGGGGGAGGAGGGCCAGCGGGGACGAGTGGGGTTCCACTGAGGGCACAGCAGCGGATGGGACAAAACACATGGCACACGTGTGCACAGAGTTAGTTCACTGGCTCGGTGCGCTCTCAGCCAAAGCGCGCATACGAGCCCGTGTGCCTGAGTGAGTGGTGGTGGGTGCTGTTGTTGGCTACTAGGGGCCTTCTGGCCGGCTCCACCTCACCGGGAACCCCTGCACCCGGGAACACAACCCTGCCCGCTCCTGTGCCATCTTCATGATAGTCACATTTGAGCCCATTGCTGCAGCCACTGTGTCAATCCATTTTGTCCAGGGGGTTCCTCTTTTTGGGGGACCCTCTATTTGCCAACCAGGATGTCCTTCTCCATGGACTGATCTTCTTTCCTGATAACATGGTCCAAAGTCTGCATCCGTAAAGATCAGTCTTGGAAACTCCATGGGGCAGCTCAACTCTGTCCGATAGGATTGTTATGAGCTGTAATCTGCTTAATGGCTACGGATATGCCAAGTTTGAATCCACTAGCTGCTCTGAGGGAAAAAGATAAAAGACTTTCTACTCCTGTAAAGAGTTAAGTCTTGGTTGGTGTTTAGTTGTTGGTGTAGTTGGTCTTAAGGGTCTTTGATTGTGTCGTATTGAGGGTGCCAACCTAAACCTGAGTCGTGCATATCCCACCCGAGTCGTGCATATCCCACGGACAAGCAGATGGACTCTATCCCCGATCAGTTAGTTCTGAGAACATGACCCTGCTGGAGAGTCATCTTCATGCAATGATCACTGAAGTTACGGGAGCTGCAGCTAAGTGTGGTGAAGAAAGCAGATGGTGCCCAGCTATCAGTTGGAAGTGTCTGGGGTCTGGAAGGCTTGTATTCAAACAAGCAGCCATCTAGTGAGGAGCCAACTACGTCCACATGGAAGCAGCACACCAGCTCGTGTGAGCCAATGATGACAATAACAAAATTCAAACATGACAAAGGGAAAAGTATCAGAGCTAAAATTATGGTCACCCAAATTGGTGTAGTAACTGGTTAGATTAAGCCGCTGGCAAACTCCGTCTAGCCACAGGCAAGGGTCTCGTACAACCTTACTATCAGATAGAAATCATTGTAATCTTGATTCTGCAGGATCAAACTTGATACTTGGTCAGCTGACCTCCCTAATGACCCAACCTCAATCTGTTCTGTGTGCAAATAATCTCCTGTGTGTTCCATGGCAAACATTTCTTCCCTAGCTTTTCAAATATCGAGGGTGGTCTTTTCTGTCTTATACATTATTTGTACTTTCATCTTTATATTATTATTTTATCCTTACTTTATTTTTGTTTTTGTCTTTTACTGTTTCTATTGGGTGTCCCAGTGTGTGAAGCACAGGAGTGACTGCACAGCGGTAATTACTAATGCAAGGGTTTATAAGGGATGTAGGGGTGGGGGTGGAAGACAGGGAGAGCGAGGGGATTTGGGGAGGAAACAATAAAGGTGGGAGGGGGAGAGAGCACTTGAACTGCTTGTGAGTACACAACTATAGTAAAAATTGACTGTGGTAATTATTGTACAATTCTTCTTGAGATGACTGAATGACTGAATTATATTAATGTTAAAAAAAAGTTACAGTCTCAGAAACCCACAGGAGCAGGTCTACCCTGTCCTATAGGGTCACTGAGTCAGAATTAATCCGTAGTTTCTGTTTCAACCCTAACAGCCCCGTGAAGGAGCTGTTGCTATCAGTCTCACTGTACAGGAAAGAAATCTGAGACACAGAAGGGTTAAGTAACGTGCCTGCTGGTCTAGCTAGTGCTCCTGGTGGAGCTAGGATTCCGACTTTGGCCACCTGACTCCAGAGCCTCTGGTCTGCCAATCTGCTCTGCAAAGTGAGCCTCTAACTCTTGGCAGCAGGAAGAAATGTCTACTATAAATAACAAGCACCCAGTTAGAAACTGGCTAAACCAGAATTTATTTAACTCAAACCTGATGTGCTCACCAAAATATTTTTAATTAGTCAGCCTTAGTACATATAGTTTAAAGCAAATGGTGTGAAATCAGTGTCAAGGATCCTGAAACTTGGTGGCAGAGTGGTTGTGCATTGGGCTGCTAACCAAAAGGTCAGCAGTTCAAACACCAGTAGCTCCTGCCAAGAGCTCGTCTTGGAAACCCACCGGGGCAGTTCTTTGGGGTTGTTGTGAGTTGAAATCAAATTGATGGCAGGGAGTCTGGCTCTTGTTTATAAAAGGAGCCCTGGTTAAAGAGAGGTTAAACACTCAGCTACAGAAGCAAAAAGGTAAGTGGTTTGAAACCACCAGCCCTCTGAGGCAGAAACATGTGGCAGTCTGTGTAAAGATGAACTGAGGCACAGGGAGATGGACAAAGATGGTTGACAGGATCAAGGGAGAGCAGAAACAGAAATCGCTTTATTAGTGGGAAGCTCCTGGGTGAAGCCCCATGGTCCAGCAAGTAGCCCAGGGGATTCATGGGCTCCATTCAGGGGTCCAGGGTTTTACAGGGAAGCGGGGAGAGGGAAGTCCATGCTGCAGGGGAAGGTTTATGGCCCAAGATGTCAGCAGCAAGGGTTATGGCCTACAAGGTCAGCGGTAAGGTTTATGGCCCAGGATGCAGTTTTATAAGCTCTGGCAGGTAGGGTGTCCGGTTATCGGGGAGCCAGGCATCCCTGGTGCTGTTTCTTGGTCTCCTCATTCCAAGAGGCAACTGCTGACCTATGGGGACGTGCAGGGAAATGGGACCCTGGCTTGCCTCAGCTTAGCCCAATCAGTCTGCACTCATATTCACTGCACTGGGGTAACATGAGGAGCTGATATCAAGGGCTCATGTAGAAAGCAAATGTTTTGAGAATGATGATGGCAACAAATGTACAAATGTGCTTGACACCATGGATGGATGTATGGATTGTGACAAGAGTTGTACAAGCCCCCAAACAAATGATTTAAAAAAAGAATGAAGTCATTGGAACCGACAGTAATTAAGAAACCCAAACAAACCTATAGTAAATTATTCTCTGGCTTTTATGAATCTTTCTGTATCATTGGTCTTTAGAATATACAGGAAGGCAAGCCCAAACCCACTGCCCTCAAGTTGATTTCAACTAGCAGGGCTCCTACAGAGGCTTTCCAAGGCTATAAATATTCCCGGGAGCAGACAGCCTCATCTTTCTCCCTGGGGAGAGGCTGGTGGGTTTGAATTGCGACACCTTGCAATTAGCACTCCACCAGCTGACCTCACACACACCCGGGCTCCGCACCCATGCGAGCAAAGCACTATAGAGTCGCCATAGTATCACTAGAAATTTTAAACAAATGACATCATAACCCCCTTTGCGCTAAGGCAAGGAGCACAGCAACCTGTCTTGAAAAGTACAGCCAGAATGCTTCTTCGAGGGGAGGGCACAAACTTTGGACATTGTTAGAAGAGACCAGCCCTTGGAGAAGGACATGATGTTTGGAAAAGCAGAGGGGCCGAGAAAAAGAGGAAGGCCCTTGACAAGATGGAGCGACAGTGGGTGCAGCCATGGCTCAAACAACGGCAGGGTGGTGCAAGTCTGGGCAGTAGTTCCCTGCTGAACACACGCTGCTGTGAGCCCAAGGCACCTGACCACAGTGGCCTACTAGTCAAAGGTCAGTAGTTCCCAGCCAGCAGCTGCTCCTGGGGTGGGGGGCACAAGTGATGGGCAGTTCGACTCTATCCTGCAGGGCTGCGAGGAGCAAGATGGGGCTTTCTGCTCCTGTACAGAGTTAGTCTTGGAAATCCACAGGGGCAGTTCTACCCCATCCTACAGGGCTGGTGTTGACATTGACTTGATGGCAGTGAGTTTAGTTCTGGTTTTTCATAAGGTCACTGTGAGTACAAATCAATTCATTGCCAATAGCTCTTTTGACTTTATTCCCCACCATTACACACAGGGTCCGGCTCTGGATAACCACTTGGTACCAAGGAAGAGATCAAGGGGGATGGGTTGGTTGCAGTTCAATATCCAACCAGAAGGAAACGCAAAGGCGTAAAGAGTTCGTGGAAAAATCCCATGATCATTCAAGTCAATTTTTCCACGACCTCGCTGAAGGCCCCTCATGTCTCGTGTTCCATTCCCAGCCCTGCTCATAATGGCAGGGCGCCTTGGGAGGGTCTCTGCGCTTCATTTTCACCCTCTGCTGACTAACCCAGGAAGTGAACACTCTACAAGTTCTGAAAGCTCCCCGGACAGCACACTAGTTGGCATGGAAATTAAAAAACCAGGAAGCCCGAGAGTTTCAGGATTATCGGAAAAGCAGAAATCAGGGCAATGCTCTGATGCTTATTACATGCGGGAGCCTGTACCAAGCCCTGTACTCAAATGCACGGAGCTCTCCGAAGATCAGTTAGCAACGGAGCTGTGGAGTCAGGGCTTTAAACCCACAAGAAGCCTCAAGCTCCTAACCCTTATCTAGTATATCCTGCTCCATGAATCGACATACAGACCAAGAAGAAAGCCATCGCTACTCCTTCAATCATCAATTCAACCCACACTGGTCACTGCCAGCAGCTCTGACAGGACTGCAGCACAGGGGTATGTGACGTCAAACGGGCGTGAGGCACAATACCTGGTGTATCCACTGCCGTGGAAATCCGTGCTGTTTAAGCTTCTGATGACAGTTTGCTGTGGGGGAGACAGAACTCATCAGCGACAACTTTTATGCAATTTCTTGCCCTATTGAAACACGTTTCCAGGTGCTCAAAGACAGAGAAGAATGTCAAAATTCACAGGCGCGCAACGAAGCCTCTGGCTTCAGTGTGCTCAAAGATGGACTGGGGGGCCAAGTGGGGTAAGGGGGCTTGGACTGCAGAATTGGAGACAGTGAGTCTTCCAGAGGTGGGAGGCCATCGGAATGGCACCAACCGGCTTTTGGGTTTTATCTTCCTAGCCACCCAAAATCTACTGTTGAACTTAATGCAGAAATAAAACAGCCAGGCGAACATCCAACCCCAAACCAAATCAGAAGAATGAACGGTCACGTTTGATGGTCAGATTTGGAGGAAAGGTCCGACCGACACACGAACTCCAAGGTAAGGGATTAAAAACAAGGAAAATAGATCGGTGGGGAAATCAAAGCGGGGGCCGTCACGTGAAATGACAGCTCCGTCTGGTTTATGGAAAGCATTAGGCTAAGCTCTTCTAAAGGCAGGGCGGATTTCAACTCACCGCCACGTTCCCGCAAGTTTGGAAGGCGGTGAACATGAACATAAAGGCAACTCCTAAAACAATGATATTGAAAAGCTTTTTGGATTCCGGGGACATGGTGGCTGGCTCTTCTGGAGGTCAGCACCGCGGGCAGTCGGGCAATCTGGAAAGAAGCGAGGCGGAGACGAGCGAGCAGGTAGATCCGGGAGCGGAGAAGCCAAGCTGCCAACTGCCCCTTCTTGGCTCAGGACCGCGGGCTCAGGCTGAAGCTGTCCGCACGGGCAGAGCTAGGGCATTCCCAGGGTGAGATCCAGGGAAAGAAGCGCCCGCGCCCGCAGTAGCGCCCGAGAACGTCGCCGCTCCCGATTGAGGGGCCCGTGAGGGTAGGGGCCGCGAGAGTTAGCATCGGCCAGCGCGGCCCCGCCCGCTGGGCCCTGAGTCACCCGAATCAGGCGACGGTCACCTGACGAAGGCCGCTCGGCCTGCTGGGAAATGTAGTCCCGGCGGGTCGGGGCCAGGCGGGCGCGCGGTGATGGCGTCGGCGGCCCCTGAGGTGCGGCGCGGAAGCAAGCCTGTGGTCCCAGCAAGAGTCCAGAAGAGGGGAGCTAGGGACGAGGAATCCGGATTTGAGGGGGGGGAGGGGAAGGACCCGGATGTAGCGGGGTCTGGACAGACTGCGAGCGACAGGGAAGCGAATGGACGCGGGGACGGAGGGGGCAGGGAAAAGGGAAGAGCAGCACTGCTGACACGAGAAGGGCTGAGAGCCAAAGAAAAGGGCTGCGAGGAGTACGGATACTGGCACAGGAACGAGGGCGGGGCCACCATGGGAGCACCGCCTCTTCCGCCCATCCGACACTCCCGCAGCCGCCTCGCAAGCGGAAAAAGCGTTTCGCGGGCTTTCCAACCGCCGGTCTCGTCCGCTCCCACCTCCCGCCAACAGTGACTGCGCGCTTTTCCGGCCGCGCGGCGGGCTCTGCGCAGGCGCGCCGGGAGGGGGCAGGGCGCGCGGCGGCGACGTTACGGAGCGGGGCGGCACGAACCAATCAGCGGATTCATTTCCGGGTGGCGCGGCGCCATTTTGTGAGCCGCGCTATAAACGGACGCAGGTCGCGCAGCCCGCCCAGTTGTCTCTCAGGTGGCGTCGGTGCGGAGTCTCCTCCGCGTCGTGCCGCCAGCCTGTTCCGAGCGTTCTCACGCGGCCACTACCTGCCGCCGCCGCGGCGCCGCTTCGAGCCTAGCGACTGCGAGGAGGCCCCGCCGCCTCGGCCGAAGCGCGCGGCCCGCTCAGAGCGCCCGTTCCCGCCGCGCAGCCCCGGGCCCGCGGCCCAGCCTCCGGAGCCATGAGCTACGGCCGCCCGCCCCCCGACGTGGAGGGCATGACCTCGCTCAAGGTGGACAACCTGACCTACCGCACCTCGCCCGACACGCTGCGGCGCGTCTTCGAGAAGTACGGCCGCGTCGGCGACGTGTACATCCCGCGGGACCGCTACACGAAGGAGTCCCGCGGCTTCGCCTTCGTGCGCTTCCACGACAAGCGCGACGCCGAGGACGCCATGGACGCCATGGACGGCGCCGTGCTGGACGGCCGCGAGCTGCGCGTGCAGATGGCGCGCTACGGCCGCCCGCCCGACTCGCACCACAGCCGCCGCGGGCCGCCCCCGCGCAGGTACGGCGGCGGCTACGGCCGGCGGAGCCGCAGGTGAGCGGGGCCCGGGGGGTGGCGGGGGGCGGGCGCGGCCGCGTGGTCGGGGCGGAAGGGCGGGCCCGCTGGGGGCCGGAGGGAAATGGCGTCGCGGGCCGCCTGCCAGATCATGGCGGCGCCGCCCTGACGCCGCGTCGTTTCGCCCTCCCGCCCGCAGCCCTCGGCGTCGCCGCCGCTCCCGTTCCCGCAGCCGCTCGCGCTCCCGCTCCCGGAGCCGTTCCCGCTACAGCCGCTCCAAGTCCCGCTCCCGCACGCGATCCCGCTCGCGCTCCACGTCCAAGTCCCGCTCGGCCCGGAGGTCCAAGTCTAAGTCGTCGTCGGTGTCGCGCTCCCGGTCCCGCTCGCGCTCCCGGTCCCGCTCCCGGAGCCCGCCGCCCGTGTCCAAGAGGGAGTCCAAGTCCAGATCGCGCTCCAAGAGCCCCCCCAAGTCCCCGGAAGAGGAAGGAGCGGTGTCCTCTTAAAACAATGGTAATGGCGGCCGGCACGCGGCGCACCGCGCCTAGGCGTCGGGGGCGGAGGGCGCTGGGCGAGGGGACAGGAGCGGGGTCTGCAGGGCAGGCAGGCAGCGGTGGCGAGACACGAGGAAGGAAGGCAGGCAGGAAGCGATGGTAATGGCGGTGTCGTGAACTGTTTTGAGACCTATGAATGACAATGACTCTTTCTTGCTGTTCTTACCCAACGTCTGCATTTTCCCCTTTAAAGCTGCGGTCTCCTGTTTGCTAAAAGAATATTGGCCAGTATTGCAGATTTTAACTGATTTGGCTGATCCTCCAGGGACCAGTTTCTGTGGGCGTGTGTTGGAGCAGGTTTGTCTTTGAACGTTAAAGATGCACTATCCTCGGAGCGAGAGCGCTCGGTCCAACTAGTGCCCCGGCGGGGACATGGCGAGGCTAGAGGATATGGCAAAGGCATTGCAATACGCACTGCACGGTACACTTTGGAAAGCAGCCCCCAAAGGAGCTCGGCAGGTATCGCCCTGGGTGGGGAGAGGATAGTGTGTCTTTAACTCGCACATCCCTTTAATGTTCTCTCTTGCGAGGAAAGGGCCCTGAGTAGCCCAGGCGTTTTGAAAGCACTAGTTCCTCTCACTTGCCAAGCAGGTCCTTTTACAAACTCCAGACGTGCCATCCAATATAAGCCAAATTTTCTGATTTCGAGGTTTTTTGTTTTGAAATACAGCCCTTTTCCCCCTTTTTTCTTTTTTCTCCCTTTATCTTTTGAAAAAGTAATGAAATCTTGGCGAATCCACCAACTCCAACTTGTAGATGCTGATGGTAGCCATTGAAAACGGCCCCAATTGGGCCTGTAAAAAATTGACAGTGGCCGGGTGGAACCTCGCCTTAATGTACTTGTTTCACCAGAGCCTTAGTGAATGCCTGAAGTTCTTGCCTGACTTTCAAAAACCACGGGCACTGTGGTGACACCCCTTGTGAAGGGAGGAATGCTGAACTGATTTCTTTTCAAACCTAGATGTACCAGCAAGCAACATAATGGAGGACTTGGGGAGAAAGGACCACACGTACTCAGTCCATCAAAGAAGAGTTCTTGGAACAAGCAACTGGCTATTGAAAAGGTTATTTTGTAACATTTGTCTAACTTTTTATTTGTTTTGAGCTTGGCCTCAGGTGGCAGGCTTCATTTTATGTGCCATTTTGTTGCTGTTATTCAAATTTCTTGTAATTTAGTGAGGTGAACGACTTCAGATTTCATTATTGGCTTGGATATTTAAGGTAAAATTTCATTTCTGTTATCTAGTGCTGACTTTTGTTTGAAATTAAACAGATTCCTGACTCTTAAGGAAACGTGTGCTGAATAGCCTAAAGATGTCAACAGATTGACTCAACAATGCCCTCATTCCTTAAAATTACAAAAAGAAACCAATGAAAGTTGGTGTAATTTGTATATGCTATTTACCTTGACCTAAATGGTAATCTGAATCCAAATTTGTGTAAAGACTTTTCAGGTGAAAAGACTTGATATTTTGGAATGATTGTTTACCAAACACCATTCTAATCTCTTCTCTTATGTATTTTTGTGCACTAGGCGCAGTTGTGTAGCAGTTGAGTAATGCTGGTTAGCTGTTAAGGTGGCGTGTTGCAGTGCAGAGTGCTTGGCTGTTTCCTGTTTTCTCCTGGTGGCTCCTGTGTAAAGCTGCCTTGTCGTGCAGAAACAAATGGCTGTCCAGTTTATTATAATGCCTGACAACTGCACTTCCAGTCACCCGGGCCTTGCATATAAATAACGGAGCATACAGTGAGCACATCTAGCTGATGATAAATGCACATTTTTTCCCTTGCCCCACCCCCCCAAATGGTCAAATCCAATCATCTTAATGTATCAACTTAAAAGTGGAAAAAAATGTTAAGGAAGCAAATGGTTTGTAACTTTGTAAGTACTTATAACATGGTGTATCTTTTCACGGATGAACATTCTGTACTATAACCATTGTTTCTGTAGTTTAATTAAAATGTTTTCTCGTGTTAGATTTTCTCAGAATGTGTCTCGCTCCCTTTTTTCCCCCTCCTGGCCACAGTTTGCATGACGCCCCCCTTTGGAGCACCCATACCCTGTAAAGTCAGTGCTGTGGCGTAGTGCTTCAGGTTCAAAATGGAACCCGCCCCTCAGGTTCATGTCCAATAGGAATGGCCCCAAAGGTTTTTCAACTTGGGTATTTTAATTTTTGTTTAAATGTTTTAACTCTCCATGAGTGATAACATCAAATAGGACAACAGATCCAACCATTACACACTGCTCCTACTAGTTGGTGTTTTTAGACTGTCCCAGCATAGACTGCTCCTATAGGCATTAGACTTCGGCCTCCATGAGCGAGATGATCAGCATTTCCACAGTATGTCTTCCTGGGAGGTCAGATTCTGCGATCTCTCCTCCATCTGCACCAAAAGTTTCCAGAGGAATATGGGTACACTTCATGTCCCACTTGTATAGCAAAGCTTCAAGGGACCAGTCCGCACTGAAATGAGTGTATTTCAAGAGTTTATTGGTTTGCTTCAGATCCCTTACAACTTTAAGAACTGCTTAAGAGAAAATGCTCTAGCTCACCTCCTCACCTGGTAGGTAGACCAGAACTGAAGCATTGGGTTCTTCTCCATCAGAAAGTACACAGTCATTAAAATGGATTCAAAATCTATGGGGAGAGGACTGTTAAAAGATTCAAACTCCCAGCATCGCATAACCTTTGAGAAGAGCAAAATGTATACCTTCTGGTTCAAAAAACACATCAGATCCAAGAATGACATCTTGTGGAGGCAGAGCTAGAAGGTCGGGAGATGCATGACCCCATGTCAGCCCGACCACTGGGATCTGTGGCAGGTTATTCATTTGGCAGCTTTGCTGACAGACTTCCAAGCAATGAGGGAGTAAGGCGCTGTCTGACAGTGTTACTTTAGCACCACATTTTGCAGCCAAAATTCCTGGCAGGCTCACCCCAGCTCCAATCTAAAAAGGAAGTTGGCATTTCAGAGGCGTCAACGGAATTGGAGTCTTAAGGCGGTCTTGTAGCTAATAGGCACAGGTCGGGCAACACAAAGCTTGGACTATCTTAACATACAAGGACTTTGAGGTGGGTATTACACATCAGCATGACTAGACTGAAAATAACCCAGTTGTCATTGAGCATTTGAGCTTCGAGTTTGACAGTCTTAATGGGTGAAGAGCTATTCCAGCTAGCTTTGTAAGAACAAGCCACTAGGTGAGGCTGAAGGTATAGCTACTCCCCAGGAATTCACAAGTTGAAACCAGTAAGCTAGTTTGATAACGGGGAGGGGGGCGGGCGGCAGAAGCTCTTTAGCACTCAGATTAATGGGTGAGAAAACCTAGGGAGATGTACGTGTGTGGATATATGTATACTACAAACACATCATGAGACTTGGACTAACCTGAATGTCACCTAGGACTTTGGCGTGGGACTACTTTTACCTCTAACACTGCTTTGCCTGGGAGAGACGATCTGTGAAACCACAGGTACTGGGCCAGGACTGCAGCACAGGGCCAAACATACATTCCATATTCAGGATGCAGGACCTGTGGGGGGAGAAGTTTGTCATAAATACTGCCTATAAGTTGGAATCTAGTGTTTATGAGTGCCAGGCACCACCTATTCTAATGATTTTCATGTCGACCTTGTAGAACAGAACCACCCTTGTGAGTTACAGAGACTAGGAGTAGACAGCCATACCTTTCTCCCTTGGAGCAGCTGGTGGCTTCAAACTGCTGTCCTTGGGGTTAACTCACTGCATAACTGGTATACCACTGGGGTTTTCACAGGTAGCTGTCCCCATCTGTGTGCTACTTCACCCAAGAAAGCCATGAACATGGCTCAAATGGGTAAGTGCTTTTAACTGCTGAAAGGCTGGCGGCACAAGTCCACCCAGAGAGGTTGCTGAGGGGAAAGGTCTGGTGATCTCCCTCCCTAAACTGGAAACCATGTGGAGCAGCTACATTCTAGCTGTATGACACTGGAGGACTTTCAGCCTGGGTCTAATTTGGGATGATCGTAGAAGACCGTGGGGGACCTAAGAAGATTTCCCAGGAGAGGTATAAAGGGGTCAAATCCTCAAGTTGGGCAGTGCACAATGATGCTGAATCAGTGTGGGGCTTGGGGAGATCACCACACAGCTTGCAGTGGGTTCCTACTGCAGGCCTGCCATTTCCTGGGTATGTGCACTTGCACAAGCTCCCTTAGCTCAGTGGCTAAAGACTCACAGGATGAGTGGAAGACTGAGTGCAGAGCACTTCACAGAGCCATGGTCACTCAGCGGAAACACTGCCAAGCCTTTCTGTCTTAAGCAAAAAGCAGTTGGTGGGGGGTGGTGGTAGAAAAGGAAGCTGAAGGTAAGAACCCCAGATTAGAAGGACTTCGTTATGCCGTCCTGGAGGTTCAGAACTCTACTCAACCAAAACAAATGCCTAAAACATGCTGGGCACTTAGCTCTAAAGGTAGGCATAGTGTGAACAAGACCAGAACATCTGCCCTGCTGGGGCATCCATTCCAGTGGATTTCAAGAGCCTGGAAGGAATCTGCCCAGAGGAGGGGGTGGGGTGGCTGAGTGTAGACAGAAGGGGCTTCCGTTCTCCCTGGAAGTAATTTGGGAATCACTTCACAATTTGGGAAGTAAATCCAAAGGATGGAGAGGCTTTGGAGACTCAAAAATAGATTCCACTCAGCCTTTTAACTTCTCTTCATTAAAATGGGACTAACAGCTACTTCCAGAGTGCTCCTTGGAGGCACGGATGGTGAGGGTTCATCTTAACATAATCTCATCATGTCAGGAGAGCCCAGTCCCTGGAGAAGAACATCATGCTTGTGACGTGGAGGGGCAGCAGAGAAGTGAAAGTCTCTCGAGGAGATGGATTAACACTGGCTGCAACAACGGCCGCCAGCCTTAGGAACACTTGTGAGGATGGCTCGGGGCTGGGCAGTGTTTCCTACTGTGCAGAGAACGTCGGTATGGGTGGGAACCGAGCCTGTGTCACCTACCAGCAGCAGCTACCGCAAGAGTAATCAGACTGCAATGTGAAAGTGCTTTGAAAAACGGGCTGCCTATGCGATCACCACGGATGCTAATGTGACAGCCATGAGCTCAGAGTGGGCACTGACTCGGGAAACTTTATTCAGGCAGTGTCTCTAAACTTTCAATGCAAAAGTAAAGAGCGTAGAAAGCCCAGTCTTTCTACTAAGCTGACAGTGGTTTTGAACGGCCAACCAAGAAGGTCACAGCTAACGTGTAACCACTACACCACCGGGGCTCCCCAAGAATACATTTAGGTGGCCAGAACGCCACTTTTCTGGCAGGGTCCCCAAAGGGCTTCTAACTCTACTCTGTGGTCCGACGCAGAAGGAAGAAGACGCGGCAGAAAGTCTTGCCCGCATCCGCCCCTCCAAGCAACCCAGCCCCCTCTGCTCAGAGTCGTCCCAGCCCCGGCCGCTCTGCAGAGGGAGCCTCGATCGGGGCCACGTACCTGTGGGACGTGGACCTCCAGCGCGGCCCCCTCGGGTCCTGGGCCACGCTTCTCCGAGAACCGAAAGCGCTGGGTGCGGACCACATGTCCCTGGAGGCCAGGCTCCCCGGGAGGGGCGTCGCTGCCCACCGCCGAGACGACGGGGGGCGGCGGACGGCGCCAGGCCTCCAGCGTGCGAACCTGCGAGCCCGCGCGGGACCGTCACGCCGGCACCAAGTGGCCCCCCGCGGGTCCCGCCTACTCGCGACAGCCGGGCGACAAGAAACCCCCACGTGGGCGCGGTGGGCGCGAAGGACAAACCCGAGGAAGCCAACGGAGACACAGAGAGAAAAGGAAGGCAGCTACACCCGAGCCACCCGGAAACGGGGGCCTAAACAGGAAGTGACGACACCGGAAGTAGTCTCCGAAGGCGTGGCGCATGTGCGCCGGCTGCGGGCGCGGCTCCCCGCCCGTCCGGACCTTCTCAAGATGGCGGTCCTGCGGGCGGCTGAGGGCGGTTCTGCGGGCGCGGAGGCCAATGGATAATCGCGGCAGTCTCGTCGGGCGGGGAAGACGGCGCCACGCGCCCAACCAGAGGCTGGGGAGGTGGATAGGGAGTGAATTTTCTGGAAGGCTACTTTAAAGGCGCCGGACCAGCGCGAAGGACATTTGGGGGCTGTCTCCGCCAGCGGCCGGCGGGCGGCGGGGCGGGTGGGGTTGCCCAGGTGGCAGGAAGCGAGCTGCGCCCGAGGTCGTCGCGGAGCCGGCTGGTGGTGACCCCTCAGGATGAACCACAAAAGCAAGAAGCGGATCCGCGAGGCCAAGCGGAGCGCGCGGCCGGAACTGAAGGATGCGCTCGACTGGACCCGGCACAACTACTACGAGAGCTTCTCCCTCAACCCGGCGGCCGTGGCGGTGAGCATCGGGCGGCCGTACCCTCCCCTGCGGCCCGCCCCGTCCGCAGCAAGGCACCCGTCCCGGATCGGGGGAGAGACTCACCTGGGCCCCGCCGAGCGGGGACACACGGGGCCGGGCCTTCCTCCGCCGGGCCGGCTGCAGTCCCACGCGTTGGGCTCCACTAACCAGGTGGCCCTTCACCCAGGTGCCCCACGGGTGGGCGATCTAGAGAAGCCCCACGAACCTGGTGGGGTGCCGCAGGGGGCAACGTGCTCACCCGCACGTGGGCGGCCCTCCCATCTCCCGAACCTCAGGCGGAGCCCGAACCAGAATCCCGCTCCCTAGGTGTGCCCTGGCTAATAGGCCCTTTTACAGGTCGGGCCTCTTCTTCCCGCAGGACAACGTGGAAAGAGCGGACGCTTTGCAGCTGTCAGTGGAAGAGTTTGTGGAGCGCTATGAGAGACCCTATAAGCCTGTGGTTCTGCTGAATGCCCAAGAGGGCTGGTCGGCCCAGGAGAAGTGGACTCTGGAGCGCCTCAAAAGGAAATACCGGAACCAGAAGTTCAAGTGTGGCGAGGATAACGACGGCTACTCGGTGAAGATGAAGATGAAGTACTACATCGAGTACCTGGAGAGCACCAGGGACGACAGCCCCCTGTACATCTTCGACAGCAGCTACGGCGAACACCCCAAGAGAAGGAAACTTCTGGAAGACTACAAGGTGCCCAAGTTTTTCACCGATGACCTGTTCCAGTACGCGGGGGAGAAGCGCAGGCCCCCGTACAGGTGAGGCGCCTGCAGCTGGGAGGGTTCAAATCTCATGGGTGGTACCCCAGCCTCTAGTTGTGTTCTTTTGTTAATTCTGTCAACTAGCCTCCCGCCCCCCCTTCCCCAAAACGGAGTAGTTCAGCTGCACGCTGAGCTAGCTCACTTTGGGAGTTACTAGTGTCAGCCTGCCTGGTCCTCCTCCTCTGTATGTCGGCGGGTGGGGGCGTGTGTGCTGCCTGTGCAGATTTTTATTGATCGTATAATTCACATATCATATACTAAAGTAGTTCAGCCACGTATTAAAAAGAGTTGCATAATCACTACGTTCAGTACTAGAACATTCTACTTTCTCTTGTACTCACCGGTATTCCCATTTCCTTTCACCTCCCCTCCCGTACCTCCAATAAGCCATTAACCCAACTACTGTCTCTGTAGATCTGCCTTCACGTATGTGTACAGACAGATCTTATATCTGGGTGATTTGGTCATACAACCAAAGTTGAACCACTGGTGTTTCAGGGGCCTTTATTCATTGATCCCCCCTGCAAAAATGTATCCCGGGAGCCACCCAGCCGACTAAGCTTTATCCAGAGGGTACCAACTCACTCTGTAAGCACCCAAAGCCCCCTGTCGTCCCCTGGAAACCCAGCCATCAGCCACAGCTGTGGTTTTCCCTTTTATCGCTTACTGATCCCTCCGAGCACGGCTCATGCGGTGTCTCCGGGCGGGAGTCTGCCTGTCTCCGAGTGGAGCGTAAAAAGATCGTGGTCCTTGCCCAGGAAACAGCCACCGGCTGACAAACATTGGGTTAGGCCTTTGTCAACACATGACTTGGGGCCCAGCACCTTTGTACCCTATACCAGCAGCTACCCTTCTTTGCTCAGGGAGTTGTCAGATGCCAACCCGGCCCGAAGGATGGGGCCCTGGTGATAAAGGTGCCCTCCCGCTACCCATGACCAAAGTGTCTCCTTAAAGCCTCCCAGGGAATTTGTTTGTCATGGGACTGGTGGCCCCCTTGTTGAAGCAGGGGGCTTCCCAACACCCAGTGGGATCAGTTCTCTTGGAGAGTGTGGAGGGAGGGACCACACTGTCCCCTCTGCTGATGATTCAGAGAGCTCTTGAGGTCTGCACAGAAACACACAACACACCAAAGACTTGGAAGTCAGGCCAAGGAGTAGACTGTTTAACAAGGCAGCTTAACCTTCCTCCCCTATAGGGTGACATTAGTGAGGATTAGTAAATGGGATAAAATGAAGTGATGGACAGCCGGCCCAAGGTCCAGAGTGCAAAGCCAATGGTTGAGCTTCTTTCTGAAGCCTCTTAGGGTGGTCAAGGACCACTGGTGGTATATTGAGGCCCATGGGTGGCTGATGGGTGGACACGACAGAGCTGCCAGAGACTAGGAATGAACTTTGGTGTTTCTGTGCTGCAGGTGGTTTGTGATGGGACCCCCTCGATCAGGCACGGGGATCCACATTGACCCCCTGGGCACCAGCGCCTGGAACGCCTTGGTGCAGGGCCACAAGCGCTGGTGCCTGTTCCCGACCAGCACGCCCCGGGAGCTCATCAAGGTGACCCGAGAGGAAGGGGGCAACCAGCAAGACGAAGCCATCACCTGGTTTAATGTCGTGCATCCCCGGACCCAGCTCCCAACATGGCCGCCTGAGTTCAAGCCCTTGGAGATCTTACAGAAGCCCGGGGAGACTGTCTTCGTCCCAGGTACACCTGCACCGGAAGGAGACCCACCTGGGCTTAGGTTTCGGTCATATGTCCTTTTGGAGCAGAGCTATAGAGGAATGCAAAGACCCCCTTTGCCCGCTGCCCTGCTGTGGTCTGAGCTGGTGTCCTCAGCAGATGCTGGCACGTAGCTGTTCCCTCAGGAGCCGCTGGGGCTGCCGTAACCTGACTCAGCCACCCCGGGGCTGTGGACGTGGAAAGGGTGGGCGAAACTTTACCCCTAGAGGGTGCCGACTGTCGTTCTGTTAGCTTTTACAGCTCGCTCCCTTCCTGTAGGCTCCCTAGAGACCCCAGGGAGGATTTCTGAGCCTGCAGGTCTTTCCAGGAGCACTTGCCTACCTAAGCCACAGTGCCCCAGGGACTCCCCTGTCAGCAGGGCCTTTGATGTAGTGCAGTGCTGGGTGGGTTGGGTCCAGCGGTGTGGCCAACATGTCTTGCTCGCCACGGAGTGTCCAATGGCTGTCTTCTAGGGGTGGTGCCAGCTTGGGCTGGAGCCTTCTACCCCTTGGATGGCAGCAGTGCCCGCTAACATCTGGCCCACCCAAGGATTCCTTTCAGGCTCCCTTGTGGCTTCGAGATGGTGCTGGCTCATGCCAACCCCGTAGGACATAGGACTGCCCTGGAGCATTTCCTTGGGCAGAGCAGATGGCCAGGCCTTGCTGCCTTGGAGCCGCAGACTGGATCTGAATTGCCAGCGTTTCTGGGGTCAGCTGAGGACTTAACTGCTGTGCTCCCAGAGCTGAACAGGCCCGTTGCTGCTGAGTCAGCTCCAGCGCACAGCTACCCTGCCACCCTGTGAGACTGCAGGCTGCCCCTCTGTTGTCACCAGGGCCGTGGGAGGCAGGCACACTCAGACCCAAAAACGACACTTCATCTTATGTGGGGAGCGTGGGAAAGTAGGGGCGTTTAAGCTGCAACTGCCTGCCTCCCAGCGCTGGGCTGCCTTTGCAGTCTTGGGCGAAGAAGGGCGTCGCAGGGCTCAGCCAGCCCTCTTTTGTGCTAAGGTCTGGAGTATGTTAGTCTCTGCCAGGACACTGGGGCCCTGGACCCGTCCTCGACTGGCGGCCATGGCCAGGCCACAAGCGAACTTCCCTCGGAAGGCCGACACCCTTTGCAAGTGCCCGGAGTGGAGGCGTAGTTGTGAGCTTCCTGGCCCGCCCGCCCCCTCGCAGCAGAATCCCTCTGTGTGCAGCTGGTGGGAGGAGGGGTGACGCCTGTGTCTGGCGCTGAGCCCCGATTACCTGCCACCTTTGTTGGCTTTCAGGAGGCTGGTGGCATGTCGTCCTCAACCTGGACACCACCATTGCCGTCACTCAGAACTTCGCCAGCAGCACCAACTTCCCCGTGGTATGGCACAAGACGGTAAGAGGGAGGCCAAAGCTATCCCGGAAGTGGTATAGGTGAGAGACCGTTCTTCCCCTCGGTTGCTTGGGTCCCATCCTCCTCCTTCCTGAGAGCCAGGGTGCGTGCTGGTCCTCCACCCTCCTGGGCAAGTGGGCAGGGCCCACCGAGCCGGGAGCATGGGCCCCAGGTCTGGCTGCTGCTTCTCGGTGCTGGTCAGGCCTTAGCACGTGTGTAAAGGCCGCCCCCAAGTGGTGGCCGCTGGGACCTGGTCTGGTTTTCTTCTGTGTGTGTACTTCGGTTTGGTGTACCCGTGCGTGCGCCCGAGCGTGCTGTGTACGCTGAGCGTTGTGGTCAGGGTCCTGCTTTCCCGCCCCAGAAGCTCCTGTCCTCAGTATTCTGTGAGCGAGGCACCCTCCCTGGGGACTTAGCTCCTCCGTTTATCCACAGAACAGAGACAGCACGGGCAGCGGCACTGCGCGCCAGCCCCAGCCAGCCCGTGCCACTGGGTCCCAACCCTGACCTGGAGGGACCAGCTCTCGGGGTAAGAGAGGGGCTCCAGCCTGTCCAGGGCTGGGCCGCCCTGCTGAGAGGGCCAGCAGGGGTGGTGGCTTCTGCTCTCCTCGGATCCCCTCCCTCTGCCCTGTAGGCCACCTCGGGTGGTGGCTTGGCCACTTGGCAGATGTCTGGCCACCGATGGCAGCGGCCTTGCCCACTCAGGATCCGGAAGGGGAGGTGTGCGCTCTGCGTCCAGTTGCGCTGTCTGGAGTAGGGCGTGGCTGCCCTGTGGCCGGCCTCCTGTCTTGCTCAGGGACCTGAGTTTCTGCTGTAAACAAGCAGCCTGACTTTTGTTTTTAAGTGCTGTGGTGCTGAAAGAAAGGTGTTTTGTGTGGGTGTTGTTTTCATATCTGACAAAGGCAACCTTGCACAACCGGGAGGCCCATGTGACCTCACGGTGGCTCCTGTGTGTGTATGGGGGGGGGGGGCACGCCCGCCGCCTCTCTGGAGAGCCTGCCCGGAGGCTTCTGCTCCCAGCCAGTGGCTGCGCGCATCCTGGCCACTGTCCTCGTGAACCGCTGCACTGGCCTTCCCATGTGATAGGGGCCTCAGCTTGGCGTCCCAGGCGCCCTGGTGCTGGGGTGCTCGTGGAGCTGAGGCGGCCTTCTTGCCTCTCAGGATCCTGAAGCAGGAGCACCCCGAGTTGGCAGTCTTGGCGGACTCGGTTGACCTGCAGGAATCGACGGGCATCGCCTCCGACAGCTCCAGCGACTCCTCCAGCTCGTCCAGCTCCAGCTCGTCCGACTCGGACTCCGAGGTGAGGCCCTTGACCGTGGTGGACAGGTTTGCGGGGTGCCTCAAGGGCAGACCTGGAAAGAGGAGGCACAGCTTGTGTGTATGTACATCAGGCGGCCCCCTCGGGTGTGCCTTGTGACAGTAGACTCATGAGGCAGCCGGGTTGCTTGGGCACTTGGGCTTAGCACAGGGCCCCAGTTGAACAGCCAGCACTGCGCCGTATCCGTGTTGGCCACCCCGCCACGCGGCACTTGTCAGGGCGATGCCACGGGAGAAGGGTCTGCTTGGCCTGCCTCATCTCGGGAGCGTCCAGTGCCGTGCCCACTGCCGTCGGCCTGCGGGTGCTGCATGTACAGTCTGGCAGCACGTAGTGGGTTAAGAATCAGACTGCTCAGGTCAAGGTCAGCACTTCAAACCCACCAGCCGCTCCTTGAGTCTTCCTGCTCCCGTAAGGAGTTGCAGCCTGTCCCGCAGAGTCACCGTGAGTGGGGGTGGGATTCATGGCAGGGGGGTTGCAGTTTTGACAACGGAATGTTTTGAGAGTGACTCGTGACCCCACGTAATGGGGATAGAGCCTTCCGCTAGCCCGCCACCTTTGCCCGCATGGCACCGCCTCAGCAGAGCACCGCCTTCGCCGTTGGGCCAGCCTGGCTCGCAGCAGCCCCGAGACAGTACCGCGGCCCCAAGGGCTTCCAAGGCTGTGCTCTTCCCAAAGCAGGTCACCGCCTCTCTGTCCCTTCCTGGATCGGCAGGTAGGTTCCTGCTGCTGACCTTTGAGTTCGCAGCCGCGCACTTGAACTGCCGTGACACGGGGCCTGCTTATTTAAGAATCACACCTCCAAAACAAACAGACGACTGTCATGGAGTCGTCCCCGACTCAGTGGCCGTGGGTTTTAACCAGCGTGCCTTGTACTTCAAGGGAGGTGAGGTTGGGCCCCTCTGACTTCCTGCCTCTCTCTGCATCTAGTGTGAGTCTGGGTCCGAGGGCGACGGGATGGTGCACCGCCGGAAGAAGCGGAGGACGTGTGGCATGGTGGGCAATGGGGACACCACCTCCCAGGACGACTGCGTGAGCAAGGAGCGCAGCTCTTCCAGGTGACTGCCTGGCCGCCGCCGTCATGTTGAAGGACTCAGTGCTGCCGGGGGAGGGCCCGGGGAGGCAGCCACCGGCCTGCCTGCGCCTGAACCCACCGGGGGTGCCGAGGCAGAGCCTGAGCCCCCATGCGCTCACACTCCCTAGCAGTAGTTCTGCTCCTGCGGCCAAAGGCAAAGCCCCCGTGACCGGTGCCAAGGAACCTTTTACGTTATTTAATAAAAGCGAATTCCACTTTCTCTTTGAAATGTCTGCCTTGGCGAAAGCCAGAGCCTCCCCTTTGGAAACCACCAGTGAGTCACCCTGGCCTTCTGAAGAGCCGAGCCCTGGCCCTGATGCCACGTGCCGGGGCCACGGACTCCAGATGTTTTCTGGAGGTGCCCCTCGGTGCCCACAACTGCCACTGGTTTGATTATCATTTGTTTGAAACGAGTTTGGGAAGGCACCAACGTCTGTGCTGGGCATCTGTTAACAAGCACCTGCCCCAGCACTGGGCATGGCACAGCTTGGAGGCCAGGGCCTTGTCGCCATGGCAAGCTGGGGTGTACCCGTGTGGTCCAGGCAGTGACGTCCAAGCATGCATGCCGCTCTTGGTTGGTCCGAAGGGCTGGGGGCTCTCTGCCTGTGGCGCCATTGTCGGTGGTATGAGGGAGTTCTACCCAGAAGCCTCTGGCTCCTTCAAGGGGCTTGCTTGGCCACCATGATCAGCCCTCTGCCCGCTTACCATCCTCCCATCTTTCCTGGCCTCTCTGCTTTGAACTCCCTCCTGGCTTTGCCTCCTAGCCCCTAGGAGCCTCTGCTGCCCTCTAAGGGCACGCCGGGGAGGAAACCCTGCTGTTGACCTTGGCCTGGGATGGGCGGGAGAGGGGCTGCTCTTACCCGTTTTCTTCCAGCTCTGGCGACGCACTGATGACGGTGCTTGTATTTCCTTGGCAGGATTAGGGACACTTGCGGAAGCCGGGCCCACCCCTGAGCCAATAGAGAGACTCCCCGCGGGGCCACCACCTGGGTTTTCACCTCTTCTGCTCCTTCCTTCTCTGTCTCTGAACTGGGATATCCCTTCTCTGGCCCGGCTCTTCTGTCAAATGCTGTCCCTCCCGCTCACTAAGAGCATGGAGGAGCCCTGAGGCTGGCGCGGCCCAACCGGACACGGCACGGCGGTGGGGAAGGAGTGTCCCTGCCGGCTCCCAGAAGTGTCTTGTTGGTGAGGAGCATCTGCAGCCACAGAGATGTCCTGGGTAGTAACCCCACCTCGTGTGAGCTGCCCCACGTGTCCTGTCCTGCTCAGCTCACCTGGAGGTACATCTGAAGCCAGCTGCTCGGTGCTGTTCGCCGTCTCCCACCGATCCAGAGAAGCTTCTACGTCTCGGGTGTTTTCTCGTGGTGCGGTTCATTTTTGTGTGTGTTTTTCTCAGTGTGGGTGGGTGGGTTGGGGAGAACACCTGGGGAGTTTAGTTTTAAGCGCCGCAGAACGTAAGTTGTGAGCAGAACTGCGCTGGACCACTTTGGCCCCACGCTGCCATCCAGACCACCCAGCTCCCCTGGTTACTGCGTGTCTGGCTGTGCCGAGTGAGTTCAGAGGGGTCCTAGCCTTGGGGTCTGTGAAGAACCTTGCCGTGAGCATTTGGGGGACTGATTTAGGTCCATCTCTTTGTCCTCTGGATTCACCTGCTTGCCTTAATCTATCCCTGAATTCAGCTTCATTTAAATAAAGGTGGGAAGGAGTCCCGGCTGGGTTGGGTGTAAGGTGGCCAGGTTGGAGGGGAAGCTCACTCTGTCACGTCCGGAGGAGCAGAGGGGAGGACTCAGTTGGACATAGTCCAGTAGCCTGTGTGCCGATTCGTGAAATAGCCCAGAGGATGGGGCCAGCCAGGTGAATCTGGTTCCCCCTCACCCGAGCCACCATTGGCCTGAGTTAGCCTCTTCCTCCTGAAGTGCCCCAGATGTGTGGCTGGTTGGTGTCCGAATCAGTGCGCCCCCCACCCACCCCCGTGCTCCACCCAGTCCTCACTGTTTGGCACGCCTCACCTGCAGACGCTGTGGAACCCACGCAGCTTCTCTCTTCCACACACACGCCATGTGGACGATGCCTGCCTCCCTCGGGCCTTGAGAGGGTCGCCTGGCTGGCAGCCCAGTGCGTGCCTCCTGAGCTTGAACCGTTTTCATGTCACGGTCAAAGAGCTTGGTTTGTTTTCCATTTCTTCTTTTTCCAATTTTACATTAGTTTTTCCATTACATGCCGACCACACCCCTCCCTGCTTCCATTTCCACAGACAACAGTCTTTGCCAGTAGGGGGTGTGGTGGCTCCAGTTTGCCAGCAGCAGGGTGCTGGCCAGGGGGTGGGAATTTGAGAGAGTGCCCAGTTTCCAGCTCCGGATGCCAAAGGTGGTTCCTGTGGGTCCCACCCACCATCCGATGGGCCAAGTACTTACTTGCATACCATAGATCACATGCTGCTGTTTGGCTGCCCCCCTCCCTGTTAAAGAACTGTGGGCTGCATTCATTTGTTCTGGCCCGGGCTAGGGGCTCACCGCCTCCCCATTGCCCCCACCCCTGTAGTCCCGCCAAGCTCAGGCAAAGTAGGGAAGAGGCGGGAGCCGAGTGGGAGAGCAGTGAGCTGGTGGTCAGGGCCTAGATAGGGCAGAGGGTTGGATCCACAGTGTCCACACAAGCGTGGCACAGGATGACACGTGGAACTTCCTGCAGGGCTGACCCTCAGGGACAGCATTGCCTGGGAACACCAAAGTCCAGTGTGTGAAGGGGCACTGCTGCAGGGTGGGACGGGGCAGAGTGGGGACCGGGGACATCTTTGCGAGGACCCCGCCCCCTGTGACACTTAAGTCCATCCGGAATCGCAGTGACGCTACAGGACAGTGCCCTAGGGTTTCATGGGCACAGCACGCAGGCTCGGGCACCAGCCCTGGGGGAGTGGCCCAGCGCTTAACTTGCTGCGCCACCATGGCTCCTCTGAAGTTGGAGGGGGTTCCCTAAAGACAAGGTTATTGCTAAGTGTATCCTGCCCTGTGCTTGGACATTCCCGTCACCACTCTGGGTGCTGGGGAAGCAGGTCAGAGCCAAGCTCTCTGCCCCCGTGTGCACTCTAAGAGCAGAGGTGCCCCAGCTGCGTCCACTACCCCAGGTGGAAGGGCGGGTTTCTCAGAAGGAGGAGGATGTCCAGCTTTGTAAACTGGCTAAGGGCCGTCAAAATTGAGCTTCAGCCAGGAAGAATGCTCTAGAAGCATTGTCTGTTTCATTTGGGTAGGGTCTGGGGCTCTGGGAAAGAGCGGGCAGGGGCAAGGGCTTTGCTGTCTGTCATGTGAACCAGGCCGCGTAGGAGGTAGGCCTGTAGGGTCCCCTTCGCTGTGCATCCCAAGCATTGTCATGCGGAGGTGCCATTGATGCCACGTGCACACAGCAGAGCCAGGTACACTGTGGCCCGAGCTGGGGCTCCAGCTCTGTCTCATGGTTGATTCAGAACCTTGTGCCGCCTCCTGTCCACTGGAGAAGCCCCGACCCGCTGCCTGTAGGTGACAGGGTAACAACGGAGCCAGGCCGTCCTCTGCCACACTAGACGCCTACAGTTGGCAGCTGAACACTCCAAGCAGGCTCCCTCCTGTGACCATCCACTAGGGGTCAGCTGTTTGGTGTTTTTAACTTGGGCTTGGGTGAAACTTGTTTCTCATTTTTAAATAAAGCAACTTGATTTGGAGTTGGGCTTTTCTGCACCGTTTTATCTTTGTTTCTGTTCATTTGGAACCCTCAAAAGTCCGCATAATGTCCCAAAGCCCCCACCCCAACACACCCATTACCACGAGCTTGATTCTTCGGCTGCGTAGCGGTCCTAGAGCAGAATCAGAAGCCATGGACTTTCCAAGGCTGTCGTCCTTACAGCAGGCAGGCTGCCCGCCGCCTCTACATCATCCTGCTTGTCAACCACCGTCCTCCCAGCAGGTGAGCAGGTAGTCATGGTGGCACCAGGGCCCCTCACCTTCGACCCAGCCCACTGCCACCTGGTCAGTTCTGATTTGGCAGCCCGTTGAAAGGTTTCCGAGGCTGTAAATCTATGATGGCAGACAGCCCCATCTACCTCCCTTGAAGCTGCTGGTGGGTTTGAACTGCCAACCTTAAGGTCAGCAGCCCAGTGCTTACCCCGGCATTGCCACCAGGACTCCGGGGATGGGCATAATCGGGCCTAACGGTTGCCTAGAGCCAACGCCACATTTCCCTCCAGGGTCACTTAGAGGAATGCGTCCTCTCGATGTCCTGTGGTGCAGGATCTAGTAGTGGGGCATCTGGACCACAGTGGAGTCGGGAAGCCTGAGGGCAGCAGCTTTGTGTCTTCCTTTGAGATAAGACACCTGGACCCCAGCCTCCCTGCAGAGACCAAAATCCAAACTCACTGCCACCGAGCCAGTTTTAATTCACAACCCTATAGGGCAGAGTGGCGCTGCCCCTGTGGGTTTCCCAGACGAAACGTGTCCAGCCTCACCTGCAGGGTGTCCAATGGGCCTCAGGCCTCCCTACTATGCCACCAGGCCTCCAGTTTCCCCCAAAGTGCTGGAACTGGGGTCCTGGTTTTCCATGTCTAAAGTCTGGTGATACCTGTCTCAGGCTAGAGTTGGAGTTGACATTTATCTGACCCAAGGCTGATCAGAGGTCCTAGACTTCCTCCCCCAGCCACCAGCAACCCTCGTCCAAGCAGAAAAGGCAAAAACCCTGCCGTCAAGTCGGTGCACAGCCACCCTATGGGACGCGGTAAACTGCCCCTGCGGACCACCGGACTGGAACGCGTCTCTTCTTTCTCCCAAGAAGCAGCTGGTGGTTTTGAACTGCTGGCCTTGCAGTTGGCAGGCAGCCTGATGCCTGAGCACCAGGGCCTCTGCGGCCAAAGAGGAAATGAAGGGAGGGAGGGGCTAGTGCTGAACAGAAGCTCGGGAAGTCGGGAAGCTGGTGCCATCCTGGCGCTTCCAGGGAGAGACCGGCCTCTGTGCTGGCCAGTGCCCACTTGCTTCCCGAAGCCCCCCCTTGTCTTAGCCCCCAAGCTAGCGCTTGCCTTTGCAGTGTTCAAAAGCATCTTCTGGATGGCGCTGGATCGAGAGAGAGGCTTGTGAGGGCGCCTGGGCTGCCCCTGAGGGACCTCCCCAGAGCCCGGTGGCGCTTCCCAGTCGCAGTCCCTCCAGGCCGGGGCGGGGCGCGGGGGCTCCGCCCTGGGGCGGGGCGCGGCGGGCGGCGGGCGGGCGCGTTCTCCGGTCCCCGGCGGCCACTCGGGAGGCAGGCAGGCAGCCAGGCAGGCGGGCGGGCGGGCGCGCGCGCGCGATGGAGTCGCCGGCCGATCTGCTGGCCGTGCTGCCCGCGCTGGTCACTGCGCTGGCGCTGCTGCTCTCCTGGCTGCTATTGAAACGCGGACTGAGCCCGGAGCCCCCGGTCGAGGCCAGCGGGGCCCCGGAGCCCGCGGCGGTGCCCCAGGAAGCGCCAGAGGAGCCTGCGGCGGTGAAGCCCGTGGGGGCTGAGGCCGAGGAGGCCACCGATACAGGCCAGGTAGGACCAAGGCCCTCCTCCTGGAGGCTCCACCAGTGGCCCTGACCCTTCTCCCACCCCCTCACCCCGTACCCAGGCCTGCCTGGAGGGAGGGCATGGCGAACCCTTGCGGTTCTGCTGTTTTCCACCCGCATCTTTTCTCCGCCTCTCCTTGGCTAGCTCCCAGCAGATTTCCTCCTTCCCATATGGGGTGGGTGGGGTAGGGGGCTTGGCTCAGCCCCCCTCACCCCACACCCCTGAGTTCAGTGGGTTTGTGTCACACCTGGAGGCCTGCAGGCAGACTGGTCCAGAACTGGTAGTAACAATAAGACTTAAAGAGGCAGACTTAAAGAGGAAGGGCCGCCTTACACTGGCTTCAAGTTCGAGTCCCAGCTTTTTTGGGAAATGAGCTCAGAACTGCCCGTCGTTTTCCTCATCCCTTCCAAACTGGGGGCTTGGGCAGCTCCTCCTGGGTTGCAGGTATGCCTGGCCTGGACAGGTGCCCTGGAAGCACTCCCGGGCAGGCACCCTGAGGCCAGCTCTCTAGCCCTGGGCCAGGGCCCCCTCAAGTACTCTCAGCTCTTTCGTGTTTGCTTCAGAACACCTGGACCTGAGTCTCTGAAACCTCCATATCGTGTGATATCCAGAGAGCATTAGGCTGTAGCCGGAAACCGCCAGCTGCTCCGCAGGAGAAAGATGAGGCTGTCAGTTCCCATAGTTACAGTTCTACCCTGACCTGTCAGGTCGCTGTGAGTCAGAATTGGCTTGTAGGCAGTGAGGTTTTTGCTTTTGTTTTTCTGTCTAGTGGAAGTCTGGTTGCCAGGCAGGGCGGCCATGCCGCCAGAATATCATACCCTGGGCCAGGCCCCGCCCACCACCCACCACCCACCGGAAGGTCACAGAGTCCCATTGTCATGGCTTACTCTGCCTCCTAAGCACCTGTCTGGGAAGGCACGTCTGGTCATCAGTGGTAAAAATAGCAAGAGCTCGGTGCTACAGGGTGTGTTGTCAGGGGGCCAGCAAATGCCCACGTTGTCTCTGTCCTTTGCTAAGGACAATGGATGCTGGGGAGAAGCCTGCCGGGGAGGGTCGGGGGAGGGGGGGAGGAGTTACTGGGAGAAGGCCTTTCCCTCTGCCAGAACCCCCTCCAGCAGGTGCTTGCTTGACAAGAGGATGACTAATTGTGTCATTGGAATAGATGCTAGCCAAGACAGTGGGAGGGCAGCTGTGCTCACCCAGGCTGCTGGACCATTCGTTCTGCACCAGGACCCCGCCATCCCTGCCTCCGGGCTCACCGGGCCCCCAGTGTCAGGGGTAGGGCAGGCCTGAGCTCTTCCCTTGTGGCTTCCCACCTGCCATCACCACTTGGGGAAAAGCAGAGGGGCACAGAGACAGCCCCACAGCCCCCCACCCCCTACAGTGTGTTCGTTTGCCCCTTATCACACGGAGGCAGGGAGTCTGAAGTTTCATGTGGTCAGAGCCGCAGGCGCCGGGGCTGCCTCTCTGCCGGAAGAAGATAACATTTGCTGGTCAGCTCTTGCTCTGCTCAGTGTGGTACTGTGGCAGAAAGGCCCGGTGCTCTGCTTCGGTATGGGACCAAGTCCACAGCCATCGTGCCAGGAGTCCAACTCAGCGCTGCGGCCCCATGTAGCGTTTCCCAGGCTGCACATCTTTCTGGGAGCAGACAGCCTCGTCTTTCTCCCCCTGGAGCAGCTGGTGGGGTGGAACCCCGGGCCTGGTTGTAAGCAGCCCCACACCGAACCCACGCTCATTTCCCTGAGACCCCACGGAGTGACCCAGTGGTGGGTCAGGAGTTGAAAGGACCCTATGACCATAAGCCGGGTTCTGCCCGTCCCTGAGCCCCTGGCCGACATGATCCTCACTGTCATGGATTCACACACCTGCCTCAGTGATGCCCAGCCTCTGAGGTGGCAGGGTGCCTCGAAGGAGGCACGTCATTGGGATTTCCCCTTCCGGAAGTCCGGAAGCTTCTGCATCCCATGCCAGCTGCTGGTGAGAGCCATCTGAGACTGGAGTCAGAGCCCCCTCATCACTCCAGAAGAGAGGGTTCGCCCAAGAGGCACATGTATTGGAATTCCCACTTCCTGAGCTGAAGGTCCTGCCCTTCTCTCTCATACTCAGTCTGCAGCCCTTTCTGAGCAGGTGACCCACACCTCTCTGTTGGAACTCACAAACCTTCCCCTGGCTGTTGATGTTGACAGTGGGTGTGTGAGACGCTGGGTCAGTTGCTGTGGGGGACCCAGAGGCACCCATCGGCCCCCAACACCTTCCACATGCCAGATCCGCCGAAGGAAAGGGAACTGCCCGCCTGCTGGCAACTCGGCTCAGGAGAGCCACTGTGTGTGGGTCAGAGCAAACCTTGCCCCACAGGGCCTGTCGAGGGCTGATTTGGGGGAAGGGGTAGCCAGGCTTTTCTTCCGAGGCACCTCCAGGTGAACTAGAGTCTCCAAGCTCTGTGTGGTTAGCAACCGAGCTCGGTCACGGTGTGCACCACGCAGGGCCAACCCACCGAAGTGACCACAAAGAAATGCTTACTGACTAGACAGAGGCATTCATTCCCCAGCGCAAGCAAAGCCAGGTGTGCTGCCTCTGCTCATGAAGCTCACTGGAAGGTGAGGTTCCCTCTGGCTGTCAGCTCCAGAGGGAGAGGACCCTGTCCTTCCCCCACCCTCAAGATGCAGCCCGTGCAGAACTCCCCCCTCCCTGTCTCCCTGCTTCCCCATTAACCACTCTGCTAATCCTGTCCACTGCCTCTTCCTCCACGAGGGCCCTGGGGTCCAGGCCAGCTGCTGCCTCTGGCTCACAAAGCCCATTCCTGGGAAGGAGCTGCAGCCCAGGGCCGCTGCTGCTGCCAGCTGGTGCCAAGGGTCGCTGGGCCCCAGGGAGCAGCAGACTCAGCGAGAGGAGGGGGAGGAGGGAAGGGCTGAGCCCTGGAGCAGCAGCAGACCCAGTGGCCGCCCCTCCCCCTCCCTCCTAAAAGCCTTTCCACTCATCTCCATCCCCCTCCCCTTCCTCTGCTTTTTTCCCCACCCCCTTCATCTCCCTCTCTCCCCTAGCCTCCCTGGGTCTTCCCCTCCCCCTCTCTCCTCCTCCTCCCCTGCCCCATCCCCTCCTCAGCATCCGGGACTCGGAGGGTGACCCTGTATTTCTAGAACCTCCCCTCAGGGCTCCAGTGGGGATCAGGGAGAGGTGGGCCCTGGAGGACAGGTGTGTGTGAGTGAGTGTGTGTGTGTGTGTGCGCGCGCGTGCGCGCTCACGCACACAGGGAGTTCCGTGGCCGGCCATTGCCATGGAGGTGTGGGTCCAGCAAGCCTGCAAGTTCCATCAGGCGGGCTCCCCAGCAGTGGTCATGGGTGAAGGTCAAGGGTCGTTCCCAACAAGCAGACTTCCATTGATCTGTGGCTCCCTGTCTGAGGCTGGACGCAGACATCTCCGCGCTGTTTGTCAGAGGAGGGCAGCTCTGGCAGTGTTGAAAACAAAATGGTGGGGGTGGGGGGGGTGCTCTTCAAGGTAAAGGGCACAGAGACTAGGACTTGTTCTCAGGAGGGACCTGCCTGCCCCCAGAGGAGGACACGGAGCCTGCTAGACTAGAGGGGCAGCGAAACAGGAAGTTCCTCGATTCGATGAGGTGGGCCCTCACAGAGGCTGCAACAATGGGCCCAGAACAGCCATGGTGAGGCTGGCGCCCCACTCAGACGTGTTCTGGTGTGCACGGTCACCATGGGTCAGAACACCTCAACTCCCCAGCATAGGGTCACACACAAGGCAGGGAGCCCTGGGGACCCGGCAGTTAAACCCTAGGGTGGAAACCCAAAGCTTCCAGGGTGCAGCCCACTGGGGGCTGGGCCAGAGAAGGCTCTGGCCAACTGCTATCCCAGGAAGGTGGCCGGCATGGGGCACCTGGGGCCACTTCTACTCCATCACACACGGTCCCGTCAGTCGGAGTCAACTTTCAGGCATGCAGGAAATGGGACTTCCGAGGCAAAGCCCTGTCTTACACTGGATTCTGGCCCTGGACAACGGAGAGAAGCCCCCTCTCTGAAGGGCATTTTGGGGGTAATTGGGATGTTTTTAAGATGAATGGTGTAAGTAGGTGACATGAACTTCTCAGGTGTGATAAATAAGCAATACTGGGTCTTGCGGGACTGCTCGGAGCCCAGGTGCCATCATGGTTACCAATTGGGCTGCTAACCACAAGGCCAACGGTTTGAAACCACACGCAATGGGGCTGTTCTACCCTGTGCTAGGGGGTCGCTATGAGTCGGCATGGACTTGACGAGGCAGTGGGTGTGGTGGTGTGGTCTGCCGGGTAGAATTCTCTTTTTCCGAGTGGGAGGCCTGAGGGACATTCCCAGGGCCCACTCCCATGTGCCAGTGGATGCTTTTTATGTGGCTGGACTGGTTTCAGCAGGACTGCCACATGAAGGCAGACTAGGAAGAAAGGCCTGGCGGTCTCCTTTCAAAATCAGCCAAAGGAAGGAAGCCTGGTGGACAGTGTGGCTCCTGGTACCCCGATGCCTGAGTCAAGGACAGGCAGCAACGACAGGGTGTTCTTAAGAGGAAACACGCTGAAGCATGGAGGGGTGACAGACCATGGTCCTGGAAACACATGGTGGGACAGGGACTACGTGGCTCTGTACAGAGAGGACACCAGGGCGATAAAGTGTTGATTCTAGACGATTCTAGGTGAAAGAGTATGTGGGTATTCGCCGTCTTCCAACCGTTCCTCACCCCGGCATTTTTCAGAGTCAAATGTGGGGAGAAAAGAAGCCAAGCAGAGAACCTCTCTGGGTAGTCTTGGTTTTTCATTGTGTCGGGGGTGCCTGGTCTGGGGGTGCTGCTCAGCTTCGCCTTGGGTAGCCTCTCTGAGTCCTGCTGCAACTAGCTCCATACCTGTGGGTCCCCTGCCTTCACTGGGGCCACAGTTGTGTCACCTGGAAGCTGCAGGGACCCCAGCTTCCCCAGCTGACCCCATGGCCCCACTTTCTCTTCTCTTCAGCAAGTCCTGGAAGCCAGGGGGCCGAGGGCAGAGAGCGCGAGTTGGCATGGTTGGTATCCCAAGTGGAGCCCCAGGCTTGCTAGGGGATTAAAAAGAAATAAAAGCTGGCAGCGCTGCCCCGAATGCCTGCTAATTAGCAGGCCAGATTAACTGCAGGAGGATAAAGGCCTAACACACCCGAAGTATGCACCTGCACCGTCACCCCCTAGACGCCCGTGGGCAGGAGGAGAGCAGCTGTCTCTGAGCGGCGGCTGCAGGCTCCCACACTTTCCTGGGAAGCTGCTTCCGTGCCGTCCTTGGCTTTCTCATGTGAGAAGGAGGTCGGAGGGACTTCCCGGACAGCTCGCCAATTGTAGTCCCGTTGTTCAGAGAGAGTCTTGGGTGCCCCCCCACAAAAAGAACAATATATATCGTCCGTTAGAATTTTCTACTCAGTGAGAAGTTGTCGATCTTTGGTGAAAGCATCTAGGAGAAAAAGCTGTCTGGCACCAGGATGTGAGAAGGAAAACCTGGATGGAATGTGTTCATGTTTAGATCGTCTCCTTTTTAATGTGCGTGTGTATATATATTATATAATGCTTATACATAGTTTTGTTGGCATGTACTTACGATTGAGGTGGCACATCTCATACGGGATTTTCCACACCATAGTCAAGTTCAGAGTGCTTTCTTCTGTTCATGATCATGACCTTTCCATGCTCCCCGTCCTCCCCTGCCCGGCCCCGGGGGAATTATTAATAGATCATGTGTTAAAATTTATCTGTTTATTTTCCCAACAGTTTTAGTGGCGCATCATTTACACCTCACACCATGCGATCGCTCAGTCATATCAAGAGCCGCTGCACAGTCCCACCGCCGCAGTCTTGGGGCAGCCCCCACGTCCCACTCACGGTGACACAGGCTCAATCCCTGGTGACACGAGTTCTCCAAGGTCATCTTCTTTTTGTGGCTCATCTCTTTCCCGGCCAGACCGTCGGCCCCCCCACAGCATGGGGGGAGGGAGACCAACCTAGGACATTGGGGACATTCTTCCTGAGAAATGCCAAGTCCCCGGCAGCCAGCGCATTTCTGGACCCACGGGAGCTAACCATAGCTGGCGTGCCACTTGAAGCGGGAATTTGATCTGTCAGTTGTTGTGGAGCTGATTGTCACTCAAGGTGACCCTATGACAAGAGTGGAACTGCCCCGTAGAATGTCCAAACCTGTCATCTCTTGGAAGCAGGCTGTCCCATCATTCCCGTATGGAGTGGCTGCTGGGGTAGAACTGGCGACCTTGCAGTTCACAGTGCTTGATTCCTGTGCCCCCAGGTCTCCTGCAGATAGCTAGCTGTTTCCAGATGTTCTCTTTGCTCAAAGGAGCCTGGTGGTGGAGTGGCCCCGAGTTGGGCTGCCATAGGCAAGGTTGCCAGTTCTAAACCACCAGCAGCTCTGAGGAGGGCGAAAGATGGGGCTTTCTACTCCCATAAACAGTGACAGCCTCAGAAACTCACAGGGGCAGGTCGACCCAGTCCAAGAGCTTCACTGTGACTCACTGGAAGGGATCGGGCACCATGACAGAGGCCTTTTGTCCCCTCCTGCCTGGGAGGGAGGAGCATCGGTCACTTCTGCTGGCTAACGAGCGGACAGCTGCCTGAGATTCAGCTAGCCGCAGACAACCACAGTCAGGACTCAGGGCGGTGTTTATTGAAGTAAGTTTGCCGCAGTAGAGTCATGTGACTTGAGGAAGTCACTTCGCCTTCTGACCTCAGTTTCCTCTACCACAAGGCGAAGGGGTTGAGTGAAAATGACCTCTGACACCTCTCAGACGTCTCACAACCTGTGATTTCTTTAGACATCAAGTCCCTGGTCACGTCAGAACTCCCAAGGGATCCTTGGTAACAAGGTCTAACTCGGGCCAGACCCACCCTCCGGTTGAGATGATCCTGGGCTCACCAAGGACGACTTGGCGGCCTCCAGATGAACAGTTTTGCTCCTGCCTAGATTAGCATTGGACATGAATCTCAAATCTGAGGTCAATCTCCCATTCAAGTACTAACCTGTCCTGACCCTACTTAGCTTCTGAGATCAGATGAGATCGGGCACATCAGGGCAGTGTGGCCGTAGACTGAGGTCAATCTCAAAACAAGATGAGATTAAAAACCCCAGAAACAAGATAATCCCCTCCAGCCCAGTGGCAGCAGACAAGGGTGCCTGCTGGTCAAGCCATCCTACCCTTCGGTCCCCCAGGAAGCTGAACCCAGGCTTTACCTCCGCTGGCTAAGTCCTCCTCGAGCGCCTCTCTCCCAGGGTGTGCCCAGCGATGGTCACAGTCGGATACCCAACAAAATGATGCCATCTTCTGTAGTGTTCACAGAGCACATCTTGTCCCTGTCTTAGACCTGGCTCCAATGGCCCCCGATGGAAGAGATTGGAATTCAACCCGGCGCTCACCAGAGGGGGTGAGGCAGAGTGCAGGGCTGCCTCAGGGTGGTCCGGGGCCCGCTTTATGTATGAAGCCCCTAAGTGCTCTCGGAATCCTCTCTGCGGGCACCATGCCCGGAAGCGCTCATCCGATCAGATTGGCCCTGGCATGTGCTCACAGCATCTGCGCAGGAGAATTTGTTTAGAGTTTGAGAATGTGCCCTTGATGGAAACGCGGGAGGCATTTGCCTTCGCCTCCAAGGACAGCCACCGGGCAGTGGCTTTAAAGAATCGAGATTCATTTCCATTGAGCACCTGGAAAGAAAATCCCAATTTGCTCAAACAAGGTCACATACACTGGCGCAGGGGTTAAGGCTTCAGCATATCTTTATGGGAGCCACAATTCCGTCTATAACAGCCCCCAGGACGCTCCTTTTGCTGTGAGCCCTGGAAGACAGCAGCCCCCCTGGGGTAATGCTGCTCTCAGCCTGAACAGTCAGCATGCTGCTACATCTCTTAATCTCTCTCTCTCTCTCTCTCTCCCTTTCTTTTCATCAGTTTCTCTCAGACTTGGAGTCAGTAGCTCTCCCAGTCTTTGCCCTTTGCCTTTTGTGGGCACACTCAAACCCAAACCACCCTCCCTGCCTTCGGGTCGACGCTGACTCACAGGGGACCCCTGTGCATTTTCAAGACTGTCAGTGCGACTGGGAGTAGAAAGCCCTGTTTCTCTGCCGCGCAGCAGCTGGTGGTGTTGAACTGCCAACCTTGCCGATCACAGCCCAGCTCGGAACCATGACACCACCAGGGCTCCCTTGTGGAAGAGCTAGGACCCATCATTACAATGGCAGGACTTTTGGACCTGGGCCACCATCGCTGCCCCCCAGAAAACTCAGACCCCATCATCCCTTTGATCAAGAGTTGATGAAGCCCACCGCTGTCCTCCCCCTGAGGGACAGCTCATGGGGCCAGCAGCCTCCTCAACATGTCCCCTTGGTTTCCTAAAGAAGCTGCCTTGTGCCAGGAGAGCCCTTAGTTTCCAACTGCCACCATGCCGCCCCGCTCACCCCGATCCCGGGGGAACCCCCTCCTCAGTATTCCTCAGAGGGGGCCTGGTGACACACCAGTTAGGCACTCCGATGCCCATCGAAAGGTTGGTGGTTCTGACCACACCCCCCACCCCCGGCAGCTCCACGGCAGCTCTGCTCTGTAGACAAGTCTGCCCTGCACACAGGTTTGCTGTGAGTCAGATCCCACTCAACGTCACCCAGCAACAGTGATGTTCCCTGTGGCCACTCTCAGGGACTGGGGCCCCAGACCCACGAGCGCCCCATGTTCTCTCCCCACCCCCACTGCTCTCCCTCTGTCAACCTTTCCTATCCGCTCATCTCCAAAATGCATCCACCACGTCTCTCTCCCTGCCCTCTGCTGGGAGGCGTGCCTCGTCCGGGTGTGCAGTCTCCGCCCCCCCTCTGCTCTCCCCACTTCCCCACGCCCCACCCAGCCACCAGTGTCACCATTATACCATGCAAGCTCCGCCCGCGACCCCCTGCTTAAAGCCATACCCCTCTGAAGATACCCAGTCTCTGCCCACTGCTCTCCATGTCCAGCAGGAAGGACCCAGCCACAGCTTAGAACCCACCCACACCCCACCCACACCTGCACCCCTGAGCTCGCTTGTGGCGCCTTCTTCTCCGGTCTCTGGGTCCTTGGGGACATCTTAGTGGACGTGAAGCCTCCCGTGCACACGCTCCCCAAGGTATCATCCTCCACGTGGCTTCCGTCACAGCGCCCAGCGCCGCCTGCAGTCATCTGTTATCGCCAGCTCCTGCTGCAGGCTCGGCAGGCAGTCCGCACGCACTCATACTCGCTGAAGCAGGGGGCTGTGCCCACACCAAGAGACGAAGCAGGAAGCGGGTGGGCGCCTCTGGACTCAGGAGCAGGTGCCCCGGGAGGGGGACTGGCAGGAAGAAGCCTTCTTAGCATCACCCCTGCCTGGCACCTCCCACCCGTGTGCTGGCAGCTGCCACTCCCCTCAGATCAGAAAAGAGCAAGCTAGCTGCCTAGTGGCAGCCCCTGGGGGGGTGCCGAGAGGGGGGTGTGTGTGGACTGAAGATTCCGCTCAGACTCATCCTCACTCAGGTTAGCCTTTCTGAGACTGTGAATCAACACTGCCCCATCTTTCTCTGGTTGGTAGGGTCAAACCTCTAACCTTGTGGTTGGCAGCCAAGTGCTTTAGCCACTGTGCCACCGGGGCTCCTGCTCACGTGCGCCTGCACACACACACACACACACACACACACACACACACACACACACACACACACACACCCAAGACCCACAGAAATGGAATCGATCCCCACTGGTGAGACAGAGCAGACCTGCCCCACAGAGACTGAGTCTTTATGGAAACAGCGCCTTGGCTTTCTCCCTCAGTGCAGCTGGGGGGTGGGTGGGTGTTGAATCCCCCGCCTTGCAGTTGCCGGCCCAGCACTCAACCCACTTGCCATCTGGGCCCCTCCGTTAGCCCCTTATTTTTGTTCTCCTTATCTCTGAGCTGCAGAGAGGCTTGGGGGATGGAGTAAGGAGGGACATGCCTCCCACAGGCACTCCTGGCCACCTCTGTGCTCCTGCAGCTTGGACCAGTGAGAAGTCATCTAGCGGAGGGCCCAGCAGGAAGCAGCCCGGTGGGGGGTGGGCAGCCATGGGGTCCCAAGAGGTGGGGGGTGGGGGACCAGCCTCCCTGCCTGTCTGTCTGTCTTGCCTGTCTGGCTCTCTCTCTTTGTCTCTGTCCCTCTCCTCTCTGGCTTCCCGCCACGCCCCCTCTCCAGAGCTCTGCATCAGGGTGGGGGTGGCGGCAGGCAGCTATGAATGACAGATGGCAGTGTGCGGCCGCCAGTGGGTGCTAGGCTGACCCCTGGGCTCGAGGAGCCTCCCTGTCCCTCTTGATGAAACCCTGCCCCCCCAGGCTAGCAGCTGCCTGCCTGAGCCCCCAAAATCCAGCCCCTTTCAGCTCCCGGGGGCCCTTGGCTTGCAGAGATTCTTGGAGACACTGTCCCATTTCTGCTTCTGTGCCGCATCTCCCTCCCTGGGAGGAAAGCCCAAGGGAGAAAGTAGGGTGAAGGTGAGGGGAGGCTGAGGCTCACCCCCCTCAGGAAGAAAGCCCAGGGCCCTGTCCTATGGGGAGACGTCCCATGAGGTAGCAGCTGGACCCCGGTCTGTGCTCAGGGACCTGCTGGACACCTCCAGCTGTCTCAGGTGGAACGGTCCACGACCCAGATTCCCTCCATTCTGCGGACGGACAGCTTAGGATGGGCTTGATGGACTCGCTCCGGTGCAGGGTGGATCCTGCCTCACTGCCCAGGATGATCCCCTCAGTAAGCACGGCCCTCGAGGGGCAAGGCGATCATGGGAGGGATGGGGAGCCCTGAGGGGCTAACCTTGTCCAGCTGCCGTGGCCCTTTGGACAAACGGCAGGCTGAAGGGCAGGCTCCTATACCACCCGGCTCACTGGTCACCCCTCAGCTAAGCCTGGAACCTGCTGCTCTCTGCCCTTCTCCACAGGGGCAAAGGCATAGGTCCTTGTTCGGGCCTCTCTTCGAGGCCCTCATCACACACAGGCAGGTCCGGCCTTCTCCATGGTGTTTCCCTCAGCATCACACACAGCACCCAGTGGAGAGGAAGTTAGCATTGCCGGAGAGTCGCCACAGCCAGGGGCTGGTTTCCCTGGCCAACATGCACCCTCTCTGGCCCTGCGTCCTCATCTCCATGGTCACATTCTGTTTCTGTCTGTTCTCCTGTCTTGGAGGAAGGACAGCTGGACGCTCCCTAGCAGTGAGGATGGTCTTCTGGGACCAGTCCCTGGAAGGCCGTCGAGCCCGATAAGGTTAAGGGTGAGGTCAGAGGAAGGGGAAGAGGAAGACCGTCAAGGGCTGGACGGATGCAGGGTCCGCAACAATGGGCACAAGCGTACTGACGGCTGTGAGGGTGTGCCAGGGCATAGCGTCACTGAGAGGCAGAACAACAGCACGCGTGCTGGGGGTCATTTTGCTAGAATGCAGGTCACCCAACATTGATTGCTTCGAATTGTGCATTGGTATTTGGAGATGGGGAAGCAGTGGATTGTTCAGAATGGAGGGAGTCAACATTCCCAACCCTGGTTAGTACAGATTCCAGGGATACTGTATTCCCGTCACTGCCAACCGGCACAAGCATCTGCTCCCTGAAGGAACTCCAGAACATATGTAGATGAATTCTCCAGAGAAACAAAGCCAGGGCGCTTGTATGTGTCTGTCTACAGAAAGAGATTTCTATCAAGATGTGGCTCACCCATTGTGGATGGGGGTAAGTCCAGGCTGGTTCAAGTCCGTGGGTCAGATGTCAGCTGGAGGCTTCTCCTGCATCTGGTCCGGGGCCTGCTGATATTGATGCCTGATCCCAGGAGCATCAGCAGACTGCCGGCCTCGGATTCACTCGGCTCGGCATCCACCAGCCTGTGGTCTTCCTGCTCCATCGCCCTGCTTCCTGTCCGTCAGCCCCCGCAGCTCCAGGAGTCAGGAGAAGCCTCCCGCTGACAGCTGACCCTGGGCCTTGCGCTGGACTGGACTTAACCCTTCAACGACACTGTGAGCCGTTATTTGGTAGAAACAGCTTTTTGTAGACCTACACACGCAGCACCACTGGCTTTGCATCTCTAGGGAACTCAGCCTACCACAAGCACAAAGCCCTGGCCAGACTTTGGCTCCACGTTTTACATCTAGTCCAAGACTACGCTGGTTAATATGTGAGCCTCGCACAAGCAATTAGTCTGTTTGAGCTACTGATAAACAGTTGGGTGGTTTCTCTTGTTTGCTGTGGTGCACAATAGAGGCCGTTGTACAGAATTCCCCCTCAACATGTTTTCCTGTCAAATTCCTGGAAGTGGGTTTGCTGAGTCAAAGAGCAGTGTCTGAAAAGGCTGCCCCGCCACCGCCAGCACCAAAATGCGTTGCTGTCCGAAAGCAGAAGTGTGGCCCTGGACACGTGACCCACGGACCACGCTGTGAGGAACCAAGGCTTGTGTTCCCGGAGGGCTGGGACTCCATGCCGGCCATGCTAAGTGGACAGAGCCTGTGCTCGTGTCCCCTCCAGGTGCATGTCTTACAGGAGAGTCAGGACACTCCAAGGCCTACAGGGAAGGGCTCTGAATGTGCCCTTGGGCTTGTGAAAACCGTGGAGCTCTCTGGTCTCCTGGGTATCCAGAATTGCAGTTCTGAAGGCTGCGTCTGGTTGCTGTGTTCCGTGTCTGTGCTTGTTGCTGTGTTCCGTGTCTGTGGCCCACCTTACTTTGCGGGAGGTGAGACTGCGCGCAGTAGCCGCGCACAGTGCAGCCGCCCTCCTTTTCTGAGTTGGCCCTGCCCCAGGCGTATAAACTGCTACTCCTGAGGCTTTCGGTCTAACCTTTCAGATGGATGATCCTGAGCAGACAGGTCTTAAGAGCCCAGCATTCCAGGCGGACATTCCTCACTGTTTGGTTTTCAGAAGACCCCAGAGGCTTCTGGATAAAGGGGAAGAACTCAAAATCAAAGAAGAGGCCAGCCTCGTTAGTCAGACGGGTGGGGAACACCCCCCCCACTGTGGCCCGTGGTCACCCATCAGGTCTGGAACTAAACCCCCACCCACACCCTCGTGTTAGAATAATCAACCCTTTAGGATGAAAGGGCAGCCTTGAACCCAGGACCCAGTGCAGAGGGTTAGGAAACCCAGGGAGACCGTGGACCGAGTGAGCCACGGTCCATGGGGTGAGTGTGTGTGTGTGTGCACGAGTGAGTGTGTGTGTGAGTGTGTGCACGCGTGCGTGTGAGCGAATGTGTGTGTGCGTGAGTACGTGTGTGAGAGTGTGTGTGTGTGTGTGTGTGTGTGAGTGTAGACAGTAGATGAGCGGAAGCAAAGGGGATTCACCGTGTAGAATGTCACCCCGATGGTGTGCCCCACAAACCCTCACTAATGCACAGTAAACAAAGTAAGAAAAAAGACATCAGGGGGTGTTTGGGGGTTTAAGGCCTAAACATGATCTCAAACGTTCACCCGCATCCCAATAAAATGTTTAATAAAAATAATAATAAAATCTTAAACCAAAAATATCCTCGGGCGGCTTCCAAAAACCAAACAGTGGTTGAATTCCACCGATCAAGCCCATCTGCGTGGAGAGCTGTGCTCCTTTGAGGGCGAACTGGATGGGGTCAGATTGGCCAGAGCAGCGGGTAGCAGGATGAGATCGGAGCCTGGGGGGCAGTGGTTTATGTTCAGGGGTGGGGTGGGGAATAAGTCAGGAAAGGGGGTGGACAGGCTTGCCCAACTCGAAGCATGTCATCCAGGTCAGCAAATAGTAAGCATGTCATCCAGGTCAGCAATTGAGAAAAAATACTCAATTGCCGTCTGTCCTGCTGGGTATGTTCTTGATGATAAGAAGAAAACAAAAAAAATTTTTTTTAATAAGTAGAAGTTTTCTCAGGACACTAGTTTGCAGGGCTATCTCCAGTCTCTATGACTCCAGACACTTTGAAATGCTATTCTGCTCCCCCCCCGCCACGTGCCTGTCAGTTTGTCACACTCGGGTGGCTTGTGTGATGCTGGGAGCGATGTCCCTGGTATTTCAAATGCCAGCAGGGTCACTCAAGGTGGCCAGGTTTCAGCAGCGCGTCCAGATTAAGAACAGACCTACGAAGAAGGAACAGGCTGCCCACTTCTGGGGCATTAACTGCTGAAAGCTGCATGGGCAGCCTCAAACACTGTCAGAGCTCGTGCCGGAAGATGGCCCCAGACTTTGGCTATCGACCGTCATGACCTGGGTGGGGAACGAACGCCGGGGGAGGAGAGCCTTCCGGACCTTCGTTTGCAGACGGGGACTGACTCCAACGAGAGGGAACAGCTGCAAACATCCACCTGGACTCGTCACTTCGAACCGACGAAGTATGAATCTAGGGAAATCGGAAGTTGTCGAAAGAGCAGTGGAACGCATAAAGGTCAATGTTCTAGGGGTTAGTGGGTGGAAATGGACTGGTATTGGTCAGTTTTGAATCCGATAATCCTATGGTTTGCCCTGCCTAGAATGATAGATCCAAGAAGAATGGGGTCACACTCGTCGTAAAGAAGGACATTTCAACATCTGTCTTGAAATACAGTGCTGTCTGTGATGGGACAGTAGCTACCTGAGTATGAGGAAATCCATCTGATTCAACTATTTTTTTCAAATTTATGCACCAACCACTAATGTCAGTGATACAGAAATTCAAGAAGTCTTCAGTCTGAAATTGATCAAACATGGGATCGAGATTCATTGATAATTATTGGTGATTGGAATGCAAAATTCATCGATAATTATTGGTGACTGGAATTGGCGATTGGAGACAAGAAACAACAGTAGTTGGAAAATATGGTCCTGTGACAGAAAGGAAGCTGGACATCACATGGTAGGATTGCGCAAGACCAGTGACTTCTTCACCTCAAACACCTTCGTTCAGTAACCCAAAGGGCCGCTCCCTAAGTGGGCTTCTCCAGGTGGAATACACAGAAGTCAGATGGATCATACCTTTTGGAACCGATGATGGAGAAGCTCAATATCAGCAGCTGGACACAGGCCAGTGGCTGACCGTGGAACAGGCCATCAATTGCAGGTAGAAGCAGAAGAAAATTAATCCAAGCCTATGTGGATACGACCTTGAGTCTGTCCCATCTGAATTTCAAGAACATCTCGAGAACAGATTAGATGCACTCAACACTAACGACAGCAGACCTGCTGAGCTGTGGGAGGACATCAAGACCATCATACGTGAAGAAAGCAAAGGGTCATTAGAAAGAACAGATCAAAGTGGACGTCAGAAGCGACTGGGAAACCTGCGCTTCATTGCGGAGTGGCTCAGGCACACGGGCGAAGCAATGCCGCCCAAGAGCTGACTGGACAACCTCAAAGGACAGCCTGAGAAGACAGAGCCAAACAGTGCAGTGGCCTGTGCACAGAGCGCGGGGTAGAAAGCCAAACGGGAAGAGCACGCTCAGCATATACATGGAAAGAACCCAAGAAAAACTTCAAGCCTGGAGTCGCTAACTTGAAAGATTCTATGGGCAAAATATTACATGATTCAGGAGACATCAAAGGAAGATGGGAAGAGAGAACGAGGCAACATTCCGCCTTTTCAGGAGGTGGCATGTGAACAAGAGCCAATGGCGCTGAAGGGAGAAGTTCAAACTTCTCAGAATGCAGTAGCCGAACAAGGCTCCAGGAACCAATGGAGTGTCACGGAAAGGTTTCAGCAAGCTGATGGAGCCCTGGACTCACTCACTCGTCTGCGCCAGGACGTTTGGAAGAAGCTACTTGGCCAACTGACTGGAAGAGTTGCGTATATTTATCCGTTCCAAAGAAAGGCGGCCCAACGGAATGCACAGGTTGTACAATTAACAATATCATTAATGTCACATGTAAGTAAAATGTTGCTGAAGATCATCCAACAGCATACGCAGCAGTACATTGACAGAGAGCTTCCAGAGGTGCAGGCTGGATTCAGATGAGGATGTGGACCAAGGGACATAATCGCTGTTGTCAGATGGATCTTGGCTCAAAACAGAGGATACCAGAAAGATGTCTGTTTATGTTTTATTACGACTACTAATAATATTATCAGTTGGGGGTTAATACATAAATCATTCAGAATTTCAATCACTTCAAGTAGAATGTAGAGTTGCTACCACAACCAGTTTCCTACCATTCCCTTTCTGCGTGGACCCCTTGACATCGCCTCCCTTTTACCCGCCCCCTCCACCGCTGTACCCCTTCCCCCTGTTTGTGTTTTATTGATCATGCAAAGGCATTTAACTGTCTGGCTCCTCACAAACTATGGATAGCTTCGAAGCTGTCACGGATTCTGTCTTGCTTGGATCCACAATCAGTGCTCATGGAAGCAGCAGTCAAGAGGTCAGATGACTCTGCATTGGGATGTTACTGACCCATAGTGTTATCACTTGCCTCATGTCACCGGCATATGAAAGTTGGACATTGAATTAAGTATACCGGAGACGAATACCGAAAGAGCAAACCCATCTGTACTGGAAGAATTAAGGACAGAGTGCTCCTTAGAAGCAAGGACGGCGAGATTTTGTCTCACTTACTTTGGACATGTTTTCGGGAAAGACTAGTCCCTGGGAAGGACATCGTGCTCGGTAAAGGAGAAGGGCAGCAAAAAGGAGGAAGGCCCCCAACAGGATGGACTGACCCAGTGCCTGCCACATGGACACAAACGTAAGGACCGTGGTGAGGATGGTGCAGGAGCGGGTGGTTCCCTTCTGTTGAACCTGCTCACTGGCACCTAACACCAACAACTGTCTGCATTTCCCCCCCTGTGATCAGGAGTCTTCTATACAATCTTTGATCCCAATGGTCACTCATGGTATCGGCACCATCTAGTGAAAGCCTCAATCGGAATCTGTCTGCAGGGCCATCTTCTCTATCATTGACAGGTCATCCATATTCATCATGCACCCCTCTCTTAACCCGTGGGTCGGGCCGTGGTCTTCTCAGTCACCTGACCCACGCCGCGGCACTTCAACCAATCAAATACACGTGAAGAAAGAAGCCCACAGAAGAATCGATGCATGTGGTGAGGATTATCAACAGTACCGTGGACGGCCCGAAGCACACACCAGTCTGCCTTGGAAGAAGCCCCACCAGAAAGCTCCTTAGAAGCCCGCCCGGCGAGCCTTGGTCTGGACGTGTTCTCAGAAGAGTACAGGGCCTGGACAAAGCATCATATTTGAGAACGTCAGCAGGGGGAAGAAAGGACGATGGACGGACACAGTCGCTGCCACAGTGGGGCTCAGACATACCTACCCTGTGAGCCTGGGGCAGGGACCGGGCGGCCTCGCATTGTATTGTACGTGGGCTCGCCGGGGCGGTGTTTTGGTTTTCGGTGGCGATTGTCATCGTTGTCCGCTGGGCCTCTATGTCATCATTCCTCTATCGCACACGCCCCCTTCGACGCCCCGCACGTCTCCTCCACCCTCTGACATTCCTGCACGTTGAAGTCATGCCTGCCTTCCATCCAGGCCAACCGGAAACACTTCTCCCAGCCAGCTGTTTATGGGCGAGAGCGGGGTGGCGGGGCTGCAGGATGTAGAGTGCCCCAGGTTGGCACATGGCCGCTGGAAATCGGGCGAGGATTCCGGAGGACGTTAAGCTCCTCTGGGATGCCCAGCCTGGCCCAGCTTCGCTCTGCTCTTCCTGTGCCCGTGTCCCACTTGTCGAAGCCAGGGGTGGGAGTCCCTGGTCCTTCCAGGGGCTTTCACAAGCACCCGCCTGGTACAGGCAGAAGCAGGTGTCTGCTTGGCCCAGGGGGCAGCATTGAGTCAACACGCAGAGTTTGCTTTGATGTTGACCTGTCCCGTCCCCCCCCCCCCCCCCGTCCTCCAAGGACGCGATGGTGTCCTGCTTCGTGTCCAGCTGCCCCTTCCTCTACTCCTCTCCCTTTGGCCCTCTGCCCCCCACCTCCTGGAGACGGCCGCTCGTTTCTCACGTGCTCCCCACACCTCTCCCCTTTGTGCTCCTGGAGGGTCCCAGTCCCCCAGAGGACAGACCCAAGCACTGCTGACCTGTCTCCTTGTCTGGCAGGAGGAGGAACTGGACCCAGAGGGTGAGAGGAGCCTGCCCCAAGAAGAGCCCGAGGAAGAGGATGGTGAGTGGGGTCTGGCCTCGGGGTGCCCCCTCTCGGCCTTCCCTGAGCGCAGGCTACAGGAGGTGGGTGTGGGGGCTCTGTGGGAGGAGCTGAGAGCAGAGCCGGCCTCAGCCCCAGGGTGTCCCAGCAAACGCCTGTGCTGTGCTGGCCCCTGCCTCCCGTCATCCCTTGCAGCTGTCTTCACCTCTTCCGCCTTTCCATCTGTGACTGTGAGTTGTCTCCAGGTAGAGGGGACGCCCTTGACAAGGAACCCTGACACCCCCAGCACCCTGACCCTCTCTCTGCCCCGGTGGCCTCTGTTCTCACGCTGTGGAGGCCAAGAGTCCGGGCTCAGGGTGTTGGCCACGTTGATTCCTTCCGAGGTCCTGAGGGAGATGGTCGGTGCCCCAAGCCTTCTCGTGACAGTTGGCAACCCTTGGTCACCCCTGGCTTGCAGGTCACTCAGTCTCCACCTCCATCGCCACTCAGCAGCTGGCGTATGACCCCCTGTTCCAGCATGGCCTCAGGGGGACCTGTGACATCTTGAAAGGCCCCCCGACCTCAGCAAGCTCACGTGCACAGATCACAGGAGCAAGGGACTTCAGCAATTCTTCCCGGGGACACCGTGTAATCCCGGGGTGCCTCCTGTCACGCTCTGTGCATCTGACTCCTCTCCCCAAGGGTCCCTGACCCATTTTACAGAGACCAGCAGTCCACAAGGGAGCCTTGGTGGCGGGGTGGCTACGCGTCGGGCTGCTAACGACAAGGGCAGCAGCTGGACCCCCCAGCCGTTCCGAGGGAGAAGGACGAGGCTGGCGGCTCCTGTGAGGAGTGACAGCCTTGGGAGCCAGGGGGCCAGTTCTACCATGTCCGATAGTAGCCTTCGCCCCGACAGTAGTGAATTTCATTTGTTTGTTTGGAATAGCCTCTCCAGGATCCTGGTGAGCCCTGCAGGTTAGTGGTGGGCTGGCTGCTCACTGTAAGGAGAAGCAGGGGGCTGACTGCTCCCTGAAGGTTCCAGGGGGCTTGGATTTGAGTTGACTGTCTTCTCAAGGGGCCCTGGTAGTGCAGTAAGGTAGCACTTGGCTGCTAAGGGAAAGATCCGCGTTTGAATCCACCAGTCGACCCTTGGGAGAAAGATGTGTCCAACCTGCTTCCCTGTTGAGGTGACAGCCTGGGAGGGCGGGGGTGGGGGTGGGAACCAGGAGTCTGGATTGTGTCGTGTGTGTGTGTGTGTGTGTGTGTGTACGCGCGTGCGGTTGAATGTCCTCACAAAACCTCCCACCAAAGGCTTCCAAGAGGAAACGCCTGTGTTCCCAGTGGCTCCCGCTGATGGAAGAGCTGTTGGCTCCCAGGGGCGCCTGAGAGGGAGATGGCTGCCGTCCCCCGGGGCCTGAGGCAGATCGGGCCTGGGTTTTGTGATCCTCTGATGGTCTGTCCTTAAAACACTAAAAAGCCAAAGGGCTCCGAGCAAGGACTCTGCATGGGTGCAGTGGAGACGGCGTGGGGGGTGGTGGAAAGTGGGAGGCCCTCCGGCCAGCCAGACTGCGCTGCCTCTCAAATCAGCTGCTGGCCGAGGCAGCGGAGAGGGGGGTGCATGAGTAGGCTGGATGGTGGGGCCTGGGGCGGGGGTTGGGGAGCGTGGGTTCCTCCTGAAGTCACAATGAAGAAGGGGGAGGATTGAGCCCTTGGCAGGCAATGGGGCTGGGGAGGGATTGGAAAGGGGCTTGAGGCACCCTCCAACAGGGGGACCTCATCCCCCCAGTTCATCCTCTAGTTGGGGTGCACTGCATCCAGGACCGCTGAACTCGAGCCCAGGAATCCTTCCTTGCACATGGATCCTGTGAGTGACGTGGGGGCTCCCCCCCAACACCCCCAAGTCAGGCAGAGATGGGGGAGTTGACACTGTATCTTCCAGATACAGCCTAGGGCCCCCCCACCAGATGACAAAGGTGTCACCCTCCTCATCTGAGCTGCTGACCCAGTATGGGCTCTGCTCCTGCCGTTGTGGCCGGGGTAGAGGGACTTCCCGCATCAGTGGCCTCAGCATCCATGGGCCCCAGCCCTCTGCCAGAGTGACTTGCCTGAGCCTGGATTGGGTTCCTGCAGCCTCCTTTCCCGACTCCCAGCCTTGAGGGGGCTCACCCATGGAACCCCGGGGGTCTAGCAGGCTGGCTTCAGTGGGCTATTGTCTTGGATACCGCGTGTGAACCGCGTGTGATTAAGGCAGCGGTGGGGAACCATTTTCTCTGCCAAGTGCAATCTGGATAATTATAATATCATTCGAGAGCTGTGCGACACGATCAACTTAGAAACGAGCCTGGTCCGATATTTCACGAAGTCACCCCTCCTGCGGCAGCTGGGAACCGCTTCCCTTTGGAGCGGCGTGGGATGTTAGCCGGGATGGGTGCGTCCCAGGGCCTCGGGTGGAATGCCGGTGCTGGTGAGGCATCCTGAGAGTGCCACGGACTGCCGGAAGGACAGACAAAGCCAGCCTGGATGAAGCACGGCCAGAATGCCGCAGACCTGTGGTCATGAGAGACCAGTTGCGGAAAAAGGACAGCGTGTTGTAAAACAGGGCGGCAGAGGAGAAAGCAGACCCCCGACAGGCTAGATGGACACAGGAGCTGCAACCATGGGCTCCCCGGGATCGCCACTGTGAGACCGGCGCAGGGCCGGCCGGTGGTTCCTTCCGTTGTGCAGACGGTCGCCAGGAGTCAGACCCGGCCCTACAACACTTGAACAACAACATATGGCCCACAGACAGGAAGCTCTGGGGCTGCACAGTCCCGCCCTACTGGGTCGCTATGAGTTAGCATCCACTGGCGAGCAGTGGATTCGGTGGTGGTGGCTTTTTGCCCGTTTGTTGATCTCATAGAGGCAGTATCTGTGGTCTGGCCCCAGGGAGGGAGTCTCCAAGGAATGTGTGTGTGTGTGTGTGTGTGTGTGTGTGTGTGTGTGTGTGTGTTGGGGGGGCGCTCAGGGAGAAGGGTGGGAAGCAGGTTCTAAAGCCAAAGCCAAAGCCAACACCCAGGATGCGCTGCATGGCCAGAGGGAGCCCCTCTGGGACACTGCCACCTTTGCTCCCTGAGTTCACCTGCCTCTCTGGCAGCCTGGACTACACAGGTGGCCCAACAGGGCGTGGAGGTGTCTGAGACCAGACACTGGGGTGTAGAGAGGCCAGTGCTTCTAGAACAGCATCTGGCGGGCAGTGGTTACTGATCTCCTGCAGGGAGGGATGGAAGTTGGACCAAAGGAGCTACCTCTCCTGGGCCCCACTTGGGAGGCCTGGGGTGAGGACGGTGCTTCTGTGCCCTATTGCTGGGGGTTCTCGCCTTCAGTTTATGCCAGGCGACAGTGTTTGTTAAGACCCTCCTCTCAGTTCTGCCTCCTTAGCCTGTGTCCCCTGAGCCCCACTCCCTGCTGGCTTGCTCCCCAGTGCCCAGCATGGGCATGATCTGTGCTGTGAAGCCCTGCCTCCCTGTCCAGCTGCAGTGTGCCCCCTGGCTCCACCCGCTGCTGTGTGGAGGGCAGATGACAGATTCGGGGGGGGGCATCTGTGACCTTACCCCCCAATTTCATAGCTGATTTCAAACACTGACCAGCAGCCCAAGTGGTCCCTGTTCCTCAATGCAGTCTGCCAGTTCTCTGTCTTCACATCGCAACCACTGTATGTGTGTGTGTGCATAGGGACCCTGGGGTCACAGTGGGTTAAGCATTCAGCTGCTAGTCACAGAATGGGCAGTTCAAGCCCCCTAGCCTTTCTGTGGGAGAAAGGTGAGGCTGTGTGCCCCCACAAAGATTCATAGCAATGGCAATAGACTTAATTCTGGTGTGTGTGTATGTGTGTGTGAGAGAGAGGGACCATCTGACCTTTCACTTCTGCCTTCAGACCACCCAGACTTTGGATTTCTGGACCCCTAGACCCGCCTTCTCAGGCCGGGAGGTGGGTGGATAGGCTTTCTGGGTGTGTGGCCCAGTCTATCTGTTTCAGGGGCACGGTGCCCACTAGACCTGAGACCCGGGAGAGGGGGTGAATCACTTGGACAGATGGTGTGCCCTGATGCTCAGACAGAGCCCCGTGGCCTCTGCTCCTAGGTGTGCACTGTGCCAGGTCAGGTGTAAGGAACGGGAATGGGGGCTGCCAGGTACCCCGATGGAGAGGAAAATGCTTGCCCTGGGGCTGGGGGCGTGCAGGGACCAGCTGCCCTCTCTGACCTCCAGAAGGGGCCTCTCACTCGCCCTTCTTCACGCAGGTGACACCTTCTCCTTCAAGTACAGCCCCGGGAAGCTGCGGGGCAACCAGTACAAGCAGATGATGACCAAAGAGGAGCTGCGCGAGGAGCAAAGGTACGCAAAGGAGCAAAGGCGGAGGCGGGGCAACCACAGGCCAAGCCCCCGTCAGCCCAGCCCTCCTCCTGGGGCTGAGCTCCCGCTAGAACCGTGGTGGGGTCGTGGGTTAGGCCGGGGCTGCAGTGCGAACCCACGAGCTGTTGCGCACGAGAAAGAGGAGGCTGTCTGCTCCCGAAAAGATGGACAGCCTCGGAAACTGACCTGGTGGCAGCGAATGTGGTTTACTCTTCTGCCAAAGAGCCCTGGTGGCGCTGTGGCTTGGGCATTATTGGGCTGCTAGCCATAAGGTTGATGGTTCGAACACACCAGAAAGGTGAGGCAGCCGGCTTCTGTGAAGATGTCCAGCTTGGGAGATTATAGGGAGCGGTTCACCTCTAGGGCATTAGAGGGTCACGCTGAGTCGCTACCGACTTGAGGACACTGTGTTTGGTTTTGGGTAATTCAGCCAAAAAGAGCCCTGGTAGCGCAGGGTTTAAGTGCTGAGCTGCTAACCCCAAGCCGGGAGAGGGGGCCCACCGCGCACGTTCCACGGGAGAAAGACGTGGCAGCTGCTTCTATAGAGGACAGCCCGCGGGCACCCAGTGGGGCAGTTCTGCCCTGTCCTGTAGGGTCGCCCCCTATGAATGAGAAGCCACACGATGCACACAGCCATCATCTTGAAGCCGAGCCCAGCCTCCCTGGGGAGCCACGGGTGGGGGGGATAGCTGGGATAGGGGGGTGGGAGGAGCCTTCTGCGGGTTCCCCTCCCCCACCTTGGGAAAAGCTTTGTGTTGCCAGGGAAGAAGCCCCAGCAGGTCCACTCGCTCACTCCCTCCCACGAGTTCATGACAAAACCAATTTGTCAGCGGGGACAATGCGGAGGCTCACATTCATCCGGGCACCGTCGCCCCAGCAGCTCCCTGCCCACCCCCCACCCTTCCTCCGCCTGCCTGCATTCCGCTCAGTGGGGCTCAGCCGCCCCCACCCACCACCTGCAATGCCCCCGGGGCTTGTTTGCTCATTTCTGTCTGGCCTGTGAGGGTGGCTGGGGACCGTAGGTGATGGGCCTGAGGCCAGCCCCTCTCCTGTGCACCCAGGCTGGCCAGCCACACCGGACCCCTGGATGGCCTCTCCCCAAAGCCTGCGTCTGAAGGGGCTGCAGGGATACGCTCTGAGCAAACCCTCCCCACCCCCACCCTCCATCAGCCTAGCAGGTTATTGTTTCAGAAGGCTGACATCAAGGACCCTAAGTCAGACACTTGCTCCGGGGAATCCAAGCCACCCTGCTGGGCGCCTGGGCGCTGGCTCCTTCCGATTGCCCCACTCTCTGTGGAAGGCGCCCCGCCAGTGCCCCCGCCCCGGCCCACCTCTTGCTGTGACCCAGTGTGCTGCCCTTCTGTTGCAGGATTGAGCTGACCGCGGACCTCACTTCCCTGTAGCCAGTTCCCTAGGTCCTGAGCCACAAAAACCCTTGCAAATTCTTTTGGTAAGGAGATTGGTCCCCTAGACTAGCTTCCCTCATCCTGTGCTAATGCGTCCCCAGCACAGCTGTCTAAACCTCCCCTCCCCCACCCCTCCATAACCAATTAATAGCCCCTGAGCCCCGCCTCCTGCTCAAACTCCCAGAAGCCCCTCTCGTGTGTCCAGTGGGCGGCGGGTGGGCTCTGCTTCCCTCTGGTGAGGCTCGGGAGAACTGCAATGGCTGGGCGGGGCCTCTAGCCGGGGCTGGGCTGTCCAGTGCAGATGCTGCCCGGTTAGGTGAGGGGTGTGGGGGTCGTGGTGTGGCCCAGGCTGGCGCTGCTGCTCTGGCCCTGAGAAGTAGCACAGGGTCAATCCCCCAGAACCATCTGTGCCCCTGAGTTGTGGCACAGGCAAGCTTTTGTGATAACCAGGGCATGCAAACTCCATACAAGGCCCGAGGGCTAATCTGGCCTACCTGCGGGCGGTCACTGCTGTCCCTGTTTCTGCAGCTGCGTTTGTGTTATGGTGACAGAGTTGAGGCCTTGCGGCCCGTGACGCCTAAACTAATCACTACCCGGCCCTTACTGGTGCAGTTGGCAACCCCTGGGTGGGGGGCAGGGTAGGGGGGCTGGAGTCTGCCATGCAGCCCCTCTCCTGGCCCTTGTCACATCTGCTCAGGTTCACTGTGCCCTGGAGGAGACAGAGCCCCAGGACAAGACAGGTGGTGAACCAGAGGCCAAGCTGGGGTGGGATGCGACTCCACTGAGCTGGGAAACGGGGGAGGGAGATTCCCTCCTGCGATATTCAGGCAGAGCAGAGGCTCTGGGGCCCAGGATGGCCTGGCTGCCCCCCCTCCCGCCCCCCACTCCCCGGTCTCTGAGCTACCGACTTCTACTTTTCAATTCTGAGGGATGGAGGCCGTGCCCAAGTGAGGAGCTGCCCCTTGGAGGAACAGGGCATCCTTGTTCCTTCACCTGCAGTCACCTTCCATCCCCAGGCCGAGAAGGAGGGTCAGGTGGACTTCCTGTCCTTGAGGCGTGACAGCAGGAGTTCATGTGTTTTCGCTCCTGCCAACCCAGCATGCTCCCTGCAGTTCCGTGGCATGTGTGTGCCCTTGACACCTACTTGCTCCCTCCCGCCCTGCATGTGCTCAGCCCAGCATGGGCCCGGCCCTGCCCTGCCCTGTGTGGTTGCCTTTGTCCCTGGAATGCTGGTGCTTGGGGTTGCAGAGGCTCGTCTGTTTGGCTTGGTCTTTTCATCTACAGCGCAATAGTTCGCACGGGTCAGGGGTGCTGGCGAGTGCTAGGGTCGCCCCATGGCTGGTGGGAAGCAGAATCACCTGTAGCTTATCGCCAAGCCACCAAGAGCACAGCAGGGAGAGGGCGGCTCTTGCCCTTCTCCTGCAAAGAATCCCTGGGCAAACCTGGACCTATTTCCCACCGCCTTCCTGGCCCTCAGGGCAACCCCCATCAAGCTGCACACCAGTTTGCAGAGAAGTACGGCAAGTCCCCATCCCTAAAGCTATACTGAGGTCAGGCTCAGTCTCTGGAGCCTAGATCCAGAGTGCTTGCTTCCTGGGCTTGCTCAGAGATCTATGTCAAAGACCGTCTGCCCAGTCTCCCAGAACCTCCGTGCACATGGTTTCAGGCCAGATAAGAAAGTGGGGACCTTACAATCCTTTTGAGAAATCTCATCCTCAGAACGGTTTCCTGCGCCCAAGACACAGAAAGTGGTCCCATTTGCAAACGTAGAGGTGCCACATAAAAAAGGCCTGGCGGTGACCCCGTCTGCCCACCTGCCTTCCAGGCACCTCTTTTCTCAGTGCACATAGTGCCACCATCCTGAACAGGGTCTAGTGGGGACAGTGTAGCTGTTCCAGGGGGTGCCACCCCAGCTCTGAGGGCGGAGCCCTTCCCCTCACTGGCGAGGCTGGCAAGGCCTGGCTGGAAGGAACAACAGCGTGACCGTCCATCTGTTCACTGCTTATGGCATCAGCCCCTCCCACCTTTCTGCCCAGGGCTGTAGACCAGCCTGACCCTGATGGGCCAGGGACCCAGAGCCCTAGGGTGGCCTGTAAGAGGACTATCCTTTCCTGGAAATGGTCTTGGCTCCAGAAGACAGGGTTTGATGCTGTCTCAGGGAAGGCGGATGCTCCCCGCTGGACTGGACTGTTTCTAGCACCTGTGAGAAATGCTCTTACTCTGACACTCCAGAAGAGGGCGCCAGAGGACAAGCCCGGATGCCCGCGACCCATTGCTCACTCAGCAGCGTGAGCTCCCTGCTCCTCTAGCCTTGGCAAGGGGCAGGCGCCCTGTTGGCCTCACCCAGAGGGGCGAACCGCAGCCCTGGGGAACTGAGCTATGGGCTGAGGGGAGCTTGCCAGCCCCAGCCAGCTTTATGGAGCAGACTAACTTGCTGCAAGAAATGAGAATTAAAATCCTGTGTGTGCAGAAAAACCTACATTCCTGCATCCTGTGGCTTCTGCAATCCCAAGCTTCCTCCTCCCTCACCCAGTCCCCGCCCCTGTCCCCCTCTCCTCTCTTCCCACGGTGCTTAAAAGATGGAACAAGTACAACAAGTTACCTTTTTTTTCTCCCATTTCTCTCTACAGAACCGAAGAATCACGAAGTTATCCCTAGCTTCCTCTAAAGCCTTTCCCTTTGGGCGTCTTGAAAGCTAGAGAGAGCAAAGTGGAATCCTCCCAGAGGGCAGGTCTGCAAGCAGGCTCTGGGGGGCCAGACAGTACCTTCCTTCGACTCTTCGAGATGAACATTGTAGAGATGTTCACATCCCTGCCTCACACCTGGTTCCCTTGGCTCCGAGGAAAGGGTTCAAGAGGCTTATCTCAGACGACCCTGGGCTTAGCTGTGTTGTTTTTTAACCATTTACCGTGTGTTTTTTCCTCCCATGATGCAAACGCACGCATAGGACCCTCACAGATCTCATAAGGGGCGAATGCAGGAGGCTGCTGCAGGAGGCTGTGCAGGGTTTGCTGCAGGAGGCTGTGAGGGCCTGCCTTTAGGCCCTCATGTGTGCACTGTCTGCACCCAAACACACTCACCTGGCTCTTCGTGGGAAACCCAGTTGCCAGCAGAGTCCACTCTGCCTCGCAGTGATGCAGGGGCTTCACGGGGCCTTCCAGCAGCCGAATCTTCAGAAGCAGACTGCCAGGCCTTTCTTCCTAGGTGCCCTGGGCTGGACTTGAGCCTGCACCCTTTTGGCTAGCAGAAGAGAGGGCGTGCACTATCTGAACCACCCGGGGACACCCTCCACGCCCTGGGTATCATCCGTTGCAGCGACTTTGACGCTTTCGATTCAGACTAGCCATTCCTCTCAGAACCCCCGCTCGCTTTGACAGAGGAATGAGGCAGAGCTCCCCCTGAGCTTGCCCACTCAGTGGAGGTAGTTGTCCATCTTTCTTCCCCATGGGGGGGGGGGGGGGCTAATGTGCATGCAGACTCCTCCTCCTCTCCAACTGGCTCAGCTGTCGGGGACAGAGATGCCATACCGATGGCTGGACTGCAGAGAGCAGGCCAGATGCTGAGCTGGACCACGGTCCTTGTTTTCTCTTCATGGCCGCCCTTGTTGCTCAGGGGCCTGTCCACCGATGCACTCACCAGCTCAGCAGGATCACCGCCTTCCTGGGCGGAAGCAGTCATCGTTCCGTCCGTTCAGAGACTGCCTTTCCTGGGGGACGTCTTAGATGAGTTAGCACTTTCCCAGATGAGCAGACTCACTGCCAGCCCGGCTTGCATAGGGGTTAACGAGTTGGGACTGCTCCCTGCAAGGTCAGCAGTTCAAAACCACCAGCTGCCCCGTTGGGAGACATTTGTGTCTTTCTCCTCCTGTAAAGACTTACGGCCTCAGAAACCCACAGGGACGGTCTACCCTGTCCTATAGTGTCACCATGAACCGATGGAATGATCAGAGTGGGCCCCAAGTGCGTTTCTTGGGTTTTACATTTGACAGTATATCAAACGTATTGGTAGTTCTTAGACTTTGTTGGTAAGCGGTAGATCTTATATCTCCCCCCTCCTCGAACTTTAACAAAGCCCAGGCATGTCAGTGTCGTCCCTGAGCGAGAGCATGTGACTTTCCGCTGCTGGTGACCCTCTCCGGGCCTTCCCCTTCAGTCCAGGGGCTGGGGGCCAGTCAGCTGTACAGTCGACGCCCTCCACACCGAGCCACCTGACGCCCGAGAAGACAGACTGGTGATCACACATGTCCCCAGTCAGCAACAGCAATAGCCTCGTCGTCCAGACAGGTCCGGCCTGGGCCCGTGCTCGGGGGCGGTACCTCCAGTCTTTGTTGAGTCCAATAAACGTTGAGTAGACCATCTTCAAGATGCCGTGTTTCTTCGGTTTGGCTTTGTCAGGTGCCCTTGTGTTCTGTTTCGTTTTCTAAGTCTCTTTCAAATCCGTTCAGGCTTGAGCTCCTGTCCATGTTGACGCGCGTGCCCTCGCCCCCCAGGGAAGGGTGAAGTCAGAGCCTGTCTGGACGCACGGAACCGTGCGTGTTCGCTGAGGGAGAACGTGGCTGGGTTGTGTGGCTCTGTCCAGGAGTTCCGAACACACCCTGCGTCTCCCGTGGGAGGGAGCAGGGCTCCACGGACTGTTTTGTCCTCAGCCCCTTCTGGCAGGAGAGCTGACCTTGGGGATGACCTTGCACAGTGACAGTGACTGGGAATCGAGCCATGAACACATCAGGTTCTAGACGCCGCACTGGTGAATGCCAGCCTTTTTCTGCATGGAAGATGGGGGTGGAGGAGCTGGGCTTATAGAGGGAACTTTAGGTTGGGCCAAACCAGGCAGATTTGAGGCAAGTGTTGGGGCTGCGGGACTGGAAGCTGCAGCAAAGGCTGGAGGGACAGGAGCTAGGGAGAGGGGGAGAGGGGGGTCTCTGGAGAGGTGCTGAAGGTGGCCTGTGCCCAGCGGTGCTATGGGAACCTGGGGAGGGAGAGAGAGCCAGGATGCTGTGCCCAGTGGGGGCGAGTACAGACACCGAGCAGAGCAGATAGAACCACGCTCTTTGGTTCTGGCTGGGGAATTCCACCTGGCTGTGTGTGTGTGTGTGTGTGTGTGTGTGTGTGTGTGTGTGTGCGCGTGTGTGCAGGGACATGCCCTTTGCCAGTCAAACAGCCAAGGATGCTCCCTGCCACCGCCCCTTCACTGGTCAGGCAGGCCGCCCGGCTGGTCATTTGGACAGGGCGGCTGCTCACTGCGGGAGCCTACAGGAAGACTCAGAGGGCACCCCTGGCTGACACCCCACAGGCTGAGTCTCAGCTCAGCCTCACCCCTGTGGGCACCCACCTTCCCACTAACCCAGCCGGCGCTGGCTCCCGCTTTGTAACAAAGCTGTTCCCAACCTGTCCTCGTCAGCTCACACGTCCCTCCGTGGGATTGCCCCGTAGTGTGCCGTCAGTGCTCTGGTGAGACGTAAGGGGAGGCTGGCCCCCAGAGGACCGCAGAGGGCCCCCAGGGGGGACCCCAACCCTCCAGGGAAAACCAGGTTCTAAACTATTTAGAACCTTCTACGGAGGGAGCCGGTTTTGTGTGGTCATGTTACCATTCTATGCTGTTGCTCTGTTCGCACTCTGGAAAGCAGACGTGGCCCTACGGAGGGGTGTGTCACCGGCTGGCCGTGTCCACGGTGTGTCCCCACCGCGAGGGGGGGCCGCCATCTTCCTTGTTGTCCTTTCTTGGCAGAGTGCAGAGAGAGCAGCTGGACGCCATCTTCAAGCTGATGAAGGACAACGAGGAGACGTTCGGCGAGATGTCCGACGGGGACTTGAAGGAACAGCTCCGGCTCTACGACATGTAGGCCGTCGTCAGCTGGCCGCCCCCTCAGATGACCGTGCCGGACGCCGGCGCCACCCGCCACCCACTTCTCATTGCCGACTGTCAGCTTGCCCCTATCTCCTGCCCATCTGTGTCGACAGACCACCCACTTCTCATTGCCAACTGTCAGCTCGCCCCTATCTATCTCCTGCCCATCTGTGTCGACAGCCGCCTGGGGCCTGCAGGCTGGGGGTTGGGTGTTTTCTGCAGAGGAGAGAGGTCCCGGGCCCTTGGACCTCTGCCCGCTGGTGAGGTCCCACCCTTCCCCCAGCCCTCCTTCCCCCAGCGCTGCCCTCGAGCAAAATGAACTCTCCCACAGGCCGAGGGCAGCCCGCAGCCTGGACTGGACCCAGGGGTTCTACAGGAGAGAGAAATGGGACACAGTGGGTGAGGGTTGAGCTGCTGACTGGATGGTGTGTGTGTGTGTGGGGGGGGTATTAAACTCAGCAGCTACTCCATGGGAGGAAGATGAGGCTGCCTGCAGCCCTGAAGGTGACAGCCAGCCTGGGAAACCCTGGGGGCCGGTAGCCGTCAGCACAGACGTGTTGGCTTTGGTTTTGGCTTAGCTTTGAGGAAGATCACCCAGCCCCGTAGCTGAGGCTGCAGCCTGGTAACCCATTCTTCCCGAGGAGGATTGCCTCAAGCGCCTCTGGTGGCAGCAGGTTAGAGGTTGCAGGCAGCAGGTTAGAGTGGGGGTGTTCTTTTAGCAAAATCTACTTCAAAACTCTCCTCTCTTCCCCACCGCCCTTCACGAGTTAGGATCCTGTAAGGCAAGAGGGGGGAAACCGATTTTATTTTTTCTGCCAAAGCCCATTTGCATCTTGATAACATCATTCGAGGGCCATACACATCAAACATTGAATTCACGCACCCCAACGTGAGGGCTGGGAGTCCTGGTGGCACAGTGGTTACGCAGTGGTCTTCGATCCCCGTGGGCAGCAGTTCAAAACTATCATCAGGAAATACACTGGACTTTCTACTCCCGCCAACAGTTGCAGTCTTGGAAACCCGTGTGTGTGTGTGTGTGTGTGTGTGTGTGTGTGTGTGTGTGCGCACGCACGCACATGCCACGAGTGAGCAGGGCTCGATGGCGGGTGAGTTTGGTTTTTGAGAATGAGCTGGTCAGAATGGCTTCTCTTGGCGAAGCCTGTGACCAGAGCTGGTCTGAGACGAGGCTTCCGACTCTCAGAAACAGTTACGGTCTCGAAAACCCCAGGGGCAGTTCCACCCTGTCCTGCCCGGTCGCGGAGAGCGGGATTCCTCTCAGTGGCAGTGAGCTTGGCTTGGGTGGGTGGGTGGGTGTCATGCGGCCTGTGGGCTGATTGTTCCCAGCTCTTGCTTTAAGGGTTTCTCCCACTGAAACCTGCGCCCCCCCTTCAACGTCCTGAGGCAGCTAGTGCTCGCGAAGTCCCGGGAAGAACTGGGCTGGCCGCTGGACATGGGAAGAAACAGCAGGTCAGCTGTTGCCGATGCCATCAAGGTGACTGACCAGAGAGACGTGCCCGCAGGTGTCCTAAGCTGGCCTCTGCAGGAGGAGCGTTGGGGGCTCAGAGATGAAGCTGCTAACCACAAGCTCAGGGGTTCAAGGGGCATCCATTCTGCTGCGAGGAAGAGGGGGCCCTTTGCTCACGTGGAGATGGAAAGCCTTGGGAGCCCAGGGGCAGGAGTGCTCTGTTCTTCAGGGTCGCTAAGAGTTGGAATCGATTCCACGCGGAGGGGATTTCTGAGTGTCTGAGTGAGCAAGCGAGTGTACAACCTGTCTCTGGTCACCCACTGGCAGAAAACCCCTCACTTCTCAAGACAACTGAGTTAGGCAGAGGGCACGCTACAGGAGAGCCGGGGAAAGTTCAAGATCATGTTTGTTTGCTAAAATAAAACTAAGGTAAAGCAACACCCAAAGACAAAGGTCTGATGCTGACAGCCTCGCGTCTCAGAACATTCCCCCGACTTTCCTCATTGCGGGCTGCCAGTGGCTCTCAACCTTCCTCATGCCGCGGCCCTCTGACAGTTCCTCAGGGTGTGGTGACCCCCAACCATACAATTTTTCTTTTTTTTTTTTACATAGAAATTATGTGTAAAAAAGTTTTAAATCATTTTATTGGGAGCTCATACAACTCTTATCACAATCCATACATACATACATGGAGTTAAGCACATTTGTTGCCATCATCATTCTCAAAACATTTGCTTTCTACTTGAGCCCTTGGTATCAGCTCATTTTTCCCCTCCCTCCCCGTTCCCCTCTCTCTCATGACTCCTTGATAATTTATAAATTATTATTTTGTCATATCTTACACTGTCCGACATCTCCCTTCGCCCACTTTTCTGTTATATGTAGATCCTTGTAATTGGTTCCCCCTTTCTACCCCACCTTCCCGCCACCCTCCCGGTATCACCACTCTCACCACTGGTCCTGAAGGGATCATCTGTCCTGCATTCCCTGTGTTTCCAGTTCCTCTCTGTACCAGTGTACATCCTCTGGTCTAGCCAGATTTGTAAGGTAGAATTGGGATCATGATAGTTGTGGGGTGGGGAACATTTAGGAACTAGAGGAAAGTTGTATGTTTCATCATTGTTACACTGCACCCTGACTGGCTCATCTCCTCCCCTCAGCCTTCTATAAGGGGATGTCCAGTTGCCTGCAGATGGATCTTGGGTCCCCACTCCGCACTCCCCCTCATTCACAATGATGATTTTTTGTTCTTTGATACCTGATTCCTTTGACACTTCGTGATCACACAGGCTGGTGTGCTTCTTCCATGTGGGCTTTGTTGCTTCTGAGCTAAATGGCTGCTTGTTTACCTTCAAACCTTTAAGACCCCAGACACTATATCTTTTGATAGCTGGGCACCATCAGCTTTCTTCACATTTGCTTATTATGCACCTTCTTTGTCATCAGCGATCATTTTGGGAAGGTGAGCATCATAGAATGCCAGTTTAATAGAACAAAGTGTTCTTACATTGTTGAGGGAGTACTTGAGTGGAGGCCTAATGTCCATCTGCTACCTTAATACTAAACCTAAAATATATACATAGATCTATTTCCCCATAATATATAAATATATTACATATGTACATGCCTCTATTTAGACCTCTATAAATGCCCTCTGCCTCCCAGCTCTTTCCTCTATTTCCTTTGACTTTCCTCTTGTCCCACTATCATTCTCAGCCTTCATTTGGGTTTCAGCAATTCCTCTTGGTTACATTTCCCTTGATCACGCCCTACCAGGCCTCCTACACCTTCCTCACCACCAATTTGGGTCACTTGCTCTCTTATCCCTGGGTTTGTTAACACCACTTCCTTTCCCCCCTCTCCAATGTCCCCCCCGGAACCATCAGTCCAGTTGTTTTCTCTTCCAGATTGTTCATCCAGCCTATCTTATTTAGACACACCTGCGGAGATAATAACATGCACAAAAACAAGACAGAGCAAAACAAAGCAACACAAGAAAACAAAACAACGAGCCAATGACAAAAACAACAACAAAGAAAAGCCTGTAGTTAGTTCAAGGACTGTTTGTTGGCCTTTAGGAGTGTTTTCCGGCTGAGTCTGAGGGGGCGCCACGCCCTGGCCCCAAAGTCTATTTTTGGTATTTCATAAAATTATTTTCGTTGCTCCTTCTTAACTGTCATTTTGCTACTGTTATGAGCTGGGTGACCCCTGGTGACCCAAAGGGGTCGTGCCCCACAGGTTGACCTTTCTCCTGGCTTCTCCTCTCTGTTACTCCCATCCATGTTGCTTCTTGGCTGACCAGACACACAGTACTGAAGCTTTGCTTGGGTCTGCTGGGATAGCCAAGGGTCGGGCTCTTTCCTTCGATTTGTACATTGTCAAAAGATTTTTTTCTTCTCGCGTCATTTTTTTGGGTCAGTGCTTTGTTTTATGATTATCCGTTGTTTATGCCCCTTCCCGAGTGTGAGCGTTTCCCTTCGGAAACCGCCAGACCAAACCCATCACCATCTAATAGCTTCCGAAGCACGGCTGCTGACCGAAGGGTCAGCGGTTCACAGCCAGCACCTGAGAGGAGGATGCGGAGGATGCTTCCTACGGCTGCACAGCCCTTTCCTGGTTGGCTCGAGACTGGCTTGGCGGGGTTTTCAGCTACACAACAGCTCTGTCTCTAAGGGGCCCAGTCGCACTGGGGAGGGACACAGCCCTGAGTCCTCAGCCACTGGCGATCAAAGGGTGGCGCTGACCACGGGCAGAGTTCCGAAGGGAAGGGAAACGGGGCACACGGAGGGAGTTGGGATCGGCGATGTGACATGGAGGGTTTTGTATGGAGGGAGTCAAAACGAGGTGTGTGAATTGTCGAATGTCGAAGAACCGGTCATCCATCAGTACCTTCCCCCACTTTCTCTGACCCAGACATATGAGGAACAAGTCCTCTGGGGGGAGTGACAGAGACTATGGCTAGAGGAGCCACGTGAAGCAGTCACTGCACCGCAGCCACGCTGTTCCCAAGTGCGCAGTCCAAGACTGACTCCAAATGTAGCCTGGCTCGGGCTTGCACCGCGAATCTCGGTGCTCATCTTCCTTGTGCTGCGGGGGCTTTTGCTGTAGACCCCCTCTCTGCAAAGGATGCCTGGTGGCACTGTGGGGAAGCACCTAACAGGTGTGTTAGGACAGATTGACTAGAGAAAATAATCCAGAGACACTCATGTGTACGAGTGCATTACATCAAGATGTAATGGTGCATCCATAAGACATCCCGGCCCAACTCAAGTCCCTAAGTCTGCTACGAATCCATTAAGTCCCTCTTCAGACGCACGCAGCCACAGGCAATGATGCGGAATGCAGGAAGATCATAGGCTGGGGGTACACACAGTCCTGTGGATCCAATGGTGACGGCAACATCTTTACCATCTTGGGCCTGGGGCAGCAACCCGGGTCTTGGAACCCGCCCGGGAGCTCAAAATGCTCCTGTCCCTTACTCTGCTCTCCTCTCCCTCCTGATAGTTCTTTCCCTCAATAAACTCTTTCTCAACTTCACAGTCCTGGCTGAATTCCATCTCCGTTCTGCACCTCCATTTTCTCACCTCTCATCTTGGTACAGAAACCCGGGAGGAGGAAGAGGTGTCTTGATGCGCCCCCGCCCACCCTTGGGTGATTGGGGCACCCTTCTCTCCTCCATCCCCCTTCCCTTGGACCAGGACCTCTCAGCTGCCACCCACCTCAGCAGGGGTTTATCCTGCTGCTCTAGTGCTAAGAGGAGCTGGAAATAACTGCCTTCCCCTGAAAGGGTGCGACGATAAGACCAGTCTCCCTTGTCCATCTTACTTCTCTGTGTCTATCTTCTCTCACGTGGCCTCCAGCCTTTTGTCTCTGTGTTTACTTCCTGGGATGCCTGCTGCTAACAGAACCTCTGGCCCTGGGCCTGACTGTCACTGCACCTTCTGAGTGGACTGGAGTGCAAAGAGTGTCTGAGCTTTTTCTACCTGTTTGTGTGTTTGTGGCTCTGCAGCGCCTGCTCCCAGAGCTGTTCTGAAATCTACTTCCTCCTGGATTGACCTCCATTTTACCAGCCACAAGGCCAGGTCTCTCCCCGTCCTTGGCTTCTGTTGTGTCTCTCACTGATCCAAGGTCCCTGTCTGCCTGGTAAAGCTGCAGGCCTGTGCCGGGGACCCTTCCTGTCCGGAGAGTTGCGGACTCTCCTCCTGGGTGCCTAGCTCTGTAGGGGACGCCCTCAGGGTTATCAGACCATTCTTGTCTGACATGTGCGGATGGGGACCAGGGGACGCCCTTCTCCTCTGCCCATAACTCCTGCAGTTTGAGACACTATGGAAGCCCCCAGTCCAGGGCCCCCTAAGGACTGACATTTGGGGTGCTTACTGGCCAACCTTACTGAATGGGGTTTGGCTCCTTATCTCTGCTCTAAGCACTGGTCTTCTTCTGTAACGAAGTCTGGCCTCAATACCAATTGGACAATGAGACACGCTAGCCAGAAAATAGCACTTTTAATATTAGCATTCTCCACGACCTCAACAAGTTTTGTCAACAAACTCACAAGTGGTCAAAAGTCCCATATGTTCAGGTCTCTCTCTTTCTTTGCTCCCGCCCCTCTCTATGTACTGCCTGTCACCCTGTTCAAGTTCTCTTAGCCAAACACTCTCTTAATCAGGCCCTATCGTCTTTCTCTGAACCCCCTGACTCATTGTCTGCACCCCCAGTAAAGCCTCCTCCATATTCTGGGTGCCCTTCACCATCACCTCCCTCGGCGACCCCCTCAATTCTCAGAGCCTGAGGCAGCTCCCCCTTCCCCCCTCCCCCCCCATACCTGTCCCCTCCCTGAAGCCAAATCTGTCAGACTCCCTAGAGTCTCTCCGCTTCCCGGCTACCTCCCTACTCAACCTCCTCTGAAGCATACCCAAACCTCCTGAACTCCACAATCCCCATCACCTGTCTGTTTGTCCTCTCCCATTCCCACCACATCCTTGTTTGTCCCCTCCACAAGGTTTCGGGGCAGAAAAGCCAGTCAGGGTCTATTCACCGTTCTCCCCCGACAGACCTCTCCCAGATAAAAAAGCAGCTAAGTGTGTTCTCACAAAACCCCATCCCCTTTATTAAAGAGCTCCACTGCCTTACTCAGGCTTGCAACCTCACTTAACATGATACTTCAAGCTGCGATGGCCCTCGGACTCCCATCGTGACCTGGTAAACATGGCATTTAAAGTTTTTAAGCACCCGAGAGGAACAGGCTGAGGCAGCTTACAAACCCTGAGCCCACCAGGGGGCAAGCTGGCAAGCCCAAGCCTTAGTTGCCACTCTGAGGCCGGCTGGAGGGAGGGGTCAGGAGACCAGCAAACAGCAACGTCAACGTCAACAGTAACTAACCGCCCACCACTGGGACCCTGCTTCATATGCGGCCAGGAAGGGCACTGGGCTAAGCACTGCCCACATCCCGGCCACCCACTAAGCCTTGCCCATCGTGCGGTCAGCAGGGCCACTGGAGAAGTAGGGACTGCCCCTCAGCGCCTAGCCGTGGACGGTCGGTCCCTCCAAACCTTGAACCGCCATTAACACTGCTTGACCTGGCCACCGACGACGACAAAAGCAGCAGCCCCTCACTCAGCAACCTCAGTGACCACCCCTACGCCGTGCCCTGGGCAGCGATCGGGGCAGCAGGTGAGCCGGGTTTCCTTTTTGGCGTGTCTTTTTAGTTCTTCCATCCTTCTCGGGCCCAACTTCCCCTTCCCCGGTCCTGGTTATGGGAGTTGATGGCCGTCCCTCCCAGTCTTCAGTCACCCCACCTTGAATGACGCCTTTTCCACCGTCCCCTTAACTCGGCTTGTCAGCAGTCCTTTGCCTTTATCTGCAGCCTCTCCTAAAGCAGTTCGAAAGCAAACACAGCCCAACTCCTTTAACTTCTCTCTCTCTCCAAAGCATGCTTATCTCGTTCTGCCTGTGCCCCACCCCCACCACTCAGGGTTTAACTCTAAATAAAAACTAGATGTGCTTTATACAATTGGTGTATGTATGGATTATGATAAGAGTTTTATGAGTCCCTAATAAAATGTTAAAAAAAAAACCCACAAAAAACTAGGTCAAACAGAACCTCCAAACACCGGCTTTGAGTGAACAAATACTTTACATGAGATCTCCTATTTCTCCCTCATAACTAAGCCATTAAACTCCCCATGAGTGGTTGCAACCAAAACGACTCCCAGCAGACCTTGAACCCTTTGCCGACAGTTAATGCAATTTTCCTATTCAGTGAAAAAAATGCGAAGGACATCAAGCTGATAGTTCCCCTGGAACACCGGGAAGCAACCGCGCAGACAAGGTCACTAATTGAGACCAGCCACCCCTGCTAGCCCGCTAGACTCTCCCCAATTAATCAAAGCAACCTTTTAACAAACTCCAACAAACTCTCCTCCAGGGTCCGCCTTTACATTTACCAAACCCCAGTAAACCTTTCTTTCTCGACACGGAAAAAGGCAGGGCGCAGCAGCTGGAGTCCTGACTCAGCCCCTGACTCGCCCACTCTCCAGCAGCTTATCTGTTCAAACAGATATGACAATCAGAAGCTGGCAGCCGTGCCTCTGGGCCCTCGTGGCAGCTGGCGCCCTTACTAAAGAAGCTCTTGCACTAACACTAGGAGAGCCTACTCAGACGTTATCTACCCACAAGCTGCAGGACCGTCTCTCATGCCCAGTCCTGTCTTTACTGTCTCCAAGCCGCCTTACAAGAAATCCACCTTGTTTATTGAAAACCCTAACATATGTCTGCACCAGTCTCCCTCCATGAACCCAGCAACTTTCCTACCTCAACTCCCAGACTCACTGGGATCTGACAGTCACTCCTGTCCACAGGGAATTGAGGCGTTGATGCTACCTCGACCTAAACTTTTAAATCAGCCCTATCCTGCTCCAGATCTAACTTGGATCGTTGATGGCAGTTCTGTCGTAGACACCCAGGGACAGCGACGAGCCACCGATACTGTAGTTTCACTTGATTAGATCTGGGAAGCTGCCATCTCCTAGACGAAACCACTTCTCAGAAAGCAGAATTCATTGCTCTCACTCAAGCACCCCACTTAACTAAAGAGGATTCCTAACAACCAAAGTGTCCCCCATCATAAACAGTAAGTGGATAGCTCTCCTCACCAACCAAGCTGAAGACTGAATCCATCTAAGTCCATCATTCCCTGCCCGTAGGGCCCCGTGCTCTTCTTCAGCTCCTACAGCCTATGCTTTGTGTCTCAGTTCACACAACAAGTGTCATTCGCACTAGACATTAAGTGGTGCTTCCATAGCCCGTACAGGCCTCAGGCCTCTGGAAAAGCTAAAGAGATTAATGGAATTATAAAAGGTCATCTGTCTGAATTAACTCTAAAACTATACCAGTTACAAGTAGACCTGTTTCCACCAGGCCTCACTCGACTCCACGCCACTCCTCACTCTCCCTCTTTCCTAAGCCCTTCAAGTGGATGTACGACAGGTCTAATTTAACCAACCAAACCTTACCAGTCACACCACCACCACTGGCAGACTACTTACCCTATCTCTCTCTCTTAAAGACTTTTCTCCCGGAACACCTAGACAGATGTCTACCTATCCTGATCCTGCACAACCTGACCTACCTGTAATCAACCCAGGAGACTCTGTTCTGCTGAAAAATCCCCATCCCGACCTCTGCAACCCAAGTAGAAAAAACAGCACATCGTCGTCCTGACGACCCCACAGCAATCAAAGTCCTCGAGGACCCCACCTGACATCATCTGACTCGGGTGAAATTAACCCCTAATCCACACCATGACCATGATTCCACTCAGATGGTGAACCCCACCACCTTATGCTTTACCCAAACTTCTTCTAATTAACTTCTTCCTCAATTCTGTTACACCCAACCCCTCCCTAGTCTCAAACACATGTATGTATCAATTCACAGTTCAGGAAACAATCCTTGAAAGAAACCCACTAACAGAATACACAGGTTATTATAAAGGCCAAACCAAAGTCATCGCCACAGCTGTCTACAACCCTACCACCTGCCCCTCCATCTGTCTGCACTTTCCCTACACCTCACCTAGTCTCTTAGACCTCTCAGACACCCCAACAGGTGGTTCATGCCCTTTCCTCACAGCTCTGGCCCAGTCAATGACATAAACCACTACATGCACATAGTTCCCGATAATATCTGTAAAAGTAAAAATAACTTGGCAGACCAATTAACAGAAAAACACAACAGTCCTTTTTGAGTGGGTGAAACTCATTCAGGAAGCAGCCCTGGCACTCAACGCCTCAGGAATACATAACCCCTTCTGTTTCCTTTGTGCCTTACTCCAGTGTCCGCTGCTACCAGCAGCCCCATGGACTCACTACCATCAGGAGACAGTGTTAATGAGTGCCCAGCTCCACTTGCCAACATATCACTCTTCTATCCCAGCTACCCAGACACTACTAGCTTCTCTGTGTGTTACGTGTCACCTACTCACCGACAAGGTAAACAACTCTTTTGTGAACATACCCAAAGCGTAAACACCTCCTTTAACAGCCCCCCCTGTGCTTTCTTCCAGTACAATGGAATATTAACAAAATGTCTCAATGCATCTAGACAGTTCCCTTGCCTCACCATGTAGGACAAACAAAACTTAAATGGCTGTGGAACTCACTCACTCACTCACTCAGCCTCGCCCTGTGACAGAGTGCAGCATTTCTACCTGTGCTGAGAGGACTCAGTTTTACTTCCTCTCTCACTGCAGCCGGTTTGTTTGGAGGAGCAATAGGACAAATTATTATTCAAGCTCAGACCTTCAATGACAAGATACAATTTACTGTAGATTCCACTTCTAACTTTCTCATCTCCCTCCAAAAACAGTTAACATCCTTAGCTCAAGTTACCCTACAGAATCACCGAGCCCTTGACTTGCTAACAGCAGGTGAGGGAAGAACAGGCATGTTCTTAAGTGAAGACAGTTGTTACTGTATTAATGAATCAGGTATAGTTGAACAAAACACTAAAGTACTCCACACCATGGCCAATGAAATTTAAAAACATCAGTGGGGAACCACTAGCTCTTGTGGCTTCAGGATCCTGTCATGGCCTGGATTATGCCCCTAGTCAAGCCCCTGATAATAATCTGTCTACTATACTTCTGGATCCGTGTGTGCTTACATTTTTGCAGGAACGAATAATACACATCTCCAACCTGACCGTCAACCAACTCTTTCTTCACCGCCTGCAGTCCACTGCCAACAGGCCTGGGCCCTAAACCTTCCAACTCTTAACCCCTCCCCTCATCACCCTACTTCAGCAGGAAGTAGTTAAAGATAGAAATCGGCACCCATTACCACTAAGAGTCTGGGATGTTTGGGCCGGGTCCCCATGCAGCCCCTTCCCCCAGCCTCTGCTGAACTTTGCAACCCCTGCCTCCAGCATTCCAAGGAGCTCATCTCTCTGGGGCACGGTCCACACAGCCCCTCCCCACCCACCTCTCAAGGCCAGAGCTGGACTGTGCAGCCTTGCCCCCCCACCCCCCCACATTCCAAGAAGCTGCTCTGAGAAGGACTCAGACTGCAGATGCACACCAGGAAGCCTCCCTTTTCCTGATCTGCACAAGCACCAGCAACTCTCTTCACCTCATTTGCATATTTCCTGACCCAAATCCTACAAATATCCCACTGCCCCACCAATGGGTGCGATTTCCCTGACCTAACTCGTTGTGCCGCGGAACTTGCCTGGGAGCTTAAGCTGCTCCTGTCCCTTTCTCTGCTTTCCCTTCCCTCCTGAGAGTTCTTTCCCTACCTCACTAAAATCTTTCTCAACTTCACCTTCCTGGTTAAATTCTACCTCTGCTCTGCACCTTCGTTTTTTCACCTCTCAGATAGGACCACCCTGATTGGCTGGCATGTAACCTGGATACTCTAGGCCATAGAGGGTGGGGCTTAAGATCATTGACTCCTTCCTGGTGACATAGTGTGTTAAATGTGGGGCCGCTAACCAAAGGCTGGTGGTTCCAACCCCACCAGCTGCTCTTGCAGGAGAAAGAGGCAGCTATCTGCTTCTGTAAAGATGTATGTCCTCCGAATTCCTAGCAGGGGTCCTCAAACTATGGCCCGCGGGCCACATGCGGCCCGCCAAGGACACTTATCCCACCCACCTGGTGTTTTTGCTGCTGCTGCCTGTCCTACTTCAAAATAAGATATATGCAGTGTGATGCAAGAATACTTTCTTCTATTAAATTGGCATTCCATGATGCTCACCCTCCCGACACAACCGCTGACGACAGAGCGGGTGCATAAGCAAATGTGGTGAAGAAAGCTGATGGTGCCTGGCTATCAAAAGATATAGTGTCTGGGGTCTTAAATGCTTGAAGATAAACAAGCTGCCATCTAGCTGGGAAACAACAAAGCCCCCATGGAAGAACACACCAGCCTGTGTGATTATGTGGTTCTGAAGGGATCAGTTATCAGGCATCAAAGAACAAAAAAGTCATATCATTGGGTGCACACCTCCATGATATGATCGCTGAGGACAAATGGGTGCATAAGCAAATGTGGTGAAGAAAGCTGATGGTGCCCAGCTATCAAAAGATATAGCGTCTGGGGTCTTAAAGGCTTGAAGGTAAACAAGCTGCCATCTAGCTGGGAAGCAACAAAGCCCCCTTGGAAGAACACACCAGCCTGTGTGATCACGAGGTTCTGAAGGGATCAGGTATAAGGCATCATCAAAAAACAAAATCTTACCATAGTGAATGAAGAGGGAAGTACACAGTGGAGACCCAAAACCCATTTGTCGGCTACTGGAAATCCCCTTGCAGAGGAGTCTAGGGGAGGAGATGAGTCAGTCAGGGTGCGATGCAGCACTGATGAAGAATACAGCTTTCCTCCAGTTCCTAAATGCTTCCTCCCCCCAGCACCCCTACTATCATCATGATCCGAATTCTACCTTGCAAGCCTGGATAGAGCAGAGGTGGTACACTGGTGCAGATAGGAGCTGGAGGCACAGGGAATTCAGGGCGGATGATACCTTCAGGACCAGGGGTGTGAGTGGTGATACTGGGAAGGGAGAGGGAGAGGGAGTTGGAAATAGGCAACTGATTACAAGGATCTACATGTGACCTCCTCCCTGGGGGACAGACAACAGAAAAGGGGGTGAAGGGAGATGTCGGACAGGGCAAGATATGACAAAATAATAATTTATAAATTATCAAGGGCTCATGAGGGAGTGGGGAGTGGGGAGGGAGAAGAAAAAAAAGAGGACCTGGTGCAAAGGGCTTAAGTGGAGAGCAAATGCTTTGAAAATGATGAGGGCAATGAATGTATAGATGTGCTTTGCACAATTGATGTATGTATGGATTGTGATAAAAGTTGTATGAGACCCTAATAAAACATTAAAAAAAAAGAAAAGATATATGCAGTATGCATAGGAATTTGTTCATAGTTTTTTTTAAACTATAGTCTGGCCCTCCAACGGGTCTGAGGGACAGTGAACTGGCCCCTGTTTAAAAAGTTTGAGAACCCCTGCCCTAGAAGGTACTTGTGCTTGTGGATGGGGTCTGTGAGGAAGGGGTGGGAGGAAGGGGTGTTGGGTTCTACTGGCATCTCTCCTTGGTGGTGTGAGTTTCGTGTGAGCTGGAGAGGAGGCACCTTGTGGCAGGGAGTTGGAGGCCGGAGTCTTCAGTGACCAGCATACGTGAGCCCTGCCTCTCGCCACTTGGGCTCTGCCCCAACCCCCAGTCTGGAAACTTCTGCAGAGGCTGCTCGCACTGTGCCTCTGATGCCCTTTCTGGATTGGACCTGGCCTCGGCTTGCTCTGTTTCTCCCCACCTCCCCCTGGGGACTGCCTCTGCTGCTCCTCCAGCCAAGAAACAGATTCCCTCCCATGTGGGACCTGCTTCTATCAGAGAAGACACTCCATGTCACACTCAAAATCCCTTCGTGGCCAGAAGAGCCCTTTTTCAGACAGGCAGACCTGTGTCCAACCAGACCCACTACTGATCCTGGTCAGGGAAATCCAAGCACCTTCTGGAGAGTGGAGCCATGGCCTCTTGCAGCCTTCAGAAGCGCTTGCTGTGGTCAGTACTCAGGAAACAGCCTGTTTGTTCTTGGAGTGGGTGAGGCGCAAAATCAATGTCATTCAGGTGTCACTAAGAAGCCCAGACACATGGCCAGTGTCTCAAAGGCCACCAGGCCCACAGGCCAGCTGAAGCCAGTCTGAAGAGCCTCTGTCAGCCCCTGAAGCCCTCCCATGCTTGTCTTCCCTGGGACCCAGCCTGTATACTCAACCCCAGCCCAGTGGCCGGCTTGTCACACATCTCCGACGATGTCTGCTGACCGTTCACTTCCAGGCACCCTTTCCTGACTTGCCAGAAATGTCTCCGGCCCTCCCTCTCCCAACGCCTCCATTCAGATCCTCACCCCCTGGAGGAAGGGATCACCTCTCACGTCCCTGTGGAAGGAGTATGTCCTCTAGCAGCCTGAGGCTGAGCCACCAAGGCACCTCTCCCAACAGGCACCCAGGAGAAGGTCCTGAGCACGGGGTGGGGTGGGGTGGGAGTGGGAGTTGGGGAGGGGGGGGGAAGGAAACTGCTGCAACAATTGGAGAACCATTCCAAACCAGACAAGACTTTCTGATCGAATAACCCCTGGGGGAACCCCCAAGACTGAGTCCCTTAGAAACCCCCCTTCAGCCCAACAACAGACCTGCCATGACAACCCCAAGGCAATAGAGATGAGGGGGCCTGGTAAAGTTCATAGGGAAAACCCCATGATCTGTGTTTCCATTTTTCCACAGACCTTTTGATGCCTTGTCTTCTTTGGTATAATCAACTGCTGGAGACAAAGAGGGCAACGTCAGCCCGAAACAAAGCTCTGAGGGCAGGAAAGGACAGGAGACCGGAGGTAGGGGAGGAAGTGGGGAGAATGCTGATACATTCAGGGGATTATAATCCATGTGACCGAACAATTCATATCAACGACTGAATGGGAAGCAAATTTGCTGTGACAACTTTCACCCCAACAGCACAAACATGCACATGAATAACCTAAAACCAAGGGCAAACTTCCAGAGAATGCCTTGTGTACATAGCTCCCCACGCCCCTCTGAAGCTAAGCCCTGTTCCTGTAACATTTTGGAGTTGCTTTGCTTTTTTCTAACCAGACTGCAAGCAGAGGAACCCTCCCTGTACCCCGAGGCTGACAAGAGTGCCGGTTTTATGCTTTCAGGCCACCCCCTGGGCTTGGAAGGAAGATAATCTGACCACAGTGCACTGGCCGGCCTGGCTGGACCTCCATGGGCCTGGCTTCCGGCCTCCTGAAGGCAATGGTGGCGTCTCTGTGGACTCAGTCTGCACAGCCCCAGTGCCCCGTCGCCCACACAGCCAGAGGACCCCCCACCCTGCCCCGGCTCCTTCTCCCTGCAGGAGAGGGGGGAGAGGTTTCTATTTGCTCTTAGACCATACAACCTGTGAAAGCTGGAGCCCGAGTGAGGCGAAACCTGTCAGAGAAGGAAAAGATTCTGTTGTAGGCTCCCCCAGTCTCACATATTTTTTTTTTAGATTTCTGGTTTTAAAATTAAATACTTTTATTGGGGCCTCTTACAGCGCCCATCGCAATCCATACATTCATCCATTGTATCAAGCACATTTGTACATATGCCGCCATCATTTTCGAAGCATTTTCTTTCTATTTGAGCCCTTGATATCAGCGCCTCCTCCCCCACCCACCCTCCCTCATGAACCCTTGATAAGTTATAGGCTATTATTTTCATATCTTATATCGTCCTCCGTCACCCTTCACCCACTCTTCTGTTGTTCGTCCCCCTGGGAGGGGGTTATATGTCGATCCTTGTGATCAATTCCTCCTTTCTCCCCCCACCTTCCCTTATCCTCCTGGTATGTCTGTTCTCACTTTTGGTCCTGAGGGGTTTGTCTATCCTGGATTCCCTGTGTTGTAAGCTCTTCTCTGTAGCAGTGTGCGTGTTCTTGTCTGATCTGATTTGTAAGGTAGAATTGAGGTCATGATAGTGTGGAGGGAGGAAGCATTAAAGAAGTAGAGGAAAGTTGTATATTTCATCGGTGCTATAACGACACCCTGACTGGCTCATCTCTTCCTTGTGACCCTTCTGTAAGGGGATGTCCAATTGTCTACAGATGGGCTTTGGGTCTCCACTCCACCTTCCCCCCAAATCACATATAATTTAAGGAGGAAATTTATTTTATTTAATCATTTTACTGGGAGCTCTGTGTTGTTATTTTAATTAATTAGTTAATTATTTGTTTTTGGGCCATTCATTACTCTGGTCTTCATTCACTTCACTGCCATTGAGTCCGTGTTGACTCAGAGCAACCCTGTAGGACAGCGGAGAACTTCCCCTGTGGGTTTCTGAGACTGTAGCTGTTTGTGGGAGTAGAAAGCCTCGTTTTTCTCCCGAGGAGCTGCGGTTGGTTTCCAACTGCTAACCTTAAAGTTAGCAGCCCAACTCGTAATCACTACGCCACCAGGGTTTCTTAGTGGGAGCTCTTACAGATAGCAGAACATGCCATAATTCACAATCACATCAAGCATTATTGTACAATTGCTACCCTAATCAGTTTCTAAACATTTTCTTTCTTCTTGAACTCCTTGGTATCACCAGTGCCCCTTTATTCCCCTTACCCACCCACTGTATCCCCCCAGGAACCTGTATCTATTTATTTTTGCTGTATCCCACACCATCCACTATATCCATCCACATATAATTATGAATGGAGAAATAGTCATCAATTCCATCAGCTCCCCCACCCTCCCCCTTTCCTGCCCCATCTCTTCCCCTACCCTTAGGGATGGAATTCTTATGTTTGGGGTTGGAAGGGGATGCAAGGGCAGACGGTTTGACCACCTTGTTGCCATTGGCTAAGAGGGACATTTATTACGTTTTAAGCAGGACAAAGAGACATGAAAACCACTAACAGGAGGGTGTAATGGCATCTCAGGGTTGAGAGAGATTTGGGGACTGACAAAGGGCACGGAGCAACAAAGGGAACAGATTTGGGGACTGACAAAGGGCACGGAGCAGGCTCTGTCATCACAGTTCCAGGTGGGACTACGGAAGTGGGAGCAGGATCATGACTGGGACATGTACATTATGTCAGACCTCACAAGATTGGCCCTGGGCTTTCTGACCCAGGCCGCCAGGCATGACTCTTGGCTATGTGACCCCGCTATGGGAGTCTCTATCAAGGACGCACCAAGGGTAGGGGATTGCAGAGGATCCACTTCCTAATGCACTCTGTCTGAGAGCAAGACTAATGGGCAGAAGGAAGTCAGTGGATGTTTAACCCACCTGGGAGCCTGCAAATGGAGGCTTTCCTCGTTAGCCGCAGCCTCCTACAAACCTGGCGCTCCAAATGTAAGCTCTCAGGTGAGAGGAACGTGGCAAGCCTGCGCAAAGTAGAAAACCTTTGAGACCCAGAAGAACGCGGCAGCACCGCTTCGTTCTGGCTCTCAGAGGTCCGCTGTATTTTCACCTTGGAAGCAGGGGAAAGCTGATTCCTTTCTCCTTACAGCCTCAGGAGAGAGGTTTCCCCCAAACAAAAAACTCCCCACCATGGAGTCAGTTCTGAAGGAGAGCCACCATTGGACATGTAGAACTACTTTACTACCCATGCGTTTCTGAGACCGTCACTCTTGACGGGAGTAGAAAGCCTGATTTGGCGGACTTAGTAGATTAGGGCCCAACTCCTAATTGACTGCCACCTGGCTCCTTGGAGTGGGCTGGGTGCAAGAAATAATTATCCCAATTTACATACAACACAGATGCACTGAGGATAAGCTGAGGGCACCCAGCTAAGCATACCTGGCCGAGTGTAGGTCGTGCCAAGCTTGACAAATTCCGATGACCATGTTTTTGTTTGTTTGCTGTTGTTACTCCTGTGTTAGAGCTTACATTTGCAGCTCCAACTTACACAGAGCACCCCGTTTGCAGAAGGCTGTGGATGGCAGTGAAAACCCAGTCCATTAGCAGAGTCCCCACATGGATCAAGTCTCCATTGAATTCCTTCTTAACCATTAACTAAGGATGAGGACAGTCTGGTCTTCAGGTAGACTGCATTGGAAAGTGGATCACCTCTATCTACCACCAGCCGACCCAGAAAGAGCAGCCTCCCTTAGAGCTTCTGTGTATGTTCTCAAGGGGCAGTACTAAGGATCATATAGTAATGAGTCGCACTGTATCCATGGTTCCCTGGGCCAATCTTATTTGTTCTTCATGTCCCAAATTATAGTCCTGTTCCCGACTCTGAAGTTCCACCTGTACCTGCGTTATATTAATCTGCCCCCAACCAGGACTTACAGTTTCCTCTGTTCCACGCCTTACTCAACGAGCTTCCTTGCTGTAAGTCCCTGGATGCTGTGGTAGTTACATAATTCCGTGACAACTTGCAGATATAAAAGTGTGGGAGTGAACTCTAGCCTGTCAATCAGGTCACATACAGCTTGACAGTACCTGCTCCTGGTGGGCGTGGCCTTCTTATAAGGAGGATCCTGGGAACTTCCTCTCTGTCTCTGCTTCACCTTCCTGCTGTGAGTGACTCAGAGCAGAGACAGTGCCATTGGATCTACACAACTCTACCCACTGCTGATGTTCCTGCATTCTGCATCTTTGCAAGTGGCTGCGTGAGTCTTTAGAGGGACTTATGAACTAGTATCGGGCTTATGGACTTGACCTGACTGGGTTGGGATATTTTCCTGCTATATAATTATTCTTAACATAAAGCGTTCTCTCACAAATTTATATGAGTGCCACTGGATCTGTTTCTCTAGCCAACCCAGCCTAACACAGGTGCCAGATTGACCTCGTGTGAATGACCTCCTGCCTCTGGATGAGCTTGGTCTTATCTTTGTCCAGTTTGACTTAGTAAGTGTCCCAATTAAACTATATTTGAGTTAGGGGTCTCCTTTGTACCCCCAAACACTACCATCACTTTGTCTTTAAAAAATCATTTTATTGGGGCTCATACAACTCTTATCACAATCCACACATACATCAACTGTGTAAAGCACACTTACACATTCGTTGCCCTCATCGTTCTCAAAATTCGCCTTCCGCTTGGGTTCCTGGAATCAGCTCATTTTCCTTTTTTTCCCCTCCCCGCTCCCCTTCCCTCATGAACCCTTAATAATTTATAAATTATTATTTTATCTTATCTTATACTGCCCGGCGTCTCCCTTCACCCACTTTCCCGTTGCCCATCCCCCAGAGAGAAGGTTATATGCAGATCCCAGAGATTGGTTCCCCTTTCTGCCCCCTTCCTTCCCCGCACCCATCACTTTGTCTTTTATTTCATTTCCCGCCAGATTCTCCACCACCACCTCTGTGCCCGTGTCAGCATTTTCAGTAGTTGGGATTTTATCCTTACAGTGTTTCTTTTTGCTAGAGAATCTGAAGGTTGGGGGTTCAGGCTGTTACTAACTCAGGTTTCAATCAGCAGGGTCGAAGGTCAAAGACAAAGCCCGGATGAAAAGGACAGGAGGGGGCTTTACCTATGAAGGACTCTGAGCGACAGAACTGAACAAATAAAATAACAGTTCGCTTGCAACACTGTATCATTTAAGCTTTGGTTAAATAGTCACTTTTTTTTAACCTCGTCTGTACAATGTGGATTTGAGGATCTGAGCACAGAACACATCTCCAGCCGCAGATTCAGCAAATCGCTGGCCTCGCGGGCACATCCCTTCGCGGCGCCTCACTGGATCGCGCACCTGCCAATCAGCCAGGAGGGGGACGGTCTCGATTGCCATTGGCCGCCACTGCCTCTCCCGTGCCCCGCCTCCACCCGGATGTCCGGTCGCGTCCTCTAGCGCGCCCCTCGGTGATTGACAAGCGCTACGTCCAGTGAGGAGTCCAGACGGCCGGCTCGGAGGCTGCGGGCTGCAGTGGCCTCGCACGTACTCTGGCCACGAGGCCTTCGACGCGCCCGGGAGTGGTCGCCGCCTCCGACGGGTGCACGCGCACGAGCTTCCTGCGAACCAGACCTCAGTCCTGCCGTCCCCTGTTTCTTCCTCCTCAGGCCCCTCTTGAGTCCGTGCCTGGGGTCCCGCTGGGCGGGCTGCCCTGGCGAGTCTGACGCCTGGCCTGCCCTCTGGCCCAGCGCTCAGCAGACGTGCCCAGGACCAATCCCAGAGTTCAGTGAGGCCTCCTGCCCAGGTCCACAGCACAGGGGACCACCCTCCCCACGTCTCCCACCCCATGCATCCCCAAGCCTGCCATCCAGTGGCAGTGGCCTGCTTGGAGTGGGGGTTTGGGGAGTGTCGGGGAAAGGGGCGCAGACCCATGTCGTGCAGTGGAATCCAGCACACAAACATCCTTGCCTGGCTTTTCCCACCCAGCTCCCGTTTATCCCTGTACCTCTCAATTCTCACAACCATTTCCCCACCACCCGCCAGGCTGGGTGCCAGGCTGACCAAGAAGGTGCAAAGGCTAATGCGAATCAGGCTTTTCTGCCTCTGCATAGCTCTTGTGCCTCCGGCACTTCAGCTCAGTTTTTCCAAAGCCCCTCTTAAGTCAATAAATGTGAAATCCAGTTGGACACGCCATTTGGGCTGAATGATTAAATTGTTTCCATCATCCCGCCCCAAACCTGGTCCACTCCAAGGCGGAAATGGGGGATGGGGTGGGGTAGGGAACTGGACACAGCCAGCCTGAAACTTGAGTTTGAGGGTGGCCAGGGTCCCCTACAAGTTAAAAAGGAGGGTGGTGGTGGTGGCAGTTTTAAACCAGGATGGGTCATTGGAGGTTACTGCAGGCTGTTAAAAACAACAACACCCCCGCAGTCAGGGGTTTGAAAATGTTTTTCTCACCTTTTGAATACCTGAATGGCTTTTTCAGTTCTCCCTACTGGGACAGGCTATAGTGACAATCTGCCAGTCATGTAGCTCCGTCAATGGGGTGAGGTGACGTCTTTGGTTCTCCTGCGGTCGCCTTCAATGACACTGTGGGTTGAAGTTTGGCACAGGTGGCGTCTGGCAAGGGGAATCGAATTAAGAATATTGTTCAGTGAAAGCAATCAGAGGAAGCATGGGATGGGATGAGAGCATGCAGGACGCACGTGGGAATCTTGAGTGGCCTGAATTGGCGCCTTACAGCTCCAGACATTGGAAAGAGCTGTGCTAGACGGTGGGTGGCAGAATGCGGCAAACTTGACTTCTACTTTCAAGACAAGGTCGGAAGAAGATTCACAAAGCTTACGGCAAGTGACCCTAGAAGTGCCTGGCAAACGTTATTTTGTCATCATTTCTTGCAGCAACTCTATGAAGGGTGTTAACATTCTCCATTCACAAAAGAAGAAAACAACCCCCCCCCAAAAGGTACACAATTAAAAAAATAATTAAACAATTAAAAAATTATTTTAGGTGCTTGACACGATACCTGGATGGATGGTGATAACAGCTGTACGTGCCCCCAATAAAATGATTTTAAAAAATCATTTAAAAAAACAATTTCTACTTCAGCCCTTGATATCAGCTCTTCTCCCCCCCCCCCCCCCCCCCCGCCTTGTGAAACCTTGATCAATTATGTATTATGATTGTTTTTTTGTGTCTTAACACCGCCCGTTGTCTCCCTTCACCCCTTTGTTTTCATCCCTCTGGAGGGGGGCTATATATCCAACCTTGTTAGGGGTTACCTTCCCCTCCCCCTCCCAATAATGCAAATTTTTTAATGAGCAAAGGATCGGACTAACAGTACTCCAAAGAAGTTACACAGCTGACCAATAAGCACGTGGTAAGATGCTCAGCACCAGGAAGTGCTCATCAAAGCCACATGGGACGACACCACTCCACACACTCAGGACAGCTGGCACCAAAAAGACAACAGCAATGGAGGCCGGGTTGGGGTGGTGTGGGGAGATGTGAAGCTATGGGAAGCTTCATCCATTGCTGGTGATCATGAGGATAGTACAGCCCTTTGTGACAGCCAGTGCCTTAAACATTTACCATACGATAAGATAAGGGGGACAGGCATGTTTATGCAGCAGCTGCATTGGTTATAGAGGCAATCATGGAAGCACAGTCCACATGCCGTATCTTTTGAGAGAAGGATCAATAAAATGAGGTATATAATAAAAGCTGATTATCCAGCAATAAAAAGGAGCCTCCCAAACATGGGCATAGTCCATTCAAAAGGTCTGCAGAAACACTTTCTAAGACAGTGAGGGAAGCAGAATCCCATTTGAGCCCAAGAGAGACTGGACCATCCCAGAGGGACTCCAAAGCTAGAATAACCTTCTCAGTTGCTGCCAGTGAAGGAGAAAGAGCCAAACTATTGAAATTTCACATCGACCAATCATTGGCAACACGCTGCCTCCGAGCAGCGAGCTCTGTGTGCCAGGATGTGTCCTTGAGCTGAGGGAGATTGCCAGGGAATTAGTTGGCCAGCAAACAGACAGCAGCTGGGGAAGGATTGCCTCCATCCGGAGGGGATCTAGGCGGTGCCCACTGCACCACACCTGACCACGTTCCATGGTGCAGGTGGCTGGGGAGAAGACCTGTTGTTGTTAGGTGCTGTTGAGTGGGTTCCAACTCATTTCAACCCCATAGATGACAATGCAATTGCTGTGCCCTGTGGCCATCGTCAACCGTGGTTGAATTGTGGCAGCCACTGGATCCAACCATCACATCGATGGTCTTCCTCTTTCTCTGACCCTCTATGTTAGCAAGCTTGATTTTCTTCTTCAGGGCCTGGTTGGTCCCTCCTGAAAACGTGTCCCAAGCACGTGAGATGAAGTCTCCATCCTGGTTTTTAAGGCCCATCCTGGCTGTATTTCTTCCAACACAGATTTGTTTGTTCTTCTGGCAGTTCATAGTCTATTGAGTATTCTTCACCAACACCATTATCCCTTAGGCTGATGGGAGAAGACCCTCAAGAAAGCTCACTGCTATCAACCCCATATGGCTTTATATGGACTCTATGGGACAGAGTAGAACTGCCCTTTGAGTTTCCAAAGCTGTATATCTTTGTGAGAGCAGTCTCATCTTTCTCTTTCAGAGCAACTGGTGGGCTCAAACTGCTGAGCTTGTGGTTAGCAGCCTGACGTATTGCACCACCAGGGTTACTTGGAGAAGACCCTTGCTGGTCTTTATCCTTCTGGTTCATAGGTATGGAACCTGCCTGGGAGAAACAAACCTTCCTCTTGCTTGCTTTGCTCCCTTCTGATGGGGCTGTGTTGGGCACTTGTCTGGTTTTCTCCCTCTTAGACAAAGAAAATCACATCTAGGCAGTGACGAGAAGACAAGGCACCGGTGGTGTGTGAGACTGGGTGACTAGAGAAACAAATCCAGACACACTCATATGTGTATAAGAAAGAACTTTCTATCAATTGTACATTAAGAAAACACCCCAACCCAGTGCCTAAGTCTGATATTAGCCCATATGTCCGATACCAATCTATAATGTCCTCTTCAAACTCATGCAACACATGCAATGAGGCGAATGCAGGAAGATCACAGGCCAGTGGGTGGAAAGTCTTGTGGATCCAGTGGTGGTGGAACCATCTCAGTGCTGGTTGGGGTCTTCATGTGGCTCCTCCAGCCTCAAAGCTCTGGCTCCATCAGGGGTCTCCGTGTGGCTTGTCAGCAGGGAGACAAGCAGAGAGTGTATCTGTGCCTCCAAATGAGGTCATCAAGCTGGGACCTGATTGACAGGCTAGACTCCACCCCTTCGCAAGTTGACAGGAGATGATGTAATTGCCACAGATCTCATTCTGCTACAGGCATATATTAAAAAGTCATTGAAATGCATGACCCAAATTGAAGCATAAACTATTGCGCAAACTTTGATAGAAATTAAATGTTCTCATTTATGTCTAGAGACTTTGGTAGGTTGCTTACACCTGGTTCCTGGGCTCATTTGGATTTTCATGCGGTTCTTTCTCTGGTGTCTACCTGTTGACAAGAAGCTAACCTGCTGCTCAATCCAGTGATGTGTTGATTTGTTTCTTGGAGTAGAGATGTCTGATAGCGAGAGATTGACATCCTGAAGTAGGTAAACTCTATAGCTTAAGAGAAGTGTATATGCTCACGAGTCAGCTTCTCCACACCAACTCGAGCAAACTCAAGCATCATCATCATCTTCACCATCCTCATTCTTTTTAACCTAGAGGATCACCTTCACCTTTCTGGAGCTCTCAGTTAGTGAACAGCTTGTAGAAAACAATGCCCAGCTGAGGGCCATCCTCACAATGATTGGGGTAAACTTGATCGTGGTCTAGCAGAGGGTCCCAAACGTACTTGGCTTAACTGCCCCTTTTTGCAAAAAGACAAAAACTCAGCACCCCGCTGGCAATGAAAAATTTTTATACTATAACCCACAAGCCAGGATAAAGGATACCCACGGCTTTTGAAGGGCCCCTAGACTGCCCCAGCACCCCAGGGGGGCAGTCTGGCCCACGTGCAGAAACACTTCATAGGCTGCAAGTGAAGATAAAGCCGGCAGAACGTTCTCCATACCGTGCAGCTTCTTCCTGCGACGAAGCAGTGCCAGGGATTTGTAGTGAGGAGAGACGGGCGTGTGATCGCATATTCGTAACAATTTCATATGAACGTTATTTGAGATTACAGTAGGGGGTTGAAATGTAATCAAATGCTACTTCTTTCCCATGGGCAGGCCGCCCACCTGCAGTTCTCTGAGGTTGTTTTGACTCAGAAGAGAGGAGAGACCACCAGGCCTCCAGGTAAGAATGAAGAAAGGGGGTCTGTAGCCATATTTCCTGAAGTATTGGCGGACACAGCGGAGGCATAGGGTTAGTGTTTTTGAAATACAGTAATGGGATCTAAGTTGTGGTCTGCAGACAGAGTTTCTATTGCACAAAGCCCGTGGTTGAGAATCGCATCTTATTTAGCAAGTTTAATTTGTCGGGGTATAGCTTACTGAAAGAAATTTGGTGCTCACTGGAGAACTTGGGCTGGGAGCATTCTGCCCAGTGCTCGGGATGGAGGGGCTGGGCCGCGTGTACCAGCTGAGCAGATGCACCCTGAATACAATCAAATTGACAGGAGCATCCAGGCTTGGCACATGTGAAATGGCTTGTTCTGGGATTCTAATTTTCTCGATTGTTTTCTGTGAACAGTATTTAGAGCGTAGGACACGATGGCTGGGAATTGATGTAAGCCTTTGACAGAGACACTTTATTTTGAAGAGCCACAAAAGTCGGGGAAATTGGGAATGAGCATCCTCCGGCTTCACCACGCAGCTTTGCCAGTTACCCATGTTTTTCCATCTGACTCCGGCTACTCCCGCCACCTGACCTGGTGTTTCAAGCCACACCAGAGTCTGTCGTTCCACCCTTAAGTAAGTGAGCAGGCGTCTTTCCCTCAGTGGGTTATTCAAAACCCCAAACCAACCTAACCACTGTGTTCATGATGACACGCACCCTGTAACATCTCCCACCCCAACAAAACAATTCCTAATATTATTTAATCTCTGGCTCTAAATTACTGTTGGATTGTTAAAATCAGGATCTCAACAAGGGCCACCTGTTGCAATGAGTCTTTCTGTTCTTTTTTTTTTTTTAATGACATTGGTTTGTTTGAGAAACCAGAGCATATGCCTTTAGAGACTGTTCCAAAAGGTCTTATCGAACCTTCTGGATTTGGCTGTGTCCTTAGGCATTGGTTTTTCTCTTCTTTTTCTACATTCAGTATTTCCTGAAGTTACTTCTAAAGACTCAGTTGTATTCCAGCTACATTAGGCAAGAATTCACAGGCTAAGGCTTCCGTGAAGAGGCTCCCTCTGTGTTGTGGACCCACGCTTAGGCCAGGATTGGACAATGCAGTCAGGTGACTTCAGCCTGCTCCTCCCAGTGACCTTCCACCCCACCTCATGGATTGAGCGCTCGCTCTCCCTCACTGCCTACCTTCACGGTTCCGAAATTCTAGTATTCCTCCTGCAGCTGCAACCAGAATGCCATGCAAAATGAGAATACCATGTCTCATATCTGCATTCTTTAGGCATTATTGAGCTGTGTGTAGTATTTGTGTTTGCCGAAAACAAGTCTTGTTTCAGAAAGAGATCCCGGTCAACGGTTTTGTTTTGAATCCTTTTGATAACTTAAAAAATTTTGAAATAATTGACGGAGCAAAATCATTGTAAGACTAAGATAACAGAATTTAGCATTTTACCAAATTTGCATTACATTTTTAATTCTCTCACGTAGTGTGTGTGTATGTGTATGTGTGTGTTGCTTTCGTGGGGTGCTGCTGCATTGGTTCTGCTCTATAGGAGCTCCATGAACAGCAGCACAGAGCGCTGCCCACGCATGCACGCCCCTTCCTCACAGTGGTTGCTCTGTTCGGACCCATTGCTGCAGCCACGAACCAATGCATGCTGCTGAAGGTCTTCTTGTCGGTGGACCCTCTACTTTACCGAGCATGACGCCTTTTCCCCCCCAGAACTGATCCCTATCCTGATAACAGGTCCAAAGGACATGAAACAGAGCCTTGCCATCCTCGCCTCTAAGGAGCATTTGGCTTTACTTCTTCCAAGCCGCATTGTTCATTCTTCCGGCAGGTCACCGATTAGCCATCCTCCTTCACCAGCCTCATGCTGCCAAGCCACCCGGCCTTCCTCTTTATCAGCCAGTGCTTGCCCGCCTCTGCAACAACCGAACACACTGTGGCCTGGCTCAGGGGCACCTTGGCCTTCAAAACGGTACTTTTGCTTTGGGGAGAAGATTTGTCCAATGCGTGTCTATATGCACGCACGCACACACACACACAACTATTGGAGATTGAATTGTAGACACGATGCCCCTATCTCCATAAACACTCTTGACAAAAGGAGGGAAGGACAGCAGCAGGAGGGGGACGATCTAAGGGTGTGCGCGCTACAGGAAGAGGAGGGATTAAGGGGACACAAGTGACAAGATGGGCGGATCTTAGAGTCATGATGGCGGCCTAACCTTGATTGTCCTTGGGCTGGAGACACGACTTATTCTAAGCTTTCAGATGAAGCAGTCCACTGCCCCTTACAGCAGGGAGTGAGCCCCCCCAGAGCGTCTGCTTGCTCGGGACGGCTGGTTCCTTCCAGGAGATGACTTGGTGGTCATTTATCATTAGTTGCAAGCAGTGTGCTAGGTCTGACATCTATCTTTTGGCGAGAGAAGCTGGGGAAAAGCCTCTTTATATCCCACAATTCCCCCTCTTGTTTTATAAATTAAATCAAAGAGCTACAGGGGCGACATGGTTATTTTCCATACGCTGAAAGCTGTCAAGGCAAATCTAAAGACAAAATTAATGCAGCCAGGCTGATGGCGAACGTTTTGAATCACAGGCTGGGGGTGGGGGAGGGATAAAGCCCTCCTATGTCCAACTACTATTGGGGAAGGTATGAGAAGGGTTGGGTGCCGTGGTGGGAGCCGTGGTGGGAGCGGTAGAACACACAGGGACGTCTGCTTCTACAGGGAGATGGAATCAGCCGCGTGCTCACTCTAAGGCAGCACAGCTTTAAGGGGAGAATCTGTGGAACTGAAAGATCAACGCAGGAAAATGTACTTGGACGGTGTCTCTAACTTCCCAAAGTGGCGGCTTTCCTTCCGTGGAACACCAGCTTTCCAGAGTCCCCCTGTGCCGGTCAGGGAATGAGTCCCCGTCGTATTTCCCTCGGTGTTAATTTCCCACAGGAATCCAAGCCAGAATGGGGCTCTGTGTCGTGTTCCTGTTCCTTTAATCTTCAGCTGGAACCGCGTGCTCTCTCTCCTCTCCGGTGACCTTGACATTTCTGAAGAGCAGGCTCCTTGTTCTGCAGAGTGCTGCAAAGGTTTAACGTGATGAGTGATCTTTGACAGCTTCCTCACACTTGCGGGTCACAGCTGGTGGCATTTAGAGACGACCTGACTTTCCAGTGTTGGTTGGGAGGAGGCAGCGCTGGAGCTGGTCCAGCCTCTGACTGTGGTGTGAGGCCTCATGGGACAAAGTCCTCGGTCTGATCCTGAGGTTTAGTACCTCTCTCTCTCTCTCTCTCTCTCTCTCTCTCGGAAGAACAAATGGAGCTCCTCTCTCTGTGGGACCTTGAGGGTAGCTTGGTTGGTTTATTGTGCCAAGCTGGCCGATAAACACATGTGGGGTTAATTGAAGGGCAGAGGGATAAATGGCTCAGTGAGCCTCTCCTTTCTAGTTCGCGGGTCTCTTGCTTTCTGATGGTCGGACCAGGGTGCAGCTTCCTTAGCTAGTTCCCTGCTTCATCTGGCAAGGCTCACGGTCTGCAAGACATCCCCAAGGAGAAGCCACATGGATCTACCCCGATGCAGCCCTAGGTGCTGGAGCAGCCGTGTGGAGACCCCTGTCAACGCTGAGATGCTTACGCATTCACTGACTCGGCTTTCCTCCTGTAGTTGGTGTCAGTGCATGTGTTTTGTGAGCTGGAGGAGGACTTTGTGGATTGGTATCGGACATATGGGTTAATGTTGGACTTGTGGGCTTGGGCGGCACTGGGTTGGGATATTTTCTTGATGCACACTTACCCTTTATCTAAAACTCTCTCTTATACACGAGTTTCTGGGGATTTGTTTCTCTAAAGCACCCAGACTAACACAGTATCATTCCAGGGTTGTCTAGGACCTGGCCACTTTTCCTGATGGATTCTATTTCACTCTGTGGCTAGGAGGGGTTGTTTCTTTTATAACGTGTTCAAGCATAGAACAGGGGCACAGGAGGTTGTCATGCAACTGTACCCCTAGATGGCCAGGGTGTACAGTGCACATCATACCAGGCAACACTGTCAGAGAAGGTGGCACCGAAATGATGGTCTGCAGGAGCTGGGTGCCATGTTTTAGTAGACATTTATGATTTCTCATGGAAATCGCTGTCGTTAGCTAGAACAGCAATGACAAGGTTGCGACTCTCTGTGACTTTATTGCTTTCAACTTGTCACACGCTCCCATTAGAGCTCTTGACATCACCCCATTACAGTCTGTAGATAGAGGTATAAGCAGAGGGAAGCACTTATGTAAATACATTACTCCAAAAATATAGAGGTTTTGGCCTATGCACCTATATTTATAAGGCAATACACTGAGCTTGTGGATGGGCCTTGGGCCTCAGCGCATACCTTCCCTCAATACAAGGACACTTTGTTCTGACAAACTGGCAATTTGTGATGCTCAACGCCCCCCTCCCTCTCCCCATCCCTGCCACAACCACTGAAGACAAAATGGGTATATAAGCAAATGTGGAGAAGAAAGCAGATGGTGCCCGGCTATTAAGAGATATAGCATATGGGGTCTTAAAGGTTTGAAGGGACACGGTGGCCACCCAGCAGTGGAGCCACAAGCCCTCATAAAAGAAGCTCACCAGCCGGTGAGACCAAGAGGTATCACCAGGATCATGTAGCAGGCATCAGAAAACTCATAACGAACAACAGACAGACAAAAACACACTGTTGAGAACAGGGGAGGGTTGGAGCAGAGTTCCAAAGCCCGTCTGTAGACAATGGAACATCCTCCCCCAGAGGGGTCGCAGGGAAGGGATGAGTCAACCAGGGTGCAGTAGAGCACCGATAGCCCATACAATACTTCTCTGGTTCCTTGAGGCTTCCTCACCCCCCAATGTCATGACCTCAGTGCTGCTTCTCACTCTGGACTAGAGCCGAGCATAGGCACAGGGAAAGATAAGAGAGAAAGTTCAGGACACACGGAATCCAGGAACAAGAATGGGAATAGTGATACCAGAAGGGTAGGGGGAGAGGAGTGGTGGAAAGGGTTACCAATTGCAGTGATCAACAATCAGCACACACACTCCTCCAGGGGGAAGAACACAAGTCATGGGGAAGGGAGACAGTGGTCAGTGAGATATGAAAATAATTTATAATCTATCCGGGGGCCACAGGGTCAGGGGAGGGAGAGAAAAAAAGAGGAGCTGATATCAAGGGCTCAATAGAAAGTAAATGTCTAGAAAAGAATGATGGCAACACATGTAAAAATATGCCTGATACCTTGAAGGCAAACAAGCGACCATCTAGCTCAGAAGCAACAAAGCCCACAAAGAAGAAGCACACAGCCTAAACGAATACAAGGTGTTGAACGGACCAGGTAGCAGACACCAAGGAACAAAAACCATCATTGTGTGATCACCTTCCTCACATAAACACTGAAGACGAATGTGTGCATAAGTAAGTGTGGTGAAGAAGGCTGATGGTGCCCAGCTATTGAGAGCTAAAGCGTCTGGGGACTTAAAGACTTGAAAGTAAACAAGCGGCCATCTAGCCCAGAAGCAACAAAGCCCACACGGAAGCAGCACACCAACATTTGTGATCGTGAAGGGCAGAGGGGAAAAAAATCACATCACTGTGAATGAGGGGGAGTGTGTGATGGGGACTCAATGCCCATCTGTAGACAGCTGGACATTCCTTGCAGAGGGGTAGTGGGGAGGAGATGAGTCACTCAGGGTTCAGTGTAGCAACAATGAAACCCAAAACCTGCCTCTAGTTCTTGAACGCTTCCTCCCCTCCCAATTATCATGATCCCAATTCTACCTTGTGGACCTGGTTAGTTCCAAGGATGCACAGTGGTGCAGTAGGGATCTGGAAACACAGGGAATATAGGATGGATGGTGGGAGTGGTGATACCAGGAGGGAAGGGGGTGTAGAAAGGGAGAACCGATCTTGGGGATCTATGTGTAACCTCCTCTCTGGGAGATGGGCAATGGGAAGGTGGGTGAGGGAAGACGCTGGGCAATGTAAGATAAGATAAAATAATTATTTATAAACTATTAAGGGGTTCATGGGGCAGGGGGGAACGAGAGGGAAAAAAAGGGAAACCGAGCCGATTCCAGGAACCCAAGTGGAAGGTGAATTTTGAGAATGACGAGGGCAATGAATGTATAAGGGTGCTTTACTCAATTGATGTTTGTATGGATTGTGATAAGAGCTGTATGAGCCCCAATAAAAAGATTTATTAAAAATATATACCTGATAAATCGATATATGGATTGTAATAAGAGTTGTAAGAACCCCCAATAAAATGATCTTTTAATAAAAAAAAAAGCATACCAGCCTGTATGATCAGGAGGTGTCGACAGGATCAGATATTAGAAATCAAAAGATCCAAAACAAACATGGATGTGAATGTGGGGGGGCTGTAGTGGAGACCCAAAACCCATCTGTAGACAATGGGATAGTCCCCTATAGAAGGGTTATAAGGAAAGGATGATTCAACCAAGGTGCAGTATAGCACCTACGAAACACACCTCATTCCTCTATTTCCTGAATGCTTCCTCCCCTCACTACCATGACCCAGTTCTACCTTGCAAATCTGGCTAGACTGGAGAACACTCTTTGGTACAAAGAGCTCTCGGCACACGGAATTCAGGACAGATAAACCCCTCAGGAACAGTAGTGGGAGTAGTGACATCATGAGGGTAGGGGGATGGCCGGGCAGGGGGAGGAAGGGGGTACCCATCACAGGTTAGATATATACACCCCAGCCCCTGAAGGGGATGAATAACGGAAATGTGGGTGAAGGGAGACAGCGGACACTGTAAGACACAAAGTAGTAACAATATATACTTGGTCAAGGATTCACAAGGTTGGGAGGGAGGGGAAAGAAGAGCTTGTACCAAGGGCTCAAGTAGAAAGAAAGTGTTTTGGAAATGCCGATGGTAACATATGTGCACATATACTTGATACAATCGATGTCAGGAATGTTATATGAGCTACAAGAGCCCCCAGTAAAATGATTAAAGAAGAAGAATGATTCCCGTAAGGTGGTACTGAGACACCCCTCCACCCTCCTGTCTGTTTACCAATTCTGATACCAATGTCCTTCCGGGGGCCCTGGCTACCTCTCTGTTGAGTTCAAGAACCCGTTGCAATGGCCACACAGAAAACCCAGACTGTGTTAGTCCGGGCGAACTAGAGAAACCACTCCATAGACGCTCATGTGTGTGTAAGAGAGAGCTTTCTATCGAAGAGCAATTGTGTATTGAGAAAACATCCCAGCCCAGCCCAGATCAAGTCCATAAGTCCGATATTAGTCCTTAAGTGCGATACTAGTCCATAACTTGCTCTTCAGACTCACGCAGCACATGCAATGGTGCAGAATGCAGGACGATCACAGGCTGGCGGGTGGAAGGTCTTGTGAATCCAGTGGTGGTGGAAGCATCTCAGCGCTGGAGTGGGTTTCCACGTGACTCCACAGCAGGGAAGGGGAGGCATAGAGAGACTGCATCTGGCCTCTAGTGAGCTATTGATCAACTTCATGCCTCCAGATAAGGTCATCGAGCTGTGACCTGATTGACAGGCTAGACTCCCGCCCTTTGCTCAAGTTGACAGATGATGTCACTGCCCCACAGACCTTACTCACAGTGACAGGATCTACTGAGCAAGTAACAGGCCACAATTCAGGCTCAGAAACGACTCAAGATAGAGTTCTTTAGCCAAGACAGCCTCTTCTCAGCCACACATCCAGGCAGGTCTTTCTCTTGCCCTTGCCCCCTAATTATAGTGAAGACATACGACACAGGAAGGGGTTGTGCTACAGGTAATACAGTAATGGGAGGGGTGATCTAGGGGTATCCATGTAATAACAAGAGGAGGGATTGGGGGTATATATGTGGCAAAATGGGTTGATCCTAGATACAGATGGCAGTCTAACTTTGGATGTCCCAGAGCCGGTTTGGCCTGTTCCCTGCCTCAACTGATAGAGACCATTATTGGTAGGCTGTGAAAGCTTGGTCGCAAGCCGCAGGGAGAAATAGTTCATTATCCCCAGCAGCAGGGAGCTAGGCCTACCCTGTAGTCTGGTGACTAACTGCCCTCAGGGAGGATACCTGTAAGCATCTGACCTCCCCCCACAGAGGCACCCCACACTGCCAGCAAACCACCGACCTGCGACCTGCATACACTCACGTTTCTCAGCATTGGCTTGGACAGTCTACCTGGTGTCTCCTGGTTCCTGCCTTATCACACCACCACCTTGCTTTGTCTTGTAGGTAGGTGATAAGTTCTCTCTTTCTTGCCTCAGTCCAAGAGGCTGCAGTAATAAGGCCCTTCTAGTCTTTGTGCATCTCGGCAAATGCCCAAGGTTTAAGATGAGCAGCTGCAGAGCGGGAGGGGAGGGGCTCTCCAGCATCAAGGAAGGAAGACCCGAGGTGGGATGTGACCTGAGATTCCCGGCTGGGAGACGAGGAGGAGAGGTGGCAGGTGAAGGGCAGCCACAGAGGCAGCGGAACCAGGAGACCAGAAGGATGGCTTTCCCAGCTCCCTGACTGAGAAGGATGAGTGCCTCTGGGCGGGAGGTGTGCTGGCAGGCTGGGCGTCTCTTGGGCATTTCATTTGGGCGCTAGGCTTGCCAACCCATGGGGCTGGAGCTGAGCCCCTTTGGACTGAGATGCCCTGAGGGAATGGACATCTGTCCATAGTGATAACAGAGCTTTGTAATACTTGCCAGAAGAGGATAGGAGTCAGGCCAAGGGGCCACAGGGTCTCCGTGTACCTGTGAGCACAGCCGAGGAGGCAGCCTGACAGAAGAACTGCACCCTGAAATTTCTGATCCTGAATTGTAACCAGGTGCTTCCCTGATAAACCCCACGGTCAGGAGGAATCTGTGGAGTTGTGTGTGGCCACTGCAAGGAGCAGTGGAGAGTGTCGTGGGAGGGTCGTTAACTGGTGAAAAGGTTGGAAGAGGGAGGTGCGGCTGACCTCCGGCTGACCTCCACCTCGTGGGAACTGGCTTTAGGCAGCCGATGCCGATGGCAGTGGGAGGAGGCAAGGTCAGACGCTGCCCCACATCATTTTTATAGGGGTTCTCAGCACAGAGATCCCTGGTCCAAAGGACACGCCTCCTTCCTGGCTCTGCGGTTTTGTTGGCAGTGAGATTGCCCTCTCTCCAGCATACTCTCTTATCTGATCTCCTTTCGATAGAAGCTGCAGCTCAGCCCAGGCTGTGACTTCAGTAAGGGTGGTGAAAAGTGGAAACTCAAGTCACACCCAGTCTCTTCCCACCTGTTGACTTGGGCCACCTGAGACAAACAGCCCGGCCAGGTTGTGACTTGGGAGCGAGGAGGGTGAGACTGTCGCCAGGAGAGACCAGTCCCTGGAGCAGGGCATCGTGCTTGGTAAAGCGCAGGGGCAGGAAAAAGAGGAAGACCTTCTAGGAGACGGACAGACAGCGTGACCACAACCACGGGCTCCAACTTAAGAACCCCTTGAGGACCGCGCAGGCACGGGTGGGACCTCCTTCTGTGACTCGGAAAGACTCGATGGCACCTCACAATGACAGCAAGAGGCCATTCGCCCTTCTCCCAAGAGCTCTTGGTTCCCGCTCGGACATCTCCAAACTCTTGGGAAGTCACACCAAGTTCTCTCAAGAGCTTCAACCCAGCAGCTCTCCTGGTGGGAGCACCCCGGCTGCTCGCTCCCCCGTCCTCAGCTTTGACCTTGGCGTCACTCTGCCCTCGAGGGAGACACCTGTGCAGTGTTCTGGCTGAAGACACAGGAAGGAAGGCTTTCTGTTCCCAGCCTCTCCTTGCTCCAGCAGCCAGTCAGCCCCCGGGGTCTGGGCACAGAGGGGTCTCCTACCTAGACGATTGGGTGTTACCATGGGTAGGAAGATCCGTTTGGCTAATTTCTTTTTTTCCCCCCCCAGAACCATCTGTTGGAGGGTTCCTATTTTTCAAATGGAGAGCCGGGAAGAACATTTCCTGGAAACGAACGTATCAAGGACTCTAGGCGGCCCAGGGCTGAAGCAGAAAGAAAATGCTTTGACAATGATGGCAACATAGGTACAAATGTGCTGGACACGGTGCGTGGATGGATGGTTGTGAGAAAAAGCTGTAAGAGCCCCCAATAAAATGATTTTTTTTTTACAAAAAAGGAAAGAAACTGCAAACAAACAAAAGGAATCTAGGCGGATGTATAGTTTTGAACGTTTTCACGTGAGTTGCTGTTGTTGTTGGCTGTCGTGGAGCCGTTTCTGATTTAGAGCGACTCTGGGAAAGCGGGTCCTGCGTCATCCTCACAACTGTCCTTATGTCTGAGCCTGTGGCTGCAGCCCGTGTCCTTCCCTTGGGGAGGGGCTTTGTCAGCAGGGGCGCCCATGGAGGTCACTGGGGGAATGCCCTGCTGGCAGACGGAAGGTGGGTCCTGACTTTATTCAACTCAGGCAAGATGGCAGGATGTCGCAGCAGCCAAGGGATTTCCCGCCAGATAGACATGCTTGTTACACAGAAGAGGCCTTCGACCAGATGTTTTCCCCAGGCTTCCCTACGTGATTATCACACCTGTGCTGCAGTGTTAGGGTATCTCCCCCTTAGTCATTTTCCAGCAGAAGGTTGTGAGTAATACAGTCATGGCTACACCACCTTCAACAGGGTCTCCACAAACCTACCTGTTAGGTCCACCACCTTCCTTCCTTTCGCTGTCCCTCCACTTTACCAAGCATGATGTCCTTCTCCAGGGACTGGTCTCTCCTGATGACACGCCCAAGGACAAGAGACCAGTCTCACCGCCCTGGCCTCTAAGGAGCAGTCTGGTTGTACTTCTTCCCAGACAGCTCTACCTGTGAATTGGGGTGAAAGCTTAGAGTTTGTGGCGCCAAAACAGGTTCCCATTCAACAACTCATACACCCGCGATTTCACGGTATTGGTTCCAGCCCCTCCCCACAATGCAACATCACACTCCAGTCTCTTTCCAGGGTCTCTGGCTCCCTTCCTCCACCGTTGCTAAGTCTTCTGTGCTCTGGCCTTGGACAAGCATTGCCCTTTAGATCTCAAATGGCTGATCGTTCCAAGAATGGCTATCTCCCTAGCCGTCTCCTAGCCCTGCCTATTGTTCAGCTGTAAACTGTTGGTCTCTTGACTGTGAGAGGAAAGAGGCCTTTCTGGTGAGACCCTGACACTGCCTCCTTCGTGGCACGCTGCCAGGTTACCAAAATCCCAAGCCAAGCCCACTGCCATCCAGTCCATCCTGGCTCACTGTCATTTGTCCACTCAGGCCAGATCAAAGGTCCTGGTAGTTGCCCTTGCTCTTGGATGCTGTGGAGTTGATTGGGACGCAGGGCGATCCGGTGTGATGGAGTGGACCTGCCCCGTGGCAGCCACTCTTTACGGGAACACCTGGGCAGGGCTTTTCTCTGAAGACCCGCCTCACTGGAGGGCTTGAACTTTCAACCTTTGGGCCAGCAGCTGTGCCCATTTCAGCACTAGGCCCTTTAACTTCTTCTGCATCCTTCTTAAGGGTCTGGGGGCGATATTCAGCTTGGCTAGAATCCTAGGGAGTAGCTGATCCTGAGAAGTCCCAAACTCCCTGCCATCAAGTGGGTGCCGACTCATCGAGACCCTATAGGACAGGGTAGAACTGGCCCCACGGGTTTCTAAGACGGTAACTCTTTAGGAGTAGAAAGCCCTGTCTTCCTCCCAAAGAGTGACTGGCTGCTTCAAACTACTGACCCTGCAGTTGGCAGCCCAGTCTGTAACCACTACGCCACCAGGGCTCCCTCAAGTGCTATTCCAAACACCAAACCCACGGCCCTGGAGGTCATTCCAATCCATCCAACTGCCCCTGTGGGTTTCTGAGACTAACTCCTTATGGGAGTAAAAAGCCTCTTCTTTCTCCCACAGAGCAGTGGGTGGTTTCAAACTCCTGATTTTGTGGTTAACGGACCAATGCATCACACACTACACCCACTAGTGCTCCTCTGGCTCAGGTAACTGCTGCTGTGGAATGTCTACCATGGAGGCAGCGCGAGTGTCTGTCAAGAATAACAGAACCAGAGCGCTTGAGTCAGCTCTTTGCCCAGAGCCGCTCCTGAAATGGGCAGCGGCGTCTCTCGCTTGCACCGAAGGGTGGAGTAGGGAGACAGGGGGCTTTTTCCTTACGTAAAGAGTTATGACCTCAGAAGCCCACAGGGACAGTCCTCTGCTGCCCTGTAGGGTCACCATGAGTGGAAATGGACTCCGTGGCAGTGAGTCTTGGGTTTGCCCTCGACATAAGGAGTCCTAGTGGCGCAGTGGTTAAGCAAATGGCTGCCAACCTAAAGGCCCGCAGTACAGACTCATTGGCCAGGAGAAAGCTGTGCTGACCACGTTGGTAGAGACCACAGCTTCGGAAGCCCTGGGGAGACAGCTCTCTCTGTTCTCACTGCCGTCGGGCTGACGCCAACAGTTAGTGACACAAACCCAGTGACACTCACACGTGGACGAGAACGTGTGCCATATCAAGAACAGCCAGCCAAGTCCATAAGTCTGAGACTAGTCCGTAAGCCTGTCTTCAGACTCATGCAGCCACCACCGTGACACAGATGCAGGGAGAGCCCAGCCCGGTGGGTGCAGTCGCATGGATCCTGGTCTGTGGCAACATGGCGGGGCTCTGGAAGCCCTCGGGGTCAGTGGCAGAGCCCCAGTAAGCAGGAAGGTGAAAGGGCAGAGTGAGAAGCCATTCCTAGAGCCCTCGTTAGGAGAAAGTCACACCCTTGGGAGACAGCCTCAGGCTGTGACCTGATGGACAGGTTGGATTCCAGGCCTACACTTTTATACATCTTCAAGTTGACATAAAAGTACCTAACTTCCACACAGTGCTCCTTCAGGACAGGGAAGAACTGCCCTGGTGGGTATCCGAGACTAACCCACAGTGCTTTCGAACTTGTGCCGTTGATATTAGCAGCCCCTCTTGTAACCACTACGCCACTAGGGATCCAGAGTGGTCAGCACTACTTACGGCAAGTCAAAGACATTGTCGGTGCTCTGTGCTCAGGCCTCCAAAGAGAGTTCTTGATCAGGAATTGTCTCTGTCGGCCCCACCCCCATGATGGAGTGGTTTAAAATATGCATATTCTACTTTATTTTTAATTTTTAAATCATTTTATTGGGGCACAATCTACCTTAGCAAACAAACAGAAACATAGTCCCTCTCACTCTAGGAGGGTAGAAGGCTGAATTTAAGGTGGGGGTCTTAGGAAAGGCCTTCTCCCTCCCTCAGGTCTGGAGGAAATTCCTGGTTTCTTTCAGTGTCCACTTTTAGGAGCTTGTGTTAGGCAGGATTCTCTAGAGAAACAAAACCAGGACCCTTATGATCATATCTCTATATCGAGATAGAGATAGGTTTATGCAGCGAGAAGGAATATTACAGCTAATTAGTCCACACAGCAGTACAGAGGGTTCAGTTCAACTCACCTCTGTGGAGGTTAATATTACTGGAAGTCCTTCCACTCACATGGGCTGCCAGGTCCAAGGTCAAGGAAGCAGACTGCAGAGTCCTCCCTGGGGCAAGGCAAGCAGAGTCTGCACACCGGCAGCAGCAGCCGGGTGGGTCACCAACAGTTACTAGCTTGGGACCTCAGTACAGCAGGCCCGGGTGGGATATCGAACGCAAGCAGTGCAAGGTGACAGGCTCCACCAGCCTCAAGTTCAGTGAGGTATGAACCAGCAACATGGTGAAGTAAGTCTTAAAGGAGCCGCACGCTCTAGCGACAGGATCCAGGGGATGACTGGCCCACAGATGGTGACGCTCACAGGGTGAGGCAGAGAACTAGCTAAAGCAGCAGCACGCTCCGGCATGTTCTGCTCACCGAGAGCAGGAGAGATGGGGGGCGGGCCGTGCAGAGCCACTTATCTCTTTGCCCTCCAATCAAACTGTGACCTGATTGATCCCACATGCTCCTACTGGCCAGGTTGGCACAATAAGCTTAACTGCCACAGTGCTCATGTCTTATGGTTTGGCGTCTCTTTCCACATCTCTTCTTCCTGGTTCCAGTCTCCCTCCCTCTCCTCTTTTCCTCTGCATTGTGGTCTGGCTGGAAGTTTCCAGAGCAAATTGGTTTCCCTTTGGACAGATAATGCACAGTTTGTTTCATAACATTAGTTGCTTTTCCCTCAAGGAGCAGTACTCCTCTTGATTCCCACGGAAGGAATGTTTTCCATTGAGGTGAATGAGTTTCTGCGGAAGGGGATAGCTTTCTTTCCCTGTGTCTTAAGATGCGAAGAGAAGGCACTAAAAAAGGCCCGGGTCATTCTTGCTATCTTCTCAAGATCAGCAGTTCGAGACCACCAGCTGCTCTTGGAGAAAGATGAGGCTTTCTACTCCCGTGAAGAGTTTCAGTCTCAGGAAACCCACTGGGCAGTTCTACCCTGACCTGTGGGTCGCAATGAGTCGGATTGAACTCAATGACAATAGAGAGACGGGATGTGGAGACTGGAGTTCACATACAGCCAGCCCCCGGGTTACACACTAGCTTTATTCCTAAACCCGTCTTTATGTTGGAGTTGTATGCAAATCAGACAGGTGTGATGAATTCCCTAATATGGCCCTTCTAACGGTAGTTTTTTTAGCGCTCACCAAATGACCGGGCGGAGCTATGCAAATGCACGACTAACTATGGCCCTCAAAGGGGATGAGCCAGCTTTTACTAATAATGCAGATAAAGCGTACAGTGCCCGTGTGGGTGTGGGGCCATGCAAATAGGCATATATGCAACCCTCATGGGGGACTGGTCACTTTTGCCATTTCGTTGGCCTTCAAATGAGCCATCCTGAGGCAGAAAGGGGGACCTCATGATGTCTTAGAAAGAAGAAGAGCCAAGAATGACAGGATGTCTTCTGTACCCGGGATCCATGTGCAAAAAGCCTACTAAACCAAGGACACAGAGAGAGAAAGGACACTAGAGATTTCAGAAGCAGTGACAGAGAAAGCAGTGGCAGATGCAATAGAACCAGGAGACCCTCAGGAGCTGGGCTGGTGGTCGGCTTCTCAGGACACAGAGTGAGAGAGCTGAGTTCCTTCGGACAAGGGCCTTGCTGGCAGAGTGGGCTGCCTCTGGCACACATCAGCAGAGCTAAAAGAGTTTCACAACACTTGCCTGAACAGGGCAGAGGCGAGGCCAAAAATCTGAGGGTTAGAGAGCGACCTGACTATGAGTCTGCCTCAGAAGTTGCACCTGATCCAAGCCAGATATTTTCAATTGCCCGTATCCTGGCGAAAGTTGAACATTTAATAAGGAAAACCGAAGAAGCATGGATGCCTTTGAAGGACGGTGCTGGCGAAGAACACGGAAAGTTCCCCGGACTGCCGATGAACAAGCAAGGAGTACAGATTAGAACGCTCCTGAGAGGGAAGGATGGTGAGACGTCATGTCACATACTTGGGACATGTTTTCAGGAGAGACCAGTCCCTGGAGAAGGATGCCATGTTTGGTTAAATAGAGGGACAGCAAAAGTGGGGGAAAGGCCTTTGATGAGATGGATGGACACAGTGGCTGCAACGGTGGCGCAAGCAGAAGAAGAATTGTCAGGACGGCGGTGCAGGACCGGGCAGTGCTTCATTCCGCTGCGCATCGGTTTGCTGTGAGTTGGAAATACTTCGGTGGCACTTGGCAAGAACAGCAGCACACAGCTTGTTAAGTCAGAGGAGCTCCAAAGCCCCCCACCACATCGTTAAAAAAATCATTATACTCGGGGATCACACAACTCATCACAATCCATCCACCCATCCATTGTGTCAAACACGGTTGTACATTTGTTGCCATCATCATTCTCAAAATTTGCTTTCTACTTGAACCCTTGGTTATCAGCTCCTCAGTTTTCCCTTCCCTCCCTCTTCCCCCTCCCTTATGAACCCTTGATAATTTATAAATTATTATTATTTTGTCATATCTTACACTGTCAGCTGTCTCCCTTCGCCCACTTTTCTGTTGTCTGTCCCCCAGGGAGGAGGTTATATGTAGAACCTTGTAATTAGTTTCCCCTTTCTATCCCACCTTCCCTCCACCTTCCCGGTATGGCCACTCTCACCCCTGGTCCTGAAGGGATCATCTTGTCCTGGATTCCCTGTGTTTCCAGTTCCTATCTGTACCAGTGTACACATAGGCTGCTGTGCTTCTTCCATGTGGACTTCGTTACTTCTCAACTAGAGGGCCTCTTGTTTACTTTCAAGCCTTTAAGACCCCAGACACTATCTATATATTTTGATAGCTGGGCACCATCAATTTTCTTTACCACATTTGTTCATGCACACATTTGTCTTCAGCAATAGTGTCGGGAAGGTGAGCATCATGGAATGCCAGTTTAATAGAACAAAGTGTTCTTGCATTGAGGGAGTACTTGAGTGGAGGCCCAATGTCCATCTGAGACCTTACTAGTAAACCTATAAATATATGCACATAGATTTATTTCCCCATCATATATAAATATATTTACATATGTACATGCCTGTATTTAGACTTCTGTAAATGTCCTTTGTCTCCTAGTTATTTCCTCTATTTCCTTTTAGCTTCCTCTTGTCCCACTATCATGCTCAGCTTTCATTTGGGTTTCAGTAATTCCTCTCAGTTAAATTGCCCTTGATCAATCCATACCAGGCATCTTACACCCTCCTTGCCATTGATTTTGGATCACTTGCTGTTCCTTGTCCCTGAGTTGGTTAACACCACTTCCTTTCCCCCACCTGCCCCTCTCCCATGTCCCCAGGAACCATCAGTCTCATTGTTTTTTCCTCCAGATTGCTTATCCCCTGCCACATCATTTTGACGATTCAGTATGATTTGTATCTTACAGCAGAGAGTCCAGTGTTTGTCTTCCCCAAACCCCAAGCCAAACTCATCATTGTCAAGTCCATTACAATGCACAGTGACCCCAGAGGACAGAACAGACCTGCCCCTTAAGGTTCCCAAGGCTGTGATCTTTATGAAGCAGACTGCCACCTCTTTCTCCCAAGCAGCTGAGCGCTTCGCCACGGTGCTGCCATGGCTCCTTGTGTTGGCCTTGCTGTGACTGGTGGTGGTTTGCTTTAGTGTAGGAGGGAGCGTCTGGAAGCTCAACGAAATGCGGACAGAATGGAATTTCCCCACAAATTCTTGGAAGCGTCCTGGTAGGGTGCCTTGCTCGGCAAAGGCACTCTCCCAGAGACAGTGCTACCAATCATGCTGTGGTGTGCCGTGGAAAGGACCACTCGATTATTATTAGGAGCCTGTCTGTACCTTGTACCACAATAGGGTTTACAGAAGTTAACTGGTCACGGCGAATGTCAGCCAGATGTGTGGGGCCTGCCTCTGTGCATATTATTTGGCGGCACCCAAAGGGGCCTCCACCTCGGTGGCAGAGCAGCATCTGTCTTCCCACTCCTGTCCCTGGCTTTGCCTTCCCTCTTCGCTCACTGTACTGGGCGCCACGTCTGCTGAAGCCACGTGACCTCACTGTTTCTGCTGACTGTGCTAGCCTACCGTCTCCAGCAGCTGTTCGCTACTCTCTGAGGGGCTATCCTGCACAGGCTCTTCTTTCCGGATTGTTCTTTCTGAGATTGTCTCCAAAGGCCCATCAACCCTTTGACGGGAAGAGGCAACCGGTTTGTGCCTCGTGTTTGAATCCCTGATCTCTGCACATCTGCCTTACTGTTTCCCCCATCCTGGACCATTGCGTAGTTAATCTAGCCCGATCCTAACCAAGTTCGCATGAAAAGACTAGCCTTAACACCCCCCCACCCCCCATCATTCATCATAAAGTCCCACCTTCCCTTCCCGCCCTCTGAGGCACACCAAACACTCTGCCCAGATGGCATTGGCCTTATCTGAGGTAAGCAATAAATTCACTTTGTTCCATCGGCAGGTGTGGTGAACCATGCTCAGGGAGCCGGCTTTGGACACACGAGGCCAGACTGTTGTTTGATTTAACATAGGCATGGCAGTTTCTAAATCATTGCAGCTGGGGAGCAGCTTATCCAGGAAGGCTGCACCCCGCCCAATTTTTCAACATTAAAAAACCTAGTTCCTCCCACATGGAAGAAGCACACCAGCCTGTGTGATCACGAGCTGTCAAAGGGATGAGGTATCAGGCATCAAAGAACAACAAATCCTATCATTGTGAATGAGGGGGAGTGCAGATTGGGGACCCAAAGCCCATCTGTAGGCAACTGGACACCCCCTTACAGAAGGGTCTCAGGGAGGAGACAAGCCAGTCAGGGTGCGATGTAGCAACGATGAAACATACAACTTTCCTCTGGTTCCTAAATGCTTCCTTCCACCCACTATCATGATCCCAATTCTACCTTACAAATCTGGCTGGACCAGAGGATGAACACTGGTACAGATAGGAATTGGAAACACAGGGAATCCAGGACAGATGAGCCCTTCAGGACCAGTGGTGAGAGTGGCAATACCAGGAGGGTGAGGTAAAGAGGGCAAACTGATTATAAGGGTCTATATATAACCTTCTCCCTGGGGGACAGACAACAGAAAAGTGGGTGAAGGGAGATGTCAGACAGTGTAAGATATGACCAAATAATAATTTATAAATTATCAAGTGTTCATGAGGGAGGAGATTGCGGGGAGGGAGGGGGAAAATGAGGAGCTGATCCCAGGGGCTTTCGTGGAGAGCAAATATTTTGAGAATGATGAAGGTTAACAAAAATGTACAAATGTGCTTGACACAATTGATGTATGTATGCATTGTGATAAGAGTTGTATGAGCCCCCAATGAAATGATAAAAAAGAAAGATTAAAAAGAGCCCCCAATAAAATGATAAAAAAAGAAAGATTAAAAAAACAAATAAAGAATTAAAAAATAAGTTAAGCTACCAAAAAAACCCAAAAAACCTAGCTCCTTCAGAATCTGTTTCCTATTTTGCCTTTTGCACAGGGATTTTGAAATGTCTGAGAAGTGTACCCATAGGAAAGGAAGACACTAGGTGGCACTATGATGACCCCCCCCCCCACCACCACACACATTCCACTCACCCTACACAAACGACTGATAAAAAATGTCCCCACCCCCAAAGCGACCACCCGAACCCTCAGGACTATCACAAGTAGCTGCTTTACCAGGGCTGCCCTGCTAGTGGAAGTAACTGAGAAAAGAAACTCATCTCAAACTCAGCCTCTGCCTTCAGCACCCGGCCGAGTCCTTAAAGCACACTGTTAGAAGAAGCCAACACTCACCCAGGAGGGCCTTCCAGGCCTCCCAGCTCTGGTTTCTAGCTACCTCGCCACGCTTCCCTCCATTTGCCTGACTGGCTCCAGCCAGTGTACTCTGGATAAACCATGCTTCTGTGTTCTTGCATTCCTAGCTCCTTTGGCTCAGCCTGGTGTCTGTCCATTCAGGTCTCCCGGTGGCCTTCCTCCTCTTGGCAGATGCCAGGTCAGATGGTAAGTCAGGCTCTGTCAGCCTCACAGCCCTGGGCATTTCCTTAAGGGTCTGAGATCTCTACCTCTGTGAAAAGAAGTCGTCAAGGAACATACAGTTCAGTTTCTGAACTCCAGCTGCCACCTGACTCCAAACTGCAAAACTTATCTCCCATCATAAAGATACCAGGAAAATAGCAATTTTGTATCCATGACAAGAATCTAGCAGACGCCGCTGCGGCGGGCCAGACCTGGAGGGCAATGTGACCACATGGGGCAGCTCATGAACAGAGAGGTCTACAGGCCAGCCCCAATCAGTCAAACTGGCCCGTTCTCTGGAAGAATGTGCTGCAGAGAACAGCACTAAACCTGCAGGCTGGGGAGAGGAGCCGGCCTGCCACACCCACACGGAAGCACACCAAGAAGGACAAAGAGAGGGCGAGGGACTAGATTGCACACTGGCAAGCCAAGCCCCGAGGATGCTTTTCCTGCATGGAGCTGCTAAAGCACAGAGCACTGTGGGGCCTCCAACGGCTTGTGGCATGATGTCCCCTTGCTGGAGCACACTGCAGCAGAGGACAGTACTGGGGACACACGGTGGGGAGCGAGTCCAGTCTGACCTCCCACCCCCACCCCAGTGCGGCGAACCAAGAAGGGAACATAACAGATCAGCAACAGGAACAACGCAGAGCCACAAAGCCCCTGTGGAGCCCCCAAAATAGACTTCAGGCTACGAGGAGCAGTTCCTGGAACCCCCCAGGACCACTGGGGAGATAGTCATAGAGGACAGCGGACAGACCTGGAATTATCTATGCGTGTGTGCGTGTGTGTGTGTGTGTGTGTGTGTGTGTGTGTTGAGGAGGGGTGGGGTGGTTGCTAGGGGCTTTTTTCTTTCTCTTTTTATTCAATCTTTTGTTTTGTTTCTGTTATTGTTCTTTTGCCCACCTGTATAAAATAGGCATGGGCAGCAAGCCGAGGAGAAAGCAACGGGACTGACAGTTCCTGAGGGACCTAGGAGGAGCAAACAACGCCATAGACAGAGGGACAACCAGGGAGTTGAAAGCAACAAGGAGGGCATAGAAATCTCGGAGGTGTTGGAGTAACAGCAATCTAGCCGAGAGGAATTAGTAAGAGGCAATAGAAGGGTGAGCATGATGGTGGGGCAAGAGAAAGGTAAAAGGAAACAGAGGAAATATCTAGGAAGCAAAGCTATGGATCGAGGTAAAACATAGGTGTGTACTTATGTAAATATCTTAATTCATAAGAATAGCGGTATTGGCCTGTGTACATATATTTATATGGCAATGCATTGAAGAAGTAGACAGACTTTGGGCCACTGCTCAAGGCCTCCCTCAATGCAAGAATACTTTGTTCTAACAACCTGGCACTCTGTGATGCTCATGTTCCCACCACGATTGCTGAAGACAAAATGGGTGCATAAGCAAATGTGGTGAAGAAAGCTGATGGTGCCCAGCTATCAAAAGATATAGCATCTGGGGTCTTAAAAGCTTGAAGTTATATCCAGTCATCTAGCAGAGAAGCAATAAGCCCACATGTAATAAGCACCCCAACCTGTGAGATCATGAGGTGTTGACAGGATCAGGTAACAGGTATCAGCAGATACAAAACAAATTTTTAAAAATATTGTTGAGAACAAGGGGAGTCAGAACAGAGACCCAAACCCCATTGCAGAAAATAGGACATCCCCTCACCAGAGGGTTACAAGGAAGGGATGAGTCAACCAGGGTGCCAAATTCACCTGATGAAACACAATATTCTTCTGGTTCCTTGAGGCTTCCACACCCCCCACTATCATGACCCCAGTCCTCCCTTTCACTTTGGGCTAGACCAGAGCAGGTACACTGGTACATATAAGAACTCAGGACACACGGAATCCAGGTCAGATAACTCCTCAGGAACAGAAATGGGAATAGCGATACCAGAAGGGTAGGGGGAAGGTGGGGGGAGGAGGGGAAAACCGATTGCAATGATTGATGCACACCCCGCCCACCCACCACCACCACCCCCACACCACCGCCAGGGGGACCAACAACAGAAATAAGGGAGAAGAGACACAGCAGTGGGTGTAAGATATGACAATAATAATAATTTATAATTTATTAAGGGGTCATGAGGGTGGAAAGTTTAGTAAGGTGGGGGAAAGGGGAACTGATACTAAGGGCTCAAATAGAAAGTAAAGGTTTAGAAAATGCCGATGGCAACATATGTACAGATATGCTTGATACAGTTGATGTATGGATTGTTGTAAGAGCTGTTAGAGCCCACAATAAAATGACCTTAAAAAAAAAGTGGGGGGCTTAAGTGGAGAGCAAATGCCTTGAGAATGATTGGGGCAGGGAATGTATGGATGTGCTTTATACAATTGATGTATGTATATGTATGGATTGTGGTAAGAGTTGTATGAGTCCCTAATAAAATGTAAAAGAAGAAAAGAGAAAAAAATGATTAGGGCAAAAACTGTACAGATGTGCTTTATACAATTGATGTATGTATATATATGAACTGTGAAAAGAATTGTATGAGCCCCAATAAATTGTTAAAATTTAAAAAGAGAAAAAAAAAAAGAAAAAAAAAAAAAAAGAAAACTTACACATCGGATTGGTTTTGTTCATATAAAGCCTTCATCTCCTCCAAAAAAAAAAAAAAAAAGTGGGGATTTCCAGCAAGATGGCGACTGAGTACAGTCTGGTCATAGGAGGAACATCGTAAAGATAAGTAGGCACACATCTGCAAGGTTTTGATGGGGCTGGGAGCTTTTGACTTACCAGAGTGGAGGCTGGCTAGGGTTTGACCTTAGCCCTGCCTCTGTCTCTGCTAAAGCCGGGATCATTTGGAGCCGGCCCAAGGGTTTTATCTCAACACAGTCACAGCTTGCTGCCAACTCAGGACGGGGTTTAAACGCCTCCAGCCCCTTGGTCAGGGATTGGGGCTCAGCTAGATTGTTACTTTTGCTTCCTTCTCTTCTCTTTCCCCCACAGTCTCAGTTTTTTGTTTTCTTTTTCTCTTTCCTTTTCTCGCACATACCACTGCCGACCTGCAGACCACTCCCCTTAACCTAGGGCACTTACGCCTGCCCTCCACCGAGCTGGGGGCACCCCAGCCTCTACAGTGCAATCAGAGGCTGAGCAGAGCCTGCCCACCTTCCTCCTGGGGAAAGTCTGCCCGCCCACCCTCTGCAGTGCTTAACACACAGTTGGGGAAATCCCACCCACCTTTTTCTGGGGTGAATCTTCCCTGTGTGGCTTGGGGAGCTCCTACCCATCCTCCTACGTGACCAAAGGAACTTCTTCCCACCTGCCGTAGTGCCTCACATGGTCTAAGGCAGCTCGGCCAACACTTGCTGACGTTCCAAGCTGCTGTGGGAAACTCTGCCCAACCTCCCTGAAGATATAGCTGACCAGGGAAATTCCGCCCATATTTATGGTGCTCACACCAAAGTGGTCACACCCACCTGTCTTCTGTGTGGCTCCCATTGCAGGAGGAACCCCTGCATGCCCTCTGTGGCAGAAGAACAGTTGGTTCTTTGAAAGGATCAACAGACTGCTGGAAAACCTAACCAAAGAAAGGAGGGAACAAATTTCAATAGCAAGGATGAGGGGTGAAAGAGGGGACATCACAACAGACCCTAATGAAATAAAAAAGGTAATTACACAGTACTACGAAGGACTGTACTCCAATGAATTCAACAACTTGGAAGACATGGAAAAATTCTTGGAAAAACAATCCCTCCCTAGACTATCGCTGATGGACGTCAAGAATCTTAACAGACCCATAGCAATAGAAGAAATAGACAAGGTTATCAAGGGATTACCGACATAAAAATCCCCTGGACCAGATGGCTTCACAGCTTTCAGGGAAGAACTGATGACAATCTTACACAGGACTCTTCTAGGACACAGAAAAAGACAGCAAACTTCTGAACTCCTTCTATGAAGCTAGTATAACTCTGATACTGAAACTGGGCAAGGATCCTACAAGAATCGTGAACTGCAGACCAATCTCCCTAATGAACATCGATGCAAAAATCCTTAACAAAATACTGGCCAATAATGCAAAAGCTCATAAAACAAATAATTCACATGGCCAAGTGGAATTCATACCAGGGATGCAGGGATGGTTCAACATACAAAAGACCTTTAGTGTCATTCACCAAATTGACATGAAAAACTATAAGAGCCACATAATATCGATAGATGCAGAAAAAGCATTCAACAACATCCAACACAAATTCCTGTTTTAAGACACTGAAGAAGATAGGAATGGAAGGAAAATTCCTCAATATAATCCAAACTCTATGTGAAAAGCCAACAGCCAACATGGCAGTCAATGGAGAAAAGATGAAAACAATGCCACTGAAAAAGGGGCTTAGACACGGATGCCCCTTGTCCCCACTTTTATTTAACATCATACTGAAGGTCTTAGCCAACAGCATATGGCAAAGAAAAGACATCAAAGGTATTTGCCTGGGAAGGAAGAGGTGAAACTATAGTTATTCGCAGATGATATGATTTTATAGATAGAAAATCCCAAAAGCTCCACAAGGGGAGTACTGGAAGCAATAGAGGAATATGGCAGAATGGCAGGATCCAAGATCAACAAACAGAAGTCTATCAGACAAGACCACAGAAGAGGAGATTAAAAAATGTGGTACCCTTCACACTAACCAAGCACAAATATCGAGAGATATATCTGACTAAAAAATCAAAAGATTTGTATGAGGAAAACTACAGTACACTATTACAAGAAACCAAGAGTGACCTCCACAAATGGAAGAATATACCATGCTCAAGGATTAGAAGACTTAATATAGTAAAGATGTCAGTTCTGCCCAAGGCACTATATAAGTTTAATGCACTCCTGATACAATTACCATCTTTCTTCAGAGAAATGGAAAAACTGATGACCAACTACATATGGAGAGGGAAGAAGCCCATAATTAGCAGAGAACTCCTCAAGAAGGACACAGTGGGAGCGCTTGTGTGATAGTCTGGGTACTTTAGAGAAACAAATCCACAGAAACCCATGTATAAAAGAGAGTTTTATATAAAGTTTAAGTGTGCATCAACATCTCAACCCAGTGCTGCCCAAGCCCACAAGTCCAACATTAACCCATTAGCATATATGTCCAACACCAATCCACAAAGTCCTCCTCCAGCTCTCAAAACAGACTCAATGATACCAACTTCAGGAGGAAAGCTGAGTCAGTGAATGTGTAAGCATCTCAGTGCTGTCAGGGGTCTCCACACAGGTGCTCCAGCACCCATGGCTGCATTGGGGTAGGTCTATGTGGCTTCTCCTCAGGGATGTCTTGCAGGAAGTGAGCCTTGCCAGCTGAAGCAGGGAACTAGCTAAGGCAGCTGCACCATGGTCTGACTGTCAGAAAGCAAGAGACCTGAGAGCGAGAAAGGCAAGGCTCAGCGAGCCATTTATCTCTCCGCCTTTCAAATTAACCCTGCATGTGTTTATCGGCCAGGTTGGCACAATAAGCTAACTATATCAGGTCCAAAAAAATATCAACGGGAAGCAGATGCCCTCTTCAACAAGTGGTGCTGGAAAAACAGGATATTTACCTGCAGAAAAATTAAGCAAGACCCTTATCTCACTCCATGCACAAGAATAAACTCAAGGTGGATCATAGACCTCAAGGTAAACCCCAAACTACTTGGACCATTCCTGAGGGAATTGGGACAAACTAAGAACTTTGGTGCAGGGAATACACAGGCTATCGGAAATAGGGAAGGATACAAATGCAGAGGGTTCACAAATTGACAAGTGGGATATACTGAAGATAAAACACCTGTGTACATGGAAAGAATTCACCAAGAGAGTAATAAGAGAGCCCACAGACTGGGAAAACCCCTTTAGCATTGACATACCATACAAAGACCTTATTACTAAAATCTACAATATTCTGCTTGCTTCCAAAAAGAGAAAACTAATTGCCCACTGAGGAGGTGGGCAAAGGACCTGAGCAGAAGTTTCCCAGGGGCAGAAATCCAAATGGCCAATAAACATGTGAGAAAAGGTTCCCGCTCTTTAGCCATAAGAGAAATGCAAATTAAAACAACAATGAGAGACCACCTAACACCCTCAAAGGTAGCCCAATTCAAAAAATCAGAAAGCAACAAGTGTTGGAGGGGCTGTGGTGAGACAGGAACTCTCATCCACTGCTGGTGAACCTGTAGGTATGTACAGTCACTATGGAAATCGATTTGGCGATATCTAAAACAGATGGAAATCAAGCTACCACATAACCCAGCAATCTCCCTACTGGGCATATACCCAGAAGAGGCAAGAAACAAACCACAGTCAGACATCTGTGTTCCAATGTTCTTCACAATACAGTTCACAATTGCAAGGAGTTGGAAACAACACAAATTTCCATCAACAGGCAAATGGATTAAAAAACTGTGATACATACATACAATGGAGTACTTCGCATCCCTAAAATGCAGCAATGAAAGCATGAAGCACATCGCTGCATGGGAAGAACTGGAGGAAATCATGATAAGCAAAGTAATCCAAGCACAAAAGGACAAGTAAAACTTAAGTCCTCTGAGGTAAGCTTAAAACTGCAAAAGAGGAATAGGAAAAGCTACTGTATACAAACATTCCTGGAGTGAGGTCCAGGTAGTATGGCAGGGGCCAGACAAAATCCAGGGATACATATGGTAGCCAACTAAACAGGAGGGGGGGGAAAGAAAAAAAAAAGACATGGGTAGTAGGTGAAAAGGGCACTAACCCACCCAAGGGGAGGGTATTGTTCCTACCTCCATAGAGAAAGAGGGACCAGACTTCAACCAAGAAGTGTTCCAAGAAGTGAATGAAACATACCAGCATGAAGCAGGGAACTAATAGAGAGGTCTGAGGAGCTGGCCCCAATCCCAACTACGTGGACACCTGGCCCTCCCCCCAGAAGAATTTATTTCAGAGGACAGCACTAAAGCTATGGCTCATGGGGAGGGACATGTCTGATCAGAGCACACGGAAGCAAATGAAGGGAGAGGAAGAGAGAATGGAACACATCCTGGCCCATCAAGCCCTAAGGATGATATTCTTGCTCAGAGCAGCCAATGCACAGAGAGGACCATAGGGCCGACCCCACTATGAGACTCGAGGTCCCTCACTGACCCATAGCCCTTCCGGGGACAACACAGGAAGCAGTGCAGGAATTGCACGTGATCTGACCCCACCACACTGAGGTGAAACTCTAAGGGCGTGCAACAGAACACCAAGGGGAGCAGATAAATGAAGTCCCTGAGGTATACCAAAAATAGACTGTGGGGCCTGGGAGTGGCACCCCATCAGACTCGACCAGAAAACACTCCTAAAGGTCAACAAACAGACCTTGAATTATTTACAGGCTTTTCTTTTTTATGTCGTTGGTTTTGTTGTTTTCTTTTGTTGCTTTGTTTTGCTCTGTCTTGTTTTTTGTGTGTGTGCATATTATTATCTCTGCAGGCCTATCTAGATAAGACAGGCAGGATAAACAATCTGGAGCAGAAAACAACGGAACCGACGGTTCCAGGGGGACGTGGGAGGTGGGGGAAAGGAAGTGGGTGCTAACAAACCCAGGGACAAGGGAACAACAAATGATCCAAAATCAATGGCAAGGAGGGTGTAGGAGGCCTGGTAGGGCTTGATCAAGGGCAATGTAACCTAGAGAAATTACTGAATCTCAAATGAAGGCTGAACATGATAGTGGGACAAGAGTATAGTAAAAGGAAATAGAGGAAAAAACTAGGAGGCAAAGGGCACTTCCAGAGGTCTAAATAAATGCATGTACATAAAAAATACATTTATATAGGATGGTGGGGAAATAGATCTATGTTCATATATTTATAGGTTTAGTATTAAGGTGGCAGATGAACATTGGGCCTCCACCCAAGTACTCTCTCAATGCAAGAACACTTTGTTCTATTAAACTCACATTCCATGATGCTCACCTTCATGACATGATCACTGAAGACAAAATGGGTGCATAAGCAAATGTGGTGAAGAAAGCTGATGGTGCCCAGCTATCAAAAGATATAGTATCTGGTGTCTTAAAGGCTTGAAGATAAACAAGTGGCCATCTAGCTAAGAAGCAACAAAGCCCACATGGAAGAAGTACACCAGCCTGTGTGACCACAAGGTGTCCATAGGATCAAGTATGAGGCATCAGAGAAAAAAAATCATGAATTGGTGGGAGGAGTGCAGAGTGGAGACCCAAAGCCCATCTGTAGGCAACTGGACATCCCCTTACAGAAGGGTCTCAGGGAGGAGATGAGCCACTCAGGGTGCAGTATACCACCAAAACATACAACTTTCCTTTAGTTCCTAAATGCTTCCTTCCCCCCATTATCATGATCCCAATTCTACCTTACAAATCTGGCTAGACCAGAGGATGTACACTGGTACAGATAAGAGCTGGAAACACAGGGAATCCTGGACAGATAAAATTCTCAGGACCTATAATGAGAGTAGCGATACCAGGAGGGTAAGGGGAAGGTTGGGGAGAAAGGGGGAACCAATCTCAATGATCTACATATAACCCCCTCCCAGGAGGACGGACAACAGAAAAGTGGGTGACGGGAGACATCAAACAGTATAAGACATGAAAAAAATGAATAAATTATCAGGGGGTTGTGAGGGAGTGAGGGTGGAGGAAGTGGGGTGGGATGAGGAGCTGATAACCAAGGGCCCAAGTAGAAAGAAAATGTTTTGAGAATGATGATGGCAAGCAGTGTACAAATGGATTTCCCTGTATGGCGGCCCCCTGGCCCGCTGGACCTGTGTCCCCAGAGTCTCTAGCCGTCCAGTTTCGGGGAGTGCTGTGGTTCGTGGTATTTACCACTGGATCCTGGAGCGCCGCAGCCACCGCTGCCGCCGCGAGCGAAGAGACGCTTAAGTGCGAGGACCTCAGAATGGGACAATATATGTAAAGGACCAGTAATAAATGATGCCACACAAGAGCCAGTTAACAGTACAAACTACACAGCTCATGATCCGTGTTTTCCGGCACCCAACATAACTTGCAAGGATTCCAGTGGCAATGAAACACATTTTACTGGAAGTGAAGTTGGTTTTCTTAAGCCCATATCCTGCCGAAATGTGTTTGTTAAAGTTTTGTACTGTAGGGTTTTGTGGAATTGGAAGCCTAATTGATTTCATTCTAATTTCAATGCAGATTGTTGGACCATCAGATGGAAGCAGTTACATTATAGACTACTATGGAGCCAGACTCACAAGATTGAGTATTACTAATGAAACATTTAGAAAAACGCAGTTATATCCATAAATATCCATACATATTTTCAAAAAGAAATAGCCCCGAGTCTCCTTGTTTTCATAGAGGATTCCCTCCCAGTGCATGGATTTCCAAATCTGACTCTTTCCTCCTTCTTGTACCAGTGTTTGCGTTTTATATAATTTTGGGGGTTATTGATCATTCTGTTTGTTGTGTCAGTTAAAAGGCCACACTATTATGATATTTATTTAATAGGACTTTATTTGAGAACTGTGTGATAGTAAAGTCTTCCTAAGACTACTGTCTCTATGAGATAGGTAGTTTATTACCCTAATATTCCGTAATGTCTTCTCCATGGGCAAGTTGCCACCTGTCATTTTCACTTCTGAAAAATAAAAGCATGACTTATTCACACACAAAAAAGAAGTGTACAAATGTGCTTGACACAATGGCTGGATGGATTGTGATAAGCGTTGTACGAGTCCTCTAAAATGATTTTTTGAACAGAAAGAAAGAAAAGAATCTAATGTGTGCACCCACTTGGCTATCGAAGAGGCAGATTGTCCTTTGTCTGGTGCAGTGCCTCCAGGCGATTGCCCATGTAGCTCACCGGGCAGGCTGCTTTAATATTTATTCAGTAAGAAAAGTGTTTCTTTTCTCTCTCACCTTTGTGGAGAGGGGTTCTGGGCTGGGAGCAGTCTTTGTTTTACGTTATGTTTCCCCATGATTATCATGACCCTGGCTTTCCCTCTATCTCAGACTCATTCTACCCAAAGGAGAGCTGGGAGAGGTTCAATGACTTCTCACAGCCTAGGGCATTATAAGCTATCACCCTAGAAAATGAATGAGGCTATTTTGGTTGATCTTGGCATCTATGTCAGGTAGGGTTTGCTAGAGACCTCAAACCAGTGGTGCTTATACATTAAGGTCTAGAGAGCAATTAGTATCAGGAAAATGGCTCACACTCTGGTAGAAGTGGGTAAGTCCAGGCTGGTTCCGAGTCTGTGGATCAGATGTTAAGCTGGAAGCTTCTCCCAACTCTCCTAGTTATGGGGACTGTTGAATCCAGGATCTGCAGAAACATCCCAGGCTGCAGTGGTGGACAAATCCCGGGTCAGCAGTTGGGGTGACTGGACAGGCAACTGAATTCCAGGTGGACAGGTCATGTAGCAGACCACTGATGGTTCCCAGGACAGGTAGACAATATGGCAGGCCACTGTTAAAGTCCAAAGAACTTGAGGTCCAAGAACCAGATGGAGGTTACAGACCCAGAAAAAACAGCAAACAAGCTTTTCCATGGCATCTCCTTAAATATGGGAAAGAGGCATTACCTCCAAAGAAACTTCCTTTTAGTTGTCTTGGGGCTATGACCTGAGTAGGGGGCGCACTCCACCCTAATCTCACAACTACTTGGTTGCTCGCAGCAGATTCCATAGTGGAGTTGATAGGTCACATCAGGGGGCATTTCCAGGCCCCAACTGACAAGCCACGGAGAATCCCGGGCCAGCCAAGTTGATGCAAAACCCAACTACTATGGGGTCTCAAGAGAACAAGGAGTACTGTCATTGCCAAATCGGGCCCTTAGGATGTGCACATCCCTTCCTTAGAGATGAACTGGCACAGTCGCCCAGAGTGTGTCGTCCAGTCTGTGTTCCAAGACGACACCCCCTTGATGACCATGAACGAGAGGCACAGCATCTGTACTAGGAGCAGCTAGAGGCTAACTTAATAGGTAACCCTTGCCTAGGGATCCCTTAATCATCAATGATTAAAGCAAAGTTTTGGCTTTCTCTTTTTGCTAAAGAACATGATTTGTTTGTCTGTTGTATTGCCAAGTGACGCGATTAAGAAATGGTTAATTTGGCTGAGCTGATGGCACAAATAGTGTGGCTTAAGAACCAGAGATATTCTAGTTTTTTTGAGGGGGGCATTTTATCAAAGAGGAGTGGGAAACAGTATCACCCTTGAACATGGGCAAAAGGGGCCCCTCCTCTGGTCTGACACTTTATAAAAGACACCATCTCACACACATACCGATGCCCATCTCTCCACTGCTGGGTTCTGTCTGAACACTTAAAGAAGAATTGGCACGCTTCTTCTGCTGTTGTTGTTGTTTTTTTGGGGGGGAGTTTTTGTTTTTAAAAAATCATCTTATTGGGGGCTCATACAGCTCTTATCACAATCCATCCATCCATCCATCCATTGTGTCGAGCACATTTGTACATCTGTTGTCATCATCTCAACATATCTTTCTACTTGAGCCCTTGGCATCAGCTCCTCATTAGCATGACCTTTGACACACTTTTTCAAACTATCTAAAAACTTCTTTAGTTTCCAAAATACAAGAGGACACATTTCCATACTCATTCTTTAAGATCCAAGCCAGACATAAACATCACAAGAAATGAAAATTATATGTCCATATTCGGTAGGAATAAAGAAGCACACATCCTCAACAGAATACTAGCCAACCAAATCCAGCAACATCTGAGGATTACATAACACAACCAAGTGGCAGTTCACTCTGGAATTCAAGGGTGAGCTATCTCTGCCAACCAGTGAATGCCTTACACCGTGTTATAGAGCAAATGATAAGAAACCACAAGTTCATCTTAAGAGACACAGAGGATAAATAATTCAGAGATGGAAAGAACAGGACTAATGGTTCTGGGAGGATACGGGAGAAGGGGAGGTGGGAGAAAGGAAAGGGGGGCGGTACCCAATCCAGGGACAAGGGAACAACAAGTGAACTAAAATCAATGGAAGGAAAGTCGTAGGATGCCTACTGGGGCCTAATCAAGGGCAATGTAGCAGTGAGGAGTTACTAAACATGGACGAAGGCTGAACATAATGGTGGGACAAGAGGAAAGTAAAAAGGAAATAGGGGAAAGAACCAGGAGGCAAAGGACATTTATAGAGGCCCAAATAAAGGCATATATATATATATATATATATATATATATATATATATATATATATGAATAGAACTATGTGCTTATATCTATATGTTACGAATTAAGGTTGCAGATGGACATTGGGCCTCAACTCAAGTACTCCCTCAACACAAGAACACTTTGTTCTAACAATCTGACATGCTGTGATGCTCACCTTCTCGACACAATAATTGAAGTCAAAATGGGTACATAAGCAAATGGTCCCCGGTTATCAAAAGATATAACATCTGGGGTCTTAAAGGCTTGAAGACAATCAAGGGGCCATCTAGCTCAGAAGTAACAAAGCCCACATGGAAGAAGCAGGCTGTGTGATCATGAGGTGTCGATGGGATCACGTATCAGGCATCTAAGACCTAGAATAAAACCATACCCAAGGTGAATGAATGGTGGTGGTGGGGGGGGGGGCAGGGAGTGGAGACCCAATGCCCATCTGTAGACAATTGAACATCCCATCACAGAGGGGTCACAGGGAAGAGATGAGCCATTCAGGATGCAGTATAACACTGATGAACCACACAACTTCCTCTAGTTCCTTGGTGCTTCCTTCCCCCCACTATCATGACCTCAATTCTACCTTACAAATCGGATTAGACCAGAGCATGCACACTGTTACAGATAAGAAGAGCCTGCAACACAGGGAATCCAGGATAGATAAACCCCTCAGGGACAATAAGGAGAGTACAGATACCAGGAGGACTAGGAGAGGGTGGGGAGAGAAAGGGGGAATTGATCACAAGGATCAACATATAACCCCTCTCCCAGGGGAACGAATAATGGAAAAGTGGGTGAGGGGTGATGGAGGATGATGTAAGATATGGAAAAAATAATCTATATCTTATCATGGGTTCATGAGGGAGGGTAGGTGGGTGAGGGAGGGGGAAGAAATGGGGAGCTAATATCAGGGGTTCCAGTGGGAAGAGAATGCTTTAAAAAAGAGGATGGTGGCATATGGGCAAATGTGCTCGACACACTGGATGAATGTATGGATTGTGATAAAAGATGTAAGAGACCCCAATAAAAGTATTTTTTAAAAAGAGAGAGATACAGAGATTGCATTTCACAAAATCTCATATCCTTTCATGATAAAAAACATTCGACAAACTAAGGCTCAAACTGATAAAAGGCGCTTATGGAAAACAAAAGTGAAGATCACATGGGACGGTGGAAGACCCAAGGCTTTCCCTAAGAATGGGAGCTAGACAAGCCGTCTGCCCTCACCACTCGGGTCCTGTCTTGTTCTGGGAACTCTGTTCTTAAGTGTCACGGAGTCTGCTTCACTCACAGGGACCCCTGCACAGCAGCATGAAAAGCTACCCAGTCCTGCACTGTCCTCACCACTGTAGCCACTGTGTCCGTCTGTCTTGCTGAGGGTCTTCCTCTATGCTTTGCTGACGCTCTCATTTTCTCCACATAATGTTCTTCTTCAAGGACTGGTCCCTCCTGGTGAGATGTGCAAAGAAGGATGTGGAATCTCCCCTTTCCTCGCTTCTAAGGAGCAGCCTGGTTGTACTTTTCACCGAGATGTGCTCACTCTGCTGGCAGCCCTGGCACAATCAAGATCTGTCACCAACACCATAACCAAAGGCATTAATCCTTCCCCTTCCTAATTCGTTGTCTAGCCGTCCAGTCAGGGGATGGAAAGTACCATGACTTGGGCCAGGTATACGTTAGTCCTCAAAATAAGATCTTTACATTTTATCACGCAAAGCACGCCTTCTGCAGCAGACTTTCCCAAGGCAGCCCATCATGTGATTTCTGGACTGCAGTTCATATGGCCATTCATGATGGATCTAAGTAGAATGAAACTTTTGACTTCAATCTCTCCCCCCGCCCCCGCCATTCATCATGATATTGCTTATTGGTCCCGTTGTGAAGAATTTTGCTGTCTTTCTATTGAGGTGTAGCCCATACTGAAGGCTGTAGTCTTTCATCTTCCTCAGTAAGTCTCTCAAGTCCTCTTTGCTTTCAGCAAGGAAGGTTGTGCTAGCTTGTACAACGGGCTGTTAACAAGCTGCCCTCTAATCCTGATGCCACGTTCTTCCAATAGTGTGGCATCTCAGATGATTACTCAGCATGCAGGTCCGAGAAGTAGCAGCTCAAAGACACACACCCTTCTAGATTTCAAGACACATAGCATCCCCTTTGAATGGCTGTCTCTTGGTCGATGTATCGTTTACACACGAACACAATGACGTGTTCTGGAATTCCCATTCTTCCATAATTTCTTATGATCCACACAGCCAAATGCTTTTACATTGTGGTAATTATGTAATTTGTCAATTTGTGAAGGGGTGGAGGCTAGCCTGTCGATCAGGTCATAGCCAATGAGGTCTCTGTGTGGACACGGCCTTCTCCTGAGAATTCTGGGAACTTCTGTCTTCCTCCCTGGAGGCGAGGCACACTCTCTCTGTTTTGTCTTCCTGCTGACAAGCCACATGGAGCTACACTGATGCAGCCAGAGCCCTGGAGCTGGAGAAGCCACGTGGAGACCCACGCGGGTGCTGAGATGCTTCCACTGCCACTGGACCCACAAGACTTTCCACCCACTAACCCGTGATCTTCCTGCAGTTGACAACATTGCATGGCTGTGTGAGTCTGAAGAGGAATTTAGGGACTAGTACTACATAGGGGATAATATCAGACTTATGGACTTGATCTGGACTGGGCTGGGATGTTTTCTTAATGTGCAATGCTTCTCCATATAAAGTTCTCTCTTACACATATGGATGTCTCTGGATTTGTTTCTCTAGTCTACTGGACTAACACGTACAAAGTCAGCAAAACACAGGTGAACATCTTTCTAGCATTCTGTGCTTTCAGCCAAGCTCCGTCTGACCTAAGTAGTGACATATCCCACGCCACATCTCCTGAATCCAGCCTGCATTTCTGCCAACTCCGTATCCATGCATTGCTGCAACCATTTTAAAATGACCTTTAGCAGAGTTTTACTTGCTTGGGATATTAACGGTACTATTTGATGGCCTCCACATTTGTTTGGATCACCTTGCTTTTAAGTGGGCACAAATATGAACCTTTTCAAGTCAGCTGGGCATACCCCGGTGCACGCTTCTAGTGCCACATGTGTGGAAACACGTCATCGGCATTTGCACGATTCCTAGAGCTTCGTTTGTTTAAGCAAGGCTTTCAGTGCAGTTGTCATTTTATTAATTAATCATTCGTAGAATTATTTTAAAATAGATTCCTCGTTTTATTTAATCTCGCACAGCTTGCCTGGTGGATATGAACCACCACTACACCACCAACGCTCCTGACGTGTCTTTCATCAAAACCCAACCCAACCCAACCCTACCCCTTGCTGTCAAGTCCACTCTGACTCTTAGTGCCCCCATCGGATAGGACAGAACTGCCCCCCAGGGTTGCTAAGGCGGTGTGCATGGCAACAATGGGATTCAACAACAATTGTGAGGAGGGTGCGGGCCTGGCGGTGTTTTGTTCTGATGTCCACAGGGTCACTATGCATCAGGACCCCTGTGACCGGTGGGTTTACACCTCCCACCTGGCTTCCCATGATGGCTTAGCTCCACGTTAATGGAGCATCCGTGCCCATCCTCTGACCGAGTTGTTACTTCTGCCCATTTCTCTGACAAGATCACTGTGGTCGTTTGCGAGTGATAGACCAGCTATTCCTCATCAAGCTGCATCTGAAATGAGGCGTGGGGATGAAAGGAAAAGAAAGAGACATGTACAAAGCATGGGATTGGGAGGACAACATTCTGATGGACTGAAGTACCGAGTATATTCCAAGCTTGGTTTTTATACTCTTCTTACAAGGGAATGGTTACAAAACAAACATCAAAGAACTTGCTTTTAAAAAACATTCCTAAACTCTTTTCTATGCAAATGTTACTTAACTAGTCGCACTTTCTTAGCATTTGAATAATAAAAGCACTATGTTCTAAGACAAGCACATGGATATGCAAGGTTCGAAAGAATCTTAAAGAGGTCATAAATAACTGAGTTATTTTGCAATGCTTTTGTCTGCAAAGACACAGAGTCACAGGGGACTAATTGGTCACCCATCAATAAACCCAAGGCCTCCTACAGTCATTACATAACCTGCTGTCAATTTGGGACTGGAGAGGATTAGAGGGAAGAGGTGGAGTCTAGTCTGTCAATGAGGCCTGTGTGTGGGCATGGCTTTCTCTGGAGAATTCTGGGAAATCTGGGATTTCCTCCTTGGAAGTGGAAGACACACTCTCTCTGTGTTCACTCCCTGAGTGACATAGCAGCTGACAAGACACATGGACTACTCTGATGCACCCAGACATCTGGAGCCAGAGAAGCCACGTGGAGACCCTGCCAGCGCTGAGATGCTTAAGCACTGGATCCAAAGACTTTCTACCCACTGGCCTGTGATCATCCTGCCTTTGGCGTCATTTTATGTGTTGCGTGAGTCTGAAGAGGACTTTATAGGTTGGTATCAGACATATGGGTTCATATAGGACTTATGGGCTTGGACTGGACTGGGTTGGGACGCTTTCTTAATGTATAATTACCCTTTGTATAAAACTCTCTTACACACATGAGTGTTCATGAATTTGTTTCTCTAGTCTACCCAGACTCATACAACCAATAAGATCTTTAACATGTGCACCTGTCTCGTATCTGCAGGAGACTTCTTACGATTTTATACCTTTTGCTGGCAACTAAGAGCTCTCATCTGCACGGCAACTCCTACCTTGCAACAATTCTTGTTGATGCACAAAGAAGGGACTAAGTCAAAAGCTTTCCATTGGGTTGGTTGGTGTGGTGACCAGCCTTGGGAACTGCCGTGGCATTTGGAAATGAGTGGGGACACACTTCCACAGCCATGTGAGTTTCTCAGCTCTCGTGCTCCATCTGCACAGGCAAACGCCACTGCGATGCTGAGCTGTTACCTGAGCACCAGGAAGCTGGAGCTCTGGGTCATCCCGCCCCCATCGGCTGGTGCCAAAGTCCCCTGGTTCAGCAAATCCCTAAGGTGGAGAGAGGACCAGTGTGCACCTTGCACCCTGGGATACACCTAGCTCTTCATGCTCTGGGGCAGCCAGCGGCCCCTCAGAAAGCGGGGTGAAGTGCAAGAGACAACAGGTTGAGTGAAGCCAGCCCCACGGTAAGAAAATGTCCTTCCTGCTGTGTGGCCCAAGGGTGTCGGAGCGAGTGGTCAGCGAGGGCAGGCTAGCAGGTTGGCATGGGTGTGTGTTTATAGAGTGCCTGTAGTTTCGATGTAACAGAAGGGGGTGGTGTGGATGTAAGAATGGAAGGATGAGAGAGAGAGACTGAGTTCCTGAGTTCATAGTAAGAGGAACAAGCAGGCTTCAAGTCTCTCGTGGGGAAATCCCAGTTTCCTATTATTCTGTTTCTCAACAGCCTTGCCGCAGCCTCCTCCCCCTCTCCCCCTCCCCCCCACCAGTATCCCTCTCCTCCCACCCCATTGATGGGGCCCGGGGAGGAGTGACATTTAGTGTTGCCCCCTGGGGGCGGCGGACCGGTCAGGGGTGAGGAGGGGGCTGCATAAGCAGATACTTACACTTGATCCTGGATGATGAGCTAGGGGACAAATGCTTTTAATTGCCCAGTGCAGGGTGCGGGCTGCGGTGTAACTTTTCTTTTCCCCCTAAGAAAGGGGGCGGTAAAAAAATAAATAAATATAATTAAAAAAAAAAAAAAAAAGAAAGAGGGCGGTAGGCCAAACACTTTTGGGAATCTCTGCCTGTTAACGTGAGCTCCAGGAACAAGGAAGCCCCTTGGCTGGCGTCTGCACTTCATTCCACAGCTCACAGGGGGGTGCCTCTTTCTCCCTGTGGTTTGAGAAACTATTGGAGCACATCCTGGCTGAAGGCCAAGGACACTGGGCTCTTGTGTGTCAGGAGGAGAGTTCTCTGCCATGTGTGACCAGGGCCCCAAATCTCTGAGCACCTTTCTCCCCTCACCTGCTTGACAACACCTGGGCGGTTCAGCCACTGCAAGGCACGCTTCTAAACAGGAGTGCCCACAGCACGGCTTTTCTGCCTGCCTCGGCTCCTTTCCCACGGCTGGCCTGGCTCCCCACCTGCCACCCCCAAGGGCTATGTGCGCTGTTCGTGTCAGGGCAGGGCTACTATCTCTCTCAGAGGCACTGCAGCCTCCGACGAAGGGAAGGACCCTGGACGGAGCCAGGCACAGCTGGACCCCAAACCTGTGCACACTTGGCCTTCATGGGGTCACTGCTCTCAAATGGGAGGGGGTGACGGGAGCTTCTGCTTGCGAGGGACAGTGAGTGCTTTGTCTGCCTGCACAGCTCCTCCTGAGGGACTGCCTGTGGTTCAGCACAAAATTGAACCATGGAAATGAGCTCCTCTGCACACCTGGCAGTAACAAAGGCCAGAAGCTTGGAGGTTCCGTCAGACGTGCAAGTTCTTTAGGAACGATGCAGAGCTTTGTTGCACCTTTTCCTCCCGCTGTATCCTGGACTTGCTGTGATTCCTCTCGGAACATCTAGTTCTCCTGGCCTCGGCGCTCACGCCCACGCCGTCCATCAGTTCATTGAAGCTACTGTTTCCATTCTTCGATCTTATTTCCTCCTGCTTCCTCTGCACAGGGAAAGGCCAATAGCGGCCCCCTGCGATGGCTGATCACAAGCTCCTAAGACCCCAGCCACTACTCACCAAAGCAGGACACAGGACACTGTCCCCGAGGGCTATGCCACGTCTAAGACACTGGATGTGGCTGGCGTTGGCGGTGTCTCCGATCATGCTGAAGGCGGATGCCTCTCCATGTCCCACCTCCCACTGCTTTGCACAAGATCACAGGAAGAAAGTTACAGGTCCTAGAATCCCTAGAATCCCGGTTCCATTCAGTGTTCTGTAGAATGGAAACGTCCATTCAAAACACTCCGGAGGCCAGTCAGATACCTGGACGCCTACGCTTCCCACTGCACACTGGGATCAGCTGTCGAGCTTCAGAAGCCGACTCAGGCCAGGGCCCCACCCCTCAGAGATTCCGGGTTATTGGCTAGGGTGCTGCCTGAGCCCAGGGATTGTTTCAAGCTTCGTAGGTGATTCTAGAGTGCACCCAAGATTGAGACCAGCTGCTCTAAATGCCGTAGGAGCTAGGTGTTCTTTCAATCAAGGAAAAGATCGTGAAAAAAGCTTCCGGGTCTACCTTGGGGTCCAGGCCGTCTATGCTCCTCCGGGGATCTCCCCACTGCTCTTGGGCCGGGGCTACCCTGTGGGCTCCAGCCTCTGGGGAACATGCCTATAGGGGTGTCCTACCGCCTGCTACCAAGGGGAGTCCTGAAACCCAAATGGACTCCCTGTAGTTGGCTTCTCAGACCCCCATGGGACACAGAGGCAATGTCACACTCCTCGACACCCCACCTTTGTCCAGGGTCCCCCCAAGGTTTGGCTCCTGAAGAAAGTGTGGTTTTAGACCAGGTGGATATGTTTCTTATAAAAGTCTACATCCCAACACTGGCTTCCTAGACAAAGAAAAGGAAGTCAACTTGTTTGAACAAAAGGAGTTTCTCTTCCTTCAAGCCGCGCCAGCCCATAAGCCTTCATAAAGCACTGAAGGCGGATCCTTTTTTTCCTGGCAGAACGGAGAGATCAGCGCTTACCCGCGTGTGTGCTCCTGGCCATCGGCGTCCAAGCCCCAGGATATGCAGACGTTTACCGAAGGGCCTCTACCATGAAGGCCTGCTGCCTTCGGAGACTCAATCGGTTGGGCAAAGTTGCCCAATGGCCCTTGCTCTTAACTGCCTTGATCATCCTCCTCTTCTACGTGCCCTCCTTCATGAAGGAGCCCCTCACACGACCTTTCAGGTAAGCTGATGGCTCCTTCCCGGATCGCATACTCTCCTAGGGCAAACTAGCCCAAGGAGGCCTGGGGAGCCCCACGATGCCTTTGTATGCATAGGGAGATGCAGGGGTGGAACGTGGCCAAGAACCCCTGGGATGGATAACAAAGGGTCGGGATAACATGGGAGGGGAAACTCTCGGGTGCCTGGCGATGGGGGAGCTTGGGGAGAGGGGAAACAGAGGCAGGAGTCTGAGCATGCCTGGCTGGGCCTCGGGGACATAGGCAGAACCCCGGACGTTCCGCTGTTGTTAAGACTTGAAACAATGTCTGCTCTCAAAAGTCGGGGAGGGGACAGAGGTGAAGCACAGCACGGGCGGCCCCTCGCTGTGCCCCTTACAGGTGTGAGGAGCCTTTGTTTATTTATTTTTTGCCCAAGAGCCATTTGGATGCTCACTAGTCAAGGGCCACATGGGTCTGACCTTGGCTGGGACTGCTTCTCTGTGGTGATCCCTGGATGTGAGCTCCTGTGGAGGCGCCAAGGGGTCGGGGGCACTCCTGCCTCGGTCCTTCGGCGGACGTGTCACGATTGTATTAGCGATACACTCACACACTGAGTCCGGCTCTCTCTCACGTGCTCTGTGTACGCCAATCCACTTACTTCTCTTGACCATGAGAACGCACAACCCAAGTAAGTCCCCCGAGGCCACATCACTACTAAGAGGTGGGGGCAGGATTTGAACCAGGCATGGTGGTCCCACAGTCGCCATTCACTGCCTTTCCGCTATAGCGGTCCCCAGACCCAACAGCACCCATATGCCACCCGTATGTCTCCCACAGACTGTTCCACAGGCTGGTTTTTCTTTTCGCTGTCATTTCTTTTCATTAACTAATTAATTTTTATTAATCATTTTACTGGGGAGGGGCTCTTACAAATCTTATAACAATCCATCATTCATTGTATTAAGACAGTGGTTCTCAACCTTCCTAATGCCGCAGCCCTTTCATACAGTACCTCATGTGGTGGGGACCCCCCCCCCAACCATAACATTATTTTCGTTGCTGCTTCACCACTGTCATTTTGCTGCTGTTGTGAATCGGGCAGCCCCTGTGAAAGGGTCGTTCGACCCCCCAAAGGGGTCGAGACCCACAGGCAGAGAACTACTGTATGAAGCACACTTGTACATACGTTTCCATCAACATTTCCAAAACATTTTCTTTCTACTTGAGCCCTTGATAGCAGCAACTCTTTTTTCTCCTCCCTCCCCACCTCCTACCCTCATGAATCCTTGATCAATTATATATTATTATGTTATTTTGTGTATTACACTGTCCGTTGTCTCCCTTCACCCACATTTCTGTTGTTCGTCCCCCTCCTGGTGGGGGGGCTATCTATCCAACTTTATGATGGGGTCCACCCTTTGTCCCCGCCCCCCACCCCAACCATCCTCCTGCCCTCACGATTTTGCTATGCCCACTACTGTTCCCAAGGAGGTTATCAGTCCTGAATTCCCTAGGTCCAGAGCGCTTATCTGTATCAATATGTGTACTCCGGTCTAGCCGGATTTGTAAGGTCATGGTAGTCAGAGGGAGGAAACATTCTGGAGGAATAATGCGTGTTTCACATCGTCCCTTCCTTGTGACCCTTCTGTGGGGGGATGTCCAATTGTCTATCGATGGGCTTTGTGTCGCCACTCTGAGCTCCCTTGTTTATATCAAAATAACTGTTTGTTTTGGATCTTTGTATACTTGATACCCAATCCCTTTGGCAACTCATGATCCCACAGGCTGGTATGCTTCTTCTATGTGGCTTATTTACTTCCCTTGGCTGCTTGATTAACTTCAAGCCTTTCAGACCCCAGACGCTATATCTTTTGGAAGTCGGTCACCATCAGCTTTCTTCCCATTTGTGTATGCACCTTTTTAAAAAAGTAATTTTACTGGGGGCTCTTACAGTCTTATAGTATTCCATACATTGATTGAATCAAGCATATCCGTACATATGTTGCCATCATCATTTCCAAAACATTTTCTACTTGAACCCTTAGTATAACCTCCTTTTCCCCCACTCTCCCCCACCCTCCTAATATATACCCATTTTGTCTTTGGGGATCATGTCAGGAAGGTGAGTATCAAAGAGTCATTAAAACAGGTTATTAGAACAAAGTGTTCTTGTGTTTAGGGAGGCTTTGAGTAGAGACCCAAAGTCCGTCTGCTATCTTAAGACTTAACATATAAATATGTATCTTGGCCTCTGTCCCGTTCATTATAAATTATTATATTTACATGCCTATAACTATACCTCTATAAAAAGCTTTTACCTCCTACTTCTTTCCTTTATTTCCTTTCACCTTCCTGTCCCACTGTCATGCTCACCTTCCATTCCGCTCTCAGTAATTCCTCTCAGATACATTGTACTTGATTGAATCCCACCAGGCATTCCACACCCTCTTTGCCATCCATTTTCAATCCCTTGTTCCTTTAACTCTGAGTTTGCTCGCTCCCCATTCCCCCTCCATGCCCTCTCTTCTCCCCCCGCCCCGTTGTTTTCTCCTCGGGATTGTTTGCCCTGCCTATCCTATGTAGCTAGACGAAGAGGGAAAGAAAAACGAAACAAAAACCGATGGATAGTTGAGGTCTGTGTGCTGACGCTTAGGAGTGCCTTCCAATCGGAGCTGAAGAGGTGCCAAGACATACCCCCTGAGTCAGAAGCCTCCTTTCAGGATTCCTCAGGGAGATCAGCACTGTAGCACACTCAGTTCTATGCTCAGACAGACAGGTGGGCTTCATGAAAGTGCCATTTTCTCTCTCTCTCTAATGAAAGTTGTAATTGCTGATTAACCCTGCCTGGCCTTTCGCCATCCTTGCTATTGTTCTGCTGACTAATCCCAGGTCCACAGCAGGGGAACTGTTATTATTTTAAAGCTTTTTCCTGTGGGTTGGGTCATCAGTTTCATGGTTGATTCACCCACCTTCTGTCTCACCTCCTTCCTGAGGTGCCCCGCGTGCCCCTCCCACCTACCCCCAGTTCCAGGGACTTGTTGATACCCCTGGTGCAGATGCCCCATAGGCTGTCTGCGATGCTGTCTGTCGCCGTGGTACCAAGCTTACCAGCCCCCCCCTCCCCCCGGGAAAAGATGAGGCTGTCTGCTTCTGGGAGGATCCCCGGGCTCAGAACCAAAGCAGCAGCTCTCCTGTCCTATAGCACCCCTGGGAGTCAGAAGCAGCTCGACAGCAAAGCTCAACAGCACCATGCCCTCTCAGAGTCATGCCGACTTCCTCCTGCTGCTCATCCCAGCAGGTTGTTCTGTCCACCTGATCACTTAGCCCAGCCGAGACGGCGTGCTCCGCCGGGTGTGACTGTATGGATCTGCACCTGTTAGCATTCCCCATGGCACTGGACAGGAGCCTGATTCCATCAGCCCGGATGAAGCAACGAGAGAACTGTGAGGGGCTGCGGAACTCAGCGAGGCACTTGGGGATGGGGGTGGGTGGCAGGCTCTCCCCGTCTTCTCCCCTTGTGCTCCTGGGGTGAAGCAGGAGTGTCAGCATCCTGGGAGGGACAGAGGCCGGTGGACCTCGCCTGACTTTTCAGAGCCCAGGGACCCCATGGGAATAGAGATAGGACTTCCTGGGAAGTGGGCGCAGGGGCTCCAGGCGCAGGGGCTTCAGCCCTGTGGAACCCAGCTAGCTCCTGGGGTCAAGTTAACATGACATCAATCCAGGAGCGTGTTTGAGGACCTGGTTGTTGTCCAGAGATAGGGTCCCAGTGAAGCCTCACCACCGACTGTGTAAGCAATGGTCCTAACATCAGACAGGGGCCTTGAGACACTCCACTTCCAGGAGCAGGGGTAGCCCCCCCCCCCACACGCACCACCACCACCCTCTCCCTCCCCCCACCCCCATAGACAAGCAGTCACAGAGAGCACAGGCTTGGGAAGGGCAGGAGACTTTCTGGGGGCCGGCCTGTGAGTCTTACCCCCTCTCCCCCTGCTCCCCAGGACCTCCAGTGCCAACACCTCTCCTTAGCATCCAAGCTGCAGCCTGGCTGAGTGCGACTGGGTGGTAGGGGGACAGCTTTGGCTCAAGACTGGACATCTTCAGTTTTAAAATAAATTATGCTCACTCTCCCCTCCCCCCCCAGTCTTTCTTGTGACTTTAATTTTTTTCAAGACTGGTTTTGAATCATCCAACGTGAACGGAGAGTTAGGAACTCTGCCCAAGGTGTGCTGGAGCTTCCAGGAGGGGCACAGTGAGAATGCTCATCAAATAGTGTACATGACTGTGTTCCCAAACAAGTGACAGGCTGAGTGACAGGGAGAGCCATCCCCGGGGCCCTGGAGGGAAGGATTCTGTGTCCGGTGACAGCTTCAAAGGGAATATGTAAGACGTAGGGACAGGCATGACTTGGATGAGAGCTCGGGGCCAGACAGGTGATGACAGGAGGCTCCGGGGGGACGGGCCTCCTGGCCGATCCAAGGGCCGACTCTGGGGGGTGTGGAAGGGCGTTAAAATGGGCACAGCCCTCCGAGGATGTGCTGAAGGCTTTCAGGCAGGGGCATGCCCAGTTGAAGATGAGTCATTAGGCGGTCAGGGTAAACAGGAGCAAGTGCCCTTTGGTCGCGATCCTGGAGCAGTGTGGGCGGAGGACCAGCAATTTCACATGTGTATTATTCCCGGGGGGAGGGGGGGAGAGGCAGGAGGAAGGAGAGGGTGCAGGGGTGAGGCTAGTGCGCAGAGGATGAGGACTTTGGGAGAGTAAGAGACGGGCATTACAAGGATGAGGCTGCGGGCAAAATGAACAAAGGGATGAAGTCATAGACTTTGGACACAGGTCCTGGCCCGGGCAGGGCTGCCTGGGCAGAGGGTGGTGGTGAACTCAGAAGTAAAACGCAAACCTAAGTGCCCACACCACCTGTAGGTGATCACAGCTGTGGCAGACGCTGTCACAGTGGCGTCCGTACCTTCAAGACCCGCCGTTATCTCCAGCAACTGCAGAAGATTCCCGGACCCTAACATACCCGGACACCCTCCTCCTGGTGTCAGAGTGGTTACACAGCGGGCTGCGAACTGCAAGGTCAGCAGTTCAAAGCCACCTGCTGTTCTGCAGCAGAAAAAGACAGGGCTTTCTACTCCCATAAAGAGGCAGTCTCGGAGACTCACGGGGCCAGCTCCACCCTGTCCTGTAGGGTCACTGTGCGTTGGTGTCAGCTTGACGGCGGCAGCGGGTTTGGCTTTTGGTTTTAACGTGCAGTCCAGGAGCTCAGCCCAAGTCATTTCTGGGCGTTAGGATTGTCATCCGAGATGAGCACTGTCCTTTCCCCCCCAGAAATGAGATGGAGAGGCTCAAAACGGTGAAACCAGGTTCTGCTCAGCCAGGAAGAAGCAAAACAGGTATTCAAGCCCAGGGGATTGGGCCTCCAGTGTCTGGAAGATTCTCCCACGGCCTCCTGGGGGCTGCTCTGCAGGAAGCCCCGGCGAGGAGACAGACGTGTACAAAGAAAAGGAACAACCATGCTATGGGTGTCCATCCAGTCTATGGAGGACGGACATTGGCCATAGTGACCTTGGCACAGTTGACTGGGACAAGAGCAGTGGGACCAGGGGGACCGGGGAGGGGAGGAGCTGGGCAGTGGTGACTGGAGTTTGCCAGTCAGCATGGGGCAGACATGTGAGGAGGCAGGGTATACCAGGAGTGGGAGGGGGAACAGATGGACAGTCTATGTAACCTGAACTGATATGGCGCTCAGTGCGTTTACTGGTGAAGGCACCAGGGACCTGCAATAAATAACATGCCAGAAAGGTCCATCCTTGTTCTATAGCGTGGGATACACAGGGAGCAATGCTCCCCAAAGTGGGTGATGTCACCCCCTAGAGGAAGGCTGGAACAATCCCCAAAAAGCCCACATCAAACTCCCTGCGGTCACATCAGTGCGGACTCACAGTAAGCCGATAGGATAGTGGCATTACCCCCATGGGTCTCCATGGGAGCATATTTCTATGCCTTCATAACATCTTCCCCACAGAGCGGATGAGGGCTTTGAACTGCTGACCTGATGGTTAGCAGCCAATGAATAGACCACTCCGCCACCAGAGCTTCCCCCTCAGGGGAGGACAGTTAGAGCCTATTTCAGTGGTTTGCTATCAGCGGCTGTCATATTGGCTCTGACCGGTGGCAGCCTTGTCTAACCATCGTCTGCATGGCTGTTTTTAGGTTTGAAGCTCCCCTGTGGCAGCTGCCGGGCCGGGCCCCTCTCTCCCACTGAGGGCTCTCTCCGTTTTGTGGGCCCCCACTTGACGGGGCTTGCACCCTCACTTCTAAGACACGGTCTAGCTGTACACCTTCTATGGCTGGTGCGTCCATCCTTTGCTTTGGCTCAAGTTGGAACACACTCAGGCAGTCACAGGGTTCTTGTGAATTTGCCAGGCCTTGCGGGTCAGGAGTTGGTTGTTTTTGGAGAAGAGCTTAATTACAGATACGTGCTGGGGAATCTTACACAGCTTACTCCCCGTGACCTATATCTTGTCAAAGCAACTGAGGTACAGGTGTTAAGAAGGAGGTGATCAGGGTGTGAACCTGGAAATGTGCGCAAGTCTGATACACCCAGAGATTTCAATGTTTATACAAGAGCTTCACACCCAAACCGGCTGCTGGTATGACTCTTGACAGCTTGTGCCATGCTGCTCACTACAGCCCCCCAAAGGACGGACGGAGAACTTCCAGCAGCTGCTCCTCAGGCAACGAGGCAATCTGCCTTTGTAGATTTACAACCGGATCTGTCCTAGAGTGTCAGGGGGAATTTAGAAGGGACCAGTGGGTTTCGTTTGGGGTCAAGGAGGCCATCAGGTGTTTTTTGCTGGAGCCACGAGGGAGCACTGAATCTGTGGACTTCACGTGTGTCAATCGAACACACGCTGATGGGTTTCTAGGCTGTAGTCCTGGGGTTCCGGCCCTGGGAGAACAGGAGACAGGAAAAGCTTGCGTTGATGGTACGGGGGCTGCAAGGGATAAGGGAACCACCTAGCAGGAACTGTTGAATGTTACACTGCTTTTCAAGCCTTCACATAATTCATCATTTAAAAATATATTTTCCAGAGCCCCCTGGAAATTGAATAAAAACAACCTCTCATTATCCACCGAAGGTGTGTCTCTAACGGATTCACCCATTCTTGGTACATGCAGGATCCTGGGTATCTACTTGATTCGTCACCAAGACCAGATTTTAACACATCGACTCTTCTGTCTTCCTATTTGGGTGTCCAGCTTTCACATGCATATGAGGTGACTGAAGTGACCACGGTTTAGACTGGACCTACGTTAGTTGTCCAAGTGACATCTTTTAAAAACATCCACGAGATCTTTTGCAGCATATTCGCCTCCTGCACTACATCATCTAACTCCTTTCTCTCCCCCTCGGCCCTCTCTCTTAAAGGAGAGCTGCATCTTACTGGCTCTACCTGATCTCTCTTTTCAGATCTGCTGCCCTGGCTAACTGGCAGCACCGATTCTCTTTTAGAGTTATGAACAAAGGGGTGAGCAGAGTTATGAAAAACGTGTATAAATCACACACAACCCAGGCTCAGTCATTCAACCTCACCGTGGCCCATACCCCTGGGAAACTCATCAGTGGTCTAAGTGATGCTACAGAAATAGCCTCTTCCAAAATCCGACAAAAGATCATAAACCAGGCTTGGAAAGCCTCCGTTCTTGGTGGTACTTTCGGGATATTTCCACATCTCCTCAAAGAAGAAACACATCCCCTTTCAACCTCTCTCCCTTCCTTGCGATTAAAACAGGACCTAAGCTGGAAGGCCGTAAACTCAATCACAGATAAACTGGCTGTTCTCTGTATCTGCCTGGACTGCGTGTATATTGCCCCAGGGGCTTGTTTCCTCTGGATCTAGCCACTCCTGGGGCGGCCCTGGAAAAGATCCAACCCACGGAGACTCTTCATTTCGAAAATCCCGGGGTGGCCTTTTCCACGTCAAATTTCACTTAAAGTCAACAAACATTTCCCAGTCCTGGCAAACACTAGATCCTAAAGAACAAGACAACTAAGACACGATCCGGCTGCGTTTGCCTTGATCTGTTTGTTTCATCTAACGAAGGAACGCCAAGTTTATGTTCGACTTTTATTCAAGTCCATAACTAAGGGGTGTGATGGTAGAGATTTCAGAGACACAGCTTGCTTTTACTTTTTTAAGTGACATAACACCACCACCCCCAATTTGTGGACATATAGGAAAGTAGTTGGCTCAATGAGTTTTAACAAGATATTCCATCACTGCAGACAATTCCTCCTTTCCCCCCCAGTTGATGTTTCACTCGTCACCCTGTGGGGGAAAGGCCAGCCCCACACAACTAATCTCGGGTTCAGTAAGTGCAATTGTACGGTTAAGATATATATAAAGATTACAATCAAGTCATAGAGAAATGTGAGAGAGAGTCCATTTCATGGTAGCACGCTCACTTCTGGGATGGTCATGATCTTACCAGCCAGGTCTGTGCACGGCGTGGGCCATGGGCAGGGGAGCAAGGTGAGGTGGGGCGATTTATTGCTAAGCAAGGATTACATCTACTACGTAGGGGGTGTGATTACAGGTAACTACACACGTCACTGGAAGGGGCTGTACAATAGGCATACACATAGGAAGAGGATGAGCTAGGGGTGTGCACATAGAAAGGGGAGGGACTAGAGGTACACATGTGACAAAAAGGGTGGACCCTAGATTCATGATGGCGGCCTAACCTTGGTCACCCTTGAGTAGGCTTGACCTCCCTGGGCTCTCCTTCTGGGAAACAATCTACTACTATCCTTATCAGAAGGGAGTGGGCCCTACTTGTTGTGGAATAATCAGTGGTGACTGCTTGCTCTGGGTGACTGATAACCCTTAGGGAGAATAAACCCTGACCTACTTCTGTTGACCTCCAAATGTATAGTCATTTGCCACGTGTAGCAAGCTGCTACGTTTGGCATATATTTGGGGGAGACAACTTGGGAAAAATCTTCCTGTTTCCCACATCACCCCAGAGAGAGAGGAGCCCTCTGCTTCTTGTCCTTGTAGGTCAGTCTCACGTGCTCCTTGGCACAAAGACCCTCTGCAGTACAAATGTTTAATGTCCCCAGCTGGCTGGGAACCGAACGGCTGGACATTCACGTTCTCCCAGAGCCTCTTCAGAAGAAAGGCTGGGTGATCTTACTCGGGGAAAAGGCAGCCCCTGAAAACCCAGTGGGTTGAGAGTGACCCTAGTGTGGTGCAGCAACGGCATCCAGAGTCGGAGTCAGCAAAAGGGAAACGACGGCCGGCTCCTCTAGCTCTAGATAGTGCCCTTTTTCATTTGTTTATTTATATGTCAAATACATTTTAGTTTGTATTCTTATTTTTAAAAAGATTTTATTGGGGGCTCTTTACAGCTCTTATAACAATCCATACATCAGTTGAGTGAAGCGTATTTGTACATATGTTGCCATCATTATATTCAAAACATTTACTTTTAATTTGAGCACCTTGGTATCAGCTCCCCCCTCATGACTCCTTGGTAATTTATAAATTATTGGTCTTTTCATATGTTACACCTATTGCCATCTCCCTTTCCCCACGGTTTGTTGTTCATCCCCCTGGGGTGTGGTGTGTGGTTATGTGTCAATCATTGAAGTCAGTTCCCCCTCCTCTCTCCACCTTTCCCCTACCCTCCTGGTATCGCTACTCCCATTTCTATTCTTGAGGGGTTTGTCTGGCCTGGATTCCATGTGTCATGAGCTCTTATCTGTACCTGTGTACATGGTCCAGTCTAGCCTGAGTGAAAGGCAGGACTGGGGTCATGATAGTGGGGGGTGAGGAAGCCTCAAGGAACCAGAGGAATAGTGTGTTTCATTGTGGCCTTAACTGCACCCTGGTTGACTCATCCCTTCCTGTGACCCTTCTGGGAGGTGATGTCCCATCGCCTACAGATGGGTTTTGGGTCTCTGCTCTAACCCAGCTCGTTCTCAACAATAAGTTTTTTTTGTTTGTTTGTTTTGGGTTTTCTGATGCCTGTTACCTGATTCTGTCAACACCTTATGATTGCACAGGCTGGTGTGCTTCTCCCATGTGGGCTTATTGCTTCTCTGCTAGATGGCTGCTTGTAGAACTTCAAGCCTTTAAGACCTCAGACACTATACCTTTTGATAGCCAGGCACCATCAGCTTTCTTTACCACATTTGCATATACACCCATTTTGTTTTCAGTGATCTTGCAGGAGGGTGAGCATCACAGAATGCCAGGTTGTTAGAACTAAGTGCTCTGGCATTGAGGGAGGGCTTGAGCAGAGGCCCAAAGTCCGTCCACTACTTCAGTGTATTGCCATATAAATATATGCACCTAGGCCAATACCTCTATTTTTATGAATTAATATACTTACATAAGTATACACCTATGTTTATACCTCTAACCATAGCTTTGCTTCCTAGATCTTTCCTCTGTTTCCTTTTACCTTCCTCCTGCCTCACCATCACAATCACCCTTCTTCTGCCTCTGAGTAATTCCTCTCAGCTAGTTTGCTGTTGCTCCAACACCCCAGGATCTCTACATCCTCCTCGTTGTCAATTTTAATTCCCTATTTGTTCCCCTGTCTATAGTGTTGCTCGCTCACCACTCCCTTTCCCCACCTTCTCCTCCCCCTGGAACCGCTGGTCCTGTTGCTTTCTCCTCAGGCTTGCTTCCCATGCTTATCTTTATAAGTAGGCAGACCAACAATAATGTCGGCGATACAAAAAGAAAACATAAAGATTGAACAAAAGAGAAATGAAAAAACATATGTATATAAAAAATAATAACTATCAGAAAAAACAAAAAAGCATAGATCATTCCAGGTCTGTCTGCTCACCTTTATGACTATCTTCCCCCTGGTCCTGGGGCATTCTGGGAACTGCTTTGCTCCCATGGCTGATCTGTTTTGTTCTCTTTTTGGCTCACCCCGCTGTCCTCTGTCACGGTGTGCTCCAAAGAGAGGACATCATGCCTCGAGCTGTTGTCTCTCCTACAGCCCTCTCTGTGCCTTAGCAGCTCCATGCAGGGACATCGTCCTTAGAGCTCAGGGTGCCGATATAAGGTCTAGACCCTCTTTCTTTTTCCTTCTTGGTTTGCTTCTGCGTGGGAATGGTGTGACGGCCCCTTGCCCCATCCTGTAGGCTTAGTGTTATCCTCTGTAGCACATACCTCTAGGGTAGGGGGTCAGTTTAGCTCTGCCTGGGGCCCGTCCTGTAGCCCACTCTGTTCATGCGTTGCTCCATATGGTTACATTGCCCTCAAGGTTTGGTGCACCGTGATGGGGTCTGGATGCACACTCCCAATTCTGTGGAGACACAACCAATATTCTCCCCCTGAGCAAGGCCCTGCTCCCCCTGTGCCATCATCTCTCCCTCTATTTCCTCCCCTTTTCTCCCTTCCCCCTCCCTCTTTTCTCCTTCTTTGTGTTGGAATGACATGTACGTCCTAGGCTTTGGCCTGTCCCCCATCCAACTGCCTCCACCTCAACCTGTAGAGTGTGAGATCAGTGGCTTTTCTTCTATACCTACTGTGCTGATTGTATCGACCTCAGTGGACTCATGTTGCACTTTTCCTTTTATGATTGGCTAACTTCGCTTAGCATAATTTCCTCCAACTCTTCCCGTGAGGTGATAAGCTTCTGGAGCTCATTGGTGCTTTTCGGTGATGCGTGTCCATTGTGCGTATGTGCCAGAGTTTTCTAATCCACTCATCTATCGATGGCAGTTTAGGTTGTTACCAATTCTTTGTGAGTGTGAATTGCACCACAATAAACATTGGAGCGCAGACAACTGGTCAGGGCCTGTTCCTTACCTCTTCTCGGTATGTGCCCAGTAAAGAGATAGCTGAGTCATAAGGTAGCTCAATTTCCATTTGCTTCACATATCACCAGATCACTTTCCACAACGGCTGTACATATCTACACAACCACCAACTGCGGAGGAGAGTTCCTATCTTGCCACATCCCTTCCAACATTTGTTGCTCTCTGATTTTCTGATTTGGGCTAACCTCTAGGGAGTTAGATGGTATCTCATGGTTGTTTTAATTTGCATTTTTCTGATGGCTAATGATTGGGAGCATTTTCTCAATATGTTTATTGACCATTCAGGTCTCCTCCCTCATAAAACTTCTTTTCCGGTTTTTGCCCACTTCCTTGGGGGGTTAACAGTTTTCCTCTTTTTGCAGGCTAGAAGGGTATTGTAGATTTTAGTAATAAACCCTTTGTTTGTTGTGTCATTTCTAAAAATCCTCTCCCAGCCTGTGGGTTCTCTTGTTACTCTCTTGGTAAAGTCTTTTGACACACACAGGTGCCCTAGCCTTAGTATATCCCACTTGTCGATTTCAGGTTCACCTGTGTGTGTTCCCTTCCCTATTGCCTATGTATTCCCTGAGCCAAGGTTCTTAGGTTTGTCTCAATTCCTTTGTTGATGGGCCTGATAGTTTGGGGATTTACTTCTAGGTCAGTGTCCACCTTAGTTTGTCCTTGTACATGAGATGAGGTAAGGATCTTGTTTCATTTTCCCACAAGTGGATAGCCATTGTTTCCAGTACCACTTGTCAAAGAGGGCTTTTGGGGTCCTTGTCAAAGATCAGTTGTCTACATGCGGATGATTTTTATTTCTGGTTGTCCGTACTTTTCCATTGGTCTAAGTATCTGTCATTATTCCAGTACCATGCTGTGTTGACAATTGTGGCTGTATAGTAGGTTTTAAAGTCAGGTAAGGCAAGCCTCCAACTATGTCCTTCTTAAGGAGTTCTCTGCTAATTTTAGGCTTCTTCCCTCTCCATATGAAATTGGTGGTCAGATTTTCCAATTCATTGAAGAAGGTTGTTGGTATTTGAATCAGGATTGTGTTAAACTTATATAGTGCCTTGGGTAAGATCGACATCTTTACTATATTGAGTTTTCCAATCCACGAGCATGGGATATTCTTCCACTTGTGGAGGTCGTTTTGGTTTTCTGTAGTAGGGTCCTGTAGTTTTCCTTGTATAAGTCTTTTGGTTTTGGGGGTAAGTATATTTCAATTTGTTCTTGGCTATTGTAAACGGTACTGCCTTCTTGATCTCCTCTTCCATGGTCTTGTCTGATATACATAGCAAACTGTGTTAGTCTGGGTAGACTAGAGAAACAAATCCATAAACACACATATGTGTCTAAGAAAGAACTTTATATACAAGAGCAGCTGAATATTGAGAAAACATCCCAGCCCAGTCCAGATCAAGTCCATAAGTTCAATATTAGCCCATATATCTGATACCAATCTATAAAGTTTTCTTCAGACTCATGAAACATATGCAATGATGCTGAATGCAGGAAGATCACAGGTCAGTGGGTGGGAAGTCTTGTGGAACCAGTGGCATTATAAGCCTCTCAGAACTGGCAGGGGTCTCCACGTGGCTTCTTCAGGATTCAGGGCTCCCCAGGGTAGGTCCATGTGGCTTCTCCCCAGGGATGTCTCACTGGGAGTGAGCCTTATCAGTAGAGAGTCTCCAAGGGAGTGATCAGAGAAAGAGCGTATCTCCTGCCTTCAAGAAGGAAAAACAGGAATTCCCAGAATCCTCAGGAGAAGGCCATGACCATACAAAGGCCCCATTGGCTATGACCCGATTAACAGACTAGACTCAACACCTTCATTATTAATCTTCTCAAGTCCCAAATTAACATCAGATTATGTAACTACCATACAAACCACTAGACTTCTGTTGATCTTGTTTCCTGACATTCTTCCATATTCCTCTATTGTTGCCAGTACTCCTGCTGTAGAGCCTTAGAGAATGTCAATGTATAGAATTATGTCATCTGCAAATAATGATAGTTTCACCTTCTCTTCTCCCAGCCAGATATCTTTAATGTCCTTCCTCTGCCTTATGTTGTTAGCTAGGACCTCCAATATGATGTTGAATAGAAGTGAGGACAAGGGGCATCCTTGTCTGGTCCCCTTTATCATTGACTATTATGTTGTCTGTTGACTTTTCATAGATAGCTTGTATTAACTTGAGGAATTTTCCTTCCATTCCTATCTTCTTGAGTGTCTTAATTAGGAATGGGTGTTGGATGTTGTCAAATGCTTTTTCTTATCAATGTGACAAATAATGTTTATAGATTTTCAGATGTTGAACCATCCCTACATCCCTGGAATGAATCCCACCTGATCATGATGGATGATATGTTTTATATACTTTAGTGTTCTATTAGCCAATATTCTGTTAAGGATTTTTACATCTATGTTCATTAGAGATATTGGTCTGTAGTCCTCTATTCCTGTGGGAATCCTTTCCCTTTTGGGTGTCAAAGTTATACTGGCTTTGTAGAATGAGTTTGCAGTCTTTTTCCATGCTCTGGACTAATTTGTGGAGAATCCGTGTTAGTTCTTCCCTGAATGCTTGGTAGAATTCTTCTGTGAAGCCGTCTGGGCCAGGAGCATTTTTTGCTGGTAGTTTCTTAACCATATCTATTTCTTCTTTTGCCGTGAGTCTGTTGAAGTTCTTGACCTCTATCTGGGATAATGTAGGGGGGGGATTCTTTTTCCAAGTATTTGTCCATGTCTTTCACATTGTTGAATTCATGAGAATACAGACTTTTATAGTACTTTGTGGTTATCCTTTTAATCTCATGGTGGTCTATTGTGACTTCCCCTATTTCATTCCTCATCCTGGCTATTGATGTTTGCTCCTTCCTTTCTTTGGGTAGGCTTGTCAATGGTCTGCCGGTTCTATTGATCCTTTCAAAGAACCAGCTTTCAGCTACATTGATTTTTTGCATTGTTCGCTTGTCTTCCCACTTGTTTAACTTTGCACTGATTTTTATTATTTCTTTTCTTTTGCTGTTGGAGGGGTTGTTGTGTTGACTGTTCTAGTTGCTGGAGGTCTTGTGGTAGTGTATCAGTCGTAAGTCTTACTTCAATTTTCATATATGCATTAATTGCTATCAAACTTCCTTTGATAACTGCTTTTGCTGTATCCCATACGTTTTGGAACATTGTATTCTCATTCTCATTAGTTTCTAGAAATGTCCTAATTTCCTCTCTAATCTGGGCCAGTACCCATTTGTGTCACAGAAGATCATTATTCATCCTCCAGTTGTTTGTCCTTGTTTTACTGGTCATCTTTTTGCTGATCTCCAGCTTTATGGCATGGTAGTCCTAGAGGGACATCTGGGTAATCTCTGTCTGTTTGAATTTACTCAGGCTTGACTTATGTCCCAGCACGTGGTCTATATTAGATAATGAGCCATGTACCCTCTCAAAGAATGAAATTTTTTGCATATGGATGGAAAGCTCTATAAATGTCTATCAGGTCCAGTCACCTAATTGTAGTGTTTAGCTTCCTTGCCGAGCATCTTTCCCAGTGGTCTCTGCTAGCAGTGTATTAAAGTCACCTACTGTGATTGTTGAATCTGATTTCTTTTTTCATCTTTTGACTAATTTGACAAATTTCATGGGCCTCTTGTTAGGCACGTATATGTTTATTATGCTCACTGGTTCCTGTTCTACTGATCCTTTGAGCATTACACAGTGCTCATCCTTGTCTCTTACTATGGTTTGCACCTTGAGAACAATTTTGTTGGAGATTAGGATTGCAACCCCTGCTTTTTATAAGTTGCTGTTTGCATGGTATATTTTCTGCCAGCCTTTTATTCTTAGTCTATTTTTGTCTGCGGGCTTAGGATGTGTCTCTTGCAGGCAACAGGTTGATGGGTTGTTTTCTGAGCCAGTCTGATAACCTTTGTCTTTTAATGGGTGAGTTGAGGCCGTTGATTTCAGAGTTATTATCACCATCTGTGGATTCATTGCTGTCTTCTCATACCTTTTGTGTTGGGTCTTTCCCTATTACCCTTCATATCAGTGTGCTGTTTGTGTGTGAAGCTTCATTATTGCCTTCTTTTCCCTCTGAGGCAATGTTATCTTCGTAATTGTTTTTAGCCCCTTGACTTCTGGGTAGAGTTGCACTATATGGCCATCTCCTGTTTGTGCTTGGTGGATGATGGCCTTCTGACATTAGTGAGTCGGCAAGCATTTTCGATAGGGTTAGGTGTCTTTGGCATATTCTTTGAGTTTTTTCCGTGTCTTGGATGACTCCTAACCTCGCCATCTATCTTAATAGATAGATTGGCAGGGTAGAGGATTCTCGGGTTGACATTTTTCTCTTTCAGCTTTTGAAAGATGTTACTCCACTCTCTCCTCCTCTTCATGGTATCTCCTGATCGGTCTAAGCATATTCTTACCTGAGCACCATTGTATGTGACCACCTTTTCTTCTCTTGTTGCACTTAAATTTTTTTTCTTTTTCCTTGAAGTTGGATAATTTAACTATTATGTGCCTTGGTGAATTCTTCCTGGGGTTTAGTCTAATTGGTTTCCTCTCTGATTCCTGTATGAGTGTCTGATTCTCATTCATTTAGGTGGGGAAGTTTGCTTCCAGAAATTTCCTCGCTAATTTATCTATTGACTCCCTCATTGCGTCTTGTTCTGGTAGACCAATTATCCAAATATTGTTCCTCTTCATAGCATGTCATTGACCTCAGGTTTCCTTCTGCCTCTTTGATTATCTTCTTTGACAGACTCTCCTGCTTGTTGACGTCTGCCTGAATGTCCTTGAGGTCACTGGTATGATTCTCTACCTCTTCTAGTCTGTTGGTGAGGTCTGTGATCTTGTGTGTTGCTTCTGTTACCTCATCCATTAAGTCTTGTATTTCCTTTTGGTGCATGGACTTTATCCCATCTATCGAGGACGTAATCCCCTCTATCATGGACTTCATGTCCTCTATCATTGCATCCTTATTCTGTGTTGCTTCCCTCATATCCTGTATTATTCCAAGGAGCATTTTGAAGATTTCTTTTTGTGGCAGAACAGTGTCTGATTCTTCTGCGAGCGTGGTTAGGTTTACAACTTCTCCTGCTATTGCGTTTTTTCTTGTTGAGGGTGTTGAAGTATGCTGCTGTTTGTGTGTCATTTTGGAATTGGGTGCCATGTTTCTGGGAGACCATGGGGCCCTGAGCTCTTTCTCTGTGTGACTTGTAAGAGTGTTTTAGAGGACTACCTGTGGCTTAATATCATGGTGGGTCACACTATGTAGACAGGGTGTGACAGTGACTCAGTGACCACTGGTGGTGGGGGGCCTCGGAGTCTAGGATGAAGCAGGTGACTGTAGGTTTGCCACTGGCCAGGTTGAGGTGGGACTGCAGTGTGGGCACAGGCCTGATCTGGACGATCTGGCCACCATTTTCAACCTTTTAAAGGCTTTGTGTGGAGCTCAAAACTGGTAGAGCTGGTTTGGGGTTTGGGCTGTGGCTGACAGAACCTGTTCACTTTTTCATGTTTTGTTGTGTTAAAGTCCTAGGCTGTGTTCTGGAGATTAGAGATCCGGCTATCTTGTTATGTTAATATTCTGCTAAAGAACAGAGTTCTGGCAACTTATGTGTTAGTCTGGGTTGACTAGAAAAACAAATCCGGAGACACTCGTGTACATAAGAGAGAGCTTTAGATAAATGAGCAATTGTATATAAAGAAAACATTGAGGTCCAGTCCAGAGCAAATCCATAAGTTCAATATTATTCCATACATCCGATGCTAGTTCATACATTCTTCTATAGACTCACGCAGCACACATAATTATGTCGAATGCAGGAAGATCACAGGCCAGTGGATGGGAGATCTTGTGGATCCGGTGGTGGTAGAAGCATCTCAGCGCTGGCATGGGTTTCCATGTGGCTCCTCCAGCTCCAGGGCTCTGGCTCCTTCAGTGTAGCTCCATGTGTCTTGTCAGCAGGAATATCTAGCAGATAGTGTGTGTGTCCCGGAGTTCCCAGAATCCTCAGGAGAAGGCTATGCCCACATAGGCATCATTGGCTATGACCTGATTGACAGGCTAGACTCCACCGCTTCACACTCAAGTTTATGGGAGATTATGTAACTGCCACACTATTACTTTGTGGTTCTGGTCTGTATGTGACTTTGGTGATGTGTCTGTTGGTTGGGCATAACTCTCTCTTACTCATGGGTATAATAGGTCACACCCATGTATAAGTGTAAGTTCTCAGTAGTCAGGCTCATATGTCTTCTCTTACCATATTAAGTAGAAGTGTAGGAGCAAGTTCTTTCTCTGATATTAGGTGACACGTGTTGGGAGATCAGGGTACCTCCCCACAGCTCTGTGAGCCCATAGTTGCTTCTGGGTTGATGTTAGCAGTTAGCACATTCTCTGGCAATCAGGGCAGTATATCTTTGTATCTGCCGAGAGGAAGTGCTACTCAATGGGGATGGGGTAGGCCCCCTGTGTGTGCACGGTGGTGGTGTATCTGAGAGTTTCGGTGATGTGCATGTAGTCTGCAGGAATCGCTTGAGTAGGGAGTGTGATATGCAGCTGGGTGGATCTTGGGTGAGGGTATGAAGACCTTCTGCTCATTGTTTGGCAGAGGTGTAGCTGGCATGGCTGGCAAGGTGGTGTGTCCGTCTGGTCGGTAACGGGGGCATGGATTCAAGCAGCATTCTTGCTCATCACTGGGCTTGGCCTTGTATGCACTCTGCCAGTTACCAAATGATAGGGCAAAGGTATATAGTTCACCAGTTGCTCGTTGGATGTCATGGGAACTTACATTACTGGATTATGGGGTGGAGGGAGAGTGGGATGGCAGGGAGAATTCATGCTGCAAATCACAGAGCGCATAGCAGTGTGGAGTGGGACTCAGAGCAGATGCTCCGGTTGAAGGTCCAGCAAAGTAGGAGTGTGTACCACAGGGATGGGTGGTGGAGGTCCCAGATGTGACAGGGTGGGAATGCATGCTGCAGATGTTTGGATTTGGGGGCTCAAGTGGTTTACTGCTGGTCCCAGAAGGGCAGGGAGGAGTGGGAAGGCAGAGCATGTCTCCCCAGTCTCTGGTATGTGTACTGGGGCACTCACCACCAAGGTCAGCCAATGCTCAGGTCTGAACCCCAACAGAATGTAGGGAGCATCTGCCTGGAGTCTGGTCAAATGGGCAATCTGTGGCCGTCACTCTACTCTGCTGCTCAAATGATCAGGGGCCACTGCTGTCTGGTGAATCGTTCTAGCCTGTTTTTCTGGCTTCCTCCCTCCCCTGTGGTCTTCCAGATCCCACAGGCTCTCTGCTGCTTCCCTACCCTTTCCCTTCTTAGACCCCGTTTTTCTTCTGTTCACTTTGCTTCACTCCAGGTTTGTGTACACAGTATCTGTCCCCTACTGGCGATCCCATGAGGATCGCCTCCTGGTATTCCTCACTCGGGAATTCTGCTCACATTGTCTCAAGGTGGCATTACCCTGGGTCAGCTGATGAGGTGCCTACAGCCTGTAAGTCTCCTTGTACGTGGTTTTCATTTAGTTTCTCCATCTCTTCAGTGTTCAACCCACTTCTTCCTGCTTCCTGCTGCTCTGGGTCCCCAGTTTGTCATCTGTATCTGTGTCACTTGGTCCCAGCTGATGTAGGGGAATGGCATGACCTGTATGACTAAGCTGCCATCTCTCCCATCACCTGATTCCTTGACAGCTACTTCCACAGTGGCAGATCGGTGATACCAGTAGAATAGAATCACCAGCAGCACCCATTTCTTCTCCATGTTTCACAATGTTGCTTTCTCAGCCCATGTGGTATAGGAAAGAGTTCACAAGACCCTAAGCAGGACAGGGGTAGAAGGTGAGAATAGGGACATGAGAATAGGGACAATGGGTTGAGAAGATATCTCATCAGCTAAACAGGACACCAAATAGGCCCATAGCTGAGCAAAGAGGGAAGAGGTAAAGACCATTCAATGATTCCAAAACTAGGTCACCTGTCATGGCACCTGGAGACAAACCCAAGTACAATTTGCTCATTTTGGGGTCGATACAATCCAAAACCAGCATTACTTGCTTCGTGGTCCTAACCTCATGTGACAATGTTTTGGATGATCTACATGAGAACCATTGTGGGGAGGGCACAGGACCAGGCAGTGGGTTATACATCAGGTCGCTATGAGTCGGAACTGGCTCAATGGCTTCTAACAAGAGTAGCAACAAGCCTCATTCTAAGTTTTGAGATGATAATTAAGAGCAGGCTATAAGCCAGACACATGGACTCTTGGGGGGGTGGTGGTGGTGAGGTGGGGGTTGCTTCATTTTGTTTTGGTGTCAAAATACAACTTGATTTCTTGTTTTTTTTCCAGGGGGGGAGTAATATTCTGATTTCTTGTTCTGGACCCTTATTTCACAAAGCTGCTGGAAAACTTAACCGTGCTGTTCTTCTACCTCTTGTCTCCTCCCTTGGATGGTGCTAAGCTTCTAGAACACCCAGTGCCTGACATCCTTGCCAGGCACAGGGGAAGTGCAGATGACGCCTGGTCATCCAACAGATGCTACGGGCTCATCCATCCCTTGTCTCTGTTCATGGGCTATTTAAAACCTACTCGGCTTAGGCATGACAATGTTCTAGGATGTTGCTGTCCATGGTTCTGTCTTCCTGGGCACAGCATGCATCCATTTCCTTTCAGGTCTTTAGGACCCTGCCAGGAAGTAGTTTTGGGGTGCCCTCTGATGTTGGGACCCACAGATCGCTTTCTTCTTTTACTCTTCTCCTCTTACTCCCCTGCCAGATGACAACTTTCCAGTGAGGGGATGATGGTGTCTGGAAATAAGACATCTCCCTCCATTCCCACCTGCCCCCCTCAACTTCTTCAGAATATTGTAACAGTTGCATCACTTGAGGTCTTCGGCATTCGTGGGAAAGAGACAAAAGATCTTGCTACTTATTATTCATTCATTCATTCTTTATCTCCCAGGTCTTATTTGCCACATGTCTCCCAGACATGGACCCGAATCTTAACTGTAAGGGGGTACAGGTGTGGGACACCAATAATGGAGGAAGGGAAGAAAATGTCAAATCCCTTTCCAAAATGGTGCAGAAGCCCACTGGCCAGTGTAGTAGGTATGAGACAGGGCTTGGAGGGTCACTCCCCAAGCCACTGTCATGACGGGGTTGGGGAGACTGCAGGAGGTTTGTGTCCTTTGATGCTTTAGCGCACTTTGGACTTTAATGACAATGAACATGCATGACTTTTTTATAAAAAGAAACATAATTCATGAAAGCACATTTCTGACCAAAAGATCCAGGAGGCAAAGTCTCACTTTAGGAATCACCTCCATGTCACAACTCCCTGCTTCAGCAGAATTGGCCAATCCCAGTGTGTTGGTCTGGGTTGACTAGAGAAACCAATTCCTCGACACTCTTATGCGTATAAGAGAGAGCTTTCTATAAAAGAGTAATTGTATATTGAGAAACATCCCAGTCCAGATCAAGTCCATAAGTCCAATATTAGCCCATATGGCCAATACTAGTCCATAAATTCCTCTTCAAACTCATGCAGCCATGCAATGATGCCGAATGCAGGAAGATCACAGGCCAGTGGGCACAAAGTCTTACAGATCCAGTGGCGGTGGAAGGATCTCAGCTCTGGTGTGGGCCTCCACGTGACTCCTCCAGCTCCAGGGCTCTGTCTCCATTAGTGTGTCTCCATGTGGCTTGTCAGCAGAAAGACAAAGAAGAGAGAGCGCGTCTGGCCTCCAGTGAGCTATTTACCTCCGTTGCACCTCCAAATGAGACCATCAAGCTGAGAATTGGTTGTCAGGCTAGACTCCACCCCTTCCTCAGGTTGACAGTAGATTATGTAACCTCCACCCCCAGACTCCCTCCTTCCCGCCCCCTGCCTCCCACACATCTTCCGAGTGTCTTTGCACCCACAATCCTTTATTGTAGCTGTTTATGTTCATGCTGCCTTCCCCCGATAGACCATGTGCACATTATGCTCACTGAGTATCGTTTTCTCATCTTTCACCCCATTGAGAGATCGCTCTCAATGCCTGCAAACAAGGGCCACGTAACAAGTATTTGCTGAACAAATCCTGCACCGTGCTTTCCATTCCCAAGGATTTCCTAGGAGAGGCCTCGTTTAGCTGTTTGGGGCTTTCTCCTTCAATTTCTGTTGAGGCATCACACTGTTTTCATCTCTACAGTTATTTTGTTGAAGTACCATGCTTTTGAAAGTAACAGAAAGTAGCATCTCCCCCTAAATCCAGTCATGCCATGAGGCATGCGTCAAGACAGGTTGCTTCCTTGGATCCTTCCAGAATGCTTGGCTACCGAGGAAGGGGCCTGGCACCTAAACAACATGCCCAGCCTGCTACTTACCTTCTCAGCTTTATGTACTTGAGTACTATGAATGAAAGATGATTTGCTCATGGCCTCGAAGCTTGTCATCCCTTTGAGTGTTCAGCTTTGGGCACATGAACGCAAAGGGGAGCTGGTGGGGAGTCAAGGGGTGTTAACAACGGACCCAATTCCAGTAGTCTATTTTATACATACAGTCTACATGAAGTCAGGCCGCACATTGTCTACATATAGTCTATAGACTGTCTATATATGGACATATGTATATCTATCACATACATATTGTCTACACAGTGCTGATGAAGCTCAAGGTGTGCAGCCTTCAGTATGGATTACAACTCAGTGTAAAGAAAATAAAAATCTTCACAACTGGACCAAAAGGTAACATCATTCCAAAAAAAAATAGAGAAAAGATTGAATTGTCAGTGATCTCATCTTGCATGGATCCACAGTCAATATTTATGGAAGCAGCAGTCAAAAGATCAAATCATGTATTGCATTGAATAAATTTGCTGCCCAAGACCTCGTTGAAGTATTGAAAAAGGATGTTACTTTGAGGACTGAGGTACACCTGACTCAAACCATGGCACTTTCAATCGCCTCTTAGGTATATGAAAGTTGGACATTGAATAAGGAAGACCAAAGAAGAGCCAATGCATTTGAACTGTGGTGTTGGCAAAGGCTATTGAAAGTGATGTGGACTGCCAAAAGAACAAACAAATATATCTTGGAAAAAGTAGAGCCAGAAGCAAGGGTGGGAGACTTGGCCTCGGGTACTTTGGACCTGTTATCAGAAGAGCCCAGTCCTTGAAGAAGGACATCATGTTTGGTAAAGCAAAGGGGCAGAGAAAGAGAGGAGGCTCAAGGAGATGGATTGGCCCAGTGGCTTCAACAATGGGCTCAAGCACAGGAACCATTGTGAGGATGGTACAGGACCAGGCAGTGTTTCGTTCTGTTGTGCATCGGCTTGCTCTGAGTCGGGACGGACTCCGGTACCTAACAATAGCACCTGTGCCGCACTGTGTGAAGAAGAATGCAGCAATGACAAAAGACCCTGTCACAGTCTGTGACGTGCAGATGACACAGCCTTGGAGACTGCATCCTTCAGTGTGGGTGATGCCGCCGCAAAAGAAAGCAAGAACAACGGGACCAATAAACAGCATCTCGGTAAACAAAGAAAGACGGACGTTGTCAAGACTTTCGTTTTCCTTTGGATCCGCCGTCAAGACCCATGGAAATAGAGTCAAGGAGTCAAATGCCTATTGCTTTGGCCAGATCTGCTACCAAGACCTCTTGAAATGCTTCAAAGCCAAGATGTCACTTTGAGCACTCAGGGGCGCTTGCCCTGAGCCATTGTGTTTTCAATCCCTTCAGATGCCTGCAAAAACTGGACAATGGATAAAGAAGACACTGGACAATGCAGTCTTTGGATTATGATGGTGTCGACAGACTATTGAGGACCTCATGGCTGCGAGAACAAACAGATCTTTCTGGAAAGCCGTATACTCAGAATGCTTCTCAGTAGCAAGAATAATAAGGCTTCATTTCACTTACCGTATATACTCAAGTATAAGCCCACCCGAAGATCAGCCGAGGCACCTAATTTTATCACAAAAACGGCATTAAAAATGTGCTGACAAAAGCTTGGCGTATACATGAGTATATACAGTAGTTGGGACATGTGATGCAGCGGAGCCAATCTCTGGAGAAGGACAGCCGTGTGGTAGAGTCGGCAAAGAAGAGGAAGCCCCCTCAACAAGATGCACTGACATCGTGGCTGCAACAATGAGCTCGATCGCCGTCATTGTAAGAATGGCACGGGGCTGGACAGGTCTTGTTCTGTTGTCCACGGAGTCCCTGTGTCTTGGGACTGATGCAATAGCACCCAGCGAGAACACAGAAAGGGACATCTATACCACTTTAATCCGTTGGCTTATAAAATCTCAAAATTGATGCATGAGGTAGGTATGAAGATTCTCATTTAATAGCTGAGGTCACTGAGCGCCAAAGCGTTCCTTAATTGGCCCAAGATCACACAGCTAGTTAGTGGTAGGGCTGGGCTGGAATTAAAATGAGAATTCTTTCTGTCAACCCAGTTTGCTGCATCATCCCTTCGCCAAGAGCCAAGAAGTTAGTTTTCTCTGACTCAACTTTAACACTTCAGATAATCGCCCAGAGCCAGTAGAGCTCAAAAGCCTGAGTCATGGGCAGGTGTGGTGAGCAAATTACTTAAAGAGGCTTTTCTAAGCCATATTCAACTCCTGCTACACGACTGGGTAGGGCTGTGCAAATGAGGTGTTTGTGGACCACCAATGGGATTGGGATACTTTGTTAATAATTCAAATAAGATGAATGGTATCCATGTAGTGCTGGGACCATGCAAATAAGGTGTATGTAATCCCAACAGGGGGATTGGTTGGTTTTGCCATCCCACTAGAGAGGTGAGACACTGGGGCAGAGACATGGCCGTGGCAGCAGAATTGTGGGGGTGGGGTGGGGTATTGTGGCCTTTCCAGCCCACAGAGAAAGCCGTGTACCTTTGATTGAAGGCTTTCTAGCAGAGTAGGGCGCCTCCAGGCACTTCAAAACAAAAATACCTCACTGCCATTCAGCCCATCAAGTCTGACTCATAGCACCCTGTGGGTTTCTGAGAGTTACTCTGTATGGTAGTAAAATGCCTCTTCTTTCTCTCATGGAATGACTGGGGGTTTTGGAACTGCTGACCTTCCCATTAGAAACACAACACATGAGCAGTAAGCAGGACAAAGAGAGCTTTGTAACTTTATATTGAGCAGAGCATAGGCTGGCTGAGGAAATAACCTGGGGCCATGGGTGAGCTCCGCCCCCTCCCAAGGCTGCTCATCACCAAGCAGAGGTCTGACACACCTCCACCTCCATCCTTTTAAACCCCATTCTGACACCAACTGTCCCACAGTTCTCTACTTTTCCGTGAGGCTCTAGAATTCATTTCAGTGGCTACCCAGAACTCACAGACGATGCTCATGATGATGGGGTTTATTAGTGAAGTTAATGGGTTACAGTTCAGGTGACCATTGTTCAGTGAACAATTTCTTCTGTGCTGTGTCCACCGGAAGGCCTCTCTCTGGTGCCTCAGCCTCTCACCCTGGCCTCTGCCCTGCTTGGGCAATGTTTCAAACCTCTTTTAGGGCTGCCAATAAATGCCTCTAGGACATGCCACTCTGCTATAAGACTTCACCTGAAGGCATTCTGATCCAGCTCCATGACTCAGTAAACCTAGTTCTCCCAGTTAAGCGCCACTCGCCAGCCAGCTGCCCCAAAGCACTCAGCTTTCCCTGCTCTGCAGGCTGGGAGGTCCACTGCTCTGCCTCCTGGTTCTGCTGCTCCTCTGCCACACCTCTGGTGTCACAGCTGTCCCCTGGATTAAGGAGGTCCACTGTGCAGGGGTCTTGGGGTCCAAAGGAGTCTCTCCTTTTCTGGTTCTGCTTCTCTTGTTGAGAGTGAGATTTGCACTCCCCCCTTCCTCTTGTTTCTGAGATGGCTCCTTTTAAACCCATCGGGATGACCCCCGTTAACCTTGGTCACACTCATCACTCACGGCTGAGTCACCTCAGCCATCTGGTGTCTTCCTCCACCTTCTTACCCAGATCCCTCAGGAAAGGAAGGTCGTCTTGGTGGGAGTAACAAAGGCTACGTCTAGAAGGGCCATGCTAAATATTTCACTGCATTGCACTGAGCCAGCCCCAGGGGCCCCTTGGGGTAAGGAGGTAAGCAAGGGGAAAAGAACTTGATCTTCAAGTCACTGGACGCCGCCCAGCCGGTGAATTTGGCACCGAAGGACTCAGGGAGCTGTTTTTGCCCCATGGAGAACAGAGTCGTTTTCACTGGACTCCTCTCCTCACCTCCTCAGCAGAGCAGACAGAAGACTTGGTAGTGTTTGTGATCAGTTTTAGTGCTAGAATAATAAGTGATGAAGTTGTAAATGCCTAAGGTATTTCTTAGATGATCCATAGCCTAAGAGCCCTGGTGACCTAGAGGTTATTCCTTGGGCCGCTGACCACAAGGCCAGCAGTTCAAAGCCATCAGCTGCTCCACAGCAGGGGTGGGGTGGGGGAGACAAACTTTCTACTCCCATAAAGAGTGAGAGTCTCGGAAATTCACAGGGTCCCTTCTACCATGTGCTATAGGGTCACTAAGAGTTGGAGTCCACTCCATGGTGGTGAGTCTGGTCTGGTTTTATGAACAGTAACAACAAAATCCTCTTAGAAACTCTGCCTGGGATCCCAGACCTTATTCGCTACAAGGTTACTGTCGGAGGGGCAGCCTTTGGGTTCTTTTCCTGTCATTGTTACTTCTTTCTCGCAAACAGTTACCGGTGCGGGTTCCCCAGAGAGAGCAGCTAGAGGTAGGTGGGATCCTGGTGGATTTTTATGTTCCTCTGGACCTTGCTTCTCAGGTGATTTTCTCAGCAGACAGAGCGAACAAGTGTGGGGATAGGACACACCCCAGACGCACACCTTAGCTAAGTAAACGTGGGATCAGGAGAGAGAAGTCTCTGGAGAAGGGCAACAGCCGGGTGCAGTAGAAGGACGGTGGGAGAGAGGCCGGCCCTGGACGGGCTGGACTGCCACAGTGGCTGCAATGACGGGCTGGGACATAGTGACCCGGTGAGGATGGTGCGGGACCAGGGGGCCTCATGCTGTTGTACGTCAGGTGGCTGTGAGGTGGCCCCGACCCAACAGCACCTAACAACCACAGCGGGACCACCGCCCCGTAGTCACTTCATCTCACTGCCGCTGAGTCAATTCCAGCTCAGGGCAACCCTTACAGGACAGGGCAGAACTGCCCTGGTGGGTTTCCAAGACTGTAACGTTTTACAGGAATAGAAAGTTTTGTCTTTGGAAACCGGGGTGATTTTGAACTTCTGACCCTGTGGTTAGCAGCCCAATGTGTAACCGCTACACCACGAGGGCTCCTACAGTGTCGTTATGCGTTGCAATCGACTGGATGACAGTGAGTGGCCCTTAGTCGGGACAAGTCTCCTGCTGCCCTCTGGGGCCAAAGCCTCAGGTTCCCCGAGAAGCAAGGGGAGCCCGGGCTTGCTTGTGCTTTCTCATCTGTGGTGAACAATTGCAGGTGGGGCTGACCTGGAATTGTTCACTACAGACAGGTGTCAGCACAAGCAAGCTAGGGCTCCCCTTGCTTCTTGGGGATACACGCCAGGGTGTTTACACCCCAGCTGGCCCGCTGTGACTCGGACAAGCACAGGGCCCTCGGCGTGTGGGTGGCATCTGGCCATCCCGTGACTGCCCTGCTTGAGGATCAAGGACTGCTTCCCTGCATCCCCAGCAGTCCTGGGTGCAGCTAATGGTAAGGGTTGAAATGAAGCTTGTCACCCCCTGGGTCACTGCCAGGACTTCCTATGAAAGGCAAGTGGTGTCACCACATGTCGCAGGGGGATAGTTCTTTGGGGAGAACCTGCAGCCTCGGGCCTCCAGGTGGGATTCCCAAGAGCGGTGGCTTTGAGGCCGGCCAGCCCGTCCTTCATAGGAGCCTTCGTGGCAAAGTGCTGAGGCCCTCGGCTGCCAGTTCAAACCCTCCCAGCAGCCCCACGCAAGAAAGAGCTGGCGGTCTGTTCCCATGGTGACCACAGGCTGGAAAGTCCTATGGGCAGTTGTCCTCTCATGTGGGGTTGCCGTGTTGGCCGGCCTCTGGGGTTAGAGATGGGGGATGGAGGCTGCCCTGGTGGTCCTGGGGTGGGGCGGGGGAGGCTTGTCTTGAACAGAGTGTGCTGCATCTGGGGGGACCCTTAGGTAAACATCTGGGGGGTGGGGGAAGGGGGGGAGGGCATTTCATCTGGAGGAACCCTCTGGAAGTCATGGCAAGTGGTGGGGGGTGAGTCTAGGGGGATCCTCATTTAGGCCTCTGGAGGTTGGAGAAAAGTGTGAAGGGCCAATGTGTCTAGAGGGCCCCTCGGGTGGCCTCCAGAGATTGGGGAAGTGGGTGGGGAAGAATGGTGGGTCCACCAGGGCCTTGGCTGAATACCAGGAGTATTTGCAAACCAGCTAAGTTCACAGCCGGGTTTCTGGCAACTGTATGTCTCAGCCTGGATGCTGCAGCCAGGGAGAAGGGGGTCCATACCTTCAGACCTTCCTACCGGGCAGCACTGCACCAACAGAGCTCGGCCCGCCTCTCCATGCCCCCACAGGGCATCTGTGTTACCTGCCACAGGACTGTCCCCTCCCTAAAGTTCTGCCCCCTGTGTCGGGGAAACGCATCTTCCATGCAGGATCAGCCAGCACGGACACGAGACAGGGCCGACCACTAATGTGTGTCCATACGGACTTCCAAAAAGTTCGTGGAAGAATGGGATTTGAAGGCAGTGACATTCTTCCACAGACTTTTTGAAACCCTCTCCAAATGTTCGTGTGTGTGTGTGTGTGTGTATACGCGTGCACATATTTCTTTGTCCTCTCAGTATAAGGAGCAAGGCGGTCTTGACTGGCGGTAAGATCCGACATGAACCCTGAACACCAATCCCACTGCCCTCAAGTGCAATCAGACCCACAGCCACCCGTCAGACAGGATAGACCTGCCCCCACAGGGTTTCCTAGGCTGTCTGTCGTCTTATGGAAGCCGACAGCCTCACCTTTCTCCCTCTGAGCAGTTGGTGGGTTTGAACCTGCGGACCTTTCAGAGAGCAGCCAGTCGCTCTCAATGCTGTGGTACCAGGGCACCTTCGGTCCTGAAGGAGGGCCTGTCAACATCCAGGTTGGCGGTGGCAGGTCACGCAATGAATGTGTCTTTCCATTTCCCGTGTGAAAAGGTTACCTTTGTCTCCTGCACATCACTTGCAAAAGGCCACCCAAATGAGCAGAGATGAAGGGACAACTGCAGGGTCACCAAGACCCCCTGCAGAAGTCCCCATCCAGAAGGAGTGTGGTGCCGGGGCCATTCAGGGCCACTCAGGATAAGCACAGGGAGCCTGGGCCCCAGCCCCCACTGGCTTTCCAAGTGCCGTTTTGGTCAGAGGGACAGCTGTGGGATCCCTTAGGTGCAGAGTGTCAATTAAGGATGATCTAAACAGGACAGAGAAGATGGGGGCTCGTCGTCCTGACCATGGGATCCAGAGGCAGAGAGCAGGTTTGTTTTACAGAGTATGTACAGTGGCGAGGAGGCAAGCCTTCATCGGCACAGATCCAATGGAGTGGGTAGAGTGTGAGTGTGAGCTGAGTTCTTTCAGGAGGACACCTCAAAGGGAGTGTCTGGCAGGCGAGTGAACAATGGTGTCAAACACTCCTTAAGAATAGGAAACAGAGGCTCCGGGGAGATGGCGCCCACCCAGATAGAGTCCCCTAACTAGAGCTCTCCTGGTGTGACCCAGAGACCGACAGGAAGGCTTCCCATGATTGACACCACCACTTAAAACCCGCTCCGTGTGCTCCAGGGATTATCTCGGAGGTGGTACGTTAAAATTGTACTATGTGCCTTTCTGTTTTCCAGTCTCTGGAACCGGGGCCGATGAACTGGTAGCGACGAAAACAAAACAAAAATTCAACTAAAGCTAACTGAAGACTTGTTAGATATCATGGATGAAAAGACTAAGTATTAGGGGGAGGGATTAAATCTAAATGTCATCCTTAGAAGGGAAAAAATGCCAGAGTTGCTGAGCTGATCTAAATATCAGTGAAAACCATTTAGAAGGAAGGAATAAGCAGATCACCAGCCACAATGGGAGCCAAGCACCCCGTAAAAGACAGCCCCGTGCCAGCACCTTCAAGGAGGATGGTTGCGAAGAGAACTTTTTCTGTGGGGAGAATGCCTGTTTGGTTCTCTCTCTCTGGACTGTGGAAATCTTCTCATTAAAGCAGGTCTTCGAAGCCCTGTGGTCATGAGTGTCGAGATTAGGCCACTTACACTTTCATCCGGTTCTTATTTTCCCACGGGTGGCCAGTGGAGGTGTCCCTTCCCGCCATCCACAGGGCTGGCTGGAAGTCAGCCGAGGACTCCAGGGTACCTACCGGTCTCCCTCCCCAGCCTTTCTAAGTAACTGTCTCTGTTTCTAGGTTTCGAGATAGAGCAGACACAAACAACAGGTCTGCGGGGTTCCCCCAAGAGGTACCCACCACAGGGAAGAGGACAAATGCCCATCATGGTTCAGCTCCAGAGGAGATGGTGCAGGACCAGCCAAGCAAGGCCACCGCCCCACCTGCCGAACAGAACAAAACAGAGAAGGCCGGAGAGGGCTCTCCGGGGAGGCAGGACACGGCGTCGCCCACACCGAGGACTCTGGGAGGAGAGAAGAGCACCTTGTCCACGCCGCACGGGGGAAAAAGGGTGACCACAACAAAGACACCTACCCCAACCCATCAGAACAAGGTGCTGTCCACTTCAGCAGGCCCTAAGGGGGCAGTTCCTTCCCTGAGGAGCAGCCGGGAGGGGACCAGCACAGCGGCTGTCCAGAAAGTGAGCCCCACCCAGAGAGTGGGCAGCAGGACCCCAACAAGCAAGCCGAAGGTAAAGCTGAAGGACCCCACCCCTAAGGAAGGAGCCCGGCTTCAGAGTCCCACCTCACAGAGACCCCCAGAACTGAAGGCCGCCAACTTCAAGTCTGAGCCTCGGTGGGATTTTGAGGACAAATATAGCCTGGAAGTGGGGGGCCTGCAGACGGTGAGTCTCCAAGCCCCGCCCCTTTTCCTGCTTCGAAGCCCCTTGGGGGAAGGCGGCCCACCTCTACCCTTCCCCGTCCCTCCAGGCTTGGCCATGTAGGTAGTGGAAGCAATGCCTGGCCTACTGGACTGCCCTCCCGAGACAGTGGACTCAGCTCTGCCAGGATGCTGGGTGGGCAGGGGGTCCGTGGGTTCTGAATCTCTGTCCTCTGGGGAGGGGGTGGGGGCCAGTGGTAACAGACAGGACCACTGTAACCTGCCACCCAGCCTCAAGCCTTGTAAATACCTTGTCTTCCCTAGAGGTCCCCTGCCCCTCATGGGCCCCCCACCGGGGCCTCTTCCACATCACCTTCCTGGGGGTTGTGGGGAGGCGAAAGGGGAGAGGCCACATGCCTGTGTTTCCACCGCATAGTGCACTCTGGAGGACACACAGCCCCCCAGGAACCCTGGGCCCTGGGGGCTCTGGTCCGAGGAGGGCTCTGCAGAGCCTGGCTGACCCTGTCCTCCTGCACGCAGACCTGCCCCGACTCCGTGAAGGTCAAAGCCTTCCTGTCTCCCTGGCTACAGCATCTCTTCATAGCCAACCTCACCCTCTTCCTGGACTCAGGGTGCTTCACCCCGAGCGAGTGGGCCCGCCTGGAGCATTTCCCGCCCCCCTTTGGCTTCATGGAGCTCAACTACTCCTGTAAGGTGCACCCCCACCCCCATGCCACCCCACCCCTGCTGGGGGCACCAGGGGAGGGCTCCGGGGGCAGGATTGCTGCTCTGAGGCTGAGTGGACCCCCCCCCCATTCCAGTGGTGCAGAAGGTGGTGGCCCACTTCCCCCCAGTGCCGCAGCAGCAGCTGCTCCTGGCCAGCCACCCTGCTGGGGAGGCACGGTGCATCAGCTGTGCCGTGGTGGGCAACGGCGGCATCCTGAACAACTCCCGGGTAGGCTCCGAGATAGACAGCCATGACTACGTGTTCCGGTGAGCACCCAGACCCTCTGCTGCCCGCCTTGCCCAGAGCTGCCCTGCCTCGCCCATGCCAGCCCCTACACCCCACTCAGGGGCTGCCTCCTTCTTTGGCGTCCTGGGTGCAGACCAAACAGAACCCTGGTGGTGGAGTGGTCACATCTGTTGGTCAGCGGTTTGAAACCCAGCAGCTGCTCCTCCGGAGACTCCTGTCAAGAGTGACAGTCTCAGTCTTCCTTGGGGCAGCTCTAGGGTCCCTCTGCGTGGGCACCGGCGCCAGCGCAGTGAAGGTGGTTTTTTGTGCAGGCTGAGCGGAGCGATCATTAAGGGTTACGAAAACGATGTGGGCACTCGGACGTCCTTCTACGGCTTCACCGCCTTCTCCCTGGTGCAGTCCCTCTACCTGCTGGGCCGCCTCGGCTTCCAGCACGTGCCACTGGGGAAGGTGAGCCCGGGGGAAGGGGCTTGGCCTCCCCCAGACCCTGGATGAGAGAGCCCAAAAGTGGCAAGGGGAGGGTGGTCCAGGCCTCTGGGGTCCGTGGGATCCATGCAGGCAGACCAGGCGTGTCAGCGGGGAGACCGGAGCAGAGCAAGGGGCCGGCCAGCAGTCCTGCAGTGCCCCTGGCTGCCTTTGGTCCTCAGGATGTCCGTTACTTGCACTTCCTGGAAGGCACCCGGGACTTTGAGTGGCTGGAAGCCCTGCTTCTGAATCAGACCATGAAGGGAAATAACTTTCACTGGTTCAGGTACACTGCCCTCCCCCAACCCCCACTGAGCTGGGTCAGGGTCACAGTCATGGCCTGCGAGCTGGGAGAAGAGAGCTGAACAACCTGTTTGGGCCGCAGGCACCGGCCCCAGGAGGCATTCCGGGAAGCCTTGCATTTGGACCGGTACCTGCTGCTGCACCCGGACCTGCTCCGGTACATGAAGAACAGGTGAGAGCTGAGTGGGCAGGTAGGGGTCCCCGCTCCCTGCAGGCTCTTGACAGTGGGGGGCTGGCTGATTCCCAGGTTTTTGAGATCTAAGACCCTGGACACCACTCACTGGCGGATATACCGGCCCACCACCGGAGCCCTCCTACTGCTTACCGCCCTGCAGCTCTGCGACAGGGTAAGCCTCTGCCTTGGAGCAGGGGGCCTGGAGGCCCAGCTGGTCCCTTCCCGAGACCACAGCTGGCTGGAGACATTGAGGGGTGGGGGGGGGGGGTGAGAGAATGCATGTGAGCATGTGCACTGAGGACACCTGCATGGGACCCCCAGGAATGGACTCCAGAACAGGGTGGTCCTGGAAGGGGGGTAGAGGGAGGACTATTTTGATCAGAACTCCTCTCAGAAGACTGTTGCATCTGGCAGAACCCACAGGTAGGCCTCTGGAGCTGGGGGGAAGTAGAGGGGCTGGTGGGCGGGGGTGAGTCTGCCAGGACATGCAGCCTGGGGGGGGGGGGGCGGGCGGCAACTGCAGGCCTGTCTCACCCTGCCCCTCTGCAGGTGAGCGCCTACGGCTTCATCACTCAGGGTCATGAGCGCTTCTCCGACCACTATTATGACAAGTCATGGAAGCGCCTGATCTTCTACCTGAACCACGACTTCAACCTGGAGAAAGCGCTCTGGAAGAAGCTGCATGACGAAGGGATCATTCGTCTGTACCAGCGCCCAGAGCCTCCAAAGTGAGGCCGGCCCAGGGGCTGCTGCCCTCCCTCCAGCCCTTTCCAGGCACAGCGCGCACGCGTGTGTGCGTGTATGTGTGCACATGAGGGGAGTCCCTGGCTCCTGCAGTGCGGGTGGGGAGCCTGTTACACAGAAGTCACTCAGGTAGCGGGTTACAGGTAAGACATTTTATTGAGGTCCCGCACCTTGGGGATTCATTGTATTCAAGAGGCTGTGCCTAGTGGCTGTCTCTTATTCAGGAGGTCCATACCTGGGGACTCCCCAGGCTGGCTTCTGGGTCACCAGTACACAAAAGATACATTGTGCCAACACACTACCGGGTATAACAACATAGTTACATATGTGACTATATAATGGATTCATTTCCTGGGCCTGTACGGTATTCCTTCTTGGTCCCTTGTCCCCCCACCACCACCTCATGTCCCCCGCCCCCCCATCATCTTGGAGTGGAAGATTCAGCCCTTCACTACAGCCCATCCATGTTGAAACAGACTTGTCGGCCACTTTTCACTGCGCATCAGCACAAGGCTAGGGTGCGCCTCCTCTTTCGGGCTCGCAAGCACCAAGTTCCAGGACCAAAGCAGCTGCTGGTGCAGGCCACGGAGAGGCAGGCGCCTCTTCCCGCTGCAGGGGTGAAACGCATCTGAATTCTTTTCTCTTGCTGGCTCTTACATTACCAGCCAAGCAGTCGCTGACTGTGAAAATGCTGTCACCTTCCCCATGGAGCCTTTTAGCGAATGGCAGCAGGTTCTGGTCCCTGAGACCAGGGACCTTTTAGCTAACAAAGTGCTGAGTTGATCAGGTAGACAGATTGTTGCTGGCATGCCGCTCGCTTCCCTAAAGCTACTTGGGCCGTGGAAAGAGCCTGGGCAGAGACACCGGGTCTGAGCCCCCCCTCTCCTCCTCCCCTCCCCCCCAGTTGGAGATCTTGAAGATAATTATTTCACTACCCACGGTCCAAAGCGCCCTGCCGAGCTTCTCCGGTTGGGTAGAGGGGGTAGACTGCGGTCTTTTACAACTCTGTGCATGGCAGACGGCAGAGCGCGCTTGTGATAATTCAGCCTTTATGCAGGGCCGAGTAGTCCGCATCCGGGGCGGCGCAAGTGAGGTTTGTGCCGCAGCTCTGCAGTTGATGATCGCCTTGGCACCTGGGTTTGGCTTTGCCTTTATTTGCCAACCCGTTTTGGCAGTACCAGTCGCTTCCACCCGTGTCTGGTCTCGGCCTTCTATTTGGAACCTGTCTAGACAGCTTGTTGGTGTTGCAATAATTCGGGAGTTCAGTAAAGTCTTTGACCTGTGTCCATCCTTTTTCAAAGTCAATCCTTTGAAATACATCAATCGCAAGAGGATAAATATTGTAGGATCACACCTTTAGAAGGAGGCAAAAATGGAATTAAGAGATAATAAAAATGTCCCACTGGCTTTATAAAGGACCCCCTTACATAGGTGGGTATGAATATGTGGGTACCTGTGCACACACACGTCTGCACCTACAAACATATGTACATACAGTATGTACATGCAAATGCATTCATATGTACATAAGGCACTAGGGCAACAACTACCGTTACTTCACAGACAAAACCAATCATCTCAAGAAAAAAATAAGTTTACAGGATGCGTCATTTTGACGCATTTCAATTTCCTCAATGAAAATTACAGAAACGGTTTACATTTACCTCCTATCATTTGTGCTGACTTTTCTCCGATTAATGAGACAAATATATACCAGATTCGGTTTCTTCTAAGCCTTCTAATCTTGAGAATCTCTGTGCGGCATATACTGATTTGATGCAAACATATACTGAGTACCAATCGCAGGAATTCAGGTTCATTCATGAAAACATTACTTCAGTAATAAATATAAACGTCGTTAAAAAGTTCTTAGAAAGTAAGCATTAATGTAAAGACAACACAGGAGATATTGTCCAGCGGACCGATCCAAGCCACCCTTACAATGTCGAACCCCATATTGCAAATGTTGTACAATGTCAAATATGATCTAATTTTAGTATAAGTATGTAGTATCACATTGTTTCATTTATAACTTAGTAATGTATAATTGTGTTGCTTTTCAATAAAATAAGTTGCTTTTTTAAAGAAAATGTGTGGTTTCATATGTCCATAGAGTTAGGCATATAAGAAATGTCCGTAAACCTAGCATCAAGGACCATAATCTTGTGGGAAAATTCAATTAACTTGAACCATGTTGTTCATAAAGTGGATGTTCTCCATGCTACTGTGGGGGGACAGTGTCATTCTCTACTCAAAGGGGAAGGAAAGAAGCCAGAGACTTAAAGAACAGTGTTCTGCAGGACTGGTTGCCAACACGAGCCCCTGGGGCCAGAACTACACGGTGCCTGGCCACCACTATTGATTGTTCTCACCAGGGCAACGAGAGAGATCCTGAAAGAAAGGGAGAGAAAATGTGAACTGGAACCCAAATTCTTTATTTTTTAATGATCATTTTATTGAGGGCTCTTACAGCTCTTATAACAATCCATACATCAATTGTATCAAGCATATTTGTACATAGGTTGCCGTAATTATTTTCTTATTATTTATTTATTAGTCATTTTATTGGGGGCTTGTACAACCCTTATCACAATCCATACATACATCCGCTGTGTCCAGCACATTTGTACATTTGTTGCCATCATCCTCCTCAAAACGTTTGGTTTCTGCTTGAGCCCTTGGTATCAGCTCATTTCTCCCCTCCCTCGTTGCTCCCCTCATGAACCCTTGATAATTCACAAATTATTTTGTCATATCTTACACTGACCGATATCTCCCTTCACCCACTTTTCTGTTGTCCATCCCCAGGGAGGGGGTTATATGTAGATTCTTGTATTTGGTTCCCCCTTTTTTACCCCACCCTCCCTCCACTCTCCAGGTAGCACCACTCTCAGCCCTGGTCCTGAAGGGATCATCTGTCCTGGATTCCCTGTGCTGCCAGTTCCTATCTGTACCTGTGTACATCCTCTGGTCTAGCCAGATTTGTATGGTAGAACTAGGATCATGATGTTGGGGGGCAGGGGAGGAAGCATTTAGGAACTAGAGGAAAGTTGTATGCTTCATCATTGCTACCCTGCATCCTGACTGACTTGTCTCCTCCCTGTAACCCTGCTGTATGGGGGTGTCCTGTTGCCTACACATGGATCTTATGTCCCCACTCTGCACTCCCCCTCATTCACAGTGATTTTATTTTTTGTCTTTGATGTCTGACACGTGATCCCTTCAACACCTCATGATCACACAGGCTGGTGTGTTTCTTCCACATGGGCTTTGTGACTTCTGAGCTAAATGGCCACTTGTTTACCTTCAAGCCTTTAAGATCCCAGATGCTATATCTTTTGATAGCTAGGTACCATCAGCTTTCTTCACCACATTTGCTTATGCACCCGATTGTGTCAGGAAGGTGAGCATAATGGAATGCCAGTTTAATAGAACAAAGTATTTTTGCACTGAGGGAGTACTTGAGTGGAGGCCCAATGTCCATCTGCTCCATCACACATTAAAGATCAGATATTTTTTTACGAACTTACCCAAGTGGCCATGTATTTTTTCAGCTGTTAGGGTATTTTTTTTCATTAAACCATAAATGGGTTTACATCTCATCTTTTAATCATATTTATCATAACTTTCAGTTTTTGAATATAAAACATTGTCTCACATTATGAAGCAATATTTTGCAATGTATGTGGAACATTGTTACTTTTATGAACTATAATCTTCATGAAAGTATAAACTTCTTGTAAAAATAATCAACATAATCCATATTACTTTGAAAAATTAAAAGAATTGGGGCTAAGAATTTCCTCATGTCTTTCTGTGGTGGGAGACCAGTTGAGCGATTTAGGGACGTTTTACCTTCCACTGAGGTTTGATCACAATAAGTACACAACTCCTCGCAAAACAATTCAAACAAATAGTAACTATTTGATTTAACCAAAATGCACTAAAATGCTAAATAAACACAAAGAACATGAAGACCATCCAGATTGATACATTCACTACTGATGTAAACACCTAAATAGACAAAGTAGTTGAAAATGTATCCAAGCAGATGGCGTCTGAAGACCGCGTGTGAAAATCACGAGTGATCTCGTGATCCGTCCGTAACAGATGGCACGCAAAACACGAGTAAACTCAGGACCCATCCGCAATGTGTTAATACTAGACCTAGAAATATGTGCACATAGATCTATTTCCCCATCCTCATATATAAATATATTTACATATGCATATACCTTTATTTAGACCTCTATAAATGCCCTTTGCCTCCTAGTTCTTTCCTCTATTTCCTTTGACTTTCCTCTTGTCCCACTATCATGCTCAGCCTTCATTTGGGTTTCAGTAATTCCTCTTGGTTATATTACCCTTGATCATGCCATACCAGGCCTCCATTCTTTTTTTTTTTTTAACATTTTATTAGGGGCTCATACAACTCTTATCACAATCCATACATATACATCCATCAATTGTATAAAGTACATCAGTACATTCTTTGCCCTAATCACAAAGCATTTGCTCTCCACTTAAGCCTCTTGCATCAGGTCCTCTTTTTTTCCCCCTCCCTCCCTGCTCCCCCCTCCCTCATGAGCCCTTGATAATTTATAAATTATTATTTTGTCATATCTTGTCCTATCCGGCATCTCCCTTCACCCCCTTCTCTGTTGTCCATCTCCCAGGGAGGAGGTCACATGTGGATCCTTGTAATCAGTTCCCTCTTTCCAACCCACTCACCCTCTACTCTCCTAGTATCGCCCCTCACCCCCTGGTTCTGAAGGTATCATCCACCCTGAATTCCCTGTGCCTCCAGCTCCTATATGCCCCAGTGTACAACCTCTGCTCTATCCAGACTTGCAAGGTAGAATTCAGATCATGGAAGTTGAGGGAGAGGAAGCATCCAGGATCTGGGGGAAAGCTGTATTCTTCATCGGTGCTACATCGCACCCTGACTGACTCATCTCCTCCCCTAGAACCTTCTGTGAGGGGGTCTCCAGTGGCCGACAAATGGGCTTTGGGTCTCCACTCTGCACTTCCCCCTTCATTCACTATGGTAAGAATTTTTTTTGATGATGCCTTATCCCTGATCCGTTTGGCATCTCGTGATCTCACAGGCTGGTGTGCTTCTTCCATGTGGGCTTTGTTGCTTCTGAGAAAGATGGCCGCTTGTTCACCTTCAAGCCTTTAAGACCCCAGACACTATCTCTTTTGATAGCCGGGCACCATCAGCTTTCTTCACCACATTTGCTTATCCACCCATTTGTCCTCGGTGATCGTATCATGGAGGTGAGCACACAATGATAGGATTTTTTGTTCTTTGATGCCTGATAACTGATCCCTTTGGGACCACGTGATCACACAGCCTGGTGTGTTCTTCCATGTGGGCTTTGTTGCTTCTGAGCTAGAAGGCTGCTTGTTTATCTTCAAGCCTTTAAGACCCCAGACACTATCTCTTTTGATAGCCGGGCACCATCAGCTTTCTTCACCACATTTACTTGTTCACCCGTTTTGGCTTCAGCAGTTGTGTCAGGAGGGTGAGCATCATAGAATGCCAATTTAATAGAAGAAAGCATTCATGCATTGAGGGAGTGGTTGAGTAGAGGCCCAAGGTCCTTCCGCCACCTTAATACTAAACCTATAACTATAGACACATAGATCTATTTCCCCATCCTCATATATATATATTTGCATGTACATGTCTTTGTCTAGACCTCTATAAATTCCCTTTGTCTCCTAGCTCTTTTCTCTATTTCCCTTGACTTTCCTCCTGCCCCACTATCATGCTCCGTCCCCACCTGGGTTATGGGTAAGGTTACGTAAAGAAGAGGTATAGCTGTAACCCAGGCCTCCATTCTTAAAGAGACAACATGCTACTGATGACTCTCTTAAACCTTAAAGTCAAAAAGACCCCATGTCCCCTTGTTAGCTCTATGACAGAATGGCTCATAAAATAAAGATAACCACCCATGAGCAATGAGCTCCTTTAAAAAGAAAAAAAAAGCATTCGAGTGAGACCATTGGGTCAAAATAGGGGACAGGAAAATTTGAGTACTGGAAATGGTACAACCAGAAGCGGGTGGATGAGAAGGATGAGACACTGTGAAAAATGGAACCCATATCACTGAATAATTGTGTGGAAATGAGTTATATGGGAGCCCTCTTTGTTGCATAAACTTTCACTTTAAACAGACTAAAGGTCAGTAAACAGACCTGGAAGTATTTATAGGTCTTTTTGGTTTTTTTGTGGTTGTTGGTTCTTTTTTTTGGGGGGGGGGGGTAGGGGGGAATTGTTGTTGTTTTGTTTTTGTGCTTATTATTGTCTCTGCGTGTCTATCAAGATAAGATAGGCAGGATTAAAATCTGGAGAGAAAACAATGGGACCGACAGTTCCAGGGGGACATGGGAGAGGGGAGGTGGGGGGAAAGAAGTAGTGTTTACAAACCCAAGGACAAAGGAACAACAAGTGACCCAAATTGGTGGTGAGGAGGTCATAGGATGTCCAGTAGGGCTTGATCAAGGGCAGTGTAACCGAGAGGAATTACTGAAACCCAAATGATGGTGGGACAAGAGGTAAGTAAAAGGAAATAGAGGAAAGATCTAGGAGGCAAAGGACATTTATAGAGGTCTAAATAGAGGCATGTACATATGTACATATATTTTTATATAATGATAGGGAAATAGACCTATGTGCATATATTTATAGGTTTAGTATTAAGGTAGCAGACAGACATTGGGCCCCTACTCAAGTACTCCCTCAATGCAAGAAGACTTTGTTCTATTAAACTGACATTCCATGATACTCACCTTTCCGACACGATCACTGAAGCCAAAATGGGTACATAAGCAAATGTGGTGAAGAAAGCTGATGGTGCCTGGCTATCAAAAGATATAACATCTGGGGTCTTAAAGGCTTGACGATAAATAAGCAGCCATCTAGATGAGAAGCAACGAAGTCCACATGGAAGAAGTACACCAGTCTGTGTGATCATGAAGTGTCAATGGGATCAGGTTTCAGGCATCAAAGACCCAGGACAAAAAAAATCATATAAATGTGAATGACGGGGAGTGCAGAGTGGCGACCCAAATTCCAACTGTAGACAATTGGACATCTCCTTACAGAAGGGTCACAAGGAAGAGATGAGCCCTTCAGGGTGCAGCATAGGACCGATGAAGCATACAAATTTCCTCTAGTTTTTAAATGCTTCCTCCATGCTCCACTACCAAGACCCCAATTCTACCTTACAAATCTGGCTGGACCAGAGCAAGTACATGGATTCAGATAAGAACTGGAAACACAGGGAATCCAGGACAGATAAACTTCTCAGGATCAATAATGAGAGTAGCGATACCAGGAGGGGAAAGGGACGGTGGGGGGGAAAGGGGGAAAAACCGATCACGATGATCTACATATAACCCCCTCCAAGAGAGACAGACAACAGAAAAGGGTTCATGAGGGAGGGGACATTGAGGAGGGAGAAAAAAATGAGAAGCTGATACCAAGGGCTCAATTCATGATCCCAATTCTACTAACAAATCTGGCTAGACCAGAGGATGTGCATAGGTACAGATAGCAACTGGAAACACAGAGAATCCAGGACAGATGACGCCTTCAGGGCCAGTGGTGAGAGTGGCAATGCCTGGAGGGTGGAGGTAATGTGGGGTAGAGAGGGGGAACTGATTACAAGAATCTACGTACACCCTCCTCCCTGGGGGATGAACAGCAGAGAAAAAGGTGGGAGGAGACGTTGGACAGTGTAACAGATGACAAAATAATAATAATTTATAAATTATGAAGGATTCATGAGGGAGGGGGAGTGAGGAATGGGGAGAAAATGAGCAGCAGATATTAAGGGCTCAAACAGAAGGCAAATGTTTTGAGAATGATGATGGCAACAAATGTACATATGTTCTTCACACAATGGATGTATGTATGGATTGTGATAAGAATTGTACGGGCCCCCAATAAAATGATTTTTTTTTAAAGAAAGAAAATGACGATGGCAACAAATGTACAAATGTGACACAGTGGATGATGTATGGATTGTGATAACAGCTGTATGAGTCCCCAATAAAACTATGTAAAAAATGAAACAAAGATTAAAAATTTTTTTGAAAAAGCATCCTTTGTATTGGTTGTCTATTAAATGTTTGCCTATTAGTTCTCCGGTGGGGAGTATCAACAAATTATTTTATTTCATGTATTTGTGGCATAAAAAGAAAAAAGTTAACATCTCCTTAGGTGTCAGTTTTTTGAACAGTAAAATAAAGTAGTATCCAACTCACAAGGTTATTTATAGGCTCTTAAAGATTTTGTGAAAAGCCTGACACAGATTGGGAATTCATTTTCTTTTTAAATTAATTCATCATTATATTGGGGGCTCTTACATATATTATAACAATCCATACATCCATATATCAGATGGACGTGTACAAATGTTGGCATCAACAATTTCAAAATGCTATCTTTCTTCTTGGCCCTTTGATAGCAGCTCTTCTTTATTCCCTGCCTCTGCCACCCCTGCAAATCCTTTCTATATTATGCATTGTTATTATTGGTTATCTATATCTTACACCACCCCTTCTAGCCCTTCACCTACTCTCCGGTTTTTGTCCCCTCAAGGGCGGCTATTCCACCATCATTGCTATCCATCCCCCTGTCCCCCCTTCCTCACCCTTCTCTTCCCCTGCCCTCCTGGAATCGTTACTCTGATTACTGTTGCTGAGGGGGTTGTCTGTCCTTAGTCCGAATCTTGAAAGTTCTCCTCTCTACCGGTGCACGTACACGGGTTGAGCAGGATTTGTGAGGTAAGACTGAGATCATCGTAATGGAGGGAGGACGTTAAAGAACTAGAGGACTGCTGTGTTGGCTTGGTGCTAAGCTGCCCTCTGGAGGAATTAATTTTCCTTCCTCTTGCTCATTCTTTTCCCAGCAACCTCCAGGATTAGAATCTGAGTTTAAGCCAAAGATCATCTCTGTTCATTTCCCTCCTCCGAGCTCTGGCTCTGACATTTGAGCTCTGGGACCCAGAAGGTCTCCTGAAATCCTAAACAGAGTAAGGGCCCATTCAAGAAGGAAAGGAAATAAATAAAACAAAAATGAGAAAATAAATCAAACCTCCCTCCTGGACTTCAGGTACAGCATTCAAGCTAGAAGTGTGAGGGCTGGTTTTCTCAAAGAGGGTGCAAGCCCAGGTCTGGTGGACAGGCAGCAGCACCTTGGCACCCCTGGCTCTCTGTGGACCCTCTGCCTTAGCCCTGGGACTGCCCAAGGGCCTTACACGGGCAGTGAGTTATTGAATGTGGCTCTTCTAGCCAATGTCCCTAACTCCCACTAAACAACCTTCCCCTCCGTGGGTCTAGGAAAAAGATGTGTGTGGGGTGGGTGGGGGGGATACTGATAGGATAGGATTCACCTGTCAGTGATGATGAACAGGGCCCTTGAAGTGCCATGCTGCTATGTAGAAAAGGTGAATGATGGGAAGCAGGAGGAGGGATCTCACTACCAGTAAGAGCCTGAAGTGGAGTGTGTCCTCCAGAACTGAGATGCTGCGAAGTGAGCTTCCTGGATCCGGAAGACAGCTCCCCATGGGAGGAGCAGCAGCAGGACCAGGAGCCAGAGCATGAAACAGAGCGATGTACCGCCAGTGCTTTTGTGCCGGAGGCTGACGTGCAGAAGGAGCACTTAATTCAGGGTGCTGCGTTTGCTGACCCACGGAGTTGGAGCTGAATGCTTTTGGGTTAAGGCTTACAACAGAGTGGCATGCCCCTGTGGGCATTTATCAGCAGATATGATACTTTGTAACATGTTCTGGGGGAAAACTGCCTTTAGCCATGAATTTTGCCTGAAGTGTCTGTGTAAGCCCTTGCAATGGTTTACAAAAAAGAGAACATTTGATTAAGACATTAGGGGCCTACCACCTCTGGTCATTTCTGTTGTCTGGGAAGTTTGAGATGGACAAAGCCACTGTTGGAAGGGCCCTGCTTGGGGTACACCTGGGGGAGAAAGATGGATTCTTATTTAATGTAGTCAAGAAAGTCTTAGCCAGAGTCATAGGACATCAAAAAAATATTGGAGACCTTCAAACCTGCGATGAAGAAGCAAAACTCTATTAGCAGACAACATGCTGTTATGTATAGAAAACACCAATGACTCAACAGAAAATTGCTGGAACTAACTGAAAAACTTGGCAACATAGCAGGTTACAAGGTCAACACACAAAAATCAATTGGATTCTTGTATCTTAAGGAAGAGGACCCCAAAAAAGGAAGTTAAAAGAAAAATAGGACGCATATTAACCATGCAGAAGATAACATGCTTAGGAATAAATCTAACCAGAGAAGCTCAGGACTTGTACAAAGAAAATTCTCACATACTTCTACAAGAAACGAAGAGAGACATAAATTGGGGAATGTCCCATGTTCATGGATAGGAAGACTCACAAAGTGAAAATGTCAAAATTACCAAAAGAACAAACTCACTGTCATCAAGTCAATTCCAACTTATCGAGACTCTATAAGACTCCTGTGGATTTCCAACACTGCAGTTGTTCATGGGAGTAGAAAGTCTTGTCTCTCTCCCATATTACCAAAAGCACTCGATAAATTTAATGCCATTCCCAACCAAGTCTCAGCACAATTCTTCAAAGAAATGGAAGCAAATCACTAATTTCATATGGAAAGAAAAGAGACTCAGAGTAAATAAAACACTGCTAAAAATCAAAGTAGGAGGTTTGTGATTGCCTGATTTCAAAACCTACGATACAGCCCCAGTAATCAAAACAGTTTGGTATTAGTACAACAAGAGATATATAGGCAAATGAATCAGAATCGAGAACCCAGAAATATAACCAGATACCTACAGACACCTGATTTTTTACAAAGGGCTAAGACACATTATATGGTGAAGAGATAGTCTTTTCTACAAACGGTGCTGAAAAAATTGGATCTCCACCAGTAAAAGAATGAAACAGGACCCATGCCCATACCATATACAAAAACAAGCTCAACTTTTGGGTTCCACCCCATCATCCCTTTTTTTTTTTTTTTTTTGTCTCTCCACGTGTCCCTTCACACTTTCGGGAGATGGCCCATTCTAGTGTGTGAGAACGTACAACCACAAACTTTATTTTCACTCATAAAAGTTTACTTTGACTGACAAACCAAAAGAGAACTCAGATGGATTAAAGATCTAAATATAAACCTTATAACAAATGTAAAGCTAATAACAAAGACCTAAATATAAGCTATCACAATCATCATTGAAAACAGAGAGACAAAATAAATAAATAAATAAATAAATAAATAAATAGATAAAAACAAAAAAAGAAAACAGAGAGACAAACTTAAGGGTCTTAACACAGGGCATAAATACACATGTTGAAAATCACGCACATCGCAGAAGACAAAGCAGAGGACTGGGACCTACTAAAATATGGTATTTGCATATCTCAAAAGAATTCATCAAAAGAGTACAAAGGAAACCCACAGATTGGGGGAAATATTTGGCAATGATCTATCAGATAAAGGGCTAATTTAAAGCCTATAGAAAACTGCAACACCTTAAAAAGAAAGGACAAATGATCCAGGCAAACACAATGGACACAAGACGTGAACAGTCAGCTTACTCAGGATGACATGTAGGTGGCCAGCAACCGTAGGGAGAGATGCTCAGGATCAGTAGCTACAAGAGAAATACAAATTAAAACAATGACACGCCACCTCACGCTGACAGTTTTAGCACAATTGAACACACACACAATAGCAAACACTGGAGGGGATTGGAGAGGTTGAAATGCTGACCTGTTGCTAGTGGGATGGCAGAATGGTATCCTATGAAATCAGTACAGTACTTAAACAAATGCCAATAATAATAACATTTGACACTGCAGCCTCTGTACTCAGAATGTATTCCACAGAAATAAAGAACAAAGCACACACAGACAGAGGCACACCCATTTTTATCGCAGCGATAGCGAAAATGATGGAAACTCCCCAAAACGTAGTCTGTGGAGGGATAGATAAATAAACTCTGGTCCATAAGCACAATAGGGCAGTACGCATGTCTAAAGAACAGTGACGGAACTGTGAAAACACCTCATGACGAGAATGAATTCGGAAGACAGTATGCTCAGCAAAATTAGTCAATCTCATAGAGAAAAGTGTTTTATGACACCATCGTTATAAGGGGGGGGGGGAATGAGAGAAAATGATTCTCACACCCAAAGAAGCAGACTCTGCAGGCTATGAGGAGGGGAGGAGGGGGGAGGGATAGGAAGGGAAAGGGGAGGCTCTAAGAGGGGGGAAAAAGAAGAAAGGACCACATACCAAGGGGTTTCCTGGGATGCTGTCACGGTTCTGATGAGCTGGGCTGTGCAGTGATGGTTTGCATGTTTCCTTTTGGTAAGTGTTATACTTCACAAATAAAATGAAACAAGAGACTGACCCATAGCCCTACAGGGGACAACACTGGAGACACAGAGTGGGAATTGTGCCCGATCTGACCCTACCACACCGAGGCAAAACACTAAGGGCGTGCAACAGAACAGCAAGGGGAACAGAGCGATGAAATCCCCAGGGAAAACCAAAAATAGACTTTGGGGCCAGGGCTTGGCGCCCCATCAGACTCGACTGGAAAACACTCCCAAAGGCCAACAAACAGTCCTTGAACTAACTACAAGCTTTTCTTTTTTGTTGTAGTTGTGTTGTGTTTTGTTTCATTGGCTTTTTATTGTTGTTGTTTTGTTTGGTTTTGTTGCTTGGTTTTGCTCTGTCTTGTTTTTGTGCATGTTATTATCTTTGCAGGTCTGTCTAAATAAGACAGGCTGGATGAACAATCTGCAGGAGAAAACAATGGGACCGACAGTTCCAGGGGACATGGTAGAGGGGAAGGTGGGGGTAAAGGAAGTGGTGTTAACAAACCCAGGGACAAGGGAACAAGTAATCCAAATTGGTGGCGAGAAGGGTGTAGGAGACCTCGTAGGGTGGGATCAAGCGTACTGTAACCAAGAGGAATTTCTGAAACCCAGGTGGGGACTGAGCATGATAGTGGGACAGGAGGAAAGTCAAGGGAAGTAAAGGAAAGAGCTGGGAGGCAAAGGGCATTTATAGAGGTCTAGATAAAGACATGTACATATGAAAATATATTTATATATGAGGATGGGGAAATAGATCTATGTGCCTATATTTATAGGTTTAGTATTAAGGGAGCAGAAGACCATTGGGCCTCCACTCAAGTACTCCCTCAATGCAAGAATACTTTGTTCTATTAAACTGGCATTCTGTGATGCTCACCTTCCCGATACAACCATTGAAGACAAAGCGGGTGAATAAACAAAAGTGGTGAAGAAAGCTGATGGTGCTTGGCTATCAAGAGAGATAGCGTCTGGGTATTAAAGGCTTGAAGGTAAACAAGCGGCCATCTAGCTCAGAAACCACAAAGTCCACATGGAAGAAGCACACCAGCCTGTGTGATCACGAGGTGTCAAAGGGATCAGGTATCAGGCATCAAAGAACAAAAAATCATATCATTGTGAATGAGCAGGGGGAGTGCAGAGTGGAGACCCAAAGCCCATTTGTAGGCCACTGGACATTCACTTACAGAAGGGTCTCGGAGAAGAGACGAGCCAGTCAGAGTGCGATGTAGCAACAACGAAACATACAACTTTCTTCCAGTTCCTAAATGCTTTCTCCCCCTGCCCCCCACTATCATGACCCCAATTCTACCTTACTAATCTGACTAGACCAGAGGATGTACACTAGTACAGTTAGAAACTGGAAACACAGGGAATCCAGGGCAGATGATCCCTTCAGGACCAGTGGTGTGAGTGGCGATACTGGGAGGGTGGGTTGGAAAGGGGGAACGGATTACAAGTATCTACATATAACCTCCTCCCTGGGGGACGGACAACAGAAAAGTGGGTGAAAGGAGACATCGGACAGTGTAAGACATGACAAAATAATAATTTATAACTTACCAAGGGTTCACAAGAGAGGGGGTAGCGGGGAAGGAGGGGGGAAATGAGGAACTGATGCCAGGGACTTACGTGGAGAGCAAATGTTTTGAGAATGATGAGGGTAATGAATGTACAAATGTGCTTTATACAATGGATGGATGTATGGATTGTGATAAGAGTTGTATGAGCCCCTAATAAAATTATTTTTTTTAATGAAACGAGAGAGAGAGAAAGGACATGGCTTTGGAATCCCTCCAGTTTCCTTACCCACCAGCGCTAAACACTGGTTTGAGTGGTTACCAAAACAGGAAAAGGGAAATGAAAATTGACTTTAAGGTTTGTGTGTTTTTAAAGGGGAGGAGGGTATAAAATTGGGGTGGGGTGGACATGGGCAGCCATTCCCAAAAGAATATCCAAAAAATGACCTTTAGGCAAATAAAAATGTCCAAGTGGGCTCACAACAAGTGAAATACAAATTGAAATTAGTCCAAAATCACTCTATTCTCCCATCAGACGGGCAAAAAAAAAACCCTTGGCAATGACTTTGTTGGCACGACTGTGAGGAAACAGGAACCACTATCGTTGCTTGTGAGAATACAAATCAGTAGAGGAAATTAGGAAACAACTCTTGGTAGAGGGGAGTTGGGAAATAGCTAAGAAAACTACAAATGTGTTTTCTTCTTGATGAGTCAGCCCATGCCTGGGAAATGACCCTGAAGAGCTTTTCCATTCATTAAAAAACATGCACACGAGTTTAGTCATTGCAGCACTGTTTGAAATCGCACAATTCTGGAAACTACCAAAGTGTTTAAATAAAGGAACTGCAAACACCAAGAAGGGAGCGTCCAGGCAGGAAGAGCTGTGGGAACGCCTCTGGAGGGGAGGCTAGGATATAGCTTAAGTTTTAAACAAGAGCAAAGTGCAAGTGAGTCACTAGAGGACACTCTTTGTGTAGAAAAGAAGGAGCAGAGAATAAAATAGGAGAAAAGATGAAAGGAGAGTGAAGGCGTGTCTGACCCGCCTCATAGGAATCAACTGTGGGCTGACATGGATGATGATTCACTCTGTCCCTGTCCCCCATCCCACCCCACCCCCACCCCGGTGAAATGACATGCAGAAAGGTGTTCAGGCACCAGACCATGTTAAAAACAACATACTTACTTATGAATGGCATTGCTGAACTGACAAACACAAGGGGATTACAAGGTAGTATTTCATCCACAGTGTAATGAGTTTTATGAAATAAATCAATAAATATTACACGCATTGTTCCAGCTAATGTTTTTATACCTATGGATGGAAAGAACTATGGGATCTTAAAATACGCGTTTAAAAAGAGTAAGGAATGCAAATTTGCTGTTTCCACATGGGGCAGCCTCCAGGGAAGAAAACAGAAGTTGGGAATTATGGACTAGTATTGGACTTAGGGGTTAACCTTGGACATGTGGACTTGATCTACACTGGACTGAGATGTTTTTTCAATATACAATTGTTCTTTGATATAAAGCTCTGTCTTACACAATATTAGTGTCTCTGAATTTGTTTCTCTAGTCAATCTGGACTGACACAGTGTGTTAGACAGGGTTCTCTAGAGAAAGAAAACCAGGACACTTATGATTTTATAGATAGATCGATAGATAGATATGAATAGGGTTATACAGCACAAAGGACTGTAACAGCTCATTAGTCCACAGAGCAGTACAGAGGGCTCAGCTCAACTCACTTCCGTGAAACGGTTAAAATTACTGGAAGTCCTTCAACTCACCAGGGCTGCTGGGTCCAAGGTCAAGGAAGCAGACAGCTCAGTCTTCCCTCGGGAAATACAGGCAGAGTCTTCCTACAGGCAGCAAACAGCAGGGCGGGCCACCAACAGTCAGCAGCTCAGGAGCTTAGGGAAGCAGGCCCAGATGAAATATCGAACTCAAGCAATGCAAGGTGACAGGATCCACCAGCTTCAAGCTCAAGCGATGTACGCACCAGCAGTGTGGAGAAGCGGGTCTTGAAGGAACCTCAAACTCTAGCAACACAATCTGTGGGTTGGCTGTCCCACAGGTAGTGTAGCTCACAAGTTGAGGAAGAGAACTAGTGAAAGCAGGTGCACACTGATTCAACCACCAGAGAGCAAGAGAGGGGCAGGGCCTGTGGAGCCATTTATCTCCTTGCCCTCCAATCAAACTGCCACCTGATTAATCCCACATGTTCCTATTGGCCAGGTTGGCACAATAAACCTATCTATCATGCACAGATATGGAAGCAAATATAATTATATGCATGGGAATGTGTATGTGTGGATGGGTGTACACACACATACATGCATTTCCCAGTTCTGGTGGCACTGTGGATTAAGCGCTGGACTACTGAGAGGAGGGCCAGCAATTCAAACCAAGGGAGAAAGATGAAGCAGTCTTTGATAAACAGCCTTGGAAACCCTACGGAGCAGCCCTGCTCGGTCCCATAGGCTCATTGTAAGTCAGAATTGACCCAACGGCAGTGGACTTGGGTCTGGACTGGTATTCACAGAGGTTCTGAAGGCAATGACGCTCCAGGAATAACCAGCACCTGTAGGGCTTGCTAGGGGGACCCTGGTAGTGTAGAGCTTTCATGTTATGCTGTGAACTACAAGGTCAGCCGTTCAAAACCGCCAGCGGGTCCTTGGAAGCAAGATGGAGTTTTCTAGTCCCATAGAATTACTGTCTCAGAAACTCACAGGGGCAGTTCTACCCTGTCCGACAGGGTCAGTATGAGTCAGCTTCAGCTGGGTAGCAGTGAGTTTCATTTGAGGTTTTGGTAGGCAGCTGTGAGTCAGAATGAACTTGGTGGTACCGTGGAGCTTTTTTGTGGTGGTTGTTTGCTTTTGTGTTGTAGTATTTATATCTTGGGCTCCCAAATCCCATTCTCCATCACAGGAAGCAGAATTTCATGGAGAAAGAGCTGACACCCAGGCTGGAGAGCAAAAGTACAAGATGACCCCAAGGGCCATGTTAAGTATGTTAAGTAATGGCCAGAACATCCTGTTGTCCCCACCAGTACAAAATCCTTCAAGAATGCTTGGGACGCATCAAAAGGACACAGGTGGGGGGCTCCCAGTGGCCACGCGTGCGACAATTTGAGAATGAAGATAATGACCATATGGATTTGGGCACACTAAATACAATAAGAAGCCATGATTCCTTATCAATAGGAATGGATGAGTACGAATAAATGGGGGGGGGGGAAATAAACATTTTCCCTTCTAGTAGAATGTGAACGAATAATTATAGATGGAATGAAGGAATTAGAAAAACCTCTATTTGACACAAATCCTACTTATAATAGACTCCAGTAAGAATCGCTAATGATGCTGAAACGAGCTAATGAAAGTTTAATGAGGTATAATTCAAAATAATGGACTATCTGCATGGTCTCAAGCTATCTCCCCACAAAACCCGTATTAATTATAAAGGTAAAATTGAAACTTCCCCGTCAGGAGCTCAGAAAGTAGCACCTTAACCAAAAGGCATGTCAACATCCCCAAAAGGAGACAGATCCCAGTCTTGTGGCTGGGAGAAGGGAGCCACTTCCCTTTGGGGGTGCTCCTACTTTAAGAAAGCATAAGAACTTCAATCTCATGGAAGCAGCAGACCTCTCAAAACTGAGGAACCATCTAGAAAATGGCTGGTTTGTTCTCCGAAAGACACAGATGGATTGAAGACGAACTGCTTCCGTGGAGATGGCGAGCATCCGACGGTGTGATTGGCCCAAGTTTAGGTCGACTTGGGTGGACCAGGATTCACCCATGCTGTGATCTAACACATGCGATCAACTCCTTGATGGGATCTTCAGCGAGCAACCAAGTGGTTGTGGGAAGAATAGGGTAAGTCACCCCCGAGTTCATCTGACCACAGCCTTGACAACTCCAAGGGGGTTCATTCAGACGTACAGACTGACAGTGTGGAAGGAGCTCACGCCTACTGCTGGGTCTGCATCCTGCACCTGGTTTCTCCACCTCCTGTCATGCTGCCTGCCAATCCCAGCCACCCTCAGTGGACCACCAACCTCGGATTCACTCAGCTTGGCATCCACCAGCCTGTGGTCTCCCTGTTCCCTGCCCGTCAGCCCCTGCAGCTGCAGGAGTTAGGAGAAGCCTCCAGCTGACAGCTGACCCTGGGCTTGAGCCAGATGGGACTTACCCACTTGTACAACTGGGTGAGCCATTTCTTGATCCGAATCTCTGCTTCTAGTCACACGTCTCCAAGCCCCACTGGGTTTTGCTTCTCCGGAGAACCCAGGCTCACGCACATGGTCTTTTAAGGGGATGTTCCTAATGTTCAAGGTCATCGCAAGGTTACATTGTTGCCCCCTGTCGTGGAGTTCCGTGCGACCCTGGGCACAACTGACATGGAGACGCTGCCATGCTCACAAGCACTGCCATGCTTGAGCCCATTGTTGCAGCCACTGTGTCCATCTGCCTCTCTGAGGCCCTTCCTCTGCCTCGATGCCTCTCCATTGTACCAAGCACGAGGCCCTGCTCCAGGGACTGGTCTCTTGTGATACCACGTCCAAAGTGCGTGAGAGGCAGTCTCCCCATCCCGGCTTCTAAGGAGCGCGTGGCTGTGCTTCTGAGACAGCTATGCTTGCTCTGTGGACAGCCCATGATACTGCCATTACCCTTCACCGACACCGTCATTCAAATGCGTCAATCCTTTCTCAGGCCTCCTTTCCTCATCAGCCAACTTCCACTGCGTGCGAGGTCACTCCAATGCCATGGTCAGGGTCACCTGAGCCCTTGTGTTAGACAGGGCTCTCTAGGAAAACAAAACCAGAACACTAATAATTACACACACACACACAGATAGATGTGTAACAGAAGAAATACAGTTGAGAATTTGAAACATGGCGGACGATGTGGACCAGCAACAAACTACTGACACAGTAGAGGAGCCTCTGGGTCTCATCAGGCTCAGCATTTATGTGAAAATGCGAAGTGACCGAGAGCTTCGAGGAAGACTGCATGCATACTATCAGCATTTAAACATGACCCTGGGAGATGTGGAAGACACTGACTACTATAGGAATTGATGAAGAGACGTATGAAGAGATGTATAAATCAACGAAATGGAATATTCCAATACTCTTTGTGCAGGCTGATGGTGTCGTGCTAGTTGCCCCTCCGCTGAGAGTTGGCTGAAAGCCAGAATCTGTTCAGAGGGGAAGAGTGGAGCCCCCTGAATGGAGGCTCCATTCTGAAGAGAAACCCGAGTAAACTTTGATGCTTAGAACTAGCCAAGGATTCATCCTTTGCTGAAATAAGTTGTTGGTTTGCTGCTCTAAACTAAATTTAATTTTTATCCCACCCTTCCAATAAATGTAATCACACAAAAAAGAGAAATAAACAGTTCATTAAATTATTAAGCAGTACCAATGGCTCAGTGCAATGCACTCCCGTTAGACAGTTGTGAGACACTGTCAGTCCTTCAAGTCTTGAGGGCCACTGGGTAGTCCTCTGTAGAGCAATTCAGGATATCCCAGCACAGGCAGCAAACAGCAAGGCAGGTCACCAACAGTCAGCCGGATGACAGTGTCCAACAGTCCCCAGCTCAAGAGATGTAAATTCCAATGGTTTGGCGAAGCAGGTCTTGAAGCAACTTCAAATTACAGTGACATAGTCCACCGGTTAGGTGTCTCACAGGTAGTGTAGCTTGCAAATGGAGGCACAGAACAAGCAAGGCAGCCGCACACTGGTCCGATGACCAAAGAGCAAGAAACAAGAAAGGCGAAGCTCGCCGAGCCATTTATCTCTCTGTCCTTCAATTAATCCCACATGCGTTTATCAGCCAAGTTGGGACAATAAACTAACTACCTCATCCCTCAAAATGATCTCCTTGCTCTTCAACACTTTAAAGCGGTCTTGTGCAGCAGGTGTGCCTCATGCGATGCGTTGTTTGATTTCTCGCCACTGCTTCCATGAACACTACCATCCAAAGCAAACACCCTGCTGTCGGTCCATTCTGACGGCCACCCCTTAGGACAGGGGAGAACCGCCCCCGGGGCTGCTGAGATAGTAACTGTTTACAAGAGTGGGAAGCCTCGTCTTTGTTTTGCAGGACAGCTGGGGCTTTCAAACTGCTGATCTTGCAGGTTGCAGGCCAATGCATAAGAACTATGCCACCGGGGCTCCTGAGCGCCACCATAGCAACAGGATGAATCTATGTCTGAGGTCTGAGTGGGCCCACACAGTTCTAACCTATATTCTAAAGTGAATGCCCAAGTGCCTGTCAGGGGGCGGGGGCGGGGGTGATCAAGTGGCTAGGGTTCATTCTATCCCAAACGAAAAAAAGAAATCTCATTGCTACTAAGTGTAATACTGAAATTCTTTCAGAAGCTACATTCGGGGGGAAAAAGTCTCATTGCCTTTGCGTCCATTCCAACACACATCAGTGACCATTTGTTTTTCAGGCTGCATATCTGTCCAGGGGACAGAGAGGCAGTGATTCCTAATTGCTGACCTTTCTGTGAACGGCCCACCTCCGACGTGCACGCCATCGGGAGTCCTCAGGGAAATGAGCCTTCCTGTATATTTACTAAGGGAAGTGAAACCGAACAACCACCGCTTAATGATGGCCGTGGTTTATAACGTACCGGCAAAAGGAAGTGCTAGGTACATTGGTGCCTAAATGATCCGTGAAACTCAGGGACCATGAACTTGGCTTATCCTCTTTCCTCCTCCTCGCCGCCCTGAACTCCGGGCCGTCTGGGAAGGAAGGAACGCCGGGAAGGCGCGGCGTGCTCTCTTCAGCACAACTGCGGGCTTTGTGCCCCTGAACCCGTGCTCAGAGACACCGGTCAGAACCACAGCGGCACACCACTGCACACCCACTCAAAGTCGCCACCACCACACAGAAAACAAACACCAGCCCCGCTGCTACCGAGTCCAGTCTGGCCCCTAGGGGCCCGGGAGGACAGAAGGGAGCAGCTCCACGGCATCCCTAAAGCTGCCGTCCAAGGCTGCCTCTTTCTCACCCCCATGCTGCCAGCCCCCCTGACGAGGAGCCACGGGTGGGTTCCAACAGGCAACCTCTAGTGGGGCAGTTGGGTGGGAACCAGAGAGCATCATTTTTGGTGGTACCCTGAACCCAACCCATTGATTGTGACTTGATTCCTGCTCACAGCAAACCTTTATAGGATTTCTGAGACTATAAAATCTTAATGGGAGCAGACAGCCTCATCTTTCTCCCGCAGAGTGCCTGGGGGATTGAAACCATCAACCTTGCAGCTAGCAGCCTCTAAACCATAGTGCCATCAACCCGCAAAAAGACCTACTGCCATCAAGTCAATACACACTCATACCTACCTACCCACTGCCCCCAAGTCCAGGCTGAGGCATGGCGACCGGGGTCCCAGGACTGGCACTCTTCATGGCAGCACCTGGCCTCCTTCTCCTACAGGGCGACTCGTGGCTTTGAAACGCTGACCTGTGGTTCGTGGCCAAATGCCTAACCCAGAAAGCCAGCAGGGCTTCTAAATGAATCCCCTCATCGTTGCACATCTCCTCAGCAATCGGGCAGGAGTCACGCTCTTCAAGGAGGGAATGCAGCACTAAGGAGTTCCAGGTGTGTGTGAAAGAATGGCAAACCACACCCCATGACACTGTGCCCAGGGTACAGGTCGGACATGCCACTGCAATTGGGTCCCCTGCTGTAAGCAGCAGCTCCCAGTTTGCCCTTCACCCTATCACCAGAGATTCAAGATCCCAAAGCCCCTGCACCTCGGGGAGTGAGGTAGTTAGTTTATTGTGCCAACCTGACTGATAAACACACGTGGGGTTAATTGAAGGGCAGAGAGCTAAATGGCTCAGTGAGCCTCGCCTTTCTAATTCTTGGGTCTCTTGCTTTCTGATGGTCGGACCAGGGTGCAGCTGCCTTAGCCAGTTCCCTGTTTCAGTTGGCAAGGCTCACTTCCTGTAAGACATCCCCGAGGAGAAGCCACATGGACCTACCCCGATGCAGCCCTGGGTGCTGGAGCAGCCGTGTGGAGACCCCTGCCAGCGCTGAGTTGCTGACACATTCACTGATTGGGCTTTCCTCCTGCAGTCGGCATCATAGTGTATGTTTTGTGAGATGGAGGAGGATTTTGTGGATTGGTGTCAGACATATGGGTTAATGTTGGACTTGTGGGCTTGGGCAGCACTGGGTTGGGATGTTTTCTTGATGCGCACTTACCCTTTATATAAAACTCTCTCTTCTACATGAGTTTCTGTGGATTTGTTTCTCTAAAGTCCCCAGACTAACACAGGGAGGTTCTGCGGAGCCTGCCCACTGACTTTGCTCTTCTCTCTCCTCCTGGGTCATTTAGTGCTCACCTTGCTCACGCCTGGCTGGACAGTGAGGGCGAAGCGGAGAAGGACTGCTGGCGATGTCCAAGAATGGTGAAGGTCACATCGCTTCTCGGCCTTTTGGCTAAGATCAAGTGTAGAAGCACAGCCAGCATGTTCCCCAAAGGGGAGGGTTCGCCTCACTGCTTTGGGCGTGTTCTCCGGAGCGAGGAGCCCCTGGAGAAGGTCCTCTGGCTTGGCAGAGGGGCGGCGGAAGAGGAAGGCCCTCGGAGGGATGGGTTGACACGGGGCTGCCACATGGGCTTTTCAAACCCAATACGGCGAGGACGGGCGGCGCAGGACCAGCCGGTGCTTTGCTGTGTTGTGCGCAGACTTCTGGGAGCTGGGAGCCCCGGGTGTGCAAGGCCCTTCCCACGGACCCTGCCGCTGTCAGTTTCCAGGACCCAGCTGCGGGGACCTCCAGCCCTCTCCTCCGCGTCTCCGTGCTTTAGAAACCACCCCGTGCCATCTCCTCTTCGTGGGCTTTCCAGCGGCAGCAACATCCCCGGCTTGGTTGCAGTTCACACGGTCTCTGAGGACCACTTGGTGCACCACTCTCAGTCCGGGGGTCCTTTTGAAGTTGGGTGTAAGCCTTCTAGGTCGGAGGGGCCCTTCTGACCGCGTATGGCCACGGCGTTTCTGACCCAGCGTTTGTATGGGCAGTGATGTTGCAATCTCCTAAGGTGGCCTGCTGACGTTTCGCAGGCAGTGCTTCCCAAACTGTGGGACAGGGCACCCCTACCTTTGTGTCCTCCCACCTCAGACGCTGCATCCCTGCCTGCTGTGCTGGAGGGGCAGATCTTTCCACGGCTCTCTCGCCCATGTCTCCGTAACTCCCACTGAATGATTGCGTGGACTATGCAGCCAGGGCGTGTATGACACTGATAAAAGGGATTGGTTGGTTTGGGTGACCAGCCCCCTGGCTGTAAGGAGGAGCCCTACGTGACGCAGAGGCAGAGTGAGAAGGCCCAGGAGCTGCGGGGCACGTTCTAGATCTCAGTCTGAAGGGACCCAGGCGGAGACCAGATGGACCAGCGTCTGCAGCACAGAGACTTTAAGGTTTCTTCTCTCCAGCTGGCCCGCGACAACGGGTGTGCGAAACAGCCACAGGCAGCGGGGCTTCCTGGCCCACAGAGGCAGACGTCAAGGGCCAGCGTGGCTGAGCAGCTGAAAATGGGGCGGACTTGACTGCTGGCTGAGGAGAGGCGGTGCTGTGGACCAGTGACTGTGTCCCACGGTTTACTGATCCTGGTTGCTGGCAACCTCTTATCTTCCCTCGTGTGTTAGTCTGGTTTGACTAGAGAAACAGATTCATGGAAACTCACATGCATATAAGAAAGCGCTTTATATAAAGAGTAATTATGTATTAAGAAAATATCCCAGTCCAGTCGAGATCAAGTCCATCATAAGCCCAAAATTAGCCCATTAAGTCTGTTGCCAGTCTTATAAATTCCCCTTCAGACTGATGCAGCACGTGCAATGAGCCCCGGTCAGTGGGTGGGAAGTCTTGTGGATCCAGTGGCAGTGGAAGCATCTCAGCGCTGGCGTGGGTCTCCACGTGGCTCCTCCAGCTCCAGGGCTCTGGTTCCATCAGCGAAGCTCCATGTGGCTTGTCAGCAGGAAGACGAAGCACAGAGTGTGGGTCTGGCCTCCAGGGAGCTCTTTCTCTCCGTGGAGCCTCCAAATGAGGTCATCAAGCTGTGACCTGATTGACAGGCTAATCTCCACCCCTTCCCTCTTAATAGTCTCAACTTGACACCAGATGATGTCACTACCACACCTAGTAAATGCCCTTGATTGTGAGTATTTTCCTGTGAGTTCAGTGTGGCCATTGCTACGAATTATCGAGCCCAGCATAGACGCAGTGTCACGGGAGGAGTGGCTGGTGTTGGATGAGGTAAAGGAGGTTGGAGCGCGGGAGCATGCTGCCTCCTGCCTCGTGGCGATCGGGAGGCCAAAGGTCGGCTTGGTCTCCATAAAAGTGCTGGTAGCGCAAGTGCATGAGGGACAGTGGACATGAAGGTGGCGCGACAGGGACAGGTCTGAAGATGATTTAGACTCAGGATGGCCAATGGTTTCCAATTGGATGCCAAAGGAATAGCAGTCATAATACTAATAAACACACCCCACAAGCCGTGTTAAGCATCCTAGACAGAAAAGTAAATATCCTGTGCCTAATGTTGAACGATTGGGGTGATTACAATGCTTATGGCAGTGCCGTGGAGATGAGTGATGAAAGCGATTTGCCGCGACATTCTCACCATGGTTTCACTGGCACTGCTTCACGGGCACCCGATTTAATCACTGAATTATATTAAGAGCTGTGCAATTAACACCACAATCAGTTTCAGCACAGCCGCTTCGTGTGCTCATTGTTACTAGCACCCCCTCTTCCCCCCACCACCCCTTGGACGCCCCAAGACAATTAGCAGTCATTGTTGTCTCCACAGATCTGCCTATCCTGGGCTTTATGTACAGAAAGTCATACAGAACACAAGCAGGAGGCAAAGCAAACACCTTGACAATAACCAGACGAAACATAGAAAAGCTTCCTATTGCTACCACAAGATGTTTAAAAATCAACTCTACCGGCCGTGGTGCCCCAACAGACTAGACTGGAAAACACTCCTAAAGGCCGACAAACAGTCCTTTTACTAACTACAAGCTTTTCTTTCTTGTGGTGTTTTTTTGTTTTGTTTTATTTTTGTCATTGTTTTGTTGTATATTGTTGCTTGGTTTTGCTCGGTCTTGTTTTTGTGCATGTTATCATCTCCGCAGGTCTGTCTAAATAAGATAGGCTGGATGAACAATCTGGAGGAGAAAACAACGGGACCGACAGTTCTGGGCGGACATGGGAGAGGGGGAGGTGGGGGGAAAGATAGTGGTGTTAACAAACCCAGGGACAAGGGAACAACAAGTGATCCAAATCAGCAGTGAGGTGGGTGTGGGAGGCCTGGTAGGGCATGATCAAGGGTAATGTAACCAAGAGGAATTGCTGAAACCCAGGTGGGGACTGAGGATAATAGTGGGACAGGAGGAAAGTAAAAGGAAATAGAGGACAGAGCTGGGAGGCAAAGGGCATTTATAGAGATCTAGATAAAGGCATGTACATATGCAAATATAATTATGTATGAGGATGGGGAAATAGATCTATGTGCCTATATTTATAGGTTTAGTATTAAGGGAGCAGAAGGACATTGGGCCTCCACTCAAGTACTCCCTCAATGCAAGAATACTTTCTTCTATTAAATTGGCCTTCTATGATGCTCACCTTCCCAACACAACCGCTGAAGACAAAGCGGGTGCATAAGCAAATGTGGTGAAGAAAGCTGATGGTGCCCATCCAGCTATCAAAAGATACAGTGTCTGGGGTCTTAAAACCTTGAAGGTAAACAAGTGGCCATCTAGCTCAGAAGCAACAAAGCCCACATGGAAGAAGCACACCAACCTGTGTGATCACGACGAGGTGCTGAAAGGATCAGGGATCAGGCATCATCAGAACAAAAAATCTTATCATAGTGAATGGAGGGGACAGGGGCGGAGTGGAGACCCAAAGCCCATTTGTAGGCCACTGGACATCCCCTTACAGAAGGGTTGCAGGGAGGAAATGAGCCAGTCAGAGTGTGATGTAGCAACGATGAAAAATACAACTTTCCTCTAGTTCCTAAATGCTTCCTCCTCCCCCCACTCTCATGATCCCAATTCTACCTTGCAAGTCTGGCTAGACCAGATGGTGTACACTGGTACAGATAGGAACTGGAAACAGGGAATCCAGGGCGGATGATCCCTTCAGGACCAGTGGTGTGAGTGGTGATATTGGGAGGTTGGGTTGGAAAGGGGGAACAGATTACAAGTATCTACATGGGACCTCCTCCCTGGGGGATGGACAACAGAAAAGTGGGTGAAGGGAGATTTCGGACAAGGCAAGATATGACAAAATAATAATTTATAAATTATCAAGGTTCATGAGGGAGTGGGGAGCAGGGAGGGAGCGGAAAAAATGAGGAGCTGATGCCAGGGGCTTAAGTGGAGAGCAAATGTTTTGAGAATGATGAGGGCAATGAATATACAAATGTGCTTTACAGAATGGATGGATGTATGGATTGTGATAAGAGTTGTATAAGCCCCTAATAAAACGATTAAAAAAATCAACTATACCGGGGTACAAGCAGCCAAACATTCCATTGTTGAAACTGTTTTCTCGTTGCTGAAAAATAAATAATGCTACCATTCCAAGCTGAGGAAAATCTCCCCATTAATGCCTGTAGAAAAGAATATTGAGAAGAAACTTTTGAAATCTCAAAATCATCAGGCCCCAATTGTGTGACTCACAAGGGCTAATAACCCATCTTCTGAGAGATCTAGAACATTCTGACGCCTCTTCAAAACCGCTCATCAACGGTACTTCTTTTCTGCAGACTCAGTTTCTACTTAGCCCCCATTCAGCGCATAAATTTATCTCTTTATAAATCCTGGAAAATACAACTGGGGCAGCGATCATCAGTCTCTTTGGTTCTTTTTTCCCCCTTCTTCCATAAAATTAATCATCTAAAAATGGTTTTGATTGAAATGACAAACCATCCCCCGATGCATAAATGGGACGCCTAACAAATTTTGATTAGACCCTTGCTTGGCATTCATGCCACTTCAAATACTGAAAAATAAACCGAGTTCGGGAGAAAAGGTCTTTGCACACAGATGCTTACCCTTGATTGTTTTGGGACATAGAGCACTGCAGAGCTGATCTCTTGGTGTTGAAAAAAAAAATCCCAATGCAAAGTCTGTCTCTGGGGAAAAGTACGAATGGATATACTCTCCTGAGATTGTGGCTCAACTTCAGGGGACCCTTCTATGTTCAAAGGATCTAATGAAGTCTATTGCTAATGTAGACCAAAGGGGACAAAATGTCACATGCTAGCGTGGGAAATACACAACAGCAGAGACAACAGCATCAAGGGTCCCCATGTGTCTATAGTGCATACCCCAAAATTCTCAACTTATAACTGATCCCCTTTTGTCTACACCTTTCACTGACTCTCTTCCCCCAATCCCGACTCACTTCTTTTTCAGAAAATTCCAAGCAACTCAAAAATATTTGGCACCAAATCCAGCTAGCTGTCACACACGTGCCTGATCAGATACGCATGCATGTTCTCCTCTGTATCATATCTCAGGGAGTAAGTCTTGACAGGTTTTCTCCAAGGACGTAGATGATTTCAAGGGCTTATGAAAAGTTTTAGGGGGTGCATAAGCAAATGTGGTGAAGAAAGCTGATGGTGCCTGGCTATCAAAAGATATAGAGTCAGGGGTCTTAAAGGCTTCAAGATAAACAATCGACCATCCATCTGATAATAAAACCCACGTGGAAGAAGCACACCAGACTATGTGATCATGAGGTGTTGATGGGATCAGGTATCAGACATCAAAGACTCAAAACAAAAAATCATATGGATGTGAATGAGGGAGAGAGCATAGTAGAGACACAAAGCCCATCTGTAGACAACTGGACATCCCTTACAGAAGGGTCACAAGGAAGAGATGAGCCAATCAGGGTGCAGTATAGCACTTATTAAGCATAGAACTTTCCTCTAGTTCTTTAATGCTTCCTCCCCACCCCACCCCCACTATCATGACCCCAATTCTACCTTACAAACCCAGCTAGACCAGAGCATGTACATGGATACAGATAAGAGCTGGAAACACAGGGAATCCAGGACCAATAAATCCCGCAGGACCAATAATGAGAGTAGTGATACCAGGAGAGGAAGGGGAAGGTGGGGGGAGGAAGGGGGAACAGAGCACAATGATCTCCATATAACCCCCTCCCAGGAAGACAGACAACAGAAAATGGGTGAAGGGAGACAGCGATAGGTGTAAGACATGGGAAAAATAATTTCTAATTTATCAAGTGTTCATGATGGAGGGAAGGGGGAGGGGGGTGATGAGCTGATATCAAGGACTCAAGAAGAAAGAAATTGCTTTGAGACTGATGATGGCAACAGATGTACAAATGTGCTTGACATGATGTATGTATGGATTGTGATAAGAGTTGTAAGAGCCCCCAATAAAATGATTTTTTTTTAAAGTTTTAGGATAACTGAGGGAAAGGCCGGGAAAGGTGCACTGACAAATGTTTTCCATCCCCACAAGGCATTTGCCTGTTCTTTGTGGGCAGCAAGGGCTGTCCTATGAGAACTTCCTAGGAAGCCTGACCTCGTTCACCCTCCAGCCCTGATCTTACCCCTTCAGACTCCTGTTTGTCCTCCAAAGTCAAAGAATATGTAGAAGAAAAACACTTTGGGTCCCCCTGAGGATTCCCACACTGCCATTATGACATGATGAGCCGAGAGCAAGGAATTCTTCAAGGAAGGCTTAGAGGGATGGAAACATCCCCCGGGAAGGCCAGACCTAGATGGAGGATGTGGAGAGATGCGATGACATCCCATTTCAATGCTTTCACTTAATAAAAGGTTCTGATTTTTGTAGCAATGAGTCAAAATGATTGAAACAAATGTTTTGTCCTCTGTGTTTCATCACAATGACGATATTTTTCCCCAACACCATTTTACTGGGAGCTAATACAGCTATCACATCATCCCATGGTTCAGTCACATCAAGCAGTATTGTACAGTTGCTACCACCATCGGTTTCACAACACTCTCTTCCTTCCTGAACTCCTTGACTTCGGCTCCCCTCACCCCTGCTCCCCCTGTACCCGCCCCCCCCCCCCCCCCCGCCCTCAAAGAACAGTTGTTCTACTTGCTGTCTCTATAGGTTCATCAATCCTGAACTTCATATACTGGAAAACAGATGACAAAAATTCAAGACAAAATATACCCCAATGTGAAAACAAAACAAAACACACATACACAAAGAGCATGCTGAAAACCAGAGCAGACGTGCATCAGGCCGGGGAGCAACTGACGAGGTTTTAACTGTTCAAGCCAGGTTTACCCTTTTGATCTCCTACAGTCCTCGCTCCGATGCACTTTGCTCAGTAGCCAGTGTCTTCTGTCCTTTTGTACGGACAGAGGGAAATCGCAGAGGCCTAGTCCCGATGTAGAGCCCACAAATGTATCTGGGGCTTCCAGTGTCACCCATAGCCTTCTGCAAAGCAGAATCTCACAATTTTGGCTCAATGAAAATAGTTTCGACTCCATTTCCTAGCAAGTCAGCTTTCTCCATTTCTTTCTTACACCGTCATGGAAATGTCCAAGTATGCTTGGAAAACAAACTCTTAAAAACAACCCAAAGGTTAGAGATCCCCCAGATTCTGTGGTATAAAGAAGTTGACCGTCCCCAGGTGGAAGCACTCTGGGGCCTTGGCGTGTTACATAAGGAAAGGGACAGGAGAATAAAGGTTGGCTTTGTCTGAAGCGGTGATTCTCAACCTGTGGGCTTCTACCCCTTTGGGGATCGAACCACCCTTTCACAGGGGTCGCCCGATTCATCACAGTAACAAAATGACAATCAGGGAGTATGAAGTAGCAACGAAAATAATGTTATGGTTGTAGGGTCACCACCACATGCGGAACTGTCTGAAAGGGTCAGGGCATGAGGAAGGCTGAGAACCACTGGCTTAGAACATAAGTTCTGAGAACCCTATTGACAGGCAGCTATGGGTGGCAGCGAAGGGCCCAACCTGCATGCACAGAGTCCTCACGTGGATCGAGCCTGCACCGACTTGCGCCTGACCAGGGCGCCTGACTCGATGGCAGTGTGTTTGGAGGTTTGGTTTGAGGTACATCCTCAGTCACCCAGCCTAGAGCCGTTTGGGGATTAAAAAGAGACCCCCAAATCGCAAACATAATTTAAGGAGACCATGTACTAAGTCTTAACCAGGACAGAGACAAGACAAAGACTAGGTCCCGTCATCTGGATGAGGAAGACCATCAGCACGAGGTCATACTGACACCCAAGGCTTCGTAGCCACCCAGCCACTGAGATAAGACATGGAGAAGAAAGGAAATGGTCACAAATCACAAAGGGGCCCTGGTCATGGAGTGACTACACGCTGGGCTGCTCACCAAAAGGTCAGCAGTTTGAAACCAGCAGCGGCTCCTGGGAGAAAGATGGGACTTTTTTCTGACAAAGCACACGGGAGCCGTGGAAGCATAAACTTCTCCCCATGGGGGACCTTGGATGAAGAGAAAAGAGAGGAGAGGAGCGGGGAGGATGCGAGCACCAGAGATGATTTCGTTTGTATCAGGCCAGGATGACGAGAGAAACAAATCCAGGGACACTCACATGTGTGTAAGAAAGGGCTTTGCCAGAAGAAGTCTTCATGTATCAGGAAAACAGCCCAGCCCAGCCCAACTCAAGTCCATCGGTCGATACTAGTCCATCAGTCCCTCTTCATACTCACGCAGCCACATGCACTGATGCAGAGTGCAGGAAGATCACAGGCCGGTGGGTGCAGAGTCTTGTGGATCCAATGGTGGTGGGCACATCTCCAGGGCTCTCACAGCAACCAGGGTCAGCCAGCAGGACAGTTGTGGCAGTTACATCATCTCCTGTCAACTTGTGAAGGGGTGGAGTCTAGCCTGTCAATCAGGTCGCAGCTTGATGGCCTCACTTGGAGGCACTAAGGAGATAAATAGCTGGCTGGAGGCCAGATACACACTCCTCTCCCTGCGAGACATTTTTGATGACAAGCCACATAGAGCTAAGCTGATGCAGCCAGAGCCCTGGAGCTGGAGAAGCCACGTGGAGACCCACTGGCCTGTGATCTTCCTGCATTCAGCGTCATTGCATGGGTTGCATGAGTCTGAGAGGAGTTTATAGATTGGTATAGACATATGGGCTGATATCGGACTTATGGACTTGATCTGGACTGGGCAGGGATGTTTTCTTACTGTACCATTGCTGTTTGATATAAAGTTCTCTATTACACACCTATGAGCATCTCTGGATTTGTTGCTCTAGTCCACCCAGACTAACACAAAGGTGAAGGCAGAGAGAGAGGGGAGGTTCCCATAGGGACAGCCTAAGCTCCATCCCTACACTTTTATATATCTTCAAGTTGACATGAAAGTATGTAACTACCACACTGTTCGTTTCCATGTCATTTCACTTCGCCTTTAGAGTGAGGGATCGGGAGCGTGTTTATAGGCTGAGATCTGAGATCAAAACCCAGGCACGGAATCCACCCTAGGGGTCAACCCACTGTCAAACAGACAGGCTGATGGAGCGGGGAGGTAGTCAGCCTCTGAGCGATGCGCTCCTTAGTCCGCCAGCCCAAGGAGACCAGAGGGCAGTGTCTGCCCCAAAGCCAAGCTCGGGAGGAAGCAGGGGCCGGAAAGAAAGAGGAATGGACACGGGAGCCCCGGGAGGAAGGGACGAGTGCTGTGCCGTGGGGATGGCAGCTAACGCTGAGAAACTGAATGACTGTAAATGGTCGGATAGGAGGACTAATTGGCTCTGTAAACTTCCGCCCAAGCCACAATTTAAAGAAAGAAAATTTTAAATAAAACCCCACACACACACACAAAAAAAATTTTTAATAAACCCACAGAAGGAGAGGGGTGGCTCCCAGAAGAATGTCAACAGATCAGGAGGGCACGGCAGAGAGGTTGGCCTTGCCTGAACACAGGAGGTGTGTGTGTTTGGGGGTGGGGGGGTGTTTCTCCGCTGTGATGAAAATCCACTTCTTGTACAGCATGCACCTGCTTCCTCTGCATAGTCCTGTGGGGGCAAGCGACACCAACTTGTTGTGCGCAATGAAGCCTTCTGTCTCTGACGCGGGAGGCCTGTGTCTTCCGCTCGCAGGCGCAGCAAAAGAACCCGCTGCTGATTCTGACTCGCGGTGACCCGACAGGACAGGAGAGAACGGCCCGTGTGGGTGTCCAAGACTGGAAGTCGTGAGGAAGCCCCATCTTTCTCCCCGGAACACCTGGTGGTTTCACTGCAGACCTTGCTGATCGCAGAGACCGCCAGGCTCACGGTGCCTTCTGCTGGCATCCGTGACATGACGCGGGGACGAGTCAGCCCATCAGCATACAAGTCGGGTACAATCTGAGACCCTTCCCAGCTCTTGCCAGAAGGTGAAGGGCCATGGGAAGGTGAAACCCCCTCCGGACAGTCTCCTTATTCTCGGGGGCATGGCAGGGAGAAGAGGAGGCTTGAGGAAGACTCAAGTTCTGGAATCGTTGGGTGCGATGGAAGCTTGAGCTGACCAAGGACATGGCTGGAGCGGAGAGAGCAGCGGAGGTTGAGCTTGTCGTTCCACCTTCTCCTCTGCGGGGAGATGCCAGGAGCCGGGCAGGGAGTGGGCAGCGTAGGGGTGGGGGTGGAGGGGCGTGACCCAGTCAGACGGGAGGTCATCTACGTGCCGAGCAAATAATCTAAGGAGTTGGACCATATGAAAAACAACTTGGCATTCGGATTGGAGGGAGGCTCGTTTACAGCCTGCAATATGCAGATGAAACAACTTTGATCCCCACAGCGAAGGAGGCTACTAAAGGTCCAAGACTGCAGGCTTCCGTTTGGATCAAACCCCCCTGTCAAGAAAGCAGACAGCCTCCCAAGGGGACTGCGGGAAACCAAGGCCCTGGAAGGACGTGTCGGTGGCCTGGTCCCAGCGCTCGTGACCACAAGGCTGCCCTGGCCCGCAGCATCCTCTGCAGTCCAGAAGATAGAAAAGGCCTCAATACCTAATATTCCAGGAAGGACATTTCTCCACAGCACGTCTGCCCCCTCCCAAAATGCTTAAATAAAGTCGATTCCTACAGATGCCTGCTCCTCACAGATGTAGTCCAAGGATGCTTATCCCCCTTATCACTTACTGTCAGGAATGTTTGCTCCTCTTGTCCCTCGTATAGGCCTGTGCTCCCTCTGAAGCATTCCCTTTGGACCCCTGGAAGGCCAGGCTAGCACATTGCCCGTTTGTTTGTTGTAGACGATTCCCAAGAGGCTGGCGTGCCTCAAGAGCGATAAAAGCCCATTGTTGAAGAAACTCCCTCTTCTTGCTTCTCCCGGGCATGGCGTGAGTGCCCTGCGCCCCTTTGCTGTGATGGTGCACGTCGCTTCACGAGACCGTTAGACCGTGAGGCTGGGCCGCGCTGGGCCAGTGAGTGGAGGAAAGATTGATGTCATCTAGGATTTCCTTTCACTTGACCCACAATCGACGGTCGGTCGTGGTAGCAGCAGTCAAGAAATCAAGCGGTGGTCTGAATTGGATACATCCGCTGCCTCGTTACAAGGTGGCACAGCAAAGATGTCACTTTGAGCATGAAGGTGCCCCTGCCGTGAGTCGTGGGGATTTCAATCGCCTCGTATGCACGTGAGAGCGGTAAAACGGGCAAGGAAGAGCGGAGGTGAGCGGGTGCCTTTGAAGGATGGCGTTGGCCAAGAATCGTGCATGCGCCACGGACTGCCAGAAGAACACGTAACTGTCTCCGAAGCAGTGCGTTCAGAAGGCTCCCTGGGAAGCCAGGGAAGATGGTGAGACTTGATTTCGTGTCCTTTGGACACGTTATCGGAAAAGGCCAGTCGCTGGGAAAGGGCATCGTGCTTAGTAAAGCAGAGAATCTGAATAAAGAAACAGACTCCCAGGGAGATGATGGACACAGTGGTTGCAGCTATAGCTCCGATGCAGCAACCGTGGGGAGGATCGCACCCAACTGGGCGGCGTTCGGTTCTGTTGTCCCGGGGTGCTATGGGCTGGAACCAGCTCACCAACACCTGTCAGCAGCAACAAAGCAAACCACGAGAGAATAAAGCCCTGTTTGTAGAAACCGCCCACGGGCTGTATTTCTGCTGTAGCAGCGGGAGGTAACGAAGATCTCCCCCACCCCCCCATGTCTTGGAGTTTCCCTACAACTCCTCCAGCCTCCCAGGGCCCCCAGCCTCTCCACGCTGCATTTTCTCCCAGTCTATCAGCCCTGCCGGCAGCTTTCCTCCGGATCTGGTGGGATCCGTGCCATCATTTTGAGCTGCTCTCTCACCAACAAGGCAGCCTCTCTTGTGTCCCTGGAGTTTGGGCCCAAGGTTGCTCAGGCCTGAATCTGTGCCCCCATCTGACTGGGTCACGCCCCTCCACCCCCAACCCTACGCTGCCCACTCCCTGCCCGGCTCCTGGCATCTCCCCGCAGAGCAGAAGGTGGAACGACAAGCTCAACCTCCGCTGCTCTCTCCGCTCCAGCCATGTCCTTGGTCAGCTCAAGCTTCCATCGCACCCAACGATTCCAGAACTTGAGTCTTCCTCAAGCCTCCTCTTCTCCCTGCCATGCCCCCGAGAATAAGGAGACTGTCCGGAGGGGGTTTCACCTTCCCATGGCCCTTCACCTTCTGGCAAGAGCTGGGAAGGGTCTCAGATTGTACCCGACTTGTATGCTAATGGGTCGACTGGTAACCTTAAACCGTGCGGAGTTCCCTGGTTCTGCTCAAACGATTGCCTCTCAGTCTAAATGCAGGTTCTGCGTGCACACAATTAAGTGCTCCAACATTCCCATTTTTCCCGGTGGCCTCTCTAGTTTGTTGTGATTCATCCACCAGTGCCTCTGCACAGCAAAGAAAGCACAAGTAAACGCGCTATGGCCGTCTCTGTGTTCCGCCACTATCCATCTGGCGTCAACAATGAAACCCCTTGTTCCTGACATCTTTGAGTCCAGCCTGGTTTTCCAGCAGCTGCATGTCTTACTCCTGCAACCGTTGTTAAATGGTCTTCAGCGAAGCTTTACTTGCCTATGATACTCATGATATGGAATCATTTCTGCACCCTGTTGGGTCATCTTTCCTTGGAACGCGCACCATGTAGATCTCTTCCCGTCGGTCGGCCACATTTCTCGGCTAAGACTAGTGAGAGCTTCCCCTGCTACAGCAGTTTGCTCAAACTTTTATGTTGGTATTTTGTCAATTCCTGGAGCCTTCAGTTTCGCTTGGGCTTTTTCCTTCTACACTGGCGGTTCCTGGTCACATGCTGCCTCTTGACATGGCTGAATGTTGGCCGGTTCTTTTTGGTGTGGTGACTCTGGGCAGTCCTTCCATCTTCTCTTGAGGCTCCCTGTATCATTCAATATTCTGTCCGTAGAATCTTTCATTAGTGCAACTTGAGGCTTGAATTCTTCTACTTCTGTTCTTTGAGCTGGAGAAACGCTGAGCATACTTTAGCCTTTTGGTTTTCTACCTCCAGGTTTTGGGTCTTTGCACATTTCATTGCAATATTTTATATTATCTTCTTAAGCTGCCTTTTTAGGGTTTTCTGTTCTTCTCTCTCTTCCCCCCTAGCATTTTTCTCCCCAAAAACGTTCACTTCTCTATGTTCAAGAGCAAGTTTCTGGGTCTTTTCTGACGCCTACTTTGGTCTTGCTTGTCCTTTGTTGACTCTGCTTCATGTGTGATGTCCTGGATGCCCTCTCACAGCTCATTGTCTTCAGGCATTAGCGTTCGGTGGATGAGACCTATTCTGTGTATAATCTCTGGATTCTGATTGGATACTCTTGAGATCGTATTTTGACTCTCGTGGGCTTGATTTCATTTTCTTCAGTGTCGGCTTCATGATGAGGCTAGAAATACAAGTTCAAGGTGTCAGCTACAGGCATGTCCTTGTCATCAGGCTTCCCAGGGATCTAGAGCCCTCTGGACACAGGGACCCTAGGTCCAGAGGATACATTCCATTCTTGCCCTTTCTTTCTGGGTGGTAGTGGGTGGCTCTAATCTCTGCTCACTGTTTGATCTCCTCTGTGTCTCTAACAGAGATAAGAGCGGCTGTGAGGATGGCGCAGGAGCAGGCTGTGTTCTGTGTGTCAAAACTGACTCAACAGCACCTACAACAAAAATATGTCTCTAAAGAGATTGACTCCAAATGCAGCCGAATCTTATCATTTGTATCCTGACTCATTAACATAACTTGCACTAATCGTGCCTCATGGAGAGGTTAAGATTTATAGCTCGCAAGATAATTTTATCCTATCACAAAATGGATGAGAATTCAATGTCCAACTTTCACATCCATGAGGGACTGGAAAATGCCATGGTCTGGATCAGGCGCACCTTCGTCCTCAAAGTAGCATCCTTGGTTTTCAACGCTCTAAAGAGGTTCTAAGCAGCAGATTTCCCAGTGCAGCATGTCTGTTGATCTCTTGACTGCTGCTTCCATGATCCTTAATTGTGGACCCAAACAAGGAGAAATCCTTCCATCTCTCCTCCAACAAACGGACAGATAAGTGGTGGCTATCTGATCTACCACAGTGCTGTTCACAAGCGTTCCAGTGGCTAATTCCCCAATGGATAGCTTACTCCCTCTTTGTAGTCTGTTCTCAGTCTGGAAGCTCGGCTGACACCTGTTCCCTTTGGGTGACCCTGCTGCTACTTGAAATACCAACGGCATCTCTGCCAGCCGCACACAAGCCGCCACCGTATGACAGGCTGAGAGAAGAGTGAACAGTGCCTACGGAAGACCTGAAGATGATGGTGATGCTGGAGAAGAGCATTGAAAGTACCGCAGACTGCCAAAACAACAAACAACACTGTCTTGGAAGAAGTCCAGCAGAGCGCTCCTTAGCAGCAAGGATGGCGAGACTCGTCTCGCGGACTTTGGACGTGCCAGGAGAGACCAGTCCCTGGAGAAGGACATCCTGCTTGGTAAAGTGGAGGGGCGGCGACAGAGAGGAAGGCCCTCGGTGGGACAGACTGACACCATGGCTGCAGCAATAGGAGCATAAGAACAAGTGAAGAGTTGTGAGAAAAGTGGAGGGCCAGGCAGGGTTCTGTGCGGTTGCACATGGGATCGCTATGATTTGGAACCAACCCAGTGGCATCTAACAGCAATAGCAACAACAACGCAACAGTGCACCTACCCCAACATGGCTCCTTCCCTGCTTCTGTAGGCCTGCGGCAACTGGGATGAACAGACCTGCCGCCAGTCATGACTTTGTGACAGTTTTCTCTGTCCTCCCAGTTGAATGTAAGTTGGCCAAGCCCCTGTGGCTCCTTGGACACCATTATGGCCTCATGCTCATGGTCTCCCTCGTGTGGATGGTTTGGCTTTGTCTTAAGTCTTAATAAATGGTTCTCTTCTTCTCCTGAAACATGCTAAAGTCTTAAACCATGCATTCTAAATAGTGCCCCCAAACAGAGCCTCTTCCCTTAAGTCCACTGTGACCTACAGTGACCTACAAGACAAAGTAGAAGTACCCCATAGAGTGTCCAAGACAGTGATCTTTATGGAAGCTGCCTCGTCCATCTCCCCCAACCCCCCCAGCACCCCGAGGAGCAGCTGGTAGAACTCGATGGCTAAGCAACAGCAAAGCCAAGCCCCGCCACGGAGCCAATCCTGACTCATGGCAACCCTTATATATGAAGGGGTACCCCCAAAAGTGGAATATCTCCCAAGGCTATGTACTTACAATTTTTTCTGAAACAACTGTATCACCTTCAAAGTACTCTCCATTGTATTTAATGCACTGTCGAATCCACGACTCCATTCTTGGAAACATTTTTCACACTCCTCTGTTTGGATGGCTGAGAGCACCTCCCTCATTTTTTTCACCTCTTCTATGTCATCAACTCACGGTCCTTTCATCACCATCTGCATTCTCAGAAACAGAAAGAAGTCTCACAGAGCGAGGTCAGGTGAGTGAGGTGCATGGGGCAAGAGAACCATGCTGCTTTTTGCCAAAACCTGGTGCACTGAGATGGCTGTGTGAGCAGGTGCATTGTCGTGGTGGCAAAACCAGTTCCCCGTCTGTCACAAACCAGGCCTTTTTTGTTTCACACTGTTATGCAATCTTTCAGAATCTTGAAATAGGAAGCTTGATTAAGTCTGAGCTGGTGGAACAAATTCTATATGCACATGTCGACATTTTCGTCCATTCAGGAAGTTGAGAGAGGACGCCCAGAACGAGGTTTGTCATCAATCAACATTTCACCTTTTTTTGAAAGTGTACCACTCATACCCCATAGTGCTGTCCCTTGTAAGCTGTGTTCGACATCACAACAGTTTCTGCAGTAATTTTCCCCGAGCAAAACAACATTTCACAGCCACACACTGTTCTCTGAACTCAACAGGAAAGAAAAAAATAAAAGAAATTCAAGGTTTGAGAGAATCTGTTTTCGTGGAAAAAAAATTTCACTGTGCTCAGAGAGACCCTTCCCAGGTGATGCCACTGGGTGCACTAACTCAGAGTGTGTTGCTCTGTGCTCCCCTAGTGCGGTAAGTGCCCACTACGCAGAAAAGCTCCACCCAGCAGAGCCTTTTCCAGTTGTTTGTTTGTTTGCTTGTTTGTTTTTGTGGGGGTGGGTGGTAACCCCCTCACAGGTTTCCAAGGCTGTCGATCTTGACGGGCAGAGTCTCCTCTTTCTCCCATCGAGCAGATGGTGGGTTTGAAGCTTCAACCTTGCAGTTTGCAGCCCGTCTTACCTGAGAGCACCGGGGATCCTAAACAGGTACTGGCGAGTGCTGCAAATAGGAAGCTGCTCAGATGCCAACTGAGAGGTTGGAGGTTCTAGTCCACCCAGCGGCGTCTCAGAGGAGAGATCTGGGGATGGACTTGCAAAAAGCCAGCCACTGAAAACTCTAAGGTGCATATACATATGCTGTCACAATGAGTCAAGCAACTGGTGCTGGTCAGTCAGCAGAGCACCTAGGGGTGCCTCACTGTCCAGCCATCGTGGGGTCTCGGGGGTCTCGGTGCAGTGCGGCGGCCTCAGAGGGTTTTTCCGAAAGCCGAGCACCCGGGCAGGTACCTGCTGCTGCTCGCAGGCTTGCTGGTGCCTGCAAGACAAGTGAGAGCTCAGAGCATGTGGCTGGGGTGGCCTCTCCTACTTGCCTCCTGACAGGGAGGGAGTTGGGTGGTGGGCGAGGATCTCAGAGTTTCACAGGTTTGGGGATCAAAGACCCTGGACTCTCACTCCCCTTGTCTTCCAATGTCCTGCTTCGTGCCCCTTCCGGCTGGTGGGAGACCCCACCCAGACCAGACCATCTCGTGGCAGGAGCGCCGTCTTTGGAAGGCGCTGCGGCCAGGACAGGTGCACAGACGTACCTACTCGGAGCCCCCCAGCCACACCCCTGCCACATCCCAGCGGTGGTCGTCGACCCCCACCCCCACCCCCAGCGGTCCTGAAGACTAGACCCCCTCCCGCCCGAGTGTTGGAAGGGCCAAGTGTCCTTGGAAGACCCAAGTGCGCGGCTCTGGTGGGGCTGAGGACGGTGGGTTTCCCAAGGGTGCCGCCAGCCTCTGCCCCAGCCGCGGGAAGTCGGGGCCAGAAGGGTTGTGGGAGGTGCAGCAGGCGGAGGGCGCAGGTGAGGCTGGGGCAGGGATCCCCAGCGCCGCCCTCCCGTCTGTCGGTGGGTCCCGGCGCAGGGGAGGAGGGCCCCTGGGAGTGGCCGGGAGCCGTGGGGGGACAGGGCGGGGCCGGGCGGGGCGACACCCACTCCACAGCCGAGCCCGGTGGCCGGCGACCGGGCGGCCGGGCTTCATGAGGTTCCCGCGGGCCGCTGGTCTCCGGCGGCTGCTGCTGGCCGCCGTCGGCGCGGGGACCCTGTGGGCGCTGCTCTCCTGGGCGCCGGGGTCGCCCCTCGCAGACAGGTAGGGCGGCGGCTTGGGGCGCACAGGGGGTCGCCGGCAGTTTCCGAGGCGCCCTGCGCGCCAACGTCTGGGGGAGACCCTCCGCGGGGGCTCGGGCGTAACCCTGTGTGCCCACCCCCGCGGCCCATCCCGCGCTGTGCCTTCTCCTGCCCAGGGAAGAAACTTTCTATTGTCCCAGTTTGGCTGGGTCGCAGGAGCCAGCAGAGCGTGTGTGTACCTGTGAACCTGTGTTGCTTAGGTCGCATCGCCAGCGTCTCCTCTAGGTCCCGGGCCAAGTTTTAACTTGGGAGGGGCCCCCAGCGGATGTGCCCTCCCGCGCTGGCCCTGGTGTCTGCCCGCATAGGCTGTTAGTGTTGCCCTGGGAGACCGGAGCTGACCACGGACTCTGTTCAATCCCCCCCCCCCCCGCCCCCCCACCTCTTCCTGGGCTCCCCTGCCTCCTGCTTGTTCCCGGCATCCGCTTTCATCAGAGTCCCACCAGAACACACCTGGAAGCCTGACTTTGGCAGGTGACCCGCCCACTGCCTGAAGAAGCTTCTGGGGGGCATAACTCCTTCTGGTGGCTGAGTGGTTGTCTGTGGGCTACTTACCTGCAAGGTCCGCAGTTCAACACCACAAGCTGTTCCTTGGAGAAAGACAGACTTTCTGCCCCAGAGAGGGACAGTCTCCGAAACCACACAGGCCGCTCTTGCTGTCCTATAGGCAGGCTCCCGTGCTTGGCGATGACTCCACATCAGCAAGTTTGGTTTGTTGAGTTTTCTGGCCGTAGGAGAAGTCTCTTCTGCCCTCGGGCTTCTCCCCTGGATGCCTCACCATGGGGAAACAAGCAACGGCCTCCTTTCAAAGTGGAGGGCCTCTTCAGTTCTGGCTTGTGCACTGAGTGCCTTAACCCCTGGTGAAGACTCAGCCTGGGTGGAGGCGGTGGGGACTTAGGGGGACAAGGGAATGGCAGACCAGGCTGTGTGGCCACCCAAAGACTGGAGAACACTTGCCGGGCTGCAGTATAGGGTGCCCCGGGGTGGTGGGAAAAGGGTCCACATAGTCCCAGAGCCCAAGGTCAGGGCTCTTGGTTGTAACTTCTAGTGGTGGGAATCCAGTCTGGGAATTCACTCTCGGATGAGTGCTTCCAAGGGGAGGACTGACTTTCAGACTTGGAAAATTAAGGAGATGGGGGAAAAGAAAGCTGAAACTGACAGAGGCCCACTACAGGTAGCATAAAAGAAAGGACGCTTTAAGACCAAAGAAACGACTAAGCATAGGGCCTACGTCTTGGAGCCCTGGTGGTGTCCTGGATGACGCGTTGGGCTGCTAACCGGAAGGTCACCAGTTGGAACCTACCGGCTGCTCTGTGGGAGGAAGATGAGGCTCTCTGCTCCTGGGAAAGTACCGGCTCAGAAACCCAGAGACGGTTAGTTCTATGTGGCCCCAGAATCAACTTGATGGTAGTGGGTTTATGACCTAAGCTCAGTGGGTTTAGTTTTAGGCAAAGTGTGCTACATGCTTTCTCCTGGGAGGGGCCCAGGAGGCTGCATCCCTCACCAGTCTCTTCCAGGCTCCCAGGAAGTTCTGGGGTTTCCCAGGGAGGAGCTGGCGGAGACCCTGAGTGCAGGCAGCTCTGGAGAGGAGAGGGCTCCCCAAGATCCAGACAGCACAACCTCCTGGACCCTAAGCCCACCCATCCCTTTGAAACTCTACCCCTCCCAGTTTAGTGGCTCTGGTGACCTGATGAGGAGCCACCCCAAGCAGGTGGCAGGTGCCTAGCAATCACACGCAGTCTTGGGGAGCAGCCCTGGGCATCTGGGATTTTCAAAAGCTGCAGTCCTTCCCATGGCAGCTGGCCCCAGCGTCCCATGCCACAACCCCTGCCCTGGAGTCTGATATGACTGGGAGTGACCCCTGGGACACAGCCAAGCTTTCCCCATGGGTCTCCTAGACTGTCAGTCTCCAGACTCTCCCCTTGGGAAGGCTGCTGGGTTTGAACCTCTGACCCTTCAGGGGGCAGCCAGTCAAGTGCCTTAACCCCTGTGCTACCAGGGCTCCCAGACTCCTCTGCACAGGTACCTGCTGTGCTCATGGAGAGGAACTCAGGGTGATGTGGGAATTGGGGCTGGGGTGCTGGGGAGGGGTCAGCAGCTCTTGAGGGCTTGTCAGTAACGTGCAAGGCCACAGGCCCCCCTGACCCTCAGGCTGCCTCCAAATCTAGAAAAAAGTAACCCCCCAAAAAACTCTTTGTTTCCCTTGAAACTGACATTCCAAAAATCTTCCTTGTGGGTGCTGCGGGGAGAGGCAGGTCTGGGAGAAGCCAGTGTGGTCCTTCTGAACAGCCAGGGTTCCTGATACAGGGCCACCTGGCACCTAGAAGGGGTACAGAGAGAGGGGAAGTAACAGTGGCCTAATTAGCTTCTTCTTGTGCTTCCCCTCCCTTCCCCCGCCCCGGTAGCCACAGCTGCCACTGCGAGGACACACACACACACACACACACCCCTCCCCACCACCCACTGTGGTCACCTCTGGTACAGACGGGGAGACTGAGGTTTCAGAGGCTGAAGGAAACTGCCTGAGACCCTACAGCTAGGACGTGGTAGTGTCAGGATATCAACTCCCACCCTGCTCCTGCTCCTCCCCACCCAGCCAAAGGAGCCACCCATCCCAAGGCTAAGGGGGCCCAGACACCGCTAAAGGGTTGGAACTGGGGGCAGGACTTAATGAAGGGAGAGGACTCTTTGGGCTTAAAGACAGGCGCAGCAAGCCCAGAAGTGGAGGATCCAGAGGACAGACACCTTAGGGTCCTGATAGGTGGGTTTGCCAGCCCCTCAAGCAAGGGGGCTCAGTCCAAGAGACCCCCGGGCAGGACCCAGCCGGAACCCAGCTCTCCTTCTGTCTTCCCCACAGGAACTATGCATCATGTCGAACAGTTGTTGGACTCAACACCTCTAATCCCAAGACAAGACAGGTACAGTGGTTACGCCTCCTCCGCCGTCACGAGCATCCTCAACTTGGAGGGGAGGGGGGGAAGGAGAAAGGAGACGAGCCAGTGAGAACCTTCTTGTGAGATTGTGGGGGACACAGACTCACCGTGACCTCGATTCCCCACATGTGCCATGGCCTGGCCCCTCCACGGCTGGTGTTCGAACTGGGCTTCTGATTTCAGCCAACCCTTCGTTCAACACCTGCCACCACTCACAGGCCGCCAGTCCGGGCTTTTTCAGGATGAAGCCCTTTGTGTCGGGTTTGTGTGCGTCTTAGCCATTTGGTAACTGCTCCTGGGAGGTGCTGGTCTCTCTGCCTTCGTGGATCTGTGGAAGTTTTGGGTTTTTTTTTTAAATTCTGTGGAAGTTTTTAAGTGCTCACTCCCTCACCACCCTGTGGTTTCAACTGTCCAGTTTTGCCAGCTTCCCAGGTCACCACGCTTGGTAAAGGGACGGCGAAAATAGAAAGACCTTCAGCAAGATGGGCTGGCAGCAGCTGCCACAGGGGACTCACGACAGCAAGGGTTCTATCGATGCATGTTATGCGTGTCTATAAAATGGTGCATGTTGTCCAGTGCCCGCAAGTCGGTTCTGACGCACGATGTACATCTTGTAACACTGACTGGTCTGCGCCGCCTCACAGTTGCTCTCACGTGGGAGCCTAGTGTTGCAGCCACGGCATCCGTCCATCTTGCCACCTCCCCTGTTTTACCAAGCGTGACGCCCTTCTCTGGGGCGTGATCTCTCCTGATGACGTGTCCACAGGACGTGAGACCGAGTCTCGCCATCTTTGCTTCGCAGGAACATTCCGGGTGTACTTCAGCCCAGATCGAAGTGTTTGTTCTTGTGGTACTTTCAGTGTTCCCTCCAGCACCGTAATAACAGTTTCTGTGTGTGTTCTGGGTCGACGTGTGTGTGTGTAGCTTTATGTGTGTGTGCTGTCGACTGAACTGCAGTGACCACCTTCAAAGTCCCGGGTGACAGTCGCCCTACACAGGCCAAGGCTGGGCGGGATTCCAAAACGGGAGGATCACTGGACCTCTCTGAACCTCGAAGGCTCTGGTATCAGAGTCAACTAAGACACCGACACTGAAGGGCAGGAAGGTCACACCCCTTCCCTGGGGAAGAGCCCACATCTCCCCCAAGTGTGAGGTGAAGGAGTGTGAAAGACCAGCACCAACAGGCCACGGGACATGTGGCATTAGGAGGGTAAATCTAGAAGGTTCCTACACACACACACACACACACACACACACACACACCTCCCACTAGCCCAGTGAGCTGCAAGCCAGCCCTCCTTGCAGAACCTGGTGGTTCACGCCTCTAGTGGGGAGCACATCTCTTCTCTCCTTCCCAGCATCCCTGGGGGGCCCGTGGACCTCCAGGCAGCCCCCTGCCCTGGCCTGGTCCCCTACCTCCTTGGGCTCAGCTTCTGACCCTTCCACCCACAGAGCCAACTATGCCGCTGCCCGCTTCACCTCGCCATCAAGCGGCACGCCCGCTTCCGGAAGCAGTTTAATTTCTCCATGCCAGTGCTGCTGTCGGGGCGCCCCTTCACCCCAGAGCTCTGGCACAGCCTGAGCCGGTACAAGGCCCCCTATGGCTGGCAGGGGCTCCCCTCTCAAGGTAAAGAGCACCCCCATCTGCCCCCTCAGCTGACTGAGGGCTTCTGCTTCCTCCAAGCCCGTCCCTGCCCTCCCCTCACTAGGCTCCACGCCCGGCCCTGCAGGCCCTGATTTGCCCCGGGGAATGAGAACAACCCCATGGGCTGCCCTCGCCATCTTGGGGCCTCTCTGGCATCTGTGGCAGACTGTGGGGGGCCTCAAACCAACAGCCTAGCTCACAGGGCTGCTGTGGAGACCACCCTACTTCCCAGCCCAGAGCCCCCTCCATGCTACCACCTTCCCCAAATGGCCCTCTCTGGGGACACACTCTCCTGATGTTCGGTTCTTGAGGAAATTCAGGGCCTTGCCAAATGCCCTCCCCTCCTTCCTCTTTTCAGTTCTAACCCTCTCACCCCCCCCACCCCACCCCCGTGTGTTCTCAGGACTCAGGTGAGGGGGTCCCAGATGGTCCTCCTGACACCCCCTCCTCTGGGCCCTGCCTTATGCTCCACCCACAGCCATTGCCTCCACCTTGACCCTTCTGAACCACTCGGAGAGCGGAGAGCTGTTCGCAGCCGCCCGAGAGCCACTTCCAGGCTGCGTCCGTTGTGCCGTGGTGGGCAACGGGGGCATTCTGAAAGGTTCCCACCAGGGGCTGAGCATCGATGCCCACGACTACGTGTTCAGGTATGAGGGGCCGGGGAGGGCACAGCCTGCTTGAGGAACCAACTGGGGAAGATGGGTGGGCAGGCAGATGGAGGCAAAGACCAAAGCTGGGCAGCAGAGGCAGAGTGGGTGCCACAGGCCGGTGGGACCCAGAGGAAGTAGTAGCCAGGGCCAGCTGTACCCACTGGAGCGTGGGCAGTTCCCTGAGGATTTCTGGTGGCTGCTTGAGCTGCCTACCACGGGGCTGACAGTTCAAGCCCACTACTCGCCTCCAGGAGAAAAGATGAGACTGTTGACTCCAGAAACCCACGGGGACAGGAGCCCACTGTCCTCTAGGGCCACAGTGAGTCAGAAAGGACAGGGGGTGGCAGTGAGTTTGGGGACAGTCCCGAAAGTTGGAAGGAGGCAGCCTTGAGAGCATTCCTCACTGGGGCCTTGGGGAGCCGTGGGGCTGGAAGAACAAACAGACCGTGTAACCAGAGACGGGCGGGCCTCGCTTCCGACCAGGGTCAATGGTGCTGTGATCGATGGCTTTGAGGATGACGTGGGCACGAAGACTTCCTTCTACGGTTTCACGGTGAACACCATGAAGAACTCCCTCATTGCCTACAGGAACCTGGGCTTCGCCTCCGTGCCACAGAGGCAGGTGGGTCTTCTGGTGGGCGGCTGTGGATGGACAGCACCTTCGTGCCTGCAGCCCTTGCCATGGGGTGGACCCTGGGCTGCGATGGAGAAGTTGCTCCCAGGGCCTGGCCACCTGTGACGGAGCCACTGAGGAGAGGAGGGCCTGGCCGGGGACTCCCACTGTTTCAGGGGCGACAGGGTATAACTGTCAACCCCCTTTAACTGGAGGGGCTGTCAGTGTCCAGCTCTGCTCGGCAAGGAAGGCGTCCAGGGGGGGATACAAACCCAGCCTGGCCAGCCCAGAACTCCCACTCGCAGGGGGAGAGCCACCCATCCGAGGAGAGAAGGCTTTTCCACTGAGCGTCCACTCTTCCCGCAAGCATTCTAGGTCCCTTCCCCCACACCCATGGAAGGCCATCCCAGCCGCCCGGAGTCAGGCATGCGGGGCTGCAGGTGGCAGCTGACTTCCCCCAGAGCCAGTGACCCAAGAGAGAGACCAGACGCTACCACACTTTTAGGACGTGGCCTCTGGACCTCTGAGGGTTCAAGAAGGTGCCCCTCTGGAAGAGGGGGTGATCAGGCGGGGTGGGGGGCTCATCACAGCCCTGTGCAGAGAATTTTATTGTTGAAGGAGCTGAGGTTCAAAGACGTGGAGGAGCACAGCTTGGAGGGAGGGAGCCCGAATCTGAGCTTCGGCAGGCTGGCCCCCAGCTGCACCCTGGGTCACCTTAGGGAGGATGAGGTAGAGCCAAGCTTCAGGGCCTTGATGGCATTGGACCGGTCCTGACTGAATGTCCTTCGAGAAACTCCTCCTGGTCAGCCGTGCCCAGACCCAGCTGTCTGCTCCACCACCCCCTCGCTGTAGAAGCCCTCTTGGCTCATGCCAGCACAGAACGGGGTAGCTTTCTTTCCAGTGGGCCCACAGCACGTGGCTGAGCTAACTAGTACTTCGAGGCTCCGAACAACAAACTCTTCCTCACAGGTGCCAGGGGCAGGAAGGTGGGAGCAGCTTCGGAAAGTGGCTTGGGCTCTTGGCGTGGGGAGGGGGGGGGTCACCTGAAGGCTGGGGTCAAGATAACATCCTCCCAGGCACCACCTTGCGGGCCTCTCCAGAGGACACGTGTCCCCGCCACGGGGCAGTGAGCGAGCAAGGGAACCGAGAGAGAGAAGGAAGAAGAGGTGCTTCTGAGTCCATGACCCCATCCCCGGAGTCCCACACATCCCGCCCACCTCTTTGCTCTTAGAGACAAGGCACCACGTCCAGTGCACACACAAGGGGGGGGCCATGCGGCGTCCACCCCTCGCAGGGAAGAGGATCGAGGGGTTGTGAACAATTTTTAAAGCCACCACAGTACTTCAAGGTGGGAAACACCCGAGGCAACGTCTCTAGCCAGGCGCCAGGGAGCAGAACCGGGAGGGGCGGTTGTGGATGCCAGCGCTCCAGGCGGTCTTATCTCCATGCCCCCCTTGCCCTTCCAGGGCCTGCGCTACATCTTCATCCCCTCAGACCTCCGAGACTATGTGATGCTGAGGGCAGCCGTTCTGGGTGTACCTGTGCCCGAGGGCGCCGACAAAGGGGACAGGTGAGTGTCGAGTGGGGTTGGGACTGAACAAGGTATCTGTTGGGGCCCCCACCTGCTCCCGGGAGCCCGTGAGGGATGGAGGGCAGGGGTGAAGGGCAGCGGGAAGGCCGGCCTCGGGGGGAGCAGGGCTTCTCAGGAAGGATGGAGAAGTCCCCGAAAAGCATTTGGCAGCCCTTTCCCACCCGGGGATGGTCCAGAGGAGCCCTGATGACACAGTGGGCTAAGCATTGGGCTGCTTCACCCCAAGGCCGGTGGAGCAAACCCACCACCCACTCCACAGGAGATGGGCAAGGCTGTACGCTCCTGCAAAGATGTACCCCCTCAGAGACCCCAAGGGGCAGTTCTATGTTGTCCTCTAGAGGGTTGCTCTGTCTGACCAGAGTTGACGGCACTGGGGTTGGGTTTGGTGGCACCGGTAAGTGCTTAGCTGCTGCCAGGTGGGTGGAGGGGGACAGTCAGTGTTTTGAACCCACGCCTTGGGAAGCCAAGAGAGTCACTGTGAGCCATAGCAGACTGGACCGCGGGGGCTTGGGGGGCTTAGGACGACCCGGGAACTCATGGCTGGAGGGGCAGCTGCTGCCGCGTGTGAAAGCCTGGCCCCCCTGCTCTGCCAGGCCCACCAGTAGCCAGCCGTGGGCGCAGTGAGAAGACTTGTGTGGGTGCCTCTGGGCCTGGCCAGCTGCTTCCCAGGTCTGAGCCAGTGAAAGGGGAGAGGAGACAGCAGCCTTCCTGGTGCCCTGGGAACAAAAGACCAGTTGTCTTCTCCCACCTTCCTGACCCAGCTTCTCAGAAACTGCCCTGCCCTGTGGTGGGGAGCCCATTTCCACCCTGGTCAAGTCCGGAACCTCTGCGGCCAAGCTGATCCACCCTCCGAGGTTCATAGCTCAGTGTTCTTGCCCCCACCCCCACCTCCCGGCTAAAGACCACCTGCGGAGGGCCCCGCCCAGCCTGGCGCTTACCCAACAATCGCTCCCTGTGACAGGGGGCCTTTGTGACCCGGGAGCCGGCAGGGCTCTTAGGGGAGCTCCCTCTGAAGCCATCAGGTCGACCCAAAGCCTCCCTAACACCAATGAGCTCCCCCTCCCAAACCCCTGGCCCATCCCCCACCCAATCCCCCTCCCAGTCCAGGTCCAACAGCGTGGTCAACCCGCCTGCCCAGCAGCCATCCAGCTCCGGAGGCCTCGCCCAGTCCCCGTCCCCATCCCCGTCCCCCACCCGGGGTGGCTCCTCCTCCCGCCCCCCCTCTCACCCTCCCACCCCTTCAGCCTCCCAGCCCAACTCCCGGGCTCCCTCCCTTGCCCCCAGCCCCCACGTCCAGCATGTGCCCAGAGGCTCCTCCTCCCAAGGCCCCACCCCACCCCCCTCCAAATCCCCTTCCCAGTCGGGGTTAAAGCCCATCTCTCGGAACCCCTCCCTTGTGCCCAACGTCCCCTTCCTTCCCATGCTGTCTCCAAGCCCTGCCAACTCGGCCTCCTACATCGGGCCCATGAGGCGCATCCCCTCCTACATCGCCCCCTACATACCCCGCTACATGAAAGAGGGCCCCTTCTTCCATCCCCCCACATCACCACTCCCCCAAAACAGCTGCTTCCCCTGCAACTTCCCCTGCCCACCCCCGCCGCCTCCCCCTCCCCCTAACTCTTTCTACTTTCCCTTGCTCCCCCCTCCCCCCCATGTCCCCCGGGTCAGCTGCTCCTACCCCACTCCACCCGCCCTGTTCACGCCCCCCTCCTCCCTGTCCTACACGCTGCCGGTGGATGTTCTGGTGAGCCAGAAACCTCATGTGGTCCCCACCATGCTGCCACCCACCTTCTACACCCCCTTCTCCCGATTCTACACCCACCCTCGACCGCGCCGGGTCAGCCGCCGCCCCGGGCAGTCTCTACTGTCCTCCTACGACATAGGCTCTTCCCGCACCGTCCACTTCTTTCGTGGGTCCTAGGCCTCAGATCTATTTTGGACCTGAAGCTTCTGCCGGCAATTTCAAGCTGCTACACCCCGAATTCATCCGCTACCTGATGGAGAGGTACTGTGGGTATTGAGTATTGGGGTGGAGGGGGACCCACTGCCCCTGCTCACCCCTGACCCCACCAGCCCAGTCCTATGACCAGTAACAGGAATCCTATCAGATGTCTTGCTGGGTTAGGCGCTGCCTGATGGAGCTGGTGGCGCCGTGGTTAAGCACTGGGCTGTGAACAGTTGGGATCCCCCAGACATTCCCCGGGAGCACAGGGCACCTCGGAGCCCTCTTGCTGGCAGGGAATTGTGTGGTTTCTTTTCTTGGCATATAATTCACATATCACACCATTCAGGAGTCCCATCGCATCAAGAAGAGCCAGATAAGGCTCCCCACCATCGTTTTAGAATAGTTTTTTCTGATTGGGATGGAGCTAGGGTTCCCTGGTGGTAACTTTGGACAGCTAATCACAAGGTCTGTGGTTCAGATCCACCAGCTGCTGCTTAGGAGAAAGATGAGGCAGTTCGCTCCCATAATGAGTTGTAACCCGGGTGTGGTCCCAAAGAACAGGCACCGACAGGGTGGAGGTGGGTTTGGGCAGGGGTGGTGGAGCCCTTCGGGAATGGACGGGAAACTGACCTGGGGTTAATTGACAAAGACCCAGAGGGGAGAGTCACCGAAAGGCTGCGGGCAGCCCCGGGACATGGCAGGCAGAGCCAGCCCCAGTGGCCAATGGATAAGCATTCAGCTGACCCCAGGGTGGGGTTTGATGCCACCAGCCCCTCCTTGGGAGAGATGGGGATCTGCACCTGTAGCGATGAGGGCCCAGAAAGCCCCTTGGGTGTAGTTCTACTTTGTCACATGGGGTTTCTGAGTCAAAAATCAACTGGGTGCCCAATTTGGGGAAAGAAATAAAAAAAGAGGCCCAAACACAACCAGCCCCCGGGGACCCTCAGGGAAGAGCCAGGGCTTCCCCCTCAGCTGGGTCTCCCTCCCCGACCTGAAGCCAGATAGCTGCTGTAAGCCAGTGGCTGGGGGGGGGGTAGGGGGTAGGGGCAGAGATCTCGCCCCCCAGGGCCATGTAGGCGTGGCTGGAGACACCCTGGGAGATCCCCCAGGGCTGACACAAGAGCCCTGGAGGCAGAGGGGAAACAGCAGGGCTGCTAACTGCAAGGGCAGCCCTTTACTCACCATCATTCCATTCGTTGGGGGAGAGATGAGGCTTTCTGCCGCCCCCACTCCCCCTCCCCCGCATTAAGACTACAGCCCCAGAAACCCAAGGAGGGCAGACCTACTGTGTGCTGTAGAGTCTCCAGGGCACTGAGCAATGGAGGTGGAGACTGGCACAAAGGGTTTGCAGCACAACCTGAAACGTGGGCTGCAGAAGAAAGGCCTGGCGCTCTGCTTCCATAAGGATGACGGGCAAGGAGCCGAGCAGCTCCACTGCATCCATCCCACGTGGGGTCTCACGCAGCAACAGCAGTGGAGGTGTCTGCACCACCTTTGATTGTCCTGAGTGTGCGTGTGTGTGTGTGTGTGTGTGTGTGTGTGTGTGTGGTGTGGCGGGGATGCTACAGTCCACAGACCAGCCCACCAGAGAACCATCGCACCCCAGACCGCCGCGGTGTCCCTGCCGGGAACCCTTGCTGCAGCCCCAGAGGCTGACACCACTAGGCAGAGCAGGAGGAGATCCCGGGGAGGCCCCACGCCCCACTTTACATCGGAGGGCACAGGTTCCGGTCAGAGGTCAGGCCCACCACTCTGAGGCCTCACTTAGGACTGGGTGTCCCTCCACACCAGGGACTCCAGACACAGTGTTCAGGGGCCAGCCCCTCTCCCATGACTTTCTGCCTCCTGACCAAGGCCTGGGCAGGACACAGCTGTATTCGGACACCCAGGGCATTATGACCACTCTGTGGTTATGGGGTCTGCCGGGGGTTTGGGGGTCAGGCTGCCTGGAGGAGTAGGAGAGCAAGAACCAGGGGGCAGCCCCCCTCCAGGACACCCCTTCTATCTTTCTCACTCTGCTCTCTTACCAAGGTGTTTGGTTCCTCCAGCCAAAGTTCTGTTCACCTGGGCTGGATGCCCAAATGAGGGAAGCTGTGGGGAGGGCGGGCCATGCGGGCAGCTGTCTGGCCCCTGGGGCTGAGGACAGGGTGGCGACCCACCAAGTGGGTGTGTGGGGTCTGTGTCTTCCTGGCGTTTTAACCCCGCTCTGTGCTTCCAGGTTTTTGAAATCGAAACTTATTAACACAAACTTTGGAGACATGTACATGCCTAGTACTGGGGCCTTGATGCTGCTCACAGCTTTGCACACCTGTGACCAGGTAAGACCACCTCACTCTTTGCTCAGGTGCCGAGCTGGACCCTGACTTACCTCTCACATGAGGCTGGTGAGCCTAGTCCTGGGCCTTTAGGCTGCTCTCCTCTGGGGAGCAGGAGGTGATGTCATGGTTGGTGTCCAGAGTCTCCTGAGTCATGGTTCCCATCAAACTGCGCCTCGGAAAGCCAGCTCTTGGGGACAGGGCCGAGTGGGGTTGCCTGGGATGGGACCTTTTCAGAACTGGGGCTGGGTGGCAGGATGAGCCTTGGAGGTTGCTGAGTAGGCAGGCAGGTGGCGCAGAGGTTCGCAGAGGCAGTGACGTGCAGCGGGCTGCCATCACCCTTCCTGAGTGAGACAGGAGGTCTGGGCCTTTGCCTTCATGGTGATGACTGGGGACACGTGGGGACCTGGACCTGGGCCCCATTTGGATGGGGGTAGGGGGTATGCACACCTCGCGGAGGTAAGGCTGCCGGAGGAGGCTGTGGGAGCTCGCTGGCAGTGCCAGCAGGTAGGAAGAAGGCTGCCTCCTGTCTAGTTGCACCTTTGTCCAGGGGCACCCAGGAAAGGCAGAGGTCTGGGCCTGAGCATACAGACCAACCCGAGGACTGTCCCCCACAGGTCAGTGCCTATGGATTCATCACAGGGCGTTACCAGCACTTCTCTGAGCACTATTTCGACCGAGAAAAGAGGCCACTGATGTTCTACATAAACCACGACCTGCTTCTAGAAGCTGCCCTGTGGAAGGACCTGCACAAGGCCGGCATCATCTGGCTGTACCAACGCTGAGCTCCCTCCCCCTCCCCCCCCCCCACTTTCCCCTCAGAGCTGTGGCCCTCAGGCCTTTCTCCCATCTCTTGAACCAGCAGTGTCCCCACCACCACCCCCAAGCAGGGACCACAGGAAGATGGAGGGGGAGGGGAGGTGCACAGCCGTCACATCTGGGATTTTGATCTCATCCTCAGTCTGTCCAAGAGATCCACCCCTAAATCAGAGATGGACACTCCAGCCTCAGCCAAGAAAAGCAACACCCGGCAGCGAGGAGCGCTGCCTCAGAGCTGAGCTGCTGAAGCCAGCAGTTGGGACTGAGCTCCAGAGGGACGGAGGCGGTGCCACTCAGGGCCAGGTACCCATCAGCCCGACCAAGTTCAGGTCAAAGACCAAGGACCCATCAGCAGGACCAAGGACCAAGTATCCCTCAGCAGGGCCAAGGACCAAGGAAATCAGCAGGAACAAAGACCAAAGACCAAGTACCCATCAGCCTGACCGAGGACCAAGGACCCATCAGCAGGACCAAGGACCCAGGAGCAGTACAGAAAAACACACCGCTCAGCCTGATTCTCATTAGCTACATCCACATCAATGTTTTCAACCTGACCACAAACCTCCCCCCCACCAGGGGATTCTTCAGTAACTCAAGGACAAGTTCACCGGGAACCTTTGAGCCCGGTCTACTCCCCCCAGGGAGGAAGCACCCTTCCTCCCGCAAGTGAGGATGGGAGACACAACGTTTGGCAGAGTGCAATGAGACTAGACTTGCCCAAAGGACACACCCCTTTTGTCTTCATGGGGAGGGGCTCCAGCGGGACCACTCTGGAGTTGAAATGCCAGATTGCTCTGGGCACCTCCAGATGTCCCACACCCGGACACCTGCCTGTGCCCCCGGATAAACCACTAAGGGCCATCCTACCTTTGTGACCCACAGATGACCTTATGGGCACTTGGCCTTAAATTATAGCATCAATAAAGCTGAAGTCACTAGTACTGGTTTTCAGGCTGATTTCATCAGTTACTCAGTGCTCGGCGCTGGAGCACAGGGTCTGGGACCTGGTGACTGTGAGGGCTGTCCTGCAGAGGGTCTCTGCCAGACTGGCAGGATCCGGCCTTGAATGCGTCTAGCACTCAGGGTATGTATTGGGGTCACCAACCTGCTCCTCCACCAGTGCCCATAACATTCCCATGGACAGAATACTTGCTTTAGAAAAAGCAGAATGTGCAAAATGTCCTTTTTAGGAAGGCAGCTGCACTGTCCAAATTTGGGGCCCACAGCCCCTTTATATTCATTCCCCCCCCTGCCCCCTTCACTGGACTTGAACCTTGTTTGTGGGCCCCGCCCCATCAGGATTTAGGAATCCTTTGAGGCCCTAAAGGAGCCCTGGTGACGCTTTGGGCTGCAGCCCGCCCCCAAGGTCAAAACCACTAGCCACTCCTCAGGAGACAGGGCCTTCTGCTCCCACAAGGTTAAGGATTGAAGATGGGGTACAGTTCTAGCTAGGCTGTCCTTCAGGGTCACTGAGTGGGGAACTCCCTGAGAGTGGAGGCATTGGGGGCTCCGTGGTAATCCTTGCCTTCCACATAGGGAGACCCCATATCAACATTCACACCTTGCTGCACTGTGTATGCTAAGGAGAACTTCGCCCCGGATCACAAGGCCAGTGTTGACCTGTAGTCCACTTTGGGCCAACTGGTTGGCAAGATAGAAAAGGTCAGATAGCTTCCTGTACAGAAGGCATTGCACTTAGCAATTGGAGGGTACAAGAACCCCCAATCTCAATATAACTCAAAGACACCTAAAGTCTTCAATGGGCATGACACAGAAGAATCCAGACGAGGTGGCCACTAGCCCGAAGCCAAAGGGGCTTTGAAGGACCAACAGGCACAGGCCTATGACTGGGACAAGTACGTCAGAAAGGCCCAGAGCCAAATCAGGATGAGGCTGACGGGGTATTCGATTCAACCTCCTTCCCTGCCCCAGTACTAGTGACTTCCAGCAAGGAAACACCCAGGTCACTACTCCCCATGAGACAGTCCCCTCCTGGGGCTGGTTGGGGGTGGTAATCTACTTTGTAAAGCATTCGGCCCTGAGGGCAAGATGACCTACACCCCTGGTCAAGGATCTGAAGGATCTATTTGGGGACCTGTGAATGGACTTGGGGTGCTCACAATTTCGTTCTAGCACAGCGAGGCTGTGTCCTCCATCCCTCGGAAAACCACAGCACAGGTGAGTAAAATTCTTTTATTCATGCTTCAAAATGTAAACCAAGAGTCCATGACAACTTCACATCCAGGAAATGGTGCTCTAGGCCAGGGGTCCTCAAACTTGTTACACAGGGGCCAGTTCACTGTCCCTCAGACCCGCTGGAGGGCCAGGCTATAGTTTTAAAAAAAAAAACTATGAACAGATTCCTATGCACATGGCACGTATCTAATTTTTGAGTAAAAATACAAATGGGGCAAAAACACCCGGCGGGCTGGATAGATGTCCTCGGTGGGCCAGTTTGAGGACACCTGCTCGAGGCTGAGCTCCAGCCCTCCCAGCAGAGGTGTCCATGGTCATGAGGGCTCTCCCAGGAGGGCAGAGGGTCTGGAGGAGGGTGCCAGTCACCACCTGTGGAACTGAAGAAGAGTTAGATTAATGGGCAGTGGATTCAGGTTCAAGACAAAAAGGGGAAGGGCTCACCCCAGAGACGGGATTGTCTAGCAGGGCCCTGTCACGGGAGGATGGAGAGCTGCTGCTCAGCAGGCTGAGACTGGCCTGCAGCAACGCCCAGGCGCAAAGCCTGCAAGTCTGACCTAAAGGCTACCAGAGCTCACGCAGCTGCCAAGTGACTGAGGTGCCCTCTTCACTTCGTGCTACTGGCAGCTGGGCCAGCTTTCCTGTCCACATGCCTCCCTTGAAGCCCTGAGCAAAGACCATGGCCTTCACCTTGGCGCAGGGGAGGGGAACACCCAGCCTCGGCTGTGTTAAGACTGGAGAAATCACCAAGGTCAGCTAACATCACACGCACACCAGAGAAGCTGGTCCAGCTAGCACATCAGGGGTGAGCGAACCAGCCAAATGCAGCAGACTTTTTAAACTGTAAGCCTTCTGCAAGGAAAAGGTGCCCCTGCCGGCCTTAGGTACCCAATCCCACCGCCTGCCAACACGTTTCAGCAGGAAAAGTGGCCACCACCTGTCCCTGCCCCAGGCCTGGCATGCCAATGGAACAGAGAGGGCCCTCTACCACTTGGCTGCCCTCTGGCTCACATGCCAGCAAGCCCGGCCATGCTGCCCATGCCCGGGTGCCTTCTCCTGAAGGCAGGCAGGGTATCCCCTTTCTTACATTCCTATCTCAGCTTCTAAGACCTGTTACCCAGCACCTTAAAGCAGAGGTTCTGATGCCAGCGGCTTTGGGAATGATGTGGGTAACGAATGTACAAATGTGCTTTATACAATTGATGTTACGTATGGATTGTGGTAAGATCTGTCTGAGCCCCCAATAAAATGATTAAAACACATCCTGCATATCAGTTATTTACATGATTCATGACAGTAGCAAAATTCCAGTGAGGAAGTAACAATGAAAATAATTTTATGGTTGGGGGGGTCACCGCAACATGAGCAACTTTATGAAAGGGTGGCGGCCTTAAGTCTCCTGGCCACCAGCACCACCCCAAGTGCAGGGCAGGGAGAGCAGGCCACCCTCTGCTTACCTCAGAGCAGCACCCGGCTTGGCGCTAGGTCTCAGGCAACAGCAGGTCCGGTGCCTCAGACTGCACCTGGGAGCGGGAGACAGACCCATCTACTCACGGGGTGCTGGGCTCTTGGCAAGACCGTACCTGCCTGCCCCCACACCGCCTGTGAGGCTGAGTGTCAGACCATGAGTTCCACAGAGGCCTTGCTTGGCCTTCAGACAGGGATAACTTTGCATCATCATCCACTCAGCGCGCACCGACACTGCGCTGGCTTTTCCTCCCTCAGGAGAGCCCACCTGGTCTCCTTGTTCAGACCCCACGGCCCAAGGGCAGCATCGGATTTCCCCCTGAAGTCCTACACCCAGAGTCTCTGTAGAGTAGTGGTTACATGCTGGCTTGGCTGCTGACCCCTGGGCAGGAAAGGTTTTCTACTCCACAGGGGCAGTTCCACCCTGTCCTAGAGGGACATTCTGAGTCAGACACCGTGTTCCAGATCCAACACCGCCACTGCCCACTCCCACTTGCAGAGGGGCCACCGACTACCAACTCCTGGAAGCCATGTGGCGGCACACCCTCACACCTAACGTGGCCCACTTGCTGAGGACCACATAGTCATTACTGCCAAGGAGCAGATGCCGAGGTCATGTCCTCATGACGTGAGCAGAGCAAGCAAGAGGCCTTCAGATTATGAAGCCCGAAATTACAGCTCTGCTGTGGCAGCTTCTTAAAATCAGCCCCACCATCTTGCCTGCGAGTGAAAAGCACACCTGGCGGCCTCACTGCTCCCCACTAAGAGCCTCGTGGGGAGGCTGGGGGCAGGGGAATCTGCGCATCAGCCAGGCCTGAAGGTACCCTGGGGGCATGACAGGTTACGCATTGGGGTGTGCACTCCAGAATCAGCAGGTCTAACCCACTAGTCTACTCCCAAGTTAGTCTCGGACACCCACAAGGAGAGTGGCAGTTCTACAGTCCTGTAAAGTCGCCGAGCAGAATGGATTTGATGGCAGCGAGTTGAGGGAGTGAACTCAACCCATTAGTCCTGTTTTCCCACCTGAGAACAAGGGTCCAGGGCAGTTACCTGTAACAACAGCTGAGACAAGGATAGCCCAGGTCTCTGGAGCTGGTGAGACATGGCTTCTGAACCTCGAAAGTGCTGCTTTGTAAGGAGGGGAGGGGGGAAGCTGCGCGCAGGGCGACTGGCTACGTCCGTCCTGTGAGCTGCTTGGCAGCATCTACTGGGTGTTAACAGCAAACCCTTTCCAAAGGTGACCACCAACACCGTCTCTAGGTCACGGCAATGTCCCAGAACAACTCACCATCCTATTTCCTAGTAGAATCAACAATCTACCGTAGCGCGACAAGCCGAGACACGCTGTGAGTGTGCCAGAGAACGCAGCCTTGACACACAGCCTAGAGCCAGACGAGACAAAGCTGGGTACACCCTCACACCTAACTTGGAGCAAGTGGACGTTATAACCCCTTTCTTCAGGAGCCCCTTGGATGTCCCTGACTCCTAACCTTTAGGTAGCACCCCAGTGCTTAACCATCTGTACCACTGGGAGGGGGAGCCACCAAAGGGATCCTAACCCATGCGGCCCCATAAAGAGCTCCCCACCTTACCGTGAACAGGCATGGTATCACAGAACACCGTTTACTCCGGCGACTCAATATGGCTTCCACGTGACTTCTGGAAAGCCCACAAGGGCCCCTTGAGCCTACAGGAGACAAGGATGATGCGGGTCACTTGACAAGAACTCCTGGGCGCTGCGTGCCCCAAGACTGTGGTTCTTGCAGTCGAGCCTCAGCAAGTCACACTCTTCACCAGTCTCAGACAGGGATAACTCAAAATCATCCTCAGCTCAACCAAGGACCCAGCATCTCCAAGTCCCAGAAAGGACACCATCTGCCCAAGTCCTGCCATCTCCAGCGGCCCTCGCTGCCATCTGTCCGATGCGGTGCCCCTGGCGATGCTCTGGGCCACACCAACCTTTCTGCTCCCGGGCAGGGGAGCGAGCCATCCTTTGCAGCGCCTCCAAAGGAGCCCAGGGCCACAGCCGGTTCTGTCACCGCAGAGGTGGCATGCCAAGGCCTGGCGTTCATGTGAAAGCACACCGGGGAGTCCTGGGGAGGTTGGGGGTTCCACTCATGGTTTAGATGGCCTCCAGTTACACTGGGACGGACCCTTCCCCTTTTGACTCTTGAAGGGCTTGATCGTTTTTAAATACCCCACCCTGGATTCCCGCGCGCACATACTCCTGGGAGTGAACTTACTTCAGCATTGCATCTGAGGTGGCGGTCTTGACCCCGTGTCTGCTTCCTCATTCCTGAAGGCCGCCTAGGTCAGGTGGCGCCCACCCTCACGCTTATATCCAAGGCCCATCCACTGCGGCTCTGCAACGCCCCCATCTGTGCCGACGCCAGCATACAGCTGTGGAGGAGAGAGGAAAATAAGCACTGTCCGATTGGCACGGATGCTCAGGGGAAGTTTGCTATCCCGTTTGCAGCACGCACCACGAGCGCAGGGCCCGCGCCTGTCCCCGAGGCCGCCTGCTGCACACCGGAGAGCCACACTTGCAGGCCGCCCGCGGGTGGGCAGCGGGGCGCTGCGGGCTCAGCCCCGGGAGGCACACGGGGTGGTGGCGCGTGTGGCGGGCCGGCCCCAGAGGGGCTTCGGCGCCAAAGCGCGGCCTGGGATCGACCGCCCTTCCACGGAACGGGAGGCCCGGCCGCGTGGGCAGCACGTTCTCTGGTCCCCGGCTCCCTCGCGGGGGGGTCCTGGCTCATCGCCATGTCAGGGGAGACCCCGCGCCCCGTCTCCTCCGCCTCACCTTCCTCCACCTCCAGGCCTGAGCCGGCCCGCCGCGCCCCGCGCCGGAGTGGGCAGCCATGAGCCGCAGCCACGAGGCCAGCCGCGGAAAGAGCGCGGAGCCGCGCGTGCGCAGAGGTCACTCCGGCCGTCACGTGGCTGCTCTCGCGATATGGGAAGGGGCTGATGGGAAATGGAGTTCAAGAGCGCCCGCCTGCCGTTGGGGTCCGCCGCGTCCTTACGGGGCTGTGGCACTGCTTTCCTGATCGCCACCTCCGCCCCCAGGCCCAGCTCCGCCGGACGCAGAGAGCGGGGCCGGGAACCGTTAGGTTGCTTCAGCCAGAAAGGCATTTACCTGCTGATTGCCCCTGTTGGGCGGGGGAGGGACCTGGCCGAATTTCGATTTTTTATTGGGGACTGGGCGGGGTCGGTTGCTCTGCAGCAGCCGTGGTTAGGTGGACCGGTAAAGGGAAGGGTGGGGGTCCTGGACGCCCGTGGAAAGGGGCGAGCCTGGGGTGCGGCCCGCGGCTGACGGCAACGGCCCCTGGAAGCGCGCTGGCTCCAGGGGCTTCTCAGCGAGACCCTGATGCAGGGGGTCTAAGCCTGGGACCCCAGGAGCCAGTGGCCCTGTGCATCTCCAGTTCAGAAGCGGAGACAGGGGACCCGCAAATGAAATGAAGAAAATGACTGGGCATGCTGTAGGACCTCTGCGACTTGGGGAGTTCGGGCCCAGGCCTCCACTCTGCCTTCCTGCTTGTATTGAAGGGACCCACCAAGCAGCAAACCCAGGGCCAGAAACTGACCCGTGTTTGGAAGTTCGTTCAAATCTGCAAGTCGAAGAGGCCTTTTCTGCATCACTCGCACATCCTGCTGCTCACCAATGCCCTCTGGGCCAGTCCGTCCGCCCGCCTCCAGTTAGTTCTGAGTCCTAGCGGCCCCCTGCTCAACCTACTGAAACACCCCTCTGCCCTGCGCCAGCCTCAGCATGGTTAGGTTTGAGCCCCCCAATTGCAGCAGTCACTGAGTCTGGATTCTGTTATTCTCTGTATGCAATAGGGGAGCCTAGCAGGGCTCAGCTGGCACAGTAATTCTAACCCACCCTGGGGGAAAGACGAGGCAGTCTGCTGCTGCTGCTGCTGCTATAAAGTCTTGAAACTATGGGGACAGTTCTTCTGTGACCTACAGCTGTATGTGTGTGTGTGTGTGTGTTGTGTGGCCCCATGGTTAAGTGCTTGGCTGCAAACCAAAAGGTTGTGGGTTCAAGCCCCATCTAGTGCTCAGTGGGAGAAAAGACGTCCACCTGCACCCCTGAAAACCCTCTGGGGCCATGCAACTCTGTCCATGGGGCTCTCTGTGCGTTGTGCTCCACTCCGCCGCAGTGGGTTTATGAAGGGACTACCGCCTGCTGAAAGGGCACCCCCACCTCTGTTGGAAGAAGTAAGGCCAGCGTGCTTCTTAGAGGTGAGCATGGCCAGATTCCATTTCACTGACACTGGACAGGTTGCCAGGAGACATCATGCAGGTCCTCAACAAGACGGATGGACACAGTGGCTGCATCCATGGGCTCAGGCACAGGAACAATGGTGAGGATGGTGCAGGACTGGACAGTGTTTGGTTCTGTTGTGCACTAAGTGGGTTGCTATGGGTCGGAGCCAACTTAGTGCCACCCAACAACAATGTTGCATGAGGTTGTTTTCCCGATCCCATATATATTTATGTTCACCTCTCTTACTTGATTGAAAGCCTTCTGATAGCGAGAGAAATCACACCACATTTTCTTTTTAAATGTCCTCGGGGGCTGCACAGTTCGATGTCCTACCACCATGAAAACAAACAAACCCACTGCTATCCAGTTGATTCTAACTCATAGGTTTGCTATTGGACAGGTAGAATTGCTCTACAGGGTTTCCAACCGGCAAATCTCTACAGGGACAAACAGCCTCATCTGTCTCCCAAGGAGTGGCTGGTGGGTTTGAACCACCAACCTGTGATTAGCAGCCCAATAGCTAACCCACAGCACCCTGTGCATAGTAAGTGCTCAGCAAATGACCATTAACTTGCCAAGGGGTCTCTTAACTTTGTGTGAAACTGGCCCCTAGCTTTCACAGACCCCAGGAAAACCAATGCATCTTCTTCCTGCCAAATGCGTTTCCCTTCGTTTGAGAAGGAACTAGTGTGGAATGGACCAAAAGTCATTTGTGAAATGGGCGGGCACGTGTCACTGTCATTCAATTGATCCCAACCCCTGGGGAGCCTGGAGGACAGAGTCGAGCCACCCCTGTAGATTTCCGAGGCTGTAAACCGTGAGGAGAGTAGAAAGCCTCATCCTTCACCAAAAGTTGCTGGTTTCCTGCCGCTGATCTTATAGTTAGCTGTCCACCAGGGCTCCTGCTCTGAACCCCACCATCACAGAAAATAGAGCATTTGAAATATCGAAGTGAGTTTCTTAACTTGGACCTATTTGCTTTATGAACAACAATGAAAACAAAATGCAAAGGAGGATCAATATCTTCCAAAGTGGCTGCTGCTTACCTTGGGGGCACTTGAACGCGTGACTTCACGAGGAAGTTCATCTGTGTGCCGGGCACTGTTCCTCCATCAACAAACAAACCTAGGGTTTGTGCCGCCACTGCTGGGCAGCTTTAGGGAGGCACGTCCCTCCCCAGACCCGAGGGGTAGATCGTGGTTCATCTGCACCAAACATGAATCAGTTATTGCCTTTACCAGAGTTGATGATGCCATCATGACCCGGGAAATCCCAGCGCTGGTCTGCTAGAGAGCTTTGGGGATGGCTTCTTGCTTTTAAAAGAGGAGTCTCTCTTCCTTCTTTGGGGCGTTGTGAAGATGTGATGCTGGAGGCCACTGCAGCCAGCTTGCACTATGAGGCTCGTTTTGAAGCAAAAGCTGAAGGCCTGTGGCTGGCATGTGGCAAGCAGCAGCACAGGAAGTCCTTGCAAATGCTGCGGGACGGTGAATTAGCCAATCATCCTGCCTTCCCATCTCTCATTTTGAGTTGTTCTGTCTTTTTTTTTTTTTTAATGTTTCAGCTTTCTGAATGGGGTGCTGCTCGAATGAGCGGTGGCACCTTAGTTTCTGCCAACTACAGAAAGGGAAACCCAAGTCCCTGATAAAAGGAGAGCAGATTGAGGTGGTCAAGGACTCTGTTTCACTTGGGCCCATAACCAACAGTCATAGAAGCAGCCGTCAAGACATCTCACCTCGGCACTGGGCCGATCCGTGCAAGACCTCTTCAAAGCATTCAAAAGCTAAGATGTCACTTGAGAAGTAAGATGTGCCTGTACCATCCTATGGTAGTTACATCATCTGGTGTCAATTTGAGAGGATTAAGAGTGAAGGGGTGGAGTCTAGCCTGTCAATCAGGTCATAGCCAATGAGGCCTCTGTGGGCATAGCCTTCTCCTGAGGATTCTGGAAACTCCTGTATTTCTCCCTAGAGGTAGGAGACACTCTTTCACTCTGCTCACTCCCTGCAGCTGACAAGATACATGGAACTATGCTAGTGTTCTGAGCTGGAGAAGCCAAGTGGAGACCCCTGCCAGCGCTGAGATACTCACACCACCACTGGATCCACAAGACTGTCCATCCACTCACCTGTGATCTTCCTGTATTTGGCACCATTGCATGTGTTTCGTGAGCCTGAGGAGGAATTTATAGATTGGTATCAGACATATGGACTAATATCAGACTCATGGACTTGATCTGGACTGGGCTGGGATGTGTTCTCAATATTCAGTTGCTCTTGTATATAAAGCTCTTTCTTATACACATGTGAGTGTTTCTATGAGTTTGTTTCTCTGGTCTACCCAGACTAACACTCAAGCTGTGCTATTTTCCGTCTCCTCATAGATGTGTGAACCCTGGACAGTCAATAAGTGTGGGAAACAGAAGGATTTCTCCTAAGCTGTCTCACCCAAATATATGCCAAACTTAGCTGTTTGCAAATGACTGTACACTTGGAGATCATTAGGAGTAGATCAGGGGTCATTCTCCCTAAAAGCTATCAGCCATCTAGAGAAAGCAGACACCACTGTTTATCCCACTACAAATAGGGCCCACTCCCTTCTGATAAGGATAGTTGTTGTCTGTTTCCTTGAAGGAGACACCAGAGAGGTCAATCTCAATCCCGCCCAAGGATGCCTAAGGCTAGGTTGCCATCATGAATCTAGGATCCGCCCATCTTGTCACATGTGTACCCCTAGACCTTCCCATTCCTATGGGCACACCCCTAGCTCATCCCCTTCCTGTCACGCTTATGCCTCTCATACATCCCCTTCCCACGATGTGTATGCCTATTGGACTGCCCTTTCCTGTGACATGTGGCGACCTGTAATTACGCCCCGCCCCAAGAGATAGAATGCTTGGTTAACAATAAGCGGGGTCCTCCAGCCTTGTGCCCGGGGCTCCAGCCTCCGGCCCCCAGTTCTCCAACCTCCTGCTTGGTCCTCGAGCCTCCTGCCGGGTCTCCACCCCACCTCCCCTCGGCCCACGCTGTGCGCAGACCTGGCTGGTAAGATCATGGCCATCTAGGAGGTGAGTATGCTACCATGAATTGTGTCTGAATTCATTATTTGACTCTCTCTTCTATCTCTCATGCTCTCAACAAATTTAATATTTATATATCTCAACAGTACAGTTGTGCTTATTGAACCCATGATTAGTGGTGGGGGGCTGGCACCCCCCAACTCATACTACAAATAAGGAAGACTGGAGAGGGTGCTGCTGAGGAATATTAAACATACTCCGGATTGCCAGAAGAACAGATCAATCTGTGCTGGAAGAAGTACAGCCAGAATGCTCCTGGGAAGCCAGGATGGTGAGACTGTCTCATGCACTTCTAACATGCTATCTGAATGACCAGTCCCTGGAGAAGCTAATCATGCTGAGTAACATAAAGGGTCAGTGTGTCATGCCGGGTTGGCTAGAGAAACAAATCCAAGGATACTCATGTATGTGTAAGAGAGAGCTTTATATCAATGACTAGTTACATGTCAGGAAAACATCCCAGGCTGGTCCAGATCTAGTCCATAAGTCTACTTCTACTCCATACATCCCTCTGCAGACTCATGAAGCCACATACAATGATGCAGAGTGCAGGAAGATCACAGGTCGGTGGGTGCAAAGTCTTGTGGATCCAGTGGCGGTGGAAGCATCACAAGGCTCTGGCAGGTCTCAGCCGTGTAGCTCACCAGCAGGAAGGTGAAGGCAGAGGGGCGTGGGGAGGTTCCCTGGACCCTCCTTAGGAGAAGGCCACACCCACAAGGAGGTTCCATCAGGCTGCGACCCGATTGACAGGCTAGACTCCACCCCTACATTCCATATATCAAGTTGACACTAAATTATGTAACAAACACAGCCAAAAGAAGGGGGGCGGCGGGAAGCGAGATTGACACAGCGGCTGCAATGATGGGCTCCCATTCAGGAAAGGGGAGAACGGCACAGGACCAGGCAGTGTTTCCTTCTGTTGTGCATCAGATCCCTGCGAGTCGGGAGCAGCCAACAGCACCGAACAACATCAACAGCGAGTGAGTCTTTAAAAAAGCGGTTTCTCCCACCGTCTGCGGCTCTACCATCATACCAAACTAAAAGACTGCATTTGAAAACGAATCCTCTGACTAGACCTGCCATTTGAAGTTGAGTGATTTGCCAGAGTCAACCCATCCTAAATGATCACTTTCCAAATCTTTTATATATAAAAAAATCTCCCCTGGAAAACCAAACTCAACTTGCTGCCGTGGAGTCAATGCTGACTCATAATGACTTCCTCTGGGCGTCCTCGACTGTGATGCTTTACGGGAGTAGAAAATCCAGTCTTTCTCCCGCAGTGCTGCCGCGGGTCTTGAACTGCCAACCATGCGGATCGCAGGCCAACACATAACTACTACACCACCAGGGTTCCTATGGAAGTGCTGTCTAGGACACGGAGAAATAAAGACAGCGAAGAATGCACGTTACTTTGGGGAACGGGGCCGGCGTCCGCTCGGTGGAGTTCACTCCCTAGCGCCTTTGATGATGTGCCCTTGGCTCCTCTCCGCAGCCCTGCTTTTTCCAGCGCGTTTCGCACCTGAAGTGCCCAGAGGTCCAAGTGGTCAGTGTGTGGAGGCATGAAGGCCTGAACACGGAGACCCAGCGCCTGAGCACGTGCACTTAGCAAATGACACTTGACTAGCGTGGACTCACAGCTTGAAATGTGGAGAGGAAGCTGACGACTTAGACGCAGAGGGGTTGGTTTTGTTTCTGTTTTTTGAACTTAGATGACCTCTTCTAAAAGAGCCCTGGTGGCTTGGTGGGTTAAGCACTGAGCCACTAGCTGCAAGGTTGGTGGTTCGAACCCACCAAGCTTCTCCACAGAAGAAAGATGAGGCTGTCTGCTCCCGTGAAGGTGTGCAGTCTCCGAAGCCCTCAGGAGCAGCCCCACTCTGTCCTGCAGGGCTGCTATTGAGTCCCGATCCCCTTGGGCAGCGGCTATTCTAATGGCTGCCACGTGACCATTCCACCTGCCTGCCACTGTTGTGTTGGGGCAGTACGGCATACCTTGGCATTGTGCTGCAATATGATCAAAATGTTGATGGTCTTACCCACTGCGCCCTGTTTCTTGCATGGGTTTTGCTTAACTCCAGCGATCAATCATCCAGAAAGCCCAGGATGAAGAGATCGTGGGACTTCTCCCCCTGCCCCCGCCCTGCCCCCATCCTGAGTTTTCTCAAGTTCCTGACACGCCAGAAACCTGGAAGTATTGGGTGTAGCTCTGACATCCTGGAGGAGGAGTAGCCCAAGGACAGATGCCCAACTTGGTGTGACTAAGCGTCCCTGGAATTGTGGTGGGCTCTCTCCTGGGCACTCCCGGTCTCCTTTTAAAAGCCACCTTTAAGCAAGGGCCAGGTGAAGGGTAGACTGGGGAGGTGATGAGCAGTTGAATGCAAAGTCGATGGCCTGCAAAGTGAGCCGCTCCTCCCCACCGCAGCCTTGTTAAGAATGAGGAAGGTGGCCCAGAGGAGACCCACTAGGCAACAGCCTTTAACACAAAGAGGAGCTGGAGGGGGTAGGGGACCATGAGTGAGAAGGGCCACAGGAATGGGATCTGGAGCGTGCTCCGCTTTGCAAAGGCTGCTGTCCTCCTGTCCCCCAATCACCTGGGTAGAAACTGCGGAATGGGAACTGAAACTGCTGGGGGACCCTTCCCCCCAAACACACTCCGGTTGCTTTGTCAAGGACTTGGAGATGCATTGGACCAGTGCGGAGGGTTCTGTGGGTCACCTCACCACCCCTTGGGCCCCCTGCTCTCCACTCCAGGACCCCCCCTCTTCAGAGCTGTCACACAGCCTTTGCCCAAGTGGCTCTTGACACCCTTGAGCAGAGACATCCTTCCCCCTCCCCTCTGTCCTGCTTGGCAGATCAACTCATACTGTACCGTGTCCTCGGGGAGTGGGACAGAGTGGCAGATGTCTTTCCCCAGCCCCTCACCCCCGGACTCTTGCCCCCAGATGCCTGGGGCAGTGGGAAGGGGCCTTTATAAGTAGGCCAACTTGCGTCACAGGTTGGCTGCTAAGTTTGAACAAATCGCCTCCTCTCACCCACTCTGTCAAATTGAAGCTGTAAAAGGTGCAGGCCGCTGCTCCTCCCGCCTCCCGGGACTGTTTGCAGACTGCGGCCAGCCAGAACAGGCGCCCGCTCCACCCTCAAAGCCCAGAAGCTCTTAGGATGTGGACGATACTTCACCACTGATGTGCTCTTGCGGCCGGATTCTCCACTCAGCCACCAACCGGATCAGGACCAGGGCTTTGCCTTTGGGGCTGTTCTATATAACACTTTAAGACCAGTTTCTTAAAGTGTAATTTGCACACCATCAGATGCATCCACTTTTCACACACAGTTGAGTAGTGCATAAGTTTATACCCCACCCCATTCACCACACCCCAATCAAGAGAGAGCTTCCGCACCCCAAAAAGGGCCTGCTGGCCCCCTTCATCGTCCATCTCCAGATCTCCACGCAAACACTCCCCTGGGCTGTCCACTTGTTTGGGTTATTCTCACAGGCCCGGTAAGCAGTCACACAGCCGGTACACGTCACGTGTCCGGTTAGTCTCTGGTAGTCCAAGGTTGCTTCACCAGGATTGTCCTCCAAGAAGTTTGCTGGGTGGATTCCAACTGCCAGCCTTCTGGTTAGTAGCTGAGATTGTTAGATCTTTAACCTCTCGTGGGAGAGCTATACCTCAATCCTTGGCTCCTCACGAGAAAGAAGTCACGCCAAAGCCTGGTCTGTGATCCAAGTGAGTTTGATAGAAGTTGGAAGCAGTTTCAGATTTTACAGTAAATGGAGCACAAGCCAGACAGTCCACAGCATGGTTGCGGGATGAGGCGCAGCCATGCTGAACTGTGTGTGTGTCAGCCACAGGGAGAAAGCCACAGAGAGAACTTCTGGCCTCTTCAGGCTCCCCTGACCTCCCCGGGAGGCGTGGTCAATGATACTGGTCGGCCCCATTGGCTGAATCAAATTCACCTGGCTTGGATGGACCAATCTAGGTGTAACGCCCACCTAGGTGTGCCCCTCCCCCCCGCCCTTCCAGGAGCTGGAACCTAACAAGATCAGACCATTAGCCGCTCCTGGATCCCTTACTGCACACTGGTGAGTGTTGGGGTCGTTCCAGTGGGAACAATGACTCGTGTTGTGCACAGATCTTGACGTGAGTCTGCTTGTGGGGTGTAAAGACGCTTTTCCCCAGGTGTCTCCCCCAAATATATGCCAAACCTAAGATGCTGCTTGCTACACATGGTAAATGACTGTACGCTGGAGGTCATTGCAAGCAGGTCAGAGGTTATTCTCCCTAAGGGTTATCAGCCATCTCGAGCAGGCGTGCTCAGTACATGATTGCGATCTACTAATCGGTTGCAAATGTAGTGTGGGTAGATCCCATGGCATTAAAAAAATAGACATAAGCCTATCATCAATCCCATCACGTAATGGATACACAGCGCAGCCAATCAGATGCAATCTTAGGTGTCGAACGCATGCGCAAACAACTGCGTTAAGTGCAGCGAAACTGACAAGCTAAGTTACGCCAATTTTCAGACCTTGCGTTTTTTCTCTTAAACATAAGAAAGGGTATTAAAATGAGTGGGGGAGCTGGACCAAGTAAGAAGACAAAGATGTATCACTTTCGTACGGAATGGGAGACTTCGACGCTACAAGCCGACAGTCAGCTGCAGCCCAGAGCGCAGGGACAGTTCTGGAACTTACTCGCAGAGGGAAAGTACCCAAACATGAGAAAATGTGCTACCTCCTTGACTGCGTTATTCGGCTCTACTTACTTATGTGAGTCGGCCTTTCCCACATAAAGCTCATTAAGTCCAAGTACCGCTCCACCATGACTTATGATCATTTGGAAGTGTGCTTGAGGCTGCTGTCAGCAGCTCCTGTCCCGACTGTGCATCCCTGGCTCATTCCATTCAGGGCAAGTCATCAGAGTCAACTCAGGTCAGGACAAAACATGTACGTAGTTAATTGTGTTGTGCAATATGGACTCGTGCGGTTAGGCAAGGTACATAAACATACATTGTACACAGAGAATCCTCAGTGCCTTTATGGAGAAATGTAATAAATAACAAATAGATGTTTTACATTTTTGTAGTTGGTGGATCATTTTGACTTGATCATTTTGTATGTAACTGGAATGCTGAAAAAGTGTGAGCAGGCCCTGCTCTAGAGCAAGCAGACTGTATTGTCTGTCCCACCCTAAGCAGGGCCCACTCCCTTCTGATAAGGCTAGTAGTAGATTGTTTCCCTGAAGGAGAGCCCAGGGAGCTCAAGCCCACTCAAGGGGGACCAAGGTTAGGCGGCCATATTGAGTCTAGGGTCCGCCCTTCTTGTCACATGTGTGCCCCTAGTCCCTCCCCTTCCTGTTGCATGCACACCCCTAGCTCATCCCCTTCCTGTCACGCAGATGCCTATTGTACATCCCCTTCCTGTGGCGGGTGTGGTTACCTCTAATCACGCCCCTACGTGTATCTAGGCCTTGGTTAGAAATAAAGGGCAGACGCCCTCTTCTTCCTCCCCGTCCTCCCGCTGTCTGCACAGACCTGGCTGCTGAGAGCCTGGCTGTCCCAGAGGTGAGCATGCTGCCGTGAAATGTGCCAGCTCCTTTGTTTCACTTTCTCCGATCTCCCATGACTTTACTATGATCTTTATCTATTATGACCACCTACCGAGCCCATGGTCATCTGTGAGGGGCCGGCTCCCCTCACAGGTCTGCGTTTCATTCCTCTCCGACAACTCGATGAGAAGCCCCCCACTGTTTACCCACCCAGGTGCCTCTGGGCACCGCTCACTCCTGCCAGCAGAGTGACCTAGACTCGTCCGTCGTGGTCCCACCTCTTCGCCAACACTGATTGTGGTTGGTCTCTTTAATGCTGTGGTTTCGTCGGCCCCTCGCCTCGTGGTTCTCCTCGTCTTTTCCTGGAGACGGAAGATGCTGGGCTTGTTTGCGTGTGCCTCGTGAAAGGCCTCGTGAAAGGTCTACGAACCCCTTTTCCTTCTGTTCAGAGTAGGTGGTTGGCTTGTTAGTGGATCGAGACGGTCTTTTTCACCGTCTCTCCCCCCACAAACACCTAAATAAAGTGCCTTGCCATCCAAGTAGCTCTGGCAAACCCATCTTCCCGCCAACGTTCTAAAAATAGGCCTGTATTCAGTTAACCATGACTTTCTAATGTTTATTATTAATACTATTTCTAAACCCTCCGTTTTCATAGTTTTGCCCCATAAGAAGTACCCTAGAAATAAAACACTGACTCTGAAGGCTCCCTGCTGCGCTTGAGTGTGTTTTTCTCCTGGTGTCCCCAGGGTGATACGAGACAGGATCGAGTTTCAAGGTCTGCGGGACAAGACAGTGGAGTGGGTATCCTGCGCGGTCTTGTCTAGAAACAATGAAGAACTGCCGTCTGTGCTGGGTCTCCCACACGTGGCTTCCCTGCTCTGCCCAGCAGCGCTGAGAACGTGGTGTAGCAGGGCGGCTCACTGGAGGGAAGAGGCCTGGAGCCTTCCATCAGCTTGCCAAGGTCAAAGGAAGACGGACGGATGCTTCCTAAAGAAAAACAGACCGGGTTTTGAGGGAGCGGTGAATTCTGATTATACAAGTTCTGTCCGAGATAGGTGTGTGGCAAATGTTCTCTCCCCATCTCTCCAAGAGCAGGTGTTTCGTTTTGACAAAATCTGACTCACCAGGCTCCCTTTTAAGGTTCGTCTCTTTGGAGGGTGTGTCCTGCGGAAAGACCTCACCTTTCGCCCTCCCCTCCTCTCCAGTCTCACCCCAGTTGCACCTGTTTGGGGTTCCACTGACCTGTCTGGTTAGCCTTCTGGGATCACACCGTCTTGAACTTCAGCTTCAGCTCCTCTTTCTCACTTGGGAAGGCAGCCCAAGTCTGCAGGTGTTGGACGGGGCGTTCCCTCCCTGCTCAGGGGTGGCAGGGGACTTCCCCACCTCCCCACCCCCTGTAGGAGCCAGGAGGTCTTAGGGGCCGCCGCCGCTGTGTGCTGCCTGCTCTAAGGGGTCTCTCAGGCTCGCTGCTGTTTTCTGGTAAAAGAGGCCTTCACCGTCTCTGTCCCCTGGGGCTGGCTCAGGAGCTGAGCACAGGTTCCAGGAGCAGGTACCTCTGTGATTAGCTCCAGGCCCTCCAGGGAGGGGCTCGATGGCTCCCCTAGAGGTCACCTCGTGTACTTGCAGCTCTCTTTCCCCTGGGTTCAACACGTTGTCAGTGGGTACCAGGGGGTCTGGTGACTTCTCAGCAACTGAGCTGGCAGAACTGGGTCCTCAGCTGGGCTGGGACTGCCTCTCGCGTGGCCGTAGCACTCCCAGAGATTATCAGAAGGTCCCTCGCCGACCCCACCCCAGGAGATGCGCGTTAAACCCAACCCGTGAGCAGATTCAATGGTTTCTTTTCATGCATGGTTCCAACAGCTTCTGCCTCTGTGTGGGATGGTCAGTGGTGTGTGTGTGTGTGTGTGTGTGTGTGTGTTCCTGCAGGGACAGGACTGGCCTTCCAACGCCGGCTTTCAGCCCTGTGGTTGTCCGGTATCCCTGTCCTCTGTCCCCATCCACCCTCTGGCCTCACTGCTCACTAGGGGCTGCATGCACCCTGCAGAGCCCGTCCGAGCCCTGGATCCTGCTAGAAGCCACCGTCGGGGTCTCCACATCCTGCATCCTCCATCTGCAAAAAAGAAACAGACAAAAGTCTCCCTCCCCAAACTCCCTCTTCTCGGTTCACCCCCTCCCCTCCCCGGGGCCCTAACCTGTCTGAGGGCGGCAGGGACTGACCCCTCCTGCTCTGACAGTGGCCTTGGGGCAGCCCATGGCCTTCAGTGACACAGCCCTTTGCACACCTCTGCTGGTCTCCACACCAGCTTCTTGGGGACCACCATCTGGCCCTCAGCTGCTTTGCTGCCCCAGTTCTCAGGCGGGGATGGGGTGGGGTGGTGAAGTTTCTGGCTCCCTGTGGACCAGGTGTGACCTTGGTCAGGGCACTTGTGGGTTAATGCCACAAGGGTAACGTCAGTCCTGCACGCACCCCCCACCTCCAAGGGGAGCAGGATGATCGACAAAGCCCCTGGAGCTTCCTGGGTGTCGGATGGAGGCTAGCTGGCACCCTAAGTATCCTCACGGCACATGTATTCACATACATTCAGTGATGCCTCCTCCCGGCCTCCTGGGCACTCCCAGAAGCCTGACTTCCTCTAGTCCAAGCTCTTGGGTTTCTGCCTATGGTGGTGCCTCCCACCCCACCCCCTGCTGAGGGAGTCAGGGACCCTCAGGCCTTGAGCAGGGGCCATGCTGCGCCCACCCACGAAGACCTCTGCTGTGCGGCCTGGGCCAGGGGGGCTTGGCTGCAGATCTGCACCCTGAGAGACCAGGCTGCTACAGCTGCTGGGCCACATCTCTGCTCCCTACGTCCCCCTCCAACTCTCTCTAGCTATGTTCCTGTCATCAGGGGACATGGTCAGCAGCCTCGATTTCCAACCCAGAAGGCACAGACAGACAGTTTTGCCCTGCTGCCCGCCACCCACAGCTCAGAGGCCCCGGCAGCCGTGTCCCTGCCACTCAGACTGGCAGCAGCCGGAAGATCAGCAGGCAGACGGGGAAGGGGGAGGATGGGAAGGGGGGCGGGCTACCACCTCCTGTCTATGAGACTCAGGACACCAGCTGCGGAGGGGACTGGGCCAATTCCCCCACCGACAGACAGGCAATGCCTTCTGGGGAACCACATCCTTCTTTCTCTCCCTGCAGACCCTGCTATTGGGGGGAAATGAGAGGGGACCAGAGTGAAACAGCCAGGAGCTTGACACCCCTCCCACCATGACACCCTGCCCAGATCAGTGCCCACAGCCCACCTCCCAAGAAGTTTGCCAGCGTCCTAAGCCCACCGGGCACTTGACTCCTGAGACCTAATCTGTCAGCAACTGAGGGGGCACCTCTGCATCCGAGGGGCAGAACAGCCAGAAGCCAGCCGAGATCACAGAGCCAAAGGCAGGGTTGGCCTTGCTCCTGGGCTCTTGCTTCAGGCTTCCTGGACCCTGCTCTCTGCCCCACCCCCACGCATAACTGCCCCTGACACACTTGCTTCCATTAGAGCGAAGCAAGCAGCAGTTCTTTCCAAGGGCCTGGGGGTCACCCCAGACCCTGCCAGCCGTGGAGCTCACAGCTGAGGGCCGGGAAGGAAGCACCTGAGCTCGGTACGCAGGAGCTGCAGACAGCCTGCCCCCCAGAGAGCCTACCCCACAGACAACCTGCTCCCCCACAGACAACCTGCCCTCTGGACAGCCTGCTCCCCTAGACAGCCTGCCCTCCCATCAGCCTACTCCCCTAGACAACCTGCCCCCTGACAGCCTGCTCCCCCAGACAGTCTACCACGCAGGCAGCCTACCCTACCCCAGACAACCTGCCCTCCAGACAGCGTGCTCCCCCATACAACCTGCCTTCCGGACAGTCTGCTGTCCCAGACTGTCTACCCACCAAACAACCTGCCCGCTGACAGTCTGCTCCCCCAAGGAGGAGCCCCCCCACCCCAACCCCCTGCCAGCCTGGCTCAGCAATCCCCCCCTCTGGTGCCCTCCCCATCCTCTGGAGGTATCGCCGTCTCCTACACAGGCGCTTAGACCAACCCTGGCAGAGGGGGCAGCGCAGGGGGGTGTCTGTCTGGGCCTGAAGCCAGCCCCAGTCCAGGGAGGTGACCTTGGCCTGACACTACCTCAGGCCAGGAGGAGAGGGCAGGCCGTGGGTGAGCTGAGGATGAGACGGCCAGGGCATGATAGACAGATCTGAAAAGGATGACAAGATCAGATTGGGGACACGGAGCGGGTGCAGTGCCCTTTGGCCCTGAGCCTGACGGGCCTGTCATCAGCAAGGCTGAGGCCTCCCAGGAGGATGGCTGGCTGACGGGAGCTGAGACAGGTGGTTACCAGCTCCTGGCCCTGGTCAGGTGGGTAGCTGGGCACTGCCACCTGCCCTACTTTCTCGGTGACTTTGTGGCTCCCACAGAACTGCCTGTGCCTGGGGGAGTCGGAGGGTGGGGGCGGGCAGCTTCTCTTCAGTGCCCCAGCCACCCAGGCAGGCCGGCAGCTGGGCGGGCAGCAGGAGGCAGGCACACACACACACACACACACACACTTGGGCTCCCCAGGGGCTGCTCGGTCCTGCCTCCTCTCTGCAGGTCTGGAGCAGGGACAGCAGCGAGGGGCTGCACAGCCCCTTGGTCCCCAGTGGCAGGCGAGGTGGGTGGGTAGCTGGGCTGGGGAGGGGAGGGGCCTGGTCCGTGCTCTGCGGGCACTTTGAAGATACATGGCTGGGAGCCGTATGGAGCAGCTGCCTGCAGGGCCTGCTGGGATCTCGTGCAGCAGCAGCAGCCAGCGGAAGTCTGCTTTTATCTCTGCTCTGATCCGGCAGGAGCGTGCTGGGAGAAATGGCAGAGCAGCTGGGGGCAAGGAGGCAGCCGCCTCGACTGAGCAGTCAGCAAACTGAGAAAAACAAGTGTCAGGCTCTTCTCCTGCCACTGGGAGTGCGCACGGCACGCAGGCACAGACACACACACACACACACACACACACACACACACACACACACGGGAGCTGTCAGTTGCTCCCACCCTGCAGGCAGCAGGGATGTCATGGGCCCCCGGCCTTGGTATCTGAGTGTCTCAGCCCAGCAGCCAGGACCTGGGTGAACTCGGGTCTCTCAGCCTCGATGGAGGCCAGTGCAGCTCCTGAGTAGAGTCGGCCGCCAGGCACCTGGTGGCACTGCACAGGGACCAGGAGCACGTGCCCTCCACTGGCAAGCTGGCTGGCGAGGGACAAATGACCCCACCTCTCTGTCCCCTCATTTGATGACAAGGGGCCAGACGCAGTCCTGAGGGCTATCGTGAGCAAGACTGGGGAGAACAGGGTCCCTCACTTGGCAGGCTGGGCTATCACTTGCCTTGGGGTGTGTTAGCTCCCCTCCCTGTCCGGCCTCTGGAGGGGACAGTTCTCCTGCGGACCCGTGTGTTCCTCCCTCTGGGCGTCTCAAGTTCTGTCCTTTTAGGCCAGTGTGTCCCAGAGTGATACTGCCTCCCAAGAGACAGTGCGGGACCACCCCAGGGGGACTGAAAAAGCCAGTCCAAACCAAACACACTGCCAACCCATCGCTGCCCACTCACAGCGAGCCTATAGGGTGGGGCAGAATGGCCGGCCCCCGTGGGTTCCTGAGACTGTAACTCTTCACCAGGGTAGAAAACCCGTCTTTCTCCCCATAAGGTGCTGGTGGTTTCAAACTGCTGGCCTTGCCGGTTGCAGCCTGACCTGGTACTCCTAGGCCACCAGGGCAGCTGTCTATACGGTATCCTGTAGGATCGGCTAGGGCACAAATGTTTTTAACTGCGGGGGGATGGGGAGCAATGAGTAGTGATTCTTTGTTGGTGTTGTTGTCTTCAAAGGGGCAGTAGGCTAAGTTAGTTTGGGACCTTATGTTTTAGGACAGGGACGGGAAATGGCCGACGCTGTGACATCACCCACACCAGCTAACACCCCACGCCTCACCGAAGAGAAGCAGTCCCAGCCATCACATGACGGGTGTGTTCATTAAACGTTTGCCCAAATCCAGCAGCCTAATTTTTACATCCATCATTTTGCACGGCCTGAGACTGATGGTATCAATATCCAGATGGTCGTTGGCAGGGAAAAAAACAAGTTCCCTAGCTCTGCTTGAGGTGAAGACTCCGAGGCAGGACAGTGAGCAGCTCGGCCCCGCTGCCGGCCCAGCCAGGTCTGACCTCCGGGGGGAGAGGGGGGAAGTGAAGACCTTCGGCCCGAGCGGGGATTGGGTGATGGGGAGGAAGGGGGGCAGGGAGGTGGAAGCAGGAGACCTCTGTCTTCTCCTCCTCGGCCACCTCTGCCCATTCGCTGTCTCCTTCCTGCCCCTGAGGATGAGAATGAGTCCTCCTGGGGTGCTTGGGAGAAAACAGTACACCACAGCAGAGCGCCCCATCTACCCTCCCAGGCCACGCCCAAGGACAGACAGAAAAACCCCAAACCAAGCCCACTCAGAGTGAGCTTGTCGGACAGACGGAGCTGCCATGCCAGCCATGCCATGCCATGCCGTCGACTCTGTGGTTAGCAGCAGAGTGCTTCCACCACAGGGCCACGAGGGCACCTCCAATCATCTGAGGGACTTCTGTCTGAGTCCTTCACACACCCCCACTAATCCCCCACTGCCTCGTCCCCCCACCGAGATCTCCCCCTCACCGCCAGCCCTCCAGCACTCCTGAGTCTCTAAGGCGAATCCTTGCCTGGTGGCTGGAACATTCTGAGCTGAGACAGTGGCCCCGCCCTCGGCCCTGCAGGGCCACCCACCCTCCTATCTCCCCCACCCCCACCCTGCCTCACCTGCTTCCCGGTATGGGGGCTGGGCTCAGCCGGGAGACACGCAGGCTTCCTTCTGAGGCGCTTTCTCCCTAAACCCAGCAAAGCACTGGCGTCAGGGGACTGAAGGCAGGGACCCTACCTCATCTCCCACCCTCCTCTCCCTCCACCCCCCATGCCTGGCGGCTCCCCCAACAGTGAGGCGCAGGAGCACCAGAAGGGCCAGTTAGAGTTGGTGACCTTGGATCTGCCCCCAGCCAGCCCTCTGTGGAGCCCCGACTGGCAGGCAGTTTCTTGACAGGAGGCCAATTTTCCAATTAACTGGGGGGCAAGGAATTAATAGGCAACCTGCTTCCTTCCACCAGAACACACCAGGCCAGACCCTGCCTGACAGTCCCCAGGTTCAGCCTTTCTGTCCACGCAAGAGGTGCCGGCCTCCTTCACGCAGGGGAGGCACACTGCCTGCAAGTCCGGGGCCCAGCACCTACCACAAACTGGACAGGTGACCTGGAGCTAGTCATCCCAGCCTCCTCTCCCCTCGGTTTCCTGAATCATCAATTAGCGAGAAGACGCTCGCCCTGCCAACCCTCCAGGCCTAGGGAGCCCCCTGGCCCCAAGGGAGCTGACACAAGAGAAACCAGTGGAGAGACGAAAACACTGATCACACGGAAAACCACTGCGCCAAGAGGGCTCCTTCCTGCAGCACTCGCTGCCCCTGCTGTCAGGCACTGCCAGTCTGGACCCACGGCCACCCTAGGCCTGCACGTGAAAGCGCTCCCTCCAGGCTGCATTCCTGTGGGAGGTAGATTCCAGGTCTTCAGGCCAATGCCGGAGCCTGGCAATACTGGGTATTCACTTGAAGGTTCAACAGGAAACGATGCTGCCCACTCCTGAGCCAGGTGTCCCAGCTGGTTTTGGGGTTTTTACCCTGGAAGTACATTCTAGTCTTTCTTCATAGTCTGCCTTAGTCACAGTGTCCGCTGAGATCTGGCCAGCGTGGGGAGGCCCCTGGTATTTGAAATACCAATCCCATAGCTTCCAGCAGCACTCAAAACCAAGAAAACCAAACTCACTGCCAACTCCCGGGGGTAGAAGTGCCCCCTGGGCACTTCTGAGACCATAACCCTTTACAGGAGTGGAAAGCCCTGTTTTATCACCCAAGGAGTGGCTGGTGGTTTCGAACCGCTGACCTCATGGGTCACAGCCCAATGCATAACCAGTACACCACCAGGGCTGCAACCAACATCATAGCAACAGGGAAAAGCCCCACAGTGAGACACACCGATAAAGTCTGTGCTGAGAACATCACAGCAATGGTCTTACTCCCTCCCTCGAAGTCACTCTGTCATTAACCCACCTAACTCTGGAGGCCAGGAGAGGAGCCCTGGCATAGTGGACTGTGCATCGGACTGTTAACCAAAAGGTCAGTGGATCAAAACCACCAGCTGTCCACAGGGGAAAGATGAGGCTTTCTGCTCCCATAAAGAAAAGCTCGACCGTCATAAAGATTGACAGTCAGTCTCTGAAGCCCTAGGGTGCAGTTCTACTTTGTCTTCTAGGGTTACTGTCATTGCTATTTAAACATACAACGGCTTTGGAAAGGTTTGTGTGGAAATTCCTTATCTTCCCATTCCTTTTCCCCATGAACTTGCTGAAGGTCCCTCATCATTCTCTCGAAGCCACTCTTGAGTCGGAGGGGAGCTAGGATTAGGACTCTGATAGGCACCTTGGGGTCAGACCTTTGAATTCGTCGACTCAATTCGACACAGTTATGATGGCCTCAGTGTCCCCGGGCCATGCAGACAGCCAAGTACCTGACTGCCCACTGACACGTCGGAGGTTCAGGCCCCTGAAGCATCCCAGCCCTGAAACCCCGGGGGAGCAGTCCTACTCTACCACAGGGGTCAGCATGCGTCGGGCCAACGTGAAGGCACCTAACAACAGCCTGGAGGAGGGGAAGGGTCTCAGAGATGCCGCCACGAAGACCCGCAGGAGCAAGCGGAGCTGGGACACAAGACAGGCATGCATTGTGGGGGGTTCTCATCCAGAAAGAGGCACAGGTGACTGCATGTTTGCTTTTTGTTTCGGTGGGCAAGAAGATGTGGTGTCCAGGTCCCAGGAGATAACTTCCTCATGAGTCAGTGCTATTCTTCAGACAAGTGCCCCACTCTACCAGGGCTGGATGTTGTAAGGAACATTTTACACTCATTTAACCTTTTGGGGACCCATGGGACCTAGAATGCCCGCTTATATACCCCTCCCCCCACCTGCTGAGGTTTAGTGGGAAACATGTATCCCACTTTTAATGTATACTGCCATCTGGTGGGGGCCTGGATGATTGCATGAATCTGAAGAAGCAGGCCTCATCCCATCAACCTCAGCACCAGAGATCCCTTGGGACATATATGTCCCACTCATTTTAGCAAAACACATGGCTATCAAGAAAATGTTCTCGTTTTGTTCCAAATTACTCCCATTCCTGATAACAGTCATTTACGCACCAAAAAAGCTAACAGAAAACTAATCCAGCCTTTGAAGAGTTAATGAATGTGGGTTGGACTCTCACTGATTTGTTAACCAGGAGTCCCATTCTTTGTCCAAGGACACTGGCCACAAGGAAAGGAAATGCCTAGAAGTCTCCCCAGGTCTCACCCTCAACAGCCACATGGCCTCAGCCCAGGGAAGAGTTAACTTCCTGACCACAGGAGACAGTGTCCTGCCCGCGGGGCCGCCCAGCCAATGGCACTCGACACTGATGATGTCATATGTCTCCTGCGTCTTTGATTGGGGACTGGACAGCGAATCCTGCTGGAGGTTCAGGCAGTGCAGCCACTGGGGGCTAGGTGGGGGCGGGAGCGATGGGGGGGGGCAGGGGAAGTCCAGCAAAGGCAGGCCGAGAATGGCATCTGCCTGGTCCCTCTCTCCACCACTGCCTGCTCCTTCCAGAAAGTTGCTGTTGGATGCTCAGCAGAGCAAAGGGACCCGCTCTGGTCCAGGTAGCCTGCTTATCCAGAAGACAGGGGTCTCCTGGTCAACCTACAGTACACACACACACACACACACACGTGTGCGCGCACACACACACACCCCAAGCCAAGGCAGCCTTGCTCCCGCATCTGCCCTCTTCTCTGCTTTACCTGCTTGAGGCCTGGGCGTCTGTTTCTGAGCTGCTGTTTGTCCCTGCCCCATCCACGTCACTGGGCTCCCTGTGGGAGGAAGAGCAGGAGGCAGAGCTGTGGGCAATCCCCACACCCTCGCTCCCACTTCTCCAGGGCCTGCTCCGCAACACCTTCAAGCCCCCTCTCCTTATCCCAAGACTAAAAGGCACCTAGGCACAGAGAGGTCCCGGTCTCTACACCCTCCACCCAGACGCCCCACTCTTCCCTGAGAGCAAACCTCTCAGAGGTAACCTACCCCTCCCAGCCTCCCTGGGCCTGCCAGGTCCTCCCACCCCAGCACTGCCTCCGCCCATAGACCCAGAAGATCCTCACGGTTCCACACGATTGGCGAACCAGCGGCGCCACAGCAGGGCCAGGGTACTGAGCAGAAACAGGGTGGTACACATGCCCCATCCCCAGCCCTGGCCCCCCGTCTGCGGAAGAAGGTCTCAGGCCAGGGCCCCAAACACCCCCGCCAGCTCTGACTCGCTCTGCTCGGTGTCCTGAGGTTCCCGCTGGTGATGGATTAGGAAAGGAAAGCTCATAAGCTGGGTCAACGGACCCGACCTTGTGAGGGCTGATTAAGCTCCCAGGACCCAGGCACTGCCCCAGAGTGGCTACAGTGGCCGGGTAAATACCCCTCAGGCCACCCAGCACCTATTCAGAAGGTAAATACAAATAAGGGGACTGGCCCGCCATGGCCCAACAGTCCAGATTAACTGCTCTGCCAAGCTCCACTTCCAGCAGTGACCCGGGTGCTCTCAGAGGTACCTGCGGGGTCTCAAGGTGTCAAGAAACACTCCTGAGAAGAGCTGGGGGTGTGGGCCTCACAGGGGAGCCAGGGAGAACCACTGCCTCTGAACAGCTTTGCCTTTGGAGGGGAAGGGGCAGAGGGAACTGGCAGCAGGAAGGATAAGGGGAACTAGAGGCCAGAAAGATGAGGGAGATGAGAGAGTGAAGGGCCCCGTTGTCTAGTTCAAGCCTCTCCACACCTTCCTGATGACCCACCCCCCTTTCAGAGAAGCGTATGACAGAGAAAGAAGAGTCTACAACAAACAACAAACCCAAACCCCCTTGTCATCGGGACCAAGTAGAACTGGCTGTCCTTGTGGGCCTCCAGGACCAGACAGCCTCATCTTTCTCCCGCTGGGCAGCCGCACTGCTCTGGTGGCGCCCGGATCAAAGCATCTTCCTGAGAACCGCAAGAGCCCTGGCTGCTGGAACCCACGGGAGACAGAGGAGGCAGTCTGGTCTGTGCAGATGGACAGCCCTGGCCACCCGGGTGGGGCTGTTCTAGTGGGAAGAATTGACAGGAGGGCAGGGGATGGGTTTGGCGTGGGGCTGCAAATGTATAGACTTTTCTACCATGCAAGTACGTTGTCCCAAAGCATCTGGCACGCTTCCGGGGATGCGGCAAGCATGATGCGCATGTGGGATGCGGCCCGATGTTCCCTTCTGACTTCTTTCCGCATCCACAAACAGCCACCTCAACGGTTGTTCTTGGGAGCTGCCAGCGAGTCCTTGCCAACTCAGAGCGGATCTATCAGGAGGAACCGGCCATCCCCCATCCGCACACATTGCTGTCTGTCGGCATGTGGGAGCCACTGTGTCAACCGTCTCCTGAGGGCCTTCTTCTTTTCCACGCCCCTCCACTTTCCCAAACAGCAGGTCCTTCTCCAGGGACAATGCTGTCAGGTGCCACTGGGACGGCTCCGACCCGTAGTGACTCTACCCTGCGGGACCCTGTGCCATCCTCACCATCGCGCCTGTGTCTGAGCACATGGCTGCAGCCACAGTGTCCATGCAGCTTCTTGGGGGCCTCCCTCTGTCTCACCACCAAACATGATGCCCTGTTGACCTGACTGGAATGATCGGAGGTGAGGAAGCCCCGTGGAAGCACAGGGATTTGGGAACCGGAATACGCTCCTTCTCTTCCCGTCCTCCGAGACTCCTCGGCTGAAAGATGAGGCTGTCCGCTCCCAGAGGGATTTGCAGCCTCAGAAACCCAATGGGGAGGAATCTACTCCATGGCAGTGAGTTTGATGGTGGTGGCTTTGCTTGCCCCTGGGGTGGAAGGCCTCCTCCCAAGGATTCTCCTTGAAGTATCAGGGCCCTGGACTCTCAGAAGAAGGGGGTCCTGGGGACTGGAGGCAGGGGGCAGGGAGTCGGGGGCTGACTGGGCCTGTTTTTGCTGCTTGTCTGATCTCTACCTGGAAGCAGGATTTTAGAAAGAAATGCATGACTCAAAGCTGAGGGGGAAAGCCAGTCCCTGGCAACTCGGACGCTGAGAACCGGGCTTGAGAAGGACATGGGTGGGGCATCTCTAACAACAGTCCCCAGGGCTCCTGTTAGGAGGGCAAAGCTTGAGCAGTTTCTATGGACCCGGTGGGACCCCCAAGTCTTTCCTGAAGCTCCACAGACATCCAGAGGCATAGGGGAGGGGCTGCCAGAGGGAGGCACATCAGGGCACCCGACTGGGCATACACATACAAAAGGCAAAGAAATAAAAGGCCTGGGCCAGAGTGGAAGGCTCAGAGGGACATCTGCTCAAGTCTGTTCATCTTGCAACTGGGGGAGAGGCGACAACTTCAAGATTGTTCCTGGGGAGCACATAATGCTACAGCCCAGGACAAGGGTCATCAGAGGGCCCTAGGGAGACACAGGCACCAACTGGTGCACTTTCTGTCCATTTCAGACCCCGCAGCCCGAAGTGGGGTCTAAACTAGGGCCGATCCCAGGGTGGGAACCACGAGGAACCTCTGGTGCAGTCTCCCAGACAGGGCCCACCAGGAAGAACCAGGGACCCGGCCCCCATCCTTCTGTAATGGGACCTTGGTGGCAGATAGGTGTCGAGCAGCCAGCACTGTTGACCCCCAGCTTGGCTGTCCTGCCAGCCCTGCCCCCTCTCCTTCAGACTTCCGCCCATCTGGACCAGAATTCAGGGCAGCATTGGGTCCTTGCCTGCCCGTGCCATTAATAAGCCACACGGGACTTCTTTCCGCTGCCCTGTGCCTGCACCCCCGGGTGTGTGTGGGGGAGGGGGTGCTGGCCGGAAGGACACGGGCCATAGGCTCTGGTGACCCGACCAGGGGGTGAACTCCGGGTCCCACAGCGGTCCCCACCTCCGCAGCGGTAGCCCTAAATCCAAGGAGCCTGAGGTCCCCGTGGCCCCCAGCGCTGGCTCAGGAGAGAGCCCTACGCTCTGCTGCTTCCAGAGGGGTCACGTTCACCCCCTCGAGCGGGCAGGGGCGACTCTCCACACGTGCCTGGCGGTGTGTGACTTTGAGTCAATGGCCGGCCATGTGAAAGGGTGCACAGCGACCCTGGGAGGGGGGCGCCCCTGGGCGCACGGCCCCTCCTCCCGAGATCCCCCCACCCCGCGCTCCTCGCCGCCAGCCCCCCCACACTCGCGGCAGGCGGGCCACACCTACCCAGCCCCGCCCGGCGGCCAAGTCCACAGCGACCGGAGGGCGGGAGCCAGCTGCGTCGCCCCCACCCCGCCCAGCCTTCACCTTGCCGGAATTGGCTGGCGACTCCGGGCTGGGGGTTTGGAGCGTCTTTATGGTTTTTGAAGGCTTTTTTCCCTGCCGACCACATCCCCGCCCCCTGCGCGCGTCCCCCGCCCCCAGCACATATACCCTGCACACACACAGACACACCGACACAGACACACAGACACACACTCGCGCCCGGCGCGCACAGACAGCGCCCGGCTCCCGCCCTCCAGCGCGCTCGGCCCCTCGCCACCCGCCCGCCGCACACGCAGCCACCCCGCGCCCCGCGCCCGCCTCCGAGCCCCCCGCTGCCCATGGAGAAAGTGGCCGGCGACATGGAGAGCGAGCGCCGGGGGAGCGAGGAGCTGTCCGAGGCGGAGAGGAAGGCGGTGCAGGCGACGTGGGCCCGGCTCTATGCCAACTGCGAGGACGTGGGGGTGGCCATCCTGGTGAGGTAGGTGTCGCCCCGGCCGGCCGGGCCGCGGGAGGGAACGCGGCCGCGGCTCGGACGCGGGCGAGCTCGGCTGGTCCGAGCACCAGCGCCGCCTCCCCAGCTGGGCCAGGGCCGGTGGGGCGCCTGGGGCGGGTGAGGCGGCAGAGCCCCTTCTGGTCCCTGGGCGTGGGGCTCCCCAGGAACGAGGAAACCAACGCAGAAGGAGGGCGCCTCTCTTCTCCTCTCCAGGGCCCCCCAACTCCTGCCCAGCCAACCATCCCAGCCGAAGCCAGCCACAGAGCCACGATCCATACACTCCAGCTGGGGGGTCTCAGAGCTTCCCGGTTTCGTGATGGGATTACTGAGTTTCAGCCAAGAAGGGAGTGGGGTGTGTTTGTAGCAGTCAAGGGAGTAGCCCCCTCCTCCCAGGACACTCAGAAAGACAGAGGTCCAGCAGAGGTGGGAGGCATGGGCCCCCCTTGGGCCCCAGGTCGTGTGCCATTTAACACCCTGTTAACCTGAAAGGGGTGGGTGGTCAGGGAGCCTCGGGCCAGGCACAGGCGAGTGGAAAAGCCCCCAGGCCCCCCGAGGGATCACCTTGCTGAGTTAGATGAAGGGAGACAAGCCCCATCCCAAAACCCCCACCCCAAAGGAAAGACGGTGTCAAGCTGGGGGTTATTCAGATGCCCCAGTCCCCCCAGGGACCAAGAACCCCTGCTGTCAGGCTGTTTGCACAGCTACACAGCCACACAGCCACGTACACACCCCATTCCCATAGACTTAATGTCACTGAGACCCACAAGCTAGTCCCCGAGAAAGCTGCACACCAGTGCCTTCTGCCCACATGGCTGGCCGCTGGGTACAGGCGGAGAGGCCCCCACCCATGGTCCCCTGACCGCCTGTCCTTGGAAGGGGGTGGCAGATCTGGGGCAACACCGCACCATCTGCAAACAGGGAAGAGACTCACTCAGGTAAATGTAAATGCCTGTCCGTGTCCCAGCTGACTTCAGCTCCTCTTGCTCCGGGTCACTCTCTCTGCCTCCCCCAGCCCAAACCCTTCCAGCTCCGTGTCCGACTTGGAATCACTTCTAAGGGAGCTGGGGCCAAAGTAATTAGGAGGAGTGTGGAGGAGGGGGAACTGTCTGGGCAACCTAGGTGAGCTTGGGGGTGGGAGTGAGAGGGTACTCAGGTCCTGGAGCCTCCAGACACCAAAGTGGCAGTGAGCATGTGCCAGTATCCCCACATACAGCAGGGAGCAGATGATACCCCACACTGTATCTGTGGAGAGATGCCATGGGGCTGTGCCAGCCCTCGCCCTCTGTCCCCATCCCCGGCATGCCCTGTCGGGCACACAGGTCACCCAGACGTTACAAAGCAGGGACTTCAGAGTGACCAGGCCAACGGACCTCAGTCATCGATCCCAAAGGTGGCTACTGGGACATGTAGAGGCCCTGCCCAAGATGCCTCCCGTGGGGCATCATGGAACTCCCAGAGTGGGGGACAGGCAGAGGGGCTGCACGCAGGGGGTGGGGCTGGTTCTGGATCTCGACCCCTGGCTCCTGGAGAGGTCTCCTTCTAGACCCCCTGCGTGTGCTCCCTCTCCTGACTCTAAGAGCATAGCCAGCCTGGGCTGGGGGCTGAGTACCAACATGCTCAGAGGCCCCTCATTTACCCCAGAGGTCAGGAAGAGAGGTGGAATGGGCTGCTGAAAACCACCTCCCAAACACACACACACACACACACACACCCTTCACCTGACTCCCCCAACACACACACACACACACACCCTTCACCTGACTCCCCCCCACACACACACCCTTCACCTGCCCCCACGCCATGCTCCCCCCTCTCCTAGCTCCTGCCCAGTGGCAAGGTGTCTACATGGGTTGGGGGGTAGAGGGGTTTGCTGAGACCAAGATCCATAAACTTGTGGTGGGACAGGGGAACATCTCCCCATCCCCAGTCTTGTGTCCCATCCCCAGTCTTGTGTCCCATCCCCAGTCTTGTGTCCCATCCTCAGTCTTGTTTCCCATCCCCAGTCTTGTGTCCCATCCCCAGTCTTGTGTCCCATCCCCAGTCTTGCCACTCCTCCCTCCTCGCCCTCACACCCAAGAACAGGTCCTGAGACAGACACACCCTCCCGGGAGCCCCCTCACTGCCCACTGGGCCTGACCACACGCCCATACCGGAGGAGTTGGCAACCCAAAGGTGGGGGTGGTGGAGGTGGAGGTGTTGGCAGTGAGTTGGAGCCGAGCCCCCACACCTCCACTCCCTGCCTGGGTGGAGGCCCTTCCCAGTAGTAACCGACACCTTCCCCCTCACACTCCGGCAAGCCTATTTCAGGCTCTCTTTGGAAACCCAGAAGTCTCAGGGAGCTGAGAAACTCCCCAGACTGGCATCTCCCCACAGCACAGCCAGGGCTTGCGGGGGGGGGGGTGTCTGTAGGGGGTGCCCAGGGCAGGTATGGAGGTGCAAGAGAGAGGAGGAGCCAAGCACAGAACCCCTGCCTCCTGGGCAGTGGTTCCTCCAATTCAGGAGTTGAGCCGGCTGTGGAAGAGGGGATCCCCCTCCTTGCCAACTCCAGGTGGTTCTGCTGTCTCCTGCTTCGCTGAAGGTGGTGCCAGCTTCCTGAGCCATAGGTGACGATGAAGACAGTGCTACCCCGAGAAGGGTATTGTGAGGACTAATGCGATCATACTGTTCACACTCAATGTTCCTTGTTCCCTGAAGCCGCCTTCGTGCCCCAGTGGGTACAGTGCTCAGCTGCCAAGAGAAAGGCGGTCTGCGGGTCCCCGGCTGGCCCGCGGGAGAGAGGTGTGGCAGTAGGCTTTCCCAGAGATGTGGTGTTGGGCGCTGTGGAGTCGGTTCCAAGCCACAGCGACTCTGGGTACCACAAGACTCTGCCCGGTCCTCTGCCAGCCTCACGAGTGTCCCCTTGCTTGAGCCCTTTGGGGCCGCCCGTACTGATGTCCAGCCTTGGAGCCCCACTGGGCCAGCTCTACTCTGTCCTGTGGGGTCGCTGAGAGCCAGAATGGACCTAGCAGCAGCGCGTGCTATGCTTCCCGGGTGGCACAATGGTTGAGCAGCTTGGCTGCCGGCGGAAAGACTGGCAGCCGAATCCACCCAGGGTGCCCCAGAAGAAAGGTCTGGCAACCCACTCCAGGACACTGCGCCGTCCACAGCCCTAGGGAGAGCACAAGAACCAACTCCACACCATCAGCTCCGACTCACAAGGGCCCCACAGGACAGGCCAGAACTGCCCTCTGTACAGGAGTAGAGCGCCCAACGCAGCCAGGGCTCCTCCCGGGCACCTGGCGGTAGATTGTTTCCGTACCAGTAAGATGGGTCTGAGGGAGTCAGTTGGGCTGCGAACCATCAAGTCAGCAGTTAGAACCCCCCACCCGTTCCTCGGCGGAAAGGCGAGGCTTTCTACTTGCCCAAGGTTCAGAGTCTGGGAGCCCCACCGGGCCCGTCCTAGCCTGTGAGTGCTACAGGGTTGCCATGAGTCAGCATGGACTTGGTGGCGGGGAGCGTAGTTTTGGAAGGTGGCGCTGAGTCTGGCTAAGTGTAGCCATTCGGTGACGTCACGTGGAGACGCCCTGCCGACAGAACCCCTTGGAAGGGAGACACCTCCCCAGGCTGAGGGCCTCATGTGAGTCCCAGTGGGGGGCGCTTCTCCAGAGACCTGCAGGTGTGTTCTCAGGTGGAGCAGTCTGGGCTCCCCTCTCCCTTGCAGCCAGGCAGGTTGTGAAGGAGTGGCCCAAGGTCTCTGTGTGGCTCAACCCTGCTGGTGGTAGCTCTATTTCCCCCCTCAAAGAACCAGAACCGGGGCCTCATGCGCTCTCTGCCTCACCTGCGGCTCCCAGGGCCCTGACTCTCGGGTCACCAGGGGACACAGAGGCCTTCCGAGGCTTTCTGTGTGTTTCCTGAGGACCCAGTGAAGTGGTCCCTGCATGTACCTTGTGTGAGGACACCCTATGTCACTGAGGGTGGGGGCCGTGAGGCCCAGGCTCTGCTGTGGGGTTGTGGTGGCCAGTCTGAGACACACAGGGAAGGAGCCGGCAGGTCACCTGAGAGGAACAGATGGATTTGAGGGGAAGCAGTTGGCCAGCCTGGGCAGGGACAGGGAGAGGCAAGTCCTGGAGGCCAGAGAGATAGCACATTCCATCATGCTTTGTCCGCAAGAAGAAGGCTGGCGTGCGTGAGGTCTTGCTAGCAGCGAGCAGAGCCGGTGGCTCCCTTTCGGGAGCGCAGAGCAGGGACGTGCGCTGGAGGAGAGGCCTGGGCCAGTTTGGAAGGGGCCTGGAATTTCAGATTGAATTTTGATTTTGGCAGATAATGGGGAGCCATCGAATGTCCTGGAGCAGGAGGAGCAGCCTCCCCAAAGTGGTTTGTTAAGGGCATGGAGGTGAAGTGAGTTACACGAGAGAGGGAGCCCTGCTGGTCCTGCGGGTTAAGTGCTGAGCTGCTGACCACGAGGTCGGCTTTATGGAGCCGCTAGATCCTTGCAGGGACATGCTTCAACCACCTGCTCTTGTGAAGACAAGATACCCCCCCCCACCCTACGGGGCAGTTCTGCTCTGTCCTGCAGGGTCACTATGAGCCGGAATGCAGTCATCGGCTGTGGGTGTGGGGTTCTTTGTGGGAAGGGAGAGGCCAGCGCCGGCAGACCTGATGGCTGCTCTAAGTTCACCATCTCGCTGGGGAGGGAAGGCACACAAGCAGATAGAAATCAACTGTTGTTGTTTGGTGCCTTCAAATCGGTTCCAAACCATAGTGACCCCATGCGAACTGCACAAAATCCTGCCCGCTCCTGTGCCGTCCTCACGGTGCCTGAGCCCACTGCTGCAGCCAGTGTCTGCCCATCTCATCAAACGTCTTCCTTTTTGCTGCCCCTTACTTTACGATCTCCTTCTCCAGGGACTGGTCTCTCCGGACCACATGTCCAAAGTATGTAAGACGAAGTCTCCCTACCTCGCCTCTAAGGAGCACTCATGGACTTCAATGAGCCAGTCAATCCATATTTCCCTCAGGCAGAGGGGAGCAGGCTGAAGAGCAGAGAGGTGGGGAGCTGGGTCTCCTCGCTTCCCCTCATCCACTGGGCCACCTTAGCCAAGCGCCTGGGACCTTTCCCTGTGAATAAAGAGTCGTGTGACTTTCCCATGATTGGGGCTCCCCGGTGTCCAGCGTCAGACTGCTAACCGCCAGGTCAGTGGTTCAAAACCCACCGACTGGCTGTTCCCATAGAGTTTGTCCCTGAAACCTTCCCTGCGGGGTTGCTGAGAGTTGGAACTGTGTCTGGTTTTCATGGTTTGCTGCATCAGCACCAGGCTAAGGAGGGTTTCTCACTTAACCACATCAATCATGGCTCCCGAGACAGGAACAGAGATGCCCCTTTGGGGGTGGAGGTGGAAACAGAGGCTCAGAAAAGCGAATGAACTTGTCCGAGGCTGCACTGGCCTCTCTCTGTGTCCACATCCTCCCGCTGGGCAGTCTGTGACCGCAGCAGGTCTTGAAGGATAAGGAGACCAGAGGCCAGGTGGGACGGCCTGAGAGAGGAGGGTGGGCACCTGAGCCGGTTCAGGGGGCCCAAGTGTCTGGGACTCCGCAGAGCTGTGTGTCGATTGGTTTGGCCGGCGCGTGACTTCGACCCTGCGTTCCAGGAGCATTGATGGATGGCAGGGAGGACCGTTGTTGGGGTCGGGGAGGCTGTCCGGCTGGGCCACCACCATGATGCTGGCCCCCATGGGGTGGGGTGCCTGGCAGCCCCCTGCTTCAGCGCCCGCGTTCCCCGGCCAGGTTCTTCGTGAACTTCCCGTCGGCCAAGCAGTACTTCAGTCAATTCAAGCACATGGAGGAGCCCCTGGAGATGGAGCGCAGTCCCCAGCTCCGGAAGCACGCCTGCCGGGTCATGGGGGCCCTCAACACGGTGGTGGAGAACCTGCATGACCCAGACAAGGTGTCCTCCGTGCTGGCCCTGGTGGGCAAAGCCCACGCCCTCAAGCACAAGGTGGAGCCTGTGTACTTCAAGGTAGGCCCCTGCGCGGGTGTGTGCGAACACGCACACTCGCATGCCCGGCTCTGCTTTAGCCGTGGCTCTGATGGGGGATGGGGGTGGCAGGATGGGGAACTATGGCTAGGCTGAAGCCCCCAGACTCTGTACCCTGAAAGAGCCCCTTGGCCAGAGGCGGTGGGGTAGTGGTGTGCTGGGAGTCCACGCCCAAGCACTCACTGCCCATTCCCCGCCCCTTTTTCCCCCAGATCCTCTCTGGGGTCATCCTGGAGGTGGTCTCTGAGGAGTTTGCCAACGACTTCCCACCGGAGACGCAGAGAGCCTGGGCCAAGCTGCGTGGGCTCATCTACAGCCACGTGACCGCCGCCTACACGGAAGTGGGCTGGCTTCAGCAGGTCCCCAACGCCACCATGTGAGGAGGGCAGCCCGGAGGGGAGGCTGAGTGCCTGGGCAGGAGTGGGATGGAGGGGGAAGCCAGGCTCAGGGTTGGATGCGCTTCAGAGTAGGTGAAATGGGAAAGGCCAGGGAGGCGGCTTCCGGGACTCTCCAGCCACGTTGTCTGGGCAGAGCGCCCCAAGACCACAGCCTCAGGGCAGAGCCACCAGTGGCTCTGCACCAGCCCAGGCCGGCTCCGGTCACTTCCTCCCTGGCTCCCCATCACATGGGGCTGTGTGCTCATCCAAGGCTGACCAGTGGCCAAGGACGGGGGCCAGGAGGCATCACGCGGTAGTGGCGTGCATGTGCACACATGGGCTTGTGTAGAGGTCACTCGCTCACTCACACACTAGCAGGGGGTGTCCACTTCTGGGCGCCAGGAGGGTGACTAGATTCAGAAAGCCTGCTGATCCAGAGCCTGAGTAGGTGGGGGGTCGGGAAGGGAGCCAACCCCTACCCCCACTGCCTGCCATGGCGGCTGGGAACACTCAGCCTCCCCCGGCCCCCAAGGGGCGGCCCGTTCTGGGAGTGAATGGAGGGGGCAGGAGCCGGGAACAGAGGGGCGGAGGCGGGAATGGGAACCAGGGGTCAGCCAGCAGCCCAGGACATACACTGACGCTCCAGAAACATTCCCAGCAGTTTCCCATGGAAAAGGCCGAGGCCCTGCGCTGGCCCCCAGAGCCCCCCAACTGCCTGGACACAGGCCTTGGGACCATCCCCTGGGGGAGGTCCTCTAAGGTCAGCCTGGGCGGCCAGACCTCCCACCCTTCCTGCTGCTGACCACACCACCCCTGACAGCACCCCCACCTCCAGGAGGGGGCCTCCGGAAAGGCTGGCTGTGACCGGACCAGCTCCAGATGTGTGCAGCTGGTCCCAGTCAACCCCAAGCAGGGGGGACAGGAGGCAGGCAGGAGATTTCCTTGCCTGAGGGGGACCCACAGGGCCTGAGGGACTAAGGAAAGCAACAGGGGGGCAGGGGGGTGCCTTAGAGGAGAGGGATCTGCCCCCCTGCACCCCCCCCTCCAAGCTCAGCGACCAGAGATGGGTTTGTTTACAGGCAGGAGATAGGGCTTCCTGCAGAGACAGAAGTGGGCTCTTTACAGAGGCCCAGGAGGACAGCGGAGGGTGTGGACTTCACAGAGCTGGCCTGGCCAGGCCCCCGTGAATCAGAAACACATGGAGATGTTTTCCGACACGACTCCCATCCTGCCCCCAACCCCCCTGCCGGACCCCAGGGACTCAGATCCCGCCAAGCCCCAAACATTCAGAAACCGCCTAAATCTCCTATGGCGCCCCCGCTGCCTGTCTCTGCTGCTCCCGGAAGGAGGGAGGGAGGCCATGCTGGGTGCTGGCGGGGCCCTAGCCACCTCAGGCACCCCTCTGGAGCTGCTACTCCACTCTTAGGTGTGCCCCAACCTTCAGTGTCGGTCTCCTATGACCCAAGTGTGGGCCCTCAAGAAGGTGTGTCTCCTGGTCCCCTGGCCTGGCCTGCAGACCCACACCCTACCGGGATCCCAATGGGTGGGATGGGGTTAAGAGCAGGCTTCTAGAAGGCTCCATCCATCTGCTGTTATCAGGGTGGCTACAGGGGCCAGGCGCCACTGTTTACTGCCCTGTCTCTGTCTGAGGGTGTGAGCAGACCTGTGGGTGGAAGGATGGGGAGGTCACAGAGAGGAGGGGATGGTGATAACCACAGGGGTTCGAGCCTGGGGGGCTTTTAAATGAAGTGTGCCAGCCTCACCTTCAGAAGAGGCTGCCTAGGTGGAATCTGGGGTGTGGCAGCTGTGCCCTGTAGGTGCCAGGAACCACCGAGAGTCCCCACAGAGTTGGGGTTGGGGCCTGCGGTGGGTGGCAGGGACGCCTGCCCAAGTCCTGTGACTCGCTCAGGCTCCACAAACAACCATGGATGCTACCCGACTGACTGAGGCAGCTGGGCCCAGGGGGAGGGGGTGCGTCTGCCACTCCCAGCGTCGGCTCATCTGGAAATTGGGGTGAAGGGTCACTTAGAGATTGCTCATGGGCACACAAATGGAACTCTGGAGACTGCTCTGGTTGGAGCGCAGGGGTTCCGGGCACAGAGCCCTCCGGGAAGCGGGCAGGCAGACGGGCCAGCAGAGCAGGGAGGTCAGGGCTGTCATGTGACCCGTTTTCTTGGCACTTGCAGGATCTGCCCATCGATTCTCAGAGGAGGGCAAGGGTCATAAGAGCTGGGGGCCCGGACAGCCTCCCGTGGCTGGAGGGGGTCTGGGACGTGTCCCTGGTGGGCTTGCTCTCCGCTGCCTGGTGCTGGGCCTCCGGCAGAGTGTCCTGGGGTCCTGGCCCGAGTCCACCCTCAGTAGTTTCCAGGTCACCTTGTAACCCATCCTCTCCGTCTCTCTTTATCTTGTCCACAGCCCACCGGCCACAGTGCCCTCCTCAGGGCCGTAGGACCCCAGCCCACCTCCCACCCTCCCTGGCAGCACCTTGAGCAGAAGGCCGAGTTCTGAAGACCCTCCTTGACCCCCTGGGTGCCAAGGACACTGGAGGGACCCCTAACTCTACTTCCCGAAGGAGGCCTCCGCCACGGCTGCAGTGCCAAGAGCTGCCAGCGGGTGGCGCCAGATGCCCAGATGCTGATCCTGGCAGGCGGCCTGTGGGGTGGGGGGGCCCATCCTAGCCGAGCTGGGCCCACCCTTCTTAGCTTTTCTATTTACTGTTAGAGAGAGGCCTAGCTGGGCGGCTGGTGGGGAGCAGGTGCAGGTCTAGAAGCCGATCCAGGAATCACCCAGCCCCGAGTCTGTCCATCTGTCCATCCGTTGGCCCAACCAGCATGCAAGCCTCAATATCAACTCTCTAGCATTTCCTGGACACACATCTACCATATATACAGGTATATTCTATATATAATCTCTCTATATAAATATATAATATATATATATCAAACAAAAACCCAAGCTGGCTGCCCTTGCACCATTCCAGCTCGCAGGGCAGCATAGAGCTAGCTGCCCCTCTGCCATTTTGACGGAAGCCGACAGCCACGGCGTTCTCCCAAGGAGAGGCCTGGAGGTTCGCCGCTGAGCGCTTTAACCACTGCCCTGCCCCCTGACATACACAGACACACGTACCTATCTGTAACGTTCAGCTTTGGGGCCTCAGCTCTGGCCGAGAACAAAGGCAAGGGGGTCCCACATCCATCGGCACAGAGTAGATCTGGTCCTGTCCCGGCAGGGTCAGAGGGTTGGAGTGAGTCCATTAGCTTATAAAGCCCAGCTCAGCTTGTTCTATCTGGCCCCAGCTCCCCGCATTCCTAAGGACCCTGGCCCCAAAAGGATCTGGTTTACCTACTGGCCCTGCCATGGGCAAGTGCAGACAGAGGGCCAGAGAGGGGTTCTAAGCAGGATTGCTGAGCTGGGGTGGAGGGTTCCAGGAAGACACCTTCAAGGTCAGGCAGGCCAGCTTTTCCCGCTGAGACAGGCAGGGGGAGGGGCCGATGGGGCAGGAGCTTAGAGGGAGGCCCAGAGGACTTCCCTTCCGCCTGGAGGGAGGCAGTCGGTCCTGTGCACCCATCTGAATCAGCCTGGCTGAGGACCTACCCCGTGTGTCCCTGGGTCACATATGTCGTCTGCAGGCTGTGTTGCTGCGGTGGCTTCCGTGTCTGTGTCACCTGTCTCTCCTAGCTGTCCGTGTCCTCCTCTTGTACCTTCTGATGTCTGTGAGCAGACCCAGCCCTGCATTAAACCGCCGTCCTTCCTGTCTCTGCAGTCTCTCGGTCTTCCACCCCTGCCGCTCGCCTGGCTCCGCTCCTTGGTCCGAGGCTCTGGCTTTTTCTTGAAGAGCCCGCGACCAGGGGAACCCCTCCTTATCTGTGTCTCAGCCTCCTCGGCTGGCCGTAAGCCTCTCTCTCTGAGTTGGGGCTGACGATGCTCTGGGATGGCATTGTGCCTGCTTAGTCAGAGACACGGGGCTAGAGACTAGAGGCTGGGGTTTGGGAGCTCCCAGAGGGTCAGGTAGGAGAGGAGAAGCGACGGAGACTCTGAGAAGGGATGTTCAGAGGGACTCCGCTGGCCCTAGGGCTTAATAATTCTGCCATCAGTTGCCGAGTCAATGCCAGATAGGGGGGCCCGCGGGTGCAGAGAGCCCTAGGGTGCTCAAGGCTGTGGTCTTTCAGAAGCAGGCCTATCTTCCAAAGCCCCTCTGGTTGGCTTGATCCCCCGGGCTTTTGTGCCACCTGAATACTCCAGGATTGAGCCAAGGATCAGCTTGGTTCTTCTGGATCTGAGCTGGGGGCTTCCACTCAGGCAAGCCAGCCCTGCTGCTCAAGCACAAGTAGAGACCCAGCACCCATTCGCCCCAACACCTCTCTCAGCTCCCAGTGCCCAGATCCCTTCCCAAGCCCTGGGCTCCCACCCAGGAGGGGAGCAACAGTTAGCAGGAGTCTGAGAAGGAGCCAGGAGGTCACCACCCCAGGGAGGGGGGGGGCGTGTGCTGTGGGAGAAGCAGGAAGCAGTCTCTTCCCCGGAAAGGCTCCCAGCCTGCGAAGCTGGAGCTGAGCGGAGGCCCAGAGACGGCGAGTTCTGGAAGGCAGGCTGTACCTTCTCTCCGGGCCTGGCACCAAGGTGCCCCAGAGATGCCCAAAGACTAAATCAATCCAACTCCTCGAAAGCAAGGGTCGAACCAGGTCAGACAGGAGCTGCGGAGCCCGAGGAGCAGGCGCCCAGAGCAGGCCCGCTGAGACAGAGCTGGCTCAGGGTCACACTCAGACTTGGGCGCAGCTGCCAACCACTCTGAGTCTCAGCCACCCTCCTGTCCATTAAGGGGGAAGAAGCAGAGCCTTCTGTGTCACCCCTGTTTACACCGTTAAAACTTGCGGCCGCCGAGGACTCCCCAGTTGAACTTGACTCAGAGGACCCCCACGGAAAGGGACAGCTGCCTGAGACCACTGCATGTCCCAAGCTGTCAGTTCATTTGTTTGACAGGTTTATTGGCATATAATTCAAGTATCGCACGGTTCGATCATTCAGTCCCATCTGGAAGAGTTGTACAGTCATCACCGCATTCCGTGTGAGCACATTTTCTTCATTCTTGTCCGTATCGTTATCAACTCTCTATTCTGCCCCCCTCCCCACCATACCCCCAAGGAACCACTAATCCAGTTACTGTCCCTATAGGTTTACCTATCCTGGGTTTCCTATAGAGAAAAACCTGAAAAAACAAACAAAAACTAACAAGAAGACACAAGTAAAAAGAGATAAAAGCGTCAATCAAAAAGAAAGCAGAAAATGTGAAAAACTAGATCTCCTACGGGAGATCGAGCGATCGGATGCTGAATGTCCACATGACCGCATCCCCACAGCCCCAACCCCGCCGGGCTGTTCTGTGGACTGCAATCCCCAGCCAATCAGTTAGCAGTCCAGCGTCTCGCTGGTGCTCCATCTAAAACCACATCAGTCCTAGCTGGAGCGGATGTGTGGGGAGGGGGGGGACAAGGGGGGGAGGACAAGGACAGGGAAATGTTGGCTACACAGAACACAGGATGTTTTCTGGGGTGGCAGAAGTCGTGGCAAACACGAGGGGCTTCAGAAAGCTTGTGGGGGTCGGGAGAGGAATAAAAAGTGAATGGATTTTTTCCGTGGACTTCTTGAAGGCCCCTGGATTTCATGGAAACTTGTTTTTATATGTAGATTGCACCTCCGTAAGTTGGACTGCAAATAAAATGACTGATGGAGGTGAGGCCAGCCTTGCCAGGAGGGTACCAGGGGGTGGCAACACAAGCTGGGCCTTCACTGTGGCAGGGAATGGCTGTGGAGCCACCGGGAGCCTCAGCGTGGCGGGTGTCGTGGCAGAGAAGGGCAGAGAGGTGAAAGAAGGAGACAGGAAACCATGAAACTCAAGACAGAAGCAACCCAGGAGCCACGTGGGCCCGGGGCCCTGGTGAGCCAGTTGGGCCTGATCTGATGGGACTGGGCCCTTGGTTAAGAATGAGAGGTGTCTGAAACCCTGGGGAAGGGGCGGGGTGGGCAATGGGAGTGCACCACACCCCTTTCACTTCAGCTGCCTTGCGGTGGAGAAGGGGCCTCAGAACCAGTTAAAACTGGGATCAGTCTGGAATGTGGCCTTTGGAAAAGTTTCTCCCCACTCCGCAGAGAGAAGTTTCTGGACATTAGCCAGTCACCCCAGATGGGAACTGGGCGACCCCTCGGAGCTGGACAGGCAAGGTCAGGGAAGGCCAGCCAGGTCTGGAGGTTTGCTCTGTACTCTTCCTCCACCCGGCAGTGGCCTTCTCATGGGAGGGCTGACAACTGTCAGCGCCCCCAACGCGCTCAGGCGGGGAGCGCTGGGGCGTGTGCAGGGGCGGGGAGGCAGCGCGCCCTCCAGCACAAAGCCGGCCCGCTGCGCGCAGCCCCACGGCGGCCTCTGCTGGCCGCGTCGGGAACTCCTCCGAGGACCACACTCCTGAAGCCACAAAAAGTCCTTGCCTGCCCTCCTGCCCACCTACTCGAAAGGCCTGGCCGCCCAGGACCCCTCCTCTCTCCTCACGCCGCCCCATGGGCCTGCAGCCCCCCTGAAACTCACCTCCCCTGACAGCCACTCCGCTCCCAAGACAGTTCTGCAAGCCAGCACCTCTCTCCTTGCCTCCATCCTTCGTCCCCATCACCTGCCTCCACCTGCTCCCCAGGGGGGACCACCAGGATCCGGACTCCAACGAGGAGAAGGGCTGGTCCACAGCTTCTGCAGCCATCTCCACTGTGCCTTCGATCTGCAGTTTTACCCCAACTCCTTGTTCTGTGGTTGTGTGATTGTGGAGTCCCTGGGTAGGGCCAAGTTCAGCCTTCTACTACAGGTGCCACGATTCAGAAATTCTGGTTGCATGCTGCATGTTGGGCGACCCTCCCCTCCCCCAGCCATTTCCACATTATCTATCCCACCACCCCTGAGACTCAGGGCCACCTCCGTGAAGACCACCCCCATTTGTTCCCACCCTTCTCCCTGCCTGGGAGTCGTTTCTGACTCCTACGACCCCCTTCCTCTGGGTCTCTGAACCTGGGAGTCTTTAAGGGAGCAAACAGATACACCTTTCTCCCTTAGAGTGGCCGGTGGTCTCAAACCACTGACCTTGTGGTTAGCAGCCTGACTCGTAACCCACTCTGCCACCGGGGCTCCTTCCCTCCTGGTAACCCCTAATACACATTGCTCTCGATACGTTTGCTGATTTTGCATAATCATATCCTGTCTGTCCTTTTGTGACTGACTTATTTCACTCAGAGACCCTGGTGGGGCGGCGGTGACACCCTGGGCTGCTTTCCTCGTGGTCAGCAGTTCAAACCACCAGCAGCTCTGAGAGAGAAAGACTGGGATTTCTACTCCCATCAGCAGGCGCCCTCCTGGAAGCCCACAGGGGTGTGACTAGGCGTCGGCAGTGACTGGAAGACAATGGTTTGAGTTTATTTCATTTGTCATCGTTTTCAAGATGCACCTATGTTGCATCAGGGCCCCGGTGCTCTTCAGGGCTGGATTAGTCCGTCGTGTGGATGTACCGCATGGCGGTGCAGTGGTTACGGGTTGGGCTGCTAATTGCAAGATCGGCAGTTCGAAACCACCAGCGGCTCCTCAGGAGAAAGACAGACTTTCTACTCCCATAAAGAGTCAAAGTCTCAGAAACAGGGCAGTCCTCCTCTGCCCTCTCGGGCCTCAATGAGCTGGCATCTCTCCTAGGCAGTGCGTTTGGTTTGGGCTTCTGCATGTTGATGGACATTCAGATCGACTCCATCCTTCTGTTACTGGGAACAGTGCTGCAATGAGTGCTGGAGTACAAGTCTATTCGTGTCCCTGAGAAACCACTGGTTTCCTTACACATAAATCCCAACTCTGCCTTCGCTCTTCCAAGATGCAAGCTGGAGGGGGGGGGGGGCGAGGGGGAGAGCAGCTCCCTGCAGAGCCTTATCAGAGCTCAAAGTAAACAGGAAAACAGTGTGCACCCTGACCCACTGAGCAAGTATCTCCCCTCCCCATGCTTTGCACATAAACACCCTGAAACAAAACACACACAGAGCATTAGAAGCACTAAGGCCCAAGCCTTAGCAACAAGCAAGGGGGAGCCGGGCCTGTACCAGTCAAGCCGGGTTTGAAAACCAGCAAATAAAAACCTCATTTAAAAAGCTGGCCTTTTGTTCAGGGATTAATCTTTGGCTTTAATACCCGTTTGGTGTATGCATGTTTACCCTTTTGTTGTGAAATGGGTGAAGATTTACAGGGTTCTGTGGACTTTTAAGTATATATTGTTTTCAAACGTTGTAAAATCTTGATGGCTATGTCTTATGGTACCTTTTTCAACCAGGTCTGCCAGTTCAGAGAGGGGCCCCCAAACTCACTCTGGCCCCTGGCCCAGTCCTGGTATCTTGGGGGATGGGGACGCCCCTGGGGGGAAGGCTTGCTTCTCTTTGTTGTGGTTGACCACCCAGGGACAGTGCATTTCCACACTGACAGCATGGCCTGAGCACACCGCAGGCTCCTTTCTGATTTGTCGCTCCCCTTGGGCAAGAACTCGCTCACCCCTCAAGTTTCCTGTCTCTCCTTTGGCACTCCGGGTTTTGTTGCTGCTGTTTTAGTCTATGTAGATAACTCTTACAAGGGCATAATGCTCCGGCAGACCTTTTTAAACCCAGAAACCCAGGCTGTCCTGTGAGTTTCGGAGCAGAAAGCCTGTCTTTGGTTTTAAGAAAACTTCAGGCGATATTTTCAGTGCAGGGATTATCTCAGGGCAACCATTTCAAGGGCTCATGCAGCCTCCGTGACTCTAGAACATCTGGATTCCATGAGAATTTGGAATTCTGTCCGGCATTTCCCCCTTAGGGTCAGGGTTCTTCTACGGATGGTTTGATTGTGGTGGCCAGGCACCATCCAGGTCTTCTGGTCTCCTGGCAAAGGAGGCGGTTGTTCCCGGAGGCCACTGGCCATGCATTCCATCTCTGCCTCATAGTCCTGACTCTCCTTCTTCCTCTGTTGCTCCTGGCAGCTACTAGCGAACCTCGGCTGCTGCGGGCCAGCATGCAAGGCCTTGGACCAGAGTTCTCCCAAGTGAGCAATACCTCCCCCTGGAGGGCGCTGGCACCGCCCACAGCAAAACCAACTCACTGACATCAAGTCCATCCTGACTCTCAGCGACCCTACAGGACAGGGTGGGCTTCCCAGACAGTAAATCCTCATGGGAGTAGAAAGCCTCCTCTTTCTTCCTCAGAGCGGCTGGTGGTTTTGAACCGCTGATCTCTCGGTGAGCAGCCCAATGCATTGCATCACCACGACACCACTGGGGCAGAGACCTGCACTTTGTCCTGCGTTATGAGCTAGAGTACAAGAGGTTTTCATTCTGGGGCTGGGGGGAGGGAGGGCAGGGGCACCCAGGGCAGAGGGAGCAGGAAAGGCACTGAGCAGTTTTTTTGTTCCAAGAAAGGGGCGGTAAGGCAAATAAGTCTGGGGACCTCTGCCCTTGACAATAGTTTTTCACCTAAAAAAAAAGTCGCTCCATCACCTACCTGGGGCAGTAGGTTCTGCAGCTGCTCCCTAGATCCCTTTTGGTAGGAGACCTTAAGGCATCAGGGTCGGAGCTACAGGCAGCCCTGGGGTTCGCAGAGTGAGCAGGGCGGTGAGGTAAAGGCCTCTGGAATCAGAAAGTCCACAGGGCCGGCCGCACTGTGGTGTGGGAGTGGGGGGACTCCTGGGACTACGCTCTGCCTGCTTCTTGGCCTTCCCTGTCCCGCGCCCCACCCGGGAACCAGTTCTCAAACTTGCCAGCAGAGAGATGCTGCTGATGGCAGGCCGTCTCCGCTCCTGGGAAAGGTCAAAGCACTGGCTGAAGGTCACCTTAAGGCCATTGGCTGTCCTGAGTCGGGAGCCCTACTGTGGGCCAATCAGCTATCAAGAGTCAATCTCACATACTTTCCTGCAAAGGACAGAGCCGACATCACAGACAAGTCCCTGTCAGCTCCAACCTCATGGTCAGGGCGACCCCACCCCCCACCGCTGCCCCTACCCCACCAAGTCAGACACGCCGATTTCCCTGCCCCCACCCCTATCACCTGGGGAAACACCGACTTCTTCCAGGCCTGACCTCCTCCCTAGCATCCCTGCCAGCTCGATGGGGACACAAATGACCCTCAAGGACTTCAGGTGGCTCCAGGTTATCTCACCGAGACAGTGCGGGTTCCTCAGTTGGAAGGGGGACACCCCACAATCCGGCAAGAACATGCCAGGGAAAATAAGAGTCGTCATTTGGACCTCTGTCATGTCGACCGAGTTGGCCAGCCACGAGGTTGACCTCACTCAGTCTCCGGGCCCTCCCAGATGGTGACCCAAAGCCACCCCACTCCCTCGCATCATTCCAGGATCAGGAGAGACCCAAGGCCAACAGGGAAACAAAGTCGAAGACACTTCTCTCCGACCTGGCATTCCAAGGGCTTTGAGACCACCGTCCAGGAGTGCCCAGGCCAGAAGGTCCAACTCTTTACCACCCAGACTGGAAGCCCAGACATCTAAAGATGCCTGAACACGGGCCCAGAGTGGCCAGGCTCCGGGGGAGGGCCAGGTTCGACGACCTAGGCAGGAGGACAACCCAGCATCCCACTCGGTCCACTCTGGAGCGAGAGTCCAGACAAGGTCACACCAGGGGTGGGACTCAGCAGGTTCACACCGGCTCAGTCGAACAGATAGCTCGTTTTTTGTTGCATTCGGGGAACCCGTTGTTAACACGGCCCTTTTAATCAGGGTTCGCTCTAAGGCGGAGGCTGGGCGTATGGGAATCACACATTCACCGTCCTTCCACTTCGTTAGCGTCCATGTGCATTGCAGCGTGTTCTAAGCACCCGTAGGCACGTTCATTCCGCCTATAGGTATAAGAAAGTAGGTGGAACTATGCTTGTAATGTTTATTCACTGTATGAGGCTCATTATACTTCTGATGAACTGCTACGTCTTTATTTCCTCCTGTGTGCTACTTCGGTAAACAAAGGTAGACTGTGAAGAGAAGCCATGCCAAACAACCGGAGGGGGACACGTTGTCGTGCATTTCAGCTTTGCGTTACACCCCAAATTCCTAAGAGGAATAGCGAGTGAATGGTGCAATTCCCGAAAGCGTCCAGAGAGCTAAAGATATTGTCAGAGCAATTGCTGTCAGTGCAGCAGAAGCGGAAAGGGGTTTTTCAGAGATGAACATAGTATGTTCAGAGAAGAGACGTCGCCTAAGCTTCTAACTATCAAACACAGTGACCCTTGTCTCGTTGGCCTGCCTCTAAAGGAATGCGATCCTCCCCCTACTGTGAAAAAATGGCTAAGGACAATTCACACAGTTGATGACACCTGGATAAAAGCAAAGAATATTGCAAGTGAGGACACCAATCAAGAAGCAATTGCAATATGCAAATATGGAACATATATGCAAATACGGAGCAATAGGGAAATATTTTAAATAACAATTTTATTGGTTTTTGTCAGGTATTGTTTCATGTTTTCATTAATAGCTTAAAACTTTCTTATAACACAATCTAGTTTTGTGTAACTGTGGTAGTTACATAATCTGTTGTCAACTTGAGACTATGAAGAGGGAAGGGGTGGAGTTGATCCTGTCAATCAGGTGGAGCTTGATGACCTCATTTGGAGGCGCCACAGAAATAAATAGCTCGCTGGAGGCAGGACACACCCTCACTCTCTGTCAGACATGCCTGTGGACAAGCTACATGGAGCTACACTGATGCAGCCAGAGCCTTGGAGCTGGAGGAGCCACGTGGAGACCCACGCCAGCACTGAGATGCCTCCACCACCACTGGATCCACAAGACTTCCCCCCACTGATCTGTGAGCTTCCTGCACTTGGCATCACTGCGTGTGTTGCACGAGTCTGAAGAGGAATTTACAGACTGGTACTGGACATATGGACTAATATCGGACTTATGGACTTGATCTGGACTGGGCCCGTAGGTTTTCTGAATGTACAATTACTTTTACATAAAGCGCTTTCCTATATACACATATGAGGTCCTAGAATTTGTTTCTCTAGTCTACCCAGATGAACACAAGCTCATATTGCGTTTATTAAAATATCAACTGTATGAGATAATAAACCACCTTTCAGGGTGTCATTCTTGAATACTTACAGTGGTCCTGAGGGTGGCAAGCCGGGTGTTAACTTATTTGAATCCCACCCCTGGCTGCCCACGCTAGCCCACAGCACAGCAGGCCTGGGAGCTGGCCTTGGACGGGCTGGACTCCCCGGGGAGAGACATGTGGTGCACCGGGTGACTGAGGCTGCAAGGAGACCCCAGCACTCTTGCCCTGAGCCCGTCTTTAGGGTTTAGCCTGAAAGCAGAGAGTGTAGGGAGGGAGTTCTGTGAAGCCATTGGCTGAAGGAGGGCCCTGGAAGGTGTGGACAGCAGGGGCCCCGGGGGCCCTGGCCAGGCTGCTGTGTGGGCAGAAGGATGAGGCCAGATAGCAGGGCAGACCAGAGCAGTTGGGGGACTGGGAGGCCGGCTGCGCAGGGGCTGGCGGAGCAGCACAGGGCATAGGAGGGCACAGGGCAGCAGGGGCAGCAGGGGCTGGTGCTACCTGGCCACTGCAGGAGGAGGAGGAGTCTGGCCTCAAGGACTGGCTGTGGGGGTAATGGGGTTTGGGGGACTGCAGGAAGAGGGCCGTGCTGGAGAAGAAAGAAGGCGTGGTCTTTAAGAGACACCTGGGCGGGGAGGGTGGAGTGGGGAAAAAAAGGGAGAGACACCTGGGCAGGAGGAGAGGCAGGTGCGTCCCTGCTGCAGGCCCGGGAAGCCGAGCAGAGGAGGGCATCCCAGGCAGACAGATGAGTCCATGTTCTTAGCTACAGGTGGAGGTAGGTGTTCAGGCAGGTAGAGGCAAGACAGGAGTGAGAATGCTCTCGAGCAGGGAGTGAAGTGTGGAAAGGCCTGGAAGGCTCCGGGATGGCACGTGAGGCTCAGAGATGTGCCCATGAACCTGACGTGAGACGGTTGCCAGCGTGTGCCCAGCGGGATGGTGTGCTCTGGGAGCAGCAAGTTCCTCGCCGGCCAGGGCATCCCTTGCCGGCCCAGCCCTGAGTCACTCCGAGGATGAGCGGGGCTGGCTTCTAGGCCCAAGGAAGGAAGGCCAGTTTGCTGCCTGGAGTGGTCCCAAAGCTATTCAGTCATCGCATGGGTAGCAGTCTTAACATGACAGCAGTAACGGGACATTGCTACATCTGTGACAGTGTGCACTCTCCTGTGCTCACCTGGAAACTGCACCTGGATATGTGAACGGGACAAGAACGTACTCCATGGCTTCATATCAAGGAAGGTGTGCGTCGGTGTACGCTGTCCCCGCACTTGCTCTTCTGTATGTTGAACAAAGAACCCAAGAACCTGAACTGTACGAAGAAGCGCGTGGCATCAGGATTGGAGGAAGGTTTAGGAACTACCACCAACCTTGCTCACGGAAAGCGAGGAGACTTGAAGCCCTTGCTGATGAAGATCAAGGATGGCAGCCTTCAGTGTGCATCTCACTCAGTGCGAACAAGACCCAAACCCTCACCGCTGGACGGACAGGTAACATCATGATGAGTGGAGAAAAGATTGAAGTGGTCAAGGATTTTGTATTTCCTTGGATCCACAATCGATGCTTATGGAAGCAGCAGTCGAGAGATCAAAAGACGCGTTGCATTGGGTAAATCTGCTGAACAAGATCTCTTTAAAGGTGTGGGAAAGGGGGGACAGGGACCAGGCCACCTCTGAGAGTGCCCATCCTCGAGGGCAATACACTGGCACGGAGCAGGGAACTAACACAGAGGACGATGGTCCGGGCCCCGTGAAAAGCCCCAGGTTGAAGTTCATGAAGCAAATTGCTTTTCCTTCCAAACCTGGCTGGTGACACTGCAGTCCTCACAAGGCAACAGCACGCTCCCCTCCACGTCCTCCCTGGGTCCCCATCATCCTTCTTGGCTGCCCCTTCCTGCCTCCTGAGCCTCCTCTCTGGCCAGATGTGGCCCTTTGGATTTCCTGGGGCGTGGTTGCTCCAGGGAGCACCTCCATGGATTCAGGGGTGGGGGACCTCTGGCTGGCCCCTCCTCAGGCTCCATCAGCAGGTGGCTCACTCCATGTGCCTCCCCATCTCATCTATTCTCCACTCAGTGGCCAGAGGATCACAGCTATATGGATCACAACCCCCAAACTCTCCCAGAGTCCTGGGATGGCCAGATTGAGCCCCAGGTGATCTCCCCAGTCTCCTCTCCTTGCTGCCTCCCAAACACAAGTGCCCCAGGGCCTTTGGACTTGTGCTGGCTGCCCTGAATGCCCTCCTCCTGTGTCAGCACCTGGCTCCCTGCCTCCCTTCACGGGAAGCCTTCCTCTAGCCCTTCTCTAGCTTGCACTTCTCCTCTGACCTTCCCTCTGAACTTGACCCCAGTTGCTAGGCTTTGGGGGTATCTACCTCCCCCACTAACCCAGCTCTGTGGGGGAGGGAGCCTTGTCCCTCAGGGGCGGGATTAGGGTAAGAAGAGTGAGGGAAGATATAAAGGGTAACCCCCCCCAAAAAAAAATCTCTCCAGGTATCAACATAAATCATATCTTTTTTTAAAATTAATTAATTAATTTATTTTTTTACATTTTATTAGGGGCTCATACAACTCTTATCACAATCCATACATATACATATACATACATCAATTGTATAAAGCACATCCGTACATTCTTTGCCCTAATCATTTTCTTTTTTTTTTTAATCTTTTTATTGGGGCTCATAAGGCTCTTATCACAATCTGTGCATACATCAAATGAGCAAAGCACCCTTATACATTCGTTGCACTCGTCACTCTCATAATTCACCTTCCACTTGGGTTTCTGGAATCAGCTCGGTTTCCCTTTTTTTTCCCCCATCCCCCTCCCTCCCCATAAATCATATCTTAATGCAATTTAAAAGATACTTTTCTGGTAACTAGTGGTTACATATTGGGCTGCTAACTTCAAGATTAGCAGTTCAAAACCACCAGCTACTTCATGGGAGAAAGATGAGGCTTTCTACTCCCATAGAAAGTCTCAGAACCCCACAGGAAGCCCACAGGGGCAGTTCTACCTTGTCCTATAAAGCCAAATCCAAACTCACCGCCATCCAATCTATGCTGACTCACAGCAACTGTATAGGGTCAACCACTCCTGTGAGTTTCTGAAACGATCACTGTTAATGGGGTAGAAAGCCTGGTCTTTCTGACCGGCCAATAGACTAGGGATAAAGTGGGGTGTCTTCCTGAGTGCTAGCGGAAATTAGCTGTCCATGCCACAATTAAAGGGGTTGCTGGGAAGTCGGGCACACTCATTGGACAGCTATAGGAAAATCCTGAACTGAGCATGCTCTGGCCCAAGTCAGGTAGGGCCAGGTGGGCTGGGCACATAGATCAGGCACCGGCAACACAACATCACACAGATGTGCCTAAACTCAGCCAATAAGGTCGGCCAATACCCTCACCCACGCCTCCCCAGCCAGTGGGGGCAGGAGGGGTAAGTACCCAGGCTGGGGGCAGGCTCTCTTTCTTTGTGGTGTGCTCAGCAAGCAGAGGGTGGATCTCTTCCGAGGGCACAGCGCCTAAGCGCCTGTGGGCCCTCTCAGGACGGACCCTCTCACCTCTGGGGATTTCTGCTCTTGCTTCCGCACATGCATTTTCACACAGATTCTTCTCATGTGGTTTTTCCACGCTCTCCTAAAGTGGTCATCTTCAGTCTCAAGCTCCCCAAAGTCCCCGTGTGGCCTTGTACGCTTTCCAAAAAATAGCGTGTACCTTTTGGAGACCGTAAACCCCGAAACTTTCCCTTTCCTTTGCCTCAAAAGTTAGTTGGATTTACAAAAGTGTTTCTGCAGCGTGGCGAAGCAAGAACCGACATAAACCTAACATCTCTCCCCAGGAGTGGCTGGTGGTCTTGAAATGCTGACCCTGCGGATCCCAGCCCATAACCGCTGCACCACCAGAGCCCCAGGCTGGCCCAGTAGGGCCACTCTTCAGCCCAAATCGACAGGTGGCAGTGAATTTGTGTTGTTTTGTTTCACCTTTTAAAGCATTCTTAGGTTTACAGAACAATTGTGCAGGAAGTATCGAGAATGCCTATAAAAGACCCCAAAAATGTCCTGGAAAAATTCCATTCTTATCTTTTTATTTCGTTTTTCCATGAACTTTTCTGTGGGATACAGTCCTGCATAGCACCATGTGCAATTGTGGAAAACAAAGCAGACAGACAGCTGAGCAGAGGGGGCTGTGTCTCCATTCTTGTGGGCATGGAGAAGGCGGAGAAAGTCCAGAGTCTATTCAAAAGTGGGGTTTTCTGGTATGGAGGCCTGCAAGCCTCTTGGCACACATACGCATTAAAATGGGCAATGTGTTCATCTTGACTATCCCACGCCCTCCAGGGGACGACCAGGGAGAGAGAGAGAGAGAGAGAGAGAGAGAGAGAGAGAGAGAGAGAGAGAGAGAGAGAGAAGGTGCTATTTGCTCCTTGAGTATAAGGAACAAGGGGGCCGGTGCTCTCAGAGAGAGGCATCTTTTAGCTGCCCTGGTGAGGAGCCAGGCGCCTGTGGAGACAACTTTACATTAGCATTGGCGGGGGTAGATGTGATGGGGAAGCATCCTGCCTGGGATCTGTGCTGCGCAGCTCAGCATTTCCTGTCTTTTGGACTAGGGATGGCGTGCCGGGCCCTGTAGTCATGAGTGCTGGGAGCAGGCCACCTGCTCTTGCTTCCAGGTCCTCAGTGTCCCGCACTCTTTGAATGCCTCTGCTCCCTCGTCCTTCCCTCTGGATGGCGTTTCTCCCATTGGTTACGTGCAGCCTGGTTGGCACCATGCGCTTGCTACCATGGACAGAGCACGTGTGGATACATGATTGTTATCGTCTTCACTATCATTACAAGAAGTGGGCCTGGTGGCGCTGTCTGGTAAGTGCTGGACTGCTAACGGAAAGGAAAGGTCGCCAGTTCAAACTCATCAGCCACTCGGAGGCAGAAAGATGAGGCTCTCTGCTCCCATTAAGATGAGCAGCCTTGGACACCCTGTATGGGGTCGCTAGGAGCCGGAATCAACCCCGTACAAGTGGGTTGGGACTCTGGTTATTCTAAAGGAGTCCCTGGCTGGCACAAACAGTTGGTGCTCTGCTACTACATGAAAGGTTTGCCGTTCGAATCCACCCGCAGCCTCTCGAAGCAAGGCCTGGCAATCCCCATCGCAAAGATTACAGCCCCTGAAAACCCCTGGGAGCCCGGTTCTATTCAGACAGGCAGGCTGGCCAGGACTCAGGATCCACCTGACAGGTACAGAGATTAGGGATAAAGATGGGGTTGTTTCCACCGAATGCCTACGCTAAACGAAACTTAACTGTCCGTGCCACCATAACGGGGCTGCAAAGATACATGAGACACCTCTGGGGACCAGCCAGAACTGAGCATGCTCAGACCCAGGCCCAGGTGGAGATCAACCTGGGCACACCCACACTAGGCATCAGCGATATCAGGTCACACAGGTGCCCCTGAACTCTGCCAGTACCCACAACCACGCGCCCCCAGTGGGGGGTACAGCAGGGGATCAATAGCAGGCAGGGCAAGCCACGCCCTCTCTGTCAGGTGCTCTCTCTGTGTCCTCTCAGGGCCCGCACGCTCTCACTGCCGAGCTTTTCTCTCTCTTGGGGTGCAGGCGCCCTTTGGGCTCTGTGTACTCCTCTTTAGAGGCTCCCTCCTGAAGGGACCGGTTTGGGCCATAAACTCTCCCACGCCACCCCTCCCCTCCCTCCCACCCCAGTCATGCGGCCCTGCACGCTTTCCAGAGAGAGCGGTACCACCTGAGACTGCATTCCCGAAACCGCCCTTCCCTCATAGAAGTTCCTTGGGTTTACAAGAGTGCCTCTGCGCGTTTTCTTTCAGGGGGAGACGCAAGAACGGTGGTGTGCACCCTGAAAACCTAACCAGCCCAGCAGGCTGTACTCCCGCTGTCGGCAGGCATGGTGACCACTCCCCAAGCGGACCCCCAGTGGTCCTCGTGCCTGACTTACACCCCTGTGAAATCTCCTTCCCCCGAGTGATTTATGTTGTCGGAAATAAAAATGTAAATGTATCGCGCGCGTGTGTGAAGATTTGCTTGCATTTTAGGTGAAATGTAGACTCCCGTCTGCTCATCGAGACCCAGCTTGTGCCCTGACCCTGGTCACAGTCCCCACAATGTGCCAGCCCTCTCCCATTGCCACCCCACCTGCCCTGTTTCCTCCCACCCTGCCTCTCTGTCCCTCTTTGCCTTCTGATCCTGGCTTTGGGAGAAAGGTTGACCTTGTAGGGTTTGGGTAGTTTGACCTTCCGTGCAGGTCCCAGCTTAGAGGAACACATGCTACCGTTGCTGCTTCTTTTGAAGGTCAATGTATTATTTGTCTGAAAGGCGACCTCCCGGGAGTGGCCTGAACCCCAGGTGAAAGGGTGTCCTGGGGTTCCCCAGACTCTATTGGCCCGGCCCGCCTGGTCCCCCTTTCATGAATCAAGTTGTGTTCCACACCATTCTCCCTTTCTAGCCGGAACACAATATTGAATTTGCATTCATTAGCTGCCTCGCGTTCAAGTTCATGAACCCGAAACCATCTGGTCTGGGAGTCACAGGAGATGCCGAAGATGAGGACACCCAGGCCCCAACACCCCACCCCACAAACATTCCCATGGAAACGGCGATGGGCCCGAGAGTCCACAGGAACTCTTGACTCCCCCACGCAGCTTGCAGCAGGCCCTGGAGCTCCGGTTCCCAAAACGGACTGGGTTCTGCCCAGAGCGCTGTCTCCTAGGTCCAAGGTCTCACTATTGTTGGACGTGGAGACGACCAGTGTCTTCTGTGGGGGAAGCCAGCCCCCACAGCTAATCGCAGGTTTGATCGGCGCAATTGTATGGTTATGATATAGCTATGAATTATAATAAAGTCACAGAGACCATGAGAGAGAGAAGAGAGATTGAAATAATGGAGTCAGACACATTCTATGGTAGCATGCTCAGCTCACCTCAGCCCCACTTGGTGGTCCCTGTGGATATGGGAGACTGGAGGGCAGGAGAGAGGGGGAGGGGAAGGAGGACAAGAGGAGAGGGAACAGGGGAGAGAGGACAGGTGGGGCAGGCGAAGGGGGAGCGCAGAGAGGTCTTTATTGCTGATTCAGGCTTATACGTCTTTTGGGGACTTGCAAGCCCCCTAATTACAGGTAAAGACATACCTCACAGAAGGGGTTGCACTACAGGTGCTACACTAAGGGGAGGAGGACCATGTAGGGGTAAGCACACAATAGGAAGGGGAGGTATTAGGGGTACACATGTGACAAGATGGGTGGATCCTGGATTCAGGATGGCAGCCTAGCTTTGGATGTCACTGAGCAGGTTTGACCTGTTCTCTGCCTCTCCATGGAAACCATGATGAGTAGGGTGAGAACCCCACCTACAGGCACCAGACTGATGGCCACAAGCCTTTAGGGAGAAGTAGCCCATTGTCCCTCACAGCAGGGAGTGGGTCCCTCTTGTGGTGGGACCAGACAGTAGTCTGACAACTGACTGCTTTCAGGGAGAATGTCTCTAAGCATCTGACCTCCCTCCATGTGCTGGTAAATAGCCTCTAATGTTTGGCATGTCTTTGGGGAGACAAAGCTGGGGAAAGTCTACCCACAGTCTTCCAGGCTCAGGGTTCAAAGGGACACGTGGCCTGGGAGGGTCACCGGACTCCACAGACCCCAGAAACCTGAAACCCAGGAGAAGCACAGTCATTTCTGTTTTACTGAGGTCACACCCACATCAGGTGAAGGTAGCCACCTGAACCACTAGTGCACTTGCACTTAGTACAACCACCCCTCTGGGCCTGGGGGCGGGGGGGGAAGACCCCGGATTCAAATATATTTAGAGACACCCTTTTATAAGAACTTCTGAACTTACGGCCATCACCTCAATCCTGACCCACAAAGGCCCTAAAGGCCAGAGTGGACCTTTCCCCTGTGGGTTTCTGAGGACGTGAATCTTTGAGAAGAAGCCTCAATTTTCTCCTGAGGAGTGGCTGAGGGGTTTGAACCATCGACCTTACAGTGAATAGGCCAAAGCATAACGCATTACACCACCAGGGCTCCTCAAACAGGGCAAAGACAACACAAAGACAATCATTACAGAATGGGGGGAAATGGCAGCATGTACACAGTACAGGGGCTGAAACGGAGTCTGCTGATTCTCAGCCAGGGAGTTCCTGACATCGGATGAGGAGACAAAGACAGTCATCACAAGGTCAATCCGTCACTGTCGACAGTGGGACTCCAGAACCCAGGAAAGGTCCGTGAGGGAGGATCTGAACACAACCATAGAGGTTTAGAGTTTACAGGATTGGTTCTGGGGCTTCGATCACTTAGCTACATGGTGGTCAGGGTGTATGATTTGTGACCATGCAGCCTGAGTCTTAACCAACAGGACCTCGACTTTTTATTTTAAACAGTTTTATTGGCAAAGGTAGTAGTTACATAATCTGTTGTCAACTTGAGGGGATTAAGAGTGAAGGGGTGGTGTTTAGCCTGTCAATCAGGTGGCAAGCCTGATGACCTCATTTGGAGGTGTCACCGAGATAAATAGCTCGCTTGAGGTGGGACACAGGCTCACTCCTGGAGAGACCCTCTATTGACAAGTCACATGGGGCTATGCTGATGACAGCGAGAACCCTGGAGCTGGAGGAGCCACGTGGAGACCCACATCAACGCTGAGATGCTTCCACCGCCACTGGATCCACAAGACTTCCCACCCACTGGCCTGTGATCTTCCTGCATTCTGCATCATTGCATGTGTTTCCTGAGCCTGAAGAGGAATTTATAGACCGGTACTGGACATATGGGCTGATGTCAGACTTAGGGGCTTGGACTGGACTGGGCTGGGATGCTTTCTTCATGTACAAGTGCTCTAATCTCTAAAGTTCTTCTTACACACATATGAGTGTCCATGGATTTGTTTCTCTAGTCCACCCAGACTGACACAGCATATAATTCACAGACCATACAATCCAACGGTTTAATTTAAAATAAAGTTGTTCAATCGTCACTGCAATCGATTTTAGAGAATTTTCTTTATTCTCATGCCCGTTGGTATTCGCTCCCCATTACCCTCCAACCTCCCCTGGCATCACCCTAAGGAACTATTATCCTAGTTACATCTCTGTGTGTTACCTACCCTGGATTTCATATGGATAAAGTAATACACCCCCCAAAAAGTCCCAGCAATGACAACAAAAATAAAACACAGAAAAAACATTAGTAGAAAAGAAACTGGAGGACAAAGGAGACTAGGACAGATTTTAAAATGGGTTCAAAGGGAAAACAAAAATAGTTAGGTTAAGTTTTAACCTAACTCTATCTGCAAGAATCCACTCTGTAGTGCACTCTGCCTGAGGCAACACTAACCACATACGTACTCAGTGATCTGAGAGCTCAGTGGAGGCTCAACCCACACGGAGACGCTCGGGAAATGGATTTTGGACTTTCACTCTCCCCCATAACGTTGGGGGGTGTCAGGGTGGACCAGGCCCTAACACATCATCACGGGCCCGGTAGGTGCAATTGTACAACGGTAATAAGTAAAGATGATAGTTAAGTCATGGAGAGCATGGGAGATAGAAGAGAGATTGAAGTAATGGAGTCAGACACATCTCATGGTAGCATGCTCACCTCAGCCTCACTTGGTGGCCCACATGGAGAGAGAGAGATATTTATTGCTAACCAAGGCTTTTATATTCTCTGGGGCTGTGCAAGCCCCCTAATTACAGGTGAGGACATACGTCACAGGAATGAGAGCGGGTGATCTAGGGGTATCCATGCAATAGGAAGAGGAGGGATTGGGGTACACATGTGACAAGATGGGCAGATCCTAGATTCAGGATGGCAGCCTAACTGGCTGTCACTGAGCTGGTTTGACCTGCTCTCTGGCTCACTATAGAAACCATAATCAGTAGGGTGTAAACCCCACCTACAGGGACCAGACTGATGGCAGCAAGCCTTTAGGGAGAAGTAGCCCATTGTCCCTCACAGCAGGGAGTGGGCCCTACTTGTGGTGGGACCAGACAGTAGTCTGGCCACTGACTGCCTTCAGGGAGGTAACTTGACAATCATTTACCATTAGCTGCAAGCAAAGTCCTAAGTCAAACGTATATTTGGGGGAGACGACTTGGGAGAAATCTTTCTGTTTCCCACAGGGGTGCTCAATGTTATGAGCAATGTACACTCTGATACAATTCCCTCCTCTGACTTGGATTTTATGATTTACAATCCTTAGATCACATGGGCTGGTGTGCTCTTCCTTGTGGACTTAGCTGACACCTCATTTAGATAGCTGCTTGTTCTGAGACAGGCCTTTAAGATACTATTCTTTCGGGAAGTTGGGCACCATCTATGTCTTCATCACACTTTGCTACTGCACTCATATCTTCGGTGATCACTTTACAATGGCAAGTATTGAGATGGGCCATGCCGTAAGAACCAATTACTCTAAGATTAGGGCTTACGATGAAGTGTGAGCTCAAAATCCATCCTTATATCTAAAGTATATCTATAAGATATGTAATAAAGCAGATTCAAAAACCCCAAAAAAGATATACATATAAGATATATATATAAGATATAAATATATATATCCCAGGTCTACTTTAGAGGCAACATTATCAGCTTAAGAAATAATTAAAGCAACCTCCATGAGGTTACTTGGATACTCTAACCATAGTACCATTAATCGAGCCAATGGTATCGATTTTAAAGTGCTATTGAGAACAGGAAAATGCACATACATAGGAAGGCTTTTTAGACTAAGATGCACGGGCTGTTCACTTAAACAGGTTCAAAAACTTAAGTAACTGAACACTGTTGAACAGAGCAATGAGGGTTAGACACAAGACAAAAGTTTCCATAACACTCGCTAATTCACTAAGACAAACCTATGTCTTTAGGACCAAGACATAACACACACACACACACACACACAAGTATGAAAATATCAAGTGTATAGTAGTGTTAAATTGCCAATTATTGGGCAACCTCAAAGAGGACCCCAACGTTTAACTTAAACTAGACTAGCATTCAGCTATTTTTGGTAAATCACTAAGGACATGCCCAGGCAAGCTCCCCAGTTCTCCATGTAAGCCTGAGGGCAAACCTGGCCCTCCCTGGGCTCACCGGGTGTTGTAATCTACCTTCAAACACGCTCTTCGTAAAGACAGTGCAGCCACATTACTGGTTGATGGTCAGTGTGGCAATTACATAATTTGTGTCAGTCTAGTTTGTCAATCAGGACACAGCCTGATGGAAGCTCTTGATGGGCATGACCTTCTCATGAGGAGGATCCTGGGAACTTCCTCTCTCTCTGCCTTCACCTGCTTGTTGACTAGCCTGTGGGAGTCCTGGAGATGGGTCCACTGCCATTAGATCCCAAAGACTTTGTACCCACCAGCCTGTGATGTTCCTGAATTCTGCAGCATTGCATGTGGCTTCGTGAGTCTGAAGAGGGACTGATGGACCAGTATCAGACTTATGGGCTTGAGTTGGCCTGGGCTGGGATGTTTCAGTGATACATAATTACTTCTTGATGTAAAGATCTCTCTATCACATGTGGGAGTGTGACCAGATCTGTTTCTCTAGTCAACCGGACCTAACACAGTCAGGAAGAATTCAGTGGAGTCTGAGCTGATGTCAAGAAACAAAACGGCCCCACCACACTGAGGAAACACTAGCGGGTGTGCAACAGAACAGCAAGGGGGGCAGAGCAAGGAAGTCTCGAGGGAATTCCCAAAATAGACTTTGAGGTCAGGGTGTGGTACCCCACACTCCTAAAGGTCAACAAACAGACCTTGAACTATTTACAGGCTTTTCTTTTAATCATTGGTTTGTTGTTGTTTTGTTTTCTTTTGTTGCTTTGTTTAGCTCTGTCTTATTTTTGTGCATATTATTATCTCTGCAGGTCTATCTAGATAAGATAGATTGGATAAACAATCTGGAGGAGAAAACAATGGGACCGAAGGTGGTGGTGGGGGACACGGGAGAGGGGGAAGTGGGGGGAAAATAAGTGGTGTTAACAAACCCAGGGACAAGGAAACAACAAGTGACCCAAATTGGTGGTGAGGAGGGTGTAGGAGGCTTGATAGGGCTTGATCAGGGCAATGTAACCAAGAGGAATTACTGAAACCCAAACAAAGGCTGAGCATGACAGTGGGACGAGAGGAAAGTCAAAGGAAATAGAGGAAAGACTTAGGAGGCAAAGGGCATTTATAGAGGTCTAAATACAGGCATGTACATATGTAATATATTTATATATGATGATGGGGAAATAGATCTATGTGCATATATTTTAGGTTTAGTATTAAGGTAATAGATGGACATTAGGCCTCCACTCAAGTACTCCCTCAATGCAAGAACACTGTTCTATTAAAATGGCATCCCATGATGCTCACCTTCCCGACACAATCGCTGAAGAAAAAGTAGGTGCATAAGCAAATGTGGTGAAGAAAGCTGATGGTGCCCGGCTATCAAAAGATATCGCGTCTGGGGTCTTAAAGGCTTGAAGCATCTAGCTCAGAAGCAACAAAGCCCACATGGAAGAAACACACCAACCTGTGTGACCACAAGGTGTCGAAAGGATCAGGTATCAGGCATCATCAGAACAAAAAAATCATATCATTGTGAATGAGGGGGAGTGCAGATTGAAGACCCAAACCCCATCATCACCTTATAGAAGGGTCATGGGGAGGAGAGGCAGTGAGGGTGCAGTGTAGCAATGATGAAACAAACAACTTTCCTCTAGTTCTTAAATGCTTCCTCCCCCCACCCCACTGTCACGACACCTATTCTACCTTACAAATCTGGCTAGACCAGAGGATGTACACTGGTACAGACCGGAATTGGAAACACAGGGAATCCAGGAGAGATGACTCCTTCAGGACCAGTGGTGAGAGTGGCGATACTGGAAGGATAGAGGGAAGGTGGGGTAGAAAGGGGGAACCTATTACAAGGATCTACATGTGACCTCCTCACTGGGGGATGGACAACAGAAAAGTGCGTGAAGGGAGACGTTGGACAGTATAAGATATGACAAAATAATAATAGTTTATAAGTTACCAAGGGTTCATGGGGGAGCAGGAAGGGAGGGGAAAAATGAGGAGCTGATACCAAGGGCTCAAGTAGAAAGCAAATGTTCTGAGAATGATGATGACAACAAATGTACAAATGTGCTTGACACAATGGATGGATGGATGGACTGGGATAAGAGTTGTATGAGCCCCCAATAAAATGATTTTTTATAAAAAGAAAGAAGAACCAAAACGGAGTTGGGGCCCCCACTGAAACCCACAGCCTTCCCCAAACCAAATGCTTTAAAACAGATCTCGTACAACCTCTCTTGAGTTCCCATTCCTCCCTCCACCGGGCTCTGCATTCTGTCTCTCTGGATGGCCTTCTCTGGACATGTCCTATACACGGGTGCGCATGACAGGGGACCTGTCCTGTCCGGCTTCCTTCACATAGCACGTGCACTCGTGATTTGCTACTAACAAATGCAATCAAGCAAAGGAGATAAAACACCTGAGATCTTGTTAAGGGGACCCTGGTTCCAATCCTGCCAGCCCTCTCTTGCTCTGTCCCTGGACCCTGTGACAGCGGCCAGCTGCCTCGGGAGCTGCCACGGGCTGCGTTCCGAGGCGGAAAGACCCACGTCTTTAACAGCGGGAGGAGGCCTACACCAGGGCCAGCTGCGGGCTTTGCAGGGGCCAATGCAAAGGAGCCTGCGGCCCTGGTTCAGGAGAGCAGGGGAAGGGCGGATGACCGCTCTGTGCGGTTACCACAGGGCGCATTCTGACTCACGGTGACCCCGCGGTGCCGAGAAAAAGGGCTGTAGAACTAGGTCAAGCCTATGACCTTTCAGAACTAGATCACCAGGTCCCTCTTTTGGGGTGCATCTCAGAAAACCCCAAACTCACTGCCATCGAGTCTGTGCCGACTCAGAACTGCCCCTGTGGGTTTCTGTGACTGTAGCTCTTTACAGGAGTCGAAAGCCCCCGTCGTTCTCCTCTGGCTGCCTCTTGGTGGGCTTGAAATCCCAACCTTTGGGTTCACACTTGGGCAGTAACCGGTTTATGCCCTCCCCACCCACCTGCCCAGGAGGCCTTTATTTAAAGGAACTGAAATTCAAAGCTATTTTTTCTTTTCTTTTTTCACGGTCTCACTTGGCTTGTTTTTATTTCCGCTTTCATGCCGTGCTAAGCTGGGATAAAATGAACATGTTAACAGTAGGCATGGATCCCGTGCAACGCTTGTTTTAAAACCGTGATCGGTTCTACCTTTACTGTTGTCGAGACTCTGCAGCAGCAGAACACACAGCAGTTCAGCCAGTTCTACACGCCCGTCCATACCAGAGCCCTGGTGGCCTCGTGCTTAGGCACTGGGCTGTGACCTGCAAAGTGAACAGTTCAAAGACTGGGCCTTGCAAACCCACAGGGGCGGCTGGACCCTCTCCGAGAGGGTCACTGTGAGTTGAGTGTGCAGGTCAGCGGCACTGGTGGTGTGATCATTCTTATTCCACCCTCCCTAGTCCTCCCTCCCTAGTCCTCCCTCCCTAGTCCTCCCTCCCTAGTCCTCCCTCCCTAGTCCTCCCTCCCTAGTCCTCCCTCCCTAGTCCTCCCTCCCTAGTCCTCCCTCCCTAGGTGCTGGACCGGGCCAGCTCCCCTGACGGTTCCCATCCACCCTTCTGCCGTCTGCATTGTTACCATCAGCTGATCCCATAGAGCAGTGGTTCTCAACCTTCCCAACACCATGACCCTTTCATAGAGTTCCTCATGTGCTGGTGACGCCCCAACCATAACATTATTTTCGCTGCTACTTCACCACTGTCATTTTGCAACTGTTATGAATCGGGCGACCCCTGCAAGGGTCGTTCAACCCCCAACGGATCGCGACCCACAGGTTGAGCACCGCTGCCCTAGAGCGATCTGGAAATAGCGCGGTGCTCAAGGCACGCAGTCTTGATGGGCCAAGCAGAGCTGAGTCGGCTCTGAGAAGACATCAGGGGTGTGTGTAGTTGAGGGCTGAGAGACCATCTCAAGGCAATTGTTTGGGGAGTGCGGCAGCCTCCGCAGGGCTGACCGTCTGGGCGCCGCGAGAATGTGGGTTTCTGCGCTGCCTTTTCCCTGTTTCGGTCAGAATTGCTCTCTTCGATGGGTGTGTGCAGCAGTGGTGGCCGGGCACTATCCAGTTCTTCTGGTCTCGTGGCCAACAGACCAGTGGCTCGTGGAGGCAGCCCACCATTGATGCCACGTCCGTCCTCCTCCTCCTCTTCCTGACCCTCCTTCTCCCTCTGTGGACACAAACTTCTGCACCTGCACTCCTGCCTGCCAGGCGGCATCTTGTCCTGACCGGGGAGGCTGCACAAAACTAACCCGCCGGTTGATTTTCCACTTCTGGACCGGTACTCGTCTGATCCACACTCCATGGACACCGGCCACTTCCTCCACCCACCCACGACCTTGAACCTCACTGAACGCCCACATGGCGTGCATCCGAGCTGCGTCCTGCATCTACAGGACACCCCGGGGTGTGCCTGTGGCACAGCCCTCCTCTGCTCCCCTGAATATGTGCATCACCCCACTGGTCTTCACTCACAAACACAAGTCCAAAGAGAGCAGCACCCTGTGCTGCAAGGTGGCGGCAGCAGAACAGTTAATCCGCTGCAGGGCTTCCTGGGTTACCCGCCCATGAGGCCACCCACTCAGGCCAGCAGCCAGCGAGCAACTGTGTCCAGCCAACAGCCCGTCAGGGGGGAAGTATGGTGGTGGGTTCTCTCCCAACTGTGCCTGAGATGATGCTAAGCCCAGGAGAGCCCTCCTGAGAGGCCAGAGGACTCCAGCCCCCCTACTCCTGACTCCTGGCCCACAGAATCTGTGAGATGCTCCTGGAATGTTCAGTTTCCAGCAGCCTGGTAATCCATCCTGCACTGTAAACAAAGAAAGCCGAGCCGGCCGGACTGCCTCAACTAAGGTTGTTTGGCAGTGTGGAAACACCGTTCCTGCCAGGAAGCCGGGATCAATGTTGGATCCGTTCCCTTGATTCATTTTCCAAGTCAGGCAGGGGCTTATCAGTCACAGTAGGGCCCCTTAGGAGCACAGGGACTTCCATAAATCCGGAGCTCTTACAGCTCATATCACAATCCATACATACATCCATACATACATCCATGGTGTCAAGCACGTTTGTACATAAGTTGCCATCATCATTTTCAAAACATTTTCGTTTTACTTGAGTCCTTGGTATCAGCTCTTCCCCTCCCCCCTGCCCCCCCCAACTTCTACCCTTGTGAACCCATGATAAATTATAAATTATTATTATTTTCATGTCTTACACCATTCACTGTCTCTCTTCACCCACATTTTTGTTGCTTGTCACCTGGGGTGGGGGGTTATATCTTGATCATTACATTCAGTTCCCCCTTTCTCCCCCCACCCTCATGGTATCGCTACTCCCATTACTGCTCCTGAGGGGTTTATCTGTCCTGGATTCCATGTGTTGAGAGCTCTTATGTGAACCAGTGTACGTGCTCTGGTCTAGCCGGGTTTGTAAGCTAGAACTGGAGTCATGATAGTGGGGAAGCAATGAAGACCCAGAGGCATGTGATATGTTTCATCGGTGCAGTGCTGCACCCCGACTGACTCATCCCTTCCTTGTGACTCTTCTGTGAGGGAATGGCCAATTGTCTACAGATGGACTTTGGGTCTCCACTCTGGCCACCCTGGTTCACACAAATATGCTTGTTGGTTTTGGGTCTTCTGATGCCTGATACCTGATCCCGTCCACATGCCGTGATTACATAGGCTGGTATGCTTCTTCCATGTGGCCTTTGTTGCTTCTTAACTAGATGGCTGATTGTTTATATTCAAGCCTTTAAGACCCCAGACACTGTATCTTTTGCTAGCCAGGCACCATCAGCTTTCTTCACCACATTTGCTATGCATCCATTCTGTCTTCAGCGATCGTATCAGGAAGGTGAGCATCACGGAATACCAGGTTATGAGAACAAAGTGTTCTTGCATTGAGGGAGGACTTGAGTAGAGGCCCAATGTCCATCTGCTATATTGATACTTAACATATAAATATATGTGCATAGACCTATATCCCTATTGTTATATAAAATATATTTTTATATGTATGTGCCTGTATTTATACCTCTATAAATGTCTTTTGCCTCCTAGTTCTTTCCTCTGTTTCCTTTAACTTTCCTCCTATTCTGCAAGCTATCATGTTCAACCTTCATTCAACTCTCAGTAATTCCCCTCGGCTACAATGCACGTGATCAAGCCCTACCAGGCCCTCCACATCCTCCTCGCCATTGATTTTGGATCCAGTGTCCTTTTGACATGACCCCATCGTGAGAGGGGTTGTTGTTTTCTGAGGTAGTTAAAGTTTATTGTGCCAACCTGGCTGATAAACACATGTGGGGTTAATTGAAGGGCAGAGGGATAAATGACTCAATCAGCCTCGCCTTTCAAGTTCTCAGGTCTCTTGCTGTCTGATGGTCGGACCAGGGTGCAGCTGCCTTAGCCCATTCCCTGCTTCAGCTGGCAAGGTTCACTCCCTGAAAGACATCCCTGAGAAGAAAGCCACATGGACCAACCCCCTGCAGCCCTGAGATGCTCACACGTTCACTGATTCGGCTTTCCTCCTGCAGTCAGCATCATAGTGTGTGTTTTGTGAGATGGAGGAGGACTTTGTGGATTGGTGTCGGACATATGGGCTAATGTTGGACTTGTGGGCTTGGGCAGCACTGGGTTTGGATGTTTTCTTGATGTACTCTTACCCTTTATATAAAACTCTCTCTTATACATATGAGTTTCTGTGGATTTGTTTCTCTAATGTACCCAGACTAACACACTTTCCGACCCAGCCAGTCATGGTGGGGGTGGGGGGCTCCAGGTCCTTCCCCTGCCCCCACCCCACCCCCTGGAGCCCTGGAAGCCCAGATAAGAAGAGCACTAGGCTGAATTTGCATAGCACAGCAAGTTAGGTGTGGGGCTATGAACTGAAAGGTCAAAAGACAATTCAAACCCACCAGCCGAAGGGAGGGTCACCATGAGCAGAGGTTGGCTCCAGGGCAGTGGGTTTGCTTTTGGTTTTAATTACTCGTGAAGTTGGGAATGTCCTAATAAATTCACTTAATCTTCTATGGATGATATGTTCTTACTGGTTTTAATTACTCATGAAGTTGGGAATGTCCTCATAAATTCACTTAATCTTCTATGGATGATATGTTCTTACCCTTAGTCTGAAGAGCTCTGGTGGCACAGTGGTTATATGTTGGGCTGCTAACTGCAAAGTCAGCAGTTCAAAACCACCGGCTGCTCCATGGAAGAAAAGGGAGGCTTTCTACCCGTAAAGAGTTACCATTTGGGAAACCCAAAGGAGCAGTTCTACCCTGTCATGTAGGATTGCTATGACTTAGCATCAACTTGAGTGTTTTGGGGGGAGCCCTGTTTGTGTTATGGATTAGGCGTTGGGATGACGATTGCAAGGTCAGTGGTTCAAATCACTAGCTGCTTGTGGGAGAAAGAGGAGACTTTCTACCCCCATAAAGAGCTACAGTCCAGAAACTCTCAGGGGGCAGTTCTACCCTGTCCTATAGAGCCGCTATGAGCTGGAATTGGGTTTCTGCATGGTGACCTTTAGCCAGCTGCCTGTGCTTTGCAAATCATGCTCATGTTTACAACATCTAGAAGGTCAGCGGGACGGCCAAGCCTGGGAGAAGGCTGGGATGATCTAGAGGAGGACTGGTGAGCGTGAACCCCAACAGGGAGGGGAAAGGGGAGGTCTCAAGCCCACTCTGAAGAAGGAGCTGCCTCAGGAGGAGTCTGAACGTAGAAGCAGCCTGAGCTCTGCCCAAGTCCCTAGGACACGTCTCTCCTGGGTGGCAGGGGTCTCTTGGAGTGTCTGGGGTCTTGTCACACACGAGTCCCCAGAGAAAGGGTCATTGGTGGCTCTTCCCGGCCACAGTGCCTTGAAAGACGGCCAAAGTGGCAGAAGCAGACTTGGGCATTGATTTAACACTGACCAACCATTTTAGAGCAAGGACAATTCTCTGTCATTGGAACCTTTAGGCGGGCAGTGGTCTCCCTCCCTGGAGAGAAAGCAGTTGGAGGCGCCGGCAGGAACTGTGGAACAAATAGTTAAGCACTCAAACCCAACGATGCCTGGAAGACAGGGACCATGGCCTTGGACACCCAGGAGTGCTCCTGAGCAGCCTCGGGCTTGGCTCTGCACAATGGCAGGGGCCCCTGACCAGGAGGGGTTCCTTAGAGGGGTGTGTGTAATTAGGTGAGTCTATTCCAACTCACGGCAACCTTACGCCCAACAGAATGAAACACTGTCCAGTCCTGCACCATCCTCACAATCGTTCCTGCGCCTGAGCCCATTGGTGCAGCCGCCGTGTCCATCTATCTCCATGAGGACCTTCCTCATCTGCGCTGCTCCTCCACTTGACCAAGTCCGATGTCCTTCTCCAGGGACTGGCCTCTCCTGACAGCACGCCCAAAGCCATGGGATGAAGTCTCACCTTCCTTGCCGCTAAGGAGCCCTCTGACTGTGCTTTTTCCAGGACAGATTGGTTTCTCCTTTTAGCAATAACAGCGCTTTCAATATGCTCTGCCAGCACCACAATTCAAATGCATCGATTTTTCTTCAGTCTTCCTTATTCAGTGTCTGACTTGTACAGGAGGCAATGGAAAACACGGTGGCTTAGGTCAGGCGCACCTTAGTCCTCAAAGTATCATCTTTGCCTGCCAATACTCTAAAGAGGTCTTGTGCCACAGATTGACCTAACGCAACCCTTTTGCTCCTTGGTGTAGTGCCTGCTTTCGACACTAGGTGGTGACTCTGTGTCATCAATGCCGGCTGAATGGCCCAACCGTTCCCTTGTAGTGGAGGGAAAAGAATCCTTCAACTTCACCCTACCTAGAGCTATGCTGAAGCCCTGGTGGCATCGTGGTTACACATTGGACTGCTAACCAGGAGGTCAGCAGTTCAATCCACTCAACAGTAGTGAACGGGGTATTGAATTCCCTCCTGACTTGCGATTCCAAGATAGCTAGCCTTTAAGGGAGTGGAAAGCCCCAGCTTTCTCCCAGGGAGTGGCTGCTGGTTTCGAACCGCTGACTTTGGGGTTAGCAGCCGCCAAGGAAGCGCTCCTTGATGCTCTAGTGTCAAGCAGTAGTCATACTGGAGAAAGGCGAGGCCCGCGTGTCCTGGTGCTTGGAGAACGTGAGGTATTGTCCATGTTCCGTAGGCTTGTCTCTTCTGCCACCTTCATCCTACTGCAGGGCTATGGGGGCATCTCTTGTGCCCGGAGGCCCTGGGGGTATGGACCGATGACGTGCTCAGCTGCTGACAGAAAGGGGGGTGGCTCGGGGCTCTCAGGGTACCTTGGGAGAAAGGCCTGGTGATCTAGATCTATCTCAGAGCAGTCCACTGAAGACCTGATGGAGGACAGTTCGACTGGGGCACAGACGGGTCAGGAGCTGGGGGTGTGGTGGTTCTCACTGACCTGATCATCACAAGGCCAGAGGTTTGAAACCATTAGATGCTCTGCGGGAGAAAAACGAGGCTTCTACTCCCATGAAGAGTAACAGTTTCAGAAACTCACTGGGACAGTTCTACCCTACTCTAGAGGGTCGCTGTGGGTCGACGTGGACTCAGTGGCAGTGAAATTGGTGGAGCCTGAATGAACACGGGTGCACCCAATGGGCAGTAACTGTTTTGTCTGCCTTTTCCTGTCTCCCAGCCTGTTCCCACACAACCTTTAGAGGGGCCTGGATGGGAATGTGGTCTGCGTACCTGCCTTAGGGTTGTGTGACCCAGTACCCCTAACTGAGAGTAACCCTTGTTACTGGACAGGCTGCTCTCTCTCTCTCTCTCTCTCTCTCTCTCTCTCTCTCTCTCTCTCTCTCTCCACACACACAGACACACACATGCTCCTTCAGGCTTTCTTGTCCAGGACAAACAAGGAGCGCACATCCTCCTGGCACCCACAGCACCTCTTGCTTGGCATGTGTTCCTGTCTGACTTTTAGGTCCTCTGTGCACCCCCCACCCCAGGGTCACCCACCGTGTCTCATCTTCACCTTGTCAGGAGGCCTTTCCTTCCCACTGAACACAAGCCCAGTCTTGAGGGGTCCTCGGGAAGGCTCAGATATGAGAGCAAGCCTGTTGCCCTGAAGTGTTGGGGAGCTGGGGTGTGCCTATACTCCCCCACCTGCCTTCCCTGCCATCCTTCCCTGCCTTCCTGCCAGACAGGACTTTCAAAGGGCAGAGCCTTCTGGTTTCCATTGATTTCTCTGCACTGAAATACACAGAATGGGCCCATTACCTACACCTCCCGTTCATTCAAAAGGAGTTCAGAGTACATTTTCCTTCGTTACGAAAGCAATGCATGTGCACGGAGAATGAAGTGGTACCCCCCTTCCTAACCTCCGCCAAATGTGATTCCACAAATACCCTTCCAGAAAGTTCTGGTGGATCTCTGCTGTTCTGCTATTCCTGTTGGGTGTTATGGAGTCCATTCCGACGCATCATGACCCTAGAGGACAGAGCAAGACTGTCCCAGGGTGTTCCTGAGCTGACCTCTTCATAGAGGAGGTTGCCCGGCCTTTCTCCTATGGAGATGCTGGGTTGGTTTGGCCCTGTCATCTTTGCTCCAGTCACTGCTGCAACCGAGACTGTGATACATGTGCAGCCTGCTCCTCGTGTACATGGATGTAGGACCATCTCAGCATGCACACCGCTGTATGTACACAACCATATCTACAGGAACATGGATATATGGCCATTTCTGCAAGCACCGGGCAGTCGCTTGTGCCAGTGTTTCTATGGGAAGAATGTGTGACATCGGACTTGTCACCACCAGCAAATGGCTAGTGACCTCTGCCTTTGGCAGAAATCCTCCCACTTCTGGAGGCCATTCCAGATCCTTCCTGGGAAGCTCTGGGGCACTGACTGAGCCCAGGTGATTCTCGCTATTTCTGGGTAGAAACTGTCTCTCTTCAGGGAAGCAGAAAGCCTCATTTTTTCTCCGGAGGAATGACTGGTGGTTTTGAACTGCTGACCATGGGGGTTATCAGCCCACTGGCAGAACCACCACACCGCCGGGGCTTAGGTGATTGGAGCTTTGTAAAGGGAGCCCTGGTGGTGAGCCCACCAGCCACTCTGCCGTAGAAAGACGAGGCTTTCTACTCCCATAAACGAGTGAGAGTCTCAGAAACCCACAGGGGCAGCTCTACCCTGTCCTGTAGGGTCACTGTGAGTCAGAACCAACTCACTGGCAGTGAGTTTGGTTTTGGGCTGTAACTGGCTTTAGACCTGTTCCAAGAGCATTGCCCTCCGAAGGACATTGCCCGGTACCTCCGTCTCAACAGGCCCTGGTAACATGCTGGTTAAAGTGCTCCACCAGCAGTTTGAATCCCTGCCCCCGCCCCTCCATGGGAGAAAGGGCACATCAGTCAGAGTCTACAGAAGCCTGTGGGCAGTCCCACTCTGTCCCATGGGGTCACTAAGTCAGCATCCGTGCCATAGCAATGGGCTTGGTTTGGGTTGCTGGTGCAGTTGTTAAGCCGCTAACTGAAAGGTTGACTGGGTGACCCTCGCCTCCAGCTGATGTGGCAGCCTCCTAAGGAGGTGTCAGAGGGCTTCTGTAAAGACTGGCCGCCTGGAAGCCCCGTGGAACTAAAGCAGAGGTGGCAATGCCGGTATCCACTTCCTGGAACATCAAGGCGCGGATGAAAGCACTTCACATCTGGCTGGCTTCCAGGAGGGTTTGCTCCCTCCGAATGTGCTGCAGGCAGAGGTCCCGGCCTGCGAAGACGGGGAGACAGGCGTAACGACCGGGCCGCTGGAGGGAGAAGTGAGGGGCTATTGTTATCGGGGTGTTTGCGTGGTTTTTCTTGGAGGAGTGAGTGGCAGCTCAGACCTGGATTTTGCAGGGAGCTGGAAGGAAGGTACCCTAAGTGCCCAGCCTGCGGCGAATAAATGGGGGTCCCACATGGAGCAGTGGGACGCCCAGGTGGACGCTGCCTTCCGGGTTCACCCGGGACTCCGCCCAGCCCCTGGGCAGCCTGGCCCCGCCCCGGACCGTATGGCCCACCCCGGGCTGCATGGCCCCGCCCCCGGGCCGCCCGCGCTCAGGTAGGGAAGAGGCGGGGCATCTCGGCCCCGCCCCTAGGACCGCCGCCCAGCGCTCGCCGGCGTAGCTGCTCGGAGCTGCGGCCCCGGGACGTGGGGCCGCGGGGAGGTGAGCGGGGCGCCGGGAGGGCGGGCGGACGGCACAGCCTCGGGCCGCGGGCGCAGGGGGTCCGGCCTCGAGCCCGGGCCGCTGGGTGGTGTGCGCCCTGGAGCGGTCGGCGAGGGCGCCCGCCCTGCGAGCCTCGGGGCCCACGTGGGTACCGGCCGGGTGGGAAGCCGGAGCTGGACGGGGAGGCGCCCGGGAAACTTCGGAGGTCCGGGGCCACCGCTCCCCAGAAGTCGGGGGATCAGCGTGGGGCAGAAGTTTCAAACCCCGGAGGAGGGAGAGCGTCCTGGGGCCAGCACCGTGTTCCCTCACTGAGTCCCGCCGGGGAATTCAGACCCTCCTTTCCTCTCCTGCCCCCTGGGTGAGCGCCTGGGGCCAGGGCGAAGTTTGCGCCCCCCGCGAGGAGTAACCCGATCGGGGTAGGAGTGAGGGGCCGCTCAGCGAGCCCCCTGGAGCTCGGAAATTGGACCCAGGAGTCCAGATTTCCTGGACTGAGAGCCCCTGGACCTGAGATAGGTCCAGGGGCATAGACTACCCCCCCAACCGGTGGACTGGTCACTGTGTCATGGCTGGATCTGGGGTCCCTGGTATGTTTCCTTTAGTAGCAATCCCCTGATCCTGGCATTTGTAATGTTATACACACCCCACCCCCACGCCCGTCCATGTGGAACCGGGGTCCCCACCTGGGGACATTGGCAAGGCCTGGAGATATTTCTCTCGGAGCCCTGGGGGAGGGGGGTGGGGAGCGGTGCTAACCTCAAGGTCAGATGAGGTGGTCTGGTGTCCTGAGGAGCGATAGACCCGAAACCCAGGGGAGCGGGCGGTGGGGTTTGGAGACATTTATTTTGGGTGGTTACAAAATAGAGATGGGGTGAGTGCTACTGTCCCCTCTGGTGTACCTGTCAGTCCCCACGCCCCCACGCCAAGCCAGTGACCGACATCTGAGGCCACAATGCTGAGGCAGAGAAAGTGGCTTTGGAAGCTGCTGCCACAGCACTGGATTCAAATTACTGTTCCCCCCACCCCACCCCCATTTCCCCAGAATTAGGGGAGGAGCTTGGGATAAACCGGAATGTCTGAATGTGATGTGAACCCGGGCTTCAGAGGTGTGAGCTGGCCTCTTCTGTTTCCACTGGGAGCCCTTCGCAAAGCAGGTGTGGGTGTCGTGGGGGAAGCCGTGGTTCCCTCAATTCTGGGGTTCTTTGCCCCCAAGGCATCCCCCCTCATGGGGGAGGGGGCAGAGGGGGACACTGAACTGTGTTCCCACAGACTTTCTTCCAGCGGGGTTGCTGGGGGAGGGGGGCCTTGACGCCATGAGACCTGCTGGAATTTTCCCTTCTGTGTGAGCACACAGCTCAGCTCTCCAGCTACGGACCCCGGTAACCTAACATTGGAGAATGATGGGGCTTCAGCTGCCCTCCTTGTGTCCCCCACTCCTCTCCCTTCCTGCACTGCGTCTGCAGGACCCCCAGGCGGGCCTGCACTTCCTGCTCCCTGCAGGTAGGGACCACAGGGAATGTTGGAGTTGAGGGCAGGAGAAGAGGAGGGGGTGGCTCTCAGGGTGGGCACAGTCAGATGAATCAGCCATGTCTGTTCTAGGGACCCAGGCTACCTACATTGTCTTGAGAGCACCCCCCGTGTCCTCACAGCACACAGTACCCCAACTTGTGGTTCCAGAGCTCCCAGAACTGGAGACCACCTTCTGGGCACCATGGTGGGGTTCGAAGGCAGCTGGTGGGCTAGCTGGCAAAGGCTGGGCTGGCCCCTGAGGTTGTGTGGCCCCCAGACAGCATGGGCTGAGCCCTTCCTTCATACCCCACCCTACGTTGTACAGGCGTAAGCAGCACCTGAACCCCACCTCCCACCCTCAGGGCCTGGCCCTGAAGCCACATGCCACAGCCCCATGCAGGAGCCACCAGCTGCCACCTCCTGCCACTGGCCTCATGTCTGAGCCTCAGCCTTGCCCAGGAGAGGGACTACCAGAGCTCCTGACCAGCCACCAGGGAGTCGCTCTTGACTCTGGTGACCCTGTATGAGCGGAGTTAAGCTTGGAGAAACTGATCTTAGGCCCTTCTTCCAAGGGGCCGCTGCGTTCAAACCACCAAGCTTACCTGCAGGAGTGCTTAGCGGTGGGCGTCACCCAGAGATGCTTGTTGGGAAACGGTAGGCCTAATTTCCATCCTAAATGGCTGGTGGGGGACCCTGCAGCAGGAGGTGGGTGGCCTGTGCTGATTCTGCTGGGTTGCTGTCCAACTTGCTGTGTCAACTTTACCCCAGATCAGCAGGAAGAAGTCCAGGGTGTGTGCACGCGTGTGTGTAGGGAATTGGAGGAGCCACCTGCCTGACCTTTGTGTCCGTCCAGTGCTAGCGGATTGAGGCCTCCTGCTCCCCAGGTGTAGCCGCAGGGGAGAGGCAGACCCCAGGCCGCAGCCTGCTCTCTGCAGGGCATCACCACCACCCCACCCCCGGCCCAGACCACACTCACCCACTTAGGAGCTGGCTCCAAGAGAGGCCCAGCGGCCACTGCGGGGATTCCCAGGGTGAGCTCAGCTGCTGTCTGCAGTTGCCTGGCGGAAGCAGCTTCCAGTTTCCTTCCCAGCTGAGCCAGGCGGGGGAGGGGCGGCCAGCCGGCAGACAGGCAGACAGACAGTCAAGTGCAGGCTGACCTCACACGCGGTGGCCAAGCCCTTCATGGGGAGAGCGTTTCTCCCGTGGGCGTCACATGACTGCGTATTCGCAGGGGAGGTGGACGCCCAGCTGCAGGGAAGGCAGATTTTCCTTCTCACCTGCAAGAACGAGCCCTGCTGCGTCCACTCCTCCAGGGACCCGTCGAGGGGCTAGCAGCGCAGGCGTCACAGCCCCTGTCCCTTGGGGTGTGAGCTGAGTGGGACATGTAGACAGGGGGCCGGTCAGGGCTTGGGGGAGACAGAGAGCATGCTGGGAAAACTTGAACTGAACTGTCCCTTGGGGTTCCCAAGGCTGTGGTGGGTTTTGACTGGCAGTCCAGCACTTAACCCTCTGTGCCACCAGGGCTCCTTCTGTGGGTGGGGTAGGAGGGCTTCCAAGTTTGGGGAGCCAGGAAGTATAACCCAGAGACCAGCAGGCGCAGTGGTCAGCAAGCGTGTGCTCATTAAGCAGGGGGAGGGGTGTTACGTAAGTGGTCGTGCCTCAGTTTCCCCAGTGGCCCGCTTCGAGGGTTGAGAACGTGTAACAGCAAGCCAGCTGCGGCAGAACATGGCAGCGGTGACTATCATGACTGTTATGTGTCTTTACACAGGCTGTTTGGGGGTGAGGACTGCGGGGGGGGGGGCTCTTGCCCCCAGAATGGTGGTCCATCCCTCCTCGCAGCAACCTGCCCCACTGGCTTTTTCAGGCTGTGACCTCTCTGGGAGCAGGTCACCTGGTCTTTCTTCTGCAGAGCCAGAGGGTGGTGGGTTCGAACCACCCACTGGTCAGCATCTGAGCCCCTCAGCTGTGACACCAGCAGAGAGCTCCTTGCAGAGGGCTGTTTTCATGGCTTTGTAGAAGCGGTCCGGTCTGGGGACAAGGTGGGTGGGACCGGCCATCTGTCCCTCTCCCAGGGGTTCCTGATCTACCAGGTCCAGCCCCTCCCCTGCTTCCCCCTCGGCCTCACTCCTGGGCCAGGGGCATCCTGCTGCAGTGGGCCATCTGGCGCCCATCCCCTTGTCCAGCAGGACTTCCCTTTCTCCTGACTTTCCCACATTGCTGTCTCCAGGGTGGGACCAGCCCGTGGGGCGGGGGGCTGGGAGGAGCAGGATGGGGGTGGCTAAGCTCTAAGACCTTATCAGTCAATGAAGTTAATGATGCGTACCCCACCCACCTCCTTCCACTGCAGACAGCATGAGATAATGTTTGTGAACACCCCTGGCGAAGTGTGTTTCTGCTGGAGGGAGGGGCAGAGGGTGGTATCGGGGTGGCTTGCGAGTCAAAGGTTCTGCTCCCCACACTCACTCTGGCACCACCCCAGCTGCTCTGAGGTGCCCGCCCTGGCCCATCCTCTTGCCTTCCTCCTTTCAGGGGTGGCCTTCATCCGCAGCCCCTTCACTTCCAAACTCTGCACCTCAGTTTCCCCATCTGTCAAATGGGGCCTCTTAGCTCAGCCTAGGGGATCAGGTGAGCGAAGGTGGCCAGCAGGAAAGGAGGTGATCCACTATTGGCTCCTCCCCACCTTCAATGATCACCCCTCGCCTTGGTGGGACGTCCGGTTAGTAGGGTGTTGTCCCACTTCACAGCAGAGGAGACTGAGGCTTCAGAGTGGTGACTAAACCTCAGCGCCTCTGCAGGTGGCTGGCTAAGCTTAGCATGGGGGCCTCGCAGTGGTGGCACCGCGTGTAACTCACCCCCACCTGTGTCCAGGGGATCCCTCCGATTCTGATACAGACGGAATTCTCACTCCCTGCCATCCAGTCAGTGCTGACTTGCAGTGATCCCCAGTGGGTTTCCAAGACTGTCCTGTTTACCGGACTAGAAAGCCCAGTCTTTCTCCCTCGGGGTTTTGAACTGCCGACCATTCCGCTCTCAGCCCGAGTAACTATTACCCCACCAGGACTCCATACGGAATCCCTAGGAATGTGTGTCCTCCGTTTTAGTCAGCGAATGCAGACTCGCCGCTGCCTAGTCGATTCTGTCTCGTGGTGACCCTGGAGAGCAGGGTAGAAGTGCCCCTGTGTTTTCCCAAATCTGACCCTTCATGGAGGTGGACAGCCTCCTCTTTGTCCTGTGAAGTGGCGGCTGGCTTCAAACTGCAGTTAGCAGCCCAACACAGCCACTGGGGTTCTCTGTGGTGGACAGCGTTCCACGTGTTCAAAAGTAACCTTTCTTGGGCGCTGTGACTGGTAACAACACAGTCGTTTTGTAAGCTGGTCCTCCGCCCTGAGTCACACATCGTCAGTCACATTGTTGACAGCTCAGCAGAAACCTTGAATGTTGTTCCCTATTTCGTTACCTCTAACGAGCATTTCATTCTCATTAGTTCATTTCATTAGTTCACAAATACAAATACTCACGGCATTGCAGCTAACCTCCCAGGAAAGGTCACTAATCAGGACAGCACGCGCTTGGAATGCCTTGTTGAAGAAGCGACGTTCTTCCCGAGGGCCATTGCCATTGTCATTGCAGAGTAGTAACAGCTCTGACCCAAGCCCCATAGAAGGTTCAAACTGGAGCTTTCCTAGAAGCTCAGGTATAAGGATAGCCACACGATCAGTACAGTTTCACTTCCAGGAGCCCCACACTCTGGAATCTTCAAGAAAAATTCTTTGCTTCTAGGAGGAGAGGAAAATTAGCTATTTTAAAATAATGCTCTGTTCTCTTTATAATTGTCATCCCCCAAAGTAAACATCTTTACCGGGGGGCGGGGGGGAGTGAAGTTTTAACCTGGCTGCACAGTGGCCGCTCACTGCCCTGCTAGCCCCACGGTCAGCAGTTAGACATCACCAGCTGCTTTACAGGAGAGAGAAGCAGCCTGTCCGTGATCCTTAAAGAATTAGTCTTATAAACCCACCGGGGGGCGGGGGGCAGTTCTACCTTGCTCTATAGGCTCCCTCTGAGTCAGAATCGATTCATTGGCAATGAGTTTGTTGGTATTTTAACCTTTGGGGGAGGAGCCCCTTGAGGCAGAGTGATTATGTTTTAGGCTGCCAACTGTAAGGTCGGCAGTTCAAAACCACCAGCTGCTCCGAAAGAGCAAAACTGGGCTTTCTACTCCCATAAGGAGCTACAGATTTGGAAACAAACCCACAGGAGCAGTTCTACCCTGCCCTATAGAGTTACTATGAATTGAAACCAACTCGATGGCAGTGAGTTTATTTTTCCTGGTTTACCCTTGTGGGTTTATTACCCACACAAGCTGGCCCTTTTTCTTTTGGGGGGAGGGGCACTCTTATAATTAAGTGCATCGCTTCTCGGCCTCTTGGCTAAGATCAAGTGTAGTAGAATTAAGTGCAGAGATAATTGTATAAAACTAATACATTCCTGCCAAAACAGTATAAAAAATGGTAGAGTTATTCGGGTGTCCCTCCCTGGGATAGTGTCACCTGGTACAGGCTGCACCCCCTGTGCATGTGCACCCCACCCCCCAGGAACCTGGTCTCTGCTCCCAGGCCTGCTCACACTCACTCTGCCCCATTGCATGGGGACAGGCAGGAGCGACCTGTTGGATGGCCCATCTGACCTCCAAGTTCCCTGAAGCCCTGGCTACTGTCCTGTCTCTTCCAGGGAAGTAGCAGCCTGAGGGCAGGATTCCGGGAAATCCGGTTTATTAGCTCCCTAATGACTGTTTACAAGCCCAGAACTGCTTGCCTGGCATGCTCCCTCCTTGCTGAAGGGTCTGTGTTCACAGTAGCCCTATGCCTTCAGTGGGGGTGGGGGTGTGTGGTTCAAGGGCAGCACATGTGGGCAGCCCTGCACACAGCACCTGCCACTCTTTAGGGATGGTGCTCCTGGGGGGGTCCTGGTTTAAGGGTGACAAAGCCCCCTGAGATGTTGCTCAGCCTTTCACACATAAGCCAACAGCAGTCCAGAGAGGGCAAGTGGCTTGTCCACGGTCACACGGCCACCAGGGCACTGTGTCAGCCTAGCTCATCGAGGGCCTTCCTCTTTTTTTGCGGACCCTCTACTTCAGGAGGTACGGTGTCCTTTTTCAGGGGCTGGTCTCTCCAGATAACATGTCCAACGTCAAGCATCCTTCCCTCTAAGGAGCATTCTGGCTCATCTGTGTTTGTTTGTTTTCTTGGGGGGGTAATCCACGGTGCTTTCAAGAACTGGGTGGGGGTGAACCCTCAAAGGGTGAAGGGGGTGCAGGGCAGGAGAAGCAGAAGCTCCCAGCTGGGCCGGATTGGGCTCTGTAAATGCCAACTTGCTTCTCTGGGGAAGTACCTGCCCTGCGCTGACACCCCCAGGCTCCTTCCTGGATGGACTATTCACCCATCTCTTCCTTTTTGCCTCCTGGGTGCCATGGGGTTCTGAGTCAACGGTTTTCCTGGAAGCTGGCTGTCCCGACTGTTGCCCTTCCTGGAAGCAGGTCACCCAGGCTTTCTGTGTCAGGGTTCTGGTCACCAGCCTCCGGGCTGGCAGCAGACTGCTTCACTGATGTGCCAACAGGGTCGTCTCCCCATTGTCCTGCTCCCACTCCCCCAGGCTCCTGCCCAGGGCCCTGTTCCCCCCACCCCCACCCTGCCCCACCGTCATGGGGCCAGGATCTGTGGCTGGATGCTTGCTGGACTGAGTCATGGTGCTGCAGGGGTCTGGGGGACTTTCACACCAGGCTTCTTCCGGTCTCCTTGGGGTGGGGGGCGGGGGAGGCAGGGGCCACCCCTAGCCCAGCTGAGCAGGATTGCTGTGGCCAGGCAGCTTCCTCTTTTCCGCTTTCTAAAAATGATCTCCTTTCCAGAAGGGCCGGGCAGGGAAAATGGGGTTTCGGTTCTGTGCCTGGGAAGCAGGGGAAAGGAGGGAGCATTTCCTGGGCCCAGCCCTCACCCGTCACACTGTGACTCAGCAGGGGACAGACAGGTTCCCGGGTAGCCCTGGACCTCAGCCTGACCCCAATGGTCCACTCTCCAGCGACAGCTCTGCTGACTCGGGCCCTGGCCGGGCTCGAAGTCATCCCACGGATCACATTTCAGTCCTTCGCACCCTGGGTCCAGATGACTTGGGGATGTGGGCAGTGCCGGGACCTCTCACTCCCTAGCCCTGTCTAGTAAAGTGCCTCCTGGGTCTCGGGAATGGGTGGGGCTGCTCGTCCCTGTTGCTCCCGTCCTTTCTGGCGCAGTGCAGGCAGGCAGGTGTCAGGGTCCTGCACTCTGGGACTACAGTTGCTGGATCCCTGCCCCTGCCAGGCACACACAGCATCTAGCAGTCAGGGACTGGGGGTGCCCACTGGTTATTAGCCAGTCCAGGGAACCCCAGAAAGCTGCTGGGGCAGGGAGCACTGGTGGCAGGCAGGAGAGGGCAGAGCTCAGTCAGGTGCTTCAATATAGCAGATCATGATGGGGTGGGGGGTTTGTGCCCATGAGTATAGTATGGGGAGGAGGCGCTCCAGCCCCCTGCCCCAGAAGGGCTGCTGATGGTTACTGCTGGACCCCTCCCAGGGTACCCTGCCCACCCTCGTTCTGCTGGGACAGAGCCTGACCCGGTGTGCTCAGCCAATTTTGTGGACAAACCGGATCTCCCGCCGACTGCACTGAGCCTGCATTCTGCCCCGGCCACTCCCAACCCTGCCTGCTGGCAAGCTGAGAGCTAGTGCGGAGCCTGGCAGGACCTCTGGCGGGGGGCGAGGGGGGGCCTTGAATCTAGTGCTGCCCTGCCCTTTTTCTCTGGTTCTGCCCACCCCATGCCAGACCCCACCCTGAAGGAAGAGGAAGCAGGTGCCCCATCCTAAGCTCCACCCACCCCACCCCCAGTCTTAGGCCCTCCTCTGAGGCTGGCTGGAGGCCCCTTTCCGGTCTGCCCCTGCTGAGTTGAGTCCATCCAGGGCAGTGGCTGTGGACCCTCGGGCTGCGACAGGCTGGGGGCCTCCCAGAGGGCAGTGGGTGTGACTGGCTGGCCCACAGGAAGCCTGGTCCCAGGATGTCACAATTTCCTGAGTGAGCAAGCACTCTGGGGCGGTAGATAAGTCCTGGGTGGGGCCACGTAGCAGGGCTCTGGTCTCGCCCCCAACCCGGGCACCTACCAGCCCACTGATGTCCCCTCCGGAGACTCCAGCACTGGCTGGGCTTCTAGTCCACCTGTTCTCCCCCGCCACCCATTTCTGCCAGTGACAGAGGCGGCAGCAAGCCCAGCTGCTCACTTCCCAGGAGACTGTACCGTGTATGTACACATGTCTGGGCACATACGTGTGGAAGGTGTATGTGGACATACATCCTTACGGGCTGTGGCTTGTCACGCCAGACCCTTGCTGAAACCTGTTGTCCTCGTGTGATTGCAGACCTACACTCCAACCAAACACCCCCACCCAGCCAGTTCTGACCCACGGCGACCCGACAGGACAGGGTACAACAGCCCCTGTGGGTTTCTGAGACTGTGACTCTCAAAGAGAACTAAAAAGCCTCCTTTCTCTCCCCTGGAGCAGCTCGTGGTTTCAAACTGCTGACTTTGAGGTTGGCAATCCACACATAACCCACTATACCACCAAGGCTCCTGGCTCGAAACACCCTGGGACCGAGTACAGCTAACTGCCCCATAGGGTTTCCAAGGGTGTACAATTTTTTAAAAATAAGTAAGAGCTTTATATCAAAGAGCAATTGTACTTTAAGAAAACATCCCAGCCCAGTCTAGAGCAAGTCCATAAATCCGATATTAGCCCATATGTCTGTAACCAGTTTATAAATTCTTCAGACGCACACAGCACATGAAGTGACGCCGAATGCAGGAAGAAAGATCACAGGCCAGTGGATGGAAAGTCTTGTGGATCCAATTGTGCTGGAAGCCTCTCAGTGCTGGTGTGGGTCTCCACATGGCTCCTCCAGCGCAGGGCTGTAGCGTAGCCTTGTCAGCAGCGATGTCTTGCAGGAGTTGTACATCTTTACAGAAGCAATTACCCGTTCTTCCTCTGGCAGAACGGCTGGTGGGTTTGAACCTCTGACTTTTGGGTTGGTTAGTCGCCATCTACTTTCTTGCTCTCCCTGTAAGCAATCAGTGCCGACTCACAGCGACCCCTGTGGGCTTCCAAGACCGCAACCCTTTACAGAAGTAGAAAGCTTAGTCTTTCATAGAACCGCTAGTAGATCCCAACTGCCCACCATGCGGATCGCAGCCCACTACATCACCAGGGTTCCTGCTACTGCCCCCTAAAGGTGATCCTACTCTCTGCAACCAGACCCCCTCCCACCCCCCAAGGACACCCAGTACTGCCCCAGCATTAACTGTCTCCCTGGACTGTGTCTGATTCTGCCGTGGGCTGGTGAGCACCGGTCAAGGGTCCCGGCTCCGGAGCAGCTTGGCCTGCGGAAGGACGTGGTAGGAAGGCCTGGAGAGACAAGAAGTCCAGTGGCTACATCTGGGACAGTGTCCCTTCTCTTGGGACCTGCAGTGGGTGTGGTGTGGTGGGGGGTGGGGGCCAGCGGCACCCTACAGCTGCTTCCAGGGCTGCTTCCTGGGCTGACGGCAGGGTTGGGGTACATCATGTGAGCTGTTAGTGGAGCTTAGAGTATGCCAGAGCCTGTGCACCCAGGAATGGGGCACCTGCCAGTGGACAGGGTGAGGTGTGAGCGGGCAAGTGAGGAAGCAGTTGTGGAAGGTAGTGACCAGGCAGGCTTCCTGGAGTGCTTCCATTCTTCTTCCCTGGAAAGAGCAGCAGCCCTGGGGCAGACCAGTGAGGCGGAGTCGGCCTGCCAGGCTCAGGGCCTCAGAGGTGGGTAAGGGGTGCGGATCTGGGTTATCTGGTGGGCAGTGCTTCTGACTTGATGGTGGTGGTGGGTGTTTTCAGTTCTAAGTTCCAGAAGGATACTTCCTACCTGCTTTGTGGCCTAACTAAGCCGGGTCCTAGTTCCCCCTCCCCCACCCACCTTCTTCAGCTGCCATGAGCCTCCCTCTGGGGACTGGTTTCTCAGGGCGATGCCCGCTCGATGCCCTCTTCCTGCCCCTGCCCCAGTGGAGGGCAGAGGCCCAGTGAGGCTGTTGTCTCAGCACTGGCCCCCTGGGTAGCCAGGGAAGAAGGAAGCCGGAACCAGCCACAGCTCCAGCTGCTGAGTGGCCTCAGGAGGCTCCCTGTTCGTAGAAGGTCCCGTCCGGACACCAGGTGGCTCTGGAGGGTGACTCCAGCTCCCCAGCTCTTTAGGGTGGAATGTGATGCCCGAGTCTGGAGGTCCACCTCAAATGGACAGCAGCATCTAGCCCAGGGCTCCCTTGCTCTCCAAGGTAGCCTCTCAGTCCACCCCTGCCCCCGTGTGCTCCTCTCTTCCCGAGCACCTGGAGGTGGGGGCTCCAGCAATATCAGACCCCATCCCAGTGTGTAAAGTACAAGGGCTGTTGCCAAAGGGTGTGGGGGGACCCAGAGCTGCCCCCAATTCCTCTCACCCCAGACTCCTCTGGGTCATCCCAGACCTGAAGGAACCTAGTTTGAAAACCACAGGGATACTTGACCATATTTCCCTCCAGGTCACTTGAGCACACTGCCTTTAGGATCTGGCAGGAGCCCTGGTGGCAGAGTGCTTTCGTGTTGGGCTGCGATCTGTGTGACCGACAGTTCAAAACCACCAGTAGCTCCGTGAGAGAAAGATGAGGCTTCCTACTCCCGTAAAGAGTGACCGTCTCAGAAACCCACAGGGGCAGCTCCACCCCGCCTTAGAGGGTCACTAGGGGTCGGCACCCATGCGACGGCAGTGAGTTGGTGTTGGTTTTGGTTTTTCACTATCTCAAGAAGTCTCCAGGTCATTTGAACATCGCCCGGGCTATCTGGCTTTTTAAATTGGAAATAAACGCAGTCAGAAGGCAGCCAACAACCCTTTGGGTGTTTTGTTGTTGATTTTCCAAGTGAAACATTTCTGTCCTTGTCCTGTTGAGACAGAAAAGACAAAACACACACAGTGAGTGACCCGGGCACCTGGGGTACCAGCCCCCCGCAGCCACGCTCCAGGCGGCACGTTTCCAGGAGGTTGAGTGTGACCGTGGCTGTGTGACACTTCGGGAACTCTGGAAAGAGGAGGGGCTTACTGCTGTTATCCCCACCCCCGTGAGGCAGGTGGGATGGTCCCCCTTTTACAGATAAGGAGACCGAGGCAGAAGAGCCAGCGCCCAGAGGGTCACGACCTTCTCCCCTGAACCTGCCCTTCCCTCCATTCCCACAGGTGTGAGCGGCAACCAGGCTGCCCTGCCTGACCTGGAGCCTGGCCATTTGTCCACCCACTGTCCGTCCGTCCACCTCTCTGCAGAGCCAACGCTTGTGTGCCCCTGCATCCAGAGGACGCCGCCAGCCCAGCTGCACACGCTTACAGGTAGGGTGCTGGGTGGCTGCCAGCGCTGGGCCAGGGCACCGGCTCCTTCGGTCCATTGCACGTGCATCTCACTGCTTCCTGAGGCCAGCCCGCAGGACACAGCGATGGCCCAGGTAGAAAACCTGGACCAGTGAAGAAGGCCAAGTCAGAGAGCAGTGCGGGGCCAATGACCAGCCCCAAGAGGTCTCTGAGGGCACCTGCTGAGGCTGCCCGTAGTCCAGGTGACAGTGTGTGTGTGTGTGTGTGTGTGTGTGTGTAGCAGCAGCACAGGGAGTGGCTACCTCTCAGAGAACACCTGTCTAAGAGGTGGACATGCACATGTGCCTTTGTCCTCAGGATGCCTCTCAGAGGGAGACAGCGTTGTCAGCCCTTGGCCTGGTGCGAAGCCGGGTGACGAGCCCCACTAGCAAGCACAGACGGGCTCAGGACCGCGCCCTCCCAGCCTGTGTGGTAACCATTGCTTCCCACTGGCTGCCAGCTCTGGATCAGGCCTCGGGCAGGGGCCATGGGGAGGCCTGGAGCCCCAGTAAGACGTGTGGACGTGGAGGACAGGAAGTCAGTCGTGGGGGAGCTGAGCAGGGAGGGACTGTGCTGAGTGGAGGGCGGGGGACTGGGGGACCTGCTGGAGGCGCAGCTGGTGGTGCAGGCCCACAATGGAGGGAAAGGGACAGGCACAGAATCAGGTGGCCGCCCTCTGGAGCCACACGTGACCATAAGCAGAAAGGTTGGTTTGAGGTGCCTTGGGATAGAGGCCTGGTGGCCTGGTTCCCAGAGCGCTTGGCCTTGACCATCCCCCGGAGCAGCACAGGCAGGCTCGACCCGACCCCGCCGCGTGCACGTCAGAATCCACTGCAGCTGTTTGCAGATTTTGCTGCTCTGTCCGGCCGCCCCCCCAGTGCCTTGGCCCCACATGCCCTCTGTCTGGGGCAAGGGGTGGAGGTGGAGTCCCTGGCCTTGCAGTGGGGGAGGGAGCTGTGGGAGGGGGAAGGGGGGAGCTGAGCCTTTTAGCCAGAGAAAGGTCACAGGGCAGGAGATGAAGATCAGGATAAAGGGAGTTAATGCGGCGGCTCGAGGGAGCCAGGGTCACCCCCACCCAGGGCGGATGGCCATTGGCAGAGCCACTGAGAGTCAGGGTGTTCACGCCCTTCGCCCAGCACTCCCACTTCTAGAATTCTCAAAGGAGCGGGATGAGCAGCAGGGGCCAGGGCTCCGTGCCCGCTGGGTACGGGCTTCGGACCCAGGGAGCCTGTAAACCCCCCTCAGCAGGGGCTGAAGTGAGCGGGTCTCTGCAGGTGCCAGGAAAGATGTCTTCACTGTGAATAGGTGAGTGTGGGTGGGCCTGTGTGTGCACGTGCACGTATGCCTGTATGAGTGGGCATGTTTGTGTTGAGCATTTGTGTGGGAACGCGTGAGCTGTGAGATTCTGAGTGTGAGCATGTGTGAGCTGTGAGCGTGAGCATGTGTGTGAGTGCGAGTCCATATGTGTGAGAGTGAGCATATGGGAGTGTTAGCATGTGAGCTGTGTATGAGGGAGGGATGACTATAAGCATGGGTGAACGCGTCTGAGTGTGCGAATGTGTGTGTAAGAGTGTGTGACCATACATGCATGTGCGTATGAGTGACTGGACTGCTAATGGCAAGGTTGGTGGGTCAAACCCACCAGCTGCTGCTCAGGAGAAAGATGAGGCTGCCCGCCCCCGTAAAGACTAGAAGCCCCTACATAGGACCACCTATGAGTTGGAATTAGCTTGGTGGTAGAGGGTTACTGTGAGTGTGTGTAAGCTTGTATGTGCGCATGTGTGAGGTATTAGTGTGTGTAACATCTTAGGCACATTTCCAGATGTGGGGAAACATCTGCAGGCTGCACACACCTGCTCTGTTCTGGAGGAGGAGGCAGACTGCTTTATATGCTTCTGGGTTTTGTTTATTTTCTGTAATGTGCACCTCTCTCTCTCACATACACACACACACACACACACACACACGTCCTCCACTGTCTTCCAGGAGCCAGCTGGAGCCTCCACTTCTGCCCACAGCCCGTCCCTGCTGACCGGGGTCACTGTCTGTGTGGCCCTGGCCCCTTCTCCCACCCTTGCCCATGCCCTGGCCAGGGTACAGGCAGAGGTGGCTCTTTGTCCACAGGAAGCTGTCCTGTAGCCCCACCCGCCCCAGCCAGGCTGATGCGGCAGTACCTGCCCTCCCAACCCATCCTTGGTCCTCCCTAGACTCCCACCCCACCCCCAACCCCTGCCCCACTTGGTTTGGGTCTGGTCTGAGATGGTCAGACCTGAAATGGAGGGAGCTGGAAAGCTGGGGTCCTCCCTCTCCCTGCCAGTGGATGCAAACGAAGAGGAACAAAAGCAGGCCTTTCTCCCTGCTCCAGTGCTGCCACAAGATAGTCCACAAGGGGGTGGCTGTAGCAAACAAATCTATTTTCTCACAGATTTGGAGGCCAGAAGTATGGATTCAAGGTGCTAGCTATCAAGGGAGGCTTCTCCCCCTCCGCCCCCCTCCACCAAACACACACACACACACTCTCTCTCTCAAGTCTATATCTCGTGTCAGCTTCTGTTCCTTGGCATCTTTATGTGGCCTAGGACCTACCCTCCCCATCTCCGACGATTCCACGTGCCCGAGCTGCTCCATCTATATCCCTGCCATACTTCTGCCGGAGAGGGTCTCGCCGACCTAACCCAGAAAGCCCTCTTTCCCTGTGGGATGGATTTGATCCACAAAATTAGGGGATGAGATCTATAACCCACATTTGGGGAGACACAATCCAACCCACAGTACCCCCCAGCCCAGATTTTCCCGTTCTCTGCAAGCTTTCTGTTAGAGCCACCCCCTTCTGGTACCTCTGTTGCCCCAACACTTGAGAAGTGACTCTGACGAATAGTATCATTGGGTTCCAGAGTTAAGTTCACGGGCTCACAGGTTGGTTGGTGATCAGGGCTGCCCACCCTGTCACCACGTCCCCCTCTCACCGCACCTGTGCCCACCCCCCTGCTGTCTCCTTGCAGTCCCCCAGCCTCCCTGCCCGCCATGGCCTCTGCCGACAAGAACAGTGGGAGCGTCTCCTCCTTGTCTGGCAGCCGCCTGCAGAGCCGGAAGCCGCCCAACCTGTCCATCACCATCCCGCCCCTGGAGGCCCCGGTCCCCCCTGGCGAACAAGACCGCATGCTGCCTGAGGTAAGCGGCCGCCCCGACACTGGGACCCATGCCACTGAGATGTCACCTCCTAAATGGTTCCACTTCCTGGAAAGCTGTCCCCTTCCAAGCTGCAGCTGCGTGCACCGTTCCTGTGGGCCTCTGCCCCCACCATCCTGGGTCTGGGACACGTCACCTGGACAGAGAGGAGGCTAATCCCATGCTGGCCAGGAGACCAGAGAGCACGCTGGGCCTGAGGACAGCCTAGGATTTGCTGTGTCCACTGAACCCAGCCTGGTGGCACCACAGCCTGCCACCAACTGCCACCCCTCCAGCAGCAGTGCTCAGAGGCAAGGATAGCGAGACTTGGTCTCACGTGCTTTAGACATGTTGTCGAGGGACACAAGTCCCTGGAGAAGGACACCGTGCTTGGTAAAGTAGAGAGAGGGGTGGACGAGAGGGAGGAAGGCCCTGGAGGAGATGGATGGACCTGTGGCTGTAACCACGGGCTCAGGCACAGGAACCATCGCGAGGACGGTGCAGGGCCAGGCCATGTTTGCTTCTGTTGTGCACGGGTCGCTATGGGTGGGGACCGACGCGATGGCTCCTGACACCCGCCACAGCCGTCGTTCTGCATAAGAAGCCCTATCCCTCTGCTTCCATGAAGGTTCGGGCTCCGTAAACCTCTGAGCCCAGTCCCATGCTAACACGGGGTCACCAGGAGGCGGACTCCACTCGTCAATGGGGTGGGCTTTGTGGGTGTTTCTGGGGAATGTGGCTGCCCGTGACGAGTGAGCCGGTAGGGACAGGGTTCCTTGCTGCTGCCGCAGGCCCTGTGCTACAGCTCCTGGTTCCTCCATAAAGGACTCTTTGAGTCGAGACCCCAAAGAGCGTGGGCTTCCTGCACAGCTTGGGACATAAAGGGGTGCTGTGTTGGGCCGCTCGCTCACCCTCAGAGCCCCGAGAACATGCGAGGCCAGGCAAGGTCATGGTTGGGTGACCAAAGCTCACTGGCTGAGGCCTGAGGGCTTGCATGCCAGGCATGACCGGACATTAGGAATGGTAAATCTGTGCTTGAAAGGGAGGCTGGGGTGGGCGTAGGGGACAGGCTTGTTCTCACAGGGTGTTCCCATTGGGAGGCCCAACCAGAACCCTCCCCAGGTCACAGCCCTGCACGTGACTCCCCCGCCCCTGACCTCCCGTCGCCTCCCAGCAGAGGCCCAAGAACCCCGCCTACTTGAAGAGCGTGAGCCTGCAGGAGCCGCAGGGGCCATGGACCGAGGGAGGCCCGGAGAAGCGCCCTGGCTTCCGCCGCCAGGCCTCCTTGTCACAGAGCATCCGCAAGTGAGTGTCCTTGTTGTTACCCCCCACCGCACCCCACCCCACACACACCCAACTCTGGGGGCTCCTGGGGTACCCTCTCCACAAGGCAAGCCCCAAGGCCTAGGGGTGTGAGTATGGTAGTGGGGGGCATCCCAGGGTGGTGGCTGAGAGAGCCCAGGTCTAAAACCTTATGGGTGGGCCAGCCCCTCATTGGCTTTTCCCTACCTGCCCTGGATGCACACGTGTGCACATGCATGATCACGCTTCCAGTTGCCACTGTGTGCACACGTGAGCATGCAGCAGGCACCACTTTGCTGCACACCCAGGGGCACATGCTGTCACACTCCCAGTCACTCACTTCCTGTGAGCACACATGGGCACATACATGGTCATGCCCCTGGTGTCACTTCCCTGCACACCAAGGGACACACGTGTGTCACACTCATAGTCACTCCCTCCTGTGTGCATGTCACATGTGTTGCTTCCATGTACACATACAGGAACACAGGTGCATATCATGCTTCCGCACACTCCCTGCATGCACACGTGGGCACCTGGGTGTTTCTGCTCTCACAGCACTCCCCTGCACACACAAGACACATGCAACTTGCAGGTCACTCCCGTACACGCCCAGGGACACTGCCATGCAGCCGGCTCTTAGGTATACATATACCTCTCACGTGCACACATGCACAGGGGACTTGTGATCTCCCATGTATGTGCACATGGGGACACTGCCATATGGTGCCCATGCACACACACCTCACACGCATGATGAGCACCAGAGACACTACCATGTGATTTGTGATATCACGTGCACGGACACTGCCATGTGACAGCTCACATGCACGTGTACATGGGGACACTCCTGTGTGATCACAATCTCATGTGTGCACATACACCCCTCACATACATGCAAGCACATGTGAACACGGCCATGTGGTGGTGAGTCGTGTGCACACATACAAACCTCACACGCACACAGAGCCTCCCTCCTGGCATGATAGCGAGTTCATGTGCACACAGGGACACTGCACTTAATCACAATCTCACGCATGTGCACGTTCACATGCACACAAACCTCTACCGGCACACAAGCACAAGGGGGCACTGCCATGAAATTACTATCTCACACATGTGTTCACACACACACTCCCCACATGTGCACCCGGAGACACTGCCATGTGATCTCGACCATCTCACGTGCCCGCTCTGTCTGCCCATGCAGGGGCACCGCCCAGTGGTTCGGGGTCAGCGGCGACTGGGAGGGGAAGCGGCAGAACTGGCAGCGCCGCAGCCTGCACCACTGCAGCCTGCGCTACGGCAAGCTGAAGGCCTCGTGCCAGCGCGACCTGGAGCTGCCCAGCCAGGAGGTGCCATCCTTCCAGGGCACTGAGTCTCCCAAGCCCTGCAAGCTGCCCAAGGTGGGCCCCCAGGGGTCAGAGGAGCAGCCAGCAACTTCGCCCCGAGCCCAGATTGACCCCACTCACCACCTTCCTCATTGCCTCCCAGATCGTGGACCCTCTGGCCCGGGGCCGGGCCTTCCGCCACCCTGACGAGGTGGACCGGCCCCACGGCCCGCACCCACCGCTGACCCCAGGTGTCCTGTCCCTTACTTCCTTCACCAGCGTGCGCTCCGGCCACCTGCTCCGTCCCAAGAGAATGTCTGTGGCTCACATGAGCTTCCAGGCTGCCGCCGCGCTCCTCAAGGTCAGGGGCAGGGGGTTTCAGGCAAAGGGAGGGTCATCTCCCCTTCTGGCCCAAGGGGTCCCCCCACCTCCCGGAATCCTGCCTCCTCCACCCCCAGCCTGCACTTCTCAGAGCTGGTGTCTGCAGTGACCTAAGCTGGGCAGGCAGGTGAAGCCCACACTTACCACTCCTCCCTGTGCACGTACTGAGCAGCTGCTGTGTGCTGGGGCTGAAGAGTCACTGTCCTGGATGAGCACCCAGCCCCGGGCAGAGTGAAGGGCGCCTGCCCAGAGGAAGGACTCCCGTCTCTTGCAGTGGGCCTGTTTCCCCGGAGACCTCTGGGGACTGATGCTTGAACTAAGTCCTGAAAGAAAAAGCTTACCAGTAAAGGAAGGGAGGGAATTGCATGTGCCTGGAGTGCAGGAAGTGTGGTACCAACCAGGCAGCCATGGAGGCTTGATAACTGTCTGAGGAGAGGGGAAGGGTGACTCCAGGAGACAAGGGGTGGGGGGTGACCTGAGACTGGCGGGAGGGTGTGGGCCGTCCCAGCCAGCTTGGGGGAGGTTCAGAGTGGCTGAAGGGATGCCGGCTGCCCAAGCCTGTGGGGCAGGAGGTCACCAGGGAGGAGGTACAACAGGCCACGGTGAGTGCTTCCCTCAGGGCCAGTCGGAAGCTCTTCGGGGCTTCTTCCCGGACTCCCAGGACCATCTCCCCACAGGGGGGACAGGGCTTGACAACTCCTTGGGTGTTGGGACAGGGCAGAACCTGGATCTGGGGTCCCAGGCTGCCAGGAGGGGCCAAGGTCCTGACCCTGCCTCTGCCCCTTGCCAGGGCCGCTCCCTGTTGGATGCGGCTGGGCAGCAGCGCTGGGTGGTCAAGCGCAGCTTCGCCTACCCCAGCTTCCTGGATGAGGACGTGGTTGACGGGGCTGACACCTTCGACTCCTCGTTCTTTAGTAAGGCAAGCATGGGGTGTGGGCCCTTGGCGGGGGAAAGGGGGTAGTGGTGGCTGGGAGCTGGGCCAGGTGACTTTGGCTCTGGGGAGAGATCCTGAGGTGGCACTGCTAGTGTAGCTGCCACCAGCCCGGCCCACTGCACAGCCTCCTCCTGGCCAAGTCCTGCCCTTGAGTGGGGGTGTTGGGACAGGACTTGGCGGTTCCTTACACTGTCTCTTTTTGTGTGCCGCCCTCTCCCCCAGGAAGAAATGAGCTCCATGCCCGATGATGTGTTTGAGTCACCCCCACTCTCTGCCAACTACTTCCGGGGGATCCCACACTCGGCTTCCCCCGTCTCCCCTGATGGCGTGCAGATCCCCCTGTGGGTGCAGGGGCCCTTCCCTGGGGGGGAGTAGGGGGTGGGGGAGGGCCCCATGACCCTAAGGCGACACCTATCCCCATCCCTTGCCCGCCCCAGGGTGCTGCCCACACCGGGCCTCCTTGGGGGCTGGCTCTGTGGGAAGGGCATTGGCCATAGCTGTGCCATTGCTACAGGAAGGAGTTGGGCCGCATGCCGAACCTGGCTGCCAGACGCGGCAAGCGCATCACTTCCAAGGTGAAGCACTTTGCTTTCGACCGGAAGAAGCGCCACTACGGCCTGGGCGTGGTGGGCAACTGGCTGAACCGCAGCTACCGCCGCAGCATCAGCAGCACGGTGCAGCGGCAGCTGGAGAGCTTCGACAGCCACCGGTGAGCGCCGCAGTGACCCGCGTGTCCACCCCTCCACACAAGGCAGGAGTGGGATAGCGCATGCCCCCCTTGCCCCGCCCACATCCCAGCTCTGCTATGGGGGTGCAGAGCGACTCACAGAGCAGCCACCCGATAGATAGTGGACCCCCCCTAGTAACAGGTGTGGGGACTGCTGCGGAAGAGCATGACCAACGGACATGTAGTCAGAAGGAGAAGGGAGGGTTTGACCTGGGCACAGCTCAACCTGTCGCCAGCAAGATGGGGGTGGGGAGTGCGGGGGGGGGGGGGGGTGCGGGGATGCCCTTTGCAGGGTGTGGCCAGGGAGAAGATTGGCTAAAACCGCGCTGGGCCCGCCCACAGGCCCTACTTCACCTATTGGCTGACCTTCGTCCACATCATCATCACGCTGCTGGTGATCTGTACTTACGGCATCGCGCCCGTGGGCTTTGCGCAGCACGTCACCACCCAGCTGGTGAGGGGGCTGCGGACTCGGGGTCCCAATCCCGCAGAGGCTTCAGCGTCACAGCCGCCAAGTGGGAGGGTACTGGGGGGGCGGCGAAATCTGGGATGGAGAAACTCACCCCTCCCTTTACAAGGGCCCTGCTGCACCCAGGCTTTGGGACTTCCCTGGTGGGCTTGGCGGCGGCCCTTCACCCTCTCCACCTCCCCTCCCTCTTCTGCCCCTGGCCAGGTGCTGCGGAACAAAGGGGTGTACGAGAGCGTCAAGTACATCCAGCAGGAGAATTTCTGGATCGGCCCCAGCTCGGTGCGGGCCCTCATTGCCCCTTGCCCACCCAGACAGGGCACAGCGACGTGGCCCAGGCCTGCTCACAGCCTCTCCTCCCACAGATCGACCTGATCCACCTGGGTGCCAAGTTCTCGCCCTGCATCCGGAAGGACCAGCAGATCGAGGCGCTGGTGCGGAGGGAGCGGGAGCTGGAGAAGCACTCGGGCTGCTGCGTGCAGAACGACCACTCGGGCTGCATCCAGACTCAGCGCAAGGACTGCTCGGTGCGAGCCCTTCCAGCCTGGTCCCGCCCCTACCCTGGCCGTGATCCCGCCTCTGCCACGCCCATGGCCCTGACCACACCCCGAGGCAGGCTCTGGCCATGCTCCTTGCAGCCCCAGGGCTCTGCATCAGCAGTGGTCCCTGTCCCTCCTCTCTTCCTCCTCTGTACCCTCCCCAGCCCCAGAGAAGCAAGGCAGGGTGGGGGTGGGGGGACCTGGAACCCAGCCCTGGGTGGTACCCCCTGCCCACTCTGCCAAGATGACAGTCTCTCAACATGACCAACCCCGCTCCGTCCTCCAGGAGACATTGGCCACTTTTGTCAAGTGGCAAGACGACACCGGGCCACCCATGGAGAAGTCTGACCAGGGCCAGAAGCGGACGTCGGGAGCTGTGTGTCACCAGGACCCCAGGTACGGCCTACAGACCCCAGAGAGGGACGGCTGGAACTTGTCGCCGTGTCCGTACCAGCTCCCAGGACATAGGTGCAGGTGGCCCCTGACCTTGGTCTCTGACCTCTGCCTCCAGAACCTGCGAGGAGCCTGCCTCCAGTGGAGCTCACATCTGGCCAGACGACATCACCAAGTGGCCGGTGAGTGCCCAGGGCACAGGGGGAAGAGAGGGCGCACGGGATGGGCCCTGGCCTCTGCACGGGCCTCCCTGCCTCCATGCCGCCTACAGATCTGCACGGACCAGGCCCAGAGCAACCACACCGGCTTCCTGCATGTAGACTGCCAGATCAAGGGCCGGCCTTGCTGCATCGGCACCAAGGGCAGGTGACTAGCCGCTGCCCACAGGCTCCTCCAGGGTGTGGGGAGCCAGCTGGGATCTCTGCAAAGAGGCCCCCACTTCCTACCAGGAGGGCTTCTGAGACCAGGCATTGGGCTGGGGTGAGGTGGGTCAGAAGGGGGGGTCCTCGGGACCTGACGGCCCTCCCCGCCCCCACCCAGCTGTGAGATCACTACGCGGGAGTACTGTGAGTTCATGCACGGCTATTTCCACGAGGGGGCCACGCTCTGCTCTCAGGTCAGCTAAGGACTGGGGGGCAGGGAGCCCATGGGTGGGGGAAGAGGCAGGGGGCAGCCAGGACTCGGGCATTCACTGCTGCAGTGTGTGTGCCTCCCAAGGGCACGGACCCCTCTTCACTCCCTCTCCCTAGGGGGCCACCAGCCCAGGGCACTGACCACCCTGTGTGTCCCCCAGGTGCACTGCCTGGACAAGGTGTGTGGGCTGCTGCCTTTCCTCAACCCCGAGGTCCCAGATCAGTTCTACCGCCTCTGGCTGTCTCTCTTCCTGCACGCTGGGTAAGAGGCGCAGCCTGCCACACCCGGCCTCCTGGGAACACCTGCACTGGCCGCCCTTTGGGCCTCTGAGGAAGGGCTTCAGGTTCAGGCACTCGCTCGGGTAGGCCCATACTTGGTCCTGTGTGTCCCCACCCCAGTGTGGTGCATTGCCTGGTGTCTGTGGTCTTCCAAATGACCATCCTGCGGGACCTGGAGAAGCTGGCCGGCTGGCATCGCATCTCCATCATCTTCATCCTCAGCGGCATCACCGGCAACCTGGCGAGCACCATCTTCCTGCCCTACCGTGCAGAGGTGCAGCCCAGGGACGGGGGGGGGGGAACAGCCTGGGAGTGGGGGTGCAGCCTGAGGTCAGGGGTATACACTATGTGGAGGTGCTGCCCAGCAGGGGGGCGAGTACAGCCTATGTGGGGGTACAGCCTAGGGGTGGGGGGATAGCCTGGAGGGTGGGTTTGGCCTGGGAACTACAGCCTGGGGCTAGAAGCAGGGGTAGGGGCTGGGGGCAGGGGTAGGTTATGGGATGGAGGTAGGTTATAGGATCAGAGGTTGGGGATGAGTGAAGGGTAGGGGCTGAGGGCAGGAGTAGGGACTAGGGACAAAGGTAGGGGCTGGCGGTGGAGATGGGGGCTGAGCCAGGATAGGGGATTGAGGCTGCTTGAGACTCTCCGGCTCTGCTGACCCGGCCTGTGCTGTCCCCTCCCACCGGAGTCTGCCCAGGGACTCGCCCCCACTGCCTCTCTCACTTGCTGGGTCCACAGCAGGCGATGCTAAGCCCAGGCTTATTGGCTGCTCCCTTAATCCTCAGAGGGAACAGCTGATGTTTCTGATTCACCGTGATCCCTGATTCCGCCCCATCCCCCACTCTCAGATGGCACCGGAGAAAGTCCTGCACTGACCCACCCGCCCTCAGCACCTGGGTGGCCTGCCTTGCCCATGGCTGGGTGCCCCGTGGCTGTTCAGTGGTTGTTAGAGGGATGGGCACCGCAGCCCCGGCGCAGCCATGGGTCCCCTGCGCCTCGGTGACTCAGCCCCTGCTACCTGCCCGCAGGTGGGCCCCGCCGGCTCGCAGTTTGGCCTTCTCGCCTGCCTCTTTGTGGAGCTGTTCCAGAGTTGGCAGCTGCTGGAGCGGCCCTGGAAGGCCTTCCTGAACCTGTCGGCCATCTTGCTCTTCCTCTTCGTCTGCGGCCTCCTGCCCTGGGTGGACAACATCGCCCACATCTTCGGCTTCCTCAGCGGCCTGCTGCTGGCCTTCGCCTTCCTGCCCTACATCACCTTCGGCACCAGTGACAAGTACCGCAAGCGTGTCCTCATCCTGGTGTCCCTGCTGGTCTTCGCCGGCCTCTTCACCTCCCTGGTCATCTGGCTCTACGTCTACCCAATCAACTGGCCCTGGGTTGAGTACCTCACCTGTTTCCCCTTCACCAGCCACTTCTGTGAGAAGTACGAGCTAGACCAGGTGCTACACTGACCCGCCTGCCTCGCTGCCATGGGACTTGGGACTGGGGGGTTGGCTGATAAGGCAGGTGGGCCTCCTGTAGAAATGCCTGGCTCTCCGCAGTGCTGCCCACAGGCCCGGCCCTCTTCCTGCTGCCCTCCTTTGGGGCCACATCCTGGGGCAGGCTCTGTTGTCCAGCTCCTGGGCTGCTGCACCTCCCAGCCCCCACTCTGCTGTGCCTTCTCACCATTACTGTGAACATGCCCTTCCCAGGGATGGCGCTGGCCCAGGGTGGCCTCGTCCTGGGCAGCTGCCTGGTAACCCAGGCTTCCACTCAGCCTCCCTGTACCCACTAGGGGCCCCCTTCTTGTTCCTCCTTCCTGCCCCCACCCTGTGAGATCCAGTCTGTGTCCATCCGAGGGCTCTGAGCTACATCGGACCATGCTGGAGAAGCTCAGATCATAGGCTGGGGTACCAGGGGTTGTCAGCAAACAGCCATCCCCCTAAAAGGAGCAGGGAGAACTCTGGGTCCCTGCCCCGTCTGCCCCATGCACCATCAGTGTTCCACTCTCCTTCCGGGCTGGTGCCAACTGCCACCCAAAACCACCCTCACCTCAGAGTGTCACCCCGGGAACCTACTCTCGGGTTGCTGCGGGCGGGACCGGTCAGGGCTGGTTGAGATTTTGTACAGTTTATATTACCTTTGTGGTTTTGTAAGAGTAACGCTAATGTTAGACAATGTCTCAGGGGTATTAAATATTCTTTGTGGGAAAGGCTGATTCTGGGGCCTGGGAGAGAGGGAAGTGGGGGCTCTTGGTGAGGCAGGTGGGGCAGGGCAGTGGTCCAAAGGGACAGAGAGGGACACCAGGGAATATGGCAGGACCAGGAGCTGAATCACCCAGAGGCCCTCAGGTGTCCCTGGAGGGGGATGGAATGGATCCTGAACACCCCCTAGGCCCCAGCCTGCCCTCCCTTTGCTCAGGGGCAGTAAGGGGAGGCCCCCCTGGAGTGGGGGTGCCTGCACTGGCCAACATGGCCCCAGGGAGAAAGGCCATGCAGCATTTACTATGAGAGGAGGAGACACCCCCACTATCCTTCCCCAAGTCACCCCTCCCCCACAATCCTTCAGACCACACCATGGAGACCAACAGAAGTGACCATTTTAATGGTGCAGCAAGGTGTGCTAGGAGAGGAGGGTGGTCAGGGGAGTTCTAGGTGGGGCACAGGACACCCATGGGATGGGTGGGGAAGTTCCTCAACACCTCCCTCCCCAGGGCCAATACCCTCTGCAAGCCAGGCTTCTTCCTGGAAGACTGGACCTTGCTGCAAACCCCCCTCCCACCTGAGCGCCCATATTTATTTCGGGCGGGCGGGGCTCAGCATCCGCTGTTCCTGCGCAGAGAGGCGTGGCGGCGCAGGCTGCAGCGCAGCTCAGTGAAGGCCAGCGAGCCCACGGAGACGGCGCACGGGCCCAGCGCCTGGAAGCCGAACTTCTCGTAGAAGGGCACGAGCGGGTGCTCACACATCAGCGCGGCGCGGCGCACCGCCGGCTGGCCGCCCAGGTGCTGCAGGTAGCGCCACAGCAGGACCGAGCCCTTGCCCTGCTGCCGGAAGGTGCGGTGCACGGCCAGCACGTGCAGGTGGGCCGTGCGGCCCGCGGGCCGGTGCAGCGTCAGCGACTCCTGCATGCGGAGGGGCGGGGCCCAGGTCATCTTTTGACACCTATTCCCATAGCCCACCTCATCCCCTCCCCTCCCCCCGCTCCCCAGGAGCTGAGTGGCTGATGGGTTTGAGCCACGGACTTAGCACTAACTGCTTCCCCGGCAGCACTATCGGGCTCCTCCCAGCACCGTGGAGGAGCTTTTGTAAGGGGCTTCGATCGCAAGTCAGCAGCTCGAAACCACCAGCCGCTTCTCTGGAGAAAGACGCAGCTTTGACTCCCATAGGGAGTTCCTGGCTGGAAGCTCACAGGGGCGGTTCTATCCTGTCCTGCAGGGCGGCAAGGGGGCGTGGCCTCCATGGCAGGGAGTGAGCTTGAGTGTTAAGACCCTCCCCCCAGCCCGCCTGGCTGGCCACTCTGGGGGCTTCCCAGAGGGGCCTCCAGGAAGCAGCCTGCTTCACCTGAGTGAGCCGCTCCTCATCCCACAGCGAGCCGATGATAAAGGCCACCAGGCGGCCCTCCTCGAACCAGCCCAGGGAAAGCTCTGGACACAGCGTCAGGAAGTGCCGGACCTCGTCCAGACACAGGGGGCAGGTGCCCGAGACAGAAATGAAGGCTGGAGGGGGCGGGGGTGGGGGGGGAACGACACATACATGACCCCATGGTCACTGCGCCCATGCCCCTCTCCCATGCCTACCTAACCCTGACCCACTGGAAAGCAGATACAGGCCTGCCCTCCCCGATTCATCATTCTGAATGTGTGTGTGCACACATGTGTACCCACATGGATGTACACCCACCCACACATGCATGGCTTCCCAAGAACCCAGCCTCCCAACACAGGAGATGAGCTGGGGGTGGGGGGCTGGGTCAAATAGGAGGACCTTCTCGCTACAGAGCCACTGGGCCAGTGCTGACCAGGGGCATGGAACCTATGCAGGAACCCCACCTTCCCGCTCAATCTCAAACACGCTGGTAGCATCCTCTGGGGTGAGGCAGCGGAACTCGCTGGCGGGGAGCGTGTGGCGGCGCTGGCGGCTTGGGGAGGCGAGGTCCCCAGGTGGTGGGTGCAGAGTGGCAGGCTTCAAGGGGTGAACACTCCACGTGGACATCCTGACCACCAGCATCCCTCCGGGGCTCCCCTGCTTTGGAAGTGAGCTGGGTGGCTGAGGAGGCACCCTCACCCCTGAAGGACAAGAGTCAAGGGTCCCATGAGAGGTGTCTTCCCTCATTCGTCTGGGAATCCATGTGGGGTAGGCACCTCCCCCACCCCCCTGTGCCAGCAAAGACCGAGCTCTCACCTCCTTACTCCCTCTCAGCCCAGAGAACCCCCTGCACCTCCAATCACTCGCCTCCAGTGTCCCTGAGCCCGGGAGGAAGAAGAGGTGGGCCTGGCTCGCCCGGGACCCCCAGCACTGCTGGCCAAGGGCAGCAGGGATAGTGGGAGCCTCCACTGACCACTTCTAACACAGCTGCAGGGGGAGGCAATGGGCAGGTGCCAGGCCTGCCCACCTCCACTGAGCTGTCCACAGCTGCTCACCTGCCTGGAGAAGGCTTTGGGGACTCTAGGTGCAAGATGCTATGGGGGAGACGTTACAGCAGCTCAGCTCAGCCCTGGCCCTGAATCTAGGAGAGTCCTAGGTGCCTCCATCTCCATATTCCCCAAGATGGCTTCAGCCTGGCCTGAGCACTCAGCTTGAGGGTGGGGGGAGGGAATGGGACTGCATGGGGTGGGGTGGGGTGGGGTGGGGTGGGAGCATGGACATGGCTGATGGTGACTGAGGGTTGAAAGTCGGGCTTGGGGCAGTAGTAGTAGGGAGAACAGGCATGGGGCCACAGGAGACAGCCTTGCCCTCGCTCCTCAAAGTCCCCTCTGTCTCATGATACTCGACAAATGGACAGCTAGCTGTGGGAGCATACCACCCTCTGCCTCCCAGAGACACTCAGGACCCCCGTGGCTTCCATGTCGGCCCCGTCCTCTTCCTCCACCTCTTCTCCCCTCAGCTGGAAACTGCAGGTGGGTTAGAGTACCACTCACCAAGATTGCAGGTGGGCCCCAGCATCCCCAGGCAGAACCAGTCAGCCTGAGGCAAACGGCAGGTGCAGGCCCCCCAGAGAATGCTGGCTGGCTGGGCAGTGGCAGGGATGACCCAGCAGCAAGGAGCCCTCTAATCCCCGCCCCGCCCTGCCTCCACCTTCCTGCCCAGCATGAGACGTCAGCACTAGCCCTGGGCCAGGAGGGATTACAGTGACCCACGTCTGGCCTGCAGCTGACGCGAGAGCGGCCTAAACCTCAGGTCCCGCTCTAATCCCTGCTCAGCGAGGCGGGTAGGGCATGGGCCACTCGTCTGCTCACTGGCCCTCAAGTTTGGGCAAGCCCGCCTCTTTAGAATATTGAAAAGCAAGGATGTTTTGGGGACTAAGGTGTGCCTGGCCCAAGCCATGCTGTTTTCAGTCGCCTCGTGTGCATAGGTAAGGTAGACACGGAATAAGGAAGACCGAGAGCATCGGTGCTTTGGAATGCCAGTGCTGGTGAGCATTAAGGATCGTGAAAGTACCCCGGACTGCCGAGGGAGCCAACGGATCCGTTTCAGAAAGAAGCAAGGCCAGAATGCTCCTGGGAAGCAGAGATGGCGAGACTTCATCTCACGCCCTTAGGACAGGTGATCAGGAGAGACCAGTCCCTGGGGAAAGAGGAGGGGCAGCGAAATGAGGAAGACCCTGCACAAGATGGGATGGAACGATGGACTCAGACATAACCCCAGGTGTGAGGCTGGCACATGCCTGGGCAGTGTGGGTAGGGTCTGCTGTACCTATGGACCCTGTGCCTGGGGATGACGCAGCCCCAACACCGGCATCTCTGGTTCCTTCAGCTCCTGCAGCCCCAAACACCCCTGCTGATAGCACACACCGAGTCCTGGGCAAGGGTCTCCTTTAAGCCGCCCAGCAAGGTGTTCACTCTGGTGGTACCGCCGGTTAAGCGCTTCAGGACCAGCGGAAAGGCTGGCGGTTCCTACTCAGCAGAGGTACCTGGGAACGCTGATGTACATCTGCAAAGCCAGAGCTTTGAAAACGCCCCGGGGCAGTTCCTCACTTGCCCACATGGGTTCACGGTGGATCAGAGTTGACTGGAAGGGAACCCACAGTCGCCTCGCAGAGAAGCGGGCCTCAGAGGGTGCGCTGAGCGGCAGAGGCAGCCGGAAGTAGGCGAAGCCACTGGCCCCTGTTCTCAGATCACGTCCTCACGCCAGCATCCACGTGACAAAGCTGTCATGAGCGGAACCATTAATAATTACTTAACGCTCTTAGACATTTTCTTTTTTTTAAGTCATTTTATTAGGGCTCGTACAATTCTTATCACAATCCATACATCCATCTATTGTGTCAAGCACATATGTACATTTGTTGCCATCATCATTCTCAAAAAATTTGCCTTCTACTTGAGCCTTAATATCGGCTGCTCATTTACCCCCTCCTTCCCCTCTCCCCCCTCCCTCATGAACCCTTCATCATTCATAGATTATTATTATGTTGTTGCCGCGGTCCAGCCGCAGCGGGTTCGGGTCCCCCGCTAGGTGGGTAAGGATTCGACGAGTGGGAGACAGAAACCACACAACTCAAAGGTCGCGGTGACTGTTCCAATTTTATTCATGCAAAGCTTCAACTTATATATTCTTTTTCTTGGCTTAAGGCTTATGGTCTGAGATCATACATTAAGAAATTCTCAGGCCACAAGACCGTAACAAGTTACATCAATCACATCATGATTCTTGGTTAAAAATTAGTACATCTTGAAACTGAAACATTTTCATACAAGGGTGATAGACATAAACCTCCTAACAATAACTGAGCACACTTCATCCAACTAAGGCGCATTGTTCTAACTACGAGATCAAATACAGCATTAATACATTTCATTATCAAAAATTACTTCACAGGCTTTGGCTGGTCTTTCTGTTCTTTCTTAGGCTGTTCCTCGGGGGCTTTCATTTCTTGTTCTTACTTTTCCACTAAGTTCCCATAAATTAAACTCCCAAAAGTCTTTCTGTACCAAGGCACGAGTTGCCTCACAACAGGTAGCTTTGTGTCAGTGGACTTCAAACATCATGGAGGCCCTCTTCTTGCTAACCGTTCCATAAAACTTAAACTACTAAAAAGAACTTGTACACCTTCCTTTGTTAACTATTCTTATGCCATTTTCATTGTAAGTCCCTGTATAAGGTAAATCAGGACCAGGAACTCTGTTTCTCTTTGGGTTATTTCCTGGAGGGGAGGCCGTATTCTGCCCCCTATGCGGTAACCAAGATAAGGAAAGGGAAAAACTGGATGATAAACTGTTTTAGAATCTTGCACAAAAGCACTCCAAATAATTATGGCAAGGCCAATCAAACAAGTCCAAATACATATCGATAGCGGGTTTGGGCAGCCAACTCCCACCGTCCAGCTTCTCTGAAGCCGGGCCAGGCGTCATTCGACTCTGTCTTTGATGTCACGCGGCAGGACTGGTCCCCTCATTTTGTCATATGTTACACTGTCCGACGTCTCCTCCCGACCTCTTCTCTGCTGTCCCTTCCCCAGGGAGGAGACTACGTAGATTCTTGTAATCAGTTCCCCCTTTCTACACATTCTCTCCACCCTCCACGCATCGCCACTGGTCCTGGAGGAGTCATCTGTCCTGGTTTCCCTGTGTTTCCAGTTGCTATCTGTACCAATTGGTCTAGCCAGATTTGTAAGGTAGAATTGGGTCATGATAGTGAGGGGGAGGAAGCATTTAGGAACTAGAGGAAAGTTATATGTTTCATCGTTGCTGTACTGCACCCTGACAGACTTGTTTCCTCCCTACAACCCATCTGTAAGGGGATGTCCAGTGGCCTACAGATGGGCTTTGGATTCCCACTGTGCACTCCCCGTCATTCACTATGATAAGAATTTTTGTTCTTTGATGCCTGATCCCTGATCCCTTCGACAACTTGTGGTCACACAGGCTGGTGCGCTTCCTCCATGTGGGCTTTGTTGCTCTCAGCTAGATGGCCCCTTGTTTACCTTCAAGCCTTTAAGACCCCAGACGCTATATCTTTTGATAGCTGGGCACGCTCTTAGACATTTTCGAATGTTTGGTTTATTCACTGCAAACACACATCCAACGATCTAAAAATATCTCAAGCGACTAAGGATAAAAGTGTTGGAGCATGTGTGAGCATAAGGCACAATAACAGCACTCACTCTGCACACACATCACTCTAGTATCACGGTCCCAGCAAGCATTGCCTTCAAAGGTGTGCTCACCCCGGCGAGGGTTGGAGAGCGCAGAGCAGGAGCTGACGTCACCTCGGTTCCTAGCTCTCCACAAAGGCAGTGTCTACCCAGGTTTAAATGGACAGCTTGGCTGTCCCAGTCAAGTCTTATCCAGTTTCTCCACACTTTGGGTAACTTGGCTGGCTTTTGGTCGTCAGCCAGGTTCAGCCAAGTCTTATCGGGGTTCCGCACACTTTTGCAGTAGCTCCTTGGATCACCTGTTGATTCTCGGCAACGGTCCAACCTCTTGGCTGGGCCCTAATGTCACCCTTTGTTTCTTCTCTGAAGTGGAGTTTCTTGTGTTTGTTTCTTTTGAGGTGGCTCAATGTCTTGCAAGGAGGTTCTATAGTGCTCTCATCAAAAGCACCCCGGGGACCCACAGCCCTGGAAGAAAGGCCACAGCTGGAGCAGAGGCGCCCGGAGGACAAGAGCAGCATGCCAGGGATGGTGGGCCTTGGCTGTGTGGACTGTAGCCAGGCCTGAAGGGCTTGACCCCTGTGGGAAAGCTCTCTGTCTCCTGCCCTCCAGTGGTGCCCCCATTGCATCTGAAATCAAAGGCTGGATCCCTGAGGTGCCTTGTCCCCCGGGGGAATGCCCACACCCTAGCAGGGAATCTATCTTCATCCTCCTCCATCTCCGTCATCTTTCCTCCAACCAAACCAGCCTCCTTAGCCCGCAGAACGCCCTGCCAGCCCACCCCACCCCGCTCTACTCCACTGGTCTCTGGGAGCTGCCATCACCAGAAGTACTTCGGTAGCTATGAAGGGTGCAAGGCCACATGGGGAAACGCCGACAGTGTCCCCTGAAGCTGGTGGAGCCCATCAGTGAGCCAGCAAGCCCAGTTCTTCCTGTGCCAACCGAGGACTAGAAGGGCAGGCACCTACCCAGCAGCCTTTGCAAGTGGAGGTGGTTCATGGCGTTCCGGAGACTCTGTCTCCTGGTGATTTCTTGTGTGCAGACCACTGCTCCATACGAGTTTCCAGCTTGTCACCTTTCAGAAGTGGGTCCCCAGGCCTGTCTTTCAGAGGGCTCCAAGATGAGTCTGGTCCCCAGCCTTTCCAATGGTGGTGGAGCATGGAACTATCCACACCAGCCTGGGAGGGACTCCTGACACTCAGGGGTGGCGGTGGTTGTTAGGGGCCTCAGTCACCAGGCCTTTCCTCCGCGGTGCTGCTCCGGTGTTGCTGCTGCTGTTTCTTGGCGTCCAGTGGTTCCCACCCATAGCTGGGACCCGAAGCACGACAGAGCATGCCCAGCGCCATCCTCACTGGTGCCCAAGTCCATTGTTACAGCCACCGCGTCAATCCTAAATCCATTCGTACTGAGCTCGTTCTGGCTTAGCGCGACCCTAGACCATGTTTCTAAGGCTGTACATCTTTATGGGAACATGAAGAGTGGCTGGTGGGTTTGAACTGCCAGCCTCGCCGTCAGCAGCCCCCCAATGCTTGAAAAGCAAAGAGGTTGCTTTGAGAACTAGGGTGCACCTTACCCAAACCGTATTCCCTTCAGCTGCCTTGCAGGGATGTGAAACCTGGATAATGAATAAGAAAGATGGATGCAGTTGAATTCCAGTATTGGCCAAAGTGATGGATATTGAAAGTGCCAGAAAAATAAACAAATCCGTCTTGGAGAAAATGCAGCCAAAATGCTCCTTAGAAGCAAGGGTAGGGAGAATTCATCTCACATAAATGAACATGCTGTCAGGAGGGAGCAGTCCCTGAAAAAAGACATCATGCTTGTTAGAGAGTCTGCAGAGAAGAGGAAGGCAGGACAGGAATGGGACAAAACGTGGCTGTGAGCAGCCCAGTGCCTACACAACAGCGCCGTCAGGCCGCTTCCAAAAGCAACTACCAACCGACCAACCAACCCAAACCAAACTCACTGCCAAGGAGCTCATTCTGATTCACGGTGACCCTGTAGGACGGGGCAGAACAGCCCCAAGATCGTTTATGGGAGTACAAACTTCATCTTTCTCCCGAGGAGTGGCTGGTGGTTTTGAACCGCTGACCTTGTGGTGGTTAACTGCCCACCAGGGCTCCTCCTTCCTCCACAGTCCACGCAATCGCTGCCTCCACAAACGCCCGAGTATCTTCAGCATGCCTCAGTGCTCTGGCCTCCGTGGGTGGAAGTTTTCATGACTGGTGACAGGGTCCTCATTAGGCAGCAAGCGATCCAGCACCAGCATCCTGCTTGCAGTCTCCGGAAGCCCCTCCTGGCTTCTCCAGGAAACAGATTCAGAGGCCCAGATTTGCTGATGAGTGGCTGGGGAGAGTTCCAGGCCCACACCTGGGAGGGAGCCAGGTAAGCAGAACCAGGCAGAAGCAGAGGGGACATTTCAGAGGGCAAAGGGGGTGTGTGGTGCAGCCATAAGAGCGGCCTCCGTGGATGGGAGAGGAGTTCGGAAGATGGCGGGGCCCATCCCAGACTCCTGAGTGGAGGCCAGAGGGGAGGGACGAGCCCGGAGCTGTGAATAGATGGGTGAGGTGTCTTCCTTCCCCCAATGGGGAACCAAGTCTGAACCACCACTCAGTAGCTGAGGGAGGAAGGCCAGAGACCGGATGCAGGATTTTTTTTTTTGGGCGGGGTGTCACTATACACCTACTCCCCTATTCCCATGCCCTCTGCCATCAAGGTTGTCCATACCACCCCATCTAGGGTATCTGAGCCCAGATGCTCACCACAAGGTCAGCGGTTCGAAGCCACCAGCTGCTACAGGAGAGAAACACGAGGCTCTCTACTCCCATCACGATTCAGAGTCTCAGAAACCCACGGTGGCAGTTCTACCTGTCCTGCAGGTTGCTGTGAGTCGGAATCAAATCAAATCATGGCCGTGAGTGAGATGACCCTGATGTAGGGCCCTGAGACTATAAATCCTCATGGGCACAGCCAGCCTCATCTTTCTCCTGCAAGGCAGCTGGTGGGTGTGAACTGCTGGCCTTACAGTTAGCAGCCCAGTGCTTATCCTGCAGCGCCACCAGGGCTCCTTTTCCCATGAAGGCTTTTAAAAATCCAACAAACTTGTTTGACCCATTGCTGTAACTACTTACTTGCGTCTTCTCGAGGGGCTGCAGAATCCACTCCAGTGCATGGTGCCTGCGTGTGGTTACAGGAGAGCACTGCCCCCCCGCCGGCCTTTCTTCCATGGTGCTGCTGGCTCCAGGTGAATACAGGTCCCCCTGTGGGGTGTTTAACCTGTTGGGGGAAGTGCAAGGCTTGTGGCAACCCTGCACCGAGCAAGTCTATCGGAGCCATGTTTTCTGTGCTTGTTCTAAGTCTCTGCCACCTTTGGCATTTCAACCTTACTTCGGACTTTTTCATACCGAGATTGCACACCGAATAGACTACAGGATAATGTAAACCAAAACCAAACTCGCCCCCACTGAGTGGACGCTGACTCATCGCAGCCCTGCAGGACAGGGTAGACCTGTCCCTGTGAGTTTCAGAGACTGTAACTCTTTACAGAAGTAGAAAGCCCTGTCTTTCTCCATGGAGTGGCTGATGGTTCTGAACTGCTGACCTTGAAGTTAACAGCCCAATGTTTAACCACTAAGCCACCGGGTCCCCATAGTGCCTTTGATGGCCACTGTGAGACAAACAGCCAAAGCGTGACTAGCTGTATTGTTAAGAGAACAAAGCTTTATCTGCGGCAGCTGGGCATTGAACCCCTGGGTGTCTCCCAGGTTGGCCTATGTGTGAGCGCAAATGCCTGCTAGTGCTTGATCCTGGGGACCCTCTCGGACCCTGGATGGAGGTTGCCTGGCAGCGTGGCATCCTGAGCCCTGGAGCAGGATCCTGTGACCAGGTCTCGGGGGCTGCTCTCTGTGAGAGGGTGGCTCTCGGGGTCCTGCTGCCCATGGATTTGGGCTGACTCCACTGCAGGGCTGAGAGGGGTGTGTTTTCCTTGAGGTGAGGTTCCTCATCTACCTGAGAACCCAGGCGGGAATTTTCCAGAGCCTTCTGGAAGTACTGTCTCCCCGGGAGGTAGAGAGGGATCGCCACCTGCTGGGGAATATAGGGACTGCGCCTACCCAGCCCCTGGAGCCCTATTTTGCAAGTCCAAGTGGGATGATCATTCCTAGCAACTGCTTTTAACACGCACATAGGCGCACACGTGTGTGCGCACACACACACTTTATTTCAGGCTAAATTCATTTTAATGATGTATTTTACTTAACCCAATATAAACAAAATATTTTCAGGCAGCCAATATGAAAATTAACGCACTATACTCTTTCTCTATATTCTTGGTACCAGGTTTTCACAATGAGCTGTGTATTTTGCACTTACAGCAAGTCTCAGGTTGGACCAACCAGGCCTTTCTTCCGTGGCTCAAGGGTCACATGTAGTGAGGGTTACCGTATTGGGCAGCACAGGTTCAGAGATTGAAGGCAGAGGAGAAAGCACCAGTAGGTGTGTGTGTGTGTGAAATATGTGTGAGGTGTGTGGGCACTTGGGGGTGTTTGGAGTATGTGGGTGTGGATGTGCATGTGCCTGTGGGAGGGCATGGAGGGGGGTATATCTGTGGGTGGGTGTGTGGAGTATGCGTGGGTGAGTGGCATACTTGTGTGTGCCTGTGAGTGCTGTTTGTAGGCATGTGGGTGAGGGGGTAGGTGTGTGAGTGTGTCATATGCATGTGTGTGCATGCGTGGGTATTTGTAGAGCACTGTAGGTGTATATGTCTACATCTGCTAGGCTGTGTTTCTGGAGCATGTGTAGGCGTGTGCATGTGTATGTCAGTATCGAACGAGGTGTATTTATGGGGTATGTGTACTATGTGCATGTGGGTATATATTGTGGTATATTTATGCAGTATGTGTGTGCATGGGAGGAAGCATATTTACAGAGTTGTGTGGGTGGGTGTTGAGGTGTATTGATGGACTATGTGTGGTATGTATGTGTGTTGCAGTGTTTATGGAGTCCTGTAGGGGTGTATGTGTGCGCATGTGAGGAGTGGGTGTGTAGGTGGGGAAATGGAGAATCAGGCAGGGAGAGAGAGGTCCCAGAGACCAGACCTCCTGGCTGGCAGGTAGGGCGGTTGTCAGATGTCTGTTCCCTCAACAAAGTGTGTGGTACACCTTGTGCCCTCATGCCGGCACGTGCCAGACACTGGGACCCGGAGATGAAGACATGCCATCTGCCCTCAGGGTGCTCACCGCCCCGTAAGAGAGACCGGTGTGCAAACAAATGCTGATAAAAGCCATCGAGTTGATTCCGTTCTGACTCACAGGGACCCAATATACCAGGAAGAGCTTCCCCTGTGGTTTTTCAGAAACTAACTTTTTATTATATATTTTTGAGACTGTAACTCTATTGGGGTGGAAAGCCTCTCTTTCTCCCGGGGAATGCCTGGTGGCTTTGAACTGCTGACTCTGCGGTTAGCAGCCCAGCATGTTACCCACAACGCCACCAGGTTGATGACACCAGGCAAGGAATACAAGAGTGCAGGTGTGCCCAGGTAAGAGGGTGAGGAGTGGGGGTGGGCGCCCCTTGTACAATGGTTCGGAGCTGTGTGTGGAAACCAGATCTTGAGGCTCTTCTTGTTCTCAGGTGTCAATGCTTTGCTCCCAACTCACAGCAAGCCCCTGAACAGCACGGAGAGCTGCCTGGTCCTGTGCCACCGTCACCATCTTGTTTACATTTGGGCCCACGGCTGCTGCCACCGTGTCAGTCCATCTCGTGGAAGACCTTCCTTTTTTTTGCCAAGTCTCAGCTTTACCAAGCATGGTGGCCTTCCTTCTCCAGGGACTGGTCTCCCTGACAACAGGTCCCAAGGGTGGAGGCTGCTGAGTCTAGGCAGGTGGGAAAGCAAATGCAAATGCACCAACACGCTGGGATCGTGGTGGAGGTGGCTGTGACCAGAGTGGGTGCATGTATGCTGGACACAGAGGTTGGAGGGCCACCGGGAGGGAAGGGCCACGTGAGCATGGTCTGAACCTCAGGGGCTAGGTTGGTAATGCTGTCCAGGTAGGACGAGGATTCTGAGAGCAGAAAGCAATGATGGGGTCCCTGTGGTTAGTCATTTCCAGGAAGTACCACAAGCCAGTTGTTGGGCAGAGGGGCCTGGCCAGCTGACCGGAGGGCTGTCGGGGCACCAGTGTCTCATCTCAGTTATATGCTGCTCCCCCTTCAGTTTGGAACTTTTTATTGTGAGTTGGGTAAAGGTTTGCAGAGAGCATCTGATTTCCACTCAACGAGACAGACAGGCATTGTCCCCTCACCCTGCTTTCCCCTGTCTGTCCTGTGTCCCCACTCTCCTTCCTTTTTAACTTTGCCTTGAGGACAGAGCTGCCCTTTTGATCTCGGTTGGTGATTGGCCTAAGGCACCCGTGACATGAAGGATTTGGGGTGAGGTGTAAAACGTTTAGTCCTGTGCATTTGGAAGAGGAATACTACCAGTGTGTTGGAGCCCAAGAATTCACGGAAGCTTCCCAGCCTTGTAAAGTCCATTCGGACATCTCCATTGACCTCATGCTATTTCCTCAGTGTTATCGCTCTGCTAGTGTTTGGCTGAAAAATGAGCCATGGGGGTGAGTTCCTTGCTAGGCCTGAGGGTAACCAAGCGCCAGAGTCTGGGAGTTCTCCTAGTCTCTATCAGACGAGAACGCCTGGCCTTCTTTGGGGGGCTTTGAGTTTTGTCTCACATTTTTATCCCCTATCCAAGACGGCATTGCATTTTGTTCTCAATGCAATGTCAGTCCCCACAAATAGCCCCTGGGACAAACTTGATGCGATGTCTCCCTGTCCACCAAAGAGAACTGTGACTGTTTTGAGGGGAAATAGAACTCAAAACATAAGACTTAAAGGTGTCATCCCATGCCACTGACCTTCCTGGGTGATGTAGCAACAATTTTGACTTAACTATTTTAACTCAGTGAATCACCGGGAAACCGTGATTATGTGTTAGACTCCAATGCCCATCTCCGATGCTCCCATGACCTGGACTATGAAGAGGCTGTATGTTATTTTCCAGAGGACTTCAGGGAAGACAGCGACTGAGGAACACATACCAGAGGGACTCCACAGAATTCAGTCCAGCAGAGTTGCTTAGAGGAAAATTCAACACTGCTGGATCACAGGAGGAGCATCATAAAGATAAGTAGGCACAAACCCACAAGGTTTTGAGGGGCTGGGGGCTTTTGACTTACCACAGTAGAAGCTGGCTAGGGCTTGACCTTAGCCCCACCACTGTATCTGCTGGAGCCAGGATGATTTGGAGCCAACTCGTGCTTAATTTCAACACAGCCACAGCGACAGTTTGCCACTGTCTGCCTCAGGGCATGGACTAAACCCTTGCAGCCCCACAGGCAAGGATGGGGTTCAGCTACATTGTTACTTTTGTTTCCCTCTCTTCTGTATATCCCCACACAGTCTCAGCAGGCTCATTTTATAATTTTTTCTCCTCTTTCTCTTTCCTGTTCTCTCACACTCCAGTGCAGACCTTGAGACCACTCCCCTTAGCCTAGGGCATTTACACCTGCGCCACACCCAGCTAGGTGAGCTCCACACTGTGTAGCTAGCCCTAGGCTAGGGAAAGCCCTGCTGGACCTCCACAAGGGGATACTTTGTCCAACATCTTACCAGGGAATTCCTGCCTGTGTGCCTGGGGGCCTAAGGCAGCTCAGTCAACACTGATCAACGTTCCAAGCTGTTACAGGAACCTCTGGCCAACCTCCGCAACACCAAAGCAGGCAACCCACCAGCCTTCTGGGGTACTCCCCTGAGAGGAAAGCCACAGGAGGATAAAGTGGTAGGTTAATTCCACAGTGCAATTAGCTGTAGGCAGTTTGAAAAAGCATTCCTAGAAGTCTCCCATAGAGAGCCAGTGCTCTTCGACTCCCTGGAAAATGGCACCTGGCTCCTCTAAAACAACGCAACACAAACAGCCAGCAGCCCCCAATGACCTCAACAACAACAACAACAAAAAAACAGGAGAAACAAAAGGCAATGGGAGAAGATGTCCTGAACATAATGACATGCATAGAAGAAGCAGACATTGAGCTGCCACCGAAAGAAATTTTCAGAATGCTGCTTGGAGTCATACAGGATATGAGGGAAACAATACAGAAAAAGGATGAAATGATAGAGGAGATAAAGGCCACACACCAAAGGGAAATACAGGAACTTAGGGAGGAGATAACAAAAACCAGTAGCAAAAACACGAACATTGAGAATCAACTGGAGGAAGCCGAGAACTACATCAGTGACTTGGAGGACAGCCAAGCAGACTTTAACAAACGCGAACAAAATTCTAATAAGATCATCAGAGAAGCTGAAGAAAACCTAAGAGCTGTGTCTGATACTATGAAGCAGAACAACATTAGAATTATTGGCTTACCAGAGGAAGACACAATAAAGAAGTCATCTGCAACAATAGTGAGAGAATTCTTGGAGGAAAACTTCCCCAGCTTAATGAATGAAAACCAGGCAACCATTCAGGAGGCTGAAAGAACACCAGCCAGACTGAAGCCCAAGAAGAAGTCACCAAGGCACATAAGAGTTAAACTATCCAACTTTGAGGAAAAGGAGAAAATCATGAGAGTAGCTAAAGAAAAACAAACAACCACATATAAAGGTTTCCAAATAAGAATATGCTCAGACCTATCAGCAGAAACTATGAAGAAGTGGAGTAACGTATTCCAAAAATTGAAGGAAAACAACACAAACCCAAGAATACTCTACCCAGCCAAATTATCGATCAAGATAGATGGAGAAGTGGTTAGCAGCCTAACACGTAACCTACCACACCACCAGGGCGCTATGATAGATGGAGAAATAAGAGTCTTCCCAGACAAGGAAAAACTCAAAGAATACGTTAGAAGAAACCCAGGCCTATAAAAGATCCCTGCTGACCAAGTATGGGCAGAAGAACAACACTCACCAAGCAGAAATAAGAGATCTTCACATAGAACAACCTCACCCAGAGGACAACAAAGAGAAAACAGACCCCAAGATAGCATTTGCTTAAGGATGGAAAGAAAATGCAAGAATGATACACACACACACACACACACACAAAACACACTAATGAGAAAGGGAGGGAGGAAAGCACCCAACATAAAAGGTATAAGATGACATCACAGAGTCTTCAAATGGAGATAATAATCCTTAATATCAAATGCCTGAACTCAGGCATTAAAAGACTGAGACTAGCTGACTGGCTTAGAAAACACAACCCATCAATCTGCTGTCTACAGGAGACACATCTCGAGGCTACAAACAAAAATAGTCTGAGAATCAAAGGCTGGAGAAAGGTATACCAAGCAAACAGCAATTCAAAAAAAGCAGGGGTTGCAATCCTAATCTCAGATAAAATTGACCTCAAAGTGCAAACCATAAAAGGAGATAAGGAGGGACACTGTATAATGCTCAAGGGAATGGTAGACAAGAACCACTAAGTATTGTAAACATATATTCCCTGAATGAGAGACCCACTGAATACGTCAACCAAACACTCCAAAATATTAAAAAATAAATCACAGCCTCAACAATTATAGCGGGTGACTTCAATACACCACTCTCTGAAAAAGATAGATCACAGAAAAATAAACTCAACAAGGAGGCTAGAGATCTAAACACTACAATTAGGCAATTTGACCTGATAGATATTTACAGAGCTTTTCATCCAAATTTTTAAAATTCACATTCTTTGCAAGCCTGCATGGCACATATTTGAAGATAGACCACACGCTGGGGTATAAGGTGACTCTACATAAACTTAAGCACATTGATATCATACAGACCTCTCTCTCTGACCTCTGTGCCATAAGGCTGGAAAACAACAAAAGGAAGATGAAGAAAACAAGAGCAAACAATTGGAGGATGAATAACTCTCTACTGCAAAAGGATTGTGTACTGGCACAGATCAGAGATGAAATTAGGAAATTTCTAGAAACCAATGAGAATGAGCACACAATGTACCAAAACTTATGGGACACAGCAAAGTCAGTTATCAGAGGAAGTTTCATAGCAATACATGCACACTTGAGAAAGGAAGAGAGACTCATGACTGATGTGGAGGCACAAAATTTACAACAACGAGAGCAGAGCCAGCAGGACAATCCTACCAATAGCAAAAGAAAACAAATAATAAAAATCAGGGCTGAGATTCAGGAGAGGAAAAATAATAAAACTATGGGGGGTGGGAATCAATGCTGCTAAAAGTTGGTTCTTTGAAAGGATAAGTAGTATCAACAGACCACTGGCAAACCTAACCAAAGAAAGGAGGGAACAAATTTCAATAGCAAGAATGAGGGATGAAAGAGGGGACATTACAATAGAGCCTAATGAAATCAAAAGGATAATTACACAGTACTACAAAGGACTGTAAACCAGTGAATTCAACAACTTAGAAGACATGGACAAATTCTTGGAAAAACAATCCCTCCCTAGACTATCTTCGATGGACGTCAAGAATCTCAACAGACACATAGCAATAAAAGAAATAGACAAGGTTTTCAAGGGATTACCAACAACAACAACAACAAAAAATACCCTGGACCAGATGGCTTCACTGGAGAATTCTACCAAGCATTTAAGGACGAACTAACACCAATCCTACACAAACTCTTCCAGAACATAGGAAAAGATGGCAAACTCCCAAACTCCTTCTATGAAGTTAGTATAACTCTGATACCAAAACCGGGCAAGGATCCCACAAGAATCGAGAACTACAGACCAATACCCCTAATGAACACTGATGCAAAAATCCTTAACAAAATATTGGCCAATAGAATATAAAAGTATATAAAACAAGTAATTCGCCATGACCACGTGGGATTCATACCAGGGATGGTTCAACATACAAAAGACCATTAATATCATTCACCACATTGACATGAATAACTACAAGAACCACAATATCGATAGATGCAAAAAAAAAAAGCATTTGACAACATCCAACACCAATTCCTGTTTAAGATACGAGAAGATAGGAATGGAAGGAAAATTCCTCAAGACAATACAAGCTATATATGAAAAACCAACAGCCTTAGTGGTAGTCAATGGAGAAAAGACTAACACAATCCCACTGAAAAAGGGGACCAGACAAGGATGCCCCTTGACACCACTCTTAATTAATATTGTGCTGGAGGTTTTAGCTAACAGCATAAGGCAAAGAAGAGACATCAAAGGTATTCATCTGGGGAAAGAAGAGGTGAAACTATCGTTATTTGCCGATGATATGATTTTATATATGGAAAATCCCAAAAGCTCCATAAGGGGAGTACTGGAAGCAATAGAGGCATTCGGCAGAGTGGCAGGATACAAGATCAACAAACAGAAGTCCATCAGACTGTTATACACATCAGATAAGACCACAGAAGAGATCAAAAAGGTGATACCCTTCACAATAACCAAGCACAAATTGAAATATCTAGGGATATACCTGACTAAAAGAACAAAAAACCTATATGGGGAAACTACAGAACATTATTGCAAGAAACCAAGAGCGACCTCAACAAATGGAAGAATGTCCCATGCTCGTGGGTTGGAAGACTCAATGTAGTCAAGATGTCAGTTCTGCCAAAGGCTCTATATAAGTTTAATGCGATCACGATACAATTACCCTCATCTTTCTTCAAAGAAATGGAAAAACTGAAGAAGGAAAATAAAAGAAATGGAAAAACTGATTACCAACTTCATATGGAGAGGGAAGAAGCGCAGAATTAGCAGAGAACTCCTCAAGAAGAAGGGCACAGTGGGAGGGCTTGCCTTACCTGATATTAGTACATATCAAACAGCCACAGTTCTCAAAACTGCATGGTATTGGTACAATGACAGATACTCAGACCAATGGAAAAGAATTGAAAACCCAGAAATAAAATCATCAGCATACAGACAACTGATCTTTGATAAGGGCCCAAAAAATATCCAATGGGAAGCAGATGTCCTCTTTAACAAGTGGTGCTGGGAAAAAAAAAGGATATTTACTTGCAGAAAAATGAAGCAAGACCCGTATCTCACTCCATGAACAAGAATGAACTCAAGGTGGATCACAGACCTTGAAATTAAACCCCAAACTATCAGGGCCATCAATGAGGGAATTGGGACCAACTTGAGAACCTTGGCACAGGGAATACACAGGCTATCAGAAATAGGGAAGGACACAAACACAGAGGGCACACATTGACAAATGGGATATACTGAAGATAAAGCACCTGTGTGCATCGAAAGCATTCAACAAGAGAGTAATAAGAGTCCACGGACTGGGGAAACATCTTTAACAATCACACAACAGACAAAAATCTTATTACTAAACTCTACAATACTCTGCTAGCTTCCAAAAAGAAAAGAACTAATTGCCCACTGAAGAGGTGGGCAAAGGACCTGAACAGAAGTTTCACAGGGACAAAAATCCGAATGGCCAACAAACATGTGAGAAAATGTTCCTGATCTTTAGCCATAAGAGAAATGCAAATTAAAACAACAATGAGGTACCACTTAACACCCTCAAAGATAGCCCAATTAAAAAAAATCAGAAAGCAACAGTGTGGAGGGGCTGTGGGGAGACAGGAACTCATCCACTGCTGGTGGACCTGTAAGTAAGTACAGCCATTGTGGAAATCGATCTGGTGATATCTAAAACACATAGAAATCGAGTTACCATATGACCCAGCAATCCCTCTGCTGGGCATATACCCAGAAGAGGCAAGAAAAAAACCAAGGCCAGACATCTGTGCTCCAATGTTCATTGCGGCACAGTTCCCAATTGCAAGGAGTTGGAAACAACCCAAATTTCCATCAACTGATGAGTCGATTAAAAAGGTGTGCTACATACATACATTGGAGTACTACGCAGCGCTAAAAAGCAGTGATGAATGTATGAAGCACATCGCTGCATGGGAAAAACTAGAGGAAATCACGCTAAGCAAAGTAAGCCAAGCACAAAAGGACAAGTACAACATGAGTCCGCTGAGGTAAGCTTTAAAAAAAAATGCACAAGGGGCATAGGGAAAAAGCTACTATATACAAACATTCCTGGGGTGAGGACCAGGCAGTATGGCAGGGACCAGACCAAATACAGGGATACATATGGTAGACAACTAAAAAGGAGGTGAGGGAAGGAAAAAATAATTTAAAAAGAAATGGGTAGTGGGGGCACAGGGCACTAACCCACCAAAGGGGAGGATATTGTTTATATCTCCACAAGGAAGGAGGGCCCAGACTTCAACCCAGTGCTCCAAGATGTGAATGCAACATGCCGGCGTGGAGTAGGGAACCACTGGAGAGGTCTGAGGTGCCGGCCCCAATCCCAACTACTACGTGGACACCTGCCTGTCTCCCCAGAAGAATTTGTTTCAAAGGACGGCATTGAATCTGCAGCTCTGGGAGAGGGACATAACTGATCAGAGCACATGGGAGCAAATGAAGGGGGAGGAGGAGAGAGTGGAGCACATCCTGGCCCACCAGGCCTTGAGGATGATGTTCGAGATAAGAGCAGACAGTCCACAGAGAGGACTACATGGCTGGCCCAACTATGAGACATGATGTCCCTTACTGACCCATAGCCCTACAGGGGACAACACCAGAGACACAGTGTGGGAATTGTGCCCGATCTGATCCCACTACACTGAGTCAAAACACTAAGAAGGTGTGACAGAACAGCAAGGGAACAGAGTGATGAGGTCCCCAGGGAATGCTGAAGGTAGACTTTGGGGCCAGAGCGTGGTGCCCCAACAGACTGCACTGGAAAGCACTCCTAACGGCCAACAAACAGTCCTTGAACTAACTACAAGCTTTTCTTATGTTTTGTTCTTTGTCAGTGGTTTGTTGTTGTTCTTTTGTTGTGTATTGTTGCTTGGTTTTTCTCTGTCTTGTTTTTGTGCATGTTATTCTCTCCGCAGGTCTGTCTAAATAAGATAGGCTGGATGAGCAATCTGGAGGAGAAAACAACGGACCGACAGTTCCAGGGGAACATGGGACAGTGGAGGGAAAGGTAGTGGTGTTAACAAACCCAGGGACAAGGGAACAACAAGTGACCCAAATTGGTGGTGAGGAGGGTGTAGGAGGCTTTGTAGGACGTGATAAAGGGCAATGTAACCAAGAGGAATTACTAAAACCCAAATGAAAACTGAGCATGATAGTAGGACAAGAGGAAAGTCCAAGGAAATAGAGGAAAGAGCTAGGAGGCAAAGGGCATTTATAGAGGTCTAAATAAAGGCATGAACATATGCAGATCTATCTGTATATGAGGATGGGTAAATAGGTCTATGGGCATATATTTATAGGTTTAGTATTAAGGTAGCAGAAGGACGTTGAGCCTCCACTCAAGTACTCCCTCACTGCAAGAATACTTTCTTCTATTAAATTGGTATTCTATGATGCTTACCTTCCAGACACAACTACTGAAGACAAAGTGGATGAATAAGCAATGCGGTAAAGAAAGCTGATGGTGCCCAGCTATCAAAAGATATAGCATGTGGGGTTTTAAAAGCTTGAAGTGGCCATCCAGCTCAGAAGCAACAAACCCACATGGAAGAAGCACACCAGCCTGTGTGATCACAGGGTGCCAAAGGGATCAGTTATCGGGTATCAAAGAACAAAAAATCATATCATTGTGTGCTCACCTCCCTGATATGATCGTTTTAGACAAATGGATGCATAACCAAATGTGGCAAAGAAAGCTGATGGTGCCCGGCTATCAAAAGCTATAGCGTCTGGGATCTTAAAGACTTGAAGGTAAACAAGCTGCCATCTTGGTCAGAAACAACAAACCCCACATGGAAGAAGCACACCAGCCTGTGCAATCACAAGGTGTCGCAGGGATCAGGTATCAGGCATCATCAGAACAAAAAATCATATCATTGTGAATGAGGGGGGATTGAGAAACGGAGACCCAAAGTCCATTTGTAGGCCACCGGACATTCCCTTACAGAAGGGTCTCAGGGAGGAGATGAGCCAGTCAGGGTGCGATGTAGCAACAATGAACCATATATTTTCCTCTAGCTCCTAAATGCTTCCCCTGCCCCCACTATCATGATCCCAATTCTACCTTAGAAATGTGGCTAGACCAGAGGATGTACACTGGTACAGATAGGAACTGGAAACTCAGGGAATCCAGGGGGATGATCCCTTCAGGACCAGTGGTGTGAGTGGGATAATGGGAGAGTGGAGGGAGGGTGGGTTGGAAAGGGGGAACCGATTACAAGGATCTACATGTGGCCTCCTCCCTGGGGGATGGACAACAGAAAAGTAGGTGAGGACAGGACGAGATATGACAAAACAATAACTGATAAATTATCAAGGCTTCATGAGGGAGAGGATAGCGGGGAGGGAGGGGGAAATGAGGAGCTGATGCCAGGGGCTTAGATGGAGAGCAAATGTTTTGAGAATGATGAGGACAATGAATGTACAAGTGTGCTTTACACAATTGATGTATGTATGGATTGTGATAAGAGTTGTATGAGCCCCTAATAAAACAATTAAAAATTATTTTCCAATGAGTCCATAAGACTGACCAAGGAGCCCTAGTGCTCCAGTGGGCTATGTATGCATGGAGCTGCTGTTAATCTCAAGGTCAGTGGTTCAAACCCACCAGTTATTCCAAGGGAGAAAGACGAGACTCCCATGGAGCTTTAAAAGTCTCTGGAAAGCTGTGGTGCATAGACACAATGCCCCACGACACCATGGTCTCAGAGCATGGGTCAACCTGGAGAATCGTACGCTGCGGGAACTGAATGGGTCACAAAAGGACAAATATTGTCTGGGACCATGATTATAAAAAAGAAAAGGAATTGTCTTTATAAAGAAGTAAAGGCAATGTCTTCACACTAAAAGATGTATTCTTTGATGGCTACCAGGGGTGTGGGGGAGACCTTTAACTAGCAGGCAGGCTCAGAGTCACCGTGGGCAAGGGAAGACAGGTGACACAACCGCAGTGAGATGAAGAAACATGCCCATGAAGATCTCCCTGCCAGTCAGTCGATGCCGACTCAGAGCGACCCTGTAGGACAGGACTGTGGGACTGCCCCTGTGAGTCTGAGACTGTAACTCTCTTTAACAATATATTTTTAATTGAGAGCTCTTACAGATATTATTATAATGAATAATTAAATTAGATCAAGCATAATTGTCTAATTGCTACCACCATCATTTTCAAAACATTTACTTCTACTTGAGCCCTTGGTATCTACTCATTTCCCTCCTGCCCTCCCCTCCCTCCCTCATGAACCCTTCATCATTTATAAAGTTTTCTTCATTTTATGGGAGCTCCATCTTTCTCTCCTGGAGTGGCTGGTGGTTTCGAACCGCCGACCTTACAGGTTGCTGCCCGTTGGCTCTCTAACTAGTTGAATGGCTTCCAGTCTCAGTCTCCCGTGTCTTCAGGGAGAAGGGAAACAGGAAGGACCTGCAAGTTCAGGGCTCCTCCTCATTGCTCAACCTTCTGTGGAGTGAAACATCTAGAACCAGGCCTGTCACCTGTCCCCAGGCCGGAGTCAGGCTGGCCGAGGACACAGGGTGGTCACCTGTAGTCCCACAGCTCTCTCAGGGCCTCCGGGGAAGGGGATGAGGCTTCAGGGGCAAGGACCCATTTGGCAACAAAATCCCCACGTTCTTATTTTGTTTGTTTGTTTGTTTGTAGTGTATTTTAATAGCAAACTGACAGGAAGAGCTTGGAAGATAGACAACATTAAACACTTGTACTTGCTGGGGGAGCAGTGAACGATGGAATCGGCCCTGTGATAGAAATGTTACGAACACCATTTAGTTGTCGTGGGTAAGAAACTTACTTGTTTTCTTTTTAAAAAGCCAAATGCTGGCATGGTCCAGGAAAATCTGACAGGTATGGTAGTTACATAATCTGTTGTCAACTCGAGGCTTAGGAGTGAAGGGTGGAGTTTAGCTTGTCAATCAGGTTGCCGCTTGATGACCTCGTTTGGAGCCGCTGAGGAGATAAATTGCTTGCTGGAGGCAGGCGGGACACTCACTGCCTCCCTGCCAGGCATCCCTGTTGACAAGACACAAGGAGCTATGCTGGAGCCCTGGAGCTGGAGGAGCCAGGTGGAGACCCCTGCCCGTGCTGAGATACTTAAACACCGCCACTGGATCCACAAGACTTTCTACCCACTGGTCTGTGATCTTCCTGCATTTGGCATCATTGCATGTGTTTTGTGAGTCTGAAGAGGACTTTACAGATTGGTAACACACATATGGGTTAATATTGGACTTATGGACTTGATCTGGACTGGGTAGGGATGTTTCCTTAATATTCAATTGCTCTTTTAAATGGAGATTTCTCAAAGACTGTCTTATGGAAAAATTCCTTTTAAGAAAGAGATCTGCTGCCAAAAATATCTGGAAAACAGAGTTAAATAAGCTGCTAAATCACAGAGCCTCATTTCCTAAAGAAAAACTTATGGGATTATTACATTCACTCATTTGAAGGTGATTTTTTTCCCTTAGGAAACAAAGAAACATTTAAAGAAACTCTGTGAACTCTGAATAATGGTTACTTAAGATGCCTACAAAAACTCACAAATAAAAATTTGCAAGTTAGTTAAAAAAAATTCAATTGCTCTTGTATATAAAGCGCTTTCTTCTACACATAAGAGTCTCCCTGGCTTTGTTTCTCTACTCTACCTGGACTAACACAACAGGTTTATTTATAGTTGTTGTAAAGTTGAGCTGCAGAAACATGTCCACTAAAACATTTTGACTTCCGTTAAAAATTCACACACAAATGAAAGTGGAAAAACTGCCAATACCTGATTTCTGTCCTTATTTTTCCATTCACAATCATACACTTAGGTACTTTTGACCCCATGGCAAATAAACAAAAAACTAACATTCAGAACTAAAAATAACAGGAAGAAGAGAATCTTGTAGTGTTTCCCATCATAATGGATTCTTACGCACTGAGATAGTTAAGGTTTATTGTGCCAACCTGGCTGATAAACACAAGTGGAGTTAATTGAAAGGCGGAGAGATAAATGGCTCAGTGAGCCTCGCCTTTCTAGTTCTCAGGTCTCTTGCTTACTGATGGTCGGACCAGGGTGCAGCTGCGTTAGCCAGTTCCCTGCTTCAGCTGTAAAGGCTCACTTCCTGCAAGACATCCCTGAGGAGAAGCCAAATGGACCTACCCTGATGCAGCCCTGGGTGCTGGAGCAGCTGTGTGGAGACCCCTGCCAGCACTGAGATGCTTACACATTCACTGACTCAGCTTTCCTCCTGTAGTTGGCATCATTGCGTGTGTTTTGTGAGATGGAGGAGGACTTTGTGGATTGGCGTTGGACATATGGGTTAATGTTGGACTTGTGGTCTTGGGCAGCACTGGGTTGGGATGTTTTCTTTTTCTTTTTTTTTAATGAAATTTCTCAGAGTCTTTATTATTCATTGTGATTCAGTGCCTGGTACTAAAAAGTATGCAAAAATATGAGTTTTTTAAAAAGAAAAGCTTCCGCCCTTGTATAGCTTAGCAACTAGTAAGAATAACAAGATAATTATAACCAAACTCTATCACAGATTATCCTTAGCATAGTGAGTATAAATAACATAGTATTTAAGGACAAAGGGGAGCTCACAGTGAGCAGACCCAGAGATTTTTTAGATGATGTAGTACTGGATATGATGAAGACTGCAATATAAATAGGGCAGGAGAAAAGATTTTCCAGGGAAGAAATTAACCCAACCCAAGCATGTTCATATTTTTTTCTTGTTAATTTAAACTGAGTGCAAATTCAGAGTTTTTGTTGAAATTAAAGTGAAATCAAAACTGTAAAGTATTGATCTGATTTTATAGATTAAATCTGAAATTATTTTTCCTTTAAAAAATATCATTTTATTGGGGCTCATACAACTCTTATCACAATCCATACATACATCAATTGTGTAAAGCACCCTTATACATTCATTGCCCTCATCTTTCTTAAATTTCGCCTTCCGCTTGGGAAGGGATGTTTTCTTGATAAGCACTTAACCTTTACATAAAACTCTCTTACATGAGTTTTTGTGGATTTGTTTCTCTGAATGTACCCAGACTAACACAAGCACGATGGGAAACAGGACTGGGAAGAGTGTCTGTGGACAAATTCTCGACAGTCATAATGGCGTCTGGAAGGCCAAGACGCTGGTGGAGGAGGCCTGCGCGTTTGTGATTTGGAGATGAATCCCCATCACATTCCCCTAATGAAACATCATTCCCCACAATATCCCCCCACAATCGTGTAAGAAATTAAAGATAGTTCCTACAAGCTCATGGCTGGTCACTGTGCAGCCTGGGACCCTTATCTATAGGAACAGGCCTGCTTCCATGTTCTTCCTGCTCTGGGGGCAATGGCTCCCCTCTGTCTGCCTCCAGTACTCTTATTACGGTTCTCCCCCAGGGAGCTCAGGACCCTCCAGGGTTAAGCTGCCGCCCACCTGGTTACGTATGTGCTTGATGGTGTTTGCATGTCCCGAGCCTATATATATAAACTCATTGTGAAATACATTTGCGCTCTCTCTCTTTTGTTCCTGGCTTTGTGGAGGAGGCGAGCGCCCTAAACTCATTACAGGTCTGTCTCTTTAGTTTCTTTTGATTGCACACTAGGACCCTCTCGGCTGTGGGCCAGGCCCTGAGGAAGCACGTTCCCCACGTCGGCGGTGCGCTGGCTGGGTGTCTTTGGGCATAATTGTTACACGTTCAGCTGGAGCCTCCAAGCAGGCCAACCAGATAGGCCTCCCTTGTCCTCTGCAAAGCGCCAACGAAGCACTCTGGGAGCACAGACCGTTCTGAAGTCCCGAGCAGTTTCCTCGCACCAGTAGCTCGAGGGGAAGTTTGGGAATCAGAAGTTGGCTGGACTTCTGATAACGTCTAATTCCACCAAGTGCCATCATACCAGGCCTGTGGTGATGAGGTTCCTTCACCCTCCAGGAGAGGGCACACTCCTGTGAGTGGCTTTTGGGTGCTGTGCCACCTGTTGATTTGTGGGCAGGCAGTCTGCTTCCTAGGAGCCATGGCAGGGATGTGCCTCACTTAGCCCCCCTCTCCTTCAGCTGGAGTCCCGGAGCAGCTGCTCCCAAACGCCCAAATCCCCAAATCCTTACAAGAATCACTGCTGGTAAGGGTGTGAAGAGACAGAGCCTCACACACTGCTGGTGGGACTGTGATCTGGCTGACCACGGGGGAAGGCTGGAACTAGAAACGCCCTATCACCCAGCAACCCCTCTACTTGGGATATCCACCCTTGGGAAGGAAGAGCCGACACAAGTGGACAGACGCACACCCGTCTATGTGCACAGCCCAAAGATGGAAGCCCCCTAAATGCCCATCCATGGAAGAAGGGATCGGCAAACCCACACCGGAAGGGACACCTCACAACACAGACAAACCTGGAGGCCACTGTGTGAGTAGAATTAATCCATCACGACAAACAGTGTATGATACCACTATTGTTCAAAATCATTTTATTGGGGGCTCTTACAGCTTTTTTTTCTTTCTTTTTTTTACATTTTATTAGGGGCTCATACAACTCTTATCACAATCCACACATATACATACATCAATTGTATAAAGCACATCCGTACATTCTTTGCCCTAATCACAAAGCATTTGCTCTCCACTTAAGCCCTCTGCATCAGGTCCTCTTTTTTTCCCCCCTCCCTCCCCGTTCCCCCCTCCCTCATGAGCCCTTGATAATCCACAGATTGTTATTTTGTCATATTTTTCCCTATCCGGAGTCTCCCTTCCCCCCCTTCTCTGCCGTCCATCTCCCTGGGAGGAGGTCACATGTGGATCCTTGTAATCAGTTCCCCCTTTCCAACCCACTCACCCTCCACTCTCCCAGCATCGCCCCTCACACCCCTGGTCCTGAAGGTATCGTCCACCCTGGATTCCCTGTGCCTCCAGCTCCCATATGCACCAGTGTACAACCTCTGCCCTATTCAGTCCTGCAAGGTAGAATTCGGATCATGGTAGTTGAGGGGAGGAAGCATCCAGGATCTGGGGGAAAGCTGTGTTCTTCATCGGTACTACATTTGGGCCTCGGGTCTCCACTCTGCACTTCCCCCTTCATTCACTATGGTATATATATATTCTTTTTTTTTTGTATGATGCTTTATGGTCCCTTTGGCACCTCATGATCGCACCAGCTGGTGTGCTTCTTCCATGTTGGCTTTATTGCTTCTGAGCTAGATGGCCGCTTGTTCACCTTCAAGCCTTTAAGACCCCAGACACTATCTCTTTCGATAGCCAGGCACCATCAGCTTTCTTCGCCACATTTGCTTATGCACCCGTTTGTCTTCGAAGATCGTATCATGGAGGTGTGCACCCAATGATATGATTTTTTGTTCTTTGATGCCTGATAACTGATTCCTTCGGGACCACGTGATCACACTGGCTGGTGTGTTCTTCCATGTGGGCTTTGTTGCTTCTGAGCTAGATGGCCTCTTGTTTATCTTCAAGCCTTTAAGACTCCAGACACTATCTCTTTTGATAGCCGGGCACCATCAGCTTTCTTCACCACATTTACTTGTTCACCCACTTTGGCTTCAGCAGTTGTGTCAGGAGGGTGAGCATCATAGAATGCCAATTTAATAAAAGAAAGTATTCATGCATTGAGGGAGTGCTTGAGTAGAGGCCCAAGGTCCTTCGCCACCTTAATATTACACCTATAAATATAGACATATAGATCTATTTCCCCATCCTCATATATATTTGCATGTACATGTCTTTGTCTAGACCTCCATAAATGCCCCTTGACTCCCAGCTCCTTCCTACATCTCCCTTGCCTTCCCTCTGCCCCATTACCATGCTCCGTCCCCACCTGGGCTACAGCTATGCCTCTTCTCTAGGAAACCTTACCCTTGATCATTCCCCACCAGGCCTGCCACTCCCCCCTCACTACCATTTTGGGTCCCATATTGTTCCCTTGTCCCTGTGTTTGTTAACACCACTTCCTTACCCCCCAAACCCCCACCCCAAGTCCCCCCGGAACTGTCGGTCCCGTTGTTTTTCCTCGAGATAGTTCATCCAGCCTGTCCTATTCAGACAGACCTGTGGAGACACTAACATGCACGAAAACAAGACAGAGGAAAACAAAGCAACAGTATACAACCAGACAACAAAACAACAAAAACAAACCACTGACAAAGAACAAAACAAAACACTTCACAAAAGGAAAGCTTGTAGTTAGTTCAGGGATCTTTGCTGGCCCTTAGGAGCGTTTTCCAGTCCAGTCTGTTGGGGCACCACGCCCTGGCCCCAAAGTCCACTTTCAGCATTCCCTGGGGACCTTGCCACTCCATTCCCTTGCTTACAGCTCTTATCACAATCCATACATGCATCCATCGTGTCAAGCACATTTGTACATATGTTGTCACCATCATTTTCAAAACATTTTCTTTCTATTTGAGCCCTTGATATCAGTTTATTTTCCCCCTCCCCAACCCTGCATCCCTCATGAACCCTTGAAAATGTATAAATTATTATTTTTTTCATGTCTTACACTGACCACTGTCTCCTTTACCCACTTTTCTGTTGTCCATCCTCCTGGGAGGGGGTTATAGATCAATCATTGTTCTCAGTGATACCACTATTGTAAGAGATCAAGTCTCTCTCTCTCTGACACACACATACACACACAGCATTCTTTAATGGTTGGTGGAGAGGGGATAGAAATCACTGGCAAGAGTGAGCTGTTACCTGTGCCCCATGGAAGCAGCACACCAGCCTGTGTGATCCAAGGATTGTGAATGATAAAATAAAAACCGAAGGAGGGAATGGTATCAGAGCTTCAGTTGTGAACACCCACTTTGGGTAAGGCTATGGATGACGATGGGAGCCCCCAATTCATTTGTGGGGTCCACACATGGATTAGGTCCAGGGTTGTGAATAGCCTTGCTATCATGCAGAGCGCAGCCCCACCCCCTCTCCCCTATATTTTGTTTTGTATGTTTTTCTGTATCTGAAATCCAGGAGGGGCCAAACGATAGAGACAGTGACTGCATTGATGGCTTCTTGGGGGACATGTCAGGGTATGTTGGGGGGAGGTGGGGAGCTGATGGCAGTTAGTACAAGAAAGAAGTACATTTTGAAAAATGGATTGTGGAGATGATCGTACAGCTCTTTAATACGACTGCACTATTGAATTGTATGATATGTGTTGTATATACGCCAATAAAACACTTAAAATGTGGTAACCTGGGTGAACAGGGACCTAATGTGCAACAGGAGGGAGGCTTGAGGGGGAAAAACGGAGGTGGGTAGCGGGAGTAGAAGCGTGGACAGACATGTAGGCTGCCGAGTGGGTGCGGGAAGGTTAGAGGAGGCGGTGGCGTGGAAACACAGGGCAGGGGTGGGGTGAGCCGAGTCGCGTGGATGAGATGAAGTAAACCGTGATGGAAATGTGGACTGCAAATATGTGGTTGGACCTGTCAACCTTCACCCAAACCCACTAACCCCCTGCCATTAGTCAATTTGCGTTTCTGAGGCTTCTAAGGCAGCCTTCTCTTTCCCCCACTGAGCAGCTGCTGGGTTTGAACCATCAACCTGGTGGTTAGCAGTCCTGTGCTTACGTGGCAACGCCACCAGGGCTTGTGTCCCCAAGTTGCAATAGAAATTAAAATACTTATAACCAAACCAAACTCATGGCCTCAAGGCAATTCTGGCTCACAGTGATCCTCTAAGACGGGGTGGGTTTTCCCCTGTGGGTTTCCAAGACTAATTCTACAGGAGTAGAAAGCCTCTTCTTTCCCAGGAGGAGCGGCTGGTGGTTTCAAACTGCTGACCTTGTGTTTAGCAGCTGAACGTGTAATCCATCTCATCACCAGTGCTGGAAAAAAAAAAACCCCCACAGATATATGCATATGTAGTCTTCATTATATATAATACAAAAATATGTATATTCATGATTTTTGAAGAGGGGCTTCAGTGGGAGCCCCAGGTAAGAGGAGTTTCTCCAGCTGGCCACGAGGCAGAGCAACGCGTCTGGTTCGCTTGCCACCTACCCAGCTGTAAGTGGTAGACGCGCTGCAGAGGCTGAGCCAGCTGGGGCTCTCTGGGGACTCCCCGTGGAGCTGGCCAGAGACGATATGGGCGATCAAGGGCCTGTTCCTCCGAGATCAGGCCACTGCTGCCCCCACGCCCCACCCCGCCCCACTCCGCCCGGGCCGTGGTCACGAGGGGCGTGGCCAGGCTGGCAAGGTGTCAGGTCCGTTTGTTTGTAAATAAGCAAAATTCTTGGAGAATCCTCGCTTATTACCCACGCAGGGCTGGGCGTTTCCCCACCTGGGGTGCCAGTCTGCTTCTTTCCTTCCTCCCCGCTAACGATTATGGAAAGGGAAAATCCATCCACCATCCCGGGCAGATTGTGGCTGGGGGTGCTGGGGCAGGCCAAGAGGCAAGTCTCCCCCCTTCCCCAGAGCCCCATAGTGTGAAGGACCCCAGGAGGTGGGGACACAGGTACAGCGCCCCAAGTAGATCAAGGGAAGGGCTTGGAGGTGGGCTGTATCTTGGGCACCTGCAGGAGGGGACCAAAGAGCTCAGCTACACCCTGTGGGGGGTATATATACATGGGAGGGGGAATGGCCACCCAAGAGGTACAGGAATCTCAGGCGTTTAACTAGGGTGCCACCTCATCTAGTGCCATTCTTGTGCTATGGACCTAGGCAACCATCCCCCCATCAAGTGAATTCTGACCCATAAGGTCCCTGCAGGACAGAAGACAGTCCCCAGCTTTCTTCAAACCGCAGCCAGTGGATTTCACCCTCCGGTTAGCTGTGAAGCACTTAAGCACTGCACCACCAAGGCTCCTTCTAGGCCCTGGGATGACACACGCCAGTAGGAGCTTCGGTCCCTGTGCTCAGATGGGAGGGTGAAATCAGCATTTCTAATCCAGGACAGCTTCCTCCGACCTGGCAGGCTCTGGGGGAGAAGGTGTAGCCTGCAAGCTTCACAAAACAGGGCCCTCTCTGAGAGCCGTGTGAGGCTGACCCGGACCATCTAGGTAAGGCACTTAGTGTCTAGTCCCTGGCATGGAGTGACAGCTCAATAATGGTAGCTATTATTAGGGGTGATTACAAGAAGCCACGGAATGCACGTGGTGCATCTTCCTGGAGGGCCGAGTGGACTCAGCAGTCCGAGTGGGAAGGCGTCGTCTCTGCATCGCAACCATCACAGGATTGAGCTGCGGATGGGGAAACCCACTGGGATTTGGGGCCAGTAAGCGAAAATGTCTGGGGATGTAACTACCCTGCCCCTTTAATCTACCCGCTCACCTTTGCATTCCTGCCACCCCCACCCCCACCGTGGGTGCCCACCCCAGCTGTCACCAGAAGACCCTGCATTTACAGCAGAAGTACTGAGTTTCTAGTACAGCCCTGCTGGTCACTAGCTGTGTCCCTATCTGCTGAATCGTGGGCCCTGTTTCCACCTTGGGAGCCTTGGGGGTGTAGTGGGCTGCATGTTGGGCCATTAAACAGCAAAGTCAGCAGTTCAAAACCACCACCAGCAGTTCTGCAAGAGAGAGATGAGGCTTTCTACTCCCATAAAGAATTCCTGTCTTGTCCTACAGGGTTGCTATGAGTTGGAATCGACTCAATAGCAATGAGTTTGCTATGCCTTATTGGCTTAGCTATATCTATAGTACATCATCCCGTTCAAATACAAAACACAGTGATTGACTGCTCAGCACAGTGCCTGGCCAATAACTGGGGCTCCTAATAATGTTAGGTTGTCGGGGTCAAGGAAACAGGCCTAAAGGGTGTGGTGGGAGACAAGGAGCCCCTGTTATTGCTGTTTAGCCTCCAGGGTCCTTCTGGGGGAGGAGGAGGAAGTAGAAGCAGGGTCTTCCCCGCAGGGACTCCAGATGGCCCCGGGGAAGGGTCTGCATTGTGGCCTGGGATGGGATGATCATGACTTGAGGATCCAGTTTTGCCTTTAAATATCATCCTACCTCCCCTTTAGCTTGTTTAGCCCTCTCTCTTTTCTGGGACTCTGTGCGTGCATTTTACAAGGTTTGGGTCCAATGACAACCACCCCAAGCCCATTATGACATCAATAGTCTATAAAGATTCTACCCAGGGCATCTACGCACTTAGTCAACAAGAAGTCTACTCACTGCCCTCTGTACTTCAGACCTGTTCCTATCACTTTTCCATGAGAACTGTCCCATGTCCTCAGCACTTCTCACCAACCCAAAGTCAGGGGACCATGCCTTTGAGGAGCCTAAGCACTGTGACAGGCATCCATCTCACCAGCATGTCATTGCTGGTCTTGCAAAATAATGTGATGGTGAGGGGGAATGGTCTGGACTGAGAAAGGTTTAGGATCATATCTTGAGCCTTCTTAATTCCCTTTTAACAGCAACTTGTTATGAGTTGGCCCTCCAAGGGTATGTCGGAAGCTTTCGGAACTTACTCAGGTGACAACTTCAATTAATATAATTTTTATGTTCTAAAATGGCGACCTGGAACCGACCATCAGAATAAGAATGCCCATTTAAGATTTTCGTCTGGGCAGGATGTTCTGAAATATGATGAAGCTTTAGCGAGCCAGTGATTTGCCAGACACTCCCTCCCTGACATGGAGTTGTTGCCAACTTATAATGAGCCTAGTGGCCAGGGTCGAAGTGTGCCTGTGCATTTCCAAGGCTGTAACTCTTCAGGGGAGTAGAAAGTCCTGTCTTTCTTTAAAAAAAAATTTTTTTTTAGCGCCATCTTTCTGTAAGTTCAAACTGCTGATCTTGCAGTAAGCAATGAGCAAACACCACACCATCAGGTCTCCCATGCGGGACACAGTTCTGTTAAATCCTCCCAGTTGCTTAAGGAGCTGAGTACCGCTATTATCACCCATCATTGACAGATGGGAAAAGATGAAGTTTATCCACTTGCCCAGATTGATACATCAGTAACTCATAGGGTCCAAAGTTGGGATCCATGACGCCCGCTCGGGACTCTGTCTGGCCCTGCATACCTAGTTTCAGGGAAACGAGTTTTGCGCTCACGTTGCTGTGTTAAAACCCAACCGCTGAGCGCACAGATACTGTGGTTTCTCCATCTGACTGTCCCCTGAGCCAACTCCATGAATAATCCCTGAGGGGTCACGACCTACCAAGCCCTGCTTGACCTTCCCAATTACGCAGGATGTACTGTAGGTACACTCTTAATGTAGCAATTACAGCCCCGCTTGCACGCTGCCTCGGAGTTGCTCGTTAGCTAGTTAATGCATACTTGTTTTGTCTCCACAATTAGACTATAAACACCTGCAGGACAGGAGCGGTATCGTTCTCCTTCCGTGTCCCGCGCAGGGCCTAGGACAAGGCTGGACACGCCCAGGGAGCTCGTTAAGCGCTGTCGACTTGCTCCGCCCCACCCCCTTCCCTCCTCTGCGATCCCGCCGCCCCTTCCCTTTCCTTGGACGCCGACCCTCGGCTAGCCTTTTCCCCTTCCGGCCCCACCCACCCTCCCTCGAGGATTCGCTCCGGAGTCTCCCTCAGCATCTTCAGCGTCCCCTAGCGACCAGGCGGTCGCTCCTGGCAACCGCATCTCGGCTCCCTGACGACGGCGGCACGTAGGCCACGTCAGCGCGCCGTGGCCCCGCCCCCGGCGACCGCTGGCCCCGCCTCCCTGCGCCTCGCTCGCCGCCGCCGCCGCCGCCGCCACCGCCGCCGCCCGAGACTCGCGCAGAGCAGTTATGGCGGACCCCGCAGCCCCCGCGCCTGCAGCTCCCGCTCCCGCCCCGGCCCCGGACGCCGCCCCGGACGCCGCCCCGGCCTCGGACGCCGCCCCGGCGCCCGGCCAGCCCTCGGCCCCCGCGCCGGACGCGGCCTCCGGGCCGTCCTCGGACTCCGGCCCCGAAGCCGGCTCGCAGCGGTTGCTGTTCTCTCACGACCTGGTGTCGGGCCGTTACCGCGGCTCGGTGCACTTCGGGCTGGTGCGCCTCATCCACGGCGAGGACTCGGACTCGGAGGGCGAGGAGGAGGGCCGCGGGAGCTCGGGCTGCTCGGAGGCCGGCGGCCCCGGGCACGAGGAGGGCCGCGCCAGCCCGCTGCGCCGCGGCTACGTGCGAGTCCAGTGGTACCCGGAGGGCGTCAAGCAGCACGTGAAGGAGACCAAGGTGCGGGCCGGGGGCGCGGGCGGCCGGGCTGGGCGACACTTGAGCATGGGCGGGGAGCCCCCAGGGGCAGCGGCGGCTGGACAGGGGGTGGGGGCACGGCACGGGCAGGAGTCCCCTGGGGGACAGGACGCCGCCGGGACACCGCTCTCTGGGGTGGAGGGAGAGGGAAGCTCCCTGCCAGCCCCCCAGGCGTGGACGGGGAGGCGTTCGAGGCCCAGCCCGGAAGGTGCGGGAGGGGTGGGCCGAGCCTCCGCGGAGGGGACGCCCCGATGCAGTGGGCCAGTGCACCGTCATTGCACCAAGGCCGGCCGGGGCCTGGCGACTTACAGGGGGACTGGCCAGCGGGCTGGACCATTGGATTGGATTCATACACCCCACCGATGAAAGCGGGGGACGAGGGGGGGGGACGGCTTGGTGGGAGGTGCTTTCGAATTACACCAGTGCAGCGCGGCGTTGGCGTTTTCGCTGACCCCCAAGGAGCCTCCTGCTGCATTGTGTACCCTAAAAGGCCCGGTCCAGGAGGGGTGTGGGCCAGCCAAAACAAAGCTTGGGGGGGGGGATGGAGGGGGGAATCTCGGCCTCCACAGAAGCCCAGCAAGTTGTCTGCTGACAGAATGCGATAGGTTCTTTCTGTGTGTCACCTTTACTGCTTATGGCTGTGGGGAACTTCGCGAGTTAAGGCTGCCACTGAGCTGCGGTATTAATAGTGTAGGGGAGAATGTGACAGCTGCTACTGGGGCTGATGGCTCCCAAGTGCATTTGGACATCCCTGGGGGAGGGGCGTTTGTAGACCCCCGGCTGGGAGAGCCACCCATTTGGAGGGTCTCTTCCCCAGCAGGGCCACCAAATTGCCCTGTGCTATGGGGGCGAGGCCCATGAGCAGAGAGCACTTGACAAAACAAAGGGGCCCTGTCATCCCAAACCTGGAACCTTGAACTGAGGTTCACTTGGTGACTTTGCATGGCTTGTTTTTCTGAGTGTAAATCCCTATCAGCCTCGCACACACACACACCCCTTCTATCTTACGCCCCTTCTTCCTCTCTCTCTCCCCTCCCTTCCCCTTCCAAAATAAAAAAGAAGAAAAATAAACAACCAATAAACCAGTTCTAAGGAGGACTGGGGCCCAGACTGTGGGAGCAGTAGCCAGGATGGTGAAGGGTCTGACTTCAAGGGTGGGTGGGTGGGTAGGGGTGCTTTAGAAGTTATTCTCAGTGTCTCCCAGAAAGACAAAGATTCAGGGCTTCATGTATGCTGCAAAGCAGGTCTATGACAGGGAACCCCCACCCTCCCCCACCCCACACACACACCTGGTGGGTGGAGAGATGCTGTCATCCTTTCCCTAGTGGCAGAGTGGCTTGGTGACAGGAGGGTCCTTTTCGTGTGCGTGTGTGTGTGTGTGTGTGCGTGTGTGTGTGCATGCTCCCAGGCTGCAGTCATACCCACGACCCACCAGGTCAGTCAGGAGCCTCTAACTCAGAAAGGACCTGGAACAAGTTCATTTGAAAAAGTTTCTGGGGGAAGGAAAATGACTCTTTTGCCGGGGGGCGGGGGGGGGGGGAAAGTAGCAGGATGATGCTTGCTAACACCCCCCCCCCCCCTCCAGTGTTGCTACGTCAGGAAGAGACTGTGGCCCTTGTTGGCCCTGTGTGTGTTGTCTTCCTAGCAGATGTTTGCTGGAGGCTCACTTGTTTTTAAGAAATGACTCCCGCCCCCAATCAGTCATTATCTGGAGGGTTGTGACTTGGAATTCCACTCTGGGTGTCAGGGCCTCCTGCTGCTGGGAGCATCAGAGCCAGCCGCACCTGGCCCACAGGTGGGAGCTGCCGTGTCTTACCTGGTGGCAGACTTTGTCTGCCTGGGCTTTGGTGAGGCCCTTAGAGTTTGGTTTGGTCGGTGGCCCCCACCCTATGGGGGGGGGTCCCTTGCCCTTGTCTGACTTCACCCACTTGACGCGGAAGTCAAACAGACACAACGTGAAGATGTGGAGCTGCCTGCTGGTGACTCGCCAGGAGCTGGTTGGTGGTGCCATCCTTGCTGTGTGCTTCCTGGGCTTCAGGCATGACACAGCGCCAAGGGGGCACGGGGAGTCCAAGAATGGGATGGGTCATGACACCCCTTCATGGCTGGCAAGAGCCCAGGACTTTGAGGCTTGGGGAATAGGTTTATCGGCATGGAGGGAGGAGGACTCCCGCTCTCCCAGGAGTTTATACCAAGCACATGCATGGCTCCTGGCCACCAGGAGCTGGAGGGGCAAGTGACCTCATTCAGTGGAACCCCTGCTTCTCTTGCTTTGTTTCTGGGCATTGATTGTGGGGGGGGCTGTACCTGGGGGAGGACTGGTCAGGGGGTCAGGCCTGTGGTTGAGGAGGTTGTCCTCCCCACTGCCCACTTTCAGAAATCCCGCTGAGGTCACTCTACTGTGAAGAAAAGATCAAAACAACCCGACTCACTGCCGTTGAGTTGGTTCTGATTCACTGTGACCCTATTGGGCAGGGTCGAGCTGCCCCTCTGGGGTTCCCAGGCTGTGACTCTTCATGGGCCGAGAAAGCCTCATCTTTGTCCTGCAGAGCGGCTGGTGATTTCATACCGCTGACCTTGCAGTCAGCAGCCCAATGTGCAAACACTGTGCACTGGGGCTCCTGAAAGAAAGGTCACTGGGCCCAAACTGGGCACTTGGGTGATTCCCACCCCTCACTTAGTGGCACTGAGATTCAAGGACCTGACCGATGCTCGGATGATGTGGTGACAGTTGTGGAAACTTACTGGGGTTTTTGGAGGGGCCCTAGTGGCAAAGCGGCTACATACACACATTGGGCTCCTCACCGCAAGGTCACTCGTTTGAAATCAACAGCCTCTCCGAGGGAAAGGCGAGACTTTCTGTTCCCATCGACAGTTAGAGCCTCAGAAACTCAGAGGGGCAGTGCTGCCCTGGCCTGTAGGGCCGCTATGAGTTGGCAGTGGGTTTGGTTTGATTGTGGGTTGTTTTCCTTCAGTAACTGTTTATATGTGGCGTGGAGGGAGTAATCGGTGCTGGAGGACCCATCAGTGTCGTTCCATGTTAGTCTGGAGGACAGTAAGTGAGTGGTTAGGGTTAGTCTTTCATTTTCTTTCAAGTCTCCAATGAAGAAATTAGCAAAGAGGCTGGCCAGCAGACCGGACCGTCACCATGCCGCTTGCATGGCAAGGATAGGGAGACATAAAACAAGAAGTTCTTGAAATTGTGGGATCGGTGGCCAGGTTCCGGGTGGTTCCAGCAGCCCAAAGCATCTCCTGTGGATGGAAAAGAAACAGTGGCCAAACCTATGGTCTGCTCCTCAGGATTCCCAAGGCCTCCCCTCTCCAGGGAAGCAGATGGCCTCATCCTCCTCCCTTGGACCAGCTGGTGGGCTAGAACCGCCAACCTTTAGGTTAGCAACAAAACACTTAACCCGCTGTACCAGCAGACAACCGCCTAGTTGGCCAAAGCAAGACCAAACCTACCACCATCTGCTCCACTCTTGAGGCGCAGAGGCCCCTGGTAAGGGTTCCGGGCTGTGCTGCATATGAGGGCAAACAGCCGCATCTTCCCCCCAGCGAGAGAGCAGCTGGTGGGTTTGAACTGCTAAGCAGTCCAGTGCTTACCTCATGGCTCCACCAGGACCTGTGCCCTTCTGTACTCCTCCCTGCTGCCCCCTCCTGGCCTCTCACCGTAACAGCCATTCACCCACTGGCAACACTCTCCATCCAGTCCCGGTCTCCTAGGCGGAGGCTGGGCCTGCCCCATCAATGGTCCTGCTTAGAGTAAATTTCTGATAGAAGGCCAGGTGCTGGGGTCCTCCTTAACCTGGGGGTGGCCAGGTTCTGGGTACCACCTGTCCTGTTGCCTCAGAGGGAGTAGCCGGGTGCCTGTCCCAAGTTCTCGTTCAGAAAGGCTGCCGGGGCTGTGGTGTTCATCTGCCTCCTGTGACCTGCATGGAGTTGCTGCAGCATCCAGAGTCTGTCTCTGGAGGGTGAGACCTGGTGTCTCTGTTGAATCCGGATGGGTGTCTGGGCACGCGTGTGTGTGTGTCTCATTCCCAGTGATGGCTCCTCAGAGACTGGCTTCTCCGTTTATTTTTGGCTCCTTCTCAGGCCAGTGCTTCCGTGGGGAAGGCTGTTGAGGTGTGGTCTCTGAGCACGTGACTCAGCCTCCCTCAGTTGTCCAGAAGAAGCAGTTGTTCTGTGTGATGGCGGCAGAAGAAGTCACGTCGTCAGGTTAGCCAAGATGCTGCGCCAAGCGCACCTAATTCCACCCCCGCCCCTGAGCCCGGCTGGCGCTCCGGCTGACTTCCCACCTGACTCAAGGGCACTTTGCTTCTCCTCTGTTGTGGTCTGACCAGAAGTCAACCGTTGGGTGCTCTTTCTGGTTGCCACTTATGCTAAATGGCCGTGGCCCAGTCACTGCCTGGTGTCTTTCTAGGCCCGAGTCTTATGTGGCTGGTGCCCCAGTGTGGCAGGGCCAGGCTGGGCTCGCCCTGGGACAGCCAGCCCTGCTCCTTCAGAAACTCACTTTCATGGGGTCAGGGTGGGTGGTACAGGCCACTGGAGGGGGAACATGTCCCAGGTGGCTTCACACCAAAGGGGAGCCTAAGCAGTTGACTTCGGAGGAGCTGGAATTCCCAGTTGATCACGTGACCTGTGACCGGTGGGGTCACATGCTTTGTCTCTAATGCGCCTTCCGTCAAGACGAGCCCCGTCACTCCCCAAGATGCTCAGCATTCACCTGCTTGCCGCCGCCGCCCCCTCCGGAATCTGGAAGACCGTGTTGGAAAGTCCTGAGTGACAGGCAGTGCAGCGGTGGACACCAAGGATGGAGAAGTGGAGGAGGAGGAGGCATTGGCGCAGTGCTGATGGTGCCCGGGCCCTCGCAGCTCTTCTGGGCACTGGGCAACCTTATTCTCCCCTCCCCCCCCCCCGTGGCAGGAACTGAGAGGTTGTGTGACTTGCTCACAGCCACAGTGCCACGGAGTGGAGGGGCCTCCCTGCAGACTGCAGGCTGGGCCTCCATTCTTCTCGCCGGTCAGTGTAGCAGAGGATGCCCAGCTCCGAACTTCAGACTGCCCAGCTCAAGCAGAATCCTCCCACCCTGGGCTCAGCCTGACTCACCCCAGCCCTCAGCCTCCTCTGCTTGCTGGTCTTTGGGAAGACCTTCGTGGGAGGACGCACCTATGTTTGGAGGATGGGGAGGCGCGGGAGGGAGGGTGGCTGTTATCACTGTGTACTAGTGTGTCCGTGTCTTCTGTTCCCTGGTCCCGCCACCATCCCCAGAACTGTCACCAATATGGTATTTCCAGAGGACCTGAGAATACTCTGGGACGCTGTCCCCCTCCATCCTGGAGGACATGAGGGCGGCTGCTTCTCATGCCTGGGGCTCTGCCCGTCTTAGCCAGGAATCCCACCTGATGTCCCCCTCCAACCCCCAATCCCTGGTCCAGTGGTCATCGGCCTGCTGAGACTGGAAACAGGATCTGCAGGATTCCTGGGGGGCAGCCTGTCCCTGTCCCCTGGGCTGTGTCTGGGTCACTGTCCCAGAGATTCTCGGTGGGACACCCTCGGCCTGGCTCTCTGCTCATTCTTCCTCGCTCTCTCAGAAAGGACCATTGTCCTGCCTTTCACTCGGTTCACCCATAGGCCCCATGGAACCCCCTGGAACCCACGGGGCCGGGACCTCGCAGTGTGTGACTGAATTACCATCTAGCAGTGCGGGGCACATGACGAGAGTCAGCTGCTGCCCCCCCCCCCAGTGCCCCCTCTGAGCAGAGTCATGTCAGCGTCTGGAAAGCTCTGCCCCAAGAGGGCGGGTGGGGTCTATGTGGGGTCCATGAGTGGGAACAGCTCCCGTCTGGAGGGGTGGGGGGGTATCACTGAGCGATGAATTAAAAGGAGAGATCGAAAGAACTCCTCTCCCACTTCCACAGTGCAGACCCCACTGTGGGGCCGGTCCTGGATCAGTGTCCCTTATGGGAAGCTAAACAGGCTTCAGAGCCGCCTCCAGATTAAGAAGAACCAGGAAGGAAGGCCTGGTGGTCTGCTTTCCAAGGTCAGACCCTTGTCATTCTACGGGTCATCACGGCACAGTCTGATGCCCCGAGGACAGTGCAGGACCAGGCGGTGACCCGGTCTCCCAGTGGTGGGGACACACGCTGGGTGTCTTCACTGACCTCCCTCCCAAAAGGCCGCTGGCCCCAGAGCTCAGGTCTGGGTTGGAGTGCTGCCACACAGCCCCCCTCTGCCCTCCTGGAGACCGCTGGCTCATGTTTCCCCCTCCACCAGCCTCTGGGGGCTCCCCGAGGCACCAGCTGACGGCATGTGGTTACAGGCAGGGTGGGGTAGAAAGCTTCCCGGAATTTTTTGTAGTTCAGAGTAAAAGTGAACCGCAGTAATGGCCAGCCCTGGGGATTGAGCCTCTCCTGTTACCTGCCTGGCTGTTTGCAACGGCTGAGGCTGTGACAGCCTACGCTCAGCGAGCAGCAGCCCCTCTGAGCTGCAGGGGTGTCCTCGGGGCCACCTGCTGGCTGGCTGGGAGGGCGTGGTGGTTGGGGTGGACTATCTGTTTTAAGTTGGCGCGAGGCTCTGGTGACGTGTAAGCTGGGGAAACAAGGAAGACACAGTCCGGCTCTCAGAAACAAGGAGCCTGACCTGGGGACACCGGCTGCGGCAGCCTCTGTGCTGTGTCCTTTCAGTGGGAGACGCGGCCGTGGTGGGCCACAGAGGTCAGGGGTCGGGCTTGTCCCCAGGCCATCCCTGCCGGCCCCCAGTGTAGCCTGCAGACGTGCTCAGGGCTCGAGGTGGCCCCTGGACACTTTGGGACCTGGCATCTGCATGGAACGTCCCTCTGACAGTTAATGACTTTGGGGATTTGGAGAGCTCTGAAGGTGGATGACTTCATCTCCAAGTAGCTCTCCCAGTATGCTTGGGGCCCCTGGCCTCCCCTGGAAGAAATGGGGGGCACCTGCTCCCCCTCAGCCTTTTACCACCATGCACTTGCCCTCTGGAATGCCACCTTTACTGAGAGCTCCTCCTTCCGACACCTCCTGGGCTTTCTCCTCTGGCCTGTGGTCGTCCTCCTTACCTTGGAGAGTGAGGCCTTCCCAACAAGCATCAGGCCCTTTCATCCGTCCCCGCTCCTTCCATCTTTTTCCAGCGAGCTCGGCCACTTCTGTGGCTGCAGCAGGTAGCGGCCAGTGTCGCCTGTCCGTCTCAGCAGCCTTCCTGGTGGCACCATCAGGTCCTCTGGAGCCTCTGGCTTTGTGGGTGCAAACTCTGGGCATTGTGCCTGCCTCCCCAGCCCCAGGTCCATGGACTTTAGGTGTTATAGACCAGTTCCCAACGGCACACAAGCCCCGCCGCAGGTCTGCTTGTAAACCCAATTTCCATCTACGTGGGAACAGGTCGGTATAGTTCACATCTAAGGTAGGCCAAAGAAATGTTGGCCTTAGTGTATAGCTTGCCTTTCTAAGCATTAAAAAAATTGCACTCTTGCAGATACACTAGAACACCTCTTAACAGTCATGCAGTCATGAGTGTGGTGTGTGACGCGAGTTGAAAAGCAGCCCCATTTGTCTCCTGTTACTGTGAATCGGGCGAAGGCCTGCGGAGCACATCCAGCGCTTTACCCGTTCCTGTGCATCGCGTCCTCTGCCGCACCGACCCCACCTCCTCCCTGTGTTTCCTGCCTGACCCGCCCATCCAGCCCTCTGAGCTCTGTCCTGGGCTCAGTGCTGCTCCTTGGATCCTACATGGCTGGTCGTCCTAAGGTGGGGGTGAGTCCGGTTCCAGACATGAAGGGTGAGGGCAATACTCTGGATAGGTCCCTCCCGCCTCTCTGACCACTGAGCACGGTCTCGCTGATGATTTGGGGTTCATCCCACAGTTTCCTCCCACTCTACCCAGAACCTTCATTTGTGAGCCTTTTCAGAGCAGCTGGGCACCAGCTAGCTCCTCTGGTCTCAGGGTTGTGGGGTCTGAGGTTTGTGCGGTCCGTTAGTCCACTGGGCTCCTTGTCCCCATCCACGTGTCCTTGGACGTGGGTCACTCTTTCCTCTGGCACCTTTAAGACCCTACTCGCTGTTCCACAGACTGGTGGAGCACAGCCTATGTGGGCGTGTTACGCTAGCTGACTGTGTGTCCCCCGAGAGTATGGTCCTGACCCTAGACTGCTGTTTGCTATCACGAACCATTGTGGGTGCCTTGGATTTTTAATGTGACAGGTTTTGGGGGGTGGTGGCTCGTGGCTGTACGCAAGTAGGACACTAATCTCTTGGGATGGGCCTGCAGAGAAGTGGCCCTGACTGTGTGTCATACAGACTGTTTACGAGCACAGAGACCAGGAGAGTGGCCACTCACTGGTGACCCCAGGAGACAGCCCCTGCCAGCTCGCTGGCACACTTGGCTCCCTGGGCTTGTTTCATGTGGCCGGTGTGCTTCGGTAGCTGAAGGTTAGGCACTTCACCCCGGAACGCTCAAGCTAGCATCTGCGAAGGAGGACGACGCAGGGGCTTGTTTTGAATTTGTGTCCCTGGCCCCGTGGGAGTTGACCGTCAGCTTTTATGTATTTAATTCTTAATCATTTTATTGGGGGGCTTGTACAGCTCTTAACACCGTCCATCCATCCATCCATTGTGTCGAGCACATTTGTACATTTTTCGCCATCCTCGTTCTCAAAACACTTGCTTTGAACTTGAGCCCTTGGCATCAGCTCCTCATTTTCCCCCTCCCTCCCTGCCCTTCCTCCCTCAGGAACCCTTGATAATTTGTAAATTATTATTTTGTCATGTTTTACACTATCCAACGTCTCCCTTAACCCACCTTTCTGTTGTCTGGCTCCCAGGGAGGGGGTTATATGTAGATCCCTCTGATTGGTCCCCCTTTCTCCCCACCTTCTCTCCACCCTCCTGGTATTGCTATTCTTATTATTGGTCCTGAGGGGCTTATCTGTCCTGGATCCCCAGCCATCAGCTCTTTAAGAGCTGCCTCTCACCTGCCCACCTTTGCTTCCTGAGTCAGGGCCCTGGCCTGCACTGCCCCACAGGGTGACCCTCCTGTGGCCTTGCCAGGGAGGTCCAGCCCCAGCCTCTCGTCTGCGTGGACCCTGCATGTCAAGCTCCAGCTCTTGCTCCTCAGTTTACTTCCTGCTGATTCAGGGGGACTGCTTCCCCCTCAACCTCCCCTGACCCCCTCCCCCACGGACCCCACGCCCCGGGCTCGCCATCCTGGGATGGGAAGCAAAGTCAGTCAGTGTCTTCTGAACAGCCCACCAAAGGTGAGAGGTTACACCTCCACCCCGCTTACCTACAGAGTCAGCCTAGTCTCTGCAGAGGCCTGGTCTGTGCGGGAGCTGTGGTCCCCTTGCCAGCCCACACCCCTGCATTGCTGGGAAGGGGAGCGTGTCGATACTGCCTGTGTGGGGCTGCGCTCCACAAGGACAGCCTGTTCCAGCCCAGAGCTGTGGTTGTAGAACCCGCAGGGGCAGTTCTGCCCTGTCCTGTAGGGTCACTGTGAACTGGGATCAACCAGGAGATGGTGAGTTTAGTTTAGTTTGGTTTGGGTTAACTTATGGGGTGGGAGTGCTGGGTTAGGCGCTGGCTGCCAACCTCAAGGTCAGAGGTTCAGACCCACCAGAGGGAGAAAGCTGAGGCTGCTGGTCCTATGAAGATTACACTCGCAGGAATCCCACCCAGGTCACTGAGTTGGAGTCAGCGGCAGTGGGTTTGGATGGCAGTGGTCTCAGCGAGTCGGGGTGAGTCAGCTTCATGAGGAAGGCAGCGTCCCACAGTGGTAGGATCCCCTTCCTTCCCACTGTGTGGAGACCTGTCCCGTTCTCGCCTGTGCTCCTCATGCACCACCGCCGCATCCGTCTGCTAGAGCGGGTGTGCGGCTAACAGGCGTGGGCCAGGAAGACAAGCCTGGCGGTCCATGAAAACCTGCTGGAGCGCGCTGCTTTGGTATCTGCCATCGATCATGGGTTGATGCAGGAGCCAGCAGAATTGTATCCCGTCGTATAAAGTCACCGTGAATCAGGAGCCTGCAGACAAAAATCACACCAAACCCACTGCCATCCAGGGGGTGGAGCTGATGCCGACTCCAGGCCTCCCCGTAGGGCAGAGTAGAACTGCCCCTGTGGGGTCTCAGAGCTGTCGGTCTTCGTGGGAACAGCAGCCTCCTCCTTTTCTTGTGGAGCGGCTGATGGGTTTGAACTACTGACCTCAGGGTTAGCAGCCCCAACATGGAACCGCAACGCCAACAAGAGTCACCAGTGCTTTCCTGGTGGTTGGGAGGGTCTGCTCCCTTTCCCCTCCCCGTGAGTAGAGTCGGTGGTGGGCAATTTCACTGGGCTTCAAGTCTTTTAGGGCGAAACTTGATGGTGGTTATGTGTCTGTTGCAGCCAGCCGAGGAGATAACAGCTGGTTCAGCGTGTCAGGGAGGTTGGCTGTCTCCCATGCAGCCCGGTGCCTTGGCCGCCCTCAGCAGTGAATTACATGCTGTGTGACCTTGGCACAGCCAGCACCCTCTTTTGAGAAAGAAAGAAACAGACCCCACCATGGCCCAGAGCCTGCCCCAGAACACCCAACGAGCCAGGGCCGGTGCCAGGGTCAAACATGAGCCCTGTCCTTCAGTGGGATGATGGAGAGGCCCATGGGCCCTGTCCCCAGACCACGGGCCACAGAACACTGGCTCATCTCTAACAACGGAGCTGAGCGGCTGTGACCAGTGTGCGCCCAGCACCAGCTCTCTTCATAAACCAGGCGGCTGGGCCTGCCGGCCACCCAGCCGGTGCGGTCTGCTGACCAACCCAGACCACTCCCCTCCCCAAGCCCCAGCAGTTGAGCTGCTAACGGCAAAATGAGCAGTTCCCTGCTCCTGCAGGTGGCAGCCTCGGAACTCCACGGGGCAGTGCCCTGCTGTAGGTTCGGGGTGAGTTCTTGCCTTGGACTCGGCCGTGGATCTGTCTTTTCTTGGTGAGTTTTCCTTTCCCAGCAACAGTCCTGACCAACAGAAATACCACACGGCACATCTGTCTTTATGTTCCGGGAGCCACACTGTAAAGAGAACGAGTAGCCGATTCTCCACCCTTGTAAACGCCGGCACATGCTGGCGTGCGTCTCACACTTGAAGGATATCACAGCCATGCTTCAGCTGCTGAGTAGCCGCGTGTGGCTAGTCACTGCTGCCTGGAGCGCCGTGCTAGGACACACGCACACTCGCACGCCGACACACTTCCCTCTGATCCCCTCGCCGGCTGTAAGTGCTTCATGGCACCCAGCATTTGCTCATGCTGCTGACTCACTTTGTAGTGTACTGTCTCCCACCTCGGACGGTGACTGCCCAGGCTAGGTGCCTGCGTGCTGCTTGTTGGGGGGGGGGGGTGAATGCGTGAACGCACTAAGACCGTCACTGCTGTTGCCGCCATGGCAGCCCCGAGCACAGCAGACACAGTGCCGTTGTCCAGTGTCCGGCGCACTGCAGTCCGTGCCTGCCTTCAAACCCGAGGACTTGTTCCCGGGCAGAGGTTTGGGGAGCAGGTCGCCAGGTCGTTCTTCCTAGTTGGCTTTGGTTGTCGCTGTGGTTCTGACTCAGGCCGCAGCCCTTTTCCTCTTGAAAATCCCGTGTTGTGTTTTATTGCATGTTTAACAGCTTGGTTGGCATATAGTGCCCATGTCCTACAGCTCAGTCCCATGAAGAAGAGTCCACCGTCATCCCCACAGTCAGACTTGGAACGTGGTCTTCTTTCCGGGACGGGTGTTGTCACCCCCATTGCCACGTGTTGTGTTGTGGGTTCCGTGTGGCAGTTTCCATACCGATCGTTCTGTGGCCTGGGCTCCAGTGGGCCTGCGTTCTTATTTTCCATACTGTCTCCTCCGTTCCGCTGACCGAGACCGCCCCCCACCGCACACGCAAACACACGCACACCCAGGACAGGGCTGGGAGGCTGGGCTGGGCCTGCCCCAGGTGTCATTTGGTGAGGAGAGAAATGGGGAGTTGGCTGTCTTTTTGTCCTTGTTTTTCTTCCTAAACTTTATTTACTTTGTGCTGGTTGTTGACACGCAGCAGCACACACCATCAGCGACATGGTGGAGCTGCACAGCCCTCTCCCCACTCCCCCAACACACACAGAGCGGCTGGTGATCCAAGAGAGTTCCTAAAAAGAGCAGATGTGCAGGAGGTCCTGGACAGAGCAGGGACAAGATGTGGAACAAAATGTAAAAACCTGGAAAAGGCCCAGCTTACTGGTCCAGTAGAGGCTGGAGAGACCCAAAGACTAAGCGCTCTGGGCTCCCTTCAGCCTGGAGCTGAACTCACATCCGGGCTCGACTTTTTGGCCAAGTAGTAGGCCTGTAAGGTGAGTGATGCCGAGTGGAGGGAGGGGTGTCAGGAGGGAAAGGGCAGCACCTGCCCAGGTGCAGCTCAGCCTGAGGGCAGGCAGGGATGGGAAGAAGCGAGAGAGTGGGGAGGGGGCCGGCTGCTCCGCTGTGAGGATGGCAGTCACTGTCGTGGGTCAGAATGCACAGGGCTCCTGGAATGGAAACCAGCTCGCCCTGTGACCCTTGGCCCAACCGCCATGGGCTGATGTTTAGGGAGGTGTTAGTTACCAGCTCAGTGGAGCTCCTGCTGGGCGACCACTGGGTATGGAGATCTGAGGAACTGCACCCATCCTACGGTGCTAAGGTGTTTGCTGTAGACGGCTGGTTGTACAGGAAGGGGGGCGAAGCAATGCCCTGTGTGCTGACCAGGTGAACAGCCTGGTCAGAGTAGCCCCGAGGACAGAGGTGACGAGTGACGGGACTTGGTGAGATTTAGATGCCTAGAAACCGGGGATGGGGGAGGGGGTATCTGCAGCCCATCTTTTACCTGCTCGTATTCCTACCTTCCTTCTTGCTGCCCCACAAGCTTTGTTCAGATTTGCAGAAAAGTTGCAAAATTGATCTTGAGGGTCCCCCGTCTACCCTTCCTCCAGCTCCCCGGTGTCTGCATCTTAACCAGCCGCGGCCCCACCCTCCCTGTCATCCAGTGGACTCTGCGCCAGAGGACAGAGTGGGCCTGTGAGCCTGCACTGCAGCAGACAGCCTCACCTTTCTTCCTTGGGGCCGCTGGCGGGTTTGAACTTACGGTCGTCAAAACCAAGACATTACCGTCGTCATCGTCGTCATTGTCACTGGAGTCAGCCCTAACCCAGAGTGACACCGCACACAGCAGAATGAAACGCTGCCCGTCTCCCGCTGGCCTCTGGTCTTTGTGATGTTGGAGCTGTTGTCGCAGCCACTGTGTCTGCCCGTCGCATCGAGTCTAACTCTTCCACCGACCCTCCCTGTGCCGCGCGTGAGGCCCAGCTCCAGGGGCTGCTCCTTCTTGGGTACCGTGCCCAAAGCACCTAAGGTGGAGTCTGCATCCTCGCTTCGAAGGAGGGGCAATGTTTGATCTTCGGCGTCCTTCCGGTACCCTTCTCCAGCACGGAGAAGGTGGAGCGTCGGTTTCTCCGGGACGCGCTTTCACAGGTGGGGGGTGGTGCGGCTGGGCTCAGGCACACCGTAGTCCTTGTGGCATCAGGAGCCCTGGTGCTGCACTTGGTTACACGTGTGGGCTGCAGCCCAAGGTCTTCAGTTGGAAACCACCGGCCGCTCCTTGTTTCCGTCTTGGAACACCCCGTGGGCAGTTCTGCCGTGTCCCGTAGGGTGGCTGTGGCCAGTATCGACTCCGTGGCTGTGCGTGTCCCCACACCGACCCAGGGCAGTTGCTTTCCTGTCTTGACTGTGGATCCGAACACAGCGAAGCCTTCTCTCCACTTGCCATGAGAGTGCTTCATGGTCCGCGTGGGAGGATTCCGGTTTTCTCCGTGTCGAGGTGCAATCCAGGCTGAAGGCAGCTGTCTCTGACCTTCATCAGCCACTGCTTCCAGGCCTCCTCACTCTGAGCAGGCAGGGCTGTGTCCGCCGCAGGCACGAGGTGTGGCTGAGCCTGCCATCAGTGCCGGGGCCGCCCTCTCCTCGGCTCAGCAGCGGGACTGCACCATGACCCAAACCAAGGACCTTACCCAGTGTTCCGCTAGTGCCCTCTCTCTGTTCCAGGACTCCGACTGCGCTCCGCATAATGACATTATGCAAATTGGAAGGGGAAAAAATAGCGTGCTCATCTTTCCCCTTCTTTTCACACTCTGCCCTGGAGGGTCTTTGCTCAGGAAGGAGCTGTTGCCACCAGACTGTCTCGTGAGAGAGAGTCCCAGGTGCCGTGGGCCACTCCCGACTCCTCGTGGGTCGCAGTGCAGCAGGGCACCGGGGGGCTTCCAGTGGCCGGCCTTTCAAAGGTACATTACCAGGCCTTGCTCCTGAGAGTGCCTCGAGGTTAGCGAGTTCACAGATTGCTCACCCCCGGGACTCCCACCGCCAGAGAAGCATTTTGGAGGGTACAAGGGGCAGAGACGAGGAGGAACTTAACCTGTGAGTGCTGAGGGGGCAGGCATGAGGCGCAGGCTGGGGTCGGGGTGGGGGGGCAGGGCCACCCACACACTCACTTGTCTGTTGGTCAGTCCCAGGTGAGCCAGCACTGAAGGCAGACGACTGGAACGGCCCTCGTATTGGTCTTAGATGGACAGCTTACTGCCGGATTGCTACGTTCTGCCCTATGCAGAAAGGACAGAACGTGGAAAAGGAAGTAAAAACAAAGTGGCCTGCAGCCCACCTCTCAAGGATAACTCAGTGGGTGACAGTCCTGGTCGTCTGGGGGCGGAGTCTGTGCGTGCTTGGCAGCAGCGAGGGCAACAGGCAGTTGGAGCCCACCAGCTGCTCTGGGCAAGAGAGCTGCGGTTACTGTCTGGGAAGCCCGCGGGAGCCATCCACCCCGTCCTGTAGGCTCGCCAGGGCCGGCCTTTTGGATCAGGCTTACAGTATGCTAACTTCAGCCTCCCCCCACCCCCCACCCCCCCGCTAAATAAGCCTATCGACAGGTTAGGAACCAGAAGTCCGTTTGCTGGTCCCCAGGGGCTCCCGCTTGCCCGACACTCGGGCATGTATTCTGTGTGGAAGCATGAATTCAGGCTTCTCTGTAAAGCTCATCTTTCGCAAACAGACCGGTCAGCTGCACTGCCCTGCCAATCTGTTGCTGACCACATCCTCCTTCCTCGGCGACCTGGGCAGGAGGGCAGCCCTTGACACCGCCTTCACTGCCCTCAGGGAGCCCCTCATGGCGGGAGCCTAAAGCCAGTATTTTACAAACAGATTGAGTCCATTCTGACCTGCAGGGGCCCTCTGGCCCCAGGATGTCTGAGACTGACTCCGCGTGGGGGGTCAGTCTTCATCTTTCTCCCAGGGAGCGGCTGGCGGGTTTGAACTACCCACTGCTCCAGAGCCTCTTGAAAACATAAGATTTTCTCTGCCACTTTTTCAGTGGCTGGGCTTCCAGGTTTCCCGGTGGGCCTTCTCTGCCGCCCCAGTCAGCCTTAGGCTGATGTGTGGACCAGGGCTCGGGTCACCAGCCCTGTGGCCTCCTGGCCGCCCGGCCACCCATCCCAGGACTAGCCCGCCCACTCACTGAAGTGCCTCTCTGCTCCCCTGCCCGCTGTTTAATTGTCGGTCTGAGTCTCCTGCTGCTGCCTCAGAAACGCCACAAGGCGGGGTGCTTTAGCAAACAGACATCTGTTTTCTCCCCTTGGGGGGCTAGAAGTCTGGGTCCAGACTAGGGAAGGCTTTGTCCCAGAGGTCCTTGCCCTCTGCAGCTTTCAGGATGAAACCTCTGGCTGTATGTAGCCCAGGAAAATGCCGATGTCTAGTTAACATAACAGATGGTTTGTTGCATGCATGGGGGTGGTTAGGGATGGCACCAAACACTTCACCACCTTCTACCTTTTACCACCCCCACCCCGCCAAGCCAGGACCCACTGTCCCCCGGGCTTCCATTCCAACTTTGTGTTGCTGCTGTCCACTGTGTTCCCTGGAAGCCAGACAAACTCATTGCCTGGAGTCAATTCCTACGCATAGCGACCCTGTCGGGTCAGGGTGGGCCTTCCCCTGTGGGTGTCTGAGACTGTTTTCGGAGAAGAAACCCTCATCTTTCTCCCACAGAGCAGCTGGTGGTGTCAAACTACCCTCCCAGGACTCCCCTGCTCCTGGTAGATGGCTCTGCAAAGAGCACCAGGCTCCAGGCAGACATTCCAGACCAGTAAGTGAGCGTTTGTCTGGGTCAAAGGAGACTTTTTTTTTTTTTTTTTAAGTTTTAAAGATTCTCTTCAGGGCAAGTATCTTCTTTTTTGTGTGTGTGCTGGGGCGGAGTTGGGGGGTGGTTGTTGTTGGCATCTTTTTAAGGTGGTGTTGGGGTTGCCTGTTGGACTGCTAACCACAGGCCACCATTCTTACTCTCACCTACCAGGGGCCTGCAGGAGACCGACCCCGGAGGCTGTCGGCTCCGGTAAGCCCCAGGAGCAGTTCTAGCCTGCCCGGGAGCCGAGGGGACGACAGTAGGTTGGTGGGTTGGGAGCTTCAGCGTTAGCTGCCTGTCCTCCAGTCCTTGTAGTACCCGCTGCCCTTGCTCTTTAGATGGGGAGGGGACTGGGGAAGGGGGCAACTCAAGTGTATGAAGCGCACGCAAACCAAGTACTGGCCTGTTCGTTTCTATGTCACTCGTCCTCTTCCCCTTGAGAGTGGCTGTCAGTGAGTGCGTGTGCAGGCAGCCACGCGCCCCGCCGCCCGCCCGCATGCCTGTTCCCTATGCAGGTGTGCTGCAGTGGGCAGCCTGCTGGCCCATCAGAGGGGAGCCAGCCGTTCCTTAGCTCGCCTCTCGCACAGTTAATGGTTTCCCCTCTCCCATGGTTATCATAATGGGAATGACATCATGATAAATGCTGCCTTTGTCTACAGCGTGAGGTTCCGTAGGGGACATTCCTAGATGGAGGATGGGGTCAAGGGGTAGGAACACACTGAAAGACTTTTGGTTCATTGTACCAAACCCACTGCCTGGGACAGTGGCCCCAGGTCGGCCTGTCCTCTCCCGAGGTGAGCAAGCTGCTCACATGACCTGAGCAGGGGCCCTGCTGCTTAGGGATCCAGCGCGTGGGCTGGAACTCGATTCTCCTGCACGGCGGGGTGGGGGTGGGGTGGGCGGAGTGGTCTTCTGACTGCCCACTGCCTTGAGGGGACACCCCTCTGTGCCAGGAGTCATCTCCCCCTACCCCACCCCCACCAGCTGCATGGGCAGTTTCAGCTCGGGACTGGAGGGCAGCACTCAGTGGGCAGGGCATGGGTGCCTCAGACATCTCATCTATCCTTGGGAACTGGACAGGTACCGCTCTGTACCACAGCCACTCCCAGCTCAGGCCTGTCATGGGAGCCACACTGCCCACGGGCATGGCGGGGAGGGCACGGGAGTGGGGGGTTGGTAGTGCTGCTGCTCATTAACTCGCTTATCTGCCCCTTGAGGCTGCTTTAGTCTCACCATGTGTGTGAGAGAGGTGTGTGTGTGTGTGTGTGTGTGTGTGTATGTGTGAATATTTAAAGAGCTGGTACCAATAAGTGGCCCAGCACCTCCCAGGGCTTAAAAGAGGACCTGTTAAATAAGTGTGGACTCCTTTCGCTCCTTCCCACTCCGCAAGGACACCCCAGAGGTAGAGGTGGCCCATGCATTTGTGCGTGTGATACATACAGTGGTTAAGCACTGAGCTGCTGCACAGGTCAGTGGTTCAAACCCAGCAGGGACCCTATGGGGGAAACATATGCATGGCATTCTGCTCCGGTAAAGGTGACAGCCTTGGGGAACCCCCCCTCCCCCGGGAGTTCTCCTCCCTGGGGGGTCTTTGCGAGTCCGAATGGCTCGTTGGCAGCAGGCTGTTTGGGTCGAGGGCCAAGAGCAGCTTGCTCGCCCTCATCCCTGTGCCCTGCCCAGATCCCTGAGTGCTCCCTGGCCCAGAGCTGTGCTGTAGAGACTGCAGCAGGGGCGTCGTGAGGAGCCACCTGTCAGCACTGCCCTCCCTCGCTGAGGAAGCTGCCCTTGTAGCCAGGGTGGTGAGGTGGCTTGTTCTGCTGCTCCAGGGAGAAGCCACTTCGGTTTGGGGGCAGTGTAGGGTCTGTGTCTGGGTGCCGGCTGCTGAGCCCCTTGGTGGGTCAGGGGTTGTCTGGAGCTGAAGGTGGAGTGGGGAGTCCCTGGCCCGGCTCTCAGGTGGATCCCCGCAACCTCCCAGCATGTGCGCCCCGACTTCCCAGGGCCCTTGCACCTCTCGGGGCTCATGGCGTCCCTGGCTGTCCAGAGTTCAGGGCTCATGGCATCCCCGGCTGTCCGAGCTTAGGAGCCTTGAAGGTGGTGCTGGCGGTGAGCTGGTGCCAGAGCCTCAGGTGGGGCGAGAAGGGGTTCTAGGGAAACTGAGGCCGGACAGGTGAGGAGGTGGTTGGGGTACGGTAGAGAGTCCCTGGAGGAGCGGGCCGGTGCCCGCTTTGCTGGTGCTAAAGGGAGGAGCTGACTTGGGGGAGAAAACCCCTACACAGAGGCTTTCCGGGAGCTCATGGACCCAGGAAACATCTGCCCACAGCCAGCTGCTGCTGATGGGGTGACCAGGTTAGAATAGGTCTGGGAGAGAGTGGGAGAACAATGAGGACCAAAACTCAAAATTGGGGCAAGGGGAGACTAGAGGCTGGAGGAGCTCCCAAGAGTTCCCAAGGGTGCTTGGGCACCCTTCAGGCTGATGAGCTCACCCCTGCGACTCAGCCAAGCAATAGACAGGTGTGCCGGAGACTGAGAAACCCCTTTAACATTTCTGGTGGTGGTGGAGTCAGGTGCTGGCAAGTTGGCTCTGACTCACCGCGTCCTGTGCGCCCGCCCAGGCCCGCGCCTCCTCTCAGTCTCTGCTGCTTGTGCCCTGCCGTCTTGGTGAAAGTCCTCCAGGACAGTCTCTCCCGACAGCATGTCCACTGTACCTGCGGTGAACTCTCGCATCCTGACTGGGCTTTCCCAGCAGGAAGGAGAGGTTCATTCTGCAGCTGTGCGTGGCATGCCCCAGAGTCTCCGCCAGCATCAGGATTCAAAGGCACTGCTGCTGCCGTGGTCTTCCTTACGCATTCTCCAGCCTGCGGATGCAGGTGATGCAGTTGAGAATACCAGGGCTTGGCCAGTTACATCTTAGTCCTCAACGTAACATTTTTGCCTTTTAAAATTTGAAAGGGTGGTCTTTTGCCACAGATTTGCCTCAGAAGGCAAGATGTGGTTTGGTTTCCTGGCTGATGTTTAATTTCGTCATTTTATTGGGGGCTCTTACAACTCTTTATCACAATTCATACATACATCCATTGCCTTCATCATCCTCAAAACATTTTCTTTTTACTTGAGCCCTTGGTATCAGCTCCTCATTTTCATCCCTCCTTCCCACTGGCCCCTTCCTCATGAACCCTTGATGATTTATCAATTATTATTTTGTCATATCTTACACTGTCCGACATCTCCCTTCACCCACTTTTCTGTTGTCCATCCCCCAGTGAGGAGGTTATATGTAGATCCTTGTAATCAGTTCCCCCTTTCCACTCCATCCTCCCTCCACCCTCCCGGTATCACCACTCTCATCACTGGTCCTGAAGGGATCATCTGTCCTGGATTCCCTGTGTTTCCGGTTCCTATCTGTACCAATGTACTTTCTCTGGTCTAGCCAGATTTGTAAGGTAGAATTGGGATCATGATAGTGGGGGTGGGGGAGAAAGCATTTCAGAACTAGAGGAAAGTTGTATGTTTCATCATTGCTATTCTGCACCCTGACTGATTAATCTCCTCCCCGAAACCCTTCTGTAAGGGGATGTCCAGTTGCCTACAAATGGGTCTTGGGTTCCCAATCTACACTCCCCCTCATTCACAATGATTTTTTTCTGCTTTGATGCCTGATACCTGATCCCTTCGACACCTCATGATCGCACCGGCTGGTGTGCTTTTTCCATGTGGGCTTTATTGCTTCTGAGCTAGATGGCCGCTTGTTTACCTTCAAGTCTTTTTTTTTTCTTTTTGCATTTAATTTAATTAATTTAGTATTTTTAAAAATCATTTTATTAGGGGCGCATACAACACTTATCACAATCCATACGTACATCAATTGTTTAAAGCACATTTGTACATTCATTGCCTCATCATTTTCAAAATATTTGCTCTCCAACTTTCAAGTCTTTAAGACCCTAAACGCTATATCTTTTGATAGCTGGGCACCATCAGCTTTCTTCACCACATTTGCTTATGTACCCACTTTGTCTTCAGCAATTGTGTAGGGAAGGTGAGCATCATGGAATGCCAGTTTAATAGAACAAAGTGTTCTTACATTGAGGGAGTACTTGAGTGGAGGCCCAATGTCTATCTGCTACCTTAATACTAAACCTATAAATATAGGCACATAGATCTATTTCCCCATCATCATAGATAAATATATTTACATATGTACGCACCTGTATTTAGACCTCTGTAAATACCCTTTGCCTCCTAGCTCTTTCCTCTATTTCCTTTTCCTTTCCTCTTGCCCCACTATCATGTTCAGCCTTCATTTGCATTTCAGTAATTCCTCAGTTACATTACCCTTGGTCACGCCCTACCAGGCCTCCTACACCCTCCTCACCACCTGTTTGGATCACTTGTTCCCCTGTCCCTGGGTTTGTTAACACCACTTCCTCCCCCACCCCACCTCCCCCTCTCCCATGTCCCCCCCCCCCCCCCGAACTGTCAGTCCCTTTGTTTTCTCCTCCAGATTGTTCATCCAGCCTATCTTATTTAGACAGACCTGCGGAGATAATAACATGCAAAACAACAAGATAGAGCAAAACCAAGCAACACAAAACAAAACAACAAGCCAATGACAAAAGCAACAACAAAGGAAAGCCTGTAGTTAGTTCAAGGACTGTTTGTTGGCCTTTAGGAGTGTTTTGTGGTTGAGTCTGATGGGGCACCAAACCCTGGCCCCAAAGTCTATTTTTGGTATTCCCTGGGGACTTCGTTGCTCTGTTCCCCTTGTTGTTTCTTAATGTTTGCTTTGGTGTGGTGGGATCTGATCGAGCACAATTCCCACACTGTCTCCAGTGTTGTCCCTTGTAGGGCTATGGGTCAGTAAGGGATGTCCTGTCTCATAGTGGGGCTGGCCATATGGTCTCTGTATTGGCTGCTCTGAGTGGGAATATCATCCTCCAGGCTTGGTGGGTCAGGTTGTGCTCCACTCTCTCTTCCTCCCCCTTCATGTGCTCCCGGGTGCTCTGATCAGACATATCCCTCTCCCTGAGCTATTGCTTCAGTGCTGTCCTCTGAAATAAATTCTTCTGGGGAGAGGGGCAGGTGTCCACATAGTTGGGATTGGGGCCAGCCCCTCAGAACTCTCCACTGGCTCCCTACTCCATGCCGGCATGTTGCATTCTCATCTTGGAGCACCAGGTTGAAGTCTGGTCCCTCTTTCCCTGTGGAGATATAAACAGTATCCTCCCCTTGGGTGGGTTAGTGCCCTGGGCCCCTGCTTCCAATCTCTTTTCCCCCCCCTTTCCCCACCTCCTTTTTAGGTGTCTACCATGTGTACCCCTGGATGTGGTCTGGCCCTGCCATACTGCTGGTCCTCGCCCAGGAATGCTTGGGTACGGTCGCTTTTCCCCTGTGCCCCTTGTGCATTTCATTTCTAAGCTTACCTCAGCGGACTCATGTTATACTGCCCTTCCGTGCTTGGCTTATTTCACTTAGCATGATTTCCTCCAATTCTTCCCATGTGGCGATGTGCTCCATGCGTTCCTCACTGCTTTTTAGCGATGCATAGTACTCCATTGTATGTTTATGCCACAGTTTTTAATCCATTCGTCTTTTGATGGAAATTTGCATGGTGAGCTGTGCCACAATGAACACTGGAGCGCAGATGTCTGGCCTTGGTTTCCTTCTTGCCTCCTCTGGGTATGTGTCCAGTAGGGGTTGCTGGGTCGTACAGTAGCTCCATTCCATGTGTTTCAGATACCACCAGCTGGATTTCCATGGTGGTCGTACATACTTACACGTTCACCAGTAGTGGATGAGAGTTCCTGTCTCCCCACAGCCCCTCCCATGCTTGTTGCTTTCTGATTTTTTTGAATTGGGTTATCTTTGAGGGTGTTAGGTCGTATCTTATTGTTGTTTTAATTGCATTTCTCTTATGGCTAAAGATCAGAAACATTTTCTCATATGTTTATTGGCCATTCGGATTTTTGCCCCTGTAAAACTTCTGTTCAGGTCCTTTGCAATTAGTTTTTTGGGTTTTTTTTGGTAAGCTAGCAGAGTATTGTAGATTTTAGTAATAAGGCCTTTGTCTGGTGTGTCATTGCTAAAGATGTTTCCCCAGTCCATGGGCTCTCTTATTACACTGTTGGTGAATTCTTTCCATGTACACAAGTGTTTATCTTCAGTATATCCCAATTTGTCTGGCTGATGTTTTCATGGGCACTGATTATGGATCCAAGTAAAACAGAATTCTTGACACTTCAATCTATTCTCTGTTTATCATGATGTTACTGATTGGTGCAGATGTGAGGATTTTTGTTTTCTCGATGTTAAGCCGTCATCCACATATAAATGTTTAATCTCTATGAAGATACGATGCAAATACCATAAAAGTTACCCTTTCAAAGCACACCGACTCCTCACCTCTGCACTCCCCTTATCCAGCCTTTCACATTGACGGTGATTGTGAAAACGCTGCTCTCCTCCTAGTTCGCACAGTGGCAAAGCACACCTGGCTGTACTGAACACCCAGGTGCGAGGTGACGGCACCACTGGCTGTGATGGCAGGGCCGTGGTTCTCAGCCGTTTGGCACTTAGGTAGTGATGTACTCACTGCCAACGAGTCAATGCCGACTCACCCAGTGACCCTGAAGGACAGAGTAGGACTGCCCTGTGGGTTTCCGAGACTGCCAGTCTTTAGGGGAGTAGAGAACCTCGTCTTCCTTCCATGGAGCGGCTGGTGGTTTCAAACTGCTGACGTTGTGGTGAGCAGCTCAGTGCATAACCCCAGTGCCACCAGGGCCCTCGGCAGTGACACAGGCGTCCTCGTTTCCACAAGCTGACTACATCTTTGGCCCTCACCATCCATGAGTGAGGAGTGAGTGGGTGCAGTCCCAGTGGTACACGCACACAATTGTATCAGAACTCATCGCCACTGGGCGATTCTGACCCGTAAAGACCCTGCAGGACAGGGTAGAGCGCCTGTGTGGATTTTGAGAATGTCACTCTTTCCAGGAAAAGAAGCCTCAGCTTTCCTGTGGAGTGGCTGGTGGTTTTGAACTGCTGATCTTGTGATTAGCAGCCCAGTGCATGACCACTATGCCACGGGGCTCCTAAACGGAGTTGTATCACCAACTCACACTCAGACTCACTGCCTCGAGTCGACCCTGTAGGACAAGGCAGAATGCCTTCTGCGGGAAAACTCATCCTTCTCTTGAGGAGCGGCTGGTGGTTTTGAACTGCTGGCCTTGCCGTCAGCAGCCCGACATAGCCCACTGCGCCACCAGGGCTTTCCATGCATATGTACACGAACACACACTCAGGCTCTGTCTGGCAGGCGTGTGTACAGCCATCACACTGTCTAATGGTAGGACATTGCATCCCTACAATAAGCTCCATACCAACCAGCAGCCACCTGTCCCACTCCCTCGCCTAGCCCCCGCAGCCTCTTCCTGTCCCTGTGGCTCTGCCTGCTCTGGACAGTGGAGTAAGGCAGGCCTTGTGACAGGTGGGCTTCCTCTTAGCAGCATGTGTCCAGGCGCATGCATGTGGCAGCACTGATTTTATGGCCGGATAACATGCTACCACACGTGTGCATCCCATGTTGTGTGCAAGTCACCTGGCGATGCGCACGGGGCTGCTGCCACCTGTTGGCTGTGCAGGCTCATGCCATGATCTCCGCGTTGCCGGGTACTCGGGTACTCTGCCCAGGAGCGTGGCTGTGGGATCTTTGAGGAACTAACCGCCCCTGGCTTCCAGTGTGGCGACCGCGTTTCGCATCGCCGCAGCGTGAGTGAGCACTTGGCCTTCTCCACGTTGTCACCGGCACTGAGGCCCCTCCTGCTGGCTGTGAAGTGGCGTCTCATGATGATGTGGGTCTGCGGCTCCCTCATCACGAGTGAGGGCAAGCATCTTTTCCAGAGTTTGCTGGTCGTGTGGGTGTCTTCTCTGAAATAATTCCTATTTAAACACTTCGCCTGGGTCTCAGGGCTGGTTGGTGGCTCGCCTTCTCCACCCTGCATTTGGGTGATCTCTGCCGGTGGGCAGGTTCTGGGAGCAGGGGCCCTGTCTGTGTCATTGAGTCTGGGCCAGGCATCTTGCATTCCCTTAGGATGTGCCTGCCCTTTCCTATTTATAGGGGACTCCAAGCCTCACTGCCACCGAGTGGGTGCTGACGCACAGCAACCCTGTGGGTTTCCAGGACTTGGTGGGCGTAGAGAGCCGTATCTTTCTCCCGAGAGGGGACTAGAGACCCTCACAGTAGACGAAAAGGCCTTTAAACCCCAAGCCTTTCCAAAAACAAGGTTGCAATTATTTGTGGAATCTCCCTGGAATAAAAAAAGTATTGCCAGTGTTTTTTCTTTATTAGTATTGTGATTTGGGTGGCAGGTTTTCCGGGCAAGTTGGCTTTGAATTGGTGGGCATGGTGTTTGGCGCTGCGGGATGCAATCCCCGCCCTGCCCCGTTCATCTTCCTGGCGCTGGCTGGCCTGGGACAAAGGCTGCCCTTCTGGTCCAGATACGGGCTGGCTCCCCAGCCCCAAGGAGCGTGACTGCCCTGGTGCCCTGGTGTTCTGGTCCACTTTATTGGCCTCTCTGCTGTTTGACGGAAAGGCGAGTTACAGGGTGCATTGGGTCCTATACTTGAGGGTATCGAAGGGCAGCGCCTTGGGGGTCCCCCGTCTCGCTTAGACCAGGCTCTGTGAGGACTTTGAGTTTTGTTGCACTTTCTCAGCTACTCTGTCCAGGACCTCCTGCTGTGGTCCTTTCGGGGTGAGGGCGGCTCTGGTCTCAGGGTCACGGGTGGAGGCGGCGTTCTTATGGCCCGGTCCTTTGGGTTCCCTTCACTCTTGCCGACAGCCCGGCAGGAAGTTGCCAGGTAGCCTTCTCAGGCAGTAGGCAACTGTCCAGTATGTGCCAGCGTAGGCAACAAGTCCAGTGGTAGCTGAGTAGTCGTCGCCGCCCAGACTGTAGCCCCCCAGAGAAGAGGGTGTGTTTCTAGCGTACCATCTGCCCGCCTGGGTCTCTCGCTGGCCAGAACCTAAGCAGGAGTATGGAGCCTTTGTTGATGGACGCCATGCTCTTTCACAGTTGAGTCGAGGTCCTCCCTCCTTGTGACAGTCTTCAGCCCTGGTGCTGTCGGGACACGCTGCTTGCAAGGCCTGTGGGGCCATGAACTCCCGTATTGTGCCTGGGGCCCGCCTTCCGACATGGCAAGCTCTCTGTCTGCTGAGGGGCACGTGGCCACTGATTATGCCCTGTGACTCTCACTGTGGTTGTTTTCAGCTTTGAGTGCCAGAGTCTGGTTTAACTATCTAAGGGTGCAGGGTGCCGCTCTCCCACACCTGCCAACTGACCCTGGTGGCCAGGAGCCCCTCTGGACCCAGACCCAGTCTGATGTGACCGCCTCACGAGCCAGGAGAATCTCCACCCTGACCTTTGAGACCCAAAAGAGCTTCAAGGAGTTGGATGGCCACAGTGGCTGCAGCCATGGGCTCAGGCCTGCGTAGTGTGAGGACGGTGCAGGATGGGGTCCCTCTGAGCCGGAACTGACCCTCCGCCACCTAACGGCAGCCCCAGAGCAGGGCGATGGGGAGGGCTAGTGCAGTGGGGCCCTTTGTACCAGCTCCACTCAGAAAAGCGGGTGCAAGAGCCCTCGGGGCGAGCTGGCCTCGGATGTAGTCAGAAAGTGTCTATCGGAAGGTTCCAAAGTGGTGAGCGTGTGAGTTGCTGCTTTGCTGGTTTTCTTCCCCTCTCTCCGTGACGGAAATACGTGAGCACAGCTCCAGGTGAAGGTGGGGAGCGCTCTGCCTGGCGCAGGGCAGAGGTGGTGGCTGAGCACACTGTGAAAGTGACACAGACTCGGAAACTCGCGAGAACCGGGGGTGGGGAGAAGACAGTGGGCAAGGAGTCTTGAGTCTGGGGAGATGGACGGTAAAAGGGAAACTGCGGGGGCAGAGGAAGATGTCGGAGGCCCGAACAAGGAAAGAGTTGATGCAGCAGACAGAAGAAACCCTCAAGGCATGGAGTGACTGTGTTCTTAGCCACTCGAGCCCGTACCATGTCCATGGATTAAAGCTCAATAGGAAAGAGCTCTTTCAGACAGCTCTAGTATACATATTTCTTAAGTTGAAGAACCATAAACACTTAATGTTGAGCGGTTCTGTGGATCAGAAGGGACAGGGAAAGGAAGGACGGACACGTTCAGAGAAACGGGAATTGTCTCCAGAATTCACGGTCACAGGGTCCTCGACTGGTGGGTGGAAAGGCCCTAACTGTGGCGTGGCATGAACTTCCAGGACTCTGGGGACAGTGAAGCTTCCAGAGAGAGAGCGCGCAGGGTGTGTAGCACAGGTGGGGAGCCAGCCTGGCGTCCGGCTGTCAGCCAGCTGGGAGGCTGAGCCAAAGCCAAACGCACTAACATGGAGTCGATGCCAGTTCATGGTAACCCATAGGGCAGGCTCGCACTGCCCCTGGGGTTTCCCAGACTCGCCTCGTCTGGTCACGCTAGCGCGTCGGCACCCTTCCATGACAACCACTTAAAAAGCCTTGCCAGCATCTCGCCAAGCCAAGAAGAGAGAAGGGGTGGGGGGGCAGAGTGAGCTAGCCGCCTGGTTAGGGACCAGGAACCAGGAGGGAGAGCAGCCAGAGGGCCACAGAAGTGATGCCAGGACAGGCAGGCGTGTTCCATAGTCCTCACAAGCCCCCACCCGCGGCCCCCATGTCTGTGCGACTGCTAGGCAATGGCAGCGGTGCTGTAAATACGTAGAGCTAAAAGAAGGAGTAGAAAGAAATCAGAGACAAGGCCTCAAGACCCCGCTCAGACCTCTAGAAATGAGAACTCTCGCGATTGAATTTAAATCCAGGGTCAGTGTCAACGGCTGCGGGAAGAAATGTGACCAGAGGGCCAGGACTCGGCGAGAAAGAGGTGGTCCGTGCCAAGGAGCAGACTGCGAGGCCCAGGGAGGGGCCCGCAGTACAGAGCAGCCCAGAGACAAAGACAGACTGCCCCAGAGCGACCATTGAGGCCGGATGCCCACGGGGAAAGCTTGCACATGCGGTGGCCATGTCCTCCTCCAGCACCGGCTCCCCTATCGTTCAAGGGCGGGAGCAGAGCCGAGGGAAGGCGGAGGCAGCCTGCCTGCCTTCTCAGGAGGGAGAAACTGGAAACCCAGGCTCCAGTGAGCGCCCCTCGACAAAGGAGACTTGGGATGCACATCCAGACCCGCTGTCAGACAGCATTTCGTTAGAGCTGCAACCGCTGAGTTTACTGTTCAGCCTTTTCAGGGTCTTTGGTTTTTCACTTTTAAACTTGTGCATGCATTACTTTGATAAAAAGAAAACTGACTTTAAGAATCTACTCACGTAGCAGCCTAACAGTAGAAAGACCAAGCCAAAGTCAACTGCTATGGAGTCAGTGCAGACCTCCAGCCCACCCCGTAGGGCGGGTAGAGCTGACCATGTGGGTTTTCAAGACGTAACTCTTCGCAGGAGCAGAAAGCCTTGTCTTTCTCAGGGTGGCTGGTGGTTTCAAACTGCTAGCCTCGCAGGTGGCAGCCCGGTGCACACACACAGGTTCCCTCTAGAAGAGTAGGCATGTGGTGTTTTTAGCAATGGGCAAGGCAAGACCACCAAATGTAGGTGGAGTCGGCACAGCTTGACCACGGTCAGTGGAGACACAAAGACGTACAGGAGAAAAGGGGGCAGTTTTGGTAAATGCCACAAGCCCCAAACCAAACTCACTGCCGTCAGGCACTGCTGACTCATGGCGACCCTGTGGGTTTCCGAGACAAAGGCCTGTCTTCCTCCTGAGGAGCTGCTGGTGGTTTCGAACTGCCGACCATGCAGATCGCAGCCCAACACATGACCACTACACCACCGGGACTCCATGAAATGCAGTAACAGACCACTTTATAGCAGTAACGGCACCGAAAAAGTGTGTGTGGTTCCCTAGGTAGATGCGTGGGTGGACGAGTGGGGGCACAGGGCCGTGCGTGCCTGTGTGCACCGCGCCAGCGTGTGCGCTGCGTGAGCAGTCTCGCTCATAACAGCACACGGGGCCCTGGTACAGGGCTCTCCTATGAAGATCCAGATCCCATGGGGCTGCTGGCCTGGGCTCAGGCTTTCTCATCAGCTTGTCCCCGACAGCCCATGAGCTGCTTCGAGCTGCCCTTCTCTGGAACCAGCACTGGCCATGGACCAACGGCGGGGGGTCTTTAGGGGAGACCCGTCCCCGCTGCTCAGGGCCTCGGCCCACCTTGGTGCCATCACTGTTGGAGGAACTTGGGAGCTGAGTCATTCCATGCTCCTGAATGGCAGTGCTCTGAGGCGGAGCGGTGACCCTGCACCCAGAGAGGAGGTGGTCAGTGTTTGCAGAGAACACAATTTTAGCCCCACACCTGTGTCTGCCCACATCTGGCAAAGCAAGAGGGGCAAGAGTCAAGCAGAAAGTTCTAACCGCAGGGGCGCAGTGGGCTAAGAATGGTGCTGCTTACTGCTGGAAAGTTGATGCTTCAAACCCACCATCCGGTCCCTGGGGAACAGACAAGGAGGCAGCCTGATTCCCTGGAGTTTGACAAGCGTGGGGCCCACAGTGCAGCTCCACTCCAGCCTGAGTCGGAATCAACTTGTCGGCAGTGGGATTGGTTTGGGGTTGGATTCACTTCCCCAAGTCCCTTTCCTCTGGTCTTATGTCACCGTGCCGTCCCCATTGCTGCATCTCAGACACTCAGCCTGTACACGCGGGCTGAGAATGGCGCAGGTGTGTGTCCATGGTGGCTGTGCAGATGGGGCACCTGGGATGCCGTCTGAGATCACGGGCCCCCTCGGCTTTGCCGGCCCACTGAGAGCAGACTAGGCACGGATCTCAAAGGGGCTGCTGCTGACGCTGTGGTGTTGCTGGAGTCTTGGAGCTTGAGCCTCAGGTGTCAATCCATGGTGGCCAGGCAGTGGCTCGGTTGGTTCTGTATGCTTTAGAGCAATTGAGGCGAGCTGTGCTCACCAGGGCTGGAGGAATGTGATGGCGTGGTGGTCACAGTGGACCCTGGGAGCCCCCTCCAGAGACGGTGAGGCTGGCTGCGCTGGTTCTTCACTGAGGACAATGGCCATGCCTGTCATGGGGTCTGGGATCCGCTGTCATGAACCCCGGGGTCTTACATCTCTCCCCTGCAGCTTCCTTGTCAGGAAGAACTCTGCAGCTAGACATCCTTTGTCTGGGGACAGTGCTCACAGGCAACCCCACCATGCTCTGGGGTGTGTGTGTGTGTGTGTGTGTGTGTGTGTGTGTGTGTGTGTGTGTCCCAGTGTGTCTCCCGTGTGATCTCCCGTGTGATCTCCCTGTGTATGGCTGGGTTCTGGTGTGGTTGTGTTTGTGTGTTCTTGTATGTAGCTGTGCCCTGGTGTGTCTGTATTTGAGTGCCCGTGTGTGTCTCCTGTGTGTGGCTTGGCCCTGGCATACCTGTGTGTATGTCCATGTGTGTGTGTGCACGCGCGTGCTTGCCCTGGCATAGCTCTGCACGTGACTGTAAGTAATAACAGGGCCCAGGAGGAAGCAGTGGCCAAGGACCGGGCTCCCCTGCCTTTTCTACTATATTTGCATTTTTAAAAATAGCTATGCTGAGCACATGCTTTTCCTGGGAGGCGGCCTCTGCTCTGCAAAGCACAGTGCTCCATCAGTGAGCTCCTGGACGCTTGGGGTGTGAACAGAGGTGGCTCTGCAGACTTCCTGCACAGGGAGGCACGCTGTGGGGGCGGAAGATGTCCTGTTTGTGTGGGCTGCAGTGGGGAGCCCAAGAAAGGGGTCTGACCACCGTTGGAGGGGTCTGGGCCGAGGGCCCAGGTAGGCATGCCTGTGAGACTGAATGTGCTGCTCTGAGCACTGGGCTCCTGGAAGCTGCTGTCCTGCCCCCACGTGAGGGAGGTGGCAGGTGTGTGTCCTCCATCCCCATGGAAGCCCACTGTCAGACTTGGAGGGCAGCTGGGCAGGGTCAGCAGGCATGTCCTGATGTGGGCTGGGGCCAACCTGGTCCAGAGTCTGGTCTGGACCACCCGAGGAGAGTCAGGTCCCAGGTGGGACCTGGGGCTTAAGGGCATGGTGCCTGTGTCTCTGTCCCTGCCCCCCCCTGACCCCCAGGAAGGCCTGCCCCCCGCCTCCGACCCGGGAGTGAGAGCTAGGGGTCTGTGCATCTCACAGGCTGAGTATTTTAAGCCACTTTGCTTTGACACCTTGATTCTCCAGCCTTTATTCTTAGTGTCTTTTAAATTAGCGTCTGCCCTTAGCGCCCAGGCCAGGCCTTGATTAGAGGGGGACGCTGGCTGCAGCAGGAAGAGTGTAGCCAGCTGGTTATCTCAGTCTCCCAGGGGCCAGAGGTGGGTCAGTCACCCTGCAGTGAAGCCCTCCCTGGTGGAGACCTCTCCCCCCCTGGGACCCTGATGGAGAGCTCCCCCCTGAGTCTCTGAAGGAGTGCTCCCCCTGGGGAACCTTTTGGAGAGCCCCCCAGGGACCCTGAGAGGGAGAGGCCCCTCCGACCCCTCCTGGGAACCTGATGGTGGAGAGCTAGCCGACCTGGTCCTCCCCTGGACTGTGGACCTGGCAGCCCTTTGAGCACTGCTTCATGACCCTTCAAGCGCCCACTCTGGCCAGCATGGTGGTCCAGCGGCTCCTCTGCATGGTGGCCCTGAAACAGGATGTGCAGAGGGGGTGCTCGAGGTCAGAGGCGTTTCCGGATGCTGCCGGACCTGCGCAGTCTTCATGCTCCTGGGCGGCTGGGGTCTGTTGTGACCCTGTGGCCGTCTGTCTCAGGAAGGGGCTCCCTCGCTCTCCCTGGCGCTGGGTCTCCTGAGGATGGGTCCACTTCCGACCCCAGGTGCGTCTTCCTTCTGGGGTACGATGACTGAGTCAGGCTGCAGAGGTCTCCTGAAGACAGTGGGCAGGGCCAGCACTGAGTGGCCCTGTGCAGGCCAGGTTCTCTTTCCAGTCCGGGGCTGACGTGTCACCTGGCTTGGGTGTCTGGTGTGGGGCTGGAGCGGCTGTGGGAGTGGCTGAGGGGCTGTGTGGAAACAACTTGTGGGACGCAGAGTCCTGGGGGCTGCATCCGGGGGACTGGTCCCCCACCACCCAGCGACACTGAGATACAGGGCTGGAGCGGGGGCAGAGAAAGGAGCCTGAGTGTCCTCTAACTACCAGCAGGAACCGCCAGTGGCCCAGCTGGTGTCCAGCACTGACTCCCTGATATAGGAGCGTCCGTGACAGCTAAATCAGAAACAAACAGCTGGCCCTGGGCACAAGTGGTGGCCCCTTGCTTCTGCAAGGTGTCCTGTGGACTTTCTGCAGAGCACCCCCTCTGCAGAGTGGCTCCCAAGTCTCGCCCAGGCCCACCCCACCCGTTTGCAAGATTTCCACAAAGCATTTCAGTGGTCCATCTGAGCATTGCTTCTGGCAGGGTGAGTGTACGCCACGCGTGCAAATTCCATGTGAGTGTAATGTGAGCATTTGTGTTCTGAGAACATTACTCTGAGTGAGTGTGCTCCCAGCACGTGCCCTCAGGGTGCCTCTTCTCTGAGGTGTGTCCCCTGTGAGAGAGTATCGAGCACATGGACCTGAGCTCGTGTACACTCTGTGAGTGTACTCCGTGTCCAGCGGAGCTCTGTCTGGGCTGCTCCGAGCCTCACCCCAGGCCCCTGCTCATGCAGACCAGGGCCTATTTTCTCAGCAGTCTGCTTGGGGCCCGCAGGATGGGCCCTGGGAGCTGTGGCCCCAGCAGGAGAGGCATTAAGCAGGGAGAAATTACTGGCTGCTTGCTCATGGTCACTGTCCCGGCCCTGGCTCACATGGGACTGCTGGTGAGCCCGGGAGCACATTTCAGGACTTCATGACAAAACCAAGAGGTCACGTCAGCTGCCAGGAGTCCCAGGGCTACGGAGTCACCAAGCCAGTAGGTGCCCAGCACCCAAGGGTGTCCGGTTCATCTGCCTCCAAATAGGCCCTGCAGATACTCAGTCAACACAGGATCCTTGGGGTGTTGCCAAGGTGCAGACATTCCCAAGAAGCTCCAGAGGGTGCTGGCAGGGAACACACACACACACACACACACACACACACACACACACACACACACACACCACCACCACCACCACCACCACCATCACCCACCACAACCACCACCACCCCCCCACCCCCAGGTCAGCACCAAGGTCTCCACTCTCCGGGCTGACAGAAGCAGTTTGCTAGGGGACCTTCAGCCAGAGGGGGTCAGCTCTAGGAAGGTACTCTGCCTACATGACTAGCCTGCTCTCCTGCTCACTTGCGGTACCTGGCATGCCCAGGAAGCCCCTTGTGGCCTGTGAAAGTCAGCCCTCTTCAGGCCCACTGGCTGGACTAAAGAGTGCGCATGTGAATGGAACAGGAAGTTACTTCTGGGGACGGCAGGCTTCTCATCAAGTGCCCTGAAGCCAGGTTGACAGGCCAGGTCCCAGCACAAGGCCACAGCTGCTGGCTCTTTCCAGAGCTGGCCTGGCCAGGTCACCCCAAGCAACGCAGACTCTCCAGTAGCTCTACCACTGGCCCTTGGCCGGCCCTCACTTAGCAGCCACGCCCTCCTGGGCCCACAGTGACTGCAGCTGCGGCTCCAGGCAGTGGGGGGTGGGGGCATCAGTGGGGGCCTCTGGGCTGCATCGGAAGATCAGGAGAGGGGCTCCTGGGGACCAGGCAGCCCGGGGCAGACGTGTGTGATGGGAAGTAAGTGTGAGCAAGATCCCGTGCGCCTAGGCCTCCTGCCTTCCCCCCTTTCCAGCCACTGGGAAATGGGGCCACTGTTATCAGTACCGTTGCCATCTCTGTCCTTGTTGTTGGGTGCCCCAGCAGTTCCTTCCCACCCACTCTTGACTGGTGACCAGAGTAAGACCTTCCCCATAGGGTTCCCCCGGCTGTACCTCTGTATGGAGAGGCCCCAGGGCATCGTGGGTGACGCGTTAAGACTGGTACCCACAAGGGCAGCAGCTCTAAACCACCCGTCGCTTCGCAGGAGGAAAACGGGCTTTCTGTTCCTGTAGAGAGTCACAGTGTGGAAGCCCACCGAGCGGCTCTGCTCTGTCCATAGGGTGGCCATGAGTCAGAATCGCTCGGCGGCAGTGAGCTTGAGCTTGAATCTCCAGGGAGCAGATTGCTGACCTTCTCGAGGAGCTGGTCCCCGACAGCATGTCCACCGGACTGGAGATTAGCCTTGCCATCCTCACTCGCTCCTAAGGAGCGTCCTGGCCGGCCGTGCTTGTCCCCTGGCACTCAGTGTCCCTCCCCTACGCCGCCCCTCATCGCTCCTCGATGACGCGAACCATTGGAGACACGGTGACGGACTAGCTGCTCCTTAGCCTTTGAAGCGGCGTCTTTGCCTTTTAGTGCCTTAAAGAGCGGTCTCGTCCATCAGATTTGCCCGGTGCAGCACGTAGTTTGATTCTGTGGCTGCGGCTTTGATGGGCATTGGTGGTGGACCCAAGTAAAGTGACATCCTGGACAACGTCGTCTTTCTGCCAAGCACCAGGATGTCATCTGTTGGTCCGGTGCGGACACTTTGTTTTCTTTAGGTTACAACGTAATTCTTAACAGCGTCTCTGATCTTTGATGGCAGTTGTTCAAGTCCTCTTCGTTTTTTGGCTCATAAGGTTGTCTTACCTGCATGTCAAAGGTGCTTAGTGAGGCTTGCCCCATCCGGACGCTACACTCTTCTTCCTAGAGCTCAGCTCACGTGGCCCCCAGCAGGTTCCCGGTGGAGTGGAGACCCGGAACAGCGGGATGTGGGTTTGCGGGGAGCAGCACAGCGCCCTGTGGTGTTGACAGCCAGCAGGGCCCTGCTCTGGGTCATCCCTGCCACGGCGAGGCGACAGGTCTGACTCAGGGACCTACAGGCAGAGCAGTCCTGCATCTCGTCCCCCTCAGGGTGCCGGGTGTTCTGAGTGCTTAACACCTGACCTTCCAAGGCTGCTTTGTGACTGCATAAAACCACCCTCGGACATGCCCTGGCGTGCACCAGAAGCCGGGGAAGGGACATCCAGACCATGCTTCCCCTGTCCTCAGCGCCACCATGCTGCGGGGGTGGGGGACCATGCAGCCCGAATTCAAGTCGCAGCTCCTCCTCTTCCTAGCCGGGCGACCGCGGAAGAGTGGCCTGTGTTCTTTCCGTCTCGGCTTACCTGTCCTGGAAATGGGAGGGCATAGTGCCTGCTTTTCGTTCGGGTAAGTGTGGGGTTGCTAACTGCAAGGTCAGAGTTCAAATCTACCAGCCGCTCTGCGGAAGCAAGCTGAGTTTAATGGACTTGAACACTGTGGAGGGGGGCTGTGAGCTTCCAGGGGCGGCTTGTCTCAGGACAAGCTCCCAGGCTGCCCTCAGCACATCTGCCAGGGTAGGCGCTGCCAGGCCTTGTGAGGCGGGAGGGACCCATGAGAGCGGTGCCAAGGTGTGAAAGACATTGTGGCCCCTGCATATGTGCTGTCCCTTACTTTGCTTGTCTAAAGGCCAGGAAAGAAGCCGGGACTACAGGCAGGCTCAGCACTGGGCTGTTAGCTGAAAGGGTGGCTGTTCGAGCCCATCAGCTGCTCCACCGGGGAAAGATGAGGCCGTCTGCCCCTTGAAGGCCTAGCACACAGCAGTTCTGCCCACAGGCTTGCTGGAAGGTGTTGGGTTTGGGTTAGGGATGGGAGCACCACCCCTCCCTCTGCAGTCATCTGTCAGGAGAGAGGGAGGTACTGTCCTGGAGACCCAGACCCTGCAGGTCATCCCTGCCAGGGCTCCACAGAGGTGCCTCAGTGTCCCCTGTGCCTGGAGTCAGGGACATGGTGCCCTGGGGCAGGACATGGTTCTGCCTCATGGCACTGTGCTGCCCCTGATCCCCAAATGCCTGCCTGGGGTGGGTCTTGGCATCTCTCTGCTCAGGGGCCTGGGCAGCCTCTGGTTGGGTGTCCAAAGTACCACGACTTCCAGTTTCTATGGCAACTTGAAACCCTGCAATTGTGGCTTTGCGAAATCTAAAACAGGAGCAGGGACTGGGATGGGGTGGGGCGGCATGGAACATCCCCTACCAGACTGAGGTCGCAGTCTAGGAAGGTTTTTGAGGTTGGGAAGTGGCTCCCCCGTGCCAGTGCGCCCAAGCAGAGCATGCCACCTGCCATGGCGCACTGATGGCTGGCTCAGGGGAAGGCAAAGTCTGACCCGGGCTCATGGAGACTACTGGGACCGGTCACCCGCCACTCGGTCAGTGTGGTCAGAGGTGCCCTGCATGGGGTACTGGCAGTGCCTGTGGGCTGGCCTCTCACGTGAAGCTCCCTCTTACAGCTGAAGCTGGAAGACCGCTCTGTAGTGCCTCGAGACGTGGTCCGGCACATGCGCCCCACTGTGAGTCCTGGGCAGGGGTGGGGGCAGGGCGTGGGAGGGGCTGGGCCGCTGCCCACGGTGCCTGAGGCCGGCTCCCTCTCGCCCAGGACAGTCAGTGTGGCACAGTCATCGACGTGAACATCGACTGTGCCGTCAAGTTGATCGGCACCAACTGCATCATTTACCCCGTCAACAGCAAGGACCTGCAGCACATCTGGGTAAGCCCCGTCCTCTCAGGGCGCTTCTGCAGCCCCGCCCTGCCCCCCCTGTCATCCCTCCTCCCCTGGGACATTTGAGAGCAACTCCCAATATGTTGCCCCGAATACTCCTACCCAGTCCACAGAGCCAGCCCTGCCCAACACAGGACCCCAATTAGGTGGCACATCATTTACGCACCCACTGACTGAAGGCAGCGGCGGCTCTGCTCTGTCCTGCAGCAGCAGCAGCTGTGCTTTCTGGTGGCTCAGGTGCCCTGGCCCACCTGCACTTCCTCCGCTCCGCCCTGGGGCTGCTGTGCTGTTTCCCGCATGCGCGTGCACGCACACACAGGCGCGCAGAGGTGCACCAGGACCTCCGCACACACAGGCTCGGTTCCAGCCTGCCGCAGTGATGCAAGCCGCCCGAGCCTGCGGGTGCCCCCACCCCGCCTGCAGAAGGGACACTGACATGGGCCGTAGACTGCTAAGTGTACACTGGCATGATGGTGAAGGAGTGTGCTCTCCTCGCAGGGCTGCCACAACTTCTGTGAGCAGAGAGGGCGCTGGCTGCAGAGCACAGGGTGGCAGACCTGCAGACAGTTTATTTTGGGGGGAGGGGGGTGCTTCACAGCGCTCATGAGGGGAGGACTGAGAAGGCCGTGGACTGCCCACCAACTTTCTGTACGCCTCTCCTGCAGCCTCCACCTGCAGCACCCACCTCCACTCCCGCACCCCTCTACAGACTACTGTCTCATGACCCCCACCTGGGATCACCTCACTTCTGGTGCACATATCCAGTGTCCCGACCCCCCAACGGAACCCTCAGGGAGAAGGGGGTGGGATTCTGCTGACGACTGGACGGGGAGTGTCCTGGCAGCAGACATGCAGGGTCCTGCCTCCCCTGCGTCTGGGGAGCCCAGGTGCCCCTGCCCAGGACAGCATTCTTACTGCTCACCATCTCACCGGCCCTGTCGCCTTGGCCCACAGCCCTTCATGTACGGGGACTACATCGCCTATGACTGTTGGCTGGGGAAGGTCTATGACCTGAAGAACCAGATCATCCTGAAGCTGTCTAATGGCGCCAGGTAGGGGCGGTGGTGACAGGGGGCGGGGTCAACAGGAGCTACAAGCCAGACCCTGAGCTGCCCTGGTCAGCTGCTTGGGGCATTGTCACCGATGGTACCTACAGGCCAGGGGTTTTCTTTTAAAGACGGATGGTGACAGGCACCTGGCCACTCGAGGTGAGGGTCAGCTGAGAGTCAGATTAGCACCAACTGGGAGGCAGGGCTGCTGGGAGATGCCTCGGGCCCCCTCAGGCTCCCTGGATACAGTGTGTGACCTCACTCCATCCTCGGTTCCAGGTGCTCCATGAACACGGAAGATGGCGCCAAGCTCTACGATGTCTGCCCCCATGTCAGCGACTCGGTGAGCGGGCTCGGCCCAGGGTCTGGGTGCAGGACGAGCGCTCGCCACCTCCCACTTTGTCTGGGCTAGTGTGCGCACACCGGAGCGTGGGACTCCCAGCCCCTGGGCAGCTTGAGGAGGGCCTCAGGGAGTGTGGAGGTCCAAGGTGGGGTGGCAGCGCTGTGTGTGTATTGGTGTGTGTGTCGGGGCTGGGAGCAGAGGACCTGCGAGGAGCACCCATTCCAGGGAGGAGGCACGGCTCACAAGAACTTTCCCCAACCCCAAATCTTGCAGGGCCTCTTCTTCGACGATTCCTACGGCTTCTATCCGGGCCAGGTGCTCATTGGTCCCGCCAAGATCTTCTCCAGCGCCCAATGGCTCTCGGGGGTCAAGCCCGTGCTCAGCACCAAGAGCAAGTTCCGGGTGGTGGTGGAAGAGGTAGGGGCCAGGGCCTGCAGGGGGCGGGGGGCTTGGGGGCGCCCTCAGTAGCTGCCATGACCCTCTTGGTCTGCGGGCTGAGGGGGGCACATTGGACTGGAGACTGGCAGTATCCCTGGGGGCAAACAGGAAAGAGTGGTCAGCCAGGGCAGGGCGTGCCCAGGTGTGTCCACTCATGGTGGGCAACCAAGTGGTCTAGTTTCGGGCAGTGCTTGGCCGCTGCCCTAATGGGCCAGGTTGCCCTCTGCCCATCCCCAGGTGCAGGTGGTGGAGCTCAAAGTCACATGGATCACCAAGAGTTTCTGCCCCGGGGGCACGGACAGTGTCAGCCCCCCGCCCTCTGTCATCACCCAGGAGAATCTAGACAGGTGAGCTCCACCCACTCTACCTCCCACCCAGGTGCTTGCCTTGGGCGGGTGGGGTTTGTGTCGGTGTGAGGAAGCTCAGCTTGGCCGTGCCCATCTCCCCATAGGGTGAAGCGTCTCGGATGCTTTGACCACGCTCAGCGGCAGCTGGGGGAGCGCTGTCTGTATGTCTTCCCAGCCAAGGTAGAGCCGGCCAAGATGACCTGTGAATGTCCAGAGAAAAACTGCGCCCAGGGGGAGGGCTCTATGGCCAAGAAGGTATGTCCTGGGCCCGTGTGGCTGACACCCGGCAGCAAGGATGGTCGCCACCTCCTGGTGGGCAGCTCTGATGACCCCTGCCAGCCTCCCAGTGGGGACTTGCTGCCAACCCCCCACCCACGAGACACTCCGGGTCAGGACCCACCCCCACCCCCACAGCCACACTCTGCTCTGCCTTTGCAGGTGAAGCGCTTACTGAAGAAGCAGGTCGTTCGGATCATGTCCTGCGCCCCCGACACCCAGTGTCCCCGCGACCACAGCTCAGAGGACCCGGGCAAGAAGGGGGACGCCAAGGCCAAGAGTGAGCCGGGCTCCGCCAGCCCTGAGGAGACTCCCGACGGCTCAGCCAGCCCAGTGGAGGCACCAGACGAGGGGCCCGAGGAGCCCCCCGAGGCTGGCGAGCAGCTGCCCCCCTTCCTGATGAAGGAGGCCGGAGATGACCAGCTGCACTCGGCCGAGCAGGACGCGGACGACGAGGCCGCCGATGACACGGACGACACAAGCTCCGTGACCTCGTCGGCCAGCTCCACCACGTCCTCGCAGAGCGGCAGCGGCACGGGCCGCAAGAAGAGCGTGCCCCTGTCCATCAAGAACCTGAAGCGGAAGCACAAGCGGAAGAAGAGCAAGATCACGCGAGACTTCAAGCCGGGGGACAGGTGTGGTGGGGCGGGGCCAGCTCTGTGGCCGTCCCCAGACCGGGTGGGGAGTGGGGTCAGTGGGGATGGGGCGGGACAGAAAGGTGGTCTGCTTTCCTCTCGAGGGACGGAGGGAGGGCCCTGACCGCTGGTCCGCGGGCTGCCTGCAGGGTGGCCGTGGAGGTGGTGACCACCATGACCTCGGCCGACGTGATGTGGCAGGACGGCTCGGTGGAGTGCGGCATCCGCTCCAACGACCTGCTCCCCGTGCACCACCTGGACAACAACGAGTTCTGCCCCGGGGACTTCGTGGTGGACAAGCGAGGTATGGCCGCCCGCCCGCCCAGGGCGTCCTCCTTGGGACTGGGGACAGGTGGACGGCCCCTCCCCCTCCACAGTCTCCTCAGTGAGCCGCGTGCCCTCTGCCCCCAGTCCAGAGCTGCCCGGACCCGGCAGTGTATGGTGTGGTGCAGTCTGGGGACCACGTGGGCCGAACCTGCATGGTGAAGTGGTTCAAGCTGCGGCCAAGCGGGGACGACGTGGAGGTGTGTGTGTGCGCGCACGCGCGAGTGTGCAGCCCCACGGGGGCTGGGGGACGGGGTGGACGGCCGGAACCTGCGCTGACAGCCGGCCACCCTGTGTCGCAGCTGATTGGAGAAGAGGAGGATGTGAGCGTGTATGACATCGCCGACCACCCTGACTTCCGGTTCCGCACCACAGACATCGTCATCCGCATCGGCAACACCGAGGATGGGGCCCCTCCCAAGGAGGACGAGGTACTGCGCATCCACCCGCCTGGCCCGGCTGTGCGCCAGGCTGCACTGCAGCTGCAGTTCCTGAGGGAGCCGCCGGGGGCTCGCAGCCCTGCCCGAAACACCCTTCCCAGGAGACCAGTCCCCACAGCGGCGTATTAGGGAGGTGTCCCGACAGCTCACCTCGTGGCAGAATTGAGACGTGGATCACAGTAGCACATGCCTGGTGCTGACCAGCTCTGATGTGCCAGGAGAGTGGCCCGGGCAGAGGCAGGGCCAGCCCGAGCTCCCAGTGGGTTAGCTCTTGTGTAATGGTATCATGTGGAGGGTGTGTAGCGGCATGATGCGGCAGTGGGTCAGGATGTCACTTGAAGGTAACTCAGCAGCTACGTGGTGACACAGTCTCTGGTGATCTGCTGTGGTCACCCTTCAGTTGGCCGTTGAAACTGAACTGCATCAGGAAGTGAGGGGTGGGGTGGGGCTGGCCAGGGAGAAAGCCCACGTGGGGTAGGAACCCCCGTCCTGGCAGCAACGGGGCTGCCGGTGTGAAATGGCCTCGAGGGGCCCAGGCTCAGCAGAAGCCAGCTGAAGCTGTGTCAGTCAGGGGGGTGGGGGTGGGGGGCTCATACACATAGCTTGGCCCTGACCCTCACTGCTCCCAGCTTTAGGCTGGCACCCGCTGACAGTTGATAGCCATGCCCCCGGTCTCACCTGGAGAGCCACATGCCTGACTGTCCTGTTTGCCCCACAGCCATCAGTGGGCCAGGTGGCCCGCGTGGATGTGAGCAGCAAGGTGGAGGTGGTGTGGGCTGACAACTCCAAGACCATCATCCTGCCCCAGGTGAGCCTCTGCCCAGAGCCCAGCCACGGTCAGCTGCCTGGCCTGGGCTCCCGTCCTGCTCTCAGACCTTCCTAAGGTAGAATCTGTGTCCTCTATCTGAGAGGGAGGGCAGCTGCCACTCACACCCCTGGAGAGCCAGCAGGTTCTCCCTCCTGCCAGTTTGCTCTGGTGGCGCAGCTAGTAAACGCTGGGCTGCGAACCAAGAGATGAGGCTGTTTGTCCTGTAAAGATTCCCAGGGCCTCAGAGCCATACACAGGGTCACTGTGAGTCTGAGCCAACTGGACGGCAGTGGGGGGTTCTAAGAAAACATGAGTGACCTCTCAGGGAGTTGGGGCACCTCTGTCCCGCAGACACAGACACCGAGGGGGATCTCCGGGCCCTCAGCCCCCTCGCCTGAGCGCTGCCCTCCCGGCCCACCAGTTCTCCTCTCCCAGCACCACCTCAGGGAAGGGGACAGGAGGTGGCCCGAGCCAGCCCCGCCCTTGGTGCCACCATAAAGGTCGTCCTCAGGGTGGGGCTGGCAGGTGCTGGCCCCAGGCAGCTGGGTGGTGGGGTCTGGGTTGGAGTGGGGCCGGGTCCGAGCCCCCGTGTCTCGGCAGCACCTGTACAACATCGAGTCGGAGATGGAGGAGTCGGACTACGACTCGGTGGAGGGCAGCAGCAGCGGGGCGTCCTCAGACGAGTGGGAGGACGACAGCGACAGCTGGGAGACAGACAACGGGCTGGTGGAGGACGAGCACCCCAAGATCGAGGAGCCCCCCAACCCCACCCCCGCCCCACCAGCCATCCCCGATGAGGACAAGGGCGTGGTCATCAGCGAGGAGGCCGCCACGGCCGCCATCCAGGGGGCGGTGGCCATGGCCGCCCCCATGGCGGGGCTGATGGAGAAGGCCAGCAAGGACGGCCCTCCAAAGAGCTTCCGGGAACTGAAGGAAGCCATCAAGATCCTGGAGAGCCTGAAGAACATGACGGTGGAGCAGCTGCTGACCGGGTCGCCCACCTCTCCTACCGTGGAGCCCGAGAAGCCCACGCGGGAGAAGAAGTTCCTGGATGACATCAAGAAGCTTCAGGAGAACCTCAAGAAGACCCTGGACACTGTGGCCATCGCCGAGGAGGAGAAGCGGGAGGCGCTGCCTGAGGCCGAGCGCAAGGAGGACAAGCCTGAGGTGCAGTCCCCCGTGAAGGCCGAGTGGCCCAGCGAGACCCCAGTGCTCTGCCAGCAGTGTGGCGGCAAGCCCGGCGTCACCTTCACCAGCGCCAAGGGCGAGGTCTTCTCAGTGCTGGAGTTTGCCCCCTGTGAGTCCACCCTGGCACGCTCCCCGAGAGCCACCCGACACCCCCATGTACCTCATGACCACTCTCTATGCAGCTCTCAGATGTGCCCAGTGACCCCAAGGCTGCTACCTGTGTGAGCCACTAGACCCTCCCTAGTGTACCCCAAGAGTGCTCCCCATGTAACCATCAGACTCCTCTCATGCACCCAGGAAACTCCCTGTACAGCCACACACTGCCCCTCACCCCCAGTATACCTTGGAACCATGCCCATGCAGCCACCAGGACCTCCTTGGAGACGGGCAGGTGGGTGGGCATACTCACTTGCCCCAACAGGGACAGACATATCTCTAGGTGACGCCCCTAGGGCCCCCAGCACCCACTGACCCATCTCCCCCGCCCTCCAGCAAATCACTCTTTTAAGAAGATTGAGTTCCAGCCTCCAGAAGCCAAGAAATTCTTCAGCACAGTGCGGAAGGAGATGGCCCTGCTGGCTACCTCCCTGCCCGACGGGATCATGGTCAAGACCTTCGAGGACAGAATGGCGAGTAGACCTCGGGGCATAGGGTGGGGCCCAAACCTGTCTCGCCCTGGCTCTCCCCTCTTCAAAAGAAGATGGGCCATTGTGGGGGCAGAGTCTGATGCACTCGACCGTGAGCCCAAAGGTGGGCGGTTTAAACCCACCCAGCCTGGTGATCAGCTAACAGCCGGCCAGCCTCAGAGCCCCCCTCGGTCCCCGTTGTTGCCCAAGCCCGAGCGTTGGAGCGTTAGAAGGTGGCAGGCAGAAGTAGGCTCTCTCAAGGACCCTTTCCCTCCCCGGGGCCCTGACAAGCCGGCAAGAGGGGGTCTCTGCCACCACCAGCCTATTGGGCTTGTCACTCCATGGGGTCATGCCCAAGACCTCCCTTACTCATACCTGCCTAGCTCATTCCCCGCGGCAACAGACGAGGGTGCCCTGGGACCCCCTCTCGGTCACCTTTCCATCGCTCCCTCCATGGTGGGCCCTGGCCTCTGGGCAATGTTGGCGAGGGAGCAGGCAGCCCGGTGCTTTGCCATCTCAGTTGTTCCCTTGGGCTGGCCCCAGCTAGGCGCTGGCCGCAAGGCGGACACAGGCGGCACCGATGAGAAAAGGAGTTAGAAGCTGAGGCGAGGCTCTGGTTCCTGCCCTGAGCGAGCACCCAGTGCCGGGCCCATCCCTGCTCTTCCAGAGAACAGGACTCGGGGGTGGGGATGGGGGGTTCCCATGGGGAGGGCAGCGTGGGAGAGGTAGCAGTTGGCCTAAGCTGGGATGCCACAAGAGGGCGCAGGGAAATCTAGGTCGGGGCAGGGCCGGCAGCATAAGTGATGTAATACAAAGTGGACGATCTTTGAACAAGGACCTACCGAGAATCCCACCTGCCTCAGTTCCTCCATCTGTCTGCTGGCTGCTAGGCCACCCCTTGGCCACCAAAATCCGGGTGTAGCCTTGCTGGTCATGAATGTTCTCTCCTCTCTGATTGGCTGTCCCTGTTTCATGCCCTGTCACGGTTCAGGAGGGGCATCCTGCAGAATCCATATTAAGTGCTTGTTTCTGAGGGAAACAGATGCCCCCCCAAAAAAACAACTTGAAGGTGTCCGGTAGTTTGGCATCGGGGTAGCTGACTACACACCCTGCCCATCTGCCTACCCACCCACCCACCAAGCCTGCAGTGACCAAACCCCCCCACCCACCCCCCCCACTCCCTCAGGACCTCTTCTCTGCCCTGATCAAGGGGCCCACCCGGACCCCCTACGAGGATGGCCTGTACCTGTTCGACATCCAGCTGCCAAACATCTACCCCGCCGTGCCCCCGCACTTCTGCTACCTCTCCCAGTGCAGTGGCCGCCTCAACCCCAACCTCTACGATAACGGGAAAGTGTGTGTCAGCCTCCTAGGCACCTGGATCGGAAAGGTGAGCGCAGCGTGGGCCGGGGCCGGGGCTGGGGGAGAGCAGGCAGGACCTCCCGCTCTGGAGGACAGGGTGACGGAGCTGGGTGTCCTTTCAGGGGACAGAGAGGTGGACAAGCAAATCCAGCCTGCTCCAAGTTCTCATCTCCATCCAAGGTACGGGGGGTGGCTGGGGGATCAGGGGCATGGGGCTGCCGTGGGGGGCTCCTCCCGACTGAGCTGCCCACCCGAACCCCCAGGTCTGATCCTGGTGAACGAGCCGTACTACAACGAGGCGGGCTTCGACAGTGACCGCGGCCTGCAGGAGGGCTACGAGAACAGCCGCTGCTACAACGAGATGGCGCTGATCCGCGTGGTGCAGTCCATGGCGCAGCTGGTGCGGCGGCCGCCTGAGGTCTTCGAGCAGGAGATCCGGCAGCACTTTAGCACCGGTGGCTGGCGGCTGATTAGCCGAATAGAGTCCTGGCTGGAGACGCACGCACTGCTGGAGCGGGCCCAGGCGCTGCCCAACGGCGTCCCTCGGGACAGCAGCTCTCCAGAGCCGCCCACGGGGGCTGAGCTCTCAGACTCTGGCCGGGAGGAACCTGAGGACGGCGGGCTGGGCCCTGGCGAGGCCTCGCAGGGCTCAGACTCGGAGGGCGGCGCGGCGGCCGCCGGCAGGGACCACTCAGAGCAGACTACCGAGGGGGCGGCAGGGACGGTGGACACAGCCGGGCCACCCAGCGTCAGACCAAAGAAGCGGAGGAAGAGCTACCGCAGCTTCCTGCCGGAGAAGAGCGGCTATCCCGACATTGGCTTTCCCCTCTTCCCGCTCTCCAAGGGCTTCATCAAGAGTGTCCGTGGCGTGCTGGCCCAGTTCCGGGCGGCGCTGCTGGAAGCCGGTATGCCCGCCAGCGCCGAGGCCAAGTAGCCACCCGCCCCCGCTGGACTCCCCGCCCGTGCCCCCCAGCTGTCCCCCCTGCCGGCGAGTATGACGCTGGACCGCTACGAGAGTCTTGAGACGCTGCGTCACTCATCTGAAGCAACCTTTGAGCAACCCTGCTGCACCCAGGCACGTGTCCCTCCCTTGCCAGCTCGTCGCGGGTCCAAGGTGGAGGCCAGCCCAGTGGCAGGAAACTAGCGGCCGCCTTGCATGAATGTGGGCTGCTCCAGCGACCCTCGGCCCTCCCTCCTCAACCCCACCTGGTTTACAAGTCCCCAGGCTGCACGCTGGCCCTTTGGGCGAGGCTCTGAGAGAAGCCAGGAGCCAGGGTGGTTCCGGTGGGGCTCCAGGAGTCGGAGAGCTGCTTGGAGAGACCGCCGTGGGTGCCTTGTGCTTCCCACCTGGCTCCCGGCACTCAGTGGTGCTGGCTGATCTGCAAGAGCCAGGCCGAGCACCACCGCCACCCATTCTCCCCCCCCCCCCCCCCCCCGCTCAGATGTTGTCCCGTGCCCCTCCCTCGGATGGGAAGGAGGCACCCCCAACCCTGGGTTCCCAGGCCTGCCTGCTCCCTCCAGAGAGCCGGCCTGCAGGGCACCCGCCAGAGACTGGCCGAGGTTTACAAGTTTTCTAAGCTTTTGATAATGTGAAGCTCCGGGTTCAGAGGTTGCTTCGAGCGCAATGCAGCTCAGTAATTTTTGGTGTATGTATGTAATATTTAAGGTGGAAAACCAATAAAATCTCAAGAGCAAAAAAGCTTAATACTTATTAGGGGGGAAAAAGACCCCATCCCACCACCACCCTCCAAAAAAGCCAAAGCATGCTGTGTCTCGTTGCCCATCTACTGGCTGTCCCTGTGCTGTGCCTGGACAGTGGGGGTGCCCAGAGTCCCGGGGGGCTGGCCGAAAGCACACCGGAGGACGGGGGCCGGGCTCCCAGTGTGTTGTCCGCGTGGACGTGTGAATGCGCCTGCTGACGACATCTGTACCAAGTGCAGTGTGACAAACTTTACTTGCGTTTTTGTTTTGCATTTTGGTTTGGCTCGTGACATGTACAAGAAGGAAAGGTGACACCATTAAAACTGCCTGTGCCAGTCACCAGGGTTCTGGTGCTGCCTTCTTCAGGGGCCCCGCTCAAGGGGGGAAGGGCTCCCTGGCCAGGGGGCCAGCCCCCACAGGCTGCATTTCCCGGCCTAGGTCTGCAGGCTGTGAGGCCATTGGTGGGCTTAAGAGCCCATCCAGAGCCAGGCCTGCCACCCAGCAGCTATGGCTACCAAAGGCATAGGGTTCACCAGCTGGGCCTGTTCTCCATCCAGCTGCTAGGGTGCCATTGAGACTGGCACCTACCTGTCCAGGGCAGGTGAGATCACCTGGACGATAGGCCAGAACAGTTGTGCCCTGCTTGGGAGATTGGCCTGTGCCTCATTTGGGGCACCCTTTGGACTCGCCACACTAGCTGCCCATGTGGTCCTGGGGCAGATAGTACTGGCTCCACCCCTCAGTTTCCCCACATGTCGAAGAAGGCGGCTGACAGTGCTCTAGAGCTTCTTCCAGATCCGAGGGTTCTAGTGGGTCATCGTGGGAGCCCACCCCCACATCAGCCCCTCCCAGGGGCTGGCCAGCTCCTCGGTATGGCTGCCACTCCATTCAACAGCCCAGCCCTCGGGACAGGACCAACAAGCTGGGAATGTCACTTTATTGGATTCCTCTCTGGGGTGGCCCTCCGGTTCCTCTTTCCCCTGGGAGTGTCCCTGGCCGGCTGCAGAGTTGGGCTGGAGGGGACTAAGGCACAGCGAGACCCTAGGAGTCACAAGGGCTCTCGTGAAGGTGGCATCTGTGGAGGCCCCTGCCTGGACGCAGGCTCCGTGCAGCCACTGACCATCCAGTAGTAGTCTGGGTGCACCTGGCCCTGCACAGCCTCACTGGCCATCAGTTCCCCGTCCACAGTGAACACTCCCGCCCCATTCCTGGGCTCCAGGCGGAAGGCGGCCACGGGCACGTGCACCAGGTAGGGGCAGTCACACTCCATGTGCTTCCCTTTCTCCATGGCCATGAAGAGACGCAGTAACATGGCTCGGGACACACCTGCCAGCACATAGAACAGGTGCATGGTGCCGGCCGCACAGCGGCCCATGGGCGCCGCGAACATGTCACTGCCCAGGTGGGTGTGCAGCAGCACCAGTACCAGCACAAAGTCCTGCTCGGGCACCACCGTCCAGTGGGCGGGCACCGGCCGGTCCAGAGGCACGAGGTGCGTGTTCACGGGGCCGCTCTGGTCCAGAATAGGTACGGCCGGCATCTTGGCAGCAGCAGCCCCGGCCGGGAGGTAGGCCAGCCGGCCATGGTAGGTGCGCAGGGAGGCCAAACGCAGGAAGGTGCCCAGGGTGAACCGGACCTCGCCCAGGGCCCGGTACTTCTCACTCTCTAGGTCCACATCGGCGATGAAGCCCCAGGCCAGGCTGAGCACAGAGAAGAGGCGCAGGCCCGAGGCCGTGTGCAGGGAGAGCAGGTTCATGGGTGTCAGGAGCCGCCGGCACAGCAGCTGTGTGCAGTTGGTCAGGAGCTCCTCGTTGGTCCCCTGCTCGTACCTGCAGGAGAAAAGGTGGCATGGCGTGAGCCCTCAAACCCTCCCCAGCCTCTGGGAACGCCTGCAGCCACTGCCGTGCAGGCATTTGGTCCCGGTGCTGCTGGCAGGCGCAGGGACAGATGGAGCAGGCGGAGGCAGCCACCTGGGGACGCCAGAATGCCTGGAGAGCTGCAGAGACGTTGCGGGCAACTGGAAGAAAGGACCGGCCACCCACTTCCAAAAGCCCACCAGCAAAAACCTCATTGCCCAGTTGTGCTGGCTCTCAAGGGCTTGCTGCCAATCGGCTGGGTTGGGAAGAAACATGAGAGGGAGCCTGTGAGAGAATGGCCCCCTGGGGAGGGGTGTCTGGGGAGCCGGGAGTAGGCACTCACCCTGAATAATGGTTCACGGAGGCGGCCAGGGCATTGGCAGAGCCACCCGGGAGGCTACACAGGGGCTTCTGGATAGCTGTCTGCCAGTCCGGACGTTCCATGAGGCCATTCACCACCTGGGGGACCAGATACCTCAGCTGAAGAAGCCCCCACCCACCCTACCCCCTAACAGGCCACCTACCTCATGCACCACCCCGTCCCCCGACATGATCACCAACAAGTCCCAGTGGTCCAGCTCCTCCTGGCGCACCAGCTCCCGCGCGTGGTTCCTGCGTTCTGCAGAGATGGGCGGTCAGGCCCACAGGTTCCTCCCCGCGCACACCGGTCGCCCTTGCTGGGACAGGCTGACACTCACCGGTGAGCACCAGCGTGAAGGACACGTCGGCCTCGACCAGCAGGGGCTGCACGCGGCTCCGGAAGAGCTGCAGGGCCTTGCCCTTGCCGGCTCGCGGGTTCAACAGCACAAGCACGCGGCAGGGACGCGGGATCAACCGGCGGGGGCGTCCGGCACCGCGGGCTACGGGACACACCGCTGGGGAAGCCTGCCATGTCCCCGCCCGGCCGGCAGAGGGCCGAGGAAAGCGACTTGGGGCTCTGCCCGAAACACCCAGGTGGCAACCAACCCCACTGGGAGCCCGGCCAGCGGAGCGGTCCCAGGGAAGGGGGGGCGACCGGCGCAGCAGGGGGCCTGCCGGCGCCAATGGCTCCCCGCGGCGGCCACTTCCTGCGGAGTCCCCCCAATCCAGAGTCCCCCTCGTCCGGTTGAACTCCCGACCCCCACTCCCATCCTTGGCGGACCCACCACCACCCCACCCACCATCCTTCCTCAGCCCCCACCAACCTGGGTCCATAACCTCGACCCCCCGCTCCCTCTGCCCGGGGGTCCCCGGCACGGTCGCGGTGCTGCGGGTGGCAGCGGCTCCGGCCTTCAGCTCCTTATCGGAGCTGTCCAGGCGGGCGTCTCGGGGCCGGCTGTGGGGCTCGCCCTCCCCGCCCCGGGCCAGGGCTGTGGGGGCGCCCGCGGTGTCATTCCGGACGGCAGCCAGATCTGAGAGGAGGGGATGGCGCTGGCGATTAGAGGTGCGGCCGGCCGGACCCCAGGACTACGCTCGGGCCCCGCGAGTTCCTGCATTCCCAAACCGCACTGGCGGGCTCCCAACCCCCGCTCCCACACCCCGCCCCGTAAGCTGCGGGTCTCTTCCTAGGGGGCTTTCCGCTCCCCAGCCCCGAGTTCCCGCCCGACGGATGCGTCAGAACCCAGTGCTGCGTCTGTGCCCCCAGCTCCTCACCCCGCGGAGCGGCCCAGGGCAGTGGGATTCTGTTGAGTAACAATCCCAAAACTTGGGCAGACATCGCGAGGCCCCGAGTTCGGAGCGCGCTCCCGTCCCAAGTCACCCCGCGCCCCGGCCGTCCACCGGCCACACTCGGGGAGCCCCGCCGGGATCGCGCGAGCGCCGGGCCCCGGCCACGCGTCTGCCGCCTGCCCTAGCCGAGTGCCGACTGGGTGCGGAGGGGGCGTGCGGCCCAATTCCTGGGACCGCGCGGGGGCGGGCGTCTGGGAGTCGCCAGCGGTGGAGACGGAGGACGGCCCGACCCAACCGGTCTGGTTTGCCAGAAGGCGCCGGGCCATTCCCTTTGGGGGCCTGCGTTGGAACAAACCTGGTCCCGGATCGGCCCCGCGCAGGAAGCACCCCCCGGAGCGCCTGGCAGAAACGGACTCCGGGCCTCTATCCCTCCGGCTCTGAACTTTTCGCTCAACTTGGCCGCTCAGGGCCAGCAGGGGCGGGCACGGAGGCTGCGCGCCGCCTGGCCACGCCCCGCGCTCCCGGGGGTGGACCCGGCGGGCCGTGCGCCCGCCCCGAGCCGCCGCCGGCCCGCCCCACCCTCGGCCCTCCAGAGCTGAGGCTCCCGGGTGCGGGCTGCGGCCTCCCGACCGCCCGGAGAGCAGCAGCCGGACGGAGGGGCGCGCGCCTCAGGCCGAACCGGGGTGTCCCAGGGTGTGGGGGGGGCTGCACCCGGTCCTCGACCTCGTCGCTAGATGCAGCGCCCTGCAAGGCCCGACCCCACTGCAAAGCCCTCCCTGGCCGGCCGGGGCTGCCAGCCCACGGTCCCGAGTCCCTCCGCCCCACCCTGCTCCACGAGCGCTATTTTTAGCAACCTGACACGGCAGCTCGCACCCAGCTTCGGAGCGTGCGGCCGCCAGGCTAGCGTCCCGGGCACCGCGGGGAGGATGGGGCTCGTTAGAGCCCACGTGAGTTGGCTTCTTTCCTCCACGGTCACCCTCGAGGTCCCCTGAGCCAGAGAAGCTGCCCCGCAGCGGGTCCCCCCGTCCACGGCACTCTGCTCTGACCCCGGGGCACCCCAGGTGGGGACTGGAGAGCAAAGGCGGGGGGCGGGTCCCTCACCGGCCTCTCGCGGAGATGCATAAGCACCCTGGGAGAAGCGCTCTGCTGGAGCCCGCCCACGTGGACGTGTGTGGTGGCAAGTGGGCGTGTGACCTGCACGTGTCCACGAGCACCCCGCAGAGAAACCCCTGGGCGCTTGGCTTGCACCCAGCGGAGGATAAAGTTGTCCGTGTTGGACTTGGTGGCCCCAGAGGTAGCGCCAAGGTTAGAAACACCAAACACCCCCGGGGGAACAGAGATGACGTGGGACCCCCGTGCCTGCCCACCGCCCACCTCACACACCTCTCCACCAAGTCTCGGAGGAACCGAAAGCTGATTAGCCCGGCGGCGACCAGATCCCGGGCGCGCCTCCCCTGCGGCTTCTCTTCCGAAGACGCGGGCGGCGGCGCCCCATTTCCCAGTCCGAGGGAGCAGGGTAGGCCCTCGAGTCCAGGGCGCAGCGTGGGCCGCACGGGTCCCGAGTCGGTGGCTGTGCGCGCCGCCGCCCTGCGCGGTCCCCCGGCAGCCGGGCTGTGACCGGAGCGCGTTCCGGGAAGGTGACTCAGCGCCGGTCAAGAAACTCCAGGAAACAAAGAATGAAGGGGGGGGGGCATCACCCCGCCCCGGCGTCGCCTAGGTCAGGTCTGCACCCCGGGGAACCCCCACTCCCCAGGAATCGGGCAGGGGCAAAGAAGGACAGCGCTGCCGCCGCAGTGCCGGTCACGGGATGCAGGGATGCGGTGTGGCGGTGGGGGAGGGGGCTCCGAGCGCGAGGCAGCCACCACTCCACTCCCACCCCTGCACTTCTCCAGACGGGGCGCGGGGGGCGGGGGGTGGATGGGAGGCTACAGCTTTGGCGCCTAGAAGATGGGACTGGGGGTGGTGGTGGGGGGGGGGGGGAATGTTAAAACCAGCCCTGGATGGCTTCCCTTTTTGAGATCTCCACCATTAGGGCTTTTCTGTCAAGCCTGAAAATCCTTGGGGTTGGATGACACGGGAAACTGAGGCACAGAGAAGATTGCCTGTGGTAGGCCTTCCCTGCTTCCACCCTGCGACCCTGGTTGGTGCCCCAGTAGTCGTAGCAGGGAGGGGTGCCCTGCAGAGGGGAGCCTGGTGCAGCCATCACCCAGAGCCCTGTCTAGGATAGAGCCCTCTGAATGAGCCCCCTTCTTCACAATGACTCCTCTGTGCCTCCAGCCACCTCCTCCTGCCCCCTCACCTCCATGGCCCAGCTTCACTGCCTCCTTCATTCCTAGTGCCAATACCCCTCCTCTGCCAGGTCCAGAGGAGCCAGCCCCCAGCCCCTTCCTCCTCCCAGAAGTTTTCTTTTATCTTCAGCCCATTTCCCATCAGCACCTCTGGTCCCAGAGGCAGGATTGGGCAAGACGCTTCTTCTTCTTCGCTTTTGGGGAACAAACTCTGGGAGGTGAAAGGGCCCCTTGCTCAAGTCTCCAGACCCAAGAGTGCTGACCCCTGCCAGGGATCCAGCCCCACTTTCCATCTGTACCCCACCTTGCCAGGTGCCCTGCTGGGCTGCCCCAGGCCCCAGGGGCCTCTCTGTTGACTTGGGGGGTTGCTGGTAGAGATTTCACTAGGAAGGAGGTGTCTGGAGGTCCTTATTGCCAGGCCCGAGCGCCCCCACCCCCTGGCCCTGATTAAGTAACCCACCACTGAGCCCTGTCAGGCCCACCTGGCAGCAAGCTTGGGCCAACCCGAGCCTGACTGGGCTGGCAGGTAATACCTGTCTCACAGGTGGAGGGTGATATCTCCCCCCACCTCACTCTCCTGTGGGCACCCTCTCCCGAGTGCCACACCTGAGAAGGATTTTTATTTTGCAGGGAAAGAAAGAAAGCCATTCACCAGGCCAGGCCCCAGCTCCCCAGAAAATTGGGGAGCTCACCTAATCACCCAGGTGGCAAATCACTTGCATTCATTGGAGGCTTTTGGCCCTCCCCTGAAGCCACCTTCCCTGGGAGACTGTAGGGCCTACAGGCTTCTTTTGACTTCAGGGTTTTATGCCCCCTTTGACCTTGGACCAACAGGGGGAGGGGGACTCCACCACCACCTCCTTGGTGACCTGGTTCCCAGGTGTGTTCCACTCTGGGAGCCAGGGTGCAGACTGGTGGTACCAGATTCTTGGCTGCGTGCCAGGAGTGCAGGAGAATGGTTGCTCCGCCAAGTTTCTGTTTTCCTGCAGTGGCTCAGCAGCTCCAGATGTGGGATTGGGTAGTCTCCAGCTGGACTCATAGGTGCCCTTGCTGAGGCTGGTGAGCCAGAGTGCCCAGGGCCTCTGGGTTCTATTGCCCATGCCCACACCTCTAGCCTAATTAGGATAATCCCCTTCTTCCAGGGCTTTCTCAGGAAGAAAGTGTTGGCCTATTGATCCCAAGGTCAGCAGTTCTAAACCACCAGTCCCTCCTCAAGAGAAAGATGAGGCTTTCTACTCTAGGAAGGGTCAACAGTCTCATCCACTCACTAGGGAAGTTCCACTCTGCCCTGTAGAGTCACTATGAGTTGGAATCCACTCAATGGCAGTGTGTTTGGTTTGTTTTTTTAAGATATATACAGTAGTTTGTTGGATATCCAAAATGTAGCAGCTTCCTCCCTTGCAGTGAGAATTCCCTTTAAGCCCCTTACAGAAGGGTCTCAGGGAGGAGAGGAGCCAGTCAGGGTGCGATGTAGCAACGATGAAACATACAACTTTCCTCTAGTTCCTAAATGCTTCCTCCCTCCCCACTATCATGATCCCAATTCTACCTTACAAATCTGTCTACACCAGAGGACGTACACTGGTACAGGTAGGAACTGGAAACACAGGGAATCCAGGGCAGATGATCCCTTCAGGACCAGTGGTTAGAGTGGTGATACCGGGAGGGTAGGGTGGAAAGGTGGAATGGATTACAAGGATCTACATATAACCTCCTCCCTGGGGGACAGACAACAGAAAAGTGGGTGAAGGAAGACATCGGACAGTGTAAGATATGACAAAATAATAATTTATAAATTATCAAGGGTTCATGAGGGAGTGGGGAGCAGGGAGGGGAAAATGAGGAGCTGATGCCAGGGGCTTAGGTGGAGAGCAAATGTTTTGAGAATGATGAGGGCAATGTGCTTTACACAATTGTATAGATGGATTATGATAAGAACTGTATGAGCCCCTAATAAAATGATATTTTTTAAGTTCCTTTTAAGCTTCATCAGTAGGGATGTTCTAACTCAGGAAGGCAGTAAGCAAGACTGGCAAGATAAGCAGCCAGACAGGGGACATCCCCCATACAGACAAGCAATGGAATTTGCAGCTTCCGGGGATGGCGGGCCTGATAACCCCTGGAGAATTAACTGATAACCCCTGGAGAATTAACCCCTGGAGAATTAACTGTCCTTGAAAGACAACTTGGGCTCTCTACTCCCGGAAGGAGGAGACTCACCTGAGGCGGTTCTACCTTGTCCTCCAGAGTGACTATGAGGTGGTAGCTACTCCCTGCCAGTGAGCTTGGTGTTGGGGATCATCGCAAGACCTGCTCTTTGTCCCCTCATTGGGGGCATATCACTTGCTTAATTGTCACTGGATTCCAGAAGCTGTTTGGAGGGAGCCAACCCCACCGTTTCCTCTGTCTCACATGTGTTAGTCTGGGTAGACTAGAGAAACAAAAGTCATAGACACTCATTTTATGAGAGTTTTATATAAAGGGTAAATGTACATTAAGAAAGCATTCCAAGCCAGTGCTGTCCAAGCCTAAAGTTCGACACCGATCTACAAAGTCCTCCTCCATCTCACAAAATGACGCCGACTGCAGGAGGGAAGCAGAATCAGTGAATGTGTAAGCATCTCAGCGCTGGCAGGGGTCTCCACACGGCTGCTCCAGCACCCAGGGGCTGCATCAGGGTAGGTCCATGTGGCTTCTCCTCATGGCTGTCTTGCAGGAAGTGAGCCTTGCCAGCTGAAGCAGGGAACTGACTAAGGCAGCTGCACCCTGGTTCAACCATCAGAAAGCTAGAGACCAGACAGGTGAGGTTCGTCGCGCCATTTATCTCTCCGCCCTTCAGTTAATCCCACATCGGCCAGGTTGGCACAATAAAGCCACAGTTATCGCATGTGTTTGCAGAGTAAATGCAAGAGTTTCTCAGTCAACCTGGTCTCCTTCTTTGACTGAAACTGTGACAGGCAGCCCAGACCCTCCCTTGGTCCCTGCAACGGGACTGTTCACAAGCAGGACTCCAGGCGTGGCAGGAGGGGCTCCCCCAGACAACCTTTCCGCTGGCAATCCAGTGCCGACTGACCTCTGCACCACCAGGGACGCCTTCACCTTGGTGTGAATGAACAGATTGGGTTCCCCCCTGGGTGAGCACTGGCAGTTCTGAGCACTGAGTTTGCGGAAGGATCCGGTTCACAGCGGAAACTCAAGACGCGCTCAGGTGTCTACACATACATTTACCCTCCGCCGAATTCCTGCCGAGACCATGAAACCACGGCGGGAATGAGCTTTGCTCTGGGGCAGAGTGCACCTCCCAGTCATGGCCCCATACCCACTTGCATGGTCCTGCCTGCAACTGTGGTGCCCTGGTCTTCTCCCAGTCATGCGTTTGTGACGGTCTCCTCTGCCCACCCGGGTCTCAGTCAAGCCTCCGTGTTCTGTAAACCCGTAGACGCCATTACCACCCGGCTAATGGCCTCCCTCCCCGGGGATGGCTCTGTGGCTTTGTCTTGACTTTTCTGGCTTAAGCCTTACCTAATGTTCTCCTTACGTTATAGCTGAGATTTGGGGGTTCCTTTTGTACCCTATGAAAACCCCAAAAGATTTCTGGTGGCTCAGTGGTTGAACCACTGGACTGCTCACTGCAAGATCAGCAGTTCAAACCTACCGGCCAAACCCCAGGAGAATGAGGCTTTCGGCTCCCACAAAGTGTCTCAGAAACGCACAGGGGCAGTTCTGGCCTATCCTAGAGGGTCATTATGAGTTGAAATCAACGCAGTGGCAGTGAGCTCGTCCCCTGGAGCTAATGGGCTGAGTTTACGATTCCACAGCCGTGTTGATCGCCACGCAGCTGAGGACGTTGGCACCAGGGAAGGGGTGTTCTACCCTCCATTTTCGTGGTCCCTTGGAGGGTCCTCGGCTGTCAGAATTCTCGGCACTTAGGAACCCATGTTTCAGAAACTTTAGTTTATCTTCGGTCCGGCCGGGCGTTTTCTCAGCTGTGAAGGGCTGAAAGGTTGCTCAGTCGCCCCAGCCTGTTTAGAAGCACCTGGACGGTCTTCTCTGTCGGTCACTGCGGGCGGCGGGATGGTTTGCTCCCTGCGCTGTTTGCACGCGCTTTGCACCGCCTCTAGCTTTCTGTGCCTGGGCTTGTGCGGTGCAGAGAGCCCTTGGGAAACGGGTGTTCTGTTGAGGGATTTATCAGCGGGAATTCCTATTTTCGGGGGAGTTCAGAGGTCATGTTGTTTTGTGTACCTGCGGTGGGGGTAATACAACTCTCGCTAGATGTTGTTTGTTGTTGTTTGTTGTTGTTGGGTCTGTTCGGACTCATAGCCCCCCCCCGCCCCCTCCCCCCGTGTACAACTGACCAAACACCATCCTCACAGCTTGTTTGAGCAGCTTGTGGCAGTCACTGCTTCATTCTGCCCCACTGAACACCTGCCTTGGTGGTGTGGTGGGTACACGTTGGACTGAAGCCACAAGGTCAGCAGTTCAAGCCCACTAGATGCTCCACAGGAGACAGATGAGGCTTTCTACTCCTATAAAGATTTATAGTCTCAGAAACCCACAGGTGGAATTCTACCCTATCCTATAGGGTAGAATATGAGTTGGAATCAACTCTATAGCAATGAGTTTTTATGTATATATTTACACATATTATATATATAAACTCCAAAAACTCAGTGTATATACACACATGTATATCATGAATGTGTGTATACACGCACACGTATATCATGCGTGTGTATATGTGTGTGCGCATGTATATCATGCGCGTGTATATGTGTGTATACATGTACACGTGTTCTTATTTAGTACCATCGAGTCAGTTCCAACATGCCAACACTGTGCACCACAGAAGAAAACCTCTCCCGGGCCTGCCCCGTCCTCACAATGGTTCTGTCCCAGCCATTGTGTCAGTCTTATCTTGTCGAAGGCCCCTCCACCTGACCAAGCACGACGTCCTTCTCCAGGGACTGGTCTCTCCTGACACCACGCCCACGGTCTGTGAGACGGAGACTCGCCATCCTTGCCTCCAACAGCATCTGGCTGTGCCTCTCCCACGGTGGGCGCTGCACCTGGATTTTGTGTGCGGACTCGCCCGGAGTGGGAGTGGAGAGGCTTCCCACTCCTGCTTGGACACGTGTTTGCCCCGAGGGAAGACACGATGCCACCTCTCTACTCAGGCAGTCGGGACTGGCATGTCCTTAGCACGGCTCCTTTCCATTCTAAAGGTCAGCCTCTCAGAGGCGCCTCTGAAGAACGTGCCCTGTCGTTTTAAAACCGGCGAACCTGACTCGAACGGTCTGAAATCTGTCTGTGCTTTGTGCACTTGCTCCTCTGCCTGCGGTGACGTGGCAGAAGGGAGGGCAGCTGGGAACCTCGGAGCCCAGAGTGGCACCCGCTTAGACGGACGCTGCCCGTAGGAAGGAAGGGTGGGCGGGGGCGCCCTGGGGGCCCCAGGCACTTCCCACTCAGCCTTCAGAGCAGTCAAACTGACTTGATCGGACCATCCTTTTGAAAAGCACACTATTGAAAACAAACAAAAAACACCTGTTAAATGTACGATTGGTACAGCAAGGTCTTTCTAAAGCCAAACATTTATAAGAATATGTAATGTGTACCCCCGAATGGTGTTGTGAATTAGAGAAAATAGGATTGTGGTGTTGTTTTTTCTTTTTCAAAGAGCTCGATGTTCTTCTTGTGATGGGTTTCCTGGTGAATGAAACCACTTTCCTATTGTGAAGAGTCAGTCCCTGGTCCCAGGTTTTGTAAATACGCACGTCAACCTTAGAAGCTAGCCCATCACTCGTAACTTCCCTATTACAGAATGTGTTTTGATTTCAGGGGGAAAAGTCGGGGAGGAGAACTCCGTGGATTTGAAAGGTAAAACTGGCCTTTCCGGTTTTGCTCGGCCTGAGGCAGGTTAAAGAGGTTGCGTGAGCCACTTGGTTTGGGTTTGGTGTTCTGCTAACAGTCTCAGGAGAACCCCTGTGGCAAAGCGAGCGAGCCACGGAGCCACGGAGCCACAAATCAGATGAGTCCGTCGAGAATTGACAGTGGACTCCACGGCAGCGGGTTCTTGAAAGACAGAGAAGGGGTCACAAGTCCTTTCAAAAACGTTTGTGAAGAAAACGCACACCTGCCCAAATTCAGCACAGAAAGCGCCCGGGCACAGTGGCTTCGCCCTGGCACAGCCTTTGGCTGCCAACCGAAACTCCAGCAGTTCCAGGTCAGTGGTCACTGACCGAAAAGTCGCCTCTCTGTGCCCATTGCGGTTTGCTGTCTCGGAAACCCACAAAAGCAGTTTCTACTTCACCCTGCGATGTCTCAGGGAGTCAAGGTCAGTGACCATCCAGACAGTGGTTCTCACGTTGACCCTATGGATGCAGTCACTGTGCCATGCTCTCGCAGAAGGTCTTTCACGCTGCCCCTCTACTTTACCTAGCATGATGCCCGTGTGAATCCGGGCAGGCTCCACAAGCAAGTCCATAGAAACTCATATGCGTATAAGAGAGAGCTTTAATATCAAGGGTAAGTATGCATTAAGAAAGCATCCCAACCCAGTCCAGACAAAGTCCATATGTCTTCTGTTAACCCATAAGTCCGAATCCAATCTATAAAGACCTCTTCGGTCTCATAGTATACATGCAATGACACTGAATGCAGGGAGATCACAGGTCAGTGGGTGGGAAGTCTTTGGATCCAGTGGTGTTATAAGCTTCTCAGCGCTGGCAGGGGTCTCTACGTGGCCTCTCCGGTCCCCAGGACTGCATCAGGGTAGGCGCATGTGGCTTCTCCCCAGGGACATCTCACAGGAAGTAAGCAGAGAGAGAGAATAGTGTTTGCCACCTCCAAGAAGGAAATAGCAGAATTGTCAGAGGAAGGCCTTGACCACACAGTGGCCCCTCTGGCTATGATCCGGTTGACAGACTAGACTCCACCCTTCACTCTTCATTCTCTCAAATCCCAAAGGGACGTCAGTTGATGTCGCTACCACAATGACCTTCTCCAGAGACTGGTCTCTCCTGTGACGTGCCCAAAGTCGTGCCATTCTTGCTTCTCAGGAGCCTTCTGGCTGAACGTCGTCCAAGTTAGATGTGTATGTTCTTTTGACAGTCCTTGGGGCTTTCAGTATTCTTTACCAGCACCATCATTTAAAGGCATCAAACTTTCTCCGTCTCCCCTGTTCAGTGTCCAACTCTCACATGCGTATGAGGCCATTAAAAATACCCTGGCTTGGCTCAGGGCTCCCTTAGTCCCCAGAGTAACCTCCCTGCTTTTCCACACTTTAAAGATAAATTTCAAGGCAACACATCCAATCTCTTGACTGCTGCTTCCATGAGCATTGATTGTAGATCCAAGCAGGGCAAAATCCTCAATTTTTATTTTAATCTAGGAGAGCTAAATTGAAATGAAATAGGGGGAAAACTTAAAATAATTATTTCAGTAGTGCCGTGCGGTACATAAATATAATTTCAAAACTTGAAGTAGGTTACTGACAAGGGTGCAAGTTTGCTTCTCAGTGTTTCAGCCAAAGACAGAGTCCAGGTTGGTCGGAGAGATTTGAATGCTGTTCTGCAAACATGAGTCAGAAGGAAGCAGTGGGATTTGCTACCTCCAAACCGTTTTGAAAACGAAGCAAGTTCTTCTATACCCTGAACGATGTGACAAGCGTCAGGTTTTGCAATGATCCCATGCAACTGCTGTCTATAGCTGCATTTCTCCACCAGACCGCTGTCGCCCGAAGCATCATACTTCATTGCTTATCTAAATGGGGGGTGGCTTTGCTTACCAGGGTCCAGGCTTAGGAAACCCTCCCTACCGCTACAGCTTAAGAGGAATGGTTACTGCAAGAGAGGAGACTGGTAGATTCTGGATTGCTCACCAATTAAATCTTAACGACATTTCTGGAATTTCACCTCCACTATCAAGATTAGGTTAATGAGCTTTCTTTATAATTTGATGATCACAAGCACCGTCACCTTTTTTAAAAGATAAAATCATATCTATATTTAAGGCTATTAAATAGAGTCTTGGCAAAGACCAAGACCAGGTTGATTTGAGAAGCTTTAAGTTTACTCCGTAAGCAGCGTGTTTGGTTGGGTCAAACGTGAAGGATCGTGCAGGGGTACACCCTCTCATGGGGGTAAGGTGGGAGCGGTCACAAGGAAGAGATGAGCCAGTCAGGGCGCAGTACAGCACCCAGGAAACCTACAACAGTGGTGCTCAACCTGTGGGTCATGACCCCCTTGGGGGTCGAATGAAAGAACCCTTCACAGGGGTCGCCCAATTCATACCAGTAGCAAAATGACAGTGATGAAGTAGCAACAAAAGTAATTTTATGGTTTGGGGGTCTCCACCACATGAGGAGCTGTATGATAGGGTCGTGGCATTAGGAAGGTTGAGAACCACAGCTCTAGTTATTTAATGCTTCCTCCCCCCCCCCCACTTTCATGACTCAAATTCTACCTTACACATCTGGCTAGACCAGAGCATGTACACTGGTACAGATAAGAGCTGGAGATAGGGAATCCAGGACAGATAACCCCCTCAGGACCAATCATGAGAGTGGCCATGCCAGGAAGGTAGGGAGAAGTGGGGTGGGCGGAAACCAATCACAGTCATCTATGTATAACCCCACCCCCAGGGTGATGAACAACAGAAAAGTGGGTGAAGGGAGATAGCAGTCAGTGTAAGACATGAAAATTTTAAAATATAAATTATCAAGGGTTCATGAGGGAGGGAGGGTGGGAGAAGGAGGGGGGAAATCAGGAACTGATACTAAGGGCTCAAAAAGAAAATGTTTCGAAAATGATGATGGCTGCATATGAACAAGAGATGTACACATGTGCTTGTCACAATGGATGGACAGATGGACGGATGGATGGATGGGTGGATGGATGGACGGATGGATGGATGGATGGATGGCTATAAGAGCTCTAAGAGTCCCTAATAAAATGATTTTTTTTAAAAGACATATTGCATTGGGTACATCTGCTGCACAGACTTAAAGAGTATTGAAAAGTAAGGATGTAGGAGTGGGGAGCGGGGAGGAAGGGGAAAAATGAGGAGCTGATGCCAGGGGCTTAGGTGGAGAGCAACTGTTTTGAGAATGATGAGGGCAATGAATGTACAGATGTACTTTACACAGTTGATGTGTGTATGGATTGTGATAAGAGTTGTACGAGCCCCAAATAAAACGATTTTTTAAAAAGAAAGAAAGGATGTGACTTTGAGGACAATCTTCAAAGTAAAACTTGCTGTTGAAACATTCCTTTTACCTTTTAATGAACCTTGTCTGACTTAGCATTGCTTCTGAAATATTCCCATCAGGCCTTTCACTCACACACTCACACTCACACACTCACACTCACACACACCAACTGTGGCCTTATCAAGGTTTGTCATCTACAGATAAAGTTTTGCTTTGCTGACTTGTTAAGATAGTTGACCAGAAAGCTCCAATAAAATTAGAGTTTATTGGACTTCAATAAAACAACCAATATCTTTAAAAAGAGAACAAGAGAGCCTAATATCTTGCATTTGGAGCCCACCAGACTAGATAAAGATTCCTAGAATTCTGGAACGTGATGGAAATCATGAATTACAATGACTCCATATAATGTCTAGAAATAAGCCACTAAATAAATTGTTTCCATAAATTATTCTATGAAGCAGTTTTATTTAAAAAAAGAAAAGAAACTGTTTTCTTAGCACTTCATCTACATGTTATACAATTCAACAATTCAAGCATCAAGAAGAGTTGTACAATCTTCACCACATTAAATGCTAGCATAAATTCTTTATGTGAGAATAGTGTGGGCATTGTAAGAGTATTCTCTGTATATAAGTAACTCTTTTTCTGATTTCTCCCAAAATTGTGTGTGTACTTTGGAGTCTGGGTACTTTGGAGAAACAAATCCACAGAAACTCATCTATAAGAGAGAGTTTTATATAAAGGTTAAGTGAGCATCAAAAAGCATCCCAACCCAGTGCTACCCAAGCCCACAAGTCCAACATTAACCCTTATGTCCGACACCAATCCACAAAGTCCTCCTCCATCTCACAAAACACACACAATGACACTGACTGCAGGAGGAAAGCCGAGTCAGTGAATGTGTAAGCATCTCAGCGCTGGCAGGGTCTCCACACGGCTGCTCCAGCACCCAGGGCTGCATCGGGGTAGGTCCATGTGGCTTCTCCTTGGGGATGTCTTGCAGGAAGTGAGCCTTGCCAGCTGAAGCAGGGAACTGGCTAAGGCAGCTGCACCCTGGTCTGACCATCACAAAGCAAGGGACTGGAGAACTAGAAAGGTGTGGCTCACCAAGTCATTTATCCCTCCGCCCTTCAATTAACCCCACATGTGTTTACCAGGTTGGCACAATAAACTAACTACCTCATTGTGTAACTAGAGAGTTTAAATATTATGACTCTTACATCGACAGCTTTTATTAGCAAATCAACAAATTGGTATAAAAACAACATGTGACTAGAGTCATTAATGAGATCTAAGCAAAGATTTACAAAGTAGGGTAGCAGAAATACGTCCTGCTAAGTCGCAAAGAAACAACTTTATGTCTTTGTGGATGATGTTTAAATGTCCTTATTCATATGCAACCATTTTACAAAATGTAGCTGCTGCTTCTTAGTCTGACATGGTACTGTCGGCTACTTAGCCTGAGATGAGAGTAGTGTTAGTATTTCTTTCTATGCCTTCATGGAGTTTGGGGGCAACCCACACAAGCCATTTAACCCTAGATGTTCCTTTTAAACCGTGGAAAAACAAAACTGTTCCTTTGAGCAACAAATCTCATTGCTACCAGACTTCATAAAAAGATAAAATAGAAACAAGAAACGGGTGCCTCAAGGCCATTTGATACTTGAACCATGGTGCAGAAAAAAATGTAGTGTCGAAGCCATTTGGCTCCAAACTCTGCTGTGTTCATGAAGTGTCTTTCGAATACTAGCAGTCTGTCCGTTCACTCCCTGAATTACACAAACAAACCCAGTTCTCCAGGCGCGGTCTCTGCCCGGCTGGAGTCAGGCTTGCTTGCGTGAGGATGGAGAAGAACCAGTCTCTCCAGGTGGCTTTGCTCCAAAGTCACTCTAGTTAAATAGACTCTCCTATCACGCCCATCAGTGGATTTCCGTGGAGCTGCATGATCCGAGGAGGGGAGGGCACGTCGGAAGGTGGCTTCATTTCCATCGCGGGTACACTAGGGCAGGGCATCTGCCCTCAGGGCAAAGAAAACCCAAACAAAACAGCCCAGCATCCTTTCCAAGGCCCCCCAAGAGAGAAGCCGCTATACAAATCGTGTACTTGTGCATCACCTGGATTTTAGGCTTTATCCTGGCGAGACGACTGCGTATTGGCTCCTTTCATCTTTTCTTCGGTTTTTGTTGCGTGCCTTAATTTTGGTCTCAGCGAATGAGTGCTTTCGTGAACGGGCTGCCTTCCCCCGAACGCTCGCTGCTTTCTGAAGATCTGTCATTTAAACCGTGCTCATTCGCGTGAGTGAAGCTTACATGTCTCTTAGTGAAACGGAGCTTCCCCGGGCAGTTAGGCAGTTTCCTTGTCTCACGAGCATTTTAAATCTTGTTTTATACCGTTGGCTAGATTAATGACCTCAGTTCAATTACCAGATGCCCAACGGAAGCTATTCTTTCTCAAAACTAAGTATGCTGCGAAGAACTAAAAAAAGTCCCTAAAGTTTTGGAAAGATGTTTTGTAGAGAATAAAATGGATTATTGCCAACTAAATATGCTGCTTCTGAAGTGGACCCTAGAAATATGCACCCATAGATAGAGGAATGGATCTGGAGCCTACACTTAATTGTAAGCCTACTCTGAGGACAATTCGCCCTTACAATGTGACCCTGCTTGAGACTTACCCTCGTAGTAAGATGATCTCTGAAGATGTGGGTGTCATTAATAGAGTTTGGCAATATAAACCTGTTAAGTAAATAAAGTATGGTAAAGAAATCAGATGGTGCCCAGCCATCAGAAGGAAGAGTGTCTCAGGTCTGTTAAAGTCGAGCAGTCATTTCAGGAAAGTATTAGTAAGCCCCAGTGGGAAAAAGCACTCTGGCACACGATCAAGGGACCTTGTTTCTTTTATAAATCATTTTATTGGGGCTCGTACAACTCTTATCACAATCCACACCTCCATCCATTGTGTCGATCACATTTGTACATTTGTTGCCATCATCATTCTCAAAACATTTGCTTTCTACTTAAGCCCCTGGCATCAGCTCCTCATTTTTCCCCTCCCTCCCCGCTCCCCCCTCCTCATTAACACTTGATAATTTATAAATTATCATTATTTTGTCATATCTTATACTGTCCGACGATGTCTCCCTTCACCCACTTTTCTGTTGTCCGTCCCCCAGAGAGGAGGTCACATGTAGATCCTTATAATTGGTTCTCCCTTTCCCCCCACCCTCCTTCCACCCTCCCAGTATTGCCACTCTCACCACTGGTCCTGAAGGGATCATCCGCCCTGGATTCCCTGTTTCCAGTTTCTATCTGTACCAGTGTACATCCTCTGGTCTAGCCAGATTTGTAAGGTAGAATTGGGATCATGACAGTGGGGGAGGAAGCATTTAGGACCTAGAGGAAAGTTGTATGTTTCATTGCTGCTACACTGCACTGTGACTGGCTCGTCTCCTCCCCACGACCCTTCTGTAAGGGGATGTCCAGTTACCTACAGATGGGCTTTGGGTCCCCACTATGCACTCCCCGTCATTCATAATGATATGATTTTTTGCTCTTTGATGCCTGATACCTCATCCTTTCGACACCTCATGGTCACTCAGGCTGGTGTGCTTCTTCCATATGGGCTTTGTTGCTTCTGAGCTAGATGGCTGCTTGTTTACCTTCAAGCCTTTAAGACCCCAGACACTGTATCTTTTGACAGCCAGGCACCATCGGCTTTTTTTCACCACATTTGCTTACGCACATATTTGTCTTCAGCGATCGTGTTGGGAAGGTGTGCATCATGGAATGCCAATTTAATAGAACAAAATGTTCTTGCATTGAGGGAGTACTGATCAAGGGACTTTAAATGAAATCGATGATCAGAGGAAGAGATGGTATCAGAGCCTAAGCTTCTGAACACGGAGTTTTCCGAAGGCTATGGTCCAAAGTGGAAGCCCCACAGCCTTGTATAGTCGACACATACATTCAGCCTCCTCTGAATCCCTTCTGACCATTAACCAGCAGTGTGAATTAGCTTTGTGCTCAGGCAGAGTACATTGGAGGCTAGACTGCTTCCATTCCCCTAGGCAGTCCATGTGGAGAAGCAGTGTAGCCCTTAGGGACTCACCTGGGCATGACCTTAATGGAAATTGGGGTGCTGAGGTCCCATCCTGACCACCTTGATCAGAGGGCCCTGGACCAATCTTGTAAGCCCCTCTGTCTAGCATGATGTACATGTCCCAGTCGTGGTCCCATTCCCACTTCTGTGGTCCTGCTTGCAGCTGTGATGTATCGATCTGCTGCCAACCAACCATACTTTTCTAAGTTCCCTTTGCCCTCCCATGCCATATTTACACCTCTGTTTCTCTGTATACCCTTTGACGCCATCGTGGCTCCGTGCCAATGGGCTCCCTCATTCCGATGATGTCTTTGCCTTGCCTTGTACTGTTTGACTCACCGTAATAAATGTTCTCCTTACATTACATCTGAGGTCGCTCATACCCCAAAACACGCCCCTCCACCCCCATAGACCTATCAAACAATAGTTCATTTCTTGCTCATACTGACAAGGCGAGTAGCTGCTTCTGGTCGATGAGAGCTACCGCGTTCGCCCGTGTTTTGGTTCAGAGCCTGTCCCTTCCCCGGACATCTCTGCTACGTCCTAGTAGCGCCCAGGGTTCTAGTTCCCCAGTGCACAGTTAGAGGTAAGTGGACAAGACCCATTGCCTCTAAAGCCTTTGGCCTGCTGGACATCATGTCCATTCCCCTCTCCTGGGCAACAGCTCACACCTGGCCACACCTGCACACAGGTGGGACCAAGAAATGTGCAGATACTGGCTGGGCAGCTGCCTCCTGCCAGCGCCTCGTGGTATTGGTCTTGGAAGGAAGGGAGGAAACAAGGACTAATGTCTGCCTGTGTGGGCAGAGGAGGAATGGCGTGTTTGGAAGGCAGCCTATCACCTCACCCCTTGCCAGGCTGTGCTCTGCTGGGAGGAGCAGGCACTGCCAGTGCACCTCCATGGGCCCAGGGGCTGCTGCCGCTGCTCAGCTTCCCATCCCTGCCCTGCAGCCCGGCCGGCTGCATCCTGGGCTCCTTCTGCAGATGATTTCCGCCCCGGCCTTGGGGAAACAAAGCTGTTTGGTGCCTTTCGCTGCTGCAACAGGCGCCCCCCAATTCAGTAGCTTAAAACAGACCTGGAGGTCCAGGCCCAAGACGGAGAGGCAGAGAGGCCATGCAGGGACCTGCTCCCGCTCTCCTCACTCTGTAAAAGTGAAAGCACGCGGATGGCAGGCTCTTCCCCGTTGCCAGCGATCCCCTCCTTCCCGGCTCAGGCACCTCCTCCGGCTTCCAGCCAGCAGCACAGCCAGTTCTGACTTGTGACGCCCCCAGTGGGCCGGAGCAGAACTGTGCTGCACAGGGTTTTTTCAAGGGCTGCAGGTGTTTGGTTTGGTTTTGAGTTTGTTTCTTTTTGATCAATTTCACAGGGTTGCAGATCACATATCATACATCTCGATAGTTCAATCACACTCATGAGTTGTGCCAAATAACAATAATATATAATTGATCAAGGACTCACAAGGGTGGGAGGGGAGGGGAGGGAAGAGAAGGGAGGGGGGATGGGAGCTGAGACCAAGGGCTCAAGTAGAAAGAAAATGTTTTGGAAATGTCGATGGCAACATATGCGCAAGTGAGCTTGACACAACTGAAAGATGGACTGTCATCAGATTTCACAGAGCCTCCCAAACTCTCTACCATCGGCAGCAGAAGGGGCTGCTTCTTTGTGTCCCGCCCGGAGACGGGTCCTGTAAATAAGGAAACGGAGCAGGTGATGGTTAGGACCATCCAGTCAGTTTTGACACAATTGTAAATCTTTTTTGTTTGTTTATCATGGGGGGGGGGTGGAGCTCTTACAGCCCTTATCACAGTCAACACACCCATCCATTGTGCCGAGCACATTTGTACATTTGCCCTCATCATTCTCAAAACATTTGCTTTCTGCTTGAGCCCTTGGTATCAGCTCATTTTTTCCTCTCCCTCCTCCACCTTCCCTCCCTCAGGAACCCTTGATAATTTATAAATTATTATTATTATTTCATGTCTTACACTGTCTGATGTCTCCCTTCACCCACTTTTCAGTTGTCTGTCCTCTTGGGAGGGGGTTATAGGTAGATATAGGTTCCCCCTCTCTTCCCCCACCTTCCCCTTCCCCTCCTGGGAAATTATAAATCTTTATGGGAGTAGATAGCTTCATCTTTCTCCAGCAGAGCGACTGGTGGTTTCAAACTGGTGAGCTTGAGGCTGGCAGCCACTAAGCCGCAGGGCTCCTGATAATTCCAGGGAACTTTAAAAAGTTGGTGGGGAAAATAAACGAAAAGATCATAGGATGTATCCCCAAGACCACATCCTTCCAGCCTGAGCTGGACTGGCCCCCTGGCTTTGTTCTCAGCCAAACAAGAGCTGGGTCTTTAAGGACGCACTCACACCAGGGACAGACAGCGTCCCTCCTCAGAACAACCACTGAGGCGGTCCAAAGGGCAGCATCTACCCAAGGGCAAAGTCCAGGATGGTTCGGAGGGAAGGCGGCATGGAAACAGGAAGCAGGGGTGGAGTGGGGTAAGTGACAGCACATCCAGGGGAATCGCAATGAACGTGATGAAGCCAAACGTGTTACTTAGGGACGAACAACAGAACAGTAGGCCCAGGGAGACAGCGGATGATGTAAGATATGAAAATAATAAACATTTATAAATTATCCAGGGTTCATGAGGGAGGGGGAAATGAGGAGCTGATGCCAAGGGCTTTAGTAGAAAGAAAATATTTGGAACATGATGATGGCAACGTATGTACAAATGTGCTCGACACAATGGATGGATGGATGGACCGACGGATGGGTTGTGGTAATAGCTGTATGAGCCCCCAATAAAATGATTTAAAAACAAGCAAAAAGTGTACGGCTTGTGGAATGGGAGCTGATGATGTGTTTTGCAAACCTTCACGGATTCACAAAGCGTGTTTTTAATTGAGGTCCCCACGCGCACACATTTTGACGCCCCCTCGCACGTGGAAACACAGGGAGGTTGGTGCTAGGGGGCAGCGAGTCCGTTCCCGATGTCCAACGGGCCCCCGCGTGCACCAGGAAGACACTCTGCTTTTGCTGCTGCGGCCCCTGCGGGTTTGTGGCTTTCTACTCCCGCAGAGGTTTAGTCTTGGAAGCCCACGGGGGCAGTTCTACCCTGTCCTACAGGGTCCCCTGGCCCAGTGGGAATGAGACAGGCAGCATGGTGTCCTTTTCCAGGGGCTGAGCCCATCCGACAGCGTGCCCAAAGTCGGTCAGAAGAGGTCCTGCCAGGACCGTGCAAATGAAATGTCCGGAAGCCCGGTGTGGGGATTGGCCAGTTTTCCCACTCGGCCGGGCTTAAAATGAGCCATCCCAGAGTTGGAAAGGGGGAAGCCTAGCGCAAGAAGAGTTGAGGCAGAGGGCAGCCTTTGGACCCAGGGCCCCTGTGCTAAGAACTTCCTAGACCAGGGACACACCACTCTAGTTCTAGAATTGGAGAAGATAGCATGCGACGCGGCAGCAGAACTGGCAGACAGCACGGTGACGGGGGGTGGGGGGTGGCGGGGGGCAGCTGCCTTGGGGGGCCAGACTCAGGGAGTGAGAGCCAAACAGCTTCCTGGTTCAGTGGGGCGGGGGGGGGGGGGTGTCTCGGGCAGGTGAGGCACTTGCCAGTGGAGCAGGGCAAAGGCCAGAGAGGAGCCAAGGGCCAGAAAGGCAGGGAGGGGCCTGCCTGAGAAGCCACTTTCCTAATCCACTGTCTCCCGAGTCCTTCCAGATCCTGTGAGTCTAGTCCGTGGGTTCTCTGCGGCCTTGGCGACGCATGATCAGCCTCAGCAGAGCAGAGCAGACCACAGAGCTGCCCAGGGTGATGGCTGGTGTCCCAATTGGTGAGGAGGTCGGACAGCAGAGGAGGGACTGACAGTTCTCTCTCTCTCTCTCTGAACATAGTATTGTTTTTGTATTTTAAATATAATGCATCAATACATTTAATCATAAAAGTAAGCTCTGCCCCAAAGTCTTGTTTTACAGGTCGGTGCAGCTCAGGGATGCGCGTCAAGTCACGCAGCAGGGAATTGAAAAGTACAAAATGAAGGGCTTTCTGCGGGTCACCTTCCTCCTGGAAGCAGGTCCACCCTGTGTCTTCCGCGCCTCCCACCAGGTCCCTGCCATCGGGGGAGGTGCCTCCTCACTCTGACCGTGGCACACACCACACCAAATGAAACTCCGAGGCCCACCATCCCTTTCCGACTGGGCTGGCCATGGCTGCATCTGCTTGGCTAGCTACCCTCAAGCTGAACTCTTGTACAGACGTGGACAGCTGTTCTTCCTTCCCCACGCTGGCCCTGCAGCTAGAGGGCCTCCCACCCTCTCTCTCTCCCTCCCTCCGAGAAGGGCCCGGATGACTTTATTGAAGCCACCTGGATGGTCCCAGGGTCCCTATTCTAGCACTCACAATGCTACAGAGTTGCATCCTGGCCTCCTGGGGGCCAAACCCACTGCCCATCAAGCCAGTCTGGCACGCGGCCACCCTATGTGTAAAGTGGCATTTCCAGAGGCCCCGGGGTTCATGACAGGGACCTCTGGGAGCCCCAGTCTGGCAGCCACAGAGGACTCAGGAGGAGTCTGGGGCTGTGCCCTTCCTCACCCCCACTGCTCTGTCCGTGATCAAACCTCTGGGAGGTGCTTGCCCCCAGTAAGTATTTGTCGTGAGGGGCACGGGATGTTCTTGCTGGAACCCCGACACATCCGTAGGCATCAGGGTCGCCGGCTTCAGGCCCCGAGGAGGAAAATGGGGCTTCCTTTTTGTTTCTTAAATCATTTTATTGGGGGCTCGTACAACTCTGATCACAACCCACATATCCACCCATTGTTGAGCACATTTGTACATTTGTTGCCGTCATCATTCTCAAAACATTTGCTTTCTACTTGAGCCCTTGGCATCAGCTTCTCATTTTTGCCCCTCCCTCCCCCACCTTCCCTCCCTTATGAACCCTTGATAATTTATAAAGTATTATTATTAATATTTTCATATCTTACACAGACCGATGTCTCCCTTCACCCACTTTTCTGTTGTACGTCCCCCTGGGAGGGGTTATAGGTAGATCCCTGTGATTGGTTTCCCCTTTCTCCCTCCCCACCCCCACCTTCCCTTCCTGGTATTCCTACTCTCACTACAGGCCCTGAGGGGTTTGTCTGTCCTGGATTCCCTGTGTTTTCAGCTCTAATCTGTAACCAGTGTACATGCTCTGGTCTAGTCAGATTTGTAAGGTAGAACTGGGATCAAGATAGTGGCGGGGGGGGGGGGGAGAAACATTAAAGAAGTAGAGCAGTGGTTCTCAACTTATGGGTTGAGACCCCTTTGGGGGTTGAACGACCCTTTCACAGAGATCGCCTAAGACCATTGGAAAACACATATTTCCGATGGTCTTAGGAATGGAGACACCGCTCCTCTATCCGTCTCCAGGCGGTCCCCCTTAGATACACGCACCTACCAGCACCCGGCAAGAAGACTGTTACCCACGTTACAGCATGCTTCAAGACAAAATTTCATTGACTTGGCATTAGAAATAAATATTTCACGATAGATAATGACATATTGGCTTTGTGAGTCATCACTGTGCTTTAATGATGCTCCATCGGTAACAATGAAAACACATCCCGCTTATCAGATATTGACATGACGATTCATCGCAGTAGCAAAATGACAGTGAAGAAGTAGCAACGAAAATAAACTTATGGTTTGGGGTCACCACAACTTAAGGAACCGTATTAAAGGGTCACGGCATTAGGAAGGTTGAGAACCACGGAACTAGAGACAAGTTGTGTGTTTCCATTAAAAACAAAAATTGCCGGAGGAGAAAATGGCATGTTTGCCCAGCGTGGCAGTTACAGGGTTTGGAAAGCTCAGCGTCTCACCTGAGGACAGAGGCTGGGAGCCGAGCGGCGGCCACTCCCATCCTGGCAGAACTCCCGTGGGGCAAGTTCAGGGGTGCCCTGAAGCCAGCCGGAAGTGTGTGGTGGCCCAACACAGCTGGCAGTAGTTAGTGGGACACCTGAAACCACTCCAATAAGACAGCCCAGCTGTTTTTGCCCCTCTGTGGGGAGGCGGGCCGGCTGGCCACCACGCCCATGGCTAGTGGGAAGCATCTCCCACTGGAACATTCCACAGGCCTCGCTGACCTCAGCTCCGGTTTGGGACAAAGCAGCTTCTGACAAAGTCTCCACATCCTGGATACTTCTCAGGGGAGGGAACAGCCAGGTCCCTCCCCTCCCCTTGTCCCCTCCATCTCGCCCCCCACTCCACCCCACCCCACCCCAAGGTGCTTTGTGCTTCTCGCTAGTTCATCCTGGTGGGAGGATGCCCGGCCCCGCAAAGACCCCCTCCACAGGCAGAGAAGCTCATGCCAAAATGTTTCCAGGAATGCCCAAAAGGATAGCTTGTGGGAGCCAGGAAGGGGCGCTGGCATCCCTGGCCTGGGCGCTGCTGGCCTGTGGTGGCTTTAATCTTGCTAACTGCCCAGCAGCCACACTGCAGGGCTGGGTGTGGTCACTCATTTCCGGGGGCTTTTTGTTTCCCAATGTTTTCCACTGCCAGGTCTCTCCCAGCGAGAGTGTCTTTGGGCATTCTCCAAAGCAAACAGAGGGTAGGAGGGGCCAGCATGATGCCTATCAATAGCCTGGGGGTTGTTTGCACCCATCCAAGGGCAGATGTCCACTTTAAAAGGATCGAGAAGTCCTGCTCCACTAGCCAGCAAAGCTCCAGCTGTCTTGGGGACGCCCATGCCAGGCGTCCTGCTGGCCCCTGGTGGCTGCCCGGGGGAGGTGTCCCTCCTGATTCCGTTCAGCAGCCAGCGCTTCCTCCGTGGAAGCCCCTTGTTAGGGGCTGGGGACAGAAGAATAGGGCGGCCCACTTGGCCACGCCAGGCTCCTGCCTGCTTCTGATGCCCATGCCCCACAGGCCAAAACAAATTCCTCTTCCCAGGAGGCTCTTCCGAAGGTCAAAGTCATCCTTCACATGCCAGATGCCATCCTGGCCACTGCATCCCAACCGTGCAGAATGAGCTTGGGTGCCGTGACCCCACGGAGCCACACAAGAGTCCACCTTCGTGAGCAGATCGATCAGACAGGGAGGCTTTCAGAATGCCCCAAGTCCTGGTTGCAGTGACAACCATGTGACCCGCCTCTGTGGTAGGCACCCAGACGGCAGCCTCCGGGGAACACGCCCACTCAGACGGCACCGGGCACTCACTTGGCTCCCTGTCCAGGTGCAGCAGGTTTGGCAGATCGATGCCTGCGGGGGTGCAGGAATTACAGACTGGCGGAAGTTGGGGAAATTTATCACCAAAGGGAAACAACAGGGAATGAGTGGGAGGGTGCACCTTTCCAATTCCCTGCATGGCACCTTCCCCAGCCCCCTGGGCAGACCAAGCCCAGGGCCCAGGAGCCGCCTCCAGGAATCAACAGGCCAATGCAGAGCACCTGAGGGTGCTGGGCCCAAAGCCCCTGCCCTTGGCAAGGACAGACAGATCTGGAGCAGACTTGAAAAGACACATCTGTCTTCTTGACGTGGCCCAGCCTAGAAAAATCCATTGCGTCAGGCTGGTATTTGCAAGGCAGTACAAAAGGCCTGCCATTTTTAGGCTGGGACACACGCGAACAGCTCCGTATGAGCTCTTACAGGGAAGATGCTCCCTGTGAACCCGGTCTGGCAGAGTTCTCTGCAAGCTTGGCAGGCACACAAGTCATTCTCAGGGGGAAAGGTGCTTGGTGTCCCCCCTGCGAGCCTGCTGTGTTTATTGGGGCTGCACCCCGCTGGCCTGTGAGCCAGACCCCCTGTGACAGGGGACCAGAGGACACTTCTGCCAGGAGAGTGCGGTCCTCTGTGACCTGGGGCCATCTCTAAGTAGTGAGGACTGTGAGAGCGCCCAAGTGCTAAGCCAAGACCTTGGCCCCGGTTCATGTTCAAGGAAGGTTGACGCGTCACTGTGGCAGTGACATCATCTCCTTCCTGTCAACTTGTGAAGGGGCGGAGTCTAGCCTGTCAATCAGGTCACAGCTTGATGACCGCATTTGGAGGCACTGACAAAGATCCATAGCTCCCTGGAGGCAGATACACGCTCTCTTCCTGCAAGAGATTCTGCTGGCAAGCCATGTGGAGCTACACTGATGGAGCCAGAGCCCTGGAGCTGGAGGAGCCACATGGAGACCCACGTCAGTGCTGAGATGCTTCCACCGCCGCTGGACCCCCTGTGGTCTCCCTGCATTTGGTGTCATAGCATGTGTTGCTTGAGTCTGAAAAGCTTTGTATCACACATACCAGACTTAGGGACTCGATCTGCACTGGGCTGGGATGCTTTATGTAGAGCTCTTACTTATACACTGAATTTGTTTCTCTAGTCTACCCGGATTAACTCAGTCAATAACATGCAGTCATTGAAAACAAAAGCACAAATCAGCCGAAGAGATGCAGCCACCAGGCCAGGAACACACACCCCCAGTCCCGTCCCCCCCCCCGCCCCAGGCCTGGAGATGAGGATCTTTCCAATGTCCCATGATTCTCGCTCTCACATGATGGACAACACACACGTTTCCAAGACTGCGGCTAAAACAGCGACTGGGGATGGAAAGGATGGTGGTGTTGCCTTTTCTCATCGAGCTGGTTTCTCTCGAGCCAACAGAACCGAAATGCAACCCTCTGCCACCGAGTGGGCTCTGCTATATGGCTACCTATGCCACTCTGCCCACGCCCCCCACCCCTCCCCATGCTACCGAGGAGACCTTCAGGGGGGGCTCTTGGCTGTGGTATTTCCAGCCGTGGACACCTGGCTTTTCTGTAGTGCTCCTGGTTGGGTTCAAACCAGCTGAGCAGAAACCATTTGTACCAGACAGACATCAAGTTTCTCCAGGGCTCCCAGGGAGCCCCGGCCACGACCCCTCACTGGGCTGCTAATTGTGAGGCTGCCGTGCAAAGGCACCGAGTGGCTTCAGGAAGAAAGACCTGGCTGTCAGCCTTTGAGCGCACGCTGACTTGCAGGCCCCGCGGGACGGATTGGAAGTGCCCTTACGACACCACCAGGGCTCCTTTCAAAGTCAACACACTCGGATCATCAAGAAACGGGACAGACAGGCAGCCACTGGATTCATGGTGTCTTGGGGACACGGCAGGGGAGGTTGGGAGAGATGGGGAGCTGGTAACAATGAGGGCAGGTAGAAAGAAAATGTTCTAAGGTCGGTTGTGGTGATGAATGTACGTGATAGATTTATTGGGTTAACTGGGCCAATCGGAACATGTGGGCGGAGTTTGATCAGGTGGCAGCTTGATTGGAGGACAACAGAGATCAATGAAAACAGCGGCATCCCATCTCCCTCTTGCTTCCTGGTGATCGGACCAGCATGCTGCTGCTTTTGCTAGTCCTCTGCCTCAATATGTGAGCTGCACCACCTGTGGGCCAAGCCAACCCATGGATCCTGTTGCTAGAGCTTGAGGCTCCTTCAAGACCAGCTTTGCCATGTTGCTGGTTCATACCTCACTTGAACTTGAGGCTGGTGGAGCCTGTTGCCTTGCGTGGCTTGAGTTCAAGATCCCATGGGACCTGCTTCTCTAAGCTCCCGTCCTACTGACTGGTGGGCCCCACCCTGTTGCCTGCCTTGCCTGAGGGAAGACTCTGCCTGCTACCTTGACCTTAGACCCAGCGGCTTAAGTCGAAGGACTTCCAGTATATTAACTGTTCCACTAAACCAGTGGTTCTCAATCTTCCTAATGCCACGACCTTTACATACAGTTCCTCATGTGGTGGTGACCCCCATCATAAAATTATTTTCATTGCTACTTCACTAGAATTTTGCTACTGTTATGAGTCAGGCGACCCTGTGAAAGGGTCTTTTGACTCCACAGGTTGAGAACCACTGCTCTGATGCCTCAACCTTAACAAGAGACTTTAAACATTTTATGGGGGGGGGACGAATCCCATCATCTTTCTTTCCACAGACGTTTGAAACCCCCTCCGACGTTGTTATTGTTGGGGGCCTTTGAGTGGACCAGCCACCTGTGGGTCAACTGCCCCCCACTCTGGGGGGTTGTTTCTCTGCATTCATCTTGACCGGCCCCTCCACCTCACCTCAGATGGGCTGGTCTGTCTCTGAGCAGCTCAGGACGTAGCTGTCTCACCCCCAGGGCTGCTTACACAGACATGTCCCAAAGCAGAGTTCCCAGCACGGCTGGGCTGACTCACACTTGCTGACTCAGTGACCCTGTGGCACAGAGAGCCCACTGACCCCGGTGGGAATGCGAGGCTATAAATTTTGCTGGGAGAAGAAAGCTTCCTCTTTGTCCAGGGGAACTGCAGGGGTTCCAACTGCAGGCTGCAGCAGCAGTAGGGGCTGTGCGGCCCAGGGTGACCCTCCTCCGGCAGCTCTGCTCGAACCGAGCCATACCCACTGCCATCGGGTCAGTTCTGACTCACAGTGCCCCTTGAGCATTGCAGATGGTAACTGTTTGCACGAGTTAGGAAGTCCCATCTCTCTCCTACGGAACAGCTGGTGTTCCTGAACCGCCGACCTTCTGTATCACAGCCCAGTGCAGGTGCGCACGTAACCACTGCACCAACATCGCTCCCTGAAGGGCCCCTCTCGCTGCCATCGAATCGATGCTGACTCTCAGCGACCCCTATCACTGTTTACAGGAGTAGAAAGCCCAGTCTTCCTCCCGGGAAGCTGCTGGTGGTTTCAAACTGCCGACCATGCGGATCGGAGCCTAACGGGTAACCACGCCACCACCAGCACTCCCTGCAGGGCTCCTAGCAAACGCTCTGTAAAGTTTCTGAGACAAAAGCCGGCAGTCTCATCTTTCTCCCGCGGGGCAGCTGGTGGGTTGGAACCTCTGACCTTGCAGTTAGCAGTCCAGTAGCCAACCCACGGTGTCCCCAGGGCTCCTGAGCCATCAGAGCTGAGCACTTCATAAAAGCAATCCTCCTCTATTGTTGAAGGCTGCACCAAGTGGCTCGGGCATCCAGAGGGTGACAAGAAGTTCCTTCAGGAGAAGCCACTGCGGATAGAGGACGTGGATCTCAGAGTCACCTGAGAGAGGCTCGGGGTGTGCAAGCCCAGGAACTGGCTGAGGACGGATCTGTGTTCTGGGCCTCTTCCTTAGCCCCATGCCCTCCAAACCAGGCAGTCACATGGGGGGACACAACAGAACCGATGCTGCATCCCACCCCCAGAAGCTTGGGTTCACTTGGTCTGGAGCGTGGCCTGGACTTTGGGGGCGGGGGTGGAGGGATGGGCAGTTTCAAAGTCCCCTGGGTGATCCTACTGCATAGGCACCGTTGGGACCTCTGAGTCAGCGTAAGGGGAGGGGCCAACGCCTATTTTCCAGACGGATGAGTCAATTAAAAAGACCCTCAGAGATGGGAAATTTTTGGTACATGAGGTTTCGTGGTCTATTGTGGTCCATCCCAGTCAGGAAATGAGTCAGGCAGAGGGCAGGAGTGACACAGTGTTGCAGACAGCCTCTCCCGCATCCTCTGAAGGGCAGGGGAGCACGGGAATCATGACCCAGCTGGCTGCCACCCACGCTCCCGGAGAAGGGGGCAGGGGCCGGGCATCGTGAAGGTCGCTTCCACTGGGTGGCACCAACGCAGGCTCTGACTGTGAACGGAAAAAGCTCAATTAAATCCTATTTCCCCACTGATCATACTGACAATTTCTGAAATATTTCCCCCTGGATGTCTAATTGGCATTTAATTACCCAGGGTCCTACTCTCCCTCGTGTGGGAAAGGAAAGTGAACAAGCCCTGGTCGTGTAGTGGGTTAGGCATCGGGATGCACTCCACAGGGTGAGCGGTTTGAAACCACCAGCAGCTCCTCGGGAGACAGAAGAGGCGAGTCCAGTCTGCGAGCCCACAGAGCAGTTCTCCCCTGTCCTGTGGGGTTGGCTGGATGGCGATATGTATGTTTTTGTTTTTTTATTAGTCATTTTATTGGGGGACCTTACGGATCGTATGATAATCCATCCATCAGCTGTATCGAGCACACGTGTACATATGCTGCCATCAAAGCTCCCAAAGCATTTTCTTTCTACTTGAGGCCTTGCTATCAGCTCCTCTTTTGTCTTTCCTCCCTCCCGCACCCTCCCACCCTTGAGAACCCTCCATCAATTTTATAAGATTATCGTTATCGACGGCAGTGTGTTTTAAGCTTGCCTCTGGGAGAACTTGGGGACCTCACCCTGGTCCCTGACTACTGGTTGCTATTATTGTGCGTGACTCTTAAGTCAAAGGACCATGCGATAGAACAGAAGCGCCCCCCCCCTGCCCCCGGAATTTCTGGCTGTAATCCTTGTGGAAGCAGATGGCTACACCGCTCTCTCCTGCAGCCACGGCATGGGTTTGACCCCCCACTTTCAGTCAGCCACATCACCAAGGCCTCCATCCTGGCAACCACGGCAGCCCTGCACTTAGATTTCACCACATGGTATTAGTTATAGATCTCCAAACCTGACAGGCGTCTCGGAGCCGCTGTTTGAAATTTGCATAAGGGAGTGCCGCAGTTCGGAGTTTGTCCACTTGCACCGTGCAGGGGTCAAGTCCAACCTGTGAACCCAGTCACAGCCTGATGTTGCCCCCTGGGAGGCGTGGCCTTTCTGTAAAAGAGACGGTGAGAATGCCTCCTTGCCCCCTCTTTCTCTCCGACCCTTCACCTTCCCGCTTGCGGGGCCTCCCGCTTGCCCCCCTGGGGCAGCCAACCCCAAAGCTGTCGGCACCCAGCCACGTGGCCACAGACTTTGGATCCGCAGGACTCTGCACCCACCAGCCTGGGATCTTCCCGCTTCACAGTCTGGGTCACTAAGGAGGGTTCCAGGCAGCATCAGCCCCATGGGCGTACATTGCACTGGACTGGGCCAGGCTGGGGTGCCTTCTTGCTGTAAGGTTACTTCTTGATCTAAAGCTCTTTCTTAGATAGGAGAGTCAAGGGTCTTGTTTCTCTAATCAACCCATCGGAACACAGGGTGGGACGGGACGGGGAGAGCGGAAAGGAGGAAGGAGGGAGGCACGGGAAGATGCTGGCTCCAAATGTTACCTGGCCTGTTTGTTGGTACCCCCTCCCCCCACGGTGGAACCTGGCACTTGGCACATCCATTTCCACCAACGCTGCTCTCCCCCTGGACATATTCTTCCTGGACAATCACTAGAAAGACAATTAATTTTTCATCCAAGCGGGAACCATATGTTTCTGAAAACCCTTGCCTCTCTAGGGCAGCGTTCCAATTTTCTGTTGCTGAGACAGAAACCTGCCCCGACACTTGGTGCCTTCAAGCAATCCTTTATGCGAGCGCAGCGGCGTATAAACTACCGGAGCTCCGAGGGGTGGTTCTGCCTGGGGTCTCGGGTGGTTACAGTGTCCATGGGGACGAACATCTGCGATGGCCCCCACGGGCAGGACGGTTGATACTGGCTGTCAGTTTGAAGCTCTGCTGTGGCGGTCAGCAGGAGTGCCAGTGTGTGGTCTGCCCGGGTGGCATGGCAGCTGGGGTCCAAGAGGAAATGTTCCAGGACAAATCTTGTAAGGGCTGGCTGAAGCCACAAGATCTCTGAAACTCAAGCCTTAGAACTTCCTTTCAAAAAAAGAGAACTTTCTTTCGGCCACATTCATTGATCAATCAGCAAGTCACAAAGTCCAGTCCAGGCATTACACCCCACTTCTTTTTTTTAAAATAAAAGATTAAAATTTTCAGGGCCAACAATGTGAGTAGAGATACCAGGAGGATTAGGGGAGGGTGGGGTAGAAAGGGGGAATCGATCACAAAGATCAACCTACAACCCCCTCTCAGGGGAACGAACAATGGAACAGTGGGTGAGGGGCGACAGAGGATGAAGTAAGATATGAAAATAGTAATCTATAACTTATCAAGGCTTCGTGAGGCAGGAAGGGCAGGGGAGGGAGGGGGAAGAAATGGGGAGCTGATATCAGGGACTCAGGTGGGAAGAGAATGCTTTGAAAATGATGATGGCGGTATATGTGCCAATGTGCTTGACACACTGGATGAATGTATGGGCTGTGATAAAAGATGTAAGAGCCCCCAATAAAAGTATTTAATTTTTTTCAAAAGATTAAATTTTGTAAAATAAAAGATTACATTTTTATCGTTTTTTAGTTTACACAAACCAGCTTTATCTACTGAGACTGGAAGATGTAGATGGTGCCCCGCTACTCATCGTTCTGATCAAGGGCCCAAAAGATGGGTGACCGAATGGGGGTGAGAAGGGGGTGCAGAGTAGAACTTCCGATTCTTTAAAAGGACAGATTCACCAGGCTAGTTGAGATTAGCGAACTCCTAAATTAGCGAGACTCTCTAAATCTTAGGCCAAAATGATCTCTTGGGGTCATTTTAGTTAAATAAGAGATTGGCTCATAAAATAAATCATGTCATCTGGGACTAATGAGCTCCTTTTTTTAAAAAAAAACACATTTATAGGAGACCTGGTGGCACAGTGGTTAACACACCCAAATCTAACCTGAAGGTCCGCTGTTTGGATCCAGCAGCCATGGGGCGGGGGTGGGGTGGGGTGGGGTGGGGTGGGGGCTAGATGTGCAGCTGGTGTAGGTTGAGATGATGCCACAGTTCTCATGGGGTCTTGACAGTCACAGCAGGCTCGGGGGCAGGGGGTTGCTCAGGTTTTTTTTTTTATTTGACACCAAGTGGTCAAAGCTTGCTTGCATGTGCTGCTGAGGAGGTTAAGAGGGAGGGAAAGTAGCTACTGGATGTGGTGCAACCGAGAAGGAAGCGAGTGGCCCGAGGCCACGTGTGACATGTGGAGCCTTTGCGTCAAAGTGTCAGACAGGAACCTAATTCTCTATGAACTTTCATCATAGACACATTCAATGGCTGTATTAAAATAGAGTTTTCCTTGACAAGCCCAAGATGCAGCCTGGCCTGGAAGGCTTGGCCTTCTCTTTTCTCTTCTTAGTTCAGAACCCATCTCTCTCTCTCTCTCTCTCTCTCTCTCTCTCTCTCTCTCTCTCTCTCTCTCTCTCTCTCCCTCCCTCCCTCCCTCCCTCCCTCCCTCCCTCTCTGGCTTGCTCGCTCTCATTAAACTTGGCTTTCACAGGTCTCAAAATTCTGTGACCAAGTGTTTTGTTTCTTTGTTTCTTTTTAAAATCATTTTATGGGGGGCTGGTACAAATCTTATCACAATCCGCACATCCATCCATTGTATCAAGCACATTTGTACATTTGTTGCCATCCTCATTCTCAAAACATTTGCTTTCTGCTTGAGCCCTTGGTATCAGCTCCTCATTTTCCCCCCTCCCTCCCTCTGGAGCCCTTGATAATTCATAAATTATTATTTTTTCATGACTAAGGTGTTCGGTCAAGCCATTTCCATTGTAAAAGAAATAATGACGTACAACTGCCACTCAAAAAAGAAACACTCCACAGAACCTTTCCCTCTGTGGCCGGGGTCACCCACCCACTCCCACTCAGTGCCCTTCAGTCGATGCCCACTCACAGGACAGAGCATGCCTGTCCCGGGGAGCTTTAGAAACGGTAACTCTTGACAGGAGTACAAAGCCTCCTTTTTCTCTCTTGGAGCAGCCGGTGGTTTTAAACTGCTGACCTTGCAGCTAGTACCCAACACATAACCTCTTTATCACCAAGGGTCTTTAAAGCAGCGGCGGGGAACCTTTTCTGCCAAGGATCATTTGGATATTTATAAGCTCATGCCCGGGCCACACTGGTCAAACGGTTAACCAGCTCACCAATGTGACGGCTGGAACCACTGCTTCTTGGTGGGCCGTGTGATGTTCACGGGTGCGGTGATTTCTCTGGACTTCAGTGCCCCACAGGCTGGACCTCCCATTCTGCCCGTCTGCCCTAAAGGGCTTGTGATGCCTTGTCACCATTCCCTAAGAAGGCCTGGTGGCCAGGGCGGTATGTGGTGGGCTGTTAACTACCCACCACAGCACCGTGAAGCCGTCCGTCAAGTTTCCAGTCTCAGAAACCCTAAGGAGCAAGTTCATGTTTTGTTCTGGGTGTCTTGGAGTCACAATCAACTTGATGGCAGAGGTTTCGCTTTGGGTGGGTTATCATGGACCAATCCTTCACCATGAAACTGAAGTGACCAACTGACACCATGCTTCCACTCCTGATGAAGACGGAGGGGCAGGTGTCACCGATGCGGCAGAGCCAGCGTCCTTGCCGGCCTGTATCTCTCAATACCCAGCGCTCTCATCAGCCAGCAATTGGGCTCAAGGCATTCAAGCCTGACACAATCTTCCACAGTTTCAGCCTCCTTCTAGAAAACCAGCGTGGGGTGCCTTCTGGCCACGGGCCAGAAACTTGAAATGTGCCACATGGTGCTGAGAGTGCCAAGCAGGGGGCTGGCATCTCCTTGGTGCTGATCTAGCCGCAGCGCTGGGCGCCATGGGGCCAGACTCGAGTCTCCACATCGCCCCCAGGGACGCAGGCCCTTTACAGCTCGGGCAAACAAAAGTGGCCCGATGCCAGGGCCCCCGGCCTCCAAGGCCACTCCAGCCGTGTTACGTAACAGTGACTCGGCAGGCAGAAATGAGCTGGAGGCACAAGAAATGAGCATGGCCATATTCGACCCTGCCAAATCCTGTTCCCTACACGTGCCCTCCCGTCTATGCTGCTTCCTGCCCCGTGCTCCTAAGCACATGGAAGTCTCATCCTCTGCACCCCGTGACCGTGGGGTCACCCCGTGACCGTGGGGGGCAGGCAGTGCATGCCACACTTCTTATGGGAAGTCCCATCGATTTCAGAAGCATTCGCCGCGCTTGGGCAAAGGGAAGGAATACTATTAGCACACATGCACAGTGGATAAAAGAAAATTTTCTTAAGACTCGGCAGGACCAAAAGCAGAAGTGCCCCACTGAGCCCCACCTCTTGAAGCAGGAAGCACTGCGCCCACAGGGAGGGAAGGCATTGTAGTGGCCATCTGGGCAGGCGGCCCCAGTCCCTTGGGGTCCCTGTAAACCGAGGAGTTTGAGACCCAGAAATACAGTCTTTCACAGTTCAGGAGGCAAGGAGTCCGGAGTCAGCCGAGCACAGGGCCTCATGCTCCCTGAAGGAGGGGAGACAAAGACCCCGCCTTCGCTCTTGGTGGCTTGCAGCTTCGCCCCCTCATTGTGCGGTGCCCTGCTTTTGCACCTCGCCGTGCCTGCTCCAAACTTCCCCTCCTTCTAAGGCGGCAGTCGTCGGGCTCAGAGCCCACCTGAACTCAGGAATGACCGCGTCTGCGCTTGACGACACCTGCAAAGACCCTATTTCCAGTCAGGTTCCCATCCACAGGTGCCAGGGTTAGGACATGGGCTCTAAAGCCTCCCGACTCCAGGAGACATATATCAGGAGCCCTGATGGTGTACTGGTTACGCATTGGGTTGCAATCTTCATGGTGGACAGTTCGAAACCACCAGCAGCTCCTTGACTGGGCTTTCTACTCCCATAAACAGTTACAGTCTCTGTGTGTTAGTCTGGGTACTTTAGAGAAGCAAATCCACAGAAACTCACATATAAGAGAGAGTTTTATATAAAGGTTAAGTGCACATCAAGAAAACATCCCAAGCCCACAAGTCCAACATTAACCCATATGTCTCACACCAAACCACAAAGACCTCCTCCATCTCACAAAACATATGCAATGACGCCGACTGCAGGAGGAAAGCCAAGTCAGTGAATGAGTAAGCATCTCAGCGCTGACAGGTGTCTCCACACAGCTGCTCCAGCACTCAGGGCTGCATCGGGGTAGGTCCATGTGGCTTCTCCTCGGGGATATCTCGCAGGAAGTGAACCTTACCAGCTGAAGCAGGGAACTGGCTAAGGCAGCTGCACCCTGATCCAACCATCAGAGGGCAAGCCAAGGCTCACTGAGTCATTTATCTCTACGCCCTTCAAGTACCCCCACAAGTGTTTATCGGCCAGGTTGGCACAATAAACTTTAACTAACTCACTCAGAAACCCCCAGGTGGTCTCACTGAGTCCACATTGACTCAGTGGCAGTGGGAGTGGAGAGGCCAGTCCCTGGTAAAAGTAGAGGGGCAGTGGAAAAGGAAGGCTCTCAACAGGGTGGGTTGAAGCCGTGGCCGCCACAATGGACTCCAGCACAGGAACAATGTGCGACTAGCGCAGGACCAGGCAGTGTTCTGTTCTGTTGTGTCTGGGTCGCTATGGGTTGGAACCAACTGGACAGCACCTACCAACAATGCCAGGAAATAAAAATCTGGACAACTTTAGGGGACTCTTCCCATGTTCAGGTTTGTTTTGTTTGCTTGAATCATTTTATTGGGGGCTTTTACAACTCATCACAATCCATACACGCTCCATGTGTCAAGCACATTGGTACATTTGTTGCCCTCATCATTCTCACAACATCGGCTTTCTGCTCCCATGTTCAGGTTTGTAACTTACTAAAAAGCTTGGGTGGTGCTGTCAGGTAGCTGTTGGGCTGCTCACCTCAAGATTAGCAGTTCAAGCCTAGCAGTCACTTCTTGAGGGAAAGTTGAGGCTGGCTGCTCCCGTAAAGATTTGCCGCTTCAGAAACCCCGTATGGGATCCCGATGAGTCAGAATAGACTCGCTGGCTGCAGGTTTGGGGTTAGTTTTCGTTTTTGTAATCCCCATTAGAAACCCAATGCCATGGGGTGACCCTTGAGGCCAGAGCAGAACTGTCCACGGTGTTTCCAAAGCCTTGGTGCTTAGCAGTGTCGGCAGTTAGAAACCACCAGCCAGGGGATGGTCCAGGCCTCTGCTCATACCCTCCCCTCAATACAAGATCACTTTGTTCTAACCAATCGGCAGTCAGTCTGAGATGCTCACCCTCTCGACACAATGGCTGAAGATGAAGCGGGTACATAAGCAAATGTGGTGAAGAAGGTAATGGTGCCCAGCTATTACAAGATACAGCGTCTGGCGTCTTAAAGGCTTGAAGTTACGCAAGCCGCCATTTAGCAGAGAAGCAAGTCCACATGGAACAAGCACACCACTGATGCGATCATGAGGAGTCATAGGGAGCAGGTAATACCATGTTTCCCGAAAATAAGACACTGTCTTCTATTTATTTCTCCTCAAGCAGACACACGATGGCTTATTTTCAGGGGATGTCTTCTTGTTATTAAGTATGGTACAACAATCTACACTGATTCAAATATAGCGAAGTCGTCTTCTTGTGGAGCATGGACCCACAGTGCTGAGCCAAATGGCAGCCACCGCTTGGCTCCTTCCCCTGAGGACACACGATACCTGAAGCAGAGCATCCTGCTCCTCACCTCACTGGGAGACTTTGACTTTCACTGTCCATGTCTCCCTCTCTGCTTTGGCTTGCAGCACACACAGAACGACGAGGACTGGACAGGGGGAGCCAACCTTGTGGACGGGGCTGCCCGCACCCCTCCAGTCCCCTCCGAGATAGCAGCTGTCACGATGGGGCAGAGAAGGGCTGCCCATCTCCGTGACTGCTCCGGTGCGCTGCAAAGCCACGCCTATCACTGTGCCTTATATTGGAGGATGGCTTATATTGCGCAAATACCTAGAAATGCTGCTGCGGCTTATTTTACGGGTATGTCTTATTTTCAGGGAAAGACAGTAGGCATCAGTAAACACCCAACAAACAAACAAACAAAAACATATTGTTGAGAATGAGGGGGGTTGAAGCAGAGATCCAAAGTCCGTCTGTAGACAATGGAACAATCTCCCCACAGAGGGGCCACAGGGAAGGGGTGAGTCAACGAAGGCTCAGTAAAGCATCGATGAAGCACACTCTAGTCCTCTGGTTCCTTGAGGCTTCCTCACCGCCACTATCCTGACCCCAGTGCTGCTTCTCAATTCAGACTAGACCGGAGCATGTGCACAGGTCTAGATAAGAGATGGGAGCTGAGGACACACAGAATCCAGGAACAGGAGTGGGAACAGTGATACCAGAAGGGTAGGGGAGGAGGGGGAGAGGAAGGGAGAAGGGGGAACCGATTACAATGACCAACATGTAACCACACACCCCTCTCCAGGGGGAAGAACAACAGAAAGCATGGGGGAAGGGAGACAGCGGTCCCCGTGAGATATGAAAATAACAACAATGTATAATTTATGAGGGGGGTATGAGGGTGGGGGTGGGAAGGGTGAAAAAAGAGGAGCTGATACCCAGGGCTCAATAGAAAGTAAATGTTTAGAAAAGAATGAAGGCAACCTATGTACAAATTCGCCTGAAGCAAGCCATGTATGGATTGTAACAAGAGTCACAGTCAGAGTCTCTGATAAAATGGGAAAAAGACAGTAGAAGCCAACAGCCTCCAGGGGAGAAGGAGGAGGAGTCTCAGGAACCTCCGTGGGGCAGTCTGACCCTGTGCAGTAGGCCTTGGAGGCAACGGCCATGAACTTGGTTTGGTTTTGAATCTTTACGCCAGCAGGCTGCCCCGTTGTTCTCCTGAAAAGTGACTGGTGGGCTCGAACCGCTGACTTTGTGGTTAGCAGCCCATTGGCCAGCCACTAGGACAGCAGGGTTCACGTGGCCGCAGGCTAGAATCCTTCTCTTCTTATTGTCTCAGCTGGCATAGGAGGTATGGATTGGGCTGTGTGCCACAAGGTCAGCAGTTCGAAGCCACCAGGTGCTGGACAAGAGAAAGAGGAGGCTTTCTACTCCCACAAAGAGCCACAGTCTCAGAAACCCACAGGGCCAGTCGCCAGGAGTCAGCACGGACTTGATGGCCGTGCACTTGCTTGTTCCTTTGTGTGTGACTGAGGTGTCCTTGTGCCTGGGGAGTACACACCCCCGTCTCCCGGCTCCCTGTGCTGCATCGAAGCCCCTGGATGATAATGCTTCCCCTTAGGGCCTCTCTGGTCACACAGCCGGCTAACAGCCACCAAACTCTCTCAGGGGCCAGGCATGTGCCGTAGGCCTCCACAGGTCCACAGGCAAAGTCCATGCTCTCTTCCCCGCCTTCCCCACCACCTGAAGCCCCCTCTTACACAGCCAGGTAGATCGAGGAGACCTGTCCTGTGGTCCCCAACAGCCACCACCAGCCATGTGCAGTCAAGACCTGCTTTGCTCGCGGCAGGGGCTTCTGCTTGGTGACCAGGCTTCCAGGGGCTGGGCTCCTGAGACAGCTTCTCAAGAGTCTGTGAGACAGCTGTTCCCAGTCTCCAAGCAAGCACATCCTCAGCCCAGCTCTCTCGCACCCCCTGGCTTCTCTCTGAGCCTCTGGGGGAGCGGGAGAACAGATATGTCCTCGTGGCTAACACTTGGAGGGGGGCATGTACAGTGCTCAGGTCTCAGCACCGTCGACCTGCTGGATGGGCTGATTGGGCTGAGGGGTTCTTGACTTGATCTGCTGAGTGCTCCCTTGGGGGATCTGCCTGTCATCTCCTCCTTGAGAAGGTGCAGGGCTCTGGGCGGGGGGGGGGGGGGCATCTTCCTCCTCCTGTCTGCCCTTGCGGCTGCAGTTGGGCCTCAGCCCACACAGTGCTGGTCTCCACCCGGCCATCTTTCCAGTGCCCTTCCCTCTCTGGCATCCACTCTGGTTCAGGCCTGGCCTCTGGGCGACTCCTGAGGGTCTTGGCTCCCTGCCCTCCTGCCGCTCCTCGCTCGTCCACCAGCTGCTCCAGGGTGCTGGGCTGGCACCTCCTGGCATCCAGCGAGCAGTACTACTTGGTCAGCCGCTGCCTCCCAGGCTCGCCTCCAGGGAGCACAAGAGAGAGGGACAGCCTGAGGGAGAGGGGTCCAGGATGAGTCCAGCTGCTTCCGTTTGTCCCAAGGCGGACGACATGGCCCCTGGCGAGGTGATGTTTGGTTGCAACTCAGTTTCCCAGTTCCCAGAGCTGGGCTTTCTGTGCCCTTCTGCCAGGCTTCTAGAGTCCAACGGCTCCGGCCCCTCGGCCCTCAGGGTGGGGCAGCCAGTTCTGCCATCAGTCAGGCCATCAGCCACCCCAGGGTCAGAGACTGAAGAGGGGCTGCCTTCTCAAAGGAAAGCCTCTTATTAACATTAAACCCCAGAAACCCCATTTCTGACGGTGCTCTGCTCCTCACCAGCCCGTCCGGAGCTGACGGCGTTTCCCCGCTGCAGGTAAGGCTTCCAGCGGCTCCTTCCTCCGAAGTGGACAGCCGATTCCATCTTCGTCGTCCGTCCTTAGTCGAGAATCTACCCGGAATCCGGATCCTTTCGCCCAGGTTCACTTTCCAACAGCCCCAATGCTCCTTCTAGGCAAGCACGGCAAGATTTCATCTCACAGACTTCAGAAATGCTGTCGTAGGAGACCAGGCGCAGGCTGGAGAAGGCGCAGGCTGGGCCACGTTGAGGGGCAGCGACAAAGAGGAAGGCCTTCAGTGAGATGGACGGACACAGTGGCCCTGACCATGGGATCAATTGCGAGGATGGGGCAGGCGTGGCTTTGTTTGGCTGGCACCAGGTCTCCGTGGGTCAGAGCCAACTCCATGGCACCAACAGCAACAACTCCGTGGGAAGTAACGGGTTCCCGGTGGCGTCGTGGGTTCGGTGTCGGGCTGCTGACTGTGAGGTCAGAGGTTCCGACCCACTAGCCACTGGACATGTGAAAAAGGAGGCTGTGTCCCCTTCAAGGTCTCCAGCCTCAGAGACCCCTGGGGCGTTGCGCTCTGTCCTGAGACACCACACGGCGGCAGTGGGCGTGGGTCACGTTACTCATGTGTGCCGCATGCAGTGTGGCCGCGTGTAAGAGGTTGACGCTCTTCTCCTCGCAAGTTCCCGTGCAGGTGTGCGGTTTTACACCCTGAAACACTGTCGCAGCCAGGCTGTGCCCCAGCCCGTCATGTAGTTGGTGTCAGGAGTCCAGACAGCCAGAAAGCTGGGCAGTGCTCCACTCTGAGTGACACAGGAGAACGGAGCTGCACGCATCCTTCCCACAGTGTGTCCCGGCAGCCAGGCCTGCTCTGATTTCATCGTAGACCGGGGTGGGGGGTAGGGGTAGGGGCGAAGTCATTTAGGCTCTTTATACCCCCAGCAACACAGGACCCTACAGACAACACTCACACCAACCCTTTCCCTGGATTCCAGATGACCCAGAGCCTTCCACAACTGCAGTTACTACAGCAACTGACAAAAAGTGCCAAGGCCCGACCCCCAAACGTTTCTTCGCAGTTGGGGTACATTTACATCATTTGCGTGGTTTTACTTTATGTGTTTGCAAGTATGTATTCATGTAGACCTGCACCCCAAGCCCGTGGTTCGTGCCCTTCAGGCGTGGAAGTGAGCTCACCTCCACATCAGGATAAGCAACCAGTGATAGTACAAAGGGCAGCCTTGACCCCAGGACAAGCTCAGGGGGTCAGGAGGGGAAGGGAGGGAAACGGGGAGCACGGGAGAGACACGTGCTCCAGGCAGAGGGGTGCGGCAGGTGAGCTGAGTCAGAGCAGGTACACGCTGGTGATGTCGGACTGGCGACCTGCTCTGTAAACCTTCGCTGATTCACAGCACTGAGTTTCAGGACAAAACAACAACTATATATGTAGCTGTGTGTGTGTGTGTGTGTGTGTGTGTGTGTGTGTCTGACCGTGTTTCGATGCGAGGTGTAAGGTTTTCAGCGGCCCCTTCCTCCGACATGGACAGCCCATTCCTTCGTAGTCATACGTTCTCAGTCTGGACTCTACATGGAAACATTCATGTGCATTCATAAAGATCCTGTAATAAAAAACACTAATTAAAAAAACAAGTGGTGTGAGCGGCGATACTGGGAGGGGGGAGGGAGGGGGTCATGGAAAGGGGGAACAGATGACAAGGATCTACATGTGACGTCCTCCGTGGGGGACGGACAACAGAGAGGTGGGTGAAGGGAGACGTCGGACAGGGCAAGAGATGACAAAATAATAATTTAAAAATTAACAAGGGTTCATGAGGGGCCCATACAACTCTTATCACAATCCATACATACATAAATTGTGTAAAGCACATCTGGACATTCATTGCCCTCATCATTCTCAAAGCATTTGCTCTCCACTTAAGCCCCTGGTATCGGCTCCTCATTTTCCCCTCCTTCCTAATAAAACGATAAAAAATGGAAAAGAACAGAACTATGACACTGTTGACTGAACAACTGCTGTGCTCTGCGTACTTTCACCCCATCACAACTAAAGCCAAACCCCAGACTTGGCTGAGGTCAGAAACGAGTGAGTGCAGAGTCCTAGGCACAGAATACCGCCCCGACTCCGGGGCAACCCCGCACTGCTGTTTGCTGGAATCACGGGCGTGGCTCCTCCCTTCCTGGCCCTCCCTGAAGAATCCATGTACAAACACTCCCCTCCCTTACCTAGCAGCTCAGACATGCCCAGCTCTGCCCTCGCCACCTGCAGGACATTCCCTCACTTCGCCCTCAAAAAGTCTCCGTAAGGTTTCTGTTTCCATCCCTCACAAAGCCTCAACCGATCGCGCCTGAGTCCACGCCCACGTCACACGCGTCAGAGCAGAACTGTGCTCCACGTGGGCTCGACCTTCACAATTGTTTAATGGAATGAGTGAGTCTATTAAAGACTCCGCATGGCTTTTAATGGGGGTGATCTTTCAGAAATAGATCGCCAGGCATTTCTTCCGGGGCACCTCTGGGTGGATTTGAACCCCACAACCTTTCCATTAGTAGCTGCGTGCTTAAACGTTTGTGCCCATCCAGAGACAGCCCACAGAGTCCTATGAGAGGGAGTTCTCTCTGCCGGCCCAGGCAAAGGGAGTGTTAGTCTGGGTGCTTTAGAGAAACAAATCCACAGAAACTCATGTAAAAGAGAGAGTTTTATATAAAGGGTAAGTGCACATCAAGAAAATATCCCAACCCAGTGCTGCCCGAGCCCACAAGTCTAACATTAACCCATATGTCCGACACCAATCCACAAAGTCCTCCTCCATCTCACAAAACAGACACAATGAAGCCGACTGCAGGAGGAAAGCCAAATCAGTGAATGTGTAAGCATCTCAGCACTGGCAGGGGTCTCCACACAGCTGCTCCAGCACCCAGGGATGCATCAGGGTAGGTCCATGCAGCTTCTCCTCAGGGATGTCTTGCAGGAAGTGAGTCTTGCCAGCTGAAGCAGGGAACTGGCTAAGGCAGCTGCACCCTGCACCTGGTCCAACCATCAGAAAGCAAGCAATGAAAGGCGAGGCTCGCCGAGCCATTTATCCCTCCGCCCTTCAATTAACCCCACATGTGTTTATCGGCCAGGTTGGCACAATAAACTAACTACCTCAGGGAGGAACGCATGAGCTGTAGTCCAAGATCACCTGGCTGGTCCCAGCTGGTTCCTGTGGCCTGGCTCCAAAGACAGCCCTCTGCAGTCGATGGCTCGGCTTTGTTCCAAGTGCCCAGGCAGCAGAAATGCCCCCATGTGGGTGCTTTTCACAAACAAAAACCAGTGCTCTCACTGTTTGGGAGACCAGGAGTCTGAATTACCAGGGCAGGTGAGCTCTGGAGGAAAGTCCCGATCATCAGTGTTTCCCTGGGTCTCGGAAGGCGCCCTGGTGGTGTAGTGGTTACACATTAGGCCACTGACCCCCAAGGTCAGCAGTTCGAAACCACCAGCCGCTCCTCTGGAGAAAGAGGGGGTTTTCTCCTCCTGGAAGGAAATACGGTCTTGGAAAGCCATGGGGGCTGCTCTATTCTGCCCTCTAGGGGCACTATGAATCAGAATCAACTAAGGCAGCAAGTGAGAGAAGGTGCCGGGCACAGGGACCCCAGATCCCCAAGAAGCAATCATTTCCCACCTCTTCTTTGTTGGTGGCAGTAGGACCCTCTGGATTCCACTCTTAAGTCTCACAAAGAGATTGGCTTAATCCTGTGGACTGCATCCCACCTCACTCGTCACATAGCAGTTGGGATTCACGATGATGACATCAGATCACATAATGGGGATAATTCCACAATATCCAAGTTGACCCACCAATGTGGGTGGCGGAGGGCAACAGTCGATCCATAACATGGAGCGCCGTCGGTGTTGTCAGGAATATTTTTATTCTGGGGGTGGGGGGTGGGGATTGCTTTTATAGAAACTGGATCCCCTTGAACCTGACCACGTTGAGGCAAGAGCCATGGGGCTCCCTGGATGACTTTGTTCCTTGTCTTCCAGCTGCTCCTGGCCGACTGCCCTCCTGGGTCATCTTGTCTAGAAGCTGCTGCACACCTGGCCGTGTGGCCAAGGGTGTCTCGCTGCTTGGCTGGCACATCTGGAACCAAACCCTCCAGGACCTCCTGGTGCTTGTGAAGCTCAGCGACACTTCCACTGGTGCACTGAGAACCACACGGGCGGCGGGAGAGCCCTGCCCAGCGGAGGGGGTCGTCCCGTGAGCACTTCCAGGGGCCATCCCTGCAGTGGCTCCCACCACTGTCCTTGGAGAAGTTGCAAAGGATCACTCCCGGCGCGCTTGGCTCTGTCTGCCCAGGACTTTTGCTCTCAGCCCCAGCGTGGCTTCCAGTATCCCATTGAGAGAATCACTGCGAGATCCAAGTTGGTGTTATTTTTAGAACTCAAGATCGTGCTTGCTCAGCTGGCCGGGGCTGTTCAGACAAGGAAAAGAGAGGAAGGCCTCCGGTTTTTCCCAAAGTTCAAGTTGGAATAGAAGTGTGAGGTGGATGCAGAACTCCTGAATCATTGTCCTACGTGTCAGCTTGTCTTGCAAAGAACTGACCTTGCCCTCCAGCCGAGCCAAGAGGGGAGCAGCCCCAACACCCTGTTTCGGTTCTCGATGCTGCTGGAACCAACACCCCACAAGTGGGGGCTCGAACCAAAAGAAAGGTATTCTCTCAAACTTAGTCTGAATTCAGGGCGTGGGCGCCTGCGGAAGTCCCTCTCTCTCAACCCTGGAGGAAGGGCTCTGTCTCCTTGGGGCTTCTCTCCCTCTGGCTTGACGTTGAGTCTCTCTGCCCCCATCTCGGCTGCTTTCTCCAGAGCTGTTCCATCCCCTTTAAACCTCCAAAGGGATGGGCTCCGTCAAGGTCAACTGGGAGGTCATGGTTCACAAAAACAGTGATCTGTACCTTCTTCAGTGAGTAGGGAGTCGGGGCTTAACAGCTCATCAACAGCCATCTAAGGGTCAAGGATTCATCCCCCCCCCCCGCCCCCAATCAGAAGAGAGGAGAGGGGTGGAAAAATCAAAGGACACATGGGAACATCCAGTGGACCATGTACACCTCAGACTCCACGGCCCGAGACCAGACTAGATGGTGCCCGGCTGCCCACCACCAACTGCTCTGAAAAGGAGCCCAGTAGAATGCCCTGTACTCAACCATTTAAGGTCAAAAGGGTAACATTGACCCCAGGGCTGAGTCCAAGGGGTCAGGAAAGAAGGAGGTACAGAAACAGGAACACACACACACACACACACACACACACACACACACACACACACACACCTGGGGAGGAAGTCCTGGTACACCGAGGGATGGCGGTGGATGAGTTGGGACAAAATGCGTGTGAGTTACTGAAGGCAAAGCTAACACTCTGCTGAGTCGAGGTCGACCTGCACCCAGTTCACCACAGTAAGTAAGGTCGCCACAAGGATGATCACATTGCCTTCACCAAGGCAACCCAGCCCTTCCCCAAGGGGGTTTAAACACCAGTGCAGAGGTTAAGATTCATACCACCAGCGGTTCCCAACCTTCCTCACGCCGCGACCCTTTCATGCAGCTCCTCGTGTGGTGGGGACCCCCCAACCAACCATAACCTCATTTTCGGTGCTACTTCATCACTGTCATTTTGCTACTGTGATGAATCAGGTGACCCCTGTGGAAGGGGCGTTTGACGCCCAAAGGGGTCGTGACGCACAGGTTGAGAACGGCTGCATTCCAGAGTTTTTTTTGGGGGGGGACAGAATTCAATCCATAAATCACACCCTCTTTGTCTACTCCTTCCTGTTCTGAGGCAGTAGGTACTTCACATTGACCTTGAGTCTGGGCCAACCTGTGTCTCCCTTTTTTTTTTTTTAGAACAGAAGCCTTGCTGTTTCAGCAGCCCATGAACACTGGGGTAATTTTTTCAAAACACTTGGAAACCTGGACTTGGGCTGCAGCTGGCAATGTCACCTTGTGGCTGGGGAGGCTGGGCTTGCTGTCCAGCGGGTCTGGCGTGGCAGGGACCCCAGGCTTAGAAAAGAGGACAGCAAGAACAACTGAGGCTGGCCAGGCCCAGTCTCGCTTCTTGGGCAACACAAAAGCCCCGCAACTGGTGACAGTGCGCAGCTACAAACTGGGAGGTCAGAGGTTCGAGTCCACTCTGAGAGTCCTGGAAGCAAGGCTTGGAGGTCTGTGTTTGAAAAGCCAGTGACTGAGGACTCCTGACTCCATGGCCACTGGCGAAGGTCAAGGGGAGACTTGAGTGGGTAAAAGCGTAGCAGTACCTGTTCACTGGAACCAAGGTACCAAACTCCTTGCAGAATTTGCTATTAACAGGAGCCTCGGTGTGGGGATGGGGTGTTGTGGTGGTTACTGGTATTCAACCTGTCAGTCCAGGTGCAGCCTGATGGTGCCTCCTTGCAGGCATAGCCTCTGCCTAAGGAGGGTCTGGGAACCTCTAACTCTCTTTCTGCCATCACCTTCCTCCTGTCTGACCCTGGTTGCTCCCAGCCCTGTAATGCTTCCACCACCATTGGATCCACAGGACTTTGCACCCACCGGCCTGTGAGCTCCCTGCACTCTGCGTCATTGCATGTGGCTTAGTGATCTGAAGGAGGACTGGCGGACTAGTATCGGACTTATGGACTTGAGTTTCACTGGGCTGGGATGTTTTCTTGATATATAGCAACTCCTTGATGTAAATCTCTTTCTTACGCATAGATGCCTGTCTCTGGATTTGTTTCTCTAGTGCACCCAGCCTAACACCGGTGTTGTACGAGACCTGTCGGGACAAACAACACAATTTCCCTATGAGCCGGAAGCTGCTGGCATGGCCAGGGTCAACTCAAACCAAACTCCCTGACATCGAGTTGATTCCAACTCTTGACCACCCTACAGGACCGAGCAGAACTGCCCATGAGAGCTTCTGAGACTGCCCGTCTTCAGGGGAGCAGACAGCCTCTCCTTTCTCCTGTGGAATGGCCCGTGTGTTCGAACTGCCAGCCTTAGCACTAGGAGCCCAACAGACAATGACCCCACTTCAACAGCAGGGCTCGGATGGGAGGAGTGAGGAGAGGAGTCGTCACTAAGTGCCCTACAATCAGCGCTCATAAGCCCCAAGTACATTCGAAGACGGTACCTCCTGGGTCTGCCCCATGCTCCCACGGGTGGTTATGTTTGAACCCATTGTGTCAGTCTGGGTAGACTAAGTCCACAGAAACTCATATGCATGAGAGAGAGTTTTATATAAAGGGTAAGTGTACATTAAGAAAGCATCCCAACCCAGTGCTGCCCAAGCCCATAAATCTAACATTAGACCATATGTCTGATACCAATCTACAAAGTCCTCCTCCAGCTCACAAAACACATGCAATGACACCAACTGCAGGAGAAAGCCGAGTCAGTGAATGTGTAAGCATCTCAGCACTGGCAGGGGTCTCCACATGGCTGCACCAGCACTCAGGGCTGCACTGGGGTAGGTCCATGTGGCTTCTCCTCAGGGATGTCTTGCAGGAAGTGAGTCTTGCCAGCTGAAGCAGGTAACTGGCTAAGGCAGCTGCACCCTGGTCCGACCATCAGAGAGCAAGGGACCCAAGAACTGGAAAGGGGAGGCTCACTGAGCCATTCTCTGCCCTTCAATTAACTCCACATGTGTTTATTGGCCAGGTTGGCACAATAAACCCTAACTATCTCACCCAGTGCTGCAGCCCTCCAGTCCACCCCGCTACCCACCACCCCACCCTGTGGGAAACAGAAGGATTTCTCACAAGCTGTCCCTGCCAAATATATGCCAAACTTAGCTGCTTGCGAATGACTATACACTTGGAGGTCATCAGGAGTAGATCGGGGTCATTCTCCCTAAGGGCTATCAGCCATCTAGAGAAAGCAGATACCATGTTTATCCCATAAAAGGTAGGATCCACTCCCTTCTGATAAGGATAGTAGTTATCTATTTCCTTGTAGGAGACATCAGAGAGGTCAAACCCGCCCTAGGATAACCAAGGTGAGGCTGCCATCATGAATCTAGGATCTGCTCATCTTGTCACATGTATACCCCCAATCCCTCCTCTTCCTATTGCGTGCATTTCCCTCTTGTTACTGTATTACCTATAGCACAGCCCCTTCCTGTGACGTATGTCCTCACCTGTAATTAGGAGGCTTGCATGTCCCCAAAGATAAATAAGCCTGGGTTAGCAATAGGAGTCTCTCTTGCTGGTCTCTCCCCGCTCTCTCCTCAACTCCCTCTCCTCCCCTTTTTCCTTTCCCCCTTGTCCTCCTTCCCTCCCCCCTCTCTCCACGTGGACCACCAAGCGGGGCTGAGGTGAGCATGCTACTGTGAAATGTGTCTGACTCCATTATTGTAATGTCTCTTCTATCGCTCATGCTCTCCATGACTTTAATATAATATTTATATATCTCAACCATACAATTGTGCTTACTGAACCCGTGATTAGTGCTGGGGGGATGTTACCCCCCCAAAACTTATACCCCCCCACCCCACCCCAGGCGAGGAGCTTCCTCTTTTGTGCTGACCTGCTTCACAAGCACCATGTCCTTGTTATCTAGCTCCAGGGATGGGCCCTTCCTGGTAACAGGTCCAAAGTCCAGGAGATGACAGCAATCCAAGCCCTCCTACCCTGGAGCCAATCCCGGCTCACCAAGACCCTCCGCAGGGCCTCTGGGCGGGTAGATCTTTCAGGAAGCAGCAAGCCCGTAGGTATTCATTGTCTTTTCCCACACCCTGGGGAGGGGGGGGGGCTCGCCCAAGCCCACTGGGGCACAGCCTCAGGCATGAGTTGACTGGAGAAGGGAAAGAGCAGACAGGACACACTTTCCCACCCTCCCTTACTTCTTCCCTCCCTCCCATAGGTTCCAGGCAGGAAACATGGGGTGACATTCGTCTCTCTCTTAGCAGAACAATCTGTGGCCACTAGGAACCTGCAAACAGTTCCTGGGTGACTCAGAAATATATTCCGCTAGAGTGGGAATAAAAGGAAGGTGGACCCAGAGTGTGGGTTTTAACCCGCAGGTTTTATTAGCGTGAACGATCTGCCCCGTGTTTAGATTGGAATGAGGGGAGACTGGAAGACAGTGAAGAGAAAACAGCTGAAAGTAAGAAAGGGGCGCTAGAGACAGGAAGAGACAGAGGGACGGACGCACAGCCACACGAGAAGGTGAGGACAGAGCGCGAACAAAGGAATCCCGTGTTCATCAAACTTTGGGACAGAAATAAATTACGTCGAAATTATGACAAATGAATTAAACTAGCCTGCACTTCCCCGCCCCCCTCCCCCCCGCCCCCTCTGCTGCAGCAGCGAGGGACAGTGACAAGAGGAGGGAGGTTTCTGAGAAGTCTGGGCTCAGAGGGTGGCGATGTGGCATGAACTGCCCCAGCCTTGGCAGGGTTTCTTGAGATGTGTGAATTGTGGAGACACCTGCATCATGAAATGTGTCATTCTCCGGGTTTGCGGGAGGTAAGAGTTCTGAAGAAAAGGTAGGGTAAGAGCAAACTGTTTCTAGGACGGACAATCTGACAGAAGAGAGGAAGGAGATGAGGGGGGACAGCAAAAAAGGACAGATCGCAGCTTCCTACTTCAAGAAGGGTCCCTACATTTGCTTTAGACCAGCGGTTCTCAATCTGTGGGTCGCGACCCCTTTGGGGTCGAACAACCCTTTCACAGGGGTTGCCTAAGACAATAGGAAAATACATAAATATTTCACAATGTATAATTACATATTGTTTTGTGATTAATCATTATGCTTTAATTATGTTCAATTTGTAACAATGAAAATACATCCTGCATATCAGATATTTACATGACAATTCATAACGGTAGCAAAATTGCAGTTATGAAGTACCAATGAAAATTATTTTATGGTTGGGGGGGGTCACCACAACATGAGGAACTGTATGAAGGGGTCATGGCATGAGGAAGGTGGAGAACCACTGCTCTAGACCCTTCTGCTGCAGACACTCGGCTATTGTTCTTTCAGAAGAAAGATGTTTGTAAACCTTAAAAATCCCCAAGGAATGTGGAGAAAGACCAACATGTCATTCACACAAACTGGGGCCACCTAGCAGTCACCCAGAACCAAAACCCAGATGAATAAACAAGGTCATGGGAGGGGTAGCGTTTAAGAGGTGCAAGAACCCCCGATCAGACACACCCTGTCCGATGTGTCCTGTTGCATCTGCCCAGGTTCAGCACGGTGAGGGAGGTCTGCAGTGACCCCTTTCCTCCCGGCTCCCCAGGAAGGAAGATCTGCAAGGGCAGCCGATGGGGACCCTGGGGCTAGGCATCTCTGTGGAAGTCAAGCAGGACAAGCCCAGGGTTTTAAGAACGCTTAAGGGTTTTAGTCCCTGCTTCTTAGAAGATCTTCCTGGGCAGCACAGGCTGGGTAATATTCTTAAAGCCTGTGTCACCCACTTAGATGTTCACACACACACATGTCTCTGCCATTGAGTCACACACACACACACACACACACACACACACACACACTTCACTGCCATTGAATCCATGCTGACCCACATCGCCACCCCCTGTGGGTTGCTGTAACTGTTTACGCGAGTAGAAACTGTAACTAACTGTTTACTGGAGTAGAAACTGTAACTGTTTATGGGAGTACAAATTGTAAGTAGAAACTGTAACTAACTGTTTACCGGAGTAGAAATTGTAAGTAGAAACTGTAACTAACTGTTTACGGGAGTAGACATTGTAACTGTTTACGGGAGTAGAAAGCCCAGTCATTCTCCTGCGGAGCTGCTGCTGGTTTTGAACTGCTGACCATGCGGATCGCAGCCTGCTGCATAATCACTACAGCACCAGGACAAAACCAGGAGCACTTGTCCTCCTTGAGGCAGTCCCTTAGAAACTGAAGCTTGAAGAGAAATGGGGGCTGTGGGCTCGGTGCCACTCGGGGCTTGGGGAGATCTTGGAGAGGATCCTCAGAGCCGCCCTCTGCCCAGCACGGTTAAGGTGCTGGCCTGTCCCGCAAGGAGGCCAGGACAGAGTCCTGTGATGGGAGCGAGCGGTTGTACCCCAGATGGGCTCTCTGCTTTCCCCTGGCCATGGCAACTCAGGACAGCGGTCACCAGCTTTCTCTGTAGCCAGGTTAACCCCGAAGATCCCTGGTGGTGCCATGGGTTAAGCACCGGGCTGCTAACCGCCAGGCCTGTGGCTCAAATCTCCAGAAGCCCTGCAGCAATGATGATGGCTGTCTATCACATGACCACTCCCAGCGTGGGGAAGCCTACAGAGCAGCCCCGCTCTGTGCAGAGGGCACTGGCAGTCAGGACCCACTAGATGGGAGGGGTGTGTGTGGATTCCTGAAAAGCGAAGAACTTCTCTGTCAGCTCTGTTGGAAAGAGGATCCCTTTTCCTGCATGCCTTCCCTCTCTTCTCCAAGGGTGGAGGAGGGGCAGCTCTGGCAGGGGAGCCTGGGTGGCTCAGTGATTAAGTACGAGGGTGTCAACTAGAAGGACAGTGGTTCTAAGCCACCAGCTCCTCCAGGGGAGAAGGACGAGGCTGTCTGCTCCCATGAGGATTTCCAGCCTCAGAATTCCACAGGGGCAGTTCGACTCTGTCTTAGAGGGGTCTTAGGAATGGGGGGCTTGGGAGTTTCTATGTTTGTTTTTTTAAATATGGAATGTTTCATCAATTTGCGTGTCATCCTTGTGCAGGGGCCACGTTAATCTTCTCTGTGTTTTTTGTTTTGTTTGTTGAGCTACCTTGGGAGCCACGTCCCAGGAATGGCAGGGCGATGTTATGAGCAGAGCCCGCCCACTGTGCTGCCCGGTGGCTAAGAGACACCACGGGGTGTTCTGTAAGCCCCCCACCTCCCCGTTTCGAGGTCTCTCCACTGAGGACCCATGCACAAGAGCTCCTTGAGGTGTCGAAGAGTAAGATGCGATTTCGAGGACTTGGCTGGTGGCTGACCCCGCGGGGTGTTTTCAGTCACCTCACGTGCATCTGAAAGCTGGACCCTAAATCAAGAAGCCCCGGATTTGAATTAGGTTAAGAATAGAGAATATAATAAGAACACTGAAATAGGTTACGAATAAAAATATTGAAACTAAGGTAGTTAGTTTATTGTGCCAACCTGGCCGATAAACACATGTGGGGTTAATTGAAGGGCGGAGGGATAAATGGCTCAGTGAGCCTAGCTTTGTTAGTTCTCAGGTCTCTTGTTTTGTGATGGTCGAACCAGTATGCAGCTGCCTTAGCCAGTTCCCTGCTTCGACTTGCAAGGCTGACTTCCTGCAAGATATCTGCAAGGAGAAGCCACATGGACCTACCCCGATGCAGCGCTGGGTGCTGGAGCAGCCGTGTGGAGACCCCTGTTAGCGCTGGGATACTTACACATTCACTGATTACACTTTCCTCTGGCAGTCGGCGTCATTGCGTCTGTTTGGTGAGGACTTTATGGATTGGTGTTGGACATATGGATTAATGAGTTAATGTTGGACTTGTGGGCTCCGGCAGCACTGGGTTGGGATGTTTTCTTGATGTGCACTTACCCTTTATTTCAAACTCTCTCTTATACATGAGTTTCTGTGGATTTGTTTCTCTAAAATACCCAGACTAACACAGAAATCAAAGAAGAAGAAAAAAAGAGCATTGCAGTCCCATGGACTGACCAAAGAAACTGATCTGTCGAAAGAACAACCAGCGTGCTCCTCAGAGGTCAGGGCGGAGGGACGGGGTCTCCTCCCGCCACACACAGGGCGACGGTGAGTCCCAACAGACGCGAGGGCACCTCATGACAACAGCTGTCACTGCAGCTCATCCCACTGCACTTCTCCATCGCCAGCTCTAGTGCATACATCGTGGCCACGGTTGGATCAGTGGGCTTCCCTGCAGGCAGAAAGAGTAAGGTCCCAGCAGGCAGAGAGGATGCTGACTCCCATCAGCAAACAAGGAACCCAAATTCACTGCCATTGCTCTTAGCAACCCCCTGCCCCCCCGCCCTGGTGGGTTTCTGAGACTGTTTAAGGGAGTAGAAAGCCCAGACTTTCTCGTGTGGAGCTGCTGCTGGTTTCAAACTGCCCGCCATGCAGATTTCACCCAATGCATAACCACTACGCCACCAGGCTCCTAGGAGACAATCATTTCCTTTGAAGCCAAGATTCCTGCCCTGGAAACATTCTTGACTCAGTAAAACATGAATGCCCAAACACGGAGATCTCCGAGGAATGCAGGCACCTCAGATGTTGAAAAGAGACCAGTACTTTCTACAGCCAACCTGTTGAGAACCTTATTTTTTTTTCTTCCATGAACAATTTCCACTTTATTTCCTTTCAGGTTTTTCTTCAGCTTCTAATCTTTACATAGGCTTTGGAGGAGGTCGTGGGGCAGCACCTGCAGGTCTAAATCGAGGTGGCGGGGTTCGGTCCTTCCGGGCTTTGCGTGACCGGTTCCGGACCACCTTGCTGTGGATAGCACAGCTCACACAGTAATGCAGCTTCACGTACAGCTTGGGAAGCACGTATGCGTCGAAGACACTCGCTTTGGAGATGTCTCTGACGGCCGCGGCCTCCACTATGTTTCTTTTTTTTAGACAAACCTGGAATTATCTATGCTTTCTTGTTTTTTCTTCTTTTTTTTACATTTTATTAGGGACTCATACAACTCTTATCACCATCCATACATATACATACATCAATTGTATAAAGCACATCCATACATTCCCTGCCCCAATCATTCTCAAGGCATTTGCTCTCCACTTAAGCCCCTTGCATCAGGTCCTCTTTTTTTTTTCCCCTCCCTCCCCTTTCCCCCCTCCCTCATGTGCCCTTGGTAATTTATACCTCGTTATTTTGTCATATCTTGCCCTATCCGGAGTCTCCCTTCCCCCCCCCCCTTCTCTGCTGTCCCTCTCCCAGGGAAGAGGTCACATGTGGATCCTTGTAATCAGTTCCCCCTTTCCAACCCACTCACCCTCCACTCTCCCAGCATCGTCCCTCACACCCTTGGTCCTGAAGGTATCATCCACCCTGGATTCCCTGTACCTCCAGCCCTCATATGTACCAGTGTACAGCCTCTGTCCTATCCAGCCCTGCAAGGTAGAATTCGGATCATGGTAGTTGGGGGGAGGAAGCATCCAGGATCTGGGGGAAAGCTGTGTTCTTCATCGGTACTACCTCGCACCCTAATTAACCCATCTCCTCTCCTAAACGCCTCTATGAGGGGATCTCCATTGGCCGACACTTGGGCCTTGGGTCTCCACTCTGCACTTCCCCCTTCATTTAATATGGTATATATATACATATACATATACACATATATACACATACATACACACACTTATATCATTGTTGTTGTTTTTTTTTTTGCATGATGCCTTATACCTGGTCCCTTGGCACCTCGTGATCGCACTGGCCGGTGTGCTTCTTCCATGTGGGCTTTTTTGCTTCTGAGCTAGATGGCCGCTTGTTCACCTTCAAGCCTTTAAGACCCCAGACACTATCTCTTTTGATAGCCGGGCACCATCAGCTTTCTTCACCACATTTGCTTATGCACCCATTTGTCTTCAGCGATCCTATCATGGAGGTGTGCAGTCAATGATATGATTTTTTGTTCTTTGATGCCTGGTAACTGATCCCTTTGGGACCACTCGATCACACAGGCTGGTGTGTTCTTCCATGTGGACTTTGTTGCTTCTGAGCTAGATGGCCGCTTGTTTATCTTCAAGCCTTTAAGACCCCAATCACTATCTCTTTTGATAGCCGGGCACCATCAGCTTTCTTCACCACATTTACTTGTTCACCCACTTTGGCTCCAGCCGTTGTGTCGGGAGAGTGAGCATCATAGAGTTCTAATTTAATAAAAGAAGGTATTCATGCATTGAAGGAGTGTTTGAGTAGAGGCCCAAGGTCCTTCCGCTACCTTAATACTTGACCTATAAATATAGACACATAGATCTATCCACACCGAGGCAAATCACTGGGGGAGTGCAGCGGAACAGCAAGGGAATGGAGTGGCAAGGTCCCCAGGGAATGCTGAAAGTGGACTTTGGGGCCAGGGTGTGGTGCCCCAACAGACTGGACTGGAAAACGCTCCTAAGGGCCAGCAAACGATCCCTGAACTAACTACAAGGTTTTCTCTTGTGAATTGTTTTGTTCTGTTCTTTGTCAGTGGTTTGTTTTTGTTGTTTTGTTGTCTGGTTGTATACTGTTGCTTTGTTTTCCTCTGTCTTGTTTTCGTGCATGTTAGTGACTCCACAGGTCTGTCTGAATAGGACAGGCTGGATGAACTATCCAGAGGAAAAACAACGGGACCGACAGTTCCGGGGGGACTTGGGGTGGGGGGGTAGGGGGGGTAAGGAAGTGGTGTTAACAAACCCAGGGACAAGGGAAAAACATGGGACCCCGAATGGTAGAGAAGGGGGAGTGGCAGGCCTGGTGGGAAATGATCAAGGGTAAGGTTGCTTAGAGAAGAGGTATACTCTAGCCCAGGTGGCGACGAAGCATGGTAGTAGGGCAGGAGGAAAGTCAAGGGAAATGGAGGAAAGAGCTAGGAGTCAAAGGGCATTCATGGAGGTCTAGACAAAGACATGTACATGCAAATATATATAGGAGGATGGGGAAATAGATCTATGTGTCTACATTTATAGGTCCACTATGTTTCTTATGACGAACTTCTTTTTTTTTTTTTTTCCGTATCAGATGGGTAATGTGCCCACGTCGTAACAAGTATTATGGGAGGCACATGTCACACAGACGCGTGAGGACCCGATCATCATGTTTATGAACCGGAAAAGGATCATGACGAACTTCTTAATGGCCTTGTCTTTGGGCACGCAGCGGGCGCAATTCATGCAGCGGATGGGCTGCACATGGCCGTGGCCCTTCTTGGCCCGGCCGTTGTTACGCCTTTTCTTTGTCATCTCGGAAGCGAGGGCACGAGAGAAAAAGCAAGAACCTTATTTTTTTAAACAGCCACATCTACATTTCTTTTTCCTGTACCTCAAGGAAGACAGAATAAAGTTCTCTTTGTAAAGCCAAAAAAAAGAAAGAGTAAGGTCCTCCCACCGACAGCATTGTATTTCAAGCTGGATCCTGAAATGTTCTTTTTGAGGATGCACGAGACACCATGCCTCCTGAATCGGTCATTCCCAGCACAATCTGATTGTCTGATTCAGAAGGGCTAATCATCAGCCCACTTCCAACTTCCCTAGGTTCTCAGCCACGCCTCACTCCCAGATCCAAGGAGCCGCAGGGACACTTGGAGCAATCCTGGGGCAGGATTGGAACCAGGGCTTGTATTGGTGTCCTGGGGACACAGTGGCTAAAGCAGTCGGCTGAAAGGCGAAGCGGCCGGCCTCCTGCAAGGTTTAGTCTTGAAAACCCTGAGGAGCAGTCTGCTCTGCTCTTCAGTGTCCCTGCATAACGACCAGGAGTTGACGCTTGTGGTTATACTCCCACTGGAGATGAATGGCCTTACTCCATTTTTGGTGGCACAGCGGTTACGCGTTGGGCTCCTAACCTCAAAGTCGGTAATTTGAAACCACCAGCTGCTCTGTGGGAGAAAGACCGGCTGTCTACTACTGTGGACTTGGAAACCCACATGGGCTGTCGTGCCTTGTCCTAGAAGGTCCTCATGGCAGTGAGTTTCTTTGTTATATTAAGGAGACAGACAGTAAGGAGGTAGTCTGTCTTAAATGAGTGTGATTTAGCAAGGAAGAGAACCCCAGTGGGCAAAGAGAGGGGTCAAGTGACATGAAGATTGCCAGAGAGCCCAAAGCCCCCAGAGAAAGAGCCTTCCCCTAGCACCAGCACCCTGAATTCCGATTTGTAGCTTCCGAAGGGTGAGAAAATACATTTCTGTTTGTTAAAACCACCCCCACCCCTCCTGGCCCAGCATCACAACAGAGTCCCTTAAAGGACACCCTTGCGGCAGTGTGGGAGACTTGATCCCCGAGTCCTGAGCAGTTGACAACTCAGAAGCTTCCTGCTCTTTACATTCTTCCTTAGCCTTATTCAACGGGCACTCATCAAGCCGGCCCAGTGGAGAGCTCTGCTCATGACAAGCCCCCACACAGACAAGCGCTGTCTGGTCTTCACCATCCCCATGACCCGATGTGAATCTGACAATGCTCTGTTGGGATGGTAGGGTTTCCGCTGGCTGATTTTCAGCAGTAGATGGCCAGACCTTTCTTCCTAGCCTACTGTAGTCTGAAGATGCCACTGTCTGTCGGTTAGCTGTATTCTGGTGGCTCAAGGGTTGCTGGGATGCGGAAAGACTACGCCACTGATATTTTAAATGCCAGCAGAATTACCCCTGGGTAGTAGCTTTCCGCGGTTTCTAGATGAAGGCAGACCAGGTCCTTCGGAAAAACAGCTGGTGAACATCCCATAGATCCCAACCCATCACTGTTCTCCACAGTGCTGGAAGTCCAAACATGCCAAGGATCATACAGATGGTTTATGACAGCAGAGACTGTCACACACAAGGCCATCACGTGATCTAGTCAACTAGACGGCCATGAACCGGTAATGTGCAATCCTTGCTTCCATTTGGCACTCACAAAGGTCAATAAAGATACAAGCAACCACCCACAGAAGAGGCAGAGGCGGATGACTTGTGTGTGTGTGTGTGTGTGTGTGTGTATCCCCACAAAACACAGAGCTTCCTGAAGCCAATGCAATGCTAGGAGTCTTGAGGGATTGGTGGTGGTGGGGGTGATGAGAGGAGAGATTATGGGAGCAAAGGCAGGCAGGATTGCTCTGACAAGATCTGGGAGTTTTGCCTTACACACAAATACCAGGTTGAGGCCTCTTTGGAGAGAGCCTGTAATATAAGGCTTAGGAGGGGCTGCTAACCTGAAGATCAGCAGTTCAAAACCACAAGCCAACTCTTTTTGAGAGTAACAGTCTGGGAAAACCCACAAGGGCAGATCTACACCTGCTCTGCCGGGTCGCGCAGAGTCCAAACAGACTGGGTGGCACAGAGTTTGGAAGGCAGGGAGTCTGGATGGCACAGAGTTTGGACGGCAGGGAGTCTGGTTGGCACTAGTTGGAAATAGCCCCGCCCACCTCTTTTCAAATAAACTCTCAGCCGGACGCATGCGCCTCGGGGCCGCGCGCACCGGGCCACCATAGAGATGCCCGGCTAGATCGGCCGGTCCGCCCGGCCGCAGACATGTTGGATCTTGGCAGGCCGGTTGGAGATGGTCGGGCCCTCGCCCAGGTCGCCGTGCGCTGCCCCAGGCCGTGCGGACAGAGGAGGTCCCGGGGACGCGCGCGATCCGGCGGCGGAGTGGAGCCGCGGCCCGCTGCCCACACGGACGGGCTGTCGAGCGCCGGCGTCGTGCCCTCAGTCACCATGGCGGCCCGCGGGCGCTCTAGCCGGCCCGCTCGACTGCCCCGAGGGCGGGGTGGATGTCGGCTCGCCGCTCGCTCCCTCCGCGGCGGGCGTCTGCAGGCCGGGTCCCGCGCGTGCCTGCAGCCCGTGCGCGCCGTGGCTCTCGGCGTGGGGGCTCGGGGCGCGCAGACGGCCGTCCCGCGGCGAGCACCCCCGCGTCTCCTCACCGGCTCCGGGCCTCGCGCACCCAGCGCTGCCCCTCGCGGGCCGGCGATGCCCAGGAAGCTGCTGTTGCTGCCGCCGCTCTCCGCGTCTTCGACCGTCCGCGGCCCGCGGGCCCGCCCCGCCGCCTGGCCGGCCATGAACGCCGCCCGCACCGGCTACCGAGTCTTCTCGGCCAACTCCACGGCCGCCTGCACCGAGCTGGCCAAGCGCATCACCGAGTGAGCGGGGCGGCGGGCGGACGGGTGGGTGGGTGCCCCCCTCCCGCACCCCTCCCGCACCCCATTCCCGGCCCGGGGCTCCGTCCAGCCCCGCGGCGCTGGGATCCGGGTGGCAGAACCATGCCGTTCCGGAGCGGGGCAAGGCTTTGGAGGTGGCAGAAGCCACCCTCGTCCCCCAAATTCGGCACTGGGAAACGGGGGGGCCGACTTAAGCACCCCACACACCTCGCTGCGCCTCTTTCCTTCGTCTTGCCCACGCCCCCTTCCTAGGGCAGCGAGGAGAACCGGGTGCTTCAAGCCCCCCCCCCCATAGAGTGGCATGGGGGAGGGGCGCTGCAGGCTTGGCGCCCCACTACCCGCCTTGACTCCCTATTCCCACGAATTGAGGAAGGAACGGGATGTGGTAACACGGAGGGCCTTCCAGGTAGAAGAACCCCAGGCCACGTTGGAAGCCGGAGGACGGGGGCTGGGAGACGCTGGGTTTTGGATGGGTTCGTTCTCTTACATTTCCCCCTGGAATGCATCCCTGGCCTGGCTAACAGACCCCCAAGGCCTGGCCCCTCCCAGACAAGAGTTCCCTGGGGAGCTTGTTACAGTGACACTTGGGTGGGGACAGGTCCGCCTGTAGGGAGGCTAATTCGCAGGGTTGGTGATACAAAGGTTAGCCCTAACCACAGGGCGTATGGAGGTCAGTGGTGTGGGCTCATTCCCCCTAAACCTGGGGAAATAAAGAGGCCGCTGTCCAGATGATAGACCTGGAAGCCCTATGGGGGTGTTGTCCTGTGCCCTGTAGGGTCATGTGGGTCGGAACCAATAGGAAGACAGTGGGTTTAACCCAGTTTTGTAAGTCAGCTTTGGCTCTGGGTGAGCCCTGGGAGGAGCTCCTGGGTGACCCAGGCGCTGACATGCCAGAGGAGAGAGGATGCACCCGGAACAAAGGGTTGGCAGTCAGACCCAGCACGTGCACGCCCACCCAGGGTGTGGGTGGACTGGGTCAATTCCTGATGGCAAGTGAGCACAATAGGTTATTGGGAGCCCAGTCCTTGCCTGTGGGTGTGGTGCTTGGTTTTGTAACCCAAGGAGGCTGGGGCAGCCTGTGAGTCCGACAGATGCCCTCCCAGCCTGGCCACTTACCAGCTCCGCGACAGTGCCTGAACTGGAGTTAGAAAATGGGGATGCACCCGAGAGTCACAGAGGGGGATGCCAACGAGCTAGTGTGGAAGCTGGGTTTCCCCGTGTGTGTGTGTGTGTGTGTGTGTGTGTGTGTGTGTGTGTCTGGGGGGGTGGGGCGCTGTAGTCCAGGGAGCTGCCAAGGTAGATACCTATACTTTATCCTGGATCGTGGGCTGTAGCACAAAGGGTTTTCGTTGCCATGGGGACAGCTGAGTTTTTTTGGGGGGGCCTTTCTGAAAAGAGGGCGGTGGGCCTGATAAGTGAGGGAACTTATTTATTGTAAGTCAGGCATCTGGCCGAGCAGGGGCACAGCGTGGACCTCTGAATAATACCGGTTTACTAAATGGCCTCTTTCTGCGAGTCAGCTTTTGGGGCACCCCAGAGTACTAATTGGGAGAACAGTGAGGCCTCCTACTCCGTAAAAGGTGGCCACCTCAAAACCTCCCAGGCTGGTTGTGCCCTGTCTTGGCAGTAAGAGGTCTGATGTTGAGGGAGTCTCCTGGTAAACCTGAAAACCTTGTTTTTTCACATTCAAAGTTTTATCTACACACTCTGAGGATTTTCCAGAGCTGATCTTTCTGATTTTTAAGATTGGAGATAGTGATAGTCTTTCGAAGGAGGAGGCCTCTTCAGCTTGTATTTTCTTAGATCTTTTTAGTTGGAGTTTTGAGATAAAAAGCCAAAAAAAGAAAGCAGCAACCCCACAAAGCCCCTTTTCAGCAGCTCTGCAGTCTACTCCCTCATTACTATTTGAACCTCCCCTTTCGGTGTCCTCTCTGTGAGGCCAAGGAACCAGGCCCAGGCAGCCTTGCCCACGCTGACTTGCCCCAAGGACCTGAAAGCAGGGGGCCAGGGGGCATCTGGGGAGAGTCTTATGCTCTCCTGAAGAGGCTCTTCCCTGCTTTGTTCCAGGAAGGTGTGGTGTGATTGTAGAGAACGGTGTGTTTGTAAACACTCCCCTTCTCTGTTCTGCATGGAAGTACTCGGTAAGATTTGATGAGAACAGGGTTTGGGTGTGAAGCAAGACTTGAAGACAGATTGGAAGCCAGGTGACCTTCCACCCCCACCCAGGCGAAAGCATTCCAGGATTCCTCACCGCCTAAACGTCAGCAGGGATCTTCAAATAACAAAAACAAAACAGAGCCTTCCCAGCCAGCCCTGTTCACAAGTCCCATGGGTGCTTGTGTGTGAGTGAGTGATACTGTTAGGATGAACAGGAAAAGACCCCCAGTTTCCACTTTTAGTGACTCTTTGCTCACCTTGTTTCATCTGTTCCAGCAACCCCCACTTGGATTGTTTTAAGCAAGTTTCTCACGGACTCGACATTGTGCTAACAAAGTTTTTTGTGTGTTTTTTTTTTAATTTTAACAATTTATTAGGGGCTCATACAATTCTTATCACAGTTCATACATATACATACATCAATTGTATAAAGCACATCTGTACAGTCCCTGCCCTAATCATTTTTTTCTCCTCTTTTCTTTTTTTACATTTTATTAGGGACCCATACAACTCTTATCACCATCCATACATATACATACATCAATTGTATAAAGCACATCCGCACATTCCCCGCCCCAATCATTCTCAAAGCATTTGCTCTCCACTTAAGCCCCTTGCATCAGGTCCTCTTTTTTTGTGTTTTTTTTAAACAACACAATTACCCTCCACCCCCACCCCCCCCCAAAGGTGTTCATTCCGAGGATGCAGACCTTGCTGAGGTGTATGTTTTCCTGATGGTCCCACCTGGCTCTTTACAGGTGCACGCTGGGTCGCCACCTCAGACACTTGGTTAATCTGGAGGCACTGGCACTGAGGTGTTTTCCTGGGTTGGCGTTCACACCAGCGGCCAACTCTTGGTCCTGGGATGCTTTTCCAAGACAGTCATTGTATTCCAGAGGCGGTGGCCCTGACGCTCGGCCTGGGTTGGGGACGCTCTGCAGGGAGACAGTGCTTGTTGGCCCTTTAACATTTGTAAACCTTTCTGCCCACAGGCGTCTTTGTGCAGAATTGGGAAAGTCGGTTGTGTACCAGGAGACCAATGGAGGTAAGTTACAGTGCTTCTGTAAGCACCCTTTAGTGTTCGAGTTAGGCTGCTGCCCGCCAGGCCAGCGGTTTGAACCCACCAAGCCGCCCCGAGGGAGAAAGAAGAGGCTTTGTGCCCTTGTCAAGAATCACAGGGCCAGTTTTCTTCGGTTCAGTGCTGTAGGGTCTCTGTGAGATTTGGTCGTTGGTGGATTCCATTTGGTTCCCCCCACCCCACGTGACCGCAGCGCCCAGGGACGGGGCTTCCCAGGCTGTGACCTGTGTAGAAGCTGGTTGCCAGTCCTTTCTCCCTCTGGGCATCAGGTCAGGATGTACAACACTTAAGCTCAACTCTGGGAGGATGCAGTTGAATCCATGATATACATCTCTGAGAATTTTCTCCCATCTGTGAGTCAGTCGCCTTTGCACCCGCTCGGTGTGGACCTTCCTGCCACCTGCTTCATTGGGAGGACACCTGGTTTACTTACTGTTAGCCTGCCCGTCTCGTCCTCTGATCTTCTCCAAGGACATGCTGAGCCGGCCTGCTTTTCAAGGTCGGGGTGCGAGGGATCATCCTGTCCCCACCCCGCAGCAGGACATCTTCGTCCTCATCCTCCCCCTTCCCAAGATGATGCCGACAACACGGGCACGTCGGAGAGGAATGCGAACGGTGTGGAGATGTCATTTCTTCTCCGGGTTTTGTCTGCCTCTGTGGGTGTCAGGTGGCACCAGGCACATGCGGGCACCAGGTAGCCCTGGCTTATTGCAGCTCCTCCCTCTGGCCTCCCTGGCTCAGTTCTTCCCCTCTGGTGAAGTTGGAGGGCCATGGCACCACTTCGTTACATTCCTGAAGACAGACCCCTGCTGGGCGGCCAGAGCTCCTGGAACGCCAAGGTTAGAGTCCAGTGGGACCCGGAAGGAGCCCTGGTGCCATGGTGATTATGCGTTGGGCTGCCAACCACAAGGTCAGCAGTTCAAAGCCACCAGCCGCCCCACGGGAGAAAGTCAAGGCTTTCTACTTCTGTAGAAACTCACAGGGCAGTTAGTCCGCCCTGTCTGACAGTGTCATTGTGGGTCAGAATCTACCCCATGGCAGTGCGAAGGGGAACAAAACCCACTTGGATGTGAGCAGCAGCTGGTGTCAGATCCTTTAAAATTAAGTTTTGCAGTGTTGAAAGCCAGAGCCCATGCGTCTCTGCCCCTTTTCCTTCTAAAGTCTTTGGAGGGTGGAGCTACCAAGAAGTAGCGCCATCCTGACTGGGGAGGGACTGGTCTGTAGGCGTGCTTGGGGCCCTTAGAGACGACCTCTTGAGAGGGAGATGTTGTGCCTTACAGTCTCACAGGCAGTGCTGTGGGAGTCAGTACTGACTCGATGGCAGTGAGGCTGCGGGTTTATTTTGCTTTTCAGGGGGTGCAAGTCATGAGCTGTTGATACTTAAAAACCTGAAAGTGGAGGCAGGTAGGGGAGCGCCCTGATTCAGGGATCGGTCTCATACTCAGATACTAAAGCCCCCGAGCAGGGGCCCTCCTTGACTGCCGGAGTCCTCCTTCCCTCTCCCTGGGGCTCTTGGCCTCCTTTCCGGGCTGGCCTCTCACCTCCACCTCAGCCTGCTCCAGCCCACCCTCTGTGCTTCTACTTGGACCTTTGTAAACTCAAGTGATCAAAGGACTTTGACCGACCACTGCTGGAGGCCCTGCAGGGCCCAGCCACCCTGTGGGCCTTGGGCATCCTGGCCCTGCCCCGAACCATCTCACTGTCCATCATCACCTCGTCCTGTCCCTCTGACCTGGAGAGCAGCCTGCCCTGCTGGCTTCCCACCGCTCAGTCCAGCCTGGATGCCGAGGAAGCCTGCAGTGGAGTCTCCTGGTGCTTGGAGCTCGGCCCCAGGGGCCCCTCCAGCAGCCAGTGCTAAAACTAGCTCATGCCCTCCTCCCTCCATGGCTTCCCTGTCACACTTGGCTTGAAGCCCAGGTTCTTGATTATACCTCTGTCCTCAGTTGGCCCACTGACCTCTCCCTCCCTCAGGACCCTCTTTTGCTCTGCTGTCCAGCAGTTTCCAGGTGCTCGGGTTGCCCTTCTGCCCAGTCCATGTGGCACGGTCCCTTCCTCTCCACAGTGAGGCTGGTGGCAAGGCCCCTCCAGCTCCGCACATCCTGTGCGTCCCTCCTGGCAGCTCTGCCTCTGCCCCGAGGGCCTGGAGAGTTTGCCCAAGTCTCCCTGCTGCCCTCTGTCCCCTGGGCCCTGGCCTCCGCCGCAGGGTCCGGCTTCTTGTGCGAACAGCCTCCTTGTTTGCTGCGGGCTTTTCCTCCAGGCGGCGTTTCTGTGTCGCTCTTTGGGACCTTGAGATTTTACGAGGACTCGTTGGTCTTTTGCCATCGACTGGTGGCACATTTTCCTCCCAGCGGCACTATTGGTGGTGGCACTGGACAGCCAACCACAGTGCCAGCGGTCAGGCCCACCAGCCCCTCCCTGGGAGAAAGCGGCGTCTGTGCTCCCTAGAGGTGTGTAGCCTGGGAAACCCGCTCTAGGGTCACTCGGAGTCAGCGTGACCTCAGTGGTGGTGACAGCGATGCAGCTGCTGAAGAACACCGGCTTCCCAGTGGGGGGAGAGGAGGCCGCCGGCTGCCGGGAAGGGTGGCAGCCTTGGACAGCAGGGGCAGTTGTGCCCTGCCCTAGAGGGTCACCATGAAGCAGAATGGGCTGTACCTGCTCTGGTGGGCCCGCCGAGGGAGACTGGTGACGGCTCCGTCCAGTGCTGCCCTTCAACCTGGGGCTTGCTGTGTTTCAGAGACGCGGGTGGAAGTGAAGGAGTCTGTGCGCGGCCAGGACGTGTTCATCATACAGACCATTCCCAGGTAAGCCCGGCCGCGCCCAGCAACCTGCCCCAGAGGGTCTCTGAGCCTGTCGTGGTTTATTTTTAAACCATTTTGTTGACACTTTATCCACATGTCATACAATTCAGTAAATCATATCGAGGAGAGTTGTACAACCGTCATCATATTCGATTCTAGAAATTTGTCTTCTTCCTTGTACTCATTGTTATTCATGTAATAATTTTTTCCCCTAATGGTGGCAAAAATTTATACAACAGAACATTCTCCGATTCCACAACTTCTGCTTGTTTAATTCCGTGTCATTGATTACACTCTTCCTGCCGGACCGCACTATTTTTCCTTTCCAAGTTATTCCGCCGCCTCCGACATACACTCAGTGCCCCGCACAACCTCTCTTTCCTTTCAGCCATCCGTCAGGCTTGGTTTCTTTCTCTTTTTTCCTGTGGTTTTCTTGATAATCGTATTTACACACCATATACTTCCATGGTTAAATCGCTTTTAAAGTGAGTTGTATAATCTCATTCGGTTCTGGGGCTCCCTCCTCTTCATTCACTGTCTGCTCCCCAGCCCCCTCACCCTTCTCCCTGTCTCCCCCCTCCCCTCTCAATCCCCCATAAACCCTTGCATCATCTTGTTTCTGTCTCTGGGCATCCACTCCTGTGCTTCCCAAACTGGGAAACCCCACAGAAACAATAAAAACCAAACCAAAATAAAGCGGTAAGGATAAAATAATAATGTAAAGATAAAAATACAAGTAATGAGGAGGAAAGAAAAGACCCGCCATCATTTTAAAAACCAGGGGGAAATTTTCGTCATGGAACTAGCAAGTATTACTGGAGCACATAACAAATTTAGATTGGGTCAAGAGGGAGGTCAAGTGACCCAAGGATCAGACTCTGTCCAGCCTGATCCAGTTTACAGTGATCTCTGAGATCCTGGCCTGTGGCTGGAGGGGATCGGCCAGCAGCTTCATCTGACCAGACACTCTGCAGATGGGCTTGGGGCTCCCTCTGCCCTCCACAGCCTTCTACAAATTGGGCGTTCACCATTTAAGCTCTGGTACGTTTCCCTGCATCGTCTTTGGATTTTGTTAAAGTCATTCCGTGTGAACTAGTTGACTCCTCCCTTCATGGCTGCTTGCTTGAGAAGACAAGCCTCTAAGACCCACCTGCGTTCTTCACCACCCTTTTCTGTAGCACGGGTGTCTTCAGTGATCTGTTGGTGAAGGCGAGTCTCGAGCAGGGCCATGTGATTGGACGGGGACTAACCCATCCAGACAAACAAAAGGCAGGAAAACAAAACCCATAGAAACCAAAGGTAAAGCTTTGTCAGTCACCCCTGGGGTGCGAGGCCATTGCACTGGGAGCATCAAAGGTTTCCCACTGCCACAGCACCCGGTATGAGGTGTCTGCTCGAGGCACAAGCCTGTCACTCTTCATGGTAACAGCCTTGTACTCTGTGGTGGTTTCGAACTGCTGATCTGTCAGTCAGCAGCCCGTCGCTTAACCTCTCCACCAACAGGGCTCCTAGTCCTGCTTTTTCAACCTTTTTTCTCCTAGAAATTGTCGTTGGGAATTCATTGTCTTTCCATTCACAGCCATTTGGTGTATTTTCTTTTTTTTTTAATTCCATCTAATTTTTTTAAAAATCGTTTTATTGGGGGCGCATACAACTCATCACAGTCCATACAGACATCAGTTGTGTAAAGCACATTCGCACATTCATTGCCCTCATCATCCTCAAAACATTTGCTCTCCGTTGGTGTTTTTCTTTCAATGGTGGTTTATTTCCAGGTGAAGAGAGCTGCTCTGCATGTATTCACAGGCTTCTGGCTCCTGCCGGTCACCCCACTGTTCCTTGTTCCCCGACCAGGAAGGGCTGTCAGCTTGTCCGGGCAAGCAGGCACTCTTCCTTCGTCGCTCAGCCGACGGTGCCTCCTGGCTCCTCTGAGGCGTTTGGTGCTGCTGCGGTGTGCACCGCGTGACTGCCCAGGCCTGCCTCCGGTCCTCTACCCTGGGTGGCACAGCAGCGCATTTCTGGCCTGTCTGCTCCCCTCAGCAAGAGGCTTGTCTGGAGAGCTCTCCCCTTGCCCATCACCTCCCAGGGCATCCGTGTCAGAGAAATCTAGACCCTAGTGTCTTGAAGTGGGTGATAGAACGCCCTGGGAGGTGGGGCGCACTGGTCTGATGCAGGGGGGCTGCTGCACACACAGCAGATTCCTCCCCTTTTGTCCTGGACTCTGGGCAAGAGGAGAATCATTTCTAATGGCTGAGCCTTTCCCTCCAGGTGCACAGTAAGCCTCGAGGAAAGAAGCAGCGTGCCCAGGTAGTCCACATCATTGCCCACAGGGCGCGCCAGGGCTGGGCCCTTGCCCAGGCGCTGTGCACGCTCGGGCCACTGCTGACGGTGCTCCCTTGTTTTCACGGGTGCTGGATGTAAGCCGGCCTGCCACGTGACTGCGAGAAGAGCCACCTCATCGTTGGAAACTAATTGGCAGGGAGGTTGGGTATGTGGAGCAACCCAGTTAGCACAAGCTGCCAACCCGGTGCCCCAGATACTTAAGGGTTCAACACTCAGCAGCCCGTCATCACCCTGCGCCCGGGCCTCTGTGCTGTTGCCCCATCCACGCTGTGCTGGCCCGTACCCAAACTGCCTCGCCACAGAAAGGCAGCCCTTGCTTTGCCCCCTGGCCCTTGAGACAGTCTGCTCACCATGAGGCCGCCCGGGAGCAGCACAGGTGCGAGGCCGACTGCTCTAGGGTAAGGTGGTGGTCTGGGAGGGGCTCCGCGAGGCAGGGGCTTCCAGCTTGTGCTCACGCAGGACGTGCTTGTGGGAAGGCAGGCGCACAGCAGAGAGCCTCGGTGGGACCACCGAGGTGACGTGTTTACTGATGGGAAGAGAGAGCAGCAGCCTCAGCCCCTCCCAGACCACCCTCGCACGGCCCTGCCGGAAACCTGGGGCTCGAGTCTGGAAGGAGGCTCACGACTCTCGTGTCCCGACCGAGAAGCGAGCACGGGAACGTGGTCTCGGAGAGCTGTGGGAGCGCGGCCAGCCGCTGGGCAGCGGAGCTGCACTCTGGGCTTGGCCTCGGTCCCTTTCTTCTGTGATGTGTATTGAGGGGCCAGGACCCGAGGCGGTCAGCATGGCGTGGATGGTGGCAGAGACAGGAGCCAACTGCGGGTGTCCACGCTGCCTTTTCTGGATCAGCGGGACCTGGGCAGGCTCCTCGTGTTCATAAGGCGGGGTGGCTGCGTGCGGCTGCGGCTGATTTCCGATCCAGGGCTTGCCGTAGTGACCTGCTTTGGAGGGCAGGGGTGGGAAGGACATAGCACAGTAACCCATTCTGTCAACACACTGCTGTGACAACACTGCCGGCTGTGCAGCCACCCTCCCCAGAGCCACCACGAGCCCTGTGGCTGTCCCTGTCCCGGGGCTCGTGTCCCTTCCCGACTCTGGTCCTGGCGATGGCGCTGCTTTAGAACTGGCTGACCGCCGTGGCGAACGGTCCCATAAGTGGGTGTCCAGGAGGTTCCAGACACCGGAGCCATGGACCGGAGCAGGGTCCATACCAAGCAAGAGCAGTCGTTGAAGGACAAGGTCGGCGTTTCTATGCACCTGCGCTGGTGCTGATCTAAAATCAGCTTCAGTGGACTTGACCGTTGAATTGCTACAGGAGCGTCTCTGCTGGTGTTGGGGCAGGGCAAGTCCAGCTGTGGCCCTGGATCGCCTGCCTTCACGGGCCTGGGTGGGCAGGTCGTGCCTCTGTGCAGCCTGTCGACTGGGTCTAGCTCATGGCCTGTGTCGCAGGAGAGCGCTTCCAGCCGCTGATTCCCTGGTGGGGTCGCCAAGCTTTTCTTCAAGGTGCCTCTGGGCAGACTCGAAGCTTTTGGTGGCAGCCGACTAAGCACATGAACTGTTAGCGCACCCCCCCCAAAAAACAAACAAAAACTTCCGTTTTTGTGTCTCCCAAATGCTCCATAGTGAGGCTGGGCTGCTTTGAACTAGTAAGGGTGTGATGACCTGGGTCGAGCCAGGGCTGGAGTGGGTAGGGCAGAAAAGCAGTCAGCTGGGAAAGCCATTAAGATTGTCCTGCTGAGATAGGGACGAGAGGGAGCCAGGATGTAGTGGGAACATTCTTTGGGACAGATAAACAAGGCCAAGGCTGCCAGCCACCCTCCCTTTACCCCTGCTACACAAAGTAGCTAACTGCCTGTCAGCAGACGGTCCCACCAGAGGGACAGAGCCCCTTTGTCTCCTGCTGACCAATGCTGTGCGGGGTGGGAGGCTCTGCTCAGCTGGGGCCGGAGATGCCAAGGTTATCGGGAGGAGGAGAGGGCAGAAAGAAAACCGTGGGGAGGGACTTCGTGATGAACAGAGAAGCAGAAGCGAGCCAGCGCTGTGACCCTGTAGGACATCAGAGCCACCGGCAGGGTTTCCCAGGCTGTAAACTTGGGCGGACGCAGCCAGCCTTGCCTTCCTCGTGCAGAGGGGCTGGTGGGTCTGCCCCACTGGCCTGGAGGTTCATATTGAAGCTCGTTAACTACTGCCCCTGGGCGTCCATTGCCCCTTTCTCCAGGGGTGGCTGCTCAGCAGGCCAGGTGGGCTTCCCCTCCCCCTGGCTGTCATGGAAGACATCCTTCTGCAGATCAGGTCACACTGACCGCCTCTCAGCCAACGGTGCCCCCGTTCCCTATGGCGGCACCTGCATTATGCACCACCCAGTGACCATATCACTGTCTCAAGATCCAGGCAGAGTGTCAGGGCAGGAGGCAGGGGCTTCCAGGGTGAAGTTGCTGAGTGTGAGATGCTTAATGTCTTCTGCGGCACCTTCCTCTGGAGTGGGGAGCCAAGCCGTTCTCCATGGTCTCTTCTCGGTCAGGAAGCTCTGCTACCTGTTCCCCTTGAGTGATCCTGCTGACATCTCAAACACCATGACAGAGCTTCCAGCACTCGGCCACACAGACCCTCCTCACAGCACGACACACGGACTAACCCGTGTGGGATCCCTTCAGTCGAGTGACCCTACAGGGCAGAGTAGAACTTCCCCCCCGAGTTTTCTGCAACTCGAAACCTCTGCAGGAGCTGGCGCCTCGTTACTCTCCCCAGCCCAGCTCGTGAGTTTGAACCGCTGACCTTGTGGTTAACAGCCCCGCGCCACCAGGGCCCCTAGGGAGTTTTCCCGGGTTGCTCAGATGGAGACTCTTTCAGAGACGTGAACACGGCGGTGATGGAGCTGCTGATCATGGCCTACGCCCTGAAGACGGCCTGCGCCAGGAGCATCATCGGGGTCATCCCGTACTTCCCTTACAGCAAGCAGAGCAAGATGCGCAAGCGGGGCTCCATCGTGTGCAAGCTGCTGGCCTCCATGCTGGCCAAGGCCGGTGAGTGTGGGCAGGCCTGCCCGGGGCGGGGGGGGGGGGGCGGGATGGCGGGGAGCGCGGGATGGCGGGGAGCCTCAACCAACTGGCTGGGCTGCAGATGCGTCTGGTAGCGGTGAGGGCGCGGTCCGAGGCCTTGTTCTTGTCTTCTCTGTCTTATGGTTGGAAGACAGTGACCACTGTTTTCTGCTCGTGAGCGCAGATGCTCTCATGGCCCTCTCATTTTCCATTTCATCTTATCAGAACTTTGGCTGTTGGTCTGGGCCTTCTGGTGGGGTCTGTTGAGCGTCGGATCGAATCGGGTCGTCGGGCTCCAGCCATACTATTGGGCCTGCACTTTTCTACTTGACGTTCACTGCCGTGTGTTCTCCTGGTCGCCTCCACACTGCCGCTCGCCCTTCTGCTTTCATTCTGCCTTGCGCCCAGCTGGCAAGGCCGTGTACTTTCTGGCCTAGCAGTCAGTGCGTTGCTGTTCATGCTTATCTGGTGTTTATTTAAAACAAATGTATCTTTGGGACCCATCAGAAGGAAACCTTTGAATTCCGTTCACTCAACAAAGGCCATGTGATGATGCTGGCTCTTTGTTCTGTAAGCCTTGCCCCCGCATTTGGGGCCTTCGCAGTGTGTTTACACGTGAACCTTTTTGTTGGGTGACTGGGAGCCCTCGTGCCAGGTAGTACCTTCAAGTTGGGCTGCTAACCACGAGGTCGGCGATTTGAAACTCCCAGCTGCTCTGTGGGAGAAAGACAGGCTTTCTTTTCCCATAAGGAGTTTCCTTCCCAGAAACCCCTAGGGGCAGCTCTACCCTGCCCTATGGGGCTGCTATGAGTTGGAATAGACTCGTTGGCAATGAGTTTTCTGTTTGACTTAGTGAATGTTTTCCTATAAACTAAAACAAAAACTTACTGCCACCCAGTCGGTTCCAACTCACAGCAACTGGGCTTTTGCATCAGGGCTGTGGACCTCACGGACAGCAATTTGACCAGCCTTCTCCCCGGGAGAAAGGTGTGGCTTTCTACTCCCATAAAGACAGCTCTGTCCTGCCCTGCAGGTCGCTGTGATGTCCCTACAAGAGCACTTTGTCTCCTTGTCTCTTCCCGCACACACACTGTGGCAGGTCCTCTAACAGCAGTCCTCCGCCTTCTTAGGGTTTCTCGTGTGGTGGGGACGCCTGGCCAGAACATTGTTTTGGTCGCTACGTCATCACTGTCATTTTGCTACTGTTATGAATCAGGCGACCCCTGTGCAAGGGCTGTTCGGCCCCCAGAGGGGTAAAGACCCCCAGGTTGAGCTCGCTACGCTAGCACCTGTTTGAGGTGCAGGCCTGGTTTCTCCCTCTCCCTCCACCCCGCCTTGGAGGAGTTTCTTCCCGATTCCAATCCTCAAGGCCCTGCTGCCCATCCGTGATGGCTTGGGCATTTATTTATTCATTCCGTGTTCGGAAACAATGTTTTCTCAATTTCCAGGAGGGGCGCACTTTCCCCGCAGCTAGCTAGAGGTTCTATTTGGCTTGCCAGCCAGTCCTCCGGTCCAGCCCTGCGGGGCGTAAAAGGAGCGTCCCTGTGCTTACCCTCTGCCGCCTGGCGGCACAGCCCGGCGTCCCCTCTGCCTGGGTCGCTAGCCTCCCGTGGGCCAGGCTGAGCTTGGCGACTTTGTTCTAATGATACTTCCAGGTTTGACCCACATCATCACGATGGACCTTCATCAAAAGGAAATACAAGGATTTTTCAGCTTTCCTGTGGACAACCTCCGCGCCTCCCCTTTCCTGCTCCAGTATATCCAGGAAGAAGTGAGCCCCCCACCCCCCGGCCTGCCCCACCGTCCCCTAGCAGTCTGCCTCCACCATTGAGGGCCCCCACGAGACCCCCCACCCTCCTTCCCTTTAGCCAAATGTCTGAGGGCCCGGGGCTGGTCTTGTTTTTATTCGAAGGCATGAAAAGTAGATTCACTTTTAAGTAATAGTTTACAACTTAGGTTTCCTGAAGCTGAGGTTCAAAGCCATGTTTCCCGCAGCTTCTGGGCGTAGCAGGGCACGTTGCACTGGCGTTTATTGAGCATGTGGAAGATTAGGTTTGCTGGTTTCAGTCATGGCAACAAGGGGGGGGTCCCACACCTGTATTCCCAGCCCCCAGATGTTATTGCTGACGCGTGAAACTTTTTCATGGTATTTTCCTATTTTCCCACCAAATCTAGATTCCAAATTACAGAAATGCAGTCATTGTAGCGAAGTCCCCTGATGCTGCGAAAAGGTAAGTGCGCGCAGGGCCCGCCACAGGCTGCTGGGGGAGGGGGGTTGTCTGGAAGCAAGGTCCCGCTGCGAGGCCCTGGCCCCTGTCCACGCTGGCTCCAACCCTGAGCCACTCGCTGGTTTCCTGTGGGAGAGTGAGCTTCTTCCCCAAAGCTCTCGAGATGAGGGGAACAGTGGGTGCCCAGCACCTTCAGGCGGTTGTTTCTTAAGGTGCTAAACTCATAAAGCAAACATCTGCCGGCAGGGCCTTTGCACAGGTGGGGTGCGGCAGTGGTTACATCTTGTGAGTCCAGCAGTTGGCTCTGAGCCCGTGCTGGAGCCCCCATCCCAGCCTGGGGCCCTCTCCCTCCCCCATCCCAGGGCCCTAAGTGGACTCTGCTCTCCATGCCTTTGCCCCTCTGGGTGGTTCCTGCAACCAGGTCAGACCATGGCAAGAACTTCTCCTAGTTTGTGACCAGCCTCCTTGTTCTGGTGATGGCGAGGGACAGCTGTAGGGCCAGCGACTAGCCCAGGCCCCTCCTTGTGAGCCTCTCAAGGCCGACTGGAGAGCCCTCTGGGTCCCTGAAAGGCTGTGCAGCTTCCTTCTCTGCTGTTAGAGCTGACAGCCTGTCCCCAGCAAGGTCGCCATGTCCTCCGTCTTGCTCCTAGGGCCCAGTCGTATGCAGAGAGGCTGCGCCTGGGGCTGGCCGTCATCCATGGGGAAGCCCAGTGCACAGAGCTGGACATGGACGATGGGCGGCACTCCCCACCGATGGTCAGGAACGCCACGGTGCACCCAGGCCTGGAGCTACCCTGTGAGTGAGCGTTGTGGGCAGGGTGGGGGCTCCGGGCTCCAAGGGCGTCCAGCGAGCCAGGGTCTGCAATGAGGCTGTTGGGCCGTAGAATCTGAGATTCTGGGCATTTTAATTTCAGGATTTGAGAAAGGTTGAGAGGAGGACACAATCTCATCACACCCTTCCCTCAAACTCTAGAGTCTACAGCTGAGCACTTTCCTTCTCGTAGATTGAGCTAAGCCGGAGGACTCTTTGCTGTCTTGGCCCACCACCCCGTGTAGGAAACACTGACCAAACTGACCCCGCCCCCTGCTGGTGGTCCAGAGCCGGTGCTATCCTCTGGCCCGTCATCAGGTGCAAGTGGGGCACCTGCAAGTGGGACACCAGATTGTTGCAGTGGCCCCTCCCCATGAGGTGGCTTCTCCCACGTTGGGAAACACACGCTAAGCTCTTTGGAATGAGGTGCAGGCTTGTTGTTCTTTATCTACAAAGACGTGACGTGGGCAGAGTCTTTCCACCCAAACGATGCTCGCGTTCTGTGGGGCTTCTTTCTTGGCCGACAGCACAGGCCTCCCCTCTGGATCATTTCCCACAGGCTTTTGGACCCAGGCGTGTGGGGTGCAGAAAAATACACTTTCTTTTCCATGTTTTTATTTTCTTTATTATTATTATTTTAGACTTTGTTTGATCTTAGTGCTCAGACTTGGAAACCAGCATTGTCATAATGCTGCAAGGGGTCTGCACGAGGCCCCCGGGAAAACTGCCTGTCTCTGCATTTCCATTCCTCATGTCCTCATCTCGTCCCACCTTCCCACCTTAATTGGACCCATCCTTGTCCTTGAGTGAAAGAAAGCACACTCCAGGTCCCAGGTACCACACCCCCCCGCCCCCGACCACCACCACCCAGCCAGAGGAAGCCCTGCAGTTCGATTTCTGTTTTTGCTTCTCTCAGGCAGGGGTGGGCCAGGGGGCTCTTGTCTGTTCTGACCTTGAGACTTAGGGGGCAGGTGTGCAGCAGAGCCCTAGCTGGTGTGTGTGGGGTTCCGCGTGATGAGCGTGGCAGGGGTGCCACAGGAAGTACGTGCTGTGTCGTGGGTGGGTGATGTTGGCTGAGGTGGTACCTGGCGGGCTAGGCCGCTCTTGTCCCCTCTAATGAGAGAGCCTTTGGGGACAATGCTAGGCCTGTGCAGGCCCTGCCCCATCACTGGTCTAGAGATTTGTAGGATAGAACTGGGGTCATGCAGGAACATGAACTAGAGGAAGGTTGTGTGCTTTGCCCGGGCTACCCTGCACCCTGGCTGGCTGGGCCCTTCCTTGTGATCCTTCTGTGAGGGACGTCCAGCTGTCTCCACATGACCCCCCCTCATTCCCATTTGGGTCTTCTGGTGCTTGACGCCCGATCCGTCCACACCTCGTGATCGCACAGGCTGCTGTGCTTCTTCCATGCGGGCTTTGTTGCTTCCCAGCTAGATGGTCCCTTGTTTACCTTCAAACCTTTGAGAGCCCAGACGCTGTGTCTTGTAATAGCCGGGCACCATCAGCCTTCTTCAGCAGGCACGTGACAGGCCCTCGTTGGCTGCACTAACATGAAGGATGGCGTCTTTCTTAGGGCCGTGCCAGGTCGGCCGCCTCTCCGTGTACCATTCCGGGAGGTGACCGCGTTCAAGCAAGGCCACCATTCTCACCTCCTTGCTGCTGTCACTACGGGAGACTGAGTGCTTCCCGGTCTCCTGCCCCATCTTTCGGCTCCTGCTGTCGCGTGATCGCCATTCCTTACTAGGGAAGCAGCCCTGTGGCTTTGGGGCTTACAGGAGTGTCTGGATGAAGGTTTCGGGTGCTCGCGGGGAAGTTGTCGGGGAGAAAGCCAGCTCTGGCAGGTGGCCCCGGGGTCTCAGTGAGGGCAATGCAGAGCTGCATCTGCCGCTGTGCCCCTGCTGTGCCCCTCGTCTTCCCAGGCCCTCCCTGCTCCTGGGGGCACTGCAGGCCTCAAACCGTGCCTGGTGTGCACGGGCCAGCCGGCATTCGTGTGTAGGGTGCACACTGGATCTTGAGTACAAGTTCAGATGGGACTCTTGTTGGAGCTCCGGGATGGACGAACGGAGATGAATTGAACTTGGTAACGATGAGGCTGCTGACAGGTTGACATGGCATCAATGCGGCCACATTGAGAGGGACCCCGGGCGGTGGGGTCTGCATGCTTCTCAGAACGTGGACTTCCCTCCCTCGCGCCCCGAGGCGTGGTTGCCCCTGTGGTCACTTGGGTCCCTGTTCTGCTCCCTTTTGCAGTGATGATGGCCAAGGAGAAGCCGCCCATCACCGTGGTGGGCGACGTGGGCGGACGCATCGCCATCATCGTGGTAGGCTGGGGCCCCTGGAGTCCTCCCTCTGCGCTTCCTCACCCAGCTCCCGTGGGACGAGGGGCAGGACTTTAGAGACCAAACTCCTTGCCATGGGTGATTGCAGCTCATGGCGACCCTGCTCGGCAGAGTAGAACTGCCCCTGGGTGTTTCCGAGACTAAGTTCTATGCAGGAGTAGAACACCTCGTGGATTCGAACTGCTGACCTTGCGGTAAGCAGCCCTACGTGGAACCCAACATGGTCCACCAGCCCAACAGGGATTAAAGTACCCGACAGAGGAAAACATGTAGTCGCTCCCACAGAATACTCCTCCCCGTAACCTTTGCCCGGGGTCTGGGCTCCAGCAAAACCCACCGACTCAGCTGCTGGAAGCCGGGCGTGCCTGTACAGCCCGCTGCAGGCTCCTTCCTCCAGGAATGGTGTTTGTGCCAGGCCTTAATGGCTCTGCTGGGCCAGAGGGCCGGCCCTCCTGCACCCCCACACCCCAGCCCTGGAGGTTGCCCACAACCTCCTGACAGCCACACCAGGCTCCAGTGGGTGGGCCCCGAGGGGCAGGGCTGGGGCAGGGGGGATGCCTTCACGCTGGGAGCTCTGGGCCGAGGCGAGCTTGGTTGGCGCATTCGCTCTCCCTCTCCTCTCAGGATGCTGCCCTTGATGGTGTTGGAAGCCTGGTCTGAGTGGCGCTGGCAGGGAGGGCAGCAGACGGCACCCCCACACTCACTCTGCTCTCCTCCCCCCAGGATGACATCATCGATGACGTGGAGAGCTTTGTAGCTGCCGCAGAGATCCTGAAAGAAAGGGGAGCGTACAAGATTTATGTCATGGCCACCCACGGCATCCTGTCGGCCGATGCGCCCCTGGTGATTGAGGAGTCCTCCATCGACGAGGTCAGAGCTGCCGCCGCCCGTAACAGGAGCATGGTCCTGCCACTGGGGCTCCTGGCCCAGAAATGCCAACCCAGGGCAGAGGCCACCGGTCCACAACCTTCCAAGGCTGGGGTCAGACTGCTGACCTTTCAGGTAGCAGCCAGAGACCTCACCAGTAGCCACCAGGAAGGAGTCGCACTGGCCCCTGGGCTGTCACCTTGACAGATCCACGCTGTCCCTCTTCCTCTGTAGAGCTGCCGACCTTCAGCTAACAGCTCTGCAGAATTAATCTGTGAAACCCCCACCCCAGGGGCTTCTGAGAGCCCCCCAGAGGGTCCAGGGGCTTCTGAGAGCCCCCCAGAGGGCTTCCAAGGCCAAGAATTTCCTCTTTGCCCAGAGATTTGAAATGCCAACCGCTGTGCCAGCAGTGCCACCAGGGCTCCTTGGCGTGTGTTCAGTTGTGCTGACACTGGCGGTGGTGTCAGGCAGGTGACTCCCCGGCAAATGACTGGAACTGGGCCTGGAGCTGTCATTGTTGCGTGGCCGACCAGGACCCCCGAGGACTGCAGTCTCAGGTTCTGAGACCTGTGAGCACTCCTGGTGTCAAGCCGGTTCGGTGTTGTGTCTGTGCCATAAAGTGTGGTGTGGGCAGTCCAAAGTGCCAGTGTGGGTCGGGGCCTGAACCGCTGGCGGGCAGTCTCCGACGGTGCGGCTGTTGGAAGAGGAAAGTGGTGACAGTGCTGGGACCAGGGGGACAGTTTGTCCAGCATGCCCACTGGAGCACCAGTCTCTGCAACCCCGACACCTGAAGGACCAGCTGGTGCCCGCTGCTGCTCTGCCCGCTGGGCTGCCGAAAGGCATTGCATTGGAAGGTGCTGAGTAGGGCTAGAGGGGAACGTGGCCCCCAAACTCAGAGTTGTCTTTCAAAGGATCGGGCTTACTGATCTGGTCAGGTAGAGACTGGTAGAACCCTGGGGCCCTGGCTGTCAGCTCAACAATAGACGACAGGTCTCAGGTCCATGGGGGCAGTGGCACCGGGAGGCACGTGCACGCGGAGTCCTCCGCAGGCGTTGACCCAGGACCGGGGTCAGGGTGAGAAGCAGAGGAGTGACAACAGGAGGCACGGGGAGGGGGGGCGCTGTTTGCCAGGAACGAGGTGAGCCGGATGAACCGCGCATTCAGGTGAGTAAAGCAAATGCCCATCCACCTGTACCAGTTGACAGTCTATTATCAAGACTGTTGCTACCAGGGCCCAGGTTCTGGCATCGTCAGTGATGGCCGCACTGACCTTGCCGACTCCTAGAGGGCGTGCTGCCCTGACACGGCCGCAGTCTGCGCGGTGGCTCCCAGGGGACCTGCCTGGCCTCTTACATTCATACCCGGCGAGCTCAGATGGTTCCGGCCTCCGCGACTCAGGGCGCCAGGGGGTTGTTGGGTAGACTTTTCTCCGAAGACGCTCATGAGGACTCACTGGGGTCGGAAGGCGCTCACTGTAGTGGTGACACAGTTGGCAGAAAGGTGTACCTGTCATTGTGCCCTGCTCGTTGTTGGAGCCAGGGAAGTAGGGGCTGACTTCATCCCTTCCACCCTGCAGCCCTGGCCTCGCCCCGCACACTTCTCTTTGTCCCCCAAAGTCATTGAGCTCTGGAAAGGAGCACAGGTTGAATCCCCAGAGGCAGGACGCTGGCTGGCTGGCCGTGGGGGTGGGGGTGGGGGGGTTAAGAGAGGGGTAAGCACCGTCTTCAGGGGGCCACTCGCAGATGGCCTTTCACTGTGGTGGTGATGCTCCAGGAAGGTGTCTGGGCATCGGACGTGAGGGCAAGCAGGGCGGGCACAGGGAAGTCCCATTTCTTTCCCTCTTGCTGTCCATCCAGGTGGTGGTGACCAACACCGTCCCTCATGAGGTGCAGAAGCTGCAGTGCCCCAAGATCAAGACTGTGGACATCAGCTTGATCCTGGCTGAAGCCATCCGGAGAATTCACAACGGGGAGTCCATGGCGTACCTCTTCCGAAACATCACCGTGGATGACTAGCCCTCGCGGTGGCCTCAGCCCTGAGCACCTTCAGGGGTCAAGTACACGCGCTGTCTCCTTTCCAAGGAGGGCTGGGCATCGATCACCAGGAGGGCGGGAGAGCGTGTCTGTCGCCGAGATTGTGGAGGGCAAAGCTAATGGAGAAGTGGCACTGCCCCAAGAGTCTGCCCTTGGCGTTCCTGCTCCCCGAACTCCTTACAGACTCTTTCCCGGGAACATCCGGCTGCCTGTGACAGGGCAGAAAGGCAGCAAGCGCTCTGGTCTGTCCGTGTCCCTTGAATGCGTGAGCTCCCGGGAGACGCAGGAGGCGGCGTGTCTGCCGCCCAGTCCCAGTTCACCAGCCTCATGCCAGCTTTTTCTAGAGCATCCTCTTGTCCAGAAGCTGCCGGCCTCGGCCTGAGTAGAGAGCTCCATCCTGAGCTGTGTCCGGATAGGTTGCTCTTAGGTTGCTAATAAAAGACCTTGTCTCCTAGCCTCCCCTCCCTACCACGAACCGAGCCCCCGTCCCAGAGGCCTCAGCCCCAGAACCCCTGCCGCGCCATCAAGTGCACAACCCGGGATTGTGTGGGAGAGGGTGGGCATCAAGACAGGGACAGGGGTGGCATGGCTCCACCCTGTGCCCCCGTGATGAAGTAATGTCCTTGTTGCATCTGCTTTGGGGGAAAAAGAAAATAAACTCATTGGGCTTTCTCCTGTGGGGTGGCGGGTACTTGGGGCATCACACTTTTTTTAATTGAAAGAATTGATTTTCCATTTTTGTGGCTGACCATGTGGGCATCACAGAGCACACAGCAGCTCCCCGGTGCAATGGGCACTCAGTACTGCCCTCAGACATCACCCCTCCCCCTTTGCCTCCTGACAGGACACAGGACATCTCGCACGCTGGTTATTACCAAGTGTGTCAGGTGCAGCCTTGCAGCGCACACCCCACACCCCCTGCCAACACCCAGTAATCCACAGAGCAGAGCAGAGCTCCCAGGGAGCAGTCGGGGGAGAGGCAGCGTTAGTTGTACAATTGTGTGGGGGCAGGGAAGCTTCCTCCACATTCCCCGCCCTGCTTTCTCACACAAATGGGTCACCTCTGGTTGACAGTCCACACGAGGTGGGCAAGGCACACTACTGAGCAGCTTCTTCCTCCGGTGCCCAGCAAATGCCACACCCTTCCTGGCAGCAGGACTCGGGAAGAACCTTTCAACTCCACCTGCTGCAGAGTCACCACCTCCGGACCTTAAAGTCCAGTCGAGAGCTGCTCCCGGGGTGCTGGAGGCTGTATCCCTGTATGGAAGGACACCACTGCGGCACCAGGGCTCCACTGATAACCCAGTTACATGTTGTGTTTCTCACGCCCAGAGGGAGGGCAGACTTTCAGGTATTGGCAAAAGCTTGTCTTTTCAGTCACCTGATGCATGTGAAAGTTGAACGATTGAATAAGGAGGACTGAAGAATCTACGCATTTTAATTATGGTGTAGTTCATGACAGGCAAAAAATGCCAAGTATGATGGACTGCCCAAAGCACCAGGAAGTCTGTCTGGGAAGTCCAGCCAGAACACTGGACGTGAGCACGGCCAGACGTCCTCTTAGGACACATCCGTCAGCAAACGAGCCCCGGGAAAGAGGCCGTGGAAAAAGCAAGACCTTGGAAGACCACTCACCACTCGGGCTCCCATTAGCCACCAGTACGGTAGACCTGCCCCCCAGTAGTGATTGGGGTGCAGAGTTCACATCATACACCAGCATAGTTCAGTCGTATTAAAAGAAGAGTTGTACATACATCGGCACAGTTGTAGAGCCTCCTGCTACCCCTGTATTCATTCTTAGCTCATTTCCTTCCAACTTCCCTCTCCTACACTCCCATTGGTGAGGCGTGCACCAACTGTCTATATGAGAAAAAATACCAACGACAATGTTAAACCAGAAAACAAGTCGAGAAAAATGCAGGAAATACTGGAATCCAAAATGGATTGAGGGAGATCTAATGACCAGGTACCTCATTATAAACCTAATTCCATCTGTCAGGATGAAGTTTTACAATAGGTATCAAGGTTATTCATGTTCACGGGGTCAGAGGGGATCCACACATGGATTATGGGCCCCTCACTGCCATTCATGCGTCCACAGCCTTCTGAAAATTTTGGATGTTCCTTATTTAAACCCTCGTACCTTTCCCTCCTTCAGAGTTGGGTTTTGTTACTTAGCTTCATTGGGTCTCACTAGTTGGTGTGCTGCTGCCATGTGGAACTGAGTAGCTATCTCGACAAACCTTTAGGATCCCAGAGGCTACTTGGTGGCCAGGCACCATCTGCTTTCTTCACCATCTTCGGTGATCTCTTCTTGGGGCTGAGCACTGAGCAGAGTCATGTCCTACGAGCTCATTATTCATGGATTGGGGCTCGGAAAGTGGGAGCCCCGAATCCACTCACTTGTCTGGGTAGTGTGTGTCTGGTTTGCTTGAGAGGTGTCTTGTGAGCATCGTCGATCATCCCCTTGGGGTACGAGGTAGTTCTGTTGATGGTGTCATTAATTTATCCAATGGTATAACACTATTGTGGACTGTGCACATTGCGCTTTGAGATGCTTGACCAGGGAGCTTTGTGATTGGGGAGGATTTCCGGCAGCAGTCATTACTAGGCCAGCATCTTACCGGTCACATGTCAGTAAAGCCAAGAGGGCATTAGAACATCAAATACAGGATGGTCCTGGGCCACCTTTCACTGGACAGCCATAAAGCAACGGACCCTCACCAAAGTCCACCACTGTGGCAGACTCACCTCAGCACCCACCTGCTGGGCCAGACGCCAGGGTAGAACTACAGGGCTCTCCCATATGTGTTCCAAATTCCCAAGGCAGCCTTCCGAAATGACAGAGGCTGCAAGGAAGGACAGATGCTCATGACAGGAGGTGCGGGGCCAGGCCAGGCTGGGCTTCCGTCTGGCATCCGCAGCGTGCTGTGTCAGCACTGACAAGATGGCACCTAAGGAAACAACAGCAATTCCCGGGATGAGGGTCGGCTACCCCTTCCCTCTGCCCAGTCCAGCGAAGGCTAGAGGGGCCCTGGTGGCACAGTGAGTTAAGCTCTGAGCAGTTTGCTGCAGGGTCAGCACTTCAAGCCCAGCAGTTGTGCTGAATGGGAAAGGTGAGTCAGTCTGCCATGGTAGCTGCTTGTCTCCCCCACCCCCAAGCCCTGTGGGGGCAGTTCTCACTGTGTGGGAATCGACGATGGGGCAGTGTTCTTGGGAACAGCAAAGTGGGCATGGCCGGCCTGAGCAGACATTCTGCTCAGAGTTGGCACAGAGACTGCCAGGGCTGCTTACACTTGAGCGGTGCCCGTCCAATAGCACTGACGCTGACCAGAGACAATCGGCTTGTTTGAAATGATGGTGTTTGCAGAGTACGGGCAGGACCATGGCCTTGGGACACGTCGTCAGAAGAGACTAGTCCCTGGAGGACACCATGCCTGTAGAGGGTCCGTGAAAGAGGGAGACTTTAAGGGCTCGGAGTGACCCAGTGGCTGCTCCATGGGCACAACTATAGCAATTTAGAGGATCGACCAGTCGGGCAGTGTTTCTGCCCGTCCCACCAGGGTCTTGAGCTGGGGGTGACTAGTTGGCCCCTAACAGCAACTCAGACCGGACAGGAAGCCCCGAATTGGAAATTAGACCCGCCCACGGAGTGCAGGGTAGAGGTGGATTTGTGGGTGTCTGTCTAGCAGTAGCCTTCAGGCACTGAAAGACCACTTTCTGGGAGAATCAAGAATGAGGCTGGTACCAGGTCTTGGTTGTGTGATTCTGCCCTGGCACCTGGCCCAGCAGGTCAGCTTGAGATCAGTGAGGTCAGCACCCCCTGTAAAGGCCAGCCAGCCATGGCTAATTGGAGCCCCACCCCACAGTGGTGTATGCGCTCCCAAATTGTCCTACCATTTAGTTAAAAAACATGGCGGGAACTGTTCCCACAGGGCTGATGCAGACCTCAGCCCCCAAGCTGGGGATGGCCTCAACAATCAGGGTTCATGGTTGCTAGGATACCCCTTTAGCCTGCCCATCGCCAGGGGTCCACCGCTATGAGAGTTGCTAGCTCAAGGGAGTGGTTGGAGTTCAGTTTGAACTTTGGGAGGCCTATACAAAAGTGAGGGGGCCCCCCCTTGCAAATGTTTTGGTCCATTTCCTCCCCCTCCCAGCACCTTAAAGTGGGGGCGTTTACTGAGGGAGAAAAGCATTATCCATGTCCCTCAGGGTCTGCACAAAGCTCCCCTGGAGTTTTGGGGTGCCCTACGCCCCTGGTGCAGCGCCCGGCTTTCTGGGGGGAGGGGGACGCGTTCACACGTGGAATCTTGGGGACGCGCGCGCACGCGCGGGCAGGGGGGCAGGGGCAACCACAACCGGAAGCGACGTTTCAAACGTCTTTGGCCAGGAGCAGCTGGAGCCCAGGGTGCGATCGCATCGTGGAGGCTCCAGGCCCTTGGACTTGGGTCTGGCCAGCTCAGAGGTGGTTTCTGATGTGCTGGGGACAGGGGCAGGGGTGTCCCAGGGCCTGTAGGGTCCCCGAAAGGTCCCAGAGGTCCGGCGGGTGAGCGGCCGGCCATCTCTTCCCAAGCAGGCGCTCTGCGCCTCCGCACACAACACACTTACTCCATGGCGGCCACTAAGGTCTCCCTCCGGGAGCTGGCCGACCTGGCCATCGGCACCCCCGAAGTGGGCGCCGTCAACTTCACGGCCTTGCACACTCTCCTCGTGTCCGTGCTCCAGACCCTCCAGATCCAGGACACCCAGATCCACTTCCAGCCCCTCGTCTCGGAGGAGTCCAGCTACCCCGGGTCCCCCCGCTACTCCTTGAGCACCCCGCAGATACCCCCGACCAAGGAGAAGAAGCGGAGCCTGGGCAAAACGTCCTCGCACATGCTGGAGAGCCAAATGAAGGACCTGGGGGAACAGGTGCAGGACCTGGGGGGGCAGGTGCAGGACCTGGACAGGCAGCTCCGGACTGTGGAGAACCAGGTGCAGAGCCTCGTCAGCCACGTCGAGTTCTTCACCACTGCCCAGGCCACCGGCTCCGATCTGGAGCCCCGCGAGTTGCCGGAGGGGCAGGCGATGGGCCCGATAGGGTCTGAGGGGGCAGGGGCCAGGGAGGGGCTGGAGAAGCACCCGAAGCCCTCAACCACAGCCTTGACGAAGCTGATGGCCGCACGGGAGCTCACGAAGAAGGGGATGACCAAGTCCGTGACCCCAGAGAAGCTGAAAAAGGTCGTGAAGCAATCCCAGAAGGACGGCCAGGAGGACGAAACGGTCGAGGCCGCCCTCCAGGTGAGCGAGGGCACGCCCTGCCTGGAGCCCCGCGGAGCGCACGGCTCGAGGCCTCCATGCGGCCCGCTCTCCCACACTGTCACACTGTCCCCTGCAGGGTCAGGACCTGGGGATGCTCCAAGACGTCTTTCAAGACATCAACGCCCTGAGGGCGTCCCAGCAATTGTTGGAGGAACCCCTCCAGATGACGCCCCAGGTGAGGGCTCCGCCCTCCCTCGCCCCGCCCTCCGCCATTCCTAGCCCCGCCCATCGCCCCGCCCACGCCCCTCCCTCGCTCTACCCTCCTCCGCCCTTTCTCGCCCGCCCCCACTCCGTCCTCCCTCGCCCCGCCCCTCCTCTTCTGCCCGTCCTAGCTCCGCCCCTAGCCCCGCCCCCCGCGCTCTACACCCCCTTAGCCCCCCTCGCCCCACTTCCCCCCCACTCCGTCCTCCCTCGCTCCGCCCTGGGCCTTTCCCAGAGGATAAAGGAGGAAGGAGGTGGTGGGTGTAGGAGAGCCCCTAGAATGGCGTGGAGGATGAGAAGGGGGCCCGGGAGCAGGAGGCGGGCACAGGCCACACTGCCTTCGTCCCGCTCGGGACCCAAGCAGGAATCTTCTGGGGCGCGCAGGGCTGTTTCAGACCGAAGGCTGGTTTTCCTTTTCGCTCTGTGCGCCCGCGGGCGGACGTGAGCAGCTTTTGGTTTTTAAATGAAGCTGCGTTGGTCCTGTGTTCGGTCATGTGAACATGCACCAGGGCGCTTCACAGACATCACACACGCACTCACACATGTGCAGTCGTGCACTTACACACCCAGACATATAATCACACACGCACACCCTCACACGTGCGCACCCAAACTGCACACACTCACACGTGCTCGCACACATTCCCATATGCACTCATGCACACAGCTCTGTTTTAAAGATCATTTTAACGGGGGCTTATCACAATCCACACACACATCCATGGTGTCAAGCACATTTGTACATATGTTGCCATCATCATGGTATCAGCTCATCCCCCCGCCCTCATGAACCCTTGATAATTTATCAAATTTTTTTTCATGTCATACACTGACTGCAGTCTCCCTTCACCTGCTTTTCTGTTATCTGTCCCCCTGGGAGGGGATTATATGTAGATCATTGTGATCAGTTCCCATGCACACAACTCTTATAACTCCACTCTGCCCACAAATCCATCGCCACACTCTGACATGGCAGGTAGGTGAGACCTGGGCCAGCAGCAGCCGGCCCAAGGGGCTGGGCTCTAAACAGGCATGCACAGAAAGGCCCTGGGCCATTTATGGAAAAAAGTTATTTAAAAAAAAGAAAAGAAAGGCTGGCCGGCCCTGGGCCTTGTCCTTCAATGGCTGCAGGTCTGGGGGGGGGGGGGGGTGTTGAACCCAGGAGCTCCCCAGCCTGCATTAGCACTCATGCCCAAGACCCCCACCCAGCCCTGCCCCAGGCACCTCCCAGGACGGAGACTGACTTTCTCGGAGCCTCTCCTCCGGCACCGAGCCACCTCACCACTGTGTGTGCACGAGCGTGTGCACACATGCAAGTGTGTGGGAATGTGTGTGAGCACGAATGTATGTGCAGTTTGGGTGCACGTGTGTGAGTGATTATGTGTGTGTGTGTGAGTGTATGACTATACACGTGTGAAAGTTGTGAAAATGCGTGCACATACGTGTGAATGAGTGTGTGTGGGGGGCTGGGTGTGTGACTGCATGTGTGTGAGTGAGGGTATGAATGTGACTCTGAACAAAGATGTGAATGAGTGTATGTGTGGGTGTGTGGTATGCGTGAGTATGCATGTGAGTGTGCTTGCATGTGAATATATGGCGAGTGAGTGAGTGTGTGTGGTGGGGGGCACCAGAAGGAGCAGGAGGGTGACCCTACCTTGGTCTCCCACCTCTTCTAGAAAATCCTTGAGATGCGGGTTGACGTGCTGGAGAAGCAGATCAAAGACCGGGACAACTTCCTGGTAAGGTGGAAAGGTCCCTTCTCTGCCGCCCCCCCCCCCCGCCCCTGCTTCAAAGGGACTTAGGAAGGATGGTTGACCCAGCCTGGCCCCCCTCAGGAGCTCCTGAAGACCCCACTCTGGATGCCTTTGTCTTCTGGAGGCAGGGTTAGGGGCAGCTCTTGCCTCTTGAGGCACCACTTCTGGGCCAGGGAGACCTTTTCCCAACTGGGGTCCATATGGGACTGACCAAAGGTCACCCCAGACTTGCTGGCCACTTGCAGGCCAGTGAAGTCTGTCTGAGGGGAGGGAAGTCCCCGGCTAGTCCTGAGAGCCCCAGCTCCCCAGGACTCACCGAGGGGTACGTGTGTGTCATCAGAACATAGTGGGTCAGAAGCTGAGTGTCATCCCTGTCGGAGAGGATGTCACCATGGTCACCTGGGAGGAGCTGGAGCAGGCCATCACGGACGGGTGGAAGACTTCTCAAGCGGTGAGCAAGCGGGAGGCCCGAGCGAGGGTCTCAGGTGGGCACCCCATACCTCCTCCCTTCTCATAAAGGCATGTCCGTGGCCACTGGGTCCATCCCCGCTCAGAGCAAGCTTGTAGGACGGAGGAGGGCTGCCTGGTCATTCTGCCCTGGGGCCGCTGGGACGCTGGAACCACCAGCCTTCCTGCCGACTGGCACCACCAGGGCTCCTCCAGACGGTCTCCCCCAGATGGGTGTTCATCATTGTCCTCTCAGGTTCACTCAGCCCCGGGGAGGGCACGCCGGGTGCTCCCCATCTCACCACCAACAGTGCTCCGACGTAACACTCATGCGGCCACACGGACTCTCCTAGGAATCCCGGGCACTGGAATATGTATTTGTAACTCTGCTAGCTCGTGACAAATGGCCTTCCATGGACGTCGCTTCAGGCCAGACACTCCACCCCACCCTCCAGCTAGGGGTGAGGTTGTTTCCAGCATGTCCGCACTCAGGAGCCGGCCCCCACTGTCTGCAGGGGGAACATTGCTACCCAAGGCCATTTTCAGTTCATTTCACCGCTTTCCAAGACTTTCTTCCCAGGCAGCCATGAAAGGCCCAGGTCCCTCAGTGCAAAAGGTCACAAAGCCTGGACAGAGAGGCAGTCCTGAGGCAGTCCGCAGGAGGGCCGAATGGCGTTCAATTCCTTAGCCTGTCTCCATCAGCATGAAATCAACCTGAATCTTCGCAAAGGGCCCCAGAGGGGAGGCAGAGCTGCCCTGTTGCTCCCTGTGATGTCCACGCAGGCAAAGGGAGCCGGCCTGTGGGCGCCACCATGTGGCCTTCTGTGTTGTTGTTAGGTGCTGTTCAGTCCATTCTGTGACCCTGGGTTCAACAGAGGAAGCCCTGCTCGCCGGGGCCCTGGGTCATCCCTCCCTGCCGGGATGGTTATGTTCGAACCCATTGTCGCAACCGCTGCGGCAGTCCATCTCGCAGCGGGTCTGCCTCTCTTGCCCACTGCCCCTCCACGTGACTAAACACAGTGTCCTTCTCCGGGCACTTGTCTCTTCTGGCAACATGTCCAAAGTATGCGAGGCAGACGCTCGCTCGCCATCCTTGCAGACCCCTTTGTTCTCTGGCAGTTGGTGACACCTCCCGTCTTCCTCGCCAGCACCACAATCCAGGTGCACCGGTGCCCCTCGGCCTGCCCTATTCAACGTCCGATTGGCACATGTCGAGGAGACAGCTTGGGAACCCTGGGTGGCGTCGTGGGTCAGCCCTGCACTGCTAACTGCACCAGCAGTTCAAAACCACCAGCTTCTCCGAGGGAGAGAGAGGAGCATTTCTTCTCTCCTAAAGAGTTCCGGGTTCGGAAGCCCGCGGGGGCAGTTCAACTGTCCTGTGGGGTCACTGTGAGTGGGAATTGGCAGTGGATTTTTTTGGATGAGGCAACTGAAGATGCCATGACTCTGGTCAGACTCGCAGAGTGACCGCTGCATTCCCCAAGACTCTCAAGAGGCCTAGTGCAGCCTCTGGGGGGACAGGTGTCGTTGGGTGCCCGCTGTCCAGGTAGCAGCCCCGCCTCCCAGTGTAGACTGCCCCCAGGAATCTCCTGCTGTACACATCCTGTAGTTTATTGTGTTTCAGGCGAAAGTTTGCCTATGACCATCTCCACACGCTTCTCATAGCGTGTTCCCGGCCTCACTCATTCCATCCCGGTCTCTGCATTCCCTGCCCCACACCTCCTGCTCCTGGGCCTGGAGCAGCCTGTGACCATCGGGTGCACCGGCGTGTTTGTTTGCTGCTTAGATCGTATTTTAGTCTTGAGGCCATTCAGATACCTCCACTCACTCAGTGCCACTTACTGGCGCTCTTCTGTGTTCCTGCTGAGCCCCGTACCTTTCTGGTATACAGGACCAGTGCTGCCCCTGGGCCTTGATGTCTGTCCTACAACGTGTGAGCCAGTCACTGTATCCCTTTTATCCCTTTTCTTAAAGACTCAGAGCCTTGTGATATACCCAGGAGCACCAAGACACTTATAGAAGGTGCCAGCTTTGGGCCCTTCCCTCCTCCATGCCTAGGGCCAGTAAGTAGTTCAGGTTACTAACTTGTTCCATCCAGGTAAATCAGGGATTTTTTTTTGGGGGGGGGGGGGGAAGACACTATTGACTCAAGCATGATATTATTTTAGGAGCCAGTCCGTGGTTTTGCTCAAAGGTGACTGTGGTAGTTATATAATCTGATGTCAACTTGAGACTAGTGAGAGTGGAAGGGTGGGGTTTAACCTGTCAATCAGGTCACCGCTTGATGACCTCATTTGGAGGCGCCATGGAGATAAATAGCTCACTGGAGGCCAGACATATTTACTCTCTGCTGCATCTTCCTGCTGACAAGACACATGGAGCTACGCTGATGGAGACAGAGTCCTGGAGCTGGAGGAGCCACGTGGAGGCCCACGCCAGCCCTGAGATGTTTCCACCGCCACTGTATCCACTGGCCTGTGATCTTCCTGCATTTGGCGTCATTGTATGTGTTGCATGAGTCTGAAGAGGAATTCATATGGGCAAATAATGGACTTAGGGACTTGATCTGAATCGGGCTGGGATTTTTTCTAAATATGCAATTACTCTTTGATTTACAGCTCCCTCTTACATACATATTTGATTGTCCTCGATTTGTTTCTCTAGTCTACCCAGACTCACACAGTGACCGCCAGAGAGAAGGTCCTGTAGGGAACAGGTGGAGAGCGCAGAACAAAATTTGAAATTATTTTTTAAAAGGACCAGCCCTACTGGTCTGATGGTGGAACCCCTTAGACTGCTTTCAAGCCTAGAGATGAAACCCCCCATACACAGGGACCCCTGGCAAGTAGACAACTGACAGCAATAACATCAACCACGACACTCGTGAGAAACGTCCTCAGAACATTTAACCAGCGGAGGCCCACTGGGCAGCTCCTGCCCCGAAAACAAAGCTCCTGAGGCAGGAAGGGGCAGAAGGGAAGATGGAAATTAAAGCTGAAGTGGAAACAGGAAGAAGACTGTGTCCTCGGGGATGGTGTGTGTGTGTCTTTGTGTAACAATATGATAACGTGTCTAAATCATTGATGGCAAAACGAACTTGCTCTGTAACGCTCACCCATACCACACCGCTTTACCGCCACCGCCAACGGACGACCAAAGATTGACAAGACCCCAGTTTGAATCTACCAACAGAAGCACTCTATGCCCCCGGCGAGCATGCCCGTCTGTCCCCCGATTAGGAGCGAGGGGGGAAGGAAGGTGCCATACACTATGTACTCTGGGGAGACTGTGGAAGTTGGGGCCTCCAAGTCGCTCTGGTTGGAATGAGGACTCCCAGCGTCTGAAATCAGGTCATGAATCGTTGGAGACCTTGTGCTTCATGATCCAAAGGACAGCGATGGAGTGATTTAGGAAGGGGCAGGACAAGACTTAACCTTACGCTGACTAAGCTGGGCAGAATCGGCCTGCCCGCACGGCCCAGGGAAAGAGGAGACTGTCGGATCGTAGTGATGAACGAGAGGTCAGGGCTTTGCACGAGGGCGGCAGGGGGAACAAGGGTCGTGGGGAGGAGCCGCTGCACGTACCCAGGACCATGAAGCCTGAAAGCACCCAAGAGGCCAAGGCCAGCTTCCAAGAAATGTGTCAGGCTGAGGAGGACGCTTAGGCGGCAGGGAATCCACTGGAACCGAGGACGGACCACTTGGAAAGGGAGGGTGGGGGAGGTGCCCCACATGGACGAAGAAGCCTGTGAGCAGTCGTGTCCTGGATTGTACGTGGCGAGGTCGGCGACTGGTGGTGTGTTCAGCCGTGTATATTCCCCATAAGAGCAGCATTTTTTTTGTAATCGAGAAAAGAAATGTATCTGGCATCAGATATCTTAATCACAGATTCTAAAACAAACATTTCTTTGCTCTCCCCCCAAACCTCCCACCACACACGCGCGCACACACACACTTTGATGTCTCTGGAATTGGGAGGGGGTGTCTCAGAGTCAATGGTTATTTGCCAGTTCATCAGTGGTGGTGTTTTTCCCTTCTGAGTGGTGCACCAATCTTGGTGCCCCTTAATGATGCCATCTGGTGGGGCTGGTGGCTCAGGGCCTTCAGATTGGTTCCGACTCCTCGCAGCCTGATGTGCGACAGAAGGAAGCTTCGCCCGGTCCTGCGTCGTCCCCACGGCTGCTCTTACGTCTATACGCTTGAGCCCTTGCTGCCGCCTGTGTTCATCCATCCTGCCGGGCACCTTCCCCTTTCTCACGTCCCTGCGACTTGACCCAGCAGGATGTCCACTTCCAGGGAAAGATGGCCCGTGTGCAATCACACTGTGCGCCCCGTATTTCTCGAGACCCTGGGAGAGAGAGCAAGTGGTGTACACAGGATATTCAAAAAGAGGGATGATCTTAGGGCAGCGGCTCTCAACCTGTGGGTGGTGACCCCTTTGGGAGTCAAATGACCCTTTCATGGGGGTCGCCTAAGACCATCAGAAAATACATCTTTCCCCTGTCTGTCTCCAGGCGGGTCCGCCCAAATGCAGATCCGCCCACATACAAGTACCGGCATGAAGACTGTTACCCATGCTACACCATGCTTCAACACAAAATTTCATGGATTTGTCATTAGAAATAAATAACTCACACTATATAATGACATATTGTTTTTGTGAAGGATCACTATGCTTTATGTTCAATTTGTAACAACGAGAATACATCCTGCATATCAGATATTTACATGACGATTCATAACAGTAGCAAAATTACAGTGATGAAGTAGCAACGATAATAAAATAATGTTATGGTTGGGGGAGGGGCGGTCACCACAACATGAGGAACTGTGTGAACGGGGGCGGCATGAGGAAGGTTGAGAACCACTGTCTTGGGGGGGGGGTTGGTACTGAGAAATTGCCATCACATAGAGTGACTGGCAGAGGGGCTAGCCAGCACCCAGAGTCTGAAGAGCTGGGCCATAACTCAGGTGGTTTAAAAAAATAGCCCCCATCCCCCCAACACACACAAAGCAGAACAAAAAACACTCCCTTACTGCCATCAAGTCAATTTTGACTTGGAGTGACCACCACGAAGAGGGGGTTCGTTCCAGGACCTGGGAGCTCCTGGAACTTGTCTTGCAGGGTCTCAGACTCGCATGGCTCCCCTTCCTCCTTTCCCTCCCTCCTTCCTTCCTTCCTTCCCGCTAGTTCCTCCACTGACCCTGGAAAGGCCCGGCTAGGAAAGCAGCTCCCGTGTGCTGGAGCTTTCCCGGGGGAAGACAAAGGGAGAGCAGCAGCGCCTATGTTTGGTTTAGATGATGTGGTGGGTGACTGGTTCCTCACTGGACTGCCAACCGCAAAGCCAGCAGTTCAAAACCACTGGCAGGAGAGAGGAGGCTTTTGGCCCCGGGATCAGGAGTTGCCGTCTGTCTTGGAAACCCACAGACACCGTCCTCTGCCCCGCCGGGTCATGATGAGTCGCCGTGGACTCGATGGCAGTGCGTTGGGTGGTTGGGTTTGGCGGGTTGATCTTCGCCAAAAGGCCGTGAAGCCACCAGGGTGCCCGTGTTTCTTGTGTGGACGTGTTTCGTGTGAGGACGCGAGGGTTGGCGGCCAGTGGGTAGAATATTATGGACGGGGCGGTGTCCACCAAATGCAAAGGGTGGTCGAGCCTAACCTCAGGCCCTGTGGTTATGCTACAGTGAGGCAGGATGAGTGGAGCATGGGTCTTGAATCCATCTCGTTTGTGATAGAAAAGAAATTAAACTGGCGAGGGAGCAAGCCAGAAATGGGGGGAGTTTGATGCCGAGTCTCATATAGATCTCCCGGAAGCCAGGAAACCAAGCTGAGGGGACCAGGACCTGCCCCTCCAGGCGGCACAGAGAGCAGGCCTTCCCTAGAGCTGGCAGAGAAAAAGAGATGGATTGACAGATGGATTGATACGGCGGCTGCCAAGACTGCGAGGGTGGCACAGGACCGGGCAGTGTTTGCTTCTGTTGAGCGGAGGGTAAAGATGGGTCGATGGCAGCTCCCAACAGCAGCAGAGCTGGCACCCTGCGCTCAGGCTTTCTCGCCTCCTCAGCTTGCTGCTTCCCCATCTCCACGTGCCTGTGTCGACGGCATGAGCTCTGCTCAACAGGCTGTGCCGCGTCCTCGCCCAGGGCCCCTTTCACACACATACACACACACACACACACACACGTTCTGCCAACTCTCTCCCTTCCCCTCACTAACCATAGACTGAGGGAACAGGGAACTGTGAGAAGCTGGATCTTTCCTTCCTTTGGGCCTGTGGGTCCTGATCTCCCAGCGGAGGCTACTTTGCGGTCAGACCGCTTCTCTTTGGCCAGCAGCCTGTCGCCTCCCTTAGTTGAAGCTGCCACGCCTTCAATTATGAGCCACAGGATGTAGCTTTGTCATCATGCTGTTGTGTCATCTCACCATGTGCGTGTGTGTGTGTTTTGAAAAGGACACAATGTATAGACCAAGTCAACAATTTCTACCTGAAGAAGTCCGGGATGGTGATGACAGTCCTCGAGGTGCGCGCCATTCTTACTCCCGCCACCGTTCACCTAAACTCTATGCAAACATGGTTTCTATGCACTTGCTTACTTCCTGTCCGGGGTCCCCTGACAAGGAGGTATTTAGTGGCCTGACTCAAGACCTCACTTCTTTTTATGACGGGGTAATAGTCCCTGGTGCCGGCGAAGAATATTGAAAGTCCACGGACTGCCGAAAGGACAAATCTGTTGTGGAAGAAGGAGGGCCAGAGTGCTTTTCAGAAGCACGGAAGGCAGGAGCTGTCTTACCTACTTTGGACATGCCATAAGGAAAGACTAGTCCTTGGAGAAGGACATCATGCTTGGTGAAGCAGAGGGGCAGCAAAAGAGGAAGACCCTTGAGCTGGGCAGCAGCAGTGCCTGCAGCAATGGGTTCAAACATAGCATAGGAACAAGTGTGAGGATGGGGCAGGACTGGGCACTGTTAAATCTCAACTCTTACCAACATCCATCCATCCATCCATCCATCCATCCATCCATCCATCCATCCATCCATCATTCCATCCATCATTCCATCCATCTATCCATCCATCCATCCATCCATCATTCCACCCATCCATCCATCCATCCATCATTCCATCCATCGTGTCAACCACATTTGTACATTTCTTGCCATCATCATTTTCAAAACATTTGCTTTCTACTTGAGTCCTTGGTATCAGCTTCTCATTTTCCCCCTCCCTCATGAACCCTTGATGATTTATAAATTGTTATTGTTTTTTTCATGTCCTACACTGATCAATGTCTCCCTTCACCCACTTTTCTGATGTCCGTCCCCCTGGAGATTGTGATCAGTTTCTCCTTTCTCCCCCCACCTTCCCCTTGCCCTCCTGGTATGGTGACTCTCAATATTGTCCTGGATTCCCTGGGTCTCTGGCTCCTATCTGTACTTGTGTACATGCTCTGGTCTAGTCAGATTTGTGAGGTGGGATTGGAGTCATGAGAGTGGGGGGAGGAAGCATTAGAGAACTAGAGGACAGTGTGTTTCCTTGGCTGTCAGGGTAACCGGCCCCTCACACATCATCACGGGCCCGGTAGGTGCAATGTACAGCAATAATAAGTAAAGATTACAATAAAATCATAGACAGCATGAGAGATAGAAGAGAGATTGAATTAATGGAGTCAGACACATCTCATAGTAGCATGCTCACCTCAGCTGCTCTTGGTGATGCGGGGCAGGAGAGAGAGATTTATTACTAACCAAGGCTTAGGTATCTTTTTGGGGACGTGCAAGCCCCCTATTTACAGGTAAAGACATACATCACAGGAAGGGATTGTATTTTAGGTTATCCAATAATGGGAGGGGGACAATCTAGGGGTGCACGCACAATAGGAAGAGGAGGGATTAAGGGACTCATGTGACAAGATGGGCGGGTCCTAGATTCATGATGGTGGCCTAACGTTGATTGTCCTCTGGCTGGAGACTTGATTGAGCCTAAGCTTTCAGGGGGAGCAACCCACTGTCCCTAACAGCAGGGAGGGAACCCTGCCTATTGTGGGAGGGACAATGGAGTCTGCTTGCTCTGCATGGCCAGCGTCTTCAGGGGATAACCTGACAATCATGTACCATTAGTTGCAAGCAGTGTCCTAAGTCTAACATTTTTTTTGGGGGGGGGGGGAAACTTGGGAGAAATCTTTCTATTTCCCACACTCGGTGGTATACTGTTCTCTGACTGGCTCATCTCCTCCCTGAGACCCTTCTGTGAGGGGATGTCCAATTGCCTACAGATGGGCTTTGGGTCTCCACTTCGCACTCCCACTCATTCACAATGATAAGATTTTTTGTTCTTTGATGCCTGATCCCATCAACACCTCGTGATCACACAGGCTGGTTTACTTCTTCCATGTGGGCTTTGTTGCTTCCGAACTAGATGGCCGCTTTTTTACCTTCAAGCCTTTAAGACCCCAGATGCTATATCTTTTGATAGCCGGGCACCATCAGCTTTCTTCACCACATTTGCTTATGCACCTGCTTTGTCTTCAGCGATCATGTTGGGAAGGCGAGCATCATGGAATGCCAGGTAAATAGGACAAAGTGTTCTTGCATTGAGCGAGTGCTTGAGTGGAGGCCCAATGAGACTGGACAGTGTTCTGTTGTGCATGGGGTCGCTATGGACTGGAACCGACTCAATGACAATAACAACATCATTCCATGGCACGGTTGGCCCACACCTTGTTCATCCATCCATTTGCTGACAAATCCTTCCGTTGCTTCCACTTTTTTCTTTTAATTAAAAGACCATTTTACTGGGGCTCCTACAACTCTTAAAACAATCCATGCATCAGTTGTATCAAGCGTGTTTGTGTATATGTTGCCATCCATCATTCTTTTCTAGACATTTACTTTCTATTGAGCCCTTGGGATCAGCTCCTCTCTTTTCCCTCCCTTCCCCTTCATGCCCTCATGACCCCTTGATAAATTATAAATTATTATTGTTCTCATATCTTACACCGACCGCGGTCTCCCTTCCCCCATGGTTTCTGTTGTCCGTCCCCTTGGAGGCGGATGTGTGGTGATGTGTGGATCATTGCCATGGGTTCCACCTTCCTCCTCTCCTCCCCTCACCTCCCCGCTTGCGTCCACTTTTCTGTGGAAAGGGCTGAGGTGAATATGGGAGCAGAGGGTCCTGCTTGAGTCCCTTCCACTACACGCCGGCTGTGTGCTGGGCCTGCGAGGCCTGAGTGCTGGGTGGCTGTGGAGCCCGAGTGGTGGGGCCCGTGAAGAGGGGACTGCTAACGGAAAGATCAGCACCGTGAGCCCTCCAGGCACCCCATGGCAGCAAGATGAGATGTGCTGTCTCCGTGGGTGCCAGTTTCTTCTGTCCTCGGGGTCCCTCAGAGATGGGGTCAACTGAGCAGCAGTGGGCCTGCTGGGCGTGTGGTCAGCACGTGGAGGTGCTGCTGGACTGTTTGCCTCAGCAGCTGCGGCTGTGTATTCCTGGCGGCTCTTGACCAACTCTTCCCCCAAAGAGTCAGATCGAACCCGTGGTTGGACCTATAGCTGGGCCTCCTTCTCTTTTTTGGACCTATCGCCGGGCCTCCTCCTCCTTCAGTTTTCATATTTATTCATTGAGAAAAAAGACACTAAAACAATGTAGATTGTGATAAATGTCCAGAGGTAAATAAAAAGTCTCAGCGAATAGTAGAGGAGACCCCCCCTTTTTTAAAGTTGTATTGGCACATAATTTACACAGCATACCCTTCAAAGGTTGACTAGTGCAGTCATAGGAAGGAGAACTGTCTAATCATAGAACATCAGCTGGAGCGCGCACACACACACACACACACACACACACATACACACACCCGCGCCCCAGGGCGGAATCGCCTTCCAATGGAGCCGTGTCATCACGGACAGTCCTCATGCCCCGCCCCCACACCCCCGGGGGTGTCCTTTTCTGAGCGTCCATGGAGAAGATCCCTCTCTCTGGGCCGCTGCGTTGACAGCTTCAACATATGGTTTTTCCAGCCTCCAGCACTCACCGCTGCACCCTTCCACCCTCAGCGAGGCTGGCTGGAACCGGGCATTTTGGACTTTGTCGCTTTCTGGTTATCTTTTAAGAAGGACATCACACTGTCACACGTCCCCTGCCATTTATAAATGTGCAGGCTCTCAACCCTCTGGAGGCCCAGCCTCCAGAAGCCCGAGGGTCTCTGTCTTGCTTAGCTTGGGAGGGATGGGGGGGCGGGGACGGCAGAGGTTGCTTCCCCTAAGGGTTAGATCACCCTCCTTAGATAGCCCTGCCCTTCCCTCCGCTCTTCAGGTGACAACTTTTCATACCCAGCTCTCTCCCCCCTTCCTGCCACCCTCAGGCCTCAGAAACATCAACGGTGGCTTCGAAGCGCAAAGGCCCGGGTGCCTTGTCCTCCGTTGATATGACGCCAAGTGGAGTGCCCACCAAACGTCCAAGCACTGATTTTTCGGGTGGGCTCACCCCCCAGAAGACCTACTCAGGAGCCAGTAGCTCAGGATACGGACACACAGCAGAGCGGGTTGCCAGCCGCGATCGTGGCAGAATTCCCTCTATCATAGGGCCCCACCCTCCCTCTGCATCCCACTTGGATCGTCGCCGGAGTCGAGAGCAATACCAAAGGAGGGATGAGCGGGATGCACCCCCTGGTCTAGCCCAGCAGGATCTAGCCTTTTCCACAGAGCAGCTTGGTTTGGGACCTCCCTATCAGCAAGGCATGGTGTATGTAAGCCCAGATCTGGGGCAGATTCCGTTAGGGCCGCAGGGCATGAGTCAGCCTAGATTGGGGTACCCTAGCCCTTTCCCACAGGGTGTGCTCCCAGCCGGCATGGGCCAACCGGGGGCACTGCCACCACTCATACCTGGTGCTGTTCAGCAAGGACAGGAACTGCCTAGGACAGAGCAGCTTAATGTGGGACCTCTTGGCATGGGCCAGTTTGGCATGGATCAGCGTGGATTCATCACACCGTTTACAGATCAGAGTGCGTTGGTATCACCTGGTTTTGTACAACCTGGCATAGACCAAAGAGGCTTGGTGCAGGTTGGAGTAGACCAAAGAGGCTTAGTGCAGCCTGGAGTAGACCAGCAAGGCTTGGCACAGCCTGGGATAGACCAGAGAGGCTTGGTGCAGCCCGGGGTAGACCAGCGTGGCTTAGTGCAGCCCGGGGTAGACCAGAGAGGCTTGGTGCAGCCCGGGGTAGACCAGAGAGGCGTGGTCCAGCCCGGGGTAGACCAGAGAGGCTTGGTGCAGCCCGGGGTAGACCAGAGAGGCTTGGTGCAGCCCGGGGTAGACCAGAGAGGCTTGGTGCAGCCTGGGGTAGACCAGCGTGGCTTGGTTCAGCCCGGGGTAGACCAGAGAGGCTTGGTGCAGCCCGGGGTAGACCAGAGAGGCTTGGTGCAGCCTGGGGTAGACCAGCGTGGCTTGGTGCAGCCCGGGGTAGACCAGAGAGGCTTGGTGCAGCCCGGGGTAGACCAGCGTGGCTTAGTGCAGCCCGGGGTAGACCAGCGTGGCTTAGTGCAGCCCGGGGTAGACCAGAGAGGTTTGGTGCAGCCCGGGGTAGACCAGCGTGGCTTGGTCCAGCCCGGGGTAGACCAGCGTGGCTTAGTGCAGCCCGGGGTAGACCAGAGAGGCTTGGTGCAGCCCGGCGTAGACCAGCGTGGCTTGGTGCAGCCCGGGGTAGACCAGCATGGCTTGGTGCAGCCCGGGGTAGACCAGAGAGGCTTGGTGCAGCCCGGCGTAGACCAGAGAGGCTTGGTGCAGCCCGGGGTAGACCAGCGTGGCTTGGTGCAGCCTGGGGTAGACCAGCGTGGCTTAGTGCAGCCCGGGGTAGACCAGAGAGGCTTGGTGCAGCCCGGGGTAGATCAGAGGGGTTTGGTACAGCCCGGGGTAGACCAGAGGGGCTTAGTGCAGCCCAGGGTAGACCAGCGTGGCTTGGTGCAGCCCGGGGTAGACCAGAGAGGCTTGGTACAGCCCGGGGTAGACCAGAGAGGCTTGGTGCAGCCCGGCGTAGACCAGAGAGGCTTGGTGCAGCCCGGGGTAGACCAGCATGGCTTGGTGCAGCCCGGGGTAGACCAGAGGGGCTTGGTACAGCCCGGGGTAGACCAGAGGGGCTTGGTGCAGCCCGGGGTAGACCAGCGTGGCTTGGTGCAGCCTGGGGTAGACCAGAGAGGCTTGGTGCAGCCCGGGGTAGACCAGAGAGGCTTGGTACAGCCCGGCGTAGACCAGCGTGGCTTGGTGCAGCCCGGGGTAGACCAGAGAGGCTTGGTACAGCCCGGGGTAGACCAGAGAGGCTTTGTGCAGCCCGGGGTAGACCAGCGTGGTTTGGTGCAGCCCGGGGTAGACCAGAGAGGCTTGGTGCAGCCTGGGGTAGACCAGAGAGGCTTGGCGCAGCCTGGGGTAGACCAGAGAGGCTTGGCGCAGCCTGGGGTAGACCAGCGGGGCTTGGTCCAGCCCGGAGTAGACCAGCGTGGCTTGGTGCAGCCTGGGGTTGGCCAGCGTGGCTTGGTGCAGCCTGGGGTAGACCAGAGAGGCCTAGTCCAACCAGGGACAGTACAGCGGCGTGTCATGATACAGCCTGGCACAGTCCAGAGTGCCATGGTGCAGCCTGGTGAAGACCAACAGGACTTGGTCCCAACAGACACAGACCAACATGCCATGGCGCAACCTGGTGTAGATCAACGTACCATGGTCCAACCTGGTGCAGCCCAGGGTGCCATGGTGCAGCCTGGCATAGATGAGGCTGCTTTGGTCCAACCTGGTTTGGTCCAGCCTGGTGTATATCCTAGTTTTGTACAAACTGGTATATACCCACCTACTTTAATACCTGGGGCAGATCAGCGTGGCTTAGCTCCACTTGGGGTAGATCAATATGGTTTGGTCCAGCCTGGTGTATATCCTAGTTTTGTACAAACTGATATATACCCACCTACTTTAATACCTGGGGCAGATCAGCGTGGCTTAGCTCCACTCGGGGTAGGTCAGTATGGTTTGGTCCAGCCTGGAGCAGACCAGCGTGGCTTGGTGCAGCCCGGGGTAGACCAGCGTGGCTTAGTGCAGCCCGGGGTAGACCAGAGAGGCTTGGTGCAGCCTGGGGTTGACCAGCGTGGCTTGGCGCAGCCCGGGGTAGCCCAGCGTGGCTTGGTCCAGCCCGGGGTAGACCAGAGAGGTTTGGTGCAGCCTGGGGTAGACCAGCGTGGCTTGGTGCAGCCCGGGGTAGACCAGCGTGGCTTGGTGCAGCCCGGGGTAGACCAGCGTGGCTTAGTGCAGCCCGGGGTAGATCAGCGTGGCTTAGTCCAGCCCGCGGTAGACCAGCGTGGCTTGGTGCAGCCCGGGGTGGCCCAGCGTGGCTTGGTGCAGCCCGGGGTAGACCAGAGAGGCTTGGTGCAGCCCGGGGTAGACCAGCGTGGCTTAGTGCAGCCCGGGGTAGATCAGCGTGGCTTAGTCCAGCCCGCGGTAGACCAGCGTGGCTTGGTGCAGCCCGGGGTGGCCCAGCGTGGCTTGGTGCAGCCCGGGGTAGACCAGAGAGGCTTGGTGCAGCCCGGGGTAGACCAGCGTGGCTTGGTGCCGCCCGGGGTGGCCCAGCATGGCTTGGTGCAGCCCGGGGTGGCCCAGAGAGGCTTGGTGCAGCCCGGCGTAGACCAGCGTGGCTTGGTGCAGCCCGGGGTAGACCAGCGTGGCTTGGTGCAGCCCGGGGTGGCCCAGCGTGGCTTGGTGCAGCCCGGGGTGGCCCAGCGTGGCTTGGTGCAGCCCGGGGTAGACCAGAGAGGCTTGGTGCAGCCCGGGGTAGACCAGCGTGGCTTGGTGCAGCCCGGGGTAGACCAGCGTGGCTTGGTGCAGCCCGGGGTGGCCCAGCGTGGCTTGGTGCAGCCTGGGGTGGCCCAGCGTGGCTTGGTGCAGCCCGGGGTAGCCCAACGTGGCTTAATCCAGCCTGGTGTAGACCAACTCGGTCTGGTTCAACCTGGTGTAGACCAGCGTGGCTTAATTCAACCTGGTCAAGACCAACGTGGCTTAGTCCAACCTGGTATAGACCAGTTTGGTCTGATTCAACCAGGTGTAGGTCAGTTTGGTCTGGTTCAACCTGGGGTAGACCAGCGTGCCTTACTTCAACCTGGTGCAGATCCACGTGCTTTGATGCAGCGTGGCTTGGTGCCGCCTGGGGTAGACCTGCGTGGTATGGTACAGCCTGGTGCAGCCCAGCATGGTTTTATTCAACCTGGTGCAGCCCAGCGTGGTATGGTGCAGCCTGGTGTAGACCAGCGTGGTTCAGTCCAACCTGGAGAAGGCCAGAGTGAATTTGTGCAGCCTGGTGCAGACCAGCGTGGCATGGTGCAGCCTGGCCCAGGCCAGCGTGGCTTGCTGCAACCTGACTTATATCTACCTGGGTCACTGCAAGTTGGCGCCTATCCTCCTGGCTTGATCCAACCTGGTGCCTATCCACGTGGTTTGGCACCCCAAGGACTTTATCAGCAAGACTTACCACTGGACACGGAATCTCAAGACATTCTACCATTACCAGGAGCTTCTCCAAGTTTGCTATCATCACCCCTATATCAGCAAGAAGTGGCACCACCTGACAGAGACCACGTGCTACCTCTCCAAGCGCAGCCAAGCTTGCCACCACCAGGAACAGACCAAGATGATTTGTTGCTACAGCCAGATGAACAGCATGTGATGTTTCCTGGCCCGGGCCGCTTGCGTGAAGAGGGGTTCAGTGAGGGAGGTCTATATCCAAGGGGAATGGATTTCGAAGCCCAACTTGAGACAGGGCTGCTTCAACAAGGCGAGGACTCCACCAGGAGAGGCCGTTCTGGCCTCCTCTACCAAAGCTTATCCGACATGATCGAAGACTCTAGTGAACAAGAGCACCAGGATTCACTGGATAAGCTGAGCCCGAGCTTCCCCATCGCAGTGGAGACGTTTCGCCTGATGGGGGAGGTCGTTGCCCTCTATTTGGAGCTGAAGGATTATATAAGGGATTTGGACGAGGAGCAAGCCGGCCAGACGGACTTGGAAAAGATCCAGTATGTGATTGCGCAGATGGGTGAGTACAAGGTGTGCATGGAGGGGACGCCACTATCTCGGTCGTGAGCTGGTGGCTGGGTCCCATTCTGGGCTGCTGGGCTGCTTCTTGAATCCCTGAAGACAGCGTGTCCATTGGTGGGCACGCCGGGTTCTCCTGTAGCTTTCAGGATCCAGCTCCATAGGTGGGCACGAGACCAGGGGAAAAGAGCTGATTGGAACCCTCTGGGTCACAGCTGGGGGATGTGCCAAGGAAGGGAGAGCAGCCCCCCAGGGGATGGGAATACTGAAGCAGCCCTCCAGGGCATCGGGCCTTAGGTGGGATTGTGATGCCCAAAGCAGCCCCTTCTGCCCCTCTTGTTTACTCGCCTGCGGCCACGGGAGAAGAAACATAAGACATCTGCCCTATCCCCTAGACCCCTTCATGGCTGTTGGAAGTGGGGGCTCCAGGGGGGCACTGGACATCTGGCCTCTGACTGTGAACCTCTGTTCTCCAGTGAAAAAGAGTGTATCCACTGACCTGCAGGAACAGATGAAGGGCATAAAGGCCTTAACTAAGGAAATTCGGCAGGAAAAGGCAAAAGTAAGGTGGCCTGAGTGTGTGAGTGTGTGTGTGTGTGGGGGGGGGCCGGGCGTGGGACACACACACGCAGAAGAGGTGGGTGGCCCAGCTTACTTGGTCATTTACTGCTTGACAAGCCCTCCCCCATTTCCTTTGGGCTTTGAAGAACCACACCCCGTTTCATACGTTATTCTCTCATCAGATGGTAAATGCTCCGCAGGTATCAGGGGGGTGTGCTTCCTGGGTCCCAGGTATCAGGGGGGTGTGCTTCCTGGGTCGCAGGTATCAGGGGGGTGTGCTTCCTGGGTCGCAGGTATCAGGGGGGTGTGCTCCTGGGTCCCAGGTATCAGGGGGGTGTGCTTCCTGGGTCTGCAACCCGATGCTCACAGCTGTGCCTCTCCCTACTTGCAAAGAAGGTTGTGGGCCAGGACCTGCTACCTGTTCTTTTTTTTTTTCTTCTTGAAATATGATACCGATTCTTTATTTTTTTAATCACTTTATTGGGGGCTCATACAACTCCTATCACAATCCAAACGTCCATCCATTGTGTCAAGAACATTCGCAAATTTGCTGCCCTCATCATTCTCAAAACATTTGCTCCCCATTTAAGCCCTTGGCATCAGCTCTTCATTTTTTCGCTACCTATTCTTTTCACTCCAACTGTGTACACCGATGAGTAGATGAGTGGGTGGAGATGCATGGAGGAACAGAAAGAAGGGAGGAAAGAGGGAGGAAGAGTGATAGGTGGATAGATGAACAGTGGAGAGGGTGGATGACGGATGGATGGATGGATGGATGGACGGATGGACGGACGGACGGATGGACGGACAGATGGATCTCAGGAGGAGAACTTGGCTTTTGCCATAGAAAGTTGGATTACAGTTGAGGCATGGGTGGGGAACTTGCGTGGGTGCAGGGGCACATTCCGGAAGTGGAGAACTCAGGCCTGCCGGACTCTCCTCATTGGATTTGTAGGTGGACAGGCTGCAAAGGATCCTGGAGGGTGATGGGGGAAGAGAAAACGGGAAAGAGATGAAAACCGGCCAGCTGAGCTTGCAGCTGGGCATCCTCAGGTAAAACTCCCTTGTCACAGGTGGGCAGTGGAATCCTGCTGGCAGCCCCCCTGCCCCATCACCATGGAAGTGATAACATAACTCACGCCCCTGAACTAACCACTTCCTTTGATCAGAAGGGTGTTGGCTCTTCAGCTTTGCCCGCTCAGGGAGGTTCCCAGGCTCCTAAAGGAGCCCAGCACCTGGGTCCAGAAGACCAAGCGGTCCACAGACTGAGTCTCAGTTGGAGAACTTGCTGGAGCCTTTCAGAGCCCACTCCCACCTGCTGGAAGCTCTCACGGGGCGCACAGCCCCAGGAGGAGGCAGGGCCTCGGACTGCCACATGTAGGCGGTTGAGAGTGTGTCTGTTTCCTCCTCCTCCATCCCTGCTGGCCAGACCCAGCACTGGTGGCTCTGTTCCTGGGGCTGGCAGGGAGGCCAGGCAGTCTCTCATATCCCGTATTCTGCAGAGACACCGTGGCTGACATTGAGAAGGAGTTGGCTGAGCTGAGGGAGAGCCAAGAGCGGGGCAAGGTCAGCATGGAGCACTCCGTCTCCGAGGCTTCCCTTTACCTGCAGGATCAGGTGAGTCCTGTCCTGATCTGTCCCCCCCCATTCATCAGTGAGTGGAACCCCTCATCCCCCCCCCATCATGGGGGTGGAGGGTGACTCGGAATCCACACTCCTCTGCCACAAAATCTTCTGGGTCCTGGTTGTTTGTTTTGTTTTGTTTTTTTCTTACACTGAATTGTCATTCCCATGAAATTCACCTCTTTAAAGGAAACAGGTTGGTTTCCAGTCAATTCAACAAGTTGTACAACTATCACCACTAACTCCTGAATATTTTCACACACCCCCAAAGTATCTCCATACCCATTCACTAATGGGTACCCACTCACTCCCTGCCACTCCCTGCCCGACCCCCAGCCCCTGGCAACCACGCATTTCCTCCCCATCTCTATGGACTGGCCTCATGTGAACACTTTGTAGCAGTGGGGTCACAGCTGCTCCTCTTTGGTAGCCTAGTTGCTTACACGTTGGGCTGCTAACTGCAAGGTCAGCGGTTTAAAGCCACCTGCCTCTCCTCAAGAGAAAGATGAGGCGTCTCCTCCTGTGAAGAGTTACAGTCTCGGAAAGCCACAGAGGCAGTTCCACCCTGTCCTGTGGGACCAGTAGGAATCAGAATCAACTCGGTGGCAGAGAGTTCTTTCATTCATTAGGAAATTAACCATCCTAATGCCGCGACCCTTTAATACAGGTCCTCATGTGGTGGTGACCTCCCGCCCCTCCGCCCTGCACCCAACCATAAGATTATTTTCATTGCTATTCCATCACTGTCATTTTGCTACTGTAATGAATCGGGCGCCCCCTGTGAAAGGGTGGTTTGACCCCCAAAAGGGTGGTGACCCCCCAGGTGGAGAACCACTGACTGAGCATGTTTCCAAGGGTCACTCATGTTTAGCACGGATCCGCACTGCCCATTTGTGGCTGCACGGTGTCCCATGGTAGGGAGACACCACCCTGCGTGTCCACGTTGCTCTGCTGCTGGGCCTTTGGGTGGCTTCCCTCAACCACACAGAACCCTAGGCCAACCCAGTCCGCAAGCACTCGCTCCCCTGCGGCCCTGCTCTTTCCGGGGAGACATGGCTGTGTCGTGAGTTGGAGGACAGTGGGCAGAGCAGGTCACCGGGTTCACGGTCAACAACGCCACACACGTTTTGCTTCCTCTCCCACACTTCAGCGTCCTCATTGCCACACCCTCCTCCCTGTCCTGGGGCAAGTGCTGCCCCTTGGTCGCAGCGACGGGGGTGGTCTCAGGTGCGAGCGCCCCACTCCTGTGAAGGTGCCCCTGAGAGCCCTGCCTGTGGTTTGGATGAGCTGTGCGGGCTCAGACTCAGGACCCTTGTCTTGGAGGTCCTGCCAGTCTCTGCTGGGCCCGTAAGCAGGCCAGCTTTCTTTCCTGCTTGTGACTTTGGGCGCCCCTTCCCACCTCAGCGGTGCCATCGGTCACCAAGTCTTGGAAGGGGACTCCGCTCACCGAGTCCACCCACGACACTTCCCAAGCGTCTGAACCAGGCTGGCCAAACCCTCAGAGGAAAATCCCTGGGCCCTGGGGCTTCATGTCGGGGCCCACTTTGTGCTAGAGGCCACTTTTGGGGTCCCCTCCCACATGTGCTGATGCAGTAGCACGTGCCGTGTCACAAGCCTGGACCCTGATGGCTCAGGGTCAGGCTTGAGGGGCACTGAATACACAGTAAATGCACCAGTCACTTGTGGCTCCAGAGCACAGGCCTGAGCTTAGGCTTCTGCAGGGGCACACGCCTGCCTCTTCGTACTGACTCCCCTCCTGGGGGACGGGATGGGTGGGGGTCCTTCTAACAATTTCTCGGCTGCTCCGTGTTCTTCAAGGTTGCCTCCAAGGTCCAATTTTCCAGGAAGTTCCCTACTTTCTTCTAGAAAGAACTTATCCGTCTCTTGCCCTCCCTGGGGGGTCCTGAGGCCTGCTGGCCAGTGCTTAGGCCCTCGGGTTGCAAGTCACACATCGCTGGTGAGCCCAGGACAAGAGCAGCCTATCCCCCGGCAGGGACATTGGCAGAGCACAACTTCCAGCTCTCAGGAGGTGGCTCGGGGGCCTCTGTGGTGCCCCCTCCCCACTCATCTCCCTCTCTCTCACTCCTGTGTCCTGCTGGGGACCAACTTCTTACCCCATAAACGCGAGCCAAGATGACTGCCCAGCCCCCAAGGGCCAGACCCAACACCCGTCTTTTCTAGTTCATCACTCACTACCACTTTCGGGGTTTCCCCATGAAAGAGAGGGGTGTGGGCCGGCAGCAAGTCACAGAGGATGGTGGCCTTGACTCATCCTCTGTAGTGACAAGCCGGAAAGAGGACTCAGAAGAGGGCAGGGAGGATGTGGAAGGGGTCCTGGGCCATCAGGGTCCGGGGTCCTGACCTGGCTTCAGTGCATATGGGAGGGGACCCCAAAAGTGGCCTCTAGCACAAAGCAGGCACCCACACTTGGAAACAGCTCTGCCCTGCCCCGCCGGGTCCCTGGGCATCAGAATCGACTCGGGGCGTTGTCACCCCTTGGTCCGGAACTGAACTTGGAACTCACACCCCTGGCCCATGGAAAGCTGCAGGCAGAGTCTGAGCATTTTTCGCATTTGTTGCTTGTTACTGATTGACATGCTAGATGAGCCCATCCCCCTCCCGTGTCACCCCAGCCTGGTGCAGTGCTCTGGGGTCATCGGGATGCTCTGCGTAGTGCCCACTGACTGGTGAATTGTCACCTTTTAGGATTCAGCTGGAGGAGCTCTGCTCTCTTGCCAGACCAATGGGCTAGCTGGGGAAAGTTCTGGAAACCTCTCTCCCACGGGGCGTCTATGCAGCATGAACGCTCCCGTCCCGAGGACTCTTACACACTGAGCACCAAGGCGGGGACGACTGCCCGCGTCACCACACGAGGGGTTGAGGGGACATGCACACACCGATGGTTAACGGTGGTCCCTGCCTTTCCTCTCACTGCCCTGCGCCCCACCTACCTCGGGCGCCTAGCTGGACAAGCTCCGGACCATCATCGAGAGCATGCTCACCTCCTCGTCCGCGCTGCTGTCCATGAGCATGGGCCCTCACAAGCCCCCGATCACCTTGGCGCCTGACCAGATTGACCCCGAGGCCACCTGCCCCGCCTGCAGCCTGGACCTGGGCCACCAGGTCAGCACCTTGGTGCAGCGCTACGAGCAGCTCCAGGACATGGTCAACAACCTGGCCTCCACCCGGCCCTCCAAGAAGGCCAAGCTCCAGAGCCAGGTGATGGCCCCCACAGCCCCCCACCCATGGGCCAGGTGATGGCCCCCTCAGCCCCCACCCTCTGGGCCAGGTGATGCCCATCCTCAGCCTCCTGTCCACTGGGGCCAGGAGATGGGGCCCCCAGGCCTCCAACCTGGACGTCATTCTTCCACACTGGAGGCTCTGGTCCATTCACAGGGTCACCCTGAGGGCAGGCAGAGCTGATCTGGGGACGGAGGACTTGGGGAGGGGGGATAATATTGGCTGGCTAGGCGTGGATCTGTTCATTCCTAGGCTGTTGAGACACGGGTCCAGCTACAGGCGACATGGGCACCCCTGCACACATTTCCAGAACCTTCCCAACTGCCCTGCCTGTGGGGGTGGGGAGCAGGAGGAGAGAGTCGGGGGGCAGACAGACCACAAGTCTCTGGATCTTGCCACTTGGACTCAAGAATCCAGAGTCGGCTCAGGCAAAGGTTGGGTGGGTGGCTGTGGTGGGGGGACATGGGGGAGCTGGCTGTCACTCACACCCCAGCTCTTGGCAGCTGATTGGAGGGCTCATCACTCAGGATCCTGGGACCTGAGGAACAGAACTGGATCAGGACAGCACCCCCATGGGGAGTGGGCAGGGCCCCAGGGGGCAAACCCAGGGAACAGGCAGTCCAGCTTGCCCCATTCTCCTCGGGAAGCGTGGAGACCAGGGACCAGCCGGAATGGGACCCGAAGTCAGCTAGTGTTTCCAGGCAGGTGGCATTGGGTGCGCTGCTGGGTGGGGATGAGGCTGGGTGGGGCTGGCAGCCTCAGGGAGCCTTCCCCGCCCCTCCTGCTCAGGACGAGGAGCTGCTGGGCCGCGTGCAGAGCGCCATCCTGCAGGTGCAGGGCGACTGTGAGAAGCTCAACATCACCACCAGCCACCTCATTGAGGACCACCGGCAGAAGCAGAAGGAAATCGATGTGAGGGGCCAACAGGGGGAGGTGTGGGAACACGGCCTGGCTCCCCATCCCCCCCACCTCCCCCCGCCGCCCACTCAGGCCCTTCTCCCTCTCTCTTCCCTGCCTGTCCCGCCCCCCAGGTGCTGTACCAGGGCATAGAGAAGCTGGAGCGGGAGAAAGCCAACAGAGACCATCTGGAGATGGAGATTGACGTGGTAAGCTCTGTCCCCTGCCACCCCCCCCCCCCCGCCTCACACACAGTGGGTCTCAGGACCATGGCTCTGGGCTCTCTTTGTAAGGGGGAGGTTTAGATTGTGGTCCACTGTTGATGTCTTTGAGTTGGTTCCGACCCATATCGACCCCATGCACAACAGAAGGAAACACTGCCCGGTCCTGCGCCGTCCTCACTGCGGTTCCTGTGTTGATGCAGCCTCTGTGTCCACCCATCTCCCGTGAGCCTCTTCCTCTTGTCCGCTGGGCCTCCACTTTACCAAGAGCAAGGTCCTCCTCCGGGGGCTGGTCTCTGCTGACCACCTGTCCAAAGCATGTGAGGCAAAGTCCCGCCATCCTCGCCTCTCAGGAGCACTCTGGCCATACTTCTTCCAAGACAGACTGGTTTGTCCTTTTGGCTGTCGGTGGGACTGTCAATATTCTTCCCAACACCGTCATTCAAACGCATGGATTCTGCTCTGATCTTCAATTCTGCAGCGTCCAACTTCACATGCGTATGAGGCGATTGAAAATACATGGCCTTAGTCCTCAAAGTAACCTCCCTGGCTTACCCCCCCCCCCCTCTCTCTCACACACACACACACACACACACACACACACACTGCTGTGTTGACCAGCCATCAGTATATAATTCAATGACATTAACCACGTTCAACGCAATCACTGCCCATTTGCTAAAAAGAGGAAAAACTCACCACCTCCCATGGAGCCCAGGATGCCCGTCCCTCGTCTCTTTGTCACTACTTGCATCTCTATGGACGTCCTAGTCTCAAACCAAAGCAAACTTACTGGAGGTTTCCAAGACGGTAACTCTATTTCTTGAGATTTAATGCGTATAACATTCCACTCCATATTTCAGTCACGTCAAGCAGAACTGCACAACTGCCACCACAGTCTCCAGCCATTCTTTTCTGCACGGACTCCTCGACATTGGCTTCCTTTTGCCGCAGGGCTACCACACTGTGGCCCTCCCCCCAGCCCCTTATTCTCCTTGCCGCCCTGTAGGCTCGTCAATCTTGGGTCCCATCTCCTGAACAATGGAAAAGCACACAGCGCAGACTCAGGAGGGGCACCTCTGAGAGCCACTCTGCTTCGAATGAACAAAAAACAAACCAAAAGTACGGAACATTTGGAAACCGGGTCAGGCCCAGCCTGCATCATGGGGGGATCCACTGACACAGTTTTAACTCTTCGTGCCAGATGTGTGCCTTTTCAATTTGCTGCTCCATGGGAGTTAATACCCACGTCTTAGCTCCACAGTTCAATCGCGTCAAACAGAATGGTACATTTGCTTCCACACTCAGTCTCCAAACACACTTTTCCTTCTTGGGTTCCTTGCCCTCATCTCCCTTTTATCTTTCCCACCCCTGTATGTCCTCCCCCACCCCCAAAACCCTTGAGAGCCCTGTCTTTCTCCCTCAGAGGGGCTGGTGGTTTTGAACCCCAGGCCTTGCAGTTACAGCCTAACATGTAACCACTACACCACAAGGGCTCCGCTTCCCATTCCTGATCGTTCATCGAAGTGGGATCCGCTGGTCTTTGGTCTCTTGAGTTTGCCTCATTTCACGGGGCGTCAGGCTCCCAGGCTGTGCCCGTGTGATGGCAGGTGCCAGCATCTCTTTATGGGTGTGTGCTGCTCCGGAGCCTGGGCTCTGCCACACCTCACTGGTCCTCGGCCTGAGTATCGGGGACACTGGTGCAAGGAGTCTTTACGGAGCTGCGCTTTCAGGTCTTGGGGTAGATGCTCAGGAATGGGGTTGCCAGGTCATATGGTCATTTACAAGGAGCCCTGATGGCGTAAAGGTGCTAGCTGAAAGGGTGAGAGTTCAAGCCCACCTGGCAGCTGCCAGGAGAAAGATGTAGCCAGCGGCTCTGGAAGCCCTAGGAGCCAGTTCGACTGTCCCACGGGGCCACTGTGCGCCCAAATTCAACTCCAGGGTCCCTGCCAACAGCAGCAGCTGTCTAGTTTCATTTTTTTTAAAGGCTGGGCTAAACCATTGTCCCAGAGGCCTCCCCTCGCTTTGACACTCCCTCCAGCCCTGCCTTCCGACCTGCTGATGCCCGCTACCCAAGTTGGTGTGAAGTATCACTGGGTGTTTTTGGGGGGTGGAAAGGGGCCCTGGTAGTGTTGTGGTTAAAGCACTTGAACCAGAAAATCAGTGGTACCAATCCCCCAGTGGCTCCCTAGAAAAAGAAGGGGCGGTCCATTAAGGTGGACAGCCTTGCACGGCGTCTTGGGGCCCCACGGACGTGGGCCTGCAGGGTTGCGGCTGAGTCAGAATGGACCTCGGCTGCTGGTAGTCCTTGGAAGGCAGGCATGGAGGAACGTGGGAACCTGCCCAGTGTTTGCAGAGGCCACCACCTTGGGGGTTGGGGTGCCTCCTGGCCCTGTTCCCAAGGGGACCTTCTCTTCTGTGCCCCGCAGAAAGCCGACAAGAGTGCCCTGGCAGGCAAAGTGAGCCGCATCCAATTCGATGCCACCACGGAGCAGCTGAACCACATGATGCAGGAGCTGGTGGCCAGGATGAGCGGGCAGGAGCAGGACTGGCAGAAGATGCTGGACAAGCTCCTGGTGGAGATGGACAGCAAGGTGCGGCCAGGGGCTCTCGCCCCCTTCTCGGGCAGCCTGGTCTCCCCCACCTGCTGCTGGCTTAGTCGTGCTTGCCTGGTCCCCTGCAGCTGGACCGCCTGGAGTTGGACCCGGTGAAACAGCTGCTGGAGGACCGCTGGAAGTCCCTGCGGAAGCAGCTCAAGGAGCGATCTCCCCTCTTCCAGGCGGACGAGGCCGCCATCATGCGGCGGTGAGGCCTGAGGCCAGGTGGTGGTTGGGGCAGCTGGCGGACAGGCTGGAGGGACAGAATATCAGAGCTCAGAAGGGTCTCCTAGCCCAGCCCACTTCCTGTCATGGAGAAAGGGACTCAGGGCTATGGCAAGCTCCGGCCTTCGGGAGCCCTGGGGCCCCTGGCTGGGGTCCAGACAAGGAGGCACAGGAGCTACCTGGTGGGCCTGTAGTAGACAAGCAGATGAACCCTAGGACCTTTGGGGCCTGGGATCCACCACCCCAGGGGTGGGGCTCCCCGCAGGCGCTCACCGTGTGCCCCCACTCCTCACAGGCAGCTCTTGGCCCATTTCCACTGCCTGTCCTGTGACCGCCCCCTGGAGACACCTGTGTCGGGACAGTGAGTGCCTGCTCTGGGAGCACCGGGTCCCTCAGAGGGCCCCTCTGAGGGCCCAGCAGGCTGTGAGCCCTGCATTGCCCCACCCCAGACACCCCAATTCTTTTGTTCCCTTTCCTATGTGGGTCGGACTGGTTCTCACCACACAGCCTTCCCCTGCTGCCCACCCCCCCTCCACCAGTGTCTACCCCCTCCTCAGCCCCATGAATCCCCCATCCCCTTCTCCCCCGCACTCCCCATCCTCTGCACCCCACCCCACCCTTACCGGAGGCTCTTGGGCGGCTGGGTCTGTGGGCAGTGGGCAGGGTGTCTGGGTTGCTCACCCCATGCCCCCCCCCCCCGTCCTTGTCCCTTTCAGAATCATCCCGGTGACTCCGGTCGGGCAGAGCCTCCCCGGGCACCGGTCCTCTCGGCCATACACCATCTACGAGTTAGAGCAGGTCCGCCAGCAGAGTCGCAAGTATGGCCATGGAGGGATCCCCAGGGAGTGGGGAGGCTGGCAAGGGGCTCGGTGCCCTTTGGGAGTTGTGGGAGGAGTCCTGGGGCGCAGTGGTTAAGCGCTCGGCTGCCAGGTGAAAGGTTGGCAGTTGGAAGCCACCAGCGCCACGTCAAAGGCAGAAGATGTGGCACTCTTCCCCCGTGAAGGGGGTGGACAACCTTGGAAACCCTCTGGGGCAGTTCTACTCTGTCCTGTAGGGTCACCGGGAGAGCGTGCCACCCCCTCAGCTGCAGGTGGGTTCAGCCAAGAGGGCTCCGAGTCAGTCCGCCCCTCAGGGCGGTCTGCATACTGTGCTCCGGGCCGGGGCTTAGGTGTGGCCTGCTTGGTGTGCAGGGAGGGTGGCAGGAAGAAGCTTCCAGCTCCTGCACCCTGCCTGCTTCAGTGCCCCTGGCCAGCTGGGTGCGACCCTCACAGGGCAGGGCCTGGCCAGCTCTTGAAGGCGAAAGTGCCGCCCACTCTGGGGCTGTCTGTCCATCCACAGCCTCAAGCTGGGCAGTGCCTTCCCGAGGGCCGAGCTGGGCCAGATGGAGCGGAGCGTGGGTCGCCTGCGCAGCATGCACTCCAAGATGCTGATGGACATCGAGAAGGTGCAGCTCCACTTCGGGGGCTCTGTAAAGGCCAGCAGCCAGATGATCCGGGAGCTGCTGCAGTCCCAGTGTCTGGGCACCCCTTGCTACAAGCGGTAGGAGTGAGTGTGTGAGTGTGCGTACACGCAGGGGAGAGCTGTAAATGGAATGCTGTGGCCCTGCCAGAGGGCACGTGAGCAGGCCTGCATGCGAGAGGGGAAGGAGTCCATGAGTGTGTCACTATGCATGTGTGGGGCTGTGTGCATAATTGAGTGTGTGTGGCTTTGAAGAAAGGCATGCATGTGTGAGAGCTGAGTCTGTGTGAACGATCATGTGCGGGTGTGTGGCCGTATGTGTGCGGGCATGTAGCAGAGTTCTGTGTTCTTATGAGTGGGCATGAAGGTGTCAGAGTGAGAGTGCACCTGTGCGTGTACGAGCGGAGTGTGTTCGTGTGAGGTGAGTCAGTGTATGCATGCGCATGTGTGTGTGAGGTGTGTGTTTCCGTTCACTCTGGGAGAACAAAATGAACAGGGAGGTAATGGGCCTCCTTCCTTGGAAGGTCATCTTACTCTGAGTGCGTGTGTGCACGTGCACACACACATGCACATTAGACGAGTGTTTCTCAGGATGACATGGCTGGAGGGTGCTTGGTTCCCTCGGTGTCCTGCTTAGTGCTCCCAGAGACCCCTAGGGAGCACTGACCCATCCTTCTGTGTGCCCGGGGCACACTCTGGTGGCCTCCTCTAAGTGACTCCGCGGCTGTCCCTCACAGGGTGCTGGACCTAACCGACTACACTTACTCGTCTGCGCCCAGGCGCTGCGGAGGCAGCCACACCCTGACCTACCCCTATCGCCGCACCCGCCTGCAGCACCTGCCCCAGGGCCTGCTCCCCACTGAGGAGATCCAGATTGCTAGGAAGGTCAGGGGCTGCCCCAGGGGGTGGGGGGAGGACTCTGATCCCCAAGAGTCTCAAACCATCCAGGAAAATCTCCCCCCCCCCCCCCCCCCGATGCCCCCATGACAGCCCTCTGCTTGGAGGCAGCTGCTTCTGCAGACCCAGTTAGAGCTCCGGGGGTGGTGGAAGAATCAACCAAACCGGCCCTCGGAAGAAAACTAGCTCCACTTCACTTCCTGGCTGGGCCCACTCAAATCCCGAGGGAGGGGGTTCTGGTGTCAGGGGAAGACAGTGCTCTGAGGGCTGCCATCTCCACAGCATGACGAGGTGGACATCCTGGGTCTGGATGGACACATTTACAAGGGGCGGATGGATACACGGCTGCCGGGCATCCTAACGAAAGAGCGTGAGTGTCTAGGTAGCTTGGGGTCCACGGGGACCTTCCATCCCTTGTCAGGCCAGGTCTTCTTTGGGCCACTGGGCCCCGGGCTCCTTCCCTCTCCCTCCGTATCTGCTCTCCATCCAGGTCTCCAAAAGCCAGTGGGCTCTTGCTGGCAGGCGGAGGGCAGCTTTCCAGCCTCAGCCAGCCAGCCAGGCCCTCATGTCCCAGCATCTCTTGCTGGCTTTTCCCTGTCACATGCTGCCACCAGCATGCTTTCCTGCACAGCCTTGGCCCCGCCCAGCCCTCCTCCTTCCTCAAACCAAGAGTCCTCACACGCTCTCCCTCTCCTAGGATGGGCCTGTGGCTGGCTAGTCAGAGCAGAAGCTTATCATGCCTCGCCTCCCACCCGTGCATTATGTGCCTTTCTGGCTCTGTCCCTCTAGACTTGCCAACCCGGGGTCCAAATTCCCCTAGCACCCAGGCCAGGGCCAATGTGTCCCTCCTTGGGGACTCTCTGGAGCGATGGGCGGATGATGGATGGCTGGTGGCTTGCACCATGAGATGGACTAGTACACACACGTGGCTGTATGGTTGGACACAACATGGGTAGATGGAAAGGGGGACGGGCAATTGAAGGAACGAAGCAGTTACAAAGTGCATGCCCACAAATGCAGACAGAGAAGGGACCAGAGGCCCTTTCCCCTCCCCCGGGTCCCTACCATGCTCTCCCCCTGTCCCAGAGCATGGACCCCCACCTCCCAATGTCTCCCTTCAGCCTCAGGAATTGTCAAGCACAAGTCGAAGCCGCCCTCCCGGGGCCACTTGCACCGGCAGCAGTCGCTGAGCGGTCACGGCCAGCTGCCCCTGCGGCCTCAGAGTGCACAGACAATGGCTGGCAACAACACAGGTAGTTTCCCTGTGGGCGGAGTGCCGGCCCTGCCCGTGCCTACCCCCAGCTGCTTACACTTTTGACCTGGGGGATGAGAAATGGGGTGATGCAGAGAAGGGAAGGAAACCCGCACCCCCTAAGCACCACTATGTGCCAGGCGGTAGGCTGTAAGCTCTTGCTGCTCCCCGTTTTCCACAAGGAGAAATGGCAGCAGGCTAGTCCTTCCCCAGGGCTGGTGCTCCCAGCCAGAGATATAAGATAGAACACAGTCTGAGGCTGGACGCTGTCACCACTAGGCCTCCCCACTGTCCCCAGGCCTAGAGGACTCCTGGAGTCCTTGTGCTCACACCTGGAGGCCAGCCCACCTGAAGGCTCATGGCGTTCAGTCACACAAGGGCCTGGGGGCCTGGTAGGACTGGAGGCCCGAGAGAGTGGCCTTAGAGTGGCAGCCAGGCAGGACCGACTCCCTCCAAAGGAGCAGCAAACCTCTGCGCTCTGCAGGGCCAGTTCCCCGTCTGTGCACTAGGGGTCGCCACAGCAGTGCTGCCTCCCTCCATGAGGCCCCACCACACTGGGCGAACATCAGTGGAATGCTCCCAGGAGGCTCCAGGGTCCCCGGGAGCCCACATGAGACCCTCCTAGGCATCACAGGCCTAGCTGCTGCCTAACAGATGTCCCAGCCCCAGAAGTCGGTGTCTTTGGCTGGGTGCAGAGGACGCAGGAAAGCTCCCAGCTCCCTGTCTTCAGTGTTTATTGATCACCCCAACACGAAGGGGAAGGGGCCGCCCATGGATAGCCCATGGATAGCCAAGAACACAGAGGCACAGAGTGGTGAAGGCACTTGCCCAAGGCCACACAGCCAGGACAGAGGCAGAGCCAGGATCAGAAGACAGGCTGCCTGGCCCCAGAGGCAGCCCTAGCCATGGAGCCACGGCTGGGCCCCCCGAGGCCAGCTTGGGTGGTGGGAACAGTTGGTGCTCTGTGTCATGGCTCACAGGAGTCTCTCTCCACCAGCTCCTTAGCACCCCCTTCCCTAGACTCCAGTCTGCTCCCAGGGGATTAAAAGTGGCAAGAGAGGTGGGAGGGGCCAGGAGAAGGGGTGGGGTGCAGTAGGAGTCAGTCTAAATCAGAGGTTCTCAACCTGTGGGTTGTGACTCCCGGGGGGCAGTCAAACGACCCTATCACATGGGTGCCCAATTCATAACAGTAGCAAAATGACAGTGATGTAGCAACGAAAATAATTTTATGGTTGTGGGGGTCACCACCACATGAAAAAGCTGCGGCATGAGGAAGGTTGAGAGCCACTTGTCTAAATGGCCATCTGTCTGTGAATGGGGGCCCCTGGTGGTGCCAATGGTGAACTCAGCTACTCACCAAGAGGTTGGAAGTTCAAATCTACCCATAGGGCCCATAGCAAAAAACAAAACTACCCAGCCATTGAGAATCTTGCAGTGTGCTGCTCTGACCCAGTTGGGATTGCCCTCCAATTGTTGCTCTGCTTTACTTTAAAGCTGTTTGAACATGGCCTTTAAATAACCCTATACTCGGGGATCTGAAGGACAGACCCTCACTGTCTGCTCAAGAGCCAGTGGGGGGGGGGCAGTTGGAGGGGGCTGCTCCCTACTTCCAGGGACTGAGCAGGCTGGGGAGCAGGGGGCCCCCAGGGGTGGAGCACAGGGAGGGAGGCGGGAACCACCTCAGCCCCTCCTGTCTCGCAGTCCTGTCCCGCCAGCGGGCAGACAGACCCGTGTCCTCCGAGGGGCGCCTTTCCGAGCCGAACTTGCTGCACCCAACCAGCCCCACGGAGACGGCCAGGCGGCCAGCAGGCAGCGCCTTGGATCTGCAGATGCACTTGGCTGTGCCTCCCCAGGAGGGCATGGAGGAGCCGACCCGGGGGCCGAGGGCCACTACGCGCTGAGCAGAGTTGTCAATAAATATCTAGGGAGATTCTGGCATTAGTGACTACAAATAACAGACAGGGAGGGAGGTGCCCGCTGCTGGGGAGACCCCTACCCAGTGTCTCGAGTTAGGGGCAGATCTCTTTGCACGGGGTGGGTCTGGGGCAATCTAAGAACCCTGAAGAGCAGATGCAACCATTCTTCCAGGGTGCTGGGCTCTGGGAGAGGGCCATCAGGCTGTCCCTGGGACCTGCCCTCTCACCCACCAGCTCTCCCGCCTTACCTGGGCTAGTCCGAGGTTTCTGGCTCTGACCCTGTGCTCTGGGTAGGGTGGGGCCTGTGCATGAGCTGTACCTTGGCTTTGAGACCAGGGGGCCAGCTGCCTGTTGCCCTCCCAGTGTTGGCTCAAGGCAGCTCCCAGGGCTGGGCACAGGGCCCATGGGAGCGTTGCCACCAGCCAGCAGCAGAAGCCTTCAGCCAACAGAGAAGGGTGTTTGCTGTCCTCACCCTGCCAGGGGCAGCTCCCAAGACAGCCGGGCCTGAAGGCCACCCCCGTTTCTTCGGCAGCCCTGGCAGACAGTCCTAGACCCAGGGCTGCCTCATGGCCAAGGGAGGCAGATAGAGACGTGCTGAGCCTGGGAGGGTGGCACGGAAGGGGTAGGCTTGGCCCTGGCCCAGTGTGCCATCTCCATCCTGGCTGCTTCCAGAACGAGCCCCCATTGCCTACAGGCCAGAGGACTGCCTCCTCCGTGCTGAAGGTGGTGGCAGTGAGAGGGGTGGCAGGAGCCCAGCAGAGGCTGAGTTCAGGCAGGTGCAGTGTCTGGACCATGGAGGTGCCTTCTCCCCGCCCCCGCTAGATTCTGGGGTGCCCCCTCAGTCCGTAAACCCTTCACACCATCAGTGGGGGGTTCTGCCTTCCACTGTTCCCAGAGCTCAGAACTGGTAGCCCAAATCAGAGATGGGGCTCCCCCCACCCCCATCTCACCTGTGACATGGGAAAGCAGAGCTGGGGTATAAGGAGAGGGGGCGGTGGAATCACACAGGAAAAAGAAACAGCCCCAGAGGGGTTCCTCTTCCCTGCCCCCGCAGGCAGAGGGTGGGTGTGATGCAGGGGAGGGGCTGCACTGGCTGAGGCAGGCCAGAGGTTCACCTTGAACACACCCCATGCTCATCTACCCCCTCCCACCCCCAGCTCCATTTCTGCCACGAAGGCCCCACCCCTGCCCTTGAAATGTCAGGTCAGCCTGCTGTTGCCCCTATCCACTCACCTGCTTGACAAGGCGGCCCCAGCTGGCCCTCCACACCCAGGCCCGCCCAGACGCCCACAGGGGCAGCCCCAAGGCCAACCTCCCCAATTCCCACGCCACCCCACCTCCCTCAGGCCCCACTGACCAGCCCCTAGGCCTGGCCTCCACCCCCGCCCCCACATTCCCCCACTCCTGGGGAAGGGGCTCCCCCTCCACCAGGGGAAAGCACAGGTGGGCAGCATGTTGGGCTGTGGTGGGAGGCCTCAGCCCAGGAAACAAAACTGAAAGGACCAACCGGTGAGTGGGTCCCCTGCAGAGGCGGGCCAGGTCCACTGGGACCCAGCGTTCTACTCCACTGGAGCAGGGGTTGTCCCAGGGACTGGCAGGAGATCCGAGAAGGCCCAGAGGCAGATGCCTGGCTGGCCACCCTGAAGTCTCACCACTTTGGGCCAGAACCTAGCAGGCCCCTACCCCCATCTGGGTCACAGCAGGAGCGTGCCCCACAACCCAGGCGGGAAACTCCACAGGGGGGTGCGCGGAGGCATGCCAGAGTTAACACGGGCTACATTCCAATGCCTGGGGCGCGTGCGTGCATGCATGTCTGAGGGTCGGTGGGGACCGGAATGGAAGCAAGTCCCTGAGGTGTGCAGCCCCATCCCAAGGGCTCCCTCAGCTCCGCTGCATGCCCACGGGGACCCCCACCCTAAAGGCAGCTGAGCACAGGGCAGCAAGGGCAGCCCAGCTGGGAAGGGGGTGCTGCCCTCAGGAGGCCCTGAAGGGGTGGGGGCGCTGGAGAAAATGGCGTCTGGAAGGCCCACAACAGGAGCCCTCCCCTTCTCCGGTGGGCTGCGTGCGCAGCTGCTGAGCGAGGCAGGGCCTCGGCCAAGTTCCCTTTCCCGCAAACCACCTCCACTGCCGCCAAACCCGAGGGAGCCCGCGTCGACCACGGTAAATAAAAGCATCGTGAGCCAGGGAAGTCAGAAAAGTCAAGTATTTAGGTTAAGGTTTCACCCTGGTGTGCTGGGTTCAGATTGGGGCCAAAGCTCAAGATCCGAGCTTACTGCTGGGGTCGTGTCCTCGGACCCCAGCGCTTTAATTCCAAGCCGGCGGTCAGCCCACACCTGGCCCCTCCATGCAGGGGCGACCCCGAGGGAGGGGAGCACTGCTGAGGTGCTACCCCAGCACCTGGGCATGGGGAAGGGGGCATGGCAAGAACTCCTAGTCCCGTGGTTCCTGTTGGTTGGGGCGAGCCTCTGGATGGCCAAGGCAACCCCCCCAGCCCCTGCAGCCACTGCTAGTCTGGGTGGGGGGTCAGGTGTGACTTTTGAGAGGCAGCAGCCAACACGCATCGCGCGGCTTCCCTGCAGCTGCTGGCACAAGAGGATGCTCCAGTCTGCCCTCCCCGCTGCGGCCAGCCCCACACTCACATACGTTATAATCATATATTTATATATATATTACACATATTAAAAAGAGAAGGACCAAAAAAAACTTGCCTGAAGAGAAAACTCCTCAAGGACCCAAGAGGCTCAGGAAGTTTACTGCCTCCCCCGCAAACCCCACAAAAATTCTTTTATAAAATCTTCCAGTGCGATCTTCAGGAACCCCCCACCCGCCCCTGGCTCCCCAGCTTCCCCTGCAATGCCCCCCCAGCCCAGGGCACCCCCAGCCCTGGCTGGCGGTGGTGCCCAGTCTCATCTCTGGCCATCCATTGCCGCCACAGCTTTCTGAGGGGTGGCCCCCTGCTGTGCTCCGGGGGGCCACGTGGGCTGTGGGTGATGGTGGTGGTGGAAGCTGTGGGCCGCGGTGGGGGAGGAGGGTGGGATCCAGGCCGCCTGGTGGCTGGGGGGAGACGAGGCCCAGAAGGGGCTGAAGTTTGCAGGCGGGGAGCAGGCCCCGGAGGTCACGGGCCCGGTGCTGCCCTGTAGGTTCTCAGAGGTGCGAAGCTTGGAGAACATGGCCAGGGCGTCTGGAAAGTTGGGGGGCGTGGCCGGGGTGTTGCTGGGTGTGCACATCTGAGGGGAGAGAATGGAGGTGTCGGTCCCAGACCACCACCACCACCCCACTTCCTCAGCCCACAGGGTAATACCCTCACCCCCCAACCCCAGTCAACCAAGATTGAGGGCAAGCTCATCACGGAGCTTATGCTGAGGAAGCCTGTTGGAGCTGGCTTCTCCCCAGAAGGTCACTGGTTCAAACCCACTTAGTGCTCGGGGCCAGAGAGCTGTAGCATATGGCTTCCTTTGGGGTGACAGCCTTGTCACACCAGTTCCGACCCCACAGGGTTTTTTCAATGGCAGGCTTTTGGGAAGCAGTGGCCTCAAACTACCGGCCCTTGGGCTGGCAGCCGTGGGTGAGCAGTGCCTGCACCAGCCAGACCCTCCAGCAGTAAACAGTTAATTCGGACTAGGTCAGGTGTCAGATTAAAAGGGAGAGGCCAAGGGGCAGGCCAGGACACTACTCTCTGCTGAGGGCTCTTCCCCTGGGTGAGAAGACCAGCTGGTTCCCTGGGTAATCCACCCACAGATCTCCTGGCTCCTCCAGAGGGACAGTGGCCAGGTGGAGGAGGGCGTCGCTCTAGGGCCACAGGGAAGCTACCCTGGCTGGGCATTTCTTTGACCCGAACCAATGGCGATGCTGTCAGCAGGTCTGGGGCAGGGGGTGTCTACTAGCACATGTCTCACCAAGCCCCCCGTTAGGATTATTTGAATCCACCGGTGGGCAAATTAAGTCGTTCGACCCCAAACACCCATAGCAAACTGTGGGACTGCAAAGCCAGGCTCTTATCCTCCACCTGCACACCCACCTCCCTGCTCTCCATCAGTCTGGAAGCTTCTCCCAGTTCAGCCCTGCTCAGCCCTCTCCATGGGGCTAACAATAAAACACCCCAAAACACGCTGTCTTTGACTACACGGGGCTGGGGGTTCCTGCCTCCCCCTACCCCATCTGGGCAGCCCCAGGCAGGGCGGAGCAGGAGTCCTGCCTGTTGCCCTCAAACTCTAGGGCGCTTCCTTCCCTGTGGCCCCAGCCTAGTGGCCACTAGCATGCCCCCTGCTCACCACGGTCCAGAGACCCTGTCTCTGGGTGGGAGGGCCACCCAGAACTGCATCTTGCCAGGGGTCTTGCCAGGGCAAAGAAGTAGCCGGGGCAACTGAGACCACCCAGCCCCCCTTCTGGCCTGCCTGTGACTTCTCCCTTCCCCAGGAAGCCCTTCTCTGAATTTCTCCTAATTTTAGCAACGCCAGCCCCTCCCTGAGGCACTGTGGGGGTGGGGAGCGGCTGGGCAAGATTCTGGGGCTCTCCACCTAGCAAAGAGGGGCACTTTCGCAAGTCTGCAGCTAAAGTCGAGCCAGAAACTCCACAGGGGAAGAGCAACTCTCCTACCCCGTCCTCCAGCTAACAGAGGCCAGCAGCCCGGAGGACCCTGGGGACCCATTATGGTCCTCAGAAGCCCAGCTGAAGGACACCAGGCAGAGGCCTAACTCCACCCAGGATGCTTCCCTCCACCCTTCAAGCGCCCCTACCCCACCCCCAGGGCTGACTTGGGGCAGCAGGAAACAATGAATGGGGAGTGGGGGTGGGGACCAGTTTCATCATAGCTCCGTGACTAACTTCCCTAGTTCCCCAGGCCAGGGCAGCTCCTATCTCCAACTGGCCACCCAGCCTGTAGCAGGGGCCTGAAGGCTAACAGGACCCCCTGGGGGCCTATGAGACCTGCTTTGGGGACGGGGGAGGCAAGGGCAGGGCAAGTTACTCAACCTCTCTGGAGAGACCTTTAAAAAACAGATACTGTCCATGCTTCTAGCAACTTTAGGGACAAGCTGGTATTGCGGGAGGGGGCCTGCTCCTAGTCTGGGGTCTTCTATTGCGGGGCGCCTGTCAAGTCGGTGCTGCCTCGTAGTGACCCAAAGTGACAGGGCAGGGCAACCCGTGCCATGGGATCTTCTTGGCTATAATCTTTCTGGGGTGGGCTGCCAGGGCTTTCTGCAGAGCTGCTGGGTGGGCTGAACCACCTGCTTTTCCCTGGGTGGTGGAGCACTTAACTAGAGTGCCACCCGGGGTCCTTCCAAACCCAGCCACAAAGTTCTCCTACCATCTGCGAAGGCTACCGCGGACCCTGCAGGAGGCTGAGGGCCACTCACCCACCAACCATGCATACATCAGGCCACCTCGGGTACAGCTATGCCACCACTACCCATCTCTGCTGTTCCCCAGTCACCTCTCCCTTTATTTCTCCACCTACAGTACAGACACCTTGAGCGAGGGCAAAATACTTGTGCAGCTGCCAGGCTGTTACAAGGCCCGAGGGGGCTTCCTTCTGGCAAAGAATCGCCGGAGCCATCAAGCAATCTGCTTCCAGCCAACTGCACCAAGAACCGGCCAGGCTGGAGCCTCAGCAGACAGGGTCACACTCCAGGGCTGTCCTGCATGAAGGAGATGCTGGCAAGCTAGAGGGAGGAGGTGGGAGCTAGAGACAGTCCCACTCTGGTGCAGGCGACGGTCTCCGGGAGTCAAGCCTGGGCTCACCATCACTGCAGTTCTCCCAGCCAGCGCTGACCTCCATTTGCTTTGAGTTGTAGCTTTAGCATGAACCAACCCCAAGAGGAGGCTCTGAAAATGGTCATAGTGATGCTTCTACCTGTCCTTCATCCTGGCCCAGCAGAGGACCACGTAGCCCATGGAGGGGGCCAAGCTGGAACAGGGGGCCACGGGCAAGAGTGCACTCGCTTTAAGAATGCAGAACCGAACAGAGAAATCTCCAGAAGTCACCTGGCTGCAGCTAGCCTAGTCGGGGAGTAATGGCTTACAAGCCCGGTTGCCCATGCTGCCTGACTCCCCCACCAGGGCTAATGGGTAACTAGTGTGGAGAGGGAGGGTGGCGGGGAGAGGCACTGGAACTTCTAAAGGGAAAGGGTTGAACTTGGGGTGTGTGTGTAGGGCAATGGCCAGGGTTGGGGGTGGGGGGGTGGGGCAATGAAGTGGTTAGGAGACACTGCTCCTTCAAGGGCTTTAAATTCTGAGATGAAGCCCAAATGCCTGGCCTTGTTCGGGGTCAGACGTCAGTGACCAGCAAGCCCAGGAGATGGCTGTACTCCGCCAGGAGGAAGGCTTGCTTCCCAGGTCTTGGGTCTTCGGAGAACCTACTCTTTGGGCAATGGAGACCCCGGTCCTCCGTGTCTTTTAAAGTGGGTTTGTGTGTAGGTAGAGAGCCCCCCACAACACCCCAACTCACAAGCTGCTTCGCTAGGCCTCGCTCCCAAGTTCCCCAGAGGTCCAAGCCTCACCGGGTCCCCTGTCCCATCCCCCCAACACACTAACACGCACGAGCACACACACATACACTCGCATAGAAACCAGGCTACTCCTGGCTTCCGGCTCGGGCCATCTTCCCCCCTCCCTGCCCCCCAACGCCGGCGTCCCTTCCCCCCAGCACAGCGCGGGCAGGAGGCCTCGGGCCGGGCTGCGGTGGCCGGGGCCGGGTCTCCAAGTTGGGCGAGCGGGCGCCGCCGGCCGTGGGAGCCGCTCTTTCCTGGAAGACATTTTGGCTCTTTGTTTACATTCGCGGCGCGGCGCTCCCCGGCAACATGGCTGTCAGCGCCGGCGGGTGACAGCGGCCCTGCCCGGGCCCCTCGGCGGACCGCGGGGCCGGACGCCCACCCACGGGTGGGCCGGGCAGGCCGCTGCCTCCGCGCCCGCCGGCCCCGCCGCTGCCAGGCCGGTGGGGGGGTGGGGGGGGACGGGGGTCCGGGGTCGCGTCCGCCCCGCCCCGACGGCACTTACCATCTGGTGGTGGTGGTGACTGTTGGGAATGTTGGTTTCTTGGAAAAACGTGCTCAGCGCCGTCTGCGGACACACGCCGAGCGGCGGTTAGCGCGCCCGGCCCCCGGCCCCCGGCCCCGCAGGCTGCCCGGTCTCGCGCCCCGGGCCTGGGGCCCCCGACCTCCGAGCCCCCGCGGGCCCCGAGCCCCGTCGGCCGGCCGGCCGCCCCTCCCCCCGCGCCGGGCGCGCAGAAGGAAGGGCAGGCGACCCTCGAGGTGGCCCCACGTGCGTGAGGGCAGCCCCGCGCCTCGCCCAGCCCCGCATGCCCGTAGGCCCCTTCCCGCCCCGCGCCCCGCGCAGATCGTCTTACGGAGCCGATATAAATAGAGCCCCCGGGCCCCCGCCCGGCCAACTCGGGCCGCGTCCCCTCAGGGGCCCCCCAGAGCGGGCGACCTGTGGCCGCCGCCCGTGACACCCGCCCCGCTCGGGCCGCCCTCGGGGGCCGGGAGACGTCCACGGGCCCGGCAGGCGCGCGCGCCCGCACCCGCACGCACCTCGAACTGCCAGTGGGCCGCCTGCAGCAGCTGCTTCGCCTGGTCGGCCGCGCAGCCCGCGGCCAGCACGAACTGGTTGATCATGACCTGGTGCCGCAGCTCCTCCATGTTCACCGACATGGTGAGACGCGAGGCCCGGTGCCTGGCCGGGCGCCGATCGGGGCTCTCGGCCGCCCTGCGCTCGCCCTCGCCGCCCGCCGCCCGCCGCCGCCGCCGCCGCCGCTGCCACCCGCCGCTCGCCCGCGCCGCCCCGCGAATGTTGTGGTTCGGCCGCCTCCCCCCGCGGACACCACAAACAACAGCGCGGGGCGGGGCCGGGCTGTCCCAACGTTCGGGGGGGTCCACGAGCCGCCGCCGCCGATTGGCCGGTGCGCCTCGTAGCCACGCCCCCTCCGCGATGGGGGCCGTTCCCTTGCGATCCTGCGGCCTGCGCGGCCGGCTCTGTTTCTCTTTTCCCTGCGCCGAGCCCATTGGAGGAGGGCCGCGCCGTGCGGCTACCCGGTATTGGCTGACCGTTGTGTTTTGGCTTTTCGGAGCTCGTGATTGGTTGGTATTGGGGGCTGGGGGCGGAGCCACGCGTGTGGATTGGCCTCTGGTAGTCCTGTTTGAACCCAACTTGAAAACCTTGAGTGCCCGCTGATTGGCCAAGGCTTCACTGTTTGCTGTTGTAGGCTTGGGGGGGTGGTGCGGCCAAGTTCATTCATCACTTCATTGAAACTGAACATGCTCAGCTGGAAAAGCAAGACAGAGTGGCTTTGACTCATTTCCTCTGAAAGATGTGGTCATCTCGGGAAACAGAGCGCTCAAAACAGAAAACAGACGCAGTCTTTGCCGCTGCGCCAGTCTCCAGAGTATTTCATTTTTGAAACAAGAACTTTCTGGCGCCCTTGCTTTTTCTTTCTCCTTTTATTGAAATGTAGCACCCACAGGCAAGTGGACGTATCACAGATTCGACGCTTGACGGAGTGGGTACTCCGTAACCGGCACCCGATCGATAAGCAGAACGTCAGCCACACTACTGAAATAGCCGTAGGGGCCCGAACAGCCTTTCTGTGTGTCTTCGGAAACGACGATCGTTCTCAAGATTTAAATCCACCTTAAAGTACGACAAATACAACTGCAAGGGGGTGGGGGAGGGGTGGGAAACGAGACGTTCTCAGGGATGGGTAATCTCAAATCAATATTTTTTCCTTCCACCGATTAATTGATGCATTTCTCTGTACTATCCCTTTAAAATAACGAGTGATTCTACACAGTAGCCACTTAAACGGGAAGTTTGTTTATACACACTTCCATTTTTGGATTAGGATTTGAATTTCAGGGTTTGCCTTTGAGAACTGTGTGGAGCAAGGAAGGGGGAAAAAACTACAGGAGTTTCTGCTCTTTACTTTTTTAGCTCTGTCTTGTACAGCACTCTCGCCTTTTATTGCTAGCATTTCTTTCATTGCCATGGTCACAGCCCATGCTTATGATTGTGCGGTTTGTTACCCAAGGCAACAGGTTACAATTCAGGTGAGAAGTGCTCAGGACACAGTTGTTCAGTCAGGGCACGTGACCAAGCTCTTTCAGGACTGCTAATATCTGCCCAAAGGGCGTGCCACTCTGCTGTAAACCTCATCTCAGAGGCTCTGTGGGTCAGCAAAGCCAAGTCCTTGGATTCATTTCCCAGAGGCTCCACACTCAAGCCCCACAGCACACATCTTTCCCTGTTCCGTGGGCTGGGAGGTCCACTGCTGTCTCTGCTCTGCCTCCTGGTTCTGCTGCTCCTCTGGTGTCACAGCTGCCCCCTGGATCAAGCAAGTTCACGGTGCAGGGATCTCGGGTCCAGAGGTGTGCTCCACTGTGGCTCATGCTGCTAAATCTCCGTCACTGCTTCTGAGAAGGTTCACTTTATACCCAGCAGCATGGCAGTCACTCACAACTGAATCATTATACAGTTACACACACACACCCCATTCCACTGCCCCACACACCATCTTCTGACCCAGACCCATCAGGAATTCCAGGGGTCTTTGGTGGGAGCAACAAAGGCTATGGCTTATTAAACAATTTGCTACATTGCGGATTTGAACAGGCTTTGAAAACCTGTGGGGGGTGTTGGGGTAAGGAAAACCAGCAACACAAGTTTCCATAGAAAAAGCAAACTCACTGCCATTGAGTCAATTCTGACTCTGGAGAGAGTAGAACTGGCCCTGTGGGTTTCTGGGACAGGGAATCTTTATGGAAGCAGAAAGTCTCATCTTTCCCCCAGCGGGCAGCTGGTGGGTTTGAACTGCTGACCTTGTGGTTAGCGCTCCAGTGCAAATCACTACACCACCAGGGCTCACGGCAAACGAGGTTGGGAAAGTCAATATATTGGCACAGTTAAAACTTTCTATTTCAAGAAAGCTTTGTAAATTGGTTACCAAAAAAGGTCTTAACTAGTGAAAGGGCTTGTAGGGCAACAGGAAGATAAGAAGGAAACGAAAGTTGGATTTCAACTTTGCCTGCAGGGCAAGTTGTCAGGGACATTGTCTTACTTGGATCCACAATCAATGCTCAGGGAAGCAGCAATCAAGAGACTTTTTTTTTAAAGTGTTGCATTAGGTGAATCTGTCTCACAAAACCTCTTAATAGCATTGAAAAGCCAGGATGTTACTTTGAGGGCTAAGGTGTGCCTGACCCAAGCCATGGCATTTTCAGTTGCCTCATAGGCACGTGAAAGTTAGACAGTGAAGAAGGAAGGCTGAAGAGGAATCGATGCATTTGATTTGTGATCCCGGTGAAGAACATTGAAAGTACCACGGACTGCTAAAAGGACAAATTGATCTGCCTTGGAAGAAGGATGGCCAGAGTGCTTCTTGAAGGCAAGAATGGGCAGACTTCATCTCACACTCTTTGGACGTGTTGTCAGGAAAGACCTTTCCCCGGAGAAGGTCACCGTGCTTGGTAAACAGGAGGGGCAGCCAAAAGCAGGAAAGGCCCTCGGGCAGATGGGTTGACACCAAGCCTGCAACAATGGGCTCCGGTCTAGGCACCTTGTGAAGACGGTGCAGGGCCCTGCGGTGTTCCATTCTTTCGTGCACAAGACCAACACAACGGCACAGAATGTAAGCAAAGCACAAGGACTTGGAGGCCTTGGGCGGAGCAAAAGGATAGGCCCCAAACTGAAAGGCTGAGGTTTGAAGCCACCCAGAGGCACCTGGAGGGAAAGCTGCAGCGATCGCCTTCCTGGAGAGCCACCATCGAAAAGCCAAGGGGACGCCGTCCAATGACGCACAGTGCGCTAGAACAGACCCCGTGGCAACTGACCACAGTGGCTTTTGATTCCCCATCAAAGAAACCTTGGCCTGATTTAAAAACAAAAAAAAAACCAGGAGCATAAATAAGGAAAGAATGATGCGTTGTGTTTATGTTATGATGTAAAACCGCCTTAGGTAATATGATGAGCGGATCCCGATTAGTTAGTCTTTTTGTTTATTTGCTTGTTGCGAAGGACAGGAGTCAGCTTTTTGCCTGCTGAGACCCACTTAGGAAATCCAAGTCTCTCTGGCTGTCGTTACGTTGCTCTTGCTGCTGTTCTTGGGGGGCTACCCCAAAGTGTGCCAGGCTAGCGTGAGACCCAGAGCCCGGCTGGATGGCCCGTGCAGCCTGCAGCCTCTCCCTGCCAGGAATTGCCAGGTGAAAACAAAAGTCCGTCGCCCAGACCACAAGCCGCCTCAGAACAGGGAAGTCCTGTCACTGTGGGTTCCAGTTCTCACAAGTACAAACAGGTGACAAGCATGGCGGCACCGGGACTTGTAGAGTCTGCCTGGGCCAAGATGGTTCAGGTTTCAGGATAATGTCCCCCATGAGCCCTGGTCCCTCTGAAGGTCTTAATTAAGAGGTCCTCATGGGGGCCATGACAACTTGATTGGGGCAGTTGGGCATGGGGTTCATGTTTGGTTTGGTTTCAAGAGAGATTAAACAACAACCCCAATGACGACTGACAGCAGCCCTGTAAGGGCAGGGTAGAAGTTGCTCCTGAGACTGGGACTCTTTATGGGAGTAGAAAGCCTGCTCTTTGTTCTAGCATGCTATTTTTTTAGAGCAATTCACTGCCATCAAGTTAATTCCAACTCACTGCGACCCTGCAGGACAGACTAGAGGTGGCCCTATGGGTTTCTGACACAGTGACCCTTCATGGGAGGGAAGACATCATCTTTCTCCCGCGGTTTCGAACTGCTGACCCTGCATCGTACAGCCACTCTGCCACCAGGGCTCCAGTTCTGTTATTTTCAAGGGAGGTAAGGCTCCTGGGAATGCCCAGATTTCCTGGATGGCAAGACAATCCACCCCACGGTCTACTACTGTTGATCATTTGGGAGCACTGCCCTCCCCTCCCCCACCTCCACACACATGGGCCTTGATTAGGGGAGGGGTGGAGGGAGAAGGAAGCACTTAAGCAATCATTTGACTTCTATGAGAATCTGGTTGGGAATAAATGGCAGGGGGGTGGGGGGGAGGGAGGGGGGGAGGGGAGGGCAGCAGGGAGGGGGTCGGGGAGGGGTGTCAGGCTTCCTCTGCTCTGGTTGGAAGCGCAGAGGTCATGAATGAGGCCATGTTTGCGGAGGGCTTTGAGCGGTTGGGATGAAAGCAACTCCGAAGTGCAAGGTATTATTAACTGGAGGTATTATTTTAATCTGCGAGGACAATGTGAGGCAGGTAAAACAGGGCATAAAAACAAGGCCATTAATAGCCAACAAAACAGTAGCTGCCGTAGAAAGAACAAAATCCTCAACGGGTCGCTGGGGCGGACAGGGCAGGAGATGGCGCCCTGGCTGGGGTTTCCTGGATGCCGGGGAGAGGGACTGTGGAGTCAGTCCTGAGTCAGACACACAGTACACGGACCCTCACCAACCAACACTTGTGAGGATGACGCAGGACCAGGCGGGGCTTCTTTGTTCCGTTGTGCCAGTCTGAACCCACTAGCCCCCAACGCCAACCACCCACCAACCAACCTGCTGCCTCTTGCCACGCCCCCCCCTTTCCCAGAGAGTTCTGTGGATTCCCGGCTCACTTCTTATAGCAGTCCCGCAGCCGGTTCTGCGGATGTGGTGCAGAAAGCACAGAGGGGTGGCGTGGATCAGCCAACATCTCACAGCAAGACGTGGAGAGAAGGGCTTCAGGGTCCAGAAGAGACTGCCCGTCTCAACTATCATTTAAGGGGAACACTCGTTGAATCTTCAACGGGAAAAGACAAAGATCTATGGTCGGGATGGGAGAGACCCTTAACGTGAGGTCGTAATGGCAAACAAGGGTCTGCAGGGAAGACGAGGCTAGGATAGGTCAAGGGAGGGCATAGGAGCTTACTAGGTGACCGATGGATGTGCCACTGTTGCAGGTGGGACTGCAGAAAAGAGATTGAGGCCACGTTTGGGACAAGTGCAGTGTGCTAGACTGAAGAGTTCACAAGATTGGCTCAGGCTCTTCCCACCAAGATTGTCGGAGCCAATTGCCATCAAGGACACACCCAAGCAAGCCCTTGAGGGAGCCTGCTCCTCCCCAGGTGGCTGGGCCCGATGGGTGATAATCTGCTTTCTAATGCACTCCGCCTAAGGGCAAGAATGTGCCCATTCTTGGGTAAGGGTCAGAAGGAATTCACTAAAAGACTACGGTTAGCCTTTAGGAGACGGCTCCAAGGGGTTCCACTTTCTCTGGGCTGTGCAGCCTTCCAAAGGCAACATGGAAGGTCTGCGCCAGCCTCTTCCTCCAGAGTGGGGGGCCCAGTCCCACCGTGTGAAACAAGGTTGCAAGTATGGCATTGCATTTGAAACGTGGACGCTGAGTGAGGGAGCCCGGAGACCTGTGTGCTGGAGAAGGATTCTGAAAGGACCGTGGACTGGAAAAAGGACAGACCGATCAGGACTGGAAGAAGTAAGGCCAGAGTGCTCCTTCGAGGCCAGGATGGCAAGACTTGGTCTTACCTACTTTGTACATCTTGTCAGGAGAATCCGGTCCCTGGGACCGGCCACGTCTGGTACGGGGTGGGGTGGTGTGTGTGTGTGTGTGTGTGAGCTGGACGGACACCGAGGCTGCACCACGGCTCAGGGCCAGGCAGTGTTTCCTTCTGTTGGGCATCAGGCAGCACTAAGGGTCAGAGGAGCCCACTGGGTGGCACCTAACAACAACGAAGGCAATGACCCAGTCTGGTTTTAGAAGCTTGTCGCTGACTAGTGCACCACACTGCCTCTGTTGCTTCTGTGTTTGCCGCTTAGGAGGGTCTCACGGGGAGGCCTTGTCCAAAGCAGAGCTCTCAAGGACATTGGGACCCCACTGGGAAGACTGGAAATGATTGTCCTCTGGTTGGACAAGGGAGGGCCACAGGGGAAGAGATGGAGAACCCAATGTAGCGTGTCTTCTGATCTCTCGATTGCTACTTCTGTGAGCATTGATTGTGGATCCAAGTAGGACAAGATCCTTGACATGCCAATAAATAAGATTACAGATACATGCTTTTATATGGAGCCCAGGCGCATGGTAAGAGATAGCTAAAATAAGAACCATCTAAGATAGTCCCATGATTGTATCACCTAAGGATCATGGAGTGCATTAAAGGTCTGACCCTTCCCTTCACCCACCCAGTGACTCCCCTCTCCCGAAGCAGATTAGCAAAGTAGAGACCGCAGTCTTGAATGCTCTGTAGTATGAGGCTCCCGTGGGAAGCTCTGCACACTTCTGCACACCTGACTTAGACTTCCCAGTGGACAATGGAGAATTCCAATGTTGCTCTCGTTAAGTGCCACAGAGCGGTTCGGGTGGCCCATAGAGACCCCATGCACAAAAGAACGAAGCACTGCACAGGCCTACGCCATCCTCAGAATCGTCCCATACTTGAGCCCCGAGGTTACAGCCGCTGCACTGTGCCAATCCATCGAGTGGAGGGTCTTCCTCTTCTGCGCTGCCCCTCCACCTCGCCAAGCATGATGCCCTTCTCCATGGACTGGTCTCTCCTGTCCAAACATGTCCAAAGAATGGAAGACAAAGCCTGGCCATCCTTGCCTTCAAGGAGCTCGTCCAAGAGAGATTGGTTTGTCCTTTGGGCCGTCCATGGTACTTGTCAATATTCTTCTCCAGCACCGTAAGTTCCAAGCCGTTGGCTCTTCTTCCATCTTCCTTCTTCAGTGCCCCATTGTCACATGCATATGAGGCGTCTGAGAATATGTAGCTTAGGTCAGGCACCCCATAGTCCTCCAAGTAGCACCCTGGCTTTTCAGTACTCTAAAGAGGTCATGCAGCAGGTTTACCCAGTGTAGCGTGTCTTCTGATCTCTCGATTGCTACTTCTATGAGCATTGACCGTGGATCCAAGTAAGGCAAGATCCTTGAGATTCCAATAGGTAAGATTACAGATACATGGCTTTATATGCAGCCCATGCTCATGGTAGCAGATAGCTAAAATAAGAACCACCCAAGATAGTCCCATGATTCCTTCACCTAAGGATCTTTATTTTTCGCCTTTTTGTGTATGAGTCCTCTTTTAGATGTTGTTGAAACCCATCCCCCGGGGTTCTGAGACTCGCAGTTCTGTAAAAGTGGAGCCTCCTCTGACTTCATGAAGGACAGCGTCACCGTTAGGAGCATCAGGACGAGGTGGACTTCCTAGGAAGCAGAGGGCAGATAAACCTCCTTTGTCCAACCTCTCACCCATTCTTATGCCACCTGCCCTGCCCAGCACTCTCTGGTGTGATGATTCGTTGCACAGTCACGCAGACAATGCTCATGATTATGGGGTGTATTCAGGAAGTAACAGGCTCAGAACAGACTCAGAATACAGTTCTTCGGTCAGGACATCCCCTTCTCAACCAACTGTGCCCACAGGCAGGCCATTGGCTCTTCCGGCCCATTGGGCTTCCTGGGCTAGCCAAGCCCTTGGCCTGCTTGGACAAGTGTCATAAAGCTGGTTAACTTACCAGTGCTCAGAGGCACTGCACTGCGTTAGTGAGCCTCCTGCCCTCTTCCATGGTTGACGAGCTTAGTTCTAACAAGAGCCCGAAGGTATCCCACTCTGCACAAAGGGGCTTCTTTTTCTCTGTCTGTGGGCCGTGAAGTCCCTGAGCCACCCTGGCCTGGCCTAGCTTCTGCTGCCTCTGCGGCTGCTGCTGTCTCCCTGCTCCTGCTTCTGCTCACTGCCGCTCACTGCCTCCACGGTTCCATCTCTCCCTCCTGGGTCTAGGAGGTTCTCTGTGCAGGGACCCTAGGTATAAAGGGTCTTCTTGGTGGTAGCTGTCCCCTTTGTGCCTTGGGGTCGGCTGTCTTATAAGCCATAGTGGGGTAGCAAAACAAAGCAACTTCCTGGGTAGAGTTTCATAGACCGTATTTGCATGGCTCCACCCCCATAAGAGTGCCGTGCACCTTACTAGTAATGTCTAATCCTCTCGAAGGGTTCCAAGCACCTTCTCTGTGGGTGGCACCTGATCTTTTGGTAGGAGTTGCAAGGCCAGAGCTAGAAAAGCTACCCCAAAGCCACCCATCGTGCCTTACAAGCATTCTGTCCCCCTGATAAACCGCCTTGGATCATGTCACTTTGACTGGTTACCGAGTCACTTTCAGTATTAACAATGTTCCACAGCTATACGTGGTTTCCCGTGGCGACTTTCTCAGAAGTGGACAGCCTGCTCCTTCTTGATAGTCTGTCCTTAGTCTGGACGCTCCGCTGAAACCTGTCCCTCTTGAGCGTCCCTGCAGGGATTTGAAATACCACTGCTTGACGGATGCCCACCTGGGTAGCCCTCGGAGCACTAGTCCCACGTGGGGCACCTGTCTCAGGCAGCAAGGATGATCTAAACGCAGCTGCTCCACCTTCATGACCGCTCGTCTGCTCAAGCCCATTGTTGGGGGTCCTGTGCACTCTGAGCTCCTCCCAACCCAGGGGCTCTTCCTGCGACCCCGTATCAGACAATGTCCACTGTGCTCCACAGGCTTTCCCAGGATGTTCCTAGAAGCCAGGATGGTGAGACTTAGTCTCACGTACTTTGGACATGTGATCAGAAGAGACCAGTCCCAGGAGAAGGACATCGTGCTTGGTCAGAGGGACATCAGAAAAGAGGACAGTCCCTTGGTGAGATGGACTGACTCAGTGGCTGCAACAATGGGCTCAAGCCTAACAATTGGGAGGATGGTGCAGGACCAGGCGGTGTTTTGCTGTGTTGGACACAGGACCGCTCTGAGGTGGAACCACCTTGACGGCCCCTACCAACAACAACAAAGACAATTCTCAGCAGTAGATTGACAAGCCTTTTTCTTCTCGTCTGTCTTACCCTGAAGGCTCTGCTGAAACCTGTTCACCATAGGTGGCCCTTTGGGTATTAAAGTGCTGGTGTCATGGTTTCCAGTGTCACGGGAACCATGAAAGTCACCAGATTATGACAGACTGACAAACAGGTGGGGGTGAGTACTAGTTGCTGACTATTGAGAAGGTAATGTAGACCCAGCTCTTTATAGGTTTATGTCATTTACTGCTCACAACTACCCAACAGAAAGAGGGCCTGGTGGCACCGTGGATTAAGCCCTGGGCTGCAAATAGCCAGGTTGGTAGTTCAAATCCACAAGAGGGTGTGCGGGAGAAAGATGAGGCTGTTTGCTTCCTTAAAGATATACCATCTCAGAAACCGAACGGCAGTTCTACCCTGTCTTAAAGGGTCACTGAGTCGGAATGGTCTTGATGGATGTGGTTTGTTTGTTTGTTTGGTGGTGGTGACGAATGCATTTTCATTTCGCACATGAGAAAAGGGAGGAGGAAGGCGGAGACTTGTATAAGATCACCCAGCGGGTTTGGAGTGCGGCTAAAAGTTTGGAGCCCTGCTGGTATAGTGGCCAAGCATGGGGCTGAGATCCACAAGGTCCGCAGTTTGAAACCACCAGCAGCTCCAAGGGAGAACGGCTGGGCTTTCCACTCCCATAAAGTTACCGTCTCGGAAACCCACAGAGGGTGGCTATGAGTCAGCAGCAGTGAGCTTGGACGTTTTGAGATTGGAGGCCAGAGCTGGAGCGCTTGAACATGACACTCGGCTCTCTAGCCCTTCTCCCCCACCAGAGCCACCCCTCAGCGGGGACGGGAGGACCCGGAGTTGGTCTGCACTGCCCTCAGGAGCAGGAAGGTGGAAGGCAGTCCCAGGTGAGTTCACGCTGGTTAACACCAGATTGGCTGTTCCCCAAATGTCAGGTGCCCTAAAGGACAAAGGCTACACCACGCCCAAGTATAGTTATTGGCATTTCCCAAAAGCAGCGCTGGTGCCGTGTACGCTCTGTCCTGTGCCTGCCAGCCAAGGGAGCAATAAGTTGGCCCTCTCTCTGCTTCCTAGGTGTGTCTCTTGGCAAAGGAACTTCTGGCAGTCGTTTCAAAGAGACGCTCGGCTAGACCCGGGTGGTTGGGGCTTGCTGAGAGGCGAGTGGGGAAAGTAGGTGTGGGACTGGCTGGCTCCGGAGGGGCCTCCTTGGTGCCCCCAGAGAACGGCTCTGGGTTTCTGAGACCCTGATTCTTTCCAGGAGCTGTCACCCCTCTCCTTCTCACTGTCACCGATGGTCGGAGGCACCGACCTCAGGTCAGCAGCCCAAATGCTGAACCGGCCATGCCCCAGGGCTCTGTGGCTTCCTTCAGTAGCGTCTTCAATTGCTGTCAGCACTCAGGACTCCCAGTGGCTTTCTCTAGGTGGGCAGGGCTGGATTGGCCTGGAGCCGGTCCACTCTCACTCTACCCTGGGGTCCCAAACACTGGGGGCCCTTTGTGGTGACAACCTTGACTCCAAGGACCAGCCACACCGCTTCCTTCCTGACCCTTTGTGTGTGTGTGTGTGTGAACGGACTCCCTGCCAGCTCTGAGCTCTGTGGGACGGAATAGAACTGCTCCCAGGGGTTTCCCAAGCTGTCAGATTTTACCCCGCCCACTGGCTCCCTCCACCCACGTTTTTGTTGTTCGTCCCCCTGGGGGGATAGTACGTCAGTCATTGAGATCCGTTCCCCATTTCTCTCCCTACCTTCCTCCTACCACTCTCATTATTGGTCCTGAGGGGTTTATCTGTCTTGGGGTCTATGTGTTGAGAGCCCTTCTCTGTACCCGTGCACATGCTCTGGTCTAGCCAGATTTGTAAGGTAAAACAGGGGTCATGATAGTGGGGGGAAAGAAGCATTAAAGAACTAGAGGACATAATTGATATATGGAATATTATAAGAGCTGTAAGAGGCCCCCAATAAAATGATTTTAAAAGAAACGCAAGTGGATGGCTTAGAAAAAAACAAACTAGAGGACACAAGGTTGGATGTATAGCTCCCCCCTCCCCCAGTGGGATGAATAATAGAAAGGTAGGTGAAGGGAGACAACGGACAGTGTATGACATGAAATAGCAATAGTTCATCCAGGATTCACAAGGGTGGGACGGTTGTGGGGAGGGGAAAAGAGGCTCTGATACCAAGGGCTCAAGTAGAAAGACATTGTTTTGGAAATGTTGATGGCAACCTACGTGCAAGTGTGCTTAATACTACTGAATGATGGATTGTTAGAAGATCTGTAAGAGCCCCTCAATAAAATGATTAATTAAAAAAAGAAAGTAAGAAGAGAACTAGAGAAATGTTGTGTGTTTCATTGGTGCTCTACTGTCCCCTGGCTTGTCCCCTCCTTGTGACCCCTCTGTGAGGGGGTGTCCAATTGTCTACAAATGGGCCTTGGGCCTCCATTCTTACCCCCCCCATTCTCATCAAAATGATTGATTATTTTGGGTCTTCTGGTGCTGATACCTGATCCCCTTGGCAGTCCCGTATCACATGGGTTGGTGTGCTTCCTCCACGTGGGCTTCTTGCTTCCCTGCTAGACGGCCATTTGTTTAGCTTCAAGCCTTTAAGATCCCAGATGCTATATCTTGTAGTAGCAGGGCAACATCAGCTTTCTTCACCACATTAGCTTATGCACCCATTTGTCTTCAGCGATCGCGTCGGGGGGTGAGCATCACAGAATGCCAGATTATTAGAAAAACAAGTGTCCTTGAATTGATGGAGGACTTGAGTAGAGGTTCAATGTCTGTCTGCTACCTTAATACTTAACCTATAAATGCATGTGCATAGACATATATCCCTCTCATTATATGTGAATATATTTACATATGTACGTGCCTATGTTTAGACCTCTATACATGTCCTTTGCCTCCTAGTTCTTTCCTCTATTTCCTTTTACTTTCCTCTTGTCCCACCATCATGCTTGACCTTCATTCATCTCCCTGTAGTTTCGAACAGCGGAACTTCTGGGGAGCAGACCAACTTGTAACCCACTATGGCACCAGGCTCCATCCCTAACATGGAAATTAAGAAATCCAAGACCAGCTCCTCGCATTCCTGATGTGTGACCCACCCTGAATGCAGGCCCCCTTCTCTGCCTCAGAGAGAGTCATGATCCTCAGTTTTGTGTCAATCACCTCCTTGCCTTTCTTTGCCATTGAATCCCTAATAGAGGAGGGTTAGCCCTTCTCTTTCTGCTGGAGCCCTGGTGAGATAATGGTTACACATTAGGCTGCTAACCTCCAGGTCGGCAGTTCAAACCCACCAGTCACTCTATGGGAGAAAGTAGAGACTTCTTTACTCCCACAAAGAGTTACTGTGTCAGAAACCTACAGGGGCAGTTCTACCCTCTCCTGTACAGTCACTATGGGTTGGCATCGGTTCGATGGCAGTGAGTTCTCATTCTGGCAAGTTCCATGGCTTTCTCCACCTATGTGCTTGGTGAGCACCTTGACCCTGTGGTCACCACAGCCAGGGTGGACTCTCCTGTTCTCTCTTCAATGGGCTCGGATAACAATGATCCCCACCTAGCAGTCACCAGGAGATGGGCTCCTGTGGAGCTGCTGGTGGATTCGAACTGCCCACCTGGTGCCTAGCAGCCCAATGCTTACCTGACACCAGCCCCAGGAGTCCACTCTATGACCAGGGCTACTTGATTTCCACCCACCTCCCAGAGTTACACAGGAATCTAAACGGACCAGGATCCAGCAGGCAGCCTGTCTCCCATCAGTCCCTTGCGCTGTGGTGGCCTGTGCATGGTTACTAAGCTGAATGCATCAGCATTCCCATTGCTGGCAGGTCCCCTCCCAGTGGACAGGTTTCAATGGAGCTTCCGGACTAACAGGCGCAAAGGAAAGTCCTGCCAATCTGCCACTGGAAATCAGCCCATAAAAACCCTATATAAACATAACCAAATATTGTCTGATGCCGTGCGGGAAGACAGGCCCTCAAGGCTTCAAGTGCAGACCTGGGCACTGTTTCCCTCGGTCGCACTTGGGGTGTCGATGAGCCAGAGAAGACGCGACAATGGCCTCTCCGAGGGCATCAGTTGGCAGACGAGCAATGCTGCTAAGAGCGCACAGGACTTCTGATGAGCGGTTTCTGCTTGGGTTTCAGAAATTTTCAGGAACAGAGGAAGTTAGAAAACATAGAAAGCCACACAGAGATAACAGGGAGAAGAGACGGCAGTGGGGGAAGAAGAGAGGAATGGACTTTGTTTACAGGCAGCTTCTCTATAAGTCTGTTAGTCAGAGGACTGGGGCAAAAGGTGGGCAGGCTCACTCCAGACCACGGCAAGGAGTCTTTGAAGCACACTCTGGTGGCACAGTGGGTCAGACATGGGGCTGCATTGTCAGCGGTGGGCAGCTCAGAGGGCGGAAGATGTGGCATTCTGCTTCCGGGAAGATTTACCATCTCGGAAACCCACAGGGGCGGCTCTACTCTGTCCCACAGGGTCGCTCTGGAGGGCTGTGAGCTTAAGTGGGATGGGGAGTTGGTGCGGGAACGGGGGGTGGGGGGGCCCAGGCTCTCCATAAAGAGGAAGGATGCACATGCAGAGAACACAGCACGGGCCTCTCTACCAGAATTGGGAAACTGCTAGGACCTGCCTCCTCCCCGGCAGCCTGGAGCTGTGCTCCAGTGCCCAACATGCCCTGGGTCTTGGAAGAAGCCAGGGACAATCCGGTCAGTGTCCTGCAAGGTTGGTGTGCAAACCCAACCGCCCTGATGGCTGTGGTCAGGGTCAGGTACTCCCTACCAAACCAAAAGGCTGGGGGGTTGAACTCCCTCTCCATGGGAGAAAGCGGCGGCCGTCTGCTTCCTTAAAGATTTCCTTCCACCCTCGGCCATTGAGTTGATTTTAACTCATAAAGGTCCTATGAAGACTGTATGTCGGGTTTCCCAGGCTGTAAAGCCTCATCTTTCTCCCAAGGAGCAGTTGGTGGATTTGAACAGCTGACACTATAGTTAGCAATCCAACTCTTACCTGAAAGCACCAGCAGGGCTGCCTGTGGGGCAGTTGTGCTCTGTCCTGTAGCATCCCCATGTGCTGGCATCGACTTCGAAGCAATGGGTGTAATCTTTGCAGGAGCACAATGCCAGCTCTCTCAGACTGACAGCCTCTGGGTTAGCCTTTGAACAAACGAAACCTAAGGACTGGGCCACCAGGGTGCTTTCGAGAAGTGACCGCAGCCTCTTAATTTTAGAGCCTGCAGGCCAAGTGGGTGTGTTGGGGGGAGCCGGTGAGAACTTCTTACAGGGGGGGCCATTTGCCATCTCAGAGAAAGTGCTTTGGTTGGGGGCCACTTGGGAGAGCTGACTTAAAATATTCAGGAATGTCGCCAGCCGGTTGTTAAGCTCTCTGCAGCTTGAAATCAGCCACAATGGGAGTATTTACACCATGGAAACGGCAAAGGCTGCAAATCCGGGTTCCCTCCACCACAGCCCCTGTTCCGTGGGCCTGCAAAGCCCCCTGAGGGGCCGTGGACTGCTTGACTGCCTGGTGACCAAAGACCAAATCAGTGACTGCTTAAAGGCCTCTTAAGGATAATCATTGTGGAGTAACGAGTGCCCACACACTTGCTCACCCAGCAGTGTGTGTGTGCGCCCATGAATCCGTACATGTCCACTCACTCCGTGTGCCAGTCACCTGACAAGTCCTGAAAAACCCAGGATCCTTGTGTTCCAGCACTTTTGAATCATTCGCTCTTAAGAAACCTCAGCAAGAAACACTGATTGTTCCCATTTCCCAGAGGAGACTGGAGGTGGTGGCACAAAGAGAGTGGGAATTTGCCCCAGGTTTGCTTGAGTCAGAGGCTCCAGCTCTTACCACAGAACCACACCTGCTGACAAGCAGCCTGACCTGCCTTCAGGGAGAAACCCTGTCCAGGTGTCTGCAGAGAGGCAGCTGGGGGAGGGGGAGGGGGAAGCTCAGGGAGGGGGAGGGGGAAGCTCGGTTATTCTCTGCCCCTCCCCACTCCAACCTTCATCCTTATCCCTTATCCTCCCAACTTCCTTCTATGATCTCTGGATCCGAATGAAGGCCCACTTCTCAACTAGCCCTTTCTTCCTCTGTCTTCTCCCTTCCTTAAAAGCCTTTTGGGGTTTCAAGCATCCCAAGAGCTCTGACAGAGAAGTGATCTATCCTTCACCCAAGGTAGCAGCGACCTTTGTGCTTAGGTAACAGCCCGCCCATCCCTTGTTCAACCTGCTGAGGACTGGATCCGCACAAAAGCTGGTCAGTAGGTCAGTTCTGGCCTGGAAGCTCTCCAAGGGCAGGACCCTGGCCGGATTGTCCCGGGATTCTTCCAGGACCCAGGATGTGTTGGGCACTGGAGCACAGCTCCAGGCTGCCGGGGAGGAGGCAGGTCCTAGCAGTTTCCCAATTCTGGTAGAGAGCCCCGTGCTGTGTTCTCCGCATGTGCATCCTTCCCCTTTATGCAGAGCCTGGGCCTGCCCTGTTCTGCACCAACTCCCCATCCCACTTAAGCTCACAGCCCTCCAGAGTAACCCTGTGGGACAGAGTAGAGCTGTCCCTGTGGGTTTCCGAGGAGACTACATCTTTCCAGAAGCAGACAGCCCCATCTCTCTCCCTCGGAGCGGCTGGGGGCTCATACCACTGACCTTATGGTCAGCAGCCCAATGCCCAGCCCACGGCGCGTCCAGGGCTCTGGTTCTGGTTACTCCAAACCAATCTCCCGGCCACAGAGTTGATCCCAGCTCGGAAACCACCCTGCAGGCCAGGGGAGGACTGCGCCAGTGGTCTTCCAAGAGGAGATCTTTACGGGGAGCAGCACGCCTCATCTTGATCTAGGGGAGCAGCGGGTGAGTTTGAACTGCTGACCGCACAGTTAGCGGCCCGACGCATCACCCATTGTGGCACCAGGGCTCGCCGTTCAGAGCCCTGTTGTTAAGCGCCAACCCGTAACTTCCATACGCACAGCAGAACGCAGCACGGCCCGGTCCCAGCCCCAGCCCCAGTCCCAACCCAGCCTCAGTTGTTCCTGTGCCTGAGCCCACTGAGGCAGCCACCGAGTCAGGGCACGAGGTGGGAGGGATTAGGAAGCAGAGGGAGGAAAGGGCGCAGGAGTGAAAGGTCTGCTGCTGTCATGTAATCGGGAGCCACTGAAAGGATGGCTGAGCGAGTCACACAATGGCAGTTAACGCAGGAAGCAACTTGGCCTTCAGCGTGACTTTCCGCCCCGATGAGAGGAGGGTCAAGAGGGAGAGAAACCAGAGCGGAGACAGAGACCAGGCAGCAGCCAAGTGAAACACAGGTACACACTCCTCATTCGTGGGCGTGGAAGAGGGCTCGACACACCGGGAACAACAACCAGAAGACGCGGCCAAGTGACACCAACAGCTGTTTGCACATGGAGTGGAGTGACGTGTCTTCCTGTGGCTGTTTGACCCCAGGGGTTGGAGAGCGGCGGGGGGACAATGCAAATAGCGGTGTGTAGCACTCACAGAGGGAATTGGCCAGTTTCGTGACCGCCCCCCAACCCCCCCCTCCCGGCTGTAAGGATTCTCACCGTCTCGCACCACCCATTAGTACCCTTCCAGTTAAACGGCCCCTCTGGGGATCAGCTCACCACCGCTCTCTCTGGGCACTGGCCTGCTCTAGAGCAGCGGTTCTCAGCCTGTGGGTCACAACCCCTTTGGAGGTCGAACGACCCTTTCACAGGGGTTGCCAAAGACCACTTGAAAACACATAAATATTTCACAATATATAATTACATATTGTTTTGTGATTAATCATTATGCTTTGATTATGTTCAATTTGTAACAATGAAAATATATCCTGCATATCAGCTATTGACATGACGATTCATAACAGTAGCAAAATGACAGTTATGGAGTGGCAACGAATATAATTCTGTGGTTGGGGGTCACCACAACATGAGGAACTGTATGAGAGGGTCTCGGCTTGAGGAAGGTGGAGAATCACTGTTCTAGATCCTTCTTTTAAGTGGGCTCGGGCACTCAGCATGTCCTCTGGTTTCTGTCTGGCTTATTTCACCGCAGTGGGCTATGGTCAAGCCTCACCCACGCGACTGAGTGAGAGTCCATTGTGTGTGCGGTGCCGGGGGTTAAATGTTAGACAGGTAAGCCAGTGGTCGACTGTTCAAACCCACCAGCTGCTCTGCAGGAGATGGATGAAGCAGTCTGCTTTTGTAAAGACTTACGGCCTCAGAGACCCTATGGAGCAGTTCTATCCTGCCTATAAGGTCTCCGTGAGTCTTACGTGTATATGTACACAAGCACTGTGACTGGCCTTTCTACCTACCCGGTCCACTTGCCAGGACAGGCTGAGGGGTGGCTCAGTCAGTGCTGGCAGAACTGTGAGCGGCTCCTCGTCCCGCAGACTGTGCCACCTCAGGTGGGCTGAGACTCCAGAACAAACAAAGGAGGAGGAGGAGGGTGGAGGCGGAACGGTGCAGGCAGGAGCAAGAAGGCAGGGTCTGATGTTGGGCAGAAGCAATCCGCGACTTCGTGAAGCCAGCGCAGAAGAAATGGACTCTCCTGAAACTGTGTGGCATTCGTTCCTGAATCGGATAGATGTCCTTGAATTCGATCGATGGCTACGTGCTAGCCCCTGGGCATCTTCTGAGACTTGACCACCCTTGGGCCCTTGCCCGCAGGAGCGGGGCCAGGCCAGGTGAACAATGCTTTTCATTTTGATCTGAACTTGAGAAACGTGATTACACTGCCAACCCGACTGCCCCAGACGGCCATGGATCGAGACACTTCCTCTTTGTGAGCGGCAGGGCCGGTGAAGGAGGAAATGAACCATGAGGAATTCACACTGGGTGGAAGCGAAATAGGAAAGGCTGATGGCTGAGGTCCAAAAGAGCACGGGGTCTTTTCTTCTCCTGAGAGCGTCAGCTGTGCGGGCAGAAGCGTCTACAGGGTTCCAGGTGAGCCGGCCCACAGATCGGCCACTGCCCGTGCAAGTCTCTGCTGGAGACCCCACGGCACAATGGTGACGTGCTGCACTGCTAACTGCAAGGTTAGCGCTTCGAACTCTGCCCCTACTGACTCCTAGGCCCCTAAGATTTAGTAATCTGCTCCTGGAAAAACAACTGCTCAGAAAGCCCAAGGGGGCAGTTCTGCTCGGTCATGTGGGGTTCACTCTGAGTCGAAAGCTTGCCAGCACCCAACAGCCACCCTTATTTGGAATAGTCTGGGCTTGGATCCGCCCCCCCCCCCATGACCCCTCACCCCAGCCAGCCATGGAAGACACCTATCTTGGCATGCCTGGGGTCACACGGAACCCCTGGAATGCTGTGCCTGCCGACTTTCCACCCGTGGGCGCTTCCGCCTATTATGGTGAACCCAAGAATCGCTGCAACGAGTGGGTTTGTTCCAGGGGCGAAGAAGGCAGGCGCAGCTGAGCTGAAACCAGGACAGCTGAGATGAACAAAATGAGAAGCTCCCAGGGACTGGCTGACCTACAAATCCCTCGTCCCAGTGCCTTGCCCACGCCCGCCCCATCTGCCTCAGGCCCCAGGCTGAGAAGAAGCAGTGGGACCTGAGACAATGCCCTCCTATGGACAAAGGGACTGTCGGAGATGCTAACGTTCTGGGCTCTCCCCAGGGCGGGATCCACAGGCCGAGGCGGCAGGGTTGCTGCAAGGCCCTGTCCCGCAAGGACTCAAGTCTCGGTGTGTCATCACCCTGTGCCTGATGGACAACCCACCCTCCTGATGGGAATCGCTCCTGGATTTTCCCTCCTCTCTGCACTGTCCTCAGGCAGTTCTCCTGACCCAGATCTGCTGCATGGCGGCAAGGAAGAGCCAGAGCGGAATGCGGTCCGAGAGGAAGGTCGTCCGTCCCAAGGGCTCATTGCTTATCTTGCATCTGTTCCGGGCCTGGTGGTGCGTTTTTTTTTTGTGTTTGTTTTTTTTTTTCCAAAATACTTAACATTCTAGACCGTGGGGCTCCAACTCAGAGATACACAGATCCTTGTGAGCTAGATGTTTCAGTCCACCTCTCTGCACCCCCTCCAACAGCAAGGGCTCCATCCAGGGCTGCTGCTGCTGTTAGGTGTGGCGGATTGGTCCTGACTCATCCTCACGCCCATCGAGGCGAGGTCCACTCAGAGTGACCCTGTATGCAACTGAAGGAACTGCTGCCCGGGCCTGGGCCAGGCATGCACGTGCCGCTCTGTTGGCACTCACTATAGTACCCAGTGTGTCCAGCCATCTCCTTGAGGGTCTCCCGAAGGTACACAACTGGTGGGGTCTGGAAGTGTCTGACTCCCGAAAGTCTTATGTTCTTTCTCTGCTTCGGCGTCGGCAGGAAAAGGGGGCCCTGACAGCGGCGACGGTTAAAGGCTTTGATTTGGGGGAGGCATTTGCAGTGGGGTCTGGCCCTTTCGGAGTGCTCACCAAGCCAGCCCCAACTGATGTGGCTTTTCTTGACAGCACCGGACTCGGGATTCAATTGTGGGAGGAGAAAGCAAGTTTTGTTGTTGTTGTTGTTGTTGTTGTTGGGTGCTCTGGGCTTGGCTGTGACCCATAGTGACCCCGTGAATCACAGGAGGGAACACTGCCCAGTCCTCGCTGTCCTCACCATGGTTCCGATGCCCGAGCCCACTGGTGCTCAGTCCACCGGGTCAGTCCATCTCCTGGAAGACCTGCCTCTACTTTACCAAGCAGGAGGTCTTTCCCCAGGGACAGGTCTCCCGTAATAACATGTCAGAAGTATGGAGGCGAAGTCTCTGTCCTTGGCTCTAAGGAGGAGCTCTGGCTGTGCATTTGCACGATCTATTTTGACGGTCCATACTCCTTCCGAAAGTCTTCACCTGCACCAAGTGCACCGGTTCTTCTTTGGTCTTCCTCAGTCAACGCCCAATTTTCACACGCACAAGAGGCCGTTGGAAAGACCATGGCTTGGGTCAGCGCCTCTTGGTCCTCAAAGTAACATCCGTGCTTCCCACATTTTGAAGAGGTCTCGTACCACCAGCACACGTACCCAACACAGGGCAGTGCTTGATCTTCCGACCGCTGCCGCCGCAAGCGTTGACTGTGGATTCACACAAGATGAAACCGTTGACATCTTCAGTCGGGATGTCGCCTATGGGCCCAGCGATGAGGATTGTTATTTTCTTTACATTAAGTCGTGATCCATACAGAAGGCTGCCATCTTTGACCTTCATCTGCAAGTAGTTCATTAAGTGTGTCATCTACGTGTCGGAGGTTGTTAATTAGCATATATCTAACCCTGATAAGGGCATTCTTATAATCCAGCCCCTCTGCTAGTTTGCACAGCATACAGATGGAATAAGTACGGTAAGAGGAGACAACCTAAGGCATATCTTTCTTGATTTTTAAAATTATTATTACCTTTTTATCGTTCCTGATTTTAATCCCTGCAGGATTCCTTTGTTCGACTTGCACAACTGCCTCTTAATTCAGGGATAGGTTCTGCACGAGCGAAATGAAGCGTTTTGGGTTTCCTGTTCTTCTCAAGCCGATCCAGGGTTTGTTATGATCCGCACAGCCAAGTGCTTTGTATAGTCAATAAAACACAAACAAACATCTTGCTAGTATTCTCTGACTTGAGCCAAGATCTGTCTGACATCAGCAAGGATAACTCTTGTTCCACGTCCTCTTCTGAATCCGGCCTGAGCCTCTGGCAGCTCCCTGTCCATGGACTGCAGCAACCGTTGTTGAAGGAGCTTCAACCATTTATGCCCCCTCTCACAAGCAATTAAATGTTGCTCATTCTGATAAAATATAACAAAAATTGTCATTTTAACTATTTTTAAGTGTACAGTGAAGTGACATGCCTTCTATTCACCATGGCACACAGCCATTACCACTCTAATTCCGAAACTTTTCCAACACCAGACAGAAACTGTACCAGTGAAGCAGTAACATTCCACTCATTTCTCCTCTTAACCCTCAGCAACTCGTTATGAATGTGTCTAGACGTTTCATGGAAATGGAATTGTACAACAACTAGCCCTTTCTGTCAGCTTATTTCACTTAACATAATGTTTTCCAATTTGGTCGCTCCAGCATATCTCAGAACGCCGCTCTTTTCTACCGCTCTGTGACAGTCCACGAGTGGCGACTTATCCATCATCTGTAGATGAACGTGTGGGTTGTTTCCTCTCTTGGGCTACGATGGAGAGCCCTGTACTAAACATCGGTGTAAAAATATTTGCTTCAATCAGCACAATTTTACTTACATGCGATAGCAATAATATTGTTCTATAATTTTCACATTCTGTTGGGTCACCTTGCTTTGGAATGAGTACAGATATGAATGTCCTCCAGTCAGTTGGCCAAGTATCTGTCTTCCCAATTTCTTGGCACATGCGAGTGAGTACCTCCAGTCCTTCATGGGCATGGTGGACCGTTTCCATCGGCCTTCTCGAAGCAGAGCTGGCCACAATGGAGTGCATGGAGGAAAGCCTTCGGGACCTTCATTTGCTGATGGGACATGACCCAAAATGAGAAGAGACAGCTGCAAATAACTCACCATTCAAAGTTAGAATGTACAAAGTAGGAATCTAGGGAAATTGGAAGTTGTGAAAAATGAAACAGACTGCATAAAGATTGATATCCTAGGCATTCATGAGCTGGAATGGACCGCGGCCATATAAAAATGGGATCGGTAATTCTGAGTCAGACAATCCTATGGCTTAATAAGCTGGGAATGGCAAGTTCAAAAGGAATTACATTGCATTCCTCCAAAAGGCCATTTCCGCCTCTGTCTTAAAGTGTGATGTTTTCTGTGATAGGATAATATCTCTGTACCTTCAAGAGCATCCAGTCAATCCAGCTCTTACTCAAGCTTATGCAGCAACCACCAAAACCGTCTTGTTAGGTGCCATCAACTTTTAAAATTTTTAATTAATTTTAATAAATCATTTCATTGGGGGCTCTTACCGCTCTTATAACAATCCATACATCAATTGTATCAAGCACATTTGTGCATAGATTGCCATCATCATTTCCAAAATATTTTGTTTCTACTTGAGCTCTTGAGGTATCAGTTCCTCTTTTTTAACCTGCCCCCCCACCCTCATGAATCTGTGGAATTTGTAAATTATTTTTATTTTCATGTTTTATACCATCCATTGTCTTCCTTCACCCACGTTTCTGTTGTTCATCCCCCACCACCCCCAGGGGAGCGTCGGTTGTATATCAATCATTGCCATCAGTTCCCTCTTTCTCCCCCTACCTTCCCCCTACTCTCATTATTGGTTGAGGGGCTTACCTGGAGTCTGTGTGTGGAGAGCTCTTACCTGTACCAGTGTTCATGCTCTTGTCTAGTCAGATTTGTAAGACAGAACTGAGGTCATGACAGTGGTGGGGAGGGAGCATTGATGAACCAGAGGATTATTATGTGTTTTTTATCGATGCTATAGTGCACCCCAGCTGGCTCCTCCGCATGTCCAATTGTCTACTGATGGTCTTCGGGTCTCCATTCTGACCCCCTTCGTTTGCATCAAAATGGTTGTTTGCTTTGGGTCTTCTGATGCCTGATACCTGATCCCATCAGCACCTGGTGATCACACGGGTTGATATGTTTCTTCCATGTGCGCTTTGTTGCTTCCCTGCTAGACGGCCATTTGTTTAACTTCAACCTTTTTAAGACTCCTGATGCTATATATTGTAATGGCCAGGCCCCATCAGTTTTCCTCACCACGTTATCTTATGCACCCATTTTGTCTTCAGTGATTGTGTCTGGAAGGTGAGCATCACAGAATGCCAGGTTATTAGAACAAAGTGTTCTTCGTTGAGGGTGGATTTGAGTAGAAGCCCAATGTCCATCTGCTACCTTAATGCTTAACCTATAAATATATGTACATAGACCTGTATTCCTATCATTATATATTAATATAGTTACATATGTACATGTCTATGTTTATACTGCTGCTAATATATTTTGCCTCCTTGTCCCACAATCTTGTTCAACCTCCATTTGGCTCTCTGTACTTCTCAGGCATTCTATGCACTCCTTGCCATTGATTTTATATCTCTTGTTGTTCCCTTGTCCCTGAGTTTGTTGTGCCCCATTTCCTCCTTTCCCCTGTCTCCCCGAAAACATTGGTCCGTTGTTTTCTCCTTGGGATTTTCTATCCTGCTTATCTTATACAGATAGACATGGGAAAAAAAGAAAAAGAAAAAGTATCTATGAATAATTCCAGGTTTGTCTGCTGACCCTTATGAATCTTTTCTGACTGGGTCTGATGCAGTGCCAAGCCCTGCCCACACCACCACGCCCCCGCCCCCCCAAGTCTGTTTTCAGAATTACTTGGGGACTTTGTGGCTTTGCTCCCATTGCTGCTCTGTTGCGCTCTCTTCATGTTACGCCCTGGTGTGGGGGGGTCAGATGGGGCACAATCCCTGCACTGTGTCTCTGGTGCTGAGCACCCCACCGTCTCGCCTGCTTGCCTCTGAGGAGCACTCTGGCCTCACTTCTGAGACAGATCGACTTGTCTTTTTGACAGCCCATGGTGCTTCCAAAGTTCTTCTCCGGCAGTAATTCAAATGCAAATGCACTGACTCTTCTACGCTCTTCCTTATTCGGCGTCCAACTTTCACAGGCGTAGGAGGCGATGGGAAAGACCCTGGCTTGGCTCAGGCGCACTTTAGTCCTCTAAGTAGCATCCTTGCTTACCACTAAGTTCGGACGAAAGCTAGTGATGAAGAAAAGGAAGAGGTCTACCAATGTCTTCCATCTGAAATGGATCACGCGTCCAGATGCCTTGATAAAGATTGGCGACTGGAATGCCAAGGCTGGAAACGAAGAGGAAGGAACGGTCGTTGGAAAATACAGCTTGGTGATAGAAGGGACGCTGGACATTGCGTGACAGAATTTTGCCAGACCAACGACTCCTCCACAGCAAATACGCTTTCCCAACGACACGAAAGACAACGTTGCGTGCGGACCCCACTCCTCGCTGTCATTTTGTCGCGCTGTGGTGGTTGGTGTGTTGACGATGCCGAAAGCAGCATCACAGGTTATTCCCAGTGCCAGCACGCTTTCCCAAAGTGAGCAGGCTGCAGCCGAGCTTCCAGACACCGAAGAACACATAACAAGTACCAAAGAAGGAATCTGCTGCCCACTTAAGGAGCAGCCGCTAGAACCCTGCTTCACAGCTTCAGGACACTGTCAGATACCGAAGGCCTAAGGATTGGAAGCAGAGCCACGTCCGACATGGTGCTGCAGGACGGGACCCGCGGGTTGGAGGACAGGTGACATGACTGAGGAGCAGCTGCTTTCTTGGGGTGGAGTCGACCGTGGTGATGTGAAGACAGTCTGCGGGAGTGGAGTCTCTGGGTTCCTCACTTGTGGGTAGGGGCGCGACTCGGGGAAAGAGAAACAGCTGCCAATATCTGCTAAGGGTGGGAGTTGGAATGTGTGAAATATGAAACTAGAAAAGTCGAAAGTCATGAAAAAATGGAATGCATGAAGATTGAAATCGTAGGTAGTGGTGAGCTGAAATGGACTGGGATTGGTCATTCTGAAGCAGGCAGTCGTGTGGTTTAGTGGGCTGGGAATGGCAAGTTCGAGGGGAATGGCCTGGCATGCATCGGCAGAAGGCCATGTGAAGATGCATTTTAAAGTGCAACGCTGTCTGTGATAGGATAATATCTATCCAGCTGCAAGGAAAACAACTCCTATTCAAAATTTATACACCAACCACAAGAGCAAATGATGAAGACATTTAAGAATTCTACCAAAAAAAAAAAAGAATTTTACCAATGTCATAAGTCAGAAATCGGTCAATTGTGCAATCAAGATGCATTGATGCTTATTGGCTACTGGAATGCAACAGTTGGAAACAAAGAGGAAGGAAAAATAATGGGAAAATACAGTCTTGTGGTAGAAACGAATCTGGAGATCGCATGATAGAATTTTGCAAGACAATGACTTGTACGTGGCAAATACAGTTTTTCATCAACATAAATGGTGACCACACACATGGACTCCTCCAGATGGAACACAGAGAAATCAAATTGACTTTGTCTGTGGGAAGAGACACTGAAGAAGCCTCAATATCAGCAGCTAAAATTAGGCCAGGGGCTGACTGTGGAACAGACCATCAATTGCTCATATGTAAGTTCAGGTTGAAGTTGAAGAGTCAAGTTTTCAGCTTGGGAACCCTACTGAGATGGGTGATGAACCCAAAGTCAGTTCGCCAGGCTCAGAGCAGGTCAGAAACGCACAGCTTCCTTGTAAGAAAGAACTGAGCTCTGGAGGGACCCACATCCCTACTGTGCCCCGGCTGGGCAGAGAAAAGCCTCAGAGTGAATTGATGCTCCCTTTATGAAATATGGAAGACAAAGGCTGCTAAGTAGAGCCCAAGATTATAAAGCAACATCTCCCTCGGCTTCCTTCCCTACTGCCAGGAACAGGGGCAGACACGGTTCCACCCTCCTGCCTTCTTTGCCTCTTCTGACACCAACCGTTCCTCCCATAGCACTCTCCTTCTAGGCTGGGTTCAATACTTTGCTGCAATGGTTAGTTACACAGAGATGAGCCTCACGATTAGGGGAGTTTATTAGGAAAACTAACAGGTTGTTGCAAACCAAGATCGGTAAGCATTCATTGGCCCACATCAGCACCTCTCCTCAGCCAGCAGCCATGTCTCACTCTGGGCCTCAGCCTTTCAGACACGTGGTTCCAGGGCTCCTGTCTGCTTGGGTCAGGAAGTCCCCTGCTGCTTGGCTTCACATGTCAGAGTCTCCACACTTGCCTGTGCTCTTGTCTCAAGGTCTCCTTGTCTTGGCCTTTGGTCTTGGCCTGGCTCCTTAGCTCTGTCTCTTGGTCTTTGGACCACAGCCTCTGTTGCCCCCAGTACTTCAGTAAGAGACCTCAAATGGGCTGCCCTTCCGATGATCCTGGGGCTTCTCTCTGAGATGGCTCTTATATGCAGACCAGTGGTTCTCCACCTTCCTCATGCCGCACGACTCTTTCATACAGTTCCTTGTGTTGTGGTGACCCCCAACCATAACATTATTTTCGCTGCTACTTCATCCCCATAATTTTGCTACTGTTATGAATCGGGAGACCCCTGTGAAAGGGTGTTCGGCCCCCAAAGGGGTTGTGACCCACAGGTTGAGAACCGCTGACATAGAGTGGCTTTGATGGAGGCGTATTTTATGTCTTAGCAGACCACACCTCCAAGGGGGAATGTATGGCTTGATGGGATGTCCCTACTAAGGTTAAAATGTCATCCCACCTTAATCTGGTCTATTAGCATAGCAGAGAATCCCCTCTAAAAGGGGATTACAGCCACAGGCATGGAGTTTAGAATTTACCGGGAGGGATTATGGGAGGAGGGCCGTATTCATTTACTACATCTCAGAATGCCCGGTGGGTTCGAACTGGCAACCGATGAGAGTCTAGCTTCATCCTTGGGGCTCTTTATTGCTGAAAAAGCAAGGTGAAAACCATAAAACACAGGCAGGGAAAAAACCCTGTCTATTGTGTCTGTTGAGTTACTTCCCACTCGTGCTGGCTTCTTGTCTAACAAAACAAAATCCTGCCGTGTTTGCTCCGTCCTCTCAATCTTCGAGGCCTTTGGGGCTAGGGCTGCAGCTGCTGTGTCAGTTTGTCCCATAGAGCCATGGTTCCCAACCTTCCTCACGCCGCGGCCCTTCCACACAGCTCCTCGTGTGGTGGTGACTCCCAACCATAGCATTATTTTCGCTGCTACTTCTTCACCGTCATTTTGCTCCTGTGATGAATCAGGAGACCCCTGTGGAAGGGTCATTCGACCCCCAGGTTGAGAACCGCTGCCCTAGAGGGCTTCCTTCTTTTTCTCCGACTCTCACCGTCATCGAGCCTGGTGTCCCTGTCCAGTGACGGGCTTTTCTGATGCTGTGTCCAAGCAGGCAGAGCACAGATTCGCCTTCAATTCTAAGCTACATTCCGGCCGCGTTTCTTCCACTTCATTGAGGGTCTTCTTCCTTTTTCTGAGCCTCTACGTTAACAAGCGTCATGTCCTTCTCCAGGTAATCTGTCCAAAGTAAATGAGAGGAAATCTCCCTATCGTTGCTTCTGAGGAATGTGAGGGCTGCACTTCTTCCCAAACAGCTGTGTCCGTGCTTTCAGCAGTCCGTGCTCTGTACGCGTGCTGGGACCCACAACCCGTGCTCACGGAAGCAGCAGTCCACGGACCACACGGCACTTTGCGCTGCGTAAGTCTGCTGCACGAGACCTCATCAGAGCGTTGAAAAGCTGATGTTTCTTTGAGGACTCAGGCACACCAGCTCAAGCCATGGTGTGTTTTCATTAGCCTCGGAACACGTGGAAGTTGGGCATGCTATAAGGACTGCTGGAGAACAATTGCTGCATTGAAACTACGGCGTTGGCAAAGAATATTGAAAGGCCCGTGGACTGCCAGAAGGGCAAGCAGATCTGACTTGGAAAAAGCACAGCCAGGATGCTCCTTAGAGGCGGGGATGGCGAGACTTTGACCGACAGACTTTGGACATGTTGTCAGGAGGGAGCAGTCCCTGGAGAAGGACATCATTATTCGGGAAAGTGGAGGGGCGGAGAAAAAGAGGAAGGCCCCCCAAGGAGATGGACTGACACAGAGGCCACATCAGCGGGCTCAAGCAGAAGGACAGTTGTGAGCATGAGGCAGGACGGGCAGTGTTTGCTTCTGTCATACACAACTCCATGGCACCTACCACCAGCACCCGCGAACACCATAATTCAACGGCATCCTCGATCCCCCAGTCTTCCCTAGTCATTGTCCAGCTCTTCCAGGCACTGGAGGCGATTGGAAATACCATGGTGCGGGTCAGGCACACCTTAGTTCTTAAGGTGCATCTTTGCTTTTAAAATACTATGAGGAGGTGTTTTGCAGCCCATTTGCCCGGGGCAATGCATCCTCTGACTCCCGTTCCCATGAGTGTTTATGCTGAATCCAAGTAAAATTAAATCCTTGACAATGTCAATATGCTTCTGTGTATCATGATGCCGCCTCTTGGTCCTCTTCAGCAAGCAAGATGTGTATTTTTCATATCACAGGGTGTCAACGAGGACTTCCTCCAGTCGTGCTGCCCGGCACGTCTCCGTGTAGTCCTGCTTCTCCGAGTACTTGCTTAGCAAACATCCAATAAGTATGATGAAAGGGGACGCCTTGTTCAAGGAAGCCCAGTGGTTCTGTAAATTAAGTGTTGGGCCACTAACCACAACGTTGGCAGTTCAAACTCAGTGGCCACTACATGGGAGAAAGAGAACGCTGTCTGCTCTTAAGAAGATTCCGTCTCAGAAACGCTAGCAGGGGTTCTCAAACTTGTTAAACAGGGGGCCAGTTCACTGTCCCTCAGACCCATTGGAGGGTCAGACAACTATGAACAAATTCCTATGCATACTGCATATATCTTATTTTGAAGTGAAAAACCAAATGGGGCAAAAACACCCAGTGGGCCGGATAAATGTCCTCAATGGGCTGCATGTGGCCCGCGGACCTGTAGTTTGAGGACGCCTGCTCTAGGGAGCTCAATCCTACTGAGTTGGAACCAACTCTATGACAGTGGATGGTTCTATCCCTTTGTTGTGTTGGAAGTCCTGCCTCTTGGTCTATGTCCTGGTTCCAAATGTAAACCATACATTTTTATGGTTCGTGCACATTTTCCTAGGATTCTCTGCTTTCAGCCAAGGTCTATCTGCTGTCAGCAATGATATCTCTTTATTTTTTCTTTTTAAAATAATTTTATTGGGGACTTGTACACAATGCATCCATCCATTGTCAAGCACATTTGTACATTTGTGGCCATCATCGTTCTCAAAACATTTCCTTTCTACTTCAGCCCTTGGTATTGGCTTCTCATTTTCCCCCTCCCTTCCCTCTCTCATGAACCCTTGATAATTTATAAATTTTTTTCATGCCTTTTTCCTTCTCTTTTAAATCACTTTACTGGGGGCTCATACAACTCTTATCACAATCCATCTATATATCAATTGTGTCAAACATACTTATATATCTGTTGCCATCATCATTCTCAAAACATCCTCTTTCCATTTGAGTCCTTGGTATCAGCTCCTCATTTTTCCCCTCCCTCCCTGTCCCCCCCACGAGCCCTTGATAATTTATAAACTATTATTTTGTCATGTCTTACACTGTCTGACATTTCCCTTCACCCACTTTTCTGTTGTCTGTCCCCCAGGGAGGACGTTATATGTAGATCCTTGTGATTGGTTCCCCCTTTCTACCCCACTTTCCCCTTCCCCTCCTGGTATCTCTAATCTCATTATTTGTCCTGAGGGTTTATTTGTTCTGGATTTCCTGTGTTTCCAGCTCTTATCTGTAACCAATATACATCCTCTGGTCTAGCTGGATTTGTAAGGTAGAATTGGGACCATGATAGTCGGGGTGAGGAAGCATTAAAGAACTAGAGGAAAGATGTATATTTCATTGGTGCTATACTGCACCCTGACTGGCTCGTGTCCTCTTGTGACCCTTCCGTAAGGGGATGTCCAGTTGCCTACAGATGGACTTTGGGTCTCTACTCTGCACTCCCCCACTCATTCACAATGATATAATTTTTTGTTCTTTGATGCTTGATACGTGATCCTATCAATACCTTGTGATCACACAGGCTGGTGTGCTTCTTCCATGTGGATTTTGTTGCTTCTCAGCTAGATGGCTGCTTGTTTACCTACAATCCTTTAAGACCCCAGACACTATATCTTTTGATAGCCGGGCACCATCAGCTTTCTTCACCACAGTTGCTTAGGCACCCACTTTGTCTTCAGCAATTGTGTCGGAAAGGTGAGAATCATGGAATGCCAGGTTAATAGAACAAAGTGTTCTTGCATTGAGGGAGTACTTGAGTACAGGCCCAAGGTCCATCTGCTACCTGAATACTAAACCTATAAATATATGCACACAGATCTATTTCCCCATCGGCATATATAAATATATTTACATGTGTACATGCCTGTATTTAGACCTCTTTAAATGCCCTCTGCTTCCTAGTTCCTTCCTCTATTTCCTTTTACTTTCCTCTTGTCCCACTAAAATGTTCAGCCTTCTTTTGGGTTTCAGTAATTCCTCTCGGTTACATTGCCCTTTATCAAACCCTACCAGGCCTCCTATATCCTCCTCACCACTGATTTTGATCACTTGTTGTTCCCTTGTCCCTGGGTTTGTTAATACCCACTACCTTTCCCCTGCCTCCCCCTCTCTCATGCCCCCCCCCGAATTGTCAGTCCTGGTTGTTTTCTCCTCCAGCTTGTTTATCCCACCTATCTTATCTAGATGGACCTACAGACATAATAATATGCACAAAAAACAAGACAGAGCAAAACAAAGCAACAAAAGAAAACAAAATCAATGACAAAAAAAGAAAAGCCTGTAAATAGTTCAGGGTCTATTAGGAGTGTTTTCCGGTCGAGTCTGATGGGGTGTCACGCCCTCACCCCAAAGTCTATTTTTGGTATTTCCTCAGGACTTCATTGCTCTGTTCCCCTTGCTTTTCTGTTCCATACTCTTAGTGTTTCACCTCAGTATTATGGGGTCAGATCAGGCGCAATCCCCGCACTGTGTCTCCAGTGTTGTCCCCTTTAGCACTATGGGTCAGTGAGGGACATCGTATCTTGTAGTGAGGTGGCCCTATGGTCCTCTCTGTGTTTTGGCTGCTCTGAGCAAGAATATTGGCCTCAGGGCTTGGTGGGCCAGGATGTATTCCACTCTCTCTTCCTCTCCCTTCATTTGCTCCCGTGTGCTCTGATAAGACATGTCCCTCTCTCTGAGCTGTAACTTCAGCGCTGTCCTCTGAAGTGAATTATTCTGCAGGGAAAGGGGGCTGTCCATGTAGTTGGGATTGGGGCCGGGCCTTCAGATATCTCGTATTCTAGGTCTTCTTTTGAATTCAACTTGAATTTCTGGCAGTTCCCTGTTCATGTAGTCATGCAGTTGTTTTGGTTGATCCTTAGCAATACTTTACTTGCTTGTGATATTGATTATATTTCTTGCAAAATTAATGGTCATAGATCTGCAATCTACTGGATCACTAATCTTTGGCATAGACACAAATATTGATCTCTTCTAGTTGGCTGACCAGGTCTTTCTTGGTATAGATGCGTTTGTCTTTCCAGTCTTCCATCCATTGGTTGAAATAGCTCAGTTTCTGTCCTGCCAATTCCCAGACCCTTGTTTATTACCAGTGCCTTCAGTGCAGCTTGGACTTCTTCCTTCAATACCATGGATTCTTGGTCATATGCTGCCTCCTGAAGTGGCTGAACATCAACCCATTCTTAATACGAGGATTCTCTGGGGTTCTTCATCTTATTTTGGTGAGATGCTGCTGTGCTGTGCAGAAAGCTATACCACTGGCATTTCCAATGCCAACAGCATCATCTATGGTGGGCAGTTTTCAGTGGTGCTCCCAGACTAAGACAGACTAGTTAGAAGGACCTGTAGCTCTACTTTTAAAAAAGAACTGAGCAGAGTAGGCCTTACGAAAAGCAGCAGGCCATTCCAAGAGCCAGACTCCATCCAATGAGTTTTTAATCAACCCTGATCCAGGCCACTAGACAACCCCAAAGTGGACTTCAAAAGCTGTCCCAGGAAAAAAGGAGCCAGTCACGTTCCAGCAGTTTCAACTTGTGCTGATGAGGCCACTCTCTCAGAGAAAAACACCAGACCCACAAATAAATAAAAGGTTGAAAGCACAAATGTCTGTAATTACGCTTTGGGATGACGTCGTTGGCTGCTTGTCCAAGCTTCTCCCGACTCTGTATGTTTGTATCAAGAGAATCCCATGTTCCATCTGCCTAGTCTCATTCCCTCTTCTCAGCTTGCTTCTCTTCTGCAGGAAATCTACAGGTCTGAGGTTGGGTATCCCGATCGTATGTCGGGGTGACAGTCTCCTACCTTGAGGGTCATAATTCTAGGGATCTGTCAACAAGCACTCTGTGACAGGATTGGCCTCTTCTTAGCTGGTCATCAACATGGACTGGTTCATCTTTGGTCTAGACGCTGGGGGGCATGCGAGTTGGTTAATGCTACCGAAATCCTCTCCTCCCAGAACCCACTGGAATCGTGACACTTGAGGGGCGCTTGACGAGAACGCGCGCGCTCCTCTCCTCCCACTTTGCGGGGTGACTTCAGCAGATCCTGTGCACGGGAGGGAAGAGAAGGCTGGGGTAAACAGGCTCGGAGGGGGCGTTGTCTCCCGGTGGGCCCCCTCCAGCAGGCACGGGGTCCCTGGGGAGCCTCTGCCCGTTGGCTCCGCCCCCGCCAAGGAGGCCCCGCCCCTAAACGCAGGCCCCGCCCCCGCCCGCGAGTCCCGAGGCAGCGTCCCCGCGCGCCCGGCTCCGCCGCGACTCTCCGCGCGAGGCACGCGCCGGCGGCCCCCGCGGCAGCCCGTCGCTTATTGGCTGGCCCGGCGCGGACGCTCCCGCCCCGGCCCCCCATTGGCTGGAGCCGCCGCGGACCCCCGCGCGCGAGCCGCCGCTGACATCACGCGGCCTGAGGCGGCGACGGCGCCCCCGGCCCTACCCGCAGCCCCCCTTGGCAGAGGCGCCGCCACGGTGCCCACGGAGAATGGTGCGCGTCGCGCCGGGGCCACCCCACCGCCAGAGCCGCAGCGGCACCTCAGCAGAGCCGGCCGCGGCGGGCCACCGAGCCCCGCACCCGGCGGTGGGGCGAGCGGCCGCAGTGAGGCGGAGGGCGCCGCCGCAGCAACGGTCATGGGGGCCCTGACCAGCCGGCAGCACGCGGGCGTGGAGGAGGTGGACATCCCGTCCAATTCCGTGTACCGCTACCCGCCCAAGTCCGGTGAGGGCCCGGGGCGGTGGGCGGGCGGTGGGCGGGGGCCTGGCGCCGCGGGGAAGTGGGGAGCTGGGCCTCCCCGCCGCGGGGGGCTGGGGGCGCTGGGGGGCCGGGCTCGCTCCCTCCGAACCGCGGAGGACGAGAACGGAGGGGCGCCCCCGCCGCCGGGCCGGTCGGAGCCGCCGCTCTAGGAGCCTGGCGGGGTCACCGAGATCACCTAGCCCCCCAGCTCCATTGTCGTCTGTCGGAGACAGCGGCGGCGGCCTGCTTGGTGGGGCTGCGGCTCCGGGGAGGTGGGCGCCCGAAACCACTGCCCCCCCCCCCCGCCAGGGGCCAGCCCCAAGGCCCGGGCCCCCCTTTTCTCACAGGGTTTTGGCGTGCATCTCGGACACAGCCCTGAGCTGGGTGCTGTCCTTGGTCTGCCGCATACCGGGTCTTGGAAAGGGGACAGCGTCGGGTTAGGTGTCTCTCGGAAAAGCTGCCCTTGGCTGCTGGAAGATGGAGGCCGAAAATGTGTTTTGTGCAGAGAGAAGAAAGTGTCTGAGACAGAAAATGTTTGGGAATCCAACTCTCAGAGTCACTCCAATTGTCCCTTTGCCAGAGTAGCGCAAGCCTGGTGGTGGTTTTCATTGGAATGGGGACCCGGCGGCGGTATTTAGAAAGTGCACAGCGCTCGTTGTGTTTGTTTTCAGTTCAGATCATTGTGCCTAGCCTGGGACTGGTGGCCTGGTGCTGGAGGTGAGGAGGGTTTTGCCCGGAGAGGAGAGGGGTCCCAGGCAGGTAGTCCACCATACAGAGCAGTTGTCAGTGCCAAAGGGCGAGGCCAGGGTCTGGCTACCTGCCCTTTGTCGTTAGAAGGACATCCCCAGCTTTCTCTTGTCTTCCATCCTGCTGGGGATTTGGGGGAGCTAGCAGCGAGGTGTCAGAATTGGAGAGGAAGGTGCGTATTTCATATTTCGCTCCTTGGGTTGAATGAAGACACACTTAGGAAATCAGCTGGGCTCAGCGGTGTGTCCACTCTCTTGCCAGGGGAAGGCAGCAAGCAGACAATGAGCCTGCAGCCCTGCAGAGCGTCTGGCAGAGCCCTGCTCCTCACACACGGCGTTTGTGCCAGAGAACGAATCCTTGCAGAGAGGCATCAGCTTCGAGCTGTTTTCGAAGAATGCCTAAGCTGAGGCTGTGGTTCCCTGAAATTTTGGTGAACCCCGGGCTAGTGATGACTAAAGGCAGAACGGAAAAAGGCATGCCTTTTTTTTTTGGCAGGATCTTTTCTTTCTCTTTTATTTTCTTGAATCACTTAGCTTTTATCGATTGGGAGATGGAGCCGGATTTTGCTGACCTCAGAGTTTTCAGCAGAGTTTGCTGTCTCAGGAGTAGTCATCCCCCCACCTCCTTCAAGTGTGGGAATTTACATGGGTAAAATCTCTGGAAGGTTATTCCCCACCAGCTTTCAAGACAAGTTGGAATCTTGAAGACAAGGTTGCTTTCCGTTCACTGAAACTATCTTCATCAGCACACTCCATGCCTGCCTTCTCTACTAACCCTCTCCGCTCTGCTCATCTTTTGAAAGGTTTCCCTAATTATCACTCGATTTTAATCGGAAATTCTGTTGGAGAGCAAGCTTTCCAGCCCAGAGGATCAAATAAAGTTCATGGAAGAGAAATTCAGAAACTAGGTCTGAGACCAGTCCCGTTGCAGGAGCCAACCCTTGGGTCCTGAGCTTGAAGAGCAGAGTGAATTCTCAGCAATGCTCTGGCCTAGAGGCAACTACCCTTCACATGACCTTCAGATTGGTCCAGCTCTTGATGGGATTAGAGTATTCTAAAATACCTGAGAGGGATGGTAGAATCTGGCCCAACCTGCTCATTCACAGGTAAAACAGTGACTAGATATGACCAATGCCACCCAACAAGAATGCTCTTGGTTCAAAGCCATCTGCCTCTACCTTTTCGTTGGAATTGGATTTTAAACTTGCTCTGCATGATTAGGGGAATGGAGGCAGATCGGTGCCCACTGAATAGAAGCAGACTTGCAGGCTTGGTCCTTGCTGAGGCTGATCTTGAGAAAAAGCAGTGATGGTCGGACAAAGCAGGAACCGAGGCTGGTTTCACGGCTGGGACCACCCTCCGGTTCACGGTGTTCTTAGATGCCGTCAAGTTCGTTTCCACTCACAGTGGCAGGTGCATAACGGAGAGAAACACTGGTGCCATCCTCACGATCGTTCTGGTTTGAGTCTGCTGTTGCAGCCACCGTGTCGGTCCATGCTGTTGAAGGTCTTTCTCTTTTTCTGTGACCCTCTACGTGACCAAGTGTGACGTCCTTCTCCGGGGACCAGTCCCTCCCGATAGCAGGGCCAAAGTTACATACCTGGGAGGCGAAGTCTGGTCACCACCCTCACTTGTAAGGTGTATTGCAGCTCCTGAGCCCCTGGAAAGTCATCTAACCCCCACTACCTGTGGGACCCTGGTCTCAGACAGAAGTGCTGCCTGTTGTCCCTGTCACCATGGTCATGGTACCAAGGAGCAGCTACTTTTCCTCTTTTTAATGCTTTTAATGGAAGCCCAAATATCCACATGCTCCTGAAACCCAGAACATTCAGCATTGCCAAGAACAGCTGATTTGGTGTTCTGAGTGGGGTGTGTTATCTCAGGAAACGGGAGAAGAGCCTTTTGCTTTACAGAAGTGGAGAGAATGCAAGTAGATGACATAATGTGGACACTGTTCTGTCGGGGTGACATAGTCACATGGTTCAAAACATAAAAAGAAGGAGACAGGGCATGGTGGAAATTGGATCCTGACCTCTGACCTAGCCATCTAGTCCCCTTTCCCCATGGAGCCTCCCATTCTGGTGTAACAGTATGTGTCAACCCCTCTACAGTTATCCCGGAGTTCCTGGTCGAATACAAGCATCACGTGCTATTTAAAGCTGTTCTTGATCTTGGGTACCCACACCCCCACTGGAGATTTTTTTAATACCATTTCCATAATGGAGCATTAGTATGTTTTCAAACTATAAAAAATTCTTTGTGTACATGTACCATCATACTTTTTCACACACAATCTCCCATTTCTAGACATCCGATTCCCCTACCCCTCCGTCTTTGACTATTGCAGATAACCAGCCATGAGTAATCTTGCATGGATACTCTTCCAGGCTGTTGAGGACTGTAATAAAGGCATGAATATTCATCAGGGAAGCTATGGTGAAGAGGGAGGGGGGTTGTTTCTCTCCATCAGCATAACACGAGAGGCTGCTCTGGCTACCCTCCCCCTGTGCTCTTGGGCAGTGTTTGGTTGTGCCTTTGTGGGTGATGGTGATGGTTTTTACTGCAGCCCATCCATGCTTTTGAGGTCTTTTCTGAGGCCCTTGCTTCTGGGAAGGCCTGCGGTCCGTTGTCTCTCAAAGGCATGGCTGTGCCGAGCTGGAAAGCCATATCTTGGCCCGGCCATCTTTTGACAGCAGTATCTTCTTGGCTAAAAATCCCAAGTTCCATTTCTTTGCTATAAAGATGACTTCATTCACTTTTAATTCCGTGCTGATGAATCTTTTCCTTCCACACTGGAGCACATTTGAAAGTAAGGATAATTCACTTTGCTCAGGCTGTAAGAGATAAGCTAGCAACTTTCAAAGCTGCTGTAAATATTCGGAATGGGGGTCAGCGCCCTGCGCAGCTAATAACATCGTCATTCCATTTTTTTCTTTAATTGGAGATACATAGGCTTGTCCAAAGGGTTTGTCCAATAGCGAGCAAGAGAGGTTGTTAAAGACACAGGTAATAAGTCTTTACTTGTCAGGTAATTGCCAGTGTTTCTCTTTGGAGCCGGTAATTTAACATTCGTTTTGAAACCAAGGATTATAATTCAGGAGTTTACTACAGAATGCAAATCATGTAATGCTATCACAGTTGGAAGGCACCCTGGTGGTGTAGTGGGCTACGCAATGAGTTGCTCACCACAAGGTCAGTGGTTCAAACACACCAGACAATCCGAGGGAGGAGGAGGAGGCTCTCTGCTCCCATAAAGATCTCGGAAATCTGAGGGGGTGGTTTTGCTCTGGTGCTATCAGGCGGCTAGAGCCCTGGTGGCCTACTGATTACTTGTTGGGCCTCTACTGCAAGGTCAGCAATTTGAAACCACCAGCCGCTCCTAGGAAGAAAGATGGGGCTTTCTACTCCTGTAAAGCATGAGTCTCAGAAACCCCTTGGGGTAGTTCTCTCCTGCCCTGTACTCAGAGCTCTGAGCCGGAATCTCCTCAGTGGCACTGTTTGAGTTCGATAGAGTTGCTGTGAGTCAGAAACTACTTGACAGCAGTGAGGTTGGGGTTTGACACAGTTTGACTGATGGTTTAAGTACAATTAAATGCTGACGTTAGGTACCGTCAAGTTCGGAATCACAGCGACCCTGCATTAGACAGAACAAAACACTGCCTGGCCATGCACCATCCTCCCGGTTGTTATGTTTGAGCCCATTGTTGCAGGCCCCTCAAATTCATGGGAATACATTTCATGCCAGCAAACACCTAAGTGTTGCTTCACCTTATCATGCAGACCACATGATCAAACGCTAGTCTTTTTCCCCATTTAAGATATCATTTTCTTACTTTGAAACCCTATTCTGTTTGCTTTATTTGTGTATCTTACTGAGGGTGGAACACTTAGCTTAGCCTCTTGATTTTGTCTTCAGATTTAGAGGATTTGCTTTCCTCATGGAGGTGGCTTGGCATCTCTCTTCTCTTCTGATTTGTTATCGGTAATGTGCATTACTGAGCACCTGCTATAGATCATGCATTATGCTCAGCACCAGTATAGAAAGGCAGACTCTTTCACTCAGTTATTTTGATGCCTATGGCAAGCAGCAGGGTGGGAGCTCTTGAGTCAGCTTTGCAATGTGGGTCACAGATGGGAGTCTTAACAGCTCAAGCTATCTGGTGGCTTCTTATTTTAACTAACTATGCTTGCTAAATGTGCGGCAATCTCAAGTTCTTCATTGCCGAAAGAGTACGTGTGTTGTGAACACATAAAACAGATTGCAACGGTATATAATTTTTTTTAACAATTGTTATTTTAAAATGGTTGTTCTTCCCAAACATCCATGCTTATCATCCAGTGTCAGTGTTAGATTATATGCACACAGGTGAATTAACACAAGAGGGCTTCAAAAGGTTCATGGAAAAATTCCATCATTGAATTCCACTTCTTCTCCACACACTTTTTGAAGGCCACTTACAAGGAAGGATACATGATCAGTCGGGAATCCACCCCAGAAATAAAAGGTTGGTTTGATATCTGTAAGTTCATTCACGTGATACACCATGTTACGAGAACGAAGGACGAGAAATACATGCTCATCTTCACAAAGAAAAGGCACATTTGATAAAAGCACAACTTATCCTTGACACAAACTCTCAAGAAACCAGGGGTAGAATAGAACTTCTTTAAGCTGATGAAAGACATCAACCAAAACACCCCACAGCTAGCGTTGTGTTTAATAATGAAAGACTGAATGCTTTCTGCTGAGATCGGGGCGAAGGCAGGGACATTTGCTCTCACTGTTTTTCTTCAGTATGTGGTGTAAACAGTTAACTCACTTGGCTACTAACTGAAAGGTTGGTGGTGCAGATCCACCTAGGGGTGCCTTGGAAGAAAGGCTTGGCGATCTATCTTTGGAAAATCTGCCATGGGAAGCTCTGTGGAGCACAGTTCTACCCTGACCCACGTGGCTTCGCCATGAGTTGGAATTGACTTGATGACAATAAGTGTTCAATAGGTAGTGGTGATTCTAGCAAGTACAATAAAGTAATTACCTAAAGCCATGCAGACTGTAAAGGATGTGTAGTAGTACACTTATAAAAGAAAAAGCCAAACGTCCTTTATTCCCAAACGACCGGATCCTACGTATAGGAAATCCACACACATAAATATTTGAGCAAATAATGTGGATTTAACAAGGTGGCAGTCACAAGGCCAACTAAATAAATAAGTTGAATTTTTATACACATGCAAGAAACAATCTGAAAATGAAATGAGGAAAACTACTTCTAGTGAAATTTTTTTAAATAATAAAATTATTCTTAGGGAATAAATTTGACATAAGTTGTACAGGACTCCAAAAACCAACTGTCAAGTTGATTCAGACTCATAGCAGCCCTACAGGACAGAGTTGAAGTACGCCTGTAGGTTTCTGAGACTGTAGATCTTTATGGGAGCAGAAAGGCTCATCATTCTCCTGAGGAGCTGCTGGTGGTTTTGAACTGCTGACCTTGTGGTTAGTACCCACAAGAGACCCACTAGACCATCAGGGCTCTGGACAGGACTAGCACACTGAAAATTCCAAAATATTGCTAGTTTGATGATTAACTAAAGATGTTTTTGAAATTCAAAATAAGTAGAGAAACATTTTATGTTCCTGAATTGGAAGAAAATCTTGCTAGGGTCCCATGGCTCCTCAAATTGACCTGTGAATCTACTATACACTTTATCAAAATGTTGGTATGCATTTTCTTGGGGGCTGTTAGAAATTGATAAGCTGCTTTTGAAATTTATAGGATAAGCAAAGGAACTAGAATGGTCCAAACAGTTTTGGAGAAGAACCAAGTTGGGGGATGGATAGATCAGTGGAGCAGAATTGAGAGCCCGCAAGCAAGCTATCTATAGTGAATTGATTTTTGACAGGTACCAAGACAACTAACTCTATGATAAAACAATCCCCCCCCCGCCCAATAAATGGTGCTGGCAGAACTTGATATCAATCAATTATTAAAAAAATAATTTTGACCATTTCTTTACATCTCTAAGAATTAACTCTGACTGGGTTATAGGGTGAAAAGACAATCCACAGAAATGGGTTATGAGATGATGTGTTAGTCTGGGCAAACTAGAGAAACAAACTCATAGACACTCATATGTGTATAAGAAAGAACTTAATATATGAGAGCAATTGAATATTGAGAAAACAATCCAGCCCAGTCCAGATCAAGTCCATAAGTCTGACATTAGCCCATATGTCTGATACCAGTCTATAAAGTCCTCTTCAGACTCACACAACACATGCAATGATGCTGAGTGCAGGGAGATCACAGGTCAGTGGTGAGAAATCTTGTGGATCCGGTGGCTTTCTAAGCATCTTGGCGCTGGCAGGGGTCTCCACGTGGCTTTTCCAGCTCAGGGCACTAACATAGTTCCATGTGTCTTGTCAGTAGAGCATCTCCCAGGAAGTGAGCAGAGAGAGAGAAGTATCTCCTGCTGCCAAGCAGGAAAAACAGGAGCTCCCAGAATTCTCAGGAGGAAGCCATGCTCACACAGAGGCCTCATTGGTTATATCTTCATTGACAGGCCACACTCCACCCCTTCACTCATAATCCTCTCAAATTGACACCAGATTTTATAACTATCACAGATGGTCACCTGACTTGAGTAGACGTTTTTCTAAAGAAGTCAACAAATGGCTAATAAGAACATGGAAAGATCCATAAGATTGGTTGTCTACCAATAACAGCAAAGAGAAGTAAGAATAATAGACAATCAAAGAGGTGCAGTAGTTTTCTAATAGACATATTTTTAAAAAGAACCAATGATAACTTTTTTAGTCTTCAGTAAAAATATTTCCTAAGAAACTACTCTGTACCAAGCAATTCTCTAGTTAGCAACAGAAACAAACAAACAAAAGATCATTTACCAACAGAGAAGCATACATTCGAACTACAATGAGATAGCACATCTAGAATAAAAGTCTTGGTGAGGAAGTGGAGAAATGGAGGTTCCCTTGCATTGTTGGTGACAGTGTACAGTGGCGCAGTCGCATGGTCACACCATTGAGCAGTTGTAGAGGTTCCTTGTCATGATGCATCAATTCCATTCTTAGGTATCTATTCCCAAGAAAAAGGAAAACAGGTGCCCACCCAAAAACCTGAAAATGAGCGTTCATGGCATATGTTAGTCCGGGATGACTAGAGAAACACATTGATAGACACCTAGATGTGTATAAGAAAGAGCTTTATATAAAAGAGCAATTATATATTGAGAAAGCATCCCAGCCCAGTCCAGATCAAGCCCATGAATCCGATATTAGCCCATATGTCTGATACCATTCTATAAATTCCTCTTCAGACTCATGCAACCCATGCAATGATGCCGAATGCAGGACGATCATGGGCCAGTGCGTGGGAAGTCTCGTGACTCCAGTGGTAGTGGAAGTTTCTCAGCACTGGTGTGGGCCCCACGTGGCTCCTCCAGCTCCAGGACTCTGATTCCATCAGTATAGCTCCATGTGGTTTGTCAACAGGAATGTCTTGCAGGGAGATGAAGCACAGAGAGTGTGTCCCACCTCTAGGGAGGAAGACAGGAGTTCCCAGAATCCTCAGGAGAAGGTCATGCCCACACAGAGGCCTCATTAGCTATGACCTGATTGACAGGCCAGACTCCACCCCTTCACTCAAGTTGGCAAAAGATTATGTAACTGCCACATGGTAGCATTGGCCAACTGGGAACAAATCCACTGTCTTCTCAACTGACAAATGGATAAAGAAAACGTGGCAAGACCTGGTGCAACCAGACCTCTGAAGCCAGAGAAGCCGCGTAGAGACCCCTGCCAGCGCTGAGATGCTTACAACACCACTGGATCCAAAGACTTTCTACCCACTGGCCTGTAATCGTCCTGCATTCGGCATCATTGCATGTGTTTCATGAGTCTGAAGAGGACTTTATAGATTGGTATTGGACATATGGGCTAGTATCGGACTTATGGACTTGATCTGGACTAGGCTGGGATGCTTTCTCAATGTTCAATTCCTCTTGTATATAAAACTCTTATAAAAGAAGAAAGAATGGCATGTTATTTGGCAGTCAAAAGGAATAGAGACATGATCCAGACTATGTGGAGGAACCTTGAGAACATGCTAAATAAAAGAAGACCACATGAAGTCTTCGGCAAATCTGTAGGAATAGACACTAGATTAGTGGGAGCAGGGGCTAGGGGGTGGGTGTGGGGGCATGAGGAATGTCAGCTAAGGGGACAGGGTTTCTTTTTAGGGTGATGAAAATATTCTCAAATTAAGATCATAGTGATGGCTGCCCAATTTGGAATGTCCTATAGAACCATTGAATTGTACACTTTCAATGGGTGAATTGTATAGTGTATGAATTATGTCTCAATAGAGCAGGCTTTGAATGAATTCAAGTCACTGTCCACAGAAACAAGGGCAGCGTACGGTTGCATAGCCACTAAATCTCTTGCCTCGTGGCTTTTGACTCAAGGGGGAAACAAGCACCAGTGTCCCATGCAAAGCTAGCCACTGGCCATCCGCAAGGGGCTTGGTAGGCCGCCCTCTCTGAGGGGAGCACCCTGGCTTGTTTCATACTGGGGTCAAAACCCCAAGCACAAGAGATTGGGCTGTTGTGCAGCACACATGCTGCTCTTGTTCCTATTGGCCATGACTGACCTGTGTTGAACAATCAGAAGCCCTGTAATAAAATGGCTAAGAACTTGGGTCATAGAACTAAATGTAGTGGCTAAAATTATAATGCTTCTAGAAGACTAAGAGGAACCCTTTATCACCTGTGGTTGCATAAAGTGTTCTTAGATACAACCCACCCGTGACTGAACTTCTTAAAAAATAAAAAAATGTTTTTGGTAGCAAAAGACAACATTAAGAAGATTAAGAGAGTATTTGCACATCCTATCAAGAATTTGTACATAGAATATATCAAGAACTCTTACAACTCAGTATTAATAAGACAAAACACAACCCTGTCTTTAAAAATGTACAAAAGATTTGAGTAGACATGTTACCAAGGGAGATTTAGAAATGGCTAATTAAACCCATAGTAAACTTCCCAACCTCATTAGTCATTGTCATCATTTGCCATCCAGGTCCCAGCAACTCTATGTAACAGTAGAGCTTCCCCATAGAATTCTAAGGCTGGGCCTTTCAAAAGCAGATCACCAGGCCTGGCTTCCAAGCGGTCTCTGCATAGGGTGTAACCACCAACTTTTTGTCTGCTAGTTGAGTACTTAACCGTTTGTGCCACTCAGGGGCTCCTCATTTGTCATTAGGGAAATACAAGTGGAAGCCACAATGATGCGCTGCTTCACACCAGCTAAGATGGCTAAAAGAAGACCGTGTCTGGATGGCTGGTGGCAATGTGACGCCATTGGAGACCTGGTGCAGTGCTGGTGGAGATGCCACTTTGGAAACCAGCATGGCACCTCCTTAAAGGTTCAACTTAAGTTTTCCATATGGCCCAGCAATTCCACTCCTAAGACTCAACCCCCCAAATGAGAACATTTGCAAACATGGACGTGCACAAGGCAGCCCGTAGCTGCATTATTAACGATAGCCTCAAACTGGAAGTAAACCAAGGGTTCAATGGGTGGATAAACAAAATGCACTGTATTCATCCCAATGGACTGTAATCCAGGAATTGAAAGGAACAAACCACTGATACATGCTCCAGTGTTCATCATGTTCAGGGAAAGGCCTAGTGGCAGACTGTATTTTACAAGCCCATTTAGATGAGCTAGCTGGAAAAAGCAGATTTGGAGATACCGAAGGCAGAGCAGTGGTGGCCTAGGGCTGGGGAGGGATGGAAATGGAGGTAGATTGTAAACAGGGGCGGGGGAACATTTTGGGCTGCTTGAAATGTTCTCAAACTGGACCGTGGTGCCACTTACAAGAATCACTGAATTGCACGCTGGGTGGATTTTATACTTAGTAGTGTGTTGATGTCAATAAAATGGCTGTAAAAAAAAAAAAGTAACAGCAGGGTTTATGTCAGTTGACCAAAGTAAAGAAAAGCGCTTGATCCACCAGGAAGAGGTTCTGGGGACCAGATGGCATGGAAGATCGGCTTTGAAGGCAGAACAGAACTTTCAGATAATCCTGTGTGGAGAATGGTGTTAGTAATGGTCCAGCAATTGGCACTGTTCTTGCCAGAGCCGGAGCACACTGCACAGATGAGCCGGTTGGGTTACGAAGTCCCCCTAGAAAGATAATGGGAAAGAGCATTGGGGAGGGTGGTAGGAGTAAAATTGGTGTCATGGCAAGATTTCTCTGAGGGTTATGAGACAAGCTAACCTGCTGTCCTTGAACTTGGAAAAGGCTGAGGGTCTTCACCAGGATGCTTTGCTGCTTTCCTGTTTTGATGACGAGTGTGTTGTTAGCCTGGATGCCCCAAAAGAACCCAGGCACCAAGGACAGAAATCAGGCATCTGGAGCAGCCTCTGCTCTTGAAGGGACTCCCAGGTCTCGGCTAGGGCTTTCCTGTTCTCAGACCTGTGCAAATCAATCAGGATTTGCCACTGAGGAGCCAGTGCCACTCCCTGATCTCTGAAACTCCCAGGGGGCTATTGTTCTCCTGATCTCCTTGGTTTCTGTGCCCGGTTTGCTGCCTTTGCCTCACACAGATGTGACATCAGCCCATTCTTCCATTTCTCTCAAGAAAATTCCACTCACATAAAGGATCCAATGTGTCAGTGTTTACCAAAGACTTGAGAAGATGGGATAGTTGTGAGCACAGTGTAGAAATACTAATAGCCCAAAGTACAGTAAACGGTATTACCCTGAAATGGCAACTTCAGCCAGGGAGTTTTACTGGCTGCTGAAGCTCACCAACCTCAGCCTTTCTTTATCTTGAATACCCCTTTCCTCTTTCCACTCTCTCCTCCCCACTCTGCCCTCTCAGTGGGAAAGTACACAATGCAATCCACCCATCAGCAAGCAGCCTGATCTGAAGCCTGTCTGAAGCAACTTACTAAACTAGATTCCCCCCAAGATAGGGCCTTCCCTGCCGCCTTCCAGAAGGAAATGTTATTCACTCAGTATTAAAACATGGAGTTTACGTCCAAGATGAGTGATCTGTATGGAAAGATTTGTCAGCTGGTTAAAGATCTTGGCTGAAATTCTGCGCCCCCCCCCCCCAATAATGAAAGACAAACATTTGGAAATTGAGTAAAGAAAAGGAGAAGCCAGTCTGAATCTTGACCTAGTTCACTATAGACAAAGGTTCTATCTTATTTGATTCCACAGTAATCCTTTGAAGGAGGTGTTATTATCTCTGCTTGACAAATACGCAAAGAAACCCAAACTCAGGAAGGTTAAATCTGCCCTAGCTGCAACAACATCAGGGTCTAGTCCAGCTGGGGTCTTGGGTTGATGCTGGGAGGAAGAAAGGGAGAGAGAAAGTAGCGAGAAGAGGATGGAGGTCTTTGAGACAGGTTCATGTTTCTGTCTTCATGGGGGGCGGGGGCCAGGAATTGGAGCAAGAGGAGGAAGGCACCATTGAAGGGGTGGGAGAAAAGCAAACCCTTCAGGGGTTTTGAAAGGCAAGGGGAGAGGAGCTGATGCCAGGGACTTAAGTGGAGAGCAAATGTTTTGAGAATGATGAGGGCAATGAATGTACAAATGTGCTTTACACAATTGATGTATGTATGGATTGTGATGTGTTGTATGTGCACCTAATAAAATGATTGGAAAGAGAAAAGAAAGGCAAGGGAGAAAGAGCTTCGGCAATGTAGCTCTGCTGTGAACATGACTGTTGACCAGGTGATCCAAAGCACTGTCTGTAGAGCAGCAGGGATTCTGGTGACAATTGGAGGAAGAATTCTTGAGATGCGAGCAGAAGGTGACTGGCTGGATGGGTGTGTGAATAGACGACATGAAGGCATGGCAGAAGAAATACGTTTTGAAGTTGTTTTAGTTGGAGCTATCAGAATACATTGCAGTGTGAGTTAAGAAACTCTAGTGGGGTAGAGGGTTACTCATAGGGCTATTAAAACACAAGGACAGCAGTTGGAAACCACCAGCTGCTCTGTGGGAGAAAGGTGAGGCATTTTAGTCCCATAAAGAGGTACAATCTCAGAAACCCATAGGGGCGGTTGGATTTTGTTCTATAGGCTCACTATGAGGTGGAATCAACTCAGCTCAATGGCAGTGTGTGTGTGTGTGTGTGGGGGGGGTTATCACGGTAAGATTTTGACACCTTAAAAAAAAGATTTTGACACCTCTGTAATGGAGAGGAAGGCTGAGAAGGGAGCACCACAAAGTTTGAAAGCAAACAAACTCATTACCGTGGAATTGACCCCGACTCATAGCCACCCTGTAGGATGGAGTGGAACTGCTTCCTGTGAGTTTCCGAGACTGGAACTCTTTTTTTTTTGACTGGAACTCTTTATGGGAGTAGAAAACCTCACCTTTCTCCCACGGAGCAGCTGGTGGTTTCCAACGGCTTATCTTATGGTTGGCAGCCTGATGCATGCCCACTACCCAGAAGGACTTCTTTCCCCCACGCTGATGGCCTGAAAAAACTCTGGTAACAGGAGGAAGGAGGGCAAGGCTGGCTGATTGGAGACCTTCAAGTGTGGGCAAAATCCAGACTCATGGATTGCACCTTGCTTGGCATACCGAAAAGTTACAGTTCTTAAAATTATATTGTACTGGTTCACACTAGAGACCAGGTCTAGGTATATATGGGATCTTAAAAATAGCCTTTCAAACTAAGAGTGGAAATGGAATATTCAATAAATAGTGTTAGTAAAATTTTCCATTCAAGAAAATAAAAATTAAACTCTCATCCCCCATAGTCCACTAGAACAAATTCCAGATGTAAAAATAATCAAACAGCAAAAAAAAAAAAAAAAAAAAACCCAAAAAAAACATAGACTGCGAAGAGTAAGGAATGTTTACGAGTAGGGACATGCTTAATTGAATTAGGGTGTTCAGTGGAAATATGGTGTCATGGTTAAGAGCATTGGAATAAAAATAGAGTGGGCTTGGGACCTGCTCCTTCTCCTACAAGCTGTGTGGCCTTGGACAAATCACCTCACTGTGCACCAGTGTTCTCTTAGAAAATAGGATCATAAGAACTTACCTTCACAGGGCTGTGAGGATGATCCACGCCGCCCCCTTAGAACCAAGGCAACACTCAGCAGGAGGTTCTTGCTGCAGGGAGGGCAGTGCCTTTTTTAATGTGGCTCTTCTAGCCTAATGAGCCCTGGTAGCTTAGTACTTACGCTTTGGGCTGCTAACCGCAAGGTTAGCCATTTAAAATCAGTAGCTGCTCCTTGGGAGAAAGAAGGGACGTTCTACTCCTAAAGAGTTGTAGTCTAAGAAACCCACAGCGGTAGTGCTATCCTGTCCTTCCAGTTCGCTATAAGTCAGCCTCGACTCGATGGCAGTGAGTTTCCTTTCGTTTTGTATTCTTTTTTTCCTTTTAGCCAGTCTCTAACTTCCAGCAAACCACCTTCCCCTACATGGGTCTGGTAAGAAGGTGGAGGAAAATACAGATGGGATTCACCTGTGAGGGACTGTGAGCAGGATTCCCGGGAATACCATCTTGCTGGGTATAAAAAGAGCCTTCTGAGAAGCAGGAGGAGAGATCTCATGACCAGCATGAGCCAGGAGGGGAGTGGGTTTGGGGACCCCAGCTCCCCACAGTGACCCTCCTAACTCAGATGACAGCTAGACCATCAGAGCAGCAGCGGGACCAGAGCATGGGACAGACGGTGGACACCCCAGGCCGTGGAGTGAGTAAAGCGGGGTGCTTTGTGTGGGAGGCTGGCTGGGGGGTTGGGGTATCTCTGGGCATTTAACTGGGGAAGGTGGTCTTGCTGACCCACAGAAGTGGAGCGGAGTGCCTTCAGGCTGAGGCTTACTGGAGTGGGTGTCTGGACACTTCATTCAGGGAGCTGGGCTTGCTGACCCACCGAGCTTGAGCTGAATGCCTTCGGGTTGAGCCTTACTGCAGAGAGCGGCATGCTCCTTTGAGCATTTATTAGCAGACCTGAAAGAACTTTGTAACAAGTCCTGATAAACAACCATATTTCTCCCTTGCTTTACAACCTGTCCAATTCCATAATAAACTCTTTAATCATGAACATTGTCAACCCCAGGATGAAGGTGTCTTGTGGGTCTTTTCCTCACTGCCATGGGGTCAACCCTACAGAACAGAGTAGAACTGCCCCTGTGGGTTTCTGAGATGGTGACAGCTGACAGGAGCAGCAAGCCTCAGCTTTCTCCCATGTAGAAATACAGTACAGAATACTAATGACAACACCATTACTATGGGATGTGGACAGTCCCAGCGAGGTGCTGATGATTAAGCTGGACAGTTAGCCAAGAGCTTGGCCATCAGACCCCACCCAGAGGTACCTCTGGTGATCTGCTTGTAAAAGATCAAGGGCCTTAGAACCCTATGAAGCAGTTCTACTCAGCACACCCAGGGTTATCTAAGCCAGAATCGACTTGAAGGCAAAGAACACAACATCAGGTTAATTGTACATACTTCTTCCTGAGGGGACTTTGGAAAGTTCTGTTGAAAACGGGGGCACGCTCTACATTTTTATCTAGGTCCAGAGGTCTTTTGCCTTTGTTTCAAAAATACAGTCTGGCAATGCACTCCATGTGTTTTATTTTCATTATATTTTCTGTCTTCTGCGCAGGGAGCTCACACATCAGCCAGATGGACGTGTAGGTTCTTCCATTAGACACGTAAAGCAAAATATTTAACATTGATGTGGAAAACAAAATATTTTTGACACCAGAGCGTCTTTGATTTATATTCATTCCTCTCTGCCTTTGCCAGAAAGGAAGAAACCTGGCCTTTTTCTGGTTGAACATTCTGTCATCAAATGCATTATCTCTCGTTCCTGTTACAGTACAGGAAGAGGAAAGTCAGATAATGCTTGTGGTATGAAGGGCCCCAAGCCCTGGGCTCCTCATCCACATATTTGCACATGTGAAATGATTGACAAGGGAGAGAGAGGAGGGCGGGGTTCATTTCCAGTGCTTCCATGCTCACTGTTTTTTGGGCTTATATAACTCTAAAACTCACTGTCATGGAGTCACTTCTGCCACCCAGTGACTCCCTGGCCCTGTGGGATTTTGAGACTGTAAATCTTTACTGGTGCATCAAGCCTCATTTTCTCTGTGGAGTGACTGTGTGTTCGAACTGCTGATGTTGTGGTTAGCAGCCTAACTTGTAACCCACTATGCCATCATGGCGCCTCTTACAGTTGTTTAGTTGATGATAAGGGGTTTAGAGTTGGTCAGGTCTGGGCTCAGACCTTGTCTTTGCTGTTTCTTAATTGTGAGCCTTTGGGCAAGTCTCTGAAGTCTTCTAGGCTTCTTCAACGGAAAGAAAAGCATGCGCAAGCGTAGCTCAGAGTTGACATTTAAAAGGGATAATCTGGGCAAAGTTCTGTATCTTGTTCACAAGTTATTGTTAGTTTCTGTCTAGTATTCTGACTCATGCCAACGCCCTGTGTGCAGAGTGGGGCTGCTCATAGGGCACTCAAGACCATGAACTTTTGACTTTCCATAAGAGCTTGGAAACTGAAGCAAAAATTTAAATAGCAACATTATTGTGACTTGTGTGAAAATGTGACTTTCTTCACACGTGATGTGTTTTGTATTGCAGTGAATTCTCATAGCATAAAATTAACGAGTTAAAACAGACAGTTTAATGGCATTGAGCATCTTCACAATGGTGGGCAAGACCTCTTGTGTCTAGTTCCAGAGCAGGTTCCTCACCCCCAACTAAAAACCTTACCGTTAAAAAGAACGGCAGTCAGACCCTCAGTGAGATGGCCCCTAGCCTGGCAACGATCGTGAGGATCATGTAGGACCATGTGTCCTTCTGTTGTCAGCAGGGCCACTAATAGAACAGACTCAAAAGCCAACAGGCCACTGAAAGCAGTTATCCCCCAGCCCCTCTTTCCCCCAGCCCCTAGCAACCACCAATCTCCTTTCCGTTGCTAAGAGTTTATCTGTTCTGAGTATTTTCTATAAATGGAATCATACCCTGTGTGCCCTCTTGTGTTTGGCTTCTTTCACTTGGTGTGTTTGTGGGGTTCATCCAGGTTGCGGCATGAATCACGTCTTCATTGCTCTTTCTGAGTAACATTCCGTTGCATGTGTTTTCAGTGCCCCTTCTTCCGTGTGTGGCCATTGGATGGTCCTGCCATTTGGCTTTTGTGAGTGGTGTTGCTATGTAACCCTATGAGTCTTTGTATCATTGTATTTTATTTCTTACGGTTACTGTATATATTCGAGGATAAGCTGATCCAAATATCAATGGAGGCACCTAATTTTAAAACAAAAAATGTGCTGAAAGACTCAGCTTGTACATGAGTATACACGGTATTTTAGATGAACCCATTCAGAGCAGGGGCAACAGCTGCGGGTAGCCAGTGGTGTAAAATATAGGGCAATGAAAAGCTGGTGAGGATGAAGTGTGTCCTTGCAGTATCCCCCAGCCCCACCAGCTTCCAGTGTATTTCTTGAGGAAGCCGGGGCCTTTGGTTTGTAGAGTTTTCCCCAGTCTAGATTTTGCTGATTGCACCCCTGAGCTGTCATGAATCAGTGGCTCAATCAAATTCACCTCCTTAAATTTTTAAAGGGTATGTTGAGTATGTCTTATTTACTGAGATACTTTGTTCTGTTTTGCATCAGTAGACAGATGTCTGGCTGTCTTGTTTTTTGTTTGGGATGTTTTGCTTTGTTTTCGTGTGTGGGTGGACGAGTCATTGATTTATCAAGCATTGTCAAACAAATAACTTCATTTTTATCACTCCTTTTTTGTCTCTTAGCCGAAATAGTTCTGCCAAGAAAAACCTTATCTGCTGGTTGGCCAGTCACCGAGAAGTGCGAGCTTAGTTCCCCGGGAAAGACAGGCAGGATGAGGTCTTCTGCTGTCCCAAACCAGGACTTGGTTCGCTCGCTTCCTCCGGGGATGTATTTAAAAAAAGATGACTCGTAGCTGCCCTGTGCACTCACGATCCCAGGCCTTGCAGTACATTTGACTGGAGCACCAAAAGGCCCTGTCTTTGACCAATGGGACCGTTGCAAATTGGTTCCACAGTCCTTTTCACGTGGCGCTCCTCAGAGGTTTGGGGTGATCTCCTTGGGATGTGGGGCCACACCCAGTGCCACGCCCCTCTGGTGAGTTTCCTGCCCAGGCCTGGGTGTGAACCTGGCTCCCTTTGGTGGGACATGGTTCCCGGAGACCACAGCCTCAGCGTTCTTGGCACAGGAAATATTGTTCATCTGTAAAGATATATCACATGCTTTGAAAGTGAAAAGAGTTATTTTCTTATGTTGGAGGTGAAAGTTTGCCCAACAAGCCAGGTTCTTATTGAACAAGTTCTATATTTGGTGATGTTGGTTCCGTTTCCCATAAATTCTGATTCATTCTGTTTGGGCTGGACCATTTCTCATGCTCTGTCTTGTTTCCCTCAGGAGCCCTGGTCGTGGAGTGGAGTTGTTTAGGCTTTGGGCTGCCAATCTCAGCAGTTCAAACCCCCTAGCTTCTCTGAGGGAGAAAGATGAGGCTCTCCTCTGTGGTAAAGGGAAAGTGCTACTCTGTCCTGGCAGGTCACGGTGAGCCGAAAGGACCCAATGGCAGTGAATTTGGTGTGGTTTGGTTTGATGTTTCTTTGCTCCCTTACCATCTGGTCTTCACTCTCCAGTGTCATTTGGTTTCCTATAGACCACTCAAAGGAGCTTGTGGCTCAAGGAGACCTTTAGTCTATGAGCCAACTGTTACTTAGCTAGCAGCTCCAGGACGACATTGTTGTCTTCTTTAATCTTGACGTTAACGTTTCTCTCAAGGGAGAACCCCTGCTTCTCATTGATAAAGTTAAATTATTCCATTGTTACTCACTTGCTATAGATCACAGCCTCAGGATAAAATGATACAATACTACCACTAAAATACGGTTACTGTTTTGGTTTTGTGCTGCCGTTTTTCTCCTGCTGGATAAAGTGTAAACTCATGTTTGATTTTATTTCATTTATGTAAGGATAAGCCATTTGCATTTTTTAGATGGCTGGCTGTCTATACAGGGAGGGGAAGGACAAAGTGGAAGGTACCGGGATAAAAGCTAGGTTGCTTTGAATATGTATCATTTTGTATAGTTCAACAGTAGAACCCTATACACATTTTACATAATTATTCATTTTTTAATTGAATGCAGCCCCTGAAAATGGAAAGTAAATAAAACAGAGGAGCCTAAATTAAATGTGTGTGTTTTTAAGATATTAATGGATATTCTCTGTATTTATACTGCTAAGAAGAATGGATATACACTTACAAGTTGACTAAAAGGCAAGTGTTATCAGGATTGTGCAGGCATGTGTTTGCTGTCAATGTCTGTCACTGCGGTTGCCGGCAGAGCTGTGTGCTGACTTGAGAGCCTGAACAAGCGGCGGGAGCTTTACCCGGTCTGTCAGGGCATGATCACTTATTGACCCAGTGTAACGGAGAGCCAGGGGTTACAGGAGTCTGTTTCAAAGACAGGAAAAAGTGAAAATTTGGTAGTCTCAAGTGGATTTTTTTCTTTTAACCTGTAAGTATATTGGTAGCTTACTCTAATTCAGATAGGTGTACACATGTGATCTGGTGCCTTGGACCACTGCACCATGTGCCCAAGGATACACATTTCACGCTGCCCCCGCCCAAACTCTAGAAGTGAACAGTGTCAAAGTGCATTCAAGTTCATTTAACTGGAAGTGACCTATGTAATTTGAAGAAAAGCATCCCCAGGTACAAGTATAAAGCAACCTGGCACTTTAATCAATATCGTTTTTTCCCTTGAAAAGTTGCTTAAGTTGAAATACCATTTCAAACCTTATAAATATGACCATTTCGTATTATAAGTAACACCGTATCAAACCTTACAAATGACGTGTTATATGTTAAGTGCACGGGGGAAGTGAGCTTTTTAAAGGAAGTGTGCATACCTGGTTTGACAAGCATCCTGTTTTATGTATGAGCTCTTCCTTGAATTTTAGATTTTAAATGTACTCTTTGTTTTTTCATGCAAGGTAAAATTGTCATTACCTCAGCATTACCTCTTTTGATAAGCTCTTTTCGCATCCTGCCCCAAAAGACATTTTTCTGTCAAACCTAGTCGGCTCCTTTAACCTCTTACACCAGGTCATTCATGCCTCTCTCTTGCCAGGCTCATCCAGCCCCACGTGGTCCACTGTAACCTATGGATTTCATTGCCCCAGATCCCTTACCTGACTGGGAAACACCATGGGCCTTACACTAAACTCAATTTGTACACTATCAGACCCCAAACTTGCTTCTCTCATTTCTTCACTGATGATTTGGGCAGGCCATCCTTCAGTGTAGAATCTGTAACATGTCTAATTTCACCGTCTGTCCACTAAAGACATCAACCCTAATAAATATAGATGTAGGGCCCTGGTGATGCTGTAGATTCATGGCAGTAGACTGGTAACCACAATGTCAGTGGCTCAAGCCCACAAGCCGCTCATCCGGAGGCATGCGAGGCAGTCTGGTCCTATGAAGACTTACATCTTAAAAACCCTCGATAGGATCACTGTGAGCCAAAATGGACTCAATAGCATTGGTTTGGGGGGGGGGCGGCGGTGAATAATATAAAGAGAATACATTTTACCAAGGCTCAAAGATGAATGACACTTAAATTATTTGCAATGGCTTCTTGTGCTTAAGGCCACTAGGCACTTACCTTCTCTATAAATTATGCACTCGGAAAATAGGACAAGCAAGTGCTGTCATAAATAATTGATAGTCAAGCTTTCCCAAATGATCGATTGCACCGCCGTATCACTGCAGGTGGCTGGCCTTTGTGTGTGCGATTTGGTGGAAACTGTTCCGAGGTCCTCTGCGGTGGCTCTCAGCTGGGCTCCTGAGTATTCAAAAATGATGTTTTCCTCCTGTCTGGAGCTCAAGAATTGCTTCACTCTGTAGTAGGAGAGCTGATCCACATGGATGTGCTGACTAGATATGTTGTTGTTGTCATCGTCGCTCCAGCTCATCGCGATCCACGTCCAGCAGAAGGAAGCACTGCCCGCTCCAGCGCCATCCTCATAATTGTTCTTCTGCTTGAGCCTGTTGATACAGCCTCTGCGCCAATCCATGTTGCCGCCCTGTTAGTTTATCAAATGTGATGTCCTTCTTCTAGGCATAGCAAATCCAAAATTGGATGCATGGGGTGGTGGGATTCAAATAATTTAACAACCAGTCACTGCCCTCATGACCATTTTAAGTATGTAAGTATAAAAAATGAAGTAGAAATTAACTGCCGGTAAGTAGGAAAAAAGGATATGCTGAAAGGTAGTTTATTATTTCTTTTTAAAAAATTAATCGTTTTATTGGGAGCTCATACAACTCTTACCACAATCCATACATCCATCCATGTGTCAAGCACATTTGTACATTTGTGGTCATCATCATTCTGAAAACATTTGCTTTCTACTTGAGCCCTTGGTATCAGCTCCTTATTTTTCCCTTCCCTCCCCACTCTCTCCTCCCCTGGTAGTTTTTTATTTCATACAGTTAGTACTTAAATAAGAAAAATAAAGGAGGGACACAAAGAAGGAGTTTTAAAATATTAACAAAAAGTATTTCACAAAAAAACAATAAAACGTGTATGAGCCCCTAATAAAATGTAAAAAAAGAAAAGAGGAGAAAAAAAAAGAAAATGATTAGGGAAAAGAATGTACGGATGTGCTTTATACAATTGATGTATGTATATGTATGGATTGTGATAAGAGTTGTATGAGCCCCTAATAAAATGTTTTAAAAAAACAATAAAACGATTATTTTCATCGTTGCAATATTCTTCACTTTCATCTGAGCGTCATTGGCTGGGTGATTTATCTTTAATCATCTCTTCACTGGAGAAATAGGATACCATTCCTGTAGAGGTAGGCCAATAGATTAGAAAAAAGTTAGACGACTTCTTTCTCTGAATCTATTATATGCATCTTTGAAAAACCCCTTTCAGACTCTCCTGAAATTACAGCAATTGTTCTGATCATACTTTTAGCTCTTAGACACTTTTAGGAATTGCATATTTCTCTCATAATATCTTGTGGGAATTGGAGGCATAACACAAAGCTGAAACAAATGACAGTGTGTCATTGTGCTATTAATATTTATTCATGAACAAATGATAAATTCTTAGAACAATAATAAGAATAAATTTTTATAACATTCAATTCCTTGTAACAGTTAATAAATAAATATTACAAGCACAGTTGCATCTAATTTTTTATACCTATGGATGGAATGAACAGTACTACGGGTGCTTAGAATATGCTGTCGCACAGATGAACATTGAAAAAGAGTAAGGCATGTAAATTTGTGGTTTCCACATTGGGCAGCTGCCCAGCCAAGTGCCATTTTAACAACTGGTTCACCAAACTCAACAAAGAATTACGTATCAGTTCTGCTGATCTGGTGCAAACTGGCTGAATCCCACCACTGGTTTAGCTGTTCTGCTCTATCTTCCTTCTCCACTTGCAGACACTCATTTTTAAAATTTGCTATAAATCTTAAACAAAAATTGCAATTTACTTAAGGGAGTTCATACATATCCTAGTAGTATAAGAGAGAAACAGCTTTCTGGCATTTTGTACTCTTTTTGTATTAGCTTGAGCATTTGGGGTCTGTGGGGACATTGGCATGGCATGTGATGGCGTGTGCTTACCTTGATGGGAGGATTGCAGTTGTGGTTGCCGTTGTTAGGGCCGTTGCGTCAGTTCCAACTCCTAGCAGTGACCTTTAGTACAAGACGAAACACGTCCCCGGCCTGCGGCACCCTTAAGGTTGTCCTTGTGTTTGAGCCCAGTGTTGTAGCCACTGGGCTATTCCATCTCACCGAGGGCTTTCCTCCTCTTCTCTGCCCCTCTGCTTTCCCAGGAAGATGTCCTTCTCCAGCCTGGTCTGTCCAGAGTGTGGGATAAGAGGCAATTCATTTAATCATCAAGAGTGAAAAAATTCCCAGAGTGAATTTATTGTTTCCTAAACCTCTCACTGCCATCATATCCTGGCTCGGTTCTTTGGTCTATCTGGCTGAGAGGTTGGTGAGAATTCTGACCTGATTTCTTGTGGTAAGGGCAGTCTTGACTAGATCCCTGCCTTCTGTTAAGGTTGGGGTGTCCAGTTGGGGTGCCCTGCAATTCTGGCCATCAACACTGGTGGTGAGTTCTTGGTATGCTGTGTAGTAATTGTGGGACAGTGGTTCTCAACCTTCCTAATGCCACCACCTTTCATACAGCTCCTTATGTGGTGGTGACCCCCCCCCCAACCATAACATTATTGTCATTGCTACTTAATCACTGTCATTTTGCTACTGTTATGAATCGGGCAACCCCTGTGAAAGGATCATTTGACCTCCCCCATACATAGGGGTCACGACCCAGGATTGAGAACCACTGTAATGTGGGAGAAAGCTGAGGCTTTCTGTTTTCACAAAGATGTACATTCTCAGAAACCCACAGGGACATTTTTGCTCAATCCTGAGATTGCTGTGAGTCAGAGTCAACTGGATGGCAGGAAGTGTGTGGTATTTTATGGGTAAAGCCAGGGACAGCTGTATTATTGAAATTTGTGTTTGCCTATGAAACAAACATTTATATAATTGAAGCAAAGTGTAAAGACGCTTTCTTTTAGAGGCACATAGAGATGTAAATGTAGTGGTCAGTAGGTAATGAGACCTCTGTACATGAGTATGAACTTGTTTATGAAAATCTAGGTAAGATTATTTTAATAAAGAAAATCTAGGTAAAGAAATGTATACATGTATATACATGCTAATACTTGTCATTAAGATTCCTGGAATAACTGTTTCAAGTGTAAGGAAAAAATCAATGACAAAATACCGTTATAGAGAGCTAACAGCAATGACTACTAGAAGAAATGGTCCCGAAATTGATTGTGGACATGAATGCCCAGATCTTAATATGAGTGAGCCATTACATTGTATGCTAGATGAAGGATATGTTAATAAAACCATTTTTAAATCAACACGTGTAGATGTTCATTAATGTGGGTTGTGGGCCCTTTTTATAGGTCAATCGTGATTAAGATTTGATGAAAGAGTGTTAGAAAGGAAACACTGATCTAGTTTATGTTTGGCATCTTGATTCTCCTAGCTGTGATTCTGCTCATTTTGTGCCATTGTTCAAATTAAAGAAAAGAATTTCTAACTCTTGACTCAATTTGTTTGAAGAGTTAGACCTTCCCCCCCCCCCATCCCCTCTCCCACTTAGTTTTGTCTTACTAGTTTCTTCTGTTTGTCCCTCATCAGGGAGCTATTTTGCCAGCCACTTCATTATGGGAGGAGAGAAGTTTGACTCAAGTCATCCTGAAGGTTACCTGTTTGGAGAGAACAGCGACCTGAACTTCCTGGGAAACAGACCGGTTGCGGTATGGTTGTGATCAGCTCACTTCTCCCTGGGATTTCAGTGGCCAGACAAACATTTTTATCAGCCTAAGTTGACAGTTGTTGGTTCACCAGTGTTTGTCACTTGGTCCGAGTTGCGAGGGAGGGACCCTTGCAGTCTCATCAGGGCCTCTTTAGCCACACTTACCCCTGGAAAGGCTACCAGAGTCTGCTTAAGGGGGAGGGGGGGTCTCCAAAAACAAAGCCTTCCAGAGGATTCAGATCTCTACGTAAACGGCACTTTTTCTGGAATCCCCTGCCCCCCCACCCCCCCGCGTCAACCCTACTTGCCATCACCTTATTTGTGTTTCTTTTTTGTGACACTTAACACCATAGAACATGGGTTCTCAACCTGTGGGTCTCCACCCCTTTGGGGGTTGAACCACCCTTTCACAGGGGTCGCCCAATTCGTCACAGTAGCAAATTGACAGTTATGAAGTAGCAACAAAAATAATTTTATGGTTGCGGGTCACCACAACATGAGGAACTGTATGAAAGGGGCATGGCATTAGGAAGGTTGAGAACCCCTGCTATAGAAGCTTCTTTTAGTTTATCTCCTCTTTTAATTGTGTCATAACTAAAATGATCCTCTGAGCTCTATTCAAATAAGACAAGGAGATTTTTAAAGACATTGAGCAGTTGAAAAATTACATGGATAATTATCATATGCTACCTACGATGAGCTGGACCCCAGAGGCTGGTTTGTGTCAGGTAGTTTTCTGATTGACTGATATTTACAGAGCTTTATGTTATCAGTCACATGGTTGTCTTGAGGATCCAGAAGGTTTAGTTGAAAGACTATTTTTAAATTTTCAAAATAACTAGTCTATCCAATGTGCAGACATCTTGGGGCCGGGTGGAAGAGCATGTTTATAAAGTTCTGTAGGATCTGGCAAGAGCCTCCTTTCCAAGGACAGGTTTTACAAGTCAGGGGCGGGCTGTACATTTCCTGGAACAGTCCGACCTCATGCCTGACCGCTGCCTTCATCTGCTGGGAACAGGTAAGAGTTTACAAAAGTCTACTTGTAGATAACGAGCAGAAATAAGGTAAAATGGGGTATAATCCAGACCTGGGTCAGCTAGTTTAGTCACGCTGAATGCCTCGGGTTTGGGGGTTTGCTTACACATTCCCCCTTTTGACAAAGGCACTTTGAGGGGGCATAGATCACATTCACCAACATAGGAGTAACCTTTCTCCCACAAGGACTTTCTAAGGACTTTCTGGAGTTTTATGTTATCAATCAATTAAGTGATTGATGAATATATTTTACCATTACCTTGTCATGTTACTAGGCCTCATCATCACGGTGAGCTGGCTGATATCAGGGTTAGTATAAATAGACCACATTAGATGAACACTTTGGTTTTCTATAAGGACTGCTTCAAGGTGAAAAATAGTCACCTTCAAATTTTGGCTTTTTTAACCTACATAATTCTTTGCATAATGAGGAAAGTTGCAATGGAGTTAAATATAGTAGATGACTATTTCATGGTTCTTTAAGTTATTTCTACAAAAACTAAAGCCACTTCCATCAAGTTGATTCCGACTCATAGCAACCCATGAGGACCAAATAAAATACCGCCACAGAGTGTCTCAGACTAACTCTTTACAGGACAGAGTGCCTCGTTGTCCCTTGGAGTGTCTGGCAGGTGTGGGTCACTGACTTTGCAGTTGACAGTTCCATGCTAACCTTCTCTGCCACTGGTTCTCCTAGCTAACTGTTCTCACAATAACTGTAATTATGATTAGGTTTAGTAGTCTAGAACATAGCCAATAATCGATCCTATTTGATAACCAGCTAAAGATATCAAGAAAGGAGGGAGCAGTCATAGGGCATTGAATGCAACAAGGTAACCCTTTTGGTAGACCTTTAAATGCCATTCTAAAATGTCTAATCTGAATCAAGATGACAAAGAGTTGGTGGGGGCCAGTGATATGAAGGGCTCCCTTTTCTATTAAAGGGGCAAGAATTTAGGGGCCACCTTTTTGTTTGTTCCGTCAGCAAGAGCATTATATTTCTTCTGTTTGCGAACTTATTTTAGGTGGTGAGCATGGGTTTTGACAACAGCAGGCTCGAGAGGTAGGGAGTCATACAGTTAGGACCTTTCCTGAGCTCGTGTATGGGCTCTGGCAAGGGCGGTTCTTTTAACTTGTTTAAAGGAGAGGGCTTGGCCTTCAAGAACTTCAGGAGAGCTTGTCACAATGTATCTTGGCTGATCATGAGAGTTAGTCAGATCATATCTCATCTAAGAGCTGGCTACAGATATAATCAAATCAGGATTATCTGAAGGGATTTTTTTTAAATCCCCAGAGAGTTGGTCTAACGTTAGGTGTATCCACAAAGAGAATGTCAGAGAAAGTGAGCTGACTGGCAGAGGTGTTGGGACAGAGCAGAGTTTAGTGTGGTCGTTACACCATGGGTCACATCTAGAAAGCTTCCCAGGACTGTGCCTTCTAACAATGTGACAGTGCCGTTTACTGCTCAGCAACAAGGAGGGGAGTCTTTGTCTCCAGGATTAAGCTGAAGGCTACAGTAGCCTATAAGTCTGATATCCTATAGGATCAAGCTGAAGGCTACAGTAGCCTATAAGTCTGATATCCTATAGGATCAAGCTGAAGCCTACAGTAGCCTATAAGTCTGATATCCTATGGGATCAAGCTGAAGGCTAAAGTAGCCTATAAGTCTGATATCCTATGGGATCAAGCTGAAGGCTACAGTAGCCTATAAGTCTGATGTCCTCCATGCTTCTGGGCCAGAATACGTGAAGCATTTCCTGAAACTTCCTGTATAAGCAAGCAGAGTCTAGATGATAGTTGGGAACACCAGATGCAGGGGTGTTTGTTAGGGTTTCTTTCCGTTTGTGGTCTCCTGAGCTTCTAATGTAATTTGAAAGAAAAACCTGATTTTGGAAACTTTCAAATACTAATATAGGAATTAAACTAACAAGGAGAAATTAAATTCAAGCTCTATAGCAGCCACAAAATCCAAGAAACCTACATAATTATTTCTTAGTCTCAAAGATTAAAAACCAAAAACAAAAACAGAAATGGTCTCCTTTCATTTGGGAACAATAGAAATACCTTCTGCAGAAATTATATGGCCTATATATTTAAACCACAAACCAAACTCAGAGTCAATGCTGACTCATGGCGACCCCCTGTGGGTTTCTGAGACAGCAGCCGTTGATTGGAGTAGAAAGGCCAGTCTTCTCCAGTTTACAACTGCCCACCATGTGGATCGCAGCCCTCACAACACTACGGCACCACCCACGTAAAGGAAGGCTGAAATAACTGGCGTTTTTCTGTAGAAACTCTTCGCCCCTAGATGTTTCAACAAAGTTTTTCTGTCATCAATACACACTTGCTGGGAGTTTGGAGCATATTAGTGAATTATCAAAATGTTGTGATTCAGATTCATGTAGCATTTGAGAAAATAACTGGGAGATGCAGTAAATTATTGAGGTATTGCTGTCCATATCGTCGATTCTCCCTGTGTTCGTCCGGGTAGACTAGAGAAACAAATTCATAGACACTCAAATTCATAGACACTCATAGACATTCATAGACACTCATAGACATTCATAGACTCTCATATAAGAGAGTTTTTTTTTGTTTTTTTTAAGAGAGTTTTATATAAAGGGTAATTGTACATTAAGAAAGCATCCCAACTCAGTCTAGTCCAACTCCATAAGTCCGATATTAACCCATATGTCCGATAACAATCTATAAAGCCTTCTTCAGACTCACACTTGCAATGACAACGAGTGCAGGAAGATCACAGGACAAGTGGGGGGGGGGGAGTCTTTTGGATCCAGTGGTGTCAGCCCTGGCAGGGGTTTCCACGTGGCTGCTCCAGGTCCCAGAGTCTGTCAGCGTAGTTCCATGTGTCTTGGCAGTGGAGCATCTCTCCAGGGAATCAGCATTGACAGAGAAGTATCTCTAGCCTCCAAGGAGGAAAATCCAGGAGTTCCCAGAATTCTTAGGAGAAGGCCATGCCCACATAGAGGCCTAATTGGCTATCATCCAATTGACAGACTAGACTCCACCCCTTCACTCTTAATCCTCTGAAGTCCCAAATTGACACCAGATGATATAACTACCACACGCACACATGAAGACAAACACCTAAAGAAGGTGCCACAAAGGTCAATGACAATAACATGCATAGCATCCAGAAGAACATGAAAATTAACAAGAGAGGGTTTAGGATTACTTGAACTTTAGGCATGGTAATGTGATTGCTAGCTCACCGAGCCTGAACAAACACCCAGCCGCTCTTGTTTTGTTTCTTAGCAGGCAACACAGGCGTTTGAACAGGGGCTTTCAAAATAAACTCCTTCTTCAGCTTCTCAAGTAAGGGGATATTGAGGAATTGGGGGCAAGGGTTCAGATGTGCCTACTTGAATTCTGATGTATGGCCCACAGAGTTTCAGGAATCATAAAAGCTATGGGGAAGTAGAGTCGAGAGTTATTATTTTTCTAATACACAACTCGTGCTTACAAGCAGCAAACCGCTTCCATTTGAAATAATTTTGATTCAAATTAATTTTTAAAGGTGTGGGGACATGAAGTTTAATCATATTTCTCCTTTTTGTGTCAATTGTTGATTTCAGTTCCATTTGGATAAAGATCTGGCCCTAAAAAATGGCTTTGTAGCTTGGAGGTTCCTGGGCTATGACCGATATTTACTGCTGCCACCAAGTTGATTGCGGCTCACGTGGTCCCAACAGAACTGAAAGTCTCACCTTTCTCCCGAGTAAATTGACAGAGGTTGTGTTAGTCTGGGTACTTTAAAGAAACAAATCCACAGAAACTCATGTATAAGAGAGAGTTTTATATAAAGGTTAAGTGCGCATCAAGAAAGCATCCCAACCCAGTGCTGCCCAAGCCCACAAATCCAACATTAACCCATATGTCCAAGCACCAATCCACAAAGTCCTCCTCCATCTCACAAAACACGTGCAATGATGCCGACTGCAGGAGGAAAGCAGAATCATTAAGTGTGTAAGCATCTCAGCGCTGGCAGGGGCCTCCACACGGCTGCTCCAGCACCCAGGGATGCATTGGGATAGGTCCATGTGGCTTCTCCACAGGGATGTCTTGCAGGAAGTGAGCCTTGCCAGCTGAAGCAGGGAACTGGCAACTGCACCCTGGACCGGCCATCACAAAGCAAGAGACCCAAGAACTAGAAAGGCGAGGCTCACCGAACCCTTTATCTCTCCGCCCTTCAATTAACCCCACATGTATTTATTGGCCAGGTTGGCGAGTGCGATAGTTTATTGTGCCAGCCTGGCTGATAAACTCAAGTAGGATTAACTGAAGGGCAGAGGGATAAATGGCTTGGTGAGCCTCACCTTGGCTGTTCTGTGCCTCAGTTTAAAGGGGTACACTACCTGTGGGATGCCTAGCCTGTGGACTGTGTCGCTGTAAGGTGAGGTCCCTTTAAGCCCACACGATTGGAATGTTCCTCTCTGGAGCTGGGGGCCGACAGTTGATGACAGTTGGGGACCTGCCTTGCTGTTTGCTGCCTGGGTATATATAGCCCAGCTCTCTCTACAGAAGGGGACTAGCAACTGGCGGCTCTAAAGCCTTAAAGGACTGCTAGTGTCTCACTGCTTTATAATTTAACTGTTAATTTCTTGTATTATCTATCTGTATATAATTTAACGGTTCATTTCTTGTATTATATATCTATCTTTATAAATATATCTATATATAATTATTAGCAATCTGGTCTTGTCTTTCTAGAGAACCCTGTCCAACACATATTGGTACCAGGAGTGCTTCTAGAGAAGTAAACCATAAATATGGGTTTCTTAAATTGGCTTTCCAACCTGATTACTCTTGACGTGGATACGTCTGCTACCCTTACTAATCCATGGTGTGAAATAGCAAAGATAATACCTAAAGTAGCACCACCGATAGATGGGGTGCTGGATAAAGGAGATGATCCTATGTTTGATATTTTCCAGGAGTTTTGTGATAATGACAAGTATAGGGAAGCTGGTTGGCTGGTCCTTCATGCAATGGAAAGTGTGATTAAGGAGAGGGATGATCTCAGAGCCTCAAAAGCACGCCTCAGGTGCAGACTAACAGGTTTGAAAACTTCCATCTGTGCTACAAAGGAGAGCCTTCTCTCCTCTAGTAAAAGAGCTGACATTGCTGAGAACCAGGTCCAGAGTCTCATTATACGAGTGGCTGAATTACAACGGCAGCTGAATTGCAGATCTAGAGTAGTGTCTGAAACCAAAGTAAGGGCATTAATTGGGAAAAGTTGGGACCCTGAAACATGGGATGGGAACATATGGGCTGATGATCCAGAAGAAGAGGATATTGAGCCCTTAGAAACACCTGAGCACATTAGCCAAACTATTCAAGTTGATATGCCAGGTGGGGCTGCATCAGTAGCATTACCTGAGGAAGATGCCTCGCAAGATATTGCTGAGAGCACCCAGGAAACACCCTCACCACCCATTATTTCTGCTAGACCTGTGACTAAAATTAAGTCTCAGGAACCTCCTAAAGGTGAGGTTGCGAGGATTATCCAAGAAGAACTGCGCTACACACATAAAGACCTGCTTGAGTTCTCAAATACGTACAAGCAAAAGCCTGGAGAATACCCCTGGGAATGGTTACTCAGGGTGTGGGATACTGGTGCACGAAATGTAATATTAGACCGGTCTGAGTTTCTGGATATGGGACCCCTAAGCACAGACTCTTCTTTCAATGTCTCTGTGAGACAGGCTAAAAAAGGATCTAAGTCTTTATTTGGTTGGTTCAATGAAGCATGGACTGCCAGATGGCCTAGATTAGACCAACTTGAAGTACCTGACCTCCCTTGGTACACTGTAGAGGTAGGCATCCAAAAGCTTAGAGAAATTGGTATGTTAGAATGGATCTATCAAGATATTCCCATAGACCCAAAAAGGGGGTGTCCTGAGGACATACCCTTTACCACAACCATAAGGAACAAGATTATGAAGTGGGCCCCAGCATCTCTTAAGACTCCTGTAATAGCTATTTTATGTGCACCAGGATTAACAGTGGGCACTGCCCTAAGCGAACTCTGACATTTGCCCACAATGGGGCTGATTGGTCCCCGTGATGGTAGAGGGCAGGTGTCAGCACTGAATCAACAGAGACAGGGTAGGTGTGGTTATAATAGACAACAAGTTTTCAATAATAATCAAAGCAACCTGTCTCGTGTGGAATTATGGCATTGGCTACTTAGCCACGGTGTCCCTAGGAATGAAATAGATGGGAAGCCTACTAAATATTTATGTGATCTGTACAGGCGAAAGAATGGTAGATCAGGGAAACAGCAGAATAGACCGTACCGATTGCTCAATCAGTTCCCAGACCTGAGCCAGTTTACAGACCCACAACCCCTTGAATGAAGGGGAGGCCGGGTCCCTTTGAAGGGACCTATCACTGAAGGTTTATACTGTTAGTCTTTCCTCTAGCCTTCCCCAAAGGGACCTGCGGCCTTTCACAAGAGTGACTGTTCATTGGGGGAAAGGAAATAATCAAACTTTTCAGGGATTACTAGACACCGGCTCAGAACTAACACTAATTCCAGGAGACCCAAAATGTTTCGAAGGCCCACCAATCAGAGTGGGGGCTTATGGAGGTCAAGTTATCAATGGAGTTTTAGCTCAAGTACGCCTCACTGTGGGTCCAGTGGGCCCCCGGACCCATCCTGTGGTTATTTCCCCAGTTCCAGAATGCATCATTGGAATAGACATAGTAACTGGCAGAACCCCCATATTGGATCCCTAAAATGTGGAATAAGGGCTATCATGGTAGGAAAGGCCAAGTGGACACCATTAGAATTGCCATTACCTAGGAAAATAGTGAACTAAAAGCAGTACCGCATTCCTGGAGGGATTGCAGAGATCAGTACCACCATCAAAGACTTGAAAGATGCAGGCATGGTGATTCTCACTACATCCCCATTTAATTCACCTATTTGGCCTGTAAAGAAGACAGTGGATTATCGTAAACTTAACCAGGTGGTGACTCCAATTGCAGCTGCTGTCCCAGATGTGATTACATTGCTTTAGCAAATTAGTACTTCTCCTGGTACATGGTATGCAGCTATTGATCTGGCTAATGCCTTCTTCTCAATACCAGCCTCAAAGGACCACCAGAAGCAGTTTGCCTTCACTTGGCAAGGGCAACAATATACTTTCACAACTCTCCCCCAGGGGTACATCAACTCTTCTGCCCTGTGCCATAATTTAGTCTGAAGGGACCTTGACCACCTGTCTATTCCACAAAATGTCACACTGGTCCATTATATTGATGACATTATGCTGATTGGACCCACTAAGGAGGATGTATCAAAGACTCTAGATTCACTGGTACAATATCTGTGTACAAGGGGTTGGGAAATTAACCCAACAAAGATTCAGGTACCTTTAACATCAGTAAAATTTCTAGGGGTCCAGTGGTGTGGGGCATGTCGAGATATTCCTACTAAAGTGAAGGATAAACTATTGCATTTAGGGCCCCAATGACTAAAAAAGAGGCACAACGCCTAGTGGGCCTCTTCGGATTTTGGAGGCAACATATTCCTCACTTGGGTGTTCTACTTCGACTTATTTATCAAGTGACACGAAAAGCCTCCATTTTTGAGTGGGGCCCAGAACAAGAAAAGTGCTCTTCAACAAGTTCAGGCTGCCGTGCAAGCTGCTTTGCCACTGGGACCATATGATCCAGCTGACCCAATGGTGCTAGAGGTGTCAGTTGTAGATAAAGATGCAGTGTGGAGTCTTTGGCAGACCCCTATTGGTGAATCACAGCATAGACCATTGGGATTTTGGAGTAAAGTCTTGCCATCCTCTGCAAACAACTACTCCCCCTTTGAAAAACAGCTGTTGGCCTGTTACTGGGCCTTGGTGGAGACTGAACGCCTCACCATGGGCCACCAAGTCACCATGAGGCCTGAATTACCTATCATGAACTGGGTATTGTCTGACCCACGTAATCATAAAGTTGGACGTGCTCAGCAACACTCCATTGTTAAATGGAAGTGGTATATACGAGATCGGGCCAAAGCAGGACCTGAAGGAACAAGTAAGCTGCATGAAGTGGCCCAAATGCCCACAGTCTCCACTCCTGTCACATTGCCTCCTTTCTCCCAGTCTGTACCTATGGCCTCCTGGGGAGTTCCTTACCATACTTTAAGTGAAGACCAAAAAAGTCATGCTTGGTTTACTGATGGCTCTGCACGATATGCAGGTGCCACTCGTAAGTGGACAGCAGCAGCACTACAGCCCCTTTCTGGGATCTCCCTAAAGGACAGTGGTGAGGGGAAATCTTCCCAATGGGCAGAACTTCGAGCAGTGCACCTGGCCATTCAGTTTGCATATAAGGAAAATTGGCCAGATGTGAGACTATATACTGATTCATGGGCTGTGGCTAATGGCTTGGCTGGATGGTCAGGGAATTGGAAGGACCATGATTGGAAAATTGGTGACAAGGAGGTGTGGGGAAGAGGTATGTGGATAGACCTCTCTGAATGGGTCAAGAAAGTAAAGTTAATTGTATCTCACATGAGCGCTCACCAAAGGATTACCTCTGAAGAGGAGGACTTTAATAATCAAGTGGATAAGATGACACGCGTTGTGGAAACTGGTCCTTCTCTTTCCTCTGCCAACTCCTGTTATCACCCAATGGGCACATGAACAAAGCGGACATGGTGGCAGGGATGGAGGTTATGCATGGGCACAGCAACATGGACTTGCACTCACCAAGGCTGACTTGTCCACTGCCACTGCTGAGTGTCCCATTTGCCAGCAACAGAAACCAACATTAAGTCCAAGATATGGGACAATTCCTCGGGGAGATCAACCAGCAACTTGGTGGCAGGTTGATTACATAGGACCACTTCCATCATGGAGGGGACAGCGTTTTGTTCTTACTGGAATAGACACCTACTCTGGTTATGGATTTGCCTTCACTGCACGTGATGCTTCTGCCAAAACTATTTGTGGACTCACAGAATGCCTCATCCACTGGCATGGCATCCCATATAGCATTGCTTCAGATCAAGGGACTCACTTCACAGCAAATACAGTGCAGCAATGGGCCCATTCCCATGGAATCCACTGGTCGTATCATGTTCCTCATCATCCTGAAGCTGCCGGCTTGATAGAATGATGGAATGGGCTCCTAAAGACACAATTACGGTGCCAACTAGGTGGCAACAACTTGCGGGGCTGGGCAATGTTCTCCAGGAAGCTGTATATGCTCTAAACCAGCGGTCAATATATGGTACTGTGTCTCCAATAGCCAGAATTCATGGGTCCAGGAACCAAGGGGTGGAAGCTGGAGTGGCACCACTCACTATTACTCCCAGTGATCCCCTTGCAGCATTTTTGCTTCCTTTCCCAGCAACCCTGTGTTCCTCAGGCCTGGAGGTCCTGGTCCCGAAAAAGGAACTCTCCCACCTGGAAACACAGCACGGATTCCACTGAACTGGCAGCTGAGAATGCCCCCTGGGCACTTTGGACTTCTCATGCCTTTGGATCAACAGGTCAGGAAGAGTGTCACTGTACTAAGTGGTGTGATTGATCCTGATTACCAAGGAGAAATTGGACTGGTACTACATAATGGAGGTAAAGAAGAATATGTCTGGAATCCAGGAGATCCCATAGGCCGACTCTTAGTGTTACCATGCCCTGTTATTAAAGTAAATGGTAAGTTGCAGCAACCCAATCCTAGCAGGACTTATAATGACCCAGACCCCTCAGGAATGAAGGTCTGGGTCACCCCGCCAGGCCAAAAACCACAGCCAGATGAGGTGCTTGCTGAGGGCAAAGGTAATACCGAATGGGTAGCAGTAGAAGGTAGTTCTACCTATCAATTACGACCACGTGATCAATTGCAAAAACGAGTCTTGTAATTGTCAATGTAGTTTCTTTGTATGTGATTATTGCATATATTTCCTTTGTTCGAGTATGATATATCGGATATAATTTGACTCAGTGTGTTTTCATTTATATGTATGATAGATGATTCATGATAAGTATAAGTGTGATTTCATTAATATCTGGAAATTATATAAGTATGTATGGGTAAAGAATTGTGTACAGGTGCCAGGTTGGCAAGGGGTGGATTGCGATAGTTTATTGTGCCAGCCTGGCTGATAAACTCAAGTAGGATTAACTGAAGGGCAGAGGGATAAATGGCTCGGTGAGCCTCGCCTTGGCTTGTTCTGTGCCTCAGTTTAAAGGGGTACACTACCTGTGGGATGCCTAGCCTGTGGACTGTGTCACTGTAAGTTGAGGTCCCTGTAATCCCACACGATTGGAATGTTCCTCTCTGGAGCTGGGGGCCGACAGTTGATGACAGTTGGGGACCTGCCTTGCTGTTTGCTGCCTGGGTATATATAGCCCAGCTCCCTCTACAGAAGGGGACTGGCAACTGGCGGCTCTCAAGCCTTAAAGGACTGCTAGTGTCTCACTGCTTTATAATTTAACTGTTAATTTCTTGTATTATCTATCTGTATATAATTTAACGGTTCATTTCTTGTATTATATATCTATCTGTATAAATATATTTATATATAATTACTAGCAATCTGGTCTTGTCTCTCTAGAGAACCCTGTCCAACACAGCGAGATAAACTAACTACCTCAGAGGGGTTTTAAGAAAACAAAAGACCCCAAATAAAGCTCAAAGAACCACAATGCAAAGATAGTGGAGCTCCAGTGTTTGAGGTGCTCATCTGATGGCAGCACTCAAGAATTCATGGAGAGTGAAAACCCCAAGTAGCATAGTTGTTACTGAAGCTCAAGCCCTCAGGTCCTCGGGGGTCGCTGCATGTAAAGCACCTTTGAATCCCGCAGTTCTGACAGCAGATGTGTAGAGAAAATGCTCATAATTCTGCTAGAATAAAATAAGGAAGTTTACTGAATATAACACCTCAAAATGGAGAGCGCACATGGAAAACCAGCCAGCAGAGCCAGAGGGCAGGTTGACATACGGAAATGTCAGGAATTAACAGGCAAGTTTCTGATAGGCTGATATTTACAGAGCTTCATGTAATCAGTCACAAGGTTATCATGGGACCCCACCCATCCACCCCCAAGTATGTTCAGTTGAAAGGCCAAAAATAGCTTTAAAATAGTTTATTTCTCAAAAAAACCCAAAGTTTATTTTTCTACCATGCAGACATCTCGGGGCCACCATCGGTGAGCATTTTACAAACTACATTTTGCAAGGGGGCTGGCAGTAAGCATTCTTTCCAAGAACAGGTATTGCAAGGAAGGGAGTTGGTCGCCACTTCCTGGAACAGCCCACCCACCCACATTCCCAACTTCCAGTTTCATTTGCTAAGGGCAGGTAAGGGTTTGCAAAAGTCCAGAAATAAGGCTAAAGGGGAAAAGGAAATTAGGGTCTGAAGTAGAATGGGATGCCATCCAAGCCAGGACCACCACTTTAGTGCGGCGTCAAGCTTCAGGGTTTGCTTACACAATTAATTGCCTGTATAACTACAGCACAGAAACTCAGCCCGGCCCACTGATATCCAATCAAGTCGGACTCAGGAACCCAGTAGAGCAGAGCAGAACTGCCCCTGTGGGTCTCGAAGATGGCAGCTCTACACCGGAGTAGAAAGTCTCATCTTTCTCCCATGGAGCGGCTGGTGGTTTCAAACTGCTGCTCTGTGGTTAGCAGCCCAATGTGTGACCCACAACACCACCAGGCTTCTTCAAAGGGCAAGGACCGTTTGAACTGTTGTGTTCCAGCACAGAGAACAAATCCTCATACATAGTAATAAACCTTTGATAAATAGTTGTTACATCAATGACTGGAAATTTTTCATCTTGACCTCTGAGTTGACTGTCTCAGCTGTTTGTGAAGCTCACTCCATGGACTTTTGCTGAGCACCTCTCTGCACCCAGCATGGGGCTCCACAGTCATGGCGGCCGTGTGGCCGCCGGAGTGACTTACGTGTGCTTGATGAAGGGCGTGAACGAGTTAGCCTGCTGTTAGTCAAAACACTAGAAATATAACATAATTTAAGGTTTCGTTTGTTAAAAATCCAAAATGTAATAGGCTCCTCTCGTATTAAAAATTCCTTTTTAAGTTTAGTCAGCAGGGATGTCCTTACTCAGGAAGGAAGCTGGCAGGTCATTAAGATAAGAAGCCAGAATAAGCCTAGCTTCCCTCTCAGTGATTCTACACATAGCTGGGGAGGTCCTGCCTGTCCTGGGACCCTAGACAGGGCTGTGGGAGGAACACCCCAGCCTCCCCTCCCCCCCAGCCCCTGCTGCAGTGCTACATACAGCACAAGGGAGGTACACCAGCGAACTCCAGCACTCAGCTGACGCCTGGCCATGGGTGCGATCTTGCCTTTGAAGTAATCTCACACAGCATCTGTGGAACCCTACATCAAACGGGTACAGCACCCCCACTACCTTGAGGAAGAGTTGGAACTCCTCCAGCCTCATGGACAGGTGCTCAAGTCTCAGTTATCTCCTTACCTACTACTCGACTCTCACTCTGTTCACTAGCCCTTCTATCTTTCCCACTGCAGTCAGTCTCAACAAGCTCAGGTTTGTGTTGGGTTTTTTTCTCTTTCCTCTTTTTCCCTCTTTTTGTTCTTTTTCTCTCTTTCTCCTCTTCTCTCCGACTCTCTCCTGTCATATGCCACTACTGGCTTCCAGGTCACTATCCTCTGCTTAGGGCAAATCAACCCAAATAGCAGGAGGAACTCCAGCCTGCCCTCCGTGGGAGTGCTGTACACCACATAGGGCAGCTGGGACGTCAGACCTCTAAGGCGATCTCGTCAACTAGGGAAATTCTGCCCAGCACCATTGGGTGCCGGCATTAAAAGGGTACACCAGTCTGCCATTGTGGGTCAGGGTCTAAACCCCTCTGGCCCCACATTCAAGCAATCAGGGATCAGCTATCTCTTTATTCTTTATTTCTTCCTTCTCTCTCTCCTCCCTCTTTACCATCACAGCCAATTTTAGTGAACACAGTTGGGTTTTTTCCCCCTTCTTTCTCTTTATTCTCTTTTTCTTTCTTTCCTCTCTGTCATTACTCACTTCGCTTCTCTCTCTGCTTATATGATTCTCTCTGCTCCCTCTCATTCCTTTCAAATGACACTGCTGGTTCCCAGACCCTACACTCGGCCTAGGGCAAGCCTGTCCTCCCAGTGAGCAGCCTGACCCCTAAGACAGTGCTACACACAGCACAGCAGGGGGTCAGCTATTTCTTCAACTATTTTTTAAATTCTCTCTCCTTCTCCTTCCTTTTCTCTTCTTTTTCTTTCTTTCTTTGTGTTCTTCTTTCGCGTTTTCTTCTTTTCTCCTCTTCTTCTAGCTCTTCTCTGTTTCCTACGACAGCCTCAGCAGATATAGTTCTCCTCTTTAGCTGTTTTATTTTATTTTCTTATTTTTACTGTTTACTCTGTGCATTTTAGTTGTGCGTGGGTGAGTGGGTGTCAGTTTGCTTGGCATTATTGCTCCAGTCTGTGTCTTCCTCTTTCTCTTTTTCCTCTCCTTTCACTCTCTTTCCTGTCACAAGCCACTAGCAGCCTCCAGGCCACTCCCTTCTGCCTAGGGCAACTCTGAAGGCCCAACTGGGGGAGCTCCCACCCGCATTTATTGGCTTTGCAAGCAGCTGGGGAATTCACGCTAGTCCTCTTCCATACACCAAGCAGCAGGGGGTTCTCCCCCACAAAAAGTGGAGGCATCCCCAGCCTAAATCCTTAGGCCCTACAAGTGACCGGGGGAAACGCCTGACCACCACTTGTGGGGCTCCACGCTACTGCGGGAGCATCCACCCAACCTCCAAGGACATCTCTCTGTCTACGCTAATTCCCCTGTCAGCTACACCAAGGAGGGTATACCCACACGCCCTCCTCGGCACTACAGCTGCAGACAGGCCAGCCGAGGTGCTCCAAGAACCGTGAAACCTACTTAGAGATCGGCCAGGGAAGCAACGCCATCGTGGGCCCACAACAACCCAGCTAGTGTCACATGAGAGGAATATCCAACACACATTCCAAGTATCGGAATACTGGACGGCTAGGAAGATAGCGCGATAGCCTGACCCCTCAGTACAGCTCCTGGCAGGGAGTTCATAGAAGTACTCCTACGAGTCCCCCAAGAGAGCCCAGGGCTCTTTCACTCAGGCCCCTCTAAAACAACACGTAAACCAGCAACCAGTTCTAACAGCTTCAGCGTAAAAGTAGGAGAAACAGAAGACGATGCTGGAAGAAGTCATGAACCTAATGATGGACATACAAGAAGCAGATATTGACCTGCCATAAGAAGCCAGGCCCAAAGCATCCCCTTCAGAGGCCTCAAGGGCAGTAGTGTGGTAAGGCCAGGCATGGAAGCATCCCTCGAATCTAGATAAATAAGGGTGCATGAAGCTTTTGGGGATGGGGGGCGGGGTATCTAATGGCCACTGGAGATCATTTCCAAATCACCATGGCAAAGCCTGCCTTCTTGGGTTGGATTATCAGTGGTCTCCTGTGATCGTTGTAAAACCCACTGACAATGACAAAATAACGATGTATAAATTACCAAGGGCACATTGGGAGGGGGGAGCGGGGAGGGAGGGGAAAAAAAAAAGGACCTCATGCAAAGGGCTTAAGTGGAGAGCAAATGCTTTGAGAATGATTGGGGCAGGGAATGTATGGATGTGCTTTATACACTTGATGTATGTATATGTATGGATTGTGATAAGAATTGTATGAGCCCTAATAAAATGTAAAAAAAAAGTAATAAAAAAATTAATGTATTTTATGGAAAGAAAAAAAAGAATAAAGTACACTACTGGATCTTAAAAAAAAAACAAAAAACCTGCTGACATGTCCCCATGATGTTGTAAAGCGCCTCATCTTTTCCTGTGATCATTAAAAACTGCTTCTGTCATATCGTTTAAGGCATAGAACTTGCTTGACTTTCACGAGCGCTTTGAAGCAGTTTTGTGGAAGCAAACCTTGTTCTTTCCTTCGGCCAGCACTTACAGAAATCAACTTAGAACTTCTCGAATCAGCCTGGTCTCTCTGGCTGCACACTGGCGGCATCATGCTGAGGGCTCAGAGCCTCTCTTTAACTCACTTCTGTGCCATGGGACGGAGGACTTCCTGTCGCTCCCATTTTACACACGAGTTCGGGGAGATGGATAGTAGTCACAGCTGCCATCATGTAAGGCCTACGGGTACTAAGTTTTCACAGATCAACACCCTTTTCACTGACTCCCTTTGCCTCAGAATATTCTTCCCCCTTCAAGAAGCCCCCAGTTCAGCGGGGCAGACAAAACATCTAATGTTTAAATCCCAAGACTAGATCTGAGGTGATTGACCTTCCATAGCAGTTGAGAGTGAGAGAAGAGAACTGCAGGTTAGGGGACTCTGGGCTGGCGATAGAGCCAGGTGGACTGAGCAGGTGGGTGGGGATCAAGTGGGGCTTTGAAATGTGGCTGGGTTCTGACTGGACAGGCAGACACGGAACCTTTTAAGACTAAGGCACAGGCCCCAAAACATGTGTTTTGCTGAGTGAGCAAACACACCTGACTGCTGTGTGCCAACTACTATGAGGGGTAGGTGCCGAGGGTGCAGAGCGGAAGTGCGCCTGGTTGGTCTAGCCCCAGAACAAAGAAGTCTGGTGGGGATGGACATTTTCTGATGGCAAGACAAGATTGAAAGGGGAGTTGGGCACCCTCTCCTGTCATGTGGGGAATAGGTATAATTTTTCAGGCAGAAAAATTGTTTTTTATGGGGCTGATCCCCTCCCCAGGAAAAGGAATCTAGTAATGATCTTCCATTTTATTTTTTAATTTTAAAAAAAGGAGCTGTCATTATTTTCAGGAGCTCTGGTGGCATAGTGGTTACACATTAGACTGTTAGCCTCAAAGTCAGAAGTTCGAGACCACCTGCGCTCCAAGGGAGAAAGATGAGGCTTATGAGGCTTTCTGCTCCCAAAGAGTTCGTCTCAGGAACCCACAGGAGCAGTTCTGTCCCGCCCTGTAGGATCGCAGTGAGTTGGCATCAGTTTGATGGCAGTGAGTCATCGTCTCTTCCTTTCTCTCTCGAGTGGTGCCTCTTCCAAGTTGCTTCCACCTCGGCGAGCCCTTAGTGCAGAGCTGCCAGATGAGGGTTCCCACGACTTTCAGTCTTTAGGAAGCTGACTACCGATCCTTTCTTGAGAGGAGTGGCTAGTGGGTGTGACCCTCAAATCTGTGGGGCAGCAACTAAGCAGTTTAACCGTTGAGCCCACAGGGTGCCTGTCGGAAGAAGTCAAGTACCCACTGCCTTCTAGTGGATGCCAACGCAGAGCAGCCCTGTAAGATGGGTAGAACTGCCCCTGTGGGTTTCTAAGAATAACTCTCTACGTGACTAAAAAGCCCCATCTTTTTCCCATGGAGTGGCTGGTAGTTTTGAACCGCTGACCTAAGTGGTTAAAAGCCCATCGCATAAACACCATGCCTGCTCCTTGGCCCAGTAGTATACTTCAAAATACTAAGCCCTAAGCAAAAATCAACCAACAAATGTTTATCGGATGCCTACTCTTTGGTTTTGCTATTGCTACCTTAGCAGTCTTTGCTTTCGTCTTCCCGGACCAATCCAGAGAGGACTCGGTCCTCACTTACCAGGAGTCAGCTCAGGGTTGGCAAATGGCCTTTCTTCTTCCTCGGGCCTTACTTTCCATCAGTCTCTTCCGTTTGTTTGTCCTTCCCCTTGGGGCTACAGTAACTCATGTCAGACACAGTCAAGCTTACTGTCATTGAGTCAGAGTAGAGCTGCCTTATTGGGGTTTCAGAGACTTCAATCTTTGCAGGAGTAGACAGCCGTGTCTGTCTCCTATGAAGCAGCTGGTGGCATGGAACCGCTGACCTTATGGTTAGTTCAATGCATAACCCACTATGGCAGCACACATTTTTTGTAGTTCATATACCTTTTGTATTTTTTACCTTTTAAACTCTAAAGCTTATTTGGAAACAAACAATTGCTTCTTTAGGTTCATCTTGAGGTATATGCTGGTTGGTGAAATTCCTCAAAATGTTACCGCCTCATATACATTTCAGGGCTGACGATAAAGACAAAGGCAAAGACACTGCTGTGGTGTGGGTCTCGATTCACAGCGAGCCTGCAGGACAGCATAGACCTGCCCCACTGGGCTTACAAGACTGACATCTTTATGGATGCAGGTGGCTACATCTTTCTCCCACAGGATAGCTGGTGCGTTCAAACCCCTGACCTTTGGGTTGGCAGCCATGCACTTTAGCCACTGACCATCAGAGCTCCCTGTGTAAGACTGAAAATGACAGAAACCTGCAACCCTGGATGGCAGCCTTGCCCTCCAGCTTCAGGACTTCCCCCAAAGGACTATCCACATTGGAGTTATTAAGGTGGTATGGAGCCAGGTTTTCGAAAGGCACCCTAATTTTGTGAAGAAAGCCAATCTTAGCGTTCACCTACAGTTGGTCTGCCCGCAGGTGCAGTTCGGTGCTGTTGATGTAGCTCCAACTCATGGCAACCCTCTGTCAGCAGAGAGAAATGCCGTCCTCACAATGCTGGTGCCACTGCCGGTCCATCTTGTCAAGGGCCTTCCTCCTTCTGCCTGCCCCTCCACTCTACCACGCCTTATGTTCCTCTCTGGGCATTGGTCTCTCCTGACAACATGGCCAAAGGACAGGCAACAGAGTCTCACCATTCTTGCTTTTAAGGAGCGTTTTGGCAGTATTTCTTTCAAGATGGATTTGGTTGTTCTTTTGGCAGTCCCTGGTACTTTCCCTCTTCTTTGCCAGCACCGTCCTTCAAACGCATCCAGTCTTCTCCAGTCTTCCTGACTCAGCATCCAACGTTCACACGCACAGGAGGTGATTGAAAATACCACGGCTCGAGCCAGGCGCAACTGAGTCCTCAGAGTCACATCTCTGCTTTTCAGCACTTTAAAGAGGTCTCAGGCAGCAGATTTACCCTGGGAGACATGTCGTTTAATCTTTTTGACAGCTGCTTCCATGAGCATTGACTGTGGGTCCAGAATATCATATAGAATAAGCCTAGCACATCATCTTTTTCTTTCCCCATTTGGTATTTCATGATCATAAAAATAGCTAACATTCATTGACCATCTATCTCACTGTTTGTCAGACCTCAGTGTTATATGCTAACTCTTGTTGTGCTCACACCCTAATGAGGCAGGCCTCTTAACCTCGTTTGACAAGCCAGGAACATGAGACACATAGAGCTCAATAAAGGCTACAGTGTCTGCAAGTGGTCGACTCAGGATTTGAACCCAGGCAGGTCAGCCCCAGAGCCTGAGCCATCTGCCACTTCTGCCAATAAGGTCAGGTGTGCTCACGACCTCTGCCCACACGCTGTTCTTGGGTACCTCTGTGCAGCTCACCGGGCGAACATGTGCAGGCTGGGTAGCTGTGTAAAGGGCAGGCCCACGGCAGGGCTGTGTTCCCTTGCAGGCACTCTTCAGAGTTCACGTTTGGTTTGTAATTCCATCTGCCACGCTGACCTCTGGGCTTGGCCACACTTGCAATCACACTTCGGTAGAGGGAGGTCCTGTGGCTGGAGATTGATGTGTAGCCTGAGTTCTGAAGACTGACTTCTACTCTCTAATAACGCAGCTCGTGTGTCAGCAAGTAAGCTTCACGTTACAGCGGGAATGGAACCGACTGTGGCATGAGGCCAGAGCAGTTCTTCTTTCCAGAGAGCAGCAAAGCGGAGTGGGATGAGAGGACCCAGGTTGAGCTGCTAAAGGCCGCAGACGGGTGGCCTTTCTTGGGATTTCTGAGTGGTCAGACTGAAAGCATTGCTTGTGGATCCACTTGAGACGAAATTCCCGACCAAGTCATTTCTACCATCTTTATTGGTAATGTCATGATAAACAGAGTAAGTGGGCCTCCTTCTGACTCGACAGGGATGGAACTGTTTGAACACAGAGCCCGAGCAGTGGTGTGGAGCAGCGTAGGAAACCCACGGGGTGGTTCTGCCCTGCCCTGAGTCAGCGTCGGCTCCACGGTGCTGTTTTGTCTTGTGTTTGTTAGGGTGCTTACTAGATGGCGAGCACGGGCCTCTTTAGCCGCTGGCATTTCACACGGGTTATTTCTGCCCTGCTGGTGGGCAGGGTGGAGAGGATATGCACTGTCTTAGCACATCACTTTCTGAAGTGTGGCTGTGGCTGTGACCAGGCTTCCGCAGGCGTTGCTGCCCTGGACCCTGGAGAGGCGGGCCAGCGCCTTCGTGTTTCTGCACCACAGTCCCTGGGCAGCTGAAGGACTTGAGACCCAGAGACGCTGGTTCATAAAAAGGACAAAGCCCAAGAGTGGTCAGCTCAGGGCTGCACCCAGGCCAGCCGCTGCCACTGCTTGGACCACTCTGCCATTTCTGTTGATAAGGTCAGGTGTCCTCAGGACCTCTGTGTGTACCCCGTCTCGCCCCCTCCTCTGATGGGGAAAGAGCTGGGCTGCCTTCTGCTCCGTTACTGAGTTCGATTTTGTTTTGTTGTTGAAGTCTTAAGTTATTCAGAGGATTTAAGTCCAAATCCTAATACAACAATGAATGTGGGATTGCCAGAGGCTCTGGTGGTACCTTGACACTATCTGCCTTTTGTAGCCAGGAGTTCAAGTCCTCCCTCCAGCAAGTGGGAAAATAACTGTGCTTCAGCTGAGCTCCCAGGAGCTCCCACCACCCGAGTCTTCCTAGACCGACTCAGGGCTCCTGTCCCAGGGTAGGGTGCTAATGGGGAGAGTAAGGTACACGTAGGTATCTTTTTCTTATTTCTCTAATAGAGATAGACCAAAAAGTCGTATTTAAATTTTGTGTCTATAAACCAAACCTTTTATTCATTTGTGAAGGAGTGTTTTGCAACAGTTTTTCATGTGTTTTTTTTCCCTCCACTGTGGCAAGGAATAACATGTTAAGAGTTTTGTTGCTACTCATTCATTTATTCAGCAGATGTTATGAGTCAGACAGTGAGCAGAAGGAGGTGTTGCTATGAAGCACTGTGGGAAGTCCTGCTGGAGAGAGAAACGAAGAGCTGAGGCTGAAGGAGTCCCTACATCAAGAGCAGACACCGGCTGCCGGAACTTTTGAGCGAGTACGTCCCTGAGTCCAAGGGGTGCCTAGGTCTTCCCTGGAGGAAGAGAACAGGAAAGAAAGACAACAATGGAACAAAGTGCACCCTCGCTTTCCAGATTGGCAGCCAGTCTGTACAGACTGGACTCTGGGAGGTCAGTGGAAAGACATCTCCTTGTCTGAAGGGCCATGAAGATTGTGGGAAGGAGTTTGTTCCTTCTGCAGCAGAGAGATCATAATCATGATGAACTTGGCCTCTCGTTAGCTTTGTGATGTTGGTTAAGGTCTTGATCTTTCCGAGCCTCAGTTTCTCCATTTATAAAAATATTTAAAATTCAAAAAGTGGTGACTTTTATTAGTTGATTTGCATTTTAGAAAGCTAACTGTTTAAATCAGCTCTCAGTGTAGAGACTGGATCAGAAAGACAGGAGAGAAACTAGTCAGAAGGTAGTTTATTGGTTAAGATACTATCTCAGTTATCTAGAGCTTGCTCTAGGAGAAATGCTATCAATGCTCATGAAAACAGCATTCAAGAGGTCAATCAACATGTTGTATTGGTCAAATCTAAACAAGACCTCTTTAAAGTGTTGAAAACCAAAGATGCTACTTTGAGGACTAAGGTACCCCTGACTAAAGCCTTAGCATTTTCCATCACCTCATATGCATGTCAAAGTGGGACATTGAATAAAGAAGACTGAAGAAGAGTGGATGCATTTGAACGAAGTTGCTGGCAAAGACTATTGGAAGTCTGATGGACCACCAAAAGAACACGCAGATCTGTCTCGGAAGAAGTACAGCCAGAACGCTCCTTAGAGGCAAGAATGGCGAGACTTGGTCTCACTTACTTTGGACTTGTTGTCAGGAGAGAACAGTCTCTGGAGAAGGACATGCTTGGTAAAGTGCAAGGGCAGCGAAAAAGAGGAGGCCCTCAATGAGATGAATGGACACAGCAGCTGCAGCAATGGGCTCAAGTGTGGGACTAATTGTGAGGTTGGTGCAGGGCTGGGCAGCGTCTCCTTGTGTTGTGCACAGGGTCACTGAGTTAGAACTGATTTTGCAGCACCCAACAACAATAACCAGTTGATGGATTTATGAAGCAAATTTATTTTCATAGTTTAGAACGTTAGACACCCAAATTCTTGGTACCACCTCTAGGGTGGACCTCCGTGTTGGCTCTGTAGTGGGCACTTTCTTGTCTCTTTTCAATATCAGTGGGCCACTGTTCCTCGGAGACCTTCCTGTGCTTTAGGATCAGTCTTCCCCTGCGTCTTAGCAGACCCCGTGCGGCACAGGGACCTTGAGTCCACAGGTTCTAAGCTGCTCCTAACTTATTTCTTACCAGTGGGTCTCTCTTTTTCTACTTGTTTCTTTTTTCTTTCGTGACCACATCCAGAGCAAACTCTTAGGTATGGTGGTCCTACTTTCTCGGCTTTGCACAGCCCTGCCCCCTGATAGTTATAAACAGCAGTCCTACGCTCCTGAACTGGGGTGGTGAAGATCTCTCTCGGAGGCGGTGGCCCCACCCACCCTTTGAAACTCCAGAAGCCACAGCCCTACCTATATGCCATGTCTCTCCACTTAGATAGGATCAGGGCTGTGACCTAAGTAAGGATTTTGCATCCTGCCCCAGTCCCTTTACAACTGACTAGCTAATCACATCAAATCATTTACTGTGGATAATTACATGGTTACACAACTGCCAAACCATGAGGGAGGGAATCATGGTCCAGCCAAGTTAACACATATTTTGGGGTCACAATTCAGTCCGTGGCAGATACTGAGGGGCTAAGCTAAGATAATCGCATTAGAGATAAAGACAGTGCCATTCTAAGAATTGTGAATCCTAGGAGCTGAGGAGCAGGAGCAGTGAAAGCAAAGAACTTGACGAGGAGCAACCTGGGCCTGGGTGTTGCTTAGAGATCTGTTTGTGCTCTGGCCCCGTTGTAACTAGACAGGATGGCCACTCCTTGCCCTGGAACCTACTGCCCTGAAGCCCTTGGAAGCCTTCTGTTCCACATACGTTCCTGTGTGTTTGTAGGTGGTGCGCATACATGCGCATGTATGTGTCTTGCTAGATAGACCCTTTGCATGTTACTTTCTATCCCAGCGGTTCTCAACCTGTGGGTCACGACCCCTTTGGCGGGGCCGAATGACCCTTTCACAGGAGTTGCCCAATTCATAACAGTAGCAAAATGACTGTGATGAGGTAGCAACAAAAATAATTTTATGGTAGGGGGGTCACCACCACATGAGGAACTGTATGAAAGGGTCACGATGTTAGGAAGTTTGAGAACCACCGGTCTATCCTTTTCCTTCATAAACTGTGCTTCCGTTTCTTCAGTTTGGCAATATTTGTTCATTGTGTAGCTGTGCATACCCAGCTGTTTCACTTCTCTGAATCTCTTCTACAGAAAAACCGTTGCAAGTGAGATGATTCATGCTTACAATGTACAGTGCAGCCTTACTTGCCATTGGGAAAAAGGAGAAACCCTCTAAAAGACTGTTAGAAAGTGACTGGTTAGACAGACTAGTCTGCCTGTACCATGAACTAACATGAGACAGATCTGTAACTATTTACAGGAGTAGAAAGCCCAGGCTTTCTCCATGGAGCTACTGCTGGTTTTGAACTGCCAACCTTGCAGATTGCAGTCTGATGCTTAACCACGACACCACCAGGAGGGCTCTGTATACACCAACGTGAATATAGGTCCATGATCACTGTACTCACCAAAACATGCCGCTTGTTCTGTGCAGCATGCTATGTAGAGTCTGGTTTGATTTGATACGCTCTATGTGTGCATTTACCTATTTATACAGGCGCATGGAGGAGCCCTGGTAGCATAGTGGTCACTCACTGGGCTGCTAGCCTCAAGGTAAATAGTTTGAAACTACCAACCACTCACTGGGAGAAAGGTAAGGCTTTCTACTCCCTTAAAGGGTTGTGGTCTGGGAAACCCACAGGGACAGTTCTATCCCGTCCTATAGAACTGGATCCACAGACCTACATGGAGAAGAATGCCCTGTACGTTGTGTGTGTGTGGGGGGGGGTCATCCTTGGGGACATGGCTTCCTGCGGCAGACTCCTGTGTGGCTGGGATTTTCTGCAGCGAGCCTGCGCTCATCCTGGTAATCAAAAGCATGTTGACGGTTTCGAGCAGGGAGAGAGGGCCTGTTTCTGAGCACAGGCAGGAAGGAGGTCAAGGAGACTGTAGAAGGAGCGAAGATTAAGGAAGGTCACAGGATGATGGTCGCACATTTTTTTACCTGAATGACAGGAAGGGTGGGGTCTGCTGAGTGAGGCTGGGATGTGTGTCAGGAAGTGGTCGGGGCCTCTGGGGCTGATAAGACATCTGGTGAGGAATGGAGCCCTGGGGGGGCTTGGCCTCAGCATGCCATGATTCACCTTTTGAACATTCGATTCACCACAGACGCAGCCTGTTTTCTTTCTTCATTTTTTTTAAACCAACCTAGGAATAAAAGAAAACCTCACCTTGAATAGAGCTGACCTAAAAAATGAACATTTGTACTTTGTACTGGTTGAGGGGCTTTCTGAAGGAGTTCACTTGAGGGATGGGGGTTGGGGGTGGGGTGGGGTGTGTGTGTTTTGTTTTAATAACATCATTCTTTGAGAATGCCCTCACCCTCCCCAGTGCCGACCACCGGGATTGATTGAGTAAAATGACCGTCACCTTTTCTACTCCGCACCGCCCGTGGGTCTGGTGTGTGTTGCCAACATTGGCGTGGTGGGAAGAAATGGCTGGTTGGTCAGAGGAAAGTCTGTGAGTGAACTTTTTGGAGGTATTCTGCTTTGAACTCTAATTTGTTTTTGTGTTCTTAGAACAGCACCAAGCAAAACAAGCAACCAGAGACACATCCCATTTATGTCACTCTCTTTCCTTCGTGCGTGCAGCCCAGGTAGCATATTGGTTACAGGTGGGGCTGCTAAGCAAAAGGGCAGCAGTTTGAAACCACCAGCCACTCCAGAGGGGGTAAAAAGACGAGGCTTTCTACTCCTGTAAAAAGAGTTACAGTCTCAGAAACTCACAGGGCAGTGCTACTTTGTCCTCCGAGTGGGCACTGATTCGAGGACAACGAGCTGGTGGGGGTTTGGGGGTTCTCCTTCATACAGATGAGGAAGTCATTTGAAACACCTTTCTCTAGGGAAACTTGCCTCCTGGCACCTAGATGCAGGAAATGGGAGGGTGAATCCTGAGGAATGAGCAGAGACTGGTGCAATATGCAGATGACACCACCGCCCTGTTTCCAAAGAGCATGGTTTGGTTTTACAGATTTTGTTCGAGAGTTTTAACTCTTTCTTGACTCCAGAGGTATGGAAAGACTGGTGATTTTTATTTGGAGAGTAGAATGTTGTCAGGTAGGTCAGAGCAAACAGAACAGGCCATTCAGTGGTGTGTGTGTGTGTGTGTGTGTGTGTGTGTGTGTGTGTGTGTTTTGTCTTTGGAAAATCCATTGTTTATCATAAAAAAGAAAAGCTTGGGGGAGCTCTTTGGGTCCATGCATTTGCTACCGGGCCTTAAAAATGGGATTTTTATGTGGCTTCTGTCCAAGGAGTTTTCTGGCTGGAGGCAGCTGTGTTTATGGAGTAGGATTTATGGGTCAGCTGGATCTGATGGGGCTGGTGAGTGTGCCCCACATGTAGTGAGGTGGGGGCTCCTGAGACGCCTCATCAGTGACATGACTCTTCCTGCCAGCTGTGCTGTTTGTGTCTAACTTTTTTTTTTAATAAACAGCTGCTTTTCGTTTACTCACCACTGTTGTTGGTGGTGTGAGAGTTCTCCATGCGTGGACACACCATACACACACGTGCTATTAAAACAATGCTAATGTCAGCACCCTTGCCACCACCCCCAGATCCAGAAGTGGGACATTGCCAGTGTCACATGGGTCACGTTTTGTAAATTAAAAGCATTTTCATTAAACTTTCCACATTTGTATTGATTTTTATCAGCAGCTTTGTTGTTAGGTGTCCATTGTAAAAGCAAACCGTTCCTACACACACACACACACACACACACACACACACACACACACACACACACACGGCATTCTGCAGATTGTGTAATCGTTTGCTGCCTTTTCAGAGTTGTTTCCCCCGCACAGTCATCAGCTCACTGCCCTGAGGTTTCTGTGTAATGTCTCAAGTAGCTGTTACCAAGTTGATCCCAGAGAGATAGTTAGTTCGTAAAAGCCCATAATGCTCAAGGCAGATTTTTTTTTTACGAGTTAAGCAAAAATGTTGTTTGGTTTGAAGGCTTGGTTGCAGGTTTGAGGAGGATCTCAGGATGATAAAGTTGTTGCAGGAGCTCCTCCAGCCTTCCTGACTCCAGGAAGTGTGGCGCTCCTGCATGGCCTGGACTTTGTAACCCCAAAGCGTCTGCTATGTCTGATCCATTTCTCTGTTAGCTAAAGGGGCTGCCTCTGGCTGAGATGCCTGCAGGAGAAAGGGTCACAGTAGAAGGGAGTCCTGGCTTTCCGTGCCTGGCACAAACTCGAGGGTAGAGATTTGAGGATCAAAGGTACTGAGGGACGTTGGAATGTAGCTGAAAAGTCTAAAAACTCCTCTGGAAATGGAACTTTGCTGGGGACGAATGAAGATGAGGATATGAGATTTTAATAGTTTATTAGCCTGGTGGATTATTTTTCTCTATGTGTACCTATTTTCATGCCAGTGTACACAGATCTGCCTCTTTCTTGGCTGAATAATTCATAGTATAGACATATTCCTTATTTCATCATTCTCTGATAATAGCCAATTAGGTTGTTTATACGTTTTCGCCACTACAAATAATGCTGTAATCAGTATACGTTAGGAAGAAACCATTTCATATGTTGAAGAGTATGTCAGCCAAAGAGACCCAGCCAAGGGAAATAGCTGGATATACACAGCTAACATTTAAATGCATCTAGGCATGCTGAAGACCAGAAGTTGTTGTGAAATATTTGCATATAGCAGTCATTTTTCATTCTCATAGCTGTATGCTGTTCTATGATGTGAAGGTGATGGTCTCTTTTCCATGAATATTCGTGAGTGTTCATACATGAATGTGTATACGTATGTGCACAGAGGTATAGATAGGCAGGCCTGTAATTCTGCTGAGGCCATTTTCCTTGTTAGGGATTGTAGTGCTGTAAACTTTTTACCACACTGATGAGCATGTTTGCATATTTATTCAGAATACACCTAGAAGTGGAATTACTGGGTCATGACTATGCTCAGCAGCTTCTCAACGTGATTATAGCAGTTCATCCTCCTGCCAGCACTTTGAGCATCCCCAGCAGTTTGCACCTTTCAATTTTATTTTAGCCTTCTGGGGTGTGTGGAATTCATTTGCATTTTTCTGGTGACTAATAAAGTTCCTTTGTGAAGTGCCAGATCCAATCGTTTGTTAGTTTTCTATTAGCTCATCTTTCACTTTCAGATGTGTGCCCCAGCAGGTAAATACATCATCAATCCCTCCTCCCCTCTCTACCTACCCTTTCACTCCTGGGAGGGAGGCATGCTCAGTGTGAACGTCCTGTTTGTCAGACTTTTTTCTTACCTTCTCTTGCTCTTTGGTTAGGAAATCTTTCCTGAACCAAAACCATAAAGGTGTCCCGTTTCCCTTTATTAGCGTATTGGCATTGTTTTCTTACTACTGTGGAAGCCTTTTGGAATTGATTTCTGAGTGGGAGATGAAGCAGGGGCCAGGATACACCAACAGTTGCTGAAAAGAACTGTCAACCTTTGCCCAAGAGTTTACAGGTCACCTTTGTCATAGAGTGACAGTCTCAGAAACCCACAGGGGCAGTTCTAGCCTGTCCTATAGGGTCGCATGAGCTGGCAATGACTCATGGCAGTGAGTTTGAGTTTTGTTATAAATCAGGAAGGTGGGAGGGTACTAAGACATGTGGCCAGCAAGCATTCTGGGAGCTGAGTGGGGAAAGGAGCTGAGAAGGATGTATGGACATCCCCTCTATTTTCAGAAGAGCCCCCTGGTGCTTGGCTGTGCCTGGTACCCTGGGACAGAGAACCTGTCCCGTCCCCCCCACCCGTCCCCCCGGCCCCAGCCTGCTGTTAGATGGGCATGGAGGGATCCAGGCTTCATGGTGTCTACAAAAAACTCTTGGGCTCTCCATGTTTTCCATTCAGACTGACCAGGTCTCCCCTGTCAGCCCGCTGGCACCCCCTCACTGTCAGGCAGGCCGCTGTCTCTGGCTGAAGCCTTTCCAGCCTGCTCCTGTGGTGCTTGCCCGTTCTCCTTTGCCCTGCCCGCTGGTCTGTGTGTGTCTCAGCGCCCATGGTTTTGCTGTGATCATTTCCTGGACTCTTCTCTCTGTCCCCTTGGTGTCCTACCTCATGTCCTTCTCTTATCCCTCCAGGGTCGTTGAGGGGTCTGGGGAGAGGATGTGTGTTCGCATGGGGCGGACACCAGCCTCCACATCCATTCTTGCACACGTTCAAGCCTGTGCCAGCAGGGCTATGAAATCCTGTTGAATTGGAAAGTTTCTGCCATTTCTCAGTCCTTATACGCAGGCACTTCAAAAAGTCTGTGGGAAAATTGAATGAAAAAATCATGTAAATTTCCCCCAAGCTCTTTGGAGCCTCCACAAATAGGTATTTCATGGTCATATGTGTGTGTGCGTGTCCTGGTAGCATGGTGGGTGAAGCAGTCAATGCACTGCAAGCTGCTCAGTCAGCAGTGTAAGCCCCCCAGCCGGGAGGGGAAGATGATGCAGCTGTCTGTGCCCGTAAAGATGAAGCCCTAGTGGGCAGTTCTCTGCCCTGCAGGGTTACTATGAGTCAGAATTGACTCGATGCCAGTGCATGGAATAGACACAGTATTTGACATTGTGATATATGTATAATACAACTTACTGCCTCGCCTAGAACGGGAATGAATAAGTGCTATAACTTAGGCTATGAGAAAACTACTCCTGCAAATTAAAAATAAGGTAAATCATAGCTATAAAGGGATCTTTTGTTGAGCTAGAATGTAACTTGCCATCGCTGGGGTGAGCTCTCTTCTTATGGAGGGGCTGGTAATTGTCCTACTGTGTGTCTGTGCGATCTTTTATGTCAGCCCTAACTTGTGCCGGAGGCACTTGAGTGGTTCTTGTGGAAATCAAGAACCCTCCAGTAGCTCACCAGCACACAGTACCTCTGTGTGAGGGACGCCACATCCGAAAGGAGGGGAAGAGCGTGCTATTGAAACTCGACAGCGTGTTCCTATTCGTCTGTATTTGCCTCCAGCCTCAGCCCTGTCTATTTGCATTTAGTGCCAAGAATTTCATCTAATTGTGTCCAGTACTGTACACTCCCAGACGCAGGAACCAGGAGAATATTTCTGTAGGAGGGGCTGGTTCCAAAGTAAGAGCTCCTGGCCCTTGGAGGTGAACCAGCCACTTCCCAAACTCACTGAGCAGCAGTCTACTTTCAGGAGCCTGCATGTGTCCCTGGATGTGACCATGTGAGAGGTGGCAGGCAACTGCATCTGCCCCTCAGGAGCAGCCTGGAAGGTCTCTGCGGGTCTGAAGGAGGAGCCCTGCCCACCTGGTGGTTTGGGCCGGTGCTGCTGCCACCGTCACTTTGCTTGGTGAGTTCACGAGGGTCACAGTGGACCGCAGGAGCACTGGCCTACCTCTGTGACTGCAGATGGCCTTCCTCGTTGCCCTGGAAGCTCAGCCCAAGTTCCTGCGAGAGAGGTTCGCCATCCCCACAGGTGAGCTGGTCCACCAGGGAGGACTGTCCTGTTGTGTTTCCTCCCAGGGCTTAGAGAACTCAGAGACAGAGACACCCATCTGACAGTTCGGGCCACCTTTGTTCATTTGCTCCTTCTCCGAGTGTCCAGAGCAGCCTCAGAGGTGGGGCCCCTCCATGAAGCCGACAGCACCGTTAACAGTGACCCAGCAGGCACCCTGGTGGGGCAGTGGTTATGTACCTGGCCGTTCTCACCCGCCATAGGCTCTACGGGAGGAGAAGTCCTGGCGGACCTACTCCTGTGCAGGTGACAGCCAGTTTTAAGCTGTCTGCAGTGCCGCTATGAATTGGAACCCATTTGACAGCAAGCAACCACCACAATGGTAACCAGTGTTCTAATAACACTGTATGATTTTCAAAATGTTTTTTATTTGGTTTTAATTACCATATATACTTGTGTATAAACCGAGTTTTTCAGCACAAAAAATGTGCTGAAAAACTTGGGTTTGGCTTATGCACAGGTCAGTGGTACCCCAGCGAGAACAGCATCTATGATGACCTCCCACCAGCTGAAGCTCTGCATTGGGATATGGATGATGATGAGGAATCCAGTTTAGAAGGATTTTAACTCTTTACATTTTAGCTTGGTTGCTGATTGAGCTCAGGGAATAGTACTCTTAAGGTATCATTGTTGATACCTTATTGTTTTTGTTGAACCTATTTTCCACTTATTGTGCTGGTTTACTAATGTTAAATGACTTGTCCTTTTATTTTTGTTTTTATTTTAAATAAATATTTAAATACATTACCTCACTGATGTCTCAATTTCTAGTAATTTTATTTTGATTTGTTTTGATTATTGAAACTCACCAATAGCTTCGGCATTTTCTACCCTAGGCTTATATTCGAGTCAATCAGTTTTTCTGGTTTCCCAGGTGATAATTAGGTACCACGGCTTATACTCAGGTTGGCTTATATTCGAGTATATACGGTACTCCAAACCACACACAAGCCCACTTCTGTTGAGTCCATCCTGACCCATCTCAACCCCACAGGACAGAGTCAAACTGCCCACAGGGTTCCCCAGACCGCCATCTTCACAGAAACAGCCTGCCACGCATTCTGGGGCAGAGCCACTGGCCTCTTGGCTTTGCAGCCATGCGCTCTAAGGGCTGCCCCACCACCAGTGTGCTTACAAGATGGGTGGGGGGGAAGGTGGGTGGAAATGCCATTGTACAGGGGAGCAAGCTGAAGCTAAGTGGCCTGCCTGCAGACTGCTATAGCAAGTGAAGCAGAAGCACCAAGGGAGAAAGAAGCCCACTCTTCTGAACCCTGGCGTCACCTCCCTCAGCTTCCCATCATCTCGCAGACGAGGATTCGCACCCAGTGTAGTGCATGCCCCTCCTGGAGAACATAGCCCTTCTGTTAACAGACAGAGCCCCGGGCCTGTGGTGTAGGAATTTCCTCGAAGTTTCTGTGAAGCGTTCTGAAACCAAGTGTACATACTCTGACCTCTGTTTCCTGTTGTCAGGGTGCACCCCAACTTACGGGAAACTGCACTTAGTGGTGGGTGCATTTCCTAGAGAAATCGGGTTAATTTTCTCAACTTTTAAAGAGGTGCATAGTAACCTTAAGTTGTAATGAAACGTCTACCCGAATCTGTTATCCATTCCCCAAATGCTACAGAGTCCCGTCCCGTCCCCAACCCCCTAAAGTTGACAGTGCCTCCTGCTTTTCAGGTTGAGTAAAGAGCTTCGCCATTGGGTCTGTGCAGCTGGGACCCCTAAGCAGCACTCTCAGCTCGTTCTCCACGGAGGCCTGGCGGGGCCAGTCCTGCAGAAGAGCAGCTCGAGCATCAGAAAGATTATGGGCACACACTCTGTTTTCTCTCTCTTCAGAATGTTATTGCGGTTTCAGCGAGTTTAGTTCACAAACTAGGTTTATTCTGCAAACCATTTATCCCTTCCTACATAAGCCACATGCGTCATGAATCTCATTCATTCCATTCTAGATGCTTCCTTTCCAGGACACTGGCTTCCCTGACCCTTCCCTTCTCCACTCCCTTCAGAGTCCTTCCTGAATGTCTGGTCTCTTAGTTTGGTTGGTTGGTTGGTTGTTTAAGGCACATTACTCATGGGTGGTATTTTTTTCTTTCACCAGCAAGTCTGTAATCGAGTGAAGAGGGTGACCTGGAGGGATGGTTTGGTTTTCTTTCAGGGTCGATGTGTATCTTCTGACAGAAGTCTTAGCGAGTGAGTCTTCTAGTCTGCACCCATCCCATTAGTCTGCGCTTCTGAAGAACTCTGCTCCCCATCCTCCTCCTGTTTGACAAGGACTCTTAGGCTCTGCCGACAGGGAAGCAAGGGAATGGGGTGGGGGCTCTGCAGGGCTAGAGGAGGAGAAGGGCCTGCTGCTTCCTGTCTACTTGCTGCTCCTATAAGGCCTCTTCGACCAGAGCAGCTTCTCTGGTTCCAGTCTCTGGCTTAAATGCCACCCACACCTCCAAACCTGGAACCAACTGGAAGCCACGCCTTCTCAGAAGTCTGGGTCCCTGCTCCAGGTTTATAGGGTCCAAAGACCCCAGCCCTTTTGCTCCCCAACCCTGGGGTGAGGGGTAGGTAACTGAAGAGTATCAGAGCTCGCAAACCTCCTGGTAGTTTCCCCCAAACCAGACCCATAGCCATGAAGTTGATTGTCGGACCTGTAGTCCGCTCCAGGCTGTCATTCTTACAGCAGCGCATAGCCGCATCTTCCCCCACAGAGCGCCTGGTGTTAGCCGGTGCGCCACCAGGGCAAAATGGAATAAATGTTGCTTTGTAAGTCAACTGCAGAATAGATTTTCCAGTCCAGGTTTCCACAGGAATAACTTTGAAGTTGAAACTGTGAGCCATGTGCTGTGCATTTTCACTTTGTGATCTGTTTGTTGTTTTTCTAATTACATGGGGTTTCCATGCCCCATGATTAGCTACAGAAGACACACGTTAGTAGTTCTGTATTGGTTTTCTGTGGAGGGCCGTATCTGCCAACATACAGCCTAACCTGAGTGGCCTGGCTACTTAAGCATTCTGTATTGGATTGGCTTGGGAACTCTGGCGCTTCATAACTAACGTGCTTGCCATCGCTAGAGTCTAACAGACTGCAGAGTGGTGGTGCTTCTGTGACGTTCCAGGAAGGCGAGAAGGAGGCTGGGCGCCCCCTGTCTGTATCTTGCCGTTCACACAGGCACTTGGAGAGTCGCCTTGATGGGACACAGGATAGCCTGGGGTTTTCACAGAGCATCAGCTTCTCGGGTTTGTGTCTTCTGCAAGTGGGAACACCGTGTGTGGGTGCCCTGGCCCCTCTTGGTACGTGGCCATCATGAAACCCGGGAGAGCTAACACCCAGTTGTCATCGGGCATCCAGACGCTTCTCTGAAGAAAAAAATACAGGATGAGTATTTAGAAATACCTCTTTCGGTGGAAGCTATCCATAAGGTCATGCATTAGGTAAACCTGCTGCATAAGATCTTTGGGGGTTAAAGAGAAAGGGTGTTACTTGGAGGACAAAGGTGGGCCTGACTGGAGCCATGGCGTTCTCCATGGCCTCACAGTATGTGAGAGTTGGACACTGAATAAGGAAGACAGAGGGAGAACTGATGCCTTTGGATCGTGGTGCTGGAGAAGAATACCGAGAGTACCATGGACTGCCAGAAGGACACATTGATCTGCCTCAGAAGAAGTTCTGCCAGAGTGCTCCTTGGACACAAGGATGGCAAGACTTGGTCTCCCGTACTTTAGACAGGTTGTCAGGAGAGACCAGTCCTGGAGGAGGACATCGTGCTTGGTAAAGTGGAGGGGCAGCAAAGGAGAGGAAGGCCCTCACCAAGAGGGACAGACAAGGTGGCTGCATCAGTGGACTCAGGCGCAGGAACACTTGTGAGGGTGGCGCAGACCGCGGTATTTCGTTCTGTTGTGCAGAAGGCCATGATGAGTCGGAGCCAACTCTGCGGCACCGCACACAGCAGCGTCTCAGCAGGTCCCGATGCTCGCCTCTCTGCAGACAGCCTTCACAGACAGCACCCGCTTCTCACACAGGCATGCTTAAAAGTGGCCTCTTGTTTCCCTGCTGGGCTGTTTAGCCTCCTGCCCAGCTAAAGTCAGGACGTCCACCAGGAGTCATTTCACCGGCCACGTCGTTACAGACCAGCTTGTTGGAGGGAAAAGGTGATGCTGTCCACTATATTAAGAGCACGCTCCACTCTACGCCATCCACATCCCGCCCCTTTCCCCCAGAACTGAGCCACTAGCAGGTACATTGTTGTAAACCATCCAGGTTTGTGCTGCTTATCATCCCTCCAGGATAAGGTGGTGGTGGTCTTCCCTAGAGATAAGATGCAGGCAGCGGGGCAGAGACCCGGCTCTGGGAACAGGCTCCTCTGGCTTTGTCCCATGGGCAGGTGGTGGGAGCTGCTTCTGGTGCTCGGGGGCAGGTTGTGCCCAAGACCCTGCCAGCTCCCTCGCTTTCCCCTCTCAGCATGCAGGCAGTGCCACCAGCCTCACCAGCAACAAGCACAACCGGAAAGGGACCACCTGTAAGATTTCTGTATGGTGTTTGCCTGGTGTCTAGATCCCATAACTGCCTGTTTCCCAGAGCACAGCCACAGTGAGCCACGCCTACACTGCCTCCACAGAAAGGAGCGCCGTGTCATGTTCCAGGAGACACATATCCAAGGGCCTGAGTTCAATGCCACCCTTTGGGGAGGGATGGAGACAGCAAGGGAAGCAGCACAGTAGTTCATGGCCACTGCCCCTGAGTCATTCGGTGTGGCATCTTTTAGGGTGGCAGCGCACACCACCTTACAGGCACAGAGGTCAGAAGGCCAGCACCAGTCTCACTGGGTGCAAGTGCAGCCATGAGCACACTGGCTCCTTCTGGAGGCTCCCAGGGAGCGTTTGCCCCCTGCCTTTGCCAGCTTCTCTAGCCACCCCCACTCCCTGGCCCGTGGCCCTTTGCTCCATCTTCAAAGCCTGCAGTGTAGCATTACCCTGTCTGCTTTGCTTCAGGTTCTCAGGCTGCTGTCCAAGCCATTGTCTCATTCCCTCCGCAGGTACTCCCAGGAGCCATCTCCCGGCTTCCAGTACTTGTTAAATGCAAAAGTCTTGTGAGTCTGTGTCTCCCACCCCACCCCCACCCCCAGAATTCCAGGCATGGTACAGATGGTGCAGCTGGCCACCAGCTCCTCCAGTGGGATGTACCTCTGACAGCTGCTGCGCTTCCCTACATCTCAGCTCCTCCTGCCTGGCACCCGAACATCTCCCTGTGCACATCCTCTTCTGAAACCCAGGCACCCTCCTCTGTCTGTCTGTCTCTCTCTGGTGGTGCCTTCTATTTAATGGAGGAGCCCTAATGGCATAGAGGTTACGCGTTGGACTGCTAACTGCAAGGTCAGCAGTTCAAATCCACCAGCAACTCCTCGGGAGAAAGATGAGGCCCTCTACTTCTGTAGAGCTACAGTCTTGGGAACCCACAGGGGCAGGTCTACTCTGTCCTGTGGGGCCACTGTGTGGGTCTATTTAATTGCAAGGACAGCTTTCTAGGTAGCAAATATTGTCTCTGGGAGAAGAGAAGTCTGATAGGGATATTTTTTGTGTGTGTGGTAAAATATAGATTACCAAAATGCGCTCTTCCCACTGGTCAGACATAGGCATGTATAGTCCAGGGATGTTGTCACATTCATTGTGCTGTGTGATGTCACCACTAGCCATTTCCCCCACAAAACTATCACCCCAAACAGAAGCCCAGTGCCCTTTAAGCTGTTCAACCCCCACCCCCACCCACTTCCTCCTCCCTTTGTCCTCTGGGAGCCATTGATAAACCTGGGTCTGTGCATTTCCTGCCCCACAGAGTCTGTAAAGGAAATCGTGGAGTATTTGGCCTTTTGAGTCTGGCTTCTTTTACTTAGCCTGATGTTGTCAGGTTTGTCTATATCGTAGCAGGTATTGCAATAAAGAACATCCCATGGTATGTTTACACTGCATTTTGCTAATCCTGCCCTCTGTTGATGGGCATGTGGGCAGTGCCCACCTTCTGATGGTTGGGAGTGGTGCTGCTGTGACCATCTGCAGGTATGTGGGTAGGTGGACTTTGGTTTTCATTCTTCTTGGCATGTACCCAGGAATGGGTCTGCCGGGTCCTACAGTAGCTCTGTGTTTTGCTTTCGTGAGAAGCTGCCAGACTGCCCAGCCGCTGTACCATCTGACATGCCAAGGAAGGATCCGGTCTCTCCACTTCCTCACCAATAATTGTTTCCCACTTTTCCTGGTAATAGCCATCCTAGAGGGTGTGAAAGGGGTCTTTTCCCCTCTTAGCTCTTCTCAAAATTAGCTGGTGTTTGGCCAAATCTTTTGCATCTAAAAACAGTTCCTTCCCAGGAAGGGATTTTGGGAAGCTCAGCATGCTGACTGCTGTGTCCTGCTGGGAGGGAGCTGGGAGCTGAATAGGCTTCCTTTGTCATCACAGCCATGTGACCTATCTGACCTGACATCATAGGGGTATGCAGGGTGCTGCCATGTCTCAGTACTCCCAGACAGTGTCAGTCACCACCAGACAGACCAGGAGACACCTGCTGTGGAGTTGACACTGGCTCCCAGTGCCTCAGCCCATAAGCAGTGGGCAGTCTCTACTACCCCGTGGGCAGTCTCTACTAGAGTGGATGGCCAGGTCTCTGCTCTGGCAGCTCCGCTTGTTGGGTCACACCATCACCTTCCAGTCAGCAGCCAGGTGTTTCCACCACTGTACCAGCAGGGTGCCTTTGATTTTCACAAGAAAGGAGAAACTGGATCCTGGATCAGGGTGATTAGCAGAGCTGTCTGGTCATTAATCAGAAATGGGGTTTTCCGAGGGTTAGCAGGGGCACTCCCTGCCCCTCCTGTCGGGTGAGCTAAGGGAAGTGGCTCCCCACACACACACACTGGGCAACAGAGGGCTTGAAGATTTTTTTTTTAAAGTCAGGGTCATACCTGCTGTTCCACAGCCATGACTTCTGCCCCAATCCTCACGGGGACGATAAACAGACTGCCACTTCAGGTTGGTCTCTTTGGTGACCAAAACCAAGAACAAAGCTCTTTTGTGTTCATGTTCAAGGTCATCTTGTGACAGCCACTCAGTGGTGTCTCCTTAACATCTTGTCGGCTTTTGGGGAGGCTTAGTGGGCATGGTATGGGCACACTTCTAAACTCTGGGGAACAGATACCCTGTGAGTCCCTCCCACCCACCCCACCCCCCACAGCTCCTGTGGACCTCTGAAGCTCAGCGTAGGGCAGACCAGGCGGCAGTCTTCTGGAGATGCTGTTCTGAGGACATGTCCTACAGCTCCACGTCTAACCCTTGCCTCTGGCCAGTCCTGGGCACATGCCATATCTGAGAAGAGGGGCAGGGGAGACAAACAGAATCAGCAGGCATCAGATCAGAGATGGCCAGCATTTAAATGTGAAAGGCCGAAAATCTATACAGGGGAGTGTGTCTGCTCTGCTTGGAAGGAGTGCTTGCTCTGGCCCAGCTGTTGATTTCTGTGGCAACTATCAGCGATTCTTGGGCACAAATATTCTTGCTGCTCATAGTATAAGCGAGTACTTACCTGTTCTTTTAATAAATAGTCTTAAATGATCTCCTTTCTTGTTGGAAGCAGCATTTTGGCATTTGGGCTTTTAGTAAATTTTCCCCTCCTAAGTAAAAAATGACATTAATGAATCTTAACATTTGTGTTTCTTCTGCCCCCCTCCTCGTCTGTATTCTTCCTCTTAGCAGGGCATGCTTGTGCCTCGCGGTGACTCGCTCCCAAAGCCCCCTGCCACCCAGGCCATTCTGATTCACTGCGACCCTCAGAACAGAGTAGACCTGCCCCCAGGGGTGGGGGGTGGGGGTGGGGTTCTGAGACTGCACCTCTTTACAGGAGCACAATCAGTGGGATTGAACTGCTGCCCTTGACTGTGAGCAGCCCGACCCCTAACCCACTGTGCCTCCAGGGCTCTTAGAGGCCAGTTCATTGGTGGTGGTCTGAGGTGGACAAGCCAAAAAGGAAGAAGGCTCCTTGAAGACAAGGGTGGCTGCAGGGCTGGGCAAGGAAGGCATCAGTTAACACTGGGAGATCTGTGTAGCCCGAGAGTGCGCACAGGGCACCGAGCCGGCAAAGCTGGCCACGCATGTGCTCCACGGTCACATGTGAGCTGTGTGGAGAGGATCCGTAATGATGGTGGTGGGCTGTAGAGTCCAGACTGAAATTGAGAAGCAATTGAGCAAGAAACTCAACCGCCATTCAGTAAATTCCATTGACAGGACAGTGGACGCGCCAGCAAGTCCTGTCACGGACAAGAGTCATCATTGGAGGCTGACCTTAGTGTGGGGGAAGCAGGTGATGGACACATTCTCAACGCCCCTTCCTACTAAAAGGCAGCAATAGAGTCGCTATTCAGGGTGAAGCTGACATGCCAAGGGAGCGATTTCAAGCCTCCAGCCTGAAGTCGGCCTCGCCGTGCCCTGTGCCTGGTGAGAGACAGCAGAAAGAGTGGTCATCAAGACCAATTGCGTGCACTCTGAGCGCTGGCAGTTCCACAGTTAACCACCAGATGGCCCTCTGCTGATGCAACTTTTGCATGTGCTACAGAAAACCGTTGCCCTCCTGGATGGGAGCCAGAGAGGAATTTGCTCTGGATATACATGCAGAGCCTTGATTGACAGACCTCCGGGACCACGAAAAGAGTACATCTGGCTGAGCTGGCGCCCCTCTGGTACTCTTCTGGGCTTGGGTTGTTTGAGATTTTAATTATTCTGGGATCTGGGCTTGTTTCAGTACAGACAGAAGCAGCCCAGTTCAGGGTGAGTGCAGCTCCCAGCTTGCAGTACACCTGCTACAGCACCTTTTGCAGATGGAACTAAAGGCAGCTGGCTTGGTTCATCCCTGCCTCCCAGGCCTAGTGCTTGTCCAGGCCGGGCAGGTTCTCACTGAGCGTGTTGAGCAAATCAGGAAACATCTCTGCTCTTTGGAAACAGAGGAGCCATTGCCATATGTTAGAAGCATCATCAGCTACGTGTGCATTTGAACATCTGGGGTGAAAGGTGAGCAGCAGCAACTAGCACATCTGCGGTGGCTGTGACTGCTGTTGGTTCTGGCCTCTTCCTGCCCGAAGTGTCCCTGGCTGTCTTCTGAAGGTACCTCTGGACCTGCTTACCAAAAGGCTCTGCCACGAATGCTTCACAAAGGCTCTGAGAAGAGCCTGGGCACTCTTGTTCACATCTACAAGGAGCGTGCTTCTGAGAGCTTCCACCAGCTTCCAGATCAGTGCTCTGCAAGGACCGCGTAGCTCTCGGCTTCCCTACATGCTGCTCAGCCGCAGAAGAACCTGTAGACCTGCCTTGTCGTTGAAATCAACCTTCTGCTACAGCACAGCCCTGTTGCCGCTTTGCTGTTTGGTTCCGTTGAGTCAGTTCGGACTCACAGAGACGGAGGCTGTATTGGAGCCCGTGGTGGTAGCCACTGGGTCAGTCTGTCTTTTTCACTGACCCTCGGCTTTCTCCAGGACTGGTCCCCCGCTGTCCACGTGCCCTGGGATAGTGAATTACACGAATCTTTTGAGTCTCCGTTTCCTTATCTGCAAATTGGGGTGATTAACCCTGACTTTATCTAACCTAGACATGAGCAGCCTCATGGAGTGCTTCTTGCACCCATGGCACCATGGCTGTAACCAGGGGCTCAGGCATAATAACTGTGAGGAGGCGGTGTTTCTGTCGGGGACACACAGGTGCGCTGTGAATTAGAGCCGCCTTACAATCAACAACAGCAACCACCTGAGAGCCAGGCTGTCTGTGTGTACAAGCTGATGGGGATGGCAGGCGCATCTGTTAGCGCTGTTTCCAGAACAGCCCATTGTTGTCCTCAGTAAACTTCTCCCTGCACTCGCTTTCCACACGTGGCCCCCACAGTGCTTTCATTGCAACGATTACCCAGATTTTACGCTAATAAAAAGGGTTTGTGGGGGCAGCTTTCACTGGCTAGATGACTAGATCGGGGGCCCTGAGCCTGCCTTGTCTGTCATAAAGATGCTGCCCTATCAGTCTGGTCCATAAGCCGGTGGGAAGACCACCTGTCATTCTGTGTCCGTTAGTCTTTGCCTAAAGCCTGTCTTTACAGTGGAAAAATGGAAGTTAATTCCTGAAGCTGCATGTGGGTACCTTGTATGAGACTGTTGAGAGACCACTCCCCCCCAAGGAGTGCCAGGGGGAAGGCCTTGTTCCAGGAGCCCAGGACCAGTGCCATGGGTGGCGTCTAAGGGCCACTCAGTCCACCTCAATGAACGGCCCGTGCGTCTGCCTGTGCACCATGGAGAGAAAAGGCTTCCTCTGCTCGTCCCTGTCACCACCCACTCGCCAGTGTGGTACGTAGTATGCCCGAGGGCAAGAGAATGCCACTCGCAGCTCTTCAAGAGCCAGTAGAAACTCTGGGTGTGGCCTGAGAGACCGGCAATTCATGCTGAGTATAGTCTCTGTTTCTTTGTAGGACATGAACGGCAGTCTGTCCTGGTGTCACCCTGATTAGCCTGGAGATGACATGATTCTGCTTTCCTTTCTCACTCACCCGTCTTCATTTGAGCTAGGCTTTGGTTTGACTGGAGGGAAAGACCTCTTTTCCCTTATATATCACTCAGTGACCACCCACCCTAACATGCCACCAGTGCCCTCGGGAGGGACTGCAGGCCACTGAGAACACTAAGGAATAAAGAGTACGCAGAGTCAGGTTTGTGCTTTCCGATCTGGTCGTAACCAGCACTACAGTCCTCAGAAGTCCGCTTCCGAACTAGGACGAAATGCCTGTGACCGTCTTAGCAAAGGAAAGAGAGGGAGGGAGGATGGCTTCAGCCCTCAACTTTGCTTCCTGATACCTGTGAGACTTTGGGCCCCTTCACTGAACGAACCCCTGACCCTCAGTGTCCTTATCTGCAAAATGGGAACAGCCATCTCGGTCTCAAGGGCTTGACATGTGATAGTGTCTGTAAGGGCCCCGCGTGGTACCTGACACATGGAAGGCCCTCCGTGAAAGGCGTTGCAAGCAGGATCAGTAAGAAGCAGTGAGCCCGGAGCAGAGGGATGCGCTGGGCTCTGGTGGAGGTGAAGATACTTTCTACTCCATGCCCTCTGGTTCCCTTTTTAGCCAGAACAAATGCCACCTCCTCTATGAAGCCTCCGGGGACCTCAACCCACGCGATCTCTTCCTTGATTTTTACAAACGAGCACAGTATTACAGCACTAGTGGTCGTGTCGGGTAAGCGTTGGACTTTTAACCAACCACAAGGTCAGAGGTTCAAATCCACCAGTGGCTCCACGGGAGAAAGTTGAGACTGTCTGCTCCCATAAGATTGATAGCTTGGACACCTCTGTGAGGGTCGCGATGCGTCAGAATTGGCTCGATGGCTGCAGGCTTGGTTTTCCTTTTGATTGGAGAGGCACAGCTCTTTGTGCGGCCACGTTGTCCGCTTTATCACGCAGGTCCTGAAGGAGCTCTCTCCTGGTCCCTAGCCCTAAGCATCGCGGCAGGTTCTCATTGGATAAGTGTAGCGCCACCAACATGAGCGCTGTGATTTCCGTGAGGAAGTAAGATCAGATTTTCAATGGTTTCCTTTTTTTTTCTTTCGGGGGGCTTATAGCATATAGGAGTTAAGTAGCCCTGGGAGTGCAGTGAGTTCAGTCTGAGGCTGTTAGCCCAAAGGTCAGTGGTTCAAACCCACCAGCTGCCCCGTGGGACCCAGGTGTGGCAGTGAGATGTGGCGGTCTTGCTTCAGCCTTGGAAACTCTAAAACAGCCCTCCTCTATCCTGTGGGGTTGCGGTGAGTCAGAAGCCCCTCTGAGCCAGTGATTGGTAAAGTGCAGGAGTGGATTCACTCTGCTGCAGACGAACTCCCACAGAAACCAGGGCAGGGAGCCTGTTGATACTTTCTGGGAGCTGAGTAACTTACTCTTTGTTGCTGTAAATCTGTTGTTCAATCGATTCCGACGCATAGCTACTTGCAGGAGAGAGCAGAACCTGTCCCATGGGGTTCAAGGCCATCATCTTTCTCCCATGGAGCAGCCGGTGAGTTCAGGCCACCGCTTCCCCCACTGCACCCCCAGGCTCCGTTCACTGCGTGGTTAGCATCAAATGCGAGGTGGCATTCAAACACGGGGTTGAAAAGTGCCGCTTTGTTTCTTTCATTTTCTTTGTGCTTGTTTCTTTCTCCCGCCACCCGCCCCAAGGGGGTCGAGGAAGAACTCAAGAGTTGTGGATAATTCCTAAGTCCCTGTACAGACGAAAATGAATAACTTCACTACTCCAGAAAAAAAAATGTTAATCCCCCCGTCATTTATTTTGGCTTTAGGATACACGAGCGTTTGTGGCAGATTTACCTCCCTAATTACTTTTTGCTTAAGCTTACTTGAAAATCGTTTTCAATTCCTTTGGTATGACAGCTCAGGAAAGCGGGAGGGCAGCGAAATGGGCCAACAGCTGGGATCTGAACTTGGGTGTTCGTTTGCCTAAGTTACTGCCCCCGGCCCACTGCTAAGAGGAAAACAGGCCTGAAATCCGCTTTCTGGAGAATAATTGGGCAAAATGTATTTAGAAGTCTTAAAAATATTTGTTCTTTGATCCAGTAATTCTACCTTTAGGAATTTGCCTTAAGGAACTCTTCACCCAGGGTAGGCACAAGGGTTCGCCACCACACTGATATAAGAAAAGAAGAAGGTTGAGCAAACTGTGAACTGCCCAACAAGTGAGCAAGAATGGAGGGGGGGAGGGGGCTTGAAGCCCTGAACAACAGAGACTCGAGTGAAGCGGTGTAACCTGCCACTGAGTGCAGACTTGAAAAACGTTTGCCGTGTCTTGCTAAGTGAAGAAGAAACTGTAAAATAGTATAGACAGTGGGATATATAAGGTATAGGTAGATAGCCCATTGCCATTAAGCCAATGCCAACTCATAGTGACCCTGTGAGACAGAGTAGAGCTGCCCACGTGGGTTTCCTGTGCTGGAATCTTTACGGATGAGGAGTATCATTGCTGATGTCAGATGAACCTTGATTGAAAGCAGAGAATATCAGAAAGATCCTTACCTGTTTTTTACTGACTACACATAAGAATCTTGAAAGGACCATGGGCTGCCAGGCCAACAAGTCTGTCTTGAAAGAAATACAGCTAAATTCTTCCTTAGAGGCCAGGATGGCGAGACTTCATCTCGCATACTTTGGACGTGTTATCAAGAGAGATCAGTCCTTGGAAAAGGACATGGTGCTTGGTAGAGGGTCCTCGGAAAAGAGGAAGATGAGGATGGGTTAGCACGGTGACTGTAACCATGGGCTCAAAGATGCGACAGTGCTGAGGCTGGTGCCGGATGAGACAGGGTTGCGTTCTGTTGCACATAAGGGTGCTATGAGTAGGAGCCAACGTGATGGAACCTAACAGCCACAAGATGCGAGGTGTTTGACCATGTGACTCATAACAAATTACAAATAATATTGGGAATATAGGAATTCCAGATACTTGGCTGTGCTTTTGTGGAACCTGTAAACAGACCGAGAGTGAGTTGGTGCAGCAGAACAAGGGGGTACTGTGTGGCTGATGGCCAGGAAAGGTGTGCCCGTGGGGTTGTGTCCTTTCACTGTAGTCAGTCGGTCTGTGTGCTGAGCAAGCCATCTGAGAAGCTCCACTGTAGGACACAGCCTTGCGTGCTGAAAGTCAAGAAGGCTTGAAGCACTTACTGATGATCAAAGACTGCCGTATGTGCTTATGTAGAAGCCGAGTTTTCAGCACACTTTTTGTGGTAAAATTAGGTGCCTCGGGTGATACTCGAGTCGGCTTATACTCGAGTATGTACGGTATTCATAGCCTTCCGTGTGGAACACTTTGGCATGAAAACACCCTCACAACTGGACCATAAGTGAGACCACGGTAAAAGGAAGAAAAAATGTTGACATTGGCAAGGATTTAGTTTTACCTGATTCATCACCAATGTCACATGATTGGGCCATGTGGTCCAGAGAGACCAGACCCTGGAGAAGGACAGCGTGCTTAGCAAAGGGGAGGACGCTGGAGAAAGGGAAGCCCTGGACGAGCTAGATTGACACAATGGCTCAAACATAAAGACTTGGAGGATGGCGCGGGACGAGGGAGGCAGTGTTGCAGGGGCAGAGTCGGAGCCAACTGAACAGCGCCTCGCCACAACGGTCTTTATGGAAGCTGCCCTGGTGGCGCAGTGGTTGGGTCTTCAGCTGCTAACTGTGGGCAGTGCCAACTCAGCCACCTGCGGAAACAGCACATGGCAGTTTGCTTCTGTAAAGGTGGTTGTCAACGTGAGGTGCCACCCAGCCTGTTCCCACATGCCACCACCTCTGTGCAGAGAACAAAACCCTGCCTGCCAGGCACCATCCTCACAACTACCAGCCACCGTTCCAACTCCCGGGCCAACTCGCCACCCAGCATGATGCCCTTCCCCAGGGAGTGGCCCTACCCGGTAACGTGTCCACAGTCAGGCAACAGCCTCACAAACCCTCTAGGGAAGTTCTGCTACATCCCAAAGGGCTGCTATGGGGCTGAATCACCCCACGGCAATGGGCTCAGGGTTTTGGTTGGAGTCTGTACACGAGAGATGGGCACATCTATATCACCCATGAAGCATTGTTGTGTTTGAACCACTAACCTTAGAGATAGCAACTAAGCACTTGTCCACTGTGGCCAGAGGCTCCCTGGTGGGTAGATGCATAAAGGAGGTCCAGCAGGGCTGCATCCCGCAGTGTGAGCGTGGAACCGTGGCCGCCCCGTGGGTGTTTGCTCAAGTGCTCCCTGGGATACGCATTGCTTTTACAATGGGAAGATGTCGCTGTGGTTTTCAGAACTTTTGCTTCTTTTACCCTATCAGGGAGAGAGGGAGCTGCTGGTATGTAACCCCCAGAAGGTGGGTGATCTGAATGCCAAGGGTCTAGACAGAGTGTGTTTTCTTCAGGGTCACACTCCTGTGTGGAAATTACCCGCAATCGTACTGACTTGCATGAGGTCGGATGGGCCAGAGGCCACCTTATGTCTCTGTCGTACCTTCACTGCTCTCAGCAGAGCCCTGCGGAGACAAGTCTGACTAAACAGTTCCGCTTCTTGCCACCAGCACTCCAGAGGCAGGCTCTTCCGGAGCTAGTAGTTCCACAGTGTGACAAGAACTTGTCGATTTTAATACATACACGTGACGTAGTGTCACAATTATGTAGTACCCAAGTCACATTCTAACTGACCACACTGGGAACACTTTTCATCACCATTTGGCTCCTGAAAGGAGCCCTGGTGGCACTGACAGGTAAGCATTAAATTGCCAACCACAAGGTCGGCCTTTCAAACCCCCAGCCCCTCCATGGGAGGAGATGAGGCTGTCTCCTCCTGTACAAGTGTACAGCCTGCGAAACCCTTTACAGGGTTGCTCGGAGCCGCCATCAACTGTTTTCCCTTTTATTTACCATCTCATTACCGTGCGCATGGAAGTCCAAGTCCACGGTCTGAGCAGCGTTAGAGAGTGCATGGGGACTGACTGTGCGTGCATGTGTGTGTGTGTGAGAGAGAGAGAGAGAAAGAGAGAGAGAGACCGACCGACTGACCCCAGGATTCCTGAGACACCAGGAGGCCAGACTGAAAGCTTGCTGGCATAACCCTTCGGTGTTGGGAACGTCCGTGGCCACTCTTTATTATGATGAGGTTGTAGACAGAAAGCTGCCCATCATGGGAAGAGCAGACCAGTCTGGCTCTGGCTCTTTGGAGCCATGTCGATGCCCAGCTGTGCTGCCAGCAATGACCTGGATGGAGCACATTCACTCAGTGTGTCTGGTCTCTGCCACCACTACCACCCCTACCACCCCACCCCCAAGCTCTGTCACACACCACACTGACAGCCTGCCTGCTGTTTCTGTCACAGTTTCCTTATGCTGCCCCGCCGCCCCAGGAGCCGGTGAAGACTCTGAGGAGCCTGATCAACATCCGGAAGGACACACTAAGACTAGTCAAGTAAGCTGGCCACCACCATGTCCTCAGTGACCACCTGGCTCCTGTGTCGTCGTCTCCCTCCCGGGGGTGGGCACTACAATCCAGTCGTGGCATGAAGAGCAGGGCAGCCTGGAGGGACCCTGAGGGGGCGGATTGGGCAAGGTCACTGGTAGACATGGTGCCTAGAGCCTACCATAGGTGGGTCTCTCGTGCTTGTTCAGTGCACACTTTCCTCATTAATGTCTCTTTAATGCAGTGCCCATCCTCTGAGGCACGAGGATGATGGCCAGGTTGGTGGTTCATTCATTATCATTACATTAGCCATCATTTATACTGGTCATCTTCATGTTCTACTGCCAAGCATATAATTTTTAAACAAGTGCCCCCAGCCCCTCAGAGGGTATAATATATAAATGGATATCCACCCCCCCAGAGAGTGTAATATATAATCAGATGCCCAGGTTTGGGGTGTACTAAGCTCCCTGGTTTCCATGGAGACAGATTTGGTTCCCCCAGTTTGTCCAGGAGGATAGGACGGCGGCTCAGAGGCCATCTTACCACAACAACCCCATGGACGGCAGAACGAAACATTGCCTGCTCCTCCCCTATCCTCACAGTTAGGGTGTTTGAGCCACTGTGTCCATCCATCTGGCAGAGGGCCTTCCTCTTTGTCGCTGGCCCTCCACTTTACCCCGACTCAGGGAGCGGGCTGATCTGACAACACGTCCAAAGTGTATGAGATGGAGTCTCCTCACCCTGGCTCCTGTAAAGGGGCACTTTGGGTGCACTTCTTATAAGAAGTGGCTTGGTGTGAGTCAGCCCTCTTGGCATTAGAAAGTTTATGTCCCTCTTTTAGAGTACATGTTACTCTGATAATTTTATTGAGAGCTGAGTCACATGTCATACAATTTCAGAGACAATTCAGTGGCTTCAAGCTTATCCATAGAGCTGTAAAAGCAGTTGTTACTACTCTTTACTGTTAGGCCATTTTCTCTCTGTCTCCCTCTCTCTCTAACATACACACACACACACACACACACACACACACACACACACACACACACAGCCCTAGGCAGCCTTTGTCTCCATGGTCTCTCTCTGATGAGCCATTAGATTTTGTCTGCCCCTGAATGTTCTTCTGCCCCCCACCACCAGCAGCTTGCCATTCTTCCCTCCGCTGACCAGTCGGAGCAAAGGACCCCAGGACACCTACCAATTTGTAGCCTCATGGGCGGTCCCCAGGAGCTGATGACGCAGGTGGAGTGAGGCCTTGAGAGCCTGCCTGGACCAAACCTGTGCGGCCATGGTTCTGCCACAGAGGAGCGGCCGTGTCGGGCCTGGGACTAGATCAGAAGGCAGGAGGCCAGTTGGCTGCTTCCCAGCCTCTCTCCCTATCCCCCCTCACCCCCCCAGTACTCATTCAAACTGTCACTGAGCATCAGTGTCTCCTTTGGAAAATGGTTTTCATCAGCCTGACCCCCTGGCACTATATTCACAGTAAGGCCAGCCCCAGGGGAGAGAAACCGTGCTCACCAGGTTCACCAAAAAGGCCTGGCTTGGTGTTTCTGAGCTGATGGGGAGGGAGGACTTCCAGACTGAGATGGAGGACTGAACATGTCACAATCCAGCTCCAAGCCTGGCAGAGCATTTTAAAAGTCTTGGCTCCTGCATGAGGAGCAGCAGTGAGCAGCCTTCCAAGCCTGTAGCAGTTGGTGAGTGTTACATGGCTCTGCAGACCTGAGCACCAAGCTGGCAACAGAAAAAGCTGGGTACCAACTGGTTTACGCAGAGACAGCCCCAGAGGCCCAGGACTGGCTGTGCCGGGGCAAGTCTATGGAGGAGGCAGTAGCTCTCTGCCTTCCATACTGCAAAGCCAGACCCCACGCTAGCAGAGGAGCCCCACCCCAGTAGCCTCTGGCCTTGGGGGACTGGGCTCAGCTGAGGGTCAGACTCAGAAGGGAAGAAGGAAGGAATCCAGGCCTCCTTGGTGGCACAGCCTCCTGCTGGCCTCCCTACCTTTCTCCACTCCCAGAATGCCAGCAGTCAGGCCTCTGCCAGAACAGAGGAAGACATTGCTCTGGGGGATTCTGGGGGATTCTGGCCATTCAAGGGAGCAACCCACAGGAATGACCTCACACTCCCTCCACAAGCAGCTCAGCCAGACCAAGCCTCAGGGAAGCTCGATGTCCCCCAGGCCCACTGTGCCCCAGCTCTCAACCTGCTCAGGTCTCTCCATGGTGAGCAGCGCTCAGTGAGCAGGTGAGGACTGCCTGAAGCAGAACCAAGGAGCCCCCACCCCCACCCCCGCCCCAAGAGGAAGAGGGATGCTGTCCCTGGATTTCCTGGACACAACGGCACACAGCATCTCAGACACACCACGGGCTTTCACAAATGAAGAGCGTAGCAGCAGAAGGGACAGACGGTGGGCACAGACAGTGGAGCAGAGCAGCAGAGAGAAGGAAGCGGCAGGGAAAGGTTAGGTCACATTGAGGGCAGGCGTGGCAGCTCCAGTCCCTGGGTGTCGTTCTCGGAAGACAGTCATCTGTAACCTGCACAATTGATGCAAAGGGCACATGCTTCTCAGTGGGGATTTAGTGGACGCTGGAGGGGCGAGTCCTGCCAAGGCAAAGCTGTCAGCAGTGGGAGCTGCGCCCCTTGAGAGCAGCACCGGGGGCCAAGGAAGAGCGAGTGGGGCCATGCTTTCATGGGGCTCCTCCCAGGGCTTCTCACGGCGAGGCCTGTTCTCACCACACTTCCCAGGAAGGGCGAGAGTACGCGAGGACAGTAGAAGTCTCAGCATCGTCCCCTTGACCCTGGTGTTCCATGTCCCATGAGTCATTTAGGCGAGTGTTGACTTGGGGGAATATTTCATTTCCTCTTTTTTAAAAGTCTAGTATGATATGGCTTGAATCCAAACTCAAAGTGTTTCTTTTTTTCAAAAAAACAAAAATGCTCTCCGAAGTATCTCCCCTCAGCAGCACCCCCTGACAGGAAGTCAGTGGACTTGTGCTGCCCGCCCCCCCAAAGGAACAAGTTGCCGGAGACAGAGAGAGACGTGAACTTCAGGACAAGCAGAGCTCTCCAGAAGCAGCCCCCCAGCCAGGCGGCGGGGAAGGGAGCCTGGAAGGTGTCAGGCTGCAGGCCCAGAGGCTCTGGAGCCCCCTGGTCTGGACCATGGAGTGAAGGGAGCACCTGGCACATCCAGCGTGGTCTGAAGCAGGGATAATCTGTAGACCACTGGGCCAGGGAAGTTGGAGAGAAGGGAGAGCACGAGAAGGCGGTGTTAGCGGAGCGGGAAGGAAAGTGAGCCAGCTAGCTTCTGGCTGCGCCAAGACTAAGGCTTCCTCCTCACAGCCACAGCAAGGCGCAGCTCAGGTCACGACACTGGGGTAGGGGCAGGGGACAGGGAGAAAGGCTTGTTTGCGTAGTAGGAAATCAAGATAAGAGCCTAAAACTGAAAAATCAGTTGGTAACTTGAGCCTGTTATGTAGAACCATGCAGGTAAATGCCAGAGCCATTGGCTGGCAGAGGTCAAAGGGGCCTCCTCTTGGAGGGGAGGTGGGAGGAGAGAGCTGCTGATTTGGTAGCAGGCCTGTGGAAACAATGTAAACTGTGTGGTGAAGGACTGTGAGGAAAGAGGCAGACACAGGAGGAGGTTCCTTGTAGCAGAAATAGCTTGAGTGCCCACAGGTGCAGTAGGAAACACTGCCGTGATTGAAGATGAGGATGAAGATGTGCGCATGAGGGCACATCTGAAACATTTGTAGGAAACGGGAATGAAAAGAAACCAGGTTTTTTTCATGATCTTTCTGGAGCCACCCACCCCTTTCCTCCACCCTCTACCCCCGCCTCAGAACTATGCATGTGGTTATGGTAAAAAGTCCACAATGAATTTTTCAGGGCAAAAAGGCAAGATAATAGCAGACTTCAAAGAGTTAATGTGCCCCCCACCCCCTGCCCCAAAGCGCTGGGTCTTCTCTCCATCTGGTACAAAAGAAACCCCAAATCAGAGAAGACGCTAAACTGAGCTATAGGCGGAATGGTCCCCAGGGACCACGGCCCGCCTCCAGCTAAATGGTGTCCTGCTGTCTTGCAGAATGTTCTGCTCAGGGGCAGAGTAGATGGACCCTGATGGAAAAGAGAAAACTGTCCCGCACTTCAGATTCTTCTTCAAGAACCGAGCCACGCTGCCCTGTGGAGGTTGGAGGGCTCCCCAAGGCCATGGCCCTGAGTTGACAAGACCCTCCAGACACCTTCAAGCTCACAGAGTAGCTCTCCAAATACAGAGTCTCACCTTCTGAGTGTGGTGTTCTTGAAGAGATTACTATTATTTATCCCACTGAGGCCAAAGGGTCAACAGCTGTCTAAAAGCATCAGGGAGAAGGCTGTGGGGCAGAGAGGTCAGTTTGTGGAAGTGAGACAGCTGCAACTGAAGCACTGGGAAGGTTGAGACAGTGTGCTGGTGAGGGCTGTAACCAGTGTCACTTGATCAGCACATCTGGAAGCCACACAAGGTGGCAGGTGTGGACGTGTGGCTCATTCCCACCCCACCAGAAAGGTTCTTCCAGAACATGCTGAGCTGCTCTCTCGGCTCCCTAGATGCGCCGAGGTGAAGTGCCCCGGCGAAGAGTCCAGCAAAGCCAGAGTCCACTACAATGTGGAGTTCACCTTTGACACTGATGTGAGGGTGGCCATCACCATCTACTACCAGGCCACGGAGGAGTTCCAGAATGGCATTGCCAGGTAAGAGGGCATGAGGCCGAGTGAGCCGCTTCCTTCCCAGCCAGCTCAGGGTCAGTGTCCTTCTCAAAGCCCCACTCCTGGGAAGGTCACCTGTCGTTTCGCACCCAGGTGAGAGCTGGTTCTGAGTTCAGATGCTCTTGCCCTTCCCGGGTGCCATCTCTATAGTGGCAGTGGACCGTGGAGCCCTGCAGGTCACCGAGATGCTGTCAGGAACGCACTCAACAATGCAGAAACCCAACCCCCCACACACGGAGCGACCCTTCAGAGGCTGTGTGGGTTAGGTGGAGAGGGTGGAGAGCATTACCAAGCAAGAGCAGAGCCAACCAATGATCAGGGAGGCTGCGGGCTTGGTGATCATTGAGACCGCTCATGAGCTAGACAGAGAAAATGATCAGGTCTTCCAGCGAGAGCCTAACCTGTGCTTTGCTTCCCACTTCAATCGATAGCTACATCCCCAAAGACAACAGCCTGCAGTCGGAGACGGTGCATTACAAGCGAGGGGTGTGCCAGCAATTCTGCCTCCCCTCTCACACTGTCGACCCCTCGGAATGGGCTGAAGAGGAGGTGAGCGGTCTCTCCCACCTGCTGCCCGTTGACATGGGCGTGCAGCCACCCCGTGGGTGTCAGAGTAGAGCTGGGCTCACCAGCGCTTTGGTCTCCTTCGTGGATTGTGTTGTTGCTGAGAGCGCACAGCAGGGCAGTGGCTCTCTGTGTACAGTTCTGCAGTGCTGGCCACGCCCTTTGAGCTGTGCCATCCTTCTCCCCTCCTCCCCCCGTGCCGCGCTGTCCCTGTGACCCCACGTGTCCTAGCTCATCTTTCAAGTTGCTGCTATCCATTTGATCCGATAGCGACCTTCAAAGAGCATAGTACTCAAGGAGGACATCTATTAGCCACACGAAACTATTGTTAGGCTGTGAGAAGACCTCGGGGACTATTATGATGATCTAAGGCTTAACGATGATCTCAGGTCAATTGTTTCAGGGGTTCATCCAGCCTTCAGGGCTCCAGAAATTCTAGATTCCATGATTTTCAGAGATTCTGCGATGACCAGCATTTCTCTGTAAAATCCTGGATAGAATGTTCAGGCACGGAGGCCACTAACCACCCATTCCCTCTCCTCTTATTTAAGTCCCCTTCTTCCTTGGTTGCTGAGGAGGGTGGAGCAAGGTCAGTGTTGTGCCTTGGATAGTCACTTGCAAGCTTTCAGGACCCCAGCCACTCTGCAGGGAGCCAGGAGATCGTATGAAGCATGGGACACATTACTCGGCCAGTTTATTGGAATGGTACATGAAGCCATGATCCTAGACCTCCAAACCTGAGAACCAGATCCCACGAGGTGTTAGATTATGCATTGGCAGTTGTGTGTGTGTGTTCGTGTGTGTGTTCATGTGTGTGTTTTGGTTGGTTGCTGTAAATATGTCTGTCACACAATACTGCTGATGGTCAGAAGATGCCCAGTCCTGTCTTCCAAGGCACCTGTGGCTGGACTCCAGCCACTCCAGCTTCTTGGTGACCTTAGCGATTTACGCCCAGGATCGCCAGGGAGAAAGCAGGGCAGTCGCCTCCTAAGACTCAGGAGGGGTCTCCCTCCCCATAGGTTCCCAAATTTATTTTCCTTACCTCCCCCTTTTCAGGAAAAAAAAAAAAGGACTCAGTGTCCCGAGGTCATTAAAAGCCTTTGTCCCTATAGCCCTCGATCCTCTGGTTCCCATGCCTCCAGGGTGGCTTTGGCCACTTTGTGAAACAGCAAGACAGAGCGCTGCTTGCCCTTGAGCCTGGAGCTGCTCCCGGCCCTTCCTGCATGGGGCTGCTTGCTCCACACCAGCAATGTAACCAGCCTGCTTACATTTGCTCGTCCTCAAAAGGGAGCCCGTTTTGAGACATCTGTGCTCAGAGACCGAGCCTGCAGGCTTACAGGGCTGTCTTAGGGCACTGCCTGGTCGCCTCCAGTCAGACGGATGATGGGTGAGCACAGGTGAGGTTGCGGCCTCTGTGCCATGTGATGGGTCACTGTTTTCTCCTCCGCTTCCCTGCAGCTTGGCTTCGATCTGGACCGCGAAGTTTACCCCTTGGTGGTGCACGCTGTGGTGGATGAAGGCGATGGTGGGTGACTGGTGGCTCCTGAGGCCATGTACTGCCCTCTGGTCATAGCAGTCCGCCGGCTCTGTAAGGACCAGCCGGCCGGTGCTCAGAACCTTCTGCATTGGGACCCCTTGGGTGGTGGGACCAGTATTGGGTAACACACCCGCCCCGCCCCACAGGACTGCCCAGCACACTCCTAAGTTCCCCGGAGAATTTGGGGTGGTACATGGATGTCTGGGGTGGCACTTGGCTTCCGCCTTCCCTATCTGGGCCTTTCTTTCTTTCAGAGTATTTTGGCCATTGTCACGTGCTGCTGGGAACTTTTGAAAAGGTGAGTGAGTCTCAGGGAGAGGCCCTCTGTCTGCTCCTGGCGCCTCAGAGGCTGTGCTGGGGTGGAATGGGCGCTGGCCAGGGTGTGATGCCAGCCCTGGGCCTGCTGCACTGTGACTGTCCACTCCAGAGCTTCCGTTTGCTCTTCTCAGAATAGAGGGTTAGACCAGGTAACTACAGGCTCAAACTGGCTGACTTGGGGGGACAATGACATGGATGGCCCCAAGTAGAACTGCTCTCCATAGGGTTTTCAGGGCCTGAGTTCTCACACAGAGACTGCCAGGCCTTTCTTCTGAGGCACTTCTGGATGGACTCCAACCACCAACTCTTGTTAGGTTCAAGCGCCCACGTTTCCACTTGTGGCAGCACTTCCCCACTGCACCGCCAGGGCGCCTCGCCCTCAATATGAGGGTGTTCGAACTCCAACTGTGGCTATCAGTGGTGCTGGTCGTGGGGAAAGTCACGTGGGGAAAGTCACGAGAGCTGCTCATTGCTCAGTGGTCTAGTGGAATATGAACTGAGTTGCTAGCCACATGGACAGCAGTTCAAGTCCCCCGACTGCACTGCCAAAAAGAGATGAGAGTCCAATCCCGTAAAGAGTCACAGGGGCAGTTCTTTGAGTGAGAATAGCAGTGGATCCGGTTTGGGTTGGCTCACTGTCCTAACTGTCATGTGTTCATTCCAGCACACAGATGGGACGTTCTGCGTCAAGCCCCTCAAACAGAAACAAGTAGTAAGTATTCGATGGCTGGGGACTGTCAGGCTCGCTCTCTGTTTTTCTTCGTTTATTTTTAGTCATTTTTCCCTAGCTGCTTATATTCCTCCTCCTCTCCCTTTAAAAACTTTTTTCTCACACCTGAAAAAAATTACAGTAAAGCATAGACCACAGACTTTGCCATTTTAGCTATTTTTAAGTGTACAATTGAGTAGCATTAATTATATTCACAGAGTTATATATATTATTACCCCAAACAGAAGCTCTTGTACCCCACCCAATAAGCAGCAGCTCTCCGCCACCCTGGGAACCTCTAGTTGACACTGCCTGGCCTCTGGTGTCTGGCCTCATTCACCTCCACTGCTTGCCAGCTTCACCCTCGGGCTAGCCGGTATCAGCTTGTCATTTCCCTGGAGAGCCGAGTACTGCCCCAGACCACGTGCTGGCTGGCTGCTCATCTGCTGATGGGCAGTTGGGCTGCTCCACCTTTGAGCTATTGTGACTAGCGCTGCAGCGGACACTGCTGTGCCAGTATCTGTTTGAGTCCCAGAGAAGAGAAACGCGGGCAAGTGCTTCTGTGTTGGAAGCGACGCGGGCGACCTGAAAGGAGTGCTGGGGTGCCTCTACTGGCTCAGCATCCTTGGTCTGAAAGCAGCGCCCGTCTGCGCACAGAGCGCTGCAAAGGAAGGAGGAGATTGTCTCCTGGCATCAGCACTCTTGGGATGGAAAATGCCAGAACGAAACCACTTCCAGCGGAAGGATAGAGTGTCGGAGTCCAGTCCAGGGCCAGTTCGAGCCCACCCCTGAATTGCTCCCACCCTTTATTCAGTCATGCAGAGTGCACTGGACGCCCACCAGCACATGGCGCCTGGCTGTCGGCGGTCTAACCAGGCTGTGACAGCACGTGTCTGTCCACTCTCGCGGAGTGGTGCCAACGAGGGTGTCAAGTGTGGGGTGTAGAGATTGAGTAGGAGGTCGGGTGGGCCTTGGCTGAGATGCCAACGAAGGCCTCTGGAGCAGGGTGAAAGACGTACCCCAAGCTCTTCATGAGTCATCCTTTGAGCTCCATATTCTCCCCACTTTTAAGTAGTCAGTCATACTTGAGTATAAGTTTGTTATTAAAAAAAACTTGTTATTAATGATGTCCTTTTCAGTGCAAGCATGAGATTGAAGCAGGTTTTGAGAGGGACTCAGATCCTAAGCCAGGGTTCTGCCTGGTGAGTTGCCTCGTGGAAGACTCACGGTCGGTCCCACAGGAGGCAGGCTGAAGCGGGGCAGCGAAAGGGAAACATCAGGTGACGTTTCTTGCTGCTGGATTAGCGCTAACAACAGACTCTTTGCAGCCAGGGAGTACGAATTGGGTCCGTCATGGGCTAGGTCTTTGGGGAAGGGCCCTGAGAAGCAGAGACTGGGCAGACAGGAGAGAGTGGGCTTGAACAAGGTAACAAAAGAGCCAGCTTTGGCACTGCCATGTCCCAGGAGTGGGATGGGGACAGGGTGGTGGAGCAGGGGTTTGAACTGGTTGGTGGCCAACAATGGGAAACTGGAATCGACTCCCATCAAGATGTGACTGACCTAGAACACACACCAGAGTGGGAGAAAGGACCAGTGGAAGGCTTAGAGGGAGACTTGGAGAGGCGGGGTGAGTCCTTTGAGGAGCAGAGACTGGACTATTTCCTGGACTGGGGAGACCAACACACCCACAGCAACCCAGTCAGCCACCGCCTCTGAGTCGGGCGCCATCATTTCCGCTCGGCCAGTCAGGAGACTCAGTCGCTCTTCAGCTCACATACTGCCCTTGTTTTGTGTAATTCTGTTCCAGCAGGGCTTCCGCCCTTAATGGTTGCCATTCTGTCCAGCATTTAGATTCACCCACATTTTAGAAATCCAGGCGCACTCCTGTCTTGCTTTGTAGACCACGAGACCTAAGAGAGACAATTTTGCTGCGTGTTTTAAACTCAAGGGAGAGACTGGGGGCCTGCATTGGTCTTGCTATCTCTTTGGGCTCCAGTGTTTGGGTTTCCCACTGAGTCTCCTCCGTCTCTTCTTGGGCATGGATCTGCTGTGGTGCCATGGAGTCGGTTTTGACTCACAATGACCCTGCGCACGGCAGACCAACACACTGCCTGGTGCTGCGCCAGCCTCACAGCCGTTCTTACGTTTGAGCCCGTGGGGACAGCCACGGTGTCCATCCATCTTGTCCAGGGCTTCCTCTTTGTCACTGCCCCTCTGCTTCACCAAGCATGATGACCTCTCCAGGAGCTGGTCTCTCCCGACAACAGGTCCAAAGTCCGTCAGCTGAAGTCTCGCCACCCTTCCCTCTAAGGCGCACTCTAGCCTTACTTCTTCCAAGGCAGATGTGTGGTTTTCCGCAGTCCGTGGTACTATGAATTTTCCTTGTCAGCACCATCCGTCAAATGCACCGATTCTCCTGTCTTCCTTATCAGTGTCCAACTTTCACATGCACGCGAGGCCATGAAATACCATGGCATGGGGAGGCAGGCGCCCTAGCCCTCAAAGGAGCCTCCGTGGTTTGCAGCACGTTGAAGAGGGCTCGTGCACCAGACTCACCCAGTACTGGTGTACTGACTGCAGTAACAAGATGAAATCCTTCACAGCTTCAACCTTTGCTCCATTTGTTGTGATGGTGCCTGTTGGCCCAGTTTTCTTTACATAATCCATCCTGAAGGCTGCAAACCTTGATCTTCATCAGCAAGTGCTTCAAGCCCTCCTCCCTGCCAGCGAGAAAGGTGTGTCATACGCATTCCGCGGTCACCAATAAGTCTTCTTCCAGCCCTGAAGCCATATTCTTTTCACAGTCCAGCTTTTATCAACATGCAGATTGAATAGGTATGTGAGAGGCCACAACCCTGGTGCACACCTTTCCTGACTTAATCCATGCAGTGTTCCCTTGTTCTGCTCTCACAACTGCCTCGTGATGCACGTACAGCTTCCGCAGAAGCACAATGAAGGGTTCTGGAATGCCCATTCTCCTCCATGTTGTCCATAGTTTGTTATGATCCACACAGCTGAATGCCTTTGAGTAGTCAATAAAATGCAAGTAAACATCTTTCTGTTTTCTCTGCTTTTCAGCCAAGACCCATCTGACATCAGCAGTGATATCCCTTGTTCCAAGTCCTCTTCTGAATCCAGCCTGCACCTCTGGCAGCTCCTTTTCAACATGCTGCTGTAACCCTTGTTGGATGATCTTCAGCAACATTTCATTTGCATGTGATGTCAGTGAGACTGTTTACGCATGTGAGCATTCTGTTGGGTCACTCTCCTTTGGAATGGACACAAATACAGATCTCTTCCAGTCAGTGGGCCAAGTAGCTGTCTTCCAGATCTCCTGGCACAGACGAGTGAATGTTTCCGGTGCTCCGTGACCTGTTGGAACATCTCCATCGGTGTTCCATCAGTCCTGGAGCCTTGTTTTTGGTTGGTGCTTTCATTACACCATTGGTCCTTGCTCATCTGCCACCTCCTGAAACGGTGGCATGTGGACTAGTTCTTTTGGTGCCGTGACTCGGTGGTGGTGTTGTTTTTTATTGGCTCATACAACTGACTCTGTGTGCTCTTTCCATCTTCTTCTGATGTTTCCTGCGCCTTTCAATATTTTTCCCTAGAATCTTTTAACCTTTTGGGAAAAAGAACATTTTATTGGGGGCTCGTACAACTCTTATCACCATCCATCCATACAACTATTGTGTGTCAAGCACATTTGTACATTTGTTGCCCTCATCATTCTCAACACATTTGCTTTCTACTTGAGCCCTTGATATCAGCTCCTTATCTTTCAATCTGTTAATCTTGCAACTTGAGACTTGATTTTTCCTTCTTCAGATTGAGGCACGCTGAGCATGTCCTTCCTTCTTGGTTTTCTAACTCCGTTACCCCCCTTTGACATTTTCCGCTTAGCTCTTTGACATCATCATTTCTCTCACTTGCCTTAGCTACAGTATATACTCCTGTACAAGCTGAGTCTCTCGGCACATTTTCAAAAGCAGTTTTTGTGGTAAAATTAGGTGCCTTGGCTGATATTCGGGTCGGCTTATACTCAAGTATATATGATTTAAGTGCAAGTTCAGATTCTCTCCCAGTGTCCACTATGATCCTTTCTTTCTTTCCTTTCATGACCTTCTGCTTTCTTCCTGTGTGGTGCTCTTGGTGACTGCCCGCAGCTCCGTCGTTAGGCTTTAATGCCCCAGTCTGTGCTCGAGATGTCGTTGAAATCCAGGGGGATAGACTCAGGGTCGTGCTTGGCTCCTCTGGATTGGCTTTCATTTTCTTCAGCTTCATCCTGAACTTATAAATGAGCAACTGATGGTCTGTCTCACAGCTGGCCCCTAGCCTGGTTTTGTCTGCTGAAATTGAGCTTCTTCATTGTCTCTTCCTATAGATGTCAATTTGCTCTCTGTGTATTCCATTTGGAGAAGTCCATGTGTATTGTCACTCGTTGTGTTGTTGGAAAAAAAAGGGATTTGCTATGAACAAGTGATTGGTCTTGCAAAATTCTGTCATGTGATCTCCAGCTTTGTTTCTGTCTCCAAGGCCCTATTTTCTGACTACTGATCCTTCCTCTTTGTTTCCAACTGTTGCATTTTCATCTCCAGTTATTATCAATGCATCTTCATAGCATGCTTCATCAGTTTCAGGCTGAAGACGTTGGTAGGTTTCTGTAATTTCTGCCTCACTAGCTTTAGTGGTTGGTGCATAAATTTGAATAATAGTTGTATTTATTGGATTTTTATTGTCAGCAGATAGATATTATCCTATCACAGACAGCATTGTACTTCAAGATTGCTCTAGAAATATCCTTTTGATGATGAATACAATACCATTCCTCATGAATATGTATAAGCCATATTTCAAGCATAGTAAGCCATATGATTTTCTGATTCACGGTGTCCATTTTAGCTCACTAATACTTAGAATAAAGATCTCTACATGTTCCATTTCATTTTTGACAACTGCCGATTTCCCTGGGTTCAGACTTCATACATTCCAAGCTGTGATTATTAGTTGATGCTTGCAGTCGTTTCTTCTCCTTTCGAGTCATGCCCCGTCAGCGAGCGAAGGTCCCCCGAGCGTTACTCCATCCCCGTCCCTGTGGTTCACTGGCTCGGCTTCCTCAGTCACATGCTGAGTGCCCCTTCGCCACGATCTCGGACCAGGATCTGCTTCCATTCAGTATGCCTTCCACACGCCACAGGCGCTTGCTGCTATCCGTGAGCCCTTCCGTGGCGGGCTCCTCCAGAGTGGACAGCCTCGACCTCGTCATCGCTCTTCACCTGGAAACGCTCCTGAAATCCGTTCATCTTGGGTGACCCTGCTCACAGCAACACACAAGCCACCACAGTGGGACAAACGGACAGACCAGGGGTGGATACATTGTATCGAGATGAAAAGGAGGCCGCCTGCCCCTGTAAGCATAGGCCAATGCTGCCACTGCTCCACCTAGCTCCTGGCCCGGCCTTCCTCCGCTCTCCTCAGGGGGGTGTGTGCCACGAAAGCTCTCTGAAGTTTTACCAGTTCTGTGTCGGCTGTTGACGCAATGGTGTGTTTCTTTTTCCTCTCAAAAAGAAAGCTTCAGTAAATCGAGCCCCCTCTGTGAGGCAGGACTTTGGTGGTTTGCATCGTGAGCAGGTCAGGGTGGGGGAGCCACTCTAGCCTCAATCAGCCCACCTGTCCTTGAACTTTTCTGTCTGCTCTCCAGGTAGATGGGGTCAGCTACCTCCTGCAGGAGATCTATGGGATTGAAAACAAGTACAACACCCAAGATTCTAAGGTAGGTTTTCTCCAAAGTTCCCCAAGAACCCCTGTCAGGGGCAGAGCTAGAAATGTGCATGCTCCTCGGGGTTCCCCCGGTGGACTGTTCAAAGGGTGATGGCCAGGCCAGTCTCCCAAGGCCTCTCAGTGGGCAGCCGAGCATATTCCCCAGGGCTCCTGCCTTCCGTGTTGCTCTGAGCTGGCATCTCCAAGTTCCACCTGCAAATTCAGGCACTGGTTAGTACCTAGCACCTTTTTCCTCATTTCTGTTGAGGATGCCTCGGGCAGTTGGGCAAAAACAGACTTGGAGTCTGTGTGCTCTGTGTGGGTCTCTCTGCCTCAGTTTCCCAGCAGGGCCCCTCAGCTCAGACAGTCAGAGCAGAGCCCCAGGGGCCCTACACATTTCCCAGCCAAGGGGCACCTGGCCCACATTGCAGCCTAGCGCATTGCAAGCTCTTGCGCCTCCTCCTTAGCCCCGAGGCTCCCTGTCTCCCTGTGCAGGTGGCTGAGGACGAAGTGAGTGACAACAGTGCCGAATGCGTGGTGTGTCTCTCAGACGTGCGGGACACCTTGATCCTGCCCTGCCGCCACCTGTGCCTGTGCAACACCTGTGCAGACACCCTGCGCTACCAGGCCAACAACTGTCCCATCTGCCGGCTCCGTAAGGTCCCCCGCTCCAGCGGGGGTGGGTGGGAGGGAGGCCCTGACCCAGGCCCTGACCCAGGCCCCACCCCATCTGGTCTGCCTTCGGGGTGGCCTCATGGCCTGCTTTCATCTGCCCAGCCTTCCGGGCGCTGCTCCAGATCCGAGCCATGAGGAAGAAGCTGGGCCCCTTGTCCCCAGGCAGCTTTAACCCCATCATCTCTTCCCAGACGTCTGACTCCGAGGAGCATTCCGTAAGTTGCCCACCCCACCCTTGGGGAAGCAGATGCCCTTTGACCCTCATCCCTCCTGCCCCAGGTGACCTCGAAGCCGGTAAGGAACCTAGCTACCCAGTGAGCCACATTGGATCAGAACCAACCTCGTGGCAGCCAAAAATGGGGTGCTGGCCACCAAGGCTCTCTCTTTCCTTCCTTGGGCCCTCTGTGTCCAGTCATAGGTACCATTTCCAGAGCCTTCTGTTGACAGTGGGCACTCCAGGGGGCTGGCTATGGAAATCCCTCGGGCAGAAACAAGGGGTTGATTGTCTGCAGTTGAACAGTTTACTACCCCTGAAGAAGGTCACCGTTGTCCTTTCTCCCATTTCCTGGCTTCAGCAGCTGAGCGCTGAGACAGTGAAATGACGGGCCACCCTCTCAGAGGGAGAGCCAGGAGAGGGGTCCTGCCCGGGGTACTCAGCACGTTCAGACTCTGAGGAAGGGAGCGTTAGTCAACCAAGGGCCTGGGGGTGACTAGTCTGCTGTTTCGGGAGGAAAGGCCGTCTCAGCCCGTAGCACCTGACCAGACACCCCATTCCAGGGGGAGAAATGCGTCTCCTATCACAGGACACCAAGCAGAATCATAGGTTCTGACGGAGTTGACTTGGGGACCCCCACCTAAATAAAAGTTCGTTTAAAAAAAATGGCAATGGGAAACTGAAAACGAATCAGTACATTTTACTATATAGAAAGTTTAGTCCCAGAGGTTCTGAAACACGGCCAAAATTAAAAGGCAAAAGAACAAGTAGTCTTTTTCCGAAAGCACCCACAACATGCATAGATACCGGTCTCGGCAACAGCTCCCGTGAGTCAAACCCCTCGGGAAACAGGGGATCAGGCCTGCAAAGCCAGCAGCAGTGCCCCAGAAGAAATGCAGGTCATCGCACTAGCAATGTGATGGTGCCAATGAAAATGAAAGACCATTTTCTCTCCTTTCAGATTAGAAAGTGATTGAAAGACACTCCGTGCCGGCAGAGAGGCACCCAGACAGACCCTTGGCAGGGGGACAAAAACAAACACAGCCAAAGAGCTGCTTAACAAGAGACTTACAACCCCCATCCCGAGACCAGCGGGCCCTTGAGGAGTTTAAACGGAATCACTACCCCAGGAGGCCCCCTTCCAGCTAAGTAGCAGGGTGGCTCATGAGGTCAGCCACAGCACCCAGGAGAGCGTGCGGCTCTCCAACTGACCTCTTTCTACCACTCTCTCTCTGTGACCAACAGGTCAGCATTCACCCTAAAGCAAAGTGGAGGGAGGCTCAGATAGAGAAGTTGGATAGGTGGAAAACAATCGGAAAGATGCTCATTTGAATGTTTACATGTATGGAAAACGTAACCAGTAGCCATATCACAGCATCAGTTGGTAACATGGAACAGCATGTTTGGAAGTGGTCCTGTGGGAACCAACTTGCTGTGCCAGTTTCCCCCACAAACTGAAAATGTGTTTTCCCCAACTGAATCAAAAGATGTGTGTGCAGAGGTGTTGGTTGGAGCCGTGTTTACAATGGGAGGGCTCAAGCCACCCCACAGCATGGCACTCTGTTCCTAAATGAAGGGTCTCAACTTCAAGCCCACCAGGAGCTCAAGTTCAAGCCCATCAAGCTCTTCAGGAGAAGAGATCGGGCAATCTGCTCCCCTAAAGGTCACCGCCTTGGAAGCCCCTGGGGCAGTTCTGCTCCGTCCACACCACTGAGTGGAGGAATAGTCAGGAGACTGGTGTCGTGAGTGAAAATACATGCACCAAAAGGTTTCAGAAATTGTGTGTTTTACACTCACTGAGATGAGCAAGCTGTAAAATTGTCCTGCAGAGGCAGAGTCAAACATGTAAACTCTACAGAACCAAAACGCAGACACTTCACACTATCAAGTCGACCCTGAATCAAGAATGCATGGGCCCAGAATGTTCATGCAAGTTGTCTTTGGGGGGCGTCATCACAAGTCATTGCTTATTTCTCCACATCTCCTGGGATGAGCCTTTATTTCTCTTTCCTTTGAAATCTGGAAAGCGGAGCCTTCCACACACATTCATCCCTGAGCGGGCTCAGGGGTATGCTTCCACGCCGGCTCCTTCCTTGTTCAGATGGAAAAGCAAACCCTTTTCCAGTGGTAGGGGAGGCACCATGAGCTTGCCGTGGGAGGAGGGGGTTTCATTCATCTTCCCGCCTCTCTCTGGTTCCCTAGTCCTCGGAGAACGTCCCGCCGGGTTATGAAGTCGTGTCTCTTCTGGAAGCCCTCAACGGGCCCCTGACCCCGTCCCCAGCGGTCCCTCCACTTCACGTGCTTGGCGACGGCCACCTCTCAGGAATGCTGCCCTCCTACGGCAGTGATAGTCACCTGCCCCCTGTCAGGACGCTCTCCCCCCTCGACCGCCTGTCTGACTGCGGCAGCCAGGGACTCAAGCTCAAGAAGAGCCTCTCGAAGTGAGTAGCCAGCCCCGGCACAATGCAGCCGGCCTCCCTCAGTGCCGGCCTTCACCTGGCCCTTGGAGGAAGAGAGGAAACTAGAATGGTGCGTGTGGTGCTTACGATAAACCCTTCACACAGTGCTAGAGGAGGAGGAGGAGGAGGAAGAGCCTTCCTGCCGTGAGGGCTGCTCAGGCTCTGAGGGCCGACGGAAGCTGTGATCTTCCTTGGTTGCTTGCATTTTTCCTTTTGGTGCCATGGGTTTAACATTAGGCTACTAGCCACAAGGTTGGTGGTTCAAACCCACCCGCTGCTCCCTATGTGAATGACGAGGTAGTCTGCTTCAATGACTAGATTTACAGCCACAGACACTCCCTGGGCAGCTACACCTGTTTTTCAGGGTTGCCATGAGTCAGAAAGGAATCAATGGTCGGGGCGGGGAGGGGATGGGGATGTGTGTTTTAGCACAAACCCTATATTTCTGACGTAGAGTGAAGGATGGTGTTTTACAGATAAAAATTTTGAGCTCCTGAAAATCCCAATGATTTTCCTCAAGTTCAGACAGTGAGCCACTGAAGGGGCTAAAGTTAAAACAGCAGAGCTCTCTGCACATCTATTACTGGTCTTTGTGCCCACCCCCTGCCCCTCAGTCCCCCGAGGTCCTCTCCCTCTGGGGAGCTCTGGGCCTTCCGTGGGCCTTGGCTGCAGCGGACTGCCCACGTCTGCAGGTCCCTGTCCCAGGACTCGTCCGTGCTGCGTGAGGAGGAAGACGAGCACTCCTGCAGTGGGTCCGAGACGCAGCTCTCCCACCGGCAGCCAGCAGCGCACCTGGGAGGGGAGGTAACTCATGCCTATGCCCGCCAGGCCCCTGCCTTCCCCCATTCCTGACCCCTCCCCCATGCCCTCTGGGTGGCAGCAAAGCCCTCCTCTCCATCATGTGAACAGCAAGGCATCAGGTGGGTGCCCTTGCCCTGCCTCTGTGCTGGAGGGCCGGGTGGTTCAGAGGGAGAACTCTCACCTTCCCTGCAGGATGCCTCATGCACTGCCCCCGGCTGCCCATCAGACCCTCTGGTAGACCCAGCCCCCATGAGCCAACCAGGGAGAGAAAGTGGGCTGGCCGAAGTCTGGGGAGACTGCGAGGCATTGGCAAGGGCGAAGGCCCCAAGGGAAAGCCTTTTGGGAGGGTGGCCAGTATGGCAGGAGTGGAGGAAGACCAGGTGCTCTCCCCCAGCACCCCTCACAGGCCTTCCTCAAGGGGTGGTCTCCCTGCCCTCTCCATGGCAAGGGCATGCTCTGGTGACCCATGTCCCCCAGAGGAGAGCTCACATCCAAGGTCTACCTCAGACCGGCACTGTTCCCCTGGAATGTGTTGCTGCCTCCGGAGAGGTTGGCAGTCGTAGCCCACCCAGAGGCATGCTGGTGCCCCAGGCCCACAGCAGCGGAGCCCAGCCGTCCTGGCAGGCACAGGGGCACCTAGTGGGTGAATTTGAGCTCGAGACAACAGGCAGTGCTTCCTGGGGTACAGGGTGAGGGGCTGCTTGGTGCAGGAAATCAGAACCAGGGTGGAAGCACAGCTGAGTCCAATCTTTTTTTTTTTAAACACCTTTTTATCATGAATTAAAGCAAACTCACTGCCATCAAGTCGATGCTGATTTATAGTGATCCAGTGAGAGAGAGTAGAGCTGCCCCTGTGACAGGCTTGAGACGGTGACTCTTGACCCGAGTAGAAAGCCTTGTCTTTCTCCCATGAATTAGAGAGGGTCATAGGGCAGAGCTTCATTTTGCACTCTAACCCTACACGTGCTGATGCCTTCCAGTCTCTCCTAACCCTCTGACCTTTGTCCTTGGGAAGTGCAGCTCTTTTGACCTTAAATGGTTGCTTAGGCAAATGCTGAGGTCTGAGGTCAGCGTGAGACCTGAAGATTAAGGGCCACACCTACCTAGTCTTGGGGCTCCCACCAGCCTCAGACTGACCAATGAGTCTCCCCATTTTCTGTTATGGCACCGTGGAGTTTTTTCCCACCCTTAGCTCCCACTCTAGGTAGGGCCCTCAGGGGTGGCCCTTTTCCGAGTGGCTTGGTGGCCGCCAGGCACCATCTAGCTCCTCTGGCCTCTGCGCGGCAGTCTGGGGTTCCCGCATCTTGATTCTCGTCTTTCTCTCCTCTCCTCTGAGTGGGGAGCAAGGCCCGCGGCTACATCTTCAACGGCAGCCCTCAATCTTTTCACTAAGCTGAGTGGAGGGACCCGACAGTGGTCAGCCATGGGGAGAAAGGCAAGAGGAGCCTTCCCGGGTGGAGGGTGGTACCAGCCCAGGTGGCACAGAGCAGGCTGACATGCAGGGAGAGCCTTGCCTCGCCACGGTCACCTGGCAGGGGCTGGACAGGAAACAAGCCAAGCAGGAGCAGATGCCTGAAGGGGTGAGAGAAGCTCATGGGCTCAGAGGAAGAACTGACCCCACTTGACATCTGCCTGGGCCTGGGGTGAGGCTTCATGCCCGGGAGACTGGGAGTGGGAGGCAGTGTCTGTCTGTTTAAAGGGACTGAGCTCGAACTTGCTGGGCATCCAAGGGTAAGCCCAGCAGCCAGGAGCCTCTTCTAGTGTCTGCCCTTTTGCCTTCCAAAGGGGGGTGGTCCCTAGTCCTGGGGAAAGTGGGGTGTCCCCATGTCCCAGCTGCTTGGTGGCCGGTGTCACTTGAGCCGCAGGCTTTGTGCAGCCCAGCAGATGCTGGGCTGGGCCTTGGGCAGGCCGTGCTGACTGAAGGCAGCCGGTCCCCTGGGAGACGCCACTCACTCAGGCCAGGGCTGGCAGAAAGAAGAGCAGCTGGGCCCTCAGCCCTACTTCCCTCAACCTCCCCATCACCACCACCCCCCAACACACATATGCAGGCACCTGCCCCAGTGGCTTTCCTCTGTCCCCACTGCAGGAATGTGGTGTGACCCCAGACAGCGAGAACCTGACCTTGTCCTCGTCAGGAGCTGTTGGCCAGTCGTCCTGCACAGGAACCCCTCTTTCCTCCACCATCTCCTCCCCAGAAGGTACTTGGGGGAGCAGGGCCCTGGTCTGTCTGTGAGGTGGGCAGTCACGGGGCTTCACCTCGGTCCTGCCATCATCTCTTCCTGTACCCCCATGGCCCAGGAAAACAAGACTGGATCCTGAGGATGCACGCTACACTGGGACGTAGCAGGGGGCAGGGAGCGGGCTCTGCTCCCTGCAGGGCCCTGATGCACTGGTTCCCTCCACTCCTGCCTCAAAGATCCTGCCAGCAGCAGCCTGGCCCAGTCAGTCATGTCCATGGCGTCCTCCCAGAGCCAGCACTCCCAGATCAGCTCCGACACCGTCTCCTCCATGTCCGGCTCCTACATCGCCCCAGGCCCCGAAGAAGAGGGTGAAGCCCTCCCTTCCCCAAGGAGGGTCCCGTCAGAGGAAGGAGAGGTAAGGGAAGGACGGGGGTGGGGAGAGCTAACTGTCCCCCCGGGTCCCTGCTGCAGAGCTTTCTCCCAAATCTAGGGAGCCCTGTGTAAGTGGAGAGGTGCTGGATTGGGCGTGGCCCTACTGTGGGAGCTTCACCTTGCCCTTGGTCTTTGGTCCACAGGTGATGCCGCTGGAGTCCCCAGATGTCAACTTCATTGGCCTCCCAGCTGAGGAGCAGGACGCAGAGGTAGCCCCGTGGAGACAGCCTTGGCTGGGGTGGACTTGGGATGGGCAGCTGTGAGCGGAGACTTCCTAGGGGCCATGCTTGGGCTAGGCTGATGGCCGGGGCAGAGAGAGTGCCCACGCTGCTCCCAGGGCTATTGGAGGACAACTAGGGGGCAGCATGGGGCGCCCCAGTCCAGTGTGAACCACCTAGGGGGCCGCCAGGGGTAACTGCTGTGCCAGAGCCGCTGCTGTTGCTGGGGGTTGTCAGGGTCCTCCTCTGTGCCCTTCCCCCGCCCCACAGGAGGGGCCTTTCCAGGCAGCAGTTAAGATGCATCTCCCACGGAGCCGCAGGAGGGGTGGGAACAGAACATCCTCTGGGGCCAGGTCGTCTGAAAGGAGTTCTTGGAGCATGTTTGGGACCCGACAGGATTTCTGTGTGATTGGATTGACTTGGCGACACGCAGGGTCTCCCTGGCCGACCACTTGAGTGTCACCTGTCCCTCCCGGCCACGGTCCAGCCTCATAGGCATGGGCAGTGCATGTTCCTGATGCAGCCCTGGAGCGAGGCCCCAGAGGGTGGCGGGCTCTGTGTTCAGCTGCCTGAAGGCTCAGTGTGGGCCTGACTCAGTGTGTCCTCCTTCTGCCTTAGGGAAACGACGTCCTAGAGGAAGACCACGGATCCCCCACTCAGGAAGCCGGTAAACACCTGGTCCTCGGCTACCCTTAGACCCCTTTCCTGGGGGCTCCTTACAGGGTCAGGGAGAGTCGGGCTGTGTCTGGGGAGGAATCCCAGCTGGTGTCAGGGAAGACCCCCAGCTCTGTGGGACACAGAGGGTGCTCCCTGCACACACAGTAGGTTCTGGAGCTTCTCAGGCACCTCCCTCAACACCTTCCTGCTTAGAGAGCCCCAAGGCACCCTCTAGAACCTGCTGCTTCCTGGTGCTCACTCGTGGTCCGTGTGGCTTTGCCGCGGTGAGGTTGGAGGTGGGTTGGAGCAAGCCGGGCTGAGGTCCTGTAGCCGCTCTGCATAAGCAGGTGTTCCACAGGCGCCTGCCCTTTTCCCCCCTCTGGAAGGGCTGCGTTTCAGGGCAGCCCGGAGAGGAGGCCCAACCCACAGTCAATCACTAGGAAGAAGCTCCCCCAGGAGGAGAGCCAGACCTGCGCCCCCGCTGCTCGGAGGGGCCCTGCCTGGGCACAGGCCCAGCCGCAGCTGCCAGCTGGTCGCTTCTGCTTCGCACTGGCCTGGCCGCTGCTTGGGAACTTGTAGCGCATGCATGCAGCACAGCCCCTGGGCAAAGAGGATGGTAAGGCTGTGCCCACCAGGCTGAGAGACTGCCACAGGGTCCTCTGTGTCCTCCCCTGCCACCCCACTGGGGCCCACACCAAGGGTTTGTGCTTTCTTCTCCCTTTCACTGAAAAATAAAGGAAGGGGCTTTGCTTGAAAAACAAACTTTTAAGACAAACACCGCGCCCCCCCCCCCCCATGTCAGTCACTTAATGGAGAACAGGGTCTCCTGGGGCACAAGTCAGCTGAGGCGCAGAACCAGGACACCCAAGGCCCTGGCCGCTGCCTTGGGGTTTTTGCCTCTTGCAGAGTCTGTATAATAAACACAACCACCTGTCCCCAAGACCGCCCAGGCCGAGACCTCGGCAGGGCAGCTTCAATGGCCACTGTGGCCTGGCTCCACCCTGGTCTCACAGACCCCCTCCCACCACCTGCGGAACCATGGTGGGAAGGCACAGGGGAGCGGGCTAGAAAAGCCAGCCCCGCCCACCCGCCCTGCCTGGGGCCTCTCCTGTCCTCTTTAGGCACTTAGTTATGACTGTCTTTTCTTTCACACGTGGTTTGGTTTGTGTGTCTCCATCCTTAAGACTTTGAGTGTAAGGCCAGCAGAGCAGCTCACTGTTGCCTCTGCTCCTTGCAGGCCAGAGGACGAGCGCATTCCTAGGGGTGGAGTGTGGCAACAACAATGACTTTGACACCGTGGACAATAAGCTGTGCCCTGAGGTCTGCTTACCTGGTGAGTGGCCGTCTGCTGAACATGAACTTGGTGGGAGACAGTCCCTTACTGTGACCCCTACCCTCGCCCTGCTCGGGGATGTGTTCGGATGCGGGCAGCCACTCACTCCGAGAAAGTAAGCCGGGCGAGGGGAGACCTGGAGGAACTCCCTGCAAAGGGCAGCCCCTGAGTGGGAAGACCAGGACAGGGAGAGAAAGGTAAACCAGGCCCTCCTCAGGATGGGGCCATTACCACAGCAGGAGGCCTGGGCCTGCCCCTCACAGGGAGCCCTCTGGGAAGACAGCATGAGCCCTTCCGTGAGAGGAAGTGTGGTCAGTAGAGACCAGTTTAGAAGCCAACGTTTGCAGAGAAGCAAGGAGTGACCCAAGGCCAGTCAGGAGACCCCTCACTTCAGGACTGACCCATCTCACCATACTCGACTCCAAACCCAGGGTTGCTTCTTAGAGATGAACCGTGTTCAACACATACCCCACCACCCCACCCCACCCCCATCTGGCCCCAGGGCACCAGCTTAGGCCTTACCCCTAGGGGTCTGCTCCACGTGGTGGTGGTGGTGGTCTAACCCTCTTACAGCCCCTCCAGGCCCCACCGGAAGGAAGCTGTCTTTCACCACAGAACAGCCACCTCCTGGGGCCAGTGCTTTCCTAGCTCGCTCGCTGGAGAAGTGGCTGGAGGCGCTGAAGGGCAGCCCCTCCTGCGGGTTGCCACTCTCCACCAGCTCTGTGGGGGCACAGGCCCCAGGTGCCCAGCCCCCACAGCTGGGCTCTAGGCAAGCAGTCCTCCATGCCTGCAGCCTTCCAAAGGGCTCCTCGGCCATCAGCCATCACCCACAAGTTTTTCCTGTCGCTGTTGCCCAGTGAGGCCAAAAGAAGTGGTGTCTCCTGCTCCCTGGCACGGGGAGGGAGGAGGGAGCGTGGGCCCCTCGGCCTGCCTCCCAGCCAGCCAGCCCAAGCGCACCTCCCACCTCCCCACTTGTGGTCTGCTTCTATCTGTCCATTTGTGTCCCATGTCTCTCCACCAAACGTGAATGTCCGTCTGGTTTGTTTCTTTTCAATCTCCTCTGTGCCAACACTGCCCATTGCCCTGAGCCGGCTGGTGTGCAGGCAGCAGGCAGCCGCCAGTCACCACGCAGGTCTCCCCAGTGGGCCAGGGCCTGCAGCCACGACGCTAAGTGTCCAAGGAAAGAGAGGCGTGAGAATAAAGTACGTCCTGCTACACAAAAAACGGTCAGGGGCTCATCTCCCATTGGTGTTGGTGGCCAGTGGCCACTCTGCTCTGGCTCTACCTTGGGCCTGGGGCAGCTCTGCCTGAGCTACTGGGCGCCCTTCCAGCTGCCCATGGTGGTGGGCATGAGGCTTACCCCTCCTCTTCCTGCCCCCTCCTGCCAGCCTGCTTGCTGGTGCTTCTTCCCCTAGTGGTGTTGGGGGAGGGGAGCAAGCGAGGGAGACAGCCTTCCTGGTGGTGGCTGAGTGGGGCGCACAGTGCGAGTGGGACCAGGCAGAAACATTGGATGGGTCCTCTCTCCCCAGAGGTCTCGGGGTTCTTGCAGGAGGGGACAGAGGGCCTGCGCTGCCCCCCCTCCCCACCGGGAACCGTTTCTCAGCTTCTGCTGTTTGCATCAGTGGGGCCATGTGGGGAGCTTGCACCGTGGTAGGTCCCTGTGGAGTAAATAGGCCTCCTCACACCCAGCTGGAAGTTCAGACACCCGCTGACCACTGACCGGGACTCCTACAGGGCAGCTTGGCTCCTCGTGTCCGAGGCCAGCTGGTTCCTGCTCTGGACAGTGTCTTCATGCTGCGGTCTCCACTTGCGCCTGTTGCCTCGCCAAGCAGACACTCTCTCCTCACAGAGGCATGAGAAGGGGAGTCCAGGGGAGCCCCCCACCCTTCGCTCTCACTGCACCTACCACCAGCCTCCTGTGCCCTTGCGCCCGCTCTACAGGGAGGCCCGCAGGGGCCAAGCTGCCAGGCTCCCTTCCTCACCACCACCACCCTTGTGTGCGGGGCCGAGGAGGCCTGTGCCTCTCAGCCTCTTCCCCAGGAAACTTCCAGCCCCTCAGCCCCGGACCAAGGGTGGGTTTCTGGCTTCTCAAAGGTTCTCTATGGGTGAAAATCCAAGTGGACAGGTGTCAGTCCTTAGGATATAGTGTCAGAGTTTGATGGCCCTGAGCAGTGACTGCAGTGGGGAAGCAAAGACTATTTGGGTCTGTTGGTGAAAACATAGGTGCGTTTTTAACCGCCTGCATTTTGTATGAGAAAGGGTCCCCAGTAGAATCTAGAGATACTTCTAGCGGCCTGAGCTTCCATTCAGCCCTCTCCTCAAGCCCCTTAGCCCAAGGCTAGGCTGCTCCTAGGACACTCAGTCGGTGGGGGGGGGGGGGCAGTGAGGAAAATCAGAACCGAGACTCTCCTCCACGGGGGGGGGGGGGGGGGGGAGAAGCAGAGGTCACCAACATCTGCCCCTAGGGGTCCCTTCATTCTCCCAGTGCCTTTCCCCAGGGGGGGCTGATCCCCGCTCTGGAGAGTCAGTGCCCCGATCTCCACCCCTGCCCATCCTGAAAGAGCCCTGGCGGTGCAGTGGTTCCGGGTTCCAGAGAAAGACTGGGCTTTGACCCCAACTCGCATAGACAGTTACAGTCTGTCTCCAGGAGTCAGAGACACCATGGTTTGCGGGAGGAGTTCACATCCCAGCAGCTCTCCGTCCAGAACCCTCCTCAGCCTTCCCAGGCTCCTCACTGAGGCCAGACCACTTTGGGGGAGGGGGGTGAGCAAGGCAGCTGTGGGCCCTCTGGAGCGGTTATGCGCTCCCCTTATGGGGAGAGGGCGCCTCCTCCGGGCTACTGAGGCTCCTTCCCCTCACTAGCAGGAACACAGACTGCCTGTTAGGGCTGGGTCCAGATCTAGAAGCGGGTGGGCGCCCTCAGCCAGGGCTCTCTGGTGGCCTGAGGGCCGTGCCTGGAACCCGTTCCTGGTGTGCTGCTGCTGTCTTACTTTGTGCTGTGTCTTCGCTCGTTCACCATGTGCTTTTGGTCTTTCCTGCCCAGCAGCCGCAGCTCCGGAGTCCTGCCCCATAAACACTGAGGACTAGGTATGACACCTAACACGCTTACCAGCGAACAAGCAGCAGTGTTGGGGCTACTAGCCTCTAAAGGTCACACTGTCTTCTCGCCACCCTGTCACACACGGAGGGCCACCCAGGGAGGGGAAAGACACCTCAGGCCCTTGCCCAGACCCCGCTGGGGGAGTGAGAGGCCTTTCTCCCCAGGGTCCACCAGCACCCACCGTTGCTAGGGCCTCAGGGTTGATTACCACCCCAGGATGTTGGTGGGATCACTAGAGACACTGCCGGGACCCTGGTCCTTCTGCCCTCAGAGCTTTGGTCTGAGGCCAGCCTGACCGTGGAGGCGGCCCCAGCCTTTCCTGAGTGCCCTCACTGGGACTGGAAATGCCGCAGGCCTTGGGATTGCTGCACTGGCTGTGGGTCAGCCTGCGCAGGGCCAGGCCCGGTGAGAGACTCAGGGGCACAGCAGTGGATGAGATTTGCCCATCGGCCCGCCCAGAAGGAACTGACCGTCTAAGGGGGGAAGTGGAGAATGAAGCCTCAGTAGAGGGTGAGGAATGGGCTGGAAGACAGGGTGCAGGGCGCTCAGGAGAGAGAACCCCGAGGTTGTGCATGCTGGGGATGGTGCCAGGAAATGAGGTTCACAAGGTCCCTGTGGCCAGAGGAGGAAAGGCTAGCCAGCCCCCCAGTGCATGAGGGTGGGGAGCCTGGGGCCTGCCCTTCCTGGGGAAAGGGCCTCTCCACTGCCCTGTAGAAACCATAGCCAGAGGGCCCAGCTGTGAGCTGGCACATGTGGCTCAGAGCAGTGCTCTGAGCTAATCTCTCCCTCTCCAGCTGTGGATGAAACCCCAGGCTCAGAGCAGGTGTTTGCCCAAGTCCCACCGCTAGGCTGTGGCCAACAGGCTGCCCTGAGGACAGCCTTCAGACAGGGACAGGAGGCGAACAAAGCAGAGGCAGATGATTTGGCTTTGGGGCCCAAGTGCAGCTGCTCCCAGGCTGAGACCTAGGCAAGAGGAGGCGCCCTTTGGCCAGACATGGGGGACCCCATGGAGAAGCAGGCAGGGATGTTGGTGCAAACACTAACACTTGGGCCCAAATTTACCGACTCTTCTCACGCCCTCCACCTCTTCCTGCCCTGCTGCTGGGCTCAGCTGGACCCAGGCCCTTCTCGGTCACAACATAGAAGCAAACCGTGAAACCCAACAAGTAAGACACCAAAGTGGACCGTAGGCTAAGCTCACAAGACCAGGAACTCTGGTGGCCCCTCTAGCAGTGGCTCCGCCTCCCAGTTCTCACAAGGTGGCTTGTGCACACACACACACACACACACACACACACACACACACGGCACTCGGGAACACGCATCCTGCTAGCTCCGGGCCGAACTCCGGGCCACTCTGCTGGAGGCACCGTCCACACCTGGCCAGAGCCCTGGCCCCTGTAACCACCCCTCTCTCTTCCCCAGGCGCCTGGCAGGCTGATGACAATGCTGTGGGACGGCGGAGCACCCAGCGCCGGCGCTTATCGTCCAGCAGCCTGGAGGACCCCGAGGACAGGGCTTGCGTGTGGGGGCCACTAGCTGTGTGAGGACCCCAACCCATCCCCGGGCCTCCCTACTGTCCTCACATTCTGTCCCGTCCTCACCAAGCCACCTCCTCGAGACTCAGCCTGTGCAAAAGCCAGCTGGCGCGGAGGCCAGCCTGCCCCTCTCCCAGCCTCATCTCCTCCTGCAACTGTGGGTCACCCCCCAGCCCCAACCTGAGGAACTGGAAGTCTGCTTTCTCCCCTGCTGAAGTCACTCCTGGGAGCCGGCCGACTCCAAGTGCCCGGCATCCCAGTCTCTGAGTGTCAGGGGGAGCCAGGCGCCACATCCAGGTCTTTCTTGCACATCTTTTCTCTCCTTAGGGGTCAGGCCAGAAGCCTCCAAGCACCCACTGGGGATTTTCTGGAACATTCCCCTAACCTCACAGCCAGCTTGAAGCTCCTGTTTGGGTGGGATTGGGAAGGACTCAAGCAAGAAGGGAGGAGTCTCTCCAAGTCCCAGAGCAGAGGTGGTCCCTGAAGTGTTGACAGCAACAGCTGCCCTGGTCCCTGAGCCGTCCCCTGTCAGAGAAGGACCCCCCCCCCCCAATCAGAGCATCCTTGAGTCCCTCCTAAGACTCCACCTCCAGTAACGTATTCTGACCACTTCTGCGTGCCAGGCACTCTTAGATGCTATCACCACAGTTTTCCTCCTCACCACAGCCCTGGGGGGCACCCCATCTCCACTCTGTTCAGTTAATAGTTACAGGAATGGGCTTCAGAGCCCCAGAGGAAATGGACAGCCTGGGGCCAGTGGCAGGGCCTGAGAGGTGCCAGGTGGCGGCTTTCCTGCCTTCCAGACCTGCTGAGTCCAATGGGTGAAGAGAGAGGTCGAGGCCCTGCGACTCAAGGGAGCCTTCCCTGGGCTCATGAGTTGAGAGGTATAGAGGTGGTGTCCAGATCATGTGTGCCCACCCCTGAGGGACTGCCTATAAACCAAAGCCTTGGACCAGGCTGGACAAAGCCCCGTCATCCCTCCTACCCCTGGCATTATCCGGGTAGGGGCCCACCAGCTCTTGGAGAGATGCTTGGCCTATAGGTTTTGGGGGAGGTGGTTATTTAGCAGAGCATGAGATGACTTACGAAGTCAAGCCCCATACAATTCCTTGGGAGGCAGAGAGGAAAAGCACTAGGCTCCCCTCCCCGATGCACCCTCAGCAGCCCTGGCTGCTGTCATTCCAGAAGGATCTTCCTCAGAGGGCGGCCAGGCCAGCACCCAAGGAACACTTTGTGGCGGTAGCCCAGGAGGGAAGAAATGGCCTTTGCCCTCCCTGGTCAAGAGGAGGGCCATTGTCCTGATTGGACCATGGTGTAGGCAGCTGGGATTGCAGCTCCTGCCTGGACTTCCACAGTCCACCTTCTGTGGAATACCTCAGTACACACCATTATTACAAGCCCACTTAATTCCTTTCTTCCCCCAACATTTTACAGCCCCTCTTAGGTCTAACCAAGAGACGCTGAGCAATAATCCCATTTTGACTTCCTTGAAATTGGGGCTCTGTAAACGTCCAGCAACAGGGGAGTTTCCCTGGCTGAGCAAGGGGGGGTGCGGGGGCTGGCAGGTCCGCTCTCCCTCCCTGCAGGTCGCAGTGACAATGTGGTGTGATCTTGAGATCCCCCAAGGAGCCAAGATGCAGGAGAGTCAGACAGACAGCAGCCACAGGGAACCCTACCTACGTGAAGGCAGTTGTTGGCATCCCTTCCTTGAGGATCTGCGTCCTTCCTCATAGGATGTGCTTGACCTTCCCTATCCCCTTGCCCGCCCCCAGCTCCCTTTTAACAGGTAGGGTCCTGGCCCCTGACAACCAGGGTTGGCAGCGTCCCCTCCCTCCTGTTCCTCTAATGCAAAGGGCCTGCCCACCCTCCCCCTCCTGTGCAAGTGCTCTATGTTCTGGGACACAGAAAAGCTGGACACCCGGGAGAGGCAGGCCTGGTCCAGAAGCCACGGGGCTCCTGGCCGCTCAGGTCTGAGCCTTCGGATGGAGCCAGGAGCCAGCTTCCATGCCCAGCCCGGCCTTTTTCTTCCATCCACCCCCTCCCCAGAGTGGATACTCCCACAGGGGGCAGCTCCTGGGCATAGCACAGACGTAGAGGGCCCTATCCACCGGCCTGCCCTGGCATGCTGGTTGCGCTCTGCTTTTGCACCGACACACCCGGAGTGTGAGTGCGTGTATGCCGCTGCTGCACACGCCCTAGCTCCCTGGAGGACACAGGTGGGCGCGGCCACCACAGCGGGGACATGAAGGGTGCAATATTTATGGGTTGCTGCATGATTCTCAAACGTGAATAAAACTGCTTATAAGGGAAGGAGAGCTGGTAACCAGGAAGGTGGCTTCTGTGTGACCCACTCTGTCCTAGGGCTTGGGGGGTGGGGTATTCAGGGGGATCTGTGAGGAGTGGGGAAAGTTCTGCTCCCAGGGAGTTACCGGTCATTGGGAGGGGGGCAGGGCAGGGCAGAGTCATACCCCACCCTCACCCCCTGGGCGGCTGCCTTAAACCGGAGAAGTCCTGAGCTCAGCCCCTTAATAATTAAAGAGCTGAGAGGTTGATGACAGGAGGGAGGCCATCGCAAGGGAGAAGGGCGGAACTCATTCCCCCCCCTGGCCCTGTCGCTTTAAAGGCTAGTGAGGTTATGGGGCAAATGACCCGGCTGGGACAATTTGCCAGTCCGCAGTATTCCCGACTCCCCCTTGGCATTTGGGGAAGGGACTGCGCTCAGCCTAAAGCCTCTGGAGGTTCAGCTCTCCAGACTGGATATGACGGGGAGTTGGGGGCGGGGAGCCGCTTACCGGGAAACCGGTCGCCCTGCCCGCCTCGGTGTGTCTGCGAACGGTGGGGCGCATCGGCGGGCCCGAGCGCAGGTGGCATCACCGGGCACCAGTGGAGACTCAGGGTGGGGGAAGAGGGAAGGCCACGGAAACCTGAGAAGGTGCCGCTCGCAGCCCTCCGAGGCGAGGCGGGAACCCCAAGGATACGGTTCCCGAGCGAGAGCCCCGCGCCCCCGCTGCCGGGGCGGGCGGGCGCCGGCGGTTCGGGGCCGCGGGCGGGAGCGCAGGGCCCGCGGGCGGGAAGACGCGGGGGGCTGGGCGGGCCAGAAAACGCGGCCTAAGGAGGGAGAGCCCGAGAATTACCGCGGGGAAGGGCCGCGGTCTCCTAGGAGACGATCTGGCCAATAGCAGCTGCGGAAGCTGTTTACGGGGGCGGGGCGTCGCCATGGCAGCTGGAGAAGCCTTTCGGAGCGGCTACTTAATGCCGGTCCCGGGTCCACGGGCGCTCAGAGAGGTGCTGTCGGGCGGGGGGCGTCAAGGGGCGCCGGTGGGGCCCTCGAGCTGAGGGCAGAGAGCCACGGGGGGTGGGAGGAACTACTTCCAGAACCTTCTTTTGGCCCGGGCTGCGCTCTGAGCCAGGTAAGGGACCGGGAGGGCTGTGGGCCAAGAGCAGGGAGGGCGTAGGTCCCTAGTCCGCGCCCCCGTCGGTTCCCGAGGAAGTGGGAGACCCAGGGGCTGACATTTGAGGACTTGTGGATCATTTCCCCCGTCCGGCTGTCTCGTTGCGTCCGCTTTCTCGGGACCCCTCTCGGAGTAGCACTTTCCAAGGATCGGCCGGCCCCCGCGGCGCTGGGCCCCTCCCCTCCCGTTCCCATTTGATGGGGAAGGTACTGGTTTGTTTCCCGCTGGTCCGAGAACGGGGCCCCCCTACTCCTCCCCGCCCCCGTTTGACTCGGAGCGTCTCCTCTGAATTCCCGAGGAGGAATGAAAGAAGAGGCGGCCAACTTGGCGGAGCCCGCGGGCCCTGCTCAGGCCCTAACCCCGCCGCTCACTCCCCGACCCCGCTGAGCCGCAGCCTCTCTCCTGGGGTGATGAGGGAGAGCGCTCAGCCCCCTGCGGTCCCCACAGGCGACCACTCACTCGTTCGGAGTCGTCGGCCCGGGGCCGCGAGATGGACGCGCGCGTCCGTGCGGCCGCGTAACTGGAGCCGCGGGGTCAGCCTGTGGATGGTGGCCTCCCCCTCAGAGACATGGCAGAGAGCTGGCTGCGCCTCCCTGCTGCGGGGCCAGCGGAGGAGACCCTGCCAGAGGGTGGCCCGGAGGAGCCCGACGCCCTGGATGACAGCCTGACCAGTCTGCAGTGGCTACAGGAGTTCTCCATCCTCAGCGCCAAGGCCCCCACCCTGCCCCTGGGGGGCGCCGACCCCCACGGCTACCACCAGGTGCCAGGCTCGGCCGCACCAGGGTCCCCCCTGGCTGCCGACCCTGCCTGCCTGGGTCCGCCACACACTCCAGGCAAGCCCACGTCCTCGTGCACGTCCAGGAGCGCCCCGCCGGGGCTGCAGGCCCCGCCCCCGGACGACGTGGACTATGCCACCAACCCACACGTGAAGCCACCCTACTCGTACGCCACGCTCATCTGCATGGCCATGCAGGCCAGCAAGGCCACCAAGATCACGCTCTCGGCCATCTACAAGTGGATCACAGATAACTTCTGCTACTTCCGGCATGCTGACCCCACCTGGCAGGTAGGGGAGGTGTGGGAGGCTGCCATTCCCTCCCTCCCCACCCCTCCCTGTGCCCAGCTCTGGACTCCCCTTCCAGGAGGCCCACCCCAGATCTGCAGCCCACATGGGCTGAGGGCAGGCCGAAGGCCATCTGCCCAGAGCCCTGTTCTTGGAACTGCCCTGCCCTTAGAGTTGCTGAGAGAGAGGAGGGAACACTCAGGTCCCAGGGGAGTTTAAAGGTGCCGAGGGCTAGGCTCAAGAGCTGGCCCTTCCAGAAGGCCAGCTAAGACCAGGGCTAGACGTGAAATGGGTCTTAACCAACGTTGAAGAAAGTGTTAGGTGGAGGGAGGGAGAGAGGGAGGATACACATTCTTGTCCCAAGTCCTAGAATTCCACGACTTTAGCCTGTCCAAAGGCAGTGTGTTAAGGCTCGACCCTGGGCTAAAAGCAGCCACAGCCTCCCGCCATGCCCTGCTGTCCACCAGGGAGGGTGGGGTGTGTCCTGTGAACAGATTGGGGAGGGGGCCCTTCCTAAAGCTGCTGCCCCACCCCCTCCCCAGCTTCCTGCCTCTACTCCTCCCCCTCTCTGCAGCCGACCTCCCTAGGGGGACAATTACCTGAGCCCCGGTGCTCTCCACAGGGGCTCGCCTGCCGCTCCTGCCTCTCTGGTGTTCCAAGTCTCCGGAACCTGGCACTGAGCAGCCCAGGAGCCCTGGCCACCATGTAAACACCCCAGTGGGGCACACACACACCCCCACAGTGCCCCAGCTCTTCCCCACCCCCAGATGGTCTGGGCCAGAGGAAGCCCGGGAAAGGAACCGCAGGATGTCGGGATTGAGGGCAGACATTGCCTGAGCCTTACGCTGACAGGATCAGTAGCTGGCTGGGCCCAAGGACACCAGGCCAGGCAGGGCCTGTTCCCTGGGGCACCCACAGGGGCAGCTCATCACACCTCATCCCAAGCCTTTCTTCATGTGCTCAGGCACTGACCACCAGCCCCCTGGAGAGGAAGCAGACACACACACACACACACACACACACACAATCCGGCCCTACCCAGGCCCCATCTCCCCTATGGGCTCCAAGTCAAAGGAGGGGGCTGGGGGACTGAGGGCCCAAGCCAATAGCTAGTTCCACAAATAAAGACCATCACTAGTTTTCCCACACAGCATCCCTGCACACACGCAGGTCAGCACGCGCGCGCACGCACCCACACAACCTCCTTGTCTAGCCTCCACCCTCACTCTGCAAATGGAGGCCAAGCAAGCCTGGGCCTCAGGAAGTGGGCCCAGGCCCTGAAGGAGCTGGGGGCTTTGGCCGAAGGCCTCTAGCCGTGGGGTAAGGGGGAGGGGGGCAGGCGGCCAGGGGTGGTGCTGAGAGCCACCCTGCAGCTGGGGGCTGGATGACTGAGGCGGCTGATCTCCCAGCAACAGGAACAAAAGCCCCCAACCACACTCCCTGCGCCCGCGTCCTGTGGCTTGTGTCCCAGTGGCCCGACAGGCCGGCTCGTGGGTTCATCCCCCCTCCTTTGCCCAAGAGAAGGTCAGGGTGGGGGGAGGGTGAAGCTAGGTGCCACCCTGCCTACCCCCCCCCTCTGAACTGGTGCCTAATCCTTCTGGCGTTTTCTCTCTCTATATCCAGAATTCCATCCGCCACAACCTGTCCCTCAACAAGTGCTTCATCAAGGTGCCCAGGGAGAAGGATGAGCCGGGCAAGGGGGGCTTCTGGCGCATCGACCCCCAGTACGCTGAGCGGCTGCTGAGTGGGGCCTTCAAGAAGCGGCGGCTGCCCCCAGTCCACATCCACCCTGCCTTCGCCCGCCAGGCCTCTCCGGAGGCCCGGGCCGCACCCTGGCCTGGGCAGCTGACAGTCAGCAGCGAGGCCCAGCAGCTGCTGAGAGAGTTTGAGGAGGCCACCGGGGAGGTGGGCTGGGCGGGGGGTGACAGCAGGCCTGGGCACAAGCGCAAGCAACCACTGCCCAAGCGGGTGGCCAAGGTCCCCCGGGTGCCCAGCACCCCGCTGCTGACGCAGGAAGAGCAGGGCGAGCTGGAGCCTCTCAAAGGTAACTTTGACTGGGAGGCCATCTTCGACGCAGGCCCGCTGGGCGGGGAGCTGGGCTCGCTGGACGGCCTGGAGCTGAGCCCGCCGCTGAGCCCCGCCTCCCACGGAGACGTGGACCTCACCGTCCACGGCCGCCACATCGACTGCCCCGCCACCTGGGGGCCTCTAGTGGAGCAGGCTGCCGACAGCCTGGACTTTGACGAGACCTTCCTGGCCGCCTCCTTCCTGCAACATCCCTGGGACGAGGGCAGCAGTGGCTGCCTGCCCCCGGAGCCCCTCTTTGAGGCCGGGGAAGCCAGCCTGGCGACTGAGCTGCAGGACTGGACCAGCGTCGGCGCCTTCTTGTAAGAGGCCAGGCTCCGTCCACCTCCGGACAGTGCCCACCAGGGCCCAGAACTGTCCCCCGCAACGCAGACCCTTGGACACCCCTCCATGCAGGCAGGGGCTGTGCCAGGTCTCCTGAGGCAGACCCCAAGAGGCCTCACCATCCCAGCTCAGGTGGCCCTCAAATTCAAGCCAGTAGGCTGAGAACAAGGGCCCCCCACCAGCCGAGTGCCTCCCAGCCCCCCACATACAGTGTTTCGTCCCTTCCCTCAGGGACTGGCCACAGGACCCTGTGCTGCCCGCTGCCCAAGCAAAGGAAGGTGATGGGGGGTGGCGGGGTGGCCAGCTGGGAAGAACAGCACCGGGCCACCTTCCCCAGAGAACCCCCTCCTAGACTCCCCCCCTCCCTTTCTCCAGGTCTCTATCTAGAGAAAGTTCCCAGGTATACCAGATGCTAATTAGGTGACAGCAAATTAACCCCCTGGAGGCCTCTCCCAGCAAAAGTTTCCCTGGGGTAAGGGAGGGGGGCAGTGGGTGGGGAGGTGGGCAGAGGACAGGCGTGGGGGCTGGGCAAGCAGAGGAGACAAATGCCTGGGCAGGCATGGGAGGGGACCAGGAGTCCCCTTAGTCCCCTGGGGTCTTCCCCTGGCCCATCCTTAGGGGTCAGGCCAAGTTTGTAAGCCCTAATCTTTGCAACCCATTTGGGGCTGAGACTCAGCAGCAATAGGACGTTGGGGCTTCAGCAGGGCTAGGGCAGGGCAGCCAAGCTGAGGAAGGGACAGGCAGACTAATGTAGTGCACCTAGCCATAGCTCAGACTTAACCAAGGGACACCCAACTGACTGGACCCGGGGGAAGGAGTGGAGGGGTGCTTTCCCCATAGGGTGCCCCCAGCTGTGTCCGACACCCACACTCCCACCCTGAGGGGGCAATTTAACCTTTTTCATGAAAAGTTATTTACAATAAAAAAATTTAAAAATAAAATTTTTAATAATCTGAAAATGAGCCTGCTCTGGGCTTTTTGTGGGGGGGGAGGGCAGTAAAGGGAAGAGTTGGGGGGAGGGGAACTGTCCTGGGAGGAAGCGAGGGGGGGGAGGGTTGGCAGCAGAAGAGCCCCTGAAGAACCCGCCACAACCTGTTTCTCCCCCAAGAGAGAATGCAAGGGAGAGGATGGTCCCCTGAGGCCAGGGCCTCAGCACCTGCATCTTGGCAATGGGGACAGCAGTGCCCACAGCTCAGGTTAGGAGGCACAGCTCCCCCCTCCTGGCCCCCTGGGTCTCACAAAGGCCCGAGTGTGTCCAGGACTCATCCCCCACCTCCAGGGCCTGCCCAGGCTCGCCTGCTGGAGCCCTGTGCCCTGGCCTGGGCCTGCCTCCAAAGCCTGCCTCCCCACGGCCCCTCCTAGTCCCCACCACCCACCCAGGGTGGTGTGTGCACCTATCTGGAGCAGGCTGGGAGGGGCAAGGCCAGGCAACCAGGGGGATGGCTGAGACCTTACCTACCCCACTCCCTCAGTCTGGAAGGCCCACCCTGGGGGGCCAGCCCGTTGGCATGCTGGTGGGAAAAGAAGTCCCAGCATGTCTGTGGGACACCCTGCTGGTACCTGGCAAGTCCCTCACATCAGTTTAATCTGGACTTCACCTCCCCACCCAGCACCCTTATCCTGGGTGCCTGCACCCAACACACACACACACACACACACACACACACACACACACACTGCCCCACAAGATCCTGCTCTACCTTCACTCATTCCTTCCACGTCCTGCACTCCACAGGCGCTGGTCCAAGCCAGCATTCTCTCAGCTAACTGGCTGCTTTCACTTGCTAATTATTCCAAATATTTCAACCCGGCAGCAGCATGGCCTGGAGAGGGGCCTCCCTCAGCCCAGAAGCCAGCCTGTGCCCTCCCCAAGGAGCAAGCTGCTCAGGGGGCCCTCCACCTCTGAGTGGAGTTCCCTCCCTCCTCAAGCCCCGCCTCTTCACTCCCCACGCAGTCCCACACTACCCCAAGGGGAAGCAAGGGGGCTCCAGCCTTCTCCAAGATTCCTGAGGTCCCCCAAGTTAAGCCTCCAGCCCCCTTCATCAGCCCTCTGCCCCAGGCCCCTGGGACTAGCCTCAGGCACTAGCTGCACGGCCCAAGAGGAGGAGAATGAGTCTGAAGAAGCAAAGCAGGCTGGACTAATGCAGTGAAGAATCACCCACCCCGGAAGTTTCTGAAAACCCACCTCCGCCCAGGCCGCCCTTCCAGAACTTTCCATCAGTCTCCTGGGATTTGGACTCAGGTGTCCACTGGTAGTTTTTGAAGTGATTCCAAAGCCAAGTCAAAGGAACTTTGTTGGGGTGGGGTGGGGTGAGGTGTTCCCCCCACCCCAGCCTTTTTGCAGGCAGTGTCGGTATGGGGGGAATCTGACCTTCACAGCCAGTCACTCGTATTCCAAAGGAACGTAGGGTGCAATGCTTAAGCACTAGGCGGTGCTGACAGGTTGGAGGTCCAAACCCACCAGTGGGCCCTGCAGGAGAAAAAGCCGCCACGACCCGCCCATCTGCTCCTGCAAATGTGATGGCCTAGGAAGCCCCATAGGGCAGCTCTGCTCCCACCCACACAGGCAGTGTGATCAGATCACCCACTCCATCACTGCCATCCAGTCTACACCCATTCATAGAGACCCCTTAGGACAGAGCGGAACGGCAACTGCGGGCTTCCAGGATGTAACTCTGTGTGGGAGTAGAAATCCTCCCCCAGAACAGCTGGTGGTTTGGCACGCAGTCAGCAGACCCCCACCTCACCCACTGTGCCACAGGGCTTCCTATGACCAGGATGGATCCCTTCCTGTTACACACACACACACACACACACACACACACGCAGTTACTGAGAGAAGTACAGTAGACTCACGCTTGTTTCTAGGCTCACGTGTACCAAATCCAAACCCGGTCAAAATCCTCTTTGAGAGTGCTACACACTTGGCGGCTCTGGCTCTCGCCACCTCAGACAACCTCCCCCCTGCATAACCACAGTCCACAAACCAGTTGCCACTGAGCAGACCCCAGCCCATGGCAGCCCCAGGTTTGGGTCTCAGGAGGACTGGCTCCATCAGGTTCTCAGTGGTTGGCTTTTCATAAATAGATCACAGGGTTTTCTTCTGTGGTACCCCCACCCTTTCAATCAGCAGCCAAGTGTGCAACCCAGTGATACCACCAGGACTGCCACATAACCACAGCACAGCAATCAAAACGAGGATGCTGAGATAGGACTGATTGGATTGGGTTGAGTTGGGTTGGGTTGTAGTAGACTGGTCTAGAGTGAACTGGTCTGGATTAGATTGTTTGTGTTGAGTTTGCTTGGATTGGGTTGGGTTGGATTAGATTGGATTGGACTGGACTGGACTGGGTTGGGTTGGATTGAACTAGAGTGGAGTGCATTGGACTGGTTTGGATTGGATAGGACTCCACTGGGTTTGGTTGTTTTGGATGGGACTGAATTATATCAGACTGGACTGGGTTGGGTTGTATTGGACTGCACTAGATTGGGTTGGTTTGTATTAGTTGGGTTGGATTGGACTGGGCTGGATTGGATTGGGTTGAATGAGTTGGGTTGGGTTGAGTTGAATTGGATTGGACTAGACTGGACTGGATTTTATTGGATTAGATTTGACTGTATTGTACTGGACCGGACTGGAGTGGATTGGGTTCGGTTCTGTTGAATTGAACTGCACTGGACAGGACGGAGTTGGCTTGGCTTGACTGGACAGAATTGGACTAGACTGGACTGGGTTGGATTGGATTAGGATGGATTGAGTTGAACTAGACTAGACTGGACTGAACTGGATTAGGTTAGACTGGACTGGATTTGTCTGTTTTGGGTTATTTGAATTGGGCTGGGTTGGGTTGGGTTGGGTTGGGTTGGAGTAAACTGCACTGGACAGGACTGGGTTGGTTTGGTTTGGACTGGACAGAATTGGAGTAGACTGGACTGGACTGTGTTGAGTTGGGCTGGGTTAGGTTGGATTGGATTAGATTGGTTGGGTTGGGTTGGATTGAACTGGACTGGACTGGAGTGGATGGGTTGGGTTGAGTTGGACTACACTGGGCTGGATTGAGTTGTGTTGGAATGACCTGGACTGGATTGGACTGGAATAGACTGGGTTGACTTGGGTTGGGTTGAATTGGACTGGAGTAGAGTGGACTAGACTGGACAGGAGTCTCTTGGGTTGGTTTGGGTTGGATTCGATTGAACTATACTATAGTGGGTTGGGTTGGATTGGACTGGACTGAATTGGATTTGACTGGACTGGATGGGATTGGGACAGGTTGGGTTGGATTAGCTTGGACTGGACTGTGTTGAGTTGGATTAGACTGGATTTTACTGGATTGGGTTGAGGTGGGATGGATTGGGCTGAACTAAATTTGATTGGAATGGATGGATTGGACTGGGCATAACCAGACTGGGTTGGATTGGATTGGATTGGATTGGATTGGACTGGACTGGATTGGCTTGGCTTGGCTTGGATTGGATTGGGTTGGATTAAACTGGACTGGACAGGGACTGTACTAGATTGGACTGTGTTGGGTTGGGCAGGACTGGACTAGATTGGATTGGATTAGTGTGATAGTTAAGGTTTATTGTGCTAACCTGGCCAATAAATACATGTGGGATTAATTGAAGGGCAGAGATAAATGGCTCAGTGAGCCTTGCTTTCGGTTCTCTTGTCTCTTGCTCTCTGATGGTCAGACAAGTGTGTGGCTCAGCTGGCAAGGCTCACTTCCTATGGGACATCCCTGAGGAGAAGCCACATGGACCTACACTGATGCAGTCCAGCACCCAGGACATTGTAGATTAATGTCAGATTTATGGGCTTGGACTGGACTGGTTGGGATGCTTAATGTACACTTACTTTTATATAAAACTCTTTCTTACACATATATGAGTTTCTGTGGATTTGTTTCCCTAGTTTACCTAGACTAACACAATTAGGTTTGGTTGGGCTGGATTGAATTGGACTGGACTGGACTAGACTGCAGTGAACTGGACCGGACTGGGTTGGGTTGAATAGAACTGCACTGGACTGGGTTTTGTTGTATTGGTCTGGATTGGGTTGGGCTAGATTTTACTGGACTGGACTGAACTGGGTTGGATTGCATTGGGTTGGGGTGAATTCAATCAGACTGGCCTGGATTGGACTGGGTTGGGTTTTTTGGATTGGACTGGACTAGGTTGGGCTGGATTGGACTGGACTACATTGCACTGCACTGGATTGGACTGGATTGGGTTGGCATGGATTGGATTGGTTTGGGTTTGATGGGTTGGACTGGAGTGGACAGGGCTCGATTTGTTTGGGTTTTGTTTGGTTGGATTGGATTGGATTGGACTGGACTGGCCTAGGACTGGGCTGGATTGGGTAGGGTTCGGTTGTGTTATGTTGGATTAAATTGGACTGGGCTAGACTAGACTGGTCTGGGTTGCATTGGCTCAACTGGATTGGATTGGATTGGATTGGACTGCACTGTATTGGGCTGGGTTGGGCTGGATTGAATTAGACTCACTGGATTGAATTGGGTTGGGTTGGCTTGGATTGGACTGGACTGGGTGGGATTGGACTGGACTTGATTGGACTGAGTTGGGTTGGTTTCTTTTTTTTAATCATTTTATTGGGGGCTCATACAATTCTTATCACAATCCATCCATCCATCCATCCATCCATTGTGTCAAGAACATATGTGCATTTGTTGCCATCATCATTCTCAAAACGTTTGCCTTCTACTTGAGTCCTTAATATCTGCTGCTCATTTTTCCTCTCCCTCCCCACTACCCCTCACTCATGAACCCGTCATCATTCATAAATTATTATTATTATTTTGTCATATGTTACACTGTCCGTCTCTCCCCCCCCCCTGCCTTCTTCTCTGCTGTCCATCCCCCAGGGATGAGGCTATACCTAGATTCTTGTAATCAGTTCTTCTTTCTACCCCACATTCTCTCCTCCCTCCATTGGGTTGGTTTCTATTGGATGGGACTAGATTAGACTGAAGTGGACTGGTCTGGATTGGATTGGACTAGACTGGATAGGGACTAGACTGGGTCGGACTGGGTTGGGTTTGGTTGGGCTGGATTGGACTAGACTGGATTGGATTGAGTTGGGATAGGTTGTTGGTTTGAACTGGACTGGTCTGGACTTGATTGGATTGGATTATTGGACTGGATTGGACTGGAATGGACTGGATTAGATTGTACTGGGTTGAGTTGGGTTTGATTGGACTAGACTGGACTGAACTCAATTGCATTTGATTGGGATCGGTTGGGTCGGATTGGAATTGCTGGGGTGTGTTGGGTGGAGTGGACTGGACTGGGTTGGGTTAGATTAGATTTGATTGGATTGGATTATACTGGCCTGGATTGGATTGGACTAGACTGGACTGGGTTGGGTTGGGTTGGACTGGATCAGACTGAATGGGGTTGTGTTGAGACATGACTGGATTGGACTGGACTGGATTGGGGTGGGTTAGGTTGGATTGGACTGTACTGTACTAGACTTAATTGGGTTGGGTTGGGTTAGGTTGGGTTCACTTGGGTTGGGTTGACATGGGTTGGATTGGATTGGACTGCACTGGACTGGATTGGATTGGATCGGGCTGCACTGGACTAGATTGGACAGGACTGGGCTGGATTGGGTTGCTTTGAGTTGGATTGGACTATAGTGGACTGGGTTGGGTTGGGTTGGGATGAGATGGAATGGATTGGATTGGATTGACACCTTGGCTGCAACAATGGGCTCAAGCCTAAGAACAGTGGGAGGATGGCATGGGCCCAAGCAGTATTTTGTTGTGTTGTGCAGACGGTCACTATGGGTCCCCACCGGCTCGATGGCACCCAGCAACCGCAGCAAGCCACAGACCCCCTCTCGTCTGTTGGTGGTCCCTAAGATGCTCTCTGTCCCTCCCAGTGCCCATATGTTGCACTGAACTGCCGAGTCTCTCTGAGCCTTGTGGCTTGGAGCTTTTTCCTCTTCCCCACAAGCCCTGAGTTAGGAATGCTTGCCCCCTTGTCCTTGCCCTAGGCTCCTGGGGTATCCCATGAGGTCTGGAAGGCTGGGGTTCACTGGGCCTGCATAGTGTGAGCTCCGGAGCAGGCTGCCTGAGCAGGAACTGCTCTGACCCCCTCCCCCTGCAAACACACACACACACACACACACCCTCTGGGAGGGACAGTGGGGGGCAGGAGGTGATCAAGAATCAGGTCAGGGCCACCCTGGGCTGAGGCCCAAAGGAAAGCAGGTGTATTTGGCCTCCCGGCAGGGGACAATGAACTGGGCCAGGGGCAAGCCTGGGCCTGTCCAGTGGGGGAAGGGTAGCCCCAGTCCTGCAGCCGCATTCCTGTGTGAGGAGGAGGAAGATGCAGGTTTAGAGAAGGGAGTGGAGACCCCGCTGGGAAGGGGAGCAGGCTTCTTGAGCCACCCACACTGAGTTGTCCTGTTGGCCTGTGTGAGCCTAGGGCACTCCCCACCAGGAACTTTGTCCTTCCATTCTGGGCCTTCCAGGAAGGATGGGTCAGAGCCACCACCCTGGGCATGCTGGGGCCTGAACTTACCCTGCTGCGTCAGGGGCAGGAGGGAGCGTAGGGAGGGCAAGGGAAGATAGGCGCAAGAACCAACCCAGTGGGGCAACTAGACCTCCCAGGTCCTGGCCCAGCCCCCATCAGCCCCACAGGTCACACCACATGGCCTGACTCTGGTCCAGAGCTGGGCAGTGGCACCGCCCCTTGGAGGTTGCAGAAACCTCTCCACTGAGCCCCCAGGAAGGCAGGAGTTCCAAGAACTGAGAGGCAGAGCTTGCCTCCACCACCACCCCACCCCCCCACCCCACCCCCCCACCCCCACCCCAGCAACTGAAACCCCCCCCCAACCTGCCCCTCCCACAGCCCTCAGGGCCTTTGAAGCCAAAGCCCCAGGCTACCTCCGGAACTGGAACGCTGTTTGCCCAAGGAATTAAGTGCAGGATCCCACACCCCTAGGCTGCTCTGCATGCCCCCTAGCACCACCCCCACCTCATTTCTGGATACCAAGCCCCTGTCCTATTCCCATGACACCCCAGTTCACACCAGTCTGCTTAAAGGAGACACTGGAGAGTCAGACTGGGAGAGGTGGATGGGGAGGAAGTAACCACAGCTCCCCCTGACACTCCTAGCATCAAGCACTGTGCCCAGCCTGGAGAGCCAGTACCTGCTGGACAGATGAGAGTGGGCAGAGATTGAGGCGAGGGCCCTGCAGGCCCAGACAGAGCTGCCCTGTCCCAGCCAGGGTGGGACCCACTCCCCTGGGCTTGGTGGAGACCTTGGAGGGCAGTGGGAGCTGTGAGCAGGGTCGTGGAACCAGGGAGGGAGGGACCCCGGCTGAGTAGGAAGGGACAGGTGGCCAACTTGCTTTCTTCCATACCCTACCCTGGCTGTTCTTGGTCCCCAGCTGCCGCAGGCCCAAGTCCCCACCAGTCCTGAGAGTGGAGCTCACAGAGGCCCAAGAGGCAGGCAGATGTTGCTCTAGAGCAGGCGTTCTCAAACTACGGTCCGCGGGCCACAGGCGGCCCACCAAGGACATTTATCCGTCCCGCTGGGTGTTTTTGCCCCGTTTGTTTTTTTACTTCAAAATAAGATATGTGAAGTGTGCATAGGAATTTGTTCATAGTTTTTTTTTTAAACTATAGTCCGGCCCTCCAACGGGTCTGAGGGACAGTGAATTGGCCCCCTGTTTAAAAGGTTTGAGGACCCCTGCTCTAGAGAAAAAAGATTTTCCCAATGCAAGAGACCTATGTATGAAGTCTGACCGGGACAGAAAAGACAGATGCAGTGTCTGGGGGAGGGAGCCCATCACCAGGAGCCCGCTGTGGCATCTGAGCAGGAACCGCACGCCCAGCAGGGCACGAGGACCAGGCGCTGTCACAGAAGCATGTGCAGCAGGAAAGGGGCTGCGACAGGATATGAACCCTACTTGCATGGAAACATGTCAAGGTGGGTCCGGGGCCTCCCACCAAGGCAGTCAGGGGATGAACCATGACTCTGGCACCCTAGCTCCCCAATTCCCACCAAGGACACAACTGGGCTGCTCCCTGAAGGTGAGGGCAGGCTAGGGGGTGGTGGTAATCCACTTCAAACTCACTCTGCCTGCGGGCAAAGCTGTCAGGAAGAACTCGTGGAGGCTGGGTCTCAAACTGGATGCGGGGCTCCCTTCGTAAACTGTAGCCTTCCCCAGACCTGGTGCTCAGTAATTCACGCGGGGAAATCAGCACAAAAGGCCCCCCTGTCTCTGATTACCCACCCCAACCTCACAGCATCAGCCAACAGGGCCTCCCACCCAGCCACAAGCTCAGAGGATACTCATTGTCCAGCCCTCTACACCCACAGGGACCTCGGAGCCTGACACCCTCAGAGCCCACCTGGACCAGGGTTCTAACTGAGGGCAGGGCACCTGGGAGGAGCCAGAAAGACCCCAGACTTGGCTTAAGGCGAGCCCTGACCTGCTGGGACCGGCCTCCTCGGGCAGGGGTCTAAGCTGGCCCGGTCCCACCACTTGGTCAAGGCCAGCTCTGGGGAGAGGAGTGCGGGTGCTGGTGGGCCTCCCAGGAAGGCCGAGACCCCCACACCATCCACACTCCCTAGGCCTCCCTTGGCTCCCTTTCATGTGTGGGCTTTTTCAGGGGGCCCGGAGGATTCCAGGCAGGAGAGGCGAAGCAGGCAAAGACTGCTCCCCAACTGGGACCACAAAGAAAGGCACCCCCCACACACAACCCAGCCCTCCACCCCACTCCCAGTCCTCATTTCCAAGTGCCTCCCAGGCAGACCCTCCACACGGATGAGCTGTGGACACATGAGTGACCACACAGGAAAATTCATTCTGCTTGGGAAGGTGTCCGGTCTCACGGAGCGGACACTTGACCGTTGGTGAATTCAGCAATGAACGAGTCGCTGTGAACTCATCCAGAAGGGGAGCTGACACAGGGAGGGGCGAGCCGGGCTGGCTTTGGCGCCACCCTGTCCTGGGGGAGTCACCCCACGTCATTGAGTGGGCACGTCTGTCGGGTGGGAGACAAGAAACTGGAAGGAGTTAGCCCCCAGGCTAAAGTCAATCTTGGGAACTGACGGGATGGATGATGGAGGTGACTGTCAAAGCAGCAGGAGCCTGAACTCTTAACTCTGTCTTCCAGAACATAGTGTGTGGGTGTGGTGGGTGGGGACAAGAGGGAATCAGGGAAGACCAGAAGCACTCAGAGAGAGGCCACGCCGCCCCCCCAAGACCCCAGATGCCGGGGAACTGAGGCACGTGTTCCCAGGATGCCCCACCAGGCTTGGAGAGAGAATTCACCATGCTCGGTGAAGCTGAGGATCCGGACAGGGAGAGGACTCACTCCCTGCCATCGAGTCAGTGCTGATTCATCGCGACCCCCTGTGGGTTTCCGAGACGGTAACTGTTTACAGGCATACAGAGCCCAGTCTTCCTCTCGTGGAGCTGCTGGTGGTTTTGAACTGCCGACCATGTAGATCACAGCCCAACTGGTCACCACTACAGTCCAGAGAAAGGACTGGAAGGAAGCCAACATTCACTCCCTCCCAAGGTCACTGGTGACCTCCACGGGGCCTTCACATGGTGAGAGGGCCCCCCCACCCCCGGTGTCCACAGCAAAGGCAGAGCCGCATGAGGAAGAAGGCGGGAGGAGAGTCTATAGAAGGGAAGCACTTTAACCCCTTGACCTGCAGTACAGAGGCATGGGGGGGGGCACCTACATTTTCTGCCTCAGGGGTTTAATGGGAAGCTGTGATCCCACTTTTAGAGTGTGCTGCGTGAATCTGGACAAACGGGCCCTTTCCCACCAACCTCAGCACCAGAGACGCCCAAGGATCTATGCAGGGGCTTCAAAACTCTTACCACAATCCATACAGACATGCAGTGTGTCAAGCACATTTGTACATTTGTTGCCATCTTCATTCTCAAAACATATTCTTGTTACTTGAGCTCTTGGTATCAGCTCCTCGTTTTTCCCCTCCCTTGATAATCTATAAATTATTTTTTCATGTCTTATACTGTCCAATGTCTCCCTTCACCCACTTTTCTATTGTCCATCCCCCAGGGAGGGGGTTATATGTAGATCCTTGTGATCGGTTCTCCCTTTCTCCCCCACCTTCCCCTGCCCCTCCTGGTATCTCTCATTATTGGTCCTGAGGGGTTAACCTCCCAAACTTCTTTGTCTGTGTTTTATCAATTCTACTTCAAGCCTTTTTCTCCCCAACACCTCCAATTTAGTTTCAAATGTCTCCCATGGCTAAACTGACATGGTTTCCACAAACAGATCTTGAGTGGTTTTTAGCCCCCGCCCGCAATTGTGAACTAGGTGATGGTTTATATTTCAAATCGTCATTTCTGTGTTCAACCATTTACTATATAACTTAGACTCTCCAAGGGCTTGCCCTCCCCCTCCCGCCTCTCTTGAAAGCCTCTCTAAGTTGGGGGGGCCTGAGTGAGGAGGAAGGAAGGGACATGAGAAAGGGTGGGGTGGGGATGTTCAGATGGTCAAAGATGGGACCTTGGGGAGCCCCTTCTGCTGTGAGCAAGGCCTCAGAGATGGTGAGTGGGGCAGGCTGGTGGGCATGTCCTGCCTCCAGCTTACTGGACCCCTGTGGGAGAGCAGCCCACAGGGGCAGCCCAGGCCAGGAGGTGGTTCCGATGCTGACCCCTAGCCCCCCTCCTCAGAGGGAATCACTTCATTTCCTGGGTAGACGTCCAGGTCTCCGTCCTGACACTTCTCACACCGAGCTCAGGATGGACACAGGAGCTGGAGTATGTGGTCAGAAGCCCTGGTGGGCAGTGTCAACAGCTGCTTTGTTCCTGCGAGAGAACAATGTGTGAGCCTCTTCCCGGAGAGGCTGAACCGGCCTGACGGAAACCCGGCCTCACTTTCCAAACCACGGGCTTGGCCTCAGCCGGGTGCCTGGTGTCCCCTGGTCCAGAGCTGGTACCACTGTCCCCGAGAAGAAACCTACCACAATGTGTGAGTCTGTGTGTGCAAAGGTGTGAAACTGGGGTCCAATCCTTCAGCATACACACGTTAACTCTGGGTTCGGGCCTTTTGTGGGACCCAGGGAAGAAGCCACTCAACTAACTTCTTTGGGGGAGCTCCCATCTTCTTCCTCATCTGCTCTCGGCCCAGATTTGGTGAACTCTGTCATCTGCCTCGGCCGTTGTCTCTTCTGGTCTTCGTAGGGAGTGGGGAGGGTGTGTTTGTTTGTCTCCCTTGTGAATTACCATCGTTTTATTGAGGTCACCTGTGCCGACTGTTCCAGTCAGCTGTGACCAATGTGGGTCAAGACCCAGAACCTCAGAAAGTTCCTTTGTGCCCTTTTCCAGCCAATCCCCACTCTGCCCCCCAACCCCACCCACCACCCCACCAGCCACCACTAAGCTGACCTCTACCGCAATAGCTCCGTCCTGCCTCTTCTGGAATTTCACAGAAGCAGTGCCTGGCAGTGTGTCCTTTGTGCTTGGCTTTGGGCACTCCACGTGGTATTTGCAATGTGTCCGTGGCTGCATGCATCACTAGCCGGCTCCTTTTTCACGGCTGAGTGGTATTCCATCAGGTGACTGTGTCTATTTGTTTAGCCAGTTTCCTTTGGATCAAGGCCCGGGTGCGTTTTCAGTTTGGGACCATTGTGAATAAAGCTTGGAGGCGTATTCGTGTGTGTGTGTTTTTCTTTTCTCTCAGAGGGTTGAGAAGGCACGTGTGACCCATCTGACAGAGTCCACTGGGATACCTGGAGTTGATTCGTGTGTGTGTGTGTGTGTGTGCATTGTTGTTGCTGCTGCAGCTGCTGTTGGAGGAGCCCTGGCAGTGTAGTGGTTACGTATTGGGCTGTTACCTGCAAGGCCAGCAGTTTGAACCCACCAGCAGCTCCAAGGGAGAAAGATGGGGCTTTCTACTCCTTCCACTACCCCCAAAAGTCAAAGGGGGCAGCCTGCCCTGTCCTGTAGAGTCACTCTGGGTCAGTACTGACTGGCTGACAGTGAGTTTTTCTGTTTTGTTTCTGGTGTTGAGAGCATATATCGATGCGAGTTTCTACAATCAATGACAATGACTCCCCCCACAAATGGTATAGTCTTTCTTGTCCTCCTTTTCCAAATTGCCCCCCAACTTAAGCTCACACCCCTGAGTTTCCTAGCGAATCGTCTGATGGTTCAAGGTGCTGTTGCCAAGTTGATCCGATACCCACAGATCTTAAAAGAATACAGTGCTCAAGGCAGGCAATTTTTTCCACTAATTGAGCTGGATGCTTGGTAGTGAGACAGAGGTGGGAAATATCCAGCCTGTGGGCTGCATAAAACTCAAACCAAATTCACTACCATCGAGTGGATGCTGACTCACAGTGACCCTATAGGACAGGTTAGAACTGTCCCTGTGAGTTTCCCAGACTGTAACTTTTTTTTCCCAATTTTTAAAAATTTTAATTAAAAAGTCTTTATTGGGGGGTCATACAACTCTTATCACAATGCATACATACATCAGTTATGTAAAGCACATTTGTACATTCGTTGCCCTCATCAGTCTCAAAACATTTGCTTTCCACTTAAGCCCCTTGCTTCAGCTCATTTCCCCCCTCCCTTCCCGCTCCCCCCTCCCTCATGAACCCTTGATCATTTATAAATTATTATTTTGTCATATCTTGCCCTGTCTGATGTCTCCCTTTGCCCACTTTTCTGCTGTCCGCCCCCCAGGGAGGTCACATGTACATCCTTGAAATCGGTTCCCCCTTTCCAACCCACCCACTCTCTACCCTCCCAGTATCGCCACTCACGCCACTGGTCCTGAAGGGATCATCTGCCCTGGATTCCCTGTGTTTCCAGTTGCTATCTGTACCAGTGTCCATCCTCTGGTCTAGCCGGATTTGTAAAGTAGAATTGGGATCATGATAGTGGGGGGAGGAAACACTTAGGAACTAGAGGAAAGTTGTATGTTTCATCGTTGCTATACCGCACCCTGACTGGTTTGTCTCCTCCCCATGACCCCTCTGTAAGGGGTTGTCCAGTTGCCTACAGATGGGCTTTGGGTCCCCACTCCCCCTCATTCACTATGATAAGAATTTTTGTTCTTTGATGCCTGATCCCTTCGACACCTCGTGATCGCACAGGCTGGTGTGCTTCTTCCATGTGGGCTTTATTGCTTCTGAGCTAGATGGCCGCTTGTTTACTGGTTTTAAGCCTGTCTTTCTCCCTCGGAGCAGCTGGTGCTTTGGAGCTGCAGACCTGGTACACTGGGGCCCAGCACATAAGGACGGTGCCACCAGCATTCCTGTGCGTCCTATAAAGGCCGAGAGGTCAACACTAGTTCACACCACAAGCCTCACCCCAGAGAAGCAGTTCCAGCCATGGCAGCAGGGGTGAGTTCATCAAACGTTTGACCAGGACACCCTCAAATGCTGTCTCAACCTCCAAATGGCCCTTGTTCACTGGTCCCGTGTTCAGAGGACGTCAGGAGGGTGTTTTCCGAGTTGATGTGGACCAGAGTCGGCACAGGGGTCTAGCGGGCTACAGAGAGGACGGGGTCAAAGGATAGAAGCGGGGAACCAGGTGGCCTGCTCTGGAGTGGCTAGCTGCTCTGCAGTGGGGAGCAAGCTCCTGATGGACCCTTCCCAGCTCCCACTGACCTCCTGAGGACACAGCAATGACTTCCCTCACGCTCAGGAGGCTGCAGGACCGCTAAGCCCACGAGACCAGACCAGACTCCCTGCTCACAGCCATCTTGCTGCCTGGCCCTTCCTCTCTGTGACCGGAGACCCCATTTCCCCCACAGGCTCTGGCTACTGACCTGGTGGCGGTGCTGCCTGCAGGCCCCTCTGACCCACCAGGTCCCCCTTCCCTACCACTCCAGCTACCCTCAGCTCTCTACTCTGACTCCCTCATCCCTCCCCTACTTCCCAGGCTTCAAAAATCCAGAGCAAGCACTTCTGCTTATAGGCCTCACTGCTGTGTGTGTGTGTGCGTGTGTCTCACCTGGCCCACTTCCAGTGTGTGTGTGGTGTGTGTGTGTGTGTGTGTGTGTGTGTGTGTGTGTGTGTATGAGTGAGTGAGAGAGAGAGAGAGAGAGAGAGAGAGACCTGGCCCACTTCCAGCTCTGAGCCCTTTGTCCTTCTGATGGGCTGTTTCAGAAGGCCATTCGCCCACCCCAGTTCCCCAATTTTTCCACCTGAATTACCTATCTCCAAACTTAGCTGGAGGAAGGGGTCAGGGGACCCAGGCCTGGGCTGCTGCGCCCTGTACCTCTCCCCTCGCTGCTCCCTGAACTAGTGACCCAATGCACTGACCTGTCCCCTCCGGGTGGGGACGCGGGGGACACTTCCCCGGCTGGGCCCCCAGACGAAGGCAGGCGCGCCGCGGGGGGCTGCGGAGCGGCCTGGGGTCCCTGGCGGCCAGGCTCCGGGAAAGCGCTGAGTCACGTTCCGGGCACGCCCCCCGGGACCGGCTTGGGGCGCACGCAGGCGGAGCGCACTCCAGGCCACGCGCCCAGCCCCTCACCCGCCGGCCCGCCCGCGGGGCGTCACTCGCACCCCCAGCTGCCCGGCCCCGCCCGCTGGGAGGAATGGGGTCTGTGGGAGCGCTGGGCCTCTCCGCCCCGCCACCGCCGGCCCCGCCGGCTTCTCGTCTCCAGCGTTCCCGCCCGCGCGCCTTCCCCCTCGGCGCGCAGCGCCCCGGCCCCGGCCCGGCACCCCGACCTCTCGAACCCCGGTCCTGCGCCCGGACCTCCCCGGATGTCCCGGCTGGACGGCGAACGCGGGCGCAGGGCGGCCCCTGGCGGCCGGCGGAGAGGGCGGGGCAGCCGCCTCGCACCCCTTCCCATGCCATCCCCACCCTACCCCTGCGCCTCCCGCCCGAAGGGGGGCCTTCCTCTCCGACCCCGCATCGATCCGATCCTCCATCCCGGCCTAAAAGCACGCCTCCTTCCCAGCCCCAGGGGCTCCCCACCTCAGGGGTCCCCTGACCGCACTCTGGGAGAGCAGGACAGCTGCAGGGCCAGGTTGGGGAACCAGGGTTTCCACAGACCCAGCTCACCCATCCTGGAAGCAGCGCTGCAGGTGCAGCGGGAGGCTGTGGGTGCTGCTCCCAGGGATGGGTGCCCATGCTGAAAGAGTGGGTCTACAGAGAGAGAGATGTGAGTGTGTTCTGTGTGTGGGGGGGGGTTGGTTGGTGGATGGGAGTGTGTGTCTGTGGAGGGAGAATGGGAGGCTGTGTGAGAGCTTGAGTGAGTGGGTGAATGTGTGTGGGGAGGGATGGGGCAGAGGTGGAGAACTGGAAGCTGAGGGTCCCTGACCTGGCAGGAGCCCCATCACGGTGCGGAATCTGCCTCTGGTGGCCTGGGCCTCCCAGCCGGCTTGCCCGCCGCCAGGTCTCAGACCCTCGGGCAGCTGCAGGCCTGGGACCAGAGGAAACCTTGGCCCTTCCCCACCCACGCTGTGCTGAGCTGCCCTGAAGATAATGGACATTTGCCCTCAAGTGTTGGTCAGCCTCCAAGTGCAGACACTGGAGAGCCTCAGGCCTGGCAGCCAGGGTCAGGACAGGTGGCCACTCCTCAGGCGTTACCAGTGTCCGGAGGCAAAAGTTAACAAGGCCCAGGGTGTCTGCTCAACCCACTTGGTCCCGTCTCCACCCACCTCGACTTGGGCTCCGGGCCATCTTGATGTCTAAAAGGCCGTAAGGGTGGGCCCGTCCTGGTTTGTAACTAACCAGGGCCACCCCGAGCCAGAGGGACTGTGCCCCTGGCATGTCCCAGGTGCTCTGGAAGGGCCACGCTGACATTTCTGTGTGAGCCGGCTTGCCCCATCATGTGTAGCCAAATGGCGGTCTGCTTTCCAGGTTCTGGCGTGTTCTAGAGACATCTCTGGGTCTCAGTTTCCCCTTCTGTCATAACAGGAACCCGACCTCCCATGGCTATTGTGAGGACAGCAGTAGGGAAGCGTTCTAAAGGCTCAGTAGAGGGCCCGTCACTCCAACGCCCCTGGCTCTGTGCTTGAGCGTGCACACACACCAGCCTACCTTCTAAGCTACATTATGTGCACACGGTCACGCACATGTCCCCTCAGCCGGTGTCTTGTGACCCCTGCGAATCGGGATGTGTATTAGCCTGGGTACTTTAGAGAAACAAATCCACAGAAACTCATGTATAAGAGAGTTTTACATAAAGATTAAGTGCCCATTAAGAAAACATCCCAACCCAGTGCTGCCCAAGCCCACAAGTCCAACATTAACCCATATGTCTGACACCAATCCACAAACTCCTCCTCCATCTCACAAAACACATGCAATGACGCCGACTGCAGGAGGAAAGCCGAATCAGTGAACGTGTAAGCATCTCAGCGCTGGCAGGGGTCTCCACACAGCTGCTCCAGCATCCTGGGCTGCAACGGGGTAGGTCCATGTGGCTTCTCCTCGGGGATGTCTTACAGGAAGTGAACCTTGCCAGCTGAAGCAGGGAACTGGCTAAGGCAGCTGCACCCAGTCCAACCATCAGAAAGCAAGAAACCCAAGAACTAGAAAGGCGAGGCTCACTGAGCCCTTTATCTCTCTGCCCTTCAATTAACCCCACATGTGCTTATCAGCCAGGTTGACACAATAAACTTCAACTAACTCAGGATGCCATCATGACTCTGGACGGCGTGGGGAAGCAGAGAAGAGGAGGTGAGGACCCAGAGGTTGTGGGCAACTTCCCTGTCTGGAATCAGAACACATTTCTAAGGAAGGAAGGGGCCTCCCAGAGCTGTATGTTGACTTAGAGCCTAATAGACCTGAACTCAAATGAGCCCCGGTGGCACCGTGGGTCAGGCATTTAGCTGTTGGCCGCAAGGTCCGCAGTTCAAACCACTCAGAGGCTGCTCCACTGGGGAACAGAGGTTGTCCGCTCCAGTTAAGGCCTGTGAAACCCCAGGAGGGTCACTGTGAGTGGACTCAAATATTAGCTGGAAAGACAGAGGCTCTGGGGCAGGAAGTGGCTGACCGCCTTGGGCACCTACTTTGCTTCAAGTCCTTTATTTCATTGATGTCACTTAATTTGCCTGAAGTTCTCTGGGGAGGTGGGGAGGGAGGGCTTTCAGTACACACGGTATGTGACGCAGACTCTCCTTGAGAGCAACCATTCAGCAAGGAGGCGGCAGGGCTGGGGTCCCACAAGGCCCACCTGACCTCCTACCTGGTCCTCTGACTCCTCCAGGTGCTGCATGCGGCACACTCCTGTGGGGACACGTGTGCGCAGTTCCTATCGCAAAGCCAGCCCCTCATGCGCCCCACAGACCTCCCCCAGAAGCTGCCTTCAATAAGGTGGAAGGTGAGGGTGGGAGGGAGGAGTGCTGGCCCCTGGCAGTGGGGACAGGAAGGGCATGAGTCTCCCCTGCCATGTTGCTCGGTATGGGAGTTCCTGTTACTGGGGCCCTCAGATGACAGAGAGTGCACACCCTGACCTTCTTCCCCTCGACTTGGGGACGTGTGGCCCTGAGTTCAAAGCTCCCGGTGCCCCTGCCGCTCCTGCACCCTCAAGCACACCATAGGTGATTTGCTCTTTGCCGGCTTATGGGACGGCTGCTCAGCGATGGGCCAAGGGGACTGGGGAGGCAGCTCTTGAAGAGTCTGACCAACGTCCCCCCCTTGCCTGAGGGAGGCTCTCGGCTGTGCTGCCCTGACTGGCCTCTTGGAAACCAAGAGCAGTCACTCTCCTCGGTGTCTCTGCTTCTTTGTGGGCCCAAGGGAGACCAAAGAACTGTCTGCCAGCTGGGGTCCTTATGAGGACCAGACAAGATGGCACAGGTCAGTGCTTGTAACCAAATAAAAAACCAAACTCACTACCATCGAGTGGATGCTGCCTCACAGTGACCCTATAGGACAGGGTAGAACTGCCCCGAGGGCTTCTGAGGCTGCGACTTTTTTTGTTGTTGTTGTAGTAACTCTTTACTGGAGTAGAAAGCCCCGTTTGTCTCTCTTGGAGCAGCTGGTGGCTTCAAACTGCTGACCTTGTAGCTCTAAATCACAGGCCAACTCTGAGCAGCTATGCCACCAGGGCTCCTCCTCCTTGTCACGGGGATGGGCAGAAAAAAGACTTGTAAGAAATGGTATTTGGCGGTAAACAAGCGGCTATCTAGTCCAGAAGCAACAAAACCCACATGGAAGAAGCACACCAGTCTGTGCGATCACGAGGTGCCCAAAGGATCAGGTATCAGGCATCAAAGAACAAAAAATCATATCATTGTGAATGAGGGGGAGTGCAGAGTGGAGATCCAAAGTCCATTTGTAGACCACTGGACATCCCCTTATAGAAAGGTCTCAGGGAGGAGAGGAGCCAGTCAGGGTGCGATGTAGCAATGATGAAACATACAACTTTCCTCTAGTTCCTAAATGCTCCCCCCACCCTGCCCACTATCATGATCCCAATTCTACCATACAAATCTGACTAGACCAGAGGATGCACACTGGTACAGATAGGAACTGGAAACACAGGGAATCCAGAGCAGATGACCCCTTCAGGACCAGTGGTGAGAGTGGCCATACAGGGAGGGTGGAGGGAGGGTGGGGTAGAAAGGGAGAACCGACTACAAGGATCTACATGTGACCTCCTCCCTGGGGGGCGGACAACAGAAAAGTGGGTGAAGGGAGACATCGGACAGGGCAAGATATGACAAAATAATAATTTATAAATGATCAAGGGTTCATGAGGGAGTGGGGTAGTGGGGAGGGAGGGGAAGAAATGAGGACCTGATGCCAGGGGCTTAAGTGGAAAGCAAATGTTTGGAGAATGATGAGGGTAATGAATGTACAAATGTGCTTTACACAATTGATGTATGGATGGATTGTGATAAGAGTTGTATGAGGCCCTAATAGAATGATTTTTTTAAAAAAGAAATGGTAATTGGTTACCAAATTATACTTGGTCCTTGAAGGACATTTGCGGGGACTGAAAAGTATGCACATAGGGAGTTTGTCGATCAAAGGGCAGGAGTAGCTGACACGTCTTATAATATTTGTTTGCCATCATAACGGATTCCCTTCCTAAAAGCTAGGGAACAGGATGGGCTTTTTCGTAAGCATCTACCAAGGGCTGGCTGCTATTCAGAGACCCGAGAGGTGGACGTGCTGGCTGAGGCCCCCATGCCGGTCCATCCGAGTCCTGCAGTACATCTTCGGCTCCTAACCACATAAACTGTTCCCCTCTTGGTTCTTGGCATTGTCCTAAGTAGCTGCCCACGATGACTTCTCCCCACCTGCAGGGGCTGTGCCGCCGGGGTGTCTCCATCGCTGCCCTCACAGTGAACCAGCAGGGCTGAAACCTGTCCTCTGGCCTCAGAGGGAAAGTGGCCCTTTCTGCTCCATTTCTGCCACGTCTTTATGTATTTGCATCCTGGGGCGGGTAGCCGGGGAACCATACAACCTCTTGCCGACTGTTTCCCTTCCTGTACCTGAATCAGGACCCGCCAAGGTGCTGAACAAAGTCAGTGGGTCATTGATGTCTTCAGGGGCTGGTTGTGCAGGAGAGTTGGTGTGGTGGGGAATCCTTGGGAACCCAGGACATCCAGCCCTGCAGGGTCATGATTTCAGAGCCCCTCCCTCCCCACCTCCCTGGAGCTGAGCCAAAAGTGGCCCTGGCTTGGCACCCTGAGGCGCTCTGATGGTGCAGCAAGGAGGCTCTTGGACCCAACCAGGAGAGAGACAGGTGTTGATCGACCCACACATGGGGGGGTCGGAGCTGCCTGCCACAAAGACCAATTATGAGAGGGGCGCTGGTGGAACCAAGCGAACTTTCATGAACATTCCGCGTACAGGAGACAGATGGCATTGCTTGTCCTCCAAAACGCGGTCTCTCCATGGTGGAAGGGGAAATAGCTGTTACAGGAGGGTTTTTGGTGAGAAGGCAGGGGTGGGGTGGCGGTCATGTGTAACCTCCTCTCGGTCACAGAGGGAAAGGAACCTGCAACCCCAGCTCTGCCCCGGGAAGGTTGCGAGGATTGGAGGCAGAGCTCCCTCTGCATCCGCCCTCCACCTTTCTACGGCCTGCTGGGCACCAACCGTCCCTCCCCGACACCACCACCTGTGCTGGGCGTGATCGTCCGGTGCAAGGGCCAGACCGAACTCACAGAGCGTCGTCATCAGTGGTATCCACCTTCCTCACGCCAAGACCCTTTCATACAGTTCTTCGTGTGGTGGTGACCCCCCAACCATCACATTATTTTCATTGCCACTTCGTCACTGTCATTGTGCTACTGGGATGAATTGGGCAATCCCTCTGAAAGGGTCGTTCGACCCCCAAAGGGGTTGCGGCCCACAGGTTGAGAACCGCTGGTAGTCCGGGTGGCGGGGTTGGTGAGGGAAGCGAACAGGTTACAAGACGTTAAGGATGCAATTCTCCTGTCTGCGGTGCCTCTTCTCAGCCATGCTAGCAGGCATGTCTCTCTCTAGTCCTTGGCTTCACAACCAACGTGACCTGAGTCCGGGTGGACCAGAGAAGCAAATCCAGGGACACTCACATATATATCAATAAGAAAGAACTTTCTATCAAAGAGCGATTGCAGACTGAGAAAACATCCCAGCCCAGTCCAGATCAAATCCATAAATCTGACATTAGCCCGTATAGCCGATACTATTCCATGATACTCTTTAGACTCACACAGCACATGCAATGATGCAGAATACAGGAAGACCGCAGTCCGGTGGGTGAAAACTCTTGTGGATCCAATGGCAGGAGAAGCATCACAGGGCTGTGTCCGTAAGTCTCTGCCGCATGGCTCGTCAACCGGAAGTCAAGCAGAGAGTGTGTCCACCCCCTCCAGGAGGAAGAGTGGACATTCCCAGAATCCTCATGAGAAGGCCAGGCCCACAAGGAGGCATCAGGTGTGACCTGATTGACAGGCTAGACTCCACCCCTTCACTCTTAATATCAAGCTGACTGGAGATTATGTAACTTCCACATGACCTCAGCCTCTGCCTCATTCCATTGGCCAGGAAGCCCACCCCTGGCTCTGCCTCACAGCCTCAGTGTGACTCCTGTGTTCCGGCTCACGTCAGGTTTCGAGCTGTCCCTCTGCTCCATCTCATGGTCTCAGGGCTGCGGCCTCTGGACCCCGGCTGCCTCCACCACTTCTCACAGAAATCTTGCATGCATTCCAGAGTCCTCTTTTTGGAAGGTTGTGGGATTCCTCTGGTCCTGCTTCTAGATGGTTCGCTTCTATAAGCCAGCAGAATGACAAAACCGACCAATCCTGGAGTTAGTGTTCAAGACCTTAATTTCATAGGAAGACCATGGCTAGAAGAGTCACACCAAGCAATTCCGCTTCACTGCACTGGGCAAGAGAGATGGGGGAGGGTTGGGCTGAGGAATTCCGACAGTTTTGTTAGTAGTTGAGGAACTTCTCTGTAGCTTTGCTCATCTGTGGCCTTGTTCCTTCACCGCTCTGCAAAGCTCGTTCAGTGGTTGGCACAACCACCGTGGATACATTGTTTATAACACAGACATTGTGTTCTGCTTTGCTGATGGTTACCTCGCTATGGAAGAGAAGTTACTGTATATTGTGCAGATGTTACTAGACACATGTAGCTGTTTCCTTCCCTCGAGCAATAGTCCTGGTGATGGGGGAGGCAGCTAAGGGTAGGCTACTGATTCCTCTTGGGGAAAAGATAGAAGAGTGGCTGGGGCAAGTATTATTACAAAACAAGGCCATCTCAGACTCCCCCTGGAATCGGCTCTGCAGATTCACAGCCTCAGAAACCCTAAGGGAAGTTCTGCTCTTTCCTGTGGCGCTGCTGAGTCTGAATCGACTGGACAGCGAGCCTCCCCACCATGTCTGATCCCCCAGAGCTCCTGTGGGCAGGCTCTCTGCCTGTCTGAACTCCTAGGGGGGGGGGGCTGGCTCTCCCTTTGCCTGGTGATAGTGTGCTGGCCCCACAACCCTTCAAGGAGCCTTGGGGGCTTTGGGCCATCCTCTTGCAGCATCTCCAGATGGATGTGGGTTCTGGAAGTGATTCCCTACTGCCAGCGTGGTCCATACGCCCACCAAATCAAGTGACACTCTCCAAAGCAGGCACCCTAGGGTGGGACTTGGAGAACATTCAGAAAGCCCTGCCACACTGGGTCCGTGGCTGGGCTGAGCGAGCACAAGTCAGGACTGTGGTTCCTGCCGATTTCAGCTCAATGTGATTCTCTTCCGGCTCCTGAGAATCTTTAAGGACGCAAACAGTCTCGTTGTTCTCCCCTGGGGAGGCTAGTGGGCTTGCACCACTCCCGTGTAGTAAAAAACAACAACAAAACAACCAACCTTAAACTCACTGCTATCGAGTTGCTTCCGACTCATAGAGACCCTACAAGGCAAAACTGCCCTTGTGGGTTTCCAAGACTAACTCTTCACAGGAGTAGAAAGCATCCTCTTTCTCCCCAGAGTGGCTGGTGTTTCCGAACTGCTGACTCTGCAGTGAGCAGCCCACTGCGTGATCCATTAAGCTACCAGTGCTCCTCCCTAGGCAGCCGGCAACCCGAGTGCTTAACCCACCGCGCCACCAGGGTCCCTTACACAAACCCCGGATTCATTCGGGCGTCCATTGTATGGACCCCTCCGTGCTGCTCTTCAGCGGGCAAGGCGACCTCGACGCCCGAACCCCAAATTTCCTCCCCTTCTCAGCGATCTCTGCAGAGTCGGACCGGGCAAGTAGCAGTGGCAGGTGGCTTAAAATTCCGGAACCTTCCTTCCCTACCCAGACACAGAATCCGCGCCGACCGGAAACGCTAGCGCACAGTGGCCGCCACACCTCCCAGCCACACTCACCATGGCCGCCCGCCCCAGCCAGTCACTGAGCTCTGCGCAGGCGCACTTCCTCCCGCGGAGCCCGAGCGCGCACTCGCCACGCCCCGGGGCGGGACCTAAGCCGGAAGTGGGTGTGGCCTGGACGGGCACCCGGCGGGTCCCCTGTGGCTGTATCCTGAGGAGTGGGATCCACCGGGCCCGGAGCTATGATTCCTCCTCAGGAGGCGTCCGCCCGGCGGCGGGAGATCGAGGAGAAGCTGAAGCAGGTGAGGCTGGGGTTGGAGAGGTGAGAGAGGAGGTGAGGGGAAGAGGTCGAGATCGGGACCCGGGCATCGACCCCCCGCGGAGGCAGGTGCGAGGGTCGCTCTCGGCGAGGAGAGGAGACTGGGGGCGATGCTGAGGGGCCGGGGACATGCTGATGACCTTTAGCCTCCGACTTCTGGTGATGTCCGTCCCTTCCCCCAGGAGGAAGAGACGTTGTCCTTCATCCGAGACAGCCTGGAGAAGAGCGACCAGCTGACCAAGAACATGGTGAGTAACCAACCCCTCTCCGGGAGGGCACGCACGGAGCTCCGGACCCCGGGGGAAAGCCGTGCCACCCGGCGTCTCCTGGGCACTAAAGCCTGGGCAGTTTCGGCGTGGATGGTGAGGGTGGTACAGTGTGCAGGCGCTTGGCAATCATGTGCCATCATCGGTCCAGCCCAGGTCCCCACGTTCCACCCCTGCACGTTCCACCCCTGCAGCTCCCGCTGGGCCTGGACCGCCTGCTCTCTCCTTCAGCAAACGTTTAGGGAGTCTGAACATGGGTCAAAATTCAACCCAAGTGACAGACTGCCCCCTGAGGGGTGGCCCTTTGAGATTCCTCCCACACAGGGAAGTCCGTTGGAGCTGGAGCTGAAGCTAGTCTCTGCTCAGTTGCTTATTCATGTAGTTCCAGGTACTCTGAGTTACAACTGGCAGGGACACAGTCTCCTAGTGCCGTGGTAACAGGAATACCACCCATGGGTGACTTTAGGGAAGAGAAATATATTCTCGCATAGTCTAGGAGGTGAGAAGGCCACGGGGAGGGCCCCAGCACTCTCTTTCCGCGTTTGGGGGTGATCCCGGCCTCAGCTCATGAAGTTCGAGGACCTTGGCAATCCTCACACAGCTTCTGTCTTCTGGTGGCTTTTTGCGGCTCCTTGTAACTCAGGTGATCACGTTTATGGCACGGGCCCCTGCCGAATGCCTTAGCAGATTGCTGAGGAGCCCTGATGGGACAGTGGCTACTCCGGGTGGGGTGTGGGGGGGAGGCTGCTAACAGAAAGATGAGCCGTTTGAAACTTCCAGCCACCCTGCACGAGAAAGACAAGGCTTTGGACTCCCGTGAAGAACCAGAGTCTTGGACACCCACAGGGGCACTTAGTTCTCCGCTGCCCTATCAGGTTTCTGTGAGTCAGAATGTACTGGTGGCAGTGAGCATTTCTACCTGCTGAGGTGGGATTGGTAACGTAACAAAAGAGCCTCATTTTCAGAGGGGATTACATCCACAGGCCTAAAGGTTGAGACTCCAACCCTTGTTTCGGGGGTACAGTTTAGCTGATAGCAGCTCACCTGCTAAAGCGCAGGCAAACTCAACCTGCCAACGTGCGTGTCCTCATGCGACTATCCTATAGGCCAGCAGTTCTCAACCTGTGGGCCGCAACCCCTTTGGGGGTCAAGCAACCCTTTTACAGGGGTCACCTAATTTATAACAGTAGCAAGATTATGGGGGGTCGCCACACACGAGGAACTGTATTAAAGGGTCGCAGCATCAGGAAGGTTGAGACCCACTGCTATAAGCTAATGCAGCGAGCGACTGGTGCATGCTAACAAAGACCTCACCCCCTGCCTTGGAGTCCACCCAGCTGAGCAGCCTGGAGGACAGAATAGGATACTCCCCAGCCCCCTAGGATTTCCAAGACTAAATAACTGCAGAAGCTGATTGCCCACCTTTCTCCCACTGGTGGGTCCAAACCACTAAGCATTGTAACGACCAGCGTTCCAGTGGACGCTCACCAACTATGCATTCCATTCCTTATTCCTGGAGGAGACTGGGCAGGTGCCATGTTGAATACTAACTTAAATCTGTATTGACTCCATAGTAAAGGCTGAAACCCAAAGTCATTGCCAGTGAGTCGATGCCAACACCTCGTGACGCGACAGGACAGGGCAGACCTGTCCCCGTGAGCTTTTGAGACTGTCACCTTGACGGCAGTAGACAGCCTCATCTTTCTCCCATGGTTTCCACCTGCCTACCTTGCGGTCAGCACGCGGGCTCATCACCCACTTCGACACCAGGGCTCCTCAAAACGCCCCAGCTCCTTTTTTAATGAGATTTTCCTTTCGAGAGTGAAGGCTTGGCAGATGCCAGCCGCGTATTGGTGACAACTCTTGTCTGAACGATGTCTGTTCGCCTGGAGAAGGGTGAGCGAGAACAGAGATTGAGATGACTTCAAAGTGAGCGGGCCCTCCAGGCCAATTTCATCCAAACCGTTTTGGACCGCCGAGTATGAGGCCAGGTGCTGGGGTCTTGGTGAGCCAGGAGGCTCAGGCCTTTTCCTTGCAGAGCTTATTGGGTGGAAAGCCAGGGGAGAGGCAGCAAATGCTAATGGCCTGGTGGCTGGATAGAAGGTGAGCTGGGACATCCTCAAGGCCTGAGGGCTAGGGACTCTGTCCCCACAGGTGTCTATCCTGTCGTCCTTCGAGAGCCGCCTCATGAAGCTGGAGAACTCTATCATCCCTGTGCACAAGCAGACGGAGAACCTGCAGCGGCTGCAGGAGAATGTGGAGAAGACCCTGTCCTGCCTGGATCATGTCATCAGTTACTACCACGTGGCCAGTGACACCGAGCGGATCATCAGGGAGGGGTGAGTCGGGCCTCCCAGACCGGCCACGCTAGGCCTTTGAAGGGAAGGCGAGATTACACCAGGACCTGGATCCATGTCCCCCTGGCCTCATGCCGGACACCACGCCTTTCTGTGTGCTGCCCCCAGCCGACCCTGCTCTTTCCCCTCTCAGCCCCTCGGGCCGGCTAGAGGAGTACCTGGGCAGCATGGGCAAGGTTCAGAAGGCTGTGGAGTATTTCCAGGACAATAGTCCAGATAGCCCAGAGCTCAACAAAGTGGTAAGGCCCACCGAGGGAAGGGAGAGGTCTGGAGACCTGGGGCCCCGCCCTGGTCTCTCCGGGAACTCTGGGCCAGCTTCGAAGTGTAGAATGCACTACCCACCCCGGGGTGGGGGGGTCGGAGGGACACCCAAAGCCACTTTGCAGTCAGCTGCTGATCTCAAGGTTGGCAGTTCAAGCCCCAGCCATCAGGAGGGGCTGCGGGAATGCTGAACGCAGGGCTGCTCTCCCCCGCACCGCCCACCCGTAGAAGCTGCTGTTTGAGCGGGGGAAGGAGTCACTGGAGTCGGAGTTCCGCAGCCTCATGACCCGGCACAGCAAGGTGGTCTCCCCGGTGCTCATCCTGGATCTGATCAGCGGCGAGGACGAGCTGGAGGTGCAGGAGGAGGCGCCGCTGGAGCACCTGCCGGAGAGCGCGCTGCACGACGTTATCCGCATCTCCCGCTGGCTGGTGGAGTTCGGCCGGAACCAAGGTGAGCCCGCCTGACCCGCCCGCTAGCTGCTCGTGGGGGCCGACTGGCGGGGGGGGGGGGGGGGGGGGCCGAAGTGGTGGTGCAGTTCCCCTTTACGCTGCGACTTTTTCCCTCTTAAGCGGGTCTCTAAGAAAGGCTCTCTCACTTCAAAATGATGAATCTAGAGAAAGCGACACTTTTGAAGTTTTGTTACCTTTCGTTCCTTTTTCCATGCATTGTAAACATGTCAAGTAGCACAGAAACCATTAGGCGTCAAGTACACAGGCCTGCCTCCTTGGAACTCACAGACCGTGACGTCCACGTGGACAGGTGGGCAGACAGGCAAGGTGAGGGGGTCTGAGTCCGCACGAGGGACTCACTGACCACACGCCTACAAATGGTGTGTGCGTGCAGGGATGACAGAAAGCCTCCAGTGGGACCCTCTGCACCCCTATTGCCTATACTGCCCCCTGCGATGAGCACAGTTAGGGTTTTTATGCCTTTCGAGATAACCTGTGAGTGTGAAAGAGGGTGAGCCCCCAGTGGAGCAAATGCTCACCGAAAAGTCGGCGGCTCAGCTCAGTGGGACCTCGGAAGCAAGGCCTGGCCATCTCCTTCCGTGAAGATTACCAAGCAGGAACTCAGAAACCATGAGGGACCCCTTTGATGCCATCACACGTGGGGCTGCCGAGAATCGGAATGGCCGCCCCCGGCTCCCTGGAGGAAGCTCGGGAAACTGCCTGCAGGGTTCTTTCTCCACTCCATGGTCCACCCCCAGAGGGTGGGTGTCCGTCCGCGGAGGCCTGCTTGGACCCCTCATGCCCTGAGTTCTGTAGCTGCCCCGCTCCTGTACGTTCTGGGATTGTTAAATAGGACGGCGAATGGCTTTTTTATGTAGGGCGTTCGTTCTTTGGGGTCTGTTGTCCAGGGGCAGTGACCAAGCACGAGGGTGGACACAGTGCCGCCACAGTTCCTCCCCAGATGGCTGGGGCCTGTTGTCCCCTCGCCAGCAGCCCCCTGCCTTTGCACGTGGCTCATTCCCGTCATCGCTGCTTCACAGGGCTGTCCAAGGAGCCCCCCTGGAGCACAGAGTTGCACGCTGGACTCCCAACCAAAAGACTAACAGTCTGAACCCAGCCGGAGGAGAGAGACCTGGCCATCGCCCTTGTAAAGATGGCCACCTGCCAAGGCCAGGGGGCAGTTCTGTTCTGTCATGACCACGCTGGCCTGCTTCTCTCATGTGGACAGATGGCCCTTGCTCCCTGTAAATGACTCATGCCCTCCAACCTCCACCGACTAGAGCTAACATCACCTTTCTTTTTTACTATTCTTCTTCTTCATTGGGAATTAATAATGCATCATGTCATGTGACATTGCCTCCCCTTATCCCCTGCCACTCCCATTCCCACCTCCCCCAAATCCCTTATTCGACGCGCTGTCTCCATAGGCTTCTCAATCCTGTCTTTAATGTGAAGAGACATGTCATTCCAAAGGGACAGCCAACGGTCAGTTCTGTTGGGCATAGTTTTCTTCTTGAAAGCTCTGCCTGATTGGCCGAGCAAACCACACTCTCCTGCCACGGAGTCGATGCCGACTCATAGCACCATGCAGAACAGGGTAGAGCCCGTGGGTTTCAGAGGCCGCAACTCTTGGATGGGAGTAGGGAGCCTCGTCTTTCTCTCTTAGAGTGGCAGGTGGTTTCTAACTGCAGACCTTGTGGTTAACAGCCTGATGGATCACCACGGTGTCACCAGGGCTGCTGTGGACTGAGCAGGTGCCCGGTGACTGTGGATCTGGCTGCTACCTGGAGCTTCAGCCGTGGAGAAGTGGGGCCCAGCCGCCACCGTCTGCCTCTCTCCCTTCAGATTTCATGAACGTCTACTACCAGATTCGCTCCAGCCAGCTGGACCGCTCCATCAGGGGCCTGAAGGAGCACTTCCGGAAGAGCAGCTCTTCCTTTGGGGTCCTCTACTCCCCCGCCGTCCCCAACAAGAGGAAGGACACGCCCACCAAGAAGCCCACCAAGCGGCCAGGTGAGCCCCCACCCTGCCCATCCAAGACCCGACAGACGGCTGCCAGAGCCCGGGCAGCTTTGTCCACCGTGGGGTGGGGTCTAGCAGCGTCTGACTCTCCAGAACCTGTCTGCACAGTCGGCCTCCAGGGCAGGCACCCGGACAGAAAGGCAGTATCTGCCCGCCCTCCCAGCAGGCCCCAGAGAGCGTGGGCAGCCACCCCCAGCCGCCTGGAGTCCACACAGAGGGTGTTGGGGGTACTCAGTTACCTCTCCTGAGGCACGGTGGCAGTGGGGTGCAGCGACAACGGGGCAGAGTAACGGACAGGGTGACTATGGGGAGCACTCCCCTTAGCTTACTGTCCTGCAGGAGGCTCAGTGCACTCGCTGCAGCAGGGCAAGGCCAGGCAGGTGTGAGGGGCCCTGTGGCCTGTTTACCCTCCCCTGCGCCCCCATCACCACGTGCACCTTGCTGCCCATGACCCACAGGCTGCAGAGAGGGCTGCGCTCAGTGGGGGAGGGGCTGTGCAGGACACAAGGGCACTGAGGCCGAGGTCTGCTTCTCTGACCTACCTTAGCCCCCTGGAGGGCACTGGGAACCCACCGATTCTGACCCCGACTTGGGGTCAAGCCCACCCCACCTGCCTTTTTCCCCAACTGCCCCTTGCTCTGTTCCTTGGAGAGCAGGGTCACTGTCTATACTCCTCCCTCCCAGGCCTCTGCTGGGGCTCGGAGCAAGGTGGGGTTAAGTCAGAAATGGCCGGGGAGCTGCCCGCAGGGGCTGAGTGATGGGGCAGCTGGGCCTGGCAGCCTTGGAGGGAGGTGCCGCCTTCTCCCTGCAGTGTGGCTGTTTGGTGCTGACCCGCCTGTGGGGGTGGGTCTATGCTGTGCTGTGGGGCAAGGACCCATCTCTAGGAGGCAGCAGGGGCCTGAGGCTCAGTGGGGTGGGGCGCCTCCTCTTTTGGATGCTTCTCTAACAAGACCCTACACCGGGCAGGCCAGGCAGGGAAGTGGGGTTTGGGGACAGTGGGACCTGATCTCCCCGTGGCTTGGAAGGTCCCAGAGGATTTCACTGTTGTTAGGAGCAGATGAACTTAGGAATGACGTCAGAGAACCTAGCCTCGGGACATTCGTTCTGGGCACTGGGGACAGGGAGCCCCATCAGCCAGGGAGCGACCTGCCCAGCTCCCCCCCCACCCACAGTATGGACTCAGACCCAGCCCTCAGCCTGGCCACCCCACCCCGTGCTGCAGGACACGGGTGGTTAGACAGTAATTGTGGTGATGGGTTCCAGAGGGAGCCCCCTGCCCGCCTGCCCATCCACCCTACCTACCTCCAGCCTCTGGAGCCTCCAGCCTCCAGCATCTGCCCTCACTGAAGGGGGAGGGATGAGCCACCTCCAGAGAAGTGGCCTGGAGTCTCTCGGGTGTTGCTCCCATCCTGCAGGGCCTCTGGCCACAAGGCAGCGGCAGCTGCCTGTCTTACATGTTGGACATTTCCTGTCCCCTGCTTCCTGCCCGCGGGCCTGCTGCCCCCAAGGTGGCCGACTCGGGCCGTGTGGGCGGCCTTTTGTTGCTCCTGTTTGAACTTGTGATACTAACTCGTGTTTTTTTCTCCTGCTACGAGAGCATGTTCACCCCTGTCCCCGTCCTCGCCTCCACGGCCCTCCCTTTGCACGCTGGTGGCTTCTGGTAACCCTTTCCCGACTTTGGCTCTGAGGGGTGTAGGCCCCTGCTTCGGGTGGGGCTGGCCACTCTCCCTGCCCCTATCTCTGGCTGGTTCTCCTTGGAAATGCCCTTCTCTTCCAGTCCTGCCAGGGTCCTTCCACTGCCTGGTGTCTGGCTGCCCCCGCAGTGAGCATGCTCCAAGGACTCAGAGGGGGGTGGCTGTGGGCTCCAGGTTTGACCTTGCAAGTGCTGGCACCCCCTGCCCCTCGGGGGTACTTCTTATGTCTCCTGGTGGAGCCTCAGGGGCGCTGGTGGTGCAGCTGCCTACGTGTTGGGGTGCTAACCGCAAGGTCAGCAGTTCACATCCCCCGACACCCCAGGGGAGAAAGACGAGGCTTACCGGCCTTTGCTAAGGCTGACGCCCTTGGGACCGCCCAGGAGCAGCCCTCCCCTGCCCCATAGCGGGACTGTGATTGGGGATGCAGCCCACAGCGGTGGGTTTCACCTGGGTTTCCGTGGTGCCTGGCTTCTGAGACACAACCCCCACCACCACCCCGAGCTCTTAAGAATCAGTCATCTGGAGAGCAAGCATCTCCCTGCTTGGTCTCAGACCTCGGGGTCTCGGAGGTGCATCCGGGGGAGAGCCCCGGGCGTGCTCACTGTTGGGGGCTGGGGGCCGGGAGTCGGTGGCGGCCGCTGCTGTTTTCTCTCACTCGCTCCCTAGGTCCTCTCACCTCTTCTCTGTGTGGCTCTGGTGACAGGGACGATCCGGAAGGCTCAGCACCTTCTGAAACAGTATTCCCAGCATGGTCTAGATGGGAAAAAGGGGGGCTCTAACCTCATTGCTCTGGAAGGTAATCCCCCTGTTCCTCTCCTCTTGCCCCTCCTCCTCCGTGTGTCTCCTCCCCAGGCAGGGCGTAGCCTCCAGCCACCCAGGAGGCCAGGGGGGCTAGGGAAGGGGGAGGCCGAAGGCAGCAGCTCCCTGCCGTGGGCACTGGCCCTGGGATGGGGTCATGGCCCTCGGCCTGGTCCTGTCTGGCTGCCGGCAGCTCTGCTCCCCTGAGCCCCTGCCCTCTCCCCTCCCTGCCTCTGTCCCTGCCTCCTGTTGGACCGCAGAGACTGTTCTTTGTCCTGGGGCAGCCCTTTCACGCCCAGACCAGCAGTGACAGCCTTTAGCCCCCTTAGGCCTCTCGGCCACCTCACCTGACTCCCCCGCCCACCCCCACGCCACCTCCCCACCTTCCCCCAGCTTGGGGAAGCAGAGCGTGTGCAGCCAGGGGCAGGCAGCCTGTAGGCCAGAAGGACAGCCACATCATCTGACTTTGTGGGCCTCCTACCATTCAGAGGAGTGGCCCTGGAGGAGAGGAAGCTGCCCCTCTCATGCCACAGTGACGTGTCTGACTGTCCTTCAGGAGAGAGGGGCCTCTATATGAGGGCGGGGAGATTCCCGGGCAAAACATCAAATCCCCCACAGCTGCCAAAAAAACCTTTCAAAATCCAAGGTACCCCAGGATGGGCCTGGGCGCTGCAGGTCAGGCTTGAAACGGCTTTTCCCCAGGTGGTTCGGCACGGTGGAGGGGCTCGGGTGCCCCCTTGGCCCCTCTTCCTGTCCCCACACCTGGCGACCCAGGGCTTCTTCCACGCCCCCCGAGGGGCAGCGCCCCGGCCCCTGGATAAACCCCTGCTTGTGTTTGTGCGGCTGACATCTCGTTAGGTCACGAGCATGATTTCCGAGTTAAGCACCTGTCCGAGGCCCTGAACGACAAGCACGGGCCGCTGCCCGGTGAGTACCGAGGCCCAGCCGAGTGCCACTGCCACTGCCATTGCCATTGCCGCTGCCGCTGCTTGGTCTGGGCCAGCCGGACCCTGCTCCTCTCTTTGCCCTGGTCTCTCAGACACCAGAGCTCCTGGTCACCCTCCAGACACGAGTGTGGCCCTCTCAAGGGCCCAGGCCCGAGGGAGACGCCGAGCCTGCTGGGAGATGGCGCCCTCATGGGCAGGATGTCCCAGCATCTTGACTCAAGGATAGCCGGAACCTCGGGGACCCGACTGTTTTATCACTGATCTCAGCCCTCCAAAGTGGGATCCGGCCTCCCCAGGGGCAGCTGACAACCAAGAAGCCCCCTGCTAAGGGGCTCACATGACTGGCTCCCAGATCCTGACCCCAAACCAGCTCACTTCGTAGCACGTGGCCCACCAGCTGCTTCTAGTCCCGGGGGGCCTGGAAGCCTGGCCTCTGTCTTCAGAGTCTTAGGTTCTCCTCTGGTGGCCGACTAGGTGCTCACCACCTGTCCCCAACCCACCCAGGCTGTCGCTCCGGAGGACAGTCAGAACCCTGGGCTGGTTGGACACACGTGTTTTGTCCAGGAAGCTAAAAGACCGCCCCCTTCGCATCCTTCCCCAACTACCCATGGGGAGAGGCAGCAGACCTCACGGACAGGGCCCACAGCCTGGGCTCCACTCCTGCGTTTCCCTCAGGACCTGGACGGGCCTGTGGCCTCCTGCCGCAGGCCTGTGGGTCCTCCCCAGCTGCTGCCCAGTCTGTGCCACCAACGCAGGAGCCGGGGAGAGCCGCGCGCTCTGGCAGGGAGGACTCAGGGGTGCTGCTGTGCCCGCAGGGAGAGACGATATGCTGGATGCTGAGACCAACGCCTACATCCACTGCGTCAGCGCCTTCGTCCGGCTGGCCCAGAGCGAGTACCAGCTGCTAGCCGGCATCATCCCAGAGCATCACCAGAAGAAGACCTTCGACTCCCTGATCCAGGTCCCGCCCACAAGCCCACCCTCGGGCTCCCTGTAATGCTGAGTCTCTAGTGGGGGATAGAGCTGCTTTCCACGGTCTTGCAGGGGTGCTGTGGGGGTCAGAGCCTGGCAGCATAGTGTTTATGCATTGGGCTGTTAACCGCATGGTCAGCAGTTCGAAACCACCTGGTGCTCCCTGGGAGACAGATGAGGCTTTCTACTCTCGTAAAGAGCTACGGTCTCAGAAGCCCATGGGGGGCGTTCTGCCCTGTTCTAGGGTCTATGAATCGGAGTGGACCTCATGGCACTGAATTTAGTTGAGGTTTTGGCAAGAGGGTGGGGGGTGGGGAGTTTGTTGGAGGTCCCTGGGAGACACAGACCACTTACGCTCGACTACTAGGCCAAAGGTTAGCAGTTCAAGCCCATGCGGCAGTGCCTCGGAAGTAAAGCCTGGTGATCACAGCCAGGAACACCCTCTGGAGGGAGCAGTGCTACTTTGTAGCCCACAGGGTACCAGGAATTGACTGGATGGCAGGGGGGTTGGTCCCAGATGAGGGGTCCCAGTCGATGTCCCCCTGGGGTCCCCGCCCTGAGCTGCCCCCCTGGGTTCCTCAGGACGCGCTGGATGGGCTGATGCTGGAGGGTGAGAACCTGGTGTCGGCGGCCCGGAAGGCCATCATCCGGCACGACTACTCGGCGGTGCTCACCGTCTTCCCCATCCTGCGCCACCTTAAGCAGACCAAGCCGGACTTCGACCAGGTGCTCCAGGTGCGTGGCCGAGGCACCCTGGGGCCCTGGGAGGAGGGACCCTGCCCCTGCCATTTGGGGCAGTGGGCCGGCTGCTCCTGGCCTCTGCTCTGAGCAGGGAGGGACAGAAGCAGCCTTGACTGGGCACACAGGTGGGAGCACAGAAGGGGTCTCTGTTGAGGGGGGGGGGGCAGGGCCAGGGGTGGGCCGTGAGCCGAGCTCTTCCTCAGGGCACGGCCGCGAGCACCAAGAACAAGCTGCCCGGCCTCATCACCTCCATGGAAACCACTGGTGCCAAGGCCCTGGAAGACTTTGCAGACAACATCAAGGTGCGCCCACTCCCACATACACCCTAAGGTGCTGTGAGCAGGGGGACTCTCAGAGCAGACACCAGGAAGGCAGATTGTCCCTTAGGGTAGCTGCAAGGCAGCTAGCTTTCTGTCAGTTCCCACTGCAGCCTGTGCTTCCTGGGGGGCTTGGGCAGAGGCCTCTAGTCCGGGGGTGTCCTGATGCCCACCAACCAGGAGGTGGAGTCATGAGCAGGCTGAGCTGAGGCTTAGTGTAGGGCCTAGGACTTTCAGGGAATGGGGACTCTGGCCTTTTTCTTGGGAGCCCCCCAAGAAACCATTAACACTAGGTTCAATCCACTGAAAAGCCCCTCAGAAGAAAGGGCTGGCAGTAGACTTCCGAAAAGCCAGCCCCTGCACAACCTGTGACAATCTGATTAAAAGGGGGAGAAAATACAGCACAGACTTTCAAATCCCCATTGAATCTAGACCTTCATAGGCCAAAGGAACCCCTCAGAGGGGCTTTAAACCAGAAACAGTTCCTAAATTCCTCTTCAAATGAGACGGTAGTTTAGCTTGAACAGGGGGATGGCCTCACTGAGCGCGGGGTCTCATGGGGCAGCCGTAGCTGGGAGGGTTAGATGGGACTCTTTGGGGGCAGTGAGTTTAGGCTGAGGGAAGATGGAGCAGCTGGGAGAAGGGGGCTGAGATGGCCACCCAGCTGACAGAGGTCATCCGTGCCACCCTCCGATTCCACGTGGTCTGGGTTTCTCCTCAGAACGACCCGGACAAAGAGTACAACATGCCCAAGGACGGCACAGTGCACGAGCTCACGAGCAACGTAGGTGCTGCCTGCCCGTGGGGGCCCGAGAGGCCGGGCCCGCCCCGTGCCCTCCTGAGGGGCTGCTGGCGGGACGGATGGGCATTGGTGGTGGTCTCGCCCCCCCCCAGTGCTGGGGCTGTGCCCCTGGGAGGTTCTCAGACCACCCCGCCCCTTTCTCCCATCAGGCCATCCTCTTCCTGCAGCAGCTTCTGGATTTCCAGGAGACAGCAGGTGCCATGCTGGCCTCTCAAGGTACTGGGCCCATCCCCGCTGGTCCCCACTCTCCCTCTGGTTTGGGTGGGGCCAGGGACACCAGGGCCTTCCCCCCTGCTCCTCCTTGGTGGAATGGGGCTGAGAGGTGGCTCTGTGACCCCAACTCTCCCTCCTGGTACTGCCCCCTCTGTACCTCTCCACTTTTTTTCCCGGCTCGCCTGCTCTAATGAGTCTCACGCAGCTGACCCACTCAATGGGTGGGTGGGCGGCATCTCCAGGCTCAACTGAGGCCTTCCCCCTAAGTGCCAACCCCTGGCTAAGGAGTTGGCATGGAAGTTGGAGCATGTTTCTGGGCCCTTCCAGCCTGTTAAGACCCTGGGCCTTTTTCACAGCACCAATGGGCCTCCACAGACTGGGGTTTTGGCTGGGCGTGCCCTGCCTGTGCCAGCTGGCTGCCCCGGGGTGAGGGCTGCGTGAGGCGGGATGGCACGACCCTTTCTAACCTGTTTTTGCACTCTGCACCTCTCTCCCTTCTTGTCTCTCCCTCCGTCCCCTCTGCGCGCTCTGCCTCTCACTGCGTAGTTCTTGGGGACACATACAATATTCCTTTAGACCCCCGAGGTAAGCAGGGGGGGTGCTGTGTCTCCTCCCCCTCTGAAGCCCCATGGGTGAAGTTTCCTGGGGTCACACTCAGACCTGGGCCTGCTGGGGAGCAGGGATCACAGGGGTTCTTACAGGGTGCCCTTGACCCTCATGGCATCCCTCACAGCCACTTCCTGTCTCTGAGCTTGTCCGGGCAGCACGCAGCCCCTCCCTCATTTTCCAGCTCCCATGCTTTCCCCTCCCCTTTGGCAGTGGGCTCCCCGAGTGGAGGGGCTGTGGGAAGTGGGGGGAGAGGTAAGGAGCATGTCCTGAGGACCCCTGCTGACAAGGGGGACTCAAGACCACCCAGCATGGACCGGGGCTCAGGTGGGCAAAGGGTGCTGCCACCCACTCCTGTCCTGCCAGCCTTCCAAGGGTCGAGGGACAGATCCTTAACCACCCCACTCCATCATGTAGGGAGGTTGCCTGAACCCCCAAAGCAGCCCATGGGCATAGGGCCATGGGACAAGAGGGGCCCGTCCCTCGGGGGATGCCAGCCCAGCCCGCAGAACTTTCCATGCCGCCTGCCTGGGGAAGGTCTCCTCGTTTCTCCCTGGTGGTGGTGAGAGCGTCGGGTCCACTGCTGCGGCCCGTGACAAGGCCCCCCTTCCCACAGAGACCAGCTCCTCAGCCACCAGCTACAGCTCCGAGTTCAGCAAGCGGCTTCTGAGCACCTACATCTGTGAGTGTCCCTCCGCAGCCGGCCTCCCTGCCTTCTGTGTACGCTGCTCCGGCCCCGCTGCCCAACCTCGAGATGAGGGGCCAGCAGCAGTCAACGTGTGGGTCTGGGCTGGGCTCTCGGGGTCAGACTGGCATGTGGGCGTGGCCTCGTCTCCTCGGTGTAGGCAAAGTCCTGGGCAACCTGCAGCTGAACTTGCTGAGCAAATCCAAGGTGTACGAGGACCCGGCTCTGAGCGCCATCTTCCTGCACAACAACTACAACTACATCCTCAAGTCCCTGGAGAAGTGAGTGCCTGCGGCCTCCTGGAGCTTCTCCTGTGCGTTCGGGGCGGGATGAGGTCTGGAGGCCCCACCACACACGTCCTGACTCGTTCTGCCTCGGCCCGTTGCCCCTGCCCCAGGTCGGAGCTGATCCAGCTGGTGGCCGTGACCCAGAAGACGGCCGAGCGCTCCTACCGGGAACACATCGAGCAGCAGATCCAGACGTACCAGCGCAGGTCAGCCGCGCCCCGCCCTGCGCCCCTCTCCCGTCCCCTGGGGGGGCCCAACCGGATGTGGGACTACTGAGGGGGACTTCCGGCCTGTGTACCTTTTATCCAGCTCAGTCCCCCTCTCCCCTCTGCTCCCTGTGGGGGACCTCCTGTGATGACGTCATGGTCACGTGCTAGGGTCACTGAGTGATGGGCTTGTCACAGATTCGAGGGACGCTTAGGAAGGTCCCCAAAGCCATCCACCCACAGCTCACTGAGGCGCCCTGGTAGCACACCGGTTGAGCACTCGGCTGCGGATCAAAGGTGGGCGGTTCGGACGCCCCAGCGGCTGCTCAGGAAAAGGCGTGGGTGGATCTGGGTTCCCGAGAGCACAGGGGCAGTGCTGCTTTGTCCCTCGGGCCACTGGGGGACAGTACCAACGGAGTCACTTCGGGGCCGCTGCTGTCCCTGCCGTGTGCACCCCGCTCCCCCTTCTGTCCGTGCCAGTCTCTCTGCCCCTTTCCATCGCATCCTTGGCATGTCCGTGAAGTGCGGGTCGGTGGTGCAGCCCACGGAGGGCCGTTTGCTGCCGCAGCGCCCACATGGTGCCTTTTCAGAGAGAAAGCTCTGCCTCTGCGGTGCTCTCCCTAGTTCTGCCCAGCTTGGTTCCCGCGCTCCCCCCAGTCACTCAGGAGTAAGTAATGAGGGTTAGGCAGGTGCTGGCTGCCCTGCCCTGACAGACGCCCTCTCTCTGCCCGGCAGCTGGTTAAAGGTGACTGACTACATCACGGAGAAGAATCTCCCTGTGTTCCAACCCGGGGTCAAGGTGGGCAGGGTGCTTGGCGAAGGAAGGCAGGGGCACGGGGGTGTCATGGGGGTAACAGGGAGGGTGTGGAGCTGGGAGGACAGCCTGCTGCCCGCTGCCTTCTATCCTCAGCTCCGGGACAAGGAGCGGCAGGTGATCAAGGAGCGCTTTAAGGTGAGCCAGGCCCCTTCCCTCCCCTCCCCGCCCCTCCCCTCCCCTCTCCGAGACTGCAGCCCTGGCAGCAGAGACCCAGCCTGAGTGTCTGCATGTCCCTTCCGTCCGTCGGGTGGGCAGGGCTTCAACGATGGACTTGAGGAGCTCTGCAAGATCCAGAAGGCCTGGGCCGTGCCAGACACGGAGCAGAGGGACAGGATCCGCCAGGCACAGAAGAGCATCGTCAAGGAGAGCTACGGGGCCTTCCTGCACAGGTCAGGGCCCCCACCCCTGCCCTGGTCCCCGCATCTTCCACAGGAGCGACGAGGGGGAGGTTGCTGAGCCACCTGAACCCAGGACAAGGAGGCCACTTGGGAACGGGGTGCGCTGCCTGTGGGGGGCCTCTCTCCTGACCTCAGTGCCCACACAGGTACAGCAGCGTGCCCTTCACCAAGAACCCCGAGAAGTACATCAAGTACCGTGTGGAACAGGTGGGCGACATGATCGACCGCCTCTTTGACACCTCCGCCTGAGCTGCCGCTGCCACCGACTCTCCGTGTCGTTAGACCCATAAACCAGTCTTAACATGCCGCGACTAGGGGAGTTTGAAGTCCTTTGGGAACAGGCGGCCTTCCTGACCGGCCCCATCAGGCCCATGAGCCCTATAGTCCCGGGTCCAATTCCTCCCTGCACCCTCCCCAGACCCGTCACACCTGTGGAGCCACAGGATGGCTTCTGAACCCAGAGAGGGGCGAAGGAAGATAAGCCTGGAGCCCCAGCGAGGGCAGGAGAGCCCCACTACATCCACTCAGTGCCGGCAGCCAGACCTCGGAGACCCCCACTTCTTCCCAGCAACGCGGGTTGACACCCAGAGCAGCAGGCCAGCCAGACGGAACACCAGCTGCTACAGGAGTGGGCGTAGTCCTCAAGGCTGGGGATGGTCCCCCAGGGATGCCCCTGATGGCCGGGGGTGTGCTCTCTCAAGCCTTTCATCTGTCCCCGGTGTTTCTGCCTCCTGGCCTGGGTCACGCAGCAGTGGTGGCAGAGGAACCATTGGGTCCCATGGATGGCAGTGGTGGAAAGTGGGGGCAGGTGGGGTTAGGGACAAGGCAAGCCCCTTCCCCCGCAGCAGAGTGAAGGGCTGAGTCGGACACACGTGCTCTGGGGCAGGAGGTTTATTAGCCCCGATGCTGGGGTGCTGACAGAAGGGAGGCTGGGGTGCTGGGGTCAGGGAGGAGAGGAGGAGAGCCTGTCGACCCTGAGGCCCTCACGGTTACAGCCGGGGCTGCCCGCCGTGGGGCGCAGCCTTACCAGGGGCAGGGTCTGACTTGCATACCACCCACATCCAGATGCCAGCAAAGAGGGCCTGGCTGCACACCACCCCGACCACGTACACCCGGAAGAAGATGCTGTCGGCAACTTCAGCCCGGCTGCGCCCTGGCCCCTTTCCTCCTCCTCCTCCTCTCCCTTCTCGGGGGGCTCCTGCTAGAGAGAGGGGACAGCACTGACTTTCCCGGCTCCCTTGGATAAGACAGCCTGGATAGGGGGCACCTTATAACCAGTGCACCCCACGGCTCCACTGGAGCGCTCTTGGATCACTAACTGAATGACAGGCCCCTTCTGAACCAACCTTCGTGGAGGAGCCCCCACTTGCCCCAAGGCTCCCCACAGCATGGAGGAATCTGGGGGAGACCCCATTCTCCCTCGGGAAGGCCAGCATGCATGCAGGGACCTCTCAACCCAAGCTGGTGACCCCAAGTCCCTCAGTGCTCAGGCTGCCCACACCATCCTGCCCAGCCTGTTCTCTGATCTCATTTAGGACCCCAGCCCCAAGCCACGCCCTACCTTGACCTTGAGGAGGCCCTGAGCCCCCATGATCTCTGTGTTCCCCTCCCCTCGGGGCAGGGCTGGGGCCACCCCTGGCCCCCCGGCTATCGTGGGCCCACAGTCCGGCCAGCAGCACAGTTTCCATGGTACTGAGAATCAGCAGCAGCAGCAGGACTGTGAAGTAGTAGACTGGGGGCAAGGAGGAGGAGGTCAGGGCCCAGCCGCTGGGCCCGGGAGCAGCGGGTTTGGGGAGCTGCCTGCACTCGGGGCTTACTGAGCAGTGGGTTGCAGGATGAGGAGCTGGGCAGTGCCTGCACCAGGGACGAGTGGAAGACCAAGTAACCCAGTAGCAGGGTCATCTTATAGCCCAGGCGCTCAGCAGCCGAGAGGGGCAGCAGGCCCCCACACACGTCAGCCAGCAGCAGCGCCTCCCCAGGGACCAGCAGAGAGAGGACGGCCTTCAGCGCTGTGTTCTGCAGGCTCAGCTGGAAGGCAGGTGGAGGAAGTGGTGGCCTGTGCAGGCCCCCCCCCCCCCGCCCTCCCTCACCCCATCAGCCTCCTCCCCACTCACTGTCACCCGGAAGCAAGGCACCAGCTGCTGGGGTGGGATTTGAATCTTCAAGTCCTGAAGGACATATTCCCGTTTAACACTCACGACCTCGTTGACTGCTTGAGCATGGAACTCCAGCTCCATCACTGGGTGGGGGGAGGGACGGGGTGCAGTTTAGAAGAGCTCCCTCTGCCCCAGGCGGCTCTTGGGGGCTGGGGCAAGGGCAGACTGGAGTCCTGGGTGATGGGAACGCCCACAAGCTGCAGGCATGGGAAACACAAATGGAGCTGGAACCAGGCGGCCTTCCCTGATCTTGTTTTGCCTACAGCTGGGCAAAGGGCCTTATCAGATTCCCAGGCGAACCCACATTGTTCGAATAAGCGCATTCATCGCCTCACTGAGGGGTGGACACAGACATCGGGACAGCACCTCACGCCTGGATGTCGCTATTTGTGGCCCTCCACCATGGGTGGGACTTCCCTGTCAAGCTGTGGGATGGTCAATGGGCAGCTGCACCTTCGCGACGTTTCCAGGAGAGGGCGCAGCAGCCTGAGCCCTTAGCTAGCCGCCTTTCCTACCTATCAGCCCGGTGGAGGGTCAAGGCTGGGGGTGGCGGAGGAAGAGGCCAGGTGGGATCCGAGGCTGTGGAGCCTCCACAGAACCACGTGTGCAGGGAGAAGCGGGCTATTTCGTGGGGCGGAAGGTGGAGGTTGAGTTCTCCCTAGGATTTGCCCGCGTCCTAAATCTCGGGCGGCCCCAGGCTCCCCTTCCCTCCCCTGGTCCCCCATGGGCACCAGAGTTGCTTAGCGCGTAGAAGCTGAGGCTGCAGTCGCTCAGGTCTCGGGGAAACCGCAGGAGCTCGAAGTCGCAGTTGGTCTCCGTGGTCAGGGCCAGGTAGAGCTCTACATTGCCGTCCGGGGCCACGCGCGCTCGCGGGCTCTGGTCCCGCCAGTCTACCCAGAGCCTGTGGGCAGAGGCGCAAGCCTCGCCGTCAGCGGGTTCGCGGAGAGGAGAGAGCACCTGCACCGTGGGGTTGCGGTGGCCCATGAGTGATTGGGGACAAGGAAGAAGAGGGGCCAGTGCCCTCTCCTGACTTACGCCTCCTGGATGGTGAGTCCCGGTGTCCAGATTGAGTCCCAGGGTAGCGTGAACGCGCGCCGCGGGTGCGCAGTCTCGTTCCAGGCCAGGCGGGGGTCCAGCCAGGACTGGGGACACAGGGCACCTTGAGGCAACCGCCCTAGGCAGGTACGCCCTGGAGCCACCCTCCGAAGGCAGTGAGGTGCCTCCCGCCCCTACCCCATGGGCGCTCACCATCCGAAGCAGCAGCACAGAGGACACGGTGTACCGCAGGATGTCCTAGGAGAGGGTGGCAGTGGGTCACATCAGGGGTGGGTACTGCGCCTAGAGGAGGTGACGGGTCGGCACCCACCCCAGCTCTGTCTTGGGCCTGCATGCTCCAGCCGCTGCACACTCACCACGTTGAAGACGTTGGACACGAACACCTCCACAGTCACCAGCAGGGGTGCACTCCCATTTCGTGGAATCTGGAGAGATTCCTGGGCGGCCCCGGGCGATTCCAGGTCCAGGAAGACGGGCCAGGCCGCGGGATGGAGGGGGCGCTCACCTGGGAACCCAGCACCCGAAGCTCTGACCTCTGCTCTCCATCCGCTGGCTGCAGGCACGTGGGGGCCGAGTCCCTGAACCAACAGCCCAGCCACTTGCAGCCCCAGGAAAACCCGATGGGGCAGGGGCCACTGGGCCATATCCAAGGCTGCACCCACAAACTGGCAACGACAGCTGGGTGTAAGCGATGGCCTCTTCCCCCAGTCTCTTCTGGGCAGTGGGTTGGTGAGTAGACAGGGCTGTGGGAGGCAGCTGACGTGTGCAGAGACCCTGGAGCCTTGAACTTGACATCCTACCCCCACCTTCGTTCAGCAAACACCCAAAGACAAAGCCCAGCACCGCCCCACCTCTCCTGCACCTGCTCTGGTTTCCTTGTCTCTGTCCCGCTCTGTTTCCACCACCTGGGACCTGCTCACATCCAAGTGCAGGACCCCCTCCACCTCCACCTCCCCCACTGGGTCCCTTCAGCCAGGACTAGGTGCCTCAGCCCAGTTTCTCAGTTGCTGGCAGTCGCCAAGGTAGGTGAGCCACATTGCTCTGTGCCTGGTGACTGCAGCAAGTTCCAGTCTCCCTCTCTCCTTAAACATTGACCTGGGGGAGGGAGAGGGTTGAAAAACCAAGGAGCTGATACCAAGGGCTCAAGTAGAAAGAAAAGGTTTTGAAAAGGATGCTTGTAACATATGTACAAATGTGCTTGATACAACTGACTGATGCATGGCTTGTTTTAGGAGCTGTAAGAGCTCCCAATAAAATGACTACAAAGAAAAAGGACAACGGCCTGCACGGTTTTCATGTGGGGCAAATGCGCGAGGCAGGAAGAGGCCCGCCTCCTGAGCACGGCTGTGCACTGGCAGCCCTAGACCAGCAGTGCCTGGAAGCTGCTGCGGAGCGAGCGCTTTGGGCAGGGGAAAGGTTTTCTTAGACTGGCCCCAAATGAAAGAAACAATCTGCCCACCCCCCAGGCTGGTGGGGCTCCAATACTCCAAGGAAAGCGTCCCAGCGAACAGGAAGCAGGTGAGGACTAAGGAAATGAGGAGCGACTTCATTGAGCGCGTGCTAAACGCCACGTGCCACACTCCCCAGCACCAGCGGTTTTGCTGCCTTCAAGGGAGCCCCACCCCCTACGCCCACCATCGAAATCCCCTGTGAAATCCCAGAGGCTGCTTCCCAAGATTTCAAGGCAGTGACGCATACAGGCACCAGCAAGAAAGGTTTGAGCGTTTTATTAGCAGGCAAAACTCCCATTAGCCCCCAAGTCCCCCCACCTCCCCGGCAAGCTCCTCAGGTCCCTTAACTGTTAAGACAACACTGGGATCCTTCGGGTCCCGCCAGGGGCCAGGGCTGGAGACCAGGCCCCTGGAAATCGCCTGGGCGAGGGGCAGGGCCGCCTCGCTCACGTGGGTCACGTCGGTGGACTCCAGCACGCTGCAGCTGTAGGGGCCAGGGGCGCGGTCGGAGGTGCTGCGGGGGGCGCGGCGCAGCAGGCCCGCGCAGGTCTGGCGGAAGCCCTTGCGGAAGTGCCTGGAGACGAGCGCATAAACGATGGGGTTGACGCAGGAGTTGGCGTAGGAGACCAGGTGCGAGAAGATGCGCAGCGCGTAGGTGGCGCGCGTGAGCGGGAAGCGGCCGAACCAGACGCAGAGGATGAGCGCGTGGTGGGGCATCCAGCAGAGGCAGAAGAGCGCCGCTACGAGGACGATCATGCGCGTCACTCTGCGCCTGGCGCGCCGGGCGCCCGAGCCGGCGGACACCGCGTCCACGGCACGCCAAAGGTGGCACAGGGTGCGCGCGTAGGTCAGGCCGAGCACCAGCACCGGCAGCAGGTAGCTGAAGACGAAGGTGCAGAGGTCCAAGGCGCGCCTGCGGGGCGCGCTCCACGCCGGGTGGCAGACGGTCAGGTTGGCCAATCGTGACTGGCGATAGTAGCTCAGATAGGGCCCGGCGAAGATCAGCGACAGCCCCCAGATGAGCCCGATGGCCACCAGCGCGTTTCGGGGCGTGCGCAGCTCGCGCGAGTGCAGCGGGTAGCGGATGGCCAGGTACCTGTAAGTCAAGCCGGGAGGAAGATGTTGGCTGAGCAAGGGCTTTGGCGCAGGCGGGCCAGGGACCCGCTGCACCTCAGGTCCCAACCTGCTCTCCAGGACGGTCTTCAGTTCATGGCTACACAGCACACATACACACACACACACACACGGAGCATAAACCGTCAGCCAGGTGAAGATTGAGGCACTGGGCTGCAGGAGAGGGCAGAATCCTCTGCTCCTCCGCAGGCACATTTCACCAAGGAGGCCACTTGAAGCCAGAGGGGGTAGGGTGGGGACACCCCGGCTTTGGGGCTTCAGGGGCGGAGCGGGAGGCTGGGCCAGTCCCCTGCAGATCTAGCAGGTCGCCTGGAGGTGCGGCTTGGCAAGGGACAGGGAGAGGCATTCCAGAGGGAAGCCATTGCTCGGTGGGCCCCAGCAGCGCACCCAGAACCCACTGCGTGCTCAAGTGGACCTTGGGAGCAAGGAATGTGTATCCTCACTTCACCGTGCTCTCCCCACCTCACCCCACACTCCGAGATCTGGAGGAAGAGTGGATGGAGAAGGAGAGGTGGGGAGGATACCGGAGTGGGCCCTGGATTTCCCTTTCATCCAAGCTCCTAGAGCCAGAGCTCTGTAGAAAGTATGCCTCTGCTCTGGCTGGAGAAGGATTACCCCAGGGCCCACTGGCCTGACTCTTCTCCATGTCCTTGAGTCGGGTCTGGAGCCCTCTCCCCCAGCCCTCGGGCTTTGGCGAGAGACTCAAGTTTGGCAGTGGAGGCCAGAGCAGGCTGCTTGCAGTGACCAGATTGAGGTTCCTAGTGGAAATCCCTCGGCTGGCTTCTCCCGCACAACCACTGGCTGGACTCTGGGCACAGCACTGGCCAATTCGGCCCCCTTTTCTGTTCATGGGGCGCAGTCAACCTCTCCTTTCAACATCCTGTCCCCGCTACCATTCAGTGATTTCTGACTCATAGTGCCCCTATAAGGCAGGGCAGCACTGCCCACGGGGTTTCCAAGGCTGTAAATCTTGTAAGAAATCTACTGGCCACTTCTTTCCCCTGCCAAGTGGGTTCCGCCGCACAACCTTCAGGTCAGCACCTGGGCACTCAACCACTGTGTCAGTAGGCCTCCCACCCACCCCAGCTTACAGCCTGAGGAAGCAGGTGGGAACGCTCTGTACTGGGGACCTCCTGGGCTGTCCCCAAGCCCCATTTTAACCTCTTTCTCTGGACGCCCACTTCCGTTCACTTCCTCCAGGTCCCTCTGCTTTCTTAGCCGCCCCTCCTGCTCCACACTCCTTGGCTGTCGCCCAGGCCCCACTGTTCTGCAGACCTCCGCTCACCTGTCCAGGGAGACGGCGGCCAGCGTGAAGCTGCTGGCGTACATGGTGAGGAAGATGAGGAAGTGCACGGCCCTGCAGAGCAGAGAGCCAAACACCCAGCTGTCCAGGGTGTAGACGGTGGCCTGGAAGGGCACGCAGCACACGACGAAGCACAGGTCGGCCACGCCCAGGTTGAGGATGAACAGGTTGGTGGTGCTGACCGCCTGGCCACCGCGAAGCAGCACGGCCAGCACCAGCGCATTGCCCACGGTGCCCACCAGGAAGATGAGCGCGAAGAGTGCGGGCACCACCACCGTCTCAGGCTGCCAGCTGCTGCCCGCCTCACTGGCATCCTGGACGCCTGGGGCGCCCGAGCTGTTCATGGTGCCGCTGCAGAGCGCGGCCCTGGGCTCCCGGCCTGTCTGAGTCTCCACAAGCACAAGCTGCTGGGCCAGGCGCCTGGCCAGAGCCAGCAGGCCAGGCGCAGAGAGGAGGGTGGGTGGAGGGGCTAGGGGGAGGAGCCAGCCGGGGTGGGATTGTCCTGGGCCTGCAGCGTGGCCTGTGAGCTGCCTTCCTTGGAAGGAGTGAGTGTGTGTGTGTGTGTAATAAGGGGCAGGCAGGGAGAAGGGGCACTGGATCACTCCCTGGAATTTGCTCCACCACTCTCCACTTCTCTCTGGGACCAGGTGCTGGTCCAGGTGTCACCAGAGGAAACTGGCTTAGCTTCCTCTCCCTCCTCACCAACCCCACCCACCTCCTCCGCCCCACACGGATTGCTTTTTTGCTCTCCATTCCCATGCACTAGACACTTAGGGAGCATCCACTGTGTGTCAGGGCTGGCCCCTGCCCTGGGCCTGTTGCCTGTGGCACCTCCCTCTGTGGGGATGCCTGGGGGCGGGTGGGGGGGGAGAGTAGTGCCTTAGAAAGGACCAGCTGTTCTGCAGCAGAAAGATGAGGCTTTCTACTCCTGTAGAAAGTCAGCCTCAGAAACCAACCGGCTGAGCTGGACACGATGGCAGTGAGCATGGCTGCTGGCTTTTCCCCGAAGGCTCTGGTAAGAGTGTGTGTGTTGGGGCGAGGCGGGGGGGAGGGACTTCCAAAACCAAGAGCTAGAATCTGTGAGAATCCTCCTCTTCCCTTTGTCCTGACCCTGTTGTCCAGAGCTCGACAGAGGGGGAAACTGGGAGAAAGACAGAACAGAAACGCAGACTGCGGAGCACAGGTCCTGGATGGTCAGGAAGGGGGCGTCCAGGCTGCATGGAGACACAGCGTTCGTTTCTGCGTTTGAGTGTCGCTGTGTGTCCTCGAGGGGACCCCAAGTCCTAGAGACCCTATAGGACAGAGTAGAACTACCCGATGGTGCTCCCCGGGCTGTCCTCCTTCCAGGAGGGACCCCAGCTGGCTAGCGGTTAAGCGCTGAAACCCACTGGTGGCTCTGCGGAAGAAAAGACCTGGCGGTCAGCTCTGGTAAGGACGACAGCTTAGTGCTGCTCTGTGGGAGGCCACGGCTGGTTCTCTTCACAGGGGCCCATGGCTGGTGCTTTTCCTCTGGGGACTGATAAACTTGGACACTGAGTGCCTAACCATTGTGGCACTGAGGCACACAAGATGTGTGACACCCGAGCATTGCTGTTTCTAGGGATCTGAAAAGCGTCGCCTGGGCTCCGCTGCCCCTGCCCGGGCGTCCTAGTCCATGAAACGTGTTTTTTCTCCTTCCACAACTACTCAGCCCTCACGTGGCCTGGTGCTCACACCCCTTGGTAGGGAAATGCATTCGCCCCCTGCCCTGCCAATCACGGGCAGGAGGCTGCCAGGTCCAGTGTCTGAACGGAGTACCACTAATCCCTGGGGGACATCTTGCTTACGCACTAGGCTGTAATTGGCAAGGCTGTTGGCCTTGTTTCCCTTGTCCATTTCTCTTCTTTCCCAACCCTCCTGAACTGTGTCTGTGGCCGGCGCAGCCTTTGGCTCTCACGTGGCTCTTTGTCCTGCTGGCGTTATGGCTCCCCTCACAGACCTGCCTCTGCTTTGGCTGAAAACTGAGCCGAGCCATCTGGGTGAGTTCCGTTCCACACCTGAAGGTTGACTGAGGGTCCTAGTCTCAGGGGATTCACCAGTCTCTGTCTGCTGGCCTGATCTTTTTTTTTTTTTTTCCTTCTTAGTTCAAGGACTGTTGGTCGACCTTTAGGAGTGGTTTCCAGTTGAGTCTGATGGGGTGCCAAGCCCTGGCCCCAAAGTCTATTTTTGATATTTCCTGGGGACTTCGTTACTCTGTTCCCCTTGCTGTTCTGTTGCACGCCCTTAGCGTTTTGCCTTGGTGTGGTGGGATCGGATCAGGCGAAATTCCCACACTGTCTCCAGTGTTGTCCCCTGTAGGGCTGTGGGTCAGTGAGGGATGTCGTGTCTCATAGTGGGGCCGACCATATGGTCTTCTCTGTGGATTAGCTGCTAAGCTTGATCTATTCTATGATTTTGAAACTTGCTCCACATTTTCCCCCTAGTCTACCTGTTGGTTCCAACTCAGAGCGACCCTGTGTACAACAAAACAAAATACCACCTGGTGCTTCACCAGCCTCATACTTGTTCTTACGCTTGAGCCCATGGCTGCAGCCATAGTGTCCATCCATCTTCTCAAACGTCTGCCTCTTTTTTGCTGCACCTCGACTTTATCAAACATGATGTCCTTTTCCAGGGACAGGTTGCTCCTGATAACATGTCCAAAGGACGTGAGACCAAGTCTTCCCATCCTTGCTTCTAAAGAGCATTCTGGCTGGATGTCTTCCAAGACGGATGCGGTGGTTCTTTTGGCAGTCCACAGTACTTTCAGTGTTCTTTGCCAACAACATCGCTCAAATGCACACATTCTTAACTTTCACATGCATCTGAGGCCATTGCAAATACCATGAGCTTGGACAGGTGCACTTTAGGCCTCAAAGAAACATCCCTCACTACTTTAAAGAGAGCTTGTGCAGCAGATTTACCAAGGCAATGCGTCCTTTGATCTCTTGACTGCTGCTTCCATGAACATCCATTGATTGTGGATCTGAGCAAGGAGAAATCCCTGGCAACTTCATTCCCCCCACAGTTTATCATGATATTGCTTATTGATCCAGCTGGGAGGACTTTTGTTGCCTCTACCTTGAGTTGTCATCCACACTGAAGGCTGCAAGCAAGGTTGTGTCATCTGCAGAGTGAAGGGTGTTAAAATGCCTTCCTCCAGACCTGCTGCTGCGTTCTTTGTTTAATGAGCTTTGCTGGTTATTTGCTCAGCAATCAGATTGCATAAATCATGGTAGCGGATATGGTCCTGTATCCACTAGACTCACCAAAGTGTCCTTTAAAGGCAGTCAAAAAGCACAAGATGCCACCTTCTAGCAGTTTAAATTTATGCTGATGGGTCCACTCTCTCATAGAAAAACACCAGACCCACAAAACCCAGCCCCTTGGATTATCAAATAAGAATGGTGAGAGGACACAGCCTGATGGACATCTTTCCTCTCTTCATACTATGCAGTATCCCCTCGTTCTGATCACACAATTGCCTCTTGATCCATGCACAAGGTCCACAGGAACACAATGAAGTGTTCTGGAATTGCCGTTCTTCTCAAGGACACCCATAGTTTGTTACGGTCCACATAGTCGGATGCCTTTGCATAGTCAATGAAACTGGCATTCTCTGCTTTCGGTCAAGAGTCATCTGACATCAGTGAGGATGTCCCTTGCTCCCCATCCTCATCTGAATCCAGCCTGCACCGCTGGAAGCTCTGTCGATGTACTGCTGCCACCAGTGTTGGAGGATCTTCAGCATGTCGTATTAATGATACTGTTCTATAAATTGAGCGTTCTGTTAGGTCACCTTGCTCTGGAATGGGCACAAATACAGTTCTCTTCCAGTCAGTTGGTCAGGTGTCTGTCTTCCAGATCTCTTGGCATCGATGAGTGAGCGCTTCATCGGCTTGTTGAAACATTCCAATTGCTCTTGTGTCAATTCCTGGATCCGGGTTTTTGGCTAATGCCTTCGGTGTAGCTTGGACTTCCTCTTTGGGTACAATTAGTTCGTGATCACAAGCTACCCCTTGAAATGGTTGCATGTCAACCAATTCTCTGGTACCGAGACTGTGTATTCTTTCCATCTCTTTGGATCCTTCTTGCGTCTTCAATGTTTTGCTCGTGGAGGTTTTATTCCCCCCAAGTTTTATTGGCACACAATTTACATATTACACAATTCTGTAGTTGAATCACATCAAGGAGAATTGTACAATCAGGACCACATACATCAGTTTTAGAGCATCCCCCTCCCCGACGGTCAAATCACCTTGAAAATGAATTGTGCAATCACAATCAGTTCTAGTGCTCCCTCCCCCCTCGCCTTCATTATTTTAGCATCTTTCAATATTGAAATTCGAGGTTTGCATTTTTTCATTAGTTCTTTCCCTTTAAGATCTACTGAGCGCATGCTTTCCGTCTGACTGTCTAACTCTAGGTCTTTGCACGTTTCATTGTGACTGTCTTCTTGAGCCGCTCTATGAAATGTTCCGTTCAACTCTTTGACTTCACCGTTTCTTCCATCTGCCTTCGCTACTCCATGATTAAGAGCAAGTTTCAGAGTCTCTTCTGACTCGCCCACTAATCGTCTATTTCTTTCCTGTCTTTTTAATGATCTTTTGCTTTCTCCATGTATAATGTCATTCCATAGCTCATCAGGTCTTCTGTCATCAATGTTCAATGAGTTTAAATCTCTTCTTGATGTTTTTTCTTGATATGTTCTTAAAATTCAGGTGGGACATACTCAAGATCCTGTTTTGGCTCGCGTGGACTTGTTTTAATTTTCTTCAGCTGCAACCTGAACTTGCATGTTGAATAGTTGCATACTGAATTGATGGTCTGTTCCATAGTCGGCCCCTGACTTTGTTTTAGTTGCTGACACTGACCTTCTCCATGGTCTCTTTCCACAGATGTAGTCAATTTGACTCTGTGTATTCCATCTGAAGAAGCCTTTTGTGTTGGTTGGGAAAAAAAGAATTTATGATGAAGAATTTCTTGGTCTTGCAAAATTCTACCATTTGATCTCGGGCTTTGTTTCCATCACCAAGATCATATTTTCCAATGACTGTTTCTTACTCTTTGTTCCAACTTTTGCCTTCCAGTCACCAATAATTACCAATTAATCTTGATCGCATGTTTGATCAATTTCAGACTGAAGACAAATTCTTCCGTTATTGTATCATTAGCTTTACTGATTGACGCATCCAGTTGAATAATAGTTGTAACGACTGGATTTCTTTGTATATGGATAGATACTATCCTATTGCAGACGGCATTTATGGTAGTCACATATGTAATCTGGCGTCAATTTGTGAGTCTAGCCTGTCAATCAGGTCGCGGCTTGATGACCTCATTTGGAGGCGCCACGGAGATAAATAGCTCGCTGGAGGCCAGATACACTCACTCTCTGTGAGACATTCCTGTTGACAAGCCACATGGAGCTACGCTAATGGTAGCCAGAGCCCTGGAGCTGGAGGCACCACGTGAAGACTCATGTCGGCACTGAAATGCTTCCACTGCCACTGGATCCACAAGACTTTCCACCCACAGGCCTGTGATCTTCCCGCATTTGGCGTCATGCATGTGCTGTGTGAGTCTAAAGAGGACTTTATGGACTAATATCGACATATGGGGTAATATCGGACTTATGGACTTGGTCTGGAATGTTTTCTTAATGTCCAATTGCTCTTTGATATTAAATTCTCTCTTACACTCATTTAAGTGTCTATGAATTTCTCTATTCAACCGAGACTAACACAGCATTGTACTCCAAGATCTTGAAATGGGACATTATTCCTCTTGAATCTGTCATTCCCAGCATAGTCAACCATAAGATTTTCCCATTTAAAATAGCCAATGTCAGTCCATTCCAGCTTACTAATGCCTAAGATGTCGATCTTTATGGGTTCAACTTCCAATTTTCCTAGATTCATATTTCATACATTCCAGCTTCCAATTGCTAATAGAAGTTTGCAGCTGTTTCTTTTCCCTTTCAGTTGTGCCCCATCAGCAAATGAAGGTCCCAAAGGCTTTTCTCCATCCGTGTCATTGTGATGAACTCCACTTTGAGAAGGCAGCTCTTCCCCAGTCATCTCTCAAGCGCCTTCCTGCCTGAGAGGCCCAACTTCCAGCACTATCTCTGACAATGTCCTGCCTCTATTCAGGAAGGTTTCAGTACCCATGTTTGCATGCTCTCCATAAAGTTTTCAGTTGTTAATTCCTCTGCCGTGGACAGCCTATTCCTTCTTTGTAGTCTGTTCTTAGTCTGGAAGCTCCGCTGAGACCTGCTTACATTGGGGGACCCTGCTGGCATTTGACAATTCCAGTGACTTGTCATCACGGTATGACAAATGGAGAGACAAGTGGTGGCCACTCTATCTAGGAACTTCTAATTAGATCCCTTTCCGGGCAGTAGGTAGTGGGAGCCAGTGTCAGAATCATGGAGGCCTGTTGTTTATGTTGTCTATTAGTCCACTGGGCTAATTGTTTCCGCGAGTTGTCAATTTTATTTTTCTCTCCTCCGACGGGGAGAGACCAGTCGCTGCACCTTAGACGGAGGCCTGTGACTTGTCATCAGAATAGAAGGCATCATTGCAGGGGTTTGTGCATCGCAGATGAGTATGATACATTTTTTTGGTAACAGCTTTATTGAGATGTAATTTACACCACATACCACACAACTCACCCGTTAAACTGTACAATTCCACGCTGCTTAGTACAACCGGCAGGAGGAAGAGGAGGCTTCTATTCTTGTAGAATTATAGAAACCCACGGCAGTTCTACCATCCTGTAGTCGCTGAGTCTCCATCGACTTGATGATAGTGAGATTTGTATAATCAGAGCTGTGTTAACTTTAACACAATCAGTTTTGTTCCCCCTGAAATAACCCCCGATTCTTAGCTATTGTCTTTCTGCTCCCATTGGCTCCCCAGTCCCAGTCTATTTACTGTCTTCATAGTTTTGCCTATTCTTGACATTCATAGAGCAGAATCACACATTTTGTGTGTGTGTGTTCTGGTTTGTTTCACATAACATGTTTTCAGGTTTCATCCACGTTGTAACATGTATCAGAATGTTGCCCCTTTTTTATTGCTGAATAATATTCCATTGGATAGACAGGTCCCTAGATAACAAGAAAAGTGCTTTGCATCCGAGTGGACTCAATGGCAGTGAGTTTGGGCGGCATGAAAGGTTTGTGTTGGACTAACCTAAATGTTGGTTACTTGACCACACCCAGTCGTGTCAGAGAGATCTACTTCCCTGACAACCAACCTTAAGAAGCAATTCTACTCTGTGACACAGGGTATCCCCAGGAGTCAGCAACAGGCTTTGGGGTACTGATAGGTTCTTGCTGTTCGGTGCCGTCATTCGTCAGTACTGGGCACTGGGAGACCTGCTTTATTAAAACAACAGGGCAGGACAGAGCCCTAGTAGTGCATTGGGGTAAGTGGCTAGTTTGGCAGTTCCAGCCCACAGGCCGCTTCATGGGAGAAAGAGGGGACAGTGGGCTTCCATAAAGATGACCACCTTGGAAAGTGTCTGGGACAGGTCTGCTCTGCCCTATGGGCTCTGTGATGGTCCTGCGTCGACTTGGCTAGCCGTGATTTTCAGTGGTGTGGCAGATGCGACACACCTTCCATTTTGTTATCTGATGTGAGCAATGCGTAGAGTCCAGAGGGGCATTTCCTTGGGGGTGTGGCCTGCATCCAACATACATGGATGCTCTGGCAAAGCTCTCCTGTATGTCGACCCCCTCCCCAGCCAAATGGACTACAGAGGACAGCACTGAAGATACAGCCTGGGGAGCGTGGCAAGTCTGCCCAGATCACACCGGAGCAAACCGAGAGAGAGAGAGAGAGAGAGAGAGAGAGAGAGAGAGAGAGAGAGAGAGAGAGAGAAAACAGTATCCTGGCCTACAAAGCTTCCAGGACATTCCTGCTCGGAGCAGCCAATGCACAGAGAGCACCGAAGGATCGGCCTCACCATGAGACACGACATCCCCTTACTGACCTACAGCACTCTGGGGGGCAGCACCAGACACACAGTGCGGGAATTGTGCCTAGACTGACACCCACCCACCTCTCCACACACACATCAGGGTGTAACATGAAGGGAGGGCAACAAAGTCCCCAAGGAATTCTCTAAAAGTGGACTTCAGACTCAGTGGGCAGGGCTTGGCACTGCATTAGACCTGGTCAGAAAGCATTCATAAGGTCAGCAGACAGACCTGGAACTATTGATAGGCCATTTTCTTTCATGTCTATATAAGATAAGCAGTTTAAACAATCCTGAGGAGAAAACATTAACAGGACTGATAGTTCTAGGGGGACAGGGGAGAAAAAGGAGTGGGGAGCCAACAAATCCAGAGACAAGGGAACAAGTGATCTAAAATCGATGGCAGGGACCTGGTGAGGTTTGATCAAGTGCAATGTAACCGAGAGGAAGTACAGAGAGCTGAATGAAGGTCGAATATGACAGGAGGAAAGTAAAAGGAAATAGAGAATAGAACTCGGAGGCAAAAGACATTTATAGAGGTGTAAACATATGCATGTGGCTATGTAAACATATTAATATACAATGACAGGGCTCTACATCTATGCACATATAGCTATAGGTTAAGTATAAAGGTAGCAGACAGACATTGGACATCTTCTCAAGCCCTCCCTCAACGCAAGATCACGTGTTTTAATAACCTGGCATTCTGTGATGCTCACCTTCCCAACATGATCGCTGAAGACAAAAAGGGTGCATAAACTAATGTGGTGAAGAAAGCTGATTGTGCCTGGCTATTACAAGATATATTGTATGGGGTCTTAAAGGCTTGAAGTTAAATGAGCAGCCATCTAGCTGGGAAGCAACAAAGCTCACATGGAAGAAACACACCAACCTGTGGAATCACAAGGTGTCAATGGGATCAGGTATCAGGCATCAGAAGACACAAAACCACCATTTCTATGCAGACAAGGGGGATCAGAATGGAGACCCAAAGCCCATCTGTACACAATTGGACATCCCCTCACAGAAGGGTCACAAGGAAAGGATGAGCCAGTCACGGTGCAGTACATTCTTCTAGTGCTTCCTCCCCCACACTATCATGACCCCAGTCTATCTTACAAAACCAGCTAGACCAGAGCATGTACAATGGTACAGATAAGAGCTCTCAACACACAGAATCCACGACAGATAAACCCCTCAGGACCAATAATGTGAGTAGCGACTCCATGAGGGTAGGGGAAAGGTGGGGGGAGAATTGATTGTGGGTGGTAGTGGGGTGAACAACAGAAACATGCATGAAAGGAGACAGCAGATGGTGTAAAATATGAAAAGAAAAATAATTGATAAATTATCAAGAATTCACGAGGGGGGTGGGGAGGGGAAAAGGAGGAGCTGATACCAAGAGCTCAAGTTGGAAATGTTGATGGCAACATATGCACAAATGTGCTTAATACAATTGATGTATGGATTTTTATAAGAAATGTAAGAGCCCCCAATGAAATGATTTATCGAAATTACCTAACTGAAATAACAAAAAAGGCTTCTCTCAATATTGTATCACCTCTTGGCCTCTCGTTCTTGGAACATGAGCCAGCAGCCTGCCCTGAGACCCCAGATCTGACAGCTCCTGCAACAGCGCAGGGAGAGCGTCAGACCCATGGATTTGGGGCTTGCCAGTCTCCCCAAATGAATTATTTTAAAATAATTATAAACAATCTACAACTGTTTTAATTGGTTATCAGAACTTCCCAGGGGCGAGATCAGATTGTGAGGGAGATGAAGTTACTGTCCCGCGCTCATAATCAATACTAGCCAAGCTGGAGCCACCAGGAGCCCTGGTGGTACAGTGACTGGGCTGCCAACCTCATGGTCACCAGCCGCTGCACAGGCGAAGGACGAGGCTTCCATTTCAGTAGCCCGTAGGGGCGGTTCTACCCTGTCCTATGAGTGGAATTGACAACCAGGCGGCGTGAGTTTTGTTTTGGCCTTGGTTCTGGAGTCCGGGCTTCGGTGGGCTTTGCAGAAGATTCGAACGCCGGTCCGGAGACGTACAAAGCAGCCTGAGGAATTCCCCACGCCGGGAAGGGGCGAGGACGCCACCAACTGCTCTGGCCTCTGTTGGCTCACCGGCGGGGTGTGCGTGCTCCGGTAGGGTAAGGGGGGGCGCCCTCCCTCCCTATCGCGTCCCCCAGGAGTTTCAGCCCTCCGCGACGCTCGCGACCCGCCCTCGGGGCAGAACGTGAGCTGGGATGCACGAGGCGGGGGTCCATCTCCGGGATCCTCAGCCTGAGGGGAGCTCCCGAAGCTCTCCGCAGCCGCCACGCCTCCGCGGCAGCGAGCTCTCGCCGAACGCGACTTCCGGCCGGCGGGGAGTCCCGCGCAGGCGCACTGCACGTCGCGGCGCCGTCCCCGGGCGGGCGCCGATCCGCCGCTATCCCGTCGGCCCCCGCGGGCGGGGCCCGCTCTCCCGAGCCCTCGTGGTCCCGCCTCCTCTATCCCGCCCTGCTCTGCGGCGCCGGGCAAGATGGCTGCTGAGAAACAGGTCCCTGGCGGCGGCGGTAGCGGCGGCGGCGGCGGGGGTGGACGCGGTGCCGGCGGAGAGGAGAATAAAGAAAACGAACGGCCTTCCGCCGGGTCGAAGGCAAACAAGGAATTTGGGGATAGCCTGAGTTTGGAGAGTATCCTAAAGGAATCGGGCCTAGCTCGCTGTGACTACGTGTCGTTCTGGCGGCCGGGGGCGGGAGAGGTGGCGGGACCCGGCCGGTCCCGGGCAGGCTGCAGCTTCTCTGTCTGCGGCGCAGGGTCTGCCTTCGAGGCAGATCCACCTCTTCGGGCGGCACAGGGACACTGGGCAGGTGTCCGGCTTGCTCCGTTGGAGGGCTTGTGGCGGGACGACACTGGCACACCGCCGAGCTCCTGCGGGGCAGTACTGCGGCCTGGAGGTTTCCACGCAACCCTCCTGCCCGACACCTGTCGTGGGCCGGGTGCTGGACTTTACACATGTTGAGTACGGGGAGGCCAAGATTGCTCTGCGGGGACGCTGGTTGCCTCTTGGGGTAGCGTCCATTATTTAGAGACTAATGGCGTGGAGGGAGGTTATGTCAGAAGTGGCACAGCAGAGCTGGGAGAATCAGGCTTCTGGTTTCCTCAGGCGTGTGTACCAGCCTGTGCCCGTGGCACTCGCTTGCCCCTTACTGAAATGAATAGCAGATGGAGGCGATTTTCTGCACTCATTAACTCTTCGGTTTCCCGTTTGAATGGGTGGGATGGTTCCCCTTGGATGCCCAAATGCCTGGATTGTGCCAGCAGCTGTGCATCTCCATCCCAATTCTCCGAATAGCCCCTTGGCCACTCACGGTTCAGAAATGAATCTGTGGAGAAGCGTTGAGAAATAACTGAAAACGGAGACAAAGATCACCGGCCTGCTTTCAGGTTCAGAAATCACCTGAAGGAGCAGAGTGTGGGCAGGGAAAAAAACTTCAGCGGAATATTCTTCAGCAGTTTTAGCTGGCCTGACGTGCCAGCCGCAGTGCCCCGCAGCTGCACAGCTGTTAAGGAAAGTTGCTTGGCAGTTGAAGGTTGTGCAAGTAGACGTAGTCCACGTCACTTATAAGCTGAAATGGCGTGAGCCAGAACACGTGGGGCCCAGGGTTAAGTCAATGTGTCCGCCTTGGTTACCGCAGCTTTTGAATCCATCTGTTTTCTTTCAGCTGCTGGGTTTCAGGTGGCCAGTGATCCTTTTTAAAAAATTTTTTATGTAACCTGACAATAGAACAGGTAGTGACAGTTCATATGTGCTTAGCTCTGTCCTATTACCAGTTGGAAATGCTTACATTTTGCAGCAGATGTGCCAACGCGTGGCAGAGACAGACATTCAACGTGCTGTAGGTTGATAGGAATGTAAACTCAGGGAAGCATGTGTCAGAGCACTAGGAGTCGTCCTGTTGTTAGTTCTTCCTTAATCTCGGCTCCAGTTCTTCAGATCGTTAAGGAGTCCCAGCAGCAGCATGGCTTACGGCACGGCGATTTCCAGAGGTACAGGTTAGTACCCTACTCGGCCGTGGTGTGCGGTCTGGTAATACCTCACTTACTCAGCTTACCAGGAAAGGTACTCGGGGAGTAAGAGCGCCGAATTTACAGCGAGTCCTCCCAATAGTCCTGTGTAAGATAGTTCATTTTTAAATGAGCATTTTCATAATGAATGAAAGGGCGAGCCGGGTTCTGCATTTTACCTCACTATGTTGAAGGTCATTTGGAGGCCTGGCCGGAAACAGCAGGCCATATGGTCATCGTTTTCAACTTAGCCATATTGGGGCCTTTCGGTTAAAGTCAATGCTTTTCAGTATTTTAAACATGTAAGAGGTATCTAAGAGCCTTTAAGTTGGAAAACACATTTAATATGAATCTAAACAGTAGGAGGGATGCCTGATGTGTAATATAATTCAGTACTTTGATAATGAACAGCCAACCATTTCTACAAGGTAAGTATTATAGGCATGGGGACCTGATTTAAAAAACAAACTTCCAGGATACCACATCTCAGATTCTCATTATCCACTCATTCAGTTGAAAGTATTTAATGAGTACTAAATATCAGACTATTAGGCTTTCTAAGCCCTTAAGGAGTGACAGTCTCGGGGACACACAGGACCCTGAAGGGTCACTCTGAGTCAGAACAGACTCAGTGGCAGTGAGTCTGGCTGCAGTGCCAGACGAAGGAGCCCTGGTGGGGCAGTGGGTTATGTTGGGTAGCTAACCACAAGCTCAGCAGGTAAACCCACCAGCCACTCGGCAGGTCAAAGGTGAGCCTGTCTGCTCCTGTAGATTTAGTCTCGGGAGCCCTGTGTGCATCTGCTATGAGTCAGAATCGACTTCACAGCAGTGGGCTTGGTTTAGGTTAAGTGGCAGTCAGTAGTCTAGGCACTGAACCAAGCAGCCAAAGCAGTTGTTTCCAAGCTGACTCAGCCTCGTGGCGAGCAAGCCCATGCACGCCGAGGGCTTTGAAGACCGGGACATTTGGAGGTAAGTGCCAGGTCTTTTAAGGCCCCTCTGGGTGGGTTCAAACCGCCCACCTTTCACTTAGCAGCCAAGTGCTTAGTTGTGTATGCCCCTCAGGGACTCCTACACACTGTAGGGAATAAGCCACATGAGGAAATCGCGAAGTTGCTTTCTCATGGTCTCCCCCTGTTGCTCCCGTTCTGTGTCCGTCCATCTGTCTCCATGCCCTGTGCACTCTCATCTTTGTTTTCAAGTCCTTGTTGACCCTTTGGTCTCCAGTGCGGGGCTTTCACAAAGCTCGTGGACAGTTGCGTTTCCTGTTCATTCCGATTTCTCTGAACCTTGTGAAGGTGAGTTTGAACAGGAGCCCACCACGTGAGGTGATGGGCATTGATTTTGGAGCCAGCTTGTTATTTGGCTACCAGGTGACCTCAGGGCTAGTTGTGGGTCAAGGTTTGTGAGTGTTTTAGGGTGATAACCTTAGAGAGCACCCCAGCCCCAAATACTCCAGGAGGATTTCTGGGTCTTGTTTGATTTTATTTTTTAAAGAAATTTGAGGTACAGTTCCACATTTTTCTCCTAGCGAGTGGCTCTTGATGACCCGATTAGAACTGTTAGGGTAGCTGGGTGCCAGTCTAGTCCTGGTCTCCGGGCAAACGAGGCCATGGTGCTTGTAGACAGTTTGTCCGATAGATGATTTTTACAAGAGGTTGTTCTGGCTCCTGTAGGTAGGTCACATTGAAAAGGGCAAAATGAAAGGTAGCCTGCGTAAGAGGCATATTCAGCCCACGGGAGATGCTGGGGGGCTTGGGCACGGAGGCACACAGTAGAGCTCGTCAGAAGTAGAGGATTTGAGGTATTTTAGAGTAGAGTTATCCGAGCTTGTTTGGAGTCCTGGTGGGAGGTTATGACTTTGGGCTTGGAACCTCAAGGTTAGCATTTCAGAACACCGCTCTTCTTCAGGAGAAAGATGAGCCTTGCTGCTCCCATAAAGCAAGCCTTTTTTAAAAATCATTTTATTAGGGGCTCATACAACTCTTATCACAATCCATATATACATCAATTGTGTAAAGCACATCTGTACATTGATTTCCCTCATCATTCTCAAAACATTGGCTCTCTACTTTAAGCCTTTGGCATCAGGTCCTCATTTTTGCTCCCTGCCTCCCCCTCCCGTAAATCCTAGTGTCGGAAACCCACAGGGCTTGGTAGGTTGCTATCGGCTTTTGGGGCGTTAGTTGAGTTTTTCGGTTTGTTAGGGTTTGTTATTGATGGATTGGACATCAGGTAAAGAAGAAGTGAGGTTAGGGGTCAAGTGAAGAAGTGAGTATCCTCTAGTTTGGGGGATTGCTTTGGAGGATTTTTTTCCCAATTATTTGACTGGGGGCTCATACAACTCATCACAATCCAGCCATCCATCCATGTGTCAAGCACATTTGTACATCTGTTGCCATCATGCTTTGGAGGATTTTATCATGTGACTTAATCAGTTTCTCACTACAGTTGATGGGCTGGACCTTGAGCTGAGCCTAAACTTGGATGATCATGCTATTTATGGGAAGGAGAAAAGAGCAGGCATTGGAAGCTGCTGGAGGGGACACCGCTGATGGTTCTGTTTAGGATCTGTTTAGTTTGAGGTGTCCCTCTCCGTCCAACTGGGGATGGCACAGAGACTGGAAAATGCGAGAGTGGATTTCAGTGGAGAAGTCAGGGCTCAGGGCCTAAATGTAGCCACCATGGGCATGCTGGGGGTATTTAAGGCCAAAGGGTGGATGAGTTTATCTCAGGGGCTGGGGTGAGGTGTCTTTTCTTGTCCACCTTGCTCAGCTGACAAAAAGAATTTAGAAAAAGCCGCTAGAAAGGTAAGCAGAAGCCAGGAGGAGAAATATTCCAAGAAGGATAAAGTATTTGGTTTGTAGAACCTTTTGAGCGACCACTTCATAAGCCAGAAAGACGGTTTTGGTAACAGAGCTCAGTAATGAGGGATTTTTAAAATTAATTTTCTTGAGATAATCAGAGTCACATGCAGTTGTAAGAGATGATAACAGAGATTCCATATTCTGAAGGGAAAAAACCCTCTTTCTTGTGCATTGGGTGATGGTTTGTAGAACCGATCATTTTTTCATTCAACCATCCATGGTTCACAGTCAGTGATTACCAGCCCCACCGGGAAGCTTCACCTACCCCATTTCCTCCCTGTGTTTTCGGTTTCCATCTCTCCTCCTTTCCTAAGCCTTCTGAACTTTGTCCTTGGGCAAATGGCTGCTCTTTGGATCTCAAACGGCTGCTCAGGCAGGGATTCCATATCTCCTTAGTTCCCCTGGTTGACCTGTCTCCTGTTGGGCTGGAGATTGAACCAGTGGAGGAGTAAGCTCAGTTCAGACCGGAAGAGTTACTAAGGGCCACACACAGTCTCAGGGTTCTCAATCTCTCTCCGGTCAGGAAACCTGGCTTCTTTTAGGGTTTGGACTTTTGTTCCGCCTTTTTCTCCCACGCTGTCCAGGACCTTCTAATGTGACCCCTTTCAGAGCAGTGGGTGGTGCTGGCCGGGCACCATGGAGTTCCTCGGGTCTCAGTCTTGTGGAGGTTGATGTTCATGTGTCTGTTAGTCCATTGGAACGCATGGCCTCCTGATTTCTTCAGTCGCCTTTCTTCTGGGTGCGGAGAGACCAGAACATTCCTTCATTGCAAAGGGCCTCGTGTGGACCTCGCGTGTAGCCGTATTCTTGGGAAGGTGGCGCAGGACCAGGCAGCGTTTCTTTCTGTTGTGCATCAGGCGCTGAGGCTCAGAACCCACTTGATGGCACCTGACAACACAACAGCCCCTTCTCACCCGTCTGATGAATCCCTCGCACCTACTCACCGGTTTGCTCGTCATCATTTGTGTGGCTGGGTTGTTATGGCTGACGTCCGCTTCTCACCAGTTTTGCTGCGTCCTTGCCAGCACATGGCCTTTCCTCCATTCTAAGAGCTCTGCGGTGCCCCCTCATTCGTTTAATGGCTAGACCTTTCTGCCTCAAATACTCTGGACACGTTTACCGGGGGGCTCAGTCCCTGGAGATGGACATCTTGGTTGGAGAAACAGGTGGCAAGAAAGGGGCATCGTTTCAGGGGGTGGATCGGCACAGTGGGTGTCGCAGGGGGCTCCGACTCGACAACACCTGTGACGAGGGGCGGGGCCCAGCCGTGTGTGGTCCTGTGGTCATAGAGTTACGCTGTGCTGGAACCGCGGAACAGCACCTGGAGGCCGCATGGCAGGAGGTGCTGGGCATCTTGATTTCATGTGTTTATCTGCCACCTGTGAATCCTTTCTGTGGAAACGCCCCTTCCTGCCCTTTGCTCATTGTCCATTGGGGTGGTTGGGGATTGGCGTTGTTGGGTTTTGAGAGTGCTTTATGCAGCCTGCGTCACTTACCTGGTCTGACAAAAGTTCTCCCCTCTCCAGCCTATCTTGTCATCTTTCCCACGGGGTCTTTCACAGGGCAAGGTTCTTAACTTCGACTGATCATCCTTTCATGGATCCTGAAAGTGTATTCCAGTCTGAAAAGGCACAATCCTACTTCTATGGGGGTTTTGTTTTCCGTCGAAGTCTGTGATCCATTTTGAGTTAACTTTTGTCTAAAACGTGTTTCAGTTTGAGATTCATTTTCTTAACCAATGTTTGTCGTGATTATTCTAACAGCACTGCTTTTTGAAAGTGTGTCTTCCATATTGTTACACCTTTGTTAAAAATCAGTCACACAGGTGTGTGGCCACAATAAATCTGTATCTGGGCTCTCAGTTCCGTTCCCTGATCTCTGCCTGTCCCTCACAGTCTTGGTCACTGTAACTAGGTACGTGATTATGTCAGGTGCCTCCGGTTCCCACACGCAGTGACCCTGTGCACACCAGACGCAACACTGCCTTGAAATCAGGTAGGCCAGGTTCTTCCTCCCTCTTCTTCTTTCATAATGGCTTTAGCTATTTGACTGCCTTCGTCTTTCTGTATAAATGTTAGAGTAATCTTGTCGATATCAACAACAAATCTACATGACATTTGGATAAGAATCCCACAAGATTTGCCTGTCATTTGGGGGAGAATAGACCTTTTTACCATGTTGAGTCTTCCAATCCACTAACTCTACTGTCTCCATTGATTTGGATCTTGGGTTTTGTTTGCATCATCGGTTTTTAGTTTCCAGCCTACAAGCCCTGGACACTTTGAGTGGATTTCCACCTCGGTGTCTATTTTGCTGTGAATGGGAATATGTTTTTAATCTCGCCATCATTGATGACGGCTTGTAGGGAGCGACGAGGACGGCAACCTGATGGGAGTAGGCGGAGGTGAGGGAGTAGAGGGTCTCCGACATAGCCAGAGACATGGGAAGGTGGCAAAGACTGGGCGAGAGGCCAAAGGAACGCGTTCTCTGTGTGTCTGACCAAATGGTGTCATACTATGGGATCCTCTGGCGAGGTCGCCTCAGTTGCCCAACAACGTCGCCAGTTGTGCTGGATGTTCTTTCTCGTTGGAGAACACTAGCAGCGGGTGGTGTTTTGTTTATTGCTCTGGGTTAGCACCTGACCACTGTGCTACAGTGTAGTGCCCACTAGGTTGGGGACAGCAGTTGCTTAATGAGCGATTAACTTGCTGATTTTTGGAGAGCGTTTCCGGGCTTTTCTTTACGTGGCCCCCAGACTGACCGTTGCTAGTGAGCGTGAGTGTCCGTGTTGTTGTCCTCAAGCTGGGCGAGGCCGAGGCCCTAGACCAGTCGCTCCCAGTCACTGCTCTAGTCCAGATGCTAGCGCCGATGTGAGATGCTGGCAGCCTAGGGAGGCTCTGAGGCTGCCTTCTGTCACAGCCGAGGCCCTGTACTCCATCTGCCAGAAATCTCTTAGCCAGCTCTTGGGGGAAAGCTTTTTAGTTGCATATTTCCCCTTTGCATTCTGGGGTGAGGGACTGCCTTTTAAAAATGTATGGTGACCAAACTCACTGCTGGGAGACCCTGTAGGGCTGGGTGGTTCCCAAGACATCTCTCTTTTACAGAAGTGGACTGGCCTCTAGTCCCGTCTCCGTCATGCCCTCCCCCGTGGAAGCTGACTTGTAACCCCGGTGAGCAGGACTCCTGGAAGTTCCTAAATGAGTAGTATGCCACCAGGTAACAAGACAAGGAAAGAGCCAGCCCATTGTGCCTAAGCAAGCACCATGAACATTTTGACATTATTCTTTCAGATTTTTTTTTCCATAAAAACACAGACAATGGTCCAGAATGTCACGGTTGTATGTGACCAGCCCCCCGAGGGGTCACCACCATCATGATCATGTGACAGCTCAAGCCCATTGCAGCTGGGGCCTCCTGGCCACTCTCCTCCCCAGAAGACTCATGGGCTTGTTATATGTTCTGTTCTCCCACTTTTAGGTCGTGGGATCCACAGAGTTCTTCCCGAGTGTCTGCCAAGTAGTAACTTCCTTTTCGCTCTGTGAGCTTTGTCGCTCGCGTGGGCATACTGTGTGCACAGCGTCCGTCGTGTCTCTTGGCTGAAAGCTCCGTGTCTGTAAAAAGGCTCCGTAAACCAGACTTTCTCCTCTTCGCCCCGAAGCACCGGCGTTTATTCTCCCCCCCCCCCCCCCCCCCCGTACATGAGTCACGGGACACATTTTGTAGGGTTAACAATTTTGTCCCCATGAGTCTTTAGTTCATATCTTTGTTTTTCTAAAAAAAATTTGCAGTATAAAACGGTATACAAGGAACTTTAAAAAGTGTGTGGGAAAATTCCATTCTCTCTTCATTCCATTGTTTCTATACACACTGGAAGCCGCCTCGTGTGGAAGGAGCCTGGTGGGATCGTGGTTAAGCTTTTCGGTGCTGTCCAGAAGGCTGGGTGAGCCCCTGGGGACTCTGGGTGAAAGATTGGTGATCTGTTCCTGTCAAGATTACAGTCTAGGAAACCCCTTGGGACAGCTCTGCTCCGCCCTCGGGGGCCATCCTGCGTGGAGCCGACGGCACGCAGCCATGGCGTGGACACTGGCTCTTGGTTCAGACTCCTACTCTTGGTCGGGGCACGTGCACCCAAAGTGCCAGAGAAGTCGTGCTGGCTCATTCTGCTTGACCCTTAGGTAAAGAGGTCGGTGGGGATTCCCACTCGCAGGGATTGAGGGAGAAAATCTGGTTCATAGACTGAACCCAGAGTAGTAGTTCCTCCTGTTAGTAGCCTGTGAGATGCCCGGCTCATAGGGACCTCACTGGACAGCCCCTTGATTTCCCAAAGCTGTGGACCTTAACCGAAGTAGACTGCCACCTCTTTCTCCTACTGAGTGGCCAGTGGGCTTGAACTACCTTTTGGTTCCCAGCTGAGCACTCTAGCCAATGCACCCCCACGGGTCCTAATTTGATTTAAGGGTTAGTGAAATCTTTTATTGTGTGTGTTTTTTAAAATAAATCATTTTATTAGGAGCTCATACAGCTCTTATCACAATCCATATATGCATCAATTGAGTAAAGCACCCTTATACATTTGTTGCCCTCATCATTCTCAAAATTTGCCTTCCACTTGGGTTCCTGGAATCAGCTCATTTTAGGGTTGGTAAAATCTTACATGTGCTTAAGACTCTCATTTAGTCCAAAAGCATTTAATGCATGTGTGCTGGACTCTGTGCTAAGCGTTGGGAAACGTGATCATCCCTTACCACCGGCGCTGGTCACCTGGAGAGGGCAGGCATGTCCCGTAACCGAGCAGCAGGAGCACAGAGGTCACAGCCTGATGAGCTGTGCACACAGTCAGTGCCCCCTCCTCACTGCCTCTCAGGGGCCGGTCCCGGGGGAAAAGAAGATCCCGCCTACTCACCACGTTCTCGTGCAAGTTGACATTTGCCTGCTCTCGGTCACCGTTTTATTGGGGTACTTTTATCCCCCACCCCCCAAGTTGAGTGTGAATTCCTTGGGAGCTGGACTCGTGCCTTTGTCACCAGTCACGGTCCTGCGTCTCTCCATTGTCCACTGCATGTTTGCAAGGTGACGTGATACAGATGGTAACCACACATGGGCGCCCCACCCCAAGGAGCTTGGCATGTTGCAGAGTTTGCCGTTTAAAACATGACCCGTCTGATGGAATGCCTTGTGCTTGTGCTCTCTGACAGGGGCTACTGTTCCCGCAGACAGCGACGTCTCCGGAAGACACTCAGCTTCAAGATGGGCAACAGGCACAAGTTCACAGGGAAGAAAGTAACGGAGGATCTTCTGACGGATAACAGGTACCGCCGTCCTGTGGGCAGTGCCAGCTGAAGTGGCTGATGGGTTTAGGGAGCGCTTCCAGACCCTTCAGACCTTGCCTGTGATTGGTTCAGCAACTCGAGGGCGTGGGCACTTGTGCCGTTCCTGCCTACAGGGAGCTGAGTCAGGGCCATCAAGTTGCTTGTTTGGGGTGTGCAGGGGGCTGGTGAATGCTGACGCCGGTGGTTAGAGCCCAGGCAGTATAGGTAAGAGTTCTAGGACTTGATTGCAAGGTCTGCGGGCTTAGCTCAAGACGTGTTTGGGGAAATCTGGTGGTTGTTACAGGAGCGTTATGCATTTCCCTGCTTCACGTTTGCTTATTCTGCGAGTCTCAGCGGGGGCCGCAGCCACCTGGTCCCTCCTGCCACCTGTTTTGTATAAATAAAGTTTAATTGGAACACAGCTACACCATCCACTTAGGTACTGCTCACGCTGCTTTTGCTACTGTGGCAAAGTGGTGACCCTGGGGCCTGTTGAACCTAACCCATTTACTCCTGGGTCCTTAGAGAGCAGTTTCAGCCCCTCAGTCCCATGTGTGGCCAAAGCTGAACACACTCCATACTGAGTATAAAGAGGTAGGAGGCCAACTTCCTGAGCCCTGTATACGGTGGTCTTGCTGAGACCTGTTGGTCCATACAGAAAGCCAGGAGACACTACAAGACAACCCGCACCACGTGCACGTGTGTCGTCTGCTCTGCGGGAGGGCTGGGCTACGAAGCCAGGGGATGCCTGGCCGGAGGAAGCTGGCCTGGCACACAGGTGAGAGGACATGTGGTATCACGTCCCAGCACTTGTGCTGGTGTCTGGACGGCTGTTCGCCCCTGCTCTGAGGTTGGTGTGCTGGGGCTCAGTCAGCAGCTGAGGAGGAGACCCTGCTGAGGCGTAGCAGCATGTCTAGGGTTAGATGTTGGTGAGTGAGGAAGAGACAGAAACGGAATTTCAACGCCTGGGCTCTCGAGAGATGCTTTATTTAAGAGAGGCGGGGTAAAATTGAAGAGTAATAATTAAAACAGCAAAAACAACCGAACTCAGTGCCACGGAGCCGATGCCGACTCTGCGCAGCCTCATAGGACAGGGTAGAGCTGCCTGTGTGTTCCCGAGGCGTGGCTCGTCAGGGGTAGGAAGCCCCGTCTCGCTCCCTTGGAGCGTCTGGTGGTTTCAAACTGCTGATCCCAACGCATAACCACTACGCTACCAGGGCCCCTAGGAAAATCAGAGCTGTAGTTGGGAGAGAGGAGTAACAGCAGACGGGAGCTCTTACTGGTCCTGTGCGTCTGTGGGTGTGGCAGGAGGAGGTGGGGCCACAGAAAGGTGAGCGTGTTGCCCAGCATCTCAGAGCGCAGAAGTGCTGGTGCTGAGAGAGCCGAGGCATGCTGGCCCTCGAGCCTGCTCCAGTGTATTTTGGTGCTCTGCCTCTCGGGTTTTGACTGGGCTGCAGTGTGATTGAAAGGGCCCAGGGGCGTGCCACTCCGGCCTCCCTTTGGGAAATAGGGGAGAAGAAACAGGTCAAAGTCTGGAGGTGCTGAGAGGGAGCGGGTACCAGGCTGTCGAGTGAGAAGGTGACCAGGGGTCAGCTGGAGTGTGGGCGAGGGCCCGTTTGGGACAGAGAAAAGCAGTCGTGAGGGAGTGCAGAGAAATGGCTAGAGATCCGTGGTGGTGCCTCAGAGAAGCCCTCTGCTCTGGCCTGTCCCCTCCCCCATGTGTCCCTCTCTGCTTGCCGTAGATACCTGCTTCTGGTTCTGATGGACGCCGAGAGAGCCTGGAGCTACGCCATGCAGCTCAAGCAGGAAGCCAACACCGAGCCCCGGAAACGGTTCCACTTACTGTCCCGCTTACGCAAAGCCGTGAAGCACGCGGAGGAATTGGAACGCTTGTGTGAGAGCAATCGGGTGGACGCCAAGACCAAGCTGGAGGCCCAGGCGAGTGTCTTCCCGTCCGGAGATGAGAGACAACTAGTCAAACAGAACAGCGCTCTGGCCTTCTCAACCGATAGTCAGAAGGGAAAATCACTTCAGCTCTTTTTTTAAAAGGTGAAGTGAGGCCTCTTGCTTCAGAGTTTGAGCTCTCAGTTTTTAGCAGTTAGCTCTGTTTTTTAGCAAGGCCGTGCGTCCTCTAGTGTACATGGAAAACTGGCATCTCGTACCGGGAGAGGCACCCAATAAGGAACGACGTATTTTAATGACGTTCTTTAACAAGAGAGAAACGGTGGGTTTCGTCATTTCATAGTCACCTGTGTATTCTGGTGTTATGGCCAGGAAGCTGGTAGGATGAAGAAAATCATCTTACATATTTATTTTTTAATTTTGAAGCCTTCCTGAGGAAGTCATGCCCTCTGAATCTCATTTGACGAGTTAATTAAGCTTTTAATCCTTTAAAATTAACCTGTCTTGGACTGTATCTTGAGGTCCGAGTAGAAGCAGGCGGAGGGGGCGGAGCCCAGGGCTTGCCCTGAGGTGTGAAGCTGTGCCTCGTGTCCTGGTCGCTTTCAGGCTTACACGGCGTACCTTGCGGGGATGCTGCGCTTCGAACATCAGGAGTGGAAATCCGCTATCGAGGCTTTTAACAAGTGCAAGTAAGTTCTCCTGCTGTTCTGATGTGCGCTACAGAGAAGGTCGCGGCCGTTTCTGGGGACGCCGGTTGGGACAGTGCCTTTCCTTCTTCCTCGAGGACGGTTGGTTCTTCGACACTTGTGTCTCGGTTGGCAAGGGCTGCTGCCACTGAAATGCCCCCAGAGGGCTCTGCTGACAGACACGTGTTCTCACGCATGCTGAGCACAAGGCTCTAGAAGGCTCGCTTACCGCCGGCTCTGTGAAAAGTTCCTGTCCCTCGGCTTCTTGGGGATCTCCACAGGGGGTGGCATCTCTCATGGCTGATCTCTTGCCCCCTCTGCTTGGTCGCTTGCTTGGTTAAGCTCCTTTAGATCTCAGATGCGATTGGCTCAAGATGCGGCCCGTGCTTATACTGCTTCATTGATGCAACAAAGAAAAGCATTCCCAAACGGGGTTGTATAACCACAGGGGGGAAGAGTTAGGGTTGCAGACCCACTTTTGCTGGGGATGATGGTGTCATGGTACAAATCATAACACATCAGTTCCAGTGATTGCTTTAAAAAAAAAAAAAGCTTCAGAAAACCATTTGGTTTAGCTGTCACGTCTTTGCACTTTTTTTTTTAATGTGGCCTCTGAAACCTGCTGTGTCCTTGCTTACAGGACCATCTACGAGAAGCTGGCCAGTGCATTCACTGAAGAGCAGGCGGTACTGTATAACCAGCGGGTGGAGGAGATTTCGCCCAACATCCGCTACTGTGCTTACAACATCGGTGAGTAGGGCCGGCTCCCACCTGCCTTGCGGATTGGCAGATGGCACTGCCAGCTCCGTCTCAGCAAGCTTGGAGGATTTATTTCACTCTCTACCCCTCCTCCTCAGCCGTCCTGGCATGGGTTTCTCATGACAGATACAGACTGTCAGTTAGGGCTGCTTGACGTCCAGACAGCCCGTCCCTGCCTGCAGTCTGCCTCACACCCCTGAGCAGCCCGCGGCCCTGAGTGTTTGCTAGTAGAGCAGGCAGAGCTCTGTTAAGGGCCAGTTGAATCTGGTGGTTCTTGAGAGAACAGATCCTTAAAGATCTCTCTCTCTCTTCCCCTCCCTCCCTGTCCTCTCAGGGGACCAGTCAGCCATCAACGAACTAATGCAGATGAGACTGCGGTCTGGAGGCACTGAAGGTCTCCTGGCAGAAAAATTGGAGGTAATCCATTTGTGCGTCTCCGTCTTGTGAGAGAAATGTCGTAACCTGCAGTCTTGTCGTCCGCGGAGAGCTGCTGTGAACATGTGCATTTTATATTTTACATTTTCAGCAACAACAAAAAAAAGTTGTCTCAATTTTTAATTATTCAACTTTTTAAACATCATTACATCTCTTTTTCTAAGGAAGTAATGAAGACTCCTTTTTAAATGTGAAATCACATGCTCATTTCCATTTCGTGAAGGACATGTTCACTCCGATGTCGTCTTTTCGTGGCTGCATGTGCCCCTCCTGTCTGCTGACGGTCCCGTGGGGACAGTGTTGCCACGAGCCGCCCCTTCCTGGGTTTGCCTCCCTCCCTCGGTGACAGTTCCTGCCAATGTGATGGTACATGTTAGGAGCTTTTGGCACATACTGACAGCGGTCTTCAGTCAGCTTTCTCTGAGATTGACTGTGCTCGCCACGTGCACACATGTGCTTTCCTCCCCGTGCTGTGCCTGAGCGGGGCGGGCTCCGTGTCACCTCCTCCCATGCTTGCTTGCTTGGTGCGTTTCCGTGAGTGAAGATGGGGCGTGAAGGAGGCAAGGAGAGTGGCCTCCGTACTCAGGAGACCGGGCAGACCATACAGGTAGCTGCATATGCAGGGGCCCACGTTAGCTGTGTGCCTAGGTACAGGGAAGCCTGGGACCCAGAGCCCAACGCCTCCAACTGCCTTGTGTTTTTCCGACCGGCAGGCTTTGTGCCTGTGACAGTGTGCAGTCTCACTGCTTTCTGTCAGTGGGAAGTATTTGAATTTTTCTTCTGTGATAGGCTTCTGCCCTGCACGAGTTCTGGCTTTTGTAAGTCCGACTGTGTATGTACACACCTCTGTGTGACTGTGCGCACAGACACTCCTGCATGTAGTACAGCACAGGGGAGACCCAGACGCCACCTTTTCTTAGACGAGACCACAGGAGTAGCTACAAGTATAAAATGCTAACTGGCAGCCAAACGCCTCGTGGGATTGCATTTCCAGCTTTGAAGGGTTAGGGCCATGGTTTCATCCACTGGCACAGTGTCATTCACGGACGTTGTTTGCTGAGTGGCGTCTGGGGTCTTTAGAGCCTGTGAGCAGCCATGTAAGATCCAACTATTGGTCTTGGCTCATCTGGAGCAGAAGAGAAAGAAGGTAACCAAAGACTGGATGAAAGAAGAACCTGATCGGCGGGCCTGGCCTCGTCTTCCTGGAGACCAGAACTAGATGGCACGCTTCTACTATTTCCGACTGTTCCAGTCAGAGCTACAGTAGGTGGCCCCCCATTACATGGGGGAGAAACACGGAATAGAACCTCAGCTTCCTGGAAACCAAAGCAGAAAACTTAGGCTTCCTGGATTGGTTGAGACTTCAGGATTCCCCAAGCCCACTTGCCTGCCCTTGAGACTCTTTTTACACCTGGAACTGAAATTGTCCCTGTGGTCACCTGTAGCTGACTGACAGCTGGGTTCAAGAGGCCATCTCCAGTTGGAGACCCAGTGGTCAACAGTGGCTTTAAAGATGACAGTGCGACCCCTCAGGAACAGTAGTGGGAGTCGTGATATCATGAGGGTTGGGGCTGGCCCAGGAAGCGAAGGGAGAGAAAGGGGGAACCCATCACAAGTTGGATATATAGCCTCCCCCCACAAGGGGATGAATAACAAATGTGGGTGAAGGGAGACAACGGACAGTGTAAGATAGGAAAAAATAATTACAATGTATAATGGATCGAGGATTCACAAGGGTGGGAAGGAGGGGGAAAAAGAGGAGCTTATGCCAAGGGCTCAAGCAGAAAATGTTTTGGAAATGATGGCAACACGTGTACAAATATACTCGATAAATTGACTTCTGGAATGTTATAAGAGCCCCCAATAAAATGATTTTTTTAAAAAGATGAGAGTGAACGGGGCAGGGAATCGAGATGAGCAGAACATGGTTCCTTGAGAGCAGAACTGATGAGCATGCCCCGCTGTGGGGAACGGAACCAGTATCACTAAATTGCTGAACGGGAGCCTGCCCTGCTGAGTAAGCGCCTCTGAGAGCAGCACGGAGATTTGTTTTTAAGAAAAGGGGACAAGTCACGGGGCATTTATTGTCATGTGCTGAAAGCTTTGACCTTCGTAAAACTCTCTTGCAGTCACTGATTAGTCAGACCCGAGCCAAGCAGGCAGCTACCATGAGTGAAGTGGAGTGGAGGGGGAGGACGGTCCCCGTGAAAATCGACAAAGTGCGCATCTTCCTGCTGGGGCTGGCGGACAACGAAGCGGCCATCGCCCAGGTGAGGAGGGAGCGCCTGCTCATGTCTCCTGTACACGGAGGCTTGCTTACCTTGTGTGTTAGATGCCTGGGTTTGCGGCTCTTGGTGCCGTTTGGGATTTGACACCAGTGTCCAGGTGCACCGTCTTGAGCAAAACGACTTCTCGAAAGGGAGTTTATGGAGGAGCGCCTCTGTGGAGAAGGCCGTCAGCCTGAGGATGGCGGCACCGATGGTCCAGCAGGGGGTGCAGCAGCTTAGTGATCATGCACTGGCATCTCCCTGACCTCTTGTCCTGGCTGCCTAGCCCTTCCCAGGGAGAGCCCAGCCAAACCAGAATCTCTTGTTTTAGGTGCGCTTGACGTGTAACTGTAACATTCATGCAAAGCTCCACTGACTGACTGACTAATGCGCTTCCTGACCGTGCTGCCTGTTTGTTGGAGTGAGCCAGCAAAGAAGCCCCGCAGGGCCAGGGCTCCATGTTTATCTGACGCAGCCAGCCATCGGTCACTTTATAGCGTGGAGGGCATCTTTAAAAAGCCAGGCTGCTGCCTGTGTCAGCTGCGGGCCCTCAAGCGACATGCCCCATGGGCCTCTCCGGTTGTGCCGAGTTGTTGTGCTCAGTGATCTGTTGCTGAGCCGTGTTGCGGACAGTCTTCAACAACCGATGAGTTTATCTGTGCCCTGTCCTGCATATTGAATTCCACCACCCCATCTTTCCTCTACCCACGTTCCTTTTGTTTGCTAACTGTTTGTGTGGGGGTCTGCAGAGCAAGTTATTTTCCCACCGCACAGTTGAAATACATTGTGCTTCATGGTCTTTGTTGCAACCCCCTCAACATAACGTGCTCTTCCCATGTCTCCCTGGGGTCCCCTTTCCATTCACCCGTTTTTTTCAGCCTCTGAACCTTTTTCTTTGGTGGGGGGGTACCATTTTGGCCTCTCACTGGTTGATCTAAGAGGCACGTCCTCACACGTGAGCTGTTCACGGTACAGGCTTTATCGTCTGGCTGAAAGGTGATCTTTGGGAACCGGCTCCGTCCCAGCTTTGCAGCGCATCTAAGGGTCACAGTAAGTCTGGCCTTTCTCGGGATCTTCAGTTTTGTCCTATGTTGCCCTTCTGCTCTGTCTTTATTTTGAGGACAGTATTTGGTAGCGGTAGCAGGCCACTGTCGAGTTCTGACAGGCTCCGACCAGTGGGTTGTTTCCTCAAGTCGCTAATTTTCTCTGTCCTTGATGGAAAGAAGCCAGTCGTTGTGATTTTCGACAGGTGCTCCCAGGCTTTGAAGGAGGGTGTTGTGCATTGTCTTTATGGGCTGTATAATGCCACTTGACCTAGACGTTACCTGAGATGATGGCTCTGTCGGCAGTGATTCGGGACCTCGAGGTGTTTGATGACAGCTGAGAAGTTTGCATGGCTGTGTCCCCTGTGTTATACTTGGCAGCATGTACATTTGCATATGTAGACAGCCTTTGACACACCTGCTTAAGGGCCTTGAAAAGACTCCTGGAAAAGTAGAATTAAAAGAGGATGGAGTTTCCTCCATAAACTTTTTGAAATCCCCTGGGACGTGCTGAAGGATGTACTCCCCAGAACCGTCCCTCTCATGCTCAGCGTACACACCTACCTGTGTACCGACATGTAGGCTATCGCTGGCTACTACGGGGTTTTGTACAGTGTACTCTTGGGAGCCTCCAGGTCGTCCTTTGCTTCACTCATGTCCTGACCTCCTCCTCCGTCTCTGTGTTGCCTTTGCTGTCCCTGGAGTTAAGACGCATCTAATGCCTAGTGGGCCATTTTCCCCGCCCTCCCCCATCCCTGACAGCCCCCAAGCATGTCTCCTTCTTTGATGTCGACATTAGTGGGCTCCTCCAGGGCTGGTCCTTTGTGACTGACTGACCCCCCGCATAACGTCCAGGCTCACCCGTGGTGTGAGACGTGCCACCGAGCCGTCTGGTCTTCACTGTTGTGTGGACTGTCGTCTGCCCGATCATCTGCTGCGGTTTCCATCTCTGCTGCCGTGGACACAATGTGCCTCTGTCCACCGCGTCAGTACTCCTCTCTCCATGATATGTACCTAGTAGGATTGCCGGATCCGTGTGGTAGCTCTAGTATTTTACGGAAGGGCATGTTTTCCACGTGGTTGCACCACTTACAGCCCCACCAGCAGTGTATGAGAGTTCCGGTGGTCCACACCTTTGCCAGCATTTTGTGTTTAATTATTGTTGCTATTATTAGGGGAAGAAGGTCGCTCATTGTTGTGTTGATTTGTAACTCTCAGAGACTAATGATCACAACCTTGTCTTCATGGGTGTGTTGGCTGACGGAATCCTTTCTTTTTTCGACATTTTCCCTGTTGAGGAGTATATTCTGTGCCCTCCAGAGATCAGTTCTTTGTCGGATGTGTGCCCGGTCCTTGGATGCTCTTCTGGAAAGGTCCTTTGATGCGCATCGATGTTTTCATGTGGGGGAGCTCCCCCTTTTCTAGTGGCAACTAGTTGTCAACTTGAGTTTTTAGTCTGATAGAGTTTTTAATGCCCTAAATTAGGACCCTGAAATTTGTCCCTCTCCATGATCTTAACAGTTTTAGATTCAGATCCGTTTTGACTTAGTTTTTGTGTGTATGGCCGTTTCATTTTTCTGCGAGTGGATATCAGTTTTGCCAGCACCCCGTGATAAAGAGACGTCTTTCCTCCATGTAATGGGTGTGTGCCCCTTGTTGAAGAGCGCAGGTGGCTAGGTTTGCTTCTGGTTCTCAATTGTGGCAGCTGTACCGGTGCCAGACTGGGACTGCCGTGGCTGCAGTAGGCTCTGAGATGGACGATGTGAGGCTTCTTCCTGCTACAGTAGGGCTTTGTTTATTTAGTCTTTTCAATTTTTCCACCTCTTCTAAGTATGTTGCTAGAACCTGGGTTGGGATTGTACTATATTGCAGCCCCCATAGATAGTATTGACGTTTAAACATGTTAGGTCTTCCTATCCATGACCATGGTTTGTTTTTCCATATAGCTATGGAAACATCTGTATTTCCCAAAATATAAGTATCCTTTTTGGTTTCTTGTGACAGTGTTTTACAGTTTTCTTTGTGTGAGTCTTTTACACCCTGGTCAAGTTTACTCCTTAAGGATTTTATCTTTGTGGGGACTATTGTTAACGGTCGGAGTTTTCTTTGTTAATGTAGAGGAATCTGGCTGATTTTTGCATGGTCTTGTACCCTGCCAGTTGGCTGAGTCTTGTAATTGGTTCCAGTGCTTTTCTTGCTGAGTCTTTGGGGTTTCCTGTGTGTGTCAGATCATGTTGTCACTGGTGTCACACGCTGTCAACACAGCCCTGCCTCACCCCCCGAGCACCCCATCTCCAGGGTCTTCCATTTTCTCCACCCATTTTGCCAAGCACGATGTCCTTTTCTGGGGACTGGCCTCTCCTGATAACATGTCCAAAGTCCCCGAGAAGAACCCTTGCCACTTGTTGTATTAATTTGTTTAAAAGGATACATTCCTTTATTCTGCTTTGTGTTCATTAGAGGTTGTAACTATTTTTTAACTTGTTGGAATGAATACTTCTATACGTTTTGGGTCCTGTTTTTATTAAAATATCTTAAATGCTCAATATGCAGGGGATTCTCGTTAAGACATGTTCATTTCACAATAGCAGTTTAGTGCCTGCTGGCTTCAGAAAGACCCCAGAAAAATCCTACTGCTCTTTAATTCCTTTGTCCACATTTTAAAGCCCCCTCACATTTCACAGTTCAGTCCACAACAGGAGAAATAAACCCTAAGCTAACCATTGCTACTGAATCAACTTTAACTCTGCAGTCCCATAAAACTCCCTGCCCTTGAGTTGATGCTGACTCAGCGGCCTGTGGAACTAACTGCCCCTTTGACTTTCTGAGACTAACTCTTTGTGAGAGTTGAAAGCTCTGCTGTCTCCTGAGGAGTGGATGGTGGTTATGCAGCCCCACAAGGACAGATTACAATTACCCCATAGGTTTTCCAAGTGTGTAAATCCTTACAGAAACAGATTTTCGCATATTTTTTCCTTGGAGTGACTGATGGATCCAAACTGCCAACCTTTTGGATAGCATCTAAGCCCTTCCACAGCTGTGCCACCAAGGAAGGCTCCTTAATAAGGGATGTGTACAGAGTGCCCTGATGAAACCAGACTAAGCAGACCATTAATTGAAACAAATATTTATTCTTCGTCACATGAATCAGTTCTGATTCAATAGGTGTGGCAGTGGTGGACTGCTTCCCAGGTGAGGGGGGGTGCATAGGGGATGTCTCCCCCAAACTTCTCTTTCTCTTGCTTTTTAGTCATAGGGAATGAAGGCCTGTATTGGGGCAGCTTCTTTTGCCCCATTTCTAAAATCGCCCCCTTTGGGCCAGCTTGGACCGAGTCCGTAGACCGTTTCCTAGCTGCGGGCAGCAGCTGCTTTCGCAGTGAACCGTTGCTGCAGGCATGTGTTTGTGCAGTTTCTGTAACTGGCTCTCAAACTGGGTCATTGTTGTGGCTGAGGGATGGGCATCTGGATCCTTCCAGAGCAGCTCAAGGCTGAGCAAAGTGTTGATACTGTTGGCAAGAGAAATAGCTTTGATTTTCATCGTTAGGGACGAAAACACTTATCCTCAGCCAATGCAGCGGCAGTCAGTCCAGTGTCCTGCTCATTCCGAGTGTGAGTGTGGAGTCAGAGTGGACGTGGCTCTGTGGCACACACAGATGTTGTCAGGTGTCAGCACTGTCCTCCATCCTCACAATTGTCCGTACGCCTGAGCCCGTTCTTGCAGCCACGGGGTCAGGCCGTCTCCTTGAAGACCTTCCTCTTTCCACTGCCCTCCCTTTACCAAACGTGATGTCCCCCGGAGGCCAGTCAGCCCCTGACAGCATGTCCAAAGGATGTAAGATGAAGTCTTGCTATCCTCGCCTTTAAGGAGCACTCTGGATGTACTTCTTCCAGCACAGGTCCGTTTGTCCTTTTAGCAGCCCGTGGTGTCTTCAGTGTTCTGTTCCAGCACAACAATTCACATGCAACCTTCACCTGCGTATAAGGCAATGGAAAACAGCGTGACATACACGGATAATAGGCGCATATTAGTTTGTAATGTCTGTTTAAGCTATTATTGGGCATTTGCGGTCCACAGTTAAGCACTGAAAATAATGAAGGTGACGATGGGGATCTTTGCCTGGACGTATTTCCCAGGTTTTCACTCCTATTAGAGACTAGGTTGCTGGAAGTGAGGACATTGTGTTGACCCATTTTCTGACACAAACAGTTACTATTTTACGTTCACATTTAGGGCATAAAAGAAGTAGGCAACAAACAAGATGGGCACCAACCCTGGAAAGTGACATAGCTGACCCTCTTCATTGAGAATGGCCACTTCCCATTCTCACACTGCTCATGAAGCGCCTCCAGCAAACCAGGTGTGCCGACGGGGTCCATGGCTTGTCGGGAATGTACTTCTTCATGGAGCTTCCCCTTCTGAGGGCGATACCGTCCACTCGGAGCTTAGAAATGGCTTTGCAGCTTATTTCTTGAGTTACACACTTCAGGGCTTTCTAAAAAAATACACACGCACACATATCAGCTGAGCTGATGCTGCACCTAAGCCAAATCAATCCTGCTTGCAATCTGAGGACGATGTCAAGTCCGGTTTAACTAAAGCCTTAGGTGCTGTGCCTGGCACTGTAGCTGGTTGAGTGAGCTGCGGGTCATGAAATCTGGGAAATGCCCTTTGGCTAGCTGAGACGTAACTCCAAGAAGAACCCCAAGCCCCTGGGTGCCACTCTGGATTTGGCAGCATATAAAATGGGCCCGCCCTCCATCAGTTTCCTGTGTGTGGAGGTGGTCGTGAGGCTGGAGATCCGGGCCTGGCCTGTAGTGGCCCCTAACCCAGCTGCTGCTGGCCTTGACCGCCCTCTGGGAACTGGGTGCAAGGGTTAGTCACCCCAGCTCATGACTAGCAGGTGGAGGTTGTTTGGGGGGTTGGTCTAAAAGACTAAAGCAGCAGTACACTGGAAAGCACTAATTCAGGGAGATACACTATCAGACTGAAAAGACTTGAACTACGAATGATTCACCTACTGAAATCCAAAACCACAAAATCCTTAGTCCCTTCAGCCAACCCTTCTTCATGTTGTTTTGTCTGTTACTGTAGAAATAGTCATTTCTCTTTTGCTTTGGGGGAAGCTAGTTGATCTCACTTGAATTGTCCCTGGTGGTTGCTGAAGACATTGCTGGGCTACAGTTTGGGGTAAATGGGGCTGCAGTATCTGCAGGCTTGATGGTCTTCGTCTTCAGTTAGGATTGATGAGTGAGTAGAAGGAAGAAGACTTCTCCTTTCGCCAACCAGAGGCTTGTTTGTTTCTTCTTTACCAAGGTTCCAGGTGCTTCTCCCAGACGGAGCAGACGCTGGGCGAGGCTTGGCTCCATTGCCCAGCTCTCCTCTGGGTAGATGTGCTGGAACACGTTGTCATCCTGTGACCACCTTCGAGCAACTTCTGCAGTCTTGAGAGCCACGCAGGAAGTCGTTCGTTTGAATGGCAGCTGGCGTTCCTCTGGGCAGTCAGCCGGAGCTGTGGGCAGCACGCGGCCCCAGGCGGCTGGGGCCCTGCAGGACTAGAGCTAGCTAGCGTCTGTCAGGGTCACTGTAAGCTGCAGCCGACTTGATGGCCCCTGACCACACATCTCTCTGACTAAGACTAAGAGGCAGCACGTTGCTTGTGGGTGAAGCGTTTTCTGGGTTCCTAGCACAGCTGGGAAGCAGCCAGAAGCAGAGTGCCTGCCACTTGTGTTAGGAAATACTCTCTCGTTAGGTCGGGGGCCGCAGGGGGAACATAGTTGATGGGGTTTCTTGACCCTTGTCCTCTCAGGAATGTCCTGGCCTCAAAGACCAGTGTGACTTGAACGCTGTGTTTATTATAGCTCCACAAAATTACTGTTTAAAGAGCTTGTGAAGGTACTGAAGGCCTCCAGCAGAAGGCGGGCGGGCGGCTTCCTCCCAGCAGACCATGGAGCCGACACGGTAGCCTGCTCCTCCGCACTGGTCTGAGTCCTGCGTTGTGTGGGCCTTGTGAGACCAGCGAGGCTGGCTCCAGCTTCCCCCGACTCGGTCTTGCCCTCCAGGAGAGCGAGCGGGTGCTCCTGCCACCCAGAGGGCCGAGCCTTGTTAGTTAGCACCCTGCATGGCCGGGGAACGGTCCTGCTGCGGAGCTGGAAAAGCGCACCTCCCACCCCAGTCACTGTCAGAAGGGGCGTGGGGCCTGTTGGCTGCTTTGCAGGTCGGTAAAACAGATAGCAGCTCTTCTGCCTGGGTGTGCCTGGGTTTGGGGGCACACGCGCATGTGCGTGTGTGTTTGTTTTCAGTGTCCACCAGCCCGTGCGCATGTCGTATTCCGCTTGTTAAGGTCTTGCTCAATTGCAGTACCTCATGGCCAAGCAGCCTGCCTTGCCGTGCCTGCCTAGATGGCTTCCCACCCTCGCTGACTGGACGTGCGGAATGGTAGCGAGGAGCGGAGCGCTGCCTCCCAGGCGGCACTGACAACTGACATGGGGGCTGAAGCCAAGGGAAATGCCTTCAAAGATCTTCGTGGAATTCAGAGATTGCTCTTTCTTATCTTAAAAACCAGGACATTGTCAAGCAGGTTACAAGATAGCACGATGACATAGACCCGTGTGTTTTCACCAAGCCCAGCACTCAGCCCTGTGGGAATGACCCTGCTGCGGGCGGTACAGTGTGAGGACTAGCCTCGGTGTGGATGGACTTTGGGGGCTCCCCAGCAGGGAGCAGCAGGGGTGGGGGCTGGTTGATAGGAGCTACTCCGCAGCAGACACTTGGGAGACGGGATTTTTTGCCCCTGGCTCTCACTGCAAGGAGCGGGCGGGCTGGTTTTCTCCTGAGCCCTCTCACAGGTCCTCGTAATGTCAAGAGGCTTATTTGTGCCCACTGAGTGTTCGCTTCTGTGGGAAGTCAAATATAATGGTGGAATGTGGATGTTTGAATTTCGGAGTGGGTCTGCCAGTCACACCAGTTTCCCTCCTCGTCACCTTTGGTCGTTCCCACCTGCCCAGCCAGATTCTTGAGGGTGACGTGGGGTTTGGCAGCAAGCAGCTTGTGAGTCACCTTTTCCCTCATCCCAGCACGGGGTGACGCCCTGCACCTGTGCGAAGACTGTCACCTCGTACTTGTCCACCTGCTGTGCACCACAAGGGAGCGGGTCTCAGCAGCCCCCGTGCAGGTGCTGGGGTGGGATGGGGAGCGGTTCTGATGGGAGCTGGTTAGCCTGTTGGTCATCATTGCTCTGGACCTGACAGTCTGGTGGGTCCCAGACACAAGACTTGCGCTTTGCTGGGGCCAAGGGAGACTTGCTGTGCGCTGAGCTTCTGGGGAAGGAGGCTGAGCCCCAAGCCCCAAGATCTAGGGAAGGTGGGGGCTGGTGCTGCCTGGAGGTGGAAGATTCTAGAGCAGCTGGGTAGACGTCTGTTTTAGATCAGTTATGGGGTACTTCTTTTCAAAGATGAAATCTCATTGTCTTGTAAGTGATGTGCAGTGACTATGTTAGGTCAGCAGTTGGAACCAGCAGCCGCCCCCGGGGGTCAAAGATGAGGTTTTCTGCCCTGTGAAAGGTTACAGCCTCGGAGCCCACAGGGAAAAATCTCCCCAGACGTGTAGGGTCGCTATGGGTTGAAAAGGACCCCACAGTGAAGGGTGACGTTGGTCAGTGTAAAACATGAAAAAAAACAACTATAAATTATCAAGAGTCCATGGGGTGGGGCGCAGGAATGAGCTTATACCAAGGGCTCAAGTAGAAAGAAAATGTTTCAAACATGATGATGGCAGCATATGTACAAACGTGCTTCACACAATGGATGGATGGATTGTGAAAAGAGCTGTATAAGCCCCCGGTAAAATGATTTTTAAAAATCAAAGAAAAGAACCCCACGGAAGAGCGCTGGTCTTCCCTTACACATAGTGAGTAGACCCATGGGAGAGCCTTACCAGGTGGGGCTCGGCATACCAGGCACGTGGTCTTTTTTGTTCAGTGTTTTGGGGTGACTGGTGGGATGGTGGGAACCTAGCCCTGCTGTTCCTCTCCTGCCACCGTCCTGAGGACCACTCAGGAGACAGTCACTTCCTCCCTGCTGCCTTTTTCCAGGCCGAGAGCGAGGAGACCAAGGAACGGCTGTTCGAGTCCGTGCTCAGTGAGTGTCGGGACGCGGTCCAGGCTGTACGGGAGGAGCTGGAACCAGATCAGGTAGGATACTCCTCGCAGACTCCCAGATGCCTGAGTGCAGGATTCTCTTTGGCATTTTTAATTTAGGTCAACAGACCATCCCAGCATAGCCCTGGGTCTGTCCGGTGGTAGGATCCTTTTGGCCTTGTTTCCCCTAAGAATAGCCTCATCATTCAGTACCTCTTAGACCTGGGCTCTCCACTCCATACCACCACAAACCCGGCGCCTTAATACATACTGGAGACATCCCACCGAGTCTGGAGAGGGGCTGCAGGGCTGCGCTCCCTCCCTCCAGCCACTCGAGGGGGTTCCAGCTTGTGCCCCTTGTACCCCTGCTCAGCCAGCAGTGCAGCATCTCCTCAACAGCAGCTTCCGTCCTGGCGTCAACTTTTGAGCTCTGGCTTTCCTGCCTCCTTCTTCCACTTGGAAGGACCCTGTGATGCAGGACCGTGGCCTTATAGTGGGTCGGGGACCTTTGGGCCTAGAGCCTGTGTAACAGGAGACCATACTGGTCCCTGCTCTCAGTGATCTTCCTCAAAGCCGCTGTGCGGTGCCAGTGGCAGCAGAGTGGCCCTGTCCACATGCATGTTTAATCTTTGAGGACCCACTGGCTACTGGAGTGGGCCCGGACTCAGGGGTGGCGGTGGCTGCTGCGTGTTTGAGGACCCGTGGCCCTTGCAGGAGTGAGGTGGTTATGCAGGGTCAGGCCATCTGGCTTACCCTTCCTTCTTTTGCTCGCTGCAGAAACACAGGGATTACACACTGGATGGGGAGTCAGGCAAGGTCTCCAATCGGCAGTACCTGCACAGGTAAGGGTGGTGCTCCTGTGCTCTCTAACATGGCTAATAGGAGCAAAAGTGTGTAGTAGTATGTCATAAACACCAGGCGGGTGTGTGCACAGAGAAGGGGTCCTGGAGGCGCAGAGGTTAAAGCACTTGGCTGCGAGCAGACAAGCACAGCCACTGTGAGGGAACGCCATGGCACTCGGCTTTGCCGGGTACGGCCCGGGACACCCTGGGGGCAGCTCCACCCACCTTGCTGGGTCATTCTGAGTTTGGCCTCTGCTTGATGACACAAGGTTAGGCTTGGGGGTTTGCATGGGCCAGGCCTGCCTTCCTGCTTGCATGGTCTTCTCCTGGACTCTGCCCACTGATCTCTGTATCTGTGTGTCTGTCCATCGGCTGGTGAGCATCAGTTCTTGATGGCCAGCAGGGTACGTCCACATCCTTGTCACCCAGTCGGCCCCCACCCCCACAGGGTATCCTGAGGTCATCCCGACACTTCCTGTCCACAGTGCACTCTCTCCTCTGGGCTCTTACAAGTACCCCAGTTTCACGTTGGGGATCACAAAAGGAGCCTGGGTCACTTTGGGGAGGTTGTGAGTGAAGTGGCTGCTGCTTGTCAGAGTCTCTTCTCCACGTGGCAGTAACACTGGATTTCTCGGGCAGCTGGTCACTGTCACTGCACAAACATGACCTTCTCTTCAGTCTCTTCCCACCTCGGCCTCCTTTCATAGGGCACGTGGGGCAGTATGAATGGCCAGCGGCTGGCCTGCCAGGTGGCTGAGTGCATGGAGCCCTGAGAGGCAGGAGGCTGCCGTGTATTGATGATAGCCACGGTGTCAGACAGAGACCAGTCCAGCCCCTCGCCAGGCCAGCCCCGCTGCAAGGCCCAGGAAGTTTGCGTTGTGGCCTCTTTGCCTTGGTGGTGCAGTGGCTTAAGTATGAGACTGCTAGCTGAAGGGTTGGGGTTCAGATACCCCCACCCTGCTCCACGGGAGAAGGATAGGTGTCTGCTTTGCTCTGCAGTAACAAATCAGTGGGAGTTGGAATCGACTTGATGGCAGGCGGTTAATGGGTGGGTGGGTGCCTTGGACCCATTCTCCTGCCTCTGGATTTAGGTAGGATCGTGGATTGATTGATTTATTGATAATTGGAGGTTAGCCTTTTGGGGTAAACGGATGGATCTGGAAGCTGAGTAGGAAAAGCTAGGAGGTCTGTGTTCAGAACTTGAGGGTCACTTTGACCCCCCCACCCCCTGTCCATGTCTATTGTGGAATCTGAAAGGCATTCCCTGAGCTGTGCCTCTTGGTCCCCTGTCTCGTCTCCATGGTGACTTGGCTTCTGCCAAAGGAGGATGGTGAGCTAGAGGCCTTGTGTCCTCCGGGAGCAGCTGGTCAAGTCCTTGCCTTGTTTGCACCCCCAGGCGCCAAAGGGACCCACCTGGGGCTCAGTTAACTGGCTGTCCCTGTGTGGCCCAGGTAGGGGCTGGGGTCTAGTGTGTGCTAACAACCCTCTGCCGTTCCTCGAGGAGGGGACGCGGCCGTGCCATGAGCGTGAGCTGTCCTTGTAGAGGAGCCGGGCGGGACGAGACCTGCTGACCCCTGCTGGCCTCTGACACTCGTAACTTGGTGGCGAGGACGAAAGGACACGGAGGGTGGAATTCACGCTGACATCAAACAGTGTGCTAGGCTCTCTCGCTAGTGCTCCCCACCTTGCCACACTGCTCAACAGTCTGCACCCAGAGGTCCCAAAGCATGAGCACTCCCTCTCCCTCACGCACCCCTCCCCAGCTCAGCCCCATCTCTAGAGGACTGGGACCCCCGCTCCCCCAAGCTTACCCGCAGCTGGCATCTGTTGCCTTCCAGCTACCTGACTTACATCAAGCTGTCGACAGCCATCAGACGCAACGAGAACATGGCCAAGGGGCTGCAGAGGGCCCTGCTGCAGCAGCAGCCTGAGGACGACAGCAAGCGCTCGCCCCGGCCCCAGGATCTGATCCGCCTCTACGACATCATTCTGCAGGTGGGCGGGAAGATAGGCTGCGGAGTGGGACTCGGTTGCACTTGGTGCCCGCTGAGCTATCGAAGCCCAGGTGCAGCAGATCTCTGGAGGTGCTGCTACTAGCAACCCACCCCCACCCCCACCCCCCGCCTGCTGTGTGTGTCACTCACTCTCCTCAGTGCTCTGCAGCAGCCAGCGACTGGAGCTCCCCTGCTCAGGGGTGTGTCAGTCAGGAGGGTTTCTGAGGCACCCACACGAGGAAGGCAGCCTTGGGAACAGCAAGCCAGTGGGCTGAGGTCTGAGCCAGAAAGAAGCACCCCTCCCGTCAGAAATGGGCTTTTAAAGGAGGGCAAAGAGGAGCTGAGTCTTCCAGAGCAGAGGGGGACATGAGTGGCACCCCGTGGCCATGTCACACATTCGAGGACTTGCTGCCCTTACTCTGAACTCGGGCTTGCTTTTGCCCCTTGTATGTTCGTAGGAGGTCCGTGTGCGGCCTCCTTGTCACAAGTGTATGATGCCTCTGTTGTGCAGAACCTGGTGGAGTTGCTCCAGCTTCCTGGCCTGGAGGAGGACAAAGCCTTCCATAAAGAGATTGGGCTCAAGACCCTGGTCTACAAGGCTTACAGGTAGGCAGGGGCTGAACCCAGCATGGCGAGCGGGTCTCTGGGATCTGAGGCCTGCCCACCCAGCCACTGGCAGTCAGAGCACACGCGTTGCTGGGCCCTGGCTCCAGCTCCCTCCTCCCGGTGGAAATCCAACAGGTGTTGGAAAGAGAGTTTGTTGATGAGCAGAACCAGAGATGCTCCTTCATCTCAGCGCAGTGTGCCTGTCCCTGGGCAGTGGGCAGCGTCGTGAGAGGAGCTACCATGGGGGGGGGGGGGGTGGACAGAGCAGCCCTCGGACTGTTGGGCCGGGGAAGTGATTTCCATTCAGAAGTGGCAACTTTGGATCTTTCCTAAACAAGAAGAACGGGGGTATGTGTGGGATTGGGGGCTCCCATCTGCTCCTTCCTTACGGAGTCGCAGGGTGTGAAGCCCAGGGCGTCGTGATGGGCTTGCACTGCTGTAGCTTGGGCACGATCGCGGGTTAAGGATAGGAGGGGGTCTCGGGACTGCACCAAGGCTGTGTCGGAGGGCCTGGCACTTAAAGAGCTTTGTGGTACCCTCTGTTCCCAAGGTGTTTCTTCATTGCTCAGTCCTACGTGCTGGTGAAGAAGTGGAGCGAAGCCCTGGTCTTGTACGACAGGGTCCTGAAATACGCAAATGAAGTGAGCACAGACGCCGGGGCCTTCAAGAACAGCCTGCAGGTGAGAAGCAGTGCAGAGTCTGTCGGAGCCATGGGGGCATGGCGGCCTCCTGCACGCGCTCAGACCCCGCCGGGGGCCTGCGGAGTCAGAACCTGCCTTTCCCCGCAATCCCGGGTGCAAAGCGGAGGACTGCGCTCCCAGTGGCCAGCCATCATCCTTATTGCAGGCTGGCAGTGGCATCCCTGTCCTGCAGAGCCGCAGTGGGTTTGAATGCAGACCTTAGGTTTGCAGCTGAGCGCTTAACCGCTGCACCACAGGGGCTCCTGGGCATCATCATGGGCGATGAGATGCTTCTCTGTTCTGGCCCGATGTGTTGGGAACTGAGCATTCTCCAGGCCTCGGCTGGCCTCCTGTTGCTGCCCAGGGAGGAGCAGGGCCAGAGAAGGCATTGCCCTGGTACTCTTCTTTAGAAAGGGGTACAGGCCACCTTAGGTGGTGGTGGTGAAGATTATGTGAGTTACTATGTGAGCTACTTAGAACGAGAATACGTTTATTTCTTAATACATTGAAACTTAGTTCATGTAAGCAAAACCACTGCTATTAGTTCCAGGCACCATTACATCGGTCTGACCAAGCCCCCCCCCCCTTTTTTTTGTTTGAATATAATGTTTTATGTTTCAATAGACCTTTTTCATTATGAAAGGATTTTATTTATTTTTCATGAATAGAAACATTTTAGAAATCGAAACTCCCTCAACAGTGCCATCGAGACCTGTGGACTGAGTCGGCTCCCCTGGCTGAGCCCCTCAGCCCCGGTCTGACTCTGACCTGTTGCAGGGCCTGCCCGACGTGCAGGAGCTCATCACTCAAGTGAGGTCGGAAAAGTGCTCTCTGCAAGCGGCCGCCATCCTGGGTGAGTCTGCCTGCCCTGCTCCTCCTGACGGGGCTGCTTGGTCCCCGTGTGTGAGCTGATCTTGTGTCCTACAACATAGGTGATCTCTGGCTGTAATGTCCCCACCCCATCCCCCACCCCCCCGTTCCCATTTGGGCTCCTTGGTTGCTCTGTCTGGCCTGATTGCCCTGCCTAGAACCTCGAGTACGGCCAACATCCACACCTCTTGTTCCTGATTGTTTCCTGCCTTTACTTCTGCAGAAGGGTTTCCAGAACCCCTCTTAGACCCTCCCCTCTTCCTCATACTCCCTCCTGCGGGCGGTGACTGTTGACTGTCATCTGTTGTAGCAGAGTAGGGGATGGGGGTGGGGAGGGGGCCCCTTCCCCAGTGCTGGCTGCTGGCACACTCGGGATGTAGATTCCTGGGAGCGGCCTCACCCGTGACTCTAGGGTGTTGAGGCCTGTGCTTACGGAATGCCTGTGGACTTTCAGATACAAGTGACTCTCACCAAACAGAGGTGGCCTCCCAGGTCAAGGACAATAAGGTGAGTCTGGGCTGTGGCTTTCCAGGGAGGAGGCAGAGGGTCAGAAACTGCCAGGGGTAAACTCAGCCCACTGCTGTCAGTGGGTGCTGACTCACAGCGACCGGACAGCGTAGAGGAGAGGTGCCCCACAGGGCTTCCAGGGCAGCCTGCCTCATCTCTGTCCTATGGGACAGCTGGTGAGTTTGAATTCCTGACCCTTTGATTAACGGCCTGATGCTTAATTCCCGGGGCCACCAGGGCTCCTTTTGTTGACAGACTTGAGGGACCTTAACTTCTAAGCAAATCTCCTTGGTTTGCCACCTCCCCTTGAAGTTCTGGAAACTGCCCATGTAAAGCTCTCTCAGTGGCTAGACTGACCCCAGTGAGCCAGGTGGAGGACCTATGTCTGGGCAGAGGAACCTCCAGGGTGAGGAGGTCCACCATGGGAGTCCGGCCTCTCAGACCCTCCCTGCCTCTGACCTATCAGAAGGGCCAACGTGGGCGGGGCTGGTGAGGCTGGAGGGCAAAGCGGTGATGCTCGGTGAGCACACAGGGGCAGCCCTCACTGATTACTGCGGCCTCCTCCCTCTGATTCTCCTCCAGCCTCTGGTGGAGCGGTTTGAGACATTCTGCCTGGACCCTTCTCTCGTCACCAAGCAAGCCAGCCTGGTGCACTTCCCGCCGGGCTTCCAGCCTATCCCCTGCAAGCCCTTGTTCTTTGACCTGGCCCTCAACCACGTGGCGTTCCCACCCCTCGAGGACAAGTTGGAGCAGAAGGCCAAGAGTGGCCTCACCGGCTACATCAAGGGCATCTTCGGGTTCCGGAGCTAACCAGGCTCTTCCCTGGGGGGTGTGGGTCCAGTGATCGAGCAAGCCTGACTGCCATCTTTGTGCACAAACCCCGGCCAGTGCCGTGATATTAAACCCAGGTCTGCACTGGCCAGGGCGGGGGCTCGACGCCTGCAGTCCCACTCTCGTAAGTCCCGTGTGTCTGTGCGCTTACACCCTTCACCTTGGCTCCCAGGGCCGCCTCCTGCGGTGCCATGTGCAGGTTCCAACCCACCAGGGAGGGGCCACGGTGGGCTTGGTTCTCTCTGGTCACCCTCGTCCCTGGGGTCGGAGCAGAGCTGTGCTTCATCGGTGCCCTGGAGTGGACAGTGGTGCATCCTTGCTGTGGGGCAGCTGGTGACCTCCGGGCCCCCGAGACGTTGGCCCACAGCTGTGAGCTTTGGCCGTCGTCTCCAGAGCGACACTCGGGCCTTGCTCCCCTTCGCCTCCAAGGGCACGATCAAGAACAGAGCTCTATTTTTAGAAGAACTGTGTTGTACTCAGAAGTGATTAAACCAAATCATATATGAAAAGGCAAAGATGATGGCTGCTTGCCCGTTTACACGACCACACCCACACTCCCGGCCTTGGCCCTCGGGGGCCTCGAGCAGCCCGGTGAGGCCAGGTGACCCAGGCACCTGGCAGCCTGGTCGGTGGGCGCTGCGGGCAGGTGCCCGAGTGGTGTTTGTGGATGTCGTTAGGCTTGAGCCGGGCTCCTTCCTTGTTTCTTTTTGATCCCTGTTCCTGAGGCATCCTCGGTTATGTCTTTTACATCATCAGTATCAGAAGTGGCTACAGCAACGTCGGAAAGCGAGGAATAAAAGTGATTTGAACATCAGGTGTCCCTGAGACCATTGAATCCCCCTGGCCCCCAGACGGTTACCCCAGGATGGAAACCCTGAGGGGCGAGCTGGTGCCCGGGGTTCTGTGAGCACGCTGCAGAAAGGGGTTGGCAGCGTCGGGAAAGCACTCAGCTGACTTTCTCACTCATTGTGGGGGATGTGATCGTGGTTGGGGCAGTGGGGTAGCGCCTGGTCGACTCCCCCAGGGCCCACTTCCGACTTACAGGCCTCAGAGATGGAGTGTTTTCTTTGAGACAAAGCTGTTACCGTCTATGTCCTCCAGTGACCCCTTGGATGGCAGAGCGGCCCCCTAGGTGTCCTAGGCCATCACCTTCACAGGGATGGACTGCCTGGTCACCCCCACCCAGCATGGAACCACTGAGCACTCCGTCAGTTGCTGCCGTGTGACTCCTGCGAAGGTGCCCACACAGTGGTCGAGGGCCTGAGGTTAGGTCCACATGGCTTGGGTCAGTGTCCAGTGGCTGGAGAGGGCGTGGCGGGACCTCCCTGTCCTCCCCTCACCAGCCCTGACCTGAGACCTCCTTTCCTGGCCTTGCCCACAGAGCCCCGCACTAAACCAAACCAGACCGGGCACCAACCAAGTTGATGCCCACTCACCCACCTTGACTTAGCGCCTTCCAGTCAGTTCTGATAACTGCCCCGTCCTCTGCCCGCCTCATCTTTCTCTTGCAGAGCTGAACTGCTCCTTGTCCACTACGCCTCTAGAACTGCCCTGTGGGTTCCCGAGGCCGCAGCAGCAGCACGCAGGGAGAACTGGAGGAGCAGCCGGGGGCGCTCCCCTTCTCTCTGGAGCCCCGCCTCCTCCCCACAGAGAGGGCCGCTGTCAGCATGACTGACGGCGTGTGTGGCGGTCAGTGGTCACTATGAGTGCAGGTTTACATCAGGAGACAGACCTGGCAGGGACGTGCTTTCCGAGAGCTCCCCCACCTGTGCACACCAGCCCTGGACATGGAACAGGCTGTGTCATACGAGTCAGAGTGACTCGGGCTTGAGCTCCAGCCGCTGGCTGGTGTTACTGGCCTCCTGCAGCCACACGGCCTTCTGGATGCAGAGGGGACACGAGCGCGAAGCTTCACAAATGGTGCACTTTGCTTCCAGAGAGTCTTTCCTCTTGCTCAGGCCCAAGCCCCTTCTCCAGGATGAACCCTGCTGGCCCCAGGGCAGCCTGCCTGCGGGCCACCTTGTGAGGGATGCCCGTCCCCTCCCAGGTGTCAGCCTTGGTTGGTCTGAAGGCACGAGCTCAAGCTTCCAGATGACTGCCGAAGGCGTCCCTGGGTGTCACACACGGTCAGCACGCTGGCCTGCCCTGAGGCACCTCAGAAAGCCTGGCTGGCGACGTCTGAAGAGAATCAGCCACAGAAAGAAAGCCTTACGGAGCACCACTCTACTCTGAGCCCAGGCCGTGCAGTGGTTACGTGTTGGCCTGCTAACCACAAGTCAGCGGTTCAAACCCACCAGCCGCTCCCCCAGCGTGAAGAGTTACAGCCTTAAGCACTCGGGCAGGTCGGCCCTGTCCAGAGTCAAGCCGCTATGGGCTGGTCTCAACTCAGTGGCAGAGTTTGGTTCCGTTTTTGTTTGGTTTGGGGGGTTTTGGTCAGTTGCGAAGCCACGGTGTGACCTAGCTTGTCTGGCTTTAAATCCTGTTGGTGATAATCTATTTTAAAGGCTAGAAAACTGGGAGGCCAGCCACGCCCGCAGGCTGCTCTCGCTCAGGCGTCTTGCTCTCCATCTGGACTGTTTTGATGTAATGTCTCCTTTCCGGTCTTCCCTTAAATCAAGTGAGAATTCCTGGTGTTTCTGAAGCAAGTACTGCCTGGGGACAACTGAGGTGACAGCTGTGTAGGCAGTGAGGTCCCCAGGCCCCTGGTGGCCTTGACCCCTGGCCAGGGCAGTAGCAACAGCTCAGCCTGGCAGCTGGCAGCTCTGTGACACAATTCCTTACACCAAAACACTAATTGATCGGTATTGCACACCGCCTGCTGCTGTCTGCAGCCCTGCAGAGCTGGGAACGCTCAGGGGTAGGAAAATATCTAAAGATAGCAAAGATATGTGTTGGTTCTCTCTCTTTAAAAAAAAAAAAAATTTGTTGCTACAGCGGAGAGGGAAACCAGATTCGACTGGGAAATTTATCGATGTTCCAAAGCAGGGAGAACGGATGGGGGCTGTCCACATCCTGACACCACAGTGGAAAAATACAGCCTGTTGGGAGGGAGGGGAGGAGAGGGAGGAAGGCAAGTGCGCATTTGGGTGTGGGGGGGCGTGCCTCTAGTGAGGAGATCGTGGTTTCAGACGTGCTCTGTCCCAGCCTGGCGCTCCACATGGTGAGCTGGTGCTGGGCGGATGAGTCATACAGGTTAAAGAAGACGCCGCCTGGACACCAGCCTGCCCGCATTCCCATGGGAACCCCGGGTATGGTCTGCAGCTGACCGTGGCCCGGGCCAGTCAGGACAGCTTTATCTTCGTTTTGCTTTTTGTTTTTCTGGGACAGTTCAGCTGAGGTCTGTGAGGCCCTGGAAGCCCCCCAGGCAGTTGGGCCACTTGTACCGGGAAGAAGGTGAACGCGGAGGTCCAAACTCACACATTACAGCCCCCACACACGGAAGCACCCATGTGCCCACCTTCCACACCTGCTGGGGAGCCCCTGCCAGGCTAGGACCACCCCTGTGGAGAAGTCCTACTTTCCCCTCACTGCAGCCCCCATCAACCAAGCCAAGTCCCCGTCTCAGGCCAGCGCCTAGCAGGTAGAACACCGTGCGGGTGAAAAGCAAATGACCACGCTGTCTCGCAGAGTGGCTGGTGGCTTTGAACCATCAGGGCCCATTGCTGTCGATGCTGGCTCACAGTGACCCTACAGGACAGGGCAGCTAGAGCCAAGCCCCCTTGCCCCCTCCACCAGGGTTTCTGAGGCAGTCAGTCTCCATGGAAGCAGGCTGCCTCAACATTCACCTTCGGAGCCACTGCTGGGTCTGAACCGTCGACTTATTGGTTAGCTGCCCTGTGCCACTGGGGCTCTAAAGCCCTGGGCCAAGGAGTTCCCCAAGCAGGGACAGCTGAGCTGCTGCCCAGGAAACCCCCCCCAACCTCTCCCCCTCCCCTCCCCACATCCTGTTTCTGCCCTGGACGTCACTGAGCTGTTGTGTTGGGCAGCCTGGGCTGTAAAGGTGTGTGTTGGGGGAAACGCTCTGCCTCACAAGCCAAGGGCTCCAGGCAGCTGGACTGCTGCAGCCAGCAGGACACCCCCACCCACGCACCCCACCCCAGCTGCTGAGCTGTTCACGCTACAGTTGACTAGGTCTCAGCAGCCAGCCTCTGGTCAGACCTGGATTTCTCCGTCAGCGCCCAGAATGAGTGTGGGGGGGGGGGGGCTGCAGACTCCTGAGCCCACGGATAGCTGGCACAGTGGGGGCTGGGCGGCACTGGCCTACATCACCACAGCTCGGGAGGAGGAGCCCAGCAGCCCACCTGGCCTGCCCCCCCCCCCCCAGCTAGACTCCAGCATCCAGTGTGGGGCTCAGGCGGGGCTCGCTGCAGGCTTGCTGTTTGCTTGAGCGGCTCTCAGGATGTGGGGGGTGGGGGCAACCTGCATAGGTCGAGAGGATTCATCGGCACGGTTTTCTTTGTAAGCCACGGTCCCGCTCGGCTCCTATCAGGGCCTCTTGGGCAGCCCTGCAGATTCTAGCCCTGCAACGGGAGGGTGAAAGGGCGGCACCCCTGGGCCCCCAGTCCTTGGGCCCAGGAACCAATTACCAGCTGGGCTCCAACGGTCTGGAGGCAGGGCTTTTGTACAAACAGCAATTTCCTGTGGTGGCAGAGTTGCCCCAATGGGGGGAGGGGCACATACGGGAGCCTAGCAGGTTACAGCTCCCAGGGCAACGTCCCCATTGCCACCTTCTGCCTTGGCAGGAAGGAGGCCGTCCAGAAGCCCTGGAGCAGGAAGAGTGTGGGCTTATAGGAATTTGACCCCTGGTTCCCTTTCCAGGTCGCCACCTTGGGATAGCCTGACTGGTATAGAGCCCTGAACTGGGGACCTGATTCCTACTTTGATCAGGCCCATGAGCTGTGACATCCCAGATGAGGGGAACTGAGTCAACACCCAGCCTCCCAGTGAGCAGGGCAGGGCACCTGGTGGCTTGGTTCACTAAGGATGGGCAGCACCAAGAACTCTGAACTGAGTCCTGGGCCCTGCCTTGTCTGAAGGGAGGGCAACCGAGAAGGGCTGAGGCCGTAAAGACTCGGTGGTCAGCTGAGTGGCCTTACTGTAGGAGCCCCACATGCAAGTGCAAGTCCCAGCCGTGACGTGTCAGTTTTGTCGTTGTTGGGTATCATCCCATCGATTCCAACCCAGAGCGCAACAACAAAGCACTGCCCGGTCCTGCGCCAGCCTCACGGGGGTTCCTGTGCCGGAGTCCATGGCTGCAGCCACTGTGTCCGTCCGTCCCCTCGAGGGTCTTCCTCTCTCTCACTGCCCCTCACTTACCGAGCACGATGTCCTCCCTTCCCCAAGGACTGGTCTCTCCTGATCACGTGTCCAAACTATGTCAGCCGAAGTCTCGCCATCCTGGCTTCTAAGAAGCAAAGCATTCTGGTTACAGGTCTTCCCAGACAGGTTGGTCTGGCCTTCTCTCAATAGTCTTCACGGCGTCGCGTCTCCACGCATCCGCCTTCTTCAGTCTTCCCTGGTCAGTGTTCAGCTTTCACATACGTGTGAGGTGGTGCAAAACACCTTATCCTCTCGTTAAAAACAACAAACTCGCTGCCATCAGGCGGTGCCGACTCCCAGCGACCTGTGATGGTCTCTGTTCACGGGGGGTGGAGAGCCCTTCCCCCATGGAGCGGGGGGGGGCGGGAGGGGGGGTTCTGACAGCTGACCCTGCAGATCGCAGCCCCATGCTTGACCGCTACGCCGCCAGGTCTGCTGTTTTCTGGTTGCCTCCTGAACAAAGTAAAACATGGGAAGTGCATTTCAGAAATAAGTATGTAACTCAGTTGTACCCACCATAACATTTCAGCCTGGAACTAACTGATAGGCAAAATCCTATCTCACCATGGTTTGCCTTCAAAACCTGCTGTGCATCTGCCACGTGCCACAGCTGGTCTTGGGCCGGCCGAGTCACCGGCCAAGTTATCACAGCCCCGTGGACAGTCAGCCCTGCCCTGGCCTCCGAGACCAAAGGCTCTTCTCCCTCACGGGAAGGCCCTTGAGGAGATGGACTGACTGCCTGCCATCATGGGCCCTGGCACAGGGGCCGTTGTGAGGATGGCGCAGGACCTGGCAGGGTGCGTCTGCCGGGTCACTGTGGGTGGGAACCGACTCATTTGCAATGAAAGTTTTCCCAGACCTTTCTCCAGAGGGTGAGAGGCCAAAGGGGAAGCAGGGTAGCCAGGCCTCTTTGTGCCCGTCCGTTTTCTGTGTGTGATTCTTGGAGCCAGGGCAGTGCCTTGTGAGCAGACTAGCCACCCGAGGTGCCCAGCCACTCGGAGACCCAGGCGTGGCTGCCCACTGCCTGCCAGCCTAGTCTGGGGAGCAGTCAGGCCAGATTCAATGCGGCATTGGGCAGTGGCACCTGGAATTCAGGTTTGGTTTTGTTCCCGTGAATCAGCCGTGGTCTCTTGGGCGTGAGGCCCCCACGGTGCCCTGTGGCTTCCAGAAGGACTTGCATTGGGAGGAGACCAAACTGAAATGCTCTTGTCCACAGCCACCTCCCAGCCCTCTGCCAGCTCAGCAGGGCCTCCCCGGGGCACAGCCAGCACCTCCCAGTCCCAAAGATGAAGGCGCCTGAGCTGGTTCCTCTCCTGGCTCCTGGAACCCCAGTCATTTACGAGCAGGGTCCTTGCTGAGAGCAGCAGTAGCAGGCGTGCTCCTAGTGGGTAGAAGAAAATTGTCACCCAGGAATAAAGTGCCTGGGGCTGTCGACGGAGTCTGAGCCTCCTTTCATCTCCGGCTCCATCTTGTTCTTCAAAGTTCTTCAAAAACAGCTTGGTCTCCAGGGTGAAGTCCAGGCCTTTCGGGTTGGGATGAATGGGTGGGTTCCCCTGTGACTTCATCAAAGCCCACCAGGTGTTATGTCCACGGCCTGTGGCCCGAGAGGACACAGCCCAGGCATAGTGGCTTCTGAGTGGGCTCAGTCACCGGGCTAGCAGCTGCGAGGAGTCCTGCAGGTGGGGGACCCTCTGGAACTTGTCTGAGAGCCCGAGGTTCCTCACCCTTCCTGTAGAGCCACCTCTAGGTGAGCTGGCCCTGGGCAGCCCAGCAGGGTACGCCTGACGTTTGTAAGGTACTTTGGGCCATTTGTCTTGGGGGTAGGGGGCAGGAGGAGCGTCTGCTGGTCCCGTCCTCATCAGTGAGAAGGCAGGGCAGAGAACCGGGTGCTGTGAGCAGGGAGCTGGCTTGGCGCCTGCCCAGGACTGCCAAGCACCGCCCCACCTCTCCCAGCCTGGGTGGGGGCCAGCCGGGTAGCGGGAGCTCCCTGTGGAGCGGGTGGGGGAGGGCAAGGAATATGCATCAGCCCTGAGCCTCTGCCTCTTTCTGGGGTTCTTGGGGACGGACTCAGGTGGCTCCTGGCAGGGCCTGCACACGTCCCTCTATCTGGGGCCCTGCCCCTCCAGGCCAGCTGTTTCCCCTTCTGGGTGTGATCCCTGGGTGTGTGCATGTAACAAGCCTGGACCTTTCCCGGGAGATGGCAGCCTGGCCGCCCCACCTCTGGGCCCTGCCCTTTCCTCCCAAACTGGTTAGGCGGGGTGGGTGGTGGGCGCCTGGGTGCATGCGCGGCAGCTCCGGGTTCCCGCTCACCTGCCCAGGAGCCTCCCAGAAACTGCCTGGCTCCCGCACCAGCACCCTACCTCACCAGAGTGAGCTGCCCCACCAGCAGGACAGGACCCACACACCGCTGCCTGCTGCCCACGCCGGCCTAGCCCAGCCTGAGCTGGCACCGATTGCACCACCATGTTCAAGGGGCTGAGCAAGGGCTCCCAGGGAAAGGGGTCCCCCAAGGGCTCCCCGGCCAAGGGTGCCCCAGCCAAGGGCTCCCCCAAGGGCTCCCCCAGCAAGCACAGCCGGTGAGTGGAGCTGGGCAGGGGTGGCTGGGGTGGGGTGGTACTTGGTCTTAAGACACCTGGAGGACCAGCCCAGTGCTGGCATTTGGTGTCCCAAGGCCCAAGGGCCCAAAGGCAATGGGGGGTCCCCATCCCTGGAGCTGCTGGCTTAGGAGGCAGGAAACAGGTCTGGGCCTCTGGGTGCCGCTACTTGGGGCGAGGTGCTGGACAGGGTCTGGGTGGACTTTGACTCTGGAGGCACTGGGAGGCCGGGTGCCAGGTTCCCTCCCCAAGGCACGGCCCCTGGGATTGGCTTGACCTGGGGGATGACTTAGGGGCCTGGGTGCAGAGTGAGCCCAGAGAAGCTGAGCAGGGGGACCCAGGGGCAGAGAGGCAGGGGCTGTACTGCCCTCTGCCTTGGCCCCCTCCCTGCCACTTCCCCGACCCCCACCCACACGCCCGTCCTAAGCCGAGCTTTCCCCAGAATGCCGTCCTCAGGGTGTTGTGCAGAGTTGGGGTTACTGCATGGATGGGTGCATGCATGACAGTGGGTGCCGTGATATGGGGGCTGGGGCACCCTCAGAGGCTCCTTTGCCTCCCCCTCCTGCTCTCCCCAATGGCCCAGGGCCAACTCTCTGTGCTGCTTGACTGCTGGAAGCAGGAACCTGGGGCTCCTGGGTCCTCCTACCCACCCCCACCCCTACCCACCTGGGATACTTGGCTTGTGTTTTTCCCACCCACTGGGCTCCAGCACCCCTGGTCGGGTGGAGGAGCCCGGGGTCAGAGATGAAAGGCTGGAGCAGGGGTTTAGGGGGCCCATTACTGTGATAGCTATCAGGGTGGCGGCTGGGTGTCTGACAAAGGTGGCAGATAAGTCTCTTGCTGGAGTGACCTGCCCACCCTGGGGCACCTGAGCCCTGTCCGGGCTGCAACAGGCCCTTCCCAGGGGGTTGGGCCCCAGACTGGGCTCACAGAACCCAAAGCGCCCTCCCTAGTAGGGGGCCCTGGCTGGACTTCCTGGTTGGTTTCATCGGTCTGGTCTGGGGAGTGCAGGGAGCGGCTGTGTTGGGCTGCAGCCCCTTACAGTCCACTCACTCAAGTGCGTAGTGAGCGTCTACGATTGTAGACAGGAGGGGCCGCCGCACCAGGCCCCGGACTACATGTTTCCAATGCATTAGCGCTTTAATTTAAAGTAACTCTTTGCCTCAGCCATTATTGTTAAAGTCCTACTTTATAAGTGAGGGAGCTCTGGTGGTGCAGTGGTTATGCTTTGGGCTGCTAACTGCAAGGTTGGCTGTTTGAAACCACCAGGCGCGCGTTGAGAGAAACATGGGTTTAGTTCTGCCCTGCGGTATAAGTCGTCACTGACTCGATGGCAGTGTTTTCCAAGTGAGGAAGCAGAAGCACAGAGAGGTTAAGTAACTAGTCTAAGGTCACACAGCAGGGAGGGAGAAGACTCTACCCCACTGGGTACAGAGTTCCTTCAGATGGCCACTTCTTCACTGGCTGCCTCTATGCCTGGGTGCCAGGCCCAGCTTGGTGAAGCCTTGCAGCCCACCCCCATTACTCAGGACAACTGTGATCCCCACAGGGAGGGGGTCTTTTCTGAACTCCTGTGGACTCACGGCCCAGCATGCAGCCGGTGCTCTGTTGGGGTTCCAAAACAAATGCAGAGAAAAGGACCCCAGGATCGAGTTCATGTTTTCTCTCAACCACTGTGTGACACAGAGCAAGCAGGTCCCCGCCTTGAACCCTAGATCTGAAAAATGCTGGGTGACGCCAACAATCTCCCAGATGGTTTCGGAGGCCTAGACAAAGCCTTTAGGGGGTACAGGGCTCGGCTCAGGGTGCATGGGCATGTGCCTCTCCCCCAGGGCCCCACTGTCTTGGGTGTTAGGAACCAAACTGGTGAGGCCTTGGTTCCCAGGGGTAGGCAGCTGGGCTGGGTCTAAAGCTCAGCACCTGGGCAGCTGGTTGAGGCGGGGTCCCCAGGGTCCTCCTGCTCCACATGTTCCCTGCCGATAGGATGGGGCAGTGGTGGAAAGATCCTAGCTATCTACGTTCTCATGTGGGGACTGTGCCCCTCCCCTAGGACTCAGTGTCAGAACCTCCTGCCAGGGAGGGACCACAGACACCCGCACCCCCACCGCCAGGTCGTGAACCTGGCTGCAGAGTGGTTTGGGACAGAGGTGGGCCAGGTGACTCACCCAGGGCCACACCTGCTGCCCTAGTGACCATGGTGTTCTCCGTCCACTTCCTCCCTCCAGCGCTGCCACCCAGGAGCTGGCCTTGCTCATCTCCCGCATGCAAGCCAATGCTGACCAAGTGGAGAGGGACATCCTGGAGACCCAGAAGAGGCTGCAGCAGGTGAGACTGGAGCTGATGGCCGGGGCAGGGCCAGCTGCTTGGCACCAGGGCCTTTCCTAAGGAGCTCTCACGCCCACTAGTGGAGGTGGAGACAGAACGGCAGCCTCCTCTACCCTCCCACTCCACTGCTGCGTCTCAGCCTTCCTTTTCTGTCAGGCTCCCAACGTTGGGGATCCAAGGGGCTTGAGGAGGGGTCCCCAGCCTCCCTTGGGTCCTTGCTGTCTGGGATCCCATCAGGGTGGGCCAGTGAAGTTGTACGTGCTGACCACTCTGCCCGTTCCCCCCCGCCCTGCCTCCCGGCCACACTCCCAGGACCGACAGAACAGTGAGCACAGCCAGGCCCTGAAGCATCAGCCGGCGACGGGCCGCAGCTTAAAGGAGGCGGAGATGCTGCTCAAGGACCTCTTCCTAGATGTGGACAAGGCCCGGCGCCTCAAGCACCCGCAGGCCGAGGAGATCGAGAAGGAGTGAGTGGGGCATGCCGGAGGCGGTGGGGGCCAGAGGGGAGGAGACCCCCCAAGCCCAGCCTGACGCCCCTGCTGCCCCCCCCGCACCTCAGCATCAAGCAGCTGCATGAGCGAGTGACGCAGGCGTGCTCTGAGTACCGTGCCCTGTATGAGAAGATGGTGCTGCCGCCCAACGTGGGGCCCAGGGTGGACTGGGCGCGCGTGCTGGAGCAGAAGCAGGTAAGAAGTGCCCCCCCCCCCAGCCCTGGCCTGCCCTGGGGAGCCCACCGAAGTCATTCTCCACAGCTGTCACAAAACCTTCCGGGAAGAACTGCCTTGGGTCTCTGTGGAGCCAGCAAGGACCTGCGGGTGGTTTGGGGGTGGGGCAGAGGAGGCTGTGTGTTCAGGGAGGGCTTCCTGCAGGAGGAGGCCTGCAAAGAGGCGTGGAATGGCAAGGAGAGAATATTACAGAAAGGGGGAACAAGGCCTCCTGTGGAGGAAGGCTGGACTGGGCAGTGGGGTCTCTCAGGTGGGTGGTGGGCACAGCTGGGTCACAGGGCACCCCGAGTGTTGGGTGGAGGGTTACACTTTGATGCCACAACAGAAGGGGTGCAATGGTGACAACAGAAAGACAGTGGGGGCGGGGGGAAGGCGGAGCAGGACGGGTACAGGTGGCTGGAGGTGTCCAGGCCAGAGGCCCTGAGGCCAGGGAGGGGGTAGAGAGGGAGGGACTTTTCAGAGGCTTCACCCAGACCAGAGGGCCTCAGAGAAGGCCACCAAGGTCACTGGGGAGAATGCACATCCCCAGGTGAGCAGTGGCCGCTACCATGGGGCGGGCAAGGAAGGGTGCTGTAGGAGGGGGGCTCTGGGGCCCTGCACCTGGCCTGCTGAGTACCGCTGCCACCTCCCCCTGCAGAAGCAGGTGGGCGAGGGTCAGTACGGGCCGGGCATGGTGGAGCTGGAGCAGCAGGTGGCCGAGCACAACATCCTGCAGAAGGAGATCGAGGCCTACGGGCAGCAGCTGCGGAACCTCGTGGGGCCGGTGGGTGCACTCATCCCTGCCCCTTCCAGCCCCTTCTCCCATGGGAGCCCCAGTTGGGCCTCCCAGCTGGCTTCTTAGGTCCTGACTCTCTCTCGCTCTCTCCCCCTCTCTCTCTGGGCCGGTTTTCTCCCTTGGTGGTGCCAGGACTTGGATGCCATCAGGAGCCAGTACCAGGACCTCCTGGTGAGCCGTGGGGAAGGGGGGGAAATACCCGAGGGGATAGGGAGTGGCACTAAGCCAGTGTCTCTGACTGTGGCTGTGGGTGCTCTGCACCCTTCTCCTCTGTGGTGCGAGCGCAGAAGGTGGCCTCATGGCGCAGCCAGAGCCTGGGCAGCCTCTACACGCACCTGCAGGGCTGCACGCGGCAGCTGAGCGCGCTGGCGGAGCAGCAGCGCCACATCCTGCAGCAGGACTGGAGTGACCTCATGGCGGACCCCGTGGGCGTGCGGAGGGAGTACGAGGTCAGGCGCAGCGCGGTGGTGAGGGTGGGGGGGTGAGAGCGGCCTGAACCGGGGGTCCTGACCGCGTGCCTGCCCCCCGACCCCACCCAGCATTTCAAGCAACACGAGCTGCTGATGCAGGAGCAGAGCGTGAACCAGCTGGAGGACGACGGCGAGCGGATGCTGGAGCTGCGGCACCCGGCCACTGGTCCCATCCAGGTACCAGGCTGTGCACCCGGCCCTCCCTGTGCCGGGCGCGGATGGGATGGGGGGTGTGGAGCTGCTGGAGCCGGGCGGCCCAGGGCACATGCTCAGTGGCTCCCCCACACCCCCCCACTGCTTGTAGGCTCACCAGGAGGCCCTGAAGCTGGAGTGGCAGAACTTCCTGAACCTGTGCATCTGCCAGGAGAGCCTGCTGCAGCACGTGGAGGCCTACTGCAGGGTGAGCCGCGGTGGGGGACCGCGCAGGGCGGTGCCGCCGTGTGTCAGAGCGGGACTGGGCCCCACAGGGTTTTCAGGGACTGGTTTTTTGGAAGAAGGTTGCCAGGCCTTTCTTCCAAGGCGCCCAGGGGGCAGATTCAAACCTCCTACCTTTGAGCTAACAAGCGAGCATGTGAACTTTCTGCACCACAGGGTCCCAACAGGGGGCAAGGCACCGCTCTGTCCACCACCCCTAAATGAAGCAGAACGGAGACGTTCTGCTCCCATAGTTACAGTCTTGGGAAAGCCACGGGGCCAGTTCTGCCCGTTCTGTGGAATGGACTCCCTAGCGGGGAGTTTGGCTTGAGGGGGGTGTCATTGTGACCTAGAGGAGAGGTAAAAGACACACTCAAGAGAGGCCCCATCTACCGACCCAACACTGAGAACTGGTCCTTGGAAGAGAAAAAAAAAGACCTTCTTTTTGTGCATGAAGCACGTTCAGCCTAGGATGGTGTGCTTCCCAGTCCACTGTGACGCATAGGGACACATAGGACAGGGCAGATCTGCCCCCAGGGGGTTTCCAGGCATCGTCACGGGAGCTGAGCCGCAGTTGGTGGGTTTGAACCGCTGTCCTTTCAGCTCGCAGCCCAACACTTAGTCCCCGCACCCAGGGCTCCTTACAGACAGAGCCCAGAAACAGGGACAGGTCAATCACCTGAGTGACGAGCCTGCTTGGAGGACAGCGGCATCCAGACACCTCCTTGGGGGATGGTTATGATAAAAGACCCAGTGCTTCACTGACCCTTTGGAAGAGACCTCAGCCCCCCACCGACAACAGCCCCTGAGTCCCGTCCCATGTTGGGTGTTGTTGGAAAGCCCTGACCTGGGACAGGTTAGCTGGGTCTGGCTCAGCAGGGCTTCTCCGGTTTAGGTGTAACTGGTTTGGACGGAGAGGGTTGGGATCCGCAGCTTGAGTTTAGCAGCTCCGGGAGCCGCCTGGTTGGATCCAGGCGGTTTGGGTGGCGCCCGGGCTGGGTTCAGCCGGTTAGCAGGGGCAGCAGGCAGTGAGCTGCCCCGGGCTCCGCCCATACCCACCCTGCGACCTCAGTTCCAGGAAGAAGCCGGCTTGGTCAGCCAGACCCTGACGAAGCTCAACTCCAGCCTGGACACCAAGTACAGCCCTGGTCCCGGGGCTCCACCTGGCGCCTGCACAGAGCTACTACGGCAGCTGGAGGTGAGGCAACCCCACCAGCCACCTTCCCCCTGACTGTGCCCATTGCCAATCATTTGGGTTCGCACAGCCCCTCCCAGGAACCCACCCTTCCCGGAGTCTGTGCCCAGCTCCGTGACCGAGAAAACCTTCCCCTCTGTCATGTCAGGGAGCACCCGGGCAGCTCTGAGGTCCCTCTGGAGACCAGGGTGCTGGGGAACCTACAACCCAGCCCCAGTGCCCAGGGCTCCTTTTACCTTGCTGCCCTAGAGAACCCCCTTTCCTAGAGGCCCTGGCTGGGCAGGTGGGCCTGGGTGTGCTCAGAGCCTGAGCCCTGCCCCCTTTGCCTGGGCTGACAGGCCGAGGAGAAGCAGCTGGCAGTGGCCGAGAGGACCGTGAAGGACCTGCAGAGGCGCAGCAAGGACGTGGCCCCCCTTCCCCTGCGCAGGAACAAGCCCCAGCAGCCCCTGCACATAGACAGCATCTGTGACTGGGACTCAGGAGAGGTACAGGTTACTGGTACCCCAACCCTGCCCCAGCTTCACTCAACCCTGCCCTGGCCCTGCCCAGGCCCGCCCCTGCCCCAGCCTCTGCCCTTCCCTTCCCCAGTCCCACCACAGCCCTGCCCCAGCCTCTCCTTGCCCCACCTCTGCCTTTGCCTTCTCTGACCCCACTCCACACTGTCTAAGCCCTGCCTTCTCCAGGCCTGGCTCCACCCCAGTCCCACCCCAGCCCACCTTGGCCTTGGCTCTTCTGCCCAAGCTGCTGCCTGAGGCCCCTGCCTCTGCCCCAGGTGCAGCTGCTGCGGGGAGAGCGGTACACTCTGCTGGACAACTCCGACCCGTACACCTGGGTGGTGCAGGGCCCCAGCGGGGAGACCAAGCACGCCCCAGCCGCCTGCTTCTGTATCCCGGCGCCAGACCCTGACGCTGTCGCCAAGGCCTCCAAGTGAGCCACCCGAGGTCCCCACAGTGACACCGAGGGATATGTATCTGTGGACCCCTGCCCAAAGGGCCCCTCTCAGAGCAGTGACTACTGGGGGAGTGGGGAGCGAGGGGCAGGTCTCCTCTGATGCCCTCGTCATTCCAGGTTGACCTCGGAGCTGCAGACCCTGAAGCAGAAACTGGCCACCGTCCAGAGCGACCTACAGACCAACGTGACAGTGCCCGTCCAGCCAGGCCAGCAGGGTACCAGGGGCGCCCCGGGGGTGGGGACAGAGGGAATTGGTCTACTACCGCCACTGCTGGGGGGCTACAGCGGGCAAGGGGTGGCCCTGGCTTAGAGACAGCATCCCCAGGTTGGCAAGGTCCCTGGACTGCCCCTACCCTCTTAGCCCCATCCCACAAACCCCCTCTCTGGTTATTCGGTGAGGAGGGGGCCCTGGGCAGACAGGAGGTGGGGTCTACACCCTGACCAGCACCCTGTGCCCCCAGTTCCAACCGGCTCGGCCCCAGCCAACCCGCAGGCCCACAAACTCCTGTCCCAACTGACCCGGCTGCACGGGGACCTGGCACAGGTAGAGAAGCAGGTGCTGGCCTGGGCGCGGACCCCTCTGAGCCGCACCTCCCCCCTGGAGGACCTGGAGGGCCGGATTCGCAGCCACGAGGTGAGTACAGAGGGCGTGCAGATAAGCGGGGTCCTCTCCAGCTCCTCCAGGCTCAGCTTCTCTGTGACCTCGCGCAAGCCCCACAGCCTCGCTGGGCCCCGGAACCCCCCTCCCAGACACACGTCACACTGCCCAGCTTGGTTGTCACCACGTAGGACTGGGAAGCCACCTCTCAGCCCAGGTGTGTTCAGAGGGGTGGAGAGAGAGTATGTCTGCCAGCTGCAGGTTGGGCCCTGGTGAGGGCGAGAGGGGCAGGGCTCAGAGGCAGTGCTGGCGGAAGGAGACGCTGCCTCCTGGTGCCGCGGATGGGAGTGCGGCAGAGCCTCTTTGTCAGGACTCGTGGAATGAATGAGTGAGCGGAGAGGAATGAATGCAGGGGGACGGAGTGAAGGCCTGGCTGCTTCCTCCTGGAAGGACAGGGTGGGGGCCTGATGGTGACATGACTTGGCTGAGTTCCTGACAGGTTTGCATGGACCCCTTCCATGATGAGACTGAAGGTCAGGGTGGGTGGCTTTGCCAAGGTGACCCACACACATGGTAGCCAGCAGTCCAGGATGGTACCAAGCTCCCGGGCCCTGAGCCTGAACATTGGGCCTGCCTTCGGGGTGACCCAGCCTGGCCGCAGGGCTGGGCAGAGCCTGTCTCCTTCCTCTGCATGGACCAGAGATCATGACCCCCGGACCCCCCTGCCAGGACATGACCCAGCGCCTGCAGAGCCTGGGGGCTGAGAAGAAAGCTACCCAGCAGGAGTGTGAGGTGTTCTTGTCCACCGGGCCTGTGGGCCCCACTGCCCTGCAGCTGCCCGTGGCCCTCAACAACGTCAAGAACAAGTACAGCGACGTGCAGGCTCTGAGCAACCTCTACGGGGACAAGTGAGTGCCTGGCCGATTGGGGTTGGCAGCGCGGTCGGTGTGTCTGACGCTTGTCTGACTTGTCTCCTCCACCCAGAGCCAAGGCCAGCCTGGGTCTGCTGCAGCAGATCAGAGACTCAGACAAGATCATCGGGGGCTTCGAGTCCACCCTGGCGCAAGAGACCCCCATCCCCGATGGCCCAGGGGCCCTGCAGGAGAGGGTCAGGGAGCTGCAGGTGAGGCCCAGGCGGTCGTGAGGGAGACTTGTCCTGGGCAGGCGAAGGGTGGACAGGGCAGCTCCCCTAATGGCGAGGGTGCACGGTGCCTCTGTCCCTCCAGCGCCAGCGGAGGGAGCTGCTGGAGCAGCAGGCCTGCGTGCTGGGACTGCATCGCCAGCTGAAGGCCTCTGAGCAGGCCTGCAGCGCCATGAAGAACAACTTCCGCGAGTTCTGCCAAGACCTGCCTCAGCAGCAGCGCCAGGTCCGGAACCTCACGGACCGCTACCACGCCGTCGGGGATCAGCTGGACCTGCGGTGAGTCCTGGGCGGTCTGGCGACTTAGCCCCTGAGACTCAGTTTCCACATCAGCACCTGCTGTGCAGGGCGGTTGGTGCTGGCAGAGGCTGGCAGGAGCTTTCTGACCTGTCCCAGGAAGGGGGTGCCCCCACCCCAGCCCCCAGCCGCCTCCCTGCACCTCTCACCTGGCTCTGCTCTGACCTCATCCCCCCGCAGGGAGAAGGCTGTGCAAGACGTCAGCCTCACCTATCAACAGTTCAAGAACTGCAGGGACAACCTGAGCTCCTGGCTACAGCACCTGCCCCGAAACCACGTGAAGCCCAGCGATGGGCCCAGTCAGGTGGCCTACAAGCTGCAGGCGCAGAAGGTGAGGGCCCAGGCTGCCCCGAGGTGGTCCAGGGCGGAGCCAGGTCCCTGCCCAGACTGGGGCATCCAGCCACCTCCTGAGCAGGTTGCCCGTTCCAAGGGAGCCCCCTGGTGGCCAAGGGTCGAAAGGGCCTTGACAGTCGGATGAGCCCGCTTGGAGTTCTAGCTGAGAGTGGAACTTGCCCCTTGGGGTCTCTGAGGAGGGAATGGGAGCAGATGGCCAGGGCTTCCCCCCACGGCGTCACTGGGCAGATGGGAACCACTATCCTTTTGATTAGTAGCCCAGGACCTCCTTGTTAAGCCACCGGCAAACCCATGGACCTGAGTCAATCAATCCCAAGTTGCGTGATCCGACAGAGCAGAGCAGAACTGCTCTGAGGCTTTCTGAGACTAAAGGTTTGTGAGACCAAGCAGCCTCAGCTTTCTCCTGCAGAGCCGATGGCCGGTTCGGTTCAGGTAGCGGCCCAACACTCCACCTGCTGCACTACCTTGTTAAACCTCTCCAAAAAAACAAACAAAACACACAAACTCACTGCCATCGCGTCATCGCCGACTCACAGTGACCCCACAGGACAGGGTGGAACTGACCCAGTGAGTTTCCGAGATTGTGACGCTTCAAGGGATTAAAAAGCCCTTACTCCGGGGACCCGGGTGGCATGCTGCAGGCTACACATTGCAGGTTAGACCTGTGATCTGCAGGGTCAGCAGTGCACCCACCGCTCTGCAGGAAGAAGAAGGGCTTTCTTTCCACGTCAACCCACAGGGGCGGCGCCACCCTGCCCTGCGGGGTTGCTAGGAGCTGGCATCCCATTGGATGGCAGTGTGTTTGGTTGGGGTTTTGAGCTTTCCCCCGAGGTGCGGTTGGTGGTTTCACACTGCTGACATCAGGCTCCCTTGGTAAGCCAGTCATTGGGGCTCCTGAAAAGCTGGTTGTCCACTGAGCAAGAGTTGAACCCAGGCCCCTGCTGGGAAGTGGAAATTCTACCCGGGAACCACCAGTGCAGGGAGCTCGTCAGAGCCCAGACCCCCACCAACACACACAGTCCCTGAAATGCGCTCCTTTCCCCCCAACCCATCTGTCTGGTCTGCACAGGTAGCAGGCTGGGCCTCCCAGGGCCCCCTGCATTCAGGGCCTGGCTTGTTGCAAGGGGCGGAACCTGCAATGGTGGGCACTGCCTGATTCTCAGGCAGCCCCCAGAGTGATGGAGGGGGCCACAGGGGACAGACAAGCCTTTCCAAGGAGCAGTCCCGGGCACTGGTTGTCTACATCCAGACCTTAGGGGTAAATCAAGTAGCTTTGGGGGGGGGGCAGATATTGAAACATCCCAAGCTGAGGGCATGGTGGGTCAGAGGGCAGGAGTGTGACCAGAGGTGAGGACCAGGCAGGAGAGCAATTCAGGGCACACAAGTGTGCTGGGCATTGCCTCCCCTCCCCCAGGGCATCAAGTGCTTCTGTGAGGGAGGGGCCGCCTCCAGGCTCTGGCGGCCCCCAAGGGGTGGCTAATGGGGGAGGGGTATGTGGAGGAAATGGGTAAGAAGATGGTGGATGGTGCCAGACCAGTGGGAAGGGGCCCTGGGGTAGGAAGGGGTGGGTGAGAGGGGGAAGGAGAGCGGCAGGTGGCACGGAATGAGCTGGATTCAGTGACTGCTCAGAGGGAGGCAGAGGTCTGGGACACTCAGGAAAAGGGGTACCCCCACCCTGGCAAGGCAGAAAGAGATTGCATCCCGGGAGAGGCGAAGTTAGCTGGGCCTTGCCGAGTGCGAGGGGCCAAGGGGAAGTCAGGAGTTGGGGCTGGATCTGTGGGAGGAAGATAGGGGTTGGGAGTCCACAGGGGTGTCGAGAGCCAAGAGCAGGGCCCCAGGGTGGCAGGAGCCTCAGAGCGTCAAGGACGGCAAGACTCGTCCCTCGTCCTTTAGACGTGTTGTCAGGAGAGGCCGCTCCCTGGAGAAGGACCTCTTGCTTGGTTACACAGAGGCTGGTGGGAAGGGGGAGGCCCCCTGACCAGATGCAGTGGCCCTGTGGCTGCAGCGACAACACAGCAGTCGTGAGCATGGCGCAGGCGCAGGTCCGGGTGGTGTGTCCTTCTGTTCTGTGGCGGGTCAGTCCCGACTCGATGGCACCTGACAATAACAGTAGGGAGAGAGCAGAGGGTAACGCCAGGAAGAAGGCCGAAGACAGACTCCCAAGCTGTGATGGCAGATTAGAATCAACTGGAAGCTTAAAAAAAAAACAAACCTGAGCAAATAAAAACCATGCCACGAGCCCTGTACAGACGGGCTGAGTGGGGATTGCAGGGGCCAGAGCACCTGCTCCCGTTTTTAAAACACTCCCCAGGTGACGGATGACAGGCGCACCGGTTCCTTAGACCCACAGCATCAGCCTCATCAGGGAACCTGTCAGAAATGCAGGTTTCCAGGCCCTGGCCCACAAACCTCCTGCACCCCAGCAATCTGTGGTTTAACAACCCTCCGCTGCGGGGGCTTCTGACACAGGCTCAAGTTTGAGCAGCACCCTGCTGGCGTCAAACTCTGCGGGGCTCCAATGGAACTCTACAAGGAGGCGGAGGAGGCAGTCAGGGAGAGAGGGACTGCCTGCTCCGGCCTCCTCCTGTGTCAGATCCAGGGGAGTCAGGGTGAGTGGTCTCCTGACTCCTGCTTCCCCCCAACAGAGGCTGGTGCAGGAAATCCAGGGCCGAGAACAAGACAGGGTCAAGGCCTCCCGCCTCTCCCAGGACCTGCAGGCAGCTCTCCAAGTAAGTCAGTTTGTTCCTCTTTGTCCATCGACCCCTCCTCCCTCTCCCAGCGTCCTGCTCCCCCACTCCCCCGCCCACTGACGTCCAGCCTGCCACCCCTGCTCAGGACTACGAGCTGCACGCAGACGCCTATCGCTGCTCCCTGGAGCCCAGCCTGGCAGTGCCTGCGCCCAAGAGACCTCGGGTGGTCCCCCTGCAGGAGAGCATCCAGGAGCAGGTGAGGCGGGACCTGCGGGGCTGAGCCTCCCACCACATGAGATCTGAGACAGTAGCTGACCTGCTCCCCCTCCCTCGACCTTTGCCCTCCCCAGGAGAAGAACCTGACCAAGACCTATATCGAGGCTTCGGCTGCCAACCAGCACCAGCTGCACCAGCTGGCATTCGCCCTGAAGATGCTGGAGAAGGTGCGGAGACGATGCCTGATCTGCTCCTGCAGTAGACGGCAGGGCCGGGCATTAACCCCGGAGTCCTCCCTCTAGCCTCACCCTGCAGCCTCCCACCCCCGGGAAGACTTAGCAGATGGGAAGGGGGCATCTCCCTGCATCTCCCCCGTCCCAGAGTTAGGCTTTGGGGGTTATTACTGGGTGACCACTGAGAGCCACTGGGAAGTCTCCCAGTAGGACCTGGACTTCTTGCCCAAGAGAATGAGAAAATTCCCCACGGCCTTCAGCCTGGAGACAGGACAGCACCGGGTCTCTCTCAGTCCCTGGGAGACCAGGAACCAGTTCACTTGGTGACCCACTGGAGGACTTGCCAGTCTTCCTGCAATACTCAGCCATACTCCTGCACCCCCAGAGTTTAGTTCAGGGGTACCTTGAGGAACGGAGGGACTTGAATGGGAGAACCTGCCCTGTCTGCACTTTTCAGCTCCAGTTCCAGGGACACTGCCTTGAGTCCTAACCTCTTGGGACATTTTTACCAAAACTAACCTCTTGGGACATTTTTACCAAAACTCTACGCAAAACTCCCTGCCCTCCAGGCCATTCCGACTCACAGTGACCCTGTAGGTCAGAGCAGAACCTCCCCTGGGGGGTGGAGACTATAGGTATTTATGGAAGTAGACAGCCTGGTGTTCCTCCCTCAGAACAGCTGGTGGGTTCGAACTGCCGACCTCGTGGTTAGTAGCTCAGTGCTCAGCCACCTTTGGCATTCACCAGGACCTCTCTAAAAGCAAGCCCTGGTGTGCGGTGGATGATGTGTTGGGCTGCTAACCGGAAGACCAGCCCTTTGGAACCACCAGCTGCTCTGAGGGAGAAGATGGAGTTTTCTCCTCACTCTGGTGAAGAGTCACCGTCTCGGAAACCAACCCACAGGGGCAGTCCCACCTTGTCCTACAGGGTTGCCTTGAGACGGAATTGAGTCTCTCCCAATCCTGTGTCCCTGCGTCTGAAGATACCCGTAGGGGTGTCTCTCAGTGGGGAGGGGATCTCTGATCTCTGAGGGGAGTGGAGAGATGGGCTCACATTTTTTTGCCTTGCCACCCCCCCCCTCTTCCGCTCTTTGCAGAAGGAGCTCATTGAGGACATTAAGGTGACCCACGACATGAAGCAGGGCTCTGAGAGCCCGGCCCAAGCAAGGCGAGAGTCAGAGGCGCTTACGTCCCAGCTGGAAGCGGAGCGGAAGCGGGTGGCCCAGGTCCAACAGGAACTGGGCAAACAGAGGGACCGTCTGCTGCAGCTGAAGACCCAGCGGCCCCTGGAGAGGCTGGAGGAGAAGGAGGTGGTGGAGTTCTACCGGGACCCTGAGCTCGAGGCCAGCCTGGCCCAGCTCAAGTCCCAGGTGGAGAGTGAGGGCCGGAGACGAGGCGGCCTGCAGGTCGACCTGGAGACCGCAGCCCAGCAGGTGGTCCAGCTGGAGAGCAAGAAGAAGGCCATGCAACCTCACCTGCTGACCAAGGAGGTCACCCAGATCGAGCGGGACCCCAACTTAGACAGCCAGGCGGCCCAGCTCCGCGGCCAGATTGCGCAGCTCCGGGAGGAGGACTCCGCGGTGGCCGCCCAGCTAGAGGGGCTGAAGGAGGAGCTGCTGGCCCTGGAGCGGAAGGAGGCGGCTGTGAAGGAGACGGTGGTGGTGAAGGAGGTGGTCAAAGTGGAGAAGGACCTGGAGATGGTCAAGGCCGCCCGGGACCTGCGGCTGCAGATCGAGGCGGACGTGGCGCGGAGGAGGAAGGCCGAGGAGGCCGGCACCAAGCTGCGGGCCCGCATCGAAGAGCTGGAGCGGGTGGTCAGCAGCGTGGAGCCCAAGGTCATCGTGAAGGAGGTGAAGAAGGTGGAGCCGGCCCCCGGCCTCCTCCAGGAGGCCTCGAGGCTGAGGAGCCTGCTGGAGGAGGAGAGGCACAAGGGCGAGGCGCTGGCCCAGGAGCTGCAGGAGCTGCGTGGGAAGTGGGGCGAGCTGGAGCGGCAGAAGCCCAGGGTGGAGCTCCGGGAGCAGGTCCGGGAGGTCTTCCAGGTGGACCCGCGCACGGAGCAGGAGATCGTGCGGCTGCGGGCGCAGCTGCAGGAGACGGCGGGCCGGCGGAGCCGCGTGGAGGAGGAGGTGGCGAGGCTGCTGGCCGAGCTGGCCGTGCTGCGAGCCCAGAAGCCCCAGGTGGAGTACCAGGAGGTGACGAGGGAGGTGGTGCGGCACGAGAACACCCCGGAGGTGCTGCGGGAGCTGGACCGGCTGAAAGCCCAGCTCAACGAGCTGGTCAACGACGGCGGCCGGGCCCAGGAGCAGCTCATCCGGCTGCAGGGCGAGCGCGACGAGTGGCGGCGGGAGCGCGCCAAGGTGGAGACCAAGACGGTGACCAAGGAGGTGGTGCGCCGGGAGAAGGATCCCGTCCTGGAGAAGGAGGCCGAGCGGCTGCGGCGGGAGGTGCGGGAGGCCGTCCAGCAGCGGCGTGCCGCGGAGACCTCGCTCTACGGGCTGCAGAGCAAGCTCCTGCTGCTGGCGCGGAGGAAGCCCGAGGAGGTGGTGGTGGTGCAGGAGGTGGTGGTCACCCAGAAGGACCCCAGGCTCCGCGAGGAGCACGGCCGGCTGAGCCGCAGTCTGGACGAGGAGGTGGGCCGGCGGCGGCACCTGGAGCGCGAGGTGCAGCAGCTGCGGACCGCCGTGGAGGGGCAGGAGGCCCTGCTGGGCTTCCCCGAGGAGAGCGGCCAGAAGCTGGCGGCGGAGAAGGAGCTGCGGCAGCTGAGCCTGCGGATCCAGGAGCTGGAGGCGCGGCCGCTGGCCGTGCAGGAGAAGATCATCATGGAGGAGGTGGTCCAGTTGGAGAGGACCCCCGAGCTGGAGGCGGCGACGGCGGCCCTGCGGCGGGACCTGGAGCGGGAGAAGGCCCAAGTGATGGAGCTGCACCGAGAGTGCCAGAGCCTGCAGGTCCAGATTGACGTCCTGCAGACCACCAAGGCGCACGAGAAGACCATCTACAAGGAGGTGATCCGCGTGGAGAAGGACCGCGCGCTGGAGGGCGAGCGGGCGCGCGTGTGGGAGCTGCTCAGCCGGGAGCGGGCGGCGCGGCAGGGCCAGGAGGAGGCGGCCCGGCGGCTGCGGGAGCGCATAGAGCGGGCCGAGGCGCAGGGCCGCACCTGGGCCCGGGAGGAAGCGGAGCTGCAGAAGGCGCGGGAGCAGGCGGGCCAGGAGCGCCGGCAGCTGCAGCAGGAGGTGCGCTCGCTGGAGCAGCAGAAGCAGGAGCGGGTGCAGCTCCTGCAGGAGGAGTCCCAGCTGCTCAGCCAGAAGTCCGAGAGCGCGCGGCAGCGGGCGGCCCAACGGGATCAGGAGCTGTCGCAGCTGCAGGCGGCCATCCTGCATGAGAAGGACCAGATCTACGAGAAGGAGCGGACCCTGCGGGCCCTCCACACCAAGGCCAGCCAGGAGGAGCTCAGCCAGGAGACACAGACGCGGGAGACCAACCTGTCCACTAAGATCTGCATCCTGGAGCCCGAGACGGGGAAGGACATGTCCCCGTACGAGGCCTACAAGCGGGGCGTCATCGACCGGGGCCAGTACCTCCAGCTGCAGGAGCTGGAATGCGACTGGGAGGAGGTCACCACCACCGGGCCCTGCGGGGAGGAGTCGGTGCTGCGGGACCGGCAGAGCGGGAAGGAGTACTCCATCGAGACCGCCCTGCGCTGCCGGCGCATCGCCAAGGAGGAGTACCACCTGTACAAGGCCGGCCAGCTGCCCATCTCCGAGTTCGCCCTGCTCGTGGCTGGCGAGAGCAAGCCCAGCTCCTCGCTCTCCATCGGCTCCATCATCTCCAAGTCCCCGCTGGCCTCTCCCGGCCCCCACAGTGCCGGCTGCTGCCCGCCCAGCTTCACGCTGGGGCTGAGCGACGACAGCTTCCCCATCGCCGGCGTCTACGACACCACCACCGACAACAAGTGCAGCATCAAGACGGCCATGGCCAAGAACATGCTGGACCCCATCACGGGGCAGAAGCTGCTGGAGGCCCAGGCGGCCACCGGGGGCATCGTGGACCTGCTGAGCCGGGAGCGGCACTCCGTGCACAAAGCCGTGGAGCGAGGGCTGATCGAGAACACCTCCACCCAGAGGCTGCTCAACGCCCAGAAGGCCTTCACAGGCATCGAAGACCCGGTCACCCGGAAGAGGCTGTCCGTGGGCGAGGCCGTGCAGAAGGGCTGGATGCCCCCCGAGAGCGTGCTCCCCCACTTGCAGGTACAGCACCTGACGGGCGGGCTCATCGACCCCAAGCGCACGGGCCGCATCCCCTTGGCCCAGGCTCTGCGCTCGGGGATGATCAGCGAGGAGCTGGCCCAGCTTCTGCAGGATGAGTCCAGCTACGAGAAGGGTCTGACTGACCCCATCTCCAAGGAGCGGCTGAGCTACAAGGAGGCCATGGCCCGCTGCCGCAGGGACCCCCTGAGCGGCCTGCTGCTGCTCCCCGCCGCCCTGGAGGGGTATCGCTGCTTCCGCTCCGCCTCCCCCACGATGTCACGCAGCCTGCGCTGAGGGGCCTGGCCGCCAAGGGTGTGCGTGTGTGCAGTTGCGTGAAGCCCGGAGTGGAGTCACGTTCCCTCCCCCCCCCCCCCCACAGCTGGATCGTCGACCCCAGGGAGTGGGCCTTCACTGTCCTGACTGCTGCATCACTGTCCAGCCATTCCTGGTGTGGGGCCCCCTCCCTGACTCTATGCCCCCAATCCACCCTGACTCCCCGTCTTCCCTCCTTTCCTGGTGCTTCCAATAAAGGCATCTACCAGCTACTCCTTCACGCCCAGCCGAGGAGTCTGTCTGTCTGGGGTGGGCGTGGGGACAAAGTTCCCTGCTGGAAAAGCAGTCGGCCCCCAAACTGTTCACACACAGAGGCCCAGCAGGGGGCGCCCTTCCCCTGGTCATCTGGGTCAGTGTCCACTGAGGCCCAGTTGATGCTGGGGGGTCCGAGAAAGACTAGGACCAACACACACCCTCCCACCAGCCCTGGCCCCCTCTGAACGCTGTCTCAGTTCAGCCTCCCCCCACCCCGTCGGCAGCACCTGTGTCTCCCACAAGCAGAACACGGACAGTCGGAAACAAGTCACTTTTATTCTTGTTCTTAAAGCCAGCGGCAAACAAACATGAGCAAATTCCTAGGGCACAGACAAGCTCTGACACCCCCACGTTCTGGGTCCCACCTACTCCTCCCACCCACTCACTGGGATCAGGAACCGTCCTCTGCCCCACTCAACCCGCTTCTTATGTAACAATGCAGCCAGCCCCCCCCCCCCAAGCATTTCAAACCCCAAAAGATCATCTGGGGTGCCCTCTCCTGCGGCATCTGGTCTGCAGCCCAGGGGTGGGGCTGGTGAGGGACCTGGGCCACAGCAGGGCAGCTTCCTGCCTCTCCTGGGCACCTGGCCTGGTGGGGGGCGGGTGGGGGCTGTCTGGTCTCCTTTGGAATATCTGGGCCCCATGTGGAAAAAGCGGTACTTTGTAACTCAACAAACACAGGAACTTGTAATGGGATTAACCCCAAACTCGGCCTTTGCTGGCTGATGGCCGGAATCTTCTCCTCTCCCCAGGTTCCTTCCCCTTGGAGGACGGTGGGTCATCTCAAGGGCTAAACTGCGCCAGCTCACACTGGCGGTGGGCTAGGGAGCGTTCGGTGGCAAAGTACGGGTGGGCCAGGGCGGCCTTGGCTGAGACCCGCTGGTTGGGGTCGCACTGCAGGAGATGCTGCGGAGGAAGGTGGTGGGTCTGAGTGTGACGGGGCAAAGCGGTGGAGGAAGGGGGGGAGGGTCCACCCGTCCACCTCTTCCATAACCCTGACTCCTGGAGGTCCAGGCCAAGAATCACTTCTCTGGTTTCCTGTACTGGTTCCCGTGCCCGCCTGCATTGATTCTCTATCCCAGAGGCCTCTCCAAAGTCCACTGTCCACCTCCCTTAGGACCACACCGCTGCCCCACCCCACACCCACCCTGCCCCAAGTCAGCTTCAAGTTTGTACTGGGAGGCTCGCCCTCCTGTGTGTCTCCTGCCTTACAGGTTAGCTCACTGGCCCCAGGGAACTGCTGACCCATCTGGAAAGCAGATTGCCCAGCCAGGAGCCCTGTTGCCTCCCTCAGTTCGGTGCAGGGCAGGTTGTCCCTGCTGGCCAGGCCCACCATCATCCTTGCTCACCCCTACTGCTGCCCCATCCTGACCCCTTGGCCTAGCCCCAGGCCGAACTGCCCAGCTGGCCTCATGAGGGGTTTGGCAGGACTATGAGTTGGCACACAAAGGCCCGAAGCCAGTCTCTCTTGAGTTGAGTGTTGGGTCTCCTTGGCTAGGCAGGTGGGGTCTGCGCCCCCGAGGCTGGGTGCAAAGCCAACAGGTGGTTTGTATGGAAATGCTGGGCAGGAGCCAGGGGCCTTCCTACCCAAGGCCCAGGGAGTTCCACACTCTGGCTGACTGTAGAGTAGGGCCCGTGAGCAAGGAGCCCTGGTAGCAGAGTGGTGAAGCACTGGCCTGTGATCCACAGTGTGCACAGTTCAAACCCACCAGCCTCTCTGTGGGAGAGAGACCAGGGCTTCCTACTCCCATGAAGAGTAACCCTCTCAAGAAGCTGGTGGCACAGAGGTTAAGCGCTTACAGCTAACTCGCAGGTTGGTAGCGCAAACCCACCGGCCTCTCTGCACGAGAGCTGTGGCAGTTCCTGCTGCTGACACCGGCAGCCCGGGCTCACAGGGCAGTTCTACTCTGTCCTACAGGTTGCTAGGAGCCCACACCTAGTGGACAGCAGTGGGTCTCACTTTTTCGGTGGTGCTGTGATGGCTACAGCGTTCAGCTGTAAGTGAAGAGTTGGCGGTTCAATCCCACCAGCTGCCCTGTGGGGAAGAAAGCTGGGGCCGTGGCTTCCTTAGAGAGGACAGCTTTGGAGACCCTGACGCCCACCTGCACCTACCATGAGCAGGTCCTTGCCCTCCGGCTCCAGGTTGGGCACGATCTCCTCCATCCCCTTCCTGGTCCACTTGGGGAAGCTACCCTTGAAGTCAGGCAACTGGGTGACGCCCGGCCAGGTGGCTTCGCTGGGTGTTCCCAGGGTCCGGAAGATCCGAAAGAGCTGGTCGATCTCGGAGTCACCAGGAAATAGGGCTCTGTGGGTTACCTGGAATGAGGATGGGGACCAGGTGTGGAGCTGGCTGGCAGCTACGCAGGTAGGACAGGCAGGGGCCTTCCAGAGCTCTCTCCTGAGGCTGCTGTAAGAATTCTGGCTTTTCCTGGGACCCAGCCCATCGCCTCAGCCTCTGATCACTCTCCAACAGCCCCAAACACCAATGGCCTTTGAATCCACTGGGGCCCCTGGCGGCCCCTTTTGTTCAGAGCAGAACTGAGCTCTACAGAGACTCCACTGGGGGATTGACGACATACTGGATTTTTATGCAAACAATGCGCACGCTACGCAGGCTCTGGCAAACCACACGGCCCGGGCACACTCGCTTCCTGTGCACCATGTGGTATGTGCACATGTGCTGTTTGCCACACACACACAAAGTAATCACCAGGCCTTTCTTCCGAGGTGCCTCTGGGTAGCCTTGAACTGCCAACCTTTCCGTTGTCACCAGGCACACTGACCGCGTGCACTACCCAGTGACCCCTCAGCTCCTAGTACTATCGAGGAGCCCAGGGAGTGCAGCGGCCGAGCACTTGGTTGCCAGCTGAGAGGTTGGCAGTTCAAACCCACCAACCACGCGGAAGGAAGGAAAGAGATGGGACAGTTTCGTTCATAAAGAGGACGGCCTAGGGGGCTGTTCTGCTCAGTCCAGTAGGGTCACCAGGAGTCAGACTCGCCCGGGCAGCACTGGGCTCAGGGTTCTTTGGGATTTAGCAGGAGTTCTCCACGGGCCCCACCCCCACACAGCAGGAGACTGGCACACTGCCCGTGGCCTCCCCACGCCCAGGCCTGTCCCCTCTACCATCTCGGCAAAGATACAGCCGATGCTCCAGATGTCCACCGCGGTTGAGTAGAACTTGCTTCCCAGGAGGATTTCAGGGGCACGATACCACAGGGTCACCACCTGCGGGACCAGAAACCCGCATCCCGCGGCGGGGAGTGTGGGGGCGTGCTGAGCATGTGGCGGGCGGCATTCTTTTGGCTACCCCTCTCACCCGCTGCTCCCCTTGCCCCCCCCAGCCGCACCTCGTGGGTGTAGGTGCGCAAGGGCACCCCGAAGGCTCTGGCCAGCCCGAAGTCGGCCAGCTTGATGGCCCCCAGCTCGTTAATGAGCAGATTCTGGGGTTTCAGGTCTCGGTGGATGACCCGGTGGGAATGGCAGAAGTTCACGCCCTGCAGCAGCTGGAAGAGGTAGTTCTGGAACCATGCAGAGGAAAAGGCTCAGCCCAGGGAGGTGGGCCGAGGGGGGTCCCCGTGCCATCCCCCTCAGCCCCTGGGACCTTGACCAAGTGCAGGGGGAGCTCGGAGGCCGGCCTGGAGTCCATGTGCTTCCGCAGGTCCTGGTGCAGGAACTCGAACACCAGGTGGAGCTTCTTCTCGTGGTGGACCACGTCCAGCAGCCTGCTGGGACATGCCCGCTGAGGCCTGGCAGGGCCCAACGTCTGCCCTGCGGCTGCCCTGCTCCTTCCCCCACCCACCTGACGATGTTGGGGTGCTGCAGCTCTTTGAGCAGGGAGATCTCTCGGATGGCGGTGCTCGGAACACCCTCGGTCTCCCTGCAGGAAGGGGAGGGGGGCACAGGAGCGTGGAGTCTGGGAGGCCGCTCAGGGTTGCTTCTGCCTCCCCACCCCGGGCAATGGGGGCCCTGGGTTTCTATCACTCCCAGAGCAGGGCCGAGGGAGATGCCTGGTCATCTTGGGCGTAGGGCACAGGCAGGGCACGAGGGGCACCCTGTGACTGCCCTCGTGTGCACCAGCAGCCCTGAGGGGACTGGGCGTCAAAGTCCACAGTGCAGAACAGCACGAAGGGCCAGCCCAGGTCCTGTGTGGCTGGCTGAGGGTCCGGGCCTCGTGGGGGCCATCCCGGCACTCACAGATCCAGCCTGATCCTCTTGAGGGCCACAAACTGCCCCGTCTCCTTGTTCTTGGCCTTGTACACCACCCCGTAGGTCCCCTCGCCGATCTTCTCCACCTTCTGGAAGGCGTCCATGGCCGCAGAGCTGCCCGGGAGACAGAACGCGCCCGGACATCTGCCCCAGCACCCCCTTACCCACCAGTCCCCCCAGCACCCACATCCTGTGGCCCAGCCCCTCCCTGGGAGCCTCCATGTCCAACCCCGGCCCAGCCCCGGCCGGAACCCTTGTCCTCAGGGCCTCTCGCCCGGGGTGCCCGGACGCCTGATGCACCTGCAGGGCCCGCTCTCTGTGAGGAGGAGGGCCCCCCCTTCCCGTGTCCAGGCCCAGGAAGTGGGGGCAGGAGGCCTGCCCAGGGCAGGGGGCGGCTGGCTGGCTGAGAGGTCAGGGGTTAGAGTGGGGTCAGAAGCCGACACCCTGTCCTAGGCCTGAGGGTGAACCTGGCCTCTTGAGCGACGCACAGCCTCCCCTGAGGGCAGAACCCTGGCTGGGGTGGCCCCTCTGTGTCACAGACACCCCCCACGCGGCCCTGCGGCGGCCAGCCCCCTCCCCTCCGCGCAGGGGCCCAGGATGGATGTGGAATTCACCAGAAGCCCCGCTGCCTGCAGCCTTGGGAGGAAGTCAGCTGCCGCCTGCCCGCAGCGCCCCCTCCTGGCCCGGCGCGCGCCGCAGCACGTGCTCAGCAGGGACACGCCCATCACATCTGGCCTTTATTCTCCAGGGCCTTCTGGAACATTCTGGGCTCCACACCTGGTACAGCTTGTCTGGGGAGGGCAGGGGGGGCCGGGCCCCGGGGCGCCACCAGCCTCTGCAGTGGGGGTGGGGGGGTTGGCCCAGGAAGCTGGCTTAGGGTGGTGACTGGGCTGTGCTGTCTCTCTCTCGCTGGTACAGCCTCTGCTCTCTGATGGCGCGTTCCAGCAGAGCCAGATTCATGCCCTCCACGCAGGTCAGCACGCGCGCCTTCACCACGGCCTCTCCACCTGAAAGACACAGAGGCACGGGCCACTGCGGGGAGAGCGTGGACGAGGGTCGGGCCACGCCACACATGCCTTCTGGCTGCCATCCCTCCACTGGCTCAGTCCCGGGTACTGATGGGGATGGGCGGGGGCAGGAAGGGCGTCACGCACACACGCACACTTGCATGCTGGGCCTCAGAACCATGGGCCTGGTTCCGGACACACACACACACACACACACACACACACACGTCAGTGGCATGAAGGTTCCACTGCCCCCCAAACACCCAGGCACGTGCTTTCTTTGACACCGCAACTACTGTCACCATCCCCTTAGGGCTCAAGAGCCCAGGGTGCGGGGGGCGGGGCGGTGTTGGTCTCAGTCACCGACCAGCTCTCCGTTCCTCGTTAGTGATAGGACCCCTGTGGACCCTGGAACCGACTGGCATTGGACAATGGACATTGGCTTGTAGGGGTAATTCAGGCCCCGCCTCAACCCACGAGAGGCTAGGAGGGGGTTTAGCAAATAGATCAGGGATCGGGGAGCAGGCCGTCCTTGTTCTTGCGGAAACATCGGAATTTATTTCTTCTTTGCTCTCTGGGTACTTCAAGGACAGTATCCTGCCTCCCGGTGCCGGTCTGAGACAGAGGCCCTGGGAGGAGGCAGGGGCTTCTCTGGAAATCAGGGCCAGTGCGGGGACTTCCCATCACCCAGGGCACACCAGGCTGGCCGTGTCCCAGCACCAACACACGTGGCCTTGCAATATGGCATTCTCTGACTGCTGCCCGAGGCCTTGGGCTTACCTGGGGCAGAGAGGGAGAGGGAGTTTGCCGAGAGGGACGGGAGGGAGGGGTCTTCCATCTGGTCCAGATGGATTTGGACTCCCGGGACCCTACATGGGGTTTCTGAGACTGCACATCTTGGTGGGTTCAGCCAGCCTCATCTTTCCCCTGTGGAGCTGCTGGTGGGTGTGAACTGCCGATCTTGTGGCCCCAGCCCACAGTCCCAACCAGCACTCCCGGGAGGAAGTCTAGGCAGCATTGAGGGTTCCGAGGAAACCAAGGGCAGTTGTCATGGGTGCCGGTTCACGGCATCCCATGTGTTGGAACACCAAACTCGATGTACACCACCCTGGAGGAAGGAGCGGACCTGCCCCCACAGGGTGTCCGAGGCAGTCAGCAGTACGGAAGCCGATCCCAGGTCTCCTCTCCAGGCTGGCGGCTGGTGGGTGTGAGCCACGGGCTTTTATTGAGAGGTCAGAGAACGGGGAGGTCAGCCTGCCACCAGCCCAGGGAGCAGCGTGCCTCTCCACTCACTGGCCGGGGTGGACTCAGAGAGGGTGGCAGCTGGCACGTGACCAGGTGAGTGGGAAGGAGGAAGGGTAGGTTGGAGACCTCCGGTAGGGAAGAAGCTGGCAGCGAGTCCCTTCTGGAGGGAAGGACAAGAGAGACACCAGTGTCTCAAGTCTACAGGGCAGATGCCCAGAAGGCTGCTGAGCCAGGAATGAGAGGGGCGTGGTTCTAGGTGAGGAGGGAGGGGAGCAGGCTCCCCAGGGAGACCTGGTTGGCCTTGAGCAGACAGACCTGAGGAACCAGCCTGGCTGGCGTGGGTGCTTGGGTGCGTGTGGCTTGGGAGGCTTCACGGGCTCCCCTAGGAGGCGTGACGGCGAGGGCTGGGGTGGAGCAGAGCCAGGTTCCAGGAAGGAGCGTGAGGCCAGCAGAAGAATCTGATCTGGAGAACCCGCCTTGTCCACAGGAGAACTTCCTCCTTCTCAGTAAGGAGGCTGGAGGAGGTGGGAGCCAGGTGCAGGAGGGCAGGAGGGGCAGTTGAGGGCTGTGTGGGAGACCAGAGGACAGCCACCTGTTGGCAGCTTTGTGGTGTAGGTGCTAGGCATCCCAGGAAGGGCCGCACCCCACGCTGGCACGGGCTCACAGCACAGGGCCCAGGGCGGCATCAGGGGCTTCCACCGTCACCATCACTGTCGCCGTCTCCGTGAGCTCCAGGGGCAACAGCCCCAGCCAGCTCTGTCCTCAGAGTCGCCGGGATCCGAGCCTGGCAGGCCCTTGCACCCACCAGATGGGGGCCAGAGCCACAGATGGCACTGCCCCTGGCACTGCCCACTCCCCCTGCTAGGTTAGAGGGCAGCCTCCACCCTCTGCCCGCCCTGCTCCCATCCCAGTGCTCACTGGGCTGTGAATGAGGAGCACGTGTTCTGTAGAACATCGCGAGGACAAGCGGAGGGTGGGGGTCCATCGACGGGGACACGGGGAGCAGGTGGCCGATGAAGGATGCTCTTCGTTGTACGAGCCCCCAATAAAATGAGTAAAAAAAAGAATGCGGGTCAGTTCCACTTTGAGGAGGTGCACAGACGTGTGTGTGATGTGACATGGAATGTGTGTGCCTCTGTATGTGCATATGTGTGGTGGGTGTGTATGATGTGGTGTGTGTGGGGCATAGTGTGTATGTGGCATGGTATAATGTGGTGAATATGTGTGTGTAATATGATGGGGTGTGGTGTGTGTATGTGATGGTGGGGTGGCAGTGTTGTATGTGTGCATGGCATGTACATGTGGTGTGTATATATACATGTGTGAGTGTGTGCTCTGTGTATGTGTGTATCTGGTATGTGCTGGGGTATGGTGTGTGTGTATATGTGGTGAGTGTGTGCTGTGTGTGTATCTGGTATGTGGTGGGATGCATTGTATGTACACAGACGTGTGAGTGTGTGCTCTGTGTATCTGGTATATGGTGTGTATGGGTGTGTGCTCTGTGTAGGTGTGTCTCTGGTATGTGGTGTGTGTGTAATACATGCATGAGTGTGTGCTCTGTATATCTAGTATGTGGTGTGTATGCATACATGTGTGAGTGTGTGTGTCTGGTATGTGGTGGGGTGCGTTGTGTGTACACACGTGTGAGCGTGTGTCTGGTGTGTGTGCAGCATGTGGAGAAGTTCAGAACAGAGGCTGGCCCTTCTCGTGGGTGCGGGCAGAGGCACATGTGGCCCCTTCTGCCGTGGGAGGAGCCCTGGGCAGGCTCGATGGGTGGCAGAACCCCCTGGCCTCCCTGCTCCTCCATCAGCCTTAGAGGAGGTTCACCCTAACGTGGTCCCCAGAAGGGCCACATCGCCCGCGAGGAGTGCAGGGGGACAGCACTGCAGCAAAGCCAATTCCTTTCGTAGGGTCTGGGGTACAAAGCTTCCCCCCAGGGGGCACTGCCAAGTCGTGCGCTTTGATACACAAAGGGGCAGTAAGTCACCCGCGCTGGGAACCCAGCTCTGAGGGGTCTACCTATACAGGAGGGGCAGCATGAATGCAGAGGAAGTGGAAATGCCACCAAACACACGATTAAAAGGTGTTGAAAAGACAAGAAAGAGCCCGTCTGGGGCTGGTGCCATGGGCAACCAACGAGGCCCCTGTGAGGAGGTGCCAACTATAAGACAGTCACGGCCCGGGGGTTTGGGGGGAGCCGGCTGACAGCCACAGGAGGCAACACCAGCCACTTCCAGGCTCCAGGAAGTCTGCAGGACCCTGGCCCCAGCTCTCCGTCTCATCAACGCCAGTACGGAAACCTAAAGGCAGAAGAGGTGCTGGGCCTGGGGCGAGGAGGAGCTGGTCACAGCGGGTGCAAGGACGGAGCGAGTCCCTCAGTCGACGTGATGACGAGGACAGCACGTCTCCTGGACACATCCAAGCCATGCGGTCGCATGGCGTGTGAAGCGCATGCCAGTAAACTGTTCTCGAAAACTTAGAGAGACAAACACTTGACCGCGAGGGAAGGCAGAACCGTGAGGGATGAACAGACTTGGGGCGCGCCCTGCCTTTGCTCCTACAACTCGCCCACCCATCCAGCATGTGCGGGCCACCCGAAATGAACCCCTTTTGCAGAAGGCTGGATAGTGCCTGCGCTGTCTGAATAAAAACAAGATAAGCCAAACACAGTGAGCGGACTGTGACTGGAGCCGATTGGAATGAGTCATGAACACACACACACACACACTCCTTTTTGTTGGTGGCAATGGAGGGAAGCCAAACACAGACAAGGAAGTACTGTTGCTTACTTTGTTCCAGGGCGATACACATCTCCACACCTAGAGGTAGATATCACACCTAACAGAACAAAGGGCACTGGAAGTCTGATGAATTGATGTCTTAGATCGACTTACGTAATGTACCCGGCAGACAAGCACATGAGGACAGAGTGAAACAGGACAGTAAGTGAGGACCACAGTTGGACCCAGGAGCAGCCCTGGGGGTGTAGTGGTTACAAGTGGGGCTGCCAACCAAAGGTCAGTTCAAAACCACCAGCCGCTCCCCAGGAGAAAGACGGAGCTGTCTACACCGGAAGAGTGACCATCTCAGAAACTCGCAGGGCCAGTTCACTGATGAGTCTGTTTTGTTAATTGAACCTGGGTGACTTTCTTACATGATTCTTTCTACTTGTGGGTACTTCTGAGATGAACACACTACATTAAAAAAGAAACGTGGGTCAAGTACTCCCTCAATGCAAGAACACTTTGTTCTATTAAACTGGCATTCCATGATGCTCACCTTCCCAACACAATTGCTGAAGACAAAGCGGGTGCATAAGCAAATGTGGTGAAGCTGATGGTGCCTGGCTATCAAAAGATATAACATCTGGGGTCTTAAAGGCTTGAAGGTAAACAAGCAGCCATCTAGGTCAGAAACAACAAAGCCCACGTGGAAGAAGCACACCAGCCTGTGCGACCACGAGGTGTTAAAGGGACCAGGTATCAGGCATCAAAGAACAAAAAAAATCCTATCATTGTGAATGAGGGGGAGTGAGGAGTGGGGACCCAAAGCCCATCTGTAGGCAACTGGACAGCCCCTTACGGGAGGGTCACCGGGAGGAGAAGAGCCAGTCAGGGTGCAGTGTAGCAATGCTGAAACATACACCTTTCCTCTAGGTCCTAAATGTTTCCTCCCCACCCACTACCATGATCCCAATTCTACCTTACAAATCTGGCTAGACCAGAGGATGTACACTGGTACAGATAGGAACTGGAAACATAGGGAATCCAGGGCAGATGATTCCTTCAGGACCAGTGGCGATACTGGGAGGGTCTAGGGAGGGTGGGGTGGAAAGGGGGAACCGATTACAAGGATCTACATGTGACCTCCTCCCTGGGGGATGGACAACAGAGAAGTGTGTGAAGGGAGATGTCGGGCAGTGTAAGATATGACAAAATAATAATTTATAAATGATCAAGGGTTCATGAGGGAAGGGGGAGAGGAGAGGGAGGGGAAAAAATGAGGAGCTGATGCCAGGGGCTTAAGTGAAGAGCAAATGTTTTGAGAATGATGAGGGTAACGAATGTACAAATGTGCTTTAAACAATTGATGTATGTATGGACTGTGATAAGAGTTGTATGAGCCCCTAATAAAATAAAATTAAAAAAAGATGTTTGGGGCTCAAGTAGAAAGAAAAAATCTTGAAAAAGATGATGACAACATATGGACAAATGTGTCTGAGACAATGGATATGGAATGTGATGAGAGTTGTAAGAGCTCCTAATAAAATAAAAACTAAAAAAACAAAAACGATGTTTATTTTGGTCTTTCCCACAATAAATAGCTCCAAACGTCCACCCTGGGCCCTGCCTGTCTCCTTGCCTACCTCTCCTGTATTTACATTTGGGGCTTAAAGCTGTATCCGAGGGCAGTTGGTTCCTGAGGGGTCCCAGCCTCACTGTGGGGACCTGGAGGGCTAGGCCAGGGCTAGGCAGAGGCCCCCAGGGCCCCCTCCCCCAGTCACTATGGAATCACTCACACAGATGTCCTTGTGGCTGCTCTTATTCTGTGCCCTGAGGCCACTCTTATAATTAATTACCTCTGTGAGCTTCAAGGCTTAGCCTGAATAAAGGTTAATGTTTATGAAACAAGATTTCATCAGAGCCAGTACCCACTTAATAATGCCTCCTTCCCTGTGCATTCATGCAGAGTTTAAACCACCAGAACTTCTAGAAAACAAGAGGGGGTGGAAATCAACATGCTGCTTTGAACAGCCATGTGCACGAGTCCTGGCCCATTTTCTGATTTTTTTTTAATTAAAAAAAAATCTTGTTATTGGGGTCTCATACGACTCATCACAGTCCGTCCGTCCATCCATCTATCCATCCATCCATCCACTAGGGTTGTTTCATAAAGATGTAGTTCCTTGATTAAAAGATACCAACATGCATGTTGCGTGTGACAGGGTATGAGTGTGTGTGTGTGCTGGGGTGTGTATGAATGTGTGTGACTGTGTGAATGAATGTGTGTGTGAGTGTGTGAATGTGAGTGTGTGGCTGTGTGTGTGAATATGAGTATGTGTGTGACTGTGTGAATGTGTGTGTGTGACTGTGTGCGTGTGAATGTGTGACTGTGTGTGACTGTGTGTGACTGTGAATGTGTGAAGGTGTGTGACTATGTGAATGTGAGTGTGAGTGTGAATATGACTGTGTGAATGTGAGTGTGTGACTGTGCGTGTGAATGAGTGTGTGTGACTGTGTGTGTGACTATGTGTGAGTGTGAGTGAGAATGTGAGTGTGTGTGTGAGACTGTGTCTGACTGTGAGTGTGTGAATGTGTGTGACTGTGTGCAGGTGAATGTGTTTGCGTGTGTGTGACTGTGTGTGAATGTGAGTGTTGAGTGTGAATATGACTGTGTGAATGTGAGTGTGTGACTGTGTGTGAATGTGAGTGTGTGACTATGTGTGAGTGTGTGTGTGAATGTGAGTGTGTGACTGTGTGTGTGTGAATGTGTGTGTGAATATGAGTATGTGTGTGTGAATGTGAGTGTGTGACTGTGTGTGAGTGTGGCTGTGTGACTGTGTGTGTGAATATGAGTGTGTGACTATGTGTGAGTGTGAGTGTGTGTGAGTGTGTGTGTGAATGTAAGTGTGTGACTGTGTGTGTGAGACTGTGTGAGTGTGGCTGTGTGTGTGAATGTGAGTGTGTGTGAGTGTGTGAATGTAAGTGTGTGACTGTGTGAATATGAGTGTGTGACTATGTGTGAGTGTATGTGTGAATGTGAGTGTGTGACTGTGTGTGACTGTGGCTGTGTGACTATGTGTGTGAATATGAGTGTGTGACTATGTGTGAGTGTGAGTGCGAATGTGAGTGTGTGACTGTGAGTGTGTGTGAGTGTGTGTGAGTGTGGCTGTGTGTGTGAATGTGAGTGTGTGTGTGGCTGTGTGTGTGAATGTGAGTGTGTGACTGTGAGTGTGGCTGTGTGTGAATGTGAGTGTGTGTGAGTGTGGCTGTGTGTGTGAATGTGAGTGTATGAATATGAGTGTGTGTGAGTGTGTGACTATGTGTGAGTGTGTGACTATGTGTGAGTGTGTGTGAATGTGAGTGTGTGACTGTGTGTGAATGTGGCTGTGTGTGAATGTGAGTGTGTGTGAGTGTGGCTGTGTGTGTGAATGAGAGTGTGTGACTATGTGTGAGTGTGTGTGAGTGTGGCTGTGTGTGAATGTGAGTGAGTGTGGCTGTGTGTGTGTGTGAGTGTGTGACTGTGAATGTGTGTGAGTGTGAATGTGAGTGTTTGTGTGAATGGGAGTGTGTGGCTGTGAGTGTGAAAGTGTGTGAATGTGAGTGTGTGTGAGAATGTGAGTGTGTGTGAGACTGTCTGTGAGTGTGTGAATGTGTGTGACTGTGTGCAGGTGAATGTGTTTGCATGTGTGACTGTGTGTGAGTGTGAATATGACTGTGTGAATGTGAGTGTGTGGCTGTGTGTGTGGGTGCGTGTCCCCTTTGCTTATCTTTCCTCCACTGGCTGTCAAGGCTCCATCCTATCTGAGCCTCAGTTTCTTCTTCTCTGAAACAGCCATGACGAAGATGTGGATCAGAGCTACTCTGCGGCTCCCAGGCGATGGAAGCGAGCCCCCCGCCCCAGGCCTGGCCCACCATCAGCCCCCAGGAATGAGGGGCTGCTCCGTCCTGTGTACACCTCCCGGAGATGTCTCTTCACTGTCCCTAAGGGCCGCCCGGGGTCCCACGTGGCCATACACCTGTGGGCCCTTCCTCGCTGAGCCATCCAGGGACCGACCGCCCAGCTTGGGAGCCGGAGCGCACCAAGGGGTGGCGATGGCAGCTTACCTTCCTGGTGCTCCAGCTCCCCGAGGACAAGGTACAGGGAGCCCACCTGGGCCTGCAGGGGCTCCACCAGCTTGGTGCAGACCAGGACCTGGTGCTGGTCGGCTCCACGCCGAGCCACCAGGGTCAGTCTGGACCGGGTCATGTCGTAGAGGCTCAATCTGGAAATCGGGGGACATGTGATGGTTAGGGTGGAACCGACGCCGCCACAAAGCAGGAAGGTCCTGGGGAACAACCAACCTCCTGCTGATCAGAGAAATGGAAACCACGTCCCAGGCCTTTCTGTGCTTCTAAGATCCTGACTCGAGTGTCGGTTCGGCGCGTGGTGCCTGGGCTTGAACAGGTTCCCAGACGTACAGACGTACAGACCGCAGCTCGCACATGGCAACAGGTCAAGCACATGCGCAAGAGTTGTACACCTGGCATGACAGTCCTCTTTCTCGAATTCGATGTTCGCTCCCCGTTTCCCGCCAGCCTCCCCATCACGCGCCTTGGAATCCTTGCTCCCGTTGTTGCCTCTCGGTTCCGGAGTTTTGACAAACATGTAAGATGCTCCCATCAGGATGTCATCTATTTCTTTCTTCATTTAAAAAATCATTTTATTGGGGGCTCGGACAACTCTTATCACAATCCATCCGTCCATCCATTGGGTTGAGCACATTTGTACATTGGATGCCCTCATCATTCTCCAAAGCATTTTCTTTCTACTTGAACCCTTGGTATCAGCTCCTCATTTTCCCCTTCCCTCCCACACCCTCCCTCATGAACCCTTGATCATTGATAAATTATGATGATTTTTTTCATGTCTTACACTGTCCAGTGTCTCCCTTCACCCACGTTTCTGTTGCCCAATGTCATCTGTTTCTAATCACCTCTAACAACTGTCTCCTTAGTTACGAGAGCAGGAGAACTGGATGGAGCCTGGCCACCCTGACTGGACATCTTGATCCACGACTCGATAGGAGGATTCCGGTACAAAGGAGAAAGTGGAGAAGAGAATTATGAATTCTCTCTCAGACTCTGGACTTTCTGGAGCTGTAGAAGCTGAGCGAACACCTGCACTGCGGCTGAGATCATCCTTAAACCATAAACCAAAAGCGTCCGTTTCTCTGGGGCAACTCGGCGATGGCTTCCGGGGGCCCAGACTGAGTAGAGCCGTGGGCCTTCTTTGTGCAGGAGCTGGCCTGCAGGGTGGGACACCCTCTGAGCACTTACCAGCACTGGGGAGCGGTCTTGGTACGACCTGTCTGAGCAAGGGAGACGCCACGGGGCTGCGGGGTCATGGGCCAGCGTGGAGAAGAGGTCTTCTGACACATCATCTGTTCCCTTCACACCTTCACACCGGCTGGAGACCTGTGTGACCTGCCCCCTCCTCGCCGAGGAGGAACCGTCCTTGGGCAGGTATGGCCCGGCTTCTACTTGTGTCGTTGCTCCCACGCGGGAGGGGTGGGTCTGTGTCGTGGAAGTGACTGAGAGGGTCTCAAGACCAGCTCAGAGGAGCACCATGGCTTCCACCCCGCTCTTCCTCCGGAGCGGGCACCCTTCAGCAGCCCCACGGAGAAACCCGGAGAGGGAGACCTGCAGCCACTGGCCAGCACCGCACCTCCAAAGCGGCTCATCGAGTCCTGGTCCAGCCTTCAGAGGCTGCGGCCCCTGCGGACATCTTGACTACGACCCTGAGAGGGGACCTAAGGCCCCCGACTATTCCCACATTCCTGACCTACGGCAACTCAAACACAAACCCCAACAACAACAACAAAATAATAGTAATAAAAAACCCAACCTCACTCCCATGGAATGCTGACTCTAGAACTGCCCCGTGGGCCTCAGCCTGGAGCCCTCTACGGGAGTGAAGAGCCCCATCTTTCTCTCCTACAGCAAGTAGGGGATCATAAACACTGACACTTTTATAAGCCAACACATCTGGGGGTCATCTGCCATACTGTACGTAACAGATCTCACACACACACACACACACACACACACACACGGACGTCACCAAGTGTGTGGGGAAAATTCCATGAACTTTTCATTCCCCACATGTTCATCGATATGTGTACACACACATACACACGTGCGCGCGTGCCCCAAAAGACTCCCCAGAGTACCGCCAGGAGCCTCAGCAGGGGAGTTTTGCTTTTTCTTTGTCCCTTTATGGATTCTCCACCTTGTGTACAATGAATATACATACTGTTAATATGTCTTTTTTTTAATAATTAGGCAAAGCGATAACAAAACCATTGAACTGGGTTTTTTGTTGTCTGTGGTTGGGACCCCAGAAACACCCTCCCCACCGGGTGGGGAGACCGCTAGTCTCACCTGCCGTATGTTCTCAGTGAGCTGCCATCAGGGACGTGGCCGGCACTGACCTCCCAGGGGAAGTGATAGATCGCAGGTTTGGGCAGCATCCCGGCCTCCTGGAAGCAGAGAGGAGGGGGATGTTGGAAGACTCCGCATAACCTGGAATCTTGGCTCCTTGTGCAGCTAGGGCAGAAACAGAAGTTTATTTTCTTGCAGTTCCGGCGGCTAGAAATCCAAAGGCCGAGCTTTGGCTGTGGGGAAGGTTTTCCTTCCACTGGGTCTGGGGGAAGGGCCTTGTGCCCTTTCAACATCTGTGGGCCTCAGTCCTTCTCTGGGTCTTGGAGGTTCTCCTTGGGGGACCCAGGGTGTGCGGCTTTTCTGTCTCTTCTTGGCAGGTGGGAGGCCCCCCTCTGGATTAGTTTCCCTCTCCTCTTGTCTTGGAAGAGCAAAGGAGTGGGTTTCATTAAAGCTGTTTATGATAATCATTTGATTAAGAGTGGAGGGTGATTACTGGGGTGGGGAGCACGACTTAGGTCACGCCCTCTACAAAGACCGTGACCAATCCTGCCTCATGAACATAACAGACGACTGGCTCCCACAGGGGACCCTAACCACAGACAGACAGACACAGAGGCACGTCACAAAATGGAAGGCGACCGCGCAATACTAGGAATCGTGACCCAGGCGCATTGACGCCTCACCCCCACCCTCACGGGTCCATAGGCCACGTTCAGCTCAGGGACTGCATGGGAGTCTCAAAGACCTGGCTAACAGGGCTGGATATGAAGTCATTCATTGTACCCCCACCTTCCCCCACCCCCACTTGAGTATTAAGGGCACCCCCCAAGAATCCCCCCAACAGTGACCAGTCACACGCCTGACTGCCCCTCACCAGAGAGCACACCACACCTCCTACCACTGATGAAGTTAAAGGTAACTAACGTGACCACAGGCACCTGGTGGCATCTTGGGTACACAATGGACCGGATCCCCAAAGGCAGCAGTTGCAAACCACCCAACCGGGTGCTCCTTGGGAGAATGACTTATGATCTTGGAAACTCAAGGGGAAGTTCCACCCTCCCCCAGGGGGTCACTTGGGCCAGAGTCAACTCAGTGTGGCCAGCTGAGTGAGAACGTGGCAGAGAAACGACACCAAGACATTCTCGAGAAGTCCCACGCACCCCCTCTTTTGTTACCCCTCCTCCTCCCCCGAATACTCTCTATCCAAACCAGTTTCCTATACTAGATTTGCTTTAAAATGCTAGAGAGCTGGGGATCTGGAAGAACAAAGAAATAGGTCTCAGTGATAACCTTCAGCCATTTCTGAGATTGGTGATCTCAGCAGAGATAAGTGGAGGTGAGATAAGGTGAGGGCCTCAGCACAGCTTTACTCCCAAGTTTAGTAACCTGCAATCTTGCGCAACTGGTGACCCCTGGCTGGTGTTACAGGTCAGTGTGGGACGGCCATTTCAAGACAGAGGGTGAGAGCAGGTCTGGCTTGTGCAGCTCAGGAGCCACGAAGCAGCCACCCTGCTGTCCCCACTGCTGTCTGTCCAGCACAGGTTGTTTGTCTCCCAAAGGAAGCCCCCTTGTGGATCCTCTTCAGCGACTACACCAAAACTCCCCATACTGAGTCGGTTCTGACTCACAGCGACCCCAGGACAGGGCAGAACTCGGGTTTGCCAGGCTCCGACTCTTTACGGGAGCAGACAGCCTCATCTTTCTCCCTCGGGGCAGCTGGTGGGTTCGAACTGCTGACCTTGCCCTTAGCAGCTGCCCAGTGGTTCCCCACTAGGCCACCAGGGCTCTTTCAGCAGGGTAGAGAAGAGACAAGCCAAAAGCCAGAAAGTGAATCAAAACAAGTGAAAAAGAAACAAATGCAGCGGCTCCGGGGACAATCCCATTCAGTCCGGCAAAAAGCAAAGACTAAAAATGTTTCGATCTCGCACAGAAAAAAATGGAGAATCCCCCACCCCAAAAAATGTTTCTATTTCTTTCTTTTTCCAAGTAATTTTGCTATTCTCAAATGCCACCAGCATTATCGATTAAGGGGCAAATAAGTACCACATTCACAAACCAATTGTAACTGACAGGAAAACACCACACCTTCCCCTGTGAGTAGTTAGTGGGTAGGCGCGAACAGCCAACCTCGAAAGTGCGCAGCAGAGCACGGAACCACTGCACCAGAAGGGCTCTTATCACACAGCAGGGTCAACTTCTGTGTGCGGGGTGGAGGGTGGGGCTGGGGCTGGGACCCCCCTTGTGGTCGGTCCATTTCCCAGTGGAGAAACCTGTGCAAGGTGACCATCAGGATACGCCTGGCCCGTGTGAGACACCGAAGGGACATCGCTTCTGTGGTCTTCCTTTCGGAAATGTATGAACTTGTTTTAGGGTTGAAAAGAGACCCCATTTCGAATATAATTTAAAGAGAACATTTACTGAGTCTTTCAAGGGACAAAGGCCGTACCAAAACACAGACTGGTTATCCAGAGTGGGTGGGGGGCCTCCAGAGCAAGAGTCAAGGTGAGCGAGGCATCCTGGTACACGCAGTCCCCAGTGCAACGGCCTCCATCAAGGACGCCCACAAACCCCTCCGTGAGAAATTGCCCCTCCCTGAGAAATTGCCCCTCCCTGGGGGGCAGAGGGGCGGAGGCAATGCACTCCCCACGAGAATTCTGCCTGAGGACAAGATGATCTGTTTCCTTGGTTAGCCATCAGAAAGAATTCAATGGTGACACAATCTAGTCTACCTTGGGGCTTCGCAATGGGCTTTGGACCATTACTGCCTTGTGCAAACCCAAGTACTACACACCTGCATATCATTACGAAGAAACGCCTGGCCAATCCAAACAAAAGCACGGGCTACAATTCAAAAGGGTCAAAACCGGGGCAAGCAAAGAGGAGACTGAAGGACCAGGACGTGTAATTCGAGATGAAGGTCACTGGTAAAGCGCGGGTGCATGGTGACAAGGTGGACAGAGTAAGCCCCAGTTCCTTCCCTTCCCTGGATCATTATATCATCTATGAGAGGAGCCCTGGTGGTGGAGGGGTCACGCCTTGAGCTGCTAACTGCAAAGTCAGCGGTTTGAAACCACCAGCGGCTCCCAGGGGTAAGAACAAGGCTTCCTGCTCCCATGGAGAGCTACAGCCTCGGAAACCTACGGGGACAGTTCTACCCTGTCTTTCGGTTGGAATCGAGTGGATGGCAGTGAGTTTTGCTTTGTTTGTGGTCTACGCGAATGAACGTCCTGGTGAAGCGAAGCGCAATCACTCAGCACGGCTCTGAAGCCCTCCGTCTGTGTGCCTGTCACCAAGTGACCAGGTGATATCACGCAGTTAAGGGCTAGAGGCTCCAAGGGGACCGGTCGTCTCGCTGTTCCTCTGAGGGTAGAGAGAATCCCACCAGCACCCGCCAGGAGTGAAGGCGCCCCAGGTGCCAGTGTGGAAGGGCAGCAGAGAGGCAGTCTCCAGACTGAGGCCCAGGGACGGGGAGCCCACAGGACAAGTCAAGCGGAGTGCCTTTGGCAGGAGGCTAGCTGGCAGGGTGGGGTCCTATAGGCATGTGTCACCAATAGAGCAGCTTGATAGCATGTGGCCAAGCCACCTGGCGGGGAGGCTAAGCCACTGACAGAAATGTGCCTACCCCCATGGCTGAGAAGAGACACTGCTGTGGAGGATGGTGTCCTCGATGCTGGGTCTTTGGATTTTTTTAATTGAAAAAATTTATATTTTGCACTAGCCAGCTGGGCTCAGTTTAGAAGATTCCGATGTTGTTGGCAACAACTAAAACGTCAGTCAGGAGCCAGTGGAACATATGCCTTCTTCTCACCGTCAGGCTTGACCAACGTGTTGACCTGGGCCACATCAATGTCCCAGAGCTTCTTCACAGCCCGTCTGATCTGGTGCTTGTTGGCTTTGACAGCCACAATGAACACAAGTGTGTTGTCATCTTCGATCTTCTGGATGCTCTCTTGACTTGTCAGCTTCCCAAATCCCCTCTCCTAGCCACTGTCTGTGAGTTGTGTGTGGCCACGGCAGCGGGCTGTCAGACCCAGGAGACAGCAGCTGAAATCAGCATAAGGTGGAGCAGGTATGGCTGACCTGTTTCACATGCGTCACCCTCAGCGGATGGGCAGTTGGCCTCTCCTTCTCCCTAGTTTAGTTTGAGGAGGTCAGATGTGGCCCCACACTATTTCCTCACCTGGATTTCAGGACATGCCCTATCGGGTACTGAAGGGAAAGGGACATGGCTTAAGCAGCCCGCTCTCCAATGGCTCAGAAAGAGGGAAGCAGCCAATGTACACAGCTGACAGACATGAGCCCGAGGCAGATGACGCAGCTCAGGGTTAACTAGCAAGGAGAGCAGATCAAGAGCGCACAGATTACATCCAGTCTGGCTCTTCTCAGACAGGTTTGAAGAGACTTCAAGAGAAGATGGAACACCCTCAATCTAAGGCTTCACCTAAATGCTTATTGCTGAGTGTCCACATTCCTGTTAGTGGATTTTCTAGAAGATGAGAACTAAAGACCCCACTGCTACACTAACTCTCTATGGACTCAATCTTTTTTTTTAATTGCTTTATTAGGGGTCCATACAACTCTTATCACAATCCATACATACATCCATTGTGTAAAGCACATCTGTACATTCATTGCCCTCATCATTCTCAAAGCATTTGCTCTCCACTTAAGCCCCTGGCATCAGGTCTCCCCCCCCCCCCATCCCTCCCTACTTCCCCCTATGGACTAAATCTTTACAGAAGCAGGCAGCCTCGTTTATCTCCCATGGACTGGCTGGTGGGATTGCGTTGTCCACCTTGCGGCTAGCAGCCCAATGCCTAACTGACAGTACCACCGGGCTCCTCGAAAGTAGAAAAACCTTTTGTCAAGGAGCCATGTATTAATTCAACAAAGACTTGTTGAGCAAGCACCAGGCGCTGTGCCGGGCCTAGAGAATTAACGAGACCCCTTTCTGCTCATGGAGCGTCCCAAATCGACACCTGAAGAGGGCGAATGAGGAAGGGCCCAGGCACTTCGGTTGTCACAGCGGAAGGCAGAGCCAGGACCAGTGCCCAGGACTGACACGCGTGTGCTTGTGGAGGCCACGTTCCATTTCCCTCTTGGGATGTGTTGTTTTATTTCCTCTGACAAGAATGCTCACTTGAGATCCAACAGCAGTGCAGGGTGGAGGGGCCCAAGGACTGGCTCTCTGTAAAACACACGCTGTTCCCGGTGCCCGTGTCTGCTTTCAGAATCACGAACCCAAGGTTGCCCCATAAGGGAGAACCTAGACTACACATGTCCGTAATAACAACCTCGACTATTAGAACACCGGCTTTATTAAAGCCGCTGGGAGCCGGGAGCATGGAACCTACAAGCCTTGTTTCCCACTATGCTTCTCCGGGGCACAGCCGCTTCTCGTACAGATTGAAGGTCCCAGTTCCAGGCAGAGAATTAGATGCACGGAATTTGTCCACTTTCTCTCTTCAAGGTCACCGCCATGGCCTGAACTTCATCGCTTTATAACCGGTCTCTAGTTCTGCCCTTGCCTGGCTCTTTTCCATTCTCTGTATAACAATCTGGACGGTCATTTGGAACAGGAGCGATTTTTCTCAAGAAACTCAAATGTCACCACAATGAAGCCTTCAGACCTAACCAAGAGCGAACAGAAAGAGGAGCATGCAAAAGTTCTGCGCTTAGCTCAGCTCACTGCCTTCGAGTGGATGCTGACTCATTGCAAGCCTAGAGGACAGAGAGCTGCCCCAGGAATAGAAAGCCTCTTTTTCCTCTCAGGGACCAGCTGGTGGTTTTGAACGGTTGGTTTTACCACCAAAAACTCCAAACTCACTTACATCGAGTTGACCTGCCCCGGGGGGCTTCTGGGACTGTGAACCTTCATGAGTGGAGAGCCTCATCTTTCTCCCGATGGCGTAGTGGGTTATGCATTAGGCTGCTGAGCACAAGGCCCGCAGTTCGACTCACCCAGCTGCTCTGTGGGAGGAAGACAAGGCTTTCTACTCTCTTTAGGAGTCAGAGCCATAGAAACCACCACGGGAGCAGGCCTACCCTGTGCTGGAGGGTCACTCGATCGACTTGCCAACAGTGAAATGGTAACCTCCGGATTATAGGAAAGTCCACAGAAAAAAATCTCATTTCCCCAAAGTATAAACGGAAGAAAACAACCGCCACCTTTTAGAGACAAATCTACACATTCTAACAGGCTTAAGATTCCTATCAGGTGACGCTCTCGTCTGAACCCTGACTTGAACAATTCAACTGTAGGAAAACTTAGCAAAACAATTGGGGAGATTGGAATATTGACTGCATTCCATGATATTAAGACATTTTAATTGATGTTTCCAGGTATGATTATGCTAAAGGTATTTTAAAGATACCTACGCTAGTTACAGAATTTGTGGCTCTAAGATGCAAGCTTTGTTTAAAATTAATGTGGGCGAGAGGAGGTGGAGTTGATGAGCAGATGGGCACTCCCTGCACGATTCCCTCTGCCTTTCAGGTATTTTCAAGTAAAATGCTTAAATGCTGTAGATCATGCTTCCTTGCTTAAAATGGACTGCCTGGGGGATAGGTAGTGGTGTTAACAAACCCAGGGACAAGGGAACAAGTGATCCAAATCGGTGGTGAGGAGGGTGTAGGAGGCCTAGTAGGGCATCATCAAGAGTAATGTAACCAAGAGGAATTACTGAAACCCAAATGAAGACTGAGCATGATAGTGGGGCAAGAGGAAAGTCAAAGGAAATAGAGGAAAGAGCTAGGAGGCAAAGAGCATTTATAGAGATCTAAATAAAGGCATGCACATATGCAGATATATTTGTATATGAGAATGGGGAAATAGATCTATGTTCATATATTTATAGGTTTAGTATTAAGGTAGCAGAAGGACATTGGGTCTCTACTCAAGTACTCCCTCAATGCAAGAATACTTTCTTCTATTAAATTGGCATTCTATGATGCTCACCTTCCCGACACATTCCCTGAAGACAAAGCAGGTGAATAAGTAAATGTGGTGAAAAAAGCTGATGGAAAATGGCTATCAAAAGATATAGCGTCTGGGGTCTTAAAAGCTTGAAGGTAAGCAAGCAGCCATCTGGCTCAGAAGCAACAAAGCCCACATGGAAGAAGCACACCAGCCTGTGTGATCACGAGGTGGCGAGGGGATCAGGTTTCAGGCATCAAAGAACAAAAAATCATGTCGTGAATGAAGGGGAGTGCGGAGTGGAGACTCAAAGCCCATTTGTAGGCCACTGGACATTCCTTTACGGAAGGGTCTCAGGGAGGAGACGAGCCAGTCAGGGTGCGATGTAGCAACGATGAAACATACAACTTTCCTCTAGTTCCTAAATGCTTCCTCCTTCACCACTATCACAATCCCAATTCTACTTTACAAATCTGGCTAGACCACAGGATGTACACTGGTACAGATTGGAACAGGAAACACAGGGAATCCAGGGCAGATGATCCCTTCAGGACCAATAGTGAGAGTGGCGATACTGGGACAGTGGAGGGAGGGTGGTTTGGAAAGGGGAAAACAATTGCAAGGATCTACATGTGACCTCCCCCCTGGGGGACAGATAACAGAAGAGTGGGTGAGGGGGGATGTCGGACAAGGCAAGATACAACAAAATAATCATTTAAAAATTATCAAGGGTTAAGGAGGGTGGAGTAGCGGGGAGGGAGGGGAAGAAATGAGGAGCTGATGCCAGGGGCTTAAGTGGAGAGCAAATGTTTTGAGAATGATGAGGGCAATGAATGTACAGATGTGCTTAACACAATGGATGTATGTATGGATTGTGATAAGATTTGTATGAGCCCCTAATAAAACGATTACTAAAAACTACCTGTTAAACTCCAGTAACTTCACCTTGGCCCATAACACCGCAGCAGGGAGCTGGCTCCTGTTTCCTGTCACTCTAGGTCAGTCTCCTGAGGATTTGATGACCCGGCTTTTCCTCCTCAGGCATGAGCAGTCTTCCTCTAGAAAAGTCACGTGGTTGATCCCTTCACATTCAGGTCCCAGTTCACAGGCCTCTTCCTCCACAAGGCCATCCCTTTCCCTCCATCTACATGTCCTTCTCCACTCCGTCCCTTACCTTAGTTTCAGGGCATTTTAGTCATCATGCAGTTTCAAATAAACAGTGTGGTGTGTTTACTTGGTTAAGGGCAACGCCTACGTCTCCTACCAGCTCCACAAGGGTAGGGATCTTGTCTTATTCCTGCCTGAAGCCCTTAGACCTAACACCTTGTCTCCATTGTTGCCCTTAGGCAGATCAAGTAGGTTCTGACCCACAGTGACCCCTGTGCACAACAGAAGGAAGATTGTCTGGATCCTATGCCTCCCTCATAATCATTGCCCTTTTGTGGCCCATTGTTGTTGTTTTTAATTTGAATCAATCATTTTAGGGGAGAGTTCTTTTTTTTTTAATAGTTTTATTAGGGACTCATACAACTTTTTTATCACAATCCATACATACATCCATTGTGTAAAGCACATTTGTACATTCATTGCCCTCATCATTCTCAAAACATCTGCTCTCCACTTAAGCCTTTAGGGGAGAGTTCTTACAGCTCTTACCACAATCCATCCATCCATCCATCCATCCATCGTGTCAAGCACATTTGTACCCATGTTGCCATCATCGTTCTCAAAACATTTTCTTTCTGCTTGAGTCCTTGGTATCAGCTCCTCGTTTTTTACCTCCCTCCACCACCGGAGCCCATTGTTACAGCCACATGGCAGCCCATCCTTGACTCTCTACTTCACCAGATCCGATGGCCAAGTCCAGGGACCCAGCCCCCTTGACAAACATGCCCCGGGGACTCAAGACAAAGTCTCACCACCCTCAGGTCCAAGGAGCCTCTGGCATTACTGTTTCTCTGGAGGTTCATGGGCTGCCGGTGCTCTGCATCAGCATTGCAACTCAAGTGGACCAATTCTGCTTTCGTCCTCCTTATTCACGTGCTTGTGGGAACAGCAGGCACCGAAAGTACTGTGACACGGGTCAAGGGTACAGCGGTCCTCAACATGACATCTTTGCTTTGTAACAACGTAAAGAGGTCTTTTGAGGCAGATTTACCCAAAGTTATATGTCATTTGATTTCTTGATGGCTGTTTCCACGGGATTCCATTGTGGATCCGAGTAACATGAAATCCTTGTCATCTTTGGTCCATTCATCATGATGCTGTTTATTGGCCCAATTGTGAGGATTTTTGTCATCCATACAAATAGTTGGCTGTAGCCTTCAACCTTCATCAGTAAGAACTTCAAGACGTCTGCTTTTCAGCCAGCAAGGTTGTATCGTTTTCCTCAATTCCTTACGTTGGGTTTTTCTTCATATCATCCAACTCTTAGATTATTTGCTCAACATACAGATTGAAATAAGTATGGTTAGAAGGTACAACCCTAATTAAAAAAAATCATTTTATTGGGGGCTTACAGCTCTTAGGACAATCCATGCATACATCATGTGTCAAGCACAACCCCTTTCTAATTTTAAACCATGCTGTATCCTCCCCTTCAGTTGGATGAGTACCTCTTGGTCTATGCGCCCAGGTTCTGCATGAGCATAATTAAGTGTTCTGGAATTCCCACTCTTAAAAATGTTACCTATTATCTGTTATGATCGACATAGTTGAATGCATTTGCATAGTCAATAAATCACAGGTAAACATCTTTATGGTGTCTTCAGCCTTCAGCGAAGATCCACATCATATCAGCAATGTCCCTCACTCCTCTCCTGAATCAAGCTTGAATTTTTGGCTGTTCCCTGTCGATAACCATTTTAAAATATCTTCAGCAAAATTCATTTGCCTGTCCTACTAGGGACACCATTTGATAATTTCTACAAGCTGTTGGATCATCTTTCTTGAATAAGCACCAATGCAAATCTCTTCCAGTCAGCCAGGTAGCTGGTGCTCAAATTCTTTGGCATAGACAGGTAAGTGAGCCTTTTCCAGCTTTCCATCATTTTACTGGTTGGTAAATCTTTATTGAATGGATGAGCGGATTCATCAAAAACTGTGAAATAAAAGCATCACCCCTGCCCTCAGCCTGGACACCAAGAACCTACACCAGGTCTTACTGCCTTCACCTGACCTTGTTGTCCTTTGACTTTAGCTTGTGTTTCTTTTGCTTTTCCTGGACCGGCCTGCCCAGGTAACTGGACTGTACCAGGAAGTGTGTCTTACTGAGTAATACTGCTGCCTGAAATGTAAACTGATTCTGTCCTAATGAACAACTTTGTATTTTGTTCACCGTGGTATTTTTGTTACTAATTTGGACTTTTAAAATTTGCATGGAAATACTATTCATCTTGACTGCTTCCATTTTCTGGCCCCCTCTCTCATTAAAATTTGAGGCAAATGCCTCTACGGTTATGAACCATTGTCTGGACAGTAAGTTTACTGTTAGCTGATGCAACTGGAACAGAGAACTTAGCATATCGTTTTAAAAACAAGACTATTTAGTGTAGCTTTTAAAGTTACAAAGGTAAGTTTGGGAGGGCAAAGGCTGGTGTAGTGTGCTGTACCCTCATTACTGTGCCAAAAAGTCTAAAGATAATGTAAAGGAATAAAGAATGGCATGCAAACATTATTTACCAGCTATTTAGCAACTAGTTAAAAGCAGCTGCCTTTGGGCATGGGGCACTGTTGCATTTCATTACAAACCATACTGTGCTGCGCTTTTAAAACATGGCTTTGACTCCTTTGATGAAAACCTTAACAGCAAGCGCACACAAGTGTCCTGGCTGCAAGACCTCGCAGCACTGACTTTCAGCTGAGTCACTGTTCTAAGTTCGCGCCCCTCCCACCAGCAGAAGGGAGCGCCCGCAATGCCACATCCCGGTTCCTACAGACGGTGCCTCTGAGAATAAAGATGACTTTTATATCAACAAAAGTTAACTGGATCTGGGGTACCTAATGATAGCAACAACACAACGTCCTGGGGCAGATTTAGAAATTTTTTTGAAATAAACTCTCCCTTTTGAAATTAAAAAAAAAAACGTTAATTAGAGCCTCTCTCCGTTGGGCCTTTGTCCCCTCCTCTTTTTTTTTCTCCCTTGGAAGGGATTTTTGGGGAATCCCACGACTTTGCCTAGCAATGGTCCGGTTTCGTCAGCCTAGGTCCTTGACTGTCCTTTCCTACCTCATTTCCGGGGGAGGGGCGGCTTTGCCCACGGACACCCGGAAGAGGAGGGGCAGAGCGCCTCCAGGCGCAGGCGCAACCCTCCTCCACTTCGCCCCGCCCTCCCCCGGCCTCCTGCCCACCTGCTCTAGGCGTCGCCGGCCGCCCCGCGTGGTCACGTGACGAGAGCGGGCTGGAGACCCGGGGCGCCTCCTCTCCCGGTGCCCCGCCTACTCCGGTCCCCGGAACACAGTGGGTTTCTTGGCCGCCCTGCGGGGCCTGCTTCCCGAGCAGCCTTCGGAGGCCTCCCTTGCCCGATCGCCAAGCACCCTTCCTCCGCGCGGCCGGCCGCGGTCTCTGCGCCGACGTGGGCCCGCCTCCGCCCCTGCCAGTCACGCGCCCAGGCCCGCGGGGCAGGAGGAGGGGCGGGGCCGGGTCGGTCGAGGGCGGGGCCTAGCGGCTGGGGGCGGGGCCTGGCGGTCGGGGGCGGGGCCGGCCTGCGGCTGCTCTTAGGGTCGGGCGGGCGCCGGGGCTACGCGCTGCAGTCGTCGCCTCCTCGAGCACCCCGCCTGTCACCATGAACCCTGACCTGCGCAGGGAGCGGGCCGCCGCCAGCTTCAACCCCGAGCTGCTCACCAACGTCCTGGACGGCGGCCCCGAGAACACCCGGCGCCGGCGAGAGATCGGTGAGGGCGGCGGCCCGGGCCTCCCTCCCCGGCGGCGCTCGGGGCGCCTTTACCACAGGGGCCTTCGGGGAGCCGCGTCGCCCCATCCCGGGAAGAGAGACAGCCGCCGCCGCCGCGGGAAACCCCCCCCCCACTGACCTCGCCTTCCTCCTTTGTGCCCGCATCTCTTCCAGAAAACTTGATCCTGAAAGACCCCGACTTCCAGCATGAGGACCCGAACTTCCTGCCCCGCAGCCAGCGCTACGAGGTGGCCGTCAGGAAGAGCGCCACGGTGGTGAGGAAGATGCGCGAGTTCGGCATCGCGGACCCTGACGAGATCCTGTGGTTCAAAAAGTAGGTTCTGTCGAGGCGCCCCGACGGCGCCGGCGCGGAAAGCCTCTCGGCGGTGGACAGTGGGGCGGCCACGCCGGCAGGCCGCTGGGACTGGGTGGCGGTGCTTGAGGAAACCTGGGGGGCGAGCTGCCTGTGGGCGCTGAGCGAGTCCCAACGCACAGTGACCCCGCTCCGAGGGAGGAGGGGAGGCCTGCCCAACTCAGGAGCCCGGTTTGGAAGGAGTTTTTTAAAAATTAAATTCGAACGGTTAAGCACTGAAGAGCAAAACCATTTCTATTTCCACCTGATCGCGCAGCTCTGGGTTTTAGAGACTTGGAAACAACGGGGTGGGGGTGGTGTAGGTGAGAGCATTATTGAGAAACTCGGAATGAATATAAAGGGTTCTAAGAACTTCGCATTGTTTAATCTGCTGGCAGTGTTTAAAGGGCCCTATTGAGGGGGGCACTCAGGAAAATGCCTTGTCCCTGGACTGAAGATTGTGTGCTTTGGTTTGTGTTTCCCCTTAAATTGTGAGTTGGGTGAAGGTTTGTAGAACACATCCTGTTACTTAAAAACAGAATCTCCGGCCGTCACTTAAGTAAACACAGTTTTTACATAACCTGAGGTCAAGGTTCTTCTGGCTACCAGCACATACTTGATTTATTCCCTTTCCTCTTGAGAGGCTTCTGCAGTGTAGAAGGCTTCCAGTGTTTTCGCCAATAAGACTAGATTCAGTCATACGAATGGCCTGTCCTCAGGAACTCGGAGAAGTGACGCCTCCTCCAAGTTCTGTTTTCCTCAAGCAGCAGCCATTCTTCCTAATGCTGCCGCCTCTGTTCCATTTGGCCAGAAAAGGATTGGACTTGCTCCTTACGGTCCAAATAAAGCCGGTTTTTCCTGGCTTTTAGGACCACCCTCAGAACGCCGTTCCATTTTCAATATAAGAAGAGACTTTTCCCCCCTTTTTTTGGTGGGGGGAGGAGTGAGTCCCTGTCAGCAGCCGCCAACTTGCAAATGTTCTTTTTAAAGTTCATGACGATCAATGGCTGTGAGCATACGGGGAGAGAGGGATGGTAGCTCCCTGATTGCATCGCTCAGTTCCCTAAGTGGCTTCAGTACACTTTCTTAAGACAAATGGGATTTTGCCCCACCTGATGCAGTTGGTTTTGTTTGCTCTCTAAAGGACACGTTTCAGAGTCTGTAAGGGTTTCGTCACCTTGTGGTTGGCGCTGGGTAGCCAGGCTCCCAATGAAGTTATATCGCAATCGAACAAAGTTCTTTTTGTGGGTAAAAGATCAATAGGCACCCACTGGGATGTTTCATGTAGCACTGATTTCCTGCATGTCACTAAATATTAATGGGTAAACTCGAACCCACTCTTTGCCACCCTTCCAGTGTCCATCCTAAGACAACCCGCGGGGAGTGAACATTCGTCTTGGCAATTACTGAGTGCTTTGGAGTCTTAAGGCCTCCATCACTTGGAACTCACACCCAGGTTTCATTAAGAAAGAGAAAGTGCTGCCAGTTGATTCCAATCGCTGTCAGTCCTGGGGTGCTGCAAGGTATCTGTACTCCAAGAGGGAGGGAGGACCAAGATAGCACTTACTAATCCCAGAGCCATTTTTCCTATCACAAAATGAAACTTACTTATGGAATAAACCCACCCAAACAACTTGTTTATGAGACTACCTTGAAAGTGGACCAATACGAATAAAAAAAATCTCTTGAGATTCTCAAGTATAAAAGAACAGATTCCTTTAGCCCCTGAGAAAGTAGGCCTCTGTCTGAGGACTGTTAACGAACGCTGCGTTCTTGATCTCTTGCCCTGTGAATTTTAACTCTGGGAGGAAAGAAAAGGAAAACTCCTGGAATGTTCTTAAGAGTGATTTAAATTCTAACTAGAATCAATTGGGCTTTTTACCTTTCTTAGGTGTTTTAAAGTTACTACTTGGGTGTGTGTGTGTGTGTGTGTGTTGGGGGGGTGCTGTAGGTGATATATTCTTAGGTTCTTCATCAGGAGGCATATAATGTTTTTCAAACAAGCAAACAACCCGTTCCTCTGGTAAGCCTCTCCAGAAGGAATTAAACCTAGCTGAACACCCAGCTTTCCGATTCTGCTCTCGACTTTGTCTTCAAGTGACCTCTGTTAAGAACAGAGACTTGTCCGTGGTCTTTTTCTTTTTCTTTTTTGGTCCATTGTCATTGTGTGTCAGTCACCCTCTTCCACCTTGTCGTTGAGACAGGATTCTTGTCTGTGTTAGCATCATGATTTTCTAAACCTTTGGATACTGTGCTCAGTCGCTTGGCCTTCTCAGTTCCCTCATCAGGAGAATGCACGTGTCCTCTGTTTCTACCGTTTTTAGTCTTTAGCATTTCTGCTTTTTTATTTTTCCTCCGAAATTATTTCCTAACCATTTCCCTTTTATAGCTTAAAGAAGGAAATTGGAAATGTATACCTACTTGCTGGTTTAGGAAGACACGATTGGGAAGGGGAGCCTTTGAGAGTGAAGGCCTTAGGAATCCACCTCTTCAGGTTCGGGGCTCACACTGCAGCAAAGTGTGGGGCACTTGGGGAACTGGGTTACTTTCACAATAGGATTCTAACCTGTTGGCAATCAGGATCGGAAGAAGACTTATTAACCACCTGGAATAGGCAGATGACACACCTGCTTGCTGAAAATTAGGAGAATTGGAAGCATTTGTTGATGAAAATCAGTCTGCAGCCTTCAATATAGATTGCAACTCAATGTAAAGCTAAAAATGTGCACACCTGAACCAGTAGATAACATCATGCTAAACAGAAGAGATGGACGTTGTCAGCGATTTCCTTTTGCTTGAATCCACCATCATTAATGTGCGTGGCAACCTCAGTCACAAAATCGAGTCATGTCTTGCATTAGGCATGTCTGTACAAGATCTCATTAAATTAATCACATTGAGGGCCAAGGTGGACCCTGACCCAAGCCATGTTTCTGGTTGCCTCCTATGCCTGTAACAGTTGCGCCGTAAATTGAGAAGCTTGCAGACTAATTGATGCATTTGGTGGAGAATATTGACAGTAGCACGAGCAGCCAGAAGAACGAGCAAGTCTGTCTTGGAAAGGTGCAGCCCCAATGCTCCTTAGACGTGAGGATGTGAGTCTCCGACTCACACAGGTCAAGTATGTCGTCAGGAGAGGACATTGTGCCTGGCAAGTAGAGGCTCCGGGGCAAAGAGGAGGACCGTGCATGAGAGAGAGTCCTCACAGAGCCCTGTGTGCGCGGGCGAGCTGCTGCACCCCGTCCGGTGTTCAAGGCCGTGCCCTTGTGGAAGCGGAGCTCCAGGCCTGCTTCCAGAGTGCTCCTCAGTGGCTTCCAGTCACTGACCTTTCAGTTAGTAGCTGAGTTCTTTTTTACAAATCATTTTATTCGGGGCTCATACAACTCTTATCACAATGCATACAGACATCAATTGCGTAAAGCACATTTGTACATTCATTGCCCTCATCATTCTCAAAACATTTGCTCTCCACCTAAGCCCCTGGCATCAGCTCCTCATTTTTCCTCTTCCCTCCCTACTCCCTCATGAACCCTTGATAACTTATAAATTATTATTTGTCCTAAGTAGCTGAGTTCTTACTCATGCCACCTAGAACTTGGATGTCAGACAAACAGGCCAGTTAGTCCTTTGGCATTTGAGTGAGTCTGCCCCAGCGTCCCTGAAAAGTAATTTTCCTTGACAAACCTCTACGTGAACACCATCAGCAGCGGAAAACACTTCACCGATGCGAACGAGCTGTTTCTACGTATGTTCGCAGCTTTCACAACGTGATTTTGGCACGCATATCCTTCCTCCTAGTAGAATCCGTACGTGAATTCACTGCTGTTAGTGAAATAGGATCTACCTCCAAGAAAATACCGAGTATGGAATGCACCATGGGCTGCCAGAAGCACAGACATCTGTCTGTCTGGGAAGACGCTCAGTCAGTGTTCCTTAGAAGCGAGGCCCGTAAGACTCTCGCCTACTTTGGACATGTTGTCAGGAGGGGCCAAGCCCTGGGAAATGGCTGGAAGAGGAGGGGGTGTGAAAAAGGAAGCCCTTCAACAAGATGGGCTGGCATGCTGGCTACGTTGATATGTTCAATGTCACAGCCATGGTGAGCGTGGTGCAGGACTGTGCGGTGTTTCCTCCTGGTAACACGGGGTCTCTGAATCAGAACTGACTTGAAGGCACCTCACGGTTTCAAAGCCTCCCCCAAAGTGGACTGGCAGCCTGCTCTTCCTCTCTCACTGTGCAGAGCAGGTGAGATGGTGATAGAGCCACTTCTCAGATTCCTGAGATGCTGCTGACAAGGAGGCTTTTAAAAGTTCATGGGAAAATGGGATGAAAAGAACTTTTCCATGAACTCTTTGGGTACATGCTGTGTTAGATTATTAAAATAGACCCCTCAAAGGAGCGCTGGTGGCCATGTTGGGTATGCATTGGGCTCTGCTCACTGCAGGGTTGGCAGTTCCAGTCTACCAACTGCTCCTCAGGAGAAAGATGAGGCTGGACGTACCTGTAAAGGTTTACAAAGCCTCAGAAACCCTGTATAGGGTTGCTGTGAGCTGGAATTGGAGAAAGACTGGGAAAGCCACGGGGATCATTAAGAGCCAGCATTGACTCGATGGCAGTGAGTCCTGTCTGTGAGTGGGAATCTGCGCAATGGCGGTGGAGGCAGTCGGTGGGGTTTGTAGGACATAGCCGTAGAATTCCAGTTTATGTGTGTGCGCACGCCTGTGCATTTTACTTTGATTCCACAGATTCTGTTTGAGGAGAAGATCATTCCGGTCTGAGTTGCACTGAGACGTGCTGCTCGCTCAGCCTGACCCCTGCAGTTACCTTCCTAACTGGCCTCCTGGTCTGCCTGGAGAGAGTGGTGCTGCCTCTGTTGAACAGCTCAGGACTATCCCGGGCATCTTTTAGGCTCTCTGGGGAAGGAGAGTCTAAAGCTACTCTTTTCTGCGAGCCTTAACTAATGGCGCTGTGAATGCTCCAAAACCCAACTCTAAAGCAAAAACTACTCTCCACAAACCCCACCAGTCACAACAGCAGATAACACCAACATGGTCGGTAACCAAAAAGGGGGCTTTTTAGGTGAAGATGGGGGTCATCGAATTGACTTCCTGGACAAAGTGTCAAAATTTTAGGGGCATTTTGACCCTGAGCTGCCTGGGGGGTGGGAATGGGGGCAAGGGCCTGGGTGGAAACTCCCAGGTTCTGGAGCTCCGGCAGCAGAGTCCCCATCTAACCAGAAGGAGCGCCGCTGTCGAGCAGGCGTGGGCGCGGGCCTGAGCTCTCTTCTTTTCTCTCCCGTAGACTACAAATGGTCAATTTTGTGGAACCCGTGGGCCTCAATTACTCCATGTTTATTCCCACCTTACTGAATCAGGGCACCACTGCTCAGCAGGAGAAATGGCTGCAACCATCCCAAGATCTGCAGATCATTGGCACCTACGCCCAGACGGAGATGGGCCACGGTTAGTCCTCCCTCAGGGCCAGTGGGGACCTGCTTCAGGACTTCACTTACCCACCACGCCCGGTACTGGATTTCTCTGTTGCGGGGGGGTTGGCAGGGGCCGGGACCTCTGCAGATTGTTTCATCTTACATCCAATTCAGAGCTGCTTTTGTCGCAGGTCAGCTCACAGCTGGTTCAGGACTGATCCAACCAGAATGGTTTCTTCTGCTCGCTTCTTCCTGTTGCAGCGCTGCTCCACCTGCATTCTAAGCAGGGCCCAGCCGTGTGGGCAGGCAGGTCGCAGAGTGTGGCAAGCTCTGCCGTGGCACTGGAGCGTCTGATCACTGAGAATGTGGAAATTCCTGAGCGTTCTTGGTCCAGCCCTACGTGAAGGGGCCCTTCTGCTGGAAGGCACTGGGCTGTGAGGGCCACGGCTGCTAGCAGGAGCAGCTTCTTCTTGTTCCTGCCCACCGGCCAGGCTGTGAAGCCATTTGGGAAATGCTCCATGGTCTTCTCCCTCTGACTCGACCTGCTTTGTTTATACCAGCTCCCCCCCCCCCGCAAAAAAAAGGAGACATGCTTGTGAACTCCGCATTAGCACTGTTTTCCTTTTGCTCCTGGTGAGCAATAAGCTGGGTTTTGTACGCATTGACTGGTGTAGGAGTGTCGGGTTTAAGCCGCCCGGCTTGGGTACTGTGATTAGTATCACGAAGGCTCGAAGTCGGAGGTGGGAAGGGGCAGGACGCACACACCAGCAAGGAAGCACCGTCTGTGTTGAGCTTGTGCCTTATGACAAGGACCCGGCTGCACTGCAGACTTGAGCCTCAGCACAGCCACCCTGGGCAGATGGGCCGGAAGGGAGATTGCAGAGTTGCTCAGGGGAGGAGGTGACCCTTGTCTGGACTGACTACCCTCAGTCTTGTAGTGTGTGTGTGTGTGTGTGTGTGTGTGTGTGTGTGTGTGTGTGTGTGTAAATTGAAATAATTTTGTGATGGGTCTGTCATGTGTTGGCTGTGGGTAGCCTGCTCCTGCTGCCTCCGTTTATAAAGCACAACTGCGTGTAAATCCTTCCCTTGCATTTTGAAGGGCCAGTGGACAAGAAAAAGTCCCCAACTCTCCTGGCTGACCCGAGCAGAGGGTGGGTGAAGAGCTCGTGTTGTGCTGGGCGGGTTTGCACGTTGGCCTTTTCCTTCCCTTACTCGTCTTGACCTCCACACTGTATTCTTCGGGAGGACGAGGCGGGAGTGTTGAGTCTTCTTCCCCACTGGCTGCTGTTCGAGCATGCTGACCAGTGCTTGACCGGCCTGGTTCAGTTTGTCCATCTGCATCCCGTGACAGTGCAGCTTTACACAGAATCCATAAGGAGGTTGGTGATGAGCAGCTTCTATAGAATGAAGATCTGGTTGTTCCGGTTCTGAGACAGGGAAATGTGAGAGTGTGCTGTGATTGGCCAGCAGTGATGGCTGCACTTTCCAGTCGGGCCCCTTTCTGTTCTGGCTAGTGGTGGAGAAGCGCCAGGGCCTCATTGCCGCCCCACTCCTTCCAGGTTCCTTAAGACTCTGAAAATCCCTTCACCAGCAGGAAATCTTGGTCACCCCGTCCTCTCTCCCTTCCTTGAGTATACGTCCCCTGTGGCAGCACATAAGGGGACCACCACGTCCTGAATGTGACCTGAGAGGGTGCCCCTCCAGGGATTTAGCCACCTTGGGGGCAGTCTCCGAGTGTTTATCGTCGCTGAGGCCGTGAGAAAGGCCGTCTCGCCCGTCCTCACAGGTCACACTATCGAACTTCTCGACTTTCCAAAAATCATGATTTCAGATTATTAAGAACATGTGGCTCCTGCAGACACGGTCATTGTAGAAGAGGAAACACTGTGTTTGTGAATGTGCCTGTGTGAAAGAAGGCGGCACCACTTGGAAAATGAGCCGGTGGCCTTGGTTCCAGGCGGATCATCTTTCCAGCACCTTCACTTTGGCCTGAAGTCAGGTGATCTCCTCCACCCTCTCCCCCAGTGCTTCTCTTCCAGGTTGCTCCGTTTCCTTGGGCGTGTGAGCTGGTCTGATTTTCCCTCTGTTAGCTAGTGAAGTAGGTTCTTCTGAGAGATTCTACCTTGAGGTGACCCCAGTGTATCCTCAGAAATGAGTCGCTCCGCCTGTGGCTTTTGTCGCCTGCTTTGACACGGAACCAACTTCTAATATGGTAAATGACATTTGCCACGTCCTTTGTGTGCCCCGGCTCCATGCGTACTTCTCCGGATGGAGGGCCCATTCTGTTTTCACTCGCCAGTGTTTCACCTCCTGGTCTCAGGTGGGCTGCCGTCCTCCCAGTGCTGGCTACATGCAGTCTCGGTCGGATTGTCTCCTACACTCTCTCGTTGCCCCGTGTATCGTTGCAACTTTGGCCTCTGGGATTCAAGGGCTCGCTCTGGTCTCTGAAGTGGATGTGTATTTTCTTCCGCTTCTTCTGCATGGTCTCCGTGTGCTTGTTTAGTGTTTTTGACTCGCGTCCGTCCTATGGAACGAGGACGATGGCCCTGCTTATTACGTGTGGCTCTTTCTCCATTGTCACATTCTTTCTGGTTTGTCTTAAGTGTTTTCCTAATAGCTTGAACGTGTTTCTGGAAACTTAAATGTGTGTCATTGGCTCCGTTTGTTTTTCTCTCTCAACGCTGTATACTTTGGGTCATTGTGGCTTTGTAGGAAATGGTACAACCTGATAGACGAGGCCTGTGGTTGAAATGTATATGTACCTTTACAATGCTTGCCTGGGAGAGAGCCTGGGCTTTGAACTCCGTGAAGAGTTATTATCTCAGAACCCCACGTGGCCAATCCCACCCTACCTTATGGGTCGCTGTGAGTCGGATCAACTTTGGTGTGGGGTTTTCTTGCCCAAACCAGTGTTCCTACGGCGGGCAAGGCTGCCAGCCCCCCGAAGTTGCTGGAACAAGGCTATACTGTGTCCTGGATTATGGGTTATGGACTGGTACAAGTTTTAAATTGCTGGGATTTGTGGGGCACTGAGTCTCTCCCCCCCCCCCCCCCCCGAGGGGGGGTTGTCAGGGAGTAAAAACAGCTGAGCAAATGAGTTTGGGAACCTATGTTCTAGACAAATTCTCGATTTTTCAAGTTTGGAAAATGATTCTGCAGGAATTTTCCACTGGTATTCTAGAAAATCCATATGTATTCTTGGAAATTGCTACCTGTACAGTATTTTAGCGCCCTCAACCAGGAATTGAGTATTCCTTCCCAGGTATTATTTCTTAACCCATTGTAGTACATACTTACATATTTTTCTTTTAATTTCTTTTACTTACACATTTTGCTTAAATAGAACTCTAAAGTATCTTCAACTAAAGTAACTTAAAATTTTTTTACTTATTTTATCACGTAAAAAAGTTTCTCACTTTCCTGGGGGTTTCCACTTGGTTGAACTTAGCGGGTAAGAGTGCTGTTCTTTCTCCCTTACAACCTCAGCTTTTCTAGATCCATTTACGATTGTTGATTTTTTGTTCTTGCCGCTGATTTCCTAGGATAGGCAACACTGTCCACCGAGGTGCTATTTTAATTTCTTCCTCCCTGACATTTAATCACCTAATCAGTTTTCTCCTCAGTAATGGCCGCCGCCAGCCGTGCCAACCCCGTGTCGTGTGGAAGGAGGGACGGCTGTACCCTTCGGTGTTATGATTTTAAAAGAACTGCCTAGCGTCTTACCATGTGTAATCCTGGTGCTTTGTGATCTTCACAATCCTTTTAAAATAAAAGATGGCCTTTATCATGCATAACCAACTTTTAACACCAGACATCTGATTTAAGTGGAAAACAAGGGAGCGAAACAAACAGTGGCCAGTAACCTTTCTAAATCCCAGCCCCTCCGGGGGTCCAAGACCCGAGTCATGACAGCAGCAAATTGACAGTGGTGACGTCGCTGCACGGGCTGTTGCCTCCCTTCAGCGGAGCCCATGGTGAGTCAGCAAAGACGACTCCGCCTTGTTTTGTTTGTTCACCCAAGCAAGGGCCCTTCCCCCGGTTCCCCTTAGTTTCCTCTCTGTCTCACAGCAGCGAGGCAAGCAGACTAAGTGCCCGTGATTGGCCAGCTTACACATACCACCTGGTTGGCAGAAACACCAGTAGTCCCTGACTCTCAACATCTTCAATGTAGGACAAGCCCAGCCAACAATCCTCTGTGGGTTGTTTGTGTGTGCGCAGTTTACCTCCTCAGTAATAGCTCCTGGAAAGAATACTTTTAGCACGTCATTTGCTGGTTTTCGCATTCTCAGATGTCCATTCACAGATGATCAAAGACTGAATTTATAAAGATACTTGTGACAAAAGGGCAATAATAATGAAAACTAAAACAAAACAAGTGGCTTCAGCTTCTGCTAGAACCTGCTTCTTCAGTTGGCCCCGTGCTGTGAGTCAGAGACTACCTGGAGTTGCTCGTTCTAGGCCTGGGTGGGGGCACCTCCTGACCTGTCCTTACATGGAGCCAGCTGAGAAATCTTAAAACAGACATGCTGGTCAGGCTTATTTCCAAGGGATTAAAAAGAATCAGAAGAACACTAAGAAGTGGATTAGTTTAGAACTGAGACAATATCCATAATTTGGGAAAACTACAGAGATAAGCATTTCCAAAGCCTCTAGCTTTCCATGGCAAAGGATGACCTCCTCAGAAAGAAAATGGCCCCCAACCAAGAGGCTCCTTGTCATTGGTATTGAGAAGCTTGTTATGCATGAATCTTGTGATTATGATGAGTTATGATTGTGATAACCTTTGAAAGAGCACTTTAAAAATAACAACACGGAGGGCGAAGAGCACTGTCGGTTTTTGTATTACACTGTTGCCGTGGCTGGGTGACACATGGGGCGCTGTGCTGGATATTTGGGGGATAATAAACAAAAGATTCTGGCCTAGAACTTCGCATGTCGTTCCCCTCAGGAGTCCGTCACAAACGAGCCAGGCCTGGGGAGCAGAAGCCATTCCAGAGACTGGTACCAACCCTCAGAAAATACTCCTGGTCGGCGTTAGGAACCACGGAGAAGCCAAGCTGTAGACAGAGATACAGAAAGGGGCAGTGCTCCCAGCCCTGTACACATGGCACGACTAATTCTTACTCACAGAGGTTTTGTTTTGTCTCCTTCCCTCACTGTATCTGTTCTCAATGCTCCTTCTCTCATGCCTGATGACTTCTCTCACATGGTCACCCTGGGTGTTCCTGGGAAGTTTTGTGCACCGTGGGCGGCCTGAGCCTCTGGATCTTCACTTGGGCATGTTCCTGCCCACCTTGCTTCACCAGGCAACCGCAGAGCAGCAGGAACGCTTCTTCATGCCTGCCTGGAACTTGGAGATCATTGGCACTTATGCCCAGACAGAGATGGGTCATGGTATGGTGTGTTCCGTCTACCTTCTGGGCTGGGCGGGGGCCCTGCAAGCGTAGCATGGACCCTGGTGCCTGGGCAGGGATCTCAGAGACCCCATCCTTTTCCTGGCTCCCTCCTGCAGAGCCCCGACGGGTCACAAGTCCTGGCACTGCTGTTGCCCGGAGGCGTAGACTTGAAAGGCTAGGTGATCGCAGACCCCTTCCCCGGCTCCCGTGCAGGTCACGGGTTGCAAGTCGGCCTTAGCTGCCAGGGACTTTTGTTCAAGCAGAAAGAACTTGGCATCAGGAGCCCTGAAGGTGCAGTGGTCACTGCTTGGCTGCTCACCTGGTTCAAACCACCAACCCCTCCAGGAGAGGCAGGTGTGGCAGCCGGCTTCTGTAAAGATGACCTCGGTACCCCCAGCGGGGCAGTTCTGCTCTGCCCTCCAGGGTCCCCAGGAGTCAGGATCAAGTCCATGGCAGCCGGCTTGGTTGTGGTCTTGGTAGTTGTGTAGAGTTAGTGAGAAAACAGAGTCTGAACCCTTCCTTTCTAATGTTTCTTCATTTCTACCCACTTACTCCTTGCTACCGCTCTGAGCTATCCACGTTCTGGAAGTAACACACCTGGGCCATGTGCACCCACTCTGGATGGCTTAAGGGGAAGTGGGGTCTGCGAAACTACTTTGTACCCTGCAGTCATTTGTGCAGCGGCGGGGCTGGACTTCTGGGCAGCTGATTGTAAGCCTGCTTTTTTCTTTCACCCCCACCCTCTTCTTCCTGAGGATTTGGGAGGTGGTCTCTGCCCTGGCTTAGGACCTGCGCCTGCCCTTCTGCGCCTGGCTTCACTTTCTGCTCTGAGGCCTCCTTGTTTGTGCACAACTGCATCTCCCTCTCGACAGCTAGTGGGTTCCAGGCCTTCAGTATGCTTTGGAGAGTTCCCACTACTCGGTGGGCAGCCCTTGTCTGTTGCCCTGGTGTCTGGTGGCAAGGCAGGATCTGTTCTATTTCACGTCATCTCTCCCCGCCCGTGTTTTGGTGAGAGTGTCTGGTTCTTGGGTTCCCGCTTGAGGAGAGTTGTGGCTTGCACAGAGCTAACTGCCTGCATCTGTCCTGCAGCACGGGCGCTTCTCCATGCGCGGAGTCGGAGGGTTTAGTGAGGGCGGGCATGGTAGCCGCAGCTGGGTGAAGGGCTCTCAGTTACATGCTTCAGCTCATGAGGATAGAAGTGCCACCCAGGAGACTCCTGTAGAACTCTTCTCAAGGGGTTTGGATCTACAGCACGAGCCCCTCTCCCATCTCTTGCTGGTCACCTTGGTGAGCCCTCTGGGACTAACCTGGGACTGTGGAGCGGGGAGCACATACCGATGTGCTGGGCTGTTAGGGATGCAAAGACATTACTGTAGCAGGTGCTTTGCCTCAGAAAGTGGTCAGACGTTTTTAAGCTTTTATTTTCAATGACCCTGAAAGTCTATTCATAAGAACTTGAGTTGGAGTCCCTCCCTCCCTCCGGAATTCCAGAATGTTGGCTTGGTGTTTAAACACAGTTCTTACGACTTGAACATGGCCTATTTGCAATGCACACATGGGATTCAAAGGGCAGTTCACTTCCCATTGGGCTCATGTGCCACTTTCATAGAACAGTCTGCTTAGAATCCGCCTTTCGATGTTAAGTGTCACCGGTCTGTTACTCAAAAGGTGCCCTGAGGCAAGTCCAGAAACTGTGTGTGCTTGGCCCTGACCTTTTCTACGTCTGCAGGGAGTCACCTGTCTTGGTTCTCCACCTTCCCTAGTTCTTCTGCACATGTCCCCGTCACTGTCATTAGATTGTTTTCTCTGAGGTCCCCGAGCGTAAAGGATTGGGTAAGACATTGTTCCTTGCACCAGCTCCCCCTTGTATGTGACCTAAAGTCATGAAATGTATCTCCTTAGGTACTCACCTTCGAGGCTTGGAGACCACAGCCACGTACGACCCCGAAACCCAGGAGTTCATTCTCAACAGCCCGACTGTGACCTCCATCAAGTGGTGGCCTGGCGGACGTAAGTGAATTTCCAACATTTACTGGCTGTTAGGCAGTCGACTCTGTCCCCTGGGGCCGCTAGGGGGTCTCAGAAACCCCAGCGTGCGGTTCGTCTGAGTCGGCATCAACTCGACAGTCAAGGGTAGAGACGGCACTCAGCAGCATGAAGAGCCATCCTAACTGGGTGTCTGCCACGTGGCTGCTATGAAAATAACATCTTGAACTAGAGAACCACCACCCTGAAGTCCAAGTTCGCTTACAGACATTTTTGCATTTTATGGAGCTCAGTGTTGACATCTGTCTAACTCTGCTTTTCTTAGTATTTCGTCTCAGCATTCTGGTATGTGTCTGTGCTGCTGTGGTTAGATGCCAGTGAATCGGGTCTGACCCACAGCAACCCTGAGTACCACAGAAGAAACACTGCCCGGTCGGTCCTGCGCCAGCCTCACCATTGTCATCTGCTTCCTCGTACACATTTGCATGCTCCTCGTTCTGGTACCATCAGTGCTCCACTGTTGCGTTAGTCACTGCCTGTCAAGATCTTTAGTTTGCTCGGGTTCCAGTTCATACAAGCACAGCGTTAGCCCACACAAAACGTGTTCAGACCCGAGGGTGAGATGGGTGGGACACTGTCGCGGCCTCTGTAAGATCCTTCAACCAAAGCAGTGGCTTCGAGGGAAGCCGCCAGGTCACCTCGGAGCAAAGAGGTCTGCTGCGAAGGTTAAAATACAGACGTCTTAAGAAAATTGAGAACTGCGTTGGGGAACCAAGACTTGGAAAGCTGCACCAAGGGGTTTTTTCTGTGAGGACAACGCACCTGCTCATTCCTGAGGCTGTCGTTAGGAAGCCTGGCCCATACCCCTGCAGCCCCATCTTGCCCCTTCAGACTTCAGGTCCTTCCCCAAACTCGAGCATTTGAAAAGAAACAAAATAATAATAATAAATAAAAAGGAACAAGATTTGAGTCTGCTAAGGATGTTGAACTGTCTTTGACGTGGTGTTCGTGGACGAGGGCAGAATTCCTCAGGGAAGCCTTAGAGGGCTGGAACCACTGCCCCAGTGGGGTGTAGGCCGTGTCAGAAAATAGTAGCTCCCCATTTTGGTATTTTTGTTTAGTCAAGGTTTCTATCATTATATAGAATTGCTGTTTAACTTGAGCTCGTATTTAAATAACTTCTCCCACTCTGACTGTCTTGGAATATTGTGGCAGTTACATAATGTCCTGTCAACAGATTATGTAACTGCCACAAGCATTTATTTCAGATAGAACCAGGGCCTGAAAGATTTTTGCTGCTTACATTAGTGTTTTAAGATGTGACATAACCTTTTTTAAAGTCAAAATGAAAAACCAGGGCGCCAAAAAGATAACTATTTCTGGATTTCTAAAACGGAAAACAAGAACCAAGTTCACTGCCCTTGAGTTGGCGGCTCTCACTTGTAGCAACGAAGACAGGGTGGAGCTGCCCTGTGTGCTTCCGAGGCTGACAGTCTTTACGGGGACAGAAAGCCGCCTCTTTCTCCTGTGGAGCAGCTGGTGGGTTTGAACTGCTCACCCAGCAGTGAAAGGCCTAACTCATCACCCACTACACCCCCAGGGTAACCAAAACCTTTGTAATCTGCCCATCTCACAGACCTTTCTGCAGTGGTGGAAATCTTCCAACTTTGCTGTTGGATATGGTAGCCACTAGCCATGCAGCTGTGGAACAGGGTCTTTCATTTCATCATGAGTAACTTAAATTGCCATAGCTGCCTCTGTGGCTACAGCTGGTACTGGGACAATGCTGCCTTATGGAAGAAGAAGATGTTATGTAAATGAGCGCTCTCACAGACCTCCTAGAATTTCTGTGTGTAAATAAGCAAGACATGTCAAAAAGGAAGTCAGGCCGTCTGCTTGCTTTGCCAGTCATTTGCATCGCCGTCACTGGTCAGAAGACGGCTTTCTGAAAGCTGGCATAGGACTGATGTCCAAAACCAAAATAAGCCAGACTCACTGCCGCTGAGTCAGTTCTCACTCATCACGAGGAGGACAGGGTGGAGCTGCCCCTGTGGGTTTCTGAGGGGGGAACGCTTGACAGGAGTAGAATGCCTGTCTGTTACTGGAGGCTTCTCTCCCGGTCCTTAGGGATGTCAGGGGACCTCTGCTCACGTCTCTTCCTTGTCCTCGTTGATGTTTCAGTTGGAAAGACTTCAAACCATGCCATCGTTCTGGCCCAGCTCTTCACGAAGGGGAAATGCTATGGGCTGCATGCCTTCATCGTCCCCCTCCGGGAGATGGGGACCCACAAGCCTCTGCCAGGTACGACTCGAGGAGATGCGGACTTGGACCGCGCCCCTCCGCACTAGGAGGACTACTGCACAGTGGGAGCGGTGGGGGTGCCAGAGTGCCGAGTTAGGGTCAGGAGCTGGGCATTCCAGACCAAAAGACCCGTGACTTTCTTCTGTGGTCTAGGGATCACTGTTGGAGACATCGGTCCCAAATTTGGTTATGATGAGATGGATAATGGCTACCTGAAGATGGACAATTACCGGGTCCCCAGAGAAAACATGCTGATGAAGTACGCCCAGGTAGATCCACAGCAGCTGGCAGCCCAGGCGGCAAACACGGGGATTTCAGGGGCGGATGGTAAACCTGGGATAGAGGCCTCTTCTCGGCGGAGTGGGGCCTGTGTCTCCTTCTGGCGCTTCTCCTCCTGCAGCAGTGCGACCAGAAGTGGTTGGCCGACGGGAAGGGCAGAGTGGGGCTTGGTTACCAGTGGCTCTCGAGCGCGGGCTTGCTGCTTAGAGTCAGTCACCCGTGGGTCATTAAACACAGCCCCTGGAGTGTCTGAATCAGGAGGCCAGGGTGGGGTCCCAGATTTTGTGTTCCCACGGGGGTTCCCCAGTGCTGCCGCCCCGATCCTGAGGGGCACCCGTGCAAGCCCCGCCTCCCTTGGCCTCGGCAGAGGAAGCACCCACCCGCATTGTTGTTGCAGGTGAAGCCGGACGGCACCTACGTGAAGCCCGTGAGTAACAAGCTGACCTATGGGACCATGGTGTTCGTCAGGTCCTTCCTCGTGGGCGAGGCCGCGCGTGCTCTGTCGAAGGCATGCACCATCGCCATCCGCTACAGCGCCGTGCGCCACCAGTCGGAGATCAAGCCGGGGTCAGTGTGCCTGCGCTGGCCTGTCTCCCTCCACGGTCCCCCTTCCCGGGGGGCTGAGAGGACGAAGGTGGTGCTGGCGAGGGAGCCTGCTGCAGAGAGCGAGGGTTCTTTGTGTGGACGTGGGAAGATGAGGCTAAGCACCACCACCTTTGAGCCCTGAGAACGGCAGTGGGGTCCCTTGCGCTCCAGAAACATGATGTTCAGGACCTTCTAGGCAGTTTGAAAGTGGTAGCCACTCCTAACAACTGCGGATTGACGGTGGTGGCGGTGGCGGTGGCAGTGGTGCGGCGTGTGTGGCCGTGGTTTGTTCCGGGCGCTGCCTTTCACGTGGGCCGGATGCTGGTCACTTGTATGCTCTCCAAGAAGGGGGAAAGCACTTGATCGGAGTAAACCCCGCTGCTCCGTCGGACACTTTACAAGGTTCAATTCTGTGAGTCCGGCCTTCTTCCAAAGTGTGGCCACACACTGTCTCCTGAGCCATCTGGTTAGCTCTCTATGCTGTGCCCTTCCTCCTTCGGTGTCACTGACGCTGCGTGGGTCTATTTCCTTAGTCGCACAGGACAGATAAGAGAAGGGATTTCACAACGAGACTATTCTGTACAACGAAAACGAGGTCATGGAAAGCATGATCTCTGGAGGCAAGCCCTCGATTTCCATCCAGGCTTTACCTGAGTGGCCGCCTCTCTGTGTTCCCTGCTGGAAAGGAGGGACAGCAGCAGACCCCCAGGGGTCTTCATGGGGCTTGGGTAACTCGGGGCGTGTGTCTCATGGATAAAGCCGGGCACAGAGAAGGGTTGTTGTTCACCATTTGTTTTCCTCTCTCTGTTTCCTGTGTACTCCAGTGAGCCTGAACCGCAGATTTTGGATTTTCAGACCCAGCAGTATAAGCTCTTCCCGCTCCTGGCCAATGCATATGCCTTCCAGTTCGTAGGCGCTTACATGAAGGAGACCTACCATCGGATCAATGAAGACATTGGCCAGGGGGACCTGAGTGAGCTGCCCGAGGTACGTGCCGGGCAGCCTTCTGGGTCTTGGCCTTGCCTGGCGGATAATGGGCAGAGAGAACCCCCAAGCCTCAATGTCCTGAGAAGCAGCCACCTACTCTCCAAAATGCCACACCTTGTTTCTCCGATGGGAAGTTGGCTGGCTGGAGAGGGATGTGGGCTGGGTTGCGTTGTGTGGTTTTTGCTGCTTCAGCTTCAGAAGTGTGCTGCCAGCCCAGGTGGGTGGGGCTTTGTCAGTCACAGAACCTTACGTGATGCCTTGGTTGCCAGAAAGCATAGTTCCAGGATGGGGGCGTGGGCTTGTAGGACACATGTGTGACTTCAGAGTGAGTGGCAGTGGACCCAGTACAAGTCCGCGCTCTCTTGCCGGCCCCTGGGCGCTCATCAGCACAGGGTTCTGATGGCCTTGGGTACTTCTTTGTCAGCTCCACGCCCTCACCGCCGGGCTCAAGGCTTTCACCTCCTGGACCACCAGTGCCGCCATCGAGGCATGCCGGATGGCTTGTGGAGGACATGGCTATTCCCATTGCAGCGGCCTCCCCAACATTTACGTCAACTTCACCCCAACGTGCACCTTTGAGGGCGAGAACACAGTCATGATGCTCCAGACGGCCAGGTGAGAGTCTCCTTCCTGACCTCCTGGTCCCAAAGAAGGCAGGCGACCACTTCAGGGCTCCTCCGACTCCCTGCTCCCCTCACCCTGACCTATGTTTTCATCTCCTGGGGAGACTGTTGTGGCTGTGAGGCGCCATCACCGAGCCAGTTCCCGTGAAGGTAACCGGCCCCTCACACATCAGCACAGGTCCGGTAGGCGCAGTTGCAGAGCGCTAATAAGTAGAGATGACAGGAAAGTCACAGTGAGCATGAGAGACAGAGAGAGATGGAAATAATGCAGTCAGACACATCTCATGGGAGCATGCTCCCCTCAGCCCTGCTCACTGGTCCACGTGGAGAGACATCTAACCAAGGCTTTTATATTCTGTGGGGCCCTGCAGGCCCCCTAATCACAGGTGAGGACATACGTCACAGGAAGGGGTTGGGCTGTAGGGAACACAGTGATGGGAGGGGGTGGTCTAGGGGGATCCACGGAATAGGAAGGAGAGGTAATAAGTAGCCCATTGTCCTTAACATCAGGGAGTGGCCTCCACCTGTGGTGGGCCCAGACAGTTGGTGACTGACTGCCTTCAGGGAGGTAACTTGACAATCATTTACCATTAGTTGCAAGCAGTGTCCTAAGTCTTAACATATATTTTGGGGGATGACTTGGGAGAAATCTTTCTGTTCCCCACAAGTTCCGACCTGGAGCGACCCCATGCCCAACAGAAGGACACTGCGAGGTCCTGCTCACCCTCACAGCTATTCCTGGGCCTGAGCCCACGGAGGCAGCTACTGGGCCCATCGGCCTCTCAGGGCCTTCCTCTTTGTCCCTGCCCCTCCACTGGACCAAACAAGATGTCCTCCTCCAGGGACAGGTCTCTCCTAAATCCCTGCCCCCCTTCCCTCAGGCATGCTCTGGCCTGGCTTCTTCCAGCAGGCCAGGCCTTTCAGTCCTCTTCGCCCATTAGCAGCCCCTCGCTTACTGTCTTAAACGGCTCCCAAGGTGTTAAGTCACTTCAGGTATGTGGGATTTCTGATTCTCAAGATTGTGTGTGCGCGCGCGGGCTGATGTTGTTTAGGTTCCTGATGAAAAGCTACGACCAGGTGCACTCAGGAAAGTTGGTGTGTGGCATGGTGTCCTACCTGAACGACCTGCCCAGTCAGCGCATCCAGCCCCAGCAGGTGGCCGTCTGGCCCAGCTCCGTGGATATCAACAGTCCCGACAGCCTCGCTGAAGCATACAGGCTCCGCGCCGCCAGGTGTGCCCCCCTCCAGAGCCAGAGGAGCCCATGGGGGGCTGTGCAGAGAGAGGGACGCGGGGGAGTTGGCGGGGGATGGGGCGGGGGGGACTGTTCTCAGAGCTCAAGCTGTCTTCCATGCCTTAACAGATTGGTAGAAGTTGCGGCAAAAAACCTCCAAGCTGAAGTGAGTCACAGAAAAAGCAAGGAGGTGGCTTGGAACCTCACTTCGGTCGACCTGGTGCGAGCAAGCGAGGTCAGTGGTCTCCCCTCTGCCCACCGCAGTTCCCTCATCGGGCAGGTCCTTGTGCCCTCGGGGCCTCACGCGGTCTTCTTCTCTGCAGGCACATTGCCACTTTGTGGTCGTCAAGCTCTTTTCAGAAAGACTCCACAAAATTCAAGAGAAGTCAGTTCAAGCTGCCCTGCGGAATTTATGCCTTTTGTATTCTCTGTATGGAATCAGCCAGAAGGCTGGGGACTTCCTTCAGGTAACTTCCAAGGTCAAGTCCAAGCTTGCTTTGTTGTTTTTTGGTAGAAAGCCGGTAGTGGTCTAGTTGGCAGCCGTGCGCGCGCAGACAGGTCTTTGGTTTCCCGCAGGGGAGCATCTTGACGGAGTCGCAGATCTCCCAAGTGGACCAGCGGATCAAGGAGCTCCTGACTGCCATCCGCCCGGACGCCGTCGCCCTGGTGGACGCCTTTGACTTCCAGGACCTGACGCTCGGCTCCATCCTTGGCCGCTACGATGGGAATGTCTACGAGAACTTGTTTGAGTGGGCCCGAAAATCCCCGCTAAACAAAGCAGAGGTAAGGAGGAAAAAGTCTTCGGTCCATTGAGAAACGCCTTGCACTGTAGACACCCAAATGGTCGCAGAGAGTACCGGGGGGCTTCAAAGGTTGTGGGGAAACAGAATGAAGAGCCGGGCCCTCCCCTTCATGCTTGTGGGTTGCAGGGGGTGGGGGTGGGCTGCCTACTTACTTCTCTGTGTTCCCCCAGTTTTCTACACTGAGCTGCTAGAAATACGCCTTTGTCAGTTAACAAGAGTGAAATGAGTCAATACAACTCGGTGACTTTTTATAAAAGCTTTTCTCCACCTGACTTTTCAGTCTTAATTTCCATCCGAAAGCAGGGAAGACCCACCTAGAATTGATCTTTAAAAGCACCTCTAAGCCTCACCGTGGGAGCAGCAAGTTCAGAAGGGGCTGGGTCATCCACATTAAGCAGGTTTGCTCTCGAAGGGCAGATAACAACCTTATTGAACGTTCCCCAAACACACAACATTCAGATGTAGTCACGTTAGTGCCCATGTACTTCCCGCTGGTGCATTTCGGTTAACCCACGGCCAGGGCATTCCCTTTGGATCCGGGTCCACACACAGACCCTGGTGCTTCTGATGAACAGCATTGGGTTGCACGTGGCAAACCAGTCCTTCCCTCTCCTCCCCTCCCCTCCCCCCTGCAGGTCCATGATTCCTACCACAAGCACCTGAAGCCCCTGCAGTCCAAGCTGTGATTCCGGAGCGCCGCGTGGCTGGGCGAGGTGGGCTCCAGGAGGTGGTCTTCACATTGAGTTCCCAGAGCTGTAGAGAAAATGAGAAACCGACCCTTTTGTTCCCTTAATGAATGCGAGCTGAGGGGGAAGATTCACAAATGGCTGAGATTTGGGTGCAGTCGGCACGGAGCGTTCAGACAAAGCTTTAAGAAGCACAGGGTGGCTTCCCCTGATGCTGCTGATCTTGGGAGATGATTAACGGGATGCGACTACTAAGTAGTTAATAATTTTCAGGTTTTAATTATTGCTAATCACTGGATATAGGCATGCTTTTAAGCAAAGGTATTTTAAAAATGGCATCAGGTCTTCCAGGCTTCCCTGCTCCCCCCAGAAGCGGGCCCATGGGGAAGACGCACACCCCAGGAAGCACAGTGTGAGTCTGTCTGCAGGCTCACCTGCCTTTGCCCACGGCTTGCTCCCATCTGACTAGTCACGTAGTCAGGACTTGACCCTCCATGCAAAGGATCCCTAGTGTCCTTGCAGTAGCTCCACCACTTCCTCCCTGGTCCCCAGCTTCTCAGGAAGGAGAAAGTAGCAAAGTCACCGTGACATGGGGCTCGGACCTCTGTGGTACCCCCCCCCCCCCCCCCGGAGGCGCCTCCGACCTCGAGGACAAGGGTAGGAAGAGCCCTTGGCTGAAGCACTGCAGCACCTCCGGTGACCTCAATTGGTTAGATTTCCTGGGACAACGCTGTCATCCATATGCCGTGGAAATGCGTGAAGTATTGGGAATTAAAACAGTGAAAGCCTTTCACCTCTTAACCCCCAGAAGTAGCACAATAAGCCTTTACTAAAGTATCAGTGGAGGCTCCATAGCCTGGTTCTCAGTCTGTTTGCTCTGCTTTCAGTGTTTCTAGGAGCTTTTTCTGAATGGCTAGAACGTCCTTTCATTTGAAATCTAGTTGACACAATCATTCTCTTGAAAGGAGAGAGACCTTAATGCATTTTCCTCTCAAAATCAGTAACTCAACACAGTAATTCTGTGTATTTTTTAACCTGTTCTGTAGCTGCCCCATCAACTAGTTGTTCTTGAATTGTCTGTCAAGACGGTCTAATTCAATAGCAATATAATTTCCTGGAAAATATATATACATAATTTCCTGAATACCACCCCACTCTCATCCTGGGACCTGACATAAAATCTATACTGCAGTGCACCTGGTGACACAAAACCTTCCGCTTACAGCAGAAGCGCTGTGTGAACCCAAGCCTTGATCTTTCCACCGGTAGAACTAGCACACACCTATCCTACCTGCTTTGGGGTATCATCATCTGACAGTCATTCGGGTTATGGGAAATAACAGTTCATTTTAAGTGTCTGATGTAGAATTATTTCAGACTGGTGAAATACCTACACACAGCTCTGGGTCCTTCTGAAGATGTTGACACCACGGCTACCTTCAATCCAGTGCTTGGAGCTTTCCTTTCAAACTAATCTGATAATTTAACACTTTTCCTTAAGATTGGAATGTTTGTACTGAACTTTACTCATTGTAATCAGTAAAATAAAAGAGTAAAACATCACGGACTTGGGCTTGTGAGGGGAAGAAAAGATGGTAGCACGTCGCAGGGCACAGGGGGCTGTGACACTGACTGGCCCAGCTTAGGGTTCCCAGCCAGCCAGCCTTGGCACCCGATGCCTTCGTGTGTCAGCTCTGGGGAACCGTCCTCAGACAAAAAGCAAGGATAAGTTTCTACCTTGTAGATGATAATGTTGATTAGAAGAAAATGCCTGTATCTGATTTTGTTAGATAATACTGACATGCCTTTTTAAGGAGTATTCTGAACAGTATACGAAACGGGCTTGGCAGCTCCTTGTCAAGGCTGGTTGATCACTCCTCCTCCAGTGTTGGGAGCACTACTTTTTGAGGTTTTACCCCACACACCGATGTGTGTCAGTGTAGGGACATGAGTGACCTCAAAGCCTCTGTAGTACTGGCTCATCTCCAGAACACCACCTTGCCAAAGTGTCCTGGACATGCTTTTAAAGAACCTCTGCTGGTCCCTGGAAGCGGGGTGCACTTCTGTAGCTCACCGGGGATCAGAACATTGAGGTTTGCCCCCCTCCCAAGGCAGCTTTCTGAATTCGTGAGGTTGGGACGCCTCTGTTCTTAGGACAACTGCTGCTTTGCTAAAAATATATCCCCTCCCCTTGTCCCCACCACCCACCTTCCTGGGGTCTTTCCATTCACCTTAACTGGCAGGGAGCGAATGAGACACTGCTGTTTTGAGTGTGGGTGGAGTGGGAAGAAACAGGCCTCAGACCCCCGGGGAGGGCCAGTGCCGGGAAGAGGAGTCCACCGGAGACCTGACATTTGGAGGTTCTCCGGACTCTGGAGTTGGACCATCTTCGCAGCAGGGCACGGGGACATCATCTCAGCTGGTTAAAGATTCACTACCTTCTCAGAGGGTCAGCCCAAAGCGCAGCATAAATGACTCTTGGAAAGCACTAGCTACCCAAACCAAGTGGGCATTTCAGTGCCCGTTCCAGGGGCCTCTGTGGTAAACACAACCCTATCTGGAATTAGGAGCAGTACCAGACCAGTTGGCTGCACATCAGCAAATCCTTAACTCTTAGGAGTTGTGCTGTTTTTGTTTCAACATGAGTAGGCCGTTGGCTGTCTGGGAAAGAGTCAAGGAAAATTGAGAATGGTTTTAAGCAGTCTGCACCCAAACCAACTGCAATAGTGCCATTCGTTTTTACAAATTATTTTTGGATGCTAATTAGCGATCTTCAGATTGACTACTAATTTGTGAATACTTATTCCAACCTCTCTGGTTTCCATGAAGTAACCAGTATCCTTTGGGGCAGATAATTACTTTTTGCTTTTTTTTTTCCCCTTGTTTGAGTATGGGTCTTGAATAAGGTGACCAGACGTCCTGATTTTTTAACAATTTGTCTCGTGTCCCGCAGCGTTTAAAGTCCCGATTTTTGGAAGGAATCCACGACAAGCTAGGGTATACGGCTTTCGGCTGCCATGTGGCTATTTCACCAGGATCTGAGTTTTATCAATGGTGTCCCGCTTTACCAATGTTAGAATCTGGTTACCTTGGTCTTGAACCATCTGCATTTAGCACTTACCAGCCCGGGCTGGATGCTTCTGGGAACAGTTCAGAGGGGACTCGGGGCCAGAGCATATGACTCAGGATGCACAGGATGGTCTGAGCAGTAGTTAAATCAACCACTAACCCTCACACAGAAACAGAATAACCCTTAATAAAACCATGTGTTTAGCACACATCAGAAGTGTCCGTGTTCTTTTGTTGGGGTTCGTCCTGGCGTCGGAACTTTGGGGAGGGCACAGTGCATCCTTCAAGCTATGGGATATAGGCTAAAGGAGCACACGTGAACCTTTTCATTATAAGTTCACCTCCGCCCCGCCCCACCCCCCCCACCTGTCCACCTGAGTCAGCCCTCGAAAGATGGCCGGAGGAACTTTTAGTGTTCGAGGACCGTGACCACCAGTCAGCCAAAGGGAAGCCTACTGGCTCAGCAGGCCAGCCCTCCTCTTTCCAAAGCAGCGTCGAAGCAGCTCCTAGCAACGCGCCGGAACTGCGACTACCGGACAGCCCGGGCAAACGGCCGCCGCGAAGCACCCTGGGAAATGTAGTTTATTTCGGCGCCTCTACTAGCTTGGCTCCGGTGGGTGGACGGACGACGGACTACAACTCCCAGGATGCATTGTTCCTGCGAGAGGTCCGCTTCCGCTTGTCCCCGAGGCGGGAGGCCTGGCCGAACTGGATTCCAGTAAGACGGACTGGCGGCTGAGGCTGGAGCAGCCCCGGCGGCCGCTCCGAGGGGAATGACGTGTAGCCGAGGGCTACCGGGGTTGGGAGGGTCGAGGCTGCACTCGGTGCCGAGATAGGCTGGCCGCGCGCAGGCGTGACGCCTGGAGGGCCGTGCAGTCTTTGCATCAAGCAGGTGACCGGCGTGGTCCTTGCCAAGGGGCGGGATCGGGATTTTAAAAATGCCTGGCACGGGTTTGGCTGGGATGGGATGAAGCGAAGGGACTCTGCCATAGAGTGACTGTGGGACATTCCCAAGTCCGTAAGCATTTATGGACCTAGCTTTCTCTTGGGCTCCAATCTTGATTCACTGCCCAGCACTTTAACCACTGTACCACCAAGGGTTGTTTTTTTTTTTTTTTACCATTGGAAGCTGCTCGGGAAACCCCTGCAGTTTGGGGAACGGAGGCAGGATCCCTTTGGATGGGAGGTGGAGACTTTCACTCTCCCTGGAGGTTGCCATTTCAGACCCAAGCCAGACCAACCATCCTGGCGCTTCCAGCTTGCACAGTTCCCAAGACCGCAGCTCTCAGTGCGGTAGCAGCCAGCCTGCCGGTTCTCCCGCAGATTGGCTGGTGGGATTGAGCGCTGCCGTGGAAGTGGGAAGTGGAAGCCCCCCAGGTGGTCCGTGCATGGGAATGCCCCACCAGATAAACCTCGATTTCTACTCACAGGACAGAAAGGGAAGCGCCCCTCTCCGACGCCTTCCTGTGGAGGCATGCCAACAGTCGGTTTGGGCACGTGGGGATGTCATTCTAAGACCCTGCTCTGTCGTAGGTGAGTGGGGTTTGCACGCAGCGTGGAAAGGAGGTGGGAATTCCACGGTCAGTGGAGGAGATGGGGTCCCTGTGGGCATAGTGGTTATGCCTTGTGCTGCCATCTACAAGGTATGCCATTCAAAACCATCCGCCGCCCTGCGGGAGAAAGGTGGACTCTACTGAGTTTCGCCAGTCTGGGAAACTCAGCAGGGGCAGTTCTGCCCTGTCCTAGGGGGTCGCTGTGAGTCAGCATTGACTGGATGGCAGTGAGTTTGGCCAGGGAAGGCAGAGTGACGGAGGGCCAGGGCTCACACCCGTGGTTCCTTTGCTGGCTATTGCCTGGAAGCCCTATTGGCCGGGGTGTCAGAACTGGGTGCCTGCACCCCCACCCTCCCCGCTACAGAATACGGGGTGGGGCTGCTGCACTGCCTGCGACGCAGAGCCCAGAAAGCCCGTTACGTGACCCAGACAGCTTTGCTTCTGAATTGCCGCTGCAGAACCTCTTGAAGGATATAACTCGAGAGAAACCTTGGTGGGCTTCGGGCTCAGGCACTGGGGCTCAAAGGGCATCATCTTTCCGCAGCCCACTTGTTAACAGGCCAGGAGGGGCCTGGTGCGTGTGGAATTCCAAAGGGAGCCGGACGGTGCTGGGAAGCGGCCCCACAGCCTCGAGATGGTAGGTGGGATGCAGAGCGGGACATCTGGAAATGGGGCCTCTTCTCCCCCAAGACCTGGACTGTACTCCACAGTGAGAGGCGGGTGGGGGACCAGGACCAGGACGGCACCCCTGGAGGAGCGTCGTGGAAGGTCACTCAGCTCTCAAAGGTCACATCCAACAACAAGCAAGGGTTTCTTCCAAGCCACCGGTGTCTCGCTGAAAGCATTTTTCCTTGTCCGGCACGGGGATTGAGGGGGCCGGGTGCGTGGGCTGAAAGACCAGATGGGCAGTTGAGCATGCTGCATCCTGGCTGGAAGGAGACAGGTGTGGCACCTGGCAGCCAGAGATAAAGAAAGACGGCCTCCCTGGTCAGTGGTGAGCGGGTGCTGGCGTCATGCTCAGAATTAGCCCTTTCTCAGGAGCTCTAAGAACATAAAGAAAGGAGGCCGTCCGTCTTCCTGCCACGGGGCTTCTTCCCTTGGCAGCTTGGCAAAGGGGAAGCAGTTCATTCTGCATTCCCAGCCTGGCACATCTGCTTCAGTGCACCTTTCTCTGGTTCTGTTAACTCGCTTGGTGTTTCTCGTTCTAGGCAACAAAGACCAAGAAGGGATTAAAAGGTAAGTGGAGAAATAGAGCGTCCCCTTTAAGTCGTGTGTGTGTGTGTGTGTGTGTGTGTGTTTGTGCTCCATCTCCCCGCTCTCTGAGGCTCCAGAGACAATTTAGACACTAAAACCAAACTCACTGCCATCAAGCCGCTGACAACCAATAGCAAGCAACCCTTGAGGGGAGGGAAAAACTGCTCCTGTGTTTCCAAACTGTGACTCTTTCTTTTTTTGGATCATTTTATTGGGGGCTCTTCCAGCTCTTATCACAGTCCGTACATCCCTTGTATCAAGCTTATCTGTGTATATGTTGCCATCATTATTTTCTAAACATTTACTTTCTGTCTGAGCATCAGAATCAGCTCCCTTTTGCCCTCCCCGCCGCCCTCCTGACCCCTTGATAAGTTATAAATTATTATTGTCTTTATATCTTTCCCACTGACTGTTGTTTCCCTTCATCCACGTTGCTGTTGTTCATCCCCCTGGGCGGGGGTGGGGGTGGATTATGCACCAATCCTGGAGATTGGTTCCCTCTCCCTCTCCCTCCCCTCCTCTCCCTACCTTCCTCCTCCTACCTGTCTGGTATCACTACTCCCGCTCCTGTATCTGACCTGGATTCCGTGTGTTGTACCAGTGTGCATGCTCCGGTCTAGCCCGAAGCGCAAGGCAGGCCTGGGAGACTGTAACATTTTCTCACACAGGCCAGCTGGTGGTTTCCCACTGCCGACCTTCCTGGTCACAGCCCAGCACAGAACCACTGCGCCACCAGGGCACCTTCAGAACAGTGGTTCTCCACCTTCCTCGTGCCTCGTCCCTTTCATACGGTTCCTCATGTTGTGGTGACCCCCCCAACCATAAAATTATTTTCGTTGCTACTTCATCACTGTAATTTTGCTGCTGTGATGAGTTGGCGACCCATGCGAAAGGGTCGGAGCCCCAGGTGGAGAACCACTGATCTAGACGCAGCTGTATCTAAATACAGGCAGTCCAGGTGGTGGGATGGGTTCCCCGTGGGGCAGCCGACCTTGAGATCAGCATTCAGGCCACAAAGATGAGGCTTTCTGAGTCTATCAAGACTCACAGGTTCGGGAAACCACCGTTTTGCGTTTCTCACAAGAGGCGGGTTTGTGGCAACCCCTGCCTCGTGGAGCCTGTTTTCCAACAACTCCCGTGGTGTCACTGTCACACACTGCTCATTCACGCAGTGCCCCCAGTGTTTGCACCGTGCTATGGTGCTGAATAAGCCACCCTGCGGAGGGCGGGAGCAGCTGGAACGCCCTGGTAGCCACGCCCCGTGGCACAGTGGTTGGCCTGCGACCCCGTGGTCGCCACTTGGAACCATCGAAGGACTGGGCTTTCTTTTCTTTTGTGAGTCATTTTATTGGGGCTTGTACGGCGCTTATCACAATCCATACATCACATTTGTACACATGTTGCCATCGTCGTTCTCAAACCATTTTCTTTCTACTTGAGCCCTTGGTATCAACTCATTTTCCCCCCTACCCCACCCTCCCTCACGAACCGTGGATAACTTATAAATTATTATGTGCCTATCTTACACCGACTGCTGTCTCCCTTCATCCACTCCACTGTTGTCCATCCCCCTGGGAGGGGGATTACATGTCAATCATTGTGCTCGGTTCCCTCTTTCTCCCCCACCTTCCCCTTCCCCTCCTGGTATCGCTACTCTCATTATTGGTCCTGAGGGGTTATCTGTCCTGGATTCCGTGCTTCCAGCTCTTATCTGTACGCGTGTACATGCTCTGGTCTAGCCAAATTTGTAAGGTAGGAATGGGGTCATGGTAGTGGGGAGAGGAAGCATTAAAGAACTAGAGGAAAATTGTATGTTTCATCATTGCTACACTGCACCCCGACTGGCTTGTCCCTTCCTTGTGACCCTTCTGTGAGGGGGAAGGACTGGGCTTTCTACTCCTATGAACAGGTAGGAGTCTCGGAAAGCCACAGAGGTCGCTGTGAGCTGGAATCAACTCTGGCGTGAGCTTGGTTTTTCCATGTGAGGAACCAGGAAGCATGCACAGCTCACTCTATGGCGACCCTTGCTGTCCCGGGGTCTGGCCTGCCCCTGCGGGGTAGCGTGGACCGAGCCCCAGGCTTCCCTTGGCTGCCTTCCTGTGGGAGGAGGGCCTTCCTCCCGAGGAGCTGCTGGGCGGGGCTTGAAGCAGCAGCCTTTCCCGTCAGCGCCTGAGTGCTTCACAGTTGAGCACCAGGGCTCTGTACTCACCCAGCCCAAACCCAACTCACTGCCGAGTCAATGCCGACTCACGGTGACCCCGTAAGACGGGGGAGAACTGCCCCTGAGACTGCCACTCCCGGCGAGTAGAAAGCTCTGCCTTTCTTTCTTCCGCAGTGGTGGCTGAACTGCCGACCCTGTGGTTCGAAGCCCAATGCATAGCCACCACGCCACACGCGTGGATGATGAAATTCTTCACACGCAGCAGTACAGTGTCCACTCACACCTCAGTCTCTGGGACCCCGTCGGAGATGGGCACTCGGACCACAGGGAGGGTACAAGGGGACCCCGGGCAGCTCTCGGCATAGACGAGGCTTGTGTGTACCCAGAGGTCTCGGATGTTTCCCCAGGGTTTGACCCCAGTCTGGAGGACGGCCCGTGGCGTGGGCCTGGGGAACCACGTAGAATGTGGCGGGGCCCGGAACACTCCGTCGCCCCTTGGAGAAGAGTTAGTTCCCGTTTCTAGCCCGGGGTCTCGTTGCTGGCGTGTTGGCGGGCACCTTGGCTGATAGAGGGAAGGTGCAGGGCCTGGGCTGAGGGCTGCGGTCGTCCTTACTGCCTGAAACCCAGGCAGCTGTTTCTCTGTTCCAGGCTCCATCGATGATGTCCTGGGTGACCTCTTGGGGGACGATAGTAAGTATCCCCTGGTTAGGCCCCCCTGCTGCCTTCCTGTAACCCCGTCTTCTTCGTTAACATCAAACAGCTGTTTCAAAGTGTACTGCCCGAGGTCTGGCCTCCTCACCATCTGCTTCCTGCGGGCACATTCTCCTTGCCTTGAAAAGCAGCCCCCAGCAAATCGCCGGGAGGATCCGGAGAGCTGTCCCTTGCACTGGACCTCTGTGTCCACTGTGCTGAGGGGCAGCACTTCAGGGTCTCCAGGGACCGCCAGGCCTGCGTGTCCTCCACTTGGCCCCGGGGAGCCCACAAAGCCCGACCATGGGCACCAGCTGATGGGGTCAGGGACGGAAGTGACACGCCGTTCTTTCAAGGACATGGGGCGGGCTCTTTGCTTGGCACCAGTTGGCACTTAGGGGCTGCCTTCCTGCTAGAAACGGACCAGTCTGTGGGGCACCTTCCCTCCTCCACTCAGAGCCTCCCGCAGCAGGACCGTCTGGGGGAAAACGGGGTTTGGGAAAGGGGACCCTTCCCCCCTTGGCTCCAGGTCACATCTTTTCTGTGTTCTTTTTCCCAGCCACCCTTCCGGAGAAGCCCATCAAACTCACCCCACGCGCCAGCAGCACCCCAGGCGGGTCTCAGCCACTGCCTTCGAGGACTCGAACAAAGTAATCGCTGGAGGGACTTGGCCCCGACCTGTTTGGGCCCAGAGTTCTTAGCCCCACCTCAGCCCCCTGCCCACTCAGTGGCCACCGCCTTCGATGTCGGCCATTTCCACCCCTTCCCCCAGCTCCCTGGTCACTCACTGAAGGCGCCCGGGTTGGCAGGAGACCTCAGCAGAAAGCTCCAAATCCTGCCTTAGCGTCCGTCCTGCTCTGGTGGCCTCTGGACAACTGCCTGCCCTGCCCTCGGCCTCGGTTGCCTGATTCTCAGAATAAGAGGCTTGTCCTGGGTCCCTGGGTTCCAAGTCCCGCGTGTTTTTCTCAGGTGCTCAGGGTGCTCCCGGAGGGGTCTGTGCCTTCTCAGCCCTTTACCCCCCACCCCCACCCCCACCTTTGACCAAGCAGCCTAGCTGTGCCTCTCTCAGCTATGGGTGTGTTTTCAGAGTTGGTTCTTAAAGGGGCTTTACTGCTTTAAAACCCTGGGAGACCTTGGCACGAGGTGACCTGGGAAGTTCCTTAGAGAGGGGGTCTCTCCAGGGCCACGGGACCCTGAGCCCCTCCCCCAGACGCAGCGTTCGCAGGTGGGCTGACCTCCCCACTCCACAGGTCCCTTCTGGAAGACGATTTCTTCGGCACCATGGCTGGCCTGGTGGGAGCTGATGCAGAGGTGAGCTGGCCCGTCCCCAACCCCTCACCCAGAAACAGGGATCCCAGAGGGAATGGACCCAGAGCAAACTCTAACCCCGCCCGCAAGTGCCGGGTCCCCGGTGGCACAGCGACTGAGCGCCCGAGAAAGGTGTAGCCCTCCGTGTCTGTAAAGATGAAGGCCTTGGTCATTCTGAGGGGCCGGTGGGCTCTGCCCTGCCCTGTGGGGGCTGCTGGGAGTTGGCACTGACTGGCCAGCAGTGGGTTCTGGCTTCCATTGGGAGTGTCCAGGAAAGCGAGCTCCTGGGGCCAGAGGTGGAGGGGGACTTCTCTCCCTCCTGGGGGGACAAAGGGGCAGCGACATCTGTCTGATCTCCATAGCTGAGCAGCCAAGACCTGCAGGAGGGGGACTGAGGGACCCTCTCGCGGACGGCCCTTGGTAGAGCCCTCCCAGGAGCCAGGGGACGGGGCTGGAGCCCTGTGTGGTGTTGGGGCCTTGACTGACCACTGCTGGCCCCTGTGCCTTAGGTTTCAGACGTCTCGGATGCAGACCCGCAGGCCGTGCTCCAGGGCTTGAAGGTAATTCGGCACCCCCCATGTTCTTGGCGGCGGTGCCGCCTAGCGGCAGGGCAGGGGGGCTGTGGCTGTCCCGTCCCGGGCTTTGTCCCCTTTCCGTCTCAAGTTGCCCACCGAGAGGAGATGGAGCTTACCCCCGAGCTGCCGCCTGCCCTGCCAAATGGGCACCAGTCGGCCTCCCAAGCCTACGGAGATGGCCCCAGGTGGAGGACAAGCTAGGAAGTCCCCTGGCTTAGACTTGCTCTCAACTTTTCTCCACAGTACACACACACACACATCCCACACCACCACCATCCCCGCTTCCCCTGCCTGTCCCCTTAGTCCAGCCGTCCTCCCGTCACATCAAGCACAAAGCCCACCCCCCGGATGGTTCATCCACTAGGATTTCACAGGCTCACAACTCTGCCCTCTCTGGACCTCATGCCCCTCCCCCTGCTGCCAGGGGTCTCCTACCAGCCCCTCCCGGCTCACCACTCATCCACTAGCTGTGGGTTCACCCTTGGCTTCATGCTGGGGGCTCTGCCAGGTCGGGAGTCTGTCCCCTGCTCGGTTCCCGATCCCACAAAGAATCTCACTCCGCACGGCCAGCCGGCTGAGTCCCCGGATGTGGCCTTCAAGTCCCGTGAGCCAGCCACCACGTTCACCCACTCCCGTTCAGTCCTTTGCCCTCCTGACTCACCTGGCTTCTCCAAACAGCTTTCTCATTCTCTCTGTGTTGCTCACGATTCTCGCTCCGCTGGGAGCAGGAGCTCCCCAGGGGGCAGGTCTTCACTGGAGCAGAGCCCCCAGCCACCTTGCCTCCCTGCTTGCTCCATTGTGTCCTGTGGCGGGTTGTCCCAGGGACCGTTTGTTGCCCTCACGTAGCCCCCATCCTCTCCTCCTCCATGGCAGCTGAGGTCCCCTGACCCCAGGCCTGCTGAGGACCAGACTTGCCCTTGACCCCACACAAGGGGGATTTCTCTGCCTCGGGCCCCCTCTCATAGCCCAGGGAGGGAGGGAAGGTGCCTTGATGCAAACCCAGAGCTCCAGCATCGGCGAAGCCTCGGAGAACCTGGTTGGCACCGGTTCTCGTCCCTGTGGCCCTCCCTGCATCCCGGGCAGCCTAGCCCACGCCCACCCCATCTCCCTAGGACATGGACGACATGGATGCCGACCTCCTGGGTCTGAAGAAGCCCAGCCCAGCCTCAAGCAAAACTGCTGTAAAGGCCTCTGGGAAAGAAGAGCCACCTGCTATGCCCAGGCCGGCCCCCGGGGAGAAGGGTGGGTAAGCAGGAGCCCCATGGATCCAAAAGATCGTGGACAATGGGGTGGAGGGCAGTGGTATATTTCCAGGCCCTTTTGGAAGCCCCCTTGCACCAGGCGCCCTGGTGGGTCTAGTGGGTTATGTGTCGGGCTGCTAACCCCACGTCAGCAGTTCAAAACCGCCAGCTTCTCCGTGAGACGAGGCTGTAGAGGGCCCTGTTCTTTAGGATTGCTCTGAGTCAGAGTTGACTTCTTAGCGAAACTCCTCGGGCGAAGCTTTCTACCCCAAGTCCCAGAGGCGAACGGGGGCAGTTCTACCCGGTCCTGTGGGGTCTCTGAGAGTCGGCACCAACCTGAGACGATGGCAGGGAGGTTTTGTCTTGTACTAGGAAGGCTCTCGGGGGCCGGTGGTTCCGCTCTGCCTGGGATATTGGGGCTGAGAGTGTATGTGAGGGGTGGGGGTGCTGGCTGAGTTCCCGCCCCCTCCTCCACTCCCTCTGAGCCCGCAGGAGAGCTCCCCGAGAAGCCCTTTGTGCTCAGGTGGGCAATGGGATGGTGGTCCAATGGGCGTCTCAGTGCGGAGTGGCCTGAGCTGGGGGAGGCGGTGTGACCCAGCTCAGGAGGTAGCTCCCAGACGAGCAGCCTGTGAGGATCGGGGAGTATGGGCGCTCCCGGAGCTGTGCGCACAGCCTTGAAGGACCCACGCCTCCTATCCTGAGTGGTCAGAGAACCTGGCTGGTGACCGGGCCTTGGCCTTCTCTTTGCTCCCCTGCAGGAGACGCTGCTCCCCTCAAGAAGCCACCTCCAGCCCCCGGCAGCGGAGGCGGCAGCAGCGGCTTTGGAGCTCAGCACAGGAAGTTTCCCTTCGAAGGTACCAGAGGCCCCGTGTCCCTCCTCTGACCGCTGGGTTCTGAGCGGAGTGGGGTGGGGGCAGCAGGCCCTCCTGAGGGACAAGAGGGACGCAGAAAGCAGGACCCTCATGGCAGGGAGGGACTAGTGTCATGGGGAACCTGTGTACAAGGACTCTGAGGCTGGAAATGAAAAGCCAGATTTGACCCGTCATTAGGACTGTTCCCGCTGTGCGGTGCTGCCGGCCAAGTCGGGGCACCAGGAGCAGGGACACCGGGGTGCCAGCGGGCAGCCCCACACCACTCTCCGGACTCCCTGCCCCCTCGCCCGGCCTCATCTCTGTCAAAGCAGCCCTGGCCATACAGACAGAATCAGACTAAACGAACACACAGCCATCCGGTCACCTCCGACACAGGGACCCCCCCCGGACAGGGCAGACCTGCCCCCTGGGGTTGCCACGCTGTGGATCTACAGGCGCCGACAGCCTCCGCTTTCCCCTGTGGGGGGCCGGGGGGGTTTGAACCGCCGACCTCCTGGTTCAAAATCTGGAGAGGCTGGTTCACAGACGAGAGCAGCCGGCCGGTCAAGCTCCTCAGGGAGGTGGCCCCGGCTCGAGCGCTCGCCCTTCCCAACCAAATGCTGCGGTCTAACTGGGCTTTCCCCCGCCCCTGGCTGGTAGACACTGAAGACCCTCTGGCCGGACTGCTCTCGGATGAGGAGGAAGACGTGGCCAAGCAGCTGCCCAGGCCCGAGCACAAGGCAGCCCCTCCCCGGAGCCCCAGCCCCGTCAAAGACCGCGGTAGGGGCAGCAGGGAGGGAGGGTGCCTTGTGCAGGACAGGTTCAGGGGCCCAGGTGGAGTGCCTGCCACCTCACCCACAAAGGCCCGGCTAATAGCCAGGGAAGGTGGGGTGGGCGGACAGGAGGGTGGCCCTGAGCCTCGGGCCCTGTGCTGTCTCGTAGGCCCCTCTGTCCCCCTAACTCCTGGCGACACCCCCGTCCGGAAGAAAGACGAGCTGATGTTCGACGATGGGGATGACCTCATGGCCGCCCTGGGGTTTGGAGACAACCCCAAAGTGGAGAGGGGCCAGGCTGGGGACCAGTAAGGAGCCCGGGGAAGCCAGCTGGAGCAGGGCAGGGCAGGGCAGGCGGCTGCCAGGCCCCACCAACCTGCCCTGTCCCTGCCCCGCCCTGCAGGGAGGTGCCCCGGCCAGCTCGCTCCAAGCTTGACGAGCTGCTGGGCCGAGGCACCGCTGCCAGGCTGCTGATGCGCCCGGGCACGGGCCAGCACCGCGAGTTCACCCTGGATAGGAAGTACCAGCGGCCACAGGGTGAGCAGCTCCCTGGGGTGCCCGGGCAGCTCTGTGGGAGCAGAGGGACGCCACCCTCGCGGGCATTTACTAGTCTAACTTCACAGACAAAGACGATGCCTGGGGTGACGAGGACTTCACCTTTGGGGCCTATCAGCCCACCGTGGGTTCCTCGGAGGGCAGCCAGGCCCGCCGGCCGTCCATCAGGTAAGCCACGCCCGGTGGCCCGGGGTCACCCACAGGGCCCTGTGGGTGCCGAGGGGAGAGTGAGCTTGCCCGCTCCTGCCTGTCAGACAAGTGAGGTGGCCGCCTCAGTGGGGGAGCCTGCTCCCCACCTGCCATGCCTGACCCTCCCTACCCCCCGAGGCCTCCCCAATGCTGCAGCTGGCTGCAGGCACCATTGGTTCTTCTACTCTGGGCGGGCAAGGCCGTCTAACTGCAGCTGGCTCTGCCCCGTGGAGGCTGCTCCAGGGAGAGGGCGGCAGCTCTGGGAGCCAGTGGCTGGGCCTTTGGACATTGGCGCGTCCCCAGTGTCGGAGCCCTCTCAAGGTGACAGAAAAGCTGAAGCTCTGGCTGTGCCACCACCGCTGACCCCCTGCCCCCTCCCACCCAGTAGCTCACGCACACGTGGGCGTGCCTTCCCTGCCCTGTCCACCCCTGAGCCTCAGCGCCCACTGCCCCTGCTCAGGCAGGAAGCGAGGTCAAGGCCACGCCCGTGTGGTGGACACCCCCCCATGTGGGTGAGGCCTTCTGTGTTCACAGGTGGGCGCCTTTCCGTGCAGGTGCATGTGGTGGCATCCAGGTGTCCAGTCTCAGACTGACTCTGCAGGGTCCTTGGTGTGGGCCCACAGTCCCCTGCCAGCAGTGAGGGAGGAAGGGTGGTTGGCATGGGCAGCGTTCCTGGCCTCAGTCACCCTCACCTCTGTCTTGAAGTAGGTTCCTAGCAGAAAGCGGCCCCGACCCCAAAGGCAGCCTGGGCTCCCGGCAAAACACGCCAGCCACCCCCAGCCCCGTCCAGCCCAAGAAGGGAGGTGCCGCCTGGCTGGGCCTCAAGGACGACGAGGACTTGGACCTGCTCCCCTCCTCGCCTACCCGAGAGGCCCGCAGGGGCGGCTCCGAGCTCTCTGTACCACCTCCTGCCAGCCAGCACCCAGCTCTCGGCCCCAACTCAGCCCCGGCCAGACTGCCCAGCTCCAGAGCAAGGCCACCCGAGGGGGTCGGTTCCCCCCCCAAAGCCAGCCAGGCCCCCAAGCCAGGAGCCTCAGAGGAGAAAGACGAGGGGGACTGGCTGAGCCACGCCTTGTCGCGGAAGAAATTCCAAGGTCCGGTCAGAGAGGAGCAGGCTGGGGCTGCCCAGGCCCAGACCTCGGGGGACACTGCGGACCACCCTCCACCTGGCAGGTGCGGACTGTGTATCTGCCCCCACCCTGCTCCTCAGTGGGCCTGGGCCTGCCCCTCGTCCACCTTCACCTTCTCTTCTCTGGGCACCAGCTCTTTGGTGTGCAGCTGCAGACAGACGCTGAATCTGAGTGGCTCTTGCCCACTCCTGCCCGGACTGCTGTTGAGACAAGGTGCCCGAGGGGCAAGCACTGGCCTGCAGGGCCTCTGAGTGGAAGCACTGCCACGGTGCCCTGGGCTAGGCAGGCAGACGGGTCCTGTGTTAGCCCCTGTGGCCGGGAAGCAGCTCTCACCGGGAGCCACAGAACAGTGGGGGTGCACAGGCCAGTGGACACCCTCTGAGGGCTGGCGGTTGGCACCTTTGCCCCCCAACCCCGAGGACGTGACAAGACTGCTCTGCAGACAGAGTGACCAGGACGGGGAGGGCGTGAGTGGGGGGAGGGCAGTATAACTATCCTAAAACTCAGAGCAGGGAGGCCCTGAGAGCCGAGGGGGCACCGAGGAGGAGAGTGCCCCTGGTGGGGCAGACCTGGGGGGCTGAGCCAGGCCTTCATCCTGAGAAAGCTCTCAGCTAGACTTTGAATTTGACCGTGGCCAGCACACCACATGTCAGATGGCTGGTGGCCAGTCCCTGCCCCGTGTGGACTTCAGGCAGTGTGGGGGGCTGTGCGGGAAGGGATGGAGGGTGGCATGGGGTGCCTCTGACATCTCAGGAAGGGAGCTGGTGGGAGCCATCCCTCGTCCTGGACACGGCCAGCCAGCCTATCCTGGGACTTTTCTTGCTTTCTTTCAGCCGACCTGCTGCCCATGCCCCAGGGGCTGAGCAGGCAGCTCCTGGAGGGACCTCGGGGACGCCAGGACAGGACGCCGTGCCGGCGGCCAGGCCAGAAGAGTTGAGGTGCGCCTGCAGGGGACAGAGGAAGAGCGAGTGAGGGGTCCGTGGGAACCAGTGGGATTTAGAGGTGGACTCTGGGAGGGAGCTGACTCAGCTTGGGCAAGGCATTTCCTGCCTCTTTTCAGTACCACATAGTCCCTGGTGGTAGTTTATGCATCAGGCTGCTAACTTCGGGGTTGGCAGTTCAGACCCACTGGCACCTTTGAGGGAGAAAGATGAGGCTGTCAGACCCCGTGAAGGTTTTACCATCTCAAGAACAGTTCTGCTGTTTCCTATCAGGTAGCTGTGAGTCAGGGTTGACCCGAGGGACGTGGGGTGGGTGTCAGCCCCACACAGTTGGCAGTCTGAACCCCCTCAAGCACCCAGCGCAGTCTGGCTCTGAGGGCACTCCTGCCACCAGGCTTGGTACAGTTATCAGAACCTGGAATTTTCCTTGCACACATGCCTGCCCTGCCCTTTCCTGTCAGCCACCTCACCTACCTGTGTCCTCAGGTCCCCTGTGACTAGGGTGCAGGCTGCCCTGGCCACCCCTGCAGCCAACCTGAAGAGCAGACCGGCCGCCGGAGCACCCTCTGCCCCTGGTAGGTTTCCCGCTTTGCTTGGGGTTGGCCTCTGGGAGGAGAAAGGCCACAGACCTTCCTGGGGCCCACCATCCAACGAGATTGGACTCCTCCAGGCACACGGGCCCAGCTCTCAGCAGCCCCCAGGGCCCCTCCTCATTTCTCTGCTGTTGACTCTCCAGAACCTACACTTCAGTTCCCGAGATCCCAGGAGGTACCTGTCCAGGTGAGGAAGTTGGACAGGTAGGAAAGTCACAGGCCCATAGGGCAGTTTCCCCCTGCTCTGAGGCAGGTCAGCCAGCCAGCCTGGAAGAAACTGGTTCCCAGAACCAGAGCCTCCCCACAGCACAGGGTGGAACGGCTCCTGTGGGCGTCTGCGACTAACTCTTGATGGGAGTGGAGTGCTTTGCCTTCCCCCCTGGGAGCGCCTGGTGGTTTCAAACTGCTGGCCTTGCAGTCGGCAGCCCAACGCACCATCAGTTCCTCCAACACACTGTCACTTTGCTCTGGATTCCTGAGCCTTGGTCCCTACCTAACTCAGAGCACCCCTCCATCCAGTCCCTGCTCCCTGAGCCCCTGCCACCCAGTACCAAGTACGAGAAGCAGCTCCTGGCAGCACAGGCACAGCTGCAGGGCGGCACCGCTGAGCTCCAGGCTGCACTACTGCACAGTCAGGCCCGGCTCGCCGAGCTGGAGGCCCAGGTGAGGAACAATGCCTTGAGCAGGGGGCAGGGAGTGGGGTGGGGGCTGTCCCTGAAGGTCCAGCACTGACGGAGTGCCCCGCCCCCTTAGGTGCGGAAGCTGGAGCTGGAGCGGAGCCAGCACGAGCTGTTGCTGGAGAGTATGCAGCAGCGCCACCAGGCCGATCTGGAGCTCATCGAGGGCGCGCACAGGTACCCACCGCCCTCCAGCCTGGCCAGGAGCCCCGGCACCCGCCCCGCCCCACCCCTCCCGGAGGCCCCACGGCTGGCTGTCCTTTTGGCAGGAGCCGTGTCCAGGTGTTGGAAACCTCCTACCAGCAGCGGGAGGATCGGCTGCGGAGGGAGAACGAGGAGCTGTCAGCTCAGTACCTGGCTCACTGCCGGGAAGCTGAGCTGGCCCGCACGGAGCTGACTGCCCAACACCAGCGGCGCCTAGCCGCCGCTGCACAGGAGAAGGACCAGGAGATGGAGCGGCTGCGGGATCTGCAGCGGTGAGGGCCAGGGCCGGGCGTGGCAGCCACCACAGACCACCGCCCCCCAAGCCTCCAGCCCCCAGCCCCACTCTCCTCGCCCTCAGGGCGTCCATTGTGGAGATGCGCAAGGACCACGAGGAGCAGCTGCAGCGGCTAAAGCTGCTGAAAGACCGCGAGATCGACGCCGTCACCAGCGCCACCTCCCACACCAGGTAGGAGCCTGGCCAGGCCCCGCGCACGGAGGGACAGGTGCCCGGGCCCCTAGAACAGGGTGGCCTGCTGCTCCCCAGGTCGCTGAACGGCGTCATCGAGCAGATGGAGAAGTTCTCCAGCAGCCTGCACGAGCTGTCCTCCCGCGTGGAGGCCTCGCACCTCACTACCTCCCAGGAGCGGGAACTGGGGGCCCGGCAGCGGGACGCGCAGCTCCGAGGTGAGGTGCGGGCCAGGGCTGGAGCGCCAGGGGTGGGCAGGTGGGGTGGACGGTGAGTGGTAATGGGCGCCACCCTCAGTGCTGCAGGACAGGCTCAGCCAGCAGCAGCAGGACATGGAGGCGGAGCGCAGCCGGCTGCAGGAGGTCATCGCCAAGATGGAAGCGCGCCTGGGCGAGCAGAGCCGGCTCCTAGAGCAGGTGAGGGAGGGCTGCTACTGGGGTCCCTCTTCCCCCTTCCCAGCCCTGGCACCTGCTGCCTGAGCACACCACACCCGCCCTTGTCACCTTGCACGCGCCCGGCCCCGCATGGGCAGACCCCTGCTTTAGTTATCCCGAGAACCCCACCGTGTGCTGGTCAGTCCCAACAACCCTCGAGGCGGAACTCGCCGTTCCTGAAGGCAGGGAGGCCGCAAGACCCATCAGCAAAGAACCCTCATAGTTTGTACCCCCTCCTGCTCACGTGTACTCGCTGCTTGACCTGTGAACCTCAGGCACCCCCAGCTCAAGGTGGGAGGCAACTGGGGTGAGGGCTAGGGCCTGAGATGTGGCTGTTCTTTCACCATCACGTGCCCTGGCGGACGGGGGGCAGCCTTCGCGCACACCACGCGGAATCCCAGGCTGCCGCCCGGCACTATCACCTCCCTGGTGCTGCTGTCTGGGTGGGCAGCGAGCGTGCTGAGCAGAACCCGCCTGTGCCACAGGAGCGCTGGCGCGTGAGCGCGGAGCAGTGCAAGGCCGAGTCTGCCCAGCGCGCCCTGGAGGAGCAGAGGAAGGCGGTGGTCCGCCAGGCCGCCATGGAGCGGGAGGAGCTGGAGCGGGCCAAGGTGAGTCCCGCCCCCGTGGGGCCCCCAGGCCGCCCAGCCCGGCCTCACCCTGCGCCCCCCACCCCCAGAGCGCCCTGCTGGAGGAGCAGAAGGCGGTCATGCACCGGTGCGCCGAGGAGCGCGGGCGCCTGTCCTCCGAGTGGGCTGAGCTCTCGGCGCAGCAGAGGCTGAGTAAGGAGCGGGCGGAGCGCGACGCAGAGCGGGCGCTGCAGGTGGACACCCAGCGAGAGGGCACCCTCGTCAGCCTGGCCAAGGTGGGGCCAGACGCCTTCCTGCCCGCGCCCTGCCCAGGTCCATGGTGTGTGTGTGGGAGGCAAGAAGACCAGTTGCAGGAGCAGAACCACCCCCTCCTAGCCCGTCCTGGTCCGGCGCCTCGGGCACTTGAGACCTCAGGAAAGAATTCAGAGGTGGGGAGACCTGCCACGGTCTCGTGGCCTGTAAGAGGCTTCCCGCGCCTGGCCGGGCCCCCTGTCACTGTGACCCTGCCGCCTGGCGTCCAGCACAGAGGTGGGGCTCGTGTGGCCGGCGCGGCTGGGCGAGCTGTAGGCGGTGGACGCTCCCGCAGGCATGCAGCGGGCCTCTCTCCTCCAGGAACAGGCCGAGCTCAAGGTCCGGGCCAGCGAGCTCAGGGCCAAGGAGGAGCAGCTGGCGGCCGAGCGCGAGGCGCTGGAGCGGGAGCGGCAGGAGCTGCGGTTGGAGAAGGAGCGGGTCAACGCGGCCGCACTGCGCGTCCGGCTCCGCTCCGAGGAGGTGGAGCGCATGAGCCAGGTGCGCGTGCAGGGGCGACCAGGGGGCGGGGCCCAAGCCCGGCCCTCCGCTGCCATCACCATCTTCTGGCAGGTGGCCTCGGAGAAGTTCGAGGCCGGGGAGCGGGCGCTGTGCGAGGCCCGGCAGGTGCAGTCGGAGCAGCAGGCGCGCCTCCAGCGGGTGCAGCAGCAGCAGGAGCGGCTGCGGCAGCAGGAACAGCACATGCACCAGGCAAGGCGCGCCCCACCCTCGAGCGCCCGCTCCTTTCCTGCGCGGCTCCTGCTCTCACAGCGCCCTCCCTCCCGCGCCCCGGACAGGAACAGCTGAGCCTGGCCCAGCAGAGGTTGCAGCTGGACCGTGTTCGGCAGGACCTGCCCTCCGCCCTCGGGGGCCTACTCCCCCGGCTGCAGGCTCCAGTGGCCCCCAGCATGAGCGGTAAGTGGGTGGAAGCAGATGGGCCCAATTTCATGGCCTTTACAGCTGGCCAGCCCCAATCCTAGCTGCCCCTTGCCTTCCACGCAAGAATGCAAGTCCCCAGGGAACTGTCAGGCAGATGGGGGGCTTACTGAAGGGAGCTCCTCACCCTCAGCCCCTCCCTAGGCAAGCGAGAGCCACCACTGACGTGGGGTGCGCAACGTGCGGGCGTCTGTGTTCATGTTTCTGAAAACAGGAAGAGTGATGACTGAGTTCTTCCATTCAGGAACATACACACACAGGCCTTCCTTGTTGGCACAGTAGACTAACCACTGGCTGCCAACCACCAGGTTGGCAGTTCAAACCTACATATTTAGCGGCTCCTTGGGAGAAAGATGGGAGACTCTCTGCTCCCATAAAGGTTTGTGGTCTTTGAACCCGGAGCAGTTCTCTGTGCCGGGGGCTTCCTATGAGTCCAAATCGATCCGATGGCAGTGGGTGGGTGCAGGGAGGAGTAGACACAACCCAAAGGTGGGAGGGTCAAGTCCACCCTTGGGAGAAAGGCCTGGGGATCCACTTCCAAAATACCATCCGTTGTGAACCCTTTGAGGCATAGTCCTCCGCCTGACCCACAGAGCCACCGTGCGTCACAATCACCTGGACGCACCTGATAGGAACATACACACAGGACCCCATTGCTTCAGACCTTTCTGTCGGTCCGATGGCCCATTGGCTTCTTGCTGGGTTTTCCATGTGGGAAGGGGCACTTCTAAAGGCCTCAGGGATTCAGACCTGTGGAATGTGAATCCAGGTGACACCTCCAGTATGGGAGAAGCCGGGGCTCAAGCCTGACCATCCCAGGTCCCCACTCCTGTCTTATCTTCTCCAGCTGCCGGCCCTGCTGCTACCACCAGCCCTTGGTGCAGCCAGCTGCCACTAGCGACTGGCCTGGTCCCCTCACACTTCCACGCCAAACTGGTGCTGCTGAAACACACAGCCGAGCAGGTGAGTGTCTGGGGCCACCTCCCAGCAGTGCGTCAAGGTGGAGGCGCAGGCCACAGTCACCCCACATGGACTTATGGGGACGGTAGTCACCTCTTCCTGCCAGTCCCACCGTGACAGGTCCGTGCCGGGCCATGCATGGAGGTCAGGTTGCCAACTGGCTCTGCAGATGAGGAACAGGTTCAGAGAGGCGAAGCCATGTGCTGATAAGAACACAGCTCCTGAGTGGCCCTTTCAGAACTTAGGGCTCCTCTTCCCAGGGGTGGATGGGGGCTCCCAAGAAGTTAGCATCCCAGAGCCACTCCACCCACAGCAGCTCACCCTAGGGGAGCTGGAAGGTGACCCCTCATCCAACTGCCTTTCAGGACCGAGACTTCTTGGAGAATGAAGAGTTCTTCCTGGAAACGCTGAAGAGAGCGCCCTATAATATGACGTCACATTCGGCCTGAGAGGCGGGCGCCCTGGCCGCCCCCAACCCACTGCCACTGGCAACCAGCTGGACAGGAGTGGTGCTGCCTCCCCCGGGGCCCAGGGAAAGTTCCAGATGCATGCCCAAGGCCCGATTACAGCTCTTCCTCTGACAGGTGCTAGCACTTTCTTTCTGAGCGTCTCAGCCACTGTGGCCGAGAACAGGCGGCCCCTGGAACTCCAAGACCTGAGGGTGCAGGGGCCTCTGGGACATCGTGGGGCCATGGTTCCCCAGCTGCACACCCCTGGGGCTCATGCCTCGCAGCCATCCAGTGCAGTGGGACCTTCCCATGCCTGGAGCTTCGGAGAAGGGGCTGCTCTCCGGGGCTCCCTGGGGAACCTCCCACCTCCACTCCTGATGGGGAAGCAGTGCTGGCACTGCAGCCTCTCCATTGCCAGCCAGCCAGCGGGGTCGGCTAGCCCCGCACAGGCGCAAGAGACGGGGTTGGGGCTGGGGGAGCGACAGCAGGAGCTTAGGGGGTCACAAGAAAGGGGAGACTCCTCCCTTGCTTGAAGCCACAGCCTGCTGGCGATGTGGATGGGAGCCCTAAGGAACCGCCTGGCATCCTGACTGCCCTCACCTCAATTCTCCACATGTGGGTCTGGTGCCCAGGCAGGGGCCAGAAGGACTGGCAACAGCCCCAATAGACCCGTGGACGGGGACTAGTTTGCCACCTTCCACAGAAAGGAAAAACAACCGAAGCAGCCAGTGGAGGGGCAGCACTGGGGGGGGGGGCGCGTTGGCAGTCAGTTCTCATTTACCGACACTCAGCTGTGTTCAGGGTGCCTTGTTTAGGAACAGCCCAGAACAACAATGTCCCTGAGACTCAGCAAGCGTCATCCTTCGAAAAGCACCTTTCAGTGCATTAGCCTCAGAAATCCTGCGTTCTCTGAGGAGAGCCATTAAAAGCCACACACTTGTTGTACCTGTGTTTGACCTCACTTATGACGGAACGTTTTCATACGGACTAAAAGCTTGATGATAATAGGCTAGTGTTTGCTTTAAAGACCCGCTACAGAACAAAGGAACCCCTTTTGAACATGAAGCAGTTGCTAAGAAGGGTTTGTATAGGTGCCTTTTAACCAGGGAAATGACTGGAGGAAATGTGAATTGTCACCACTTTGTCCTTCGTTGTCCACCTCCTTCCTCCTGGAAGTGCTTCCGATCAAGCATTAACAGTGAAAGTTCTAGTCACGACACTCGCGACACCAACCAACAGTGGTGGTGTAATCCTGTAGAGGTGGACATTCCCCTTGGATCGGAACACTGGTATTTTGAAAATAGCCTCTGGTGCACGGCGGCAGTGGCGGCTTTCATGTGTTCAGCGCAGTAGACCAGAAGGACTAGGCACAAGAAGTGTCCAGTCTGTACTGGTGCCTCTGGTTGGGGAAATGGGTGAGCAGCAGGCAGCAGAGGAGATGAAGCACGGTGAGTCCCTACTAGCCGTGTTCCGTTCAGTCTGTACGACCACGGCAGGAGTCCACAACCTTTTTTTTAATATAATCTCAGAGTTATAGATATCTTTGATTCAAAATAAAAGGCCAAAATACAGAAAGAAAACAGTGTCCATCCCTCACCACTTTTACGTAGGTCTTTGCTTTGTCCTCCCTGTAACTCAATGTTAAATGGCAGGTGGGAAGCTGGACTCCTGGGTACGTGAGCATGTGTGTGTACGTATGTGGCTGTGTGCAGGCATGTAGACGTGACATACAGAGCATGCGTGTGACAGCCGAGACGCCTACAGAGCGGGGCGCACGAGGAAGAGGGGAGAGCTGGCTGGAGCCCCATTTGTGCATAGTCCGTGGTCTGAAATCCAGTTTCCTGTGGCTGCTATCCTGCGGGACTTTTTTTTCCTTCCCCTTTTTGTTTTGTTTCCTGCACATATGGATCATTTAAAAATACGCCAGGGATGTTTTTCCATGGTCTTTGTTCCTGGAAAAACCATGGGCACATTGACCATTTCAAAACAAAGCCTACTTTGTTCATAGCCTCAGTGACTGAATTCTTTAACCTTAGAGTAAGGAATGGAGGGTGGGGGTGTAGTTAAGGGTCCAGCTGCCGCCCAACATTGGCTGGTTCCAAACTCGGCAGCTTCTCCTCAGGGGAAGAGCTTTTGTAAAGTGTCAGGTGCCATCAGGTCAGTTCGACTCTTCCAGCACGCCGGTGGGCAGCAGAAGGAAACTGCCCGGTCCTGCGTCATCTTCGCTCTTGTGTATGGGCCCACTGCAGCCACTGTGTCAGTCCGTCTTGTTGAGGGCCTGCCTCTTGTCCACTGACCCTCTATTTCACCAAGCTTAGGGACTTTTCCAGGACTGGTTCACAATACCCCGGCCAAAGGGTGAGAGACAAAGTCACGCCGCCCTCACTTGCGAGGAGCACACTGGCTGTACTTCCAAGGGCAGATTTGATTGCTCTTTCGGCAGTCCACGGTGCTTTTAAGATGCGTTGCCAGCACCCTCGTTCAAATACACCACGGACCCTGCTTCAGCCTTCCTTACCCCGTTAGCAGCTGTTCCCCTGCACAGGAGCAGTGGAAACTATGATGGTTTGGAAACCCTGGGGGGCAGTTGCATTCTTTCCTGCTGATGGGTTGGATTTTTGGGTTTTTTTCATCGGCACTTTGTACATATTTCTGAGAGATGTTTGTTCTGCAGTCCTGCTTGCTCTGTGCTGGTAAACAAGGCCCAGAGAGCAGGCAGGTCTGCATTTCTGTGACAAAAGCAGCCAGTCAGGCCATTGCTACCACAGCCTGGGTCCTGCTGCTGGCCACCCAGCAGGGATGTCTCAAAGACAAATGAGTGCTGTGCCACCTTAAGAGCAGAGCTGGGCTTTACCTGAACTCATCCCACCCCACCCCCACTCCCAGCAGCAACCTTGGCTCCAAAGCAGGTGCTTGCTGTTGGTGAACTGACAGTGAGGTGAGGGTGTTGGGCTGCCTTTTATGCAAGTCAATCTCCAGTGGCTAGGAAAAAAACTCCCTTATCCAGTCCGGTCAGGGTGTGACTGGGAGGGTGCAAGCCTCTGGTGACAAGCTCTGGGGCAGGGCACCATGGAGGACCCACTGCAGTGGAACAACGTGCAGATCAAACAACGGGGGTAAAGGTGAGGGGGCAGAATGTGCAAGACCCCGCGGTCAGAGGGGTCACGTGTGCCCATGTGAATGAAGAAGGTTTGGTGTCTCAAACTTGAGTTCCAGGTCAGCGGCTATGTCACCAGGGGCCGAGTTTCCCTTGGAATTCCAGGAGTATCACAGACATGAGTCCACTGGTGTCATCCAAGTCACTTAGGCCGCCGTGGCTACGTGGATGCCAGTGGACCCCTCTTAACATCCGTCTCCACAACTCAGACCTGAACTAGAGGGCATACCAACGGCTCTGAAAAGGATCATTCACATCAAAAGGCGCTGGACTGAGCGGGAGAAAAAGACGGAACAGCATTCAAAACCCTGACACCAACCAGGCTCCCCGGTCAGGCGGAGACTGGCGGTCACCTCGGGTCTGTTAATGAACTCAGCCGTGGCCCGGTTTTCAGGTAAACAACAGGGAGGAGCTCACATGTTTACCTGAAATCAGCCATGTGAGATCAAGAGGCAGCCACTCCCCAGGACAGAGTTCAGAAGGGTTCCCGGAAGCGTTGACAGGAGGGGGTGGGGGTGGGGGTGGCATTGCCTTGAGGGAGGTCTCCATAAAAGAGATGAAGCAAATGGTGTGTGCTGAATGGACAACTGCTCCTTCACCCAATTGACAACATAAAGTTTAATGAAAAAAAGCTAACCGAGAACTGTGAGTGCTTTATAGAAACTCACTTCATCAGCGCTACGGAGGCGGGGCTCTCAAGCTGGAATCTGACCGCCGCCAGTCGGCCGGCCGCCGGGCTGACGGTTTCATCGAACGACGCTCTCTGTCGCCCCCTGGGGACCGTGGCGCGCAACTCCGCCCACCCGCTCGAGCACTTCCGGATCCGGGGCACCTCCTCGAACTCTGGCGGAAAGCCTGCCGAGGAAGGGGCGGAACCCTGAGACGGGGCGGGGCCAGGGTGTAGGGGCGTGGGCCCTGAGGAGGGGCGGGGCGTGGGCCCTGAGGAGGGGCGGGGCGTGGGCCCTGAGGAGGGGCGGGGCCTTCCGCGGCGCGCTCAGGCGCTGTGCGGCCACCTCTCGTCGGGTCCTAGGACCTGCGCGAAGATGGCGGCTCCCTGGTGGCGAGCCGCTGTGCTCGGCGGTCGGGGCTGGCGGGCCTTCAGCACTTCGGGTGAGGGGCCGAGTCGGGGGCTCCCGGAGGACCCTCTGTCCCGAGCCCTTGGCTCGAGTCAGCGGCTCCCGAAGGGCCGGGCCTGACGACCCGCTCTGCGTCCGCAGCTGCCTGCAGCCGCCGGACCGCCCCGCTGGGGCCGATGCCCAACGAGGACATCGATGTGAGCAACCTGGAGCGGCTGGAGAAGTACCGGAGCTTCGAGCGCTACCGGCGCCGGGCGGAGCAGGAGGCGCGAGCCCCGCACTGGTGGCGGACCTACTGGGAGCATTTCGGGGAGGAGTCAGGTGGGCGCCGCTGTCCCGAGCACCCCCTTGCTTGCGCTGTGAACACGGCTGGGCAGACTGAACCCTTTGGGCATTAATCCCTCGATTCATCATCCCACCAGAAACCTGTACACTCTCCATCCAGAACTTCCAACTTAGGTAGACTCTAAGACCCTCTCCCGACCCCCAAATGCCGAGGTTGTAGCCCCGCTGTCCCCTGAAATGCCCCGTAGGTAGCACTGGCTACTCAGGCCTGATTTCTTTCCCCTCGCTGACCCGAGATCGAAAGCTCCCCGAGGACAGGCATCCCACCCACCCTGAACCACTGGCCCCTAACTCCTGTAATCAGTCCCTGCCATAAAGTCGTGTGATGTTTCTTCGCTGAAAGAAATGGAAACGCCTTGGGCAAAGGGGGGCACTTTGGGACCCTACCTTAATGGCTGCCGAGTCTATACTGTGACACGATTCGATTCGTGAGGACCTCTGCGAAGATGGCCGCTCCCGGGTGGTCTCATGCTGCCCTCTGGGGTCTCTGTGAGTCTGAGAATTGGCAGTGAGTTTGGTTGTTTGAGAGTGGATTTTCAAGGCACTTCTGGGTGAACATGATCAAAGAGCGCTGAGGGTTGGACCACACAGGAATTTCTGGAGAACCCGACAATACCAAACTCCAGAGTCCTCTGCCATGAAGCCAATGCTGACACTTAGCGGCCTAATATAGCGTTTCCAAGACTACGGGTCTGTGTGAGGGCAGACAGCCTCATCAACCACCCAAGGTGTAGCTGGTGGGTATGAATCCACCGTGGGGTGTGAAGCCGGCCACGGAATGCTTTCATTTTATAAATCGAAGACAAAGCCTTCCCAGCAGAACTCAGGGAGTGAGCAGCCCTGGCAGGGACGGGGTCTTAACCAAGCCAGCCTGATCCACGCACCCTCCCAACAGATCCCAGAGACAAGATCGACATCGGGCTGCCTCCACCCAAGAGCTGCCGGGCCCAACAGCTGCTGGAACGGAAACAGGTCCTCCGGGAGCTACGGGCAAGCGTGGAGGCGGAGAGGGCCGCCCGGCTCCGCACAGGTAAGGTCCCCAGGACAGGCAAGCTATGTCCTCACCCACCCACTGCAACCCTGTCCCCCCGCACTCCACCCACTCCTGCGTCCCAGCCAGGGTCTTCCTTCCCAGCGCAGATCCCCCTGAAGGCAGTGCAGGACGAATGGGAGAGGGCCTGCGGCCCCTACCACAAGCAGCGCCTGGCCGAGTACTACGGCCTCTACCGGGACCTCTTCCACGGTGCCACCTTCGTGCCCTGGGTGCCTTTGCATGTGGCCTACGCTGTGGGTGAAGAGGACCTGATGCCCGTGTACTATGGCAACGAGGTCGCGCCGACGGAGGTAACCGCTCGCCCCGGGTGGTGCAACAGTCAAGCACCCACTCTGCTGCTAGCTGAAAAGTTGGCAGTTGAAACACACGCACACACACACACCACCACCCTCTCTCTCTCACCCTCCACCCAGGGCTCTGCAAGAAGGGCCTGGCCAAAGAAGACAGCTGGGAAACTCGGAAGGGAGGGTGGGGGGTGGGGTCTGCCCTGTCAGGAGGGTGAATGAATTGGAATCAGCTCAGTGGTCCACACAGCAGCAGCAGAAGACTACATGCCCATTTGTAAAGCAAAGACTACAGAATAGATACTCAAGAAGAGGTGTCTCTGCTCACAGGCCTGCTGCCTCGGAGTCCCCTCCCTGTCCCCTGACCTCTGTCCCTGGCAGGGGAGACAGTGCCCCCACCCCCACCCCTACTCTCTCCCTTCCAGGCCTCCCAGGCTCCAGAAGTGACCTATGAGGCAGCTGAGGGCTCGCTGTGGACACTGCTGCTCACTAACTTGGGTAGGAGGCCGGGGATGGGACACAAGGGAGGGGCTGGTGAAGAGCTGCCGGCCCAGCTCCTGGCAGGGGAGGGGGCAGCGGGCCTACACTCAGACGACGTGTCTGCATGCAGATGGACACCTGCTGGAGCCCGAGGCGGAGTACGTGCACTGGCTGGTGTGAGTAGCTGGCGTTGGGGGTGAGCCCCGGCTCCCTGCAGAGAGCTGTCATGCTGCATCTCCTTGGTCCCACGTCCAGTTCCCCTCGGACTTGTCTCTCATTCCCCTGAGCCTGCATCCTCATCTTTCAAATTTGGGGGCTGGCTGGGGGTTGCTATGAGGGTCATGTGAGGGAGGCCATCCCCAGGGCACCCTAGCTGCTCTCTTCAGTGGTCCCTGGCTCGATGCCAGCCAGGTCACCCAGTCATAGGGTTTGGGGAAATGGAGGCCCATGACTGGGAGGCTGGCTTTGGTCTATCGGCTACAATTGTGAAGAGATCTCTTGGGCCTGGACCGGGTATAGTGGGCATCCTGAGCAGGCAGACCCCCAGGCAGTGTGGCTTTCCAGAAGGGCGGGCCCGGCGGCTGGGCCCACTGTCACCCTGATGTGCTCCAGGACCTTGTCCTCAGCCCTGTCCGCAGAGCTAGAGCCATAGCGCCCCTGCTTTGTGGTGGTGACCAGAGTCCCCACAGCTCTGGGTCTGGGCTCTTCTCTTGACAATGGTCTGTGGGTCTTCCCTCCCACCAGGACCAACATCCCAGGCAACAAGGTGACCGATGGACAGGAGACATGTCCCTACTTGCCCCCCTTCCCAGCTCGAGGCTCCGGCTTCCACCGCTATGTCTTCCTGCTCTTTAAGCAGGGCAAGCCCATCGACTTCTCTGAGGATGCCCGCCCATCACCCTGGTAACCACATGACCCCATTCCCCAGCCCCTCACCCCGTTCCCTCGAATATGGGTCTGATTCAGTTCTCCTGTCCTTGGCTTTGCCTGGGGACCCCTAACGGGCTCCTCCCTGGAGGCGAGGTGGAAGACAGAGCTCTAGGCCGCCCCCCTTCCCCTCTGCTCACCCTTCCTCCAGCTACCAGCTCACCCAGCGGACCTTCCACACCTTCGATTTCTACAAGAAACACCAGGACTCCATGACGCCAGCCGGCCTGGCTTTCTTTCAGTGCTGCTGGGACGACTCAGTCACGCGAGTCTTCCACCAGCTTCTCAGTAAGGCCAGCCTGGGGCACCGGGCGGCCAGGGCTTGGCACGACAGGACGAGGAGCCCTCACTGGGTCCACCTACTCTCTTGCAGACATGAGGGAGCCTGTGTTTGAATTTGTGCGCCCGCCCCCATACCACCCCAAGCAGAAGCGGTTCCCCCACCAGCAGCCCCTGCGCTACCTGGACCGGTACCGGGACAGTCAGGAGCCCACCTACGGCATCTACTGAGGGCCGGAGTGCACAGCAACAAGAAAGACTCCAGGGGGCCAAGCCCTTGGGTTGAGCCTGCCTCTCTGCTGCCCTCCCAACAGTTCCCAGGGGTGGAGTGGAGGGGGCAGAGGACACAATAAAGACCGTTTCTGCTGCAGCTGTCCTGGGTCATTGTAGGACTTGTAGAAATGACCTCCACATCAACTGCAGACAGAGGCTGAATGCCGAGGTAGAACCAGATGCCCCTCCAACCTACTGACCAGCCACAGCACTCTCCACTGGCTCCTCTCCATGTCCTGGAATCTGGACACATGGTTCTGGTCCTATCAGGGAAGTTCTTGGGTACCTTGGAGATGGGTCAGACTCAGCAGTCCTGCACGCCAGAGCCGCACACCGCCTGGTCCTGAGCCACCCACACAAGCACTGCCCTGTTTGACCCACTGGGTTAGAGCGGTAATGGAGTACAATTCAGGCTCAGGAATGACTCGAGACGGTTTTTGGATTAGGACAGTCTTTACAGGCAGGCATTTCTTTGGCCCCTTAGTCTTTGCCCAGCCTCTGCCTCCTTAGAGGAATGTTACAGACCTGTGACAAGGCCCAGAGGCATCTCACCCAGAGGGTAAACAGCCCAAAGACCTCTATCCTGTCCCAGGGAGACACCTGCGTCTGTGGTGCCCCCTCTCAGCTGAAAGTACTCCCCCATCTCCACTCCCTCCCTATAGTTTATATGCACGAACCAATCCCCACAAGGCTTTCATGCACCTGATTTGCATGGTTTGCCAACTAATCCCCTAGGTGGGCCACAAGCACCTGTTTTGCATAGCCCCACCCTGTTACTTAGAGGAGGATTCTCCGCAGGTGAGGAAGGCCATACAACCCTCTTCCTGGTGGTCATTGTAACCCTTTCTACTTTGTGCATTATCATCGCTGACCAAAAGATGATTCTCAAGTCTCTCAAGAACAGAGAGGAAACCTGAAAATAGAAATACCAAAAATTAAATGACCAAAATGGATTGTGAGACCTGCAGATTATCACACACATACAGTGTGGTTCATTCAGAGAGGGCTGAGCTGGCATCCTGGGCAACAGGGCTGGGCACTGGCAGGTGGGTGTGGCTGACGCCCTGCTCTGCCCAGTGGAGGGGTGGAGAAGGCCCTGGGCCCTCGCGAAGTTAGGGTTGGCTTTCCCTCTGGAGGAAACAGGAGCCTAGGCAAGACTCAGTCTGAGCTCCTTTGCCAGAAAGCTGAGCTTCACGTCTGCCACAGGGAAGGCTGGTGCTTGCTCTGGGACTGAGGACCCAACCAGCTGGCGCCGTCATTCAGGCTGTGGCTCATCGCTGCCCGGGAAGGCAGCAGGTAAACAGAACCCCATCTTCTGCTCAGCTTCAAGGCACTCTCTAAAATATGAGGGTTCGCACGACCATCCAGACAAATTGTCAGCCTCTGCCTGCAGTGAGAAGTTGCTTTGTGTATCACAGGGCTGGACAGAGAATGAGGTCTGATCTGTCACTGACCATCCACGTCCATCTCTCATTGTTAACATTTTCAAGGGAGGTGGAAATTGTGTAGCGCCCCACCCCGCCTGGCAATTAAAAATGGGGTGTCCTTGTGCATCATGCAGGATAGAGCATAGGCCCTGCTTTGTAGCACCCCCAGGATGCGTGCAGCGCCTCCGCGTGACCCATTGGGAGCAACCTGGTTTGGAAGAACCAAAATTAAGCCCAGCCTGGTTCAGGGTGACACCCAGCCTTGGCAAGTGCCCAAACCCCAGTGCCAGGGAAGAGTGTATTGGTAGCGCTAGTGAGGAGGGGACACCAACCAGGCACCAAGCGTGTGGCCGTCTCCCTCAAACCCTGGCCTGTGAGGGAGCAGGAGCCCAGCGGAACCGACCGACCCCAAGCTCAGATGGACTGAGGCTGCGCTGCCCGTGCAGGCTGGCCACCCTCCTCGGCCCCCACCCACCCAGGATCCCGCACTGTGGGTCCAGGACGGAGTAGGCTCCAACCCCAGGCTGCCGAGGGCACTTGGAGGAAGGAGGGCAGGGGCGGGTCATGGTCAGGGCTGTCACCCAGGCTCCGCCCACCGCCCCTTTTAGGGCGCGGAGCAGGGACTTCCCGGGCAGTCGCCGCCATGGCCACCAGGCAACTGGAGGAGAAGCTGACCTGTGCCATCTGCCTGGGGCTCTACCGAGACCCCGCGACGCTGCCCTGCGGCCACAACTTCTGCGGGAAGTGCATCGGGGACTGGCTGGCGCACCAAGTGCGGGAGTGCCCCGAGTGCCGCGAGCTGGTCCCCGACGGCACCGTCCTGCGCCGCAACGTGGCCCTGAGGGACGTGGTGGAGCTGGTGGTGGCCGCCGAGCAGGCGCCCGCCCCGCCGCCCGGCCCCGGGGCCCCGCCCGGGCCCGCCGCGCGCTGCCCGCGCCACGGCCGGCCGCTGGAGCTCTTCTGCCGCACCGAGGGCCGCTGCGTGTGCAGCGCGTGCACCGTGCTCGAGTGTCGCCTCCACGAGCGGTCGCTGCTGGAGGACGCGCGGCGCGAGCGCGAGGTGACGTCTGCACGGGGCAGGGGGCTGGGGCAGGTCCTATCCGCCAAGGGTGGTGGGGGCTGGGAGGGGGGCGGACAGGAACATGTCTGTCTGAGGACCCGAGGTCCTTCCGCCACCCACCTTATTCAGGGGACATAGGCTCACAGGTCCCATCTAAAGGGCCAGGCAAGCCGCAGGACAGACAGGTGATTCTTGCAGACCACAGTGGGGAGCAGGCCGGGCAAGTGTTGGGGGGTGAGGGCAGGATCCAGAAGAAACATTTGAGGTCAAGGTTCCAAGTTCAGTGGGGTCAACAGGGCAGATCTGTGGGAGTGGAGGTGGGTGCGGTGGGTGGGGAGGACCAGCAGAGGCCGCAGGGTCAGCAGGAGCCAGATGCCCAGGGCCGGGGTGTCTGCAGGGTGGCCTCCTGTTCTGAGGGCAGTAGGGAGCCCCTTTGGGTGTGGGCAAGGCAGTGTGGTGGTCAGATTCAGGCTGAACAGGAGCCAAGGCGCAGTTTGGAGCAGGGACCACAGGGGCAGGGGTGAGGTCAGGCTGGCAGCACCAGGGTGACCCGGTAGAGCTGAAACGACAGTGGGCGTCTCCATGCTTCGTGAAGGTGTTGCCAACAAGGCGGGCCAGACATCGGGGGGTAGCGTGGGGTGCACTGAGTTCAGGGCTGTGTTGACGAAGTGCAAGTGGAATGCAAAATTTGGTTTGGGACGAATTGAGGGTAGAGGTTCCTGGGGACAAATCAAGGGTCCAGGCTTCTTCTAAGTTCCAAGGGCAGAGGAGACCGGGGCTGGAGCAGAAGCACGGAGATGGAGCGTACAAAACCACACTTGCCCCGTGGGATTGAAAACCACTCGGAACTCCTGCCATCAGGTTGATTCTCATTCATAAACCTCAGCCCACTGCCTCTGGGCCCATGCGGACGCCTGGTGGTGGGGTCCCAATGCCCTGTGGGTTTCAGAGACCCTAACTCTTTAAGCTCCTCATTCGCCCAAGGAGCGAAGTTGACGTCCTGGTGGTTTTAAAACGCCTGGCTTTGTGGGCAGCTGCCCTAACGAGTACCCCACCAAGTGACGGGGGAGGGGGGGCTCTTTCATAGCAGTTTCCCAGAGGGGTGAGAGCACCCTGTGGGGGCCCTGGATTTTACTCTGAATTGTGGGCTGAAATACAAGATGTGTACCGTATTCTTTGTGGGGTGGAGGAGAGGGACGTGAGCAATTTTTTTTTTCCTCTGGAAAGGGGCAGTAGATCCAGTCTATTTCCAGGTGTTATAGCAGCAGAAAGGCTCTTCTTTCTCCAACAGAGCGGCCGGTGGGTTCAAACCACTGACCTCTTGGCTAGCAGCCGAGCCCTTTAACCACTGCGCCATCAGGGCTCCGTCATTCAAACCTGAGAAGCGCCACTGCCGTCCCTTCTGACCCTTAGTGACCCTCTGGGGCTGAGCAGAACAGCCCCATAGAGACTCTGGGGCGGGCTCACAGAGCTGAATCCCTCAGCGTCCTCAGCAGTTGGTGGAGTTGAGACGCTGATCTACATAAAAGTCCTAGTAAGGGGAGCGGGGTGGTCACCAAGACGGGAGAGCAAGGAGGTGCCACCTAGGCCGGGGCAGCCAGCCGAGCCAGTGGGCGTTCCCTTGAGAGGAGAGAGTGGTGTGATGCAGGATTACAGGAAGACAGAGTGGTTGAGATTAAGGGAGAGGAGGAACAGTGGGGTGCCCTTCACCTGCGCAGAAAGGGGAGGTCCCAGCCCCATGTCTCTGGGTGAGCCGGTAGAGATGGATCTTCAGCCTCAGGCTCGATGGCATGAGGAGGGGCCCTTCTTGGTCTGTGGGTGCTGACTGGCTGCTGTGTCCCAATCCTGGCCTTTTCTCTTTGCTTGCCCCACGATGGGTCCCTGCAGGCCCAGCTGAGAACCATGCTGGAGATGACCGCCCAGCGGGCCACCCAGGCAGAGGCCCAGCTCCGGGAGCTGCAGCAGCAAAGCAGCCAGATCCAGGTACAGGACTTGTCTATGGTCACCTTGTGCTGGCCAGTGGCCCCTGGCTGGGTGGGCTACTTGGAAAATGGCCCCAAGAAAGAAGAAATGAGGGCTGAGCAGCAGGTCAGCCAGGGAAGGGGCTCCAGGGGCTGGGCTGCCAACCTCCCAGCCCTCAGCCTACAGTCAGCCTTAGCCCGGCCAACCAGCTTTCTGCCCTCTCCCCACCAGGACTCAGCCTGTGGCCTGGCCTCCACGGTCTCTGCCAAGCTCAGCTGCCTCCTGCAAGCCCTGGAGCTGCGGCGGGTCTCCGTGCTGAGGGACCTGGAGGCAGCCAAGGCCCAGGAGCTGGCGAAGGCCCGGGACGGGGAACAACAGCTGCGCAGCCACCTGGAGGCCCTAACTGTCCATGAGTACAGGATGCAGAACCTCCTGGCGCAGCAAGATGACTGCGTCTTCCTGCAGGTAGTGGCCTCGGAGGGGCAGCTTGGGGAGCAACTTCCTTTCCTGGCTCCCAGGCTGACCAGCTGCCCTGGGCCGCAGCAATCCCTGATCCTGGTGCCTCCAGAGCCCCTCGGGCCGCTGCCCCCTCTGCAGTGGGACGAAGACCAGCAGCTGGGAGACCTGAAGGAGCTGCTGAGCCGGCTGGGGAGCCTCCTGCTGGAAGAGGAGCCCCGAGAGGTGCTCGACGTGGGGCCTGTGGGTAAGCAACCTGGGACCCCTCCAGAGCCCTCTGGTCCTGTGGCCTCCCCTTCCCAGCTGTTCCCTAATGCTGCTTTGTCCCCTAGAGACCCCAGGTCCCCTGGCATCCGTCTCGAGCCCGGCATGTCCACTGAGGAGAGAACTCTGGCAGAGTAAGGCAGCCCGGCGTGTGAATGTGTGTGTGCAACATGTGTGCATGGTGTGAGTGCTTTGTGCGCCTGTATGCGCATGCTGCGTGCAAAGAGCACACTGTGACTGTGCACGTCTTTGCATGCATGCTGCTGTGTGTGCTCACACACATGGATACGTGTGTGCATTTGTAAAAGGAGTAAGCGTGAATCTGCACGTGGTGTGTGCAGGGTATCGTGAGCACATGTTTACATGCACTGTGCGAACATATGTGTCAGGGATGTGCAGCATCTGGTGCTCAGCGTGCCCATCCCCCACTGCCACCCCCTCCTCCACCCATCTCTTCTGCAGATTACCGCAACTTGACCTTCGACCCGGACAGCGCCAACCGCCACCTCCACCTGTCCTGGCAGAACAGGCAGGTGAAGCACTGCCGCAAACCTCGGGGCCCAGTCGGCCCGCGCAGCTTCGACCTGTGGCAGGTGCAATGTGCCCAGAGCTTCGAGACAGGGCGGCATTACTGGGAGGTCCGAGCCTCCAGCCACTCCGTGATGCTGGGTGTCGCCTACCCGGAGCTGGAGCGGAGCAGGCAGGGCCGGCACACCACCAACATCGGCCGGGGGCCCTTCTCCTGGGGCCTGTGCATTCAGGAGGACGGCTCCCAGGCCTGGCACAATGGAGAGACCTGGCGTCTGCCACCTGTGTCTGGACGGCTCCTGGGCGTGGATTTGGACCTGACCTCGGGCTGCCTCACCTTCTATAGCCTGGAGCCCCAGACCCAGCGGCTGCACACTTTCCATGCTGTCTTCACTCGTCCCCTCCACCCTGTCTTCTGGCTTCTTGAGGATCGGACCCTTACCCTCTGCCATCGGCCTGGCCCCTAGGGAGAGACCTCAGAGCTCAGCTGAGACCCCTACCTGACTCCAGGAGGTCCCCGAGCTGGGAACCAGCGGACCTGTGCCTGTGTGCCCAGCTCCTGGCACGAGGACCCAGGTCACAGCGATAATCAGACCAGCAGCAGGCCAAAGACCTAGGGCTTGTGGACAGGTGTGTGTGCAACATGTGTGCACTGTGTGTGAGTGTCTTGTGTAGGATTCTAACACCAAGGGAAATATGGCCAGGACGATATTCCCTAACTTATCACAGAGGGAATCTGGAAAGCTAGTATTCCACGGTAGGAAGGACACCACTTTGGTAAGGTAGAGATAAAGTCCAAGCACATGATCCTGCTTTAAATATCATTCCTTAGATTCTCCCCTAACAGCGATGCTGCCTTAAAGTGAGCACATGGCTGATTCTGTCTCCCAGTGGAAGTGGTGATCTCCTCCGGCCAAGGCACCCAGCCCTCCTCATACCTCCCCCCAATGCAGGTATGAGGTTTCCTCACTGTGAGCTCAGGGACCTTCCTGTAGTTACCACCCACCTTGTGACGCATGTAACTACTGACTATACATGGCGAATGGCTACCTGTAAATATCCCAAGACAGTTAAGATGCTCTCCACCTCTACGTGGACCATTAAGAGGGGCTGAGGTGCATATGCTACCACGAAATGAGTCTGGCTCCTTTATTTTGCTCTCTCCCCTATCCTATCTTCTATGAATTTTCTATAACCTTTATATATTATCGCCGTAGAATCTAGAGGCTGGTTCTCTCTGATAGCTTCGTGCAGCGTGCAAGGGGTACATTGTGAGTGTGTGCACGCTGTCTTGGGTATTCTCACGTGTGTGCATGGCTGCGACACGTTTTTGTTTTTTAAAAGTTTGCTATTGTGACTAGGTGAAGGTGCACACAGAGCGGGTCAGTTCTCCCAGGAATGGCTCAGACACATGTTTCATCTCGTGACCGGAATCTCCACACAGACATCTCTCCGGCGGGTCCCACTTCTTCCCCGTGCTTCCTGCTTCTGCTCTCCTCCTTCTCTGGCCCCTTGAAACCTGCCCTCGGGTCAGTGAGCCCCATGGGTCCCCCAGACATCCCGCTTTTGGCGGGACAGTCCCAGTTTTTAACAATTTTCCTGTGTCCCACGGCATTTTAAAAACGTTCTGATTTGTCCTTGAGGATGATGACCCCAATTAGAGCAGCCAGTGCACAGAGAGGACCACATGGCCAGTCCCACTATAAGACATGATGCCCCTCACAGACCCATGGCCCTGCGGGGGACAGCACCGGAGACAGTGTGGGAATTGCACCTGACCTGATCCCACCACACCGAGGCAAAGCACTGGGGGAGTGCAGTGGAACAGCAAGGGAATGGAGCGGCAAGGTCCCCAGGGAATGCTGAAGGTGGACTTTAGGGCCAGGGTGTGGTGCCCCAACAGACTGGACTGGAAAACACTCCTAAAGGCCAACAAATGATCCTTGAGCTAAAAAAGAAAAATAAAGTCCTGATTTTTGGAAAGAATGCATGACAAGCTAGGGTAGACGGTTTTCGGCTGCCATGTGGATGTGAGTTTTATCAATGGTGTCCCGCTTTGCCAATGTTAAAATCTGGTCACCTTAGTCCAGGGAGGCCATACCTCACGAGCATGACTATTCTTTTGGACTGGCATCTGTGGTGATGGATTAACATGCTGGGCTGCTCAGTCAGCAGTTCAAAACCACCAGCCGCTCCATGGGAGGAAAACGAGGCCGTCTGCTCTCATAAAGAGCATCAGTCGTAGCACCTGGAGTCAAAGCCAGTTCCTGTTTCCTCCTAGCCATCACCGGTCACCCCGTTCTCTTCCAACATGACAGATGCCGCTGTGTCCTTTGCCAAGGAGTTCTTGGCTGGTGGAATGGCCACGGCCCTGTCCGCGACTGTAGTACCACCCATCGAATGGGTGTAGCCGCTGCGGCAGGTGCACGCAGTATGCCAGCAAGCAACCCCCCACCCCCGCAGGCAGCAGTTTGAGGGCATCATCCACTGTGCCCTTCCTGTCCCTGTGGAGCAGGGAGTCTTGTCCTTCCTGCGTGGTCCTTCTGAGACGTCCCCACCCAGGCTCTCAGCTTCAAAGGCAAATACAAGCAGATCTTCCTGGGTGCTGTGGCCAAGAGGACCCAGTTCTGGTGCTGCTTAGCAGGGAGCCTGGCATCTTTGTGCTAGCTACCCATCTAGCAGCTGCGGTGGGCAAAGCCAGCGCCGAACAACCGGCCTTCAAAGACCTCGGGGACTGCCTGGTGAGATCCCCACGTCTGATGGGATGAAGGGCCTGTGTCAGGGCTTAGCATGTCTGTTCAGGGGATTGCTACCCACCCCATCTACTTAGGCATCTGTGACCCCACAAAGGGAAGGCTTCCAAGTCAAAAGAATGCCCACTTCCTTTTGAGCTGGGTGATCATGCAGTCCGTCACGACCCATCTGCCACCCTTCGTCACCAGCGAATGATGATGCAGTTTGGGCACGAAGGCCCGGACATCACACCCTCCGTGCCGCACGCTGACCTGTTGGCAGGAGAGTGCTAGAGATGGAGGAAGGCAAAGCAAAGCATTCTTCAAGGGTGCCCGCTCCCATGGCTGCAGAGGCCTGGGTGGCGCCTCTGTCCTGGTCTTGTAGGACGAAACCCACAAGTCCACAGAAGTTATTTCCTGGTGTGTTTCCCCTGTCCTTACAGGGACCCTTGTATTCTACGACGTAGCTCAAGCCTTCTTGGCAGACGGCTGGCTGTCTAGATCGAGGGCAACGATCTACTGGCGGACAATGGGAAGCCATCAGAGTCCTCTGACCAGCTTTCTTGTAAAGCCCTTTCCACGAGGTTCATGATGGTGATGGGACTCCATTCTATATATTTTTGAAAATTTCAATCACTCCTACTAAAGAAATTTGCAGAAGTGGAAAGATCTGAGAGTTCCAATCTGGGAATCCAGTGGGCGGGGTGCCGTCTGCCTGTCCTTGTCAGGCCTCAGAAAGTCAGTGTCAGCTCCATGGCAGTGAGCTTGGTTGGGGCTTTATTGTTTAGCTGGAAATTGAGCCTCGAGGGTGAATTCAATTCGAGATCTGAAGGGTGTCTGGGGGTCATAATGGGGGGGGGGGCTTCCACAAGATTCTGTCCGACCGGTAAGCCTGGCCCTGTTTTTCTGACTTTGAGTTTTGCCCCACACTGTTCTCCTGTTCTGTGCAGGGCCTTCTGACGGCCTGGCTCCCTGCAGGAGCCATTTAAATGGACCGAATCAGGACGTGGAGCATTATCTTTATGAGCTGTCCAAAGTTTGCACTTCTGCCCTCTTGGATGGGAACAAGGGCTGGGAAGGAAGTACTATGGGGAGACCCTGCCCCGAGCAGAGCCCAGTTAGTGGACTCTCAGCCTAAGAGGCCAGAGCAGCAGCCAGAGGGCCCCGGCCTTACAGGAGAACACGTGCAGTCAGAGACGCACACAGAGGATTTGCCCGGAGCCTGTCCATGCGTGCTCCCCCAGACTGTCCTCTGCCCTGCAAGGCAAGGTGGACACAGAAACGGCCAGTGTGTGCGGAGGTAGAGGTTGGAAGAGTCCTAGAGAAAAGAGACCAGCCACACCTCCCTCATCTCCTCCCTCCCTTTGTCGGTCTTTTTTTTTTTTTTAAATAAAAACCCCTTTTGATATATTTCAGTCCTAGCTTTTGCACTTTGATTTCCTACAGCTTTGTGATAGCATTCTAGAAACAATTTTATTTTCTGCTGTTTTCTACTCAGCGTAGCAGCAACATTGTCATGATTGTAACACTTCCCCCTGAATTATATGAGGGGATACCCCCCCAACCACCAAACCAAAAACGGAAAAATGCACCCATAGAGGTATGTGTGTGTGTGTTTCTGTACATATGTGGTAGCTCATGATGTCGTAACCAGTAGACATTGAGAGAGTTTCGCTTGAGTCATAAAAATACCGCGGTGCTGGCTGCGTTTGAGGAGCAAGCTTGGTCTTTGTGCAGCGGGTCGGCACAGTGGCTGCAGCAATGGGCCCAAACACAGGAACAATGGTGAAGATGGCCCAGGACCCGGCACTGTTTCCGTCTGTTGCGTGTGAAGTCGTCTGGGCCCTAACTAACCAGAACAGTGTGTCTCCTACCCATCAGTCAGATGGCCTCAGGAATTAATTACTCCTTACAACCTTGAATGAGCCCTGGGGCCTGAGCATAAAGGGTTCCGCCTGGCTGCTCACATCTAGGTCGGAGGTCCGGTTTGCAGAAGGGGACAGCTGGCACACAGAGCCGGAGCATTGTCCTCAAGGGGCCCCGCGGCTTGGCCTGTGTGTCTGTCCGTTCTCTACACTGGAGGTCCACTGTATACCCTGTACTGAACGTTCCCAGTAAAAGTCGGAACCGACACCTACAAGACTGACCCCCAAGAGCACTGAGTGTTTTCATGTTTGCTCAAAAAAACTCAAAATCTGGCTCTGTGCTCGGGTCCAGTGGGAAGGAGACTCGGGAGTGCTCCGTGACTCCGGGACGGGGGACTGCTGTCCTTTGCCGTGAAAACCAAAATGGCCAACAGGATACAGTGGATTCTAGCTCACCACTGAGCGACCCCTAGTGTTCCCGAGGAGAACTGCACCCTGCAGGGACCTTGGAAACAATGTACCCTGGGTTTCCAGGCTCCGGCAGGCCCTTCTTCCGCCAGGCCTCTGGCACCATTTGTGCCGCCCCGGGGGCTCCTTGTTAAATACACCTTTTCAAGAACCTGGACATATTGTATAGAGTTAAGTAAAAAATCAAACCTAAAAAACAAAGCACAACACAGCAAACGCGTTAAGAAAAAGCAGAGCCGCCTTTTGGGCATAGTCTAGAAGGATTTCCTCAAGTCCGGCAGAATTTGAATCTTCCAGTGGACAAGTCCATTTCACCCGGCAGAGAGAGATCGCCGGTGCTGCGGTGATTCCACAGAAGAGGAAGCAGCTCCGGGGCGAGGAGAAAGCACTTCTGGGTCTCAGCAAAACTGACTGCTGGGCGATCCAGCTTTTCTAGTAAATCTGCCCATTGGCAGAGCCCTTCTGCCAAGTCCCAGGAGGAGAGCGGTCAGGCTTTGCTTCGGCAACTCCAGTAGAAGCGATCCCAGCACCCCGCTCGGAACCATTCTCTTTGCATCCAGACTGGGGTTGGACTCGGTGCCATGATTCGAATTCCCCTTCAGTTCTTTCAAAGACGCACCGAGCGCTCAGCAAAAACGGAGGCAGCACCTGGAGCGATGTGCCCTCATTCACCTTGCTGTCCTCAGGAGCCAGCTAGTGGATGGCAGAAGGAAACAGCGCGGCTTCTGCCATCCTCACAGTTGTTCTTCCACTTGAGCCCCTTGTCGCCACCTCGCCACCAATCCAGCTTGTCCAGGGTCCTCCTCTCGTCCGCTGCCCCGCTGCTCTGCCAAGCACGACACCCTTCCCCAGGCACTGGCCCCCCGACAACGTGTCCGGAGTATCGGTGTGGGTGGGATGTGTGCGTGTGTGTGCCAGTGTTAACGGCACTTCATCCACATGTCACGCAACTCAGTGTGATAGTTTATTGTGCCAGCCTGGCCGATAAACACAAGTAGGATTCCCTGAAGGGCAGAGGGATAAATGGCTCAGTGAGCCTCACCTTGGTTGTTCTGTGCCTCAGTTTAAAGGGGTACACTACCTGTGGGATGCCTAGCCTGTGGACTGTGTCACTGTAAGTTGAGGTCCCTTTAAGCCCACACGATTGGAACATTCATCTCTGGAGCTGGGGACTGACAGTTGATGACAGTTGGGGACCTGCCTTGCTGTTTGCTGCCTGGGTATATATAGCCCAGCTCCCTCTACAGAAGGGGACTGGCAACTGGCAGCTCTCAAAACTTAAAGGACTGCTAGTGTCTCACTGCTTTATAATTTAACTGTTAATTTCTTGTATTATCTATCTGTATATAATTTAATGGTTCATTTCTTGTATTTTATATATCTATCTTTATAAATATAGTTTTATATAATTACTAGCAATCTGGTTTGTCTCTCTAGAGAACCCTGTCCAACACACTCAGTGATTCGGTCCTACCAGAAGAGCTGTACCGTGGTCACCGCATTCAATTCTGGAACAGATTCTTCTTCCTTGTACTCATTGAGAGTCGTGTGGTGATTCTTTCTCTCTTTTTTAATTGTGGCAAAAATAGGCACCACAAAACACTCTCGAGTTCCACGACTCCTACAGGTGTAATTCCGTGCCATTGACTGTCCTCTTCCTGTTGGGTACCCATTATTGATATCCTTTTCCAAAACATTCCCAGATCCTCCCCCCGCCCAGGGGAGAGCGCGGACGCAGTCCCCACGACCACAGATTATGCAGTCGAGCTTCCCACATTTGGGGAGATCACAGGGGTCAGCACATCCGGGCTGCAATGGATGAGCCTCGCCCTGGGAAGACCACCTTCAGGACCATGGTGTCTCCCCTGTCGGGTAGTATTCCCCGATCCTTAACATAAACTCAGTGCTCCCTAAGCAACACGCTTCCTCCTCCGCCATGTGGGATGCGCTTTAAACCGGTCTCTTGATGGTGAAAAGAGGAGATTGGGCGGGCAAGCAGGCAAGCTGGGGGAAGACAGACTCCAGACCACGTGAAGATGGGCGTGGGGCCAAGAATGGGACACTGTAAAAACACACAAGGGCTAATGGAGAGAGAGCCAGTCTCTGTGGGGTACCAGCCTCCACAATCGAATGGGCCCAAGGGGCGGTTGTGTAACTGAGGGGTCAATTAAAGAGACATCGGACAAGGTGAGGCGCGCAAGGGCTCACCTTCGAGGCCATGACTGCAGGAGCCAGGTCCGCGCAGGGAGAGAATAGATTTCCAACCAGGGCTCATATACACTCTAGGGACGTGCAAGCCCCCTAATTACAGGCCATCACATATGTGACAATGTGGTCCCCGAGCACATTGGGGGAGTCACCTGACACCAGGGTCGGGGCAGGAGAGGGGGAGAGGCTGTCTTCAGAGCCCAGAGAGCAATAGCGCACGTCTGCTCCTGGAGTGGAAGCTGCCGGCCACATAGCAGTCAGCCGTGTGCTTCTCCGAGGAACAGTATTAATTATGAGAATGTGACTGGGACTCAGCTACAACTCACAAGGGTGAAGGCCTCCCTCCCAGGCTGGCAGGCTTCTTAATAGATGAGAATAAAGGATTCATCTGAATACACTCTTTTCCCGTTCTCTGCTTCCCACAGTCTCTAGCGTCAGATGCCCCCGCGTCTGAATTTCCACCGTGCCAAACAGTGAGAAGATGAGTGTGTGGGTTAAAGGGACCCACTCGTGTTTCTGCCACAGCAGCACTAGAGGACAAAGTGGAGTCCTTGTAAGGAGGGCGGAGACCCCAGGGCTGGACAGCCTCGCTGGGCTCTGAGTTCTAACCGAGCCCTCCCTTCAAGAGCGCCCTCATTGCTTGTCCTGATTTGGGCCATGACTTGGATGGATCTTAAGCAGCTTAAACTGAAATGAGTCAAGCACAAAAGGACAAGTATTGGGATAGCCCCCTGTGTTAGTCCAGATAGACTAGAGAAACAAATTCATAGACACACATATGTGTAAACGAGAGAGTTTTATATACAGGGTAACTGGACATTACCAACCCAGTCCAGTCCAAGCCTGTAAGTCCAATATTAGCCCTTATGGCTGATATCAATCTATAAAGTCCTCTTCAGACTCAAGGAACACATGCAATGATGCTAAATGCAGGAGGATCACAGGCCAGTGGGGGTGGGGGGTCTTGTGGATCCGGTGGCCTTGTAATCATCTCAGCGCTGGCAGGGTCTCCACATGGCTCCTCATCAGCTACCAAGTCTCCCAGAGAGTGAGCCGAGAGAGACAGTGTCTCCTGTCTCCAAGAAGGAAGGCCGGACTTCCCAGAACTCTCAGGGGAAGGTCAAGCCCACACAGAGGCCTCACTGGCTATGATCCGACTGTCAAACTAGTCTGCACCCCTTCACTCTGAATTCTCTCAAGTTCCAAACTGACACCAGATGATGTCACTCCCACAAGCCCCCATAGGGGCACGCTCCAGAAGAGGCCCCTTGAGGAGAAGGGCCCAGCGCTTCAGGTCAGGTGGAGGAAAGCGATTGGGAACGGTCACATGGAGGGTTGAATCACGGTCAATTAAGTGACATTCAGGTAAACGAGGCTGAAATGCAAATGTCACATGTGAGATGTATCCCGCCCCAGTGGAACCGGGAGTTCATTCGTTTCCTGAAGAACTAACGGATTAGAGAACTTTAGAACTGGGATGATGGGGGAGCCCACCGCCCGGAAGAATCAGGTCTCCACTAGGAGGAGCTTTGTTTCCGGAGCAAAGAGGGACGGAGGCTGCAAGGTAGGGAGTGGAGGGTGGGTTGCCAGCCTCCCTGAGGACCCCCTGACTCCCAGGCACCTCCATACCTCTCAGGAGCTGGCAGGCTTTGATCTCAGCAACAAGCCCAGGCATCCCGGCTGCCAAGTTGCAGGGAAGGGTGGCACCGCAGCCCACACCTCCTAACCATCCCTGAGTCTTGGCAGATGGGGAAAGGTCCTTGTGGAAACCAACGTATGGAAGTCATTACACGCCCCCTTCTGGCCAAACTGTGGACACCCCGGCCGGCCGCCTCCCTGGGCCATTCCCTACGTCTGGGAGGCCCCCCCCCCCGCACCCCCCGGCTGGCTGCACCTCTGGTCCTACAGGCCCAAGCAAGACCCGCAGGGTTGCCACCGCCTGCAGGGGACCTGCGTGATGTCTCTTTTCCCATGAGCGCCCAGAACAGATCGCATCTCTCATTGGTGCCCTTCCCCACCCAGGACTGCGACTGTACAGCCCCAAGGTCCCCGTCCTTCCCCGACTGGCTGGACACCTCCTTAACTGATGCTTCTCACACCCCATGCTGAGCCCAAAGGCCACAGCAGCAAGACCCACAAAGGAGGGGTCCAAGGTTCTGGAGGACAGAGCTTTGGTGTCCACTCAGGGAAGTGGACTCTGTCCAGGTGGGAGGTGAGAGGCAAGGGCCCCCTCCTTCTTGTGGGACCATAGTTATAATAACAACATACTATAGTAATAATCAATAAAATAATCATTTAAAATCAGTGGCTGTCAACTCGGACTCACAGTGACCGCCGCATGTATCAGAGTCCAAACTGCTCCACAGGGGTTTCCAAACCAAAAAACCCCAAACTGGCTGATGTGGAGTCAATTCTGACCTACAGTGACCCCACAGGACAGAGCAGAACTGCCCCTGTGGGTTTCTGAGAGCAGAACTCTCTATAGGAGCAGAAAGCCTCATCTTTGTTTCTTGGAGTGGCTGGTGGTTTCGATCTGCTGACCTTGTGATCAGAAGTACAGTCCTGGAGGTGCAAGGGGTTAAGTACTGGGGGCTGCTAATTGCTCCATGAGAGAAAGACGAGGCCGTCTGCTCCTATAAAGATGTACAGACTCGGAGACTCTACGGGACAGTTCTCCCCTGCCCGGTTAGGAGTGCACTGAGTTGCAGTGAGAGTCGGGGGAGGGATGCCGTGCAAAGCATCAATTTAGTTGCTAGCCCAAAGGTTGGAATGTCCAGTCTGCCCAGGGGCATCTTGGAAGAGAAGCCTGGCTGCCTCGTAGCAAACAATCAGCCATTGAACACTGTAGCCATGCAGTCCGGCCTGGAGTCAGAATCATGGGACAGTATCAGGGCACTCATGGCTGCTTTGTGTTACTGCGGCCCAGGCCTCGGGCTGGAGCAGCTGTGTTTGGAACGGGGCCCATTGACGGTGGTGGCTGGTGGCATCCTCCTGGCTTGGAGTGGGTGAGGGCCAGGGCTGTGATGTGGCTATAATGTCCAGGACAGCCTCCCCTCCCCACCGGCCCCCCTCCACCCCCCCACACACAGCAGAGAGCTATCCCATTGAGAAAGCTGGCGGGAGCGTGGTGCATTGAGCCCCGTCACCAGTTTGAATGCACGGCTGCTCTTGGGGAGAAGGACGAAGCCTCAGAAACGCCCAGGGCAGGTCTACCCTGTCCTGTGGGGTCGTTGTGAGTCAGCATTGGCTCCATGTGAGGAGTCGGGTTTGCTTACCTCACCCAATCTGCCCAGGAATCCTGTAAGAGACCGAAACCAAAAACCAACTGCCAGCGAGTAGATTCCAGCTCAGTGACCTTGCAGGACAGACCATGAACCCCACGGTTTCCAAGGCTACAACCCAACCCCCCCACAAGCCGACCGCCACATCTGCATCCGGTCAAGTGACTGGTGGGTTGTAACTGCTGGCCTATCAGCAGGCAAGCTGCTTTAACCTCTGTGCCACTAGGGCACCATCCTATGAGAAGCCCTGTTCATATCTGAAGGGTGCGCCAGGAATCCCAGCTCAGAAGAGTTAAACCGCCTTTTCAGGGGCCGCACAGCAGAGGGGTGGTGGTCTCTAAAATCGAGCAGGCGCTCTTTCTTCTACTCAGTCGCTCCTGGAGATAGAAAAGCCGGGCGGCCTCTGCTCTCTAGAACCTGTCACTTTTATCATCCCTAGGGGAAACCGCAGTGGAGGTCAAAGGGCGCATCACAAAAGCTCTCTGCGTGCTGAGACACCAGGTATTTACTTTAAGGACTAAGTGCTTCAGACCCAAGCCATGCTATTTCCTGTCACTTCACATGCACGCGAGGGTTGCATATTGAGTAAGGTAGACTAGAGAGAGGATGCCTTTGAACTAGGGCGGATACTGAGTGTTGAGAGTACTGTGGCTGCCAAAGGAGCAAGCAGATCTGTCCTGGGAGAAGTACAGTGTGGGTGACCAGCCTCCCCACCCCTGAATGGGATCAAGGGGGGCTGTGTCATTGAGGGGTACAGCGGACATCAGGCAAGGGCTCACCTGTCAGGCATGACTTCCGGAGCCAGGTCTGAGCAGAGAGCACAGTAATGCAATCTCGAGAGTTTACATAATCTCAGCCCGCAGGCCGCGGTAGGCACAAGTACCAGGAGGGGGTTGTACCATAGGCATCCACTCAACAGGAGGGGGACGAGCGAAGGGTGTGCATGCAACAAGAAGGGGCAGCACTGGGGCACACAGGCGACAGGAAGGCATCTGCTCCACAAGATGGGCGGGCTCCAGAGTGAAGCTGGCAGCCTAACCTGGCTCATCCTGAGCTGGCTTGACCTTAGGTGTCTTTGAGCCCTCCTCCAGGGGAAGGAGCCATGATCGCTATCAGAAAGGGGTGTGCCCTCCTTACCTCCTTAGGGTGGGTGGGACAACAGGGTCTGATGGCCTTAGATGGCTGACAGCCTCCAGGCATTTGACCTTCAAGCAGTTGACCTCCAAGTGGATAGTCAGCGGCCATGTGTTTGCAGGCAGCACCCTAGATTGGGCATGATCACCGTCAGGAATGACTTCCACTTAGGAGAAGGTGAGTGGGCAGATCTCCAGCCCACGGACATGAAGGTTCCCTCCACGGGGGCCTTGACCTCCCAGACTCCTTCATGTGGGAACGTGGAGATTGTCCGCAGACACTCTCTTCCCGGGTGTTTCCCACAGTGCAGCTAGAATGCTTCTTAAAGGCAAGGGTGGCAAGACTTCACCTCACGTACATTGGACCCACTATCGTGCTTGGCGAAGTGGGGGGGGGGGGCAGCGAGAAAGAGGAAGGCCCTCGACAAGATGGACGGACACAGTGGCCGCGGCCACGGAGTCACATGGTGACGGGGTGAGGCTGCCTCGGGATAGGGAGGCGGCTCATTCTGCTGCCTGGAGATAAGGTGGCTAGGAGTTGGCATCACCTTGGTGGCACCTAAGGATGGCGGCAACGGAAGGCAAGATGCCAACATAGTAACATTATAATTATAGTTTCCCAGGAGGGAAGTAAGCCTTTGTTATCTCCTATGAAATCAGGCTTGTCTGCTTGTCTGTGTGTCCTGCTGTGATGGCTCTCGGGTTCTGTGACACTGGAGGCCACGTCCCAGTAGTTCAAAGACCTGCGTGAACGAGCTTCCGCAGAGCTTCCAGACTAAGAAGAGACCACAACCAAGACCTAGGCTTCTGAGGGATTCGCCGCCAAAGACCTGATGAATAGCAGTGGGCCACTGTCAGCCCTGGAGGAGGCCGTGATGCTTGGTGTGGTAGTTACATCACTTCGTGTCAACGTGAAGATAGATAAACGTGCAGGGGTGGAGGTCACAGCCTGATGGGGACTCCTTGTGGACATGACCTTCTAGAGGGCCCTGGGAACACCCTCTTCTCTGCCTTCTTCCTGCTGGCTGACCCTGGTTGCTGCCAGAGCCCTGGAGATGGGTCCACCACCAGTGGATCCACAAGACTCTGCACCCACCGGCCTGTGGTCTTCCTGCACTCTGCATCAGTGCATGTGGCCCTGTGGGTCAGAAGGACTTAGAGACTAGTATCAGACTTATGGACTTGCGTTGGACTGGGCTGGGATGTTTTCTTGATCTATAATTAAACCTCTTTCTTATACATCTATGGGCGTCTCCGGATTTGTAACACACTTGGTAAAGTGGAAGGGCAGCAAAAACGAGGAAGGCCCTCCGCCAGAAGGATGGACACAGTTGCTGCAACAATGAGCGCACGCAGAACCATTGTGAGTGTGGCACGGGACCGGGCGGTGTCTCCTTCTGTTGCGCATAAGGTCGCGGTGGGCCTGAACCCACTCAGTGGCATCGAACGAGAAGCCTCTGGGCAGCTGACCATTGTGCCACCAGTGCGCCTCTGGCAAGGAGTTAGCAGACCGCCACACCACGGCCACGATCTCTGAAGCACAAGCAACAGAGGAAGAAAATGGACACACTGGACATTATCAGATTTGTGTGTGTGTGTGTGTGCGCGCGCTTCAAAGGAGAGACACCATAAAGAAAGTGAAAAGTCGATTTTATTTTCTGTTCTAAGTTCAGAACATCGTATGATAAGGAACTTGGATCTTGGCTATGTAAGGAACTTTGGGCTTAAGAATAAAAAGGGAAATAATCCAATTTTAAAAAATGGGCCCTGGATACGCACATGATCAGCAAGCACATGACCGGATAACTTGATAGCTTCACATCCTTCCTCATCAGGAGGATGCAAAGCAAAACTTCAGTGAGAACCACTTCAGCCCTTCTTCGAGACGGAAACGAGGGAGGGTTGGTGAGCATGTAGCAAACAGGAGCCATCTGCCGCTGCTCTGGTTACCCTGCCACTGGGCAACCCCAATCCTCTGTGTGCACCGGGGAACCTCGCAGACGCACAGTCACACAGCTGCCGGCCTTGCTGGGGTGCTTTGTTGTTTGGGTTTCGTATATTTTCCTTCACATGAAATCTAGGCCAGGCACACCGATAGAGACGCTCGCTGGATCATAGTTTCTCAGGGTCACAGCCCCCTAGAAGCTCTTCAGGGGCAAATTCCTCACAAGCAGACAGCCTGCTCCTTCTTTGTCCTCTGGTCCTTGTCTGGAAGCACTGCTGAGACGGGTTCCCTTGGGGTGACCCTGCTGGCGTTTGAAATCTCAGGGTCCTTGCCCCAGGGTCACAGCCACACCCAAGCCACAGCACCAAGAACGGACCAGGTTTCGTCTGTCTATGGAAGGGACATTGCATAAGGAAGACTGAGGAGGAATCGGCAGAGTACTCGCAACGACGACTGAGAGGCCCGTGTTCTGTTAAAAGAGCACACAAATCGATCCTGGAAGACGGGCAGTGGAAATGCTTCTGAGAGGCAAAGATGGGGGACTTGGTGGCACATACTCTGGACATGTGATCAGTAGAGAGGGACACCAGGCTTGGGAGCGGGCAGTGGAGAAGAGGAAGCCCTTCAAGGAGATGGCCTGACACCGTGGCTTCCACCACGGGCTCGGGCGCAGGAGGAACTGTGGGGATGGCACAGGAGCGGGCAGGGTTTCCTTCGCGTGTGCAGGGTCGCTGTGGGTCGGAACTGATTCGATGATGCCTAGCAGTAACAACAGGGGCGGTTTCTGGGAAACGGGGAGCTACTAATAAGGGGCACAAGAGAGAAAGTGTCCTAAAACTGTGATAGCACAACTCTTGAATATGTTTCAACAATTGAGTTATACGTGAATTCTGTCACTACAACTGTTTAAATTGATTTAAAAAAAACACATCCACGCAAAAAATGCGAACAGAATACCCACACAACTTTACAGTGAAAGAACCAGTATTGATCATTCTTCATTCATTGGTCTTCTCTGTCCCCGTAACCGACGCTGGGCACCACATCGTTGGCCCGTGTCCTTAGCCCGCAGTGGGCTGTGATAGGCTCTCAGACTTTCCTTCTTTGGTGACCTTGACAGGCTTGAGGCCTGCTGTGCTAGGAGCCCTGGTGGGGCCGTGGATTAAGCACCTGGCTGCTAACCCCAACACGGGCTGCTTTAACTCACCAGCGAGATCTACCACCTGTAAATGCACAGCTCAACTCTGTCCTGTCGGGCCGATAGGAATCAGAACCGAGTTGATGGCAGTGGGCTTGTTTTGGGGGACTAGGAGCGATATTTTGCAGTCTGTCCTGAACTGGCATTTGTCTGTAGGTTCTTGGTGTCCCCCCGCCCCCACTCTTCCCCTGCAGACACTTCTTGGATGCCAGTCTCATGACCTCACACCCTGGGTGCATACCATCCACATGACATCAGGGTGCCTGTTGGTCTTGTGTACCTGGCTGAGGTAACCTGACAGGCTGCTTCCTCCTATTAAGTCACTCCTCTCCCCAGTTCCTCTCGGCTATTTGGAAGGAAGGCACAATGGTGGCCCACCCTTAGAAGAGAGGGGCGCAGTGTCCCTGCAGGAAGCGCTACAAGAAGGAGCTGGGATTCTTCTGAACCAGACATGTGTCCGTCCTCCCCCGGATATTTGTTTATTCATTTCATAATGTGTCTACCCTAGTATGGCCCCTTAGGTGTCCTGGTGGTGCAGTGGGTGGGCATTGGGATGCGATCCTTAAGGTGGGCAGTTCAAAACCACCCCAGGGGAAGACTAGGCTTTCTTTTTTTTTTTTTTGAAGACTAGGCTTTCTATGCCAGTCAAGGTTCGTTCCAGTGGTGGAGACTCACAGAGGGGTCGCTATGAGTCAGCAGGGACTCCAGGGCAGTTTTTGACAGTATGCCGGTATGCGCCCCCACACACCATGAGTATTTCTTTGACACTTTGGGTTATAATCCAATGTCATGTGTGTTACTAAACTGCACGCGCACACACCCTCAAAGTCGGCTTAATTGAGGCAAGATTTCAATGCAATGCACCCCTTCAAGGTCACTGCGGATGCAGAGGGGAGCCGCAGGCTGCAGACATCTGCAGGTGCCCTGGAGGGGAAATTTTAAAAAGACTAGTTCCGGAGACCGGAACTGAATTTCTCACCCTGGGTGATGCCAACGTCTAGTTTTAGGTCTGGAGAAGCTCAGAGTTCCGTACCAGGGCTAAACAGAGTCGCTAAGAGGCACAAACATACGCCCAGCTCTCCGCAGGCAGCGGCTCCGGAGTTGTGCTAAGGGGCCAGCCGGGGAGGGGTTTGGGGCCGGAGGCCCGCCCAGCGCCTCCGGAGAGCACGGGCCAGGCGGACGGACGGACGGGGGCTGGGGGTGGAGGTGGGGGAAGAGTGAGCTTCCAGATCCTTCCAGGGTGTCCCCCTCGCATTCCCTGCCTCCTCACACCCCTCGCAGCTGCGAGGAGCCCCTCGGAACCAAGGGGCTGCCCTCCGGGGGCCAGCCGCGCGGGCGGCGCTGGGCGGGGTGTCCGCACGGGCGGCGCTGGGGGGCGGTCCGAGCCAGGCGCTGGGACCCGGCCCTTGGGGGCGGCGCCGGGCGCGGACGCGCCGGGTCCCTCCCAGGCGGGAGCAGAACAGGCGGTGCCCCTGGGGGCGTTGGAGTCATGGACGGCAGCGGGCCCTTCGGCTGTCCCATCTGCCTGGAGCCGCTCCGAGAGCCGGTGACACTGCCCTGCGGACACAACTTCTGCCTGGCCTGTCTGGGCGCGCTCTGGCCGCACCGCGGCGCCGGGGGCGCAGGCGGGCCCGGGGGCACGGCGCGCTGCCCGCTGTGCCAGGAGCCCTTCCCCGACGGCCTGCAGCTCCGCAAGAACCACACGCTGGCCGAGCTGCTGCAACTCCGCCAGGGCTCGGCGCCCAGCAAGGGCCCGGGCCCTGAGCCCACGGCGCCCAATACGCCGGAGCCCTCTGCCCCGTGCGCTCCGGAACCATGGCCCGCCGCCCCGGAGCCCGTGCCCTGCGACGCCTGCCCCGAGGGCGCCGCTCTGCCCGCCGCGCTCTCCTGCCTCTCCTGCCTCGCCTCCTTCTGCCCCGCGCACCTGGGCCCGCACGAGCGCAGCCCCGCGCTGCGCGGACACCGCCTGGTGCCGCCGCTGCGCCGGCTGGAGGAGAGCCTGTGCCCGCGTCACCTGCGGCCGCTGGAGCACTACTGCCGCGCCGAGCGCGCGTGTCTGTGCCAGGTCTGCGCCGTCCAGGAGCACCGCGGCCACGAGCTGGTGCCGCTGGAGCAGGAGCGCGCGCTCCAGGAGGTGGGCGACCCCGAGGGGTGGCGGGGAGAAGGGCGGCTGACCCGGGGGTGGGGTGGCTGGGACGTCCTGCCCTTCCCCTGCTGGGTTCCGTAGTTTGCCCTTTCAACGTTGTCTAGGCCCTCCGTTGCCGGCGCTGGAGCTGGGAACGGGGGAGGGAGGGACCCAGGGAACTCGCAGGGCGGGCAGGGGACCTGGGCCGGGCGGTCCGGGGATCCCAGAAGCTGGATTTGGCCGTGCTGGGATGCGCCGGGCTTTGGTCCCAGCTGATTTGTTGCGGGGGCGTGGGGGTGGGGTGGGGGAGGGAGGCAGGGACAGCGGGTTGGGATGGGTGTGGCCGCGAAGGGCCTGGCCGGCGCCTGGGCACACAGATGGGCTCTGTCCGGCGGTGGTTCCCGAGGCCGAGGCGGCTAGCCCCGCTACCTCCGCCCCCAGTTTCCTTTGGCGGCCAGCCGGGTCTTGGCGCCTCTGGCCTTGGGATTTTCCGTCTCTCCTGCCTGGAGCTGTGACTCAAGACCCAAGGGAGTTGCCCGGAATCCCTTTTTTCAGGTCTAGATGGTGAACCCTGACTCTCAGGGAACAGCAAGCCCAGGACAGGGACGTGGCCTCTCCTGCCCTCTCTCCCTCTGCCTCAAGTGAACTGTAGCTTCCACCTGCCGGAGCCCACCTGGGGCCTTATTGCCTGCCCTTACACACTGCTCAGGGAGAGAGCTCCGCAGCCCATGGGGATCACCTCCAATGTCCCCCACCCCCTCCTCGGGCCCTCCCCCTGTCCCAGGGGGCATCTGGGAATGTCACCAATTTGGGCTGCAGGTCACCCTGACTCGTCTGCCTGCAGCAACCCCAGCATCACAGAACAGCGTGGCCGCCCCTGGTCCCATCATACCATACCAAAGCCCACCGTGTGACCTCTCTCCTCCCTCTGGCAGGGCCTCCAGGGCTCCACCAGGCCCTGCCCTCATGGACATGTCATCCACAGGCTGAGCAGCCCAAGGTCCTGAGTGCGCTGGAAGACTGCATGGACGAGCTGGGCGCTGGTATTGCCCAGTCCCGGCGCACGGCAGCCCTCATCAAGGTCAGAGCCCTTCTCTTCCTCCTGTGGCAGGTCTCAGCAGGGAGTCCAGCCCCACCAGGCAGGTCTCCCTCTCCTGGCACAGAGCTGGCGCCGGGATGGCAGTGCAAGGAGGAATGGGCAGGCTGGGTCACTGAGAAGGACAGAGCCCAGGCCTTCAACCTTACCCCCTGCCCCATGCTGTCCTGTGCAGAGCGCGGCTGTGGCCGAGCGGGAGAGGGTGAGCCGGCTGTTTGCAGAGGCTGTGGCCACCTTGCAGAGGTTCCAGGCCGAGGTGTTGGGCTTCATTGATGAAGGAGAGGCCACCATGCTGGGCCGCTCCCAGGAGGACCTGCGTCGGCAGGAGGGACAGCGAAGCCGGCTGAGCAAAGCTCGCCACAACCTCAGCCAGGTCCCCGAGGCCGACTCGGTCAGCTATCTGCAGGTGAGAGGGGGGCAGGGCAGCCCCCTGCCCGGGGCTGGGCAGAGCATGGCCACAGAGCCTCAGCTGACATTTGTCTGCTTCAGGAGCTCCTGGCCCTGCGGTTGGCGCTGGAGGAGGGGTGCGGCCCTGGACCCGGCCCCCCAAAAGAGCTCAGCTTCACCAAGTCGTCCCAAGCCGTCCGGACAGTGAAGGAGCTGCTGGCCACAGTCTGCACCAGCCAGTGGGAGCAGCTGCAGGGGCTGGAGAGTGACGAGGGTGGCCTGCAGAAGCTCGGGTCTGAAGGTGGGTGTCGCCCCTCACCGAGGCTCCTGGGCCAGGATGGAAACTGTGTGCCTGGCATGGGGTGGGGCCCCAACACTGCCAGTGCCCACAGCCACCTCCCATGATGATGTGTCAACCCCGTCACCATGGTCTAAGGGCCAGGGAGACTTCTCCAGAGGGGGTTCTGGGGATGCATCTGGAATATATCAGAGTTTACTATGTACAGTTTGGTCTCTGCCCTGTGTGGCTCAAGATTCTGGGAGGGGTCAGAGGGGAGAGTTTAAGTCTCAGGTTTAAGAGCAGATCCTACTTAGTCTTCCAGCCAGCCTAGAAGACACCCTTCATTGTCTCCCCTTCTGCAGCGGAGGCTGACCCCCAGGACCCCGACAGCACCGGCCACCCCGAGAGTGAGGCTCCCCGAGATTATTTCCTCAAGTGTAAGTGGGAGCCAGGCTCTCCAAGGCCTGGGGCACATGGGGGCTTGGCATCACTCCCGGGAGGCCAGCTGCCTGGGTGGGCTCCAGTGGGGGGCTGAGTGACGCTTATTGCGGAGGAGGAAATAGGTCTGAGTTTAGAGGGATTGAGCGCCTGGGGGTGCAACCGTTAAAGCGCTGGGCTGCAAGCACGCAGTTCAGCGGTTTGAGCCCGCCACCCCAGCGGAGGAAGCTGTGGCAATCTGCACAATCTCACAGATTGACAGCAGCCGTGGAAGACAACCCGGAGGGGACAGTCCTGCTGTCCTAGAGAGCCCCGATTGGTCGGAATAGTTTTCTGGCAACGGGCTTGAGCGGAGAGGGGTGGGCAGGCGTCACCTCTGAGCCCGAGTGTGAGTCCGGCTTCTCTCTCCTGCCCCCGGGGTCAGTTGCGTACATCGTGGACCTGGACAGTGACACGGCCGATAAATTCCTCCAGCTGTTTGGGACCAAAGGCGTGAAGAGAGTGCTCTGCCCCATCAACTACCCTGAGTCGCCCACCCGCTTCACCCACTGTGAGCAGGTGCTGGGCGAGGGCGCCCTGGACCGGGGCACCTACTACTGGGAGGTGGAGATCATCGAGGGCTGGGTCAGCGTGGGGGTCATGGCGGAAGACTTCTCCACCAAAGAGCCCTACGACCGGGGTCGGCTGGGCCGGAACCCCTCCTCCTGCTGCCTGCAGTGGAATGGGCGTAACTTCTCCGTCTGGTTCCACGGGCTGGAGGCCCCCCTGCCGCAGCCCTTCTCGCCCACCGTGGGCATCTGCCTGGAATACGCAGACCGAGCGCTGGCCTTCTACGCCGTGCGGGACGGCAAGATGAGCCTCCTGCGGAGGCTGAAGGCCTCCAGGCCCCGCCGCGGGGCCCCGGCCTCGCCCGCTGACCCTTTCCAGAGCCGCCTGGACACCCACTTCGCTGGGCTGTTCGCCCACAGGCTCAAGCCTGCCTTCTTCCTGGAGAGTGTGGACGCCCATCTACAGATCGGGCCCCTCAAGAAGTCCTGCATATCCGTGCTGAAGAGGAGGTGATGTGGGGCCAGAAGCTTCCTCCTCTGGGCCCAGTCACCACCCTCCTCCCTCTTGCGTCGAAGGCCCCACCTTGTGTGCACCTGGCTCAGGAAGAGGCTCCTCAGGGCCCTGGCTCGGGGAGAGGGCCACAACAGAGACAGGCCTGGGCTCCCCCAACCCCCGGTGTAGAGGGCGCTCAATAAACATGTTTGACTGACCGCCCGAGTCCCTTCTCTCTGCATCCTGAGGAGCCCAGGGCCCTGTCTCTGGAGAGCTGGCCTCACGGACAGCCAGATCCCTGCTGCAGCAAGGCCCAGGAGGAGGGCTGAAGCAGGGTGCCTGCCCAGTGCTGGGGGTGGGGGGCTGTGATGCACCCACCTCTCATTCTGCGGGGCGACTGAGGTGGCTTCTCAGGCGTCAATCCTGTGGCGTCCTGAGCGCTCAGTGTTTGCTTTGCATGGCCTGGCCTCCCAGCAGCTCCTTCCACCCGGGACGCTGGGCCTGTTCCTTAGCTGTCTGTGCCCCTCTCCTTCCACGCGGGCAGGACTCCTGGGAGGGGCCAGGGCCCCTACTTCTCACCCTGACGCATGCGCACACTCCGACTCACACCCACTTAGGCACGCATACACATTAATACACACACACACTGATGTACCCATACGCATTCATGCACACACAGTCATGCAGAAACATTCACGTATACTCACAATGCTCACACGTGTTCATACACTCATATAGACCCATACACACTCAGACGTTCATTTATACACTCACCCATGTTCATGCACACTAATATACACATTCACCTATGCCCACGTACACCCATACACATTCACATATATGCACATGCTAGCTAATACACTCAGTCACACATACTCAGTCACATAAGCTCACACACATGAATGCACTCACACATTCACAATCATATACACCCACCTAGCACACTAATGAATTCTCACAGTAACACACACACACACACACACACTCATTGATACACACTCATGTAATCACACTAGTGCACGTACAAGGAGCCATGGTGGAGGTGTTTACAAGCTGGGCAGTGAACAGCAGGGCCAATAGTTCAGAACCACCAGGCGCTCCTCAGGAGGAGGACGGGACTTTCTAGTGTAAAGAGTGGCCATCTCAGAAGCCCACAGGGGCAGCTCTGCCCTGCCCAACAGGGTCACTGGGTCAGCACCGACTTCTGGGAGTGAGTAATGTGTTCTCACTCATGGTCACACGCTCATCACACACATTCACACTCCTACGTTCCCACACACACTCCTTCACACATACACTCACATTCACACACGCACACACTCCTACATTCACACACACGCATGCACTCACAAACTCCTACATTCACACACACGCATGCACTCACCCTCATACATTCACACATTCACATTCATACACTTCTACACATACTCCTACATTTACACACACTCACATTCACACTCATATACCCATACATTCACTCACACACTCATACATTCACACACATTCACACACACTCCTACACATACACACACTCACATTCCTACACTTACACATTCACACGCATACATTCACATTTATACACTCACACACTCATACGTTAACTCACGTTCCCACACTCATACATTCACACCTACAATCATACATTCACACTCCTACACATACATTCACACACCGACACATAGTCACACTAATTCACTGACACTCAGACCCATTCACTCACACTCATGCTGATTCACACTCATGCTCGCTCACACACTTGTACATTCACACATACACATATACTAACAACCTACATATATATTCACACACCTATGAACTCACACCCATGATCACAGGTCCATTCACGGTCACATTCATACTTACACAGCACGCACACACTCCCACACACTGAGGTACACACGCCCCTTCTCAGTCCATGGAGGGACATGGTTGAGACCCCCCAGGGTGTGACTGGGGTCCAGAGTACCCTGGAAAAAGGCACCCATAGGCCTTGGCCTCCCCGCTCTGCACCCATCTGTTGGGGGGGGGGGGAGCAGTGAGTCTATGTGGGAGGCTGGGCATGGCAGGCACTGAGCCCTGTACCCAGCAGAGCCCCCACTAGGGAAAGTACAGTGTCCACTGCTGGTCCGAGGCTGCTCCTCCAGCCAGGGCAGCCTTGCTCCCTGGCCACACAGGGATGGCATGACCTGTCCAGTCCCCCCTCGCTGGGCCCTCAGGTGCCACGCAAAGAGGCCAAAAGGGCAGAGCAGACAGCCTCCCCAGGGACAGGGGTCGGGGGACAATGGGAAACTGTGTCACACACAGCAAGGCCATACAAGTCCTGCCCCTGCTGCCCTGCAGCTAAAAATACGCCGCACCGGCTCCTGCCAGGAAGTTATTTTTCCGGGTGGGGCCTCCTTGCTCCCCAGCTTTGTGTTCACACGGTTCCCTCCTCGGTGGCCGGCGCTGCAGGCCAGCTCACTCTGCTGCCTGCCAGGTGCCGGGGGCGGGGGGCTGCTCCTGCCATCGTCCCAGCAGGGACCTGGGGGGGGGGGCTCTCAGAGAACCCTGGCCATCTGCTGCTGGCCTCCATCTTTCACAGAGCCCATCCTGCCCCCAGGTGTGCCCCGTCTACCCCCGTCTCCCCTCTATCCTCCGGGCACCGCTCATGCCAGGAGCCCCAGCCCCTGACCTCGTTGAAAGTGCAGTCTGTGTCTGGAAGGGAGGGTGAGCGGACAGGGCCTGCAGAGAGCCGCCTCCTTCCTGGAATCGGGCCTGACTCATCACCATCACGTCCATGGCACAGCCGGCCGGCCCTGCCATGGCAAGGTGAAGAGCGGCCCCTGCGGAGGCTGGGAGGGCGGGGACACCTCGACTCTGGCTGTGGGCACAGGGCTCACAGACACTTGGCCTGCTGACCCGCTGGGCCCTGGCTGCAGTGGCCTCTGCCCAGCTTTTCGATGGAGCTGGTGTGTGTGTGTGTGTGTGTGTGTGTGTGTACAGCCCACTGATGCACACAGAGCACTGAGAAGACCCAGTTCCACGGAGGTAAACTGAGCAGGCAGGTGGCCGAGGGCAAAGACGCACCAAGTGGAGCTGACTCCTCACGACTCACAGACCCAATCTGTTTTGTGCAAGATTGTTTGGGGGGTTGAGGGTGCAGCAACGGGGGGGCAGGGGGCAGAAGCTGTGAAAAGCAAAATAGAAACAGTGGCTCTCATCCAAACCGCCCCCTAAGTGCCATTTTACAGATGCAGAAACGGAGGCCCAGGTGCTAGGCAGCTGGCCAGAGACCTCGGTGACCCATAGCATAGTGTGTCCTGAGCTTAGAGCTCACAGACATGCGACTTTACACACTCACAACACACCTTCACCTGTACATTCTCACACATCTGTACACACACACTCACGTGTTCACGCCCACAGGTACACACTCACACAGACACACATTCCTACACACACACACACACACACACACACACACACACATGCTCTCTCACGTGCATAGACCAGGGAGTTTCCAAGAGTTGGTGGGGAAACAATGCAGAGAGAAGAGACTTCTCTGGGCACATGGAATCCAGGTGAGAGAAACCCCTGGAGTAGCGATACCAGGAGGAGAAGGGGAAGTGGGAGGAGAGGGGGAGAAAGGGGAAACTGATTGCAGTCATTGACATATTAACACCGCCCCCCCCAGGGATGAACAACAGAAACATGGATGAGGGGAGACAGCAGCCAGTTTAAGATATGAAAATAATAATTTACAATGTATCAAGAGTGCATGAGGGTGGAGATGGTGGAGGGAAGAAAGAGGAGCTGATACCAGGGGCTCAAGTAAAAGAAAATGTTTTGAAAATGATGATGGCAACAAATGCACAAATGTGACTGATACAACTGATGTATGGATTGTGATAAGAGCTGTAAGCCCCCAATAAAGTGATTAAAAATAATACCAACAATGAGAGTAGAGTTACCAGGAGGATTGGGGGGGGGGGGCGGAATCAATCACAAGGATCAATCTAGGACCCCCTCCCAGGGGGACGAATAACAGAAAAGTGGGTGAGGAACAATGGAGGACGATGTAAGCTGTGGAAACAATAATCTATAACTTACCAAGGGTTTGTGAGGCAGGAAGGACAGGGGAGGGGGGGGGAGAAATGGGGAGCTGATATCAGGGCTCAAGTGGGAAGAGAATGCTTTGAAAATGATGATGGCGGCATATGTGCAAATGTGCTTGACACACTGGAGGAATGTATAGATTGTGATAAGAGATGTAAGAGCCCCAATACAAGTATTAAAAATAATTATAATAAAAAAGAGAATGGTCTTTTCCCGTGTAATTTTGGAAACACACACACACACACACACACACACACACACACACCCTTGCCGTGCTCTGCTGCCTGTGGAAGGCTGCCTTCGGCAGGGCCCCAGTTCCCACGGCACAAGAGCCCTTGGCAGAGCTGGCCGGGGATTTATAGGTTTCAGAAGCTCCCCCGGAGCCCCAGACACAGACAACGGTGACAGTGGGGACAATGGTGCGGGCGTGTGTATGTGTGTGTGTGTGCGAGCATATGAGTTTGTATGGTGTGAAAGGGCTCCCGGATGCCGCCTTTGGCTGAATCTGGCTCTGTTGGGCCGGGCAGGGCGCCAGCCTCCACTTCAGCTTTGTTTCTGTGGGAACCGGCTCTGGGCGAGCAGCTCACTCCCAGTCTTGGCAGCTGCAGACCAGCCAGGCCGGCACCCCTCGGGCTCCCCCTGCCCCACTCCAGGAGGTGGGTCCCAGGCTCAGAGCCTCTTCCCTCCCTCGGAGACCAAGCGGCTCTTCCAGAGGCTCCATCCTCAGCCTGCTTCCTCCCAGGCAGAGGGTGAGGCTGGCCGGAGACTGGCTGGGAAGGAGGGGCTGAACTGGGAGGCGCTGGGGGTTCCAGCACGAGCTTGTTTTTGTCCTCAGGGAGGGAGACGGCTTTCAGCTGCTGGCTGTGCGTCCCGTGTAACCCCACATGCAACACACGCACACACGTCACACACACACTCCCAATACAGACATTTACAGTCAGGAATGAGATATCATCCCCCTTGAAGCAGAAGCTAAGGACCTCCGCCTCCTCTCCAACGGCCTTGGACCGAGGGCACTGGGGACAGACACAGGGAGGACAGCCCCTTCGAGATGCTGTCGTTTCTCTTTAAATGACATGCCGATGTTTTATTCGGTTTCCCCAAGCCTCTCGTTTTGATTTAATGTGAGAAGCAGTGCGTTTCTGTCCCGACCCCGAGAAGGCTCTGTGCGGGCGGCTGGGTCCGAGAGTCTTGGCTGAAAATCCCACCACAGGCACTTGCTAGCTGTGGGCCTCTGGGCCTCTCTGGGCCTCCGTGGTAGAGCAAGGCCGAGAGGAGAGTCCTGCTGTGTCCTGAGGCTCCTAGGAGGTCACACAGGCCCAGGGCCTGCTTCAGTACATGCTATCGGTGTCATGAGGATCACTACTTCCCTGAGTCATTGAGTGAAGCCGACAGACCGAAGTGAGGTCTGCTTTTCAGGAGCCAAGGTGAACCCAGCCCAAAGTTGGCCAGGCCACTGACTATGCTTGGGCCTGAGGCTAAGATCGGACACTGTCACATCTTCATTCATTCAACTGTATTCACTGAGGGCCGGGCACAATGGTGGGTGCTGAGGGTCCCGCAGTGAGTGACACCCCCCCCCCAGAGAAAGAGCCCCTGCCCTGATAGCCACAAGGCCGGCAGTTCAAAACCGCCAGCTGCTCTGCTGGGTAACAATGAGGCTTTCTATTCCCCTAAAGAGTGACAGTCTCAGAAACCCACAGGGCCATTCTACCCTGTCCTAGGGTCACGGCGAGTCTGAATCCACTTGAGGTCAGTGAGTTTTTCTGGGTTTGGGGGGTGGTTCTGCGCCAGGGGGTCTCTCCTGACGCACTGAGACCCGCGTGCCAGAGTACAGTGATCCCATAAGCATGGGGCAGACCGCCAGGCCTGGCTAACCTTCCCCCCCTGCCTGTCCTGGGAGCAAGCATGCAAAAAGGCAAGCTCCAAGACCAGGGGTCCTTAGCGGAGGGGCATCTCCAGGGAGGAGCTTGGAGAACAGGGGCGGGAGCCCTCTAGGAGGCTGGAGGGTAGGGAGGCGGGCGGAGTGGAAGTGGGTGAGGTGGGCGGCCCAGGTGTGGCCAGGCAGAGCCTAGTGGAGAATTCTGATGTTCCCTGGAGCGAAGGGCAGTCAGAGAGTGTTATTAAAAAATGTTTGAACGGAAGAATGTAAGGATCGTCCGGCGCCTTAGCAGGGAGCCAGGCAGCTGGCTTAGAAAAGGAGGAGGGAGTCTTCTCAGGAAGCTACCCTAGGTTGAGCATCTTTCCAGAGAGGTGGGGAAGGGTCCCCCAGCTCTGGAAGGAACTCCTAGCAATAGCAGTAAGGGTCCCAGACCCACAGGCTTCTCTTAGTCCCTCCAAGGCAAGACGGGGGTCCCTCAAAGGAGCCTTCTCTGGGCTGGACTGGAGACACCTTGGGAGGTGACACCTGTCTCTTTTTCTGCCTCTCTGGGGCTTGGGAGACCCAGAGGTGGACGTGGACAGCAAGAGATTTGTACAGACACCTGACAGACAGACAGCATCCCTCAGGGCAGGCTTTGGAGCTGGGGTTGATAGGGGGGGCGGTGAACTTGACGGAGCCTGGCCCTGGTTGGAAATCGCAGGTGGGGTCTGTCTCCTTAGCAACCAGAAACAGCTCCATCCACACGCGTCCTGGCTCTGCCTCTAGTTGGCCCAGAGTTACTGAAATGCCAGCACCCGCCCACATCAGCGGCCACACAGCTGAATGTTTCCAGAGCCTTCTTCCGCCCGCTGGCTGGCGCTCAGCTGTTTTCCAAGTGGCAAATCTGATGCTCCGGGCATGGCTTTGTACGTCAGCGAGCAAGCTTAGAGGCGCTGGTTAAGCTTCTTCCTTCACCCGGAGGGTAGGGACTTTAATCAGGCATGTTTGCGGGGTGGGGGCTGGGGGGCTCCATCACCCTCTTGGTTGGAGTCCCCGGACAGTGCTAACTGTGGACTTAATGCAGCGGCTGCAGACACAGAGGTCAGGAGCTGCCTGCCTCCTCTGAGCCTCCATCTGGCCTTGATGGGATGCCTGCTCCTCGCCCACGGAGCTTCTGCAGAAATGCTCCCCCAGTGGTCCTCAGGGGGACCACTTGGGCGAAGGCAGGGTGTGGGGCTGGGCCAAGCGATCGCCTCCCGAAGCTCCTCAAACGCCAAGGAGTGCACCCTCCCTGGTGTCGCCCCCGTCCATGCAAGAGACGCCCCACGGGGTTTCCATGTCGGACTGTTCAGGATTGATGGCCAACAAGGAGGTGGACCCCACCCTCCAACCGAGCCTGGTAGCTGTTGGTACCAGCCAGGAAGGAGCCCCCTCCCTCCTTCCCTCCCTCCCTCCCTCCCCCACGCCCAAACCAAACCCGAGGCCCTGGGCTGGATCCTGCTCCTAGCTACCCCTTGGGACAGAGTCGAATTGACCCACGGGGGCCTCTTGGTTAGCAGACCAATGCTCAACGCACTGCCCTTCCGGGGCTCCATCAGTCCACCCGTCGATCGCTCCCTCCCCGGGTTCAGTCGTTTTGCCCCTCAGCCCTGCAGTGACCGCTCCACTAGACCCTGATTCCTACGTGGACCAAACCCGGGACAAGATTAGCCGCGACCAGGCTGCATCTGTCTTCGCAGAGCTGGACAGCCGGGGAATAAGAAGGCTTGCTGACCTTGTTTTGGATGAGAAGCAAAAATGTCTCTCAATTTTGGGGTATCCACAAAGAGCGAAGCAAAGTGCTCATACCTTAGAAAATAACCCTGCCTCATGGAGAGGCAGAGAATTATCGAAACCACTCGGAGAAACCGGCAAGGACACTGATTCAGAAACCATAGGTCAGTGGGGCAGTTTCAGTGCCAGGAGCTGGGTGGGGGTGAGTCCCAGGCCCTCCTGGGATTGGACGCTATCATTTGGTGAGTTACTTAGTGCCATAGTCTGTCTTTCCCGCCAAATGGCTGGGCAGGACTGAGCAGGTGTGCGGTACCTGTAGCCCACCCAGGAGACCCGATGTGGTTATTAGATGAGTGGAGGCAGTCCCGCCTCACGGTGACCCAGGTTCAACAGAACCGGTCCTGCACCAGCCTCACCATTGTTCTCGTGTCTGACCCCAATGTTGCAGCCACTGTGTCCGTCCATCTCGTCAAGGGTCTTCGTCTTGTCCACGGCTCCTCTACTCTACCAAGCATGATGTCCTTCTCCAGGGACAGACGACGCGTCCAAAGTCCGTGAGGCCACGTCCCTCCATGCTGGCTTCTAAGGAGCATTCTGGTTGTACTTTTTCCAAGACAGATCTGTCTGTTCTTTGGGCAGTCCAGGGTACTTGCGGATTTCTTTCCCGACACCATCCTGCAAATGCATTGCTTCTTCTTCAGTCTTCCTTACCCAACACCCAACTCTCACAGGCATTCGAGGCGATTGAAAATACCGTGGCCGGGGTCGGCTTCACCTTAGTCCTCAGAGCGACATCCTAGCTCTTCCTTGTGCCGCCGATGGACCCAGTGCAATGCTCCGTTTGATCTCCCGGCTGCTGCGTCCGTCCGTGAGCGTGGATTGTGGGTCCAAGCAAGAGGAACTCCTTGACCACGCCAGCCTTTCCTCCAGTCACCTCATCTCACCCGTGGTCCAGCTGAGCGGACTTTTTGTTTGCTTCCTTACACTGAGGTCGTAGTTCATACCACCGAAGGCTGCAGGGGCCCAGAGAGCACGCTGATGATGTAAACAACTGGCACCTCAACCTTGTGGGGCGAGACCCAGGAAATAGTGTGTGGAATCCTAGTTTCTTTCACCTCATTAGGGCTTAGAATACTCACCTCTGAGGCAGAAAAGGGGTTCTCACTGCCATCCAGAAAGCAGGGCCCTAGTGGAGAGCGTCCGTGGGACTTGAGCCCCTTGCACCGAACCTCCTCAATTCAGGAGACAGAGAGCCGTGACCCTGGGAACGGTGGGAGGAGGAGAGAGCAACGGCTGAGAAACGGTGGCAGCAGAGGCAGCAGACTCAGACGGAGCCGTGGCCTTCCAGACGCATGGAAAGAGGAAGTTGGGCATCTCCGGACAGGCGGCTCACTGGACACTGTGGTGCCTCTGGGAATTTGTTGGGGGAGTTCGGTTGGCTGGTCCACAGAGCTAGAACTGAGCACCCTGAGGCCAAGGCTTAGTGGTGGAGTGAGGGTGCTCCTGGGCATTGATTGGCAGAGCTCCAAGAGTCTTGTGGTGGCTGCCTGAGTAGGGCTGAGGTCAAAGGGCCAAAGGGTCGGTGTGTGTGAATCTGCGGGAATTCACAGTCTCCTTTTGGGAAGAACACTGTAGGCTTGGTAAAGTGCTTAAGCAACTGTTAGTTAAACTTTAATGGGATGAAGATTTGTTCTGGGAACTCCTTACCCGCCCATCCAGCTGTGCTCCGTCCAGAGTCCAACAATCTCGAGGCCAGCAGCGGCTCTCTGCGAGCTCTATTTCTTTCTAAAACGTCCTTTCAAAGCAAGGATGAACCTTCGCGTCAGTTCCCAGAGGTTTTTCCTTTGTCCACAAGACGACCACAAAACGGCCGCTTGTGCTCAAGCAAAAGCAGCAACATACGACATATTAAGGATAACGTGGCTTTGGGAGCCCTGGTGGCCCAGGGGTTAAGGGCTCAGTTGCTAACTAAAAGGTTACTGGTTCAAGTCCACTAGCCATTCCTGTAGGCAAGAGAGGTAGCCTTCTGCTTCTGTGACATACAAATACTTGGGGGTACAAACTTTTTGTTGCTGGTTTAAAGTTTTTATTGTGAATTGGGTAAAGGTTCGCAGAGTTTACATTCAACCATTCATACATATCCTGCTGCAGCTCATTCATGATCGCCTCTCCCCCGACCCCCAATGTGACATCACCCACGCCACCTCCTCCACGTCTCCGACTGTCTCCATCCCTCCTCCTTTCTAACTACTCAAATTCGAGGGGACGGACTCAGTCCGTGGGTAGAAATGGTGCCCCCCTGGCCCCAAGAGGCCAATGATTCTGAGGCAGGGGTCAGCACACTTTTGAGACAGAAGAGCCAATCCATCCCTCGCAACAACTGACAAATGATTCGAGAGCCCTGTAGTCTCACAAATAAAGGCAATTGTAAGTCATCTTATAAATGGAGCGACGGCAGTTTTATTCTCATGTTCTATTTTACTTCACGACAGAACACTGCCCGGTCCTGCCCTGTCCTCACAATCAATCGTTCCTGCGCCCGAGCCCATCGCGGCAGCCCGTGTCCGTCCATCGCGTCGCGGCCTTCCTCTGTTTTGCCGCCCCTCCGCTTCACCAAGCAGGATGCCCTTCTCCAGGGACTGCTCTCTCCTGACAATGTGTCCACATATGTAAGACGAAGTCCCGCCCCCTTGCCTCTCAGGAGCGCTCTGGCCATGCTTCTCCCAACACGGTCCTTCGAGCAGTCCGTGGTCCTTCCAATAATCTTCTCCAGCCGCCCCCCCCCCCCCCGGTTCAAACGCAGCGATGCTCCTGTGGGGTTCTTTTGTCAGTGCCCGAGTTCCACATGCATACAGTGCAGTGGAGAACGCCATGGCTTCGTCGGACACACCTTAGTTCTCAAAGTGACATCGTCGCTCTGCGATGTGGGATACAGAACGATCTCTCCCAAGTGGTCTCCCCCAAATAGATGCCAACCCCCAGACACTGCTTGCTGCGCATGGGAAATGACTGTCCACTCGGAGGTCAAGGAAAGCAGGTCGGAGGTTATTCTCCTTAAGGGTATCAGCCATCTAGAGCAGCCAGACTGTGTGGTCTGACCCACCCTAAGTAGGGTCCACGCCCTCCTGATATCGCTCCCTTGAAGGAGAGCCCGAAGGCAAGCCTGGGACCACTCAGGACGACTAAGTTTGGGCTACTGTATTGAGGCTAGTGTCCGCCCACCTGGCCACATATGTACCCCTATCCCCTCCCTGTACTACTGAGTGTACACCCCTAGGTCACCGCCCTCCTATTGCTTGCATTGCCTATGTTACCACCCCCCCACCTCTGTGATCAGAGGGCTTGCATGCCCCAGAGATATATAAGCTTTGGTGAGACATAAAACGAGACCTCTCTCCTGCCCTCTCGTCCCCCACCTCCACGTGGACCACCAAGAGGAGCTGAGGTGAGCAGTCTCCCACCAAACTTGTCTGACTTCTTTATTTTACTCTCTCTATCCCATTTCTCTATGACTGTACTATATAATCTCTATATATCTTAACTGAACAATTGTGCCTACCAAACCCGGGATGAGTTGTGGGGGGCTGGTCCCCCCACATTCGATATTGTGAAGAGGTCTTGTGCAGTGAACATGTTCGGTTTCTGGGGTGAAGCGGTTCTTGCTTCGCACGCTGAAGGAATTCACGCGGCAATAACACTTTCGTAATCCGCGTTGACTCCTGCTCAGGTCGCCCAGGCGCTCGGGGAACCATGAAATCCTGGGAGAGGGGGTGGGGGGAGCAAGAGTGCACGAGGCTGAGCAGGCCTGGAGCGCCCCTGTAGGCCGCCAACACGTGGCAGGGACTCCCACCTGGGCCAAGGGCGCTTGCATCTGAGCATGCTCAGTGTGGATCTTTCCTTGGTGTCTCATGGGCGCCTGATGTCATTCCAACCCCTTTGCTGAGGCCTTGTGCAGGCGTTGGGGGGACAGCCCCCCTCAGTCACTATTCCGGCAGGTTTAGACGTCTTTTGATCTCTTCAACTGCCACTTCCATGAGCACTGGATATGGATCCAAGTACGACAAAAATCACCTCTTCTCCATGTACCGTGATGAGCCCTACTGGCGCAGTTGTGAGGATCTGGGTCTTCCTGACATTGAGTCGTGATTCCTAGTGAGGGCACCTTCCTCCATCGTCGTCAGCAGGGGCTTCAAGTCCTCCTCACTTTCAGCGAGCAAGGTGGTCCCTTCTCACACTGCAGGTTGTTCTCAAGCCTTCCTCCAGTCCTGGTGCTGCACACTTCCTCACGGGCTCCAGCTTCTCTGGCCTCCTCAGCAGACAGGTCAACAAGTGACCGGAGACTAGCCTGGCGCACACCTTTCCTGATTGTAAACTTTGCCGTGCTCCCTGTTCTGTCGACTCAACTGCCTCTTGATCCAGCTCCCGGTTCCGAACGAGCACAGCGAAGCGTTCCGAATCCCCAGTCTTCTGAAGGTCCACACAGTGGGACGCCTTTGCACAGCCGATCTGACTCGAGTAAACATCTTTCCGGTGTTTCTTTTCTATTATTATTTATCATTTTATTAGGGGCTCATACAACCCTTCTCACAGCTTCCTGGTATTTTCTGCTGTGAGCCAAGATCCATCTGACTTCAGCCAATGATATCCCTTGTTCCACGTCCTCTTCTGAATCCGGCCTGAACTTCTGGCAAACAAAACCAAGAAAAAAAGTATTTCGTAACGAAAAAGATAAGGAAAAGAAAATAAGGATGAGAAAAATCGGAAACATGAAAGTGGGGGAGGGAAAGAAAGAGCCAGAGAGGAAAGGGTAAAAAGAAAGGAGGGGAGAAAAGAAAAGAGAAACAGAAAAAAAAGAATTTTTAAATATATATATAAAGAAAAGGGTAAAGCAATGGTGAGATATCACCTTACGCAGAAAATGACAGCTGATTAAAACAGCAAACAACAAAACACGTGCTGGCTGGCGAGTGTCCGAGGTTTAAAACCTCATACACGGCTAGGGGTCTGTGAATAAGTTCAACTCTTGTGGAACGCGACAGGGTCCACCGCAAACCACCGGGAGGAGGGGTGCCACGCAAGCCCTGTGCTGGGCAGGCGCCCTAAAGATGTACCAGCCTTAACACAGACAGGTGCCCTGCCCGCTCCTCCAGCAGTGTCCACACGGAAGGGCAGTGGGGAAACGGCCTCATGCCCATCAGTGCGGGAGTGGATGACGAAACGGGGACGGACACACAATGGGATTCGACCCACTGCTGGAAATCCATGAACTCATGAAGCACCTCAGGGCGCGGGCGGACCTGGAGAACATTACGCTGTGTGCTGTCCTCACCCACGGCCGGGGAGACGTGTCCTGTGGGCTTCCCTCCCAGACTGTGAGCTCTTTATGGGACAGGCTTCTCCTCCTCCTGCGGTCACATGAAGTTCGCTAACCAGGAAAGGATAGCTATTGTACGAGACGTCTGCTGTAAGGATCGAAAAAACAAAACAAGAAGCGTTACATCAAAGGGAGCAGACTGCGGCGGTGACTCAAGTGAAGGCAAGGAAGAGGAGCGATGAGCCGGACGGGGAGGGGATATGGAAGAGTCGCTCCTAATTTGACCTACGGATACCGTGGGGGAAGGAAGATGGGTTTTTGCATCGGAGGCGTTGAGCCCGGTGTAACGGTGGTGGGTCAGTGGCGAGGAGATCAACCATGGCCGCACCACACGCGGAATACAGTCAATGGCACTGGATTGTACACGTACAAGCTGCTGGAGAATGGTTAGTTGTGTATCTTTTTGCCCAAATGGGAAGAAAAAACCCCACGTAAATAACAATGAGTACGAGGAGGAAGAAACTGCTCTACAATTGATGACGGTGAAGATCGTGCAACTCTTCCTGGTATGACTGAACTACTGAATTGTGTGATGTGTGGATGAGGTGCCAAGGAAACTCAAAACAGAGCCAATCCTGTCCCTCACACAACTGAAAAATTATTCCAGAGCCATAAATCTATAAAAGATCATTTTATTGGGGGCTCTCGTATCAAGCATATTTGTACATATGTTGCCATCTTTATTTTCTCAACATTTACTTTTTATTGAGCCCTTGGTGTCACCTCCTCTTTTTTCCCTCCCTCTGCCCCCCACCCTCTTGACCCGCTGATAAATTATGAATTATTATTTTCATACCTTACACTGACCGCTGTCTCTCTTCCCCTACAATTTCTGTTGTTTGTCCCCCTAGGTGTGTGTGTGTGTGTGTGTGTGTGTATGTGTGTGTGTGTGCTTGGCTATGTGTTGATGGGTTCCCCCTTCCTCCCCTCTCACCCTACCTTCCCCCTACCCTCCTGGTATCGCTACTCCCATTCCTGTTCCTGAATTCCGTGTGTCGTGAGCTTTTGTCTCTTATCTGTACCTGTGCACATGCTCCGATCTAGACCGCAGTGAAAGGCAGGCCTGGGGTCATGATAGTGGGGGGGGTGAGGAAGCCTCAAGGAACCAGAGGAGTACTGTGTTTCATTTACTGCACCCTGGTTGACTCATCCGTTCCTTGGGACCCTTCTGTGAGGGGATGTCCCGTTGTCTACAGATCTCTGCTCCGACACCCCCCGTTCTCAACAATGTGGTTATTTCATAAATCCATTATGCCAAATGAAATTCAAAAGTGATATCCTCATGATCCTCCCATGCCCCGTGGGATTCCAATAACTTAAGCAGCGGTCTGCTGCCGAATGACCAGTCAGTGTAAAAGCATGTACCGAGAGGCAGCTTATCAGTTCCTACAGCTATTGCATAAGAATAAAGGGGGTGCACAAAACTATTCGATTATAAGAAATCATTTCTAAATATTAGTGGAAATTTAAATGCTGCCTGACCCCAAACCAACAAACCTGTTGTGTCATGTATTTCCATATTGCTTCCGCATTGGCACCTTCGCTCGCAACATTCTGATGAGGTAAACTGACCAGAGGGCCGCCATGTTGCTGACTGCTGAATGGCCTGCCCCCTTCCCCTCCCATCTCAGAAAGGCCCCGCTAGTGATCAGTTCTAGAATGGGACATTGTCATCAATCTTGTTATTTCGATCCCGTGCCCTGCCGCGCTCCCTCAGTCTAAAGGGTGATCACCTTAACGTCGCTTTCTGCTTTGGTCGCTCTTAGGAAAGCTCCTGATCAGTGGGGTTTTGCCTGTATGCGCTGGCCATGCCCCACTCCGGACTGCAATCTGAAGAATCACCTTTAGATGCTTGCAGTCCGGCCTACCGAAGAAAGACGCCTCTGTATTTCAAGACATTATAGTGGCCCTCATTTATCTGAACCCGCGACACCGAAGTAGCAGACACAAGGGAATAAAAATGTAGCATTTCATCCAGTGTCACAAGTTTTGTGAAATAAATATTACATAGTCCCGTCTAATCTTTCATACCTGTAGACGGAAGGAACGTGACTACGGGCGCTTAGAACACGCTGCAGGCAGATGAATGTTCAAGCAGTGCGAGGAATGGGAATGCGTGATGCCCACACGCCCAGAATCCTGATTACAAGGGCCCTGCTAACAGACAGGTTCGCCCAACTCAACCCAACAGCAGGCCTGGGTTCTGCGGAACCAGTGTGAACAGGCTGAATCCCACTGCAGCTGGGATGGTGGCTGAGTCAGGATGCTTACTTCTGGGAGGAGTCCTTTCAGACACGGTCGTTGGTTGTGGAAGGACTTCTTGCCCACTTAGGGGTGCCCAGGGACTGGCACTGCATGTTCTGCTGGTCTGATGAGGGGGTTCACATGCCTCCAGGCTCGGTGGTACCCCAGTGCCAGGTCCACGAGGTGCCAGCTCTGACCTCAGGCAGAGCAGGTGCCTTGCAGGGTGGGCAATGCCACAGGGTGGGCTAGGGGGTGGGTGGAGCTGGCCTCACTTCTGGTCACCAGGAAGCTGGTGAAAGCCGGGCTGCTCTCTTGAATGCCACCTGCAAAAGTTCAAGATGGCAACACCACGTCAGGCTGGCCAGCAAGTTCCCCTTTCTGTCCACTTTTACTCAGCTTCTTTGACTCCGTAACCGATTGGCTACTTCACCATGCCTCTGGCGCTCCGGGTTCCAGGATTGTCATCCTCCCTATTTCACTTGGGTTGCCATGTCTTCGTGGTAGAGGGTCTGTGCAGTGGGCCTGCCGAGGTCCCCCGAAAGAAGCACCACCCTGAAAGCTCCCTGAGGCGATTCTAGTCTGGACTCAAGTTGTGAGGCGGGATGAGCTCAGGGGCAATGGGATCCGTGAAAGGTCATTTTCTCATGGGTGACCAGCAGCGGGCCCAAATGCCTGGGAAGGGCTGGGTATGAATGCCCACCGACCCACGGAGGGAGGACGGGCGTATCCTGGGCCAAGTGGTGGTTCCGGATGAAACTCTGAGGCTCTCCTCAAAGGAGCCCTGGTGGCACAGGGGTTAAGCACTGCTGAGTTTGTGGGTCAAACCCACCAGCCACCCCACACACAAGGGTGTGGCTGTCTGCTCCTGGAAAGACGCCCCCTGCCCATGGTTGACGCCACTCACGAGACCCCTGTGGGAGTCAAACAACCCTTTCACAGGGGTTGCCTAAAACCATTGGAAAACACACATTTCCAATGGTCTTAGGAACCAAGACACGGCCCCTCTATACATCTCTAGGCGGATTCACCCACATGCAAATACGCCCACCTACAAGCACCCAGCCTGAAGACTGTTACCCATGCTACACCATGCTTCAAGACAAAATGTCATTGATTTGTCATTAGAAATAAATATTTCACAATAGAGAATGACATGTTGTGATTCATCATTATGCTTTCATGATGTCCAATTTGTAACAATGAAAACACATCCTGCCTATCAGATATTGACATGACGATTCACAACAGTAGCAAAGTTATAGTTATGAAGTAGCAAGGAAAATACTGTTCTGGTTGGAGGGTGTCCACCACATGAGGAGCTGTCTGAAAGGGTCTCAGCATGAGGAAGGTGGAGTACTGCTGCCTTAGGGCAGGGCTGAAGTCTTTATGGCCACAGATGGCTGGACTGTCTGTCTGTCTGTCTCCCAAGGAGCGGCAGGTGAATTCAAACTACCCACCTTCGGTTAACTGTTGAGGGCACCCCCAGGACACCCTCCTTTGGTTTCCCGCTCGACAACCCTATGGGGCAGTTCTAGTCTGTCCAAGGGGACATTGGCCTTAGCAGGGTCGAGTGCTGTCACAGAGCATGCTCAGTGCGAGGCCAGAATTGCAGGGTGAGGCCAGGGCGTCCTTGGTAAGAACAGGCCTTTGTGTGGAGGCTGCAGGCGGAGTCATGCCCTTGGCAGCTGCTGCAGGGCCTCGGAGCAAGGGCGGCTTCCTGTGACCTCAGTGTGTCCCTTTCCAACCAGCCTGATGGATGCCGGGTGGCTGGGGGTACACCGAGGGCCTGGTAGAAAATATTTGGCCTTATTTCTATACTCACCACCACAGGCACGCCAAACTGGCCCTATTTTGAGAGAGATCTCATGGTCCCAGCCCCCCCAGCGCTCCCAATAGCCCCTATCCAGGGGCGGTCCTAGGGAACTGCCATGACAGATGAATCATTTGTGTCCGGCTACTTCCCTGCCCTGAAGGTTCTCTGC